>NW_027362761.1:754240314-756886148 GCF_046119375.1 Phyllobates terribilis | reverse complement strand
CATAGGCTCAAATGGCCCATGCTGAAGAGCCTCCAAGACTATATTGAGCCGCCAAGGAGCCACAAACGCCCTCCGAGGCGGAAACTGACGTGCAACCCCGCGAAAAAACGAGCGCACATCCCTGCGCGAGGCAATAGCCTTCCGAAAAAGCACGGATAGTGCAGATACCTGACCCCGCAAGGTACCAACCGCCAGACCCTTGGCCAAACCACATTGCAGAAAAGCCAATAAGTTGGGAATGGAAAAAACCCTCGGGTTCCTTGACGATCCAGAACACCATGAATAGAAGGCCTCCCAAGTTCTGTGATAAATCCTAGTCGTAGCTGGACCTCTGGCCGCCCGCAAGGTGGCAATGACCTCGGCCAAAAACCCACGACGGGTCAAGATCTCGGTCTCAAGTGCCACGCCGTCAAACGAAGCGACTTCAGGTCCGGATGACGAATGGGCCCTTGGGTTAACAGGTCCGGGCGAAGAGGCAGTGGAAACGGAGGCGCCGCCAGAAGAGACACCAGCGTTGAATACCACGCCCTCCGCGGCCAATCCGGCGCCACCAAAATTGCCGGAATTCGTTCGAGTTTGATCCGCCGGATGATCAGAGGAAGCAAGGATACCGGCGGAAAGTAGATCAGCTCGAACCGGTCCCACGGGGCCACTAGAGCATCTACCGCCACAGCCTCCGGGTCCCTGTACCAGGACATGAACGTCGGAATCCTGGCGTTCAGCCTGGATGCCATCAAGTCCACCTGGGGAGTCCCCCAACGGGAGCACAGCAGTGTAAAAACTTCCTGATGAAGAATCCATTCTCCGTGATCCATCTGCTCGCGACTGAGGAAGTCCGTCGTGATATTCAGCACTCCTGGGATGTGAATCGTGGAGATGGCTGGGACCCTGGACTCGGCCCATACCAGGATCCGAGAGACCTCTATCATGAGTCTGGAACTCCTCGTCCCGCCCTGATGGTTGATATACGCGACCGCTGTCGCATTGTCCGTTTGAATCCGGACCGGCAGACCGCTCAAGGGGACCGTCCAATGTCGGAGGCAGAGAAATATCGCTCTCAACTCCAGGATGTTGATCGGCAGAGACGACTCCTCTGACGACCAGACCCCCTGAACCCAGAGATCATTCCAAAACCCACCCCCAGCCAGTCAGGCTGGCATCGGTGGTAATGACCGACCACCGTGGGAGGAGGAAGGATTTCCCCAGGGATAAAGCCTCCGGACATAACCACCATCCAAGAGACTCTCGCACCCTGCGGGAGATACCGACACAGCGATCTAGCGAAGCCGGCGATCGGTCCCAACGGGTCAGAATAAGATTTTGGAGACCCCGGGAATGAAATTGTGCAAACGGTACCGCTTCCATTGCTGCCACCATCAGACCCAGAAGGCGCATGCACTTCCGAAGGGACATCGCCATCGCCGACCTCATATCCTGGACATGGTGACGAAGGTTCGCTTGTTTGTCCGTAGGCAGGGACATCACTGCTCGAACCGTGTCGAAATGCATCCCCAAGAACAGGATTGACTGCGACGGCTCCAAACACGACTTCTTCCAATTGACCAGCCACCCGAAGTCCTCCAGGTGCTGAAGGGAGAGATCGCTAGCCGTCACCGCCTCCTCCGCTGTGGATGACACAATTAACAGGTCGTCCAGGTAGGGGAGAATCGTAACTCCTTGCCTTCGAAGGAGCGCCATGAGCGGCGCCAGAATTTTTGTAAAAACCCTGGGCGCCGAGGCCAACCCGAATGGTAGGGCCACAAACTGGTAATGGGCCTGACCTATGGCGAAACGCAGGAAGCGCTGGTGAGCCCTGCCGATAGGGACATGCAAATAGGCGCCGCGAATGTCGATCGACACCAAGAAATCGTACTGCGACAGGGCCGCCACGACAGAGCGAAGAGACTCCATACGGAATTTCCGGGTCCGGACATGAACATTCAATTCTTTGAGGTCCAGAATGGGGCGAAACTTGTCCTCCTTTTTGGGGACCACAATAAGGTTGGAGTAAAACCCCCTTCCACGGTCCTCCGGCGGAACCGGAACCACCACCCCCTGCTGCAGAAGAGAGTCGACATCCCGCAGCAGTGCGGCAGCCAGCTTGGGCTCGGACGGGATGCGTGACTGACGAAATCTGTCCGGGGGTCGAGAATGAAACTCTATGAAATAGCCTGCCGACATAACCCAGGCGTCCGATACGCTGGACGCCCAAATCGACCCGAACTGAAGCAGACGACCTCCCACCCGACAGCCCTCGAGAGGGTTCCTAGCGTCAGTCCGCCTTAGCAGGCTTTTTGTCAACCTCCCGTTTGTACTGACGGAAATGTTGTTTCCAGGGTGTACGGGATTTCTAGGTGGTCTTCTTTCCGGAAGACGAGGGACGACCCGATCTCCAAGAGGGCTGACCGAACAGTCCCCTGGGCCGAAAGGACCGACGACCACTACCGGCACTTGACTTGCCAGACGTAGAAGCCGCTGCTTTCCGCTGCGGCAAAGCCGAATCCTTGGCCTTGGCCTTAGCAATCAGCTCCGTGAGGTCTGAACCAAAAAGCTGACCGCCCTTGTACGCCAGACTCAGCAAACCTTGTTTGGATACCGCGTCTCCAGTCCACTGTTTAAGCCACAGTGCTCTCCTGACAGACGGCCGAGGATTGAGCCCTGGACAGAACCGAAGTAGTATCCAGCACTGCGTCCCTGCCATATCGGACCGCCTCTTCCAACAGCTGGAAGAGCCTTTCCACCTCAGACAGCGGAGTCCCATCTTGCCACGCCGTCCGCAGGTGATCCAACCACCGTAGAGAAGCCTCACTAGCCCACATGGCCCCCAAGGCCGCTCGGAATCCATGACCCGCGGCCTCGTAGATGGACTTCGCCGCTAACTCCGTCCTTCTATCCAGCGGGTCCTGTAGACTCGCCTTCCCTTTAACAGGAAGCAAAGAGGATTTGCTCAGCTGAGACAATGGCACGTCCACTTCAGGAGAGGGGACCCAATTAGCAATAGTCTCCGTGGAGCAGGGATACAGGGCATCAAAAAACCGCATCCCCTGGAAGCGTTTATCCGGACACAGGTGCTCCTTCTCCACCGCCTCGTTAACTTCATCGTGCGCCGGCAACATCGAACAGGCCCGACGCGACTCCTGATACAGCCGGGCCGACTTGCCAGGGCGCCTCGTCACCTCTTCAGACAGCTGTAACGCTTCCCGCATAGCCCCAATAAAAGCATCCACGCGGCCCGAAAGCTAAGCAGAGCGACCCTGCCGATCCTCTTCATCAGAATCGGAGATCTCACCAGCAGAGTCTGTCGGAGATTCCGAAGCCTCTGACGCACTGCGCGGAGGAGACAGCGCCACCACAGGCCTGTGGCGCTTCTTGCCTCGTGACGTCGGTTGGGACTTAGCTGATACCCAATGACCCAGGAGGTCAGACAGACTGTCAATGGAGCGAGTGAGCGCTTCCACTTTAACATCACTGAGACCCCCGACCAGTGTCGAACCTGACGCCGTCGAAGACCACGGCTTATCAGATACGCGTGACCGATCCTGAAGCGGACCAGGAGAGAGGTCTGCGCCCCCTGGTCCCTGATCCGACATGCCCCCACACAGTTGCAAGCGTCGTGGATAAGGCGGTAATAACCCCTTACAATGGGTACGGGAACAGAGGATGTGTGTGATTCTGCTACCACAGCCTGTTCCTACACACAAAACCCCCAAACACTGAAGGGTTAAAGCTCCTCAAAGGGGGAAGAGCTACCCCAGCTGCCTGCAGAGCAAAAGTTAACCTAACAGACTAGGGTCCAGAAAGGGTTAACTGCCCTGGTGAGGCCAGACCCCTGAGAAGGGATTAATGCTGCTGACCACGCAATACGCCTTTGCCTTAGAAGGATAGCGGTGTGCGAGTCCCACAGCGGGGAAGTAGCAGCGCTGTATATAGCACACCCTGTCTGCCTTAAGAGGCCAGCAGTAAGGTGCTCTGCGCTGTAATAGTGTGAGAGAGGAATCTTCTGCCTTAAAAGACAGAAGTGACTCACCAGCTGGCCGCGGTGACTGCATATCGGTGTCTGGTGTAGAGAGCGGGGAGCAGGGAGCAGGAGGTTGCACGAGGTAATGGCCGGAAGAAGAAGAGGGGGCTGGGACAGCTCCAGCGCGCGCTTTCCTGGCACTTCCTGTCTGAGCTATGATGACAGGCAGCAGAGAGGCGCGAAGCCACGCCCCCCGCCGCCGCTACCAACGGAGCCCGCGCTCCTCCGTCCCTACTCCCCTGCCGATAACACAAACGCCTGCAGCGGAGATATCCTCCTGCAGGGACAAAACAAGCAGTCACCACTTGAAAACAGCCGCTGAAGCACTCAGACCACAGAGAGCACTTACCCAGCTGAGCGCCAGAGGGACCCCCAGGGATGTGTGGCGCCGTGGCCCTTTGCTCCCCCCCACGGCGGAGCGCGCAGGGACCCCACAGAAGTGGTGTGCGTCTCCGCCAGGGAGCGCCCTGTATCCCCCGGGGCCGGCAGGCTTCTGCGGGGACCTCCTTAGGGGGTACACAGATCTGCCAGGGGAGGGTCAGGGGTCCCAGCAGCGCCGAGACCCCCTGAGACCTCTAGACCACGGGGGGTCCAGGTTTCCGGAGTAAAATAAAAAATTCTTCTGAGGAG
Organism: Phyllobates terribilis; assembly: GCF_046119375.1. Taxonomy (NCBI): domain Eukaryota; kingdom Metazoa; phylum Chordata; class Amphibia; order Anura; family Dendrobatidae; genus Phyllobates; species Phyllobates terribilis. The sequence goes on along the minus strand of NW_027362761.1, from coordinate 756,881,500 downwards.
CTGCAAAGGCAGCGACTGTCCTCTGCGACCTCAAATTTTAGACTGAAGAACATGGGAGTAGGAGGAGCCTAAGCTGGAGCGGCCGGTCGTCACTTTTTCTAATCTGAGGTGAACTATCCTGTGGGGCTCCGCCTACCCACTAGTAATGGATCTGTGTCTACCTTCCTTCACTTCTGCAGCTGAAAAAGCAGCTAAGTAAAGAAAAACGAGTGGCCATAAATGAAGGTCAGTCAGTCCGAAAAATTGGGAAAACCTTGAAAGTGTCCTCAAGTGCAGTTGCAAAAACCATCAAGCGCTACAAAGAAACTGGCTCACATGAGGACCGCCCCAGGAAAGGAAGACCAAGAGTCACCTCTGCTTCTGAGGAGAAGTTTATCCGAGTCACCAGCCTCAGAAATCGCAGGTTAACAGCAGCTCAGATTAGAGACCAGGTGAATGCCACACAGAGTTCTAGCAGCAGACACATCTCTTCAACAACTGTTAAGAGGAGACTTTGTGCAGCAGGCCTTCATGGTAAAATAGCTGCTAGGAAACCACTGCTAAGAACAGGCAACAAGCAGAAGAGACTTGTTTGGGCTAAAGAACACAAGGAATGGACATTAGACCAGTGGAAATCTGTGCTTTGGTCTGATGAGTCCAAATTTGAGATCTTTGGTTCCAATCACCGTATCTTTGTGCAACGCAGAAAAGGTGAACGGATGGACTCTACATGCCTGGTTCCCACCGTGAAGCATGGAGGAGGAAGTGTGATGGTGTGGGGGTGCTTTGCTGGTGACACTGTTGGGGATTTATTCAAAATTGATGGCATACTGAACAAGCATGGCTACCACAGCATCTTGCAGCGGCATGCTATTCCATCCGGTTTGCGTTTAGTTGGACCATCATTTATTTTTCAACAGGACAATTACCCCAAACACACCTCCAGGCTGTGTAAGCAGGGCTGTGGAGTCGGTAAGCCACAGTTGCGACTCCGACTCCTGGATTTTATCAGGTTCCGACTCAGACTCCTTCATAAATGGCCAATTCGTAACAATAAATTTACTGTTGTAAAATATTAACATCGTGCTTATTCAGTTTCTCACCATCATATAAGTAATCAGACCACTTAGAGCAAAAACTATATTTATTAGAATACAATTAGAATATAGCAAATAACTTTTATAAACTTTTATAAACTCTTGTAAGTAAATATGCAATAAACACTGTTATGCAGTTAATAAGAAGAAATCTATAAATTTGTCCTCAGAAAAAGTATTGCCTTTGTCAGATCCTCCTTCATGGATGCCCTCAAATCTGATCTAATTATTTTGAGAGCAGAGAACAACCTCTCTACACTAACTTGGGTTGGTGGCAAAGCAGTAACCACTCGGGCAACATCTCTGACAATGTCAGGATACAGAGGAATCGCTTGTTGCACTGTTATTTTTGATGAACAGTCAAATTTCTCAATTTCTTTTAGTGCACATGAAAAATTCTGCTGAAATGTACTGGCTGTGTTCTTTGATGGGGATGACTCTTCTTCTATGCGGGAACACTTTGCACGGTCCTTGTGATCCAAATATTTTTCGAAATTAAATTCTTCATCAGTTGATGAGGGTGAAGATGTGGCAGGACGACCAAATTCTTCTTGTTCCTCCTGACTGTTCTGCAACCCTTTCATCCTTACTGCTATTTCAAACAGAGCTTCTTTTCCTTTAGTTAGCTGTTGATCATCTAGAAGAATCCGATGCATTGGGTCTACATAAACAGCTGCCAAAAGAATGTTATTTTGTAATAGTAGCTCCTCTCTCCGTTTCATTGATGTAGCAATGCCACTTGCAATTAACCCTCCTCTTTGGGACAGGCGAAACATCAGGTTCTTCCACTCCTTTAAGAAAATACCTGGAGTTAAGTCCTCTGCTTGTAATTTTTTAGTCACTGTAAATGGGTGCTCTAGTAATTTTTCCAGCTCAGTCACCTGATTCCACTGACTTTCATTTAGCGTCAGTTGAGGGTTAGCCATGTCTACAAGAAAGGTTTTCAGTTCAACCAAGCGCTGAATCATTAAGTGAGTACTGCCCCATCATGTGGCTTGATCAATAATTGCCCCTTTTCCAGCACGTCTCTTCAAAATTGAGTCAACTTTAGGGGTTTTGGCAACAGTAGCCAATTTTCTCACCTTGCCAATCAGTGCAGCAGCATGTCCTTCTTGCAGACTGTCTCTTATAGCCAGCTGTAGCGTATGCACAATACAGCGCATGTGATGAATGAAAGAACGTATTGACACAGTTTCAACAAGATCATCTAAACCAGAGGTCCCCAACCGCCGGTCCGCGGACCAGGACCGGGCCGTTGGGGTTTTTCAGCCGGTCCGCGGGGAGAGGGGGCCCCTCCAGCCTCCAGCAGGGCCGCCATCAGGGCATGACTGCCCTGACTCCAGTATGGGGCCCGGCCGGTAGGAGCCCCCTCGGAGCCCCCCTCTTGTGCGTCTCTCTCCTCATGGGGCCCCCGGCCGCATGCTAAGCGCCGGGTCCGGGACATCTTAGCGCTGCGCTGCTGCGGCAGCACCTTCATGATTCCCCTGACTTCCGGTCATGTGACGGCGCCGTCACATGGCCGGAAGTCAGGAGAACCTGGTGTCAGCGATTTGGACGAGCGCCAGGATTCTGCAGGGATCGCATGGGGGTAAGTATAACAAGTTTTATTTTTTTTTAAATACAATTAACTAGGAGTGGGGGGAATGGGAGATGCACATGGGGGGAGGGGAGAGATGAGAGATGCACATGGGGGAGGGGAGAGATGAGAGATCCACATTGGGGGGGGAGGGGAGAGATGAGAGATGCACATGGGGGGAGGGGAGAGATGAGAGATGCACATGGGAGGGAGGGGAGAGATGAGAGATGCACGGGGGGGTGAGAGATGCACGGGGGGGTGAGAGATGCACGGGGGGGTGAGAGATGCACGGGGGGGTGAGAGATGCACGGGGGGGATGAGAGATGCACGGGGGTGGATGAGAGATGCACGGGGGGGTGAGAGATGCACGGGGGGGTGAGAGATGCACGGGGGGGATGAGAGATGCACGGAGGGGATGAGAGATGCACGGAGGGGATGAGAGATGCACGGGGGGTGGATGAGAGATGCACGGGGGGTGGATGAGAGATGCACGGAGGGGGATGAGAGATGCACGGAGGGGGATGAGAGATGCACGGGGGTGAGCTGCACATGGGGGGGTTATGTTTACATAACTTTGTTGCCTTATGAAGGGCGGGGGGGGCCCCCAAAAATTTCTTGCACAGGGGCCCACTACAGTCTGTGTCCGCCCCTGGGATGAAGTAAATGCAGCTGAACAGCAGCTGTCAGGACAGCTGCCCTGTCCTGCTGCAGGGCGTGATGGGGCCTCAGTGATGCGGCTCCTGGCACAGCACATTATGTGGGGCTCTGGCATAGCTCCTGGCGGGGACCTGGTCTACACTATATGATAAGTATGCACTAAACTCCAAATCCCTCCATTACCCCGCCCCCATATGACCAAAGCCCCGCCCACCCCACCCCCTCCTTGCTGGGCCATGGAAAAATGATCTTGCTTCAAGCCGGTCCCTGGTGCAAAAAAGGTTGGGGACCACTGATCTAAACTATCATGTTGCTGTTCATCTGAAGCAACTTCAGTTTGCTCCTCAGTTACAATACTGTGTTCCTCTATTTCAAACATTTCTGTGTCTGTGGACCCAGAATGTTCTTCTAGCTGCTGGTCACCATCATTACTCTCATTCATTAGCTTAATAGTACTTATCATATTTGAAGCATTGTCACTTACGACAGAAAGAACTTGCTCTTTTTTAAGTTCATAGTCTTGCAGAACCTTTTCCACCAAGACCTGGAGAAACTCACTGGTGTGATGAGCTTTGGTGTCTTTTACGGTCAATGTCTTGGTAACTATTTCATTTTTGTCACAAACAAATCGGACATTGATGGCAAAATAGTTCACTCTGTGACGTGTGCAGGCATCCATTTTAAGAAACAGAAAGCGTCCCTTGAGAGTTTTTTTTAAGTTCTTCCTTTTGTTTAAAAGCTTCTTCGATTACTAATTTTCTAATACTCTCTCTCTCTCCAGAGAAACACCAAGCTTGCGGGCCATTTCCCCATTCAGACACATAAAATAATGAAATAGGCACACTATCCTTTACAACAAGCTCTATGATCTGTTTTTTAAATGTATCTACTGTCATTGTCACAGTAACTTTGTCACTGACAAAATATCTTGCAACTGATGGCTGCAAAGTTCTCTGCTCCTTTGTTTGGCTGGAAGAGCTGGGCACTGGTTCATTGGTTTGGATGCAGTCTTTCTCATCCGCTGCTTTCAGTACTTCTGGATGAAAGCGCTGTAAATGTCTCTTTAGATTAGAAGCTCTGGTAGGAGCATTTTTATCTTTGCCTGAATATGCACTGATCTTGGCTTCACAGCATTTGTTTTCGTCTGGATCATTTGTCATACACTGACAGACATAATGTTTTCTATCTTGAGTGATGGTGAAATGTTCAAATACAGCTGATTTAATGTGACGCTTCTTTGACATTCTCAGGTTTTTAATTCTGCATTCACAATCCAAATGACAATTGTTTTTCCTAAAAACAATTGTACAAAATTATTGCCAGTTCATACAACTGATATAGTGGTCAGTAATACGGTTATTCCTCATGTACTCACAGTTAACTGATGCAAAGTTTATTGAAAGGATAATACTTCTTACAGTCTTCCTCTTCTGAGTAGCAGCTGTGAGATGCTTGGAAGACGCACACCTAGTAAACATCTAGTCTAGAGGAGGAGCTTTACTACTAAGAATTTGCAACACATTTTCACTTTCAGTTTCATACATTGTAAGTAGGGGGGTTGGGGCAGCATGAGGTTAACCAAGTATAAGATTAGATAAGGGCAGTGGAGAACAGTGACACACAAGAAGTAAGAAATGTCTCTATCTCCAGCAGAACTGCTTATCACTGTTGTTCATAGTTTGATAGGACATATATATTTGAGTAACATTTATAAAATTCATATGAAAGTTCAATTATGAAATATTAATACATTTTTTTTTTAAAGCTGGAGTCGGTACATTTCTACCGACTCCAACCAAAACTAACTCCGACTCCACAGCCCTGTGTGTAAGGGCTATTTGACCAAGAAGGAGAGTGATGGGGTGCTACGCCAGATGACCTGACCTCTACAGAGACCAGACCTGAACCCAATCGAGTTGGTTTGGGGTGAGCTGGACCACAGAGTGAAGGCAAAAGGGCCAACAAGTGCTAAGCATCTCTGGGAACTCCATCAAGATTGTTGGAAGACCATTTCCGGTGACTACCTCTTGAAGCTCATCAAGAGAATGCCAAGAGTGTGCAAAGCAGTCATCAAAGCAAAAGGTGGCTACTTTGAAGAACCTAGAATATCAGACATATTTTCAGTTGTTTCACACTTTTTTGTTAAGTATATAATTCCACATGTGTTAATTCATAGTTTTGATGCCTTCAGTGTGAATGTACAATTTTCATAGTCATGAAAATACAGAAAAATCTTTAAATGAGAAGGTGTGTCCAAACTTTTGGTCTGTACTAATATATATATATATATATATATATATATATATTAGTACAGACCAAACACATCCAATTGTGGAACTTATTATTCCAACATCTATTGACTAAAATGAATTTTTGGCAGTGGGAAAACCCCTTTAACACCTTTCTGACGAGAGATGTATCCATACGTCCCTGTGCTTTGGTACTTATTGACCAGCGACGTATGGATACATCTCGGTGATTGCCCGCGCACACAGAGGCTGCGATCTCAGCATTTAGCAAGCAGTGGGACAAAAGCCCCTCTGCTCTTGGATCGGAGACCCCGCAACATCGTTGCCACGGTGACCCGATCTCGTCATGACAACATCCGGGTCACCAGACACTAGCAAGTAAGTTAGATCATGCGCAGTGCATGATCTAACTATCTTGTGTCAGCAGGGCTGACAGCCATAAGGCACAGCAGTGATCCTATACTGCTATACCTTATAACTGCGATCAGACTGCAGAAAGTAAAAGTATTACCCACAAATAAATAAAAGTACACATTTAGTATCGCCGTGTCCGGAACGACCTGACTGTCCCACCAGTTAACCCCTTTAGTGAACATGGTAAAAAATAAAGAACAAAGCAAAAAAAGATGCTTTATCATCATACCGGTGAACAAAAAGTGGAATAAAACGCGATCAAAAAGACGGAGTGTAAATAAAAATGGTACCGCTGAAAACGGCATCTTGTCCCACAAAAAATAAGCCACCAGACAGCTCCATCAGCTGAAAAATACAAAAGTTATAACTCTCAGAATAAAGTGATGCAAAAAAATTTTTTTTCTATAAAATGTTTTTTATTGTGTAAAAGCGCCAAAACATAAAAAAAAAAGAAAAAGCCACACCCCCGCATCGGGCCCCCACTGTCTACAGCAGGAGCTTCACTGATAATAGCATTGTCAGTGAAGCTTCTGATGTAGAGACTGGTTCAGGACCTGTAGTGACATCACAATCATGCGACTTGTCATGTGACCGTGATGTCACCTCAGGTCTTGCAGTCTGGAGAGCTTCAGGACCTTTGATGAGGGCCTTACATTGAAAGAGGAGCGTACTCCTGTCCTCCTGCACAGAGGGGGAGGGGGAGCCAGAGACCGGCATCTACCAACCTGAGCTGCCAGATAAGTCTGTGTCCACCTGTGTGCTGTGCTGCTCCTGCAGTGTAAAGCAGTGTGTGTATGCGAGGTATGTGCAGTGTGTGCTGTCTGAGAGATATCTGTATGTGTTTATATGAACATGTGTTGTCCTGCATACATGTGCTATGTCTAATGTGTGCATCTACTGAGCATTAGTTGTTCAGCGCGTGTGTGTATGCATTGTGCATGTGTACCTTGCACGTGTGTGCAGTGTGTGTGCATTGTACATGTGTGCCTTGTGTGTGTGCATTGTGCATGTGTACCTTGTACGTGCGTGCCGTGTGTGCATTGTACGTGTGTGTGTGCATTGTGTACTTGTGTGTGCCTTGTACGTGTATGCCGTGTGTGTGCCTTGTACTTGTGTGCCATGTGTGCCTTGTACTTGTGTGCCTTGTACGTACGTGTTTAAATATGTATGTTCATATATTTTATTGCATTATTCTAACTTGTATATGTAGATGGCCAGATATAGACACAGTGGCATTATATGACACACAGTGTGTGTGTAGCTTCAACACTTCTAAATCCTGACTGCACAGATGAGAGCTCATAGGTGTAAACATATCGGCAATCATTCAACGAACGAGCAAAATGCTGTTCATTCATCGGGTGATTGGATTGTTTATGGAAGAACAAACATCATTGTTCTCAGCAGCACATCGCCCGGTGTAACCTGCAGATCTGCTACTGATAATATGATACTGTATGGGGACAGATTGATCATTCTGTCTCTATCATTCTTACTCAGTCGGTATAAAGAGGCCGGGGAAAAACTGTAGAACGACTTCAGTGTTGTCAATCACGCTCTTTTAATGGCCTGTGCTCAGAGCATGTAAATGCAACCAAAATCTTTGAGTGTGATGGTGCAATATGTGAGCATTTGTGGCCCCACTTTAAACTTTTGCCTAGGGCCCCACTTTATCTAAAACCGGCCCTGCCTCTCCCATCATTCCCCCTCTGCGTTCGACGCAGCGGCGCGATGACGTCACTTCACCGCGGGTCAGACAGTGGAGCTGAGAGACTGAAGCAGCGGGGGAACGAGGAGCGGTGAGTGTGTATTTATTTAAATGTGGTGTCCATATCACTGGAGGACTGTGGCCGCACTATGCCCTATGGGGCCGCATTATACTGTATGGAGGACCATGGGGGCTGCAATATATTGTGTGGAGGACTATGAGGAGTGCAATATACTATATGGAGGACCATGGGGTGCATTTCATTGCATGGAGGACCATGGGGAGTGTATTTTATTGCATGGAGGATTATGGTGGGTGCATTATACTATATGGAGGATTATGGTGGGCGCATTATACTATATGGAGGATTATGGGGGCGCATTATACTATTATACTACATGGAACGCTATGTGGAGCCATTATAATATTTGGAGGGTTATGTGGGACCATTATACTGTGTGAAAGGAATTATACAGTATGAAGGTTTGTGTGGGGGCCATCTTACTGTTTGGAGGGCTAGTGCGGGCCATTACAATGTACGTAGGCCCTTTAATGTGCATGGAGGGCTGTGTGGGAGTCACAGTCGGGGGATCATACTGTGTTGGGGTCACCATACTTTGCCTTGGGAGTTGAGGTGGGGTACAGTAGGGTCATTATACTGTGCATGTGGAGGAATTCACTATGGGGGCACTTTTGTTGGCATCATACTTTTTATGGGGGCAATGAAAGAGGAATCTAGGACTTCAGCAGGAGGAAAATTACTATGTAAAGCCTGGAAAGTTGTGAGATTTGCTCTTCTGTGACCCGGCAATTTAATTTTTGTTTTTTTCTTTTTTCGGAGGGGGGGCCCAATTGGAACTTCTCCTATGGGGCCCCATGATTTCTATGTACGCCCCTGCCGGGCACTTGAAGTTCCCGTGGAGGCCCGGGCAGCACATCGCTGGCGGCGGCTCATCTCAGCAGGCAGCGCCGGTAATTGTGTCCTGTTGTGATGTGCCATTGCGCCGACACTGCCACCCGGGCCGTGGTGCCGGTACATGATGCTGGCTGAGGAGCTGCCACTTCTGCAGACAGTCTGCTCTAGCCTGCAGCATAATTGATGATGGCAGGCGGCAGGCAGCGAGGCGGGCGGCGGGATCATAGTTTAGGCGCAGACGCGCAGTCAGCAGCTGCCGCCGATGCTGTGCACAGACAGTACAGTCAGTGGGCAGCAGTGCCAGCCTGACAAAGCCCAGACTGCCTGAGTCTCTGACTAGTCTCAGACTCTAAGGAGTCTGACTAGTCTGTGACTGTTGTCACTGGTCAGACATGATGGCAGGCAGCAGCAGGGAGGGACACAGTGGGGTCTGAATCCCAGACATGGGCTGCATCAGGCACTGCAGCATTGCATATGGGCCATATGCAATGCTGCAGTGCCTGCTGCAGCCTAGTTCTGTGTGGGCCGCTCCCACCCCCCCCCACCCCCATATACAATGCTGCAGCCCTGTGGTCTGTGTGAGCCGCTCCCACCCCCCCCCCATATGCAATGCTGCAGCCTTGTGGTCTGTGTGGGCCGCTCCCACCCCCCCCCACCCCCATATACAATGCTGCAGCCCTGTGGTCTGAGTGGGCCGCTCCCATCCCCCCCACCCCCATATGCAATGCTGCAGCCCTGTGGTCTGTGTGGGCCGCTCTCACCCCCCCCCCACCCCCATATACAATGCTGCAGCCCTGTGGTCTGAGTGGGCCGCTCCCATCCCCCCCACCCCCATATGCAATGCTGCAGCCCTGTGGTCTGTGTGGGCCGCTCTCATCCCCCCCCCACCCCCATATACAATGCTGCAGCCCTGTGGTCTGTGTGGGCCGCTCCCATCCCCCCCCCCACCCCTATATACAATGCTGCAGCCCTGTGGTCTGTGTGGGCCGCTCCCATCCCCCCCACCCCCATATGCAATGCTGCAGCCCTGTGGTCTGTGTTCTGTGTGGGCCGCTCCCATCCCCCCACCCCCATATGCAATGCTGCAGTGCCTGCTGCAGCCCTGTGGTCTTATTTCAAGGCAGTTTGTCTGCAGGAATTTACCCCTACAAACCTTTTGTATATGCTACATGGAATGGGGGGGGGGGGAAGCTACATGAAACTTGGGGAAACGGCCGCGACAGGGGAGGGGGGGGGGAGATATTGGATGCGAGGGGGGCACGACCGGGAGGGGGGGGGGGGGCGACCACTGACAGTGCCCACGGCAGCAGAAACTCCAAATATGGCCCTGCTTATCCTGCAAAAAAACAAGCCCTTATATGACTGTCGGCTTGGAAATATGGAAAAATTATAGCTCTCAAAATATGGCGATGCAAAAACTAGTTTTTGCAGAAAAAAAAAAAAAAAAGCGTTTTTTGTGTGACAGCAGCCACGCATAATAACCCGATATAAATCTGGTATCACTGAAATCGCACCGACCGGAAGAATAAAGTCGTCTAATCACTTATACTGCACGAGGAACGGCGTAAAAAAATATATAAAACCAATTCTTCACCTGCTGCTAATTTGTTCATTCTGCCTCCCAAAGATCGCAGTAATGCTCGGCTCACATTTATCCTGTGTTCTGCGCTGAGCGATTACACCGGGGTTTCCGTGTAAATCTCTGAAATATGTGATTCAGACAGAACCCCCGACGGAAGATTCCCTGTAATGAGGCAGATGGAGGCACCGTGGACGCCGTCTGGCCTGTGATACCACGGTGTCCGTCTTTATTAGGAAGTTTTGTGAACCTCTGAAAAAAAGGACACCACTAAACAGAGGCCAGATGGAGTCCAGAGTAACTCTGCTGTCTCATTTTAGTGAATGGGTCCCTTGGGGGTTTCATCTGAATTACGTCACTCGGAGATTTAAATGGAAACCCCGATATCAGTGCTCAGCGTAGAGCACAGGATAAATGGGTACAATTTACATAACATTTTGGATCACAATAAAAGCTTCGACTCAATCCACACAAAAAAAGCAAATCCCCACTCAGATCCGTCATCTGTTAACGGAAATATAGGGGTTTCCATGTTACTAGTAGCACAAAGGTTCTGGAAAAGCGAAATGGCCCTTTCCCCCCAAAAGAAATTCAGGAAATTCTGTGCTCCCAAATACAAATGCCCACCTCCCTTTTGAGCCCCACAGTGTTCCAAATCCAAACTTAGCGTCCACATGTTTGACATTTCTGTAGCGATGAGAGCCCGCCTAATTTACGGGTGCATGTCTCCAGAAGCACGAGCTGGGCATAACGTACTGGGCACTACAAAGGCAGTTAGCAAGAGTCAAAATGGTCACTACACCTGTAGATAAATTCCTAGAGGTATGTAATTTCCAAAGTGGGGTCGCTTGAGGGTGGGGGGAGGAGGGGATTCTGCTTTTCTGGCACTTAGGGGCTCTGTATAAGGAGTCCACAAACTATTCTATGATAATTTGTTTTCCAAGAGTCAAATAGCGCTCCGTCCCTCCCGAGTCTCGTCGTGTGGCTAAGCGGTACTGTACAGCCACATACAGGATCCAAATAGAAAAAGGGTCCAGCACCAAATATCCGGAGAAATTAAATGTTGGTTAAAAACAACATTTATTGAAAAATCTTCAAAATATTTTGTTATAAAAAGTGCTGTGTCAGAGGCATGCACACTGACGCGTTTCGAACAAACAGCTCTTAATCCTAGTATTGCATGGTTCTTGCGCCATAGGTGTTGTTTAAATAGTACCAGATAAAGGAAGTGACGTAGAGAAGCTATTTGTTCAGAAAGAAGCTTTATAAGAAATATTTGTATTCAATATATGTACATTAAATCTGTTTTAATATTCATTCCGTTAGGAATGCGACTGTTTAACTTCAAAATCCAAGAAGATCTATGTCTCAAATTCCTAAGTTTATCTCCTCTTTTGGGTGGAAAAATTTACCACTATCATGCTAGTGTCACATATACAATCTCAGAATCAGGGGGATCCGTTGAAGCGTTCCAGATTCATTACCTCAAAGTGACACTGGTCAGAATTGTAAAAATTGGCCCGGTCATTAACATGCAAAGAGCCTTTCGGGGGTAAAGGGGTTAAGTTGTGCCTCCTAGTCCAACCACGTCCCCAGCAGTGAATAGCCATCTCTGTCACTATACAATATACACAGATCAACAACTGAACTCTGCTATATCTGCACAAAAAAAAGCCCCCAAACTTTTGACAAGTACATGTGAACATTTATTCTGTGGGCGTCCAAGTGATGAGACCCCCTCCTTTCATTTAAATTAAAGGGTATAGAGGGGCCTTCATCTCTACAGCAGCACCAGGACCCCACTGTTTATACTTCTGACGTGTCACTTATATGTCAAAAAGTTTTCCTTTTTTTATTTTTTAAGTGCTGTTTATATTCTAGCCCCATCTACATAACTGGTGACTAAAACAGGAAGTGAACTTGTGTTCTCTGTAAGATTTCTACAAGACAACAGGCAGGAAATCCTGCTAAACACCTAATCAAGCAAATCAATCTGAAATATGTAACAATCAGAAAATTGGAATGAAAAGAGATAATAAAGGCTCAAAATTTGACATCAGTGTAATTTATTTGCATTTCCCTTTTAAGTGACAATTCCTGAATTTATTTCAGAAATACAAGCGAGACAGGCTTCCTGCTAACAATGAGATTGAATGTTCAATCATTTCCTGTGTGAAAAAGGAAGTATGGGTGGAAAGGAGTGTGCTGACACAATGTTATCTTCCCATTTGTTTGTGTTTGGCTCAGAACTCAAAAAAAACTACTAAAGCCCCCATCACACTAAGCGAGATCGCTGGCGAGATCGCTGCCGAGTCACAAGTTTTGTGACGCAACAGCGACCTCAGCAGCGATCTCGCTATGTTTGACACTTAGCAGCGACCAGGCCCCTGCTGTGAGATCGCTGGTCGTGTCGAAATGGCCTGGACCATTGTTTGATCGTTGAGGTCCCGCTGGGTAGCATGCATCGGTGTGTTTGACACCTTACCAACGACCTTGTTGACGACTCAGAACTGAGAAGTCATCCCTCATCGAGGTCTGAATTGTCAGAGTAGCTGCTATGTGACAGGGTCCCAACGACCGCCAACATCATTATACAGATAGTTACGGGTCGCCGTATCGTTGCTGCGTCGTTGGAAAGATCTGACTGTTTGACATCTCACCAGCGACCACATAGCGACGCAGCAACGATCCCTGACAGGTCGTATCGTTGTCGGGATCGCTGTAGCGTCGCTAAGTGTGACAGGGCGTTTAGGCTGTGTGCCCACTATGCGTTTTTCTCTATTTTATCAGCAGGAGATTATCACTAGAGGACCTGCTAACATGTAGTCCTCCATATTCATTAGCCCTTTATAACCCGCCCCCACTACTGATTGGCAGAAAACTGGTGGGGCAGGGTTATACAGAGCTAATGAATATAGAGGACTACATGGCAACATAATTACTAGTCCTCTAGTGATAATCTCCTGCTGCTAAAATAGTAAATTTATAAAAACTACACTAAACAGCCCATTAAGTGACATATCACTGGAATTGGGGTCTTTGTCCCTATAGTATGCTGCTCTGACATGGGCTAGCAAAAACCTGGTGACAGATTCCCTTTAAGCTTTAAAACCGGTGAAAATAATTTGGATAATAGAGTTAGCTCTTAGGAAAGCGCTGTATATGCAAGTTACTCAAAAGGATGGTCCAAGTGAGAAAAAATATTGGCTTTAGAAAGTAATATAAGACCAATTACCTGTCCTACTGGTACCACTCCACTGTGGAAGCTCCAACATCAATTTAAATTATGTTAATTTTATCCTTATTATGGCAATACCATGAATTCTTTAACAGTTTTCTAAAATAATACTACCTTTTTCCACTTCGTGCGCAGGTTAACTCATTTTATAGTTAGATAGACCAGGCTTTTACAGATGTGGGAATACAAAAATATATTTCTTTCTTTCTTTAATTTCTTTATTTTTAATGGGGGATAAGAAAGTGAATCAAATTTATATTTATTCAACGCTATTTTTTTTTTAGTCCCTTCAGGGGACTTTTATTTGAGATCATCAGATCACTTCTACTGCATACAAGTGTATTTCAGTATCGAATATAAATCACAGTCTTCCTTGAAGCTCCACCTGTTGCTGGGCTTGGGCTTCACATAAGTAACAAGATGGGAGTCGTGGGGCATTCAGCAGTCTGCATTAAGCACGGTCTGATACATGCTGCCTGTGGATCGGGAAGCATGCACCAGCTGTCAGGTTCCCTTTAAGAATTTAAAGGGGAGTTAAGGCTTTATACACAGGTTATACTTTGATCTGTATTTTGCATTAGCAAAAAATAAAAAAAAAGTGTATCAAACAGTGAGAAAAAAAACAGTAATGGCCACAATACCCTTAAGTGACGATGTGACCCCTGTCACTTGTATTGTGTTGCGATGTATCAGCAACACCTAGCAAACTTTGGACAAGGCCTACGTTTTTTTGCATAACATACAAGGAATTTCTTCACTTTAAAGGAATACACCACAGGTTATAGTAATGGCACATCTGGTTACCATACGGGTCCTGATCCTTTCATTAACCACTGTATTGTGTATTAAAATTACCAATTTCCCCTTTCACTGAATTCCACGTCTGACAGCGCAGTTATCATTACAAAAACATTATACAACTGGTTAAATGCATGAGTAGGACAAGTTACTGGATATACAATGGGTGAAGGAAACGATATAATGACTTGGAAACGGTTGTGTAATTCTAGATCGGGGACTCAGCTCAGATCATGACATCTCATCACACCACAGTACGCAATGCAATGTTGACGAACTGTTGAGAAATTCTAAACAATTATTACATTTAAAGGGAACCTGTCATGTTCCCAATCGCTAACTGCAGATAGCTGTGCGGAAGCCACACTGAAAGCCCGGCTACTGGAAAGAAATTATCTTTATCCCTCCCAATAGCCTCCAGCTTTCAGCCATAGAGACGTTCTGGCGTGGCATCAGTCACCACTCAGTATACAGTGTGCAGCGGCTGTAAGCACACCCAGCCATTGACTGACAGCTGGTTTTGCAGTGTATGTACTAGGGCAGTGATGGCGAACCTTTTAGAGACTGAGTGCCCAAACGGCAACCCAAGACCCACTTACTTATCACTAAATGCCAACACTGCAATTTAACTTGGGGCTGAAGCAGACATCACAGGAGACTTGCAAAGTACATACTGCCCCTCTGCAAAATATATACACACACATAGGGCCGGCTCCAGGTTTTTGTAGGCCCTTTTAACACATACCACGGTTTATGATGCACAGACACGGCAGAGAAATATAGGTACACAACTCAGGGCCCAGACAGCCCCCTCATCCTTCAGTATGCAGATGCGCGCGCACACACACACACACACACACACACACACACACACACAGTACGCAGACGCGCGCGCACACACACACACACACACACACACACAGTACACAGACGCGCGCGCACACACACAGTACGCAGACGCGGGCGCACACACTACGCAGCAGCGCGCGCACACACACCGTACGCAGACAGTACGCAGACGCGCGCACACACACAGTACACAGACGCGCGCACACACACAGTACGCAGACGCGCGCGCACACACACAGTACGCAGACGCGCGCGCACACACAGTACGCAGACGCGCGCGCACACACACAGTACGCAGACGCGCGCGCGCACACACAGTACGCAGACGCGCGCGCGCGCACACACAGTACGCAGACGCGTGCGCGCACACACACATATTTGAAGACAAATTCATAAAAACACATAAAACAGATATAAATATATACACTGCCATACATAGACATACACATCATACATGCACGCACACACACAGACATACAGACACAGACTTTTTTTTAATATGGTGACTCCGACAACAAGTCTTGCTCACCTCCCCCCGGGACTGCACGCGGCCATCTCTGTTTAAGTGACATCAATCAAGCAGCGCCGGCGGCCCTGCACAGCTGCTGGGGAGCAGCCCGGGCCCTGATGACTAGTGGGCCCCCGGCACTTGCACGGGTGCTGACGCCGGCCCTGAACACACACACACACACACACACACACACACACACACACACACACACACTGCCCCTCTGCAAAATATATACACACACACAGCCCTCTGGAAAATACACACATATACACACACTGCCCCTCTGAATAAAGCAGCCCCCCATCCCCACACACTGCCTCTAGCCAAACTCCTGCTGGAGCTCTTACCAATTCCCCACGCACAGCGCGCTGCCTCTGCTCCTCTGCCGCAGGCAGCGGTATGATGAGGTCAGTAGCTGGAGGACATCATGACACTGCTGCACGTCGGACCCAAGGCTGACAGGCGCTCCTCTGCCTCAGTCCCGGCGCAGCACTGTTCAAATGCATTTGCGTCTAGAAGACGCAAATGCATTTGAACATGGGAGCGGAGCGGCATGAGGGCCTGGCGTGCGTGGCCACAAAGAGGGCTCCGAGTGCCACCTCTGGCATGCGTGCCATAGGTTCACCACCGCTGTACTGGGGCATGCTTACAGCCACCGCTTAGTGTATTCTGAGCGGTGACTGAAGCCGCACTGGCACAACCACTATGACTGATAGCCGGAAAAATTACGTTTATTTCCTCCTGGTAGCCAGGCTTTCAGTGCAGTGGCCGACCAGCTTTGGAACTCTATTAACTTGCAGATTAAGATATAGGGTTTGGGGACAACACAGGTTCCCTTTAAAGGGAATCTGTCAGCAGGTTTTTGCTTGCTGATCTGAAAGCAGCATGATGTGGGAGCAGATACCCCGATTCCAATGATGTATCACTTACTGGGTTGCTTGCTGTAGTTTTAATAATGTCAGTGTTTTATAAGCAGGAGATTATCACTAGAATACGAGTTGTCTCATGCAATGTAGTCTTCCTCCTCTGTGTAACCCCACCCACACCACACAGATTTTAGCCAGGATATACAGAAAGACATCAGTGATGTGAGTGGGGTTATACAGAGCTCAGTATTCAGAGAACTGCTATATCTGCAGCAGATAACAGTGATTTTATTAAAACTGCAGTAAGCAGTCAACTAAGTGATACATCACTAGAATCAGGATCTCTGCCACTACATTATGCTGCTCTCGGATTAACGAGAAAATACCTGGTGACAGATTCCCTTTAAGCACACACTTAGTGATGATCTAAGTACATTCACTAATCTGACCACGTAAAGAATTCCAAAAATTGAGTTGCTAATCCTATATGTATTCTCGACTCTAGTATTGACCAGAATGTGATGGTGAAGTGTTTATCTGCTGTCACTGTATAACCCTTTACATAGAAGCCAAAGCTAATAAAACATCCCCATTTTAAAATTCTATGACAATGCTAAAGCCTAATTATAAGATTGGAAAAACAAACAGCAAGCACATACATGTGGTATTGTGTGATGCCCCACATGAATCAGTTTCTTACAACTAGGATGAGCATCAGATGAAACCACTACCACCTTGAATTTAGTGACATCAGTCACAGAGTCAGCAGCAATCTCTTTTCTCACTGCGGAGGACATGTATATATTTATTTTATGTGCGTAATTTTATTATGCATTTCTAACACGGAGTTTACTAAATGGTTTCTGTACTTTTACATATTGGAAGTGGTGACATTAAAGAACTTATCAATAAAAATTGTTTAGCTGCCGTATTTTTACACTATAAACATGTCTAGCGACCCCTGTATTTGCCATCTGTTGAGAGAAAGCCGATAGGCCCCCATACACATTAGATAGAATGTTTATCCCACTAAAGTCGGCGGCTTCAGGCAACATTTATCAATGGTGTATGGGGGCCTTTAACTTGCCTTCAGCAATTACTATTAGCAGTAAAGATGGGGAAAAAGGAACAAATTATATATATTAACATTACACATGCACAAGATAAGTGAGAAAACAGCGCATTTTAAGAAGACTTTTCACAAAATTTTTCATGTTGAAATGGAAACAGGATGTAATAGTGGCTGCAGAGCAGAATAAAACTTCTCTTTTTATTTTGCCCCTTTGTTGCAGAGATATTAGCAAAGTATTTGGCACCTAATGAGTTAAAAAAAAGTTAAGTCCAAGTGGGTATTAGACAGTTTTCCCTGTGGGCGTGTACTTTACCCCCTCTATGATGCTGACCAATTATAAGCTAGCAGCAAAAAGCAAAGGAAAGTAGAACACACATCCCACCGTAGCTTAGAGCAAGTTTCCAAGGGACCAAAAGAGTAAATATGTATAAGGGTGGCTGGAGGATTAATCTACTGCTGACAAAAGTAATTAGAGTATATATAACTGCTCCATATAGAATACCTAATATTCTAGGTAATAAAAGCATTGCAGCCTACCCTAATGGAAGACAGACAGTGGGTGTCATAATGAGACAAGCTACGGAAAGCACCATGCACCTTAGACTGGGTCAACATTACCTTTGCGGCAATTGTCGGGCACATATGCTGATGAAGTATGCCCCTGACAGTGTGGATGAAAACCGTCCGCCATAGGGACCCATTGTATATATATATTAAAAAAAAAACAAACACAAACAAAAAAAAACACACAACATAAAACCCCACATACTGCATAGTGTACATTTCTTTGCAATTCCCTGCATTTTCCTGCACAGTTAAGCAAACGGTATGGAGACCGACATAATTTTGACCTCCGTCTGGTTAATGGGGACGTATGGGCCCATTATAGTATGTCAGGAACAGATAGGTGAGCAGACGCAATGTGTACCTGCACTTACTGCAGGCACAAAGAGGGATCATGCAGACCACCGCTGTACACGGCTTTGGGAAGGAGGCTATTACAATACAACTTTGCATACATAGGTACTATAGCCTTCTACAACTGAAACATGGCTACTGTGGTTGGAAAAGCATTATTAAGGTAGCGGTATCACTGAGCTAAATTCTCATTTATACAGTCCGGCAGCACAGCATAAAGCGGAATAACATCTCCAGGAAGGAACTAAGGACAATGACCTTACAGGATCACCAGTATGGAAAATCTCAATTTCAAGCACTAGACGATTCCAAGGAAATGTCCCTGAGAGCTGGGTACTATAAACTGAAGAGCATACCCAATGTATGTGGTGTCATTGGTCATCAATTTGACAAGGATATTGTCTATAATCTCTATATAGAAGAACAAAAACAAGAAATCCAGGCCTCATTTTGCTGCAATTATAATACACTAGATAGTTGTTTTTTTTTATGCAGTCAGTGCCGGAACTAACTAATAAAAAAAATTGTAAAAATATCACAAAAATATTACTTTGTGGAATTAGAAACAGCGCTTTGATGTGGGCAGTGAATGCAGCAAGAGTGGCGGGCCATAGATGGGATCACCTGACATAACCAAGGAGGGAAGAATGAAGTTTTTTTGTTTTGGCTCCATCCTGCAACTATTACGAGGTTTACTATACTAATTACCTGAATGGGACATTTATGTCCCAGAGTCTTCCCTGTAAAGTTGAATGGTGCGGCCAGTCCATTCTTTGCCTATTGGGGTGGCAACAATAGCCGAGTGCAGAGATTTGTTAACTTCTAGTATTACTTAAAGGAGTTTTCCCACAAACAAAAGTTCATTTTAATCAATAGATCTTTGAATAATAATAATCTCCATAATTGGATGTGTTTAAATATAATGTTCCTGTGCTGAGAATCTTATAAATGTTCCCCTGTGTAATGACTGTGTCTGACCATACAGGAACATGGTCTGATCATACCACATCTCCTGGGCAGGGAGGAAGCAAAAGAGTATATAGACATTACAGCTGATTCTTTCTTTGAAGTAAAACGGTTATTTAAAAACAGGCAGTGAAAGGTTTTCATCTCACAAAAAGAATCAGCTGTGATCCGGTGCTGTAATGTCTCTATACTCCTTTGCTTCCTCCCCTGCCCAGGAGCTGTGGTATGATCAGACCATGTTCCATAGACGGTGAGACACCGCCATTACACAGGGAAACATTTATAAAAGATTATCTCAGCACAGGAACATTTTATTAAAACACATCCAATTGTGGAAGTTATTATTATTCCAAGATCTATTGATTAAAATTAACTCTCATTCGTGGGAAAACCCCTTTAAACCTCGCTGCTCCGATGGAACCCGTCAGTAATAGCATTCTGCCAACCATTTACGTGATCGCAGCAGCCAAACTTTTTAAATTTCCTTTCTTCATTGCGGATAAATTAGGAATTAAAATATTTGACATCTAATGAGTTAATTTTTTCTTAAAGGGGTTGTCCACTACTAGGACAACCCCTTCTTGAACTAAATGTTTGGCCCCGATAAATTTAAAAAAAAAACAAAACTATATTCTCCTCCGTGACCACGAGTGCTAACACCACTGGAACAGCGCCAGCACGGGAGGAGAGTATAGTTTTGTTTTTTTTTTATTTTATTGGGGAAAACATTAAGTTCAAGTAGTGGACAACCCCTTTAAGCAGGGCTGTGGAGTCGGTGTCCATTTTGTTGGAGTCGGTATAAAATGTACCGACTCCAACTCCTAAAATATATAATAAATTGTAGCAGCTCAATGCAGGTTGTGGGGAATATTTTTTCATAAGAATTTGGGAAAGTTCTGAAATGTCCTATAAATGTCTGTCCTATTCCTGATCAAAGGGTCTAGACTTTTAGCGGAGATGAATCTGAGCTACAGTAAATTTATCACTTAAACATGAGCCATGTACAGTGGGTGCGGAAAGTATTCAGACCCTTTTCAATTTTTCGCTCTGTTTCTTAGCAGCCATTTGGTAAATTCTAAAAAGTTCATTTTTTTCTCATTAAAGTACACTCTGCACCCCATCTTGACTGAAAAAAAAAACAAAACAGAAAATGTAGAAATTTTTGCAAATTTATTAAAAAAGGAAAACTGAAATGTCACATGGTAATAAGTATTCAGACCCTTTGCTTAGACACTAGTATTTAAGTCACATGCTGTCCATTTCCTTGTGATCCTCCTTGAGATGGTTCTACTACTCCATTGAAGTCCAGTTGTGTTTAATTAAACTGATAGGTGTGTGCCTTTCAAACCAAGTCCTGTCTATACAAGACCTCACAGCTCACACTGCATGTCAGACCAAATGAGAATCATTAGCTCAAAGGAACTGCCCAAGGAGCTCAGAGACAGAATTGTGGAAAGGCACAAGGTTATAAAACAATTTCTGCATTACTCAAGGTTCCTAAGAGCACAGTGGTCTCCATAATCTTTAAATGGAAGTAGTTTGGGACCACCAGAAGTCTTCCTAGACCTGGCCATCCAGCCAAACTGAGCAATCCTGGGAGAAGAGCCTTGGTGAGAGAGGTAAAGAAGAATCCGAAGATCACTGTGGCTGAGCTCCAGAGTTGCAGTAGGGAGATGGGAGAAAGTTCCACAAAGTCAACTATCACTGCAGCCCTCCACCAGTC
This sequence comes from Phyllobates terribilis, assembly GCF_046119375.1. Lineage (NCBI taxonomy): Eukaryota > Metazoa > Chordata > Amphibia > Anura > Dendrobatidae > Phyllobates > Phyllobates terribilis. The sequence goes on along the minus strand of NW_027362761.1, from coordinate 756,860,384 downwards.
AGGCCTTTATGGCAGAGTGGCCCCACGGAAGCCTCTCCTCAGTGCAAGACATATGAAAGCCCGCATAGAGTTTGCTCAAAAACACATGAAGGACTCCCAGACTATGAGATAAGATTCTCTGGTCTGATGAGACGAAGATAGAACTTTTTGGTGATAATTCTAAGCGGTATGTGTGGAGAAAACCAGGCACTGCTCATCACCTGCCCAATACAATCCCAACAGTGTAACATGGTGGTGGCAGCATCATGCTATGGGGGTGTTTTTCATCTGCAGGGACAGGACGACTGGTTGCAATTGAAGGAAACATGAATGCGGCCAAGAACAGAGATATCCTGGATGAAAACCTCTTCCAGAGTGCTCTGGACCTCAGACTTTGCCGAAGGTTCACCTTCCAACAAGACAATGATCCTAAGCACATAGCTAAACAAAGGAGTGAATTCACAACAACTCTGTGACCATTCTTGACTGGCCCAGCCAGAGCCCTGACCTAAACCCAATTGAGCATCTCTGGAGAGACCTGAAAATGGCTGTCCACCAACGTTCCCTATCCAACCTGACGCAACTGGAGAGGATCTGCAAGGAAGAATGGCAGAGGATCCCCAAATTGAGGTGTGAAAAACGTGTTGCATCATTCCCAAGAAGACTCATGGCTGTACTAGCTCAAAAGGGTGCTTCTACTCAATACGGAGCAAAGGGTCTGAATACTTATGACCATGTGATATTTCAGTTTTTATTTTTTAATAAATTTGCAAAGATTTCTACATTTCTGGGGTTTTTTTCAGTCAAGATGGGGTGCAGAGTGCATTTTAATGAGAAATGAACTTTTTAGGCTGCAATGAAACAAAGTGAAAAATTTAAAGGAGTTTGAATACTTTCCGTACCCACTGTATGAGGGAGTCATGTGTCAAGGAAATTGAGGAGTCTGAGTCGGAGGTTTGGCTTACCGACTCCACAGCCTGGCCTTTAAGTCCAAGTGGGTGTTATAGACAGTTTTCACTGGTGATGTGTAATTCTCCCTGTATGAATTGCCCAATTATAAGCAGGCAGTAACATGGCAGAAAAAGAGCATGCCCTCAACATAGCTTAGGTTTCTCAGTATGAGATGTAATGATACAGCTTTGATCTCCTGGTCTAACCTCCTGCATAATTAGACATTGCTGGGTATAGAGTATAGAAGACTCAAACCATCCAGATAAGGTTGATGTGGGGCAAGAGACAGCAGAGTTTAGCAGTGTCACATTACAAACCCATCTATCAGCTCTCCTCCTCTCAGTACTGTCAGCTCTGCTGTACTGCCCCTTCTCTGCCAAAAATGCAAAAAAAAGAAAAGAAAAAAAAGAACACAGTAAAAAAAAAATGCATCGAAACAAAAAAAAAAACAAAATCTAACCTAAGTCAACCTAGTAAATGCAGAAAAGCTGCAGTAAATCTAAAACTGAAATAATATTTTTTATTTCTAAAGCAGCACTTTACATTTTAGAGGGGACTTGTACAGACAATAAAAGACATTACAGAATAACACATACAGTTGTGCTCAAAAGTGTACGTACCCCGGCAAAATTTTTCCCTTCTTGGCCTTGTTTCAGAGAATATGAATGATAACAAAAAATTTTTTTTTACTCCACTCATGGTTATTGGTTGGGTGATGCCATTTATTGTCAAACTACTGTGTTTTCTCTTATTAAATCTTAATGACAACCAAAAAAATCCAAATGACCCTGATCAAAAGTTCACATACCCCAGTTCTTAATACCGTGTATTGCCCCCTCTAACATCAATGACAGCTTGAAGTCTTTTGTGGTAGTTTTGGATGAGGTTCTTTATTTTCTCAGATGGTAAAACTGCACATTCTTCTTGGCAAAAAGCCTCTAGTTCCTGTAAATTCCTGGGCTGTCTAGCATGAACTGCGCGCTTGAAATCTCCCCAGAGTGGCTCAATGATATTGAGGTCAGGAGACTGAGATGGCCACTCCAGAACCTTGACTTTATTCTGCTGTAGCCAATGACAGGTCGACTTGGCCTTGTGTTTTGGATCGTTGTCATGTTGGAACGTCCAAGTACGTCCCATGCGCAGCTTCTGGGCTGATGAGTGCAAATTTGCCTCCAGTATTTGCTGATAACGTGCTGCATTAATCTTTCCTTCAACTTTTACCAAGTTTCCTGTGCCTTTGTAGCTCACAGATCCCCAAAACATCAGCGATCCACCTCCGTGCTTTACTGTAGAAATGGTGTTCCTTTCATCATAGGCCTTGCTGACCTCCCCCCAAATGTAACGTTTATGGTTGTGGCCAAAAAGTTACAATTTTGGTCTCATCACTCCAAATTACCTTGTTCCAGAAGTTTTGAGGCTTGTCTTTGTGATGTTTGCTGTATTGTAGGCAGGCTACTTTTTGGCATTAGCGCAGTAATGGCTTTCTTCTGGCGACTCGAACATGCAGCCCATTTTTCTTCAAGTGCCTCCTTATTGTGCATTTTGAAACAGCCACACTGCTAGTATTCAGAGAGTCCTGAATTTCAGCTGATGTTATTTGTGGGTTTTTCTTTGCATCCCGAACAATTTTCCTGGCAGTTGTGGCCAAAATTTTTGTTGGTCTATCTGACCGTGGTTTGGTTTTTACAAAGCCCCTAATTTTCCATTTGTTAATCACAGTTTGAACGCTGCTGACTGGCATTATCAATTCCTTGGATATTTTTTTGTATCCCTTTCCTGTGTTATACAGTTCAACTACGTTTTTCCGTAAATCCGTTGACAATTCTTTTGCTTTCCCCATGACTCACAATCCAGAAACATCAATGTCTAGATGAAAGATGCACGAGTCTGTCTGGATCCCAGAAACTCACTCAGCTTTTATGCACACACACTGATTACAAGCAAACAGGTCACAGGTGAGGATGTTACCTTTAGTAGCCATTCAAACCCATTTGTGTCAAATTCTGTGCATGTTATCAGGGTCATTTGGATGTTTTTGGTTGTCATTAAGATTTAAAAAGAGAAAACACAGTAGTTTGACAATAAATGGCTTCACCCAACCAATAACAAAAAAACTTTTTCCCCACTCATGGTTATCATTCATATTCTTTGAAACAAGGCCAAGAAAGGAAACATTTTGCCGGGGTATGTAAACTTTTGAGCACAACTGTAACTCAGATACCAAGAGGAGTGAGGGCCCTGCTCATAAGCTTACAATCTATGAGGAAATAGGGGGGACACAAAACTCAAAAACTCATCTTAAGAAGATTGTCTTAGTGTATTCACACAGAGTTTTTGGAACAGAAACTCCCCAAAAATGGCAAGTTTTGATGGGAGAGTTTATGCTCCGAAAACTGAACAAAAAAAAAAAAAAAAATTCACTTGAATTTAAAAAAGGCATTCCAATAGTAACATCTGAACTAATGAAGTGAAGAAAACCTTCTGTAAAATACTTGTGTGGAGCGGTCAGACTGCAGCCTGAGAAGAACTGGCAGTTATTGGCATGCTTTACTAAAAACAGAAGGCATTCTCTACACAAAGTGGTTTTTGAGGTTGCTTGCTTAGATCACTGGAGCCCAGAAATGTTTCATTGCTTTCTCTTACAGTTTTAGTTTCATCCGCCATGCAGGCGTGTCACCAAACTAAGATTTTTGATTTCAAATTTCACATCTCCAGCCTGACAGAGACAGAATGCCATGATAGGATGATGCCTTCTTGACTGGAAGGTTTGGGACCTTTGTACTCACAGCAATACTTCACTTTATGGAAAGCAAAGTTCTAAAAGGGATTTACCTTTCTTTTAGTTCTGAAATGTCCCCGTCAGAATATAGCAGTGACCACACAAGCTTGCCACCAATCCCTTCATTGTCTATGGGATGACAGGATATAACCGTACAGCCCTGGGCTGTCTCTGGGAATCCTATAGACAATTAACATATGGGGCCAGTTTACTAGGTACTAAATGGTTTACTAGATTGAGGGTTAACAAACATGGCTTATCAAATAGAATACCTGTTAAAATATAACATTTATTAGGTCAATAAAAACACCAATTCACCAAAAAAACACGAACACGTGTTAAGCGAGAATTTATGGGAATTAGATATGACTGAGATACTAACTTGCCCTACTTGCACCTTAATCAGTTATCACTACCTTGCTGCGGAGGTTGGCACACTAGCTTGGACGTAATGTGGCGCCCCCGCTCACCGACGGCTCTCCCTGGAATACCCTACTGGTCCCTATAATGGGGCAGAGAGGATAATAGAATCATAGAATCATAGAATGGTAGAGTTGGAGGGGACCTCCTGGGTCATCTGGTCCAACCCCCTGCTCAAAGCAGGATTCACTAAATCATCTCAGACAGATTTCTGTCCAGCCTCTGTTTGAAGACGTCCATTGAAGGGGAACTCACCACCTCTCGTGGCAGCCTGTTCCACTCATTAATCACCCTGTCAAAAAGTTTTTTCTAATATCTAATCTGTGTCTCCTCCCATTTAGTTTCATCCCATTGCTTCTAGTCTTTCCTTGTGCAAATGAGAATAAAGATGATCCTTCTACAATGTGACAGCCCTTGACATATTTGTAGACAGCTATTAAGTCTCCTCTCAGTCTTCTTTTTTGCAAGCTAAACATTCCCAAATCCTGCAACCGTTCCTCATAGGACATGGTTTGCAGACCAGTCACCATTCTGGTCGCTCTTCTCTGAACTTGCTCCAGTTTGTCTATGTCTTTTTTAAAATGTGGTGCCCAAAACTGTACACAGTATTCCAGATGAGGTCTGACCAAAGAGGAGTAAAGACCGATAATGACTTCACGTGATCTAGACTGTATGCTTCTGTTAATACATCCCAGAATTGTATTTGCCTTTTTTGCTGCTGCATCACACTGTTGACTGATGTTCAGTCTATGATCTATTAGTATACCTAAGTCTTTTTCACATGTACTGTTGCTTAGCTCTATTCCTCCCATTCTGTATATGCTTTTTTCATTTTTATTGCCCAGATGTAGTACTTTGCATTTTTCCCTGTTAAAAACCATTCTGTTGGTTGCTGCCCACTGCTCCAGTTTATTTAGGTCTTTTTGAATCCTCTCTCTCTCTTCTCTAGTATTAGCTATCCCTCCTAGCTTTGTGTCATCAGCAAATTTAATCAGTTTACCCTCAATTCCTTCATCTAAATCATTGATAAAGATGTTGAACAATACAGGTCCCAGGACGGAGCCCTGTGGTACCCCACTTGAGACATTCATCCAGCTGGATGTGAAGCCATTTACAACCACCCTTTGAGTCCGATCACTAAGCCAGTTATGAATCCACCTAACAGTTGCCTGGTCCATTGCATACTTGGTCATTTTTTTCAATAAGGATGGTGTAAGATACTTTGTCAAATGCTTTGCTGAAGTCAAGATATACTATATCTACAGCATTTCCCTGATCCACCCAGTCAGTGATTCTGTCATAGAAGGAAATTAAGTTAGTCTGACATGACTTGTTAGTTACAAACCCATGCTGACTCTGGTTAATCACTTCATTCTTATCCAGGTACTTACATACATGTTGTTTAATAATTTGTTCAAAGATCTTTCCTGGTATAGAAGTCAGACTCACCGGCCTATAGTTCCCTGGGTCCACCTTCTTCCCCTTTTTGAAGATAGGAACAACATTTGCTCTTCTCCAGTCTTCTGGGACTTCTCCTGTTCTCCAAGAATTTTCAAAGATTACGGAGAGTGGTTCTAAAATTTCTTCTACGATCTCCTTCAGTACTCTGGGGTGTAATTCATCTGGACCTGGAGACTTGAACTCATTTATGTTAGCTAAATATTCCCTCACAATCTTTCTGTTTACAGATAACTTGGATTCTTCTATTCCTTTAAAAGGACAGTGAAGATTAGTTGATGTTACATTTTCTTTCTGAGAGAAAACAGATGCAAAATAGGAGTTAAAAAGTTCGGCCTTCTCAACATCCTCTCTTACCATTTCTCCATTTTCATCCTGTAAAAATCCTATAGCATCTTTGACTTTTCTTTTACTTTTGACATACCCCCAAAATCCTTTTTTATTGCTTTTGACATCTCTTGCAAGCCTTAATTCATTGTCAGCTTTAGCTAACCTGATACGTGCCCTGCAGGATCTGCAGACTGCATTATAATCTTCTTTAGATATGCCTCCCTCTTTCCATTTAATAAACATTTCTTTCTTTCTTTTTAGCATGTGTTTAAGTTCTGTGTTCATCCATCCTGGTTTCCTTAAATGCTTCCCATTCTTCCTACTTTTCGGGATTGTTAACGATTGTGCTTTGAGAATCTCATTTTTAAAAATTTCCCATCCTTCCTGGACATTTTTGTCCTTAAGGACATCCAGCCATTGGATCCCTCCTATTCTCTTTCTGAGTCTCTTAAAATCTGCCTTTCTAAAATCTAACCTTGAAGTTTGAGTCTTCACATGTCTTCCTCCTCTAGTTATCCAAAATTCTATAATAGCATGATCGCTGCCTCCTAGGGTCCCAGCCACCTTTACCTCCTCAACCATTTCCTCCCTGTTTATAAGGATTAGATCCAAAGTAGCAGATCCCCTTGTTTTCTCCCCTACCTTTTGGAAGATAAAGTTGTCAGCAAGAGAGGATAAGAATTTGCTTGACCTGTTAGTTTTACTTGAGAGAGATTCCCAACAAATGTCTGGATAGTTGAAATCTCCCATGACCACTACGTCATATTTTTTGGAGAACTTGGTCATTTGATACATAAAGAGTTCATCCATATCTTCAGCTTGCCCAGGTGGCCTGTAGTAAATGCCTACAATGGTGTCCTTTCCGTTGTTCTCTCCTTGTATTCTTACCCAAACAGTTTCCACAGAACTCCCAGTCTCTGAAGCTTCAATCTCTGTGCAGATATACGCTTTTCTAACATACAATGCGACACCTCCTCCTCGTTTATCAAGTCTGTTTCTTGCAAATAAGTTGTATCCTTTTAGCCTTGTATTCCAATCATGTGTATCGTCCCACCAAGTTTCAGTGATTCCAATGACATCATATTACTTTTCCTGCATTAGTAGTTCTAATTCTCCTTGTTTGTTGCCCATGCTTTGTGCATTTGTATAAAAACATTTTAGTTTGTGATTGGTTTCTCTTCCTCCCATATTTTTATTATTTAAATAGTTTTGTCTTTGTTCTTCCTTTCCACTTCCAGTAGCAGAGATCTCAATAGTATTTGTCAGCTGTATGGCTTTTTCTGGCCTTTTGCTTCCCTTCCCACATTGTTCTAGTTTAAAGCTCTCCTGATGAGTGTAGCAAGGCGACTTCCAAATACACGTTTTCCAGTCTTCGTAAGGTGCACCCCATCTCTAGCAAGTAGTCCATCGTATAGGTAATTCATTCCGTGATCCAGAAATCCAAATCCTTGTTGACGGCACCATCGACGTAGCCAGTTGTTCACCTGTAGAATCTTATTCCACCTCATTGTTCCATGGCCATCCACTGGGAGGATGGATGAGAAGACCACCTGCGCTCCCAATTCTTTCACTTTCTTGCCTAAGTCTTCAAAGTCACTGCAGATGGTTTCCAGGTCCTTTCTTGCGGTGTCATTTGTCCCCACATGTATTAGCAGGAATGGGTAGTGATCTGTAGGTCTGAAGAGTCTTGATATCCTGTCAGACACATCTTTAATTTTTGCTCCTGGAAGACAGCACATTTCTCTTGAGGTTATGTCTGGTCTGCAGATAGCGGCCTCTGTTCCTCTTAGCAGGGAATCCCCCATGACCACCACTCTCCGTTTTTTCTTCACAACATTCTTCTTTCTCCATCCAGGAGGATTCTGAGGGCTTACAAGGTTATTCATTGCTGGCAAAGTCTTATTTTGCGGTATTTCTTCATGGTTCTCCTGCGTGAGAGCCTGGTACTGGTTCCTGAGCAGTATGGGTGCTGACTGCCTCTCGATCCTCCTGCTTCTGTGGGTCACATGCTTCCATTCCTCTGTTTCGTCAGGTGCAGTTCGAATTTCTTCTCTTTCTGAATCATGAAGAGGTAATTCTGCTCTGTCTAAGAACTCTTCACCTTCCTTAATGATTTTCAAGGTAGTTAACCTCTCTTCTAGATTTCGCAACTTTTCCTCCAACAGGGACACAAGCTTGCATTTCTGGCATGTGAAGTTTGGCTTTTCCACTGGCAAGTCTGTGAACATGTAGCAGGATATGCAGCTCACCAAATGGCTCCTGGACTCTTCCATGTTCTTACTGTAATGTTCTGAAAACAGTGAAAAAAGCTTCAAAATGCGCGCGCCTCCCGGCGCGCGGTTTACCGATGTCCTCTTTTCAGCTCCAACAGCCAAAATCCAGTGTTCTTTGAGCTCGCGGAGACTCTTCACTTACCCCAAAATGCAGTGGGAATATGCAAATTATCTCCTCAGGACTCCTCCCCTGGTTACCATAGATGCCAACACCACTCACAGCAAAATCAGAAAATATATGGCCAAAAAAAAAACCAGTGGGTCACAATAATAACCTTAATTCGCCTGTTATGAAAAATATCTCAGATAGTCAACATAAACAGCTGATCAAGTGTCTAACATATAGATAGTCTTGATATTTGACAGTCTTAAAGTCCCAGAAATGCAACGCCCACACCAGGGCACATTTGTATTTAGGCCTTAATGTGGTGCATATTGCATCTTGAAAATAGTGTCACAACACTAGATAATATAAAAAAAAAAACGCACACAATAGGAGTTATTTTTTGCCACACAAAAAATGGCACCCTAGCTTGGATGCAATACGGCGCCCTCGCTCCTCGATGGATATCCCTAAAGATGTCCCAAATATACCCTAGGCTGAGGTGTATCAAGACAGCTACTAGTATCAAGGAATACCAAATATATTAGATTATTGTTCCCAGGCTTGTATAAATTGATAACACTAGTGATTCAAACAAGCTATTCAACATAGTGCATAAAAATATATGGAATCACAGATAGAGCAAATTCCATACTAATAGTACTATAGTACCGAGATGATAATCAAGGGAGGGGTGTCAAAGGGGAAAGAAATAAAGGGGAGAACATTCAGGGTGATTCATTTGATGAGATCGGCAATGGAGAAACTCATAACCTCTAGTCATTAGTAGCGTCATCAACCCCTAAAAGAGTGGCAGGTTGCATTCAATCCAAATCCAACCAACTATAGCCTCAAAATACGGATATAAACATATGTTGAAGGGCATCAGATTGCACTGTACTTATCTGTAGACCCTGTGATTAAACAGCCTCATATAGGGCCACCAGTCCATTCTAGTGGGGCATCTCAGCAAGTTATTACCTGTGCCGTGAATATGTTAGACCTTGCCAAAATGGAAATAGCACTTTATAAAAGGAGTTGACCAGGTATTTTATTTACCCCTTAGTGACCAGTTCTGGAAATATCTCGAATACTCCCTGCAGCTGGAACGGCATTTTAACCACTTAGATGCCACTGTCCACAGTGACATCCAAGGTCTTTCTTGACCCATTGGTACCAGGCCCACAATCACAGAATTGCCGAGGTTACTTAAAAAGGATCCATTACCAGGTCAAAATTTAACAGTTTTTGCCATTTCACTCCTTCTGTTCCCCTTACTATTTTTTTTTCTTAATCCGCTACAGCTCCTTTCTATTTGGTGTCACCCTGAACAGCTCTACATGGTTTCCCTCTATTCTAGCACCAACTTATTACTGAGAAAAACGAGCTCAACCCTGCTGAAAACACTGATCATCGACACGGACGGAAGCCACTCCTGCAGGTCGACTCTGTACGAAACCAATAGGAAAATCCTCCAGCCACATGTCCAGGTAAAAAAAAAAAAAATTAGTATTCCAAAACAATTAAAAGGGAAATTGACATCTCCAAATGCATCCTACAGTATAATTCGATCCTACGCATTTCAAACTGTAAACCAGTTCCCATGACTAAAAACTGGTTTACAGTTTGAAACGCGAAGGATCGAATTATACTATTGGATGCACTTGGAGATGTCAATTTCACCACTTTGTGGTACTTATAGATTAAAGGGGTTGTCCCACAAACTAAAGTACATTTTAATTAATAGATCTTGGAATAAAATAAGTTCCACAATTGGATGTATTAAGAAGAATAATGTCCCTGTGCTGAGATAATCTTATAAATGTACCCCTGCTATGTACTGTGTAATGACTGTGTCTGACCGTGCAGGAACATGGTCTGATCATACCACATCTCCTGAGCAGAGGAGGAAGCAAAAGAGTATACAGATAGAATCAGAGCTTTCTGTGAGGCAAAACATTTCACTGCCTGTTTTTAAGCAATGTTTTATCTCAAAGAAGAAAGCAGCTGCAATCCTGTCTGTACACTTTTGTTTCCTCCCCTGCCCAGGAGATATGGTATGATCAGACCATGTTCCTGCACGGTCAGACACAGTCATTACACAGTACACAGCAGGGGCACATGTATAAGATTATCTCAGCACAGGAACATTTTTTTTAAAACACATTTAATTGTGGAATTTATTCAAAGACCTATTGATTAAAATGTTAATTAAAATTAACTTTTTTCATGGGAAAACCCCTTCAAGCAACTTATTAACTCCTTCTTGGTGAGTGGAATAGAAAAAGAACCCTGGAATGTAGCATTTTTTCTATTACAGTATTTACTGTAAAACATAACAGACAATTTTATTGACAATTATGGCAATGTTAAATTGATATACTCGAGTATAAGCTGACTTTTTCAGCACATTTTTTTAGGCTGAAAAAGCCCCCATCGGCTTATACTCAAGTATATTCTTACTGTATATATATGCTGGCTGTGGAAGGGAGAAATTGCGGCGGCGGAGGAGCGGTGCACAGGCAGTAGACGGCTGCTGCAGCTACCACATGTGCATGCTGCAAAAGAAAATGAATATTCACTCTTCTCCATGCCCATGGGAGAGGAGGGAATGAATATTCATTTTCTTTAATAGAGCACGCTGTAGCCGCAGCCGCCGGCCTCCTGCTGCGGCTCAGTGATCCTCTGTGCCCGCTATTAGAGAATGAATATTCACTCCCATAGGCGTGGAGAAGAGTGAATATTCATTCTCTTTAGTAGCGGGCACAGACGATTGCTGACCACAGCAGGAGCTGCGGCTGCTGCCGACACTGAATGCCATTAAAGAAAATGCATATTCACTCCTTTCCACGGCCATAGTCCCGGCGTGGAGAGGAGTGAACATCCCCGCAGCTCACCTCAGCGTCTGAGGGCGCATGGCAGTGACGTCATGCGCTGATCACATGCCGAGATCAGCTGCTGGCAGAACAGGATGTAGTGCTAGAGCAGAGGGAAGGAAGGTGAGTAGAAGTGTTTATTTTTTCATGTGTGCAGTGATGGGGGGAGTCATGCTTACCAGGACTGGGGATGAGGGGTCCATGCATACCAGGATTGGGGGCCATGCCTACCAGGATTGGGGAAGAGGGGGCCATGCCTACCAGGATTGGGGGCCATGCCTACCAGGATTGGGGGCCATGCCTACCAGGATTGGGGAAGAGGGGGCCATGCCTACTAGGATTGGGGAAGAAGGGGCCATGCCTACTAGGATTGGGGAAGAAGGGGCCATACCTACCAGGATTGGGGAAGAGGGGGCCATGCCTACCAGGATTGGGAAATTTACCAGCAGCTGCTGCATTTCCCCGCCTAGGCTTATTCTAGAGTCAATAAGTTTTCCCAATTTTCTGTGGTAAAATTATAATAACTTATAATATTTGGGTCGGCTTTGCCCAATGAAACCACTTAAAATAACTTGTGTTTTTAGGTCATTATATTCTAAGAGCTATACCTGTATAAGGGCTTGTTTTTAGGGTGATAAGCTGCAGTTTTCATTATGATCTTGGTTTTTAAGACTATCACTTTCTAAAGGGAACCTGTCACATCCTAGTTGCTATGTACCCTACCCCCACTGCTTTGTTAGTGATACACAGCATCACTAACAAGCTTTTTTCATTAAAATCGATAGTATAATGATTTTATAACTTTATATACACTTTGTCCTACCTGGTATGATCTTCTATGGAAGGAATAAGACGCACCTCATATTAAGAAACACCCCAGGTTTGTTGATTATAACTTCCCTGACGTTGTAAAGTGGAGGGGTCATTAATACTAATTTTAAATATATCAGGGTAGACTACAGAGGTAATAAATCTACTGTAGGTGTCTATATGCAGTGTGTATTATACACACACAGCTCTGCTACATATGCACATACAAGTGCTTCTCACTAAATTAGAATATCATCAAAAAGTTAATTTATTTAAGTTCTTCATGAGTGAAACTCATATTATATTGAGTCATTACAGAGTGATCTATTTCAAGTGTTTATTTCTGTTAATGTTGATGATTATGGCTTACAGCCAATGAAAACACAAAAGTCATTATCTCAGTAAATTAGAATACTTTATAACAACAGCTTGAAAAATGATTTAAAAAAACCTGAAGGACTGAACTGGAATGTCAATTGGTGTGCATGCAGCATGTAAGAGCATGTTCACACATGGCCATTGAACAGAAAAAAAAACAAAAGACAGAAACACAATACACAAATACCCTACAATAAATAAATCGGAATAGTGCATGAAAATAATAAAGCGTACTTAGTTAACATAAGTTTGATCAAAATAATGCGAAAGCCATCCTGCCTCGTCACGGTGACCCTATTTGGGACAGTCCTAACTCTAATATTTAAAACCTTACCGTTTGTCAAGTGACATGCATGTGGGTAAGGGATGAGAGGTTGAACCACTAGAGGATACAGAGACCTGGGAAGCAAGATGAATAAACTTTCCAGCTCAGGAAAAGGGCGGCCAAACCCCTATATGCACTTGTGCACATTAGACTGAAAAAACCTGAAGAACTGAACTGGAATGTGAATTGGTGTGCATGCAGCATGTAAGAGCATGTTCACACATGGCCATTATTATATGTTTGGCTAGCCTTTCTGTCTAATTCTCTTTTTAATGGTCACGTCTTTATATTTTTAAAATATTGTATCTAATAAAATTGGAATTTTTAGCACTATTCTGGCCTTTGCTCCAGTTCTATGTATAGGTTCTTATTGCTTTGGGAGTGCCTATAATGCCTTGGTCCATAGAGGTGTATTCAGTGTCCGATACATGCTGCTAGTGGTTTGGGCCAGAGCTGTGGAGTCAGTCGGTATAAAATGGACCAACTCCAAAAATATATAATAAATTGGGTACAGTAGTTCAATGTAGTTTGTGGGGAATATTTTTTCATAAGAATTTGTGAAAGTTATGAAATGTCCTATAAATGTCAGTCCTATTCCTGATCTAAGGGTTTAGACCAGGGGTCTCAAACTCGGCTGGGTATATGGGCAGCGCATGGAAGAAATTTGAATTTGGGGGCCGCATTCTTTGCAGGTCAAAGTGACATTTTTAGTGATACCATTTTTTTTTGTATACTCCGTCTGAACATTTTGGCTTTGTTTATTTTTTTATAGCTCGGGTCGTTACGAATGTGGCGATAATAAACGTGCACTTTTTAGTGTTTACTTTAGTTTATATATAAAACAGCATTTTTAGTGGCAAAATATTTTTTCATGCTTTATTTTTAATTTTTTTTTTATTTTTACAATGTTGTTTTCTCCAATTGGCCACATACAGTAATATTGTTTTACAATTAGCACCATATAGTAATTCTGGCAAACATCTAGTAATGTGCCCCATCCTGGTGGTTCCCAAATTGCAGTAATGTGTCCCACCCTGGTGGTCCCCACCTTGCAGTAATGTGCCCCATCCTGGTGGTCCCCACCTTGCAGTAATGTGCCCCATCCTGGTGGTCCCCACCTTGCAGTAATGTGCCCCATCCTGGTGGTCCCCACCTTGCAGTAATGTGCCCCATCCTGGTGGTACCCATCTTGCAGTAATGTGCCCCATCCTGGTGGTCCCCATCTTGCAGTAATGTGCCCCATCCTGGTGGTCCCCATCTTGTAGTTATTTGCCCCATTCTGGTCCCCACCTTGCAGTAATGTGCCCCATCCTAGTGATCCCTATCTTGCAGTAATGTGCACCATCCTAACCTCAGACCCCTTGAACATCCTGACCTGGTCCAGGAGGAGCCGCCGACAGCAGCGCTGCAATGCGGCGCAGAGACTGGCTCTCTGCACAGAATTTCCAATGCCAGGCACCAGCCAATCAGAGGCCAGCATCTGACATCTGCGCATGGCAGTGACGTCATACGCCGCTGCGCTGGGACGCAGATATCAGCTGCTGGCTTCTGATTGGCCGGCGGCTGGCATTGGAAATGCTGTGCTGGGAGACTGTCTCTACGCGGCAATGTAGCGCTGCTGTCGGTGGCTCCTCCTGGACCAGGTCGGGACCGTCAAGGGGTCTGTGTCTGCGGGCCGCATAAAGCCGCCTCAGGGGCCACAGCCTGCAGGCCGCGTGTTTGAGACCTGTGGTCTAGACTTTTAGCTGAGATTAATCTGTGCTACCGTAAATTTATCACTTAAACATGAGCCATGTATGTAGGAGTCGGAGTCGTGGAGTCGGAGTTGAAATTGGAGTCTGTGTCAAGGAAATTGAGGAGCCGGAGGTTTGGCTTACAGACTCCACAGCCCTGGTTTGGGCAGCATGTATTCACCATCAGGTACCCTTCAACTGCTTTTCAGTATACCAAAGTGATCTGTGCCATTTAAAACTACAATTCATTCTGCAAAAAAAAAAGCCCTTATATGGCGATGTAGACAAGAAAAAAAAAAAAAGTGTGGTTCCAGTAAGGAGTAAGAGATTACAAAAGCATAAAAATAAAAAAAAACGCCTTCCACTTTAAGGGGTTAAGCACATTAAAAAAAAGCTTTTTAAAGCCTAAACCACCCATCCACAAAAAGGCAATCAAAATGTCTGTAAATGATCTATCGCCTGAAGTAGTCATTGACCTATGTAAATGATTTTGCGCAATGTTGCTTCTTATAACAATTATTACCAAGATCGGAAGGGCACATGAGGAGGAAATATTGCAGATTTTAACAGTTAACCTGCACAGTTAAAATCTGTGACGACCCAATACCAGGAATGTAAATGAGCTGTTATAAAATCTTATCTACCGTATATTCCGGCGTATAAGACGACTTTTGAAGACTGAAAAATCTTCTGTCTAGTCTGGGGTCGTCTTATACGCCGGTAATGCTTTTGAACTTTCAGAAATTGACATGCGGGGATACTCTGGGGGTGTTAATAAGCTGCCGTGGCCGTATCCCTGCCATGTCGGAGTTAATATAAGGTGGAGGGAGTTAAAATACGGCGGCGGTAGGTCCAGACAGTCAGCGCTTCTGTGCTGAAACTGACACATCGCTGCGTATTCCCAGCTCCGGACACAGCGCAGGACTTCTGTGCCGACAGTTTTCACTTGTCACAGAAGCGCTGCGCTGTGTCCGGAGCAGGGAAGTTCGCATCGCTTCTGTGACAATATATGAAAAGCCGGCAATTCAGCAGCGGCATAAGCCGGCACCCGACAATTTAGAATAGAAAGAATAGAGCATCACACATAGATTAGATAGATAGAAACATGTCAGTCACATATATATGAAGTACAGTGACAGTATTGCTTACTGTACTTGTCATTTAGTGTAAAGGATTTATTAAAACAAATTAGTGTTTTCATGCACTGTCTCTTTAAAAAAGCCGGCCGGCAATTCAGCATCTGTACCCGACAATTTATAACAGAAAGATAGAGCATCACACATAGATTAGATAGATAGAAACATGTCAGTCACATATATAAGAAGTACAGTGACAGTGCTGGTTACTGTACTTGTCATCTAGTGTTAAAATAACGGATTTATTTAAAAAAAAATTGGCGTGGGGTTCCCCTTAATTTTAGTCTCTAGCGGAGGTTAAGCAGACAGCTGGGGCAGATGTTTGAAGCCTGGGAAGGGGGTAATACCCACGGAGCTTCCCAGGCTACTAATATCAGCCCCCAGCTGAATACTTAGCCTTTACTAGCTATTAAAATGGGGGACCCCCCCAAAAAAATGACGTGGGGTCCCCCCTAATTTAATAGCTAGCAAAGGCTAGGCAGACAGCTGGGGGCTGATATTAATAGCCCAGGAAGGGAGCCATGAATATTGGCCCCCTCCCAGGCTAGAAACACCAGCCGTCAGCCGCCCCAGAAATGGCGCATCCATAGGATGCGCCAATTCTGGCACTTAGCCTCGCTCTTCCACGCTGCCCTGGTGCGGTGGCAGGGGGTAATAGGGCTGGGGTTGATGTCAGCTTATAATGCCAGCTGACATCAAGCCCAGGTTAGTAATGGAGAGGCGTCTATAAGACACCCCCATTACTAACCCCATAGTCAAAGTTAAAAAAAAAACACAAACACCCAGAATAAAGTCCTTTAATTGAAATAAACACACAATTCTTTATTGTTCTAAATTAAACCATACTTGCCATCACGCCCATTCCAGCTGAAGCCAACGATCTCCTGCAATAAAAGAAAAATAATAAAGCAACCTCATCCTTACCTCTCCATGGTTCCCAGGACCGGTCCAGCTCTGCTACATTCACATGACAGGCTGGACCGCAGCAGAACGCCGCCATCCAGCCTGTCATCCCGCAGACACTGAGAAGCGCAGGCATGCTTGCGCTCTGCAGTGTCTGGCTGTGACGGCATCCAGATGAGCCGACAATGAACTCAGCTCACCTCCTGGACGTCCGTCACTGACAGCGTGGGAAACTTCTACTGCGCATGCGGGGAGCAGGAGAATTTTCCCACGCTGTCAGTGACGTGCATGAGGTGAGCCGAGTTCATTGGACATGATCTCGGCTCATCTGAATGCCGTCACAGTCAGACACTGAGGAGCACAAGCATGCCTGCGCTTCTCAGGGTCTGCCGCATGGCAAGCTGAACGGCAGCGTTCTGCTGCGGTGCAGCCTGTCATGTGAATGTAGCAGAGCTGGACCGGTCCTGGGAACCATGGAAAGGTAAGGATGAGGTTGCTTTATTATTTTACTTTTATTGCAGGAGATCGTTGGCTTCAGCTGGAATGGGCGTGATGGCAAGTATGGTTTAATTTAGAACATTAAAAAATTGTGTGTTTATTTCAATTAAAGGACTTTATTCTGGGTGTTGTGTTTTTTTTAATTACTTTACTAGAAATTCATGGCGGTCATGTCTAATATTGGCGTGACCCCATGAATTTCGGGCTTAGGGCCAGCTGATAATGCCAAGCTGGCCTTAACCCCTTTATTACCCAGTGAGCCACCGCACCAGGGCCCTGGATGAGTTGGGTACAGCGCCAGAAGATGGCGCTTCTATGAACACGCCATTTTCCGGGGCGGCTGCGGACTGCAATTTGCAGCGGGGGGGGGGGCAGAAAGCTTGGGCCTCCCTGCGCTGCAGATTCCAGCCCCCAGCTGCCTAGTTGTACCTGGCTGGACACAAAAATAGGGCGAAGCCCCACGTCTTTTTTTTTTTTAATTATTTCATGAAATAATTTAAAAAAAAAAGGGCTTCCCTATATTGTTGTGTCCGGCCAGGTACAAATAGGCAGCTGGTGGTTGGGGGCAGCCCGTTCCTGCCTGCTGTACCTGGCTGGACACAAAAATATGGCGAAGCCCACGTCAACATTTTTGGGAAAAATTAATTACAAAATTAATAATAATTTAGGGACTGCATCTTTATTAACCCCTCAATTGTCATTTAGTGTTAAAATAAAGGATTTTTTAAAAAGAAAATTGGCGTGGGATCCACCATCATTATAGTCTCTAGCGGAGGTTAAGCAGACGGCTGGGGCAGATGTTTGAAGTCTGGGAAGGGGGTAATACCCACGGAGCTTCCCAGGCTACTAATATCAGCCCCCAGCTGAATACCTAGCCTTTACTAGCTATTAGAATGGGGGACCCCCCCAAAAAATGACGTGGGGTCCCCCCTATTTTAATATGTTTATGAGTCACAGTTTTCCTGCTATATACCTGCATGTCATAAGAATTTAAATTAAAAAAGGACCATGTTAAATTCAAATCTGTTTTTTTTTAATTTTTACCGGTGTTTGGTATGCGTTGGAAAAGGGGTAGTCTTATACGGTGAATATATCCTAAACTCTATATTTTAACAGGAAAGTAGGGGGGTCGTCTTATACACCAGGTCGTCTTATACGCCGGAATATACGGTATATGCTTTGGCATTTTTATGCATGGGAATGGACCTGTGATGTGAATTTTTTGATCTGTCGTATGTCAATTTCTAATGAATATTTTCACCTCTTCCAACATGAGGCGTGAAATCCATGGAGAATCCACAAGTACGATCCTCTAGTTGTGGGCACGGGCGAGCGCTACTTTCACACACTTTAATTAGTAGAGTGGATCAGTATTTGTAAGCCAAAATTAGTAGGAGCCTACACAGAAAAAAAAAGCAGAATGGAAACGCTTGCACTTTTTTTTTCACTTTCTTCTGATTACGATAACCCTTGTGAAAAGAGACCTTAGACCCACAAGTGCAAGAAATGGCGATAAAGGCCCCCCTTCAGTCTAAAACACCAGCCTTGATTAATTGGGGCCTAATGCCACATTTGCATACCAGGGTGTCATGATCTGAGCACAAACTGTGATACACGGACTGTCCTGACCTGAACTTGACAGCCTCACATGAGAGGGTCCAACAGGAGACCCACCATCAGTCTGTGCATCAGGGTCTCCTGACTCAAAGTTGACAGCATGTCATATGAGGCTGTCAAGTTCTTGTCAAAAGACCACCAGACAGACAGTTCCCGGACCGTGACACACAGATGTGTGGAATTGGTCTTATGTGAGCATGTCTTCTCATGAGTTACAGTGGGGGAAAAAGTATTTAGTCAGCCACCAATTGTGCAAGTTCTCACACTTAAAGATGAGAGAGGCCTGTAATTGACATCATAGGTAGACCTCAACTATGAGAGACAAAAATGAGAAAAATCCTGAAAATCACATTGTCTGATTTGGAAAGAAATTTTTTTCAAATTTTGGTGGAAAATAAGTATTTGGTCACATACAAAAGTTCATCTCAATACTTTAGTTATATATCCTTTGTTGGCAATGACAGAGGTCAAACGTTTTCTGTTAGGCTATGTGCCCACGGTGCAGAAATGAAGCAGAAAATTTTTGCATGTCCTCTCCCGAAAAAACGCATGCGGAATTCCGCACGCGTTTATCGCGCGTTTTCGACATGCGGAATTGCCTTGCATTTTTTATTGCACTGCAAAGGCAATTCCGCTTGCGGAAACGCAAAATTAATTGACATGCCGCGGATTTTTGCGCGCATCAAAAACGCTGCGGAAAAATCCGCATCATGGGCATAGAACTTGCGGATTCCCTTTAGGGACCATGGGGGGGCGGATTACCTAGCGTTTCACAAGCGTTTACGCTGTAGAAATTCCGCAGCATAAACGCTTGTAAAACGCTACGTGGGTACATACCCTAAGTCTTCACAAGTTTGGCACACACTGTTGCTGGTATGTTGGCCCATTCCTCTATGCAGATCTCCTCTAGATCAGTGATGTTTTGGGTCTGTCGCTGGGCAACACAGACTTTCAACTCCCTCCAAAAGGTTTTCTATAAGGTTTAGATCTCAAGACTAGCTAGGCCACTCCTGGACCTTGAAATGCTTCTTACGAAGCCACTCCTTCATTGCCCTGGCGGTGTGCTTGGGATCATTGTCATGCTGAAAGACCCAGCCACGTTTCATCTTCAATGCCCTTGCTGATGGAAGATTTGCACTCAAAACCTCACGATACATTGCCCCATTCATTCTTTCATGTACACGGATCAGTCGTCCTGGTCCCTTGGCAGAGAAACAGCCCCAAAGCATGATGTTGCCACCCCCATGCTTCACAGTAGGTATGGTGTTCTTTGGATGCAACTCAGCATTCTTTCTCCTCCAAACACGACGAGTTGTGTTTCTACCAAACAGTTCTACTTTGGTTTCATCTGAACATATGACATTCTCCCAATACTCTTCTGGATCATCCAAATGCTCTCTAGCAAACTTCAGACGGGCCCGGACATGTAATAGCTTAAGCAAGGGGACACATCCGACACTGCAGGATCTGAGTCCCTGGCGGCGTAGTGTATTACGGATGGTAGCCAGTGTAACGTTTGTCCCAGCTCTCTGCAGGTCATTCACTATGTACCCCCGTGTGGTTCTGGGATTTTCTCTCACCCTTCTTGAGATCATTTTGACCGAACGGGGTGAGTTTTTGTGTGGAGCCCCAGATCGAGGGAGATTATTAGTGGTCTTGTAGGTCTTCCATTTTCTAATTATTGCTCCCACAGTTGATTTCTTCACACCAAGCTGCTTGCCTATTGCAGATTCAGACTTCCCAGCCTCGTGCAGGGCTACAACTTTGTTTCTGGTGTCCTTCGACAGCTCTTTGGTCTTCAACATAGTGGAGTTTGGAGTGTGACTGTTTGAGGTTGCGGACAGGTGTCTTTTATACTGATAAGTTCAAACACGTACCAGTACTACAGGTAATAAGTGGAGGACAGAAGGGTCTCTTAAAGAAGAAGTTACAGGTCTGTGAGAGCCAGAAATCTTGCTTGTTTGTAGGTGACCAAATACTTATTTTCCACCAAAATTTGAAAGAAAAAAAAAATTCTTTGCAAATCAGATGTGATTTTTCAGGATTTGTTTTCTCATTTTGTCTCTCATACTTGAGGTCTACTTATGATGTCAATTACAGGCCTCATCTTTTCAACTGGGAGAACTTGCACAATTGGTGGCTGACTAAATACTTTTTTCCCTACTGTATGCACTAGTGGAAAATTGCTTACCAGTGGGCTATGAGAGGTAACAGAAAATTAAAAAAATAAAACAGATACTCACTTTCTAGTCCAGTAGCCAGGGCTGTGGAGTTGGAGCCCATTTTGGTGGAGTCGGTATAAAATGGACCAACTCTGACTCCTAAAATATATAATAAGTTGGGTACAGTAGTTCAATGCAGTTTGTGGGTAATATTTTTTCATAAGAATTTGGGAAAGTTATGATATGTCCTATAAATGTCTGTCCTATTCCTGATCTTAGCTGAGATGAATCTGTGCTACAGTAAATTTATCACTTAAACATGAGCCATGTATGAGGGAGTTGGAGTCGTGGAATCGGAGTCAGTGTCATGGAAACTGAGGAGTTGGAGGTTTGGCTTACCGACTCCACAGCCCTGCTAGTAGCGTTGTGTCTCCTACTGGTATCAACATTCATTGTCACATAAGCACTGCAGCCAATCAGCAGTGGCTGATCAGCTGCAGTATTCACAGTTTGTAACAGTCAAGTCAAAGAAACAACTGCATCGCTCAAGTGACGCCTCGGTTGATGCCATGAGACTGACAAAGGGCGCATTGCTAACTAAGGAAAAGTGGTGCTGGTCTTGGTCATGGAAGCATCATTTTTTTTCTCAAGTCCCTGGACCCACTCATTTGGTGTTGAACATGATCACACTGAGTATTTTGGTGTAAGATTCACATAAACAAAACACTTCAAATGGTCTTTAATGTGGATTTTGAGGAGGCAGATCCACTTCAAAAACCATGTAAAAAAAAAAAACAGTGTGAACATATCCTAAAGCATACATGTGAAAAACTCTGTCCTGTGGGCCAAATCTGGCCCACACAGTGATTATATTTGGCCCACGACACCAGAACCACCACCCCTATGTGGGTACCATTATGCTGTACGGGGGACTGTGTGCGGCCCACTAGACTGTATACTGGTTGGCCCACAACTTTGTCCAAGTTTTTCATTTTGGCCCTCTGTGTGTTTAAGCTTGATATCCCTGCCCTAAAGAGACCCTTTAAGAAGTTTTGGGGTCACCAAACGAATTACGTTGCTGGCTGGTTTGAATCTTTATGCCAATGTTGTCACCGATGAATGACATTTTTGCTGAGTGCACACGATGCGGTTTTAATGCGTTTCCGCGGCATTTAAATAGCCGTGGAAACGCATTAAAACCGCTTGGTAAGAGGTCTGCCATGCTTAGCAATAATAATCCGCATAAGCTGCGGATTATCATTGGAGCACAAACCGCAGCACAACCAATTTAGACGCGATTCCGCAGTGAATTTGCACCCATTGACTTGCATTGAATCGCAGCAAATCTGCATGTATAATATCTATACATGCGGATTTGCTGTGTTTCAATGTAAAACAATAGGCGCAAAATCGCGCCGTGGCTGGTACCCGGGTCGGGAGAGGAGGCGGCTACTCCTCTCACCCGACCGCTGCTCTGGCTGATAACAGCGAGAGATGTGTGGATGGGAGAAGCGGCAGCCAGCTTCTCTCAGCCCCCGTGCCAGCGGCAGTGTAGAAAAAGAATCGAAATGTAAAAATAAACCTTCATACTCACCTCTCCGGCGGCCCCCGATGTCCTCCTGAGCGATGCTATCCCGTCCTCCTCGTGCCCCACAGTGTGCTTCCAAGACCTGCGGTGACGTCGCGTGACCATTAGCTGATTGCTAAAGCCGGTAATCAGCTGATCGGTCTCATGACCGATGAGCTTATGCTGAGAGTGGGAAGATTCACAAGAATTTTCCCACGCTCTCTAGCTCACCGGGGCTCATCAGTTGATGAACCCCAGTGACCCCCTGCAGCACTGTATACTGACAGGGGGGGGATTTTACACCCCTGTCAGTATACAGTGCTGTATTCTACAGCTGTGACAGTGATTGCTGATGTCACAGCTGTAGAAATTATCCGGATCGTCGTGTGACCTTGGCGTTACGTGGATTACGTCGTTGACGGCAGACAGGTGAGGAATAAAGTTTTTTTTTTTTTTTTTTTTTTTTACGCCCTCCATTACTAACCTGAGCTTCACGTCAGCCGCCAATACAAGGCTGACATGAACCCCCAACCCCATTACCCCCGGCCACCGCTACAGGGCAGCGTGGAAGAGCGAGGCTAAGCGTCAAATTTGGCGTATCTTATGGAGGCGCCATTTCTGGGACTGCCGAGGGGTGATATTAATAGCCGCGGAGGGGGCTAGTATTCATGGCCCCTTCAATGGCTATTAATATCAGCCTGCAGCTGTCTAGTTTAGCCTTTGCTGGCTAAATTTTATAGGGGGACCCCACATCAATTATTTTCTGGGGCCCCCCTGCAATCTAGCCAGTAGAGGCTAAACAAACAGCTGTGGGCTGATATTAATAGCCATAGAACATTGTTGGCTAATGGCCCCTTCCACGGCTACTACTATCAGCCCCCAGCATTCGGCTTTCCCTCTGCTAGTTATAAAAATGATGCAGGAGCCCACGCCATTTTTTTTTTTTTATTTTATTTTAGGCTTTGTGCCCATAATTCAGACGTAGCACCGCTTTGGAAGCAAATTTTTGCTGCGTCCAAAACGCTGCATTCTATTGAACACAGGTAAATCCACGTGTTCACTGAACCATGCGGATTTACCGCATTCAATACTTTCTAGTGGTCAAATTTCTGTTGTGGAAAAAAGCGACTCCACAAGAGAATATGACATGCTGCGGTCCTGAAAGACGCACTGCATGTCAGTGTCCACGGGTGATTCGCAGCCTCTGATGCACGCATAGCGGACATGGGATTTCTAGAGATCCCATCCACTATTCTGTAACATCTGGACGCTGCGAGTTTGACGCTGTATAAACACGCAGCGTCAATCCTGCAGCGGCTCCTGACCGTGGCCACGTACCCAAACTCACCCGCAGCATGTCAACTTCTGTAGTGGACACGCTAGTTTCCGCTGCAGATTTTGACCGATTGAAATGTCATTATATGCGGTGGATTCACATTTACCGACAGCAAAAGCTCGACATTATAACTCCGCGTTTTGGACGCAACATAAATACGTTGTGTCCAAAGCGCTGCGGAATGCTGATCGGGGAGGTGGGACGTAGGAGCTAACGAACCAGCTGTGAGAGGTTAGTTATGGCCAGGGAAAATGCTTGCCTAGTGGCACCTTCATGGTGTCAATCAGACCTTTTCATGACCAAACAAAGTAAAGACACACACAGACACAGTGTAAACACTTTATTTGAAATACAACAGACCCATTATTTAATCATTTAAATGAACCAATATACTCACCCCAGTTCTTATGATAATCCAAGGGCTTAAGCAATGTCCCACCAACGTTATTTAGCCCCAAAAACGCATGTAAAAACGCGTCAAAAATGCATGTAAAAACCACGTGTTTTTTCTGGCAAGGAGAGACAAAAAACGCTCAGGAAATTTCTGCTTCAAATCTGCATCTTGGGCACATACCCTTATAATGTATACTATGGATATTCCATAAATGCCTAACAGAAAAGGAAGTCCACTTACAATTTGGGTAGCAGCTTTTTTAAAGATGAAAAACAAAATATCCAAAAGAGATGGCCCACCCTGCATCATCGATGTGTTACACTTGGACCTGTGGTGAGGGGACAGATCACTGTGTGAATGAGTTTCTGACAGCCACTTCTCTGCTAGGTGGTCTTCTCAGCTCTCGGTAAGGGCAGTCTATGTGCTCAAACTTGTAAAACCCGTCTGACCAGGTACATAATCTTTTATGAGGCAAGAAGAGATGCGGACTTCTGCGAGGTGATGCCTCGTTTTCTATCATCTGATGTATTCCTCGCCTCTACAAATTCTGAGAATCTCTCTTTCAGCTCACAAGAAAATTGTTACCAATTTTACCCCTTAGGTTACATAAAAATTTTGGCCCCAATCCATCATTTGTGGAGGTTTTTTTTGTTTTTTTTAAGTCACAATTCTTTGTCTTGCAGTACTTGTTGCAGTTTTCCACCATTTTGTAAAAAAGTAAGAAATTATCTTTATTCTGCTCTTCAACTTTTTTTTATGACACTTTAGCACAAAAAAAAAAAAAAAAAAAAAAAAAAAAGAGGCATGTTGTGCTAAAATAGCGCAAATATTGAACCAAAATAACAACAGGCGTACATAAAATTACACTGGGAGGATTTTGTGTCAAATTTGGTGACTTTTGGAAACGTAACAAATGATGAACCAGGGTGAAAACACCTAGAAACCCTAAACTATGCCCACAATGGTGAACTAAAAAAAAAACAAACAAAAAAAACAACACATAAAATGGACTTACAAAAAGGAACAAATGAAAAAACAAATATGGCACAAACAAAAAAGGCGCAAAAACAATGATGAATTGGCTGCATAGAGTCGTGATACCCAGTGGTCGGCAGTCATGCCGCAATTATTGCTATACAGTCCAGACAGTGGAAAAAAAAAAAAAACGTACATGGTTTTTCCTGGATTGCCAAGTTTTCTGCTCTTTGAGAACCAAGGGATATATTGGCATTTGTCCTAGTGTTAAACAGCCCCCAATGCAAATGAATAACCAAACTTAATGACAACTGTGTCAATTGGCAGCTAAACAAAGCACTGTGGCACAACAGTGCCCTGCAGTGCAAATATACCCTTTGCATCGGGAAGCACATTGGAGACGTGGAAGACATAATCTATAGCACGTCCTAAAATCATATACTTAAGGAGTTGTCAACCTTTGGGGACTTTATTTTTTTTTTTTTTTTTTTTTTACTCAAATCGTGTTTTCACAACCAAAAATTATTATTACAGTTGGGTTTCATTAAAAACGTGACACCATAAGGCTTTTTGCATATTCAATTTTGATGTGGTCTGAGGTCATAAACCAGCTGAGACAGATCAGAAAAAAAGAGAAGCGTTACAAATAAGCAGAAGGAGCTCACTGACTAATTCTCAGTTAACTCATTCTGCGGCCAGCAATAGTTGCAATAAAGGCTATAGAATGCAAAGGGTGCAATATTTTTAATGAAACCCAATTGCAAAAATTATTTTTTTAGCCCAAAATTCATGCATTAAAAAAAAAAAATAATAATAATAATTCACACATAATGGAGACATGAACACCCATTATAAGCTATGGGGCTGACAGACCATTGTGTGAAGCGCTGGACTATGTCAGACCTGCATGATGTCTCTTTTTCAGGTTTCCATTTGTGGACTACAGCGGACCTGCGTGGAAATTTTTATTTCTTTTAATAAATTGGTGAACCAGGCAAATGGTTGGGGAGTGTTTTTTTGTTAAATAAAGTATTTTTGAGTGTGTTTTTCTTTTTAGCACTGGGTTAGTAATGGGGGTGTCCGATAGACACATCTCCATTACTAATCCCAAGGTTTGCTGTCAGCTGTTTTGGACAATTCACAGATGATATCAACCCCAACTACCATTACCCCGATTTCTACTACACCAGGGAAAATCGGGAAGAGGGAGGCAAAGTGCGAGAATTGGAGCATCTAATGTGATGTCCCAGTTCTGGGGTGGCTGCAGGCTTGCATTTTAGGCTGGGAAGGGCCCAATAACCATGGACCTTCCCAGCCTGATAATATCATCTCACAGCTGTTTGCTCTACCTTTGCTGGTTATCATATATGGAGAGGACTCCATGTAGTTTTTTTTCATTTATTTTTTGGGTAAAGCAACATTAGGTCAACATACAAGGCACTAAAGGGTGTCTTTTTTTATATATAATGTGCCCTGGTGTTGTGTAATTAGATCTCTCTATGAAAGGTCTTTGCAAACCTTTTAAACATATAAAACTCACTATTTTCTGCAAGGCATTTTATTCTGGTACGTGCCACAGACAGCACACAGATGATACACACAAGTATGTCAAAAGTACACACAACTATGATAACACCGGTACTGGTTTTTCCAGTACCGGTATCATCAGGACGTGTGAAGGGGCCCTATGGTGGATAACTAAAGAAACAAGTGAGCGGATCACAGCTTAGGAGTGACAACTTTAACGCAACAAACCAGATTTATCCAGCAAACATAAAGAAAAAGACACATATGCTTAAAGGAGTTGTCCAGTACTTTATATTACCCCACTCCCCCAATGTATCCGCCCGGGGCCCCTAAGGATTTTTGTAATTAGGTTACGGTGCAGATAATGCCTGTGAGTGGCGCCATCACTGGCCGGTCACAGGCATCACGTGACCCCCGGCTGCAGCCGGCTCGGACATCCGCTGATGTCACAAGTCCAAGCTGCAGCCGGAGGTCCCTCTTCCCGCCCACAACCCAGCCGCCACCGGTGGAACGCGGGTTACCCCGCGCATCACACCCGGCATCCACTGCGCGCTCTGCCTCACCCTGCCCACAACCCAGCAGCCACTGCGGGAACCCCAGCGCTAAGTCACATGATGCCTGTGAGCAACCACCGATAGCGCCGCTCACAGGCAGTATCTGCAACGTAAGCTAATTACAAAAATCCTTAGAGGCCCTGGGACGATACATTGGGGGGGGGGGGGGGGGGGGGGCAATCTAAAGTACTGGACAACTTCTTTCAATAACTGATTTGTGCCATCCAAATGTATTGATGATTGAATTCAATCTGGGTCCCTTTAAATATGGAAGTCTACGCTGGCCATTTAAGGGTAATCCCTGACATGTAGGGTGGGTGCATTGATTAAAGCTGGCCAGAAATTGTGCCCTTTGCCCCCAGGACATGGCTGCATAGGGATCCATGCTTCTGGCACACTTCTATACATTGGCATCCTCTAACCTGTGCCAGGTGGTTACTAAGGATCTAGATTTGATCCGATATTGATGGGTGCCAGGGGGAGCTGTAGAAGGTGTAAGGTCACCCTGGCCATGTGCAGCCTCATGGCACTGCCTGGTAGACCCCGTAAACAGCAGCTTACCTAGGAGCGGAGAGGTGTCCGGGCAGCCCGCTAGCTCCACGGCGGGGGCACTGCTGGTGGACGCCAGACTGGCATGTTGCTCTGCTGTGGCCAGCACAAAGACCAGGGGACCAACAGAAGAGTTCACTTTCTGCCGGAACTGCTGGCGCTCAATGATGAGGGTCGTCTCCCCTCCGAACATGTAGTAGAGCAGCGTAATACTGAGGTGCAGGGCGCAGTATAGCACCAGGAACTTGCAGGTCCGCTGTAGCGAGGCGCCGGGTAGAACCGCAGCAGAGCCCTGTAATAGCGGATCTTTCATCATGGAGAGCGGTGCACAGCCCGTGCCTGCCAAGCACTACGTCCACACCGGGCACAGCAATGTACCAGTGCCCGGGCTCATCCGTCACCGCGCTCAGCGGGCACCATCCAGCACAATGCAGCGAGCGGAGCCGCTCCACGTGACGTCACCAAGCCCAGGGTGTCATGGTGGAAGAAGGGCAGGTCTATGAGGAGACCCTAGGCTTCTGCTTTCCAGCCCGCCCATCTCTTCCTGACACGTTCAGCCTGTGCAACTCTCTGTCGGGGGCTCCTGCTGAACGCTTCAGGAATTGCAGCAAACTTTTAGGACATTTCCTTTAAGTAGA
Source organism: Phyllobates terribilis (assembly GCF_046119375.1). NCBI lineage: Eukaryota > Metazoa > Chordata > Amphibia > Anura > Dendrobatidae > Phyllobates > Phyllobates terribilis. The sequence continues at coordinate 756,832,113 of NW_027362761.1, read as the reverse complement.
GTCCCCCTCCAACCAAGTGACCTGCTAGGAGAAGGCTGGCACGCACCAATGGCCAATGGGGCTGGCGAGGGAAGTGTGGTTGTTTGTTTTTACAGCGTTGACCGAGTTCATTTTCTTGCTTCGTTTTATAGAGTTTTAGGTTTTACTACCCGCACAACCTTTTTTTTCTTCTCAATAAACACATTTTTATCTTTATAAAAAGAAATAGTTTTTGTGTCGCTTTGTTCCCAGAGCCATAACTATTTTATGATGTCTCAGCGGCCGTGTGAGGCCTTGTTTTTATAGTTTGAGTTGTAGTCTTTATTTGTATCGTTTTGGGATACATACATCTTTTTAAATATTTTTTTATTTATTTATTTTTCCTTTTTATATTGTTTTTAGTGCCGGACAAATAATAATGTTTTAATTTTATAGTATAGATATTTACAGATGCCAGTTATGCAAGTAGCCACTTCTGGGTTTAGCTTCTTATCTTAAAGGGGTTGTCCAATATCAGGGAAGTGGGCCCCAAGCTGTATAAACTACAATAAATAACAAACTCCACAGGTGCTCACTCTCCTCTCCTTACTCTCCCTGGCTCCTTACACTACTCTCCCTCTCTCCTTACTCTCCCTGGCTCCTTACTCCCCCTTTCTCCTTACTCTTCCTAGCTCCTTACTCTCCCTCTCTCCTGTCTCTCCTTACTCTCCCTCTCTCCTTACTCTCCCTCGCTCCTTTTCCTCCCTCTCTCCTTACTCTCCCTAGCTCCTTACTCTTCCTCTCTCCTTACTCTCCCTGGCCCCTTACTCTCCCTGGCTCCTTACTCCCCCTCTCTCCTTACTCTTCCTGGCTCCTTACTCTCCCTCTCTCCTGTCTCTCCTTACTCTCCCTCTCTCCTTACTCTCCCTCGCTCCTTTTCCTCCCTCTCTCCTTACTCTCCCTAGCTCCTTACTCTTCCTCTCTCCTTACTCTCCCTGGCCCCTTACTCCCCCTGGCTCCTTACTCTCCCTCTCTCCTTACTCTCCCTGGCTCCTTGCTCTCCCCCTCTCCTTACTCTCCCTGGCTCCTTTCTCTCCCTGGCACCTTACTCCCTCTCTCTCCTTACTCTCCCGCTCTCCTTACTCTCCCTGGCTCCTTACTCTCCCTCTCTCCTTATTCTCCCTGGCTCCTTGCTCTCCCTCTCTCCTTACTCTCCCTGGCTCCTTTCTCTCCCTGGCACCTTACTCCCTCTCTCTCCTTACTCTCCCGCTCTCCTTACTCTCCCTGGCTCCTTACTCTCCCTCTCTCCTTACTCTCCCTGGCTCCTTACTCTCCCTGGCTCCTTACTCTCCCTGGCTCCTTACACTACTATCCCTCTCTCCTTACTCTCCCTGGCTCCTTACTCTCCCTGGCTCCTTACACTACTCTCCCTCTATCCTTACTCTCCCTCTCTCCTTACTCTCCCTGGCTCCTTACTCTCCCTGGCTCCTTACGCCCCCTCTCTCCTTACTCTTCCTGGCTCCTTACTCTCCCTCTCTCCTGTCTCTCCTTACTCTCCCTCTCTCCTTACTCTCCCTCGCTCCTTTTCCTCCCTCTCTCCTTACTCTCCCTTGCTCCTTACTCTTCCTCTCTCCTTACTCTCCCTGGCTCCTTACTCCCCCTGGCTCCTTACTCCCCCTCTCTCCTTACTCTCCCTCTCTCCTTACTCTTCCTGGCTCCTTACTCTCCCTCTCTCCTGTCTCTCCTTACTCTCCCTCTCTCCTTACTCTCCCTCTCTCCTTACTCTCCCTGGCTCCTTACTCTCCCTCTGTCCTTACTCTCCCTGGCTCCTTTCTCTCCCTGGCACCTTACTCCCTCTCTCTCCTTACTCTCCCTGGCTCCTTACTCTCCCTCTCTCCTTACTCTCCCTGGCTCCTTACTCTCCCTGGCTCCTTACTCTCCCTCTCTCCTGTCTCTCCCTGGCTCCTTACTCTCCCTATCCTTACTCTTCCTCTCTCCTTACTCTCCCTGGCTCCTTATGCTACTCTCCCTCTCTCCTTACTCTCCCTCTCTCCTTACTCTCCCTGGCGCCTTACTCCCTCCTTTCCTTACTCTCTCTCTTTCCTTATTCTCCCTGGCTCCTTACTCTCCCTGGCTCCTTACTCTCTCTCCTGTCTCGCCTTGGCTCCTTACTCTCCCTCTCTCCTTACTCTCCTTGGCTCCTTACTCTCCCTGGCTCCTTACACTACTCTCCCTCTATCCTTACTCTCCCTCTCTCCTTACTCTCCCTGGCTCCTTACTCTCCCTGGCTCCTAACGCCCCCTCTCTCCTTACTCTTCCTGGCTCCTTACTCTCCCTCTCTCCTGTCTCTCCTTACTCTCCCTCTCTCCTTACTCTCCCTCGCTCCTTTTCCTCCCTCTCTCCTTACTCTCCCTAGCTCCTTACTCTTCCTCTCTCCTTACTCTCCCTGGCTCCTTACTCCCCCTGGCTCCTTACTCCCCCTCTCTCCTTACTCTCCCTCTCTCCTTACTCTTCCTGGCTCCTTACTCTCCCTCTCTCCTGTCTCTCCTTACTCTCCCTCTCTCCTTACTCTCCCTCTCTCCTTACTCTCCCTCTCTCCTTACTCTCCCTGGCTCCTTTCTCTCCCTGGCACCTTACTCCCTCTCTCTCCTTACTCTCCCTGGCTCCTTACTCTCCCTCTCTCCTTACTCTCCCTGGCTCCTTACTCTCCCTGGCTCCTTACTCTCCCTCTCTCCTGTCTCTCCCTGGCTCCTTACTCTCCCTATCCTTACTCTTCCTCTCTCCTTACTCTCCCTGGCTCCTTATGCTACTCTCCCTCTCTCCTTACTCTCCCTCTCTCCTTACTCTCCCTGGCGCCTTACTCCCTCCTTTCCTTACTCTCTCTCTTTCCTTATTCTCCCTGGCTCCTTACTCTCCCTGGCTCCTTACTCTCTCTCTCTCCTGTCTCGCCTTTGCTCCTTACTCTCCCTCTCTCCTTACTCTCCTTGGCTCCTTACTCTCCCTCTCTCCTTACCCTCCCGGTCTCTTTACTCTCCCTGGCTCCTTACTCTCCCTGGCTTCTTATTATCCCTGGCTCCTTATTATCCCTGGCTCCTTATTATCCCTGGCTCCTTATTCTCCCTGGCTCCTTTCTCTCCCTGGCACCTTACTCCCTCTCCTTACTCTCCCTGGCTCCTAACTCTCCCTGGCTCCTTACTCTCCCTGGCTCCTTATTCTCCCTGGCTCCTTTCTCTCTCTGGCACCTTACTCCCTATCCTTACTCTTCCTCTCTCCTTACTCTCCCTGGCTCCTTACGCTACTCTCCCTCTCTCCTTACTCTCCCTGGCTCCTTACTCTCCCTCTCTCCTTACTCTCTCTGGCTCCTTACTCTCCCTGGCTCCTTACTCTCCCTCCTTACTCTCCATCGCTCTTTACTCTCCCTGGCTCCTTACTCTTCCTGGCTCCTTATCCTCACTCTCTCCTTACTCTTCCTCTCTCCTTACTCTCCCTGGCTCCTTACTCTCCCTTTCTCCCTGGCTCCTTACGCTCCCTGGCTCCTTACTCTCCCTTGCTCCTTACTCTCCCTCTCTCCTTACTCTCCCTCTCTCCTTACTCTTCCTCTCTCCTTACATTCCCTGGCTCCTTACTCCCCCTCTCTCCTTACTCCCCCTCTCTTCTTACTCTCCCTGGCTCCTTACTCCCCCTCTCTCCTTCCTCTCCCTCTCTCCTTACTCTCCCTGGCTCCTTACTCTCCCTCTCTCCTTTTTCTCCCTGGCTCCTTTCTCTCCCTGGCACCTTACTCCCTTTCTCTCCTTACTCTCCCTGGCTCCTTACTCTCCCTTTCCTTATTCTTCCTGGCTCCTTACTCTCCCTCTCTCCTGTCTCTCCTTGGCTCCTTACTCTCTCCTTACTCTCCTTGGCTCCTTACTCTCTCTCTCTCCTTACTCTCCCTGGCTCTTTACTTTCCCTGACTCCTTACTCTCCCTGGCTCCTTATTCTCCCTGGCTCCTTTCTCTCCCTGGCACCTTACTCCCTCTCCTTACTCTCCCTCTCTCCTTAATCTTCCTGGCTCCTTACTCTCTCTGGCTCCTTACGCTAGTCTCCCTCTCTCCTTACTCTCCCTGGCTCCTTATTCTCTCTGGCTCCTTACTCTCCCTCTCTCCTTACTCTCCCTGGCTCATTACTCTCCCTCTCTCCTTACTCTTCCTGTCTCCTTACTCTCCCTCTCTCCGTAACTCTCCCTGGCTCCTTATTCTCCCTCTTTCCTTATTCTCCCTGGCTCCTTACTCTCCGTGGCTCCTTACTCTCCCTCTCTCCTGTCTCTCCTTGGCTCCTTACTTTCCCTCTCTCCTTACTCTCCTTGGCTCCTTACTCTCCCTGGCTCTTTACTTTCCCTGACTCCTTACTCTCCCTCTCTCCTTACTTTCCCTCTCTCCTTACTCTCCCTGGCTTCTTACTCTCCCTCTCTCCTTACTCTCCCTGGCTCCTTACTCTCCCTGGCTCCTTTCTCTCTGTGGCTCCTTACTGCTGTCCCAGTCCTGGTGTTTTCACTACAGTGCTGACATCAACAGCGAGGGTCACCGCGCTAACCCGTCACTGAGCTCAGCGTCTCGGCCTTCGCCGTCATCATCAGTGCACAAGCACTGAGCTCAGTGACTGGCTAGAGACAGCGCTGGCCCCAGGGAGGGTGAGTACCTGCTGTGTATGGAGCAGTTGGGAGAGTTAGCTGACAACCAAAAGATCGGGCAAACCTTTGATTTGGCCCCTCACACCAGAGTCTTAGCTAGACTCTTGTTTTCCATGGTAACCACTGTGCAAATGAGCTTACAGAAAGGGTACACCTCCTTATGGCTAACTAATAGGATGCTGTAATCTCTATTGACCATGGCATCTGAGGGGATCTCTGGGCAGTGGCTTACCACCAATAGCGGCAGAACACACGGCCGGTATGGGGCCAGTGAGTCAGGGGAACACGGTGCTGGGGCCCTCCCACCCGGCATCATACTTTCTACTGCATCCTCATCCTGGATGCAGATTCAGTTGAAAGCATTGTGGGATCAGGGAGCCGTCAGCTGCCTCCTCCATCATTCTCTGTGTGCATCTGATGCTGCAGCGCAGAGGGTGTAATGACGTCACTACATTGAGCCCGCAGTGCAGAGCTTCAGACCACACGCTGCTGAGACCAGAGCAGCTGTGGAGAGGGGAGAGTATTTTTTTTTTTTAAAATCAATGAGTACTTTGTGGCTGCCATTATGCTATTTGAGGGGTATGTAGGGGCCATTATACTCTTTGGAGGGCTATGTGGGGGCCATTATACTATTTGGAGGGTTGTGCGGGCGCCATTATACTATTTGATGTACCATCATACTATTTGGAGGGCCATCATATTATTTGAAAGGCTATTTGCTTGGCCATCATAATGTTTGTAGGGCTATGTGGGGTGCCATTATACTATTTGGAGGGCTATTTGGGTGCCATTATACTATTAGTAGGGCTATGTGGAGGCCATTATACTGTTTGGAGGATTATGCGGGGGCCATTATACTGTTTGGAGTACCATGTGGGGGCCATTATGCTGTGTGGTTGGCATTATACCGTATGGAGGGCTGTGTGGGGGTCATTATAATATTTGGATGGCTATGTGAGAACCATTATACTGTTCGTAGGGCTGTGTGGGGGCCATTATACTATTTGGAGGGCTATGTGGGGGCCATTATATTGTTTAAAGGGCTCTGTGAGGGACCATTATACTGTTTGCGGGGCAGTGTGTGGGCCATTATACTGTTTGGAAGACTGCGTAGGTGGCAACTAAACTGTTTGGGGGGCTGTGTGGGGGCCAACTAAACTGGAGGGCTGTGTAGGGGACAATTATATTGTTTGAAGGGCTATGTGGTGGCTATTATATTATACTTTTAGAGGACTGTGTGGTGGCCATTATACTGTGTGGAGGATTGTGTGGGGGCCATTATACTCGTTAGAGCGCTATGTGGGGGCCATTATAATGTGTGCAGGACATTATACAGTGTGGAGGGTTGCGTTGGGCTATTTATTTGTCTGGAGGGTTGTGGAGGCCAGTATACTGTATAGAGGACTACTGTTCTGTACGGAAGGCCAATAAACTGTATAGAGGGCCACTATATTGTATGGAGAGCTATCATACTGTGTGCAGGGCTGTGTTGGAGCCATCCTATTGTATGGAGTGCTGTGGGGGGGGCTCATACTGTGTGGGAGAACTGTACCTGGACCTTCGTACTGTGTGTGGAGAACTGTGGGGGCCATCATACTGTGTTAGGGTCACTGTTTGGGTATCATACTTTGTGGGGGATACTAATAGGTTATCATACTGTGCATGTGGAGGGTACTGTGGAGGAATTTACTGTGGGGGTATCTTACTGTGGGGGTATATTACTGTGTTTGGTATTTGTTGGCATCATACTTTATGGGGGCCATGAAAGTTGTACTTTAGTGCATAGGAACAATAAGGGGCTTCAATAGGGGCAACATTCCTTTGTAAAGGCGTCAAAGTTGTGGGATATTCTCTTCTGTGTCCCCGCTGAATTTTTTTTTTTGGGGGGGTGGGTGGGTGCCCAATTAGGACTTTTGCTATGGGGCCCCATGATTTCTATATATACCCTGTCTCTGGGCATATAATATTGATGAACTATCTTTAGGTCAGGTAATCAACATCAGATTGGTGGGTGTCAGACACCCATCACACCTGCCAATCAATTATTATTAGCTCCAGTATCCGCCAGTTGCAAACATTGAACAGAACTACATTCTGCTTGTGTAGCAGCCGCTAATGGATACTGCAGATCAGTCCTCATTCTCTTGAGCAGGAGCTGTTCTGCAGGTGCCGGCTGTCAGACGCCCACCGATCTGATATTGATGATCTATTATAAGGATAGGTCATCAATGTAGTATGGCCCGGAGATCTCCTTTAAATGGTTTTCCCTAGAACTGACTGTCGGCTGTTTTGTTAGTTTCATAGAATAGAACAGCTATGCATGCTCAACTCCTTCTACACTATTATATCGGAGATGAACAAGGCTTAAATGAAAGAGTTTTTCTTTAGCGGAAAATTAAAGGGAACCTGTTATGTGAAAAGAACACTATTAAGCTGCAGATACGGGGTTAATAGGCAGGTTGCTAGGGTTCTAAAGCCATGTGGCAGCAGAGCTGAAAGTCTGGGAGGAGATTAATTTTATTCTTCCCAGTAGCCTTCAACTTTCAATCATAGAGGCGCGGCCAGCTGGGCTTCAGTCACTGCCCAGTACTTAGTGACCCGTCACTATAACCACAACCAGCACTGACTGAAAGCACGTTGTGATGCATCAGTTTAGAGCCGGTGGTCAGTCAGTGCCTGGGTGTGCTCACAACCACTGCTCACTATATACTAAGTAGTGACTGAACAGTGCCGGACGCGCCTCTATGACTGAAAGCCAAAAGCTTCTGGGAGGAATGAAGTTAATTTTCTCCTGCCAGCCAGGCTTTCAATGCAGCAGTCGCACAGCTTTAGAACATTATTAACCTGTAGATTAACCCCATATCTACAGGTTAATATCTTTTTTCACATGACAGGTTCCCTTTAAATAAAAATTACAGGGGTAATCCAAGTTTTAGAAATATTTTTAAAAAGCTGCAAATATTGTAAAACAAAAATAGAAACTATACACAATACCAGATGTGGGCACATCTGGCCTGTATACCTCGGGCCACATCTGGACTTTTCTTAAACTATAGTTTCTGTTTTGTTCCGGCGGTGCTGGCAGTGCTGGGGCGTGGTGCTGGGGTTCTGTGGCAGTGTGTACCTTACCTACATAGACGAATAGATACTCAGGTCAGGATCAGGCGCTGTGCGCGCCCGACTGGCTGCATCAGTGACCTTTTGACTACAGCAATAGTTTAGCCTACTGTATCGGTTCAGTTTCCCATATGGGATCTTGGTAAAATTAATTGCCCAACCATTGCTCTATACATTTTCTCTCCACTGGAGATCCAGTGTTGACACTCTGGTGGTCTTCCTTGCCTGTGTTTCCAAGTGGTCAGCATGGGACCACTGCAGTCATTCAGGGCGTCCATAGTCAATGCTGTACTACTGGCATCATGACATTTTTTCTTTTACATTTGCAACTTCTTTTGGGTGTAGGAACAACAATTTGTCCATAAGAAGTCCTCATAATGTCAGGTAAGTGTATAAAGAATAGTTATTAAGGGCATATTTCCACGTGGAACAATACACTGCGTGCAGATTTATTAAAAAAGTTGTATTTTTGATGATTCATTTTATTATTGAAGAACTACAGTGCTGTCGGTCAATCCAAAAGGTTAATAAACCTGAAACCTGCATATTTACGAAAGTAAAAGTGATGTTGTCTTTTTTAGGAGAATATCTATGTATGCAGAATTAATGGGCAACTATTAGTGTGCAGAAATATTACGTAACGAAATGAAAAACGTAAATTGTTTATTTTCATCTGTTAAAGTGAGAATTATAACCAAACAACTCAAAATGTACAAAAATACATTTCTGACATTTCCCAAAAAATATCAGTGACCAATATAGCAGCATCCTTTCTTTTCAACAGTGATAAACCTTCCAACCATGTCAGTTTCTAAAAGGGAATCTGTCACCCCCTGGGGCTTTTTAGACCTCTAATATGGGCATATAGGTGATAGAAATGAAATGTGAATCTATACCTACCTGTATGGCCCATATTAGAGGTCTCGTGGCAGTGAAATTGCTTTTTATTTCTTGTGGCTTACGATGCATTCCTGTCCGGGGGACAGGAAGAAATCCGGCCTACTTGTTTAATTAAAATATTTCTCCCCTCCCTTGCACGTCACAGTGCCCTGTGACGTGTAGTTCCCATTGCGGGATCCCGCTCCTGCGCACTTCACCTTCTTCCGCAAGGCGCATTTCCCTGGTGTTTGTGTATCCTTGTAGAGCAGGGATCTAGAGCGCAGGCGCCGGAGAGTTAGTCTGACTTCCCGGCGCCTGCGCACTAGATCCCTGCTCTACACTTTTACACAGACTTACACAGTAGATGGGATTTCTTCCTGTCCCCCGGACGGGAACACATCGTAAGCCACAAGAAATAAAAAGCAATTTCACAACAAGACCGCTAATATGGGCCATACAGGTAAGTATAGATTCACATTTCTGTCACCTGTATGCCCATATTAGAGGTCTGAAAAGTCCCAGGGGGTGACAGATTCCCTTTAATCTGCTAAAGGGGTGGTCCAAAACTAACTTTATGTACAATTTATGTTAATTACTCTTTCTATTTAATGTAATAATCTAATTTTTTCTAATATACTTTAAATAAAAATTCCCTATTGTTCCCGCTCTACTCTAACTGCTTTTGTATTTTTTTCAACCAACTTCCTTTTTGATGACATCTCATTTGAGAATCCTGAGTGCATGCTGTGGTAATTAAATGAGACATCATCTATTAACACTTCTACTTTTATAAAGCATTTTTACCGTGCAGAAGTTTTTCCACACCTGCCTAAAAATATTCTGCCGGTATGCCTTACATTTGAAGCAACCTCTTTTTTTTTTTGGAACCACAGGATGAAAAATGCCAAGAATTATTCTGACTTGAATGACACAATTCAGGGTGCAGTCCGCTACCACCAGGGAAGCTAACTGTATAGTGGCTTGCAAAAGTATTCACCGCTCTCGCCAAAATCAGTACTTTGTAGAGCCTCCTTTTTCTGCAATTACAGCTGCAAGTCGCTTTGGATAAGTCTCTATGAGTTTTCCACATCTTGCCACTGGGAATTTTGTCAATTCCTCAAGGCAAAACTGCTCCAGCTCCTTCAAGTTAGATGTTTTCCTCTGGTGATCAGCAATCTTCAAGTCTGACCACAGATTCTCAATTGGATTAAGGTCTGGGCTTTAACTAGGCCACTCCAAAACATTTACACGTTTCCCCTTAAACCACTCGAGTGTTGATTTAGCCTTAGGTCATTGTCTTCTTGGAAGGTGAACCTCTGTCACAGTCTCAAATCACTGACAGACTGAAACAGGTTTTGCTAAAGAATATCCCTGTATTTTGCAGTATGCATCTTCCCTCGACTCTAACCATTTTCCCTGTCCCTGCTGCTGAAAAACATCCCCACACCATGATGCTGCCACCACGTTTCACTGTGAGGATGGTGTTCTTGGGAAGATAAGCTGTGATGGTATGGCGCCAGACATAGAGTTTACCTTGTTGGCCAAAAAGTAAAATTTTGGTCTCATCTGACCATAACCCCTTACTCCATACATTTGGCAAGGCTCCCACATGCCTTTTGGCAAACTCAAAATTAGCCTTTCAATTTCTGCATCTATGTAGAGGCTTTTTTCCGCCCTTTCTTCCATAAAGGCCACCTCTATAGAGTGTACGGCTTATTGTGGTCGTATGGACAGATACTACAGTCTCTGCTTGGGAACTCTGTAGCTCCTTCAGGGTTACCTTTGGTCTCTGTGCTGCCTCTCTGATTAATGCCTTCCTTGCCCAGGCTGAGAGTTTTGGTGGGCGGCCCTCTCTTGGCAGGTTTGTTGTTGTACCAAGTTCTTTCCGTTTGATGATAATAGATTTAATGGTGCTCCAGGGATCATCAGACATTGCGATATTTTTTTATAGCCCATCCCTGACTTGTACTTATCAACAACTTTGTCCCTGATTTGTTTGGAGATCTCCTTGGTCTCCATGGTGTTGTTTGGTTAGTGGTGTCACCAGACCTGAACCCAATCGAGATGGTTTGGGGTGAGCTGGACCGCAGAGTGAAGGCAAAAGGGTCAACAAGTGCTAAGCATCTCTGGGAATGCCTTCAAGATTGTTGGAAGACCATTTCCGGTGACTACCTCTTGAAGCTCATCAAGAGAATGCCAAGAGTGTGCAAAGCAGTCATCAAAGCAAAAGGTGGCTACTTTGAAGAACCTAGAATATAAGACATATTTTCAGTTGTTTCACACTTTTTTGTTAAGTGTATAATTCCACATGTGTTAATTCATAGTTTTGATGCCTTCAGTGTGAATGTACAATTTTCATAGTCATGAAAATACAGAAAAATCTTTAAATGAGAAGGTGTGTCCAAACTTTTGGTCTGTACTGTATGTCTATATTTTTCTCACTTCACCAACTTAGACTATTTAGTGCTGATACATCACACACAAATCGGATTACAAAAATATTTAAACACAGGTTGTATTGTAACAAAATAGGTAAAAAGCCAAGGGGGTGAAAACTTTCGCAAGCCGTTGTATATGCAGTTCTACAGCTAGTACTGTATAATTGTTAGTACTGTTAGTGGTCTGTATTGTTGCACTGTGAAATTTCTATTTCTAAAACAAATGCTATGAAATTCTACTCTACATCCTCTATGGATGTGGGCAAGTAATAAAACCTATTTCACCTGCTGAATTTATGGTAATATCTTTTATAACCTTGCTCACTGTTTACAGAACACAAGGAGGTGCATGCAGAATATACCAGTTGTGTGACCTTGCAATACATTTTCTATGCTAGCCAGTTTTTTTTTACCAAACATGATTGTTACCCATGCATTCGATGTACAGTTTATCTATTACATGATGACCATACTGTTTTGTCTTTTTTATAGGGTAATTCCATCTAATCTTTCCATTTATCTTAGTATCCATGAAATTTAGGGCAAAAAAATGGTAAAGAACCTCCTTTTGCAGCAATTACAGCTGCAAGTCGCTTTGGATAAGTCTCTATGAGCTTTCCACATCTTACCACTGGGATTTTTGCCCATTTCTCAAGGCAAAACTGCTCCAGCTCCTTCAAATTAGATGGCTTCCTCTGGTGATCAGCAATCTTCAAGTCTGACCACAGATTCTCAATTGGATTAAGGTCTGGGCTTTGACTAGGCCACTCCAGAACATTTACTCGTTTCCCCTTAAACCACTTGAGTTTTGCTTTAGCAGTATGCTTTTGGGTCTTTGCCTTGTTGGAAGGTGAATCTTTGTCCCAGTCTCAAATCATTGACAGACTGAAACAGGTTTTGCTCATGAATATTCCTGACATAGCGTTTACCTTGGTGGCCAAAAAGTTCAATTTTGGTCTCATCTGACGACAGCACCCACCTCCATACATTTGGGGAGTCTCCCCCATGTCTTTTGGCAAACTTAAAATGAGCCTTACAATTTTTGTGTCCAAGTAAAGGCTTTTTTCTGCCCACTCTTCCATAAAGGCCACCTCTATGGAGTGTACGGCTTTTTGTGGTCATATGGACAGATACTCGAGTCTCTGCTTGGGAACCCTGCAGCTCCTTCAGGGTTACCTTTGGTCTCTGTGCTGCCTCTCTGATTAATTCCCTCCTTGTCTCCTTTAGATGGGCGACCCTCTCTTGGCAGGTTTGTTGTGGTACCATGTTCTTTCCATTTGATAAGGGATTTGATGGTGCTCCAGGGGATCATCAGAGATTGGGATATTTTTTTAAAACCCAACCCTAACTTGTACTTCTCAACAGCTTTGTCCCTGACTTGTTTAGAGATCTCCTTGGTCTTCATGGTGTTGTTTGGTTAGCGGTGCCTCTTGCTTAATGGTGTTGCAGCCTCTGTGGCCTTTCAGAAAAGATGTTTATATACTGACAGACCATGTGACACTTAGATTGCAAACAGTTGGACTTCCTTTCACTAAGCATGTGGCTTATGAAGGTAATTGTCACAGGTTTACCGCAACAGAGAGGGGCCAGAAGACTGCAGTGTCTGAATTCACGTACACCTGCACTGATCAGAAGCACTTCTCCTTTAAATTTAAAGGTGCAGGTTTCTGTTAGCAGTGCAGGGGTTAGTCTGTTCAGCTTGGAGTCTCTCGAGCTTCCCTGCTTGGATGATCTCAGCTGTTCAATATTGGCCACTCCCCTATCCTATATATAACTTGCCTCTGGCAATCTGGATTGCCAGTGTTAGTCTTGTACTGCCTGGTGTGGAGTGGAGGAGTCGCTTGTTAGTAGAGGCTTTTGGAGTGTTGATCTGTGACTATTGCTTGGTGTTTTGGTTGTGTTCAAATCCTCATCCTCTCCTATTAGGTTTTCCTTCCTCCACCCCGGTGTTCCTCTCTGTTGTGTTTGAATGCTTATTTGTATGATTGATATTTTCAGTTATCCCTGTACGTTTCTACCTTGTTAGTATGGTATATACATACACTATTACTCCTCACTTAACGGGTTGGGGGAGGGGGACAGATATAGGGCTGATTCAGTGGTTCAGCAAAGAACATGGCCCCGGCATCTTCACCATCAGAAGTAATCTGGGGAGCAGGAATAGCTAGGGTGCCCCTAGCGTTAGGGACAGGGAAGGAGCCCCTGGCCCCGGGTTATCTGACAACAAAGTTGTCACAGTAATTGCTTGTACCAGAAATTTTTAGGTGCTTCATCGCAAAAGGGATGACTACATTTGGACATGCTAATTTTTAGTTATTTGATATTTTAATTTTAATTTATGCCTAAATTTTTCTCACTTCACTTCACCAACTTAGACTTATTTAGTACTGATGCATCACAAACAAATAGGAAAAATATTTAAACACAGGTTGTAATATAGCAAAACAGGTAAAAAGTCAGAGTGATGAATACTTTCGCAAGCCACTGTGCGTGTGTGTGTATGTATGTATATATATATATATATACCGTGTTTTTCGGACCATAAGACGCACTTTCCCCCCCCCCAAATTTGGGAGGAAAATGGGGGTGCGTCTTATAGTCCGAAAGTAACTTACCAGTGGTGATGGAGCGGGATCGGCAGCGGCGATAGGGGCAGCAGACGGTGGCGGCGGCAGCAGGCATCGGCAGCATAAGAGGGGCCGGTTTCTTCATGTGAGCGGCGTGAGCTGCTTCCGGTGCGCGCGGCCATCTTTCTGAAGCTGATTACAGGTAAATGGCTACCGGAGCCGGTGCATGCGCTCTGCTACGCCGGCGGCCATTTTCCTATTGATCTCAGCTTCAGAAAGATGGGCACAAGCATCGGAAGCCGCTCACGCCGCTCTGCCACGCTACTCACAGCAAGACACCGGCCCCAGTACCAGGCCCCAGGGCCCCAGCCACCTCTCACCCAGGCCCCAAGCCCCCAGCCAACAATCACCCAGGCCCCAAATCCCAGCGCCAGCCATCACTTCCCCAGGCCCCAAGCCCCCAGCCACCACTCACCCAGGCCCTAAGCCCCAGCGCCAGCCATCACGCCATCAGGCCCCAAGCCCCCAGCCATCACTCACCCAGGCCTCAAGCCCCCAGAGCCAGCCACCACTCACCCAGGCACCCAAGCCCCCAGCGCTAGCAAGCAGACGCCCAGCACAAGCCACCAGGCCCCCAGCCCACCAGCACCAGGCACCTAGGCCACCAGGCGCCCAGCTCAGGCCACCAGCGCCAGGCCACTAGGCGCCCAGCTCAGGCCACCAGCGTCAGGCCACCAGGCACCCAGCCTCAGGCCACCAGCACGAGGCATCCAGGCCACCAGGCGACCAGCGCAAGCCACCAGCGCCAGGCCCGGCTTCCTGAAGGACCTTGCCTCCTGTGCCCCAGCTACGCGGCCCATCCAGGTAAGATACCTATTCAGACTATAAGACGGACCCCCATGTTATCAAAAATTTTTTTTTCCTATTTTCCACCCCAAAATTTGGGGTGCAACTTATGGACCGGTGCATCTTATAGTCCGAAAAATACTGTATATATTTATTTATATATTTTTTATATATATATATATATATATATATATATATATATATATATGTATGTATTCCAATACTAAAAATCTGACTATAGGTACAGTCAAATCATGTATATAGTTCAGGCTGCCTGATGCCGCACCCAGGAGCTTGCTTCATATTGAGGTTAATGTGTAAGGTTTGCAGTAAGATCGTAAGCACTCTCTAGTGGCAGCTATGAAAGCTAGCATGCTATTTGCAAACATGTTTGTACAGGAGATTTGGAGCACCATTTTACAGCTGAATTTTGAACTTATTAAAATATGGCATTCCAGTACAGACATTCACTTCAGGTTTTTTCTTATGAACAACTTTGTGGACTAGGCAGTAAAAAAATAATAGTACAGCCTCTTAGGTCCTAAATATTTTAGCAATAATATTTAAATCGTGAAATGCGAAAACAAGCAAAATGTTCTCTCTCGTGCTTTTTTTCTGATTATTTGAGTAGAGTTAATGGGGTTATCCTCTTTTTAAATTATGGCGTTCCGATTGTAAAATAAAAATACCTTATACTCACTCCTGAACACACTCTGTTCCAGTGATGTTGGCACCAGGTTTCCCTTGGGCTTTCATGGCATTGTTATACGACATGAGCCCTGCAGCCAGTCAGCATCTGCTATTGTGCTGCTGCGCTCTCACTTCTTCCTCTTGTTCCAGTTTCATCTGACGGAAGTGTGAGCACAGCCTCCAAATAGTGGCACCTGATTGGTTGCAGGTCTCACATGGCATAACAATGTCACCCAAGCTCTGGGAAACCTGCCACTGACATCAATGGGACAGTGTGTATATGTTATTCTTATTTTATAAGAGAGGCTACTTCATTTTAAAAGGGTTTGTACAGATAGTGGACAACCCCTTTAACAGTATTAAAATAGGAGTTTTTCATTCTGCGCTGTCAGAAATAATGAAGACCACTTTCTGTACAATGTATTGAAGCGGTGGAATATTCCCAGATTACAGTGTATAGCAGAAAACTCCTTTGCTAATAGTAATTTTATAAAATATTTTGATTTATATATTCTGGCCCACTGAAAGTACAATGAAGATTGTGACATCCATGTAATGTGGGTTAGGAAGCCAATATCAGCATTTGGGAGAGTTCAGCATACTATGCCAGTTTGGCTGCCTTAGTCACTGGATATGAGATCATGGTACCAGGAAAAATTCTAATCAAAGTACAAGTAATTTCCACACAATAAGCATATAATTGTTGTACTAATTAATTATTTTTCCGTACAATGCAGGAGTTTTCTAAGATTTACAATGTAAGGGCAGTGTAACGGGGCCGGGAGGTGGAACCTCTGAGCTGCAATACAAGGGGGAAGTCCTTGTAAGGAAGCGGGTGACTCCCAGGGAAGGCAAGCAGGTAGCCACAGCAAGTGACGGGGACAGTCTCTGGGTAAGCAGGCAGGTGGTCACGGCAAGTGACGGGGACAGTCTCTGGGTAGACAGGCAGGTGGTCACGGCAAGTGACGGGGACAGTCTCAGGGTAGACAGGCAGGTGGTCACGGCAAGTGACGGGGACAGTCTCTCGGTAGACAGGCGAGGCGGATACCTGACAGGTAACTGGCGGGCGCTCCCAGGTGAGCGGGCTGACGGAGACAGCAGGTAACAGGCAGGTAACTGGTGGACGCTCCCAGGCGAGCGGTCTGACAGACAAGGCAGGTGACAGGCAGGTAACTGGTGGACGCTCCCAGGAGAGCGGGCAGACAGATGAGGCAGATACCTGACAGGTAACTGGCGGGCGCTCCCAGGTGAGCGGGCTGACGGAGACAGCAGGTAACAGGCAGGTAACTGGTGGACGCTCCCAGGTGAGCGGTCTGACAGACAAGGCAGGTGACAGGCAGGTAACTGGTGGACGCTCCCAGGAGAGCGGGCAGACAGATGAGGCAGATACCTGACAGGTAACTGGCGGGCGCTCCCAGGTGAGCGGGCTGACGGAGACAGCAGGTAACAGGCAGGTAACTGGTGGACGCTCCCAGGTGAGCGGTCTGACAGACAAGGCAGGTGACAGACAGGTAACTGGTGGACGCTCCCAGGAGAGCGGGCAGACAGACGAGGCAGATACCTGACAGGTAACTGGCGGGCGCTCCCAGGTGAGCGGGCTGACGGAGACAGCAGGGAACAGGCAGGTAACTGGTGGACGCTCCCAGGCGAGCGGTCTGACAGACAAGGCAGGTGACAGGCAGGTAACTGGTGGACGCTCCCAGGAGAGCGGGCAGACAAACGATGCAGATACCTGACAGGTAACTGGCGGGCGCTCCCAGGTGAGCGGGCTGACGGAGACAGCAGGTAACAGGCAGGTAACTGGTAGACGCTCCCAGGTGAGCGGTCTGACAGACGAGGCAGGTGACAGGCAGGTAACTGGTGGACGCTCCCAGGTGAGCGGTCTGACAGACGAGGCAGGTGACAGGCAGGTAACTGGCGGATAACAGGCTGGCAGGCAGGACGAGAAGTCAGGCTAGCAGCGGGACCTGAGGGCTGAAGCACAGGAAGACACAGTGCAAACAACTTTGCTCGGGCACCTCTATTTTGGAGGAGGTGCCTTATATATGGGAGATCCTCCGGCAATTGGCCGGGGACTCCTTAGGACGGCGCGCGCGGCCCCTTTAAGAGAGAGGGAGCGCTCGCGCGCGCGCCCTAAGCACAGTGCCTGGGAAGCAGCGGGCGCTGCCAGCAGCGCGGGAGGAGGACGCCGAGCACGGAGCAGAGAGGTGAGGGGAACGGCGTCTCTGCCTAGCAGGGGGCAGAGACGCCGATGCTACAGTACCCCCCCCCCTTTAGGCCCCCCCTTTCTTAGGCCAGAGAGAAATTTATCAAGGATGAGCGGGGCATGGATGTTCTCCCGGGGCTCCCATGTTGTCTCCTCAGGACCAAACCCCTTCCAATCCACTAGAAAAAAGGTCTTTCCTCTTACCCTCTTGATGGCCAGAATGCTCTCTACCTCAAACTCGTCTTCAGTGGAGACCGGAGCAGGAGGCGTACCTGTAGACTTGGAAAAAGAGTTAAGTACCACGGGTTTGAGGAGAGATACATGGAAGGAGTTCGGGATCCGCAAGTTGGCCGGGAGTTTCAATTTATAGGCCACCGGGTTGATTTGCTTGATAACTTCCAGTGGGCCGATGATCCGGGGCCCTAACTTGTAGGAAGGAATTTTGAGCCGAACATATTTGGACAAGAGCCAGACTTTATCTCCAGGACGGAATTGGGGCGGATCCAGACGTCTCTTGTCAGCCTGTTTCTTCATCCGCTCGGAGGACTGAAGAAGTGCGGATCTGGTACTCTCCCAAATGGAGGAGAATTTGCTAACAAGAGACTCTGCGGCCGGGTTGTCCACGGAGGTGGAGACGGGAAACGGGATCCGGGGATTTTGACCGTAGACTGTAAAAAACGGGGATTTGGAAGAGGATTCACTCTCGTGACTATTATAGGAGAATTCGGCCCACGGTAAAAGATCCACACAGTCGGAATGGTGGGCATTAACAAAGTGCCGGAGGTAACTGGTTAAAATTTGGTTGATCCGCTCTACTTGACCATTGGACTGTGGGTGATAAGCAGAAGAGAAGTCCAAGGTGACCCCCAGCAGTTTACACGTGGCTCTCCAGAAGCGAGAGGTGAACTGGACCCCTCGATCGGACACGATGTGGAGAGGAAGACCATGGAGATGGAAAATATGATGAATAAAGTCCTTAGCCAACTCAGATGCAGACGGAAGACCCGGCAGGGGAATGTAGTGAGCCATCTTAGAGAAGCGGTCAGCGACCACCCAAATGACCGTACAACCAGCAGAGACAGGGAGATCCGTTATAAAGTCCATGGCTATATGCTGCCATGGGGCAGCAGGTACGGGAAGAGGCAGAAGGCGGCCGGCTGGCAGATGTCTAGGAACCTTGTTGCGAGCGCAGGACGCACAGGCCAAGACAAAGTCTATTACCTCCTTGCGCAGGGTAGGCCACCAGTAATGCCGGGTAATAAGCTGGAGGGTCTTCTTTTGGCCAGCATGGCCGGCTAGCTTAGACGAATGTCCCCAGAGCAGAACCTTCTCACGATCAAGTACTGTCACGAACGTCTTACCGGGTGGAAGACGATTCAGATCCACGAGGGCCACCTGCATTACCTTGGCGGGGTCGATGATGTGCTTTGGCTCCTCCTCAAGATCGGAGGACAGAAAGGATCGGGACAAGGCATCGGCTTTGATATTTTTGTCTGCCGGGCCTAAATGAAGAATGAAATCAAAGCGGGCGAAGAACAAGGACCACCGGGCCTGGTGCAGGTTAAGTCTTTGGGCACTCTGGAGGTAAGCCAAGTTTTTGTGGTCCGTATAAATTATTACCGGATGAAGAGCCCCCTCGAGCAAGTAACGCCACTCCTCCAGTGCCAACTTAACGGCTAACAATTCTCGGTCTCCTATAGAATAATTGCGCTCAGACGAGGAGAAGAGTTTGGAGAAGAAGCCGCAGGTTACCATTCTCCCGGATGGCGACTTTTGGGTGAGTACCGCTCCGGCTCCGGAGGAGGAAGCATCTACTTCTAAGAAGAATTGTTTGTTGCAGTCCAGATGGTGCAGCACAGAAGCGGAGGAGAAAGCTTGTTTCAAAGAAAGGAAGGCCTCCTCTGCCTCGGGCGGCCATTCTTTGGGACTAGCGCCCTTACGGGTAAGCACGGAGATAGGGGCAGTCCGGGAAGAGAAGTGCGGAATGAAGAGGCGGTAGTAGTTGGCGAAGCCCAGGAACCGCTGAATAGCCTTCAACCCCTCCGGTCGGGGCCACTTCAGGATGGCAGAAAGTTTCTCAGGATCCATTCGTCTGGGAGATGACGTAGCCCAGAAATGGAAGCGAGGTCTGCTCAAAGAGGCACTTCTCAAATTTTGCGTAGAGGTGGTTTTGCCTGAGCCTGAGCAGGACTTGACGAACGTCCCTCCGGTGTGTGGGAAGATCCGGAGAGAAGATCAAGATGTCGTCCAGGTACACCACCACGCAGGAGTAGAGAAGGTCACGGAAGATGTCATTGACCAACTCTTGAAAGACGGCGGGAGCATTACAGAGGCCGAAGGGCATTACGAGGTATTCATAGTGGCCGTCCCTGGTGTTGAATGCCGTCTTCCATTCATCCCCCCGACGGATACGGACCAGGTTATACGCCCCACGGAGATCCAGCTTGGTGAAGATTCTGGCACCCCTCAGACGGTCAAATGATTCAGGAATGAGCGGAAGGGGGTATTTATTCTTCACCGTGATCCGGTTAAGACCTCTATAGTCAATACAGGGACAGAGTGAACCATCCTTTTTTTTAACGAAGAAGAAGCCGGGGAGGCAGATTTCCGGATAAATCCCCGGGCCAGATTTTCCTCGATATATTCAGACATGGCCCGGGTCTCGGCAGCGGACAACGGATAAATACGCCGACGGGGTGGAGTAGCGCCGGGTACCAGGTCGATTGGGCAATCGTATGGTCTATGAGGGGGTAATGTCTCAGCTTCTTTCTTGTTGAAAACATCAGCATAAGATCAATAAGGGACCGGTAGGCCGGGTAGATTGGCTGGAGAAGGAGAGGGACGAGCAGGACGAACAGGAACTAAACAAGTCTTATGGCAGTCCTGCCCCCAGCGTAGGACTTCTCCGGTCTGCCAATTCAGCACAGGTGCTTGTCTCTGGAGCCAAGGTAGAACTAACAAAAGGGCATGAGAGAGTCCAGGTAGAACATGGAAGAAGATGCTCTCAGAGTGCAGCATTCCCACCTGCAGAGTTATGGGTTCTGTGATGAGTTGGATGGTTTGCGGTAAGAGGCCCCCATCCACGGAGGCGACAGATAAGGGTTCAGCCAGAGGTTTAGTGGGAATGCGGTATTTCTCTACCACGGACTGAGAAATGAGATTTCCGGCAGCTCCAGAATCAAGTTGAGCTAGTTCAAAGTAACGGTTCTCCCCGCATATGATAGAGACCGACAGCATCAGAGATGGAGAGGGTTTACTCTTGTCTAGGACGACCTCTCTGAGCGATCCTAGACACAGGCGTTTCCCGGCCTCTCTGGGCAGGCACGGATCCGGTGCTCCTTACTGCCACAGTAGAAACAGCTCCCCTCGGCACGGCGTGATTCTTGACGGGTTTTGACCATCTTGGTCTGGTCGACCTGCATGGGCTCTGGCGAGTGCACCCGGGGAGTTACAGATGAAGAGACGGGTCTCTGGAAAGTAGGAGCAAGGCGGGGAAACTTCCTCTCACGGGTGACCTCTTTGATACGCTCCTGGAACCGGATGTCAATCCGGGTGGCAAGTGTCACCAAGTCATCCAGGGTGGTTGGAATGTCCCGACCGGCAAGTTCATCTTTAATCCGGCCGGATAGGCCCTCCCAGAAGACGGACACCAGGGCCTCGTTATCCCAGGCAAGCTCGGAAGCAAGGGTACGGAACCGTATGGCATATTGGCCCACGGTGAGACTCCCTTGGCGGAGGCGTAGCAGAGAGGAGGTAGAAGAGGTCTTTCGTCCTGGTTCGTCGAAGACTTTCCAGAAAGTCGTGAGAAAGGCTGGCAAGTTGGACACCAGGGGGCCTCCTCTCTCCCATAGAGGATTTAGCCAGGCCAGTGCCTCCCCAGTGAGATGGGACATGATAACGGCCACCTTGGCCCGGTCGGTGGTGAACTGGTGTGCCAAAAGTTCGAAGTGCAGGGTGCACTGGTTAATGAAGCCCCGTGCCAGGCCGGGGCCTCGACCAAAACGAGGCGGGGCGGAAAGGCGGGGACCGGGAAGGGATGCCATGGTATTGATGGGCAGCGACGCTGCCGGGGTAGTAGTTGTGCGAGTGGAAGCAGCTCCCGATGAGGCAGTCAGTGTGTCCAGGCGGGAGTTAACACTACGCAGGTGTCTCAGGATGGACTCATGTTGGGACCTCTGAGCTGCAATACAAGGGGGAAGTCCTTGTAAGGAAGCGGGTGACTCCTAGGGAAGGCAAGGTAGCCACAGCAAGTGACGGGGACAGTCTCTGGGTAGACAGGCAGGTGGTCACGACAAGTGACGGGGACAGTCTCAGGGTAGACAGGCAGGTGGTCACGGCAAGTGACGGGGACAGTCTCTGGGTAGACAGGCGAGGCGGATACCTGACAGGTAACTGACGGGTGCTCCCAGGTGAGCGGGCTGACGGAGACAGCAGGTAACAGGCAGATAACTGGTGGACGCTCCCAGGCGAGCGGTCTGACAGACAAGACAGTTGACAGGCAGGTAACTGGTGGACGCTCCCAGGAGAGCGGGCAGACAGACGAGGCAGGTGACAGGCAGGTAACTGGCGGATAACAGGCTGGCAGGCAGGACGAGAAGTCAGGCTAGCAGCGGGACCTGAGGGCTGAAGCACAGGAAGACACAGTGCAAACAACTTTGCTCGGGCACCTCCATTTTGGAGGAGGTGCCTTATATATGGGAGATCCTCCGGCAATTGGCCGGGGACTCCTTAGGACGGCACGCGCGGCCCCTTTAAGAGAGAGGGAGCGCGCCCTAAGCACAGTGCCTGGGAAGCAGCGCGCACTGCCAGCAGCGCGGGAGGAGGACGCCGAGCACGGAGCAGAGAGGTGAGGGGAACGGCGTCTCTGCCTAGCAGGGGGCAGAGACGCCGATGCTACCGTAAGCGCAGTATGATGTAGTTATGATAGGAATAATCCCCTCGCCTCCCAACAATGATTGACAGCCTGCTTTGTATGCATGTAAAGTAGTGAAAAGATGTCTGACACTCCCTGAAGACTTTTACAGTATGTGTTGTTATAAAATGTATTACTATTGAGCACTGTTTGAAGCTGAATTTAATCTAATGTCTCCTATTAGAGCTGCAGAAGATCAGACAGTTGGCACTGAATGAGTTAACACTTAACAGGTATCCAGCCTTGCATTGGGGAGGTGTTTAGAAGTAAGAGGAAAGCTACTCCTTGGTTAGAGTGAGTCAGCAATTAGTAGTGAAGCCAGGCACACAGGGAGTGTGATAGATTAGGCCCCATAGTGAGGAGTGTGTGAAGGGAAGAAGCAGAACAGAGATAGCAAGATTCTGTAACTGGATCCAGTGGCAGAGTAATATAGCCGGAGCATCACCTGGTGTGCTGTAGTGATTGGCAGTCTGGCTCTTTTTGGTGATCTGGCTCTTCTGGCTCCGCTCACCAAAAAGAGACGGCTTTTTTGGATCCTAAATGGATCCCTATTAAAAATGTGTTCATCATATTTAAGATGACGTTGATGCGCCGAAACTCTGCCCACCTATGGACAAAACTCTGTCCACTCGCGGTTAGCCAATTAAATTGAAGAGTGGGAGTAGTTCGCCAAACACCGCAATTCTACACCCACTGAGAGCCATTCAGAGAAGGTAGAGGCTCTCACTGGTGTGCCAGCTCCCTTGTGAAATGTAATTTACAAGTGAAGTGCTGCCACGTGTAACCGAAATGTGTGTGCCTCTGTGTAAAATAAATGAAGATGTGAACATAACAGTTTCATTAAAAAAAGACTGTACTATTTTTATATAATGTATTGCTTTCTTCCTTCTGATTGTCTTTCACCAGAGGTTCCTGCTCCATTTGAAGGTCTGCTGCCTGAATGCAGAAAATCTGAATGCACTAACAACATCTGTACACTCAGAGGAACCCATTTCATTGGTGACTGGGGTCGCAGAACCACAAATTTAAAGGGAATCTGTCAGCAGGCTTTTGCTATGTAATCTGAAGACAGCAGGATATAGAGGGTGAAACACAGATTTCAGGGATGTGTCACTTGTCAAAGTGCGTGATGTTGTTTACAAACCGAAGGATTTATCACTAAGAGGTTAACATTGCTATACTTGTCCGGCAACTAAACACCTCACTGTGTATGGACTTTGTACTGTACATGGAGAGCATGGTGGGAGTGGGGTTAGCTTTCTTGGCTCTGCTGCATTGTTAAACCTAAAAGCTCGGATTGTGTCAGAACAGCTGCACCCAGTAATTTAAGTGATACATCATTTGATTCCACTTCTCTTTCCCACATCAGGCTGCTCTGAGATGAGCCATGCTCAAAAAATACACAAATAAATATAAAACTGTGCACAACTCAACAACAACGATGTTAACATATAAGTGCCCACGACAACAACTATGCAAGTTAAAAAACAGGAAGATCTCACCAGTAACAACCACACCATATTGTTACTTGAGAAACTCACTTCCCACTTGTTGGAAGCCCGCATGGTGGCTCAGTGGGGTCCTGGGTTCAAATCCCACCAAAGAACAACATCTGCAAGGAGTTTGTATGTTCTCCCCGTGTTTACGTGGGTTTCCTCCGGGTTCTCCGGTTTCCTCCCACACTCCAAAGACATACTGATAGGGAATGTAGATTGTGTGCCCCAATGGGGACAGTGCCGATAATGCTCTGTAAATTGTCTGAATTGTAAACAATATGTTGGCGCTATATAAATAAAAAGATTATTATTATTATTGTTATTATTAAGGCTGGTTTAATTGGGGTATTTCCAGGAATGGTGACATTTTATACCCTACTGAAGATACACAAAGGTGTGTCTCTGGTGAAGCTTAGACCCATAGTGTCAGAAATTGACTCCTTGGGTCATAAAGTTGGTACTTACCTTGATATTATCTTAAGGCCCTTTGTGAAATCTCTGCCATCGTACACCAGAGACACAATGGATTTCTTGAAACGACTATAGGGCATTTCAATAGATGACAACACCTGGCTTGCCAGTATAGACGTGAAAGCCCTCTACTCGTCTATCCCACACAAAAAGGGCCTTGAGGTAATGGAATACTTCTTGAACTCTAGCAGTTGCCAACATAGATCATTCAACAATTTTGTGTTAAATCTCCTTAGATTAGTACTGATGAGTAATTTTTTTGTATATGATGGGGACATTTACCCCAAGCTCAGGTGCACCGCAATGGGTAATCCATGTGTGTTACGTTATGAGAACTTGCTCCCAGGCTGGTGGGAAGACACCTGCATCTTCATTGACCAGAAGGGTGTTTTTTCTGGTAACATTGACCTATCGGTCAGATATATCGATGACATCCTGATATTATGGAAGGGATCTAAAGAAAGTTTTCTCCTCTTTGTTGAATCTTTGAATAATAACCCTATCGGTTTGAAGTTCACATGAAGAATCAATAGGGACAGCTTACATTTTCTGGATCTGCCGATTGATAAAAAGCAGGGGTTTCTCAAAACAACCGTCTACCACAAGCTAACTTCCACCAATGCACTCTTGAAGTGGGACAGCCATCATCCTGTCCCACTCAAGAGGGGCATTCCTAAAGGGCAGTATCTGCGACTCAGATGCAATTGCTCTGACAAAAAATACTTTATTGCACAAGCACATCAATTGCGACAGAGGTTTAGGGACAGAGGGTATCCGGATTATGTCCTCCGACAAGCCTACCATCATGCACTCAAGCAAAACATAGAACATCTTCTAACACCTAAAGGGCATACAGAGAGGAAGGATAATATTTTACGTCTTATCACTACATTTGATAATGGTGCGCCAGAGGTAAAAAAAATCTTGGCCAAATATTTGGACATACTCTGTATGGATAATAATATCTGTGAGGTGGTGGGCAACTCTCCTTCTCCTTCCAGCTCTATTGGAAACAGAATAGTCTATAGCCATTTTTCAACACCCTCATCGGCTGGTACTTGACTTCCGACTCAGCCTAATAGCTGTTATAAATGCCATGGGTGTGTCGCATGACCATACATTAACACCAGTAAAACATTTACAAGTCGAATTACACATGAAACCTTTATTAATAAAGGATTTATTAACTGTAAAACTAAGGGTCTTGTGTACAAAGCCAGGTGTGTATGCAGCATAGAGTATGTGGCAAAAACTGTGCGGGAATTTAGAAGGAGGGTGGGGGAGCATATCGGGGACATTAATAATGATTGTGACACATCTATTTCCAGACACATTAATGGAGTAGGCGGAGGTGATACTTCATTTTTAAAATTCACAGGTATTGACTTGTCTAGACCACCGAAAAGAGGGGCGTGATAAACTGCTATGCCTTAGGGAGAACAAATGGATACACCGATAGAAAACGTCTAGTCCCCTAGGACTTCATGAACTGCTTAATTTTAGCTGTTTTTTATAATCCCCCATTCCCTCTTATCACTAACATTCTCTATTCCCCCAGTACCCTTTAATCATTTACCCCCTTTTTCCTCCCAGCCTCCCTTCTTCCTTGTAATTGTGGCCCATTCTCTGTAATCTATCCTGGTGTTCTATTGCCACTCTTATTGACCCGCACAAAATGTTCTAAAACCAGGTTTCATACCTGGGTGATACATTGTGTTATTTTTACAGCAGTCATAAGATGCCATTCATGATTCTTTTGGTTACATTTCCATGAGGCTGAATTTGTGACCACCTTTTCATTAATTGCTAATTCCATGCTCGTAGTTAGCACAATACTGATGGGGATGTCTCCTCTGCAGCAGCCTGTGGCCTGGGATTCAACACACTATCCTCATTAATATGCCTCCCCTGGGGCGTTATCACCCACCTTAATGGGCGGTCTATTTGGACCTGCATGCTTAATTTTTCTTGGCATGCCTCCGGTCTCAATCATCGACTCTGTGAGTGGCTGATGGCATCACTGACACGAACAGTTGCCACCCCTTTACGCACGCCCCTCTTTCTCTCAAATACAAGCGCTGTCACTCACTTGGATTGTGTCTCAGGTCTGTAACGAGCCTCGGGTTCAAACACGCCTCCAGGTGGTCACCATCTGTGATACGTGAAGGGTGGCTCCGATTGAGGTGTTTTGAATGTGGCCGTTACATGTAAGAGTGATAACTGCACCTTCAGGGCACGCCACTTGGCAACACATGCCACGTCACCACTTCCCCTACTATTACTATTCGTGGAAGAGGCATGTGCCTATCGCCGGGCCCCTCAGCACTGACTTCAGACGCCGAGTGCTATATAGTGTCTACATACAACATAGCCTCTGAACACATAATCTTGAGGCTGTTAGGCACACTTTAGGCTGAATTTGAATATACCTTCATTAGGGTTTAGTGCCACTGCACGGCCTTTCCAAGGACCTGTTTTCTGAACCTTGTGTTCTAATCTTCCCCTCTATTGCATTCCCCTGATGAGGTCTCTATATTAAGGCCAAAACGCGTAGTGAGGGACTTTGGGGGTCATTTGGTTACTTTTGCTTCTTATAGTTTTTTTCTGATTTATGACCAGTGTAAACCTGTGTTGATGTGCTGCATGTATACCAACTTAAACCAAGGCTCAGTTTTTGTATTTTTTTTTCTTTGTATCTTTGCATTCTGTGCAAGCCAGGATGTAGCCTCCCTTCCTTGAGCTGAAAATCACATTTCTATAGCTTCCCTGGGCTGGTGTCCACAGTTCGGGACCCGGCCCGTTGTCTGCCCTTATTCACACACTGAGGTCAACTTTGACACATGGTAAGTTTTTAAATATTAGACAGAGTAGGTCCATCCCGAATGGGGTCACTGTGCCGTGGTGGAATGGCTTTTATACTATTTTTGATGAAAAACAGTGTTACTAAGAACCCTATGTTATTTAAATGCAGTTTGCTTTTTATTTTTTTACAGCAGGGTTTATGTTCATTTTTGCTTCTTCTAGGTTTTTTTTTGATAGTAGAAAGAGTGCCTGGCAATGTGATCAAAGATGGCGAAGTGTGATGCAGTTAGAGAAAGCTGGCCCATCATGGGTGGAGACAGAGCAGAAAAGTGCGAAGAGTAGCCCAGCCCGCTTAAGTGACAGACTGCATAGTAAAGCGCAGTACTGAAGGAAAATCCCGTCCCAACATGTTAGGTGCATGGCAGAGGAGAATGTGATGAAGCACTGCCATGGGATAAAACAACCTAAGATAGATGCACATTACACACTGTTATGATTTGGCAAGCTTCACTGCTTGCTGAAAATTTACTAAGGGACGGACAATCCAATTAACAAACATGAATGTACGAGGGCCAATATTGCTATCTGTCCCCAGTGTCATGTGACTCATTAGTGTTACACAGTCTCAGGTATGAATGGAGAGCAGGCATCTCATGCGAAAGAACTCTCTGAGGATCTGAAAAAAAGAATTTTTGCTGTACATAAAGATGGCCAACACCCTGAAACTGAGCTGCACAGTGGGCAAGATCATACAGCAGTTTAACAAGACAGGTTCCACTCAGAACTGGCCTCACCATGGTTGACCAAAGAAGTTGAGTGCACGTGCTCAGTGTCATATCCAGAGGTTGTCTTTTCAAAATAGACGTATGAGTGCTGCCAGCATTGCTGCAGAGGTTAAAAGGGTGGGGGGGTCAGCCTGTCAGTGCTCTGATTGTACGCCGCACACTGCATCAAATTGGTCCGCATCGCGGTCGTCCCAAAAATAAGCCTCTTCTAAAGATGATGCACAAGAAAGCCCACAAATAGTTTGCTGAAGAAAAGCAGACTAAGGACATGGATTAATGGAACCTTGTCCTAAGGTTTAATTAGACCAAGATAAATTTATTTGGTTCAGATAGTGTCAAGCATGTGTGGCGGGAACCAGGTGAGGAGTTCAAAGACAAATTTGTTATGCCTACAGTCAAGCATGGTGGTTGGAGTGTCATGGTTTGGCGCTTCATGAGTGCTGCCTGCAGTGGGGAGCTACAGTTCATTGACTGAACCATGAATGCCAGCATGAATTGTAACATACTGAAGCAGAGCATGATCCTCTCCCTCTGGATTCTGGGCCACAGGGCAGTATTCCAACATGATAACGACCCCCAAACACACCTCCAAGATGACCACTGTCTTGCTAAAGAAACTGAGGGTAAAGGTGCTGAGATGGTCAAGCATGCCTACAGACCTAAACCCTGTTGAGCATCTATGGGGCATCCTCAAGCAGAAGATGGAGGAGCGCAAAGTCTCTAACATCCACTAGCTTCATGATGTCGTCATGAAGGAGTAGAAGAGGATTCCAGTGGCAACCTGTGAAGCTCTAATGAACTCCATGCCCAAGAGAGTTAAGGCAGTGCTTGAAAATAATCGTGGTCACACAAAATATATTTTTTTTTTTGGGCACACTTTTGTTGCCAGCAGTTTAGACATTAATGGCTGTATGTTGAGTTATTTAGAGGGCTCAGCACTATTTTACATTGTTTCAAAGTGTCATATATTCAGTGTTGTCCCATGAAAAGATATAACAAAATATTTACAAAAATGTGATGCTACTTCTGACAGCGACCCCTTCAGTATTAGTTAGTGTTATACACATTCCTTCGCCACTGTAACAGTTAATCTTTTTGATTGAAGACTGTCAAGTGCTAAGGATGATATTTCACAACAGCTTCCAGCTGATTTGTTGGATGAAATGGTCAGCGCTTGGACTTGGATGAGATGAGGCAGATGACGTGTGGGCCATAAGTCAAATGGCTAGCTCTGTTGATTAGAAAAGAAAAAGGGCGACAAGCGCAGAAGGGTAATGTATTTTGAAGTGAAATTGGGGGATGAGGCGGTTGCTCACCTGATTGCGTCATGTATGTCACAAATCCAATAAATGCTCATAGATTAATCAGCTGCTGCTGTCACGTCTGCAGATAAAAGAGGATCTTTTTCTGCATGTAGATTGGAGAGAAGCAGGAGAAAGACGTTCTGGTAGACCGCGCTGCTGTAAACAAGGAGTAGTTCCACGAGTGGTAATACATCAAGTAGCTTTTATTAATGCTTTCCAGGTTTGTACCGAACCCTTTTTCACAACTGAACTACATCACCTTTCAGGAAATGATTGAGCTTGAAATAGCGCTGCACTGTCAACACATAGAGCAGCAATTGTGTACAGGGAAAGTTGTTACGGGTGTGTCAGATGTGAAAGACAGTCGCCCTGCAGTTGGTTGCAGAAGATCTCTTCATTTGGCATTACAGACACCTTCTTAGCGGTTTCACTCTAGGACCCAGCAGCTACACTCCTGCTCTAATTGACACCCTTGCCTGGGTGTTTAAATAGTCTCACTTTACTGCAGGGCAGCGCCGGTGATATCCACATGTTTCCCTGTGAAAGCTTGGAGTGAGTGCAGTCTGCTTATTTCCTCTCTGGAGCAAAGAGGACGTGTGTGTTATCTCTCTGAAGTCGACTCAAGCTAAGCTATTTTCCTTTGTGTCTGTCTTCCTTGTTGTCTTTAGTGTTTAATGGGGACTGACTAGGGTTCATCCCCCCCCCCCTTACCTAGGCAGGGCCAAGCGCTAGGGAAATACAGGGGTAGGTTCCTGTGCGGCGATTGGTGAAGAATAGGGTTGAGCGAGTATGTTCTGTCCGAGTATGCTCGGGCCGAGCTCCGAGTATTAACAGCTGCTCGGTGATATGGTTGAATCGCTCCCGTGTGCATGATTTGCAACTGTTTGACAGTTTGTGAGGAATGTGTAAGAAATAGACATTCCTCACATGTAATAAAAATGTCAAACAGTTGCAAATCATGCACACGGGAGCGAATCAACCATATCACCGAGCAGCTGTAAGTACTCGGAGCTCGGCCCGAGCATACTCGGCAAAAGGGTTAATAGAACATACTCGCTCAACACTAGTGAAGAACCATTATAGGGATGCTAGGGGAGACAGGGTGATATTAGATCAGCCTAGGAGGTCTCCTCTCCCCCTTTCCCTAGTGTCTGGGCTCCCTTCCCCTCATCCCTTTGGGTTGCACTTAGTCTTTCCCACACCTTGTGTGACAAAAGTACATGTCTTTCATGGCCCACCAGGTTAAGATTTGGAGTGGCAACAATGCACCACAGAAACCAATACAGTTGGTGAAGCTTCCAGGGTTGTGCACTAGGTTTGGAACCAAGAGCAGGTGTCGCTTATCTATTTCCACCTACACTTCCTCCAAATTTTCCTCAATGAACATCACCCTGTCTCCAACAGCAACATAGCAGAATATTCCATCCATTCCCCACCCTCAGTCTTTTCATCCTTGTAATCCAAGCTGTTTTACAGTTTATTATTTAGGGCGACAAAAACCATATCGCAGACGAATGGCTCCTCTGCATCAAAGAGCAAATCTCACGCCGGATGAATACTCTTCAGCTATTACTTGGTATTGTATTGATCCACAATGCTTGCAACATTGTGGCTGCACTACGTTTTGGCAAAGGAACACATGCTCCTTGCATGGCGCACATACTAAATTTGATTGTGCAAAATCTCTTAAAGAGATATACCATATTGAAGAAGGTGGTACCCGCAGTCAGGCAAATGGCTGGTTAGTTCATCCATTCTTATGTGGCAAGGCACAACCTACAGGCTTTGCAAAAACAGGACGGATTGCCCAAACACCACTTGATTTGCAACATAGCAGTGTATTAGAATCCAATGCTGCATTTCTTGGTGTGTCTGAATGAGCAGCGTAAAGTGGTGACTGATTATATCATGCAGAAGGCAAACTTGAACTTGGATTATTTTGATATCTGTCATTGACCACTTATGAGCGACGTGTTTCGCCTACTAAAGCCCTTCAAAGAGGCTACTATATTTGTCAGTAGAGACGACTGTGGCTTTAAAAATGTGATGTTGTCATATTAATATTGGAAAAAAACAAAAAAATGCAACAATGAATGGATGAAAAACAGCAACTTTGATATGTCCATTGCGGGCTGTTGGGTACCCTAAGAGACAATGTCACATACAGTAGGATGTGGAGGAGGAGGTTACAAGACTGACATTCAGTGTAAAATTGATGACAACACTGACTGTGATCACCAACCATACCAGCAGGTGATGCAAAGTGAATCAATGGGGTCCTTGGTCTTGCTGGCAAGCATGGCAAGCTGCATGCTCAATTGCTTGGGCTGACATGTATATTGTTAGCATCAAGCAAACAGATAACAACTGGATAGCCATGCTATTAGACCCTCGCTACAAAAGCAAAGTGGGGATTTTTTTCAGCTTCCAAAAGGCAGTCAAAATTTGTGTATTACCAGGACAACCTGTGTTCCCTGCTGAGGCCACAGCCCCACTATCAGTGTTTGCTTAGTATTCGGTCAGTATTTTTCCTCAGGAGTGGGAGCTAAAACCAGGAGAGGAACAATCAGAGAAAAGGTATAATAGAAACAAGTCACCAATTCTGCATTTATCACCCACTCCTGGTTTTGGCTCCCACTCATGAAAAAAAAATACTGGCCAAATACGGATAGTGGGGCCGTGGCCTTAGCACAGCTATCGGCAAGCATTTACCCACCGTTTGCTTATCTGACCCCAAAACCCATCTAGACTTCACCAGAGTCAGTGCATCCTCGCCCATGCCAGCACTACCTCTACAAGAAGTAGCCGATGAAGCAATTACAGTACAATATATATAACAGAGCACATTTTATCAGTCTCTGCACCACCCGACCCACATCAGCAAACAAAGACACCACCGGGACAACCAGGTTAAGTCCCACCTGGACTGTGGCAGAAATTCTGAGCACTGACCACATGGAGTTTTGGGTCAGCAGATTGGACCAATGGGGAGAACTTTCCCAGTTTGATATGGGAATTCTGTCTTATCTAACTTCCATTACCTACAAAGTAGGTATTCAGTGCTGTTGGTGGCTTTGACATCTCCGACCGTACAAGATTGTCCTATACATGTGGAAAACATCAGATTTGCAAAAATAAATCAAGGATGGGTTAGTAAGGATTTTCATTCACCTTAGGGTTGATGCTAATAACTAAATCACCAGTAGCATCTGCCGACCTGTCCATTATGTTCTATACTGTTCTGCTGCCACCAGTATTGATGATTTTTATTTATTTTTTGCACCTTTCTGCAACTTTTTAAAAGGAAGCAATTCATAAAAGTTTCCAAACTCTGGCCAAGCAATAAGCTATTCCATTTTTCCACTCCATTCTCATAAACTGATATGTATACTGAAATGGTTAATACGTTTCACAGCACATAAAACACTTATTTTGGAGTAAAACGCACCACAGAAAGGGCCATCGGGAAAGGTAATGTTATAGGCATATTAAAGTGGTTTGTTTGTAAAATGGTTTGTGAACAGACTTGTAGGTGTGTGTAAATTATATGGTCTTGAACAGAACAGACAAGTTTGATTATCACAGTTCAGTAGTCTTTTTATTACACTTTCACTCTTTCCTGTTCCCATTTATGAAAAAAGAAATAGAAAAAAACAAGCAAGGCCCTCAGTTGTGTATTCTGCGTGCTTTAACCACTTAGCGGCAGAGCAAATTTTGCCTTAAATGACCAATCCCCATGTTTCAATTCTGACCAGTGTCACTTTATATGGTAATAACTGTGGAACGCTTCAACATGTCCCAGTGACACTTTGCACTTTATGTTAGTGGTAAATTTACGTCGCTATGATCTGCATTTTTTTATGAAAATAGCTGAAATTTGATGACGATTTAGAAAAATTTATAATTTTCAATCCTTCATTGCTTATATCATTAAACCAAATAGTGATACCATACAAACCAGTTAATATACATTTTCCATATGTCTTCTGTACTTCGGCATAATTTTTTGAATGCCCTTATATTTTATTATGATGTTCGAAGGTTATAATTTAACAGCAATTTTTCATTTTTTCCAGGATATTTACAAATCCTAATTTTTATGAACCTATTCAGTTTTGAAGTGATTTTTAGGGGCATATATAATTGAAAATAAAACAAAATGATAACATTTTAAAAACTGCACCCGTGACATTAAGGCTACATTAACATGACAGTATTTCCAATCCGAGTGCTCTCCGTCGAAAAAACTGACAGTGCTTAGACTAATGTTATTCCATTTGGCTATTCAGATGACCATTTTTGAGTGGTGGATGGACGTGTACAACGATTCTACGTCAGCCACCATAAGTAGAGTATTTTCATCCATGTTGGAATATGTTAAATGCAACAACTCCATTTCTGTGTATGTAAGTGTTCTATTGATAGGTTTGTGTATTGTCTATAAAGTAAAAAAAAAAAACTCCCAGAGGCTCACACACAGAAAAGACCATGTGACTGTGTTCAGTTTCCTGTGTCTGTGCATGAGAGTAGAAGCAGCCTGCTGATGCTGCACAGAGACACTTAAGATATGTATATTCCTGATTCCACAAAGCCTATCATATCTGTACCTGTTTATAGTAATTAAAGCTTTGTTCTGTTGTCAACACGCTTTGAGAGTATCCTGAATGATCCGCTGCCAGCAATCCACAAGGATGCCGCCAACCCTGGTGAGGGCATCCGTCATGTCCCTGATGTAACACGGAAGTATTTCCACTAAGGCTCGTACACAGCTCGCGAAACTCACTTCGGGGGTCTTGTGGGGACCACTCCCCACCTGTTTTTTCTTCAGTTTTCCCACACACATCCGGGTGAGATCTACTCAAGATGCCATTACCATAACTGGCCATTTGGCATTAGTAATATATAGATGTATTCATTGGCAGTTTGAGCTTCCTCTACCTGAGGTTGCCTGTAACAGCACACCTTCCTAAGTCCGGTTTTTCCTTATAATCTTAATAGGGACCTATGTGGTATTCTCTGTAAACATTTTTGGTATTTTTGAATTGTGCAAGGTATTTATTCCCTTTCAGATGTCCTGTTTTTAATGAACTTTTACTATCTATGTGTAACACCCCTTTAGGGCTACCATGGTACACTGGGTGTTATGGGGGGTCTCACCTCTCTAGGGTGCCGTGCCTCCACCCGAATCTTGATTGGAACTCTCTCTCTGGGACTGCAGAAGGACTGTTATCTTCTGCCAGGGGCTGATTCGGGAAGGGAGGGAGTCATATGCTCATCTGCTCTACGGTCTACAGAACAGACATCGATAGTGCAGGGAGATCATGTCTCCCTGCACTACCCCAGAGCTATAGTTAACAGTGGCAGTAGCTCCGGGTGGGCCCCTCAGAGCCGCCCCTTCTGCCCCCCTGGCAGCTACGCAACTGGTATACAATGTATGTGACCTTGTTATTTTCTAGGCTGGAGATCATCGTCACAAGACGAGTCGTGACTGGGAGATATGTCGACATGAAGGTCTGATGAGATGGAGAAGAAGCAGCAGAAACCGACTCTAATCAGATGAGACGTCAGCGGTAAGTGCCTGGATGTAAATATTATTCTGTATCTGCACTGTGTGACTGGGAGTGATAATGTGTAAAATCCCTTAGGCTGCATTCTCGCATTTGTGTGAAATGTCCGTGTGCTGCCAGATTTTTTTATGGGATAGTCCAGGGACTCGTAGAGTTTTATAGATCCATTCATACATTCATGAAAATCACGGATCTGAGAATGAGATCTGTGATTGTCAGAGAATGTCCTGTTCTGATCCGATTTTGAGGATTAGAATAGGACATGCTTAATGCGTCAGTAAAACAGGGCAGCACACTGACACTGCACACAGATGCAGGAATGTAGCCTTATTATGTATAGCATACTATCTTAGTATATAGTGTACTCACTTATTATGTATAGCATACTCCCTTAGTATATAGTGTACTCACTTATTATGTATAGCGTCGTCCTTAGTTATATAGTTTCCTTTTTTATTATATATAACACCCTCCCTTATTATGTACCATCCTCTCTAGCTCTAGGGGGTCACAGTAGGGGGATCATACTGTGTTGGGGTCAGCATACTTTTCCTTGGGAGTTGAGGTGGGGTACAGTAGGGTCATTATACTGCACATGTGGAGGAATTCACCATGGGGGTATCATACTGTGTTTGGGGGACACTTTTGTTGGCATCACACTTTATGGGGCAATGAAAGAGGAATCTAGGACTTCAGCAGGAGGAAAATTAGTATGTAAAGGATGGAAAGTTGTGAGATCTGCTCTTCTGTGACCCCGACAATTATTTAAATATTTTTTGAGATGGGGGTCCCAATTAGAACTTATGCTATGGGGCCACATGATTCCTATGTACGCCCCTGATTGTATATCTATATACATAAAGACACGTTAAGGACCTTGAAGCTAAGAAGGGTCTGGTGATCCCAATGACACAATTCCACTTGCTTCGAGCTGCACATCACCAGCCCAGGAGCTCACGAACCCCCCGAACTGTCGAGGTCCAAACGGTTTAAAACTGCCACACCCGGGACTCGATATCCATTTGTCGTAAGTCCCACAACTCACCAGACCCCAAAACCACATATAACCGAGGGATTCATGTCCTGTGGACACTCCCATACCTATTTAGAACCAACTTCAAGGACCCTAAGCACGCTACCACGAGAGTACTTAACGCCTTAAGTACTCGAGACCCACCCCCCAAAAGCCGTGAAAAATCGTGCCTGATGACTCTATCTAGTTCCCTACAGGGCTGAATTCCCCAGCCATTACCCCGCGTGCAGCACCAGTATATTCGGGGGGCGGTCCAAGCGCACGACTTTTGTTACCTCCTGCAATACCCTGCTCCACTTTATCCCTCTAAACTCCAACCAGTGTATAGTGGCCGTGTCCCTTAGGATGCTGAGTTGCTTTCAGTCTCGCCTCACGTCCGCTCGTGACACCCCCAGTGGACGTGGGAGTGGCCCATTATCCATACCAGCAACAGGGAACCTAAGCGGAAGACAATATTGATATTAGAACACGAACACACACATTTATTGCAAGTTAACTGTTGCCTGTGGTCTCACGTATGATAAAAATCATTTTGCTTCCCACCCCCCTATGCATTTGACTGTCTCCGCGCTTAGACCTCACGCGGCTGTCTCTGTGGCGGCGCCCCTATCCAGAAGGAGTGAGGGGCAAAACTGAGCGGATCTTGTCCCACCTTCTTTAGGCATTTTCTAAAAATGCTGGTGAATTGGTATCTTGGTAGAAATGTTCTATCTTCGTGACATAAAAGTGGGCCACTTGGATCCCCCCCAAGCTTCTTGAAATGCTTGAAGGTTTTTACAGGGCACATTTCTGATCCCCGCACCACTCCCAACCACACTTTCTTCCCTTTTCTCAGCTGGTCCGTTTTAGAATACCTTAACTAAAATTCCACTCTTTCTTTTGTTGCCAACACGTCCTTTGCTAGTACCCCTCCACTTTCTCTTCTGGATGGGGCTATGAGCTCGCTAATTCGTAGAGCCCCGAAAAGGCCCAGGAGAAAGCTAGAAGGAAGAGTATTAACTCATACTCTGAGCTGCAGATTCCTAGTAGTTCTTTACCCAAACGTTCCAGAAGTTTGAACGACATTGAGCGCCGACCATCTTTCTGCACCCGCCCCCGACTAAACCCTTTTACCGCTTGTTTGACTAAGGGGTTCTTCGTCAGGTCTCTAAGTCCCCTAGACCTAAAACCAAATCCCATGCCTGCGATTACCCGACTTACCTTGGTGGCTGACCACCCCTACCGAGCTCCTTCACTTAACCATATGAGTAGCAAGCCTACCTGATCGTCTTCAGACAAAGCATTACTTATCCCCCTTTTTCGACCCTCCCACAGCCCCCAAGCTGTCTGATATGCTTTCCACATGTTAAGGGATAGGGATGATTTAATTAAAGGTTGGGCTGCATGAATGCCAATTTCCATAAGTGGTGTGGGCACTCGAGCCCCTTCTCCTCCGCTTCTGGGCCCACTGACAAAGAGAAAGGGCATCAGCGATCGCGTTTTTTTCAACTGGTATGTGTGAGGCCGTTATACAGGCGTTTATCAATAAACACTCCAATACTACTTGCCTTAAAACCCTTATCACTGGTGGGGAAGAGGCGGACAGATTATTAACTGCCATTACTACTCCCATGTTATTGCAGCAGAAACAAATCTGTTTGTTGCGCAGCTGCTGGCCCCACAATGTTACTGATAGAATGATTGAGAAGATTTCGAGCAAGGCTTTGTTTTTTACTAGCCCTGTCTCCTTATGACTCGCCCAGGGGGATGGGGACGACTCGGTGCCGGGCCTTTGCCTGGCCTTGGGGATGTCGCGGTGGTCGGCTCCCGGGCCCGTACCCTTGGGTCAGCTTTTAAAAGGGGATTGTTTGTTAATTTTATGAAAGTTCGTGACTAGTGTTGAGCATTCCGATACTGAAATATCGGGTATCGGCCGATATTCGCGGTATCGGAATTCCGATACTTAATTCCGATACTTTTAGAATATCGTATACTGGAATCGGAAGTTCCCATAATGGAATGAGCCAGTTTCATTTTATTCAGCCAATGAGGATCCTAAGAAGTGTGGGCACATCCTGTTAGGCATGTAGGCATGTTGACTAATGGCATGGCTGTGATTGGCTGCTGAAATGATGTCATGATGCACTATAAAAGCCGCCGCCGCCATTTTGAGCTCACTCTGCTGTGAATTCAGTTAGGGATAGGACGCTGTTGTTCTGAGGGACAGTTTTAGCTACCTATTTGCTCTATTCTGCTTTACCCAAGCTACTTTATAAATCGCTGTGCCTTGCAGCGCTAGTGCACAGTTCTCTGTGCTGTTCACCGCTGTCTGCAAGGTCTGCGTGTGTGAGTGCAGCTCATGCTGTAGTGTGTGCTTCAGCCAAGTCTGGTTGTAGTGCGCTCAGTGTGCGTCACTGCCTCATACATTGTCCTTTTTTGCTAATTGACAATTTTTCCTGATTTCTCCTATTAGTGTGGTGGTTCCATCCGTATTCAGCTAAATTGGTTCCAAACACACTATATACAGTAGGAGTAGATAGAGGAGCCTTTCTGCAGCATTGTGCCCTGCAGCCCCAGCCAGATTAGTATTAGCCTATTTTTTGTAGCCTCATCTATTGCATTGTAGGTTACCTTCCTACATTGTAATAGCTACAAAAAGTTTGTGATACTATCGGTATTACATCTTTGGGCACATCCAGTGTCTTTTTGTGACAAAAAAAACCTAAATAAAGTTCACGAAACACTCCACTTTACAGTTGTGTAGGCCACATTAGCTCATATTAAAGTCTAGTCCACACTTTATAAAATTAGTGTTTCTTATACCTGTTAGCAGCTGTTCAGGAATAAGCACACTAAGCCCTTAGTACTTTTCTGCCTATCTTTATCAGTCTACCAAGATGAAGAAGGCAGGGAGTAAGGCATGTGGTCGTGGTCGTGGGCGTGGAGTTTCTGCAGGGAGAGGACGTGAGGATTCTGTGCCTGCAGGGAGAGGACGTGGGGATTCTGTGCCTGCTGCGGGCACCAGTGGCTCAGCATCCCACAGTTTTACCAGGGAACAGTCCTTTATGCGCAGCTTTGTAGGAGCTAGCCGTACCCCACTGCTGCGGGAGGACCAAATTGAAGCCGTTGTCGGATGGATGGCAGCTAACGCATCGACTTCAATTAGTTCCAGATCCTCTCAGGTCCTGAGCACTGAAGAGCACCCATCTGTCTCTTCACCACCTGCCAAATTGCCCAGGCAGTCAGAGAGCCCTGGACAGGAGCCATCTCTACTTCTGTTCTCTGAATCTCTTGGCTTGGAAAGAGGGGGCCAGCAAGCAGAATTCGAGAATTTGAAGAAGAGGTAGTATGCAGTGATGCACAACCGTTTTGTCTCTCTGAATCTGAAGAGGCGGGTGGGCCAGTGCCTATGGTCAGCAGCACACCTCAGTACGCATCTGATGATGAGACTCAGGTGCCACTTTCTGGTGCCTACTGTGCTGTCGAGACTACCCAGGAGAAGCAGTTGTTTGAAGAGCGTGGTGTAGATGATGAGGTCCTTAACCCATCATGGCGTGAGGGACAGGAAGGTGGAGGGCGCAGCTCTGAGGAAAAGATTCCCAGAACGTCCCAAAAAGGAGGGAGAGGGAGGGGGCAGACTTGGTTGCCTGTAGCCTCCACTTCGGCACCCATTAGGAGCATGGCTCTTCCAAAATCCAAAGCGGGCGCTCCCAAGACTTGCAGTGCCTGGTCCTTTTTTGACACAGTTGCAGTTGATATTTGCTTTGTCAAATGCAAGCTGTTTAATCAGAAGGTGAAAAGAGGGAAAAGTGTCAGCAACCTCAATACCACAAATATGTGGAAACATGTGCGGACCAAGCACGTGGTGGAGTTACAAAAACACACTGAAGACCTAGGCCAACCTACAGCGCCACCTACCACCTCTTCAGCTCGTGTTGTAGCCTCTTCCTCCAGCTCACACACAGCTGGTTCGGCTTCCTCACAGGATCGCCATGGAAGAATCTCTGGCACTGTTGTACAGAGACACAGTGTAATTCCACCCACAGCACCACTTTCCCTGTCATCCTTACACTCCCAGGCCAGTCTACAGCCATCGTTAGCACAGGCATGGGAGAAAAGGTGCCCATACTCGGCAAACCACCCCCGAGCACAGGCTCTGAATGCTGGCATTGCTAAACTACTGGCCCTTGAAATGCTATCATTCAGGCTGGTGGAGACTGACACCTTCCGTAACTTTATGGCATTGGCAGTCCCACAATACAACGTGCCCAGCCGCTTTTATTTCAGCAGGCAAGCCGTCCCTGCCCTGCAACAGCATGTGGAGGGAAAAATTAAACATGCGCTACAAAGCGCCGTCAGTAGCAAGGTCCACCTGACCACCGATGCGTGGACCAGTAAGCATGGACAGGAACGATACCTTTCCCTCACTGCCCATTGGGTAAATGTTGTGGAGCCGGGTACAGATCTTGAGAGTGGTGCTGTAGGTGTTCTGCCAACTCCAAGGATTGCAGGAATCCAGTCTGTACACATTGACTCCTCCTCATACTCCAGTTCCTCTGAATCAGCGCTCCAGGAGCCGTCACGGTCTACCTCCACATCGACCCGTGAACGGTACCTGTTATGATGACCGATATGAGCACAGCCGTGGCCAAACGTCAACAGGCCGTATTAAAATTAATTTCTTTGGGGAATCGAAGCCACACAGCTCAGGAGCTCTGGAATGCCATCAAGCAGCAGAGCCACGTGTGGTTTGTGCCAGCGAATCTCCAGCCAGGCATAGTAGTCTGTGACAATGGCCGAAATCTGGTGGCAGCTCTGGGCCTAGGCAACCTCACTCACATCCCATGTCTGGCACATGTGCTCAACTTGGTCGTGCAGAGTTTTTTGAGGGACTATCCGGATCTTGATGCACTGCTTCACAAGGTCCGCATAGAGTGCGCTCACTTGCAGCGTTCCAGCAATGCAAGATCGCGCATTGCAGCTCTGCAGCGCCGATTACGTCTTCCGGAACATCGCATCATATGTGACCTACCCACCAGGTGGAATTCAACGTTACATATGTTGGAGAGGTTGTGTGAGCAGCAGGCAGCAGTAATGGAGTACCAGCTGCAGCAGGCGCAAACAAGTCGCAGTGCGCGCCGTTCACACTTCACCACCACTGAGTGGGCCTCTATGAAGGACATTTGCCACGTTTTGCGTGCCTTCGATTATTCCACGTGGATGGCGAGTGCAGATGATGCACTAGTCAGCATGACTATCCCCCTTATCTGCCTGCTTGAAAAAATACTGCAAGCACTAAGGAACGAGGTTTTGGAAGAGGTGGAGGATGAGGAGTCACAAATGCCATCTGCTTCTCTACAGTCTGCGCAACATAGTTCCTCACAAAGGCCTAGGCAGGGGACACTTTGTGAGGAGGATGAGGAGGAGTCATTGGAGGAGGAAGACATCTGTCCAGAGGAGGGAGGTACACAATGCTCTAGTAGTCAGTATCTAGAGCGAGGGTGGGGTGATGCAGAGCAGGCAGAGATCACGCCTCAAGCAGGGGACAGCGTTTCTTGGCCAGTTGGCAGTCTGCAGCACATGGTTGATTTCATGCTGCAGTGCCTGAGAAACGACCGCTGCATCGCCCACATTCTCAACACGGCTGTTTATTGGGTGTCCACCCTCCTAGATCCTCGCTACCGGGACAACTTACAAAGCTTCATAACACCGTTGAACCGGGAGCGTAAAATGCGGGAGTACCAAGACACACTGGTGCATTCCATCATGTTCTCCATTCCAACCGAGAGCAGTGCTGCTAGTGCTTTACAAAGCAGCTCAGTGCGTCGAGGCAGTGGAGGAAGCTCTGCACAAAGAGGGAGCAGAAGCAGCTCTTCAGCACAAGGCAAGACCAGTATGGCCGAAATGTGGCAAAGTTTTGTGTTCCCGCCACCACAAATGTCTACACCATCACAGACGGCTCCAGTCAGCAGGAGGCAACGTTTCCGTCAGATGGTGACAGACTACATGTCTTGCCCTCTCAGTGTACTCCCAGACGGCTCTTCCCC
Source organism: Phyllobates terribilis (assembly GCF_046119375.1). Classification (NCBI taxonomy): domain Eukaryota; kingdom Metazoa; phylum Chordata; class Amphibia; order Anura; family Dendrobatidae; genus Phyllobates; species Phyllobates terribilis. The sequence goes on along the minus strand of NW_027362761.1, from coordinate 756,790,350 downwards.
CTTCAAGTTTTGGGTCTGTAAGCTGGATACATGGCCAGAGCTTAGCCAGTATGCATTGGAGGTGCTAGCTTGCCCTGCTGCTAGTGTATTATCGGAACGCGTCTTTAGTGCCGCAGGTGGTGTACTAACAGACCGTCGCATGCGACTATCCTCCAATAACGTTGACCGGCTTACTTTTCTCAAAATGAACAAGGCCTGGATCTCGCATGAATTTGCCAGTCCTCTTCCAGAATAAATAATTGGTTGGCAACAGTATCCAGGTCTCCTGTTGTGTTCATGTTTCTACCACCTGAACTGTAATCCCTGAGCTCCAACACCGCCAGTTGCTGCTCAGAAGTGCCGTCTGCACAGTCAATGCTTGCTGCCATGTTATTGGGGTTCAGTAACGTCAGCTGTTCCCCTGCTGTGTGTCCGGCAAATTCTCCTGCTCTGTCCACATCCACTGTACTACTAATTTAAAACTTGCTCCAATTACACCTCTGGCTCCTCTGTTTTTAGTATTTACCCTGGGCTCCAATACCGCTAGTTGCTGCTCAGAAGTGCCGTCTGCACAGTCAACGCTTGCTCCAGTGTTATTGGGGTTCAGTAACGTCAGCTGATCCCCAGCTGTGTGTCCGGCAAATTCTCCTGCTCTGTCCACATCCACTGTACTACTAATTTAAAACTTGCTCCAATTACACCTCTGGCTCCTCTGTTTTTAGTATTTACCCTGGGCTCCAATACCGCTAGTTGCTGCTCAGAAGTGCCGTCTGCACAGTCAACGCTTGCTCTAGTGTTATTGGGGTTCAATAACGTCAGCTGATCCCCAGCTGTGTGTCCGGCAAATTCTCCTGCTCTGTCCACATCCACTGTACTACTAATTTAAAACTTGCTCCAATTACACCTCTGGCTCTTCTGTTTTTAGTATTTACCCTGGGCTCCAATACCGCTAGTTGCTGCTCAGAAGTGCCGTCTGCACAGTCAACACTTGCTGCCGTGTTATTGGGGTTCAGTAACGTCAGCTGTTCCCCTGCTGTGCGTACAGCAATTTCTCCTGCTCTGTCCACATTCACACTACTACAGATTTAAAACTTGCTCCAATTACACCTCTGGCTCCTCTGTTTTCAGTATTATCCCTGAGCTCCAACACCGCCAGTTGGCGCTCAGAAGTGCTGTCTGCACAGTCAACACTTGCTGCCATGTTATTGGGGTTCAGTAACGTCAGCTGTTCCCCTGCTGTGCGTACGGCAATTTCTCCTGCTCTGTCCACATTCACACTACTACAGATTTTAAAGTTGCTCCAATTACACCTCTGGCTCCTCTGTTTTCAGTATTATCCCTGAGCTCCAACACCGCCAGTTGGCGCTCAGAAGTGCTGTCTGCACAGTCAACACTTGCTGCCGTGTTATTGGGGTTCAGTAACGTCAGCTGTTCCCCTGCTGTGCGTACGGCAGTTTCTCCTACTCTGTCCACATTCACACTACTACTGATTTTAAACTTGCTCCAATTAGGCCTCTGGCTCCACTCTGTTTTTAGTATTTACCCTGGGTTCCAGCACCGCCAGCTGTTTCCCAGCAGTGTCTTTGGCACGGGTACTCCCTCCTGCCCAGCCTGGTTCCAGCACGCCAGCTGTTTCCGGGTAGTGTCAACGTCACTTTGCCTCCAATGAGTTGTCCTGTCGTGTTGCGGTCGGGTTAGCCGACTCTATGGTGCCTGCAGTTTAGGTGACTCCTATGTGGGCTGCTGGATCTGGCAATGAAGGCTGGTTCCATAGTGCCAATAAGACAAGCACCCCCTGTAGGACTGTGGGTTTCGATAACTGCGGCCGGCTCGCGGCCTTGCAACTTTTTTTTACATGGGTACCTTCTGCTACTCATCCGGGTTCCAGTACCGTCAGCTGGTTCTCGGCAGTGCCTTTGGCTTAGGTGCCTCCTTCTCGGTATCCAAGTTCCACCAACGTCTGCTGGTCCTTGGTAGTGCTTTCTGGCACAGGTACCTCCTACTTAGTAACCGAGTTCCAGTACCGTCAGCTGGTCCTCGGTAGTTCCATTGGCTCTTGTACCTTCTGCTACCCATCCGGGTTCCAGTACCGTCAGCTGGTTCTCGGCAGTGCCTTTGGCTTAGGTGCCTCCTTCTCGGTATCCAAGTTCCATCAACGTCTGCTGGTCCTTGGTAGTGCTTTCTAGCACAGGTACCTCCTGCTTAGTAACCGAGTTCCAGTACCGTCAGCTGGTCCTCAGTAGTTCCATTGGCTCTTGTACCTTCTGCTACCCATCCGGGTTCCAGTACCGTCAGCTGATCCTCGGTAGTTCCATTTGCTCTTGAATCTTCTACTACCCATCCGGGTTCCAGTACCGTCAGCTGGTTCTCGGCAGTGTCTTTGGCACGGGTACTCCCTCCTGCCCAGCCTGGTTCCAGCACGCCAGCTGTTTCCGGGTAGTGTCAACGTCACTTTGCCTCCAATGCGTTGTCCTGTCCTGTTGCGGTCGGGTTAGCTGACTCTATGGTGCCTGCAGTTTAGGTGACTCCTATGTGGGCTGCGGGATCTGGCAATGAAGGCTGGTTCCATAGTGCCAATAAGACAAGCACCCCCTGTAGGACTGTGGGTTTCGATAACTGCGGCCGGCTCGCGGCCCTGCAACTTTTTTTTACATGGGTACCTTCTGCTACTCATCCGGGTTCCAGTACCGTCAGCTGGCTCTCGGCAGTGCCTTTGGCTTAGGTGCCTCCTTCTCGGTATCCAAGTTCCACCAACGTCTGCTGGTCCTTGGTAGTGCTTTCTGGCACAGGTACCTCCTGATTAGTAACCGAGTTCCAGTACCGTCACCCGGTCCTCAGTAGTTCCATTGGCTCTTGTACCTTCTGCTACCCATCCGAGTTCCAGTACCGTCAGCTGGTTCTCAGCAGTGTCTTTGGCATGGGTACTCCTTCCTGCCCAGCCTGGTTCCAGCACGCCAGCTGTTTCCGGGTAGTGTCAACGTCACTTTGCCTCCAATGCGTTGTCCTGTCGTGTTGCGGTCGGGTTAGCCGACTCTATGGTGCCTGCAGTTTAGGTGACTCCTATGTGGGCTGCGGGATCTGGCAATGAAGGCTGGTTCCATAGTGCCAATAGGACAAGCACCCCCTGTAGGACTGTGGGTTTCGGTAACTCAGGCCGGCTCGCGGCCTTGCAACTTTTTTTTTCATGGGTACCTTCTGCTACCCATCCGAGTTCCAGTACCGTCAGCAGGTTCTCGGCAGGGCCTTTGGCTTAGGTGCCTCCTTCTCGGTATCCAAGTTCCACCAACGTCTGCTGGTTCTTGGTAGTGCTTTCTGGCACAGGTACCTCCTGCTTAGTAACTGAGTTCCAGTACTGTCAGCTGGTTCTCGGTAGTTCCATTGGCTCTTGTACCTTCTGCTACCCATCCGGGTTCCAGTACCGTCAGCTGGTTCTCGGCAGTTCCTCAGCCTTCTTGTACCTTCTGCTACATTTCCAAGTTCAAGATTTTTGAAATGGTTCTTGGTAATCACTCTGGATCTCCCTGACGAGGACCCTGAAGACGAGGACCCTGAAGACCACACCGAAGAAGACGAGGACCCCGAAGACGAGGACCCTGAAGACGAGGACCCTGAAGACCAACCCGAAGAAGACGAGGACCCCGAAGATGACGACCCTGAAGACGAGGACCCTGAAGACCACCCCGAAGATGACGAGGACCCCGAAGATGAGGACCCTGAAGACGAGGACCCTGAAGACCACCCCGAAGAAGACGAGGACCCCGAAGACGAGGACCCTGAAGACGAGGACCCTGAAGACCACCCCGAAGAAAACGAGGACCCCGAAGACGACGACCCTGAAGACGACGACCCTGATAACCACCCCGAAGAAGACGAGGAGCCTGAAGACGACGACCCTGAAGACGACGACCCTGAAGACGACGACCCTGAAGACCACCCCGAAGAAGACGAGGACCCTGAAGACGAGGACCCTGAAGACGACGACCCTGAAGACCACCCCGAAGAAGACGAGGACCCCGAAGACGAGGACCCTGAAGACGAGGACCCCGAAGACGAGGCCCCTGAAGACGACGACCCTGAAGACGACGACCCTGAAGACGACCCCGAAGAAGACCAAGAAGATGACCTTGAAGAAGTTGACCAATAGGACAAAGAACAAGAAGACAACCACCAAGATACAGAAGAACAAGAGACAGAAAACCAAGAAGCAGAAGTACAAGAAGCTGCAGAACAAAAAGTGGAAGAACATTAAGCATAAGACTAAAAATCAGAGCAAAAGATATTATCTAAATTATAAGCAGAAGATGACTAAGCAGTGTATGGGGGTGAGTCTGTTCCTCCTCGTGGTGCCCCTGGAAAAGACCTGCTGCTGCAGGCCAAACTGAACGCGGACAAATCCTGTTGTAAATCTTTTGTGACGGGCAGAACGAAACGTGTAATGTTCAAACTTTTATAGATAACAACTACAGGAATGCCTGTCACAAATAAGAATATGATGAAGAAGAAGAATATGAAGAAGATGAAGAAGTAGAATATGAAGAAGAATAATAGTTGAATAAGAAGAATATGAAGAATGTAAAAAAAAAGAATAATATGAAGAAGGTGAAGAAGAAGAAGATGAAGAAGGTGAAGAAGAAGTTGATGAAAAAGATGCTGATGCTGAGGATGATGAAGGAGAAAGTGTGGGAGAAGTAAAAAAGAAGGTGAAGAGCATGGAAGTAGTGAAACATAAATATCTGACAAAATATTAAAAAACTTAACATAGTCAATATTTCCGTAACTCAGAACGTCTTAAAAAAATATTAATTCCTGCTATTCCATTTGATTGGGCTAAACCTCTATGCCTTTATTGTCTCCCCCACCTCCCCCAATACATTCTACATTATTCTTAGTTGTTTTCCTTCATGTAGAATTAACCTACAAGGAAAGAAAGGGTTTATTTTTATTCCGATATTTCTGTCCCATTGACTTGCATTGGGTTCCGGTATCGGAATCGGCGATATCTGATACTTTTTGGGTATCGGTCCGATCCAATCCGATCCGATATTTCCCGATATCGGAAGGTATCGCTCAACACTATTCGTGACTCCACCTGTGGTTTCTGGTGAGAATCACCAGCGCTGCGGCAGTCCACTGAGGCCGGTGATAAGGCAGCTCGATGGTATAGCTCCCCACAGGTGGAGCTAGGCCTCAGGGCAGCGTACGGAGAGGGGGATGCAGGACAGGCGAGACCCAGCCGGGTCAGAGCAATAACAGGGACAGACACGATAGTCACTTCAGTACCTTTTACTGGTGATAGTTCAAGCACATCCCGGAGCACTGTAGGGTGAAGGGTGCATATCAGGATCCTCCCCAATGAGCGGGTGTAGGGCCTCCTGTTTCTTGCCTCTGCGTAGTAAGTTTCTGACCTGCCTGAAGCTAGGCCTAACTTTATCTCTGTCCTGCACCGGCTGACGTTGTGGTAGGGCCTTCTCTTGGAGTGCATGCTCCCAGCCTACGGGGCCTATGTGTCTCCTGGCTCTGTTACGTATCAGCTCTCTGGTGAACCTGGGACCTGTAGTTCTCCATGGATTCCTGTTATGCCTTACTGGGTCGTAGAGATCCCGGTAAGCTCGGACCCGGTGTCCGGTATATGTTTCGGGGTGAACTGGGTAAGCTCCTCTGCCCCCACTGCTACTCACTTTCCACTCGCCTTCGGCCACGCTCATGCCCTTACTAGGCTACTCACACTAACGGCAGCTTGCCGCTCTTCACCGATCTTATGGCGCCGGCACACCTTGAGCTCTAACTGAGCTACAACTGCGTCTGGACTAGGCTCCACTTCAGGCTGACCTCTCTAAACTAGACCGAGCTCCACTGCAGACTGACCTGTTTCTGTGTCTCACTCTGCAGGAACTGCTGAATCACTGAGCTGCCTAGCTCCACCTTCCCTATTTATATCCCTATCGGGATCCCCCTGGTTGTCTGAGGTGGAAGGTGGAGGTGTGTGTATGCTGTGGGGGCCTCTTGTGGAGAAATCCGGTAATGCACACCTCTAGGATCTGTGGTACCTAGCACAGCTGTGCGCCACACTTACAATTGTCGGGCCACAGCCCTGCACATTATTGGCCCCTGAAGTAAGCGCCGAACCCTGTGCTACCTGGCGCGTCCATGAACAGTTCTAAATCTACATTGTCTGTCACCTCCTCCATTATCAATGAATGCCCGTTATATCGTTCTAAGAATGTGGCCCACACCGTCAAGTCCTCCCTATGGTCTTTTGTCAGTCTGACGTAGTGATGTGGGGCCCTTACTCCTGCTGTCGCCCCTGCCAACCTTCGGGAGAAGATGTGTCCCATGGGTATCACCCTGCATGCGAAGTTCAGCTTGCCTAGTAACAATTGTGTCTCCCTCAAAGTCAACTTTTTAAGTTGCCTAGCCCTTCCTACTTCAGCCCTTAACGCCACCACTTTATCTTCTGGTAACCGCAGCTCACATTTCTCGGAGTCAATGACGATCCCCAGAAAGCGCATTTGTGCGGCTGGGTATTCCGTTTTCCCGGGTGCTAAGGGAACCCCGAATAACTCCGCCACCCACTCCATGATGTTTAATGTGGATTTACACCGCGGCGAGTCTTTTGGGCCGAAGCACAGGAAATCGTCGAGGTAATGTATAATTGGTGCCCCCCAGACACGTCTTTTATGACTCATTCAAGGAAGCCACTGAACGCCTCGAATAGAGTGCAGGAAATGGAACAATCCATTGGCAAGCAGCGATCTATATAGTATGCCCCTTCTCAAAAACAACCCAGCAGTCGAACACGATCCGTGTGTACCGGCAGTAATATGAACGCCCCCTCAATATCTGTCTTGGCCATTAGCGTACCCTTTCCTACTTTTTTGGCCCACCTGTCCGCTTTGTCGAAGTAGGTGTAGACCACTGAGCTTAGTTCGGTGGAGATACCATCGCTCACTGAACTACCTCTCGGGTACGAAAGATGGTGGATTAGTCTCAATTTGTTGGGTTCTTTTTTAGGAACAACTCCGAGTAGGGACATTTTTTAATGGTAACTCCATGAATGGTCCTGCCATTCTGCCCAACGCTACTTCCTTTTTTAACTTTTCTGTAACTACTGCCGGGTACTGATAGGCTGATATTAGGTTTCTATTGGTAACGGGGACCTCGACTGCGATGGAGGAAATTTTGAAGCCCACCTCAAAGCCTGCCGCCATCAGCGCCACTTTAGATATCTCTTGGCCCATTCGTGACGTTTTATCTTACGTTTCTTGTTCAAAAGTGGTCGTTTTTCAGCCTTCCTTACCTTGGCCATGTCCCTGAGTATCGCACACCTTGTGCTTTTTGATACTCCAGTAACGTTGCAGCTCTGAAATATGGCAAAACTGGTGACGAATGGCAAATTGGCAGCTTCACGCTTGATTTTCCTCAATTCAGGGGCAGTTATTTTGCACCTTTTTATGACCAACACGCTTCTTACGACCCTGTTGGCTATTTGCCATGAAACGCTTGATTGGTCGGTGATCACGCTTCAAAAGTTTGTAAAATTTCAAGACTGCTGCATCCCTCTGCAAGACATCTCACAATTTTGGACTTTTCAGAGCCCGTCAAATCTCTCTTCTGACCCATTTTGCCAAAGGAAAGGAAGTTGCCTAATAATTAAGCACACCTTATATAGGGTGTTGATGTCATTAGTCAACACCCCTCCTCATTACAGAGATGCACATCACCAGATTTACTTAATAGTAGAGATGAGCGTTGTTCGACTCGAACTGTTCGCCAATCTCAAATTCGAGCTGTTTTGGGCGGTGTTCGAGCCGTTCGGCGAACACGAACGATTTGAGAAAAATTCGGCTGTTCGAGGTTATGTTCGATAACTGTTCGTGCACCAAAATCATAACTGGATTTTTTCTCAGTAATGATGAAAATTAATGTTAATACGCAGTTTGAGTGTACAGCGGGGCGGGGGGAGGGGCAGGGGATGGATCTCTGCAGGAATAATGAAGATCTCCATTTTTTTTTCTCTTTCCCGCATTTACAGTGGGGAGGTGCAATCTGTCAGCCTATCAGCAGCGCACACACGGAGCGAAGTGCTTTTTTTCACACAAGCAAGGGCATGTGTCATTGGCAGTGTATGTCACATGTCCTTGCCCTATAAGACCCAGCCATTTTCCCTGTCGCCACCATTTTCTCACTGCTGCAGCTGTGTGTTAGACGGCACCGCTGTTGCTGTGTGCGCTATACCTTGTTAATTTCAAGCCAATTTTCGCACAAATCTACAGATAGCTTGGGAGTAGGGAATAGTTGTGATTGCAGTCCTTTTAAGGACTAGGTTACAGCATTTCCTATGACTTTTATCAGGCAGGTCTGTGCCCTTAAATAGATAGGTTGGGAGTAAAGACTAATTGTAATTGCAGTCCTTTTCAGGACTAAGTTACATCAGTTCCTATCAGTTTTTGCCAGGCAGGTCTGTGCCAGTGCAGTGCAAGTTTTTTTCACAGCATTTGTCTGAATCTAGCAAAGCTAATCCTTTTTGGCCTATTGCAGAGTGTGTTAGTCAGTGGAGTAGCTTATCTGTGTTGCAAGATACACCACCTGTGTATAGAATACCAATTTTTTTACTGCACCTAGTGAATTAAAACCTTTTGGGCATAGCATCATTCTATTAGTCCATCTATACTGACCTCCATAAGGTTGCAAATTGAATATAATTTTTTTCTGCATCTAGCTCTGAAAAAATATTTGTCCTTCTAGCAGTGTGTGGGACTTGTTCTACTAGTGCATCTATACTGACCTCCATCAGGTTGCAAATTCAAAATAATTTTTTGTCTGCATCTAGCTCTGAAAAAATATTTGGGCTTCTAGTAGTGTGTGGGACTTGTTCTATTAGTCCATCTATACTGACCTCCATCAGGTTGCAAATTAAAAATATTTTTTTGTCTGCATCTAGCTCTGAAAAAATATTTGGCCTTCTAGCAGTGTGTGGGACTTGGTCTATTCGTCCATCTATACTGACCTCCATCAGGTTGCAAATTAAAAATATTTTTTTGTCTGCATCTAGCTCTGAAAAAATATTTGTCCTTCTAGCAGTGTGTGGGACTTGTTCTATTAGTCCATCTATACTGACCTCCATCAGGTTGCAAATTAAAAATAATTTTTTTCTGCATCTAGCTCTGAAAAAATATTTGGCCCTCTAGCAGAGTGTGGGACTTGTTCTATTAGTCCATCTATACTGACCTCCATCAGGTTGCAAATTAAAAATAATTTTTATCTGCATCTAGCTCTGAAAAAATATTTGGCATTCTAGCAGTGTGTGGGACTTGTTCTCTTAGTCCATCTATACTGATCTCCATCAGGTTGCAAATTAAAAATAATTTTTTGTCTGCATCTAGCTCTGAAAAAATATTTGGCCTTCTAGCAGTGTGTGGGACTTGTTCTATTAGTCCATCTATACTGACCTCCATCAGGTTGCAAATTGAATATAATTTTTTTCTGCATCTAGCTCTGAAAAAATATTTGTCCTTCTAGCAGTGTGTGGTACTTGTTCTACTAGTCCATCTATACTGACCTCCATCAGGTTGCAAATTCAAAATAATTTTTTGTCTGCATCTAGCTCTGAAAAAATATTTGGCCTTCTAGCAGTGTGTGGGACTTGTTCTATTAGTCCATCTATACTTACCTCCATCAGGTTGCAAATTGAAAATAATTTTTTTCTGCATCTAGCTCTGAAAAAATATTTGTCCTTCTAGCAGTGTGTGGGACTTGTTCTACTAGTCCATCTATACTGACCTCCATCAGATTGCAAATTCAAAATAATTTTTTTTCTGTATCTAGCTCTGAAAAAATATTTGTCCTTCTAGCAGTGTGTGGGACTTGTTCTACTAGTCCATCTATAGTGACCTCCATCAGGTTGCAAATTAAAAATAATTTTTATCTGCATCTAGCTCTGAAAAAATATTTGTCCTTCTAGCAGTGTGTGGGACTTGTTCTATTAGTCCATCTATACTGACCTCCATCAGGTTGCAAACTGAATATAATTTTTTGTCTGCATCTACCTCTGAAAAAATATTTGGGCTTCTAGCAGTGTGTGGGACTTGTTCTATTAGTCCATCTATACTGACCTCCATCAGGTTGCAAATTAAAAATAATTTTTATCTGCATCTAACTCTGAAAAAATATTTGGCTTTCTAGCAGTGTGTGGGACTTGTTCTATTAGTCCATCTATACTGACCTCCATCAGGTTGCAAATTGAATATAATTTTTTTCTCCATCTAGCTCTGAAAAAATATTTGTCCTTCTAGCAGTGTGTGGGACTTGTTCTACTGGTCCATCTATACTGACCTCCATCAGGTTGCAAATTCAAAATAATTTTTTGTCTGCATCTAGCTCTGAAAAAATATTTGGCCTTCTAGCAGTGTGTGGGACTTGGTCTATTAGTCCATCTATACTGACCTCCATCAGGTTGCAAATTAAAAATAATTTTTTGTCTGCATCTAGCTCTGAAAAAATATTTGTCCTTCTAGCAGTGTGTGGGACTTGTTCTATTAGTCCATCTATACTTACCTCCATCAAGTTGCAAATTGAATATAATTTTTTTCTGCATCTAGCTCTGAAAAAATATTTGTCCTTCTAGCAGTGTGTGGGACTTGTTCTACTAGTCCATCTATAGTGACCTCCATCAGGTTGCAAATTAAAAATAATTTTTATCTGCATCTAGCTCTGAAAAAATATTTGTCCTTCTAGCAGTGTGTGGGACTTGTTCTACTAGTCCATCTATACTGACCTCCATCAGGTTGCAAACTGAATATAATTTTTTTCTGCATCTACCTCTGAAAAAATATTTGGGCTTCTAGCAGTGTGTGGGACTTGTTTTATTAGTCCATCTATACTGACATCCATCAGGTTGCAAATTAAAAATAATTTTTATCTGCATCTAGCTCTGAAAAAATATTTGGCCTTCTAGCAGTGTGTGGGACTTGTTCTATTAGTCCATCTATACTGACCTCAATCAGGTTGCAAACTGAATATAATTTTTTTCTGCATCTACCTCTGATAAAATATTTGGGCTTCTAGCAGTGTGTGGGACTTGTTCTATTAGTCCATCTATACTGACCTCCATCAGGTTGCAAATTGAAAATATTTTTTTTCTGCATCTAGCTCTGAAAAAATATTTGTCCTTCTAGCAGTGTGTGGGACTTGTTCTACTAGTCCATCTATACTGACCTCCATCAGATTGCAAATTTAAAATAATTTTTTTTCTGTATCTAGCTCTGAAAAAATATTTGTCCTTCTAGCAGTGTGTGGGACTTGTTCTACTAGTCCATCTATAGTGACCTCCATCAGGTTGCAAATTAAAAATAATTTTTATCTGCATCTAGCTCTGAAAAAATATTTGTCCTTCTAGCAGTGTGTGGGACTTGTTCTACTAGTCCATCTATACTGACCTCCATCAGGTTGCAAACTGAATATAATTTTTTTCTGCATCTACCTCTGAAAAAATATTTGGGCTTCTAGCAGTGTGTGGGACTTGTTTTATTAGTCCATCTATACTGACATCCATCAGGTTGCAAATTAAAAATAATTTTTATCTGCATCTAGCTCTGAAAAAATATTTGGCCTTCTAGCAGTGTGTGGGACTTGTTCTATTAGTCCATCTATACTGACCTCAATCAGGTTGCAAACTGAATATAATTTTTTTCTGCATCTACCTCTGATAAAATATTTGGGCTTCTAGCAGTGTGTGGGACTTGTTCTATTAGTCCATCTATACTGACCTCCATCAGGTTGCAAATTAAAAATATTTTTTTGTCTGCATCTAGCTCTGAAAAAATATTTGGCCTTCTAGCAGTGTGTGGGACTTGGTCTATTAGTCCATCTATACTGACCTCCATCAGGTTGCAAATTGAATATAATTTTTTTCTGCATCTAGCTCTGAAAAAATATTTGTCCTTCTAGCAGTGTGTGGGACTTGTTCTACTAGTCCATCTATACTGACCTCCATCAGGTTGCAAATTCAAAATATTTTTTTGTCTGCATCTAGCTCTGAAAAAATATTTGGCCTTCTAGCAGTGTGTGGGACTTGGTCTATTAGTCCATCTATACTGACCTCAATCAGGTTGCAAATTGAATATAATTTTTTTCTGCATCTAGCTCTGAAAAAATATTTGTCCTTCTAGCAGTGTGTGGGACTTGTTCTACTAGTCCATTTATACTGACCTCCATCAGGTTGCAAATTCAAAATAATTTTTTGTCTGCATCTAGCTCTGAAAAAATATTTGTCCTTCTAGCAGTGTGTGGGACTTGTTCTATTAGTCCATCTATACTGACCTCCATCAGGTTGCAAACTGAATATAATTTTTTTCTGCATCTACCTCTGAAAAAATATTTGGGCTTCTAGCTGTGTGTGGGACTTGTTCTATTAGTCCATCTATACTGACCTCCATCAGGTTGCAAATTGAATATAATATTTTTCTGCATCTAGCTCTGAAAAAATATTTGGCCTTCTAGCAGTGTGTGGGACTTGTTCTATTAGTCCATCTATACTGACCTCCATCAGGTTGCAAACTGAATATAATTTTTTTGTGCATCTAACCCAGCCAATAGTTTTGGCCTAATACCACAGTTTGGCCACTCAGCTCTGCTCGGTTCCCATCCATTGTTTTTTTGTGCAAACAACTCCAGAGTTGTGAATTAGTTAACCACCAACATGAGTGGAAAAAGGCCTGCTGCTGGTGGAAAGGGGAATAGGTGTGTTGGGAAGGGGAAAAAAGGTTGTGTCCATGGGGTAGGTGTTAAAGCAACAGTAACATCTGCAGAAGAAAGACCATCTTCCAGCCAAACTAAAATGTCTACTTCTTTTAGCGGACAATGTGATAAGATCCCTTTCTTACGGCCACGCCAATCGCTACAAATTCTAGATGAGGCACAAAAACAGCAGGTGCTTCAACGGATATCAAGTGTTCCTTTAAGTGGGCTCCCCTCCACATCAACTTCAACATCACAAATACTCCAGTCCTCAAAGGTGTCACCCCAATCGCACTTGCTTCCTCACAGCTCCCAAATCTCCAGCTGCCCGTCTGAGTATGAGGTAGAACAGATGGTTGAGTCTGCAGAGCTGTTTACTCATACTATAGCCTGGGAATCAGAGGTCGGCTCCAGCGCTTCTGTGAATCCAGACGAGGAAATGATCTGCACTGATGCCCAGAATCTTTATGAGTCGGATCCAGGACCAGACGCTGAAGGTTCTGACCATAATGTAGACCCTCATTCCCAAACTGTAACTCCTGTTGGTGGAGACAATGAGGAAGACGATGATGAGACTCAAATACCTGATTGGAGCGACAACTTTAGTTTTTTGTCAGGGCAGGAACAGGTTGGCTCTGAGGACGACGGGTGTGATAACGCACAGGGTGATGATGATGAGGTTGGACATCCCACTTACTGTCAACCCACAGTCAGCCAAGAGATGAGGTCAGCAGAGGAGATGGAGGAGAATGCTAGTGACGACGAGGTCAGGTTGCGCCTTCCTGGACAGAGACGTAGTACTGGAAGCACGTCAACAACTGCATCCTCAAACACAACTCTGCCTCTCACCACAAGTCGTGGTGGCTCTTCAGGTCGCATGGGTGCTAAGCCTTGCATAGCCTGGGCATTTTTTCAGATCGATAAAGATGACCCAACTCGTGTTATCTGTAACATTTGTCAGCAAAAGCTAAGTAGAGGCCAAAAAATACATAGTTTGAGTACTTCATGCATGAACCGGCACATGGACATGAAGCATAAGTTGCAGTGGGAAGCTCACTGTGCTACAATGCGGCCTAGCCGGCCGGGCCAACCACCGTCTGCCATATCTTGTGCATCCGCGGCCTCTTCATCCTCTGTGACTGGGGGGACAGCAGTCACACCTGTTTTGGGGCGCAGACCTGCCACCTCTTTACCCGCAACAGCCAGCGTGATTGGCAGGTCATCATTTTCTTTGGAGGTGGTAACACCAGCTGGTGTTGAGCGCTGTCCGACATCGATAGCACCACCTTTGGATCAAGGCAACCTAACATGTCCGCCTGCATCTTCCTCACAGACCGGCAGTTTGCCGGGGACACCCTTATCAACCCCGTCTAAGCACAATAGCCAGCCCTCGGTCCCTCAGATGTGGACAAGTAAAAGACCATTTCCTCCTAGCCATGAGAAAGCTAAGAGGTTGAATTTCACCATCTGCAAGCTCTTGGCTACAGAAATGCTGCCTTTCCGCCTGGTGGACACAGAGGATTTTCGAGACCTTATGTCCGTCGCAGTGCCCCAGTACCAGATGCCCCGTCGGCACTACTTCTCAAAGAAAGGTGTGCCTGCGCTCCACCAGCATGTCGCACACAACATCACCGCTTCTTTGAGAAACTCTGTGTGTGACAGGGTGCATTTCACCACAGACACTTGGACGAGTAGGCATGGACAGGGGCGTTACATGTCGCTGACTGGGCACTGGGTAACTATGGTGACAGCAGGACAAGGGGCTGCTGTCCAAGTCTTGCCGTCCCCACGAGTTGTGCGTCAATCCTCTTTATCTCAAAGTTCCTCCACTGCTTCTGCCTCCTCAACCTCCTCTCGGTCCTCCTCCTGCACCCAAAGCCTGTCTGGTCATGCCACAAGCTTTCTAACTGCGCAGAAGGGATCCTGCACACCTCCTTACTATGCTGGCAGTAGGGCTCAACGTCATCAGGCAGTTTTTACTTTGAAATGTCTGGGAAATGTGAGTCACACAGCTGAGGAGTTGTGGTCAGCTCTGGAGAACCAATTTCATGAATGGTTGTCTCCACTGGACCTGAAACCAGGGAAGGCCGTGTGCGACAATGCTGCAAACCTGGGTGCGGCCCTTCGCCGGGGCAATGTCACACACGTGCCTTGTATGGCTCACGTGTTGAACCTGGTTGTCCAGCAATTTTTAGCCCACTATCCCGGACTAGATGGCCTTCTGCAGAGGGCACGGTCGCTGTGTGCTCACTTCCGCCGTTTGCATCCCGCAGCTCAGCGACTTACATCTCTACAGAAGTCGTTGGGCCTGCCACTTCACCGGCTAAAATGCGATGTGCCTACCCAGTGGAATTCAACTCTGCACATGTTGCAGCGACTGTGGCAGCACCGACAAGCCCTGGTGCAATACGTTCTGACGTATAGCCTGGGCCAACGAGATCCAGAGGTGGGGCAAATCACGCTTGAGGAGTGGTCTCAGATCAGGGACCTATGCACCCTTCTGCACAGTTTTGAAATGGCGACGAAGATGTTTAGTGCTGACGATGCCATTATCAGCATGACTATTCCGGTGATTTACGTGCTGGAGCACATGTTAAACAGAATTCGGAGTCAGGTGGTGGCACAAGAGGAGGTGGAGGAAGTAGAGGAGGAGGAGTTGTATGCGGAAGGGCTAACATCTGCAAGGTCCAGACGGTCGGCAGCACCAAGGCGGCAGGCATGTGAGGGTGGGGGAGATGGTTTTACCAGGGCGCATGGTAGCAGCCAAACTAGTGAGGAAGGTGCAGGAGCCCAGGAAGAAGTGGAGGACGAACTGATGGAAGACTCATCAGATGAAGGAGACCTTGATCACATTTCTGTTGTGCGAGGTTGGGGGGAGAGGACAGAGGAAGGAAGCATGATTGTTACCTCGCCACCAACACAACAGGGACTTGGTGCTCCTGGATGCGCAACACACACGAGTGCCTTCTTGCTGCACTACCTGCAACATGACCCTCGAATTGTGAGAATTAGAAATAATCCTGACTACTGGGTTGCCACACTGTTAGATCCCCGGTACAAAAGTAAATTTGCAGAAATTATTCCTGCCATAGAAAGGGATGCACGCATGCAGGAGTATCAGCAGAGACTGTTGCAGAATCTTACATGTGCTTTTCCACGAAACACCAGTGGTGCACGTACTGAATCTCACAGTTCCAACTTGCCAACCGTGGGACCGTCGAGTGTTCAGCACTCAAACCGTAACAGAAACACAGTATCTGCTGGTAACATCAATTTTGCGGAATCATTTCACCACTTTTTTAGCCCATCCTTTGCAAGGCCACAGGAGACAAGAAGTCTGACACATAGTCAACGCCTAGAGACGATGGTACAGGAGTATCTCCAAGTAAACATTGAAGCCATGACTGTGTCACTGGACCCTTGCTCTTTTTGGGCTTCCAGTCTGGATAAATGGCCGGAGCAAGCCACTTACGCCTTGGAGATCTTGTCATGCCCCGCAGCCAGCGTTCTGTCTGAACGTGTGTTCAGCGCTGCTGGTGGTGTGCTGACAGATAAGCGCACGCGGCTCTCCACTGATAATGTAGACAGACTCACGTTTATAAAGATGAACAAATCATGGATCCGAAACGACTTTTCTACCCCTGTGTCATCCTGGGGAGAGTAAAAGCTTGATGATTGGTTAAAATCACCTCACCAACCATTTTAAGCTTTCAAATTACTAATCATGTTTATCTGTATCTTGGCTGGAAAATTATTTGGGCTTTGTAGCAGTGTGCAGTACTGAATCTATTAGGCCATCTATACTAAGCTCCACCAGATTTAAAATTACTAATCATGTTTATCTGTATCTTGGCTGGAAAATAATTTGGGCTTTGTAGCAGTGTGCAGTACTGATTCTATTAGGCCATCTATACTAAGCTCCACCAGATTTAAAATTAATAATAATTTTTAGCTGCATCTAGCCCGGAAAATAATTTTGGGGCTCCGAGATGCGCAAGACACATAAGTGCCTTCTTGCTGCACTACCTGCAACATGACTCTCAGATTGTCAGAATTCGAAGTAATCCTGACTACTGGGTTGCCACACTCTTAGATCCCCCACACTCTTCGATCAACCTTTTCATTTTAATAAAGACCAAAAAAATGGTCATTTTTGAAATTATAAGCATTAGCAGGTTATTAGAAACTGAAATCAAACAGTTTTCAACTCAAAACTTTATTCTAGGTGATGTTACATTTGCACATAGGACCCCTTGTTCGAAAGGAGCTTCTGAACTCTCTCGTCCATTGAATTTGTCAGGTTTTGGATGGTTTCTGCTTCAATTGTTTTGCATGAGGACAGAATACCCTCCCAGAGCTGTTGCTTAGATGTGAACTGCCTCCCGCCATCATAGACACTCCTTTTGATGATGCTCCAGAGGTTCTGAATGGGGTAGAGGTCAGGGGAACATGGGGGTCACACCATAAGTTTGTCCCCTTTTATGCCCATATCAGCCAGAGATGCAGATGTGTTATGTGCAGCATGAGACGGTGCATTATCATGCATAAAAATGATCTTGCTGTGGAATACACGGTTCTTCTTCTTGAACCATGGCAGGAAGTGCTGTTTGAGAAACTCCACATACATTATGGAGTTCATCTTTACCCCTTCAGGGATCCTAAAGGGGCCGACAATCTCTCTCCCCATGATTCCAGCCCAAAACATTACTCCACCTCCTCCTTGTTGGCGCTGTAGCCATGTTTGCGTGGGGTGTCCATCAACCAGCCATCCTCCACTCCATCCATCTGGACCATCGAGCGTTGCATGGCACTCATCCGTGAACAAAACAGTTTTGAAATCAGTCTTCATGTAATGTTTGGCCCACTGGAGCCGTTTCTGCTTGTGTGAAGTGGATAGAGGAGGTCGACAGGATGGCGTATGCACAGCTGCAAACCTCTGAAGGACCCTGCATCTTGTTGTTCGGGGGACGTTGGAGGCAACAGCAGCTTCAAAAACTTGTCTGCTGCTATGACAAGGCTTTTTTGCCGCTGCTCTTTTAACCTGACGTAATTGCCTGTCGGAAAGAGTCCTCAATTTGCCCTTATCAGCACGCACACGTGTGTACTGTGAATCAGCTACATACTTCTTGATTGCCAAGACACTTCATCCTGATCATCGCACAATGTTGATTGTAGTCATGCCTTGACCTAAACACTCCACAATTTGTTGCTTCTCAGCAGCCGACACATCCTTTTTCTTTCCTATTTTGGCAGAAAATGTAAGCTGCTTAATAATGTGGGACAGCCTTCTTAAGTAGTCTTGCCTTTCATTGGACACACCTGCCAAACTAATTAGCACAGGTGTCTGCAATTGCTTACAGTGATATAAAGAGCCCTGACACACATCACCATCAATGAGTTTAACTGACAAACAAACAAATTCTTCCCTTATCACTCCTAAACACTTTTTGCATAATAATTTGGAACACAGTGTACATGTGCTTTTCCACAAAACACCAGTGGTTCACGTAGTGAATCTTACAGTTCTAACTTGCCAACCGTGGTCTGTATGGAGTTGTTCAATAAAGGGCCCAAAATTAAGATAACATAGATGGGAGAGGTCTCTATGAATAGGAATTCCTAAGTATTTGATACCCTGTGAGGGCCAGGCAAAGGGAAAGTTGGACTGGATGGAATCCTGTATGGATTTGGGGAGGGAGACATCGAGGGCCTCAGACTTCGCTGCATTGATTTTAAAATTTGACCATGTAACAAAGTGATCTATTTCATCCATAACAGCAGGGATGGATATATGTGATTGAGTGATATATACTAGGACATCATCAGCAAATAGAGAGCACTTGTACTCGGTGCCTCCCACCTCAATCCACCTAATATTGTGGTTATGGCGAATTGATGAGAGCAGGTGCTCCGTCACTAGGATGTATAAGAGAGGGGACAGAGGACATCCCTGCCTTGTCCCATTGGTGATTATGAAAGGTGATGAAAATGTTCTGACGCGCCCCCTGGGCCTTGGGACACCCGGAGCCGGACCCTTTTTGGTGGATGCTGGTGGTTGTAGTCTCCGTGGCGGCGACCCGGTTCCGTGGCTCAGGGCGGTCAAACCAGTGGTGGAACTATTTATGTGGTTTTGATGTTTAAATGTCCGACTAGGCCACCCGTGGATTGCGGTCAGAGTGAACCGCCGCTGCAGGGCAGACCGCTGAGGCTGGTGTTGTGGGTGCAGCAGAGCGTAGCATAACTCCCCACGGGAGGAGTATAGCCTCAGGGCAGTGTATGCGGAGGATGGGGGTGATGGTGCAGGGCAGCAGCAGTAACGACACTGAGTCAGTGATGCAGTCCAGGGCCTTTACTCACAGTTCTTATTATCCAGACCACGTCTGCAGGTAACGGCTGCCCACGTCGTACTGTGCTCACCAGGTGAGGGGCTCAGACAACTCCCAGATAACTTTGGAGCGCTTCACAGGACCCCCTTTGTGTGTCCTTTGTCTGGCCTTTCTTACCAACCCTTCTGTCCGGCTGCCTCGGGCCTCCTCTTGGTAAACTTGGCGCCAGTTTCCCTGACCCTATGTGGTGCCTTCCTAGCGGGTGTAGCGAGGGGCTGCGCCACATAAAATGTCACAGCCTCCGGTTTCTAGCTGAGGGTCGTTTCCCGCCTCCACTAGTTTTGGGGACCGGTCTCCCCCTTTGGCCTGACCCCTCCACGCAGGTGGATTCGGGCGTGCGGTGGCGACTCGCCCGTCCGCACCCCTGGGATCCCTTCGTTCCTCATTCCTGGAGCCTTCTCCGCTCCTCTTCCTTCCTTCTCCCTCTTCCAGGCCTGGGCCTCTGTTACTAGGCCCGCCTCCGGAGCAGAGCTCATGCAGAGCCCCTGCTCCCTGTCACTTCTGCTCAGACTTCTCTGCACTGAACTAAGATGGTGCCCACCTTTTATACTCCCTTCTCAATGCACCCAGGAACTGCTTCCTCCCTGCTCCTGCACTACAGGGTTCCCCTTCCTCAGTGTTCCCTCCCCCCACTCCAGCCAGGGACAGGGACTGTCGTGCCCATCTCAGGGGCATATTGGTCGCCCTGCCCCACGGCAATGTGGTGTAATGCATGCAGGTGTCGGGTCCTGATCCACACTCCATCCTTACCTGAGAGTGAGATATCACACCTCTGGGTGAGGTGCAATACCTCTGTAGCAACCGAGCCCTCAGGGTGCTACAGTTCCATTTATCTTCAGCCTAGGTGACGTATTGCGATACAGGGCCGTGATTTTGGCTATAAAAGGGTCCCCTAGACCCCTACCCCAAACTTTTTAAGAGAATAATATATGGCGTGCCAGGAGACTCGATGGAATGCTTTCTCAGCATCCAACGAGAGTATCTAATTACAAATTTTTAACTGCATCTAGCCCAGGAAATACTTTTTGCCTAGTAGCAGTGTCTGCTAGTCAGCGGATTATCCCGGCTGTTAAGCAAGCTAAACCACCTGTAGTTTGGACACTTAATTTTTTCAAAGGAAATGCTTCGGGACCACGGGATACTCAGTGAAGAGCATCAGGAGGCACCCCAAGGCATAGTGGCTGGGACTGGCAGTAGGATGCCTTGCGGTGGACAGCCGAGCTCGATCCTTATAAAAGCTTTTTAACTGCAGCAGCTTTAGTGGACGCTACTGGAGCTGGAATTACGCGGCTGCTGGCATGAGACTTGCCCTCCAATAGATCCTTGTAAATGGATTTAAAGTGTATTCATTCAAATTAGAGAGACAATTTAAATTAAAAAGCTTAGAGCTGCCTCCACCACAGGGGGGCTCGCTCGACCCACCAGCGGACAGGCACCAGTATTGGGAGAGGGGGGCTGGCCGTCAGGGTTCACCGCGGCTCTGGCACAAACCCGGCGACACGGAGGTGGCACGGGCAGGAGCGGACTGGCCGTGTCGGCTTCTCACTTTTTGGATTTTAGAAGGGCATGACATGCCTATATCTGTGTCTCCCCCTCCTTTTACTCCTCCACCTCTTTTCTTTTCGCATGACTATATGTACTTGTCACTTTTTCATGTGTTAGTTATGTCTTCTGAGCAGTTTGTCAGCTTTTGGACACCTTTGAAGGTGTTTTCTATGTGTTTCTATTTGTTTTTGTTTGCCTGCCATTGGTTTTAACGGTGTTCGAAGGTGTTCGACGAACAGTTCGACGAACAGTTCGGCGAACACACGGGTGTTCGACGAACCGAACCGAACTCGAACACTATGGGGGTGGCTCAACACTACTTAATAGGGAGTTTGCTCTCAAGCCTATGCAGCTTGGAGTAGGACAACATGCATAAAAAGTATCAAAGTGATCAAAATACGCATTTGCCTAATAATTCTGCACACAGTGTATTGTTTGCGATATTGCTAGAGAAGAAAAATTCTCTTTGCGCTGCTGTGGTCCTCTGTCCAGTCTGGCCCTCTGTGGCACATACCAGGCCCCAAAACATCCTGAGCTTCTAAGCATCCGGGATTGGACGTAAAAGTGAAGTCCAGCTAGCAGTGAGGACCAGACTTGACGCTGTACCACGGCAGTGCAAGTCGAATTGGTTAGAAATACTATTAACCCCTTTCTGTCTGTTGATGTCACAGTAAGATATGCTGGCTACAGGTGTCTTAATCTAGCCCCAGTCGCTGCTTTTAACCATTAAAAGTCACTGTCCATCGCAAGCAGCATCAATTACATTTATTTTGCACAGGCCCAAGCACCTGTTTGTGTAGCTATGGATTACCCTTTGCCCCACCACCATCTAGTCCTGCGAAGCGAAGCTGCAGGCTTTGCTCCCTAGGACAACACACTGTGCGCTGCAGGCATCCGGTGATTTCTGAGCCAGGACCAGAGGGTATCTATAAGTTATACATACTCCCGGCCAGGGCCCATCCAATGAGCACAGCCTTGCTTCCATACACTTGTATTGAGCAAGGCCGCGCCCCGACTAGTGACACGGCTGTCCAGTGTTAAATTTAGGTTTCTATGTTCTGCGTTTTTTTATTAAAAGGTCTGAAATTTGATGACGATTTAGAAAAATTCATAATTTTCAAGCCTTCATTACTTATGTCATTAAACCAAATAGTGATACCATACAAACCAGTTAATATACATTTTTCATATGTCTTCTGTACTTCAGCAGCATTTTTCCAATGGTTATATTTTATTATAATGTTCGAAAGGTTAAAATTTAACAACAATTTTTCATTTTTTTCATTACAATGTAAGTCTATGGATCACCAAAACGAGGCTTCATAGACCAACAAGAATTCCAAGTGCAACGAAGCAAACACATTTTCTGTATCCAGAAATGTGGGTAAAACAAAATGAGACATAAATATAACAATAAACATGATTTAGACTATGTGGGCAAATCTTTCATGGTCCGAAAGTCACATTGTCATCTTATATCACAAGGGCCAAAAATAAAATTTATATGAGTATTACCATTTTGGACATTTAAGGCATATAAAATTACATGTCAGAAATGCATAATACATAGGAGGCAATAAAGTGGAACTTTCAACTATGGGTATGATAGAGGGCTGTTTAGCCCCTGTTTTCTCTTAGGAGAGGGGAAGGTCATGCGTAAATTTGGTGCAAAACCTTATGAGCTAAAATGACAAACACTACAATGAAGTGTCTTTTGCAGGAAAAAATCAGTTGTTACGGCGACTTTTAAAAGACGTTGTGTGCACATACCCTTAGAGTAGTGGTGACTCACAATGGAATAAACCCATGAATTAGGTATTCTTCTTTAGATGCAGATCGATTCTGCATGGCTCATGAAATGTCAAGCTATGCAGGACAACAGAATGCGTTCAGCAGGGGTCAAGATCAAATGTGACATTTTCAAAGTAAAATCACAAATCCAAGCCAAGAAACATAATTATGTTTTCCACAATAAGCATAAAATCGAGTTTAGCCAGTCATGTAAGCACTTGTGGGGCTTTGTAGGGTTTTTATTGGGTTGGGATAAAAAAGCCCCTTTAATTAATACTATAATGAGGGGAAAAAATGAACCACAAAAACAGATGTCATATGGATGCAAAAATCGAACATACAAATGCCATAAAGAGGGCATGCGAACCACCATATGGTTGAAACTCATCCATTTTTTCTGGATGAAAAAGGGGATGAAAAATTTTCACACCATTTTCTCCCCGTTCTGTCAAAATGGGTGGAACTGGAGTGGGACTATTGCGCGATGTGTGCATGACACCACAGCTCATCTAATAATTTATGACAAGCTGTGGCAGTCCTTACACCAGAAATCTTACTCCAGTCACTGACTGGAGTAAGATTTGTGGTGAGGTACACGGAGGCGCATGCCACTTGTCAGACACTGAAGATTTATTTAGAGGCATGCGCCATCTGACTCCCGCATACCCCTCATCAACACCGACGAGAAGATTTTTGTGTTCACTAAAATGTTGTTTTAGTCCAATATTTGTCATTTTCAAAAATGGACCCCACAATTTGTTACACAATTTTTCCTGAACACAGTAATACTTCATAAGTGGTCAAAAATGACTGTTTGGGCACACAGCTCGGCTAAAAAAAAAAAGAGTTCTATCTCCTTTTTGACCCCTGCCATGTGCCCAAAGATTAGTTTCTGACCACGTGTGGGGAATTGGTATTGATATACTCAGGAGAAGTAGCGTTACCAATTGTATAATTGTTTTGCTTACCCCTTGTGTAAATGAAAAATTTGGGGCAAAATATTTCTTGGCATTTACAATCTTTTCTAGCCAAAATTGCGCTTAAAATAGACAAATCGCGCTCCTTCCCTTCTGAGCCCTACCATGTTCTTTGACCGTAGTTTAAAAAAGCCAAAAATAATGGGCATTGCCATAAGTTGAATGATCAAGGAGTAAAATTAGCAACAATATATACAAAAAAGCATAGCAATGAAAAAATGTGTGCACACCATTTTATCAATAAAATAAGTTATTTTATTTTTGCCATAGAAAAACATGGAAAATTCCACAAACTATGAAGGCAATTAAATCCATGAATGTTGATACTTTCAGCCAGGGATGAATTTAAAGTTCATGGCGCCCTAGACACTTTTTACTTCTCATGTGGCCTAGTGGTATAGCTGAATAAATTTAGTATCGTTGTAATTGACGCGCCCCCTGGGCCGTGGGGGATACCCGGAGACGGGCCTCATAGATGCTGGGGCAGTGACCCGGTCCGTGACCCAGGGCGGTCAAACCAGGGTAGTCTATGTGCACTAATATCAATGTCCGACCACGCCACCTGTGGATTGCGGTTATTGGTAACCTCCGCTGTGGGGCAGTCCGCTGAAGCTGGTGGTATGTGCAGCAAGGTGATGTGACTCCCCACAGGTGGAGTGTAGCTTCAGGGCAGCGTGAGTGGATAATGGTGGTGATGGTGCAAGGTGTCACGGTGCAAGAATAATCACAGAGTCCACTCGATGCAGTCCCAGATCCTTTACTCATGGTTTAAACAGTTCCACTTACAGGGCCAGTGTAAGAACCCTCACGCAGTGAGGGGCTCGGTCGACCCTCAGGTAACTCTGGAGTATTTTCCAGGACCCACTTCTGTGTGTCCTCTCTGGCCTCTCTCCTTGTACCTCACACCTAGCGGCACCTCTGTCCAGTGTTCTCAGGCCTTGGCGGGCGACGTGTGTTCTGTCCCCTGGCCCTATGTGGCTACTTTCCTAGTGGCTGGTGTGGACGGCCTGCTGTACTTGAAATGCTGCAGCCTCCGGTTCCCAGTTGAGCCCTGTAGTCTCTGCTGGTTGAGGGACCCGGTTCCCTTCTTCTGACCTGACCCCCCTACCTCCTGGCAGCGGCGGGCGTACGGGTGGCTTGCTGCACGGCCCGTACCCCTTGGGTCCCTTCTCTCCTCGTCCTGGAGCCTTCCTGCTCCCCTTGCCTCTCTTCTCCCTTTCCAGGCTTAGGCCTCCTGACTACGCCCGCCTCTGGAGCAGAGCTCATGCAGAGCCCCCGCTCCTGTCACTTTCCTCCTCTGACTGTCCCCACTCTCCTGAACCAAGATGGTTCCTTGTTTTTATACTTCCTACTACAGTGCTCCTAGGATCTACGTCCTCCACCCATCCACTACTTAGTTCCCACTCTCTAAGTGGTTCCTCCCCACTCCAGCCAGGGATCAGGGACTGTGCTCTCCCGTAGGAGCAATCTCGCCCTGTCCTCCGGAAATGTGGTGTAGTGGATGTAGTGTTAGGGTCCTGAGCCATACTCCTTCCTTACCTGAGAGTGAGATACCACACCTCTGGATGAGATGCAATACCTCTGTGGCGACCGAACCCTCAGGGGCGCCACATAATCGCACCAGCCCGAAGAATAAAGTGGTCTAATCATTGTTGACCTCCTGTTGATTTGTTTATTCTGGCTCCCAAATATCACAGTAAGGCTCGGCTCTACACTGTGCGCTTACACCAGGGTTTCCGTGTAAATCTCTGAAATATGTGATTCAGATAAAACCCCTGACGGAACATTCTCCATAATGAGGAAGATGGAGACACTTTTGATGTTGTCTGGCCTATGATCCGGTTGTGTCCATCTTTTTAAGTGTGCATAAAAATACTGTCGACCACAGTTTTGTTTGCTTCTGAAAAGAAGGGCACTGCTGAACAAAGGCCAGACGGAGTCCAGAGTAACTCTGCTGCCTCATTATAGTGAATATATCCCTGGAGGTTTCATCTGAATCACGTCATTTGAAGATATAGATGGAAACCATGACATAAGTGCTCAGCATAGAGAGCAGGATAAATGTGACCCCAAACATTATCAAGTCCCCACTCAGGTCCATCATTTGTCAATGTAAATATAGGGTTTTCTACGTTACCGGTAGCTTAAGGGTCTGGAAAAGCACTATGACTCCTCACTCCCCAAAAGAAATCCAGCTAATTCTACTCTCCCAAATCAAAATGCCCCTCTCCCTTCTGAGCCCCAATGTGCCTAAACCACATTTAACATTCACATGTTTGGCATTTCTGTAGAGATAAGAGCATGCTTAATTTACAGGTGCTTGTCTCCAGAAGCACAAGCTGGGCTCAATGTATGGGCATTACAATGTACTGGGCACTACAATGTATTAGGTACTACAACGTACTGGGCACTACAATGGCAGATTTGCAAATTTCACTCAGCAACATTCATTGCTGCTTTTTTCTGGAAAACACCAATTGAGTCAAAATCATCACTACACCTGTAGGTAAATTCTCAGAGGGGTGTAGTTTCCAAAATGAAGTCACTTGAGGGGGGATTTTGCTCTTCTGTCATTTAGGGGTTGTGTATATGGAGTCCGCAAATTATTCTACAAAAATTTGTTCTCTAGGAGTCAAATAGCGATCAGTCCCTCCAGAGACATATGAGGTATTGTCACATTCAGCAGACATTGTGTGACACATTTTGGTATCATTGTTACCCATTTCCCGTGTGAAAATGTAAAATCTGGGGCTAAAACAAGTTTTTTTAGTAAAAATGTAATCATTTTTAATTCACTCTCCATTGGTATAAAATTTTGTGACACACCAGTGGTGTCAACATGATCACTGCACCCCTAGATGAATTCAATGAGAGGTGTAGTTTGTAAAATGGGGTCACTTATGGAAAGGTTCTGCTTTTCCAATGAGTTATGGCACCTGCAAACCATAACAGCAAAATGTGCACTATTAGGCTGCGTGCCCATGTTGCGGATTACAAGCGTTTTTGATGCGGAATTTCCGCAGCGGAAACACTTGTAAAACGCTTGGTAATCCGCACCCCATGGTCCCCAATAGGATTCCGCAAGTTCTATGCACATGCTGCGGATTTTTCCGCAGCATTTATGCTGCGTTCAAAAATCCGCAGCATGTCAATTAATTTTGCGTTTCCGCAAGCGGAATTGCCTTTGTCCAATGCATAAAAAACGCAAGGCAATTCCGCATGTGGAAAACGTGCGATAAACGCGAGAAAAACGCGCGATAAACGCGTGCGGAATTCCGCATGCGTTTTTCCGGGAGAGGACTTGCAGAAATGAAGCAGAAATTTTCTGCTTCATTTCTGCAACGTGGGCACATAGCCTAAGGGTATGTGCCCACGATGCAGATTTGAAGCAGAAATTTCCTGAGCATTTCTGCATCTCCTTGGCAGAAAAAACGCATGCGGATTTTACATGCATTTTTTCAGCGTTTTTCAAGCGTTTTTACATGCGTTTATGCATGCGTTTTTTCAAGCGGTTTTCCAAGCGATTTTGAGCATCACTTGGAAAAGGGCTTGACAAGTTGGTCACACAATATAAATCCATACAACTGGCATAGATTTATATTGTGTGACCAACTTATGAGGAGATTTCTGCTTCAAATCGTGCATCTAGTGTAAATAAAAAGAATTAAAAAGTAAAAAGAAGAAAAAACTGTTATACTCACCTCTCCGTTGGCCCCCGGTCTCCTCCCAGTGGCGATCCTCTCCCCTCGGCGGCCCGCGGTGTACTGGCAGGACCTGCGTTAACATCATTTAGTCAGCTGATGGTCACGCGACCGCTGACGTCAGGGGTCAGCTGATAGTCGCGTAACCATTAGCTGACTAAATGACGTCACCGCAGGTCCTGCCAGTACACCATGGGTTGCCGAGGAGAGAGGATCGCCACCGGGAGGAGACCGGGGGCCGCTGGAGAGGTGAGTATGAATTTTTTTTTTTTTAAACTTTATAATTCTTTTTTTAACTTGCAGGTACGATGGTACCCGGGTCGGATGAGAGTCTCCTCTTCTCCCATCCCGGGTACCATCCGCGCATTGAACCACATAATATCCGCATGTATACATGTATTCATGTATACATGCGGATGTTATGCGGTCCAATGCAAGTCAATTGGAAGTCGCGCCCAAATTGGTTGTGCTGCGGATTTTCTGCAATGATAATCCGCAGCGGAAATTTCCACAGCATGTGCACAGCACATGCGGATTATCATTGGGAAACATGTCAGACGGAAACACATTAAATCTGCATCGTGGGCACACAGCCTAATACGACGCTCCTTTCTTTCTGAGCTTCTACTGTGCATGAAAAGTAGTTTCCGATTACATGTACAGTATTGGCACACTCAGGAGAAATTGCACAATAAACTGTGTGGTCCATTTTTTCCTATTAACTCTTATAAAAATTAAAAACTTGGAGCTAAAACAACATTTTAGTGGTAAAAATGTAATTATTCTTTCGTCACCAACCAATAGTA
The DNA here is from genome assembly GCF_046119375.1 of Phyllobates terribilis. Classification (NCBI taxonomy): domain Eukaryota; kingdom Metazoa; phylum Chordata; class Amphibia; order Anura; family Dendrobatidae; genus Phyllobates; species Phyllobates terribilis. The sequence goes on along the minus strand of NW_027362761.1, from coordinate 756,762,430 downwards.
TAAAATTCTGTGAGGCACATGTGATATCAACATGTTCACTGCCCCCCCAGATGAATTCATTGAGGGGTGCAGTGTGTAAAATGGGGTCACTTATGGAGGGGTTCTGCAGTTCTGGTATTTCAGGGACTCTGCCAATGTACTAAGCCAACTACAACATGGCGTCCCCTATCTATTCCAGCCAATTTTGTGCTCCAAAAGTCAAATGGTGCTCCATCCCTTCTTAGATCTGCCATGTGCTCAAACAGGAGTTTTCCATCACATTTGGGGTATCGGAGTACTCAGGAGAAATTGCCCAACAAATTTTGGGGTCAATTTTTGCCTGGTACCCATGTGAAAATGACACATTTGGGGCTAAAGCAACATTTTTGCGGGAAAAATTTATTTTTTCATTTTCACAGCTCAACGTTATAAAATTCTGTGAAGCACCTGTGAATTCAAAGTGTTCACCACACCTGTAGATAACTTCCTTGAAGGGTGTAGTTTCCAGAATGAGGTCACTTGTGGGTGATTTCCACAAGGCACATCAGGGGCTCTGCAAATGCAACATGGCATCGCCTATCTATGCCAGCCAATATTGCGCTCCAAAAGTCAAATAGTGTTCCTTCTATGCTGATCCCTGCCTTGCGCCCAAACAGTAGTTTCCCAATACTTATGGGGTATTGGCGTACTCTGGAGAAATTGCACAATAAATTTTGGGGTTACATTTTGTGAAAATGAAAAATTTGGCGCTAAAGCAACATTTTTGTAGGAAAAATTAAAATTTTATTTTTTTCCTTCCATATTACTTTAGTTCCTTTGAAGCACCTAATGGGTTAATAAGCTTCTTGAATGTGGTTTTGAGCACTTTGAAGGGTGCAGTTTTTAAAAGGATGTCACTGTTGGGTATTTTCAGTCACTTAGGCCCCTCAAAGACACTTCAAATGTGATGTGGTCCCTAAAAAACTTAATTTTGTAAATTTTGAAAATTGAAAATTTGCTGATAAACTTTTAACTCTTCTAACTCCCTAACAAAAAAATTATGTTTCAAAAATGATGCTGATGTAAAGCAGACATGTGGTAAATTTTTTTATTAACGATTTTGTGTGGTATATCTATCTGCTTTAAAGGCATAAAAATTCAAAATTGCTAAATTTTCAAATTTTTAGCAAATTTGCGATATTTTCATAAATACACTGTGTCGAGATCTGTCCTCATGCAAAACAATTGAAGCAGAAACCATCCAAAACCTGACAAATTCAATGGACGAGAGAGTTCAGAAGCTCCTTTCGAACAAGGGGTCCTATGTGCAAATGTAACATCACCAAGAATAAAGTTTTGAGTTGAAAACTGTTTGATTTCAGTTTGTAATAACCTGCTAATGCTTATAATTTCAAAAATGAAAATTTTTTTGTTCTTTATTAAAATTAAAAGGTTGAAAACTCTGCTGTGCATAATAATTTGGAACATGCATTTTGAGTGCAGTTTGAGTTTTTTATTTTTTTAAAAATATACTGTTATCATAGGCAGTTTGTACAAAAACCTTTCAATTGTACTCTAATAGTTATTTGACTGGAAAATTACTATGACTGCAATTCATATAGGTAATTTGGGAAAATCTGAGAAAATATTATTTGCATAATAATTTGGAACACAGTGTAAATGTAAATTATACTAACCTAAATCTACCACTAACATGAAGTACAATGTGTCATGAAAAAACAATCTCAGAATCATTGGTATATTTTGAAGCATTCCAGAGTTATTTCCACTTAGGCTGGGGCCACACTAGGCAGGGCCAGCTCCAGGTTTTTGTGGGCCCCGGGCGAAAGAGTCTCAGTGGGCCCCTTTAGCACATACCACAATTCATGATGCACAGATACGGCGGAGAAATCTAGGTATACAAAACAGGTCCCAGGCTGCCCCCTCATCCTTCACATATGCCAGCATGCACGCACACACACAGTACGCAGACATGCACGCAGACACACACAGTGCGCAGACACACACAGTACGCAGACACGCACGCACACACACACAGTACACAGACACGCACACACACAGTACGCAGACACGCAGACACACACACAGTACGCAGACACACACAGTATGCAGACACACACGCACACACAGTACGCAGACACGCACACACACACAGTACACAGACACACACACACAGTACGCAGACACGCACACACACACACAGTACGCAGACACGCACACACACAATACGCAGACACGCACACACACACAATACGCAGACACACACACACAGTACGCAGACACGCACACACACACAGTACGCAGACACACACACACAGTACGCAGACACGCACACACACACACAGTACGCAGACACGCACACACACAATACGCAGACGCAGACGCGCACACACACACAATACGCAGACACGCACGCACACACACACAGTACGCAGACACGCATACACACACAGTACGCAGACACGCACACACACACAGTACGCAGACACGCACACACACACAGTACGCAGACACGCACACAAACAGAGTACGCAGACACACACACACAATACGCAGACATGCACACACACAATACGCAGACACACACACACAATACGCAGACACGCACACACACAATACGCAGACACACACAATACGCACACACGCACACACAATACGCAGACACGCACACACAATACGGACACAATACGCAGACACGCACACGATACGCCGACAAGCACACACAGTACACAGACATGCGCATGCACACGGTACGCAGGCATGCACACACATACACACATGAACATGGTACACAGATATACACACAATATGCAGACACGCACAGATACATACACATACATATTTGAACACATTCTTAAAAACACATATAAAACAGACATAAATATATATACACAGTCATACACACTGACATACACAGACATTCACATCATACATGCGCACACACATTAGAAATATTTTTTTTATGGGGATTGGGGAAGATCGCTCACCTGCCCCCTGGCCTGTGTCCCGTCCAGCTCCTCAGTCATGTGGCAGTGCAGTGCCTCAGGCGTGTCACATGGCCCTGGACCATCAGGGGAGCCCACTCGTTATCGGGGCCCGGGCCGCTTCCCCGGCATCTGTGCAGGGCCGCCGGTGCTGTTCAAGCCCTGCTCTGTTACATGCAGCAGCAGTCAGTGTGCAGTCATTGTGCTGCTGCTCCACCAATCAGGCCCAGTGCTGTCACTTTCCAGACATCGCCGAGCGCTGTGCGGCTGTGTCTGGTAGTAATGACGCGGCAGGGGCGACATACAAGCACAATTAAAGGCGCAGTGTCGCCCCTGAGTGTCATTAATACCAGACACAGCCGCACAACGTGTGGCCATGTCTGGAAAGGCCTGATTGGTGGAGCAGCAGCACAATGACTGCACACTGACTGCTGCTGCATGTAGCAGAGCAGGGCTTGAACAGCACCGGCAGCCCTGCACAGATGCCGGGCAAGCGGCCCGGGCCCCGATAACGAGTGGGCCCCCTTGATGGTCCAGGGCCCCGACACTTGCCCGGGTACGCCGGGTGCTGATGCCGGCCCTGACACTAGCATATAAAAAATCAGTCCGATGTTGATCCAGAAAAGTAGGACATGTGTCATGCAAGTGTTATGAAAGTGTCATGCAAGTATAATGTGATCTTTTTCACCTACCATCCGTATGACATCCACATGACATTGGTAAGCAATCCGTATGTAATGCGTTTTTAACATCATCTTTTACATACTGTCCTGTCATTTTCTATGTAATGTAAAGTTATTTTACAAAACTAATAAAGCAATCTTATATAAAGATATAGGTAGATAGAAAGATATTAGATATAATAGATAGATAATAGATAGAAGAATAAATAGAATAGCTAGATGTTCTGTAGATATAGAATTTCACAAGCCCCCTACATATTATTAAACCTGCACCCTTTAATGCCTTTCATTTGGCACCAAAGGATGTTTAGCCTTATTTAACCTATTAAATAAATAAATAAATTAAAAAAATGATGTGGAGTCCTCCCTATTTTTGATAACCAGCCAAGGTAAAGCAGACAGCTGCGGGCTTACAGTGGTGTGAAAAAGTGTTTGCCACCTTCCTGATTTCTTATTCTTTTGCCTGTTTGTCACAATTAAATGTTTCAGATCACAAAACAAATTTAAATATTAGATAAAGATGACACAAGTAAACACAAAATGCAGTTTTTCAATTATTATTAGTTATTATTAAAACAGTAACATAGTAACGTAGGTTGAATAAAGACCTAGGTCCATCAAGTTCAACCTTTCTCCCCCAATTGTACTCCCCATACCAACACTACACTAACTTACTGGAACTAGGCCTCACAAATAAATTACCATTTTTATTTTTATCATTACTGCACTATTACAATTACAAATAAACGAGTTTATAATTTTTTAATTAGTTTTATTTTTGTATTACTGTTATGGTATTACTAAAATCCCTGTACCTAAATCTGTTGATCCAGAAGAAGGCAAAATCCTCAGGACACATTCAGCCAATTTGCATCACGGGGAAAAATTCCTTCTTGACCCCGAGAAAGGCGATCAGTACAAGCACCCTGGATCAAAAGTACTACTATAGGTGTAACATTTTGTCTAATTTAACTGTAGCCCACAATGTTATGTGTATCGAGGAAATCATCCAGCCCTTTTTTGAACACTGTTATAGTATCTGCCATTACTACCTCTTGTGGTAGGGCATTCCACAGTCCAACTGCTCTGACTGTAAAGAACCCTTTCCTGTTTAGGTGCCGGAATCGCCTTTCTTCCACTTGAAATGAGTGCCCCCTGGTCCTTAGTATAGTCTTTGGAAGGAATAAGTCATAGACTAGACCTTTGTACTGACCACACACATATTTATATATGTAAATGAGATCCCCTCTGAGGCGTACTTTTCTAAGCTAAACAAGCTCAACTTTTTCAACCTCTCATCATATGAGAAGCCTTCCATCCCTTGTAATATTCTAGTTGCCCGCTTTTGAACTAACTCTAACTTCTGAATATCTTTTTTAAAATGTGGAGCCCAAAACTGGATTCCATATTCTAGATGTGGCCTCACCAGTGATTTATAAAGAGGTAACAATATGTTGGGATCACGAGATTTTATTTATCTTTTTATACACCCTAAAATATTGTTTGCTTTTGCGACAGCTGCTTGACATTGAGTACTGCTGCTCAGCTTACTCGTAACCAGAATACCCAAATCTTTCTCCTGTTCTGTAGCCCAGAGTATACTCCTATTTAATGTATATGTAGCAATAGGATTACTCCGTCCTAGGTGCATCACTCTACATTTATCTACATTAAACCTCATCTGCCAAGTGTTTGCCCATTCAGTCATCTTATCCAGATCATTCTGCAATATCGTAATGTCAAGATCAGATTTTAATATCCTACATAGTTTGGTATGTCAGCAAAAACTGACACTATACTCACAATCCCATCCCCCAGGTCATTAATAAAGAGGTTGAAGAGAATTAGTCCTAGCACAGATCCCTGCAGTACTCCACTGCTAACTATGTCCCATTTAGAGAATGTATCATTTATGACGGCCCTTTGTTTCCTATAAGTTAGCCAATTCCTTACCCATCTACATATAGTTCCCCCAAGTCCTTGCTTCTGTAGCTTCAGTATAAGGCTGCTATGTGGTAGAGTATCAAATGAATCACATCAGCTGCTTTACCAACATCCAGATTTGCACTTACCTCCTCATAGAACCCCAACATGTTGGTTAAATACGACCTAATCTTCATGAATCCGTGCTGATTATCATTTATTATATTATTCTCTGATATGTAACTCTGCAGGTCATCCCTTATGATACCCTCAAAAACTTTGCACACTACTGATGTCAGACTTACCGGACGGTAGTTACCTGGATCCACCTTCTTACTTTTCTTAAAAATCGGTACCACATTGGCTATCCTCCAATCCTGAGGCACTACCCCTGTTACCAGAGAGTCTAAGAATATGAGATACAGCGGTTTATCAATTACTGAGCTCAATTCCCTCAGTATCTGTGGATGAATACCATCTGGTCCAGGGGATTTGTCAATGTTTAATTTGTTCAGACGCAGGCGTACTTCTTTTTGTGTTAAACTAGTTATATCAGGTGGTGAACTTTTGATTTTTGCCCTGTTGAAAGATTACTGGAACAGACTGTTTGTTGGTGAACACGGATGAAAAGTGTCTGTTTAATATCTCAGCCTTTTCTTTGTCCTCTATAATTATCTTATTATTATCGTCTTTTAAGGGGCCGATACCATCTGATTTTCTCTTTTTAGCATTGATGTATGTATAAATTTTTGGGGGATTTAATTTAATGTTCCTGGCGATTTGTTGCTCTGTAGATAATTTTGCTAGCTTGATTTATTTTTTACATTTCTTATTTAGGTCTTTATACTCCTGAAATGCTATTTCTGTATTCTCGGCCTTCAAGATTTTGAATGCCCTTTGTTTTTGTCTTCTTAAACTTTGTACTCTCTTATTTATCCATAATGGTTTCTTTTTATTCCTGGACATTTTATTACCAGAGGATATAAATTTTCTACAGGATTCTAGTAGTATTTCCTTAAACATGCCCCATTTACGTTCAGTATCCCCAGTTATCATGACATGGTCCCAGTCTACATGATTAAGCTCTTCCCTTAATATGCTGAAATCAGCTTTCCTAAAGTTCCAGGTTTTTGCATTTCCTTTTTGAAATGTTTTATTAAGTATTACATTGAAACTTACCATATTATGGTCGCTGTTGCCCAAATGCTCCCGGACCTATAGATCTGAAATTGTATCTGGTCTATTTGACAGCACCAGATCCAGAAGATTACCTCCCCTGGTTGGTTCATCTACCAGCTGAGAGAGGTAAGTGTCCTGAACTGTAGATAAGAACTGGTAGGTTTAAGGCTGCGTGCCCACGATGCGTTTTTCATGCGTTTCCGCTGCGGAATTTCCGCAGCGGAAACGCATCAAAAACGCATGGTAATCCGCACCCCATGGTCCCCAATGGCATTCCGCAATGTCAATGCACATGCTGCGGATTTTTCCGCAGCATTTCGGCAGTGCAAATAAATCCGCAGCATGTTCATTAATTTTGCGGAAGCGCCGCCATTGACTTGCATTGACACGCATAGAATCCATGTCTCTACATTTGTACAAGCGGATAATATGCGTCTCTATGTGCCAATGGTACCCAAGTCTGGAGGAGAGAAGACTCTCATCCAGACCTGAGTACCATTGTACCTGTGAAAAAAAGAATAAAATAATAAATAAAGTTTATATTCACCTGTCCGGCGGCTTCTCTCTGCTTGCCGGCAGCGCTTCTCCTTCCAGGACCTGAGATGACGTCGCGGTCATGTGACCGCAGGCTGTCTCGCGAGATGCCGGCACCCCGGAAGAAGCCAGGACGAGCGCGACAGCACACGCAGCGGGGGATCGGGGGTAAGTATAGCTTTATTTTTTTATTTTTACGGTCACACTGTATAAATCCATGCATGGATTTATATAGTGTGACCTAGTTGTCAAGCACTTTCCAAGTGATGCTATCGCCTGGAAAATGCTTGTCAGTCCGCATGCGGAAACACATGCGTTAACGCATGTGGGTACGCATGTGAATCCGCATGTATTCCGCATGTATTCTGCAGGAAAAACGCATGCACAATCTGCATGCGTTTTTTCTGCCAGGGAGATGCAGAAATGCTGCAGAAATTTTCTGCTTCATTTCTGCATCGTGGGCACATAGCCTTAGCACAACTGGAAGATTCTATGTCCCATTGAATATCTAGATAGTTAAAATCCCCCATAATAAGGACCCTATTATTATTTGCTGCATTTTTAATTTGTTCCAGCATTTCATCCTCTACCTGTTCAGCTATATTAGGAGGCTTGTAACAAACTCCAATTAGCAGCTTTCCATTATAGCCATCCCCATGTACATTTACCCAGACTGACTCCACATTGTCGCAGCTCCCCCCAATGTTGTCATTGAGCACAGGTTTTAAGATCTTACAAAAATACACACCCCTCCACCTGTTTTGTCTTTCCTGTCCTTTCTAAATGTAGTGTATCCCTCTATGTTTGTCACCCAGTCATGGCTTTCATCCAGCCAGGATTCTGTAATACCCCCCACATCGTATTCTGTGACCGACATAAGAGTCTCCAGTTCAGCCATTTTGTTTGCCAGACTTCTTGCATTAGCTAGCAGACATTTAATACAATTAGCACATTTGCTACTCCTACTCAGCTCCCTACTTTCCTTGCATATCCCAGCCCTGCCTAGATTCTCTATAACCCCTGCTGTCCCACTCTCTCTGTCTACTCTATCTATCCCCTTATAATCACGAATACCCTCCCTCCCCCCAGATCCTAGTTTAAAAGCTCCTCCATCCATCTGACCATTTTTTCCCCCAGCATAGCTGCACCCTCCCCATTGAGATGCAGCCCGTCCCTATTGTAATGCCTGTAGCCGACAGCGAAGTCGGCCCAGTTCTCCATGAACCCAAACCCTTCCTTCCTGCACCAATTTCTGAGCCACTTATTTATCTCCCTAAGCTCCCGCTGTCTATCTAGTGACGCACTTGGCACCGGCAGTATTTCTGAAAACACCACCTTGGAGGTCCTGGCCTTCAACTTCTCTCCTAGTTCCCTGTAATAACTTTTAAGGCAAAAACAAATCCAAACCTACAGGGCCCTGTGTGAAAAAGTGATTGACCCCTAAACCTAATAACTGGTTGGGCCACTCTTAGCAGCAACAACTGCAATCAAGCATTTGCGATAACTGGCAATGAGTCTTTTACAGCACTGAAGAAATTTTGCCTCGCTCATCTTTTCAAAATTGCTGTAATTCAGCCACATTGGAGGGTTTACGAGCATGAACCACCTTTTTAAGGTCATGCCACAGCATCTCAATCGGATTAAAGTCAAGACTTTCACTAGGCCGCTCCAAAGTCTTAATTTTGTTTTTTTTAAGTCATTCAGAGGTGGACTTGCTGGTGTGTTTGGACCATTGTCCTGCTGCATAACCCAAGTGCGCTTCAGCTTGAGGTCACGAAAAGATGGCTGGACATTCTCCTTCAGAATTTTTTGGTAGACAGCAGAATTCATGGTTCCATTTACCACAGCAAGTCTTCCAGATCCTGAAGCAGCAAAACAGCCTCAGACCATCACACTAACACCACCATAATTTACTGTTTGTATGATGTTCCTTTTCTGAAATGCTGTTACTTTTACGCCAGATGTAATGGGACATACACCTTACAAAAAGTTAAACTTTTGTCTCGTCAGTCCTTAGAGTATTCTCCCAAAAGTCTTGGCGATGATCAAGATGTTTTCTGGCAAAACTGAGCCTAGCCTTTATGTTCTTTTTGCTTAGCAGTGGTTTTCATCATGTTTTCGCCATTTGTGGATAATGGCTCTCACTGTGGTTCACTGGAGTCCCAAAGCTTTAGAAATGGCTTTATAACCTTTTCCCGACTGATAGATCACAATTACTTTGTTTCTCATTTGTTCCTCAATTTCTTTGGATCACAGCATGATGTCTAGCTTTTGGGGAACTTTTGGTCTACTTCACTTTGTCAGGCAGGTCCTATTTCAGTGACTTGTGTGATACACCACAGTTAATTTAAGTTTTAAAGGAGGTGGGGGGCAATCACTTTTTCACACAGGGTCCTGTAGGTTTGGATTTCTTTTTCCCTTAATAATAAAGGTCTTAATTTAAAAACTGCATTTTCTGTTTACTTGTGTTATATTTGTCTAATATTTAAATTTGTTTTGTGATCTGAAACATTTAAGTGTGACAAACATGCAAAAGAATAAGAAATCAGTAAGGGGGCAAACACTTTTTCACACCACTGTATATTATCAGGCTGGGAAGGTCCCTGGTTATTGGGCCCTTTCCAGCCTAAAAGTACAGCCACTCCAGAAGTGGTGCATCACATTTGATATGCCAATTCTGATGCCTTGCCCAGCTATTACCCCTATTGCCCTGGTGCGGTGGCAATCGGGGTAATGGTAGTTGAGGTTGATGACAGCTGTGATTTGTCAATTATTTTTTTAATTATCTATTTATTTAATAGGCTAAACACCCTTTAGTGCCACATGAAAGTCAATAAAGGGTACACGCTTATTATATGTAGGGGGCTTATAACATTATATATCTACAGGAATCCTAACTATTCTATCTATCTACAGTATCTATCTATTCTGACGTTTCTGGCTGTGAATTTAATATACTTGGCTGATGAAATTTCTTGGTTCCTCTGAGATGTGTGCGTAAAAATCGAACAGCTCACGCGTGGTCCATGTGTGGTGCGATTTTCTTTCTCGCACCCTTTGACTTGCATTGGCGAGTGCGATACGATTCTCACATTTACTCGCAGCATGCTTTTTTTTCAGTCCGATCAGCGATCAGTCCTGTCATCGGGCCGGGAGAAGCCTCCAGAGATCCGCCTGTACGACTAGTGCACACCGTGGCTCAGTCCCCGGAAGCTATTTAAAAGCATGTTCTTCTCTGAAACGCTGCAGCCTTTCAGAGACAAGCATACCGGTTTGTGATTATACAAGTGGCTGATACAAGCTGCCCACGGTTTGTATAGCCTGCACAACATTTGCATAACTACCGTAATTTTGAGTCTTCTGATAGAACATTTAAATTTATAATTAATCATTAAATTTTGTGTGTTGAAAGCCAATATGGGCAATATCTGTAATATCAAGCATTGGACATACCATCTGATCACTATGCTCTGGATTACTCTAACTATCATCAAAGAAACAAGAAGATTTAAGAGATGGACAATATGTTGGTATGGATCATAAATAAACAATAGCTGGCGTCAGTCCTTTTCCATAAATACATTTCCTGTGCGGTTAATGGTTTTATTAGAGAGCACATCTGTCCTCAGAATGGACAGATAGCCTCAGGCTTTTGCCATAAAGATAGTCCTGAAATGCAAGGACTACATCCACAGAAATATTTTGACCACTGCGACCATATTGGTAAATTAGCCTTGAATCTCTATTCCATTTTGGACCTAAGAGCTCCATCTTCAGGAAAGTGTCAGCATCACAACTCCAATAAAAGGGCTTTACATAGAGGCTTAATGAATATTAAAAAGTAGATTTTATTAATTACAAAAACTTAAAAACATATATAAAAGTGAGAAAACAAATACAAAGAAGAATGGTGCGTACACCCGGATATAATGTACATGCACCTGTGTTAAATTACAATCAAAATAGTATCCCTGATAGTAAATAAATACAATTAACAAGTGAGTAACATATCAAAACATTAATCAGATACAAGCATAACCTATGGTTGTCCATTAATCCAAAATGTCTATTTTAATATAAGTGCATAGTAGCATAATAGCAGTATATAATCACATAAGGCTAGAAGACAAATTTTATGACAATAAAATACATAGGGAATATACCATGCATACGTAAGTAATATTCTCCAGGGACCCACCACACCCGACGCGCGTCCAGTGTGTGGCGAATACAGTATCTAAAGGTATCCCACAGAGTTTGCTAGGCGTTTCCCATCTTCCACTATCTTTTCCTACTACCTTTTCTCTCTCCTTGTTAACTTGTCCCTTAGTTAGGTTTCCTCTATGTATGCATTTGTAAATACCCTGTTTATAAAAAAAATCCTCTTTTAAACATCCAGTAGCTGCTATTGTCAATTTCTAATAACTAGCACCCCAAAATTATTATTTATATATATGGCATATGTGACTGCCCTAAAAATACATATATAGGATTTACATCTTGAATTCATACCTGGAAGCATGTGGGGGTTTTCCTGGCAGCTAAGTCAATTCTGAGTCAATTGCACACAGTCCCATGTCATGTTGTTGGGATTGTGTCATCCTTCTCAATTTTTTTTCAACTATTGAAAAAATGTAAAGTATTAATGTTTAGTTTAAAAATATATCTTTGTTTTTTCATTGTATAAAATTTGAAAAACTATGTAAAAAGTTTTTATATTTTCCACTTTTAAACACTATTGGGAGCAGCTGCGGACATTTTCTATGAAAATCTAGTGTACTGCTAGCTCGCCTTACGACTGCTGTAAATGTGGGCTGGATCTGCTCATATGTGTGTGATGTCTCTTCTCCTCCCCTTCTGGGTGTTTGCAAAAGGATAAGTGAGGATGAAGTTTAGGATCACAATACAGAGACATTTTATTGGTGACTGCAATGTGATTACATAGTGCAGCAGTCAGTATCACACATGATAGGATTAGATATACTGACTGTATCAAACATGATAGGATTAGATGAATAGCTCAGCAGAATGTATCACATGATAGAATTAGATACACAGCTCAGTGGACTGTATCACACATGATAGGATTAGATACATGGCTCTGTGGGCTGTTTAAAACATGACAGGAGTAGACACACAGACTATCAAACATGACAGGATTAGTTACATTGAATGAATCATATGATTGGATTAAATAGACAAATCAGTGGACTGTATCACACATGGTGAACATAATACTGGGGACTGCTGGCTGTGGGGGACATAATACTGGGGGCTCACTGTGGGCAGCATAATGCTAGGGGCATCTGGCTGTGGGGGACATAATACTCAGGCTACTGGCTGTGAGGAAAATAATACTGGGGGCTTGCTGTGGGGGATTTAATACTGGGGGCTGCTGGCTGTAGAGAACATAGTACTGGGTGCTGCTGGTTCTGTGGGACATTATACTGGGGGTTTCTGGCTGTGTAAGACTATCACACTGGGGCTGGCAATGGGAGATATTAGGGTGCTCACTATAGGGAACATTATACTAGGGGCTGTCTGTGAGAGACATTATACTGCGGGCTGGCTGTGGGAGTGTTAGGAATCGTGGTTCTGTGCTCCCACCTTGGAATGGAGCAGGTCCGGTGCTACACTAATCCAGTCGCAGGTGCCGCCATTGTAGTGACCCTGGAGGTGGAGCTGCTATACATGCCGGAAACTGTCCCAATCTTATTGAGCATTGCGTTCTGGTGTTGTAGGATGTGTGAGGATGTGGGACGCCGTTTCTCTCACTGATTTCTTTGCCAGGGGAACATGGGACGCTGTCTTCCCCAGTTGTCAGGCAACGCAGGACGCTGCTGTGTCTGGCACTAGGCAGTGGTGGGATTTTGTCCAGTCTGCTGTGCATGCTAGCAGGAAGTGGCTGTTTGGGCATGGTTAGGAGGTATTCAACACCTGATCATTGGGTAGGCTATTTAATCCTGTTACCTGCTCAGTCCTTTGCTGTTTATTGCAGTCCCTATTGCAGTGTTGTGGTGGTGAGTGGTGCTAGCAGTAGTGTTGCTATCTTTTCATGGGTTTTCTCTTTTTCTCTTCTGGCTACACTTGCAGAGGTACTCACCTGGTTCTTGACTAGGCACCAGCCACGTCACCAGACCCCAGCTGTCTGACGACAGTGGGCCTAGGAAGGGCTCTGCCAAAGTCCCACTTTCATTTACTGTGAGTTGGTGAAGAGTATTCCTGGCCCTCAAGGGCTCGCCTAGCTGGGAAGCTTGTGCCAAGTGCGTTTGTGGCTGCGTCTTTGCTGGTTTTGGTGTCAATTCTTGCTGGGTTCCACTGTGAAGCGCATAACAGGGAGACTATAGGAATATAAAGAATATGATCAGCTCAAATATCCACAAGTGCACAGGATCCTAAATCCATGGGAAAGCAATCCACAAAAAAGGGGTTGATCCAGCACTTCAGTTAAAATGCATAATTTTATTCCATTGATAAAACCATTTGCACAAAGATAATCCACATTGTCCAATAATTGGCTAAAACATCCGAGGAAAAAGTCCCAAAAAGAGGTTGGAGATTAGAGTCTTGGTTGACGTGTTTCAAAGTAAAACTTCTTAGTCATAACTTTTGTGGGAGACTATCACACTGGGGGCTGGCTTTGGGGGACATTAGTGGGCCGGCTATGAGGGACAGTATACTGGGGGCTGTCTGTGGGGGACATGATACTGGGGGCTGGCTGTGGGGGATATTATACTGGGGATGGCTGTGAAGATATCATATTGTATAGGGAATATGGGGGCATCATACTATATAGGAGAATGTGGGGAGAATCATACTGTATAGGTGGCTGTGTGGGACAATACTGGAGGCTGTGGAAACATCATACTCTAAAGGTGGCTTTGATGACCAGACGGTATAGGGGGCTGTTGTGACCAATCTGTATAGGTCGCTGTGGAGGACATTATTCTGCATAGGTGGCTGTGGTGACCATATTATATAGGGACAGTGGTGGATATCATATTACATGGGGGGCTGACGTGGACATTATAGTATATATTGGAGGGCTGTTGTGGATATCATACTGTATGGGCGGCTGTGGTGACTATCTTACTGTGTAGGGGGACAGTGTTAGGAGTGGTACAGTCTGGAGAGGGCAGTGTGGTGGGCAGTATGAGGGCATAATTTGAAGATCATATGAAAGAATATAGCGTGCACTCACCGGTAGATAAAAATTTCTTCTTTATTTCATCACTTTAAAACAGCAAGGCAGGGAGTCAGTGGAACACTTAATAGGCGACAGCCGTTTCGCGTGTATAAGCGCTTCAACAGGTCACTGCACACAGGGGAAATGAGGTCAGTTTATAGTACCTGTACACGCCTCTTGTTCTCTATGACCAATGAATGGCAAGAGCCCCTGTAACACCTGAACTGGATAGAATGCTTATTAAAAACACCTTGAATAAAAAACACATTACATATAGTAAATACAACAATGACCCCATTATTACAAAACGACCGACATTTCGATTTTGTCATTGAAACCAATGAGACCCTGCGCACGTGTGTGCAGGATCCACCAAGCTTCTCTTTGAAGCAGGAGTCTATGCAGATCTCCTCCTTGTGCTGGTAAGGATACCTGTTCTAGACCAGCAAAACGCAACACATACCTATCTCCAGCATGGGAATCCCACATGTGTTGAATCAGTCTCTGTGCACCCTTTTTGGTTTGAATCGATTTGAAATGTTCACAGAATCGAATAAACATAGGACGAATAGTTTTTCCCACATAAAAAAGCCACATTGGCAAAAAATGATGTAGACTACAAACTTAGTACGACAAGAAATGAAATCTTGTACCCTATGGCAAATATCACATATTTTAAGAACCTTATCTGTAAGGTGAAACTGACAAAAATTACCGTATTTTTCTGACTATAAGATGCATCGGACCATAAGACCCTAGGTTTTAGAGGAGGAAAATAGAAAAAAAATGTAAGCAAAAAATGTGGTCATGATGCCCTGTTAAGGGGGAGGGGGTCTGCTGCTGACACTGTTATAGGGGTAATGTCCCCCAATTCTGTTAATATTCCCCATCATGGTATACATGGCCCCCTCCTTCCTGTTATACGTGGCCCCCTTCATCCGTGTATGTATAGCCCCTCATCCTTCATCCCTGTCTGTATGGCCCCCTTCATTCCTGTATGTATGGCCCCCTTCATCCCTGTATGTATGGCCCCCTTCATCCCTGTATGTATGGCCCTCTTCATCCCTGTATGTATGGCCCCCCTCATGCCTCATCCCTGTATGTATGGTCCCCCTCATGCTTCATCCCTGTAAGTATGGCCCCCCTCATCCTTGTATGCATTGCTCCCTTCATCCCTGTATGTATGGCCCCCTTCATCCCTGTATGTATGGCCCCCCTCATGCCTCATCCCTGAAGGAATGGCCTATAGCTAGTGACTATTCTGACACAGAGCTGGACACAGCGCTGGAGGAGAGAGGAGGTGAGTATCAAAGTTTATTTTTTTTCTGTGCAGCATGAAGGGGATCAGGGGGTGCCAAGCATACCTGGATGAGGGGGCCATACATACAGGGATGAAGGGGGCCATGCATACAAGGATGAGGGGGCCATACTTACAGGGATGAAGGGTGCCATACATACCGGGATGAGGGAAGAGGGGTGCCATACGTGCAAGGAGCCGCGCTGCGGGCACACTGTGTCGGTTATTAAGGAAAATTAATATTCACTGCTCCCCATGCCCATGGGCATGGGGAACAGTGAATAATCATTTTCTTTAGTAGCGGGCACAGTGTAGGCTGCAGCAGGCGGCTGCTGCCTCCTGTGCACCGCTACTCAGCCGCTGTCGCTTCCCCCACATCCCCCACCACCCACGGCCACAATATTTACGTACATTAGACTATAAGACGCACCCCCCACTTTCCTCCAAAATTTTGGAGGAAAAAAGTGCGTCTTATAGTCCGAAAAATAAGGTACAATGGCCACACCTATAATTCCCTTTTAATATACTTCTCTGTAACCAATTTTTAGAAGAACCTTATAATCTGTTATAAACTATCTTTCAAATTACTGCTCCATCTACATGAGATTAAAGGGCCCCATGCTGTGACTTCTGTTAAGGTGTCATCCTGTTCTAAAATGTGCAAGTTTTTATGTATAGCTGATCTTATTTGCTTATCCATGGCACTGAACTTGAAATTAAATATCATTCTTTTCTCTCTTGTTCTATTTCTATTGTGACCTCACCGCAAAAGATCCCTCTGGGAAAAAGATTTTGTTCGTTGTACTTCTTCATTGAGACAGATTTTGGGTAGCCTCTTGCCACAGATCTTTTTCTCAAGTCCTCTGCTTGTGAATTAAACTGATTTTCGTTAGAGTTTATACGTCTGAGCCTAAGAAATTGGCTATATGGTAAGGAATTTTTAATATATGGAGGATGAGCACTCCTATAATGAAGCAGAGAATTTGTGGAAGAAGGCTTCCTAAAGACCTCTGTAACAATGGTGTTGTCTACTATGTTTATTTAAACATCTAGAAATGCCAGGGAATCACCCTCAAAACAGGAAGTGAAAATCATATTCATGTCATTGAGGGAATTTAAATTCTTCACAAAGTCATCAAACAATTCCTGCGTACCCGCCCAGACCATAAATATGTCATCTACATATCTGAGATATAACCTGATATACTGTATCTCAAATATGGATTCAATTGGGAATATACAAATCTATCCTCAAAAACTTCCAAAAATAAATTTGCAAAAGTGCAAGCCACCGGAGTCCCCATTGCAGTCCCGTTGTGCTGCAAAAAACAGTCATTCATAAATTGAAATGCGTTGTGTGTCAATACAAAGTTTACACCTTCCATAATAAACTCGATCATTTCTGCAGTTTTGTCAGCATTTTTCAAGATAGCACCTAAGGCTTCCACCCCTTGTTTTTGTGGAATCCTCGTACAGTGGCTTTCCATGTCTATGGAAACAAGTGCAAAACCATCTTGCCACAGAAAATCTTGTAACGCGCATAAAAATTCCTCCTTGTCCTTTAAATAGGAGGGAATAGTGGGTAGTATTGGTTTAAGAAGCCACTCCATATACTGGGACAATGGTTCAGTAACTGAGCCTATCCCTCACTCTATTGGATGTCCAGGGGGTGTTGTAATGGGCTTTTGGATTTTGGGTATGCAATACCAATATGTTTTTTTGGGGAATGGTGGAAATAGCTTATCAGCTTCTTTGCCTGTAATCAAGCCCCTTTCAACTAATTCAACATAATTTGAAGAGGGGACACAGAACTGATATGGAGATGGGGAAGCATTAAATGGGGGCATAGTATGCAGAGAGTTTAGCATGGCATGGGGACAGTGTGAAGATATAGAGAGTATAACGGAAATCAGTGGAGAGGGGACAGGCACGGTATAGATGGTGTTTCATTTTACAGCTGACAATGGCATAGCGTGGTGGCTATAGCTCATTAAAGCGGACAGTGTGGAGGCCATATACCATAAAAGGCTTATTTAGGGCATAGTTTGGACAGATCTTTTTATGCAAAGGAAATTTTAAGAACACTTTTATTTTTAAGGGCACCCTGTTGGGATGCACTGCAGAAGACCGGAGAAGAGGGAAGTCTACAGAGATGAGGTGTGGATGTTTAAAGTCTGGACAAAATGAAGATGAAAAGAAAGAACAACTCCAATCAGAGATGAGTACACCTAGAAGGCACCTGGATGTAAATGTTTACTTGTTGATAATGACTTCTTCTCATCAGCACTGCGGTTCCTGTATAGTCCTCAGTCTGATAATGACTGATAACAACAACTCACAGCATCTCCTTACCATTGTTAAGAACACACTGGGAGTTGTAGTTTTTTTTTATACAAATGTATATGGGGCTAACTTGATATTACAATGATTGCTGCACTAAACTTGGTGATGTAGTCATGTACTAATGGTGGTTCTGGTGATATATTCGTGTACTGGTGTATTTATTTACTGACACAGTTCTTGTGAGGTATTCATGGTCTGATTTTGGTTCTGGTGATGCATTCATGTACTGATGGTGATTCTGATGATGCATTATTGTACTGATGATGGTTCTGGTGATGTGTTCATTTATTGATGGTTGTTCAAGTGACCTATTTATTTATTAATGATGGTTCTGATGCCATATTTATGTAATATTGATGACATTGGTGTTTTATTTATGTTCTGAGGATGATTTGGGTTTCCTATTCATATACTGATGATCATTCTGGTAATGAATACAGCACCATAACTTATATCACTACATGAATACATCATCAGAGCCATCAGTAGTACATGAATACAGCACCAGAACCACCATCAGTACAGGAATACGACACCAGAACTACCATCAGTACAGGAATACGCTACCAGAATCACTATCCATACAAGAATATGGCACCAGAACCACCATCATTTTTGTTAGAAACTGTATTTGTCACATGACACATGCAAAAACCATCATACTTATCCCTTTATCTATAATGTGGTCTGTTTAGCTTTCACTAGGGTATCTGCAAAATGAGGGGCACCTTAACTGAAACCAAACAGCCCTCATTATTGTTCAGCTATATTAGTTTCCATGACTACCCTGGTGTCTGACATTTAAAATATGGGACATCAGTGATAAATATCGCTATTTGCCCCTGGTGTTGTGTAAATGATCCACAAACAATTAACGCTTCTATATCTAACTTTGAGATTGCAGTACACATATTTCGTATCACCACGTCTGGAACAATCTGATCTATAAAACTGTCACTCTAGTTAACCCTAGTGAACTAGTGAACACCGTAAAAAAAAACCGAGGAAAAAACTATGCTTTTTCATCATACCACCGTACAAGAAGTGAAATAAACCACGATCAAAAAGACAAATGTAAATAAAAATGATCCTGAAGAAAACAAGCTGCCATACTGCTCCATCAGTGGAAAAATATAAAAGCTATAGCTCTCAGAATACAGTGATGCAGAAAAAAATTCATTTTTCTATTAAATAGTTTTTATTGTGTACAAAGAAAGGGAAGTATAATCGAAAGCGATAAAAAAACGGAAAATAGTTCTGGGTATAGGGGTTAATTTTAGATAAATGTTTCAGTAGCACCCGCATGGGAGAAAACCTACCAGCATAACAGTGTTAAAGCTATTTTGTAGAAAGGAATGGGATAAAATTCCTCCTAGTCAATGTGAAGGATTAATCAATAGTTACAGGAAACATATAACCTCTTCACCACCCAGTCTGTTTTCACCTTCCTGACTAGGTCAAATCTTACAACTGTGACTAGTATGATGAGGTACTAACTCTGGAACGTTTCAACATATCATAGTAATTTTGAGATTGCTTTTTAATAACACATTGTACTTTATAGTAGTGGTAAATTTAGGTCAATAATTTTTGTGTTTATTTGTGAAAATATCAGAATTTTGGCGAAAATTTTTCAATTTTCAAACTTTTGATTTTTATGCCCTTAAACTAAATAGTTATATCACACAAAACAGTGAAGAAATAACATTTACTCCATGTCTACTTTAAATCAGTGTCATTTATGAAACATAATTATTTTTTGTTAGGAAGTTAAAAGGATGAAAAGTTTATCAGCAATTTCTCATTTTTCCAACAACATTTACAAAACCAAATTTTGTAGGGACCACATTACATTTGAAGTGACTTTTAGGGGCCTATATGACAGAAAATACAAAAAAGTGAAACCATTTTAAAAAATGCAGCCCTTAAAGTGCTCAAAATCACATTCAAGAAGTTTATTAACCCTTCAGGTGCTTCACAGGAATTAAAGAAATGTGGAAGGAAAAAATTAAAAATGTTACACTTTTCCTCAAAAATGCTGATTTAGCCCCAAATTTTTCATTTTCACAAGGGTAACAGGAGCAAAATGGACCATACAAATTGTTGTCCAATTTCTCCTGAGTACACCATATGTGGTAGAAACTACTGCTTGTGCGCATGTCAGGGCTTGGAAGGGAAGGAGCACCAACTGAATTCTGGAGCTCAATTTTGGCTGGAATAGATTGCGGATGCCATGTCACATTGACAAGCCCATGATATTCCAAAACAGTAGAAACCCCCACAAGTGACCCCATTTTGGAAACTATACCTCTTGAGGAATTCATCTAGGTGTGTAGTGAGCATTTCTAACCTTCAGGTGATTCACAGAATTGTATCACATTAGGCTGAGGAAATGGAAAATTGCCATTTTTTCTATTAGAATGTTGCTTTGGCCCCAAGTTTTTAATTTTCAAAAGCGATAATAGGAGAAATAGATTATATAATTTGTTACGCAATTACTTCTGAGTACGCAGATACCCCATATGTGGTCGATCACTACTTTTGAGGCACAATGCAAAGCTCAGAAGGGAAGAGACACCATATTGTAGTTCAGATTTTGCTGGAATGGTTTGCGGGTGCCATGTCACATTGGCAGAGCATCTGAGGTGCCTGAACAGCAGAACCTCCCATAAGAGACCCCATTTTACAAACTACATCTCTCAATGAATTCATATAGGGGTGCAGTGATCATACTGATACCATGGGTGTGTCACTGAATTTTATACCATTGGGCAGTGAAGAAAAAATTATTACATTTTTCCACAAAAATTTTGTTTTAGCCACAGATTTTACATTTTCACATGGGGAAATGGGTAAAAATGGCAGCAAAATTTGTCACACAATTTCTGCTGAACGTAGCAATACCCCATATGTGACTGCACAGTACTGCAGTACTGATTAGTCACAAGACGAGACTTGGAGGGAAGGAGCACTATTTGCCTACTGGAGGACATATTTTCCTAGAATAGTTTGCAGACTCCATATTCAGAGGCCGTAAGTGCTAGAAGAGCAGAATCCCCCCTCAAGTCACCCCATTTTGGAAATTATACCCCATTGGGAATTTATCTGCAGGTGTAGTAATGATTTAACTCCATGGGTGTTTTCCAGAAGCAAGCAGCAGTGGATGTTGCTAAGTGAAATTTGCAAATTTACTGTTGTAGTGCCCAGTATATTGTTGTGCCCAGAACAACATAATGCCCAGCTCGTGTTTCTGGAGATATGTATCTGTGAATTAGGCGGGCTCTCATCGCTACAGAAATGCCAAGCATGTAAATGCTAAATATGGTTTAGGCACACTGTGGTGCTCAGGAGAGCGGGGACATTTGGATTACGGAGCGCAGAATTTGCTGAATTTCTTTTTGGGGATGAGGAGCCATTTTGCTTTTCCAGATCCTTTGTGCTACAAGTAACGTGGAAGTCCCTTATATTTCCATTAACAGATGACGGACCTGAGTTGAAGCTTTTATTGGGTACATTTTACATAACATTTTGGATCAAGTTTATCCTGTGCTCTGCTCTGAGAACTTACATAGGGGTTTCCATCTAAATCTCCGAATTACGTGATTCATATGAAAACCCCGAGAGATCCATTCACTATAATGAGACCTCAGAGTTACTCTGTACTCTGTCTGGCCTTTGTTCAGTGGTGTTTTTCTTTTCAGAGGTGCACAAAACTGTGCCCGGCCATGTTTTTACGCACGCTTAAAAAGACGGACACCACCGGATCATAGACCGGAAGGCGTTTACAGTGTCTCTGTCTCAATCACGTATCTCTTCAAAGATTTACACAGAGACCCCTGTGTAAGCGCTCAGCGTAGAGCGTAGAATAAACGTGAGCCGAGCCTCACTGCGATCTTTGGGAGGCAGAACAAACAAACCAACAGCAGGTGAAGAATTGTTTTTATTTATTTTTTACGCCGTACCTCATGTGGTATAAGGCTATGTGCCCTCGATGCAGAAATGCTCCGGAATTTTCCTGAGCGTTTCTGCATCTCCCTGGCAGAAAAACTCATATGCATTTTACATGCGTTTTTTCTGCCAGTGACGAGCGTTTGTCAAGCATCTTTAGCATGTGATTTCGCATGCTTTTGTCAAGCGCTTTTCCAAGCGATTTTAGCATCACTTGGAAAAGTGCTTGAAAGTTGGTCACACAATATAAATCCATGCAACCGGCATAGATTTATATGGTGTGACCAACATCATGTTTTAAAAAAAAGAATTAGAATGTAAAAAATAAAAAATAACCTTAAACTCACCTTCTGATGCCCCCCGCTCTGCTCCCGGCGTCGCTGCTGGCTCCGTGGCGGGTACCGGTAATGTAAAAGGACCTTTCATGACGTCAGTGTGACCTGTCACATGACCGCTGACGTCATGGAAGGTCCTTTTACATTACCGGTACCCGCAACAGAGCCAGCAGTGACGCTGTGAGCAGAGCGGGGGGCATCAGAAGGTGAGAATAAGGTTATTTTTTATTTTAATTATTTTTTTACTTACAGGTATTATGGTACCCGGGTCTGGAGGAGATCCTCTTTTCCAGGCCCGGGTACCATCCGAGCATTAATCGCATAAGATCCGCATGACTACATGTAGTCATGCGGATCTTATGCGATCTAATGCAAGTCAATGGCGTTGATTTCGCAGCGAAATCGTACTAGAATTGGTCTTGCTGCTGGTTTTACCGCAATGCGAATTCGCAGCGGAAATTTCCGCATGATGTGCACGCCACATGCGGATTTGCATTGCAGTAAACGGCTGACATACAGTTATATGAAAAAGTTTGGGCACCCCTATTAATCTTAAGCTTAATGTTTTATAAAAATTGGTGTTTTTGCAACAGCTATTTCAGTTTGATATATGTAATAACTGTTGGACACAGTAATGTTTCGGCCTTGAAATGAGGTTTATTGTACTAACACAAAATGTGCAATCTGCATTCAAACAAAATTTGACTGGTGCATAAGTATGGGCACCTCACCATAAAAGTGACATTAATATTTAGTAGATCCTCCTTTTGCAAAAATAACAGCCTCTAGTCGCTTCCTGAAGCTTTTAATGATTTCCTGGATCCTGGATGAAGGTATTTTTGACCATTCCTCTTTCCAAAACAATTCCAGTTCAGTTAAGTTTGATGGTCGCCGAGCATGGACAGCCCTCTTCAAATGATCCCACAGATGTTCAATGATATTCAGGTCTGGGGACTGGGATGGCCATTCCAGAACATTGTAATTGTTCCTCTGCATGAATGCCTGAGTAGATTTGGAGCGGTGTTTTGGATCATTGTCTTGCTGAAAGATCCATCCCCTGCGTAACTTCAACTTTGTCACTGATTCTTGAACATTATTGTCAAGAATCTACTGATACTGAGTGGAATCCATGCGTCCCTCAACTTTAACAAGATTCCCGGTGCCGGCATTGGCCACACAGCCCCAAAGCATGATGGAACCTCCACCAAATTTTACTGTGGGTAGCAAGTGTTTTTCTTGGAATGCTGTGTTTTTTTGCCACCATGCATAACGCCTTTTTGTATGACCAAACAACTTAATTTTTAGTTTCATCAGTCCACAGGACATTCTTCCAAAAAGAAATTAGCTTCTCCAAATGTGCTTTTGCATACCTCAGCCGACTCTGTTTGTGGCGTGCTTGCAGAAACGGCTTCTTTCGCATCACTCTCCCATACAGCTTCTCCTTGTGCAAAGTGCGTTGTATAGTTGACCGATGCACAGTGACACCATCTGCAGCAAGTTGATGCTGCAGCTCTCTGGAGGTGATCTGAGGATTGTCCTTGACTGATCTCACCATTCTTCTTCTCTGCCTTTCTGATGTTTTTCTTGGCCTGCCACTTCTGGCCTTAACAAGAACTGTCCCTGTGTTCTTCCATTTCCTTACTATGTTCCTCACAGTGGAAACTGACAGGTTAAATCTCTGAGACAGATTTTTGTATCCTTCCCCTGAACAACTATGTTGAATAATCTTTGTTTTCAGATCATTTGACAGTTGTTTTGAGGAGCCCATGATGCTATTCTTCAGAGGAGATTCAAACAGGAGAACAACTTGCAAGTGGCCACTTTAAGTAGCTTTTCTCATGATTGCATACACCTGGCTATGACGTTCAAAGCTCAATGAGGTTACAAAACCAAAAAAAGTGCTTTAGTAAGTCAGTAAAAAGTAGGTAGGAGTATTTAAAACAAGAAAATGATAAGGGTGCCCATACTTATGCACCTGTCAAATTTTGTTTGAATGCAGATTGCACATTTTCTGTTAGTACAATAAACCTCATTTCAAGGCCGAAACATTACTGTGTCCAACAGTTATTACATATATCAAACTGAAATAGCTGTTGCAAAAACACCAATTTTTATAAAACATTAAGCTTAAGATTAATAGGGGTGCCCAAACTTTTTCATATAACTGTATTACAAGCGATTTTAATGTGTTTTCGCAGCGAAAATATGCTGCAAAAACGCATTAAAATCGCTTCGTGTGCACATAGCCTGAGTGGTTAGACGATTTTTTCCTTCGGGTCGGTGCAATTACAGAGATACCAGATTTATATGTTTTTTTCTGTTTGGCAGCTGTCACACACTAAAAGATGTTTTTTTTTCCAAAAACAAGTTTTTGCATCGCCATATTTGGGAGTTATAATTTTTCCATATTTCTGCCGACATGTAAGGGCTTGTTTATTGTGGGATGAGTTGACGTTTTTATTGGTACCATTTTCGGGCATATAACATTTTTTGATCGCTTTCTTTTCTAATTTTTGTGAGGCAGAATGAACAAAAAACAGCTATTCAGGAATTGTTTTTTTTGTTTGTTTTTTTATGCCGTCCTGAGTGTGGTAAAATTGATAAGGCAGATTTATTCTTCGGGTCAGTTCGATTACAGCAATACCACATTTATATAATTTATTTTTTTAGTTTGCCGCTTTTACACATTAGAACTATTTTATAGAAAAAATGATTAGTTTTGAATCGCTGTATTCTGAGAGCTATAGCTTTTTTTTTATTTTTCCACTGAAGAGTTGTATGGTGGTTTGCTTTTTGTGGGACAAGATGACGTTTTCAGTGATACCATTTTTATTTACATTCATCATTTTGATTGCGTTTTATTACACTTTTTGTATGGTGGTATGATGAAAAAGCATAGTTTTTTGCCTCGATTTTTTCTTACGGTGTTCACTGAAGGGGATAACATACACTGTGTGCAGAATTATTAGGCAAGTAGTATTTTAGAGTATTATTTTTATTATTGATCAACAACTATGTTCTCAATCAACCGAAAATACTCATAAATATCCAAGCTTAATATTTTTGGAAGTTGGAGTGTTTTTTTTTTAGATTTGGCTATCTTAGGAGGATATCTGTTTGTGCAGGTAACTATTATTGTGCAGAATTATTAGGCAACTTAATGAAAACCAAATATAATCCCATCTCACTTGTTTATTTTCACCAGGTAAACCAATATCAGTGCACAAAATTTAGAAATAAACATTTCTGTCAGGCAAAAACAAAACCAAAAAAATTAGTGATCAATATAGCCACCTTTCTTTATGATGACACTCAACAGCCTTCCATCCATAGATTCTGTCAGTTGCTTGATCTGTTTTCAATCAACATTGCGTGCAGCAGTCACCACAGCATCCCAGACACTGTACCGAGAGGTGTACTTTTTTCCCTCCCTGTAGATCTCACATTTTATGATGGACCGCAGGTTCTCTATGGGGTTCAGATCAGGTGAACAAGGTGGCCATGTCATTATTTTTTCTTCTTTTAGACCTTTACTGGCCAGCCACGCTGTGAAGTAGTTGGATGCATGTAATGGAGAATTGTCCTGCATGAAAATCATGTTTTTCTTGAACGATACCGACTTCTTCCTGTACCACTGCTTGAAGAAGTTGTCTTCCAGAAACTGGCAGTAGGTCTGGGAGTTGAGCTTCACTCCATCCTCAACCCGAAAAGGTCCCACAAGTTCATCTTTGATGATACCATCCCATACCAGTACCCCACCTCCACCTTGCTGGCGTCTGAGTCGGAGTGGAGCTCTCTGCCCTTTACTGAACCAGGCTCTGGCCCATCAAGAGTCACTCTCATTCCATCAGTCCATAAAACCTTTGAAAAATCAGTATTAAGATATTTCTTGACCCATTCCTGACATTTTATCTCATGTTTCTTGTTCAAAGGTGGTCGTTTTTCAGCCTTCCTTACCTTGGCCATGTCCCTGAGTATTGCACACCTTGTGCTTTTTGATACTCCAGTAACGTTGCAGCTCTGAAATATGGCAAAACTGGTAGCGAATGGCATCTTGGCAGCTTCACGCTTGATTTTCCTCAATTCATGGACAGTTATTTTGCGCCTTTTTTGGCCAACACGCTTCTTGCGACCCTGTTGGCTATCTGCCTTGAAATGCTTGATTGTTCGGTGATCACGCTGCAAAAGTTTGGAAATTTCAAGACTGCTGCATCCCTCTGCAAGACATCTCACAATTTTGGACTTTTCAGAGCCCGTCAAATCTCTCTTCTGACCCATTTTGCCAAAGGAAAGGAAGTTGCCTAATAATTAAGCACACCTTATATAGGGTGTTGATGTCATTAGATAACACCCCTCCTCATTACAGAGATGCACATCACCAGATTTACTTAATTGGTAGTTGGCTCTCAAGCCTATGCAGCTTGGAGTAGGACAACATGTATAAAAAGTATCATGTGATCAAAATACTAATTTGCCTAATAATTCTGCACATGGTGTAGTGTAAAAGTTTTCTAGGTTGGGTATTTCCGGACGTGGAGATACCAAATATGTTTTTTTTACATAAAAATACTTATGTATGGGTATAATATTTTTTTATTATTATTATTTTCTAATTTTTTAAAAATATCTTTACAATTTGTTTTTACTTTTTTTTACTTTCTTACTTACTTTTATCACTCTGATTGCTTTTATAATGCAGTGCAATGTACCAGGATTACAATTCTTTATACCTGTCAGTGCTGCACTGACATAAGCCTCTTAGACCATGCTCTGAGCATGGTCTAATTGGCTTTCTGTAGCTGGGCAACCCGGATGTCGTCATGACGACCTCGGGTTGCCATGGCAATGATTGGCCCTCCCGATGACATTGAGGGGGCGTCAATCGGACAGTAGAAAGAGTCCCCTCCCTCTCCCAGCCTTCTAAATGTGCCAATTGATATCAATCATGGCATTTAGGGGATGAAACAGCTGGGGGCAGAGCGGGCACCACTCCTGACTGTGAGTCGAGTCTCAGCTAATATGTAAGTTGACAAACAGGACGTATGGGTATGTCCAAGGTCGTGAAGGGTTTAAATAAAGCACTGACACCTGATTGTCATCCCATTAATTGGAAACACCAGACTCCAATTTCTCCTTAAATTTACCTGTTCACATATTTTTGCGCCTCACAGACATTGGATCATTTTCCTCGTTTAAAAAAATGTCAAAGTATAATATTTTGGACTTATTTGACTTTTTCTCATCTATTTGTAGGAGTTGTGTGAAAATCTGATGTAGACTTAGGTCAAATTTGTGCAAAAAGATTGAAAATTCTGACGAGTTCACAAAATTTCAAACACAACTGTACATTTGCCATATCTCTATATGCATATTTTCATTTTATATATTTGTTTCTAAATTATTTATGTCTGTATTTCCCTGTGCATTTCATGTCAAATAATTAATATATTAATATCCTTTTTTGTTGCGCACACTTTTGCTTTTGAACACAAACAAATTAAAAAGAAACCCAAATAGAGTTTTCTCTCACTTTTCTTCCCTTTCTTCTTTTTTTAATACATATTTTTGGTACTTTAATGATTAAAAAGTGTTTCATTATTAATAGGTGGTGTGATGCATTTATAATTTGGTTATGTCTTTTATAATCATGATCATTTATAGTGAGTGTGGGTTTACACATGCTTTGTTTTTGTATTTATGAAATTGTAATTTTCCTCCTTTATCACCTCAAAATTCTTCGTAATTATATTTTTATGCTGTTTAATTGCATTTATATAATCATGCACAAGCACTTTATTTAATGTCATGTATTTGCATTGTCACTTTAATAATTGAGATTAGGGTAAGTTTAATATAGTGTTGAAGACATTGTGTACATGCATACATGACCGTCCCTCTTCCCTTCCTGGCTCCAGCATCAGTGTGCAGTCAGCATATGTCAAGGATGTTTGAAGATGCAATCACTTCCTGGACATGTGCGATGAAGCTTGATTTCTGGAAGTTAGGTATCAGAAGACAAGCAGTCCAGTGTGCATGTGCTGAAATATGTATTTTGATTGCCACATCCTTGTCGCGTGACCAGAATGGTGTATTATTTAAAACATAACAGGTGGTCTAATTATCACACCTCACCCCCTTTCCCCTGAAGAACCAAAAACTTGAAACACTTTTTGAGGCGTGAAATGTGTATCAATCCATCCCGGTGATATAGTTGTGTATACCTGTATTCATACCAGTGTAACACTGTACATGTTGTAAATAGAGTTTGCTTTTTTACAATGATGTCGCTGTTGCCTAAGTATTGTTGAAAGACTGTGTAATGCATATTGAAGTGTTCAAGGAGGAGTTACAGTCTGACTAATGAGACACAGGAAGAGGAAGTGTGGCCATCTTTTGTGCAGTCTAAAGATGGCCTAAACAGTGAAAGGACCTGCTGGGAAAGGATCAGCAGAATCTGCGTCTGGGAGCATCCCACAGACTGCAGAGATTTGGCAGATTGGAGCTGAACTTGCTCGTGACCAGGACCTGTCCACATTTGAGGAGATTTCTGTCAGGAAGACGATAAAGGCCAGGGCACACAGTGAAAGGTGAAGGATGCCGCAGAGGATTCAAACCACAAGCATCATTGGTACTGCTCACCGGTTGGATGGGGCCCCGCAGTGAGTAACTGTGCACACATCACATAACATTTTGGCGCCAAAATATCTAAGGCTGATATATAGCTCGTAGTTAGATAGTTAGGCAAATTGGCTTCTGTAAAATATATGTATTGGTATCTTCAGCATCCTGGACGTACGGATCTTCTGCCACGTTTTCTGTTTGTTTAATAGCTAAAAATCCAAATCCACTCTCAGGATTCGACACAACTCAAAATGGACTCTGGATCAAAACTTGAACTTCATTCTGTTACAGGAGAAAGTTTCTGCGGAGCATTATATTACTGGACAGTTATTTAACTGCGATAGACTTCACTCACGGCTCACTCACAGTAATTTTGTTTTTTTTTTTCTATGCAGTTCAGGACGGATTATTCCTCTGAGTTCACTTGGAGACAAGACATTACAGGAAAGGAGAGGGAGATTTGGTTTGGAAAATAAAGGAAAACGCTGTTAAGTTTGTAAACTCTGGTGCTGTACCCAGGCTACTCTACGTTGCACTCATACAATTAATCCAATTCTCATGTTGTAAGCCGGTAATAGTGGGCCGGTTTAGACAGGCATGCCGATAGGCAAATTTGTAGAGAAAAGAGTAAATACAGATCTCTTGAGTGCCACGCTGTATGAGGTTCCAGCCGTTTGGCAAATGAATGCAGAATGTTATGAATGTTTTCGATTGTCTGGTTAAAATGTTTTTTCTTGAGAACAAACTGTGTAAGAGTCTGTTTTCTTCATCCGTAACTTCGCCGTGTCCTGAACAACACCCCTGGTACACGACTTACAGAGGCACAAGAGTGGGCTGGTTTTGGATCAATACATTATGGGTAAGACAGTAATATGAATTAGGTTGCATATTTGAGTTTACATACCCTCACAAAGAGAAAAGGAAGGTACATCTAGCACTGGCTCCTCGTAAAAAAATTCTTCTTTATTGCAAATCCATAAAAACTCCAGACATAGACTCTGTGTCAAGAGCGGGTGGGTTATATTAGGTTACCGCAAGGTTTCGTATGACTTTCATACATACCCTCATACTTAGAAAAAATAGGGCTAAATTGTTGCTTTATAATTTGCTAATTTGCATTATTAGCATGATTGTTCCATATGTACATTTGGTTTGGTCAAGTTCTTGCTGCCCTTATTGTCTGGGTGTTGTCCTATTTGTGTTACGTCTATCAGATGCCATCAGCGCAAAAAAACTATACCTCGGACAGACTTGGTGCTAGCCACTCCAGCTATCATGTACCAGAGGCACTCAGACCTTCGCACTTTAACCCCTGGACTTACAATGCGGCACACTGGGTTGCATCCACGAAGTAGCTGCTGGCTGGATGCATTATCAGGGTGAGTAACAGAAGGGACAGAATCAGAAGGCAGCGATGTAGTCAAGAGAATAGTTGGGGATGAGTCAAAACGTGGTCAGACAACTAAGATCAAAATCAAGGGAGATCACAGAGGCAGACGAGTCACAGGCTGGGTCAGGATTATGTATAACACAATAAATAATAGCACCAGAGTTCAAGGAGTAACAGTTCTTTTAATTTTTATTTCATCAATCAATAGTACACGTAAATTGAAAAAAATATGTCTTATCAGAGAAATCTGCTTTTTCCTTTCCTGGATTTATCTTCCAATCTCAGTTTATTGGTAAAATCTATTTTCAGTGAAGACAGATTTTCACTTTGCTGAGATCAAAAATGACAGTTGCAATGTGTAAAGTTCCATGGAGAGAAGAGCAGGAGGGATGAGCTAGAGGCAGATGCAGACATTGCACTGCAAGTTCACACTACAAGTACGGAGTGGTACTGTCCCATTGGCCGCAACGAGGAAATGATTACTCCTGCTGAGCTTCTTGACAGCACACAAACACATGGATTAGCCTGACTAGTTGGCATTACAAGTCCCAGCCACACTAGTCTCTGGCTGGGCAGCCTCCACGCTGTCCAGAGATACTGGTCGCAATGTCTCTTCCGTCACTAGTGCCACCTGCATGGGGAACAAGGTGGTGCCTGGCACCTGAAGCAGACATAGCTGGAGCAGGTCTGAGTGGAGATGTATAAATTGTTTACACCATATACGGTACTGTGCAAAAGTTTTAGGCAGATGTGGAAAAAATGCTGCAGTGTAAGAATGTTTTAAAAAATAGAAGTGTTAATAGTTTATATTTAATAATTAAAGGGAACCTGTCCCTAGGTTTTTCACATATAAAGTATGGTCAGCACCTGTACGCCCTTATAAACAGAATGCTGTATATAAGTGCCCAATGCACTGTGCATAACAAAAAAAGACCTTTTATTATACTCACCTACGGTGCGGTCTGGTCCTGATGGGAGTCTCTGGTCTTGATCCGCTCCAAAAAAATTAGCTAGAGCACATGTTGGTATAAGTGCAATGCATAGGTGTGCATTCACACTTTGGTCATTTAACAGACAGAACATAAAATAAGCAAATATCCTGTAATAAGTAAGTGACTAGAAATAATGCATGTAAATGAAATAGGGTACTTAGTTAACACTATTTAAGTATAAAAGCCATTCCACCGCGACAAGGTGTACCCAGTCGGGACAGTACCTAACTCTTGTTGTTCACCTCACTCACTATGTATAAAGAGACATCCAATAGATAAGGGCAGAGCAGGCTACTACAGTGTTTTCAGGCACATTAAGGGTTTTCCACTTACATTAGTATTTCTATGCTACAGCTATTCTTCCATTTGCTACTGCTATCCCAGTAGAGATTACTGCAACTTCTTATGACTTTCCAGTATGTTAGTGATTATACATGGTGACTTCTAGTAACATTTCAGTATCCTGGTAAAATCTAATGACCTGCCAATTTATGCATTCTTTATTACTGAAATTACTGCACAGTAGATATGTAACTATTATAAAAATATGCTAACGGTTATAAAGTGAGTCTGTCAGTAGTTTTGACATCTTATTGATGTAGTTAGTTTATATACTTCTATTGAACATCAGAAGGGATTAAATGCAGTTAACTGGATACTAGAGGAATTTCGAGTCCCTGAGGCACGGCGAGAATTTATATCTGATTTGCTGGAAATTGTTCTATATGAGAATTACTTCTTATTCCAGGATGTTTTTTATAAACAAAAAAGGGGATCAGCGATGGGTGCAAATGTGGCCCCCCATATGCAAATCTTTATATGACATTTTTTGAGGAAAAATTTGTCTACTGTCATGATTTATTTAAAACTCATGCCAAAATTTGGCTAAGATTTATAGACGATATTTTTTGCATATGGGAGGGGCCACATGAAACAGTCATGGAGTTTCAAAACTATTTTAATAGTATATGGCTGGGATTAAAATTTACTTTATCATGTGATGGTGAACGCATGAACTTTTTGGATACAATGATCATCAAGACTGGTACTGGATGTGTCGATGTTGATTTATATAAAAAGACTACAGACAGAAATAGTTTTTTACACTTTAAAAGTACCCACCCGTATTCTATGAAACAGGCGATTCCTAGATCACAATTTTTGAGGGTAAAAAGGATTGTTACAGATCCTGCAATCTGTGAGCAACGTATAATGGAAATGAGGAACAACTTCCAACATTGTGGTTATGCCAAACATGTTTTGGATCAGGCAGAGAGATATGGGACTTGATAGGATTAAAGGAGACAGTAATGTGCCACGGATATCTTTTGTAAGACAGCATCATCCGATTAATGTTAAAGTGGATAAAATAATTAATAAACATTGACATATTTTGAGGGAAGCTTTCCCAAATGTTAATGAATTTCAAACACCTCCCCGAATTTGTAATAAAAAGGTTCCTAACATCAGGGATAAATTAGTGCGTGCTGATGTAGGCAGTGATTTATTGATCCCCAGACAGACATTCCTTAGTACAAAAAATAAAGGAACATATCCCTGCTTGGGATGTGCGCAATGTAATAATGTTATCAGAGGAGAATATTTCTGTCACCCCCTCACTGGGAAGAGATTTAATATCAAAGGGTTTTTCACTTGTAAATCTACCAATGTCGTCTATTTAATAAAGTGCCCTTGTGGCTCTATTTATATAGGCGAGACTACACAGGCAGTTGGTGTACGCATAAATAAGCATAAATCTACAATTAGATGTTGCGATGTGACACTTCCGTTACCACTGCATTTTAAAGAAAAAAAACATTCTGTGGCACAATTAAAATATCAAGTAATTGAGGAAGTAAATGTACCCAGAAGAGGGGGAAGCCTCAAAAAACTCCTATTGAGGAGGGAGGCATTCTGGATTTTTACACTTAATAGTTTGTCTCCCAGTGGTTTGAATAAGGATTATAGTGTAAGCCAAATGTTCTAAATCTCTACCCTTTTCCTTCCTTTTTTCAGACTATTCAAAACCAATGAATATTTTTTCGGGACATTACAGTAATGGATGAGGTCAATAAGACGGCGATCTTCAGATATGGCCATATCTTGCAGTAGTGTAATATATTATTTGGGGCATAAAATTATATGTTTTTGAGATTTACTTCACTCTCTAACACCTTGAATTAATTTATTTTTACAACAGGATCAGTGGTAGGAATGACTATAGACATGATTTGGTAGAAACATCATGGATGGTGATGCTATAATTGTGATACGACTCTACACAGAATGATTTGATTATTGACACCATTTTAAAGATTAGTCTTTATATATATTGAATTCAGAGAGCATCATAATATTAATAAAAATTCTAAAGCTATATATAGATGTTTGTAAAAAATCCTTTATGAAATAGTCATGGTTTGCGATGCTATAATTGCGATATGACCCCATATAGAATGATTTGATTATTGGTACTATTTTAAAGATTAGTGTCCATATATTGGAGTTATTAATTATGTTGAGTGAGCATTATAAAATTAATAAAAATTATAGAAAGTTTTTTATATATATAAAAATTCTAAAAAGTAGTTTTCAAAAAATATTCTATAAAATCATATTAATTGTAATAATTGCGGATGGTCCATTCATATATTCTAGTTAATTCAGAGAGCATCATAAAATTAATAAAAATTCTAAAGCTATATATAGATGTTTGTAAAAAATCCTTTATGAAATAGTCATGGTTTGCGATGCAATAATTGTGATATGACCCCATATAGAATGATTTGATTATTTGTACTATTTTAAAGATTAGTGACAATATATTGGAGTTATTAATTATGTTGAGTGAGCATTATAAAATTAATAAAAATAATAAAAAGTTTTTTATATATATAAAAATTCTAAAAAGTAGTTTTCAAAAAATATTCTAGAAAATCATATTAATTGTAATAATTGCGGATGGTCCATTCATATATTCTAGTTGGGTGAATTATATAATTGGAGAAAATTTTGATATATTAGAATGTTTAGGTTTTTGTTTTTGTATTGGTATGGAGATATCATTATATTAATTTACGATTGTATTTTTGATGTTTTTTTCTTTTTATAATGTTTTATTATTATTTCATATATGATGTTGTATTTTGTGTAATGGTTCGTTGTAGTTTTTTTTATAATATATACAATTTTTGTATTTTTTGTAACATTTTTTGTTATATTTTTTGTAAATTTTGTATGATGTCATTTCCTTTCAATTTCTTTATATATGTGTGGAAGTTGTTTTGTTATCCACAATTGAAAAAAGCCTGCAAGGGGCTGAAACATCTTGTTGTAGTTTTCCTACATGTGGAATAAATGAATTGATCAAATACACGTGAGTGCCGGGATTTCTCTACTTTGTCTGCAATCTCTCCACGTGCACCACTATTACTAACAAAGACTACGGAGTGCCGACTATTTCTTTGTATCTACATTGACATCTTAAAACTGCTGACAATGCTACATAAAAGACATTGAGAACAGTGTAAACATACCTGGGGTGATGGTCATGCGAGTTGCATGAATGAGAAATCAACTTAGTATTGGTCCGACTCCTAGTGCTACAATTGCACATGCCGAGGATGCAGTCACTTCATGGCCCAGGGCTCTGCACTGAGTGCTCCCTTCCCCAGTCCCATCCTTTTAAACTAAGTGACAATTACAGAAGTCAAAGCAGAGGGTCGGCGGTCTTGGCAGTGCCAAGTGTCTGTATTTTTCTCACATATTTTCTATCAATATTCCCTTTCTTTGTGCAAATAAGAAATCTTAGATCTAATCTCTCAATAAAAGTCTCCAGAAGAGTCATTTTAGATAGACACGAGAAAGGAATGTACAAGGAAGCTGTAGCTACGCTATGTTTATTTAGGTGCTAGTTTGATGAGTGGGATCTTTCGTAAATTTTACACCATGTCAGTAAAACCTGTAGGAACAACCTTTGTTGAGAGGTCTCTGATGCCAATTTATTAAGACTGGCATGAACAATGCTAGTCTTAATGAAGGATTTACTTGGGTACGATTTGCCAAATTCATTAATCAATTTGGCACATCTTCTCAGTGGCATGAGCCTCTGTGCGCTTCACCAGAAATACTACTCTTAGCATTTTTGGCACACAAAATGCCAGCACTTGTGATGAATTTGACAGGCGAGCACAGCTATACCTCGTCTGAGCTTCTTCCCATTTTGGCAGATATGCTTCAAACTGTAGTAGCATTTTTGTGCAAGTCTGAGATTTAAAGTATTTTATGCCAGTTTTTGGCGAAAACACATTAATGAATCATCCCCATTGTTTTAATATAGAAGAGTAGAAAGAGTTAAGCTTGAATTCAGATATCCTTGAAACACCATCCATGTATTGACTGTGATGAACGGAGTCTTTGCGATTCTCCTGACCTGAACTCAACTGTCTCATAAGCACATATAAGGCTGTTGAGTTTGAGTTGGAAGACCCATGGTCAGTCCATACATCACGTTCTGTACACATTCTCTGCCCATAGCTTGCCATTGCTCCCGGCAACACATGTCCTGTTTACACAAGACGATGTGCTGCCGAGAATGATGACTTTTTAAGCAAACCTCAAGATAATTTCACCCTAGGAATGAGCATTTCGTTTGTTGAATGATTGTTAGCCTTTTATACGGCCATTTTTCCATCTCCCTGAACCAACTGCACAGGCGCAGCTCAGGCCTCTGAATACTCTATTCCAAACAAGACTCTATTGGTGGTGTTTGCGCATGCGCATTAGAGATCTCTGGACGCTTATATGAAGGACGCACCCCTCTTCTCTGGACATGTGGCAATTATTAACTGTCATTTTTGTATATATAGAACCAACACTATACTATACAATACTACCCGTGAGGAAGTTACACTTTGGGTGTTGATACGCGTGGGGTCTCCACTCCTCCGTCATGTCTTGTCCTTTCCTCAGCTCCCATTCATGGAATTTGTTTAACAGGCTCATTGACCATTTTTTCATATTACACTTACTTGTACCATCTTTCTTCCACATCAGGTTATCGCTCTAGCTTGCAACAATACAGTAGGTATTATTCTGCAGTCTCTAAATTACTATATCTGGTGTAAATTAGGCTTTTTGAATTTTATTAATTATTATCTCTTTTTGGCAGGTGTTACTGTTTGATTTTATATATGGTGCTATTATGGTCACTTAACTTTTACTACCGATATAGCCTTATTTTTGGCATATATTATGATTTATTCGGTACTTTGAGGCGCATGGTTTACATAGTTATATATTTATTGTATACTTAATGGTATACCCCTTTCAATGAGTGTTCAGTGGTCTTTAGTATTTATTTCTGTGATAGTCACTTTTGCATTTTTGAGTAGGCTTCTCTGTATTGGACATTTAGTAGTAGTGCCCTCAGAAATGTTCCTGGCTACGAGTGTGGGGACACCTCCTACAGAATCAGCAGCTTCTTATGGCTCTTTAGCTACAATGATACTATATATACCGACATAGAAATGGAGACTTACTTCATTATGAGTTATTTTCTCCTTGCTGATTGCTCATCAACAAGCTCCTATTTATACTGTAGATATATGTATCACAAACAGATATTCTGATATCCAAGCGTCATATATTTTTATATGTTTTTTGTTCATTATGTTAAACAGCTTTTCATATCCTCCGGATTTTTTTTCTTTTTCTTGGTGTGTTAGCACTTAGTTTTCAGTTTTTTACCTGTGTCCTCTTCTCTTCTTACCGCTGGCATAGCCTTCAGCTTCTTGATTGACAGTGGAGAGCAGTGGTTACTAAAGGGTATGCAATTGATCCTCTGTCTCCAATATCAATCGAAAAGAGAAGAGGTGCCAGAGACTGCAAGTGAACTCATAGGCCAAGGAGTGCAGGTGCAAACTTAATTTGCATATCAAATAAAGACAAATATTGGCACTGTGGATAGATACATACGAATAAGAAATTTACAAGGAAGCTATAGCTAAGCTATGTTTGTCTAGTTGCCTGTTTGTTTTCATAATGTTTTACAATGCTCTATCTTGTACTATCTTTGCTTGCAGATGGGTAGTGTTACTTACAGGTTTCCTTTAAATTGGTTTTCCAGGCTTACAATATTGATGACCTATCCTTTGGACTCGGGCACATGGGCATTTTTTCGGTCTGGGTGTGATCTGACAAAACATGGTATCCCACTCGGACTAATGTTATACTATGCACATGTCAGATTTTTTCCTCGGACTGAGACGGTCCAAGGAAAAATAGCTCCATGCCTGACTTGAATCCAATATTTGGATCACACTCTGAGTGCAGTCCAATTTTTTCTCCATCTTCTCTTCATTTGAGAGAATCAGAGCACAACATGATCACACTCTAATCAAACTCTGATCAGGGTTTGATTTGCATATTTGGCCCGATTTTCTCGGCTGAGAGAATATATGCTGGTGTGCACCTGCCCTTTGGATAGATCATCAGTATCAGATCGGTGGGGCTCCGACACCTGACACTATATTCCCTTCAAAACGAGCTGATCTGCAGCACCTGGGAACGGCCACTACAGAGTGAATAGATGCGTTGTTCTAACTCAGTTCTCTATTTACACCCAGCTGCTGCTGGAGCTGAAAAAATTCTGATCGGTGGGGCTGCCGAGTGTCAGACACAAACCAATCTGATATTGATGACATATCCCAAGGAATGGTCATCAATATCTTAAGTTTGGAAAAGCCCTTTACCTTTTTATATGTGTAACTATCAGCCCGAGTATTGAAACAAATACATTTCGGAAGCTAGAAAAGTGTGCTCTACATAATAAAAACTAACTCAAATTACCCATGTCTATTTACTTTCAGCCTTTTTACACGATAAACAACAAAGTTGTCATAATTAATAAATTAGTAAATGGCATTACGGAAAACAAAAATAAAATTTAGAAGATTACAGAGACGTTCGCCAATTCAAAAAGTGAATTGCCCAGGGAAGATTGCGTGGATATCTCCCTGTATGCCTTATCACCTTCAGCTGATCCTGTTAAAATCTCTGCCTCAAGAACATTTCTATTCAATCGTGTACCATTGCAGAGTCCTCGTTTTGTATTCAAATTTCTCAATAACATAATAATGCTGCCCACCTTAAGTGTAAGGCAATGACTTGGCATGCCTGATGGGGTTAAGCAATTTAAAAATTCAATAAGAAAATGTTCCCTTTCATCGTCGTCATCTACAACAACAGAGTCATCGCTCCAACGTCAGCTGATGTTTTTCTCGGATTCACCTCAACATTAAGCTCTTTATGTAGTAAGATGACATTTTTAAATTTTCTGGCTATAGAGGACAAAAATGATATTTTTACCCAAAATAATTTTATTGTTGCTGTTGCTTCTGATATAAAAACACAATTATGAAAAGTTTTACAAAATTATATGTGCCTAACAATGAACAGGACAAAAAAAATACAGCACACTGTTTGAAATGTAATATAACAATGCATTAGACCACGTCGGACAGAAAGAAAAAGAAAACATTTTCCCTCTTCCAGAAATAACACTTTTGGCTCAACACAAGACTTGAAAAAAAATATTTTTTACAATGAAATTATTTGTTGTAGCACCGTCTAGTAACATAGTATTTCACAACGTTTCGTATTTTTCCAGAGCTAATGTCTTTTTTCAAGTTTATGATTTTTTTTTATGTCGGCAACAATACAGTATTCACACATATTTAAGAAAAGTGGCTGCCCTCTGTAGTTAGAAATAAAAAAACAAAAACGTATCAAATAAAATATATATATATATATATACTACAGGAATATGAACTTACAAAATGAGCAACAGTTATCAGTTGTGGTTATACATAAATATTTTTCTAAACAAAAATTTTTTTTTAAAAAAAAAGGATGTACAGTGCAGTAACCGAGCCAATGTAAGCATTGGATGGGTGGATAAAGCACCAATGTGGGATGGATACAGCACAGTGTCAGGTAGTATTGTGTGAATTTCATACCGTAGTCAAAAGTAGCACCATCCTGTCTGTATTTTTCTCCCTCCTGTTATTTTTAAGCAGTCACGTAAAAAGAATAACACAGAATGAGATAACACATTTCATCTTCTGCCATTTTGGAAGGGTTCTCACTGATGAATCTCTAAAGGTTTTTTTAATGAAGACTAGCCTTACTCGGCACATCAATGCAAGTTTTTGTCGGTTCTATGCTGGTGTCTGTACTAATTTAATACTATATGATGGTTATACCTTCACCTTTGCTTGAAGTTAGAAGAATACAGTAATATCATCAAGGGAGGTAATGCCTTTCGCTATGATTAAAATGTTTTTACCAAACTTGGTAATAAGGCACTTAGATTCTTCCCCCATAAGAAAATGTGGTATCAACTGGAAGCATCAAAATACCATTCTCTTGAACTATATCAACTATTTTTGTATCTTATAAATAAAAAATAAAATGTTTCTAGCTCTTGGTGATCGTTAATACAAAAATCATTGAGAATGATTGAATAGCTTTTTTTTAAATAAAAAAAAAAAAATAAACCTAACAACAAAGTGCACCTCAAGTCACCACCATGTGAGCTAGTTTCCAAACATTTAGCCGGTGACACATTAATCTATATTAAATATCTTTTTTATAGTTTTTACTGACTCGTGAAAAGTAAGTTATAGCTTTGCTTGAAGCATAATGTTTCCATTTTTGACTTTTGTTCACGCTCTGCTTGGTTCTTAGTGAGCGGCATAGATCTGTACGCTTCTGCTGTCAGCCGGATATAACCTAAATATTTTTGAGGGCTACCTAAAAAATTCAGACATTATGGAAGATGAAAACAAAGAGAACTGTGGTCTTAAACCAGATTATGTTTACATATATCCTATAATCTCAATCATTTCAGTTGGCTTACATACAACATTAAGAACAGTGGTGATTCAAAAGTACAAGGTCACAGTTCTTCTAAGCAAAGAACTGATAACAAAAATCCCAAAAATTAAGCTTGGAATTGCAGTAACTTTTTTTTGTTTTTGCATATCTTTGAAATAGACCAACTACCTAACCAATCTTCAGGAATAATAGGATTACCTTTGAATATTATGTGCACAGTATTATAGTACTCTGGTTCAAAATAAAACAGATTCACTGCAGCATGTTTGGTAAAACCATGACCATTGCTGTCGAAAGGCACTAATTTCATTCTCCAGTCAACATCCCTGGTGTTGGGGTTGAGAATTACACACCCTCCATCTCTGTGTACGTCTCTCTGATTTCAATCTGGACATCCAATGCATCATATTCATTGTACTTTTTTTTCTCACCCTGTCAACTTTTATTTTTAAAATCTCACTTCCCTCCCAAGTTTTATATAAAAAACCCCACTATGAATAAAAAAAAATGTCCCAAAATACATACAGACGTTGGTCACTGCTGAAATCATATTCCACATTTCCCATCATTTTTTTTGCCTTAGTGCTGAGGTTCTGACACAATAGCTTGCTAATTAAACACAAGAGAGAAGAAGACTTTCTCTATGAATGTAAAGTTCGGATCTTGTGAAGGCCACATGAGGAGTGT
This sequence comes from Phyllobates terribilis, assembly GCF_046119375.1. Taxonomy (NCBI): domain Eukaryota; kingdom Metazoa; phylum Chordata; class Amphibia; order Anura; family Dendrobatidae; genus Phyllobates; species Phyllobates terribilis. The sequence continues at coordinate 756,721,451 of NW_027362761.1, read as the reverse complement.
TGGCCGATGGTGTTAATAAAGATGAATCTGAACTTTCATCTTCAGTGCTTGACCTATTTCACCACTGAGGTAGTTGAAGTCCTTCTCAACCTCTAATTTCTGAAGCTCTTTCTTACGGTATAGAGGCACACTGGCGATCTCCAAGTTATACAAGCCTGAAACCACCTTCTTGCGTCCAAGGTAGAGAAAACTTAAGCCATCCTTCTGGTGAATGCGGAAGTTGCCATCTTCATTGCCCTGAGAGATAATGTAGCGTACATGGTTCTCTAGTGGCACCAAGGCTGGCAAGAGCTCCATGATATGTTGCTTATTAATCAAGTCGGAAATATTCAAGCTCATCTTGAGTGGAGCATCTATGTCAACACTAGCCAGGCTGATATGATTCTGTAGTAAAACAAAACACAATAGTTATATTCTTTTGTAAATGAATATAAAGAAATGTGTTATATTAGACCTCCTAGATATTCTACAACTCATGTATAAAGTACTTGTACAGGTTTAGCTGTTGGCCATCTCTGATAAACTTCACCTCTCTGATTTAATGCTCTTCTGAAACATATCGGTTTAGGTATCCTTTATTAGAAATTGATGTGTAATGTTCTCTTTTCAAAGTTATTAAAGAAGTTGTCCCCTTTTGGAAAATCTTTGTCCCCATCTGCAGTTTGTTACAAAACAACAAAATTGCTTTTTACTCATCGTTCCCGGGTCCAACTCTAGTCTCTGGCGCTGCTCTCCTTGTATGGTATTGGTTGAGGTGCTGACTTCATGTAGACAGCATAGCAACCAATTAGTGAGCTCAGCAACTCTTAGGGGGCATTCCGTTTACACAGGCCAAGCCATTGAGTTTACTGATTGGCTACTGTGCTGTCGATGTACACAGCCAATGCTGGACACTGGGAGCAGCATCGGAGACTCAATGATATGGAGATGGTGAGTAGTGTTGAGCCACCCCCGTAGTGTTCGGGTTCGGTTCGGTTCGTCGAACACCGGGATGTTCGAGGAACTGTTCGTCGAACTGTTCGTCGAACACCTTAGAACACCGTCGAACACCGTTAAAACCAATGGCAGGCAAACAAAAACACATAGAAAACACCTTCAAAGGTGTCCAAAAGCTGACAAACTGCTCAGAAGACGCTTTCTTTAAAAAAGCCGGCCGGCAATTCAGCAGCGGCATACACCGGTACCCGACAATTTAGACAAGAAGGAATAGAGCCTCACACATAGATTAGATAGATAGAAACATGTCAGTCACATATATATGAAGTACAGTGACAGTGTTGCTTACTGTACTTGTCATTTAGTGTAAAGGATTTATTAAAAAATATAATAGTGTTTTCATGCACTGTCTCTTTAAAAAAGCCGGCCGGCAATTCAGCAACTGTACCCGACAATTTATAACAGACAGAATAGAGCTTCACACATAGATTAGATAGATAGAAACATGTCAGTCACATATATATGAAGTACAGTGACAATGTTGCTTACTGTACTTGTCATTTAGTGTAAAGGATTTATTAAAAAAAATAATAGTGTTTTCATGCACCGTCTCTTTAAAAAAGCCGGCCGGCAATTCAGCATCTGTACCCGACAATTTATAACAGACAGAATAGAGCTTCACACATAGATTAGATAGATAGAAACATGTCAGTCACATATATATGAAGTACAGTGATAGTGTTGGTTACTGTACTTGTCATTTAGTATTAAAATAAAGGATTTATTATTAAAAAAAATTGGCGTGGGGTTCCCCTTAATTTTAGTCTCTAGCGGAGGTTAAGCAGACAGCTGGGGCAGATGTTTGAAGCCTGGGAAGGGGGTAATACCCACGGAGCTTCCCAGGCTACTAATATGAGCCCCCAGCTGAATACATAGCCTTTACTAGCTATTAAAATGGGGGACCCCCCCCAAAAAATGACGTGGGGTCCCCCCTAATTTAATAGCTAGCAAAGGCTAGGCAGACAGCTGGGGGCTGATATTAATAGCCCAGGAAGGGTGCCATGAATATTGACCCCCTCCCAGGCTAGAAACACCAGCCATCAGCCGCCCCAGAAATGGCGCATTCATAGGATGCGCCAATTCTGGCACTTAGCCTCGCTCTTCCACGCTGCCCTGTAGCGGTGGCAGGGGGTAATAGGGCTGGGGTTGATGTCAGCTTATAATGCCAGCTGACATCAAGCCCAGGTTAGTAATGGAGAGGCGTCTATAAGACGCCCCCATTACTAACCCCATAGTCAAAGTTAAAAGAAAACACAAACACCCAGAATAAAGTCCTTTAATTGAAATAAAGACACAATCCTTTATTGTTCTAAATTAAACCATACTTACCGTCACGCCCATTCCAGCTGAAGCCAACGATCTCCTGCAATAAAAGAAAAATAATAAAGCAACATCATCCTTACCTTTCCATGGTTCCCACGACAGCTTCAGCTCTGCTACATCGAGATGACAGGCTGGACCGCAGCAGAAAGCTGCCATCCAGCCTGTCATCCCGCAGACACTGAGAAGCGCAGGCTTGCTTGCGCTCTGCAGTGTCTGGCTGTGACGGCATAAAGATGAGACGAGTTCATGTCCAATGAACTCGGCGCACCTCATGCACGTCACTGACAGCGTGGGAAAATTCTCATGCTGAAGCGCTGAGTGCAGGAGAATTCTCCCACGCTGTCAGTGACGTGCATAAGGTGAGCTCATGTCCAATGAACTCAGCTCACCTCCTGCACGTCACTGACAGCGTGGGAGAATTCTCCTGCACTCAGCGCTTCAGCATGAGAATTTTCCCACGCTGTCAGTGACGTGCATGAGGTGAGCCGAGTTCATTGGACATGACCTCGGCTCATCTTTATGCCGTCACAGAGAGACAATGTGGAGCGCAAGCAAGCCTGCTCTTCTCAGTGTCTGCGGGATGACAGGCTGGATGGCAGCGTTCTGCTGCGGTCCAGCCTGTCATCTCGATGTAGCAGAGCTGAAGCTGTCGTGGGAACCATGGAAAGGTAAGGATGAGGTTGCTTTATTATTTTATTTTTATTACAGGAGATCGTTGGCTTCAGCTGGAATGGGCGTGACGGTAAGTATGGTTTAATTTAGAACAATAAAGAATTGTGTCTTTATTTCAATTAAAGGACTTTATTCTGGGTGTTTGTGTTTTTTTTAACTTTGACTATGGGGTTAGTAATGGGGGTGTCTTATAGACGCCTCTCCATTACTAACCTGGGCTTGATGTCAGCTGGCATTATAAGCTGACATCAACCCCAGCCCTATTACCCCCTGCCACCGCACCAGGGCAGCGTGGAAGAGCGAGGCTAAGTGCCAGAATTGGCGCATCCTATGAATGCGCCATTTCTGGGGCGGCTGACGGCTGGTGTTTCTAGCCTGGGAGGGGGCCAATATTCATGGCTCCCTTCCTGGGCTATTAATATCAGCCCCCAGCTGTCTGCCTAGCCTTTGCTAGCTATTAAATTAGGGGGGACCCCACGTCATTTTTTGGGGGGGGTCCCCCATTTTAATAGCTAGTAAAGGCTATGTATTCAGCTGGGGGCTGATATTAGTAGCCTGGGAAGCTCCGTGGGTATTACCCCCTTCCCAGGCTTCAAACATCTGCCCCAGCTGTCTGCTTAACCTCCGCTAGAGCCTAAAATTAAGGGGAACCCCACGCCAATTTTTTTAATAATAAATCCTTTATTTTAATACTAAATGACAAGTACAGTAACCAACACTATCACTGTACTTCATATATATGTGACTGACATGTTTCTATCTATCTAATCTATGTGTGAAGCTCTATTCTGTCTGTTATAAATTGTCGGGTACAGATGCTGAATTGCCGGCCGGCTTTCTTAAAGAGACGGTGCATGAAAACACTATTATTTTTTTTAATAAATCCTTTACACTAAGTGACAAGTACAGTAAGCAACACTGTCACTGTACTTCATATATATGTGACTGACATGTTTCTATCTATCTAATCTATGTGTGATTCTCTATTCCTTCTATTCTAAATTGTTGGGTACAGATGCTGAATTGCCGGCCGGCTTTTTTAAAGAGACGGTGCATGAAAACACTAATATTTTTTTTGATAAATCCTTTACACTAAATGACAAGTACAGTAATCAACACTGTCACTGTACTTCATATATATGTGACTGACATGTTTCTATCTATCTAATCTATGTGTGATTCTCTATTCCTTCTATTCTAAATTGTCGGGTACCGCTGCTGAATTGCCGGCCGGCTTTTTTAAAGAGACGGTGCATGAAAACACTATTATTTTTTTTGATAAATCCTTTACGCTAAATGACAAGTACAGTAAGCAGCACTTTCACTGTACTTCGTATATATGTGGCTGACATGTTTATATCTATCTAATCTATGTGTGAAGCTCTATTCTTTCGGTTCTAAATTGTCAGGTACCGGTGTATGCCGCTGCTGAATTGCCGGCTTTTCATGTTTCACTGTTGGCACTGTTCCCATCGATTTGGGCAATCACTGTAATGCCACAACCACCATGGCTGTGGCATTACAGTGAGTGGCAGACAATCCCTGCATGATTGGTGCTCTAAATAGCACCAGACATGCAGGACACGCTTTTGGTGCACGAACAGTTATCGAACATAACCTCGAACAGCCGAATTTTTTGCAAATCGTTCGGGTTCGTTGAACAACTCGAACACCGCCCAAAACAGCTCGAATTTGAGATTGGCGAACAGTTCTAGTCGAACAACGCTCATCTCTAATGGTGAGTAAAGTTCATCTTTTTATAACAAACTGTACTCAGAGATTTGTACTTTCTGAAAGGGGACAACTCCTTAATGGCCTGGTTTGTAATTACGCTACACAAAATCATATTTTTTCATGGTGAAGACTAGACTATGCCACAGAAAAAATGTGCAACATACTAGCCTTCTATCTGTAAGTTCTCTTACTGTTTAAAAGGGGCTTTCCCACCTTAAAAACATTTATTGCACAAAATATGCATAAATCTCTGTTAGACCTCATTTACACATCCCTGTCTCCAGTACGTGTGGTGACAGTTTTCACACGTACTGGAGCCACATACACACGCAGACCCATTCAACTGTGTGTCTGTGGGCAAAGCAAGCTGACATGTCCGTTTTTGCACGCCACACGGGCCGCAAAAAGTTCCACAAACGTGCACACTGATGACACATGGATGACATCTGTGTGTCTTCAGTGTGACACACCCCGGCACCACGCCGTGATCCATCTGACCGAAATTTCTTCATCAGTGTGCGCGGTGGCATGATGCAATTGCACATGCTGATGAGCAGAGGAGAATGACTTAATGCAGCGAGGGGGCCCCTGAACTGCACTGAGCTGAGTGAGCGGTGTCCTGTCACTCAGTGAGCTCAGCGCAGTTCAGGGGTCCACTCGCTGCAACAAGTCATTCTGCCCTGCTCCTCAGCGTGTGTGGTCGTCTCAAGCCACCGCACACGCTGATGAAGAAATTCCACACAGATGGTTACGGCGTGGGACATTGGATTTTTTCAACTTCGGACTGGTGAGGAATATTGTTTTTTTTATTTTTGGTTTGTTTACAGGTGACATGGGCTTCAGGGAATTAGGTGTAAAGGTAAGTATAATGTGTTTTTTATTTTATTCTTATTTTTACACTTGTTGGAGACAGTGGGCGCTGAATACTACTCTCAATATTGTGAGTTGCTCGCTCTGATATCAGCGCAAGCAGGGGACAATGATGATACTTGCCTCCGGCATCCTGCGCTTGGGAAAATTGCTAACTGTACCACTGATTCCCAGGTGCCAGTACGTGTGATTCCGATGCGGCACATATGCAGCACATGGTTGCCATACATATGACACACAGATACACGGATATCTCCGGTACTGGCTTTTCCAGTACCAGAAATATCAGGACGTCTGAAAGAGACCTTAGGTGGTGTTCTGATTAATTGGTTGCACATCTGGCCAGGCTGTAACTGCCCTGAAATAGAATGGAGATAGCCTGACACTTGTGGGCATCTCTTCGTTCAATCTCTGCTTGCATATGGCAGTCAGCAGTAACCTCACCTGGTGGATTAGGTATGGGCAAATCGTTCTCCCAAATGTGGAGAGCATTGATTAGACAATGGCATACTATGTAGAAACAAGCCACACTTACAAGAGAAATGCTAAAACACAATGGTCTAATTATTCAAACATAATGGCCCAAATTCATTAAAGACCCTTTCTCAATCTGAATGTTTGAACCCATTAAAATAAAAATACCTATACTTACCTCCTGTACCAGCGCTGTTCCAGCAGTGTTGGCAGTTGCGTTCCCGGGACTCACGTGAGGTTATGTCATGTGAGCCCTGTGCCCAGGGCCGGGATCAGCACCCGGCGCACCCGGGCAAGTGCCGGGTCCCTGAGCAGGCGAGAAGTGAGTATTTGATTTTTTTTTTTTAATGCATGGAGGCATGGGGCATTATAAGGGAGGGGAGTGGGGTGACATCCTGCATGGGGTATTAAAAGGGGGGAAAGTGACATCCTGCATGGGGCATTAAAAGGGGGGGAAGGAGTGACATCCTCCATGGGGCATTATAAGGGAGGGGGAGAGGTGAAGTCCTGCATGGGGCATTATAGGGGGGGGGAGTGAAGTCCTGCATGGGGCATTATAAGGGGGTGGGAAGTGACATCCTGCATGGGGCATTATAAGGGGTGGGAAGTGACATCCTGCATGGGGCATTATAAGGGAGTGGGAGTGTGTGACATCCTGCATGGTGTATTAAAAATGGGGGTGAAGTGACATCCTGCATGGGGCATTATAAGGGGGGTGACATAATGCATGGGGCATTATAAGGGGGGGTGACATCCTGCATGGGCCATTATAAGGGGGGGAAGTGACATCCTGCATGGGGCATTATAAGGGAGTGGGGTGTGTGACATACTGCATGGTGCATTAAAAGGGGGGGGGGAAGTGACATCCTGAATGGGGCATTATAAGGGAGGGGAGGGGGGTGACATCCTGTATGGGGCATTAAAAGGGGGGAAAGTGACATCCTGCATGGGGCATTAAAAGGGGGGGAAGGAGTGACATCCTTCATGGGGCATTATAAGGGAGGGAGAGAGGTGAAGTCCTGCATGGGGCATTATAGGGGGGGGAGTGACGTCCTGCATGGGGCATTATAAGGGGGGGGAGTGACATCCTGCATGGGGCATTACAAGGGGTGGGAAGTGACATCCTGCATGGGGCATTATAAGGGAGTGGGGGGGTGTGACATCCTGCATGGTGTATTAAAAAGGGGGGTGAAGTGACATCCTGCATGGGGCATTATAAGGGGGGTGACATAATGCATGGGGCATTATAAGCGGGGGTGACATCCTGCATGGGGCATTATAAAGGAGGGGGAGAGGTGACGTCCTGCGTGGGGCATTATAAGGGGGGGAAGTGACATCCTGCATGGGGCATTATAAGGGAGTGGGGGCTGTGACATCCTGCATGGGGCATTATAAGGGGGGGTGACATCCTGCATGGGGCATTATAAGGGGGGTGACATAATGCATGGGGCATTATAAGGGGGTTAGGGTGACATCCTGCAGGGGGCATTATAAGGGGGAACAGCCTGTGTGGGGCATTATGTGGGGGGAACAGCCTGCATGAGGCATTATGGTGGGGGGGGAACAGCCTGCATGGAGCATTATGTGGGGGCACAGTCTGCATGGAGCGTTATATGGGGACTAGTATTCTGTATGGAGCGTTATATGGGGGCCAGTATCCTGTATGGAGAGTTATATGGGGGCCAGTATCCTGTATGGAGCATTTTATGGGGGCCAGTATTCTGTATGGAGCGATTTGCCTGTGTCTGAGCTATTGTGGAATTTACAATAGATATCGCTCATGTAATGTAAGAAGTGAAATCTTCGGCATTTTACTATATATATATTTCTCTGCCGTATCTGTGTATCATGAATCATGGTATGTGTTAAAGGGGCCCACTGAAACTCTTTCGCCCAGGGCCCACAAAAACCTGGAGCCGGCCCTGCCTACGCCCAATCAGCGCTGGCGTCACTGTCCCCTCCTTCGGACTTATAAGTAATCAAGGGGAGGTGAGCGGCCAGCCGCAGCTCTCACTTTTCTTTACTTATATGCCCGAAGGTGGGGACAATGACGCCGAACGGTGCCGACATGGGAGTTGAGTATAGGTGTTTTTATTTTAACGGGGACGCATATTCAGATTGAAAAGGGGTTGTCCTAGTAGTGGATAACCCCATTAAGACTGGTATATTTGACACCAGTTTTGCATGCCAGTCTTTTGTATTGCACAGCACGCCATGGAGTAAGCATTAGGGATATTTTACGACTATCATGCACCTCACCAGATATGTTACTCCAGCCAGGGACTGACAGCACATTTCTTGTGCAATTTACATCCACATATTGACAACAATTATGTATTTGCCAGGCGAGTTTTGCCATATCTTGTCCTACCATAGCTCAGCACATTTTGGCGAAGCTGGCCAGGACTGGAGTAAAAATACCAAAAGTTGTTAATTTTTTTGAATTAGGCAAAAATGTTTGCAACATTTCAAGGTATCTCCATAATTCTGGTGGAAACACTTTGAAGAATCGGGGCACTGATCCAAAATTGAAATTTTTAGTGAAGGGCAAGTATTTTTTGAAACATGCATGTAAGGTGTGCTGACAACTCCACTTTCAATGATGGTGATAGGGGTCAGAGATAGGTATTATTTTTTAACAGTCATACACTGTTACCTTTTGGGAATCAATATATTTTATTAAAAAAATATTAATGTTGGTGGCATTTATATTATTAATACTGTTTCTAGTTATTCTACATCTTTCTACTTTATTCCTACCTCATGCTCAGAGGTTTCATTAGCACTACGCCGCTGTCTTCCTCTCTTTGGATAGCCATTGATCTTGCATTCATAACAGTTTTCTGGGGATAAGATGTTCTCCTCATCTTCTTCAGTTGGAGCTGGGATGTAACCACCTTTGCCAAAGCCAAGGCCTGACACACAGTGTCTGCAGTGACAGAAGGACATATTAATTCTGCTTTGCTGCCTACCGTAATTTATGTCAGAAGTGACATCAACATGAACAAGGCAATTGCCTGTAACAAATTTCTCATTTCATAATGCTCTCTAAGTAAGATATCTAAAGAAAAAAGATATTTGGGATTTAAGAACACATGATCCGTTTCCTTTTGATAGTGATTTAACAACTAGGACTAAATAAATATGTTAATTGTACAGTGTGCATAGTATAATTACGCACATTTTACTTTAAAGAGGTCCTGTCACATGTAAAAAAAATGAGTTTGTTAACTTGTCAAAATTCCAGTGCTCCCCTGAATCTGATGCTCTCCATTATGGAGATATGCCTTTTTTTCTTTTGCGCCCAGTATGCAAATTTCTGGCTTGTATTCCAAAGGGTGTGTTTCAAAATTGTTTTCTATGGGGGCGTGAAGTCCTCCCCCTCTATGACCCTACCCAATCACAGCTTGGCAGCATCTGAAACTAGTTGAACAGCGTGATCTTGCGAGATCCCCTTGTTCTTGTAAGACCACGTTGTGCGCACGTCACATTGAAAACGGGGAGGTCTCTCGATATCACGCTGTTCAGCCAGTTACAGATCAGGTCAGTGGGAGGAAGACTACACGCCCCGAAAGAAAACTCTTCTGACTTGCTCTCTTGGACCACAAGCCAGGAATAATCATACTGGACCCCAAAAGGAAGAAAGGACATATTTCCGCAATAAAAGGGCGAAATAAAAAATAAAAAAAACAGCATCAGATTGATGGGGTTCATTGGGGATTTTGGCAAGGTAAAAAACTTTTTTTGGACACATAAGAGGTCATTCTTAAATATATACTACAATTTAGCTGAAAATCTCACCTCACTTATTATAAATGAGAAGATGGAAACCAAAAGCCACAAATACAAGGCATATATTACTAATCACAAGTTTATTAAATTCATCCTATATATAAAGTTAATACTTAATTTTTGAGCAATAATTTCTCACCCTTGGCCAGCTCGGTAGTAGCCTCCTGGACATCCACACAGATAACCACCATCAGTATTGGAGCACCCATAGCTGCAAGGATTTCCACCAGCACCTGAACACTCATCTACATCCTGGCAGCCACCAAAAGAAGTGTCAAAGTCAAAGCCAGAGGGGCAGATGCATTTGAAGCTTCCCAATGTGTTATAGCAGGAGGCAGATCCACAGGTAGATTGGCTGGAACACTCATTCTCATCTGACAGAAGAGAAAACGTCCATTAATCTAATAAAACAATGCAAAATATCAGCAAGTATGTGGCCCAACTAATGCTGTATATACTCATACCACCAAAAAGCTCTAGCCCTTTGGAAAACTTTATCGCCAAAAAAATCTTCCTTAAATGGGTATTCCCATCTCCAAGATCCTATCCCAATATGTAGTAGGTGTAATAATAATAATAATAATAATAATATTAGCAAATACCTCCAATTAGAAATGTAGTATAGTTTTTCTGATTCACTATGTCTCTTTCCTCATGTGCAGGCATTGCAGGACCTTAGGTATCCAGGGTTACGGCCACTGATATAGTGACAGTTAGTTATCTAGTTGCTAGTGGTCGTAACCATGGATACATAAGGTCCTGCAATTCCTGCACATGAGGAAAGAGACAGAGAGAATCAGAAAAACTATACTACATCTCTAATTAGGCTATGTGCCCACGATGCAGAAATGAAGCAGAAAATTTCTGCAGCATTTCTGCATCTCCCTGGCAGAAAAAACGCATGCAGATTGTGCATGCGTATTTCCTGCCAAATACATGCGGATGTGAAGCGTTCTTCACATGCATTTCCGCATGCGGGTTGACAAGCGCTTTCCAAGCGATTTTAGCATCACTTGGAAAGTGCTTGACAACTTGGTCACACTATATAAATCCATGCAAACGGCATGGATTTATATAGTGTGACTGTAAAGAATGTTCAAAAATAAAAAAATAAATCTATACTTACCCTCTGATGTCCCCCGGTGTCTTGCTGCGCTCCTGTTCTGGCTGCCGGCTGATCGCGATGCCCTGTACTGAAGGGCCTGCCGTCACATGACTGTGACGTCAGCGCAGGTCCTTCTGTCCAACGCAATCTTCGGGCAAAGGAGGAGAAGCACAGCGGCCGCCAGAAGGTAAATATAATCTTTATTTTTTATTTTATTCTTTTTTTCACAGGTACAATGGTACCCAGGTCTGGAAGAGAGTCTTCTCTCCTCCAGAACTGGGTACCATCCGCACATTGAACCGTGTCATATCTGCTTGTTCAGATGCAGTGATGCGGATGTCACGCGGTCCATTGTAAGTCAATGGCGGCGATTACGCTGCGTGTCCGCAAAATTAATGGACTTGCTGCGGATTTTTGAGCGCAGCATAAACGCTGCGGAAAAAGCCGCAGCATGGGCATTGACAGTGCGGCTTGTCATTGGGGACCATGGGGGGCGGATTAACAAGCGTTTTTGAAGCGTTTACGCTGCGTAAATTCCGCAGCATAAACGCTTCAAAAATGCATAGTGGGCACACAGCCTTAGAGGTATTTGCTAATATTATTATTATTATTACACCTATTGGGATAGGATCTCGGAGATGGGAATAACCCTTTAAATACTGCAATTTTCTCATTTATTTGTAAAACTATAATAACTTTGATTAGGAGGAAGAGCGATTCACATAGTAACTTCCTCCCACCGTGGACACATTTGTTTTGCTTTCGTTATTTTTCATTTCTTCCCAGAACCATCTCTTTTTTATCTTTCCATTGATATAGACGTATAAAGGCCTGTGTATACTGGGTATAGGCCTGGGTTTATTCACTTTATATTTTATACATCAGATGACACAAAATATGAATCTTTAATCTTTTAATTTCTTTACTTTTAAACAGGAAAATTAGGGTAATTATAATTTATATATTTTTTTAAACTTTTTTTAAAATATTTCTCTCTATTTTTTAGTCTCCTGAGGGAACTTGAGCCTGTGTTTGATTGCTTTTTCTATGTACTGCAATGCTACAGTAGTGCTATGTACAAATGTCTAAATGACTAAGGCATTCAAAGGAGGAATATGATGGCAGCCTTGTAACCTTCAGCAGGTGCCCGGCTGCCATGACACGCCACCAGCACCCCACGATTGCAATCAATGATTGATAGTGGCATTTATGTTTAAACAATAGCTCCTGTTGTTGGTATTGCAGAAAGATGCTGAATGTGTAACAAGGTTAGTAACTGTAGGCAATTCTGCAGGCTCAGCTCCTGAGCCCGCTACATACATTGGGATTGGATGTAGGAGGTACTATTATATCCTACGTTGCAAAGGGGATAAGAAGAGTAATGGCAGGGAAATCAAAATTACTTGGCAACTTATCACAATGGCAGCCACAACTAAATAATGATAGTGAAGCATAGACTGAGTGTAATCTGTTAATGGCTTTTCCCATACCTGCTCCACCCATATCTATATTGTTCCAGCTCATAATGAGAGAACTCATGGTAATACTAACATACTATACAATGTTTTTATATCATGAAATATACCCCAACATCTATTCATCTACTTGTTTGAGACTTATTTTTTCTTTCCACTACTCACCAACACACTGGTTCCACTGATAATGTTGCACATAACCCTGTGGGCAGCCACACCGATAACCACCGAGCACATTTTGACAGCCATGTTGACAGCGGTGATTGCCATCACACTCATCAACATCTACAGAATAGAAGGAAGTTTATTTTCTCATTGCACTGCCAAATATCACATTTATATAGAAGAGAAGTGAGTACATTTCTCAATACTAACATTGCAATTTGTAGAATTTGTTAAATAATGAACTGGGAGTGTCAACATAGTAATAATATCACAATCGAGTAAGAGAAGTATAAGTGTTTAAATAACTTCTTTTTATCCAATCAGGTATTATAAGATAATATGTTGCAGTATTTTTATTTCATCTTTTACAGAAAAGAGAGATAGAGAGATTAAAGGGGTATTACATTTATGACAAGTTCTCACCTACCACAAGTGTGGGTCTCAGCAATCTGACCTCCAACTGTCATCAGAAAACAGGACTTATTTTTCCCAGTTGAATATACTGGTGATCAGGCATGTTCCCTGTTGCTCAATTCAATCTCTATGGGACTACCAGCCATAGCGGCGCTCTGCATGTAGCTATCTTTAGCAGTCTCAGAAATTAAATGAAGCGGAAGTACCCGTGTCACCATCGTTTCATTCAAAACATGGGCACAAGTTCCCCCTCCTTATGATCAGTTAGGGTTTCAGCAGGAGGACCCTCACCAATATAGTAGTCATCTCTATATCCTGTGGATAGGTGTTTATTTGGTATAACTGAAATTCACCTTGTAAGATGGCCGCCGGATAAGTTCTTGAGGGGAGATATGTATCATCAAGGTTGGTAGCCTCGGCGATGTAAGCCCGGGAAAACAGGCTACAGCATGTATAGTGCTGAGAGAGTTAACAGGACGTATCAGGGCTGAGTTTATGAGCAGTCAAGGAGATGGATGGGACTGGACTATTTACTTTCTGTTTTAACTCTATGCCGGAAAAGGCTGTCTTTTTGTTTGGTTATGCTGAGCGGTTTATGAAGTTTTAATAAACCAGCCTGGAAATTTTACTGAAACCGCTTACTGTGCCTACAGTACAGACCAAAAGTTTGGACACACCTTCTCATTTAAAGATTTTTCTGTATTTTCATGACTATGAAAATTGTACATTCACACCTAAGGCATCAAAACTATGAATTAACACATGTGGAATTATATACTTAACAAAAAAGTGTGAAACAACTGAAAATATGTCTTATATTCTAGGTTCTTCAAAGTAGCCACCTTTTGCTTTGATGACTGCTTTGCACACTCTTGGCATTTTCTTGATGAGCTTCAAGAGGTAGTCACCGGAAATGGTTTTCACTTCACAGGTGTGCCCTGTTAGGTTTAATAAGTGGGATTTCTTGCCTTATAAATGGGGTTGAACCATCAGTTGTGTTGTGCAGAAGTCTGGTGGATACACAGCTGATAGTCCTACTGAATAGACTGTTGGAATTTGTATTATAGCAAGAAAAAAGCAGCTAAGTAAAGACAAACGAGTGGCCATCATTACTTTAAGAAATGAAGGTCAGTCAGTGCGAAAAATTGGGCACACTTTGAAAGTGTCCCCAAGTGCAGTTGCAAAAACCATCAAGTGCTACAAAGAAACTGGCTCACATGAGGACCGCCCCAGGAAAGGAAGACCAAGAGTCACCTCTGCTTCTGAGGACAAGTTTATCCGAGTCACCAGCCTCAGAAATCGCAGGTCAATAGCAGCTCATATTAGAGACCAGGTCAATGCCACACAGAGTTCTAGCAGCAGACACATCTCTACAACAACTGTTAAGAGGAGACTTTGTGCAGCAGGCCTTCATAGTAAAATAGCTGCTAGAAAACCACTGCTAAGGACAGGCAACAAGCAGAAGAGACTGGTTTGGGCTAAAGAACACAAGGAATGGACATTAGACCAGTGGAAATCTGTGCTTTGGTCTGATGAGTCCAAATTTAAGATCTTTGGTTCCAACCACCGTGTCTTTGTGTGACGCAGAAAAGGTGAACGGATGGACTCTACATGCCTGGTTCCCACCGTGAAGCATGGAGGAGGAGGTGTGATGGTGTGGGGGTGCTTTGCTGGTGATACTGTTGGGGATTTATTCAAAATTGAAGGCATACTGAACCAGCATGACTACCACAGCATCTTGCAGCGGCATGCTATTCCATCCGGTTTGCGTTTAGTTGGACCATCATTTATTTTTCAACAGGACAATGAACCCAAACACACCTCCAGGCTGTGTAAGGGCTATTTGACCAAGTAGGAGAGTGAAGGGGTGCTATGCCAGATGACCTGGCCTCCACAGTCACCAGACCTGAACCCAATCGAGATGGTATGGGGTGAGCTGGACCGCAGAGTGAATGCAAAAGGGCCAACAAGTGCTAAGCATCTCTGGGAACTCCTTCAAGATTGTTGGAAGACCATTTAGGGTGACTACCTCTTGAAGCTCATCAAGAGAATGCCAAGAGTGTGCAAAGCAGTCATCAAAGCAAAAGGTGGCTTCTTTGAAGAACCTAGAATATAAGACATTTTTTCAGTTGTTTCATACTTTTTTGTTAAGTATATAATTCCACATGTGTTAATTCATAGTTTTGATGCCTTCAGTGTGAATGTACAATTTTCCTAGTCATGAAAATACAGAAAAATCTTTAAATGAGGTGTGTCCAAACTTTTGGTCTGTACTGTACGTCAACGACAGATGAGTGAGTAGAAACCCTACAACTGGTGGAGAATGCGGGCGCGATTCCCGAGGGGCAGTGTGACTTCCAGCAGAGATAACGCATGTCCTGGGTAAAAGCGACTGCAGGAGCAAAAGCCGACAACATGGAGGAGATAAAGCAACGGATGCAGGCTAATCTGCAGCAGCAACAGCTATGGCAGCAGCAGCAGTGGCAACGGCAGCAGATGCAGCAGCACAGGCAGCAGATGGAACTCCTAGCCAAGGCGATGAGTGGCAGGTCAACCGCCCCACCCCCAAGTCAAAGTGAGGACTCATACGTAAGGAAAACGATAAGGAGAGTCTTGCAAAAGATGACCCCAGGTGATGACGTCGAGGGGAGAAATTGCCTCCGGAGAAGTGCACCGAGGTTCTGGTACCATATCTATGGCATATTATGACCAGGCCTTGCAGGACGCAAAAGAGTACGCCATGTGCCAAGTTGAAAATTGAGATCTTGGTGTGCTTAGCAGTGACTCTGACTGTCAGGGCGCAATGGGTGCACCACTGAGCCTATTGCTGTGACAAACCTCCCCGGTAGAGATGAGCGTTGTTCTACTCGAACTGTTCGCCAATCTCAAATTCGAGCTGTTTTGGGCGGTGTTCGAGCCGGTCGGCGAACACGAACAATTTGAGAAAAATTCGGCTGTTCGAGGTTATGTTCGATAACTGTTCGTGCACCAAAATCATAACTGGATTTTTTCTCAGTAATGATGAAAATTAATGTTAATACGCAGTTTGAGTGTACAGCGGGGCGGGGGGAGGGGCAGGGGATGGATCTCTGCAGGAACAATGAAGATCTCCATTTTTTTTTCTCTTTCCCGCATTTGCAGTGGGGAGGTGCAATCTGTCAGCCTATCAGCAGCGCACACACGGAGCGAAGTGCTTTTTTTCACACAAGCAAGGGCATGTGTGATTGGCAGTGTATGTCACATGTCCTTGCCCTATAAGACCAAGCCATTTTCCCCGTCGCCACCATTTTCTCACTGCTGCAGCTGCGTGTTAGACGGCACCGCTGTTGCTGTGTGCGCTATACCTTGTTAATTTCAAGCCAATTTTCGCACAAATATACAGATAGCTTGGGAGTAGGGAATAGTTGTGATTGCAGTCCTTTTAAGGACTAGGTTACAGCATTTCCTACGACTTTTATCAGGCAGGTCTGTGCTCTTAAATAGATAGATTGTGGGAGTAAAGACTAATTGTAATTGGAGTCCTTTTCAGGACTAGGTTACATCAGTTCCTATCAGTTTTTGCCAGGCAGGTCTGTGCCAGTGCTGTGCAAGTTTTTTTCACAGCATTTGGCTGAATCTAGCAAAGCTAATCCTTTTTGGCCTATTGCAGAGTGTGTTAGTCAGTGGAGTAGCCTATCTGTGTTGCAAGATATACCACCTGTGTATAGAATACCAATTTTTTTACTGCACCTAGTGAAGTAAAATCTTTTGGGCATAGCATCATTCTATTAGTCCATCTATACTGACCTCCATCAGGTTGCAAACTGAATATAATTTTTTTCTGCATCTAGCTCTGAAAAAATATTTGGGCTTCTAGCAGTGTGTGGGACTTGGTCTATTAGTCCATCTATACTGACCTCCATCAGGTTGCAAATTAAAAATAATTTTTTTCTTCATTTAGCTCTGAAAAAATATTTGGGCTTCTAGCAGCGTGTGGGACTTGTTCTATTAGTCCATCTATACTGACCTCCATCAGGTTGCAAATTAAAAATAATTTTTTTCTTCATTTATCTCTGAAAAAATATTTGGGCTTCTAGCAGTGTGTGGGACTTGGTCTATTAGTCCATCTATACTGACCTCCATCAGGTTGCAAATTAAAAATAATTTTTTTCTGCATCTAGCTCTGAAAAAATATTTGGGCTTCTAGCAGTGTGTGGGACTTGGTCTATTAGTCCATCTATACTGACCTCCATCAGGTTGCAAATTGAATAAAAAAATTTTCTGCATCTAGCTCTGAAAAAATATTTGGGCTTCTAGCGGTGTGTGGGACTTGGTCTATTAGTCCATCTATACTGACCTCCATCAGGTTGCAAATTAAAAATAATTTTTTTCTGCATCTAGCTCTGAAAAAATATTTGGGCTTCTAGCAGTGTGTGGGACTTGGTCTATTAGTCCATCTATACTGACCTCCATCAGGTTGCAAATTAAAAATAATTTTTTTCTTCATTTAGCTCTGAAAAAATATTTGGGCTTCTAGCAGTGTGTGGGACTTGTTCTATTAGTCCTTCTATACTGACGTCCAGCAGGTTGCAAATTGAATATAATTTTTTTCTGCATCTAGCTCTGAAAAAATATTTGGGCCTCTAGCGGTGTGTGGGACTTGGTCTATTAGTCCATCTATACTGACCTCCATCAGGTTGCAAATTAAAAATATTTTTTTTCTGCATCTAGCTCTGAAAAAATATTTGGGCTTCTAGCAGTGTGTGGGACTTGGTCTATTAGTCCATCTATACTGACCTCCATCAGGTTGCAAATTAAAAATAATTTTTTTCTGCATCTAGCTCTGAAAAAATATTTGGGCTTCTAGCAGTGTGTGGGACTTGGTCTATTAGTCCATCTATACTGACCTCCATCAGGTTGCAAATTAAAAATATTTTTTTTCTTCATTTAGCTCTGAAAAAATATTTGGGCTTCTAGCAGTGTGTGGGACTTGTTCTATTAGTCCTTCTATACTGACCTCCAGCAGGTTGCAAATTGAATATAATTTTTTTCTGCATCTAGCTCTGAAAAAATATTTGGGCTTCTAGCGGTGTGTGGGACTTGGTCTATTAGTCCATCTATACTGACCTCCATCAGGTTGCAAATTAAAAATAATTTTTTTCTGCATCTAGCTCTGAAAAAATATTTGGGCTTCTAGCGGTGTGTGGGACTTGGTCTATTAGTCCATCTATACTGACCTCCATCAGGTTGCAAATTAAAAATAATTTTTTTCTGCATCTAGCTCTGAAAAAATATTTGGGCTTCTAGCAGTGTGTGGGACTTGGTCTATTAGTCCATCTATACTGACCTCCATCAGGTTGCAAATTGAATAAAAAAATTTTCTGCATCTAGCTCTGAAAAAATATTTGGGCTTCTAGCGGTGTGTGGGACTTGGTCTATTAGTCCATCTATACTGACCTCCATCAGGTTGCAAATTAAAAATAATTTTTTTCTGCATCTAACCCAGCCAATAGTTTTGGCCTAATACCACAGTTTGGCCACTCAGCTCTGCTCGGTTACCATCCATTGTTTTTTTGTGCAAACAACTCCAGAGTTGTGAATTAGTTAACCACCAAAATGAGTGGAAAAAGGCCGGCTCCTGGTGGAAAGGGGAATAGGCGTGTTGGGAAGGGGAAAAAAGGTTGTGTCCGTGGGGTAGGTGCAGAAGAAAGACCATCTTCCAGCCAAACTAAAATGTCTACTTTTTTTAGCGGACAATGTGATAAGATCCCTTTCTTACGGCCACGTCAATCGCTACAAATTCCAGATGAGGCACAAAAACAGCAGGTGCTTCAACGGATATCAAGTGCTCCTTTAAGTGGGCTCTCCTCCACATCAACTTCAACATCACAAATACTCCAGTCCTCAAAGGTGTCACCCATATCGCACTTGCTTCCTCACAGCTCCCAAATCTCCAGCTGCCCGTCTGAGTATGAGGTAGAACAGATGGTTGAGTCTGCAGAGCTGTTTACTCATACTATAGCCTGGGAATCAGAGGTCGACTCCAGCGCTTCTGTGAATCCAGACGAGGAAATGATCTGCACTGATGCCCAGAATCTTTATGAGTCGGATCCAGGACCAGACGCAGAAGGTTCTGACCATAATGTAGACCCTCATTCCCAAACTGTAACTCCTGTTGGTGGAGACAATGAGGAAGACGATGATAAGACTCAAATACCTGATTGGAGCGACAACTTTAGTTTTTTGTCAGGGCAGGAACAGGTTGGCTCTGAGGACGACGGGTGTGATAACGCACAGGGTGATGATGATGAGGTCGGAGATCCCACTTACTGTCAACCCACAGTCAGCCAAGAGATGAGGTCAGCAGAGGAGGTGGAGGAAGATGCTAGTGACGACGAGGTCAGGTTGCGCCTTCCTGGACAGAGACGTAGTACTGGAAGCACGTCAACAACTGCATCCTCAAACACAACTCTGCCTCTCACCACAAGTCGTGGTGGCTCTTCAGGTCGCATGGGTGCTAAGCCTTGCATAGCCTGGGCATTTTTTCAGATCGATAAAGATGACCCAACTCGTGTTATCTGTAACATTTGTCAGCAAAAGCTAAGTAGAGGCCAAAAAATACATAGTTTGAGTACTTCATGCATGAACCGGCACATGGACATGAAGCATAAGTTGCAGTGGGAAGCTCAGTGTGCTACAATGCGGTCTAGCCGGCCGGGCCAACCACCGTCTGCCATATCTTGTGCATCCGCGGCCTCTTCATCCTCTGTGACTGGGGGGACAGCAGTCACACCTGTTTTGGGGCGCAGACCTGCCACCTCTTTACCCGCAACAGCCAGCGTGATTGGCAGGTCATCATTTTCTTTGGAGGTGGTAACACCAGCTGGTCTTGAGCGCTGTCCGACATCGATAGCACCACCTTTGGATCAAGGCAACCTAACATGTCCGCCTGCATCTTCCTCACAGACCGGCAGTTTGCCAGGGACACCCTTATCAACCCCGTCTAAGCACAATAGCCAGCCCTCGGTCCCTCAGATGTGGACAAGTAAAAGACCATTTCCTCCTAGCCATGAGAAAGCTAAGAGGTTGAATTTCACCATCTGCAAGCTCTTGGCTACAGAAATGCTGCCATTCCGCCTGGTGGACACAGAGGATTTTCGAGACCTTATGTCCGTCGCAGTGCCCCAGTACCAGATGCCCAGTCGGCACTACTTCTCAAAGAAAGGTGTGCCTGCGCTCCACCAGCATGTCGCACACAACATCACCGCTTCTTTGAGAAACTCTGTGTGTGACAGGGTGCATTTCACCACAGACACTTGGACGAGTAGGCATGGACAGGGGCGTTACATGTCGCTGACTGGGCACTGGGTAACTATGGTGACAGCAGGACAAGGGGCTGATGTCCAAGTCTTGCCGTCCCCACGAGTTGTGCGTCAATCCTCTTTATGTCATTTTTCCTCCACTGCTTCTGCCTCCTCAACCTCCTCTCGGTCTTCCACCTGCACCCAAAGCCTGTCTGGTCATGCCACAAGCTTTCTAACTGCGCAGAAGGGATCCTGCACACCTCCTTACTATGCTGGCAGTAGGGCTCAACGTCATCAGGCGGTTTTTACATTGAAATGTCTGGGAAATGTGAGTCACACAGCTGAGGAGTTGTGGTCAGCTCTGGAGAACCAATTTCATGAATGGTTGTCTCCACTGGACCTGAAACCAGGGAAGGCCGTGTGCGACAATGCTGCAAACCTGGGTGCGGCCCTTCGCCGGGGCAATGTCACACACGTGCCTTGTATGGCTCACGTGTTGAACCTGGTTGTCCAGCAATTTTTAGCCCACTATCCCAGACTAGATGGCCTTCTGCAGAGGGCACGGTCGCTGTGTGCTCACTTCCGCCGTTCGCATCCCGCAGCTCAGCGACTTACATCTCTACAGAAGTCGTTGGGCCTGCCACTTCACCGGCTAAAATGCGATGTGCCTACCCGGTGGAATTCAACTCTGCACATGTTGCAGCGACTGTGGCAGCACCGACAAGCCCTGGTGCAATACGTTCTGACGTATAGCCTGGGCCAACGAGATTCAGAGGTGGGGCAAATCACGCTGGAGGAGTGGTCTCAGATCAGGGACCTATGCACCCTTCTGCACAGTTTTGAAATGGCGACGAAGATGTTTAGTGCTGACGATGCCATTATCAGCATGACTATTCCGGTGATTTACATGCTGGAGCACATGTTAAACAGAATTCGGAGTCAGGTGGTGGCACAAGAGGAGGTGGAGGAAGTAGAGGAGGAGGAGTTGTATGCGGAAGGGCTAACATCTGCAAGGTCCAGACGGTCGGCAGCACCAGGGCGGCAGGCATGTGAGGGTGGGGGAGATGATTTTACCAGGGCGCATGGTAGCAGCCAAACTAGCGAGGAAGGTGCAGGAGCCCAGGAAGAAGTGGAGGACGAACTGATGGAAGACTCATCAGATGAGGGAGACCTTGATCACATTTCTGTTGTGCGAGGTTGGGGGGAGAGGACAGAGGAAGGAAGCATGATTGTTACCTCGCCACCAACACAACAGGGACTTGGTGCTCCTGGATGCGCAACACACATGAGTGCCTTCTTGCTGCACTACCTGCAACATGACCCTCGAATTGTGAGAATTAGAAATAATCCTGACTACTGGGTTGCCACACTGTTAGATCCCCGGTACAAAAGTAAATTTGCAGAAATTATTCCTGCCATAGAAAGGGATGCACGCATGCAGGAGTATCAGCAGAGACTGTTGCAGAATCTTACATGTGCTTTTCCACAAAATACCAGTGGTGCACGTAGTGAATCTCACAGTTCCAACTTGCCAACCGTGGGACCGTCAAGTGTTCAGCACTCAAACCGTAACAGAACCACAGTATCTGCTGGTAACATCAATTTTGCGGAATCATTTCACCACTTTTTTAGCCCATCCTTTGCAAGGCCACAGGAGACAAGAAGTCTGACACATAGTCAACGCCTAGAGACGATGGTACAGGAGTATCTCCAAGTAAACATTGAAGCCACGACTGTGTCACTGGACCCTTGCTCTTTTTGGGCTTCCAATCTGGATAAATGGCCGGAGCTAGCCACTTACGCCTTGGAGATCTTGTCATGCCCCGCAGCCAGCGTTCTGTCTGAACGTGTGTTCAGCGCTGCTGGTGGTGTGCTGACAGATAAGCGCACGCGGCTCTCCACTGATAATGTAGACAGACTCACGTTCATAAAGATGAACAAATCATGGATCCGAAACGACTTTTCTACCCCTGTGTCATCCTGGGGAGAGTAAAAGCTTGATGATTGGTTAAAATCACCCTACCAACCGTTTTAAGCTTTCAAATTACTAATCATGTTTATCTGTATCTTGACTGGAAAATAATTTGGGCTTTGTAGCAGTGTGCAGCACTGATCCTATTAGGCCATCTATAATAAGCTTCACCAGATTTAAAATTAAAAATAATTTTTAGCTGCATCTAGCCCGGAAAATAATTTTGGGGCTCCGAGATGCGCAAGACACATAAGTGCCTTCTTGCTGCACTACCTGCAGCATGACCCTCATATTGTCAGAATTCGAAGTAATCATGACTACTGGGTTGCCACACTCTTAGATCCCCCAAACTTTTCGATCAACCTTTTCATTTTAATAAAGACCAAAAAAATGGTCATTTTTGAAATTATAAGCATTAGCAGGTTGTTAGAAACTGAAATCAAACAGTTTTCAACTCAAAACTTTATTCTAGGTGATGTTACATTTTCACATAGGACCCCTTGTTCGAAAGGAGCTTCTGAACTCTCTCGTCCATTGAATTTGTCAGGTTTTGGATGGTTTCTGCTTCAATTGTTTTGCATGAGGACAGAATACCCTCCCAGAGCTGTTGCTTAGATGTGAACTGCCTCCCGCCATCATAGACACTCCTTTTAATGATGCTCCAAAGGTTCTGAATGGGGTAGAGGTCAGGGGAGCATGGGGGTCACACCATAAGTTTGTCCCCTTTTATGCCCATATCAGCCAGAGATGCAGATGTTTTATGTGCAGCATGAGATGGTGCATTATCATGCAGAAAAATGATCTTGCTGTGAAATACACGGTTCTTCTTCTTGAACCATGGCAGGAAGTGCTGTTTGAGAAAATCCACATACATTATGGAGTTCATCTTTAGCGCCTTCAGGGATCCTAAAGGGGCCGACAATCTCTCTCCCCATGATTCCAGCCCAAAACATTACTCCACCTCCTCCTTGTTGGCGCTGTAGCCGTGTTTGCGTGGGGTGTCCATCAACCAGCCATCCTCCACTCCATTCATCTGGACCATCGAGCGCTGCACGGCACTCATCCGTGAACAAAACAGTTTTGAAATCAGTCTTCATGTAATGTTTGGCCCACTGGAGCCGTTTCTGCTTGTGTGAAGTGGATAGAGGAGGTCGACAGGATGGCGTATGCACAGCTGCAAACCTCTGAAGGACCCTGCATCTTGTTGTTCGGGGGACGTTGGAGGCACAAGCAGCTTCAAAAACTTGTCTGCTGCTATGACAAGGCTTTTTTGCCGCTGCTCTTTCAACCTGACGTAATTGCCTGTAGGAAAGAGTCCTCAATTTGCCCTTATCAGCACGCACACGTGTGTACTGTGAATCAGCTACATACTTCTTGATTGCCAAGACACTTCATCCTGATCATCGCACAATGTTGATTGTAGTCATGCCTTGACCTAAACACTCCACAATTTGTTGCTTCTCAGCAGCCGACACATCCTTTTTCTTTCCCATTTTGGCAGAAAATGTAGGCTGCTTAATAATGTGAGAGAGCCTTCTTAAGTAGTCTTGCCTTTCATTGGACACACCTGCCAAACTAATTAGCACAGGTGTCTGCAATTGCTTACAGTGATATAAAGAGCCCTGACACACATCACCATCAATGAGTTTAACTGACAAACAAACAAATTCTTCCCTTATCACTCCTAAACACTTTTTGCATAATAATTTGGAACGCGGTGTACATGTGCTTTTCCACAAAACACCAGTGGTTCACGTAGTGAATCTTACAGTTCTAACTTGCCAACCGTGGTCTGTATGGAATTGTTCAATAAAGGGCCCAAAATTAAGATAACATAGATGGGAGAGGTCTCTATGAATAGGAATTCCTAAGTATTTAATACCCTGTGAGGGCCAGGCAAAGGGAAAGTTGGACTGGATGGAATCCTATATGGATTTAGGGAGGGAGACATCGAGGGCCTCAGACTTCGCTGCATTGATTTTAAAATTTTACCATGTAACAAAGTGATCTATTTCAGCCATAACAGCAGGGATGGATATATGTGATTGAGTGATATATACTAGGACATCATCAGCAAATAGAGAGCACTTGTACTCGGTGCCTCCCACCTCAATCCACCTAATATTGGGGTTATGGCGAATTGATGAGAGCAGGTGCTCCGTCACTAGGATGTATAAGAGAGGGGACAGAGGACATCCCTGCCTTGTCCCATTGGTGATTGTGAAAGGTGATGAAAATGTTCTGACGCACCCCCTGGGCCTTGGGACACCCGGAGCCGGACCCTTTTTGGTGGATGCTGGTGGTTGTAGTCTTCGTGGCGGCGATCCGGTTCCGTGGCTCAGGGCGGTCAAACCAGTGGCGGAACTATTTATGTGGTTTTGATGTTTAAATGTCCGACTACGCCACCCGTGGATTGCGGTCAGAGTGAACCGCCGCTACAGGGCAGACCGCTAAGGCTGGTGTTGTGGGTGCAGCAAAGCGTAGCATAACTCCCCACGGGAGGAGTATAGCCTCAGGGCAGTATATGCGGAGGATGGGGGTGATGGTGCAGGGCAGCAGCAGTAACGACACGGAGTCAGTGATGCAGTTCAGGGCCTTTACTCACAGTTCTTATTATCCAGACCACGTCTGCAGGTAACGGCTGCCCACGTCGTACTGTGCTCACCAGGTGAGGGGCTCAGACAACTCCCAGATAACTTTGGAGCGCTTCACAGGACCCCCTTTGTGTGTCCTTTGTCTGGCCTTTCTTACCAACACTTCTGTCCGGCTGCCTCGGGCCTCCTCTTGGTAAACTTGGCGCCAGTTTCCCTGACCCTATGTGGTGCCTTCCTAGCGGGTGGAGCAAGGGGCTGCGCCACATAAAATGTCAGAGCCTCCGGTTTCTAGCTGAGGGTCGTTTCCTGCCTCCACTAGTTCGGGGACCGGTCTCCCCCTTTGGCCTGACCCCTCCACGCAGGTGGATTCGGGCGTGCGGTGGCGACTCGCCCGTCCGCACCCCTGGGATCCCTTCATTCCTCGTTCCTGGAGCCTTCTCCGCTCCTCTTCCTTCCTTCTCCCTCTTGCAGGCCTGGGCCTCTGTTACTAGGCCCGCCTCCGGAGCAGAGCTCATGCAGAGCCCCTGCTCCCTGCCACTTCTGCTCAGACTTCTCTGCACTGAACTAAGATGGTGCCCACCTTTTATACTCCCTTCTCAATGCACCCAGGAACTGCTTCCTCCCTGCTCCTGCACTGCAGGGTTCCCCTTCCTCAGTGTTCCCTCCCCCCACTCCAGCCAGGGACAGGGACTGTCGTGCCCATCTCAGGGGCATATTGGTCGCCCTGCCCCACGGCAATGTGGTCTAATGCATGCAGGTGTCGGGTCCTGATCCACACTCCATCCTTATCTGAGAGTGAGATATCACACCTCTGGGTGAGGTGCAATACGTCTGTAGCAACCGAGCCCTCGGTGCTACAGTTCCATTTATCTTCAGCCTAGGTGACGTATTGTGATACAGGGCCGTGATTTTGGCTATAAAAGGGTCCCCTAGACCCCTACCCCAAGCTTTTTAAGAGAATCATATATGGCGTGCCAGGAGACTCTATGGAATGCTTTCTCAGCATCCAACGAGAGTATCTACTTACAAATTTTTAACTGCATCTAGCCCAGGAAATACTTTGTGCCTAGTAGCAGTGTCTGCTAGTCAGCGGATTATCCCGGCTGTTAAGCAAGCTACACCACCTGTAGTTTGGACACTTAATTTTTTCAAAGGAAATGCTTCGGGACCACGGGATACTTAGTGAAGAGCATCAGGAGGCACCCCAAGGCATAGGGGCTGGGACTGGCACTAGGATGCCTTGCGGTGGACAGCCGAGCTCGATCCTTATAAAAGCTTTTGAACTGCAACAGCTTTAGTGGACGCTACTGGAGCTGGAATTACGCGGCTGCTGGCATGAGACTTGCCCTCCAATAGATCCTTGTAAATGGATTTAAAGTGTATTCATTCAAATTAGAGGGACAATTTAAATTAAAAAGCTTAGAGCTGCCTCCACCACAGGGGGGCTCTCTCGACCCACCAGCGGACAGGCACCAGTATTGGGAGAGGGGGGCTGGCCGTCAGGGTTCACCGCGGCTCTGGCACAAACCCGGCGACACGGAGGTGGCACGGGCAGGAGCGGACTGGCCGTCTCGGCTTCTCACTTTTTGGATTTTAGAAGGACATGACATGCCTATATCTGTGTCTCCCCCTCCTTTTACTCCTCCACCTCTTTTCTTTTCGCATGACTATATGTACTTGTCACTTTTCCATGTGTTAGTTGTGTCTTCTGAGCAGTTTGTCAGCTTTTGGACACCTTTGAAGGTGTTTTCTATGTGTTTCTATGTGTTTTTGTTTGCCTGCCATTGGTTTTAACGGTGTTCGAAGGTGTTCGACGAACAGTTCGACGAACAGTTCGGCTAACACACGGGTGTTCGACGAACCGAACCGAACTCGAACACTACGGGGGTGGCTCAACACTACTCCCCGGTCCCAAATGTTCGACCTCCTACACCTGGTCCAAAAGTGGTTGCAGCCTGAATCTTTTTCCCCAGCACAGATGGTGGAGAGGGTCGTCATGGACAGGTTCATACACTCCCTTCCTTGGCCGGTGCAATCCTGGGTTGCTCAGGGAGATCCCTGGAATGCCGATGATCTGGTGGGTCTAGTGGAAAGGTACCAGGCGGTTGCGAGTTCCTTGGGGAAGTAAGGGTCTTAGCAGCTCCATGCTGGGGTTCCCAAAGGGAGGCTGACACCCAAAAGAGGGGAACCAGAGCCACATCTGGGGGGCATCCAAGAGCCCAGGAGGCGTCTGAGTTGTTGCCAAAGGCCCCATCCAATAATGTGATTTGTTGGAGGTGTCACACCCCAGGTCACAAAGCCGCCCGTTGCCCCATGACCATCGAGCTAATGGACTGCAGCATAGGATGGTGCTGCTCATATTTTGCATACCCTGCCTGTAGTGCTGTTCCTCAACCAGGAGTGGGACCTCAGGCATGTCCTGTATCAGTGAACGGAGTGAAAATGACAGGTCTGTTGAACTCAGGAAGTTTAGTAACCTTAGTGAGGTCCACAGTTCCTCATCCACTGATTCCTGGGAAGATGGTGCGCATCCGCTGTATTCATGGGGACCCTAAAGACTACCCTGTGGACTGACTGGTCATAGACACAAACTGTGGCACTGAATCCCATGAAATTGGCGTAGTCAAGGACCTATTACACCCTGGACTTTGCTTTGTTCTGAAACTTGTGGGGAAAAGCGGGGTCACCTGGTTGCTTGGACAAAAGCAGAGTTATGCCAAAAGCGACCTGCTCCTAAAGTTGGGTTGCAAGGAACTCCGGCCACCTTCCAGAGAGCTATGGACCGGATCCTAGCTCCCCACAAGAAGAATGCAGCGGCCTACCTGGATGACATGATGATCTTCAGCCAAGATTGGGGAAGCCATCTGAGCAAAGTCCAGGCGATACTTGATGCTCTACGGTAGGCGGGGTTTTCCATAAACCTGAAGAAATGTGCCATGGGCATGGAGGGAGCTAAATACTTATGTCATATGTCATAGGCACGGGCGAAATAAAGCCCCAAATAAATTAAGTTGACTCGATCCAGAGTTAGCCACAACCTTTCTCAAAGAAGCAGATCAGAGAATTCCTGTGCATTGTGTGCTGCTACCGCCGGTTTATCCGTAACTTGGCCATGATAGCCGCCCCTTTGACGGACCTCTTTAAAGGGACGAAGTCGGCTGTGGCTAAGTGGACTCCAGAAGCCGAGATGGCTTTCCAGGAACTGAAGCTAGCCCTGTGTAAACAGCCGGTGTTGGTGGCACTGGACTTTTCTAAGTAATTTGTGGTCCAGACAAAAGATGTCGGACTGGGCTCTGTTTTATCAGAATTGGTGAACAGGGAAGAGCACCCCTTAATGTATCTAAGTCAAAAGCTGTCATCCTGCTAGAAGAACTACTCCATAGTGGAGAAGGAATGTTTGGCCATCAAGTGGGCGTTGGACACTCTAAGTTATTGTCTCTTGGGAAGGAAATTAAGGCTAGTGTCAGATAATGCCACACTGAGGTGGATGAGGGTGAAGAAGGGGAACAATGCCGGGCTTTAATGCAGTGGCAAAACGCGCATCGGGAAACGTGTGTGTGGGGCACCATTATCTTGGCGGTAAGCACTTTCCATCGGATGACCGTTTGGTTCTTCCTTCCTAAGTCTATCTGGTATATCTTTCCAACTTTGGATAATGGTTTTCAGGGTCTTATGAGCTTTCTATTTATTATGCACATTTGCACTTTCTATGCATGGTCACTTTACAATATCTACTCACTATCATTTGATAACTAGGCTCTGCATTGTCATTTAATTATTTAGCAGATAGTCTGTAGATAGGTACCTTGCTATTTATTTATTTATTTATGAGCTCTCAGTACTCCTTACTAATGCAGTTGGTTCAGTACCATGGGGTTTGTCCCTTACCTGCCTTATGACTATTGTATTTACTTTTATGGGTATTTTCTATTATAAAATCATGATATATAATTTACTTTACAAATATTACTGTGTATCTAGTATGTAATTATATCATATTCTGTGTCCAACTCTTTGATATCACCTGTTGAATTCTGTTTTTTTAATTTGTTTGTCAATTTTACATAATAAAGTTGTTGAATTTGCTATTATCTGCTGTTGTGCAATCTATAGGTTGTTAGGTTCCTTCTAATGTATACTTAAAATAAGTGCTTTTCTCACTAACCTTCACAGTTGCTTCCACTGTTGTCCAAGGAGAAGCCTTTCTGACATTCACAGGAGAAACTGCCAGGGTTGTTTTGGCATACACCACGAGCTCCGCATAAGGTTGGTTGAGCATTGCACTCATTGTTATCTGTAAATACAAAGCATATGATAAAATAAACATTATACAGATAGAGATACATATATCACATTTTTTATTACCCTACAATACTATAAATTCATTTTTATTTACACCCATTACAGGTACCACTATTTTTTTTATTATTGTCGCTACATCTCCAATGATACACATCATATACTCTAGAAATGTATCAATTATCTTACCAATACATGAAGACTGGTGCTGGGTAAATCCAGGTGGACACTTGCAATTGAAGCTTCCAATAGTGTTAACACAAAGGAACTGGCAGTTGTGCTGTTTTGTTGAACATTCATCCAAGTCTGTAAAATTATAGTATTATGTTTTAGAATCGGATGTTTGTACCCTATTAAAATTCAAGCAGTTTTTCTTTCCTGCTAACAGTTCTTATAAAATGATTAATCTAAAGAAAATGTGGCTTTATAAAAGTCATAATAGGTGGATTGGAGATTTCAGCTTGCGCAGGAAAAAAGCCTTCAAGGGTAGGATAACCATACTTTTAAGTAACTTTTCAGAATAAGTTGTTTTGTGTGTACAAGAGAAATAACACTATATGTGGCCATCGTATGACTTTTGCCATGCATTTTCACCAGCTTATTCATTTTGTAGCACACAGAGACAAGCAACAGCAACATGGAGGATACTATACAGCAGTGCTGAGCTGTCTGGATGTGAATCAGCTCTGGGGTGAGGTTAAACACTTGTTAGAAAGTTTACCATAATCTCTGTAAGTTTCCCTCTGCCTGTTTCCTCTCCCTTCTCTCCCCATTCCATAGAATGTAATGGGCCCTGTCATATGACACCTGCAGTCTCTTTTGTCTGAGCAAGACAGATTTGAGATGGTTTTTCAGGGTGGATGACAAGTTCAGAAGGCAGGGCAAAGGAAGAATTGGGCTGATAAGTGGGAAAGAAAGCTGATTTCTCCACTTTCTCTGCTGATTTAAAACTATATAATAAAATAAAGTTTTGAAATGAAATTTTAACGACTAGTTAAAACCATAGTTAAAATTCATATGATAATCCAGAAACAAATGACCTGCGTGTTTCAAAACTATAAAAGATTTTTAGTCATAGCAATAATAGCAAACCTGCAATGAAACCGGTTTACCAAAGATATGAATTACACAGCATTGTACTTATATATCCAATTAGATCGATTTCATAGTTTAAGCCTAAAGAAGCACAAATGTCCATACATAGGTTCCAATATGTTTCATGGGTCAACAAAAGCCCCGACCAATCTCTTCCTCTCAGTGGACGATTAACCTTTTCAATGCCACAAACCATTAAATGTGAGGTAACTCTTGCTTGATGCTCTAGAAATTGATGAGATACACTAGATACAGAGCAATTACTTTTACTAGGGCTACCTTGTAATGCATTTATATGTTTTGATATTCTAACCTTTAACTTGCGAGTTGTGCAACCTATATATTGAAGCCGACATAATGGACACTCAATAGGGTAAATAGGATGGGTGGTACTGCAATTGATGAAGGATTTTGTAAGAAAAGTAATGTTAGATACTTTGGAGGTAAAGGTCATGGTGTTAGTGACACAAACTGCATCTCAGAGTGACACATCTGAAGCAACCTCAGATAACCATGCCTCTGTCGTTTTTTTGTGTTTCATTGTATTGACAAAGGCTAAGACTATTGTGTAGGGATTTGGATTTTATTTGATGCCTAGTTTAAGGGCTCTAGCAGATAACATGGGAAGATTCTTTTGTATAACTTGATATTTTGATAAATTTTTTTAGTGTAAGGTGTAGAAAATATAAGATGTGCAGCATAGGATGTTATGGGGGTGATTCATTAGGGAGTTTATGCCAGAAATCTGGCTTAAACACCTTAATAAGTCACAATATTTTTACGCAACTCAGAAGTTGGCAGCATTATTGCGACTTATGGCGTTTACACGCTACTCCCGGCCAGTTACGCCAATAAGTTAAATGTAACTTACTCCAGAAATGTATGCCAGTCGCTGACTGGAGTATATTTCTGGCAGTGGCACACTGGGTAACACACACGCCTAATTCATCAAGAGGCACACACTGTCTAATGATTCAGGTGGCTGTACTCGAGCGAGTGCTTCATTAAGACTTGTGTGCACTTCACCAGTCTAAATGACTCTTCCCTTATGTTTTTTTAAAATTTTTGTGACTCTAGCCATTTATATTGCGATTGTACCAATGCAATGGATTGGGCTCTATTTAAACAAGAAGTAGTATAACCCCTTGTGTTTTATTCAATCCTTTTTAACATCGCATTCCCATTTATAGGTAATATCATCTGCACAAGCAAGTCTTTCTTGAACAAACTCTTCAAACCAGGAGATTATTGATGACATGTCGAGAGTGACAACTAGTGGCTTGCAGTAAAATAATGACGCCGGTAGGTTTCCTATAAAGTTGAGTTGATATTTTATTTACATTACTACTGTCCCCTTATAACAAGGCATTGAAAAAAGGTTTAATATTATCAGAGCAAGCACAACTTGCTTGGATGAACTCTCTAACCAAGAGATTTTTGATGACATATCAAAGATAACAACTAGTGGCAACCAAGAAAGAACTGCTGCTGGTAGGTTTCCTACAACGTTGAGCTGATATTTTATTGACATTATTACTGTCCCCTATTAATAAGTCATTGAAAAAATGACTACTACTACTACTGTATGAGGCCCAGTGACCAGAATCAAAAAGGGAGGGCCCGGGGTCTCTTCCTTCTGCTTATGGGGCCTCTTAGGGACAACAGTTCGGCGCATGATGCACCAGGCGGATGGAAATGAGCGCTGTACCTTTAATACGCGGCCGGGTGCATCATGGTCCTGACGCCGGTCATGTGACACACTGCGCGCTCATCTTCAGTCCGGAGGAGAGCAGCGTACGAGCCACATGTGTTGCGGGGACGGCGGCGGCGGGCGGTCAGGCAAGGCATTGTGTGTGTGTGTGTGAGTGTGAGTGTGTTGCGCTGCTGAGGGTATGCTTATGAGGGAGGAGAAGCTGCTGAGGGGGATGCTGATGAGGGAGAAGAGGCAGCTGAGGGAATGCTGGTGAGGGAGAAGAGGCTGCTGATGGGATGCTGATGAGGGAGAAGAGGCTGCTGATGAGGGAGAAGAGGCTGCTGAGGGGATGCTGGTGAGGGAGGAGAGGCTGCTGAGGGGATGCTGGTGAGGGAGAAGAGGCTGCTGATGGGATGCTGATGAGGGAGAAGAGGCTGCTGATGGGATGCTGATGAGGGAGAAGAGACTGCTGAGGGGGATGCTGATGAGGGAGAAGAGGCTGCTGATGGGATGCTGATGAGGGAGAAGAGGCTGCTGATGGGATGCTGATGAGGGAGAAGAGACTGCTGAGGGGGATTCTGATGAGGGAGAAGAGGCTGCTGAGGGGATGCTGGTGAGGGAGAAGAGGCTGCTGAGGGGATGCTGATGAGGGAGAAGAGGCTGCTGAGGGGATGCTGGTGAGGGAGAAGAGGCTGCTGATGGGATGCTGATGGGGGAGAAGAGGCTGCTGAGGGGATGCTTGTGAGGGAGAAGAGGCTGCTGATGGGAAGCTTATGAGGGAGAAGAGGCTGCTGAGGGGATGCTGGTGAGGGAGAAGAGGCTGCTGAGGGAATGCTGGTGAGGGAGAAGAGGCTGCTGAGGGAATGCTGGTGAGGGAGAAGAGGCTGCTGATGGGATGCTGTTGAGGAAGGGGAGGCTGCTAAGGGGATGCTGATGAAAGAGGGGAGGCTGCTGAGGGGATGCTGGTGAGGGAAGGAAGGCTGCTGAGGGGGATGCTGGTGAGGGAGGGGAGGGTGCTGCGGGGGATGCTGATGAGGGAGGGAAGGCTGCTGAGGGGGATGCTGGTGAGGGAGGGGAGGCTGCTGAGGGGATGCTGATGAGGGAGGGAAGGCTGCTGAGGGGAATGCTGATGAGGGAGGGAGGGCTGCTGAGGGGGATGCTGGTGAGGGAGGGGAGGCTGCTGAGGGGAGGCTGATGAAAGAGGGGAGGCTGCTGAGGGGAGGCTGATGAGGGAGGGAAGGCTGCTGAGGGGATGCTGATGAAAGAGGGGAGGCTGCTGAGGGGATGCTGGTGAGGGAGGGAATGCTGCTGAGGGAGATGCTGGTGAGGGAAGGGAGGGTGCTGTGGGGGATGCTGATGAGGGAGGAGAGGCTGCTGAGGGGGATCCTGATGAGGGAGGAGAGGCTGCTGAGGGGATGCTGATGAGGGAGGGAAGGCTGCTGAGGGGATACTGATGAGGGAGGGAAGGCTGCTGAGGGGAGGCTGATGAGGGAGGGAAGGCTGCTGAGGGGATGCTGATGAAAGAGGGGAGGCTGCTGAGGGGATGCTGGTG
The DNA here is from genome assembly GCF_046119375.1 of Phyllobates terribilis. NCBI lineage: Eukaryota > Metazoa > Chordata > Amphibia > Anura > Dendrobatidae > Phyllobates > Phyllobates terribilis. Next base: position 756,687,943 of record NW_027362761.1, on the reverse strand, counting down.
AGGGAGGGAAGGCTGCTGAGGGGAATGCTGGTGAGGGAGGGGAGGCTGCTGAGGGGATGCTGATGAGGGAGGGGAGGCTGCTGAGGGTAGGCTGATGAGGGAGGGAAGGCTGCTGAGGGTAGGCTGATGAGGCAGGGTAGGCTGATGAGGGAGAGAAGGCTGCTGATGGGATGCTGATGAGGGAGGGAAGGCTGCTGAGGGGAGGCTGATGAGGGAGGGGATGCTGATGAGGGAGGAGAGGCTGCTGAGGGGATGCTGATGAGGGAGGGAAGGCTGCTGAGGGGATGCTGATGAGGGAGGGAAGGCTGCTGAGGGGATGCTGATGAGGGAGGGGAGGCTGCTGAGGGGATGCTGATGAGGAGGGAAGGCTGCTGAGGGAGGGAAGGCTGCTGAGGGGATGCTGGTGAGGGAGGGGAGGCTGCTGAGGGGATGCTGGTGAGGGAGGGGAGGCTGCTGAGGGGATGCTGGTGAGGGAGGGGAGGCTGCTGAGGGGATGCTGGTGAGGGAGGGGAGGCTGCTGAGGGGACACTGATGAGGGAGGGGATTCTGGTGAGGGAGGGGAGGCTGCTGAGGGGATGCTGGTGAGGGAGGGGAGGCTGCTGAGGAGACACTGATGAAGGAGAGGAGGCTGCTGAGGGGACACTGATGAGGGAGGGGATTCTGGTGAGGGAGGGGAGGCTGCTGAGGGGATGCTGGTGAGGGAGGGGAGGCTGTTGAGTGGCTGCAGAGCAGGGGCGCCAATTTTGTTTCAAGAGGGTACCAACCTCCGCAGACAGGTACGGACGAGTAGTTGCTAAATGAAGTGGCCCCCCAACCCATCTTTACTCTTGACTATGATCAAGTAGTCAAGAGTAAAGATGGGTTGGGGGGCCACTTCATTTAGCAACTACTCGACTTGATCATTTTTTTATATTATCACTTTGAGTTATCATGTTTTGAGGTGTATTTATATTCTAGAATTTATAGGTTTTTAATGAATACAATAAAGTTATTTTTAGTAGTGTATAATCGGTGAATATATATGCAATAATATACCCTGTTTACATTTATTAATTCAGTGATCGCAGGCTGCGGCGGCAGGCAGGCTGAGGCGGCGGTGGTGGGCAGGTGGCGGCCTGTGGGCAAGCTGAGGCACCATTAGATTCTTCTTGACTGGGCTGCGGGCGCGGCGGTGCCACTGGCTATGTGAGTAGCTAACTTAAGTCCATGTATTAATTTGTCCACCATTTCAGTACATGATTGTATGATGCAATCATTCCCTCCCATCCCCCCTTCCAACCCCAACCAAAATTTATAAATTACTGGATGACCCTGAGCGATGCTGCAAAGCCAAATGCCGAATTACAACATTAGGCGGCAGCGCTCAGCATTCTCCAGTAGCTTATACATTTTGGTTAGGGAGGGAATGATTGATGGTATCTGCAAGAAATACAGATTATAAAAAAGATTATCACAATATGGTTACAATTAGTTTAAAAAAATGTATGTGACACATTCCCTTAAAGAAAAATAAATAAAATATACCTAAAAAATAGTATTGGATATTTTTAAAGGGTTGATTGTGACTTGTAGGATTGATGCTTCCAATAGGTGGCGCTATAGAGTTCAAGTCCTCTTTTTCCCTGAAGAGGCAATTTGCATATTAAATTTCCCAGAGGAGCATTGCACGGCGAATAAGCCTCCTTACCTTGACATGCCAGAGCCGGTATGTCACTCTCCACAAGGAAAAACGTTACCCCTTAGACCTCAGTCCAGAGCCTCTCATCTAGCCAAATCAGTTCTCATACTTTGCACTGATGAGGGCCAACAGCCTGAAACACCGTGTCTGCAAATTGAGATTCTGATTTGGCTTTTATCCTAAGTCATATTGCACGACTCGTTAAAGGGTTGATTGTGACTTGTAGGATTGCTGCTTCCAATAGGTGGTGCTATAGAGTTCAATCTTCTTTTTCTCTGAAGAGGCAATTTGCACATAGGATATTTTTAAGAAATGTTTAATAGGTTAGAGTGCCGTAGGGCCCGACCAGAAGAGTCTACCTTGTCCTGATGGCCGCTTAAAAAATCTTTTGGCCAAAATAAAAGCTGCTGACTATGTATGTGATCTGGTGTTCGATGGGAACTCTTAATGTGTGATTGGTCAGGACGTGGTGCAGAAGTGTAGTTTTTCCAAGAGTGGGTGGTGGGACTGTGGAAGGTTTGAGGGATGGAGGCAGAGCTGGGGTGGAGCCAGGGTGGAGTCTCAAGAGGACCCCGAAATTCCTAGTGGCAGCCCTGAGAGTATATATCATAACCATTATTTGTATTAATCTTGCATCAGCCAGCATGTTAGAGAAGAAGATAGCATGTTTCCATTACCTTTACATGTCTTGCCATCTTCTTGTAGAATGTATCCTCTAGGACATGAGCACTGGTAGCTGCCCTCTGTATTCTTACATATAAAGTTGCAGGGTTTGGGAGACTGAGCACATTCATCCAGATCTGCACATGAAAGCAAATGATTACATGTGATAAATGTAAAATACATCAGATAGATACAATATATTTCCGTTCCCTAGAATGGCAATATGACTTACCCACACATGTGGTTGCTGTGAAATCTGTGGTGTAGCCCAAATTGCAATGACAGCGGAAAGACCCAATAGTGTTTATACACTGGCCATTTTTGCATAGGTTAGGTAGAACTCTGCATTCATCGATGTCTAAAGAAAGAAAGGCATTTATTGTATTGCGAAAAGCCATATTAATATTTTAATTGTTAATTAGTTCTTAATTATTATTATCTGTACCTCTTCCATCTGTGGTGAAGCCAGGACCATGTGGACACATCTTCTTGTAAGCTGCAGTTCCAGGAAGAGGACACAATTCACATTGGTTGCCCCAACCCCGACCTCCATTACAGCAGCATTCAGATTTGGTAACCATGTTGCGATTAGTAGATGAATGCTGGCACATTGTCTGTAGGACTTCAGTGAAACAAGATCCTTGACGGGTATCTAGACATGAAAAATAACCATTAATATCTGCATGCCAAATATAATGAGCATCATTTTACATGCATACAGGTATTGCTGGCTAAGCAGAGATATAAATGAGAGAGTAGATACACTAATCCATGCTGGGTGAGAAATTTGATACATCGCTAGACATCTTTGATTAGTTCCCTTACTGGGCGCCAATAATTTGCACACAGTATCGCTCATCAAGGAACACCGTCTTTCAAATAGTCCACATAATTTTCCATCTAGGTCATGACGCCTTGTTGAGTGGGGCAAAAATTTGTTTAAAATGCCAAAATGCACAGTAAAGAACCACCATTGTCAGCTGCAAATATGTAAAGTTTATATAGTTTATTTAAAATAAATGTATATAATAACATAATATTACTTACCAATACATTCTGTTCCAGAGGCACTGACCTGGAAACCGTCATTGCAATCACATCTGTAACTTCCAATGTTATTTACACAGCGTCCATTGGAGCAAATGCCAGGCTTTGTACGGCATTCATTTTCATCTGGTTAAATAGACGATTGGAGGAAACATTATTGGACAAACATTTTTATTGCAGAAGATATGACTTGGCACGTGTTCATGTAGAGAACATGAAGTAGTAAGTAAACACAAATCAAATTAATTAACACTATGTACCCTACGCAAACAAAAAAGAAATATCTGATAACATACTTGCAAACATTTGTACACACACAGACGTGTTAAGTGGAAGACAAACTATAGCTCAGTATGAAACTGTTTGAATAGTTGGGACTCACCCATGCATCCCTCGCCATCAGGACGTCTCTGCATGCCAGGTGGGCAAATACACATAAAAGTACCAATGAGGTTCTTGCACATCATGCCCTTGGATTCACAGTCATGTAGACCTTCTGCACATTCATCCAAATCTGCAAAGCACAAAATGCATAGTTAGAAATTTTGTCTTTCATAGTAAGTATAGAATAAACTGAACTTAACATTTAAAAAGGTTGTTCTCAAGTTTCATCAACGCCTGAGACGCTGGCCTGAACCATGCTATCTTTGATACTGTAGCAGCATTAGAGGAGTCCGGGGACATTAGATCAGGCCGGACTGTGCACTCAAACAATCTGGCCAGCTTTAGATCAGCATTTACAAGCTCTATTGAAAACAGCTAGTAAGCACTGCACGTGCTCAGTCAGGCTGAGCGGTGGCTGGTAACCTAGACAACAAGGATTAAACAATAAAATAAACAAATTCCTCCATCCTTGAGAACAGAGAGAATTTTTTTACAAAAAGTAAACTGCAAAGTTGTTTGATTTTTTTTTCAATCATTTTGCAATTTTAACCATTACTGGATACTATTATCTTATATATCTTGATATTGTTTCACCGAATATGCAGGGTGTTTTACTTTCTCTATTGTATGTTCATGTAGAATAACAAGATTATAAGCAAATGAAGTGTATACATTAACAGGGCTTTGGACTATCCACTTTTGTTAGGTGCAGACTCTAAGGCTATGTTCACACATCATGTTTTTTTTGTGTCACAAATCTGCTGCAAAACCTGATCTTCAAGAGCATTTTGTTCAGGATTTTTCTTGCAGTTTTGGTGCTTTTTGGTGCGTTTTTTTCTGATTTTTTTTCACTGTCCTTCTGTCTCTTTTTATGCATGTGTAATAGAGGCCAGAGAGCCTTTAAGAGAACTCTTACATGATGCTTCAAAGATGGAGAGAGACTGCCATCTGCTGGCCAGACACAGTCAAGCGGAACCAAGATATACAAGAGAAGTTGAAGGGAGAGCAGATTTAGACGCTGGACCCGGTCAGGTGACTTCCAGGAAGGAGTTCCTGGAGATAAGAGGCCAGCGCGCCAAGCCTGAGGAGTTTTTGGCACCAAGCAGCAGAGGAGCAGACGTGCTCCCTGCATGCCGAGAAGCCCCGCATGCCAGGCCTAAGCCGGAGGCCTGCGAGGTGCCACAGCTGGGCGCCGGTGGATGAGCTCAGGATCCCTCACAGATGTGACCCGAGTGCTGTACCTACTGAGGAGAGTCGGAACCTGCTTGCGGTGCTGAGTGAGTTCGCGGAACCCGGCATCGCCCGCCGACAGACGAGGTCTGGACCCCCCTATCCCCGGCTTGAGAGACTGCCTCCAACGGCCAGAAGAGAGGAGTTGAGAGACTGCTGAGCCAGGAAAGTCACACCAGTGAAAGCAGAAGAGCTGCATACGTGAACAGGGCCGTCACTTCTTCTGTTCACTCACGGTACCGGGACCAGTTGGGTTTAGGTACTCAGGTTGGGAGGGGAACAGTTGGGGCGGAAGAAGCTAAACTTGCTTTAATTGATTTTGTCCGGAAAACACTTGCGGCCTAGCGGGAATAATCGGTGACCCCCGCTAGAGCCATATACAGAGATAAAGAACTGACGTGGTGACTCCCCTGACTGGGTGCACCACATTACTTTGAGAGACTTCGTATTTTGCTAATATTTCAAATTACCGTTCAATACCCTTGTTGTTGTCCCCTTGTTCAGAATACCTGTTATATATATATATATATATATATATATAAACTGTTTATATTCATCTCTGACTGTTCTCACCTTGTGTCTCTGTGCGTTGCATTCCGGCACCTGCATGACATTTGGCGTAGTCGGCAGGATGCAACATTCAGACGCAGAGATGGCAGATCAGTCTGGGGCTGGTTCTGGCCGGAACCATATACCCCTGGGGGCTATGCTCAATCATCTTCCCAAATTCACGGGGGATGGCATGTCACTGTGGGACTGGGTAGAAAGACTGAGAAGTATGCTACGTATGTATCCCCTCGACCCCCCAGCCCAGGCGGAACTGGCCCTCCTAACCCTTGATGGAGAGGCCCAGCAAACTGTGATGTACCGTCCACCTGGGGACCGTGACACCGTGGACAAAGTGATAAAAATCCTAGAGGACATGCATGGTGACACCACAGATCTGGGACACTTGCGCCTATGGTTGTTTCAGCGGGTCCAAGGGGAAAATGAGACCATAAATCAGAATGTTAATGCATTACAGGAAGTGATGGCCCATATCACTAAGAAGGCTCGAGATGGGAACCGAGGACTGGGACCATTGAATGAAGTGTTGCGTGACCAACTGATTGCTGGCTTGAAAGACCCTTCCCTGAGGCAGATCCTGAAGGAGCGGCTGCGTTTGAGTCCTGATCTGGGCTTCCTGGAGGTAGGGGCTGAAGCTAGAGTCCTGGAGAAAGAAGTTCCTGTTCTCAAAGCCACAGTTAGAAGTCATGAGGCAATTACCCCTGGATTCACCAACAAGGAACCTGATTGGGTACGGCAGATACGTCAGGAACTTCGAGATATTCGGGGTGAGCTGAACACTATTAGAAAGGCCCCTGCTGCCTCCTTGCCGATGCAACCTACTGCCCCACGTGGGCGGAGACCAGAGCGAGAAAGACGTTCCTACCAGGCCCCAACACGTCATGTACCCGACCTATCGGTAGAACGAGGACCAGAGTGTTGGACCTGCGGTGGTAGGAGGCATATCTCCAAAGACTGTCCAAACCGAGAAAGGAGGAGGCGGGGGCAGTCGTTAAACTAAGATGCCCCACGGTTGTGGAGCATACTGTGGGGTCTCGAGCTTCAGAGAGTGGAAGAGGGAGCTCTGAAGACATTGTCTCCGAGAGGCCCATTATCTGGGCTGAATTTAATGGGCAGCTAATCCGCTGCCTAATGGACACTGGGTCTCAGGTGACCACTATGCCTGAGGCGTATTTCCAAAGCCACTTTCCTGAAGTTGCTCGTTCCTGGCAGGAGCCCACTGTCAAGCTAGTGACTGCTAATCAACTACCTATCCCAGTAGCGGGAGTAGTATGGATGTCTGTCCGGGCATGTGGAAAGGACCTCGGTCGGAAGGGGATAGTACTGACCACAGGGTCCGAAGGCGATGGACCCATTGTTACCCTGGGCATGAATGTGCTGAAGGAAGTCGGACAGTTCCTGGCCGAGGGCTGTAACAAAAACAACTGGACCCGTGCCACTCGTGACCCAGCTAACAAGAGAGTATTCCAGCATCTCGTGCGGGTCAGTCAAATTCAAAAATTGCCCGCTACCTCTCAGTACCTGGGTAAGGTATCGATACCACCCGAAGCCACAATGACACTGCCAGTGGGACAGACTGTACTCACTTTACCAGTGCTGGCACATGTGTCCTTAGAGGGCGTGGACATTCAAATTGAACCAATGGAGGGAGAGGAAGCGCCCTCAGGACTCCTGGTTGCTCGGATCCGGGCCACCGTGCGGCAGGGTTGAGTGCCCGTGCGTTGCATCAATCTAAGTGGCACGAGTTTACAGTTGTTGCCCCGACAAGAGGTGGCGCGAGTTTGTATAATGCCAGAGGCCCTTACCAGAGCTGACGCTATAGGGCTGGCACCTGTGGAAGGAGAGCCATGGACCCTGGAGGTGTCCCTCAACAGCCAAGAGAATGGAAGAGAACCGTTGGCTGGGCGCCACCTCTTGGAGAAAATGGAGGCTAATATTACTGAGTTTTCTGCTGGACAAGTAAGGCAGATCGAACAACTTCTACAGCGATATCAGGGAGTGTTTGCACAACATGAAGATGATTTCGGGTACATTCGGGACATTCAGCACGAAATACCCACCGGAAATACTGCTCCCATTCGAGAGAGATATCGGCAGATCCCGCCTCAAATGTACCAGGAGGTGAAAGAGATGTTGGCCCACATGTTGTGGAACGGCGTGATCCGCGAAAGTCAGAGTCCTTGGGCGGCTCCTATTGTGCTGGTCCGGAAGAAGGATGGTACCCTGAGATTCTGTGTAGACTATCGGAAGCTGAATGCCTGTACAGTACGGGACTCCTATCCACTCCCCCGAATTGAAGAGTCTCTATCTGCGCTAGGAAGCGCCAAGTTCTTCTCTTCCCTCGACCTGGCCAGTGGCTATTGGCAGGTCCCAGTAGCTGAGAAGGATCGTCCGAAGACAGCTTTTGTTCTCCCTATGGGCCTGTTTGAGTTCAATCGGATGCCGTTCGGGGTAACAAATGCGCCGGGAACCTTCCAAAGACTGATGGAGAGATGCTTGGGGGACCTCAACTTTGAAGCCACTTTAATATATCTGGACGATATCATTATCTATTCCGCTACGTTTGAAGATCATCTCCGCCGACTGGAACAAGTGTTAGAACGGCTTCGGAGGCACGGCCTGAAGATTAAGCCTCGTAAGTGTCGTCTCTTCAAGCGGGAAATTGAATATCTGGGGCACACTGTGTCCAGTGAGGGAGTGCACCCCACTGCGGAGAAAGTAGCTGCCATGCAGAAGTGGCCCACAACTACAGTTCGTTCAAGCTGGAGCTACTGGCACTGGTGTGGGCCATAACCGAGAAATTTGCTGAGTACTTGTCGGGGTCAGAAGTGCAAGTGCGGACAGATAACAACCCTTTGGCCCACTTGGAGAACGCCAAGCTGGGCGCGCTAGAGCCGCGGTGGGTCGCAAGGATGTCCAAATACCAGTATAAAATCGCCTATCGGTCCAAGGCTCTGAACACTCATGCAGATGCCCTGTCCCGGGTTACTCAGACGGGCCCGAAGAGGGATAGAGATGAGGAGCTAGAAGGCGACGAGATTCCGGATTTCAGCCAGTTTGCCGCTGCTGTGGTCGACGCCCAGGAGACCAGAGAGGAGCCGAGGCCCACTCAAATCCTGGGCCGCTCAAGAGACGAGTGAATACATCTGCAACAATCCGACCCAGAGCTGACAAAGCTGAGAGAATGGAAGGGAAGGGAAGCGGCCCTTGGTCAAAGACCCGACCTGGAGGCCAGGGCCGCTTTCCTTCCAACTACCCTACAAATCCTAGGCCAGTGGGAGAGGCTCTTCCTGAAGGATGGCTTGCTATGCTGAAGAATCCAGCTACCTCGAGAGTTTGATGTTACCTGGCAGGTAGTAGTTCCAGAGGCACTGGTAACGCAGCTAGCCCAGGAGGCTCATAAAGAGGTGCTCACTTCAGTGTGGAGAAGACCTTTCGGTGATTGCAACGGCTGGTGTATTGGCCTCAACTGCGGCAAGAAGTTGAAGGGGTCTGCCGAACATGTCGCCAGTGTGAGTTGAACAAACCCCCGGAACAAAGGGCTCCCATTCAGGCCATCCAAACTTCTGCACCCTTGGAAGTCCTGATGATTGACTATCTGATGATCGGAACTTCATACAATGGTTACGGACACTGTTTGGTAATGACTGATCACTTTACCAAGTTCGCAGTAGTGACACCTACCAAAGACCAGACAGCAGAAGCCGCAGCTAAGGCCATCTGTCAAGATTTCATCCGGATTTATGGGTGTCCGAAGCGAATGCATTCTGACCAAGGGGCCGCTTCCAAGGACGAGTGATGGATGAACTATACCGTATCTATGGGATCGACCGATCCCGAACAACGCCTAACCACCCTCAAGGGAATGGCGTATGCGAGCGCTTCAACCGAACCCTGTTGCAAATGTTGCGAATGCTGGAAGCGGACAAAAAGATGAAGTGGCCCGAATTTGTGTCCGAGCTGGTGTGGGTGTATAATAATCGAGTTCATGCGACTACTGGCTACACCCCTTACATGTTGCTGTTTGGAAGGAGTGGACGAGAAATGACTGAACTACAGCTAGACTCAGAAGACTCCGGCCCGGGCAGTAGCCCAAGTACCTGGATTCGAGAGCACAAACGCCGGCTTCATACGGTGAGAAGATTGGTCGCTCAGAAGTTTCAGGAAGTAGAGCAAGCAGATCGGCCCCCAACCTCAGGTGGATCACACCAGCCAGGGGACCGTGTGCTGGTCAGGGCCAAACGATTTGGGAGTAAACTGGACCATCGTTGGGAGGTGATACCATATCGGGTGGTGAAGAAGATTCACCCCGACAACCCAGTCTACGAGGTCAGGCCCGAAGGGGATGACGCCGCGACACCCAGGGTGTTGCACCGTAATATGCTGCGACCTTGCTCTTCTGAAGCAGAGGCCTGTAACGAAGTTGGGCCTTCAAACAAATTGGCTGAGGTGCCGAATACAGGAACCTTGGGGGATGAAGAAGGATGGGCCACAATGCAGTTGGGCCCGTCAGAACCGTCGATGCCAACCCCGAGTGGGACCCAGAATGAATCAAGAAGTGACTTGCAATCCCCAGAGGTTGATTCATCGGATATCCCAGAGTCACCTCCGCAGGAGGAGCCCCGCAAAACTGAGCGGGCTAATGCAGGAATTCCTCCTAACTGGTATGCTCAAGAAGAGTTTATCTGGTCTCAGATCCAACAGAAAACGCAGGAGTGCGCCCAACTCCTGTCTGAGCTTGCACTGCCTGGAAAGAGACGTCAATCCTGCAAGAAATCCACTCGCCCAAGGACTGACGAACAAAAAGGAGGGAGGAATGTAATAGAGGCGAGAGAGCCTTTAAGAGAAATCTTACATGATGCTTCAAAGATGGAGAGAGACTGCCATCTGCTGGCCAGACACAGTCAAGCAGAACCAAGATATACAAGAGAAGTTGAAGGGAGAGCAGATTTAGACGCTGGACCCGGTCAGGTGACTTCCAAGAAGGAGTTCCTGGAGATAAGAGGCCAGCGAACCAAGCCTGAGGAGTTTTTGGCGCCAAGCAGCAGAGAGGAGCAGACGTGCTCCCTGCATGCTGAGAAGCCCCGCGTGGCAGGCCTAAGCCGGAGGCCTGCGAGGTGCCACAGCCGGGCGTCGGTGGATGAGCTCAGGATCCCTCACAGATGTGATCCGAGTGCTGTACCTACTGAGGAGAGTCGGAACCTGCTTGCGGTGCTGAGTGAGTTCGCGGAACCCGACATCGCCCGCCGACAGACGAGGTCTGGACCCCCCTATCCCCGGCTTGAGAGACTGCCTCCAACGGCCAGGAAGAGAGGAGTTGAGAGACTGCTGAGCCAGGAAAGTCACACCAGTGAAAGCAGAAGAGCTGCATACGTGAACAGGGCCGTCGCTTCTTCTGTTCACTCACGGTAACGGGGCCAGTTGGGTTTAGGTACTCAGGTTGGGAGGGGAACAGTTGGGGCGGAAGAAGCTAAACTTGCTTTAATTGATTTTGTCCGGAAAACACTTGCGGCCTAGCGGGACTAACCGGTGACCCCCGCTAGAGCCATATACAGAGATAAAGAACTGACGTGGTGACTCCCCTGACTGGGTGCACCACATTACTTTGAGACACTTCGTATTTTGCTAATATTTCAAATTACCGTTCAATACCCTTGTTGTTATCCCCTTGTTCAGAATACCCGTTATATATATATATAAACTGTTTATATTCATCTCTGACTGTTCTTGCCTTGTGTCTCTGTGTGTTGCATTCCGGCACCTGCATTACACATGTACATAAAGTTCTGTGAAAAAAAGAACCCCATTCTATTTTGGCATCCAAAACGATGAAAAAGCGCTGAAAAACGCTGATGCAAATTTTGATGCGTTTTTGATGCGTTTTTTTCACCACCCATTACTTCCTATGGGTGAAAAAAAACTGAAAAATGCTGAAAGAAGTGCCATGCTCTTTTTTAAAAAAAAAAAAACATGCAAGGCACAAAATCCTGAACTAAAAAAAAACGATGTGTGAACAGAGAATTCTGATTTCTCATAGACTTTGCTGGTACTGCAAAAGGCAGCTGAAAATTTGCATAAAAATCTGCATCAAAAAACACTAAAAAAAAGATTGCTGGCATCTGACTTATTCCCTGGAGTAAAGTGTGAGTAAAATATGACAAATTAATCACTCCTAACTGACTGCCCCACCCCCCAACCCTAGCACAGTAAATGCCATCAGGCAATTAGGTTTGACACATTGTAAGAGGGGGGACTATCAGGCAACTTGGAGTAACACAGTGGGAAAGAGACCCTCTGGCTATTAGGAATGACAGTGGGGAAGGAGGCTGTATAGGGGAGGGGGCTGCATAAGGGGCTGTAGGGGACATACTGGGGTCTGTGGTGACCATACTGTTTTGGGGGCGGTTGGGAACCTTATATTAGGAGCTGTGGTGACCATAGTGTATAGGGGGCTGTGGTGGATATGGCATAAGCCATGGTTCATAAGGGCAGACAGTGTGGCAGGTGTAGCTCCTGAAATTACACTCCCTGTTGAGCCTCACCCCTAAAGTACAACACTTTTTTTTACTTTTGCTAGTATTTTTTGTTGAAAAGGTAACAATTCTAGTAGAGGTGGTTATCAGAGCTTGTTACCTGACCCATCAAAGGTGGTGATGGCATTATGGGTCCTGTTGCCTTAGTCTCTGACCCATTCCTTTGTTTAAGGGCTGAGGGGTGTGGGGCATCATCGGCTTCATCTCCTAGGGCACCAGCCCTGAATATGAGGCCTGTGAGTCGGAAAGCCCAGTGCCAGCGCCAGCACCGCTTCACCTTGCCCAGTATCACACTTTTAATCATATTGTCATCCTTGATGCCGATATAGTCAAAAGCAATAATGGAACAAGAAGCTGTCTGCTCCCTTTTCCATCAATCTCCCTGTGCGTCTGACGTCTCAGACCAGCAGGTGTGATAATGTCACTCCATCGCGACCGCTGTGCCGAGCAGTGCAGATCTTCAGACCACACGCTGAAAAGACCAGAACAGTGGGGAAATGTGAAGAGGTACTATTATTTTGTTTTTAACCAACGTGTATTTTGTGCGGGTCATCATACTATTTGGAATTACACTTTGTCCATTGAAATCAATCGGCTGTCCAAGTAAAACACTGACATCTTGGGTCCCCCAGATCAAGAGAGATTTTCCATAGCTTCCACCTGCTCTAGTTTTTAAAAAGTGAGACTCTTATTAAATTGATAGAAAATGAATGAATGAGATTTTTTTTTACTAAACACTGGGATTATCATGGGCAACTAATGAAGTTAAAATATGTGGCTGAAATGTTGCTGAAGATATCATACCTTTGCACATGCGGCGATCCTCTCTTAGGGTGTACCCAGAAGGACATGTGCATTCATATGATCCATAAGTATTTATACAGCGGAAAGCACACAGCAGAGGATTTGTGCATTCATTTATATCTGAAAAACAATAAAAAAGTGTATATCAAAAGTCAATACAATATAAGTACATTTCACATAAATAAATCCCCTTTATTGCCTTTATTTCCAGTTCTTATGATTTAGCAACACGTGTGATCTTAGCAAAACTCTATGAGCCACAATAAGAGTACTCTTGTTGATGTTACCTTCACAAGTCATCATGGATCCAGGTTCAAACCCTTCATCGCAGGCGCATTCAAATCCTCCAACCACATTAGTACATGTTCCATTGCCACAAGGGTTTCCGATGGAGCACTCATCCGTGTCTGCAAAATAAGAGAAATAAATGTTCTGTGTCTTACAAGTGCTCAGTCTATTCTACAGAACATCTCCATAGTAGTAGTATGGTTACACCGCTCTCAGCAGAACAGTTTTGCTAATAACTAAATCTTACCAAACTCGACCTATATGGGTGCACACGATCCTTTCTGGCAGCGCTTTGAACGCAGCATACTTAATGCTGCGTCCAAAGCGCTGCACCAGGTGAACCCGCATGTGTTCATTGAACCATGCGGATTCACCGCATCCTATACATTGCACTGATAGAATTTCTCTTGCGGAGACTAGCGTCTCCACAAGAGAAATTGACATGCTGCGGTCTGGAAGGACGCGCCGCATGTCCGTCTCCGCGGGTGATCCGCAGGTGCACGGGAATGCATAGTGGGCATCGAATTTCTTGAAATCCCATCCATTATGCTGTAACATCTGGCCGCTGCACAGCGCAAGTGTGCTGAGTCCAATCCACAGCGTTTACTGACCGTGTGTACGTACCCTATTATTCAGAGCCCTACTACGAAACAGGCGACTCTACAATTGAGTCTAAATCAAGTCCGGTTTGTACCAGGAGCATTTACCTTAGTACCATGTCTACCATACCATGAGGACCTTCATGTTGGCAAAATATGAAATAAACGTTTGTGAAGTATGGGAATTTCCCTTTTATGGAAGCTTTTGTAGCAGAGCTTTATTCACAAAAAAGCACACTTTTTTCAATGTACTCACCTACACAATTAACACCTGTGAAGTCAAGGTTATATCCAAATGGACATTCACAGCGGAACGAGCTATCCGTATTAATGCACATCCCATTGACACAAATTCCGGGACTCTCAGCACATTCATTGACATCTAAGCAAAGGGCAGAGGAACAGGTCATAAATGAGTTTTATAAAATGTTATATTTTTTTATAAGTTTCATCTTTCTACCAGAAAAAACAAACAAAACATTGTATAGGGTAATTTTCCTCTCAGTGCTCCTCTATTATCTAGCAGCAGAGCCATGAACAAAAAGCAGCTCTCGCTTTGATGGATCCGGTCGGACTATGAGTTACATGGCTACGAATGGCTTGTATGTAAATACCCTAAGAGACTATTTCCATATTCACATACTGAGAGGAGCAGTGAATGGCCTATATATCTTCTTTTGACGACTTAGAACGTTAAACCTTCAACTATATTTGTATGGACAGCCACTAGAGATGAGCGAACCCAAACTTGAAAGTTTAGTGTCTGGTGCTAAACGCCGAACACGGACTTATTAATAGCACCAATAGATTATAATGAGTACGTGTTCGATCCATGAAAAATATGGAGTGAACACGTCTGAATGAGGCCTTAGAGTGTGAGCGGAATCTTATGCCCCAGTCAACATAATAATGGAAGAGACTGTGGAAAAGGCAAAACTGTAGATTTCTACCAAAGCGCATGGCAACCTTGTGTCTCGTGGTATGTAATGCTTTGCTTGCCGTAATCGCTTACCTTCTCTGGTGTCTGTTCTGTCTTGTACAGAACCATGACCATAAGGACAGAGTTCCCGGAAAGCCTCTGTAAGGAAAAACGGACAGAAATCATTTATTATCATCAAAAATGACACTAACATTGCCTAATCTAATCACCGTTACAGAGAATGCATCACCTCTATGTTTTACTAATAAAAACTATATCCAGTATGTATACATTCCTTTCCTTGCAGATTATAATGATTTCTGCTATGGGGGCAGTCACCTTACATGGCTGCTCTGATCTGTGAACCGCAGCTCAGAGATTTGTATTACATCAGACACAGGGGCATAAGAGGTCTCAATCAGAAAAGGACCTATCGACTCCTATAGGAGAATGATTGGGTAATCTGTGCAGGGAAGAAAAGGAAGAACGCTGTGTCCGCCATGTATTGTCAAAGGTGGAATTCTGCACTACCTGCCTCTGGCTTTATAATAGAGGCTACATAATATAGAGCATAATGTGGAAAACTTTACATTCTCCTTACCACTTGATTCCTGTGGGCACAGCTCACAGGGATCACCCCAGCCTTCGCCGGGCATCGTGCTGCAGCAGCACCTTGCTTTTGTCGTGTTGAAGGCTTTAGGAACGGAGCATTTTCCATTATCAAATCGAGTAAAGCAGAAACTTTGACGGGTGTCTGGGAAGAAATACACAAATAATTCAGTAACTGTTTATTACATTCAAGCAGGCTTGAAAGGTACACTTTATATATTATATAATGATAGTCTATGGAAAATGTAGTGTGTGAGATGACTAGTATTAGTATATAGGTATATTCTTTATAGTACAAGAACGGTTGGCACATCCATTATATTTTGTAACTTCTGACAAAAAGAAGATGTAATGATTACAAAATGTGTGCAATGTACTACAACTTTTACATTATTATTCTTACTTCTGGGTCATCAGCCCTTTTTTGTCCTTTCCCGATGCTGGCGCTTTACAGTACTTTGCTCTGTTCTCAGTAGGGTAGAGCAAAGTGCATCTGTGCTATCCTACCTATCCTCTCAATTCTGGGAAACTCAAAATGTCCTCTTACTAGGTGACCAGAATATATTATTATTAGTGTTGAGCGAGTATGTTCTGTCCGAGTATGCTCGGGCGAGCTCCGAGTATTTACAGCTGCTCGGTGATATGGTTAAATCGCTCCCGTGTGCATGATTTGCAACTGTTTGACAGCTTTATTACATGGGAGGAATGTGTAAGAAATAGACATTCCTCACACGTAATAAAGCTGTCAAACAGTCGCAAATCATGCACACGGAGCGATTTAACCTTATCACCGAGCAGCTATAAATACTCGGAGCTCGGCCCGAGCATACTCGGCGAAAGGGTTAATAGAACATACTCACTCAACACTAATTATTATCCATTGACCAGCTACAGACCAAGTACAATATACCGAAAACTCAATTTTTTAGGCATCTTCAACTTAGATCAGCCCTCCAATCACAACTAAAAACCTAGGGTACAACTATTTCCATATCTGCCTATCCTCTGTTAAGCATTCTTAATTTACAAGGCCCACAGGGTCTCATTTCAACCTTGCACACATAACGGTTATCAATAGGTATTGGAAACTCTCTCCTGAAAGTAAAAACAAATGGGAACTTCTCATTCCCAGTATCTCTGATGAGGACTAGGAGGAGATCCTGGAATCTCTTCTTTCTGTCTCTCCTTCAGCGAATAACAGAATGATTCAATTATATATCATTCATCAATCCTACCTATCCCCATTAAGGTTATACCACATAGGTAGACTACCCTCTTCGGAGTTCTGCATAGTCGTACTCTCAATGCAGACTTCTGGCACATGGTATGGACTTGTCCAATCATCCTCTCCTTTTGGCAAACTATAGTTACTCTCTTATCCTCTGTGATATGCATTCCTCTTCCCTTAGATCCAAAAAATTGTTTATTTGGGATACTAGAGGCAGAAATATAGAGCCATCGCACTAGAATTATTCTCAGAGAAACCCTCTTTCTTGCCAGGAAACTGATAGCTACATGGTGGATGGGTAATTTCCACCCAAAATTACGGTTCTGTGTCGATTTACAGTAGTTAACACAAAATTCGCATACGACAAAGCAGTTTATTAACAATAGGGGCTGCCCTCCGAAGATTGCCAAGGTATGGTACACCCGGAACTCGGCAGTGTTAACGGTCTCTCCCAACTGACTTTCAGTCTCTATACAAGCTCATAGGATAAATGCAGACTCTTCAGCTCTTTCTGGCGCTGCTCCAGTCCCAATCTGCCATTTTATGCCCACAACTTCTGACTAACCGGAAGTCAGAGGCAACGGTCACAAGTCTATGAGAGCCTCGTTGTTGCCCTCAGACTTACATTGAGTTGTGACTTCTGGTCCACCCAGCAAACACTGGAGCGATCTGCAGTTCACAAACTGCAGAAGATGACTGGCACGGCGCCGATAAAAGATGAAGACGGTAGTATTGTAATAGGGGCAGGGTACTTAGATTAGTGACACTGATCCAGCACGGCAATAAACAAATCTCTGGCGTGGTGCTTTAAGGGTTTTGGACCCTTTTTGACAATTAATACACTTGTATAAAGTGTCTAGAAAAGAGTGGGTGACTAAGGCTGTTTGGAAAATACTATAAATTTACTAAAAGTATACTCCTATTTATTGTCTTAAATAAAAAATATAAAACTTAAACTAGAGAGTCTTAAAAATGCTCCTGATTTATCATTCACTAGGAGCCTCTGTGATAGACATGATGCGTTTTCACCCTAGTCTTGTCTAAGTTCACGCTGCTTAATTGTTACACAAGATTTTATAAATCTGCCCCAATATGTGACATATGTTAACCTTTACTTAATGATTGCATAGTTACAACTTTTGTAGGAATGTATAAGTCTGAAAAGGTAACTGACATGAATGTCCACCTTTCAATAACACTTAGGTTTTAAACTACTTTACATAAAAAAACAATGCTGAAAAATTAAGTTCTTAATAAATGTTTATCATGTTCATAATTTTATTTTTCTGATGCAAAGAATTCAAGATACAAACATAGATCTAAAATATAACATTAAGTCTGTCCGCTGCAAATACTAAAGGGGACCTATGAGCTAACTGCATACGGCTTATACAATAAATGTAAAGGGGTTGTTCGGGCGAAATTAAAATTGTACTGGTATCTTGGTATATTAAAAAAACAAAAACCAAATGATGCTATACTCACCTACCCGCACTTTTCTCTATCCTGCACAGGCTGCTCCAAAGTCTGCGTTTACACCAGAAGTGAGATGTCACCATTCCAGCAGCAGGAGGATCGCTGCAGCCTGTGATTGACGGACGTGTTCCGGTGACTTCAGTACTGCAACATCATGATGCTGAAGTCACCCGCCATGGCAGCCAATCACAAGCTGCAATGGACCTGCTGCTAGAATGCTAACGTCTCCCTTCTGTGTGGCCGCAGGTAAGTGCCAGTAGGTAAGTACCGCTTTATGTGCTATTTTTTAATCTACCAAGTCACTAATAAAATTTTAATTTTGGACGGACAACCCAGTAGGCAGTACATTTCAAAGCGTCCTCTAATGAGGCAGACAACATTTTATCTTTTTAATTTCTATCTATTTAGAAATCAGAAAAAAAGAACTTTGTAAAGGCATATCATGAAATTAATCAGCACAAAAATTTTTACCTAAAAAAAATAACACATGATAATGGGACATTTACTTTATATAAAAAAAACACTGTACATGTTGGATATGATATAGATAGGAAGCTAGATGAAGAGTTGATCATATAAAAACACGACTTACCAAAGCAACGCCGTCCATTGTCCGATAGGATAAATCCTGGAAGACATATGCACTGGAAGCTTCCAGGGGTGTTTGTGCAAGTTCCAAATAGGCAGATGTTTGGCTCATCATCACACTCATTAATGTCTGGTTTAAAAAGCAAGAATTAGTTAACATCCAGCCTATCACATACACACACCCATGTCATGCTATATGCTTACCAATACAGTTGTCATTCTGTACAGCATATCCTGGAGGACAGATGCAGCGGAAAGAACCTTCCAGATTCTGGCAAGTACCAGGAGAACAGGTTCCCGGCAGGCTGATGCACTCATTTATATCTAATAACAATGCAGAAAATAAACATTCAGCTTATCCCAACAATACCAACATCCTTTGGTAAGTGATAAGGTGACCCTTCACATACTCTGGGATTTTCGGCTTGGACAGTGCAAATATATTACTGTATTTTGTAAACCATTGAAATGTATGGACAGATTTTATATATAATATTTTAGACTATGGCCTCATGCTTCTCAATTTAAAATATATATAGAGATTTTTAAAATCATCCTAATTTCTCTTCATTGACAATCCCTTATCAATCCCTTATCATCCTGCAAGAAACAGTCTATGGAATGACATATCGACATATGGAATATGAAAATCAAGAGACTTGTCGAAGGTCCTTCTTTCAGAATAGGTAAAGACTTCTTCAAGTCAAGGTCTAATGTCTAAAATACGGCGCAGAAAGCGCAGTGGTGAATACTGTTGTGGGGCACTGTCTAGGGGGGCACTATGTATGAATTTGTTATAGGGTGACTGCATCTCTGCTATGGGGGCATACTGACTAATACCTTTATTAGATCCCTTTGGTATCTAAACAATATGATGTGCGGGCACACACTTACACTTAGGGGTATGTAAAGCAACCCCCTTAGGCTAGAACTATCACATAGCTTCTAGTACAACATGTCTGGAAAGTGAAGCAATCTAATAAAAAAGCTTTTAGCAGATAGAAGAAATGTCCTCGCACTTACCCACGCAGTTCTTTCCATCAGGAGTTATTTCATAGCCTTCCTGGCAAAGACATTGGAAGGAACCAACATTGTTGATGCATTGGCCATTTCTGCAAACTTGTCCCGCAAGAGAGAAGCACTCGTCTATGTCTGCAAGGGTAAAGATAAAGAACCCAATGGTGGGTGAGTGTTAAATCAGCTGTAGACTCTGCTGCCATCTACTGGTGGAGTTACATAACAATAGACCCTGTATGTTTTTGCAAGTTCAATATCCAACAAGAGTGGAGAAGTATTTTTTCAATATATTTTTAAGTAGTAAATCTGAAGCTTTAACTTTTACTGCATAACATGATCACATAGACTTATTGTTTATAGGCTTGTTTTTCCCATAAATGTACAGATTTATGTTTTTTTGGGAAGCAGTATATTTATCTTAATTCTTAAAGAAGTGGTCCGAACTAACATTGATTTTAATCCTATATGTTTATCTATTTAATGTAACAATCTAATTGCTTTTCTAATGTACTTTAATTACAATGTCCCTATCGTTCCCTCTCTCTACTCTCTAACTGCTTTTTTTTCACCTACTTCAGTTTTGATGACATTTCGTTTGAGAATCCCCATTGTATGCTGGGATGCACAAATGAAATGTCATCAGGGGGTAGAGACTGCAGTTGTCAATTTCAACGTATGCTCAGTACGAACTCACTTGTCACTGTGTGATATTTCTTTTCAGTGCACAATGAAAGTGTGCTCCCTTGCCGGCTCTAATGAGAAGTGACAAGAGAGCGCACTGTCAGTGTGCATTGTAAGGAGAGTAGGCAGACAGCAGAAACCAGCCCCGTCCCCGAAAGTGATATCACTCTTGGGGGTGGGGCTGTTCTCTGCTCACCGCATTCTCTCCTTACAATGCACACTGACAGTGCGCTCTCTTGCCTTTCATCACTTCTCATTAAAGCAGTCAAAGGAGTGTACTGTCATTGTGCACTGAAAAGAAATATCACACAGTGACAATGGAGCTCGTGCTGAATTGACTACCAACGCATGCTCAGTAGAGTTGGGACTAGCCCCTCCCCTGAAACAGACGTCATGACTCTTTTTTTCAGGGTGGGGACAGAAGCTGTGGCAGTGACTACAGCTTTTGCCCCCTGATGATGTCCCGTTTGATTATTCCAGCATGCACTGGAGATTCTCAAATGAAATGTCATCAAAATGGAAGTAGGTAACAAAAAAAAAAGCAGTTAAGAGTAAAGAGGGAACAGTAGGGAATTTTTAATTAAAGTATATTAGAAAAGAGATTAGATTATTAGATTAAAGAAACAGACATTTAGAATTAAATCAGTTTTTGTTTTGGACCACCCCTTTAATGTAACTTTTCTCCATATGGAATAAGCACATATTGTGCAAACATCGTCTTACCAATGCAGTCGTTGTTGTGAGTTAGTTCGAAGCCAGGGAAGCAGAGGCAGTTATAAGATCCAACAGTGTTCTTGCAGGTGCCATTGCCACAAGGCTGACGGTCGCACTCATCAATGTCTAAAATGTAGAAACGATACATAACAATCATGATCGATCAATGGGAGACATATTACATCACTTCAAACGCTTTAAAAGACGTAGGTCCCTCACCCATGCACATGGTTTGGTCTGCACTTTCTTTGAAGCCATTGTGACAGATACATTTGTAGCTTCCCGTTGTATCCACACAGGTTCCATGGCTACAGACGTTGGGAATTTCATTACATTCATTACGGCCTGCAGAAAAAAAAAGACATTTTTAGACTAATTCTGTTCATAAACTTAGGACATAATATTATCATTTTGTAAAATGCAGCTGAATGACAGTAAATAAGTAGAGTGTAAGTATTTCTGAATATATACCGTACTCACCAACACAAGCACCGCTGGGAGACAGCTTGTACCCACTGGAACATTCACAGCGATATGATCCTGGGATATTAATGCAATCTGCATTTATCTGGCATAGGTTCTCTCCACTGCTGCACTCATCAATATCTGTCAAATTAACAACGGAAATCAATACGTTCATACTCATAGTGGATGGCAATATACATTTTCAGAACACTATTTCAATTACAGATGGTTTTTGCTTCTGTGCATAAAGAAAGTAGATAGAGATGCTAAAGAGTATTTCATATATCAATAGTACACATGAAATCAGAAAATTTGTAATATATCTTATCAGAGAAATCTGCTTCTTTATTCTCCTGGACTGATCTTTCATTTTCAATTCATGGGTAAAATCTGTAGCCTGTGAAGTCAGATTTTCCCATTACTGAGGATGGAGATGACAGTTGGTACTTTTAAAATTCTATGAAGAGGAGAGGAGGGAGAAGCTAGAGGCAGAGTTGTCCCGATGACAGTTACAGTTCTCCATTGAACTTTATGAGCACCAACTGTCTTCTCCTGTGTCAGTAATGGGAAAATCTGTATTCACTGAAGGCATCTTTTCTTGTGTACTATTGATTTATTTAAAAAAACAAAAACTTTAAACAACTGTTACTTTTTATGTTCCCCATACACATTAGATTAAAGTCAGCCAAACCGGCAATATCGGAGAGATCAGCTGACAGACTAAGTATAGGAGCCTCCTGACTCTCCCCTGACAGGTGACTTTAAGGATTTTAAGGCCCCGTCACACTAAGCGATGCAGCAGCGATCCCGACAAAGATACGACCTGTCAGGGATCGTTGCTGCATCGCTAATACATCGCTGGTGAGCTGTCAAACAGGCAGGCTCACCAGCGATCAGGGGAGCAGCGATATCGTGGAAAGAATCGTTCCACGATGTCCTGCTCCCGTTACCAGCCTGCTGCAAGCAGGAGCAGGCTGGTAACTATGGTAAACATTGCGTTACTAAGTGGCGTGTGCCCCTAGTAACCCGCTGTTTACCATGGATACCACTCTGCTACGGTGCGCGGGAGCCTCCGCTTACCGTAGCAGAGTGGTATCCATGGTAAACAGCGGGTTACTAAGTGCGCGCGTGCCCCTAGTAACCCGATGTTTACCATAGTTACCAGCCAGATCGTTGGTCCCGCTGGTCACACACAGCGATGTGTGCTGGCCAGCGGGAGGCCAACAATCAAAAAATGGTCCAGGACACTTTGCAGCGATCAGCAACCTAACAGCAGGGGCCTGATCGCTGCAAAGTGTCACACATAGCGACATCGCTGGTGAGGTCGCTGGTGAGTCACCAAAACCGTGACACAGCAGCGATCTCGCTAGCGATCTCACTATGTGAGACGGGCTTTTAAGGGTCGGGCAGTTTAAATTTCGATGCTTGACCCTTTTGTTCTCTGGGAGATAAGGCGTCACCTGGGCTGTCTTGCAGCTGCTTTCCTGCTCACCCCATTGATAAAACACCTGCATTCAAATGAGTTCATGTCTATGGGGGAGTCAAGAGAGCTAGCTGTCAGCCGAACGAGAGGCCGAACATGTGTGCAGCCAGCTTAGGAAGAGTCCTAGCAAACCTTCACAGATGAGGAGAATGTTGTTGTAGCTGAATCCCATTGGGCATTCACAGCGGAAGCTTCCAATCTGGTTTATGCACACTCCATTGGTGCAAATGGCTGGGATTTCACTGCACTCATCAATATCTGTAGAAGTAATACATATAATAATGATAATAATAAATATGATAATACTACTACTAATAATAACAATAATAATAATTCTAATAATAATTATACATATGATAATAATGTTCATAGTAATATTAATAATACTACATGTACATATAGTATGACTAATACTAATAATGCATATAATAACACTATTGATAATGAAACCACTACGAATAATAATGCTAATAATAGCACTACATATGAAAATAATGCTAATAGTAATAATAATAATACATTTACATATACTACTAAATATAATATTAGTACATATGATAATACTACTAACTGTATTGATATTATGAATAATAATTATAATAATGATAATCATACATACGATAATACCGTAATACTAATAGTAATAATAATGATACTACTACTAATAATAATATAGTAAATATGATAATTCTACAAATAATAGTATTGATAATTTATTACTGACACTAATATATAATACTTTTAGTACTATTACTACTAATAATAACAATACATATGGAACTACTAATAGTATTGATACTACTACTACTACTACTACTAATAATAATAATGACTCATAGTATATATAACAATACTACTACAAGTACTACTAATAATAATAACAATATACATGGTAATAGTAATACTAATAATAATATGATATGACTCATAGTATATATAACAATACTACTACTAATAGTAATAATAATACATTTGATAATAATATTGTCTTCTATCGTCTGAAAATGATGATCTCATACCCATAGGTTTGCCAGTGCGGATGTCGATAATAAATCCAGGTGCTTGATTTCCGCAAAGAACTTGGTATTCGGCTAGAAAAAATAATAATATCCAGTTTATGAACACTGAAGGCTCAGAATACATATAAAAAGTCATATTTTACATTTATTAAGTCATAGTCCATCTTAACACCCTAACTAACTAGACATGAAGAAAATGTAATTCTACTATACCAATATTATCATGCTGCACTTAGCTTAATATATTGAAATCCTTAAGTATAATCCAACAGTGGCAATTATGTAGGTCACAAACCTGGATGACTTCCAGTATGTACATTGGCACCAGATTCCCTCTAACCTGAGGCTACACGCTTAATACTTACGACTGGCAGGGACGGGACACGGTTCACACGGTTTGTTCCAGGCTTTGCCAATATTGTAGGAGCAGCAGCACATTTTCTTTGTCATGTTGGTTGACAGCTCATTCTCACACGTGTCATTGTAGTTACGATAACACACACTCTTCCTCATATCTGAAGTCAAGGACAAATATGCCATAGGTAAGCAATAAAGGACAATTAGGA
Source organism: Phyllobates terribilis (assembly GCF_046119375.1). NCBI lineage: Eukaryota > Metazoa > Chordata > Amphibia > Anura > Dendrobatidae > Phyllobates > Phyllobates terribilis. Next base: position 756,663,385 of record NW_027362761.1, on the reverse strand, counting down.
AGAGCTAAGATCTACTGTATGATAATGCTTTCTATGTGGCTTTTTAAAGCCTGTTCTTTGACATGTAATACACAATGGTTCAGCATATTAGTGAACTTACCCAGGTAATGAATGGGCAATGTATTAGTCAGTGACCTGGTAGGACTATATTGTCCAAAGCATCACACATCAAGCACACATACTTCTAGATATTGTTTGCAGAGAAGATTTCTGTATTATGTGTATGCTGGTATAGTGTGTATATATCAAGAACAGCAGCAGCACAGAGGAAATGCTTAATATGTAGATGTTGATCATACATACCCATACAGTTGTTTCCTCCATTGACTTGCATGTACTCTGGTGGGCAAACACATGTGTAGTTCCCTAATGTATTATAGCAGGTACCAGGGCCACAGATGCCAATGTGGGCAGAGCACTCGTCAATATCTGGAAACAGGGAGAACAGAATTCAGTTGCAGTATAGCTCATTGCGTAATGAGAAGCATCCTGAACATTATTCGTTTTTCTATCAACCTTCACAGATGCGGGTTTCTTCATTCAGATAGTAGCCAAGTGGGCACTCGCACTGGAAGCTTCCAAAGGTGTTCACACAATTTCCACCCTGACACAGACCAGGTAGTTCTTGGCATTCATCAATATCTGTAGTACACAAAAATGAGATATTTCAAAAAATAAAGTAGTCCATATTTATCAATGTATTTGTGCCTTTTCTGGTGCATTTTATAACGTTTGCTCTGTGACAGATTTATTAACTATGTGCATCATAATTTGGAAACATTTGCGCTATGTACATCACTTTATAAAAGTGGTGTGGAAAGTCAGCGTGCCTAATGCTCGGACAGGATTTAGGAAATCTAACTTTTCAAAAAGTCATAAAAGGGCACAAATCAGAAAAAAAGGTGTCTGTAAGTCTAAGGCACTAGCGTACAAAAAGTGGCATCAATTTAGTCATTGATTAATAAGTTTAAAGAGATTAAAAAAAAACAATATGCTGGAAACAGTTTATCACCAAGCTCACTTGCTCAAAATAGCCTTCTGTACGGTCTATATAACACCTCAACATGGCACATGTTGGTGGGACACGTGATTGGACCCCTCCATCAGTCTCTTCTAATGAAACAGTGCATGGAGGTGGCTGATGGCCCGATCTGGATATGTGCCTCTTCATCAGCGGTCATGATAAGGGCGGGAGTGCTGTGCGGTTCATGGAAAAGGCTGTACTAAAAAGGGGGCAGCACTTCACAATGTAAGAAAATGGCGCTGAACTTGTAATAGGTTTATAATAATAAGCTTTATAAATTGCTGTTTCAAACCCATTAAATACATATAAAATGGCCAGCACCTTTAATGGCAGTGATGTATGCTGTGAAAAATGTTGGCATAAATGGATATCTGTAGTCAGAAATGTGTTACAACATAAATCAATAAAGTAGTTACAAATAAGCTGGAATGATACCACTTTTCAGAAATGTGGACCTATATGACGCTAAAGAGAGTTTATTATAGATTCAGAAGGATATGTCATTCTTCTCACCTTCCAAAATGACTGTAATGGGGTTTGGTCTGAATCCTTCTCCTCCTGGACACAGAGTCTTGTATTCAGCTGAAAGATAAGGCAGATATCTTTTTTTCCCACCATAATCGAGTACTGATCTTCCTATTTTTTTTTTTTTACTTCTGCCTAACAATAGAAAACTTTTCAACATTTTCAACTTACTGGAGTTGCCGAGAGGGCAGCTTTCACATGGGTTACCCCAAGCACGTCCCAAAGAGCAGCAGCAAGAAGCTCTTGTAACCCCGACTCCAATTTCTGCACTGCAAGCAAGGCCAGCATCTCCTCTCATCAGAGTTTCCAAGTAGCAATTTCCAACACGAGTATCTGTATTAATATCGAGAATAAAAATGCAGCTCAGAGACATACTTATACATTGTGCTAAAACAGAACTCTTTATATTAATCATCGAGTACATTTACTTACCGACACAGCCCACACCGGTGGGGTTCAACTCAAAATCCTGTGGACAGTTGCACAAGTAGCTGCCTGGCGTGTTCACACACAACCCATTGATGCAATTCACTGGGTCAGCACACTCGTTCACATCTAAAGTAAAAGTGGATGAGTAAGATAGAACGGCTAGTCTGCACAGAAACATTGGATGTTCTATTAGATCAGGCCAAAAAATACTTTGGTGGTGTAAAATATGCATGAACTACTGCACTACAATCACACGAGCGTATAAAAATTATCCGCTTTTCATCCAAAAAAAGGAAACGATTTTTCTTCTGTATTGTCATCCATATGGCATCTGTTTTTATTATTAGTGAATAAAATTGACAAGACCAAAAACAGTTTCTTTGGTTAATAATTGCAATGACTGAAGCATTTTCTGTTTTTGAGTTTTCGTTTTTTGCTCCCCTTGTTCCCAGAGCCATAGCGTTCTATTTTTTCTTGCAAAAAAATGCAATTCCACAGTTGTTTTTTTTTTTTTTTTCTTTCCACGTTCACTGAATGCTAAAACTGACCTGCCATCATTATTCTCCAGGTCATTACGAGTTTGTAGACACCAAACATGTATAGGTTCTTTTTTATTTAGGTGGTGAAAAAAAATTCCAAAGTTTACTAAAAAAAAACAAACAAAATGGCGCCATTTTCCGAGACCCGTAGCGTCTCCATTTTTCGGGATCTGGGGCTGGGTGAGGGCTTGTTTTTTGCGCGCCTGGCTGATGTTTTTATTGATACCATTTTGGGGTAGATCCGATGTTTTGATTGCCCGTTATTGCATTTTATTGCAATGTTGTGGCGACCAAAAACAGTATTTCTGGCGTTTGGAATTTTTTTCTCATTACGTCGTTTACCGATCGGATTAATTCTTTTTTTATATTGATAGATCGGGCGATTCTGAACCCGGCGATACCAAATATGTGTATGTGGGGTTTATTTTTTATTATTTTATTTTGAATGGGGCAAAAGGGGGGTGATTTAAACTTTTATATTTTTTTAATTTTTTTTATATTTTTTTAAAACAGTTTTTTTTTACACTTTTTGCTTGCTTCTATAGTCGCCATAGGAGACTAGAAGCAGCAACTGTCCGATCGCCTCTGCTACACAGAGATGATGAGCAGATCACCTCTATGTAGCAGAAATGCTCCTGTGCTATGAGCGCCGACCACTAGGTGGCACTCATAGCAATCTTTACATGACAACCACTGGGGTCTGCTGCAGACCCAGGGTTGTCATGCCCACCCATCAGTGACCCGCGATCACGTGGGAGGGGTAAGTGATGCGCTTCCGGCGCGGCACTGTTAAATGCCGCTGTCAGAGATTGACAGCGGCATTTAACTAGTTAACAGCCCCGGGTGGATCGCGATTCCACCCGCGGCTGTTGCGGGCACATGTCAGCTGTAATAATCAGCTGACATGTGCCCGATTCAGTGCGGGCTCAGCGCCGGAGCCCCCGCTGAACCGGCCTTTCCGACTTGGTGCGTACTATTACTGACCACGTTGGAAAGGGGTTAAAAATCGGATACTATAAGGTTGATCTAATTTTTTTGCGCACCATTAGACTAGAATAGATGAGTCTCATCCGATATATGATTTTTTTTCATGTGGACAACTGAAATAACAGTTATCTCAATGGCTTTATTGAATAACATTTGTCCAAGTGCAGTCAGTTTTTTCCACAAACAGCACTCAGACCGAAAATATGGTTGTGTGAACATAGCCCTACATGGGTTTTCTGCGAATAGCTTCTATTTTTATTCTAAAGATGGGTCTCCACGGATCTTTCTAAGGCTGCACTCACGCATTGGTGTAACACATTCATGTGCTGTCCATTTTTATCTTGTGTCTCGAATCTCATGGATCTGATTTTATGGGTTTGAGAACAAAGGCACTCCTTCTCTGGAAAAATATGGATGAGAAAATATGGCTGCAACAGATGTGTGAATGTAGCCTAATTTCCACCCCATTAAAAAGGCTTAATGCTGCCAAGATTATGATCCCTCTGATCCCTATTAAGTGACCTGCGCCGTTTCCGATTCTGCCTCAGATCATGTATCATACATTGCGCGTCATGTTCTTTGTCCTGTTTAGCTTTATTTCACACCCATGCACGCGGAAATCAATACAGATCGTGCATCTGGAAATATCAAAAATGTGAACATGACGCAATAATGCATCTGCCATAAATCCTCACTGGCATTTACATCTTTTACTTCTCAGCTAAACATCCAAATTATGAAAGACTGGAAACTAGAGATGATCGAATTGATCTGCAGAGCATCAACTTCAAGTTGAAATTCCCTGAAATTGATAGGTCCCCAAACAATTTGCGATTCAATTCGCATGGAACGGCCCAAAAAACCCCTGCAAATTAAAATTTCAAAAAGGTTTGATTAACTCTAATTGGAATGTATCCATTGGGATTAACTTACCGGTACAATTTCCCCCACTTCTGTCCAGCTCATAGCCATCATCGCAGGCACACTGGAACATTCCTGGCAGGTTCTGACAAGTACCAAAGACACAAATATTCTGGAATGTACATTCATCGATATCTGAAAGCATAAGATTCAGACACAATCACGTCACGAATACTCACTTGTTAGCCACTAGCCATTTCCTTCTATGTATGACACAAGCATATGATACCACTCACCTTGGCAAGCCTTACTGTCCTCTGTTGGAGTAAAACCCATCTCACATTCACAGCGGTAACCTCCAGGGGCATTTAAGCAGTGACCATTTTCACACAGGTTCACATTGTCCGCACACTCATCAACATCTACAGGAAAATGCAAAGGAACATCTTAACAGTAGACTGGGAATAGCTGGTGGTAATATGACAATATCAGATTGGGTGTTTGAGGTGGTGTAATAAGTTAAGCATCTATACAAAAAAAGTGGTCAGTGGTCAGTGAGGTGGTTTATCATATAAGTTATATGGAAAACATATAGTTGCCTTGATATAGACAGTACTTTCTTGCACAGAACATCAGAATAGTTACAGTTATTGGGATTATTGATCTTTATAATTGTGCAATAACTAATGTCTAAACTGTGGATCGTTGCTGCTATTAGCTGTAATGGTAGTGCTGGACACATTTTACATAAAGTATTTAGCATATTCACATTGAATCCCCTTGTTCCACAAGCTTCTGTAACAATGCAGGGTAGCCTTGTAGCCATGTTGTGCAAAGAAAAACACACCATTTTGCTTAACCACAAAGAGCTTTGCTCTCACTTGTGATGAACTCTGATGACAAATCCGACACCTGAAGTGTCAGGATGCTGATGGCAGCATTGAGGATTGTCAGGGAACTTCAGATGGGAATAGGGTTGAATATACTTGGATTATGCAGGCTAACAATGCTAAGGTGAGAGTCCAGGGCGATCTTCAGATTGAGGATGTAATCGATGACATGCTGGAGAATTTCCATCTTGCTGACCTTCTTGTTTTGCAGAATGCTGGGCACCAGTAGCACTCGTTCATGATGAACAGGAGGCTCATAGGGTCCTCCATTGGCTTATGTTCTTGTAGATGTCCAGGTTATGCTCTCTTTTCCGGAAGGATCGTAGAAGGCTGAATGCTTTCATGTTTGTCGGACTTGTGTAAAGCTGTAATTCCCAATTTATCTCGCAAATACTCTCACAGAGTCAAGTTCAGAGTGAACTACTAATGTTTTTAGTAGTTGAAAATTTACCAGTTGGTACTATACTGCTGTACTATGTCTGCATTTCTGAAATGTTTGCAAGGTAACAGAATAGTTTCTATTTCTTTTTAACTTAGTTACAGTACCTGAGCAAGAAAAGCCATCCCCATTGAAACCCTCACTGCATGTGCACCGGTATGATCCAGGAGTGTTAACGCAATTGGCATTTACATTGCAATTGTGGTCTTCTGAGGAGCATTCATCAAGATCTGAAAAAGGGATGAAAACAAGGTTCAAATTAGGCCAGGGAAACCAAATGGAAATGCTATCAAAGTATTAAATGTAAGGAATAGTAAACCATATTTATAAATTTCAAGCTATTAAAATAGATAATTCTTTATTTTTAAGGTGTAGGGACAGAGGACGTTAGTACTGGTAGGATTACCCATTATGTTCTGTTTTTGTGGATTCTGCACTTCATGTGCTACTTTATCACACTAGATGATGGCACAGCTTCCTCTGCTTCTATGCAGATTGTAACTATCACTGAAGATGCAGTAACACAGGCCATATAGACCCTGCCAGGGGCATTTGTACACCTTGTTATGCTAGCAGCCAAGATAGACAAAATGGCACTTTCTCCTGCTTTTTATGTGTTCTGATTCAACATCTCCCCACTCCTTAAAATGAAATAAATGTGGCAAGCCTGAACTTACTCTGCCTAGAATTAGGTCTTTAAAATTATTTTACATAAAACATAAATAGTCTTACTTACCAACACATTTAAGTCCATCTCCAACCCAGCCCGTTTGGCACTTGCATTTGAAGCTACCGGGTACATTGATACAAGATGCATGGACATCACAGTTGTGAGCACCTATTTCACATTCATCAATGTCTACAGCAATAAGAAAAAGTGGTCTATTAGTGTATGTGATACATATTAGCAGTACTTAGTAAGAGGTACAGTGGAAAAAATATATACCTGTACATCCAGTGGTTCCCTTCTTCACAAAGTAACCCAATTGACAGTGGCAGATGAATGAGCCCTTAGTGTTTTCACACTCTCCGTGTAGGCAGATGTTAGGGTTGAGGTCACACTCATTGACATCTATAAAAAAGAGCAGTACATGTTAATGCTGTGAACTGAACACAAGTGGAATTAATAAGCTGGTCATAGAAGAATTGAACTACTTTACCTATACATGTCTTCATATCCAGAGACGCCATGAAACCATCAAAGCACAAACAACGATATTCTCCAGGAATGTTTGTACATTGTCCACCATCGCAGATGTCTGGGTTGTCCTCACATTCATCAATATCTAGGGTTTAAGAAATCCCATGTTAGAAATGTATGCATGGACGATGATAAAATAAAACACTGACTTGATTACAAGCCAACTAGCCACTATGGTATCAAGTAACATCTACTTTTCATAATTTGACCCACCATTCTATATACTAGAAATACCAATTTATGCCATTTCTTACCAGCACAGGATCTCTTGTCGGGCATAAGGGCATAGCCCTCATTACAGCTGCATTCATAGCTGCCTTCCGAGTTGGTACATTGGGTGTCACATCCTCCGTTCATGATTGTGCATTCATCAATATCTGCAACAGAGCATTGTGTGTATATGTTAGCTTCAGTACAAGGATATGAAACACAAGAGAAATGTTCCTACACCTCAACTCCCGACCTCAGGCTCTGTACTGGATAACATGAGGCCACATGAAAACCTATATCGTAGAGCTCCCCTTACCCATCACCTCAATTTCAGCAGAAGACAACCCAATATTGTAGTATAGGATCTAGAAGACTATCATAAAATTAATTTATGGTGCAAGCTTCCTGTTATCTCTGAAGCGTTAGATATTAATGAGATAGTTACACATTCTAGATCTTTACAGGTTATGCACATTTCATAATTTCCAGTAGATTGTTGTGCATGCACATTCTACATATCAAACAATAAGATTTGATAGAGAGTTTACAATTCCAGATATAACATTGGTGTAGAGCAAAACTGGCAAACTGCCACATCCCGACCCCTTAGCTGTACCTGTCTGGCCCACCGAGTGGGACAACTGAAGGGTTGGAAACCAAAAGTAATGTGGTATTGCAATGTTGACAGCATAGCAGTGTACACCAGATGTGGTTGAAGCATAGACATGACCCATAGAAGCAGGTCACACGTGCACGCGACACAGTAGAACCAAGCAAAAATGAGTACAGGAATGAGACAAAGAGCACAAGGAGAAATAAAGAGAGAGCGGGATAGTGACAGAAACAAAGATACAGTCAGAGAGGCCAGGACCATGATAGAGACAGATGATGACAAGGATAGAGACTATTCCAATAGCGTATTCCCGAGCACCACTCTTTAGTCCCTGCAAGCTTTGTACAACCCTCCACAGCGTTGTAAAGCTATAAACATCCAGGAATCAAGGCACCAGATGTTCTCCTCCGGTTGAACAATTTATTGATGTCAGTTTCGGCCACACAAAGCCTTTATCCAGCCATAGGTGATAAGAGGTGTGCGCATCTATGGCTTCATAAAGGCCCTGTGTGGCCAAAATGTTGCATGTTATTTAACCGGTGTACACTGACATCAAGGAGTCTGGTGCCTTAGTTCCTGGATGATTAAGGATAGACTTTGGGAGAGTATGTTAAAGTAAGGTTCACAACCAATCTAGGTACATTTATGTTTATCATACTTAAGCCTGAATAATAGAAGCAGTATGATTTATAAACTTTATAAAAAGCAGTAAATTATATGGTGTTGATTAGCTGCTATTGGTAAGAATACAAGCTACAATACACCTTATCATAACGCGTATTAACAGCAGCAGCTAGTCAACAAACCTAATTCTGCTCAATATTAAGCTATAAAATTAATATTAATATAACATAATGTTAATTTATTAATTTTGGGCAGTTAATTTCAGCCTATTGATTCGGCCGTCAACATCAGCCCTTAAACTGTGCACCCCTGGTGTGGAGTAACTACTGATTAGAATACTGGACCTCTTACATACATCATTGGACTCCTTCCCACCCACTTTCCAGGGTGTTACTTGAGAATTTAACAAGGTACTTTCCTTAGCTCATGAGAAGGGAATTCTGCTAACCTTCTACAACCTTAGAAGTTGAATAAATCTGATTCGAATAAGAATGTGGTTCCTTTCAGGACATGTAGATTCCAGGAACAGATTGAATAACTCACCCATACAACCCTGCCGATCAGGAGTTGACTGGAAGCCAGAATCACAAGAGCACTGGTAAGTTCCGATCATGTTGACGCACCGGCCATTCTTGCAGAGGTTATCACTCAAGGAACACTCATTTATATCTGGAGAAAATAGAAATCACATGCGCTCATATTCAATAAATGGTTCTTCCCTACAGGTTAAGTTTTTTTGGCCTATGTAGATTCATTATGTAAAAAGTATACTGAATTTTTTTCATACCAACACAGGCATTGCCTTCTGCAGTCAGCTCATGTCCTAAGGGGCAGATACATTCAAAGCTGCCGTCAGTGTTGATGCAGGTTCCTCCCCTACATAGCAGAGGGTCTCGTTCACATTCATCAATGTCTGTAAGTGAAAGGTAGATCAGATCAGTTATTGTTGACTAGGGATCAGATCAACTAGCTGATCCGCTATTTAACTTGACATATAGTATATATTAATACAAAATGTATTACAAAGTACATATATGACTATTTAGTTATTACTCTATCACTGCTTCACGATTTTGAAGTCAAGCAAATCAACTTCCTAAATTCTCTATGTGCCCCTCTCTATGGTACATATACACTTGCTGCCCAAGAGATGAGGCAGGAATTATAGTTGAAGGGGTTGCATTAATTTTTCACTCTATAATTTAGAGATTCCTGCATTATTCAAAGAGTCTTACCACCTTTGAATTCTTTCTTTACAATAAATATTCACCTTAAAGTATAAATGACTACATGTCTGGATGTTCAAGCAACTGACCTATTGAAAGTCATCGGCTTAATGACACTTTTATAATTACCCATGCAGTTCTTCATCATCATGAATCCACTCTCATAACCATCAAAGCATTCGCACTCAAAGCTTCCAGGGGTATTGACGCAAGTGCCGTGTCCGCAGAGGTCAGGAGAGATACGGCATTCATCTATGTCTGTAATTATGATAATAAAACAAGCAATGTTACATATTTTGAAAAAAGACATGGGTCCATCAAGTTCAAACTCTCACCGCCAGTTATACATTGTCTATCACTAGATTATAACCCACAATGCCATTTGTTGTCAAAAAAGCATCGAGTCCTTTTTGTAAAAGCTGTTATAGTGTCTGCCATCACTACCTCTTGTGGTAGGGCATTCCACAGTCTGACTGCTCTAAAGAACCCTTTTCTATTTAGCTGCCGGAATCGCCTTTCTTCCACCCGTAATGAGTGCCCCCTGCTCCTTAGTATGGTCTTTGGAAGGAATAAGTCATGTGCTAGACCTTTGTACTGATCACACATATATTTATACATGTGTCTGTTTTCTAAGCTAAACTAGCCCAATTTTTCCAACCTCTCATCATAAGAGAGGCCTTACAGCCCTTGTAATAATTTAGTTGCCCGCCCTTGAACTGACTCTAACTTCCAAATATCCTTTTTATAATGTGGAGCCAAAAACTGGATCCCATATTCTAGCTGTGACATTACAAGGGATTTATAGAAAGAAGGCAATAGTGCACTGGTGTCAAACGATTTTATCTCTTTTTATAAATGTAAATCATTCCATCACAAGACTGGGGTTTTATGTGGTTGGGATCATGTGTGCCACATACTTATGAGGACTCTCTGCTCGTTCTAACCTGTGCAGTTCCTTTCTTCAGCATCCAGAGCAAAGCCACTCTCACAAATACACCGGAAGCTTCCAATGCTGTTGCGGCATGATCCGTGGTTGCACAAGCTGTTGAATACCTTACATTCATTCACATCTAGGAAGATTAAAAACAAAAGAAAATGTAATGCATATTGAGATAGACTCTGAGTGAAGGTGAAGTCCAGATTTCTCCAGTAATCATTAACCAGGAGTATTACAATACAAAGGAAACCATGTCTAAATTGATTGCACATTTATTGGCTGAATTCTGAAAAACCAACATAGAATTTATTGGTTTTAACCACCACCTATGAATGGCCAAAATAAAACCGTCAGGAGAGCATACAGTCCATGAGGTGTAAGGTTGCATTCACACATCCAAGTTAAATGTCCGTGTTCTGTCCAATTTTTTCTATGACAGCACACAGACCCATAAAGTTTTATGGATCTATTCACACATCTTAGAAAATTACAGACTCAAGTGTGAAATCCTTGAGACTCAGAGCATGTCCTATTGTGATCCGATTTTGAGGATCAGAATAGGACATATTCAATGGGTCTGTGTGCTGTCTGAAAAAAAATCTGTCAGCACACCGACAATTCAAATGGATGTGTGAATGCAGCCAAAATAGGACAGTCATATAGTACAATGTGAATTTCATACTACATAGGACATTATGTGTGAGTGCACTGCCTATTCTAAAATTCCAAAGACTATGGTAAATACAATATAAAGGTGCCTTTCTAGGAGAACCTATATGGTGCTTTTAAACACATCTTCATGTGGAAAGGAATGCAAAATTATACCTAACTCATCATATAGTTATTATTTTTTCAGGCTATAAAAGAAAATGTTACAATACAGTCATATTTAGCATGATCATAATTCGCATCAGAAAAGATCCAGCTGAGCTAGTGAACCATAATACCTTTGTAGAATGGACGACCAGAGAGAACATCGCCTCTGTTCGCAAAGCCAGGTCCTCTCGGACAGATGGTCTTAAATTCATCACTTCCAGGTCTTGGGCATTCCTCACAGTCAATACCCCAGGCAGCACCCACAGTGCAGCAGCACATATCAATTCTGTACTTTCCAGGAAAGGGAGAAGTGCATTCATCCTCATCCCACTTCATATAACACTGTTCCATGCGTATATCTGGGGGGAAAAGTAAGATCATAGAGTAATAAGTATCTACACTGGTTAGCAAGGTTTTATTAAAGTCTGAAAGTTATCCCCTATTTGGTGGATAGGGGATAGTTTCAAATCGCTGGAGTCCAACCTCTGGGACTCCCACCAATGCCAAGAGCCAGGGTTCTGAAGAGCTACCTATGAATACAGCGATGAATCATAAATATTTGTCCAACATAATACATAGTACTTTAGAGAATACATGTAAATAAAAAAAACTGTGATACTATATGATCCCAGAGATCATATGCACATCATGCCCCCCAGGAAGAAGCAAGCAAGGCAAAAAGCACGTCGGGGAGGTGGGACACATCAAACCTGGGATTGATCCACTTTGGCAGTTAACTCCCAAAGTTCAGGTAATTTCTTTACCTATACCTAAGTAGATTCTACAGGGGAAGTAGCAAGTTCTGGGCTATGATCATAGCCTTTGGACCAGGGAAAACCTCAACAGTTTCTGTAAAATAGCTGTTATGCACTAGCATGGTATTAGAATGCAGATCTAGGGGAATTTGCCTTTCTGGTCTATATACTTGTCATTACATGCAGGTTCTTGTGATCCTTTAGAGGCGTTACTTATTGTACATGATTTTAGCTTGAATTTTCATATATATTCTCAATAAACGTTGAAGCTTTTATCATGTTATAGATCTCTTCATTTTCTCTTGGATCATATAATATCACAGGTTTCTTTGATTTACATGAATACAGTGGTGGTAAACCATGTGCACTGCCGCTCCATTCACTCTTATGGGTGTACCAAAATCCAGCTGTGCGCTGTGCTCTGCAAGCTCTGGCGGTTCCATTAAGAATGAATGGAGTGGTACTGCACAAGATCAAACACCGCTCCGTTCACAAGGGGTAATTCAAAGCCTCGTATCTTGGGATCGGTGGAGGTCCCTGTAGTCAGACCCCCAGCAGTCAGGAAGTTATTCCCTATTCCATGGATAGGTGATTATTTTAAAACTTGAGAATACCAATTTAAGCCCTTTTTGCTTTTTATATATCCAAGAGAACTTAAGGACATCATGGTAATCTTATCTTGGCCTTCTAAAAGTGGGAGATGCAGACTTCCGATCATGCGCAGTGCACCTCTCTGATGCCGGGATGCGTGCACATGGCTTCAGAGGCACAATGATGTGATTGCACAAAGACACACGCATGCGCATGATTTGTATAGCACTGGCAATGACGCTGGCTCTTGTAAGCCATGTTATCACGCCCACAGGGGACCGACTAGTCTGGGGGGACATTAACGCCCCATCGCCTAGTCGAAGGCCTCATTTACATATCATAAATGGACTTTAGAAATACTTTTTCTAAAGATCTGTTTGTGTGTAATGTAATAAAAGGGACTGTTAGGAAGGGTATTTATCTATATAGACACAACTGCTGGTGGTTCTGGGGGCACGGGGGACCTGACAGGATCCCTTTAAAGGAAAGTTATTATGAGCTCTTTGACTAATTCTTAGTTGACTTATGCTTCATCCAACAATAGACAGTGCAAAAGGTGCAAATATTGCAAGATATTGAAGGCAAGTCATTTGCAAAAATATTTCAGGTCCAAATAGATGCATTTAATTAATAATAATTAAAACAAATGACCCGAAGGTGGATGACACATTTTCTGCCCTTTATGTTTAGCACAATCTTTGCACCATAGTGCACTCACTGCATAGCATAGTAAAAAATCTACATTTGTGTTTGATTGTAGCTGATCCAAAGCAAACACTCATTACTTCCCTTGTCATGCAGACAGGATGTCATTATGCAGACGCTAAGAAGGCAAAGCTTCAGATCTCATTTGATACATTATGTATTTATTACATACAACATTAATGCTTTCCCTCCATGATTTAAATGACTGCATAAAAGTAATATGTTGACATATCATATGTCATTATTCTTCTTACCGACACAGTTTCTGCCAGATCCATCCAAGATTAGGCCTTCAGGACACTCGCACTTGAATGAACCAGCAGAATTAACACAACGCCCATTAGGGCACACGCCTGGGAATACTTCACACTCATTTACATCTGTAAAATAAAAATGAAAAATAAAAAAACATATTAAGCTTCAGCTGATACAGACAAGTTCATACCGACTCTCCAGAATACTGGAGAGATTTCTCCATGAGGACCAAGCTCTGACACAATAATGAACCCTGATGGTCTAGCAGAAGATGACCCCAGTTGGAGATGACTTTGCCCTCATTCCTTTGCCTCTAGGGTCCTCTTGATTATATGTTTTTTCTGTAGGTGTCCTGTTCCAAGAAACCCTAGTACAACACTAGATATAATTGTCCAACCAAATGAGAAAGGATAACAATTTCTATAACATTAACTACTTCAAAATCACATACTATTCTCATTATTAGGAACATAACGAGTAATTATTTGTGCTTCTAAGGAGCTGTGTACAGATAACAAGTCTTAGTACGTAATTACTTTTGGAAGAAAAGTTTATACTGAATTCTAAATTTTTAATACATGGTTAGAATAACATATTTTACCTTCACATGCTACTCCCTTCTTCCTGGAGTAACCCCGAGGACAGGCAGAGTCTAAATAAAACGCAAAGTGTCATTAACTATATAGATGATAGATATTCCCAGATATATACAATAAAGATATGCACTATTTTTATAATATGGGGCTTACCAATCTCACAACGCTCACAAGGGCTTCCCCAGGCAGCTCCTAAAGTCGCACAGCATTCAGATTTCAAAGTGGCTCCATTGATGTTGACTTCACATCGACCATCTTGGAGATTCAACCAACATGTTCCTTTCATGCTATCTGCATTGCATTAAAAAAAGAATTGGCCAAGGAATAAAGAACCTGAATGTATCATGTCAGAATTATCAGGCAATCTCTGGACAGAACCCTCGTTCCCCCTTATACTCATTTTTGTAAAATGAGGTGTCCTGCAAAATATTACACCGACTGGATTGATGCGCTAAATAATAGATGTCATTTTAATGTTTATTTCATAATCAATAGTAGGCATGAAGATAAGAAGTTTTGTAATATATCTAATCAGATGAGGTCTGTAAAGAGCTGTGTAATTAATGGCGCTATATAAGTGCGTAAAATAAATAAGTAAATCATAGAAATATGCTTCTTTCTCCTCCTGGAGTGATCATTCATTCTCAAAATTCTCAATTCACAAGTAAAAATCTGTATTTTTACATTACTGAAATAGGATATGACATTTTATACTGATGAAATTCTATATACAGGAAAGGGGGAGGAGAAAGGAGGAGCTAGAGGCAAAGCTCCTCCCCACAACATGAAACGTTATAAGCACTAATGGTCATCTTCTATCTCAGTAATGTAATAATCTGTCTACACTGAATACAGATTTTACCAGTGAATTCAGAATTTTCAGTAAGAATGATCAGTCCAGGAGGAGAAAGAAGCAGATTTCACTGATAACATACATTGCAAATTTCTTATTTTCATACATAGTACTGATTTATGAAATAAAAAGTAAAACAATGGTTACTATTTAATGACTTTTATGAAAAAGGAAGTTAATGCTCTGAAAAATCTCACTTTTACATCACACAAGCTTACAATTTAATCCAATGTGTCATTTTTGAAGACTTGAACATTGACCTCCCCTAAACCAGATTAATCTGAATAACACTCACCCACACAAATAGTTCTGGTAGAATCAAGTTTGCTGCCGAATGAGCACTCGCACACAAAAGAGCCGGCATTGTTCCTGCAGACGCCATTAACACAGGGGTTGGATGCACATTCATTGACATCTGAAAAAAAAGGTTGGTGGACCAGTTGCAGAGGAAAGTCAATAAAACCGTCAGGCTCAAAACGGCCAATGATACAATTGTTGATTTAAAGAAACGTCCTGGAACGTTTTAAACAGAAGTGAAGCAGATATCTAAATATATATGAAAAATGTATCCCTACCTTCACAAGTCTCAGACTCCGGCTTAAAGACATAACCCTTGGGGCACGTGCAGGAGTAGCTTCCAGGAGTGTTACGACATAAGCCATTATCACAGAGGAGACGATTCACTGCGCACTCGTCGACATCTGAAATTGGGAGTAAAAGCTTAACTCCTGTTCTTGAGGTTGATCAGATAATACAATATGCATTATATTATTGGAAGCCAATTTCGTAATGTACTACAGCAAACGTACCCACGCAGTTCTTCCCACTTGCATCTGATTCATAGCCCACATTACAGATACAACGATAGCTGCCACGCAAGTTTTCACAGATGCCGTTGGGGCAGATTTCAGAGTTTAATGCGCATTCATTAATATCTAAGTTAAAGAAAAAAAAAAGAATGAAATGAAGTTAATAACATGAATATAAAGTCACTAAACAGACAGCCATCTGCAGACTCTTACCTCTACCATCTGCAGTTATGCCAATACCACCGCTGCAAAGAGCTTGAAATTCAGCTGTAAGATATGAAAGAAAGATTTATTGGTAATTCTCTACATGTCTATTTTGTCTTCATTATTTTGGAATTTGTCCAAACTACAAGCATATTACACTTCCATTGCTAACAGTAGAGTATAGATGATCCCACAGCAGGACACACTGACAATTACATGGTGACCATGACTTATTAACTGACAAGAACTAACTCAATTCTTCATGGCAAGTATCATCTATATTACTATACTCACCAGAGTTCTTGGCAGGGCAAGGCTGGCAGGGTTCACCAAATCCATGGTCAGGATTTGCACAGCAACACTCAGATTTGGTAACAGCACCGGGGGAGGGACGGGCACAAGTTCCCTTTTTAATGTCACCATAACAAGTACTGCGCATGTGGGTGTCCACGCAGACTCTTCCATCAATGCCGATGGTCAGTCCACCCAAGCACTCACAACGGAAGGAACCCTCTGTGTTAATGCAGCGCCCGTTCATGCAGATTCCGGGGGTCTGACATTCATCCACATCTAAAATCATACAGGATCTTTGTCATATGTTGGAATGAAATGTGCACAATCATGAATTTACAGAATAGATGGCACATAAATGTTATCAAAAACACAGGCAAACAGTCACATTTATATGTATTAGTCAGGAAAGATTCCTGTATGAAGAATATGACTAAAATAACATTACATGTTTGTTAAAACAGAAGGATGTTGATTAAAAAAAGTTCAGGAAGGTTCCAGAATTAAGATAACAATGACAGAAAAACATCTTTTCATAACACGATAAAACAAGATTTCTGTTAACCTAAGACTTACAGCCATCTGGAGCCCTTCTCCGGGTGAAAGACAATAATCTTATTTGCTCTTACACAAAAGCGTTTGCATGTATTTCTTTCTAATCCATCAAAACCTCTATCTAATGTCATGGATACATGCAAGATCATATAGGCGAAGTCTTCGATCTCAGGCCATCACTGATTTTCAGGCATCTCACCCCTTTGGGCACTGCTCATAGACTTTTGTTGTTGGAAATCTGAAATCTCATATTGGAAATCAGTGAAGGTCAGTGATCCTCCCACATTTACTTATGACATCTGATCACTTTAGATATTATTAGGAATATTATTAGGAATGTGGAACTTTCTAATTGTGTCATGTTGCACACAGAGATATAGCACTAGCTAGCATTACCGTTACAGCTGAGCTGGAGCACTAACATTTTGTGCTTTCGGTGTTCTCATATCTTTTTTGTCCAGCTACGCCAAAATAGGTGGAACTGAGGCATGATTAGGGCATGGCTACTGATGCTCGTCAAATTCAGGACGACCAACGGCGTTTGCTACATCACAAATCTTACTCCCACAGGGACTGGAGTAAGATTTGTGTGAAGCGCATGCCACTCATCAGAAGCTCCTGATTCATTAAGAGGCATATGCCTCATGAAGACCAGAATGAAGATTGCCAGTCTTGATGAATTGGGCCCATAGTGTATAAATGGCCTCACTACACAAAGAAGCATGCTACTTGAGGCTAGATTCACACATCCATGTGAATCTGATGCGAGTCTCATGGATCCAGTTTTAAAACTGATGTGCGTATGGCTCAATGAAACTCTATGGGTTAGAGCGCTGTCCGAAAAAAACCCAGATGTGAGAATCTAGCCTTAAAAGCATAGTGTTTCGCCAATCTGAAGATAACGTTTGCTACATCTGAAGTGCTCAAAGTGAGTTGCGATGGAAGGGGATAGCAATTTGCCATTCTTCCTCTTGGCACCAACAAATAATAAGCAGTATATATTCCAAATATAACAGATTTGTGCTTTAGCATAGTAAGTTTATCACTTCTTACCAACACAGTAGCGTCCATTTGGTGCCAATACAAAGCCTGTCTTACAGATGCACTTAAAGCTGCCGTCCTCATTAATACACATCCCATTCAAGCACATATTTGTGGTGGCGCACTCATCGTGATCTGTGGGAAAGATTGTATTAGCTGACGGACCACACAAAAGCCTAATTAGTTTCCCTTTTATTTATCTTACTGTTGTATATTTTTGATCTTTTTCAGCTGCAGCCAAATAAGCGGACATTTGACCCAGGGATTTCATGAGCAATACAGTGTAATTTGAAATGGCACTGAACCCAGTTCACAGCAAAGATGACAATTTATGCTTGTTTTATTGGCATCCTCAAGGGCCCTAATAGATGTGTAATGTAAGCTTAGAACAACAAGACAGAGGAAAAAATCTCATGGGTTTAAGCAGAATGATTCCGTTAGATGTAATAGGAAATTGTTAATTGGCCGTTAAAAGTGTAGACGGAGTGAAAGATAAGAAGACTATATCTGATTTTACGAACCCACAGGAGAGGTAGAAGCCAAGGACGTAACGATAGCTGTTGTAGAGGGTGT
This sequence comes from Phyllobates terribilis, assembly GCF_046119375.1. NCBI lineage: Eukaryota > Metazoa > Chordata > Amphibia > Anura > Dendrobatidae > Phyllobates > Phyllobates terribilis. The sequence continues at coordinate 756,644,836 of NW_027362761.1, read as the reverse complement.
GACCACGAGCGGGTTCATGTGGGACGGGGGCAAGCCGGCGCCCGCACCTACTTCACCTGGATGTGTGGCCTCGGATGCACATTCAGGTGAATTGTATTGTTGAGCAGAGACCCGCCAGTTCCCTGCATCACAATGCACACAATCACAGCCTGGCAGCTGACGTCAGCTTGCCTGTCATGGGCGGCACATGGCAGCAACATCATGCACTGACTGTGCCGACATGCCGAAATCAGCTGCCGACTTTTGCGTCAGCTATAGAAGAGGACACCGCATCTCGCAGAAGTGGGGGAACATAAGAATAATCGTTTGTTTCTGTTTAAATTGTGCTGAAGAAGAATGAAAGACATTATTACTGGAAGTGGCCCAGGATGGGGGACATTATACCAATAAGATGCCCAGGATGGAAGATGTTGTTAAAGGATAAATCCCTTGATGGAGGGGGGCATTATTACAGGAAGGGGACATTATTACTGGAAGGGGCAAGGTGGGGGACATTATTACTGGAAGTGGTCCAGGTGGGGGACATTGTACCGGGAAGGGGCCCAGAATGAGGGGTATTATACCAGGAAGGAGGACATTATACTAGGATGGGGGACATTGTTATAGAATGGGGAGACATTATTAAAGGAAGGGGCCCAGGACGGGGGACATTAATTAAAGAGGAGGCCAAGAGGCCAGGAGGGGGACAATATTACAGGAATGTGCCAGGATGGGGGATGTTATACCAGGAAGGGACCCAGGGACATTGTTATAGGATGGGACCAAGGATGGAGGGGTGCATTATTATAGGAAGGGAACAGGAGAGGGGCATTATTACTGGAAGGGGCAAAGAGGGGGACATTATTTTTGGAATGAACTAATAGGGGGACATTATTACTGGAAGGAGCAAGGAGGGGGATGTTATTACTGGAAATGGCCCAGGAGGGGAACATTATTACTGGAAATCACCCAGGATGGAGGACTTTATACTAGGAAGTGGCCAGGATGGGGGACATTATGCCTAGAAGGGGCCCAACATGGGGACATTATACCAGGAGGGGGCCCAGGATGGGGGACAGTATACCAAGAAGGGGAGCATTATACCAGGATGGGGGACATTTTTATAGGATGGGGGCATTATTACAGAAATGGGCCCAAAACAGGGGACATTAATTTAGGAAGGGGCCCGGATGGGGCTCCGGATGGTGGGGGCTTTATTACAGGACAGGGCCAGGAGGGGGACATTGTTACTGGAAGGGGCCAGAAGGGGGACATTATTACTGGAAGGGGCCAGGAGGTGGATGTTATTACTGGAAATGGTCCAGGAGGGGGACATTATTACTGGAAGGAGCCCAGGATGGAGGATGTTATATCTGGAAGTGGCCCAGGATGGGGGACATTATACCAGGAAGGGGCCCAAGATGGGGGGACATTATACCTCCAAGGGGGACATTATACCAGGATTGGGGACATTCTTATAGGGTGGGGGGAATTATTACAAGAAGGGGCCCAGGACAGGGGACATTAATTCAGGAAAGCGCCGAGATTGGGGTGAATACGCATATTTTTATTGGTTCTAGAATGCCAGAAGGGCCCATACATCTGACCAACATGCAGGTGGGGACCCAGATACAGATGTTGCACAGGGGCCCATCGCACCCTAGTTGCGCCATTGGTAAAGGTCACACGGGCAAAAGGGTAGATCCCTGAATTTCAAATAATTTATATTCAATGTCTTTGTGTAACCTATTGCATACATTTAGTAAGCAGTCATAATTCTTCTCAAGGACAGTGTCCTACTGATTTTGACTTAAAGTAGAATAATATGATTTTCAGCCTCACAGCCCATATTACATAATAATTATCTCCTTGGGCGGGGCAAAGGAACAAAATTGAAGACAAGACATATACACATATGTGAAATGAAGGGCACAAATTTGCGAGATAGGTTTGCACATCATTGTTAAGCATTATGGTATATGAATGTTTTTTGAAAATTGTGGGGGTTCACAAGCTGCATTTGGTATTCTTTGATAATTGAGACGTTGCAGGCTTTGAATATTCAACTGGGAAAAAAAAATCCAATGAATTATTAAGAGAAAAGTTATAATACAATCTACAAAGACTTGACATTTTCCAACTTACCCACACAATTCTTTCCATCTGGAGTAGTCTCAAACCCAGCATTACAGATACACTGGAAACTGCCCTCTGTGTTCACACATCGGCCATTCCTGCACATCACTCCATTCATGATGCATTCATCAATATCTGCAATGATGCACCATCAGGTTTAAAGATGTATATAAAACCATGTCAATATCAATCTTAGAATGTGAATATTTATGATTAGTAATGATGTATATTTGATGTAATGCTTAGAATTAATCTAATTATTAAACAATTGTGATAGACACTTTATGTGACTCTCTGTAAGTTATGTTACTACGGGGTCACACTAGTGACTACTATTGGTAGTTCTTGGCATTTGGGCTGTTGTTCACTTTACAAAACAAGCTTTGCCCTATGGTCCAATAGCTGTCTGCATACATACATACATACATACATACATACATATTGAGTCAGATGTCACCTACCGATGCATGCTTGTTTGGTTGGGTTGCTCTGGAATCCTTCATGACACCTACAGTGGTATGATCCTTGTGTGTTCACACAGTCTCCATGAATGCATGGACTGCTGGCACACTCATCCACATCTACAAGCAAACAATTTGTGTTAAATAAGAGGAATTTTTTGGAATTCTAAACCCCAAAACTGTTGTTTAATTTTTCTCTTGCTACATTTTATCTGAACAGTTCATTGCTTATCTTTTACATAACGAGGAAAATAAGTGAAGTCTAATTCTCTTTCCTATGCTGGCAAATGACATATTTTCAGATTCTACTACTTATTCATCCATGTCTTCTGAAGGTGACCACTAGAGATGGACAAATCATTTGAAATTTGGATTTGCCAGCTTTGCTGAATTTGCCCCCAAAATTGATTCACAGTGTATAAGTTCACTGCGGCTCCTAATTCTGCAAAGCCTTTAGTTGCCCAGAAAAAACATGTATAACTCTTGGAGGTCTCCTAGGATTGTATTGAACGTGTTTTGAGCTCTTAAAAGCAAGCATAGCCTTATTAATGTCCATGTGACCTCAGCCTATCTGGCTAGGAAAAAACAGATGGTAACTGGTGGTAACCATCAGCTGTATTCGGATGGTGACTGTGAGTCCAATATTGGACTATTACAACAGAAAAGTGTGCCAAAAAGGCAAAACATTTTTCTTTTCAAAACACACTATGTGAGGTAGTCAGTTGTGTTTCATTTTCTGAAATATGGAGATTTTTTTTTGTCTTTTAAAAATAAATAAATAATTATGGCTTGCCTGCCTCACTGTCCAGGAAGCACACTTTCTGTGACAAACAAGCCTTGGTTTCAGGATTTTTGGTTAACAGCAAAATTTGGACACAGAGGGTATTAAAAATGCCCTGATTATTTGCAGTGTGTGAAGAATAAAAATAACACTGTTATTAAGGTGCTGTTACTGCAGTATATCACAGATCAATCAATTCACAATCACACAGTGACTATACAGCTACAGCACTTTTCTAACTATTACTTGAACCTTTGCATTATCTTTCACAGACTGAGACTACCACTGTTATTTTCGATGTGCTCTAGCACTGCAGTAGTACACCACAATAAGATTAGGCTTATTTCTATCCCAATGTGAAATGAGCTGTGCTCTCTGACCTTCTATCCCTAGCCTGTGAAATCCTAAAATGGCCCTATTCTTTTATACTGGCGGTGATAGTGTCCCCTGATTGGCTGCACTAGACCATGTGATAGCTGCAAAGCATTATTGGGAAGCCCAGGCAGCCGACGACTGACTTTATTAGCCTGCTCACTGGCTGCTACAGTATTCAGCAGTGTATGAATTGACCCAAGGAACTTTTTTTCTTTTTTATTGTGATCCTCATGAATCAAATAACAAAATGTTAAAATTCATGGAAACCTGTGAATTTGAGGAAATTGATCCACTGGAGATTGATCTGCTCATCTATAATGACCACCGTAAAAACTACAAATTTATTTTTATTTAAGGCTAAAAACACACAATGTTGACTGAGAAAGTTCTTTTGCAGGGTAACTTAGTTGCTATCCAATCCTTATTCATAAAACTTAATTTTTGGGGATTTTGGAATATTTTCCAATTTTACATTTACCTGCCATTTAGCCTGTAAAAAAATATTTTCGCTTTGATTTTATTTCTACTCACCTATACATTCCAGTCGGCTGTCCTGTTTATAGCCCATATTGCATTCACATCGATAATTGGATGGTGTGGGGATACAACGCCCATTCTGGCACAAATTGGTGAAGTGTTTGCAGATATCTCCAGTCTGGTTCAGTGTTGCTGTTCCTAATATAGTGAAAACATTTATACAAAAATTAATTAAGACTAGAATTAATTTTTTTTTGCATTCTCCTCTCTCTTTTTATTATTCTTTCTGTCTCAGATTTATTTTTTCACTTTATTTTCCTACATTTTGTTTTAGGCATAATTAGCAATCATGAAGGAACCAACTGAAATGAAACTTGAGAAAATCTAAAGTAAACATGGAGTAATATAATCCTGTATTTTTTAAGTTTGTATAGTACCTAGAGTTGCCCATTGCTTTCTAAGCTTTATGGCTATCCAACGATTCTTTTCTCTTAAACTTTTATCTTACCAATTTCTGTGCCCACACTAGGCAATCCCGATATTGGTCCTTGCCCATTAGGTCCAGTACCAATAGGGCCAAATATATTAGGTCCAGTTCCACCATTTACTCCTGGTCCAATTACACCTGGTCCTGGTCCAATTCCAGGATAGGTTCCTGGGTATGCAGGGCCTAGAGGTAGGCTTTCAATACAAAGTCTTCGATATTCATCTAGAAATGTTACATAATGTGCCATGTTAGTGTTGTATTTAAGTACATTTAATGGGAATCCGTCAGCAGGCATTTGCTATATAATCTGACAGCAGCATGGGGTAGGGACAATGACCCTGATGTATTACTTAGTAGATTGGGTGCAGCAGTTATGATAGAGTCACAGTTTTCTCTGCTGAAAATCTAGCAGAGCTCAGTTGTTGAGCTTATTATAACCCCACCCACACCACAGCTTTCTAGTGACAGAGATCTACTAATCAGTGCTGGGGGTGTGGTTGGACTAGGAGGCATGTGCTAAGTTGTCCTGTAATGATAATCTCCTGCTGATAAAACCATGATTGTATTGAAACAGCAAAATACAGCCCAGTAAGTGACACAGCACTATAATCAGGGACTCCGCTCCTACATTATGTTGCCCTCAGATTACATAGCAAAAACCTGTTGACAGATTCCCTTTAAGATTAAAAACATAGAACTATTGTTCTACTTTTTACTCATAGGCCTCAATTCTAATATGAATTGATTTGAAAACTTTTTGATGAACATGGAGTTGGATAAAATGTTGTGAATTTTGTAGTTTTCATGACAGTTTCGCTCAGTTCCACTAAAATTAGCAGTACTGGGGTGGGTCGGGAAGTGATGCAACTGCATGTCTAATACATGACAGCCTGTGACGTTCCTTTTGCCAGGAGTCTTACTCCAGTCACTTACTGGAGTAAGGTTTGTGGTAAGGAGAACACCACTTGTCAGATGATCCTGATTCATGTGCCGCTTAATGAATCAGGAGCGTCTGACTACAAAACGTACTGTCATAAAGACGGGCATCAATATCGCCAATCTTGAAGAATCGGGCCATGGTTGCCGAATATTTTTCCTGTCCTTCTATATCACGACATATGAAGTATGAAATAAGATGTATCAGAAAAATGAATTCTCATCCACTAAATTTACAGAAATAACTATGGAGAAAGTGATCTGGAATTTTACTACCCCATTTGACATTTAATAGTCTATGACACCCAGTCCACAACAGTATAGTTTTATTATTTCATAAAGTCCAGGGTTTACTAGGAGCATCTTTATGCTGGAACGTAGAATCCACACATGTAAACTACAGAACTTACCGCTCCCTCTGACTGGACACATCTCAGGAATCTGGCCTAATGCCCAACATCGCCCATTATCACAGCAACATTGTCCTTTAGTGTATTGGCCAGGAAGCTCTCCAGCACATCGACCCCCAATTAATGCAGATAAACAGCTCCCTGTCCTCTGATCTGGAAAAGAAGTGTTTAATACTTTGTCAACATTATTATTACAAAACAAAATACAGCAATTCTGTCATTATTTTTTCATGTTATTTTTTTGCATTCACCATTTAAAATAAATAAAAGTATTATTTTTTTTTGCTCAAGAAAATAACTTTTTTAAACAATATTTTTTTGCATCATATTCTGACTGAGAGCCATATATTTTTTCATTTTGCTTGTTGTTTTTACATAACAAGCTATAGTTTTTATTGATACCATTTTGGGATCCACACGACTTTTTGATTATTTTTTCTTTCTTTTTATGTGAGGCAAGATTAACAAAAATGTCAGTTCCGGTGCTTAGTTGTTTTTGTACTGATCACTATGGATGCAATTAAACCAGATATATGACTTTTTTGTACATTAGTATTTTTATTACATTGAACAACTTTTTAGAAGAAAAAATGGGATTTTTAAAATGTTTTTACATATTTTTTTAAACACTTAAAAAATGTTTTTTTCCACAATATTTATTAGTCCCATAAGGGAACTTAAACCCCTTTAAAGCCTGGGGCGTATTAGTATGCCCAAGGCTATCACCCCCGGTTCAGTGAGAGCTCCGGGGGTGAGCCTGCACTGAACCGAGCACATGTCAGCTGATTATTACAGCTGACATGTGCCCACAACAGCCGCGAGTGGAATCGCGATCCACCCGTGGCAGTTAACATGTTAAATGCCGCTGTCAATAGTGCCATGCCGGAAGCGCGTCACTTACCCCGCCCATGGGTGACCCGTTCACGTGATAGCAGGTCACTGATGGGTGGGCATGACAACCCTGGGTCTGCAGCACACCCCGGTGGTTGTCATGTAATGATCGCTATGAGCGCCACCTAGAGGCGATCGGACAGTTGCTGCTTCTAGTCTCCTATGGAGACTATAGAAGCAAGCAAAAACTGTAAAAAAATGTTTTTAAAAATATGAAAAAAATCTAAAAGTTTAAATCACTCCCCTTTTGCCCCATTCAAAATAAAATAATAAAAAAAAAAACCACATACACATATTTGGTATCGCTGCGTTCAGAATCGCCCGATCTATCAAAATAAAAAAAGAATTAATCCGATTGGTAAACAGCGTAACGAGAAAAAAATTCTAAACGCAAGAATTACTTTTTTTGGTCGCTGCAACATTGCAATAAAATGCAATACCGGGCAATCAAAACATTGGATCTACCCAAAAATGGTATCAATAAAAGCGTCAGCTCGACGCGCAAAAAATAAGCCCTCACCCGGCCCCAGATCCTGAAAAATGGAGACGCTATGGGTCTTGGAAAATGGCGCTTTTTTTTTTTTTTTTTTAGCAAACTTTGGATTTTTTTCACCACTTAAATAAAAAAGAACCTATACATGTTTAGTGTCTACGAACTCATAATGACCTGGAGAATAATAACGGCAGGTCAGTTTTAGCATTCAGTGAATGTGGTTAAAAAAAATAAATCTGTGGTATTGCACTTTTTTTGCAATTTCACCGCACTTCAATTTTTTTTCCCGTTTTCCCGTATACGATATGGTAAAACCAGTAATGTCGTTCAAAAGTACAACTCGTCCCGCAAAAAATAAGCTCTCACACGGCCATATTGACCAAAAAATAAAAACGCTATGGCTCTGGGAACAAGGAGAGCAAGAAACGAAAATGAAAAAACGGGTCCTTAAGGGGTTAAGGTGTGAGCCTTTGATGACCATATATAACAGTGCATTACTTACGTATTGCAGTGCATTATGTAGCCTGTTAGTGTTAGGCTAGTGTCACACAACCGTTTTCTCCCTGGAAAAACAGTCTGATTATGCTAATGTGACTCTGATCAGCGTTTCATCAGAGTTTATTCAGCGTGAATGTGATTTTCTTTGAAGGTGGTGAGAAAAAAAAAGATGCGCCACCTTCACTATTATGTCAGTTTGTGAAAACCGGACCGCACTCAGATGTCATCTGAGTGTGGCCCGATTTTTTTCACGGACCCATGGACTTGAATGGGTGAGTGACATCTGATTCTCAGAGACAAATCGTGCATGCTGCAATTTTTTTCTTCAGACCACTCAGTCTGAGGGAAAAAAATCAGACATGAGCACAGCCCCATAGAATAACATGGGTACGAGTGCTAGCCGTCAAAACCACAGATCGCACTCATCCAATTAAAATGGTCATGTGTATAAGCCCTTATACTGACCGGTAATATAATGACTGTTCCTTTGATCTATGGTAGCCGTCAGGCCAATATTAGGCTTCCTATTACCATAGAAACCACAGGCTCCTCACAATCGCGCTGCGGGGAACTGATGAAGATACTGAGAGAGCAATATCTGCATCAAACTTCTTACATGCTGTGGTTACTATTGACAATATAATCAGTTAAAGTTAAAAAGATGAAGAATGCATTGTTGAGGAGAGCCATAGGATCAAATACTTAATTAACCTCAAGACATAGGAGATTGAGAGAAAAGACCCACAAAGTCTATTATTTCACCTTACATAAGGTTGTTTAGATCAAAAGATGGCTGCCATTTCCTGTTTCATCACACCATGCTCTGTTCTGGGAGGAAGCTGCATTCTATAGAAGGACTAACCAACCACAGAGCGACACATCGCATGGACTACGCCCCCTGATGACCTCATGGACCAACCCACCCTGATGACCTCATGGACCACGCCCCCTGATGACCTCATGGACCACACCACTGATGACCTCATGGATCACGCCCCCTGATGACCTCATGGACCACACCACTGATGACCTCATGGATCACGCCTCCTGATGACCTCATGGATCAAGCCCCCTGATGACCTCATGGACCATGCCCCTTGATGACCTCATGGACCAAACCGACCCTGATGACCTCATGGATCTGCCCATGGAGTAACCAATGAATACATCTTGTTACTCACATTCTGGGGCTAACTGAGCCCATATACAAAGTTTATATAAGTCTATGTTCGGGCTGAATAAAGACACTTGGAGCTGTGCCATAGCTGATCAAGGAGAGCGTACATCCGAATGTGTGTGTGTCTGATGTTATTCTTTCTTGCATGCACTTGATCATATCCATTAGGCCAGGAGAAGGCAACTAGTGAACATACCAAACTGTTCACCCTAACAGCATAAATTTTTTTTAGACAGTGGAAAAAAGTGCCCTATTTTTAGGAATTTCTTTACAGTTGGCAGCATGTTATAAACTTCTATATTCTACTCATTTTTAAATAGTTTGAAAATATTCCTTTACGCCTCATCAGTTAAGCTAGTTTAAGAGAAGACTTTTGGAAAATAAATTAAGATAACAGTAATAAATGTCCATCTAAATGTGCAAGTCTGCATGATAAATGTACATTTTCATCAGATCAAAGTCAAATGAAAATATATTGTGGTGTGTGGCACCACAATAAGGCCGAGCAAGCAGGCGCGTTGCTTGGGCGTTGTGTTTGACACCAATCTCTCCTTCACCCTCCACATACAATCTCTTGCCCGCTCTTGTCGCTTGCACCTGAAGAACATCTCTAGAATCCGCCCCTTTCTCACCTTGGAAACAACAAAAACCCTCACTGTTGCCCTGATCCACTCCCGCCTTGACTACTGTAACTCTCTCTTAATTGGCCTCCCCCTCACTCGACTTTCCCCCCTCCAGTCCATCCTTAATGCTGCAGCCAGGGTCATCTATCTGGCTAATCGTTACTCAGACGCTTCCGCTCTGTGCCAGTCATTGCCCTGGCTACCCATGAATTATAGGATCCGATTTAAATTGCTTTTTCTCACCCACAAAGCTCTCCACAGTGTGGCACCCCCCTACATCTCTTCCCTCATCTCTGTCTATCGGCCTACCCGTTTTCTACGCTCTGCAAGCGACTTTCGACTAACATCCGCACTAATCCGTACCTCCCACTCCCGGCTTCAAGACTTCTCCCGAGCTGCACCTATTCTTTGGAATGCTCTACCCCAAGAAATTAGGATGAACCACAATTTACACAGTTTTAGGCGCTCCCTAAAAACACATCTGTTTAGGGTGGCCTATCACGTTCCCTAATCAAAGTCCTTTTATATTCTCATAGCCCATTCCTTATTTCTCCAAACATAAGTCTCCACCCAACCAAAAAGCACTAGATACTGGCTGGTGATAAGCTCATGCAGCCTCTATCTATCCCTCATCCCCTCAAGATGGCTGGACCATCCTTGTAAATAAGCCATTGTACTTTGTGTCACCCCCACCTCATTGTAGATTGTAAGCTCTTAGGAGCAGGGTCGTCATTATTTTTGCTGTAATTATTGTATTATCTTTAGCTATGTTACTTATGACTGTTGTACATGAACCTGTGAATTGTTAAGCGCTGCGGAATATGTTGGCGCTATATAAATAAAGATTATTATTATTATTATTATTATTACTTTTCATTGAAAAGAATGTAACACATTTCTATGGCCACAACTTTCATTAATCCCTAAATTTAATCTTTTAAGGTTAGGGTCACTCCATCAGAGTTTGATTAGAGTGTGATCATGGTGTGCTCCGATTTTCCTGGATGAGGAGAAGATGGAAAAATAAATTCTACATCTTCTCCATTTTGTCAGTCCGTGAAAATCGGATTGCACTTAGATGTCATCTGAGTGCTGTCTGATAATTTCCACTAACTCATTGATTTGCATGGCTGAGTGCGATCTGAATATCGGATCTAACTGTTTTGTCAGATCGCACTCGGACTAAAAATACTGTGATGTGCACGAGCTCTAACTCTCTTAAGATTTCCAAAAGTGCCAAATTTTTCCTACCTTGATCGTTCCATTGTTTACTCAAGGTTTTTTTCATTGTTATAGAATTAGCAAATTTTATCAAAAGTAAAAACAAAGAACACATATTCAACCTGAGAAATCTGACTCTTTTTACTCAATAGTCCAGTAGCTGTAGAATTTTGCTAAATTCTAAATGTCTCTAAATCTAAATATTGATATACCATATACAGTATATTTCATCTCTTAATTAAATAAGCCCATTCTTATTCTCGAGGTTGTCTCATTTGCCTAAAATAGCTCCATTCTGTACTAATAAATTGTGTCTACATCTAATATTTAAAGGTCAATTGTGGAGGCATAGTAGTGGCGGGGACTACTTATTATGTGGGTAAAAAGCAGTAAAAATGGGTTATCCCATATATTTTGAAAGAAATGCTAGGATATAAAGCAAAAAGTATATGTGTATATTCCAGTATTGTATTAGATGACATATACAGTCATGGCAAAAAGTGTTAGCACCCTTGAAATTGTTCCAGAAAATGAAGTATTTCTCCTAAAAAACTATTGCAATTATACATGTCTTGTTATACACATGTTTATTCCCTCTGTGTGTATTAGAACAAAAAAAAAAAGCAGAATGGACATCATTTCACAAAATTGTGAATCCTTTCCAAAATTGTGGGTAAACAACTTTGTTTCAAGCATGTGATGCTCGATCAAACTTACCTGTGGCAAGTAACAGGTGTGGGCAATATGAAAATCAAATCTGAAACCAGATAAAAAGGGGAGAAGTTGACTCAATCTTTGCATTGTGTGTCTGTGTGTGCCACACTAAGCATGGAGAACAGAAAGAGGAGAAGAGAACTGTCTGAGGACTTGAGAAACAAAATTGTTGAACAATATCAAGCAGCTCAAGGTTACAAGTCCATCTCCAGAGATCTTGATGTTCCTTTGTCCACTATGAGCAACATAATCAAGAAGTTTGCAACTAATGGCACTGTAGCTAATCTCCCTGGACGTGGACGGCAGAGAAAAACTGATGAAAGGTTGCAAAGCAAGATAATCTGGATGGTGGATAATCAGCCCCAATCAAGTTCCAAATAAATTCAAGCTGTTCTACAGGCTCAGGGTGCATTAGTATCAGCGCGAACTATCTGTCGACATTTGAATGAAATGAAACGCTATGGCATGAGACCCAGGAGGACCCCACTGCTGACACAGATACATAAAAGTGCTAGACTGCAGTTTGCTAAAATGTACTCGAGTAAGCCAAAATACTTCTGGGAAAGCGTGTTGTGGACAGATGAGACCAATATAGAGCTTTTTGGTAAAGCACATCATTCTACTGTTCTGAAAACAGAATGAGGCCTACAAAGAAATTATCACAATACCTACAGTCAAATATGGTGGATGTTCAAAGATGTTTTGGGGTAGCTTTGCTGCCTCTGGCACTGGTGCCTTAATTGTGTGCAAGGCATCATTAAATCTGAAGATTACCAAAGGATTTTGGGTCACAATGTAGTGCCCAGTGTCAGAAAGCTGGGTTTATGTCCTATGTCATGGGTCTTCCAGCAGGATAATGACCCCAAACATACTTCAAGAAGTAAACAGAAATGGATGGAAACAAGGTGCTGAAGAGTTCTGAATTGGCCAGCAATGAGTCTGGATCTAAATCCCATTGAGCTCCTGTGGAGAGATCTTAAAATTGATGTTGGTAGAAGGCACCCTTCAAATATGAGAGCCCTGTATCAGTATGCAAAAGAAGAGTGGTCCAAAATTCCAGTTGAGAGGTGTAAAGAAGCTTGTTGATGGTTATAGAAAGCGATTGACTGCAGTTATTTATTCCAAAGGGTGTGCAACCAAAATTTAATTGAGGGTGCCATCAATTTTGTTTGGCCCATTTCTGGGGTTTTGTGTGAACTTATGTCCAATTTGCCTTTTTTTCTCAGTTTTTTTTGTGTTGCTACAATACACACAAAGGAAATAGACATGTGTATAACAAAACATGTGTAATTACAATAATTTTTAGTGAGAAATACTTCATTTTCTGGAACAATTTCAAGGGTGCCAACACTTTTGGTATATGAAGGAAAGAAGGGGCATTATCTAAGAAGTTACACTGATAGATGAAACCCTGGATGATCAACGCAAATCTCTACTTGTGTACCATGATGTTCCATTTTAAGAAAATTATAATTCACTGATAATGGACTGCATGGAGTAATGAAATATAGTGCATGTTAGGTTAGGATGTGAGGAATTTAATAGGTGTATGGAATGCAGTCACCACCTGGACTGCCCTTTCTGCCACTTAGGAGAGGGTTTTGTAGACAGGGAAACATTTTAATAGAAACCAGGTGTTAAAGGATGTGTAAAAGGCAGGACGCTTTCACCATATGAAACAGATATGCTATTTCTGTGCCTGCATAATAGCAGCAGGGCTGTTTTTTAGCATAGGCAGTGGAGACTATCTAGATGAGGATATTAAAAAAAAACTGCGGGAAGGACATTTTTTGCAAGGGCTTATTTTATAAGGGTGATGCTTGCAATTATTTTGCATTTCAGAAGGCACTTTGTATGATCCTGGATTGGATTTATGAGATTCTCTTTTCAAGATAAATTATAATCAGAAAATGACCTATTGTTTAAATGAGGTTTTTGGCTTACAAGTATGTTTTTCTTAAATTGGTGTGTTGCATGTTTCGTATCACATAAAATTGGCAATTTATTTGGATAACGATCTTTATTAGAAAAATAAAATTAGTAAATTTTGCAATTTTCACACTGGCCATTGGGACTTTTTTAAACTCATATTTCGTGTCCTCTCAGGAACAGTTTACATGAGTTTTCTTATCAATAGAAGCTGTATTACAATGGCAGGTAACACCTCTAGACACCGTGATAACACAGGATCCACCAACTACAATAGGTGGTGTCACAGCTGACCCGGCTTCCTTTCACAATGACCATTGCACACACTCATTAGATGTTTCAATTCCAAGGATAGGGTTGAGGTTTGACTATAGTGGCTATGTACACGTGTTGTTTCCTGAAACAACTAGAAATTGGAGTAAAAAAGCCCCAATGGTCAGTGTGAAAATGGCGAGATTTCTACTTTTATTTGTAACGCAAATTGTGAGTACATATATATATGAATATATACATATATATTACATATATATATACTTTGCCAAAATAAAAAAAAATACATTTAGCACAAAAATGTAAATAATAGGACCTTTTTTGATGATAGCACTCCTTTAACTTACATTTTAACACTCGATTAATACTAAGACTTTCTGGGCTTCCATGGGATGAATTAGGCAATGATAGTGGAATAAAAACAAAAAAAATTATACATACCCCCTATTTTCTGGAAACCAGTACAGAGTAGACTCTGGGGAGTGATATTATCAGCTGTGCCAGCCTGATCCATTCACTTGGCATCAGAACTGTATAGGAAGCATTTCAGACTATTGCTTCTATCATTTTGCCTCTGCAGGAAAGGGGGGAGTCTGAAGTCACATCATAATAACTAGTGCCAGGATTGTGGTAGTGCCTAAAATTTCCTAAATATAACCATTCTAGCCCAACAATTTATGGAACATGATTGTGACCAATAGGGGTAATTTAATATCTGGAGACTTCAACTCTGTAGTATTCCTGCTGGCTGGAGTCAAGTATCGACAAAAAACGATAGCACCCACTGTAGGAGTGCACTTTATAATTAAAGAGACTGCATTTATTTCTGTCTGTTTCAGCCTTTTTTCCTGAGTTTTACTCATTTGTAAGTATAATACACTGCCAAAATGTTACGTTCGTCTAAGTTTACACATTATGCGTTTTGGGTATAGTAAGAACAATTATTTTTAAAGCACATATGAATATTTACACAAAATTTTACAATTTTTGCAGCGATTTTTCTCCAGACAAATCTGATACAATGTTATGCCAGGTGAAGTGCCTAAGGGCGCAATACATGCAATTTCATACCTATTAACAGATGACCATGCTCTATATAACTAAATGAAAATATATACACATGTTCAATTCTTAGTATGTTACATTTTTTCCTGTTAGAATTAGAAAAAAATTTTTTTTCCACATAATGGCCTCTGAGGTCACAACCAGCTGGCTTTGTCCTTGCATTAACCAGGAGACATCATGGAGTTTTGTGCTCACATTTGCAGAAAGTAATCCACAGTAAGTATTAATCTTTCCTTCTTGCATGTTAACAATAAATTATTACGGGTAAAGGTCAGGATTAATCCTGCTCCCAACGGCTCAGAGCATCATGAACTGCCAGAGGAGTGACATGTTTTAAGCATAATTGGAAATAATTGCAATGGGAATTTTCTATTGTTTCATAGTTGGATGAAATATACTAATTATTTTTAATCAGTTTTTTACTTTTTTTTTGCATAAAGAAATTTGTGATTGTCCTTTGTGCATCACGATATAATGTATCTTTAATTAAGTCCTATGTAACCCTATGAAAACCTTAGTATCACTTTGACTTGCACAAAAGGACAACTTTAACTATTTTGCTGCCCCAATGTGTATGCAATAAAAAATATTTTATTAGTTTTCCTCAGAAGAAAAAAATGATGTAGATTTCTCAGCCTTCTCATATCAAACAGTCCATAAAAAATTCCCAGCATATTGACGCCATCCATATGCAGCCTGAGTTTTTTCACTGACTCATAGTCTTGCATTGGTGAGTTTGATCAAAATTGGACATGTTTTCGTGGTTCTGTGCAGACCGCTCAGTCCACGGAAATAGACAGACATGACGTGACTTAGCAATTAGTCTTGATTGTATTGTGCCTACAGCTTCTAGATATAGTCACCTTGTATTGCTATCATTGTATAAGAGCTCATTCAGGCATCAGTTTTTGCCAAAGAGTTCTAGCCATGGTTTTCAGAACTTGCACTCAATATAGTCTATGGAGCTGTTTACTCCTTGTTTAAGATGCACTGGAGCAATAATAAAATGGGTTTCTCTATGATTACAGGTGTCTAAAGGGTAATGTTTTTCTTTGTAGAGAGTGACATGGCAAGAAGACTTCTAGGCCGTGCAATTCTCCTCTAGGAAATTAAATAATAAGTCCCCTATAAGTCTCCTTACACTGGCATGCCACCTTCCACAAGGACAGGTATTATCCCATAAACCCCAGTCAGATGCCTCTCATACAGCCAAATTAGATCTCTTACTTTGCACTGAGGAGCAGCAACATCCCAAAACACGTGTCTGCAAACGAGAGATTCTGGCTTGACTTTTTTACTAAGTCATGTGGCAAGGCTCGTTAGAGGGTCTATATTGTCTTTTAGGATTGCTACTTCTAATAGTTGGCGCTAGAGTTCAAGCCCTCTTCTCTGAAGAGGCAATTTACATCTATGATTATACTCCTCTTGTAGTATGTGAGACATGCTGAGTACAAATTTCATAAAAAAGTTTCCAGTTGGCTATGTATTCAAAGCAAATTTTAAGCTAAGTCATCATGGCATCATTTACTTCGAGATTATATAATAGATCGTCTTTGCAAAACGTGTCCATTCATGAGTAGCGAGATTCCCTGTCAACAGATGCTTTCATAGTCCAATCATCAGATCTTTGGCGTTTTCAGTAAGACTAGCATGTTGACACAATACGTCAGGTTGACTACTTTAGTCTTGTATAGAAGACCATACAAGATGTGTGTATGAACATGTCTTGTAAGATGTTTAACATATCAAAACATATTTTTGCTAAAGCTGGGTAAGATGTCTTACTGATACCAACGCTTGCTAAGACCTTTCTCCGTTCTGAGACTTCTTCCTTGGTAGAAGGTCATCAGAACTGTTTTATCTGGAATAAGATCAAAGAGGACCTACAGGAAAATTGTGTGACTATACCTGAAAAAAAATAACTTTTAGATCCTCTTTATATTAACTGCCAGGAAAAATGTGAAGTAAAGCGCCTGAAATAAAAAATCTCTATTAAAAGCCAAGGTCTTTTCCTTTAGCTTACCAATGCAGCGTGACCCATCCTGGCTTGTGGTAAACCCTCTAGGACATATGCAGACATAGCTTCCAGCGGTGTTTGTACACTCCCCTCCATCACACACATTAGGGTTTGTACTGCATTCATCAATATCTGTAAAGAGTATATACCCATAGTTTTAATTTAAAAATATCACTTATGAACAAGAAATATGGTTCAAAATCCCAATGTTAATGATCCCTATAGTCTATAGGTGTGAAGCCAGCTCCAGGATATCTGTATAAGTCACAGTATATTAGCGGCACATTCAGTAAGTCGCTATTGGCAGCAGAAGAGTTAGTAGTGAGATCAGGCGTTCAGACAAATCTTTGTGTGTGAGGCAGACGTGTTTTATGGTCGTCTAGCATGGATACCACTCTCTGTTTCCTAGATCAACCAGGCTCTGAATAGCAGCCAAGTCATTAAGTTGTTCATAGCTTCTTCCCATCGAATGGGAAAAGCAGTTTCCAGTAGTAAGGACCTACGGTTAAATCAATCAGAAGTAGGAAGCAAACCATATGCCAGAATATTTTAGATATAGCTATGCGCATTGTAATATGGGGGCTTAACCATAAATCACTGTCACTGATAAAATAGTAATAACTGATAAAAAGACAGATGTAAAGTGAGGACTGGTGTACCAATGAATGAACTTGAAGGGCATAAAAGAATTTGGGAAGATCAGGTGTTACATATGCTTACATAGGTCAAAACGCATGATGATGTACTCTCTAGGGTACTAGGGAAAGGAGGGAATGGTGCTCAAAGAGGGACCTTTATTTAATGTCTAAGTTTGGGCTTTTTTTTTTTTATAAAGATAAGAATATGTATGTGTGAATGATGTCTTCACATGTGGAAGTAGTTTGCTGTTTGCTTTACATATCTATTTGCCACCCTCACTGCATTACAATATCATTAAAGGGAACCAGTCACCTACAAAAAAAAACACTATTTACCTGCAGATTTAGTGAAAAAATACAGGTGAATAGAATTAAATCATGTCTGGCTGAGTAAGGCTATGTTCACATGTCCAGTAGTGATCAGTTAAAATGGATCCAGCAGCAATCAGTTGGCAAAAAAAGTCGCAACTTTTTAGTTAGTTAAACTTTTTAGTTTATTTAAAAAAATAACTGATCTTTGATGGATCCGTTTTTTTTTAACTTTGAAGTCTCTGATAAATGTATTCATTAACTAGCCATCCGTTTTTCTTTCATTTGTAATGGATCAGTTCTTTTACTGACTAGATCCAGTAACGGATCTGTTACAAATGAAAGAAAAACGGATGGCTAATTAACAGATCAGTTTTCCATAAACTTCAATGTTAAAAAAACAGATCCAGCAGAGATCAGTTATTTAAAAACTGACTAAAAAGTTGTGCCTGCACAACTTTTTTGCCAATGGATTGCTGCTGGATTCGTTCTAACTGATCATTACTGGACATGTGAACATAGCCTAACTAGAATAACAGCTACAGGGAGAAAAGGAAGTTATATTCTCCCTGCAGTTGCTGCTCGCTTCTAGTCATTGGCACGGCATGAGTAGTGACTTTAACAGCCCACTGCACCGCCCCGATGACTAAAAGAGAGTGGCTCCAAAGAGAATATAACTTAATTTTCTCCCTGTAGCTGCTCACTTCCAGTCATTGGGGATGGTCTAATGGACTAGCAGAACATGCTTTAATGGACCAGAAATAAAGAATTTAGTTTTTATAAGTGGACGTACCGCTTATTTCTAAAGGAACTTATATTATACTGCAAGACAACAGTTGAAATGGATCCCACGCACAGTGCAAAGTCTTGAATATATGAAGGTGGTGAGTTAAAAAAACCTTTCTTTTATAGAGTGAGTGCGTAGCAATTGGAACAGAGCAGTGTGTGCAGTGCAGGCTGTCAGTCTATGGAAATGATTACAGAGCAATCACTGTGTAAGTAATTAGTGACTGTTACAGCCCCCTGCACCGCCCCAGTGACTGGAAGCGAGAGGCTGCAGGGGGAATATAGCTTCACTTTCTCCCTGTAGCTGCTGATCCAGTAAGCCAATTAAACAATATTAATTGCTATTTATCTGCAGATTACCCTTATAACTGCAGATAAATAGCATTTTTGGAGGTGACAGGTTCCCTTTAAAAGTAAAACAATTTGATTAATTAAGTGATTGTATAAATAAGTTATCACCTATTGTGAAAGTTTCCGTCATTTTAGCATTTGCCTTCCAAGCTGTTAAATTGAAAAAATAAGCATCTCCTCAAATGGTGTAGCCATGTAGTCTAAGAATGATTAATAATACCTACAGTGAAGCCATCCCCTTAGGAATAATATCCCAAATATATGACGGCACCATGGTGTGAGTATATATGTACAGTATATTTTTAGCTAACTTCACCCCTTTGAATACATGGGTGTTCGAAGTAATCTGTTTAACATGTATTTATGTATGCCTGTGTTTATAACCATGGAGAACTGGCACACAAGTAATACATGTGGAGTGTTGGTACTGCAAAAATTACATTTCTCTACAACGCGCGCAAAACATTTTCACTTAAAAACATGTTACCTTCACACTTCTGTGAGGTCTCGCTCTGTTTGTGTCCAGCTGGGCATTTACACTCGTAGGATCCCACGGTATTGATGCAGTTACCACCTTGGCACAGACCAGGTATTGCTTGACATTCATCCACATCTGCCAAAAACAGGACACATTTTACACAAAAAGATTCAACAATCCTCTTTTTTATGCTACGATATCTTGGTTTTAGTAAATGTATGAAACGTATAGCCTAGTGGTGTGCCACCACCAATAATCATATACTGTACAAATGAGACTTTAAGTGCTCTGGGCATGACAGAGCCCTTGAGGAACCTCTGCCTCCCGAGGTAGTTTCTCTGCCCAGCACCAGCCTGTTTTGCTTGACTGATGGCTCACTGTCTTTGTTGCCAAACAGGAAATCAGACAGCTGCCAATCAAGCTTAAGATGCTGATAAACCTTCTTGGGAGTCAGAGGCTTAGGAAGTGCTCCGTCTTGTCCAAAGCACTTAAAGGGGTTTTCCCACGAACAAATGTTCATTTTAACCAATGGCTGTGTCTGACCGTGTACGGAAGATACCACAGCTCCTGGGCAGGGGAGGAAGCAAAACAGTATACAAACATTACAGCTGGGGATCGCAGAGGATTCAAAAAGATAATTACTCAGAAAGCAGCATCAGATAGAAGATATAAAGGTGTCAATGCATTTAGCTTTCAAAGACCCAAATCGAATACCTAGATATGTGATTTTGGAGGCAGGCTATCTTTCTGACAGATTGCCCTTGCTTGATAAATTCTGCTCTAACACCATCATATGTGAAAGCATCACTTCACCTCTAAAATACACTTATGCATTCATTCCTCCTGACAACAGAGGGGTTGGCAGTGGAAATTCACAATGGTTCAGACTTTCCACTGCACCTCCTATGCGGCTGCATTTTGGCCCCAGAGGAAGAGGCCCCAGCACTTAGAAATGCAGGGTCACATATCAAAAGCAGGGCACCAGGTATGGTGTCTATGCATTAGTTATATATATATGATTTCTTTTGTCGCTGGGGTGGAGGGTCGCTTTAGGAATTTCATGGCTTCCAGTAAAATGTATATCAGATTTGCACTATAACTGTCCAGAAGTACGAAATGTTCTGATTGTAAGCTCTTCTAAGCTGATGAGTCTTCTGAATGGGTGGGTTTTGGGTGGAATGTGGGGAGGAGATTGTCATCCCTCCTACTATAAATTTAGAATTCCCTTACAGGGTATGTGTACTTTAGAATTGATATTGATTTGGTTTGTTTGAGAGTATATAAAGAATAATGGTAAAAATGACTACAAAAAGTAGGCTTTTTCATCCAAAGATGCAATTGTTAGCTTGGTTCTACACAGGATCTGAGGACCAGTGCGTTTGGAACAGATGAATATAACCAGATGTAGAGAACACCAGCAGGATTAAGTTTTGGATTACAACCTCAGCCAAATCTTGGCTGCTTTTTACACAAAGGTTTCTCTGTGTGTAACCTTCTGCTAGAACATCAAGGCAGTGCGTACTCATTAACTACAAAATGAATGTGGTTTTCGGGATCCACAAGACTTTTTTGTACTATGAGATCCTCATTATCCCAAGAGTATATATATATATATATATATTTATTTATTTATTTGTGTGTGTATATGTATTTATGTGTATATGTTCATGTGTGTATATATATATGTATATACAGTACAGACCAAAAGTTTGGACACACCTTCTCATTTGAAGAACCTAGAATATAAGACATATTTTCAGTTGTTTCACACTTTTTTGTTAAGTATATAATTCCACATGTGTTAATTCATAGTTTTGATGCCTTCAGTGTGAATGTACAATTTTCAAAGTCATGAAAATACAGAAAAATCTTTAAATGAGAAGGTGTGTCCAAACTTTTGGTCTGTACTGTATATATATGTATATGTATACATATACACTGCTCAAAAAAATAAAGGGAACACTCCAATAACACCTCCTAGATCTGAATGAATTAAATATTCTCATTGAATACTTTGTTCTGTACAAAGTTGAATGAGCTGACAACAAAATCACACAAAAAGCATCAATGGAAATCACATTTATTAACCAATGGAGGCCTGGATTTGGAGTCACCCCCAAAATTAAAGTGGAAAAACACACTACAGGCTGATCCAACTTTGTTGTAATGTCCTTAAAACAAGTCAAAATGAGGCTCAGTATTGTGTGTGGCCTCCACGTGCCTGTATGACCTCACTACAATGCCTGGGCATGCTCCTGTTGAGGTTGCGGATGGTCTCCTGTGGGATCTCCTCCCAGACCTGGACTAAAGCATCCGCCAACTCCTGGACAGTCTGTAGTGCAATGTGACGTTGGTGGATGGAGCGAGACATGATGTCCCAGATGTGCTCAATCGGATTCAGGTCTGGGGAATGGGCTGGCCAGTCCATAGCTTCAATGCTTTCATCTTGCAGGAACTGCTGACACACTCCAGCCACATGAGGTCTGGCATTGTCCTGCATTAGGAGGAACCCAGGGCCAACCGCACCAGCATATGGTCTCACAAGAGGTCTGAGGATCTCATCTCGGTACCTAATGGAAGTCAGGCTACCTCTGGCGAGCACATGGAGGGCTGTGCGGCCCTCCAAAGAAATGCCACCCCACTCCATTACTGACCCACTGCCAAACCAGTCATGCTGAAGGATGTTGCAGGCAGCAGATCGCTCTCCACGGCATCTCCAGACTCTGTCACATCTGTCACATGTGCTCAGTGTGAACCTGCTTTCATCTGTGAAGAGCACAGGATGCCAGTGGCAACTTTGCCAATCCTGGTGTTCTGTGGCAAATGCCAAGCGTCCTGCACGATGTTGGGCTGTGAGCACAACCCCCATCTGTGGACGTTGGGCCCGCATAGCACCCTCATGGAGTCGGTTTCTAACCGTTTGTGCAGACACATGCACATTTGTGGCTTGCTGGAGGTCATTTTGCAGGGCTCTGGCAGTGCTCCTCCAGTTCCTCCATGCACAAAGGCGGAGGTAGCGGTCCTGCTGCTGCGTTGTTGCCCTCCACATCTCCTGGTGTACTGGCCTATCTCCTGGTAGCGCCTCCAGCCTCTGGACACTACGCTGACAGACACAGCAAACCTTCTTTCCACATCTCGCATTGATGTGCCATCCTGGATGAGCTGCACTACCTGAGCAACTTCTGTGGGTTGTAGAGTCCGTCTCATGCTACCATAAGTGTGAAAGCACAACCAACATTCAAAAGTGATCAAAAACATCAGCCAGAAAGCATTGGTACTGAGATGTGGTCTGTGGTCCCCACCTGCAGAACCACTCCTTTATTGAGGGTGTCTTGATAATTGCGAATAATTTCCATCTATTGTCTATTCCATTTGCACAACAGCATGTGAAATTGATTGTCAATCAGTGTTGCTTCCTAAGTGGACAGTTTGATTTCACAGAAGTTTGATTCACTTGGAGTTATATTCTGTTGTTTAAGTGTTCCCTTTATTTTTTTGAGCAGTGTATATATATATATATATATATATATATATATATATACATGCACACATACATATCTATATATACATATCCTAAACCGATTGCACAATTTTTTTTTATTTCCTTTTCACAGTTCATAATTAAGGTCAACCATATCAGGATTCCAGGAGAGTAAAATGTGGAAGGACTGCTAAAGTTACAAAGGCAATACATGAGCAAGGCATCTCTAGTTTTTTGCCCACCTAACTGAGCCTTAGCGCTGCATGAAAGCTAATGAACATGAAACCTGTACTAGAGCCCTACTGACCTCACACTACTGAGAATCCACGTCAGGACTAGGCACTTCCGCCATTGCTTTTTCAGATGACAGAATGTTCTGCCTTGCCAAACTTAATAGCGGCTATGCTTAGATGTGTTACTGAACCACATCACTTTGTAATTATTCGGTCTTTTCAAACAAAATGAAATTAAAAAAATACAGTACAGAGAGAAACATTGTTCCCACAAATGTTGGAAAACATAATTGCTAACAACTGGTTGTTTGCATTCTGATTGAGAGCGTGTCTGACCCGCTCTGACTGCTATGCCCATTTGTGAATTGAAAATATGTAAACTTGTAAAAGAATTTTGGCAGCAGTAGACCCCTTAACATAAACATAAAGGGGCCTAGGACAGGAATGACCGTGACGATGCTGTTGAATCAAAGACCGAGATTTTAAAGCTCGATACTTCTATTGTTAAACTTGAAAAAATAGAAAATGACCTAAGAACTGCTGCATCATCCATGGGTTTATTAGTGAGAGGGAACAGGAATGCACTACAGTCTATAACCAATGCATTTCGAATCAGTTAATATTGCTAAATAAGAATTAACTTGTTTAAAGGGAAATGGTCAGCAGGCTTTAACTATGTAATCTGAGAGCAGCATAATATAGGGTAAGAGAGCCTGATTCTAGTGATGTATCACTTACTGGGCTGCTTGGTGTAGTTTTGATAAAATCTTTGTTTTATCTGTTGCAGATGTAGAAACGGTCATAATGCTAAACTGAGTATAACTCCACTCACACCCCTGACTGGCAGCTTCAGGTGTACCGTGTACATTGTCAGCAATCTGCCAATCAGAGGTGGGGGCGGGGTTACACAGATTAGCTGGACTGCTGTGCACATGAGACCTAGTCAGGCAGTGATAATCTTCTGCTGATTGAATTGAAACTACAACACGCAGCCTAATAAGTTTGACATCCCTGTAATTACGCTTTTTTGCTGTATATTATGCTGCTCTCCGATTAAATAGCGAAAACCTGCTGATAGATTCCCCTTATCCCATAGAAAATATTATTTCCCTAACTATCCTTTTTTTTTATAAAGTTTGAGCTACAGGAAAAGTGACACATGTAGATAGCCTCATGGTCTGTTAGTATCATCATAGTAGTTTCTGTCATTATGAATGGATTTTAGTATGTACAGTCACATCTACACCAAGCATGAATACCTATTCAGTTACTTGTAAGTCCATGATGGTGCTATTATAGGATCTAACCCTATACGTTCTACACTACTTCCAATCTCATATTATAATATATTGGTACACATTCAACAATCAAGAGGCAATCTGGTAAGTGACAGATCCAAGTTAACTCTTCGCAATCCTATATGTGATATGTGCTCATATTTTTCATGCATGATTTAACCTAGTCTTTTATATATATATATATATATATATATATTGTAATGCAGCTCCTTGCTTGGCATTACTGTATGGTCCAGTGTATGTTTTGGCCGACCAGGTACCTCCCCCTCAGCTGACTGGTCACATGACTGTGACATCACACAGGTCCTTTTGCACACAGAAGGTCTGAACACATGACTGTGACATCAGCTAAGGTCCTGTCTGTGTATGTGTGTGTGTGCTACAGGATATATAAACCCTGGTAGTCTTGAGACAGGGTGTGATAGGCGTGAGGCCTGTTTCCCGTGTGTGGGACACCGTTCGTGTGAGGCCTAGTGAGGCCGAGTGAAGCCTGGCAGCCTGAAAGGTCGAGCCTGGATCCTGTGTGTGGATGCTAGTGGCCTTGCAGGGAAAGCCGGCTTGGTGAAGAGTCCTGAAAGGCGCAGGCTGGATGTCAAGTGTGAAAGACATACCAGTAGCCTTTGAGGGTACGAGGGCTGGAGACCCCCATCTGGGAAAACCGGCTTGGTGAAGAGTCTGAAAGGCGCAGGCTGGATGTCAAGTGTGAAAGACATACCAGTAGCCTTAGAGGGAACGACGGCTAGAGACCCCCATCTGGGAAGCCGCAAAGCCACAGTGGTGGCAAACCAAATGGACTGAAGCAGCTAAAAACCCGGCAAAGGTAATACACTGCGTTATATGGACATTGATATGGACATTGCTATATTATTACCTTGCTGATGGCTGTACCTGGAGCCAAGTGGGCCTGTCTGCCACTTGGGGCTCGTGGACATATTATGTGTGAACTGCGGTTTATGGTAAATAATAAACTGCTGCATTGTGAAATATTGAAAAGACATTGCTCGTGTGCATTAATTGATCCGGTGCAGCGAGTATCCCCCAGTATGATGACTAGCGCTGCCTTACAATATATATATACAGTACAGACCAAAAGTTTGGACACACCTTCTCATTTAAAGATTTTTCTGTATTTTCATGACTTTGAAAATTGTACATTCACACTGAAGGCATCAAAACTATGAATTAACACATGTGGAATTATATACTTAACAAAAAAGTGTGAAACAACTGAAAATATGTCTTATATTCTAGGTTCTTCAAAGTAGCCACCTTTTACTTTGATGACTGCTTTGCACACTCTTGGCATTCTCTTGATGAGCTTCAAGAGGTAGTCACCGGAAATGGTTTTCAATTCACAGGTGTACCCTGTCAGGTTTAATAAGTGGGATTTTTTGCCTTATAAGTGGGGTTGGGACCATCAGCTGTGCTGTGCAGAAGTCTGGCGGATACACAGCTGATAGTCCTACTGAATAGACTGTTAGAATTTGTATTATGGCAAGAAAAAAGCAGCTAAGTAAAGAAAAACGAGTGGCCATCTTTACTTTAAGAAATGAAGGTCAGTCACTTTGAAAGTGTCCCCAAGTACAGTTGCAAAAACCATCAAGCACTACAAAGAAACTGGCTCACATGAGGACCGCCCCAGAAAAGGAAGACCGAGAGTCACCTCTGCTTCTGAGGAAAAGTTTATCCGAGTCACCAGCCTCAGAAATCGCAGGTTAACAGCAGCTCAAATTAGAGACAAGGTCAATGCCACACAGAGTTCTAGCAGCAGACACATCTCTTCAACAGCTGTTAAGAGGAGACTTTGTGCAGCAGGCCTTCATGGTAAAATAGCTGCTAGGAAACCACTGCTAAGGACAGGCAACAAGCAGAAGAGACTTGTTTGGGCTAAAGAACACAAGGAATGGACATTAGACAAGTGGAAATCTGTGCTTTGGTCTGATGAGTCCAAATTTGAGATCTTTGGTTCCAACCACCATGTCTTTGTGCGACGCAGAAAAGGTGAACGGATGGACTCTACATGCCTGGTTCCCACCGTGAAGCATGGAGGAGGAGGTGTGATGGTGTGGGGGTGCTTTGCTGGTGACACTGTTGGGGATTTATTCAAAATTGAAGGCATACTGAACCAGCATGGCTACCACAGCATCTTGGAGCGGCATGCTATGCCATCCGGTTTGCATTTAGTTGGACCATCATTTATTTTTCAACAGGACAATGACCCCAAACACACCTCCAGGCTGTGTAAGGGCTATTTGACGAAGAAGGAGAGTGATGGGGTGCTACGCCAGATGACCTGGCCTCCACAGTCACCAGACCTGAACCCAATCGAGATGGTTTGGGGTGAGCTGGACCGCAGAGTAAAGGCAAAAGGACCAACAAGTGCTAAGCATCTCTGGGAACTCCTTCAAGATTGTTGGAAGACCATTTCCGGTGACTACCTCTTGAAGCTCATCAAGAGAATGCCAAGAGTGTGCAAAGCAGTCATCAAAGCAAAAGATGGCTACTTTAAAGAACCTAGAATATAAGACATATTTTCAGTTGTTTCACACTTTTTTGTTAAGTATATAATCCCACATGTGTTAATTCATAGTTTTGATGCCTTCAGTGTGAATGTACAATTTTCATAGTCATGAAAATATAGAAAAATCTTTAAATGAGAAGGTGTGTCCAAACTTTTGGTCTGAACTGTAAATATATATATATATTTTAAATATCAATAGTTGAGCTTCAACTATAACTTAAAGTTTTAATAAAAATGTGGGAACACTGGAGCCAGATTCATTATTTGTGTATCTTTTCTGGTGCTGGAATCTTCAAATAATTGCTAAAACATGCCTAGAAATGTCCTTTCCTCTATAAATTGTGTCTAAAAGGTGCAAATGGCATGACATTGACATTACAGGTTCAGGTGTGACTTTCATCACCTTCACTTCATTGTAAAGTAAGTAAGGAGTTATTTTTACAGAGGAATAATAAGCTAGTTTGCTACACCAAAAGGCAAAGTCATTTTTTAACATATCAGCTACCTATTTTTACGTTTAAATGTTTGGACATTGCAGTACAATTGTGTGCTAATGTTGCTGAATGAATTTCACAGCCTCAAACATTGACCTATAAGTTCAGATGAAACAATGAAAATTTGGGGTGAAAAACACCATGCTACTTCCAATGATAATGTGTCAGTTGGGTTCCAAAACTAATACTTTTCTTTATTAAACAGATATACCGTCAACGCGTTTCAAAGTCACAACAACCAACTTGTTCTGATGAAGGGGTCGGGCGCGACCCTGAAACGCGTTGACAGTGTATCTGTTTCATCGAAAACTATTAATTTTAGAACCCAACTTTCCATCATCTTTGGCATTTTTCTTACCCCACATTTTTATTGTTTCCTCTGAACTTGCATTTTTTTTTATGGACCAGACCAGTTCCGGCAGAAGGGTAGACAGCAGCAACTTCCAGCCCATTCCAAGGTTCTGAACACAACATTTCAAGGTGGGTGGGTTGAAAGGAATTAATTTATTCTTAACTTAATATTCTAATGTTTTGCCCTATTAAGCACTGCTCCATTTTATTTCAGAAATTTGTATCTAGCATTAATACATCAATATATCCTGGAAGAGGATGAGTTACCTTTAGGGTATGTTCAGATGGAATTTTTTTGGTAGATTTTGAAGTGGATCAAAATCCACCTAAAATAACCCCTCCTTTAAAGACGGCAAAAGAGAACTCTAATTTGTACATGACAATACATTGAAAGGGTTTTCCAGAGAGGGACATAAAAAGTTATTTTGTTATTTTCCAAATAACACGCTTGTAAGGTGCTGACCTCTCAGCTCATTAGCTAAGCCTTCCCCCTTCTCAGTCTCTGAATCTGCTGTGATGAAGAAGAGGGCTGACTTAGCTGGTGAACTGAGTCAGACAGACACTTTGCTTGTTATACAGGGTAAGGCCACGGCCCCATTATCCGTATTTGGTCAGTATTCGGTCAGTATTTTTTATCAGGAGTGGGAGCCAAAACCAGAAGTGGGTGATAAATACAGAATTGGTGACTTGTTTCTATTATACCTTTTCTCTGATTGTTCCTCACCGGGTTTTGGCTCCCACTCCTGCAAAAAAATACTGATCAAATACTGACCAAATACTGATAGTGGGGCCGTGGCCTAAAGCATGTATTGTGCAGATGGCAACATGTCTTTTGTAGTTGGTCTTTTTACATCATCATATGATAATTTTCATATCTACCTATTGCTGGTTTCTCGCCTATATGTTAACTGGTAAAACCAAAGTCTTTAGGTGCAGTCACACAAAGTCAATCATCCATTCCAGTCATACGATTATTGACCTATTCCTGCCACTCAGTAGGTGGGGGAAGGAGAACTCTACGCAATACTCAATTTATTTTGATTAGTAGACTGTAAGCTTGCGAGCCGGGCCCTCACTCCTTTTAATATCTGAGTTATGCTTATTCTGTAATGTCTTTTTGTCTGTTCAGGCCCCCCCCTAAAATTGTAAAGTGCTGCAGAATATGTTGGCGCTATAAAAAATATTTATATTATTATTAGTAGTAGTACAATTAACTACATATTTTTCGACATTCCAAGTTTGTGGTTTCACATAGATTTGTTTCAAATCTCAATAAATCAGAATACTTAATGGTCTGTTTGGGGAAGTAATACCATTAATTCATATGTTACTTGTTTTATTTTGCTCACCTCACCTGTTATAAATGTTGTCATAGGGCTCTGTTCACATTGTTGTATTGCATTATGTGAAGCACTTTACACACACACACTACAAAACACTTTACTCTACAAAAATGTAGCAACTTTTTATGTTTTTTACACAATCTTCAGTACTTACCCCCAAAAAGTGAATGGGACTTATCAGGAGGGGGCATTACCTAGCACAGTGTGATAGAAAGTGGTGTAAATTATAGATGTGATGTACTCCAGTTCATGACTGGAGTACATTTTCTGACTTAGTGACCCAAAGAGTATCTTCCTTAATAGTTTGCCCACTTATTTTAGTTATAATTTTGAAATGATATCTTTTAATGATGATACTCTTTATAGTATATGACACGTTTCCTTATAATGTTGATACTAATTATATGTTCTAGAAAAGAATACAAATAAACACTAATAAATAATGCAGTAAGTACAATATAAAGGGGCTCCAATATGGAGATAAATGCATTCCTAATGAAACCTGGTAGACTTGGCCCATTTTACCTTGGCAGGCTCCAGTTCGGATATTTGGAATAAATCCTCTACGGCATGGATGTGGTTGAGCAGGACACATCTCACAGGGGTGACCCCAGGCACGGCCAATGGTAGCGCAGCACAATGTCTTTGTGCACACAATACCACTAAGTTGTCCTTGACACATTTGGTTGCTGATTTGTGTAAAACATGGTCCAGTCCGGTAATCTGAAAAACAAAAAGACAACAGCGCTTATATATGGTCTGACACTGATTTGATGGCGGCATGTCTTACTCAAAAGTTTATATTTGTGAAACTACCGCACTACAGATCAGAAACATGGCCACTAACACAGTGAGTTAACTTTTATTTTTTATTAGGAAGTCACTTAACATGTGACTTATGGAAAAGCACAATATGGACACATGTCGTAATCATCCCATTACCACAGATATATAAAATCCAGCCCCCAGACATACAGTCTGCCTCTACACATATTTTTGGAAAAATGGCTCTTTCTAAAGCACTATTATTGAAAACTGGAAGTGTTTAGGAACCACAACAACTTGTAAAGCGGATTTGCTGAGTGCATAAAAATTGACAACCTTTCTTCATCATGATTGGACCATTGGAAATATTGCGCATGCTTGTTACATGCCAGCTGTCATAATGGGGATTGTACGGAGGGTGTCAATCATGTCTACCGGAGCATAATTTGAGGATACCAACCATAGTTTTACTGGGGGAAGTGATGACCTACCGGATTTGTCCTGACTCATTTGCATATGACCAGCTGTGGCATAAAAGTTACTTTAAAAGAAAGCAACATTAATAAGGCACACAAAAAAAAAATCAATAGAATATAGAAATGTTCATGTTTTAGAGCTATGATTGTGGTTTGGGCCAGCTGGAAATGGAAGAAACATAATCTTTGTTTGGATTGAAGGTTTTAAATTGACAAATTTAAAGGGATTGCCCCAGCTCGGTAAGTCGTTACCTATCCTCAGACTATTGGAAACGGGGATCTGAAATGTCCAGTTAGAATGGATCCTTGTCTGCACTGTATTTGGCTATCTCTGACAGCCTTAAGCCCTCCCATACACAATAGTTAGCTGTTGGACGAACAATCGTTTGACATATTGTTTGGCTGACAGCTATATCTCCCAAATCCCCCATACACAGGAATGTTCGGCTCGGCCAAGCATCCCTGTGTTCTCTATGAATCATCTGGCAGTGGATTTTCTCCTGGAGAACAAAGGGATCGGTTGGCAGAAATCCAACATACCAGATCCTTTTCTTCCTGGTATTGGCAGCTGTGGCTGACGTTAGCCGAATGTTTATGGGGCCTTAAGAGTCAACCTGATCTCGGAATTGGTGAGTTTCCAGTGGATGGATACTCAACAATCAGCAAGTTATCACCTATTCTCTAGATAGGTGTTACACTTACTAAGTTGGGACAACCCCTTTAATCTGAAACAAAAAATAAAGTTCGCTCTTTAATGAAAACAATTTTTTTTCTTACAAAGTGGTATATCTCCTATGTAATAACAAAAAAAGAAAAATAAGCACACGGAGTCCTTCTATGAAAAAATTGGGTGCACGCAACCCAGTAGACCACAGTCCTGAATGTCCACCATGTATAAATCAGGAAAAAAAAGGAATGCACTCCAAATGACGTCTCCAAACTGTGCACTCAGATCCAAGATGCAACGTTTTGGCTTAAGTACAGCACAAGCAGTTTAATGAAGGCATCTTGGATCGGAGACGTCATTTGGAGAGCTGCTTCATTCCCTTTTTCCTATCTAATACCATGTTCCTGCATCTTTACTGCATCTTTAATACCAACACTTTCTAAAGCTCCTGGACTCTATCCAACAAAAACAATGGTGATTTAATGAATAGGAAAAGATATAAATGCATGTAACTGGTATGTATCGTATATATATTTTATTTTCCTTAATCAAGAGAAAGGAATTTTAAGTGGCTGTTAGACATTGCATTTGTCGTATGTCTAGTAATGCAGTTCCTCTTGTCTTATTAGGACTTCACGGAAAAGAGTTAGTCTAAGCAGGAAAAGCCCTAGAGAAAACTATAGGGGAGGGGGTTGTTGCGCTTTCCTGCTATCAGTTCACCATGGTAGCAATTCCCAGGGCTATATTAATTGGGTAGTAAAATATCCCAGATGTAGAAGCCCAGCAATTCCCTCACAGTTTCCCTACCCCCTTCAATCAGTGTCTAACACTGAGCTCATGCCATTGAGGAGCTATGGTATAGAAATCTGTGACCGTATCCAGGCTTCGATGGCATACATTGCACTAGCACATCTGGGATCCTTCAAGCAGTGTAGCACTTAAACATCATCAGGAATGCATGAAGAAGTGCATTTCTGAGCCTCCAGAAGATTGATAGCACATTCTGTTATGGAATCTATTGTCTTACGATATTCCCACATCTATCCTCAGGAATGGTTCACAGTAAAATACTACCATCCAGACTAGGGTTTCAATTTTTTTTTCTATTGGGGCCCCACCAGCTACAGTATGGAGATGCCTGGGTCTCATTAGTGGTCAAAGTCCATGCCAGAGTAAAAAATATTGTTCCATTTTTATTTTGTCTAATAAACCCAGTTTTTTCCAAAAAGAGTCAATTATGATGCTAAAACAAAGATAGCAATTCCCATGTGCATGAGCTAATGTGTATGTAGGCCTTTAGAGAATATCTCTCTAGAGAGGCCCACCTCACATTTTATAGAAGCTGATGTTTATATATTTTACAGCACTTTACAGACATCATCATCACTGTTCCCATTGGGATTCATAATCTAAATCCCCTATCAGTATATAATTTAAGAGTGGGAGGAACCCCACACCAGAATGGAGAGAACATAAAACTCCTTAATGATATTTGAACCTAGGACCCCAACACTACAAAGCAACAGTCTCCACCACTGAGCCATTGCACTGCAGATTACACTGAATAAGGACAATGTTTGGTCATAAAATTAATAATTTTGCATATTCTGCACTTAGACCCCTACCAGTTATGTAGTGTTTTAGCAATCAGTCTGAAAAGAAATGTTAAGGAAACTTAAAAAAAATATTTGATTGTGCCAATTAAAATTTTTTTTTATTAGGCTGCCAAAACTAAATTTGTAAGACTACTGCTTTCTATGGACTAGGCCTGAGTAAGGGCCATGTGTGGAGTTTGGAAGGATTTTTTTTCCTTAAGGGAAGAGTCAGACGGCCGTCTAACTCGGATGAGGACTGCAACGCAATGCTCGGACTGGCCATTGACTCTCCCAACCCGAATGACAGCTGTATAGAAATACATGCTGTCAAGCTCAAGTCGAGAGAGCTCCCGGCCAGTCCATACATTGCGTTGCGATCCACATCATAGTTATGCGGCCATTAGACTCTTCCCTAATATGAAGTTATTGGTGCCTGAATTATCAAGTTTTTCCTTTCCTCTGGATCAACATGTTAGGCTATAGGTTGAACTCGATGGACTTTAGTTTACCTTCAACCTTAAAAACTATGAAGCTATGACAGACATAGAGTAGGAATTTTTTTATATTTGCCTTGGGAAGGGGACAAAAGGCAAAAAGTCAATGCACAATTTTGCTTGCCCTTTTAGTTATAGTTCACTTAGTTCCTGTGAATATCACTAATGCATGTTCTGTGCCAGTAGTAAAATACTTAATAGCTGCCATCTTCTTCTGTTCTTTGCTGGTTGTTATCACTCCAGTGGTTGCCTGGTGGACCAGAAGTCACTTCTCAATGCAAGTCTATGAAAGCCACAACAAGGCTCTCCTAGACTTACATTGAGAGCTTCTGTCTGATCAGTCAGAAGCTGCGGTCATAAGATGGAGGAACAGGACAGGAACAACACCCGAAAGAGCAGAAGATGGTGGCTGGTACAACCAGGGTTTGGGTACATGCATTAGTGATTCCACTCTAGCAGTGACATAAAAAAACCCAGCCGGAATGGTGTTTTAAAATATTTTTAAAATCAGACAGAACAACCTTAGGGTATGTGCTCATGTAGTCTTTTTGCAGAGTTTTTGGAGCAGAACATCTAAGTTTTTGAGGCTTTTGATGAGGATTTGGAGAGTATCCGCTCAGTTTCTGCTCCAAAACCTCCTCAAAAAACTCTGTGTGCACATGAGCCTTAGGAGTTTGCAGAAATGTTTCTTGTACATATTTTCAAGGAATTTAACATTGGGCAATGCCATGGAAACACTGGTAACAGAATATACAGCAATTTATGCTCCTGTCTCTACTTTCTAAATGTATAATAATGGTGTCTCCATATGTCCAAACACACTCTTTGACAACTTGAAAGGACACTATGAAGTAAGTGTGGCTTGTTATTGATGGAAATCAGACCTGGAGTCATTTGAGCTATGTATGACATAAGAGTAATTATCCCAGTCTTTGTTCTAAAGTGTAAAATAAATACATGGAGAGCTATTTACATTAAGCGGGGTCAGATCAATCAGCATTCATGTGTCCCCAGCAATAGAGGAAGAATACAATCATCTGTTACTGATCTTTCAAACATTTTTCCATGTGCGCAAACATTTCACTATATATTTGGACCTAAGAAACACTGGTTTATAAATGTGTCTGATCATCAGCAGTCAGCTGGATGCCCCTAAAGTTACAGCAGATGAGGCATAGTCAATGGATGATGGTGGTGGATCTCTATGTACGGATTAGGTCGTGGGTGAAAGCACATTTTCATCATGGATGTCCAATTTTACATTGTTTTCAAAAGTGCCTGATGGCAGCCGTGATCACATGGTGTCGGAATTTCAGAAGCTCTCAAGTTGATGCGTTGTCACAGCCTTACGTAGGAGGGAGCTTCCTCCGCCTGCCTGTGTGTTGGCATATGACTAGTTATATGTCTGTATACTGGCCCAGTATATGAGCTAAGACGGCCAAAGATGACCAGGCTGTAATCAGACGATCCACACACTTTCGAAAATAAAAGTCAACACGTGAGTTACCCGATTCTTCATTCCACTGACATCTTGTCAATGGAGTGTCGGGAGACCCACTACAACTAGATGGTCATCCAGCCCACTAAAATAACCAGGTTTGGTTGACTTTTATCTAATGTTGTATGGGGGCCGGCACACAAAATTTAGTGCTAGTTTTCTTGGAGAAATGACTATTCCTATGTGGCCATCTGTTCACTAAATAATACAAACCTATGAGTGAGAGCAGCCATATTTTATATTCTGCGTCAATATTATTAATGGCTTCATAAGAAGAGACCATTTGTGTTTTATTTTGGTGGCACTTTAATATTACGTGAAATGGAAGTTAAATGAGCTCCAGACATAATTGTGCTGTATTGGATCCTATACTGATACACAAGGCAGTTGTTGAATTCCTCGAGTTCTACGGTTGTTTATGGTAGATGTCAAAGTGATGCAATATGTACGGGGTATATCCATGGTTGCAGTCTTGTATTTTTATATAATGTACATGTGTATCACAGTAATAAAGGATTACTGTGCAGTAAATGTGTACAGGAGATAGGCCAATATAATCATTTCCATCCAATCTATCATTAACTATATACACATACATTTCAAACATGGAGCAGTCTAAACATTTTGAATCTATCATGTAGTGATATTCGCACACCATCCTTCATGCTATATGCAATGGCTCAAGTTATGTTTAAACATCTGTTCATATAATTCTAATTCATTATCATAAATTACAATATGCTACTGTACGCGACCCTCCGCTGTGTGCACTAGCCAAAACTAGCCACTGAGATGATAGGCTGAAACACAACACGTCCTACCGTTGCCTATGAATTATGTCCTTTCATCTAAGAGACTGATTACTGACGACACGTAAAAAAACTTGATCTGCTGTGTTGTCAGCCTGGTTCTGAAGTACTGTGGTCCTGAGTCATCATTTGCAATTTTTTTGCAAGTCTTTTTTTTTTATCTTGTGGTATTTGCCCCAAATTTTTCAAAATTGCACACGTGGTTAATGAGTTTGGCGGAAAATCAAAAATGCTCTTTTTTTTGTGTTTTACCCATTTTTGCGGTTTTATAGCACCAAAAAAATGCTACATTTTAAAAAAGTTTGCCTAAAAATGTGCTAAATTGAAAATGCTGCCAGTAACCTTACTTCAGGGGGTGGGTGACTGAATTGAGATATGACAAACTGGTAACGTCTCTTCTTCTGGTGAGTGGCATGGTTAAAATGCCAGTGTAAGGAGACTTATAGGCCATGCAATGCTCCTCTGGGAAATTAAATATGCAAATTGCTTCTTTGGAGAAGAAGAGGCTGTGCAATGCTGCCCTGGGAAATTAAATATGCAGTTTGTTTCTTCAGAGTGAAAAAGGACTGAAAGTCTAGTCAAACCTATTGGAAGTAGCAATCCTAAAAGTCAATATTGACCCTTTAACACATTTTCGAGGAGCATTGCATGGCCTCTAAAGCCCCCGTCTCACATAGCGAGATCGCTGCTGAGGCACGGTTTTGGTGACGCAACAGCGAATGTCCTGGACCTTTTTTTTGGTCTTTGCCCTCCCGCTGGTCAGCACACATCGCTGTGTGTGACCAGCGGGACCAGCGATCAGGCTGGTAACCATGATAAACAGCGGTTACTAGGGGCGCACGCGCACTTAGTAACCCGCAGTTTATCATGGTTACCACTCTGCTACGGTGAGCAGTAACCCGCTCACCATAGCAGAGTGGTAACCATGATAAACAGCAGGTTACTAGGTGCGCGTGTGCCCCTAGTAACCGCTGTTTATCATGGTTACCAGCCTGCTCCTGCTTCAGCAGGTTGGTAACCAGGAGCAGGACATCGTGGAAAGATTCTTTCCACGATGTCGCTGCTCCCCTGATCGCTGGTGAGCCTGCCTGTTTGACAGCTCACCAGTGACCACATAGCGATGCAGCAACGATCCCTAACAGGTCGTATCGTTGTGAGGATCGCTGTAGCGTTGCTAAGTGTGACGGGGCCTTAAGTCTCCTTATGCATGTCAGGCATGTCACTCCCCACAAGGAGAGACGTTACCCCTTAGAACCCAGTCGGAGGCCTCTCATACAGCCAAAACAGATCCCCTGCTTTGCACTGAGGAGCAGCAACATCCCGAAACACGTGTCTGCAAATTGAGATTCTGGTTTGGCTTTTATCCTAAGTTATGTACAAGGCTCGTTAAAGGGTGAGTATTGACTTTAAGGATTGCTATTTCCAATAGGTGGCACTAGAGTTCGAGTCCTCTTCCTCTCTGAAGAGGCAATTTGCATAAGAATCTGCCTAAAACATATGCAAAGTTGTCCAGGAAAAATAAAAAGAGACTTAAAGACAACTTAAGAAGTTGTGGAAAACGTATAGAGAAAAACGTGCAAATACAAAAGTCACTAAAAAAGAAGGAAATGACTCCAGAAGCGTGGAGAAACAGCAATGATGACTTGGGGCATGTATGTTTTTGACACTTGTACTGCTTTCAGAGTGGTATCAGTAATAATGAACTTTGTCTCCTGTCTAATAGCACACCTTATTATCCTATGCAGTTTGGACATATTTGCAACTTATATGACTTGTTTTATATATTTATTTTTAAATGACAAAATAGCAATGCAAACCTCATCACACTATTCTAAAGCAATGAAATCTGTTTTTTATTATATCCATCATGGATCCTTAAAGAAGTTGTCCAGTAATTGCCCCAATGTATTCATCCTGTGCCCATAAGTGTTTTTGTAATTACTTTTAGTTGTATGTATTGCCTGTGATCGGCACTATCGCTGGTGGCTCACAGGCATCAGGTGATCCCCGGCGGCAACCGGCTTTTTCTTCCGCTGATGTCACGTCAAGTGAGGCGTGACATCAGTGACACGGTCCCCGCGGTGGATGCTGGGTTGTGGGCGTGGAGACCCGAAACTGACATAGCTGCAATGGCGCCGATGCAGGAGGTGAGTATATATTTTTTAAATTATTTTATCTGGGGGACTAAGTATTTAAGAAGAGTTAGCATAAATAGTGAACAACCCCTTTAATAATGTTTGATTTCTTATCATTTCAGAATGGGAGTACTGCATTGCAAAGTCCCTGGCAGGGGGAGGAGCAGAACAGCTGGGTCAGGAGTTAAAGAGGGTGTGGAGCTGGGCTGCTAGGGACTTTTCAGTGATGTAGAATTGTAGTTCTAATGATGACTCCTGCAGAGAAAAGAGACTTCCTGTTTCTATATAGAGCTTAGAAGGATTCAGCTAGTCTGTTTTTAATCACGTGATGTCATAGACCTAACGGAAAAGAGAAGAATTCACTGGGTAGAAAGGCAAAATGAGCAACTGTAAGTACACAGTACTATGTAATATGATAATTGCAATATATTTAGAGGAAAACAACTTTGATATTAGTGCTTCTTTAATTAATCTGTTGCAGTTTTTGACTGTCCTAAAGTCATAAAATGAAACACACACCTCCTATAAGCATGTGCAGATTTGCACTAGTATTTGCCACATATTCTGTTGGAAAGCTTAAAGGGAATCTGTCACCAGGTTTTTGCTATCCCATCTGAGAACCGCATGATGTAAGGGCAGAGTCCCTGATTCCAGCGATGTATGACTTACTTTACTGGGTGCTGCAGTATTGATTAAAAACTATTTTCTGCTGCAGATATAGCAGTTCCTTGAATGCTGAGCTGTAAAAATCCCGCCCACACCACTGATTGGCAGCTTTCTGATCTGCCAATCAGTGGGGATGCGGTTTGGTTGGACTACCTGGCAGCAGGCCAAGTAGTCTTCTAGTGATAATCTCCAACTGATAAAACAGTGATTTTATAAAAACTAAACTAAGTAGCCCAGTAAGTTACACATCGTCCGAATCAGGGTCTCTGCCCCTACATGATGCTGCTCCCAGACAAGTAGCAAAAACCTGGTGACAGATTACCTTTATTAATTCTGTCCAAAGTTTTCATTATGCCTCCTCCCGTACTCCAGCCCACTTTATCATCTTTGCCTACGATCGTGCAAAAATAGAAATTTTTGCATTATTTGAGACTTCATGGTTTTTTCCCCCTAAATTTTGAGTTTTTTGGGCTTAGGTTATACCTAACACTGGCATAAACTGCTTGATAAATGTGAGTTTTTGTGTTGCGATTGGTGGAGGAGCCACTCAGAAACATGTAAGTGATACCACCCCATGTCCTGTTCTCTATTTGCATTTGTTTTGCTTGGCCCGGCGGTCCTTGTATATACACAGCTGGTGAGGTTGTTTCGTCTCCTAAAACAAGTCCAGGCTCAAAGACATTCTTCAGGGTTTAGAAAATTACCAAAAAAAAGAGAGTAAATAAACCCTCACTACCAGCGTCCACTGACATCACATTGAGTAATAAATATAAACCATATGTGTAGATGCAAATGTACAGGACAATACGTGTAAGTCTAACAATGGTGTCCTAGCCTGCCTTGACCAGAACTTTGTTAATGAGTTGCGTGTCCTATTTTAATCTGTCTTATTGTCTCTCTCTCAGGACTTGAGCTGGATGAGACAAAGCATAGTCTTCTCCTCCCCCAGCTAAAAGTGTGCCTGGATATGTACATGTGTGCAACAGTGTTCCCCCATTCCGTGCCCCAAGATATGATGTCAGCAGAAGGGAATGTAGAACTAGCAGCAATCAAAGCTAACCCAGAAATGTTTTTTCCATAATCCATAATTATTTACTTCCCGATACATTTTAGAAAAAAATGTCTACTGAAACTTTTCACCAAAAGGCAAAACTTCTTAAGAGAAAGTTTAACAGTTTAAAGGCAAATGCCTCCTGTGAAGCCCAGAATATCCTTTGGTTTCTGCAGGTCAATATTCTTTGGCTAATGTAACAAACAGCGTAAGCCAGGGGCGAAGAAAGTGTCTTTGTGAGATGAGAAAGACACACTTCAGACCACTGACTAATCAATTTCCTGCAAGCCGGAATTACAGTCGGAAGGTCAGCTGGTGGTGTCCACAAGCCTTCCGATGGGGGCTTCTCTCTCTCACCCGGCCTGATGACAAAACCACATTACAGCTTCTTCTCTGCGTAGGGGTTGTGGTTGTGGAAGGAGGGGACAGACATTTTAACAGCGGTGTTCGTGAAAACACCACAAAAATACACATTGTTGAATTGCCATACATATGTACTGCAAGTTTTCCTTGGCCCTTTTTCAATCAGTCCTTTTGTTTTAATGAATTGCTACATCTTGACATCTGCTTGTACCTCCCCCCCCCCTACACTGCTGATTTCGCTTTTTCAAAAGAGAATAAATTTCACTATGAACATTTCCTTTGCCAAATGAGGTTGCCAGAAAAGGAAATATGTCAGCATAAAATGGCTACACAATGAGGGTATAAGTTGTGCAGGAAGAATGAGAAGCAGATTTTGGCTAGAATCCGTGGCAAAATCATGGATGTGTATGTGAATACGATGGGGGCCGTTCATCAAAGCCTTTACACCAGAAATGTGGCGTAACTTTGAAATGTTGCAAAAATTTTGCAGCTTTCGGCGTTTTCACTCCAGTTTAAACCAACTTCACTAAAATGATGTTGGGACGGGACAGGGTGTGGCCATACACACGTGCCCATCAAAGGTGTCGGAGTTTTGTATGGCAGAAATGCTACTCCAGTCCCGCTGCACAGAAGCACACTCCACTCATAGCAAGCACTACTCCAATCTTGAGGACTTGGCCCCAATGTCTTTTTCAAGCGGTGTCCGTTGCAGAAAACACACAAATGATGAACATTTACATGTGTTCAGGCTTTTAAATGTATTTTAACAATTTCAAATGTCTAAAAATGCCAAGCATCTTAAAATAAGTGGCATGTCCACTCTTCAGCTTGGAAGACGATCTGTATTTCACCTTACAAGTCAATGCGAAAGTTTAAAAGATGCTCTGAAGACGCCCCAAACATCTTTTGGAGAATTTTGCCATTGTTTTTGATAAAAAAAAAAAGGTAGTGATTTCTTCACTATTCAATGAGTGAAGAAAAAACGACCAGAAAACAACAGTAAAAAAGACTTCACAAAAAAACATGAGAAAACCCTCTAAAGAATTGTTGGTGTCCAAAACTGGTGGAAAGTATTGACTGAAAAAAAAAAACAACACAAAAGACTGTTCAGAAAAAAAATTCCAGAATTTCCTAAAGAGTCTTCTGCTTGAAATAAATTTGCGGGTTTGATTGAGTTTGGGTTAACGCCAGATTTGATGTGGATTTTGCAATCAGCAACTAATATATTGACAAGCTTTGAATTTAACATTCAAACTAAGGTCAATTCCTGTGTGGATTCCAGATGGATTTATTACGCAGCATGGATTTGGTAAAATCTCATCCACTTTGCTATTGACTGTAATAGTTTGCAGATTTCCTGCCTAGAAAGTCCAGCTAGAAAATCTGCTGTGAACATGGGCTAATAGGTTTTACACAAGAGAAATAACGACATTAATGGTACCCATTTCTCAGTGGATATGTTTACGCTCCTGATATTTCACAATAATGCAGATTTTTCATATCAAGGCATAAATGTTTTTTTCTGCTGCTTTTTATCGGCATTTTATCTGCAGGCGTCTGCACAAAATTTGTAATAACAGTCTTCTTTGGTTATTGTGTTTTTTTAATTCTTTATGCAATCAGCATTTTTGGTGCAGATTGGAAGCATCATTTTTTAATGCCTTTTTTAGTACAGAAAAGCTTTGATTCTGCACTTAAAGACGCAACTGCATAGAAGCCTATGAAGAAAAAATACACGCAAAAACACAGACTTCAACAGCATCTTTAAAAGAACAGTGGAATTTTCATGACATCACATCCATTTTGCTTGGATGGTTAAATGTAGCAGATCTTCTTCACTAAAAAATGCAGTGGAATACATGCACTATTTTTGATATGAGGGAACAAGGTCTGATTTTAACAAAATCAGCATGTAATCAGCCTATAGTCAGTCTACTATATCTATTGTTCTCAATTTTTCAATGTGAAGAAAAAGAATTGACATGTCCATTCTTAAAGAGTAGCTAAACTTAATTTTCTCTGATTGTTCCTGACCTGGTTTTGGCTCCCATTCCTGAGAAAAAATACTGACCGAACACTGACCAAATACTGATAGTGGGGCCGTGGCCTAAGATAAATATATATAACGTGTCATTAAACAGGCCCTTACTGCCCCCTGTATACTGTAATGTAAAGGTCCCTAACCGTTCTTACCTTGAGAGCCACATTAAAGTTCTGAAATATGGTTGCGAGCCACATGGATCATGTCCACCCTGTCCCACAGTAGAGTCACCCAGAGCCCCAATTAACCGTATAATGACAGCGAAATCGTTCATGAAGCACCTTGTGGCACCCTCCCTTATAGGAAGGATACTTATATCCAGGGGTTACCACCAAACGATTGCATCTAGCTTCAACATCCCTGTAACTAATAGTATTATCCTATCTCCAGCTTACTATATGTATCGCCCTCACCCCAGTATATGCACATCCAGAAATGCTCTTTCGTGTAGGACAACTCACCAGAGTCACCTTCTGGAGACCTTCCCTTCATAGCTGTTTGCTAGACTTGGTGCTAATGCACCAAATTGACAGCCAATGGACCATCGAGCCACATGTGGTTCTCGAGCCACAGGTTGGGGACTTCTGCTGTAATGGAAGCATTGGATTTGCTTTCACAATCACTGTTTGTGTCACTGGGGATTTATAACGAGAACGAGGTCCTTGTGACAGTAAATCCAATTCTTCCATTACCATATACCATACAGGAAGGCAGTGAGCGTTCATTGAGCCTATTGCAGGAGATGTTCTGAGGATACTCAGAGGAGGAGATGATTGCTGATCATTGCATTGCCAGGATCTGTACTCCAAATGAGTATGTTCTGATATCTGAGAAGCTGAAGGCAGATAGGTAGACTGGAGAAAAGCAGGAATTTTAAAGCCATTTACATTCAATTTTTCCAGGAATATAAAGGAAGATAAATTCTCTAATATAGTGATTTGCAAAATGTCATAACTTTCCATGCTGGACAAAATTAGAAAAAAATGAAAGCTTCGTGACTCTTTAAAGAGTTGTCCAGGTTTGGCATAAATGTCTGCGGTCACTCTATGTAATTGCAGACTTGTCAATCCTCACATGGCACACAGCGTGCCCTGTCGAGATTTTCAAATATGTGATATGCATACTCCCTGCCACATTCCAACTAAACGTGTCCGGCCTTGCTCAACACAAGTGAATTGAGTGA
Organism: Phyllobates terribilis; assembly: GCF_046119375.1. Classification (NCBI taxonomy): domain Eukaryota; kingdom Metazoa; phylum Chordata; class Amphibia; order Anura; family Dendrobatidae; genus Phyllobates; species Phyllobates terribilis. The sequence continues at coordinate 756,601,870 of NW_027362761.1, read as the reverse complement.
GGCTGCGCATGTCTAGTTGAAATGTGGTCAAAAATATACATATCGCATACTTGCAGTCATATGACCCCGGAGAATCCTGACAGCGTACACTGTGCACACTTTGAGAATTCACAAGTCTGCAGTCACATAGGGTGACTGCAGACTTTCATGCCAAACATGGATAACCCTTTTAAGGTGGTTTATAAGCATAAACATCATGGAATCCACGGCAGGTAGCCACATGCAGGTTAGTTCCATCCGAAGCAGCCTAAACTACAAATCTATGAGGGGCAAACCAGTACTTCTTTTTTAAAAATGCTTTAAAACAAAATATCTGAGCTGCACTCAGAAGGCTCTGCCATTAGCGCATGGAGCTGGCCAGCTATTTAAGCTATAAATATATATTCAGGATAATGCCTAAACTAGTAAGTTGTTTCTTGAGGATCTCAGCCCAGGGTCAAATAATTGTGGACAGCGCAGTTATTGCAAAAGTGAAATGATCCACTTAAATACAGGGTCAAATAGAGGACACAAAGTCATAAAAAGTGCATTAGGATAAATGAACAAATATCAGTGGAGAGTTTTGGCAACCAGCTTACATATTAGAGAAATTACAGGGCACAGTGCGTGCAATATCTAGAATTGAGTCTCAGTTATTAAAGGGGGCTCAATACATGTTTAATACAGATTGTCATCAGATTTCATAAAATACACTGCAGACACTAGTAAATACATCTCTTAAACTTGATCTTAGCCCTAATGAGGCTGGTGTACTAACTTCATATATACTAGAATGGCTGTATAATCCTGAAATTAAAATTACCACTTTATGCAAAAGAGTGAAAGAGCTCATACAATAAGTCAGGGGTATTCAATCAAATTTAGGTTGTTGGAGATTGAGTTTAAAGCAGGAATGGACCTAATTGGTGCAACCTATGCAGCCGCATGGGGCCCAAGAGCTAAGGGGGTCCACTTCTACCTCCAAACAGGGTGGAATTGAACATTGTGATGAGCATATATTGTTGTTGCACAGGGACCCTCTTCTGTCTGTGTCTGTCACTGGTCTAATAGGATTATCAGTGATTCTGGTATGACTATTGAAAGTACACCTGCGTCATCCGGTCTAATATATACATTTATTAATGTATCAGTTTGTATTGTGAAATTTGGTGATAGATCCGCTGTAAGTGTGCCACGTAAAACCTTTTCTAGCGACTAAGAAATGTTTTAGTGGAGGTCCCTTTTTCTCTTTCATGCTTTTAACCAAAAGGTAGGTTTCCATCTAAAAAATAAACCGTTATTAAATATAGTTTGGGCTTTTCTAATCTCCAATGACTAACTGTTTTTTCTATGAGAAATGAGACCACTCTCGCTTCTAGTGTGGTGGGATGGGGTGTCCTTAATGGGGGGAAGCCCACTATTATGTCTATACAGTATGTCCATTTTGAATTTCCTTTAAAGCACCACTCCAGCGTTTTTTTTATTGCACAGCTGGAGTGGTGCTTTAAATGTAATTCCCCTGTCTCATACTCATCTGCCTCCGCCTTCATTGCTTTCCAGCGTCGCTCCAGTCGGTCTCCGGCGACAAGTGACCTGTCCGCAGCTCCAGTGTTTCATGGAGCGGCGCGAAGGTCACTTTTCAATACAAGTCTGGAGTGGTGCTTTAAGAGTTACAGCCCACAGTGGTTGAGACAATACGCTGTGGTTAAGTTGCATTGAACTATAAACCGGTTGTAACATCATAAACACAATATCCTGAATTCTGGTGCACGGATCACTTGCAGCCAGGGATAGTAATGATGCTGGACTCACACAAGGAGGTTTGGGGGATTTTTTATGTGAAAATAATGCGCCAGGTAATATCCCTGAGTCTGATTATATGCCTATATGCTCAATATGTGCAATATATAATACAAAAAGAAAATGACTTGTATACCTCTTTCACATTGAGGTCCAGTAAATCCGTAGACACAAGCACATCTGTTTGGTCCGATACAACGTCCACCATTCTGACAACCATTTTCGCATACAGCTTTAAGGAAAAAAATATAAAGCATTTTATTATTCATTTTATACAATGACATTTGCGATAAACAAAACATTTACCAGATGCTGCAAAACCCTCCAAGAATTCAACTCAGATGGAAAGTCTCAGCACAAAACAGAATGAAAAATGAGAAAGAAGACCCATTCACCTATATTGGTCAGATTGGATAGTTTTTCTAAAGCTCACCTATATATATATGATATTAATATCAGCCATACCCACCGATATCGACAGGCTTGGAAAACATTCTAATATGAATGGAAGCCGGGGACAACTGATTGGAGGGGGAGTTAAAGGGATTTCTCCATAAGCAAAGTACATTTTAATTAATAGTTCTTAAAATAAAAATAACTTCCACGATTTGATGTGTTAAAAAAATGTTCCTGTGCTGAGATAATCTTATAAATGTGTCCCGGCTGTGTACTGTGTAATGGCTGTGTCTGACCGTGCAGGAACACGGTCTGATCATACCACATCTCCTGGGCAGAGGAGGGAGCAAAAGAGTATACAGACATTACAGCAGGGGATCACAGCTGCTGATTTCTGTGCGGTAAAACATTTCCCTGCCTGTTTAAAAACATATTTTACCTCACAGAAAGAATCATCGAATCATCTGAGATTCCATGCTGTAATGTCTGTATGCTCTTTTGCTTCCTCCCTGCTCAGGAGATGTGGTATGATCAGACCATGTTCCTCCATGGTCAGACACAGCCATTACACAGTACACAGCAGGGGCACATTTATAGGATCATCTCAGCATAGAAACATTTTTTTTGAGGAACTTCTTTTTATTTCAAGAAATATTGATTAAATGGTACTTTGTTCATGGAAAAAACCCTTAGGCCACGTGACACGTTGAGCATTTGATGAATTTTTTACCTCAGTATTTGTAAGCCAAAACCAGGAGTGGAACAATCAGAGGAAAAGTATAATAGAAACACGTCACCACTGTATATTTTTGCCCACTCCTTGGCTTGGCTTACAAATACTGAAGTAAAAAAACTCACCAAACACTCAACGTGTGCGTGTGCCCGTGACCTTAAGGATCGAGCATGTCTGAATTTGGATTGCTGATATTTTTGCTATCCCAGAGATAAGCCACTGCCATACATGTCTGGCTGTGGCTCCTTCATAGAGAACACAGGAGCACTTGGCCGAGTGAGCACTCCTGTATGTGGAAGAGCTAGCCAAGATGGCTGCTGGTAGAACCACATTTATTGTGTACGGTGGGCTTAACAGTCTTTGACTGCTGAAGTTTCTTTCTGTTCGTCACTCAATACACTCAAAACAAAAGTTGCTTCAAACTTTATGCTATCGTTGCTTCTGTATCAGTTCCCAGTTTTCTCAATTTGACCGTTAAATTACTTTATTGTTGACGCAGAACATCTTGCATTTCTATTGTCAGAAGCAAAAATTGAAAGAATAGTGGTGGAGGCCGCAGCCCACCTGAGTAATGAGCCAAGATTTATTCCTTCTCTTTTGCCTTGTTATGGTCAAATCTACAGACATCTGACTGACCTACTGATATGTGCTGAGAAGTGTAAGTGTACTGTTCATTAACCCCTTAAGCCCCGCGGATGGTTTGCACGTTAATGACCGGGCCAATTTTTACAATTCTGACCACTGTCACTTTATGAGGTAATTACTCTCGAACGCTTCAACGGATCCCCCTGATTCTGAGACTGTTTTTTCGTGACATATTGTACTTCATGATTGTGGAAAAATTTCTTCGATATCACTTGCGTTTATTTGTGAAAAAAACGGAAATTTGGCGAAAATTTTGAAAATTTTGCAATTTTCAAAATTTGAATTTTTAAGCCCTGAAATCAGAGCGATATGTCACACAAAAGAGTTAATAAATAACATTTCCCACATGTCTACTTTACATCAGCACAATTTTGGAACCAAAATTTTTTTTTGTTAGGGAGCTATAAGGGTTAAAAGTTGACCAGCGATTTCTCATTTTTCCAACAAAATTTACAAAACCATTTTTTTAGGGACCACATCACATTTGAAGTCACTTTGAGGGGTCTTTATGACAGAAAATACCCAAAAGTGACACCATTCTAAAAACTGCACCCCTCAAGGTGCTCAAAACCACATTCAAGAACTTTATTAACCCTTCAGGTGCTTCACAGGAATTTTTTGAATGTGGAAGAAAAAAATGAACATTTAACTTTTTTCACAAAAATGTTAATTTAGACCCAATTTTTTTTATTTTCACAGGGGTAACAAGAAAAAATGGACCCCAAAATTTGTTGTGCAATTTCCCCTGGGCACGCAGATACCCAATATTTGGGGAAAAAATACTGTTTGGGCGCACGGCAGGGCTCGGAAGGAAAGGAGCGCTATTTGACTTTTTGATTGTAAAATTTGCTTGAATAATTAGCGGACGCCATGTTGTGTTTGGAGAGCCCATGTGTGCCCAAACTTTGGAGCTCCCCCACAAGTGACCCCATTTTGGAAACTAGACCCCCCAAGGCACCTTTCTAGATGCATAGTGAGCACTTGGAACCCCCAGGTGCTTCACAAATTGATTCGTAACAATGAAAAAGTGAAAAAAAAAAACACTTTTTCATTTTTATGAATCAATTTGTGAAGCACCTGAGTGTTCCAAGTGCTCACAATGCATCTAGATAGGTGCCTTGGGGGGTCTAGTTTCCAAAATGGGGTCACTTGTGGGGGAGCTCCAATGTTTGGGCACACAGCGGCTCTCCAAACGCAACATGGTGTCGCTAACAATTTGAGCCGATTTTCCGTTAAATTTGTTAGAGGACACCATGTTGCATTTAGAGAGTCCCTGTGTGCCCAAACATTGGAGCTCCCCCACAAGTGACCCCATTTTGGAAACTAGACCCCCCAAGGCACCTATCTAGATGCATAGTGAGCACTTGGAACCCCCAGGTGCTTCACAAATTGATTCGTAACAATGAAAAAGTGAAAAAAAAACACTTTTTCATTTGTATGAATCAATTTGTGAAGCACCTGAGGGTTCCAAGTGCTCACTATGCATCTAGATAGGTGCCTTGGGTGGTCTAGTTTCCAAAATGGGGTCACTTGTGGCGGAGCTCCAATATTTGGGCACACAGCGGCTCTCTAAATGCAACATGGTGTCCGCTAACAAATTTAACGCAAAATTGGCTCAAATTGTTAGCGACACCATGTTGCGTTTGGAGAGCTGCTGTGTGCCCAAACATTGGAGCTCCCCCACAAGTGACCCCATTTTGGAAACTAGACCCCCCAAGGCACCTATCTAGATGCATAGTGAGCACTTGGAACCCCCAGGTGCTTCACAAATTGATTCGTAACAATGAAAAAGTGAAAAAAAAAACACTTTTTCATTTTTATGAATCAATTTGTGAAGCACCTGGGGGTTCCAACTGCTCACTATGCATCTAGATAGGTGCCTTGGGGGGTCTAGTTTCCAAAATGGGGTCACTTGTGGGAGAGCTCCAATGTTTGGGCACACAGGGACTCTCTAAATGCAACATGGTATCCGCTAACAAATTGAATGGAAAATCGGCTCAAATTGTTAGCGGACACCACATTGCGTTTGGAGAGCTTCTCTGTGCCCAAACTTTGGAGCTCCCCCACAAGTGACCCCATTTTGGAAACTAGACCCCCCAAGGCACCTTTCTAGATGCATAGTGAGCACTTGGAACCCCCAGGTGCTTCACAAATTGATTCGTAATAATGAAAAAGTGAAAAAAAAAACACTTTTTCATTTTTACGAATCAATTTGTGAAGCACCTAGGGGTTCCAAGTGCTCACTATGCATCTAGATAGGTGCCTTGGGGGGTCTAGTTTCCAAAATGGGGTCACTTGTGGGGGAGCTCCAATGTTTGGGCACACAGGGACTCTCTAAATGCAACATGGTATCCGCTAACAAATTGAATGGAAAATCGGCTCAAATTGTTAGCGGACGCCACATTGCGTTTGGAGAGCCCCTCTGTGCCCAAACTTTGGAGCTCCCCCACAAGTGACCCCATTTTGGAAACTAGACCCCCCAAGGCACCTTTCTAGATGCATAGTGAGCACTTGGAACCCCCAGGTGCTTCACAAATTGATTCGTAATAATGAAAAAGTGAAAAAAAAAACACTTTTTCATTTTTACGAATTAATTTGTGAAGCACCTAGGGGTTCCAAGTGCTCACTATGCATCTAGATAGGTGCCTTGGGGGGTCTAGTTTCCAAAATGGGGTCACTTGTGGGGGAGCTCCAATGTTTGGGCACACAGGGACTCTCTAAATGCAACATGGTATCCGCTAACAAATTGAATGGAAAATCGGCTCAAATTGTTAGCGGACGCCACATTGCGTTTGGAGAGCCCCTCTGTGCCCAAACTTTGGAGCTCCCCCACAAGTGACCCCATTTTGGAAACTAGACCCCCCAAGGCACCTTTCTAGATGCATAGTGAGCACTTGGAACCCCCAGGTGCTTCACAAATTGATTCGTAATAATGAAAAAGTGAAAAAAAAAACACTTTTTCATTTTTACGAATTAATTTGTGAAGCACCTAGGGGTTCCAAGTGCTCACTATGCATCTAGATAGGTGCCTTGGGGGGTCTAGTTTCCAAAATGGGGTCACTTGTGGGGGAGCTCCAATGTTTGGCCACACAGGGACTCTCTAAATGCAACATGGTATCCGCTAACAAATTGAATGGAAAATCGGCTCAAATTGTTAGCGGACGCCACATTGCGTTTGGAGAGCCCCTCTGTGCCCAAACTTTGGAGCTCCCCCACAAGTGACCCCATTTTGGAAACTAGACCCCCCAAGGCACCTTTCTAGATGCATAGTGAGCACTTGGAACCCCCAGGTGCTTCACAAATTGATTCGTAATAATGAAAAAGTGAAAAAAAAAACACTTTTTCATTTTTACGAATTAATTTGTGAAGCACCTAGGGGTTCCAAGTGCTCACTATGCATCTAGATAGGTGCCTTGGGGGGTCTAGTTTCCAAAATGGGGTCACTTGTGGAGGAGCTCCAATGTTTGGGCACACAGGGACTCTCCAAATGCAACATGATATCCGCTAACAATTTGAGCCGACAATTTGTTAGCGGATATCATGTTGCATTTGGAGAGTCCCTGTGTGCCCAAACATTGGAGCTCCCCCACAAGTGACCCCATTTTGGAAACTAGACCCCCCAAGGCACCTATCTAGATTCATAGTGAGCACTTGGAACCCCAGGTGCTTCACAAATTGATTCATAAAAATGAAAAAGTGTTTTTTTTTTCACTTTTTCATTTTTACGAATCAATTTGTGAAGCACCTGGGGGTTCCAAGTGCTCACTATGCATCTAGAAAGGTGCCTTGGGGGGTCTAGTTTCCAAAATGGGGTCACTTGTGGGGGAGCTCCAAAGTTTGGGCACAGAGGGGCTCTCCAAATGCAATGTGGTGTCCGCTAACAATTTGAGCCGATTTTCCATTTAATTTGTTAGCGGATACCATGTTGCATTTAGAGAGTCCCTGTGTGCCCAAACATTGGAGCTCCCCCACAAGTGACCCCATTTTGGAAACTAGACCCCCCAAGGCACCTATCTAGATACATAGTGAGCACTTGGAACCCCAGGTGCTTCACAAATTGATTCATAAAAATGAAAAAGTGTTTTTTTTTTCACTTTTTCATTTTTACGAATCAATTTGTGAAGCACCTGGGGGTTCCAAGTGCTCACTATGCATCTAGAAAGGTGCCTTGGGGGGTCTAGTTTCCAAAATGGGGTCACTTGTGGGGGAGCTCCAAAGTTTGGGCACAGAGGGGCTCTCCAAACGCAATGTGGTGTCCGCTAACAATTTGAGCCGATTTTCCATTCAATTTGTTAGCGGACACCATGTCGCGTTTGGAGAGCCCGTGATGTGCCTAAACAGTGGAGCTCCCCCACAAGTGTCCCCATTTTGGAAACTATACCCCTCAAAGATTTTATTAAGGTGTATAGTGAACATTTTGAACCCAGAGGTACGGCACATTATTTGTTTACATTAGGTCATCATATTGAATAAGTTTTCATTATTCTTGAGCGCAAGTGCTCGCTACTTGAGTTTGCATCGGGTACTCAGGTATGCACCATGTACAGCGTGTGCTCGAGTGACATGCTCGAGTCCCTGCTCCGCATGTTTCACGGTTATTAGACACCCAAAAAAAAACATGCGGGGATCGCTCGTGCATGGCAGGCAATCCCCGTAAAGTTTTTTGGCCGCGAAGCATATGGGGCAGAGACTCGAGCATGTCACTCAAATACCCACGATACTAAATGCATACCAGAGCACCCGATGCAAACTCAAGTAGCGAGCACTTGCTCTCAACACTAGTCGCCATATCGTCATCTTTTTTTCTTACTTTTGAAAAAAATCCCAACCCCAGCCCTAACCCTAGCACAACCCTAGCCCCAGCACAACCCTAGCCCCAGCACAACCCTAGCCCCAGCACAACCCTAGCCCCAGCACAACCCTAGCCCCAAACCCAGCCCTAACCCTAGCCCAATCCTAACTCAAGAGTTTATTTTTGACGCCGTTCCTTGTGCGGTATAAGTGATTAGACGACTTTATTCTTCGGGTCGGTGTGATTACAGCAATGCCAGAATCATATGGGGTTTTTATGACTGACAGCTGTCACACACTAAAAGACGCATTTTTTGTAAAATCTAGTTTTTGCATCGCCATATTTTGAGAGCTATAATTTTTCCAAATTTTGGCAGACAGTCATGTGACGGCTCGTTTTTTGCGGGATGACTTGACGTTGTTATTGGTGCCATTTTCAGGCACGTGACATTTTTTGATCGCTTTCTATTCCGATTTTTGGGAGGCAGAATAAACAAAAACCAACAATTCAGGAATTGTTTTTTTTTTTTTTTTTTTATTCTGTTCCGCGTGTGGTAAAATTGATGAGGCAGCTTTACTCTTCGGGTCAGTACGTTTACAGCGGTACCACATTTGTATAATTTTTCTATGTTTTGGCGCTTATACACAATAAAAGCTATTTTATAGAAAAAAATATTTTTTAGTATCGCTTTATTCTGAGAGCTATAACTTTTTTATTTTTCGGCTGATGGAGCTATATGGTGGCTTGTTTTTTGCGGGACGAGATGACGTTTTCAGCGGTATCATTTTTATTTATATGCGTCTTTTTGATCGCGTGTTATTCCACTTTTTGTTTGGCGGTATGGTGATAAAGCATTGTTTTTTGCTTGGTTTTTTTTTTTTTTTTTTTACCGTGTTCACTGAAGGGGTTAACTAGTGGGACAGTTTTATAGGTCAGGTTGTTCCGGATGCGGCGATACCAAATATGTGTACTTTTATTGTTTTTTTTTTATTTTTTTTATAATAATATTTATTGATGGGTACATTATATTTTTATTTTTGGTGTATTATTTTTTTTATTTTTTTATAATATTTTTGCACATTTTTTTTTTTTTTTTTTTCCACTTTCACACAGTTTATACACTTTATTACTTTGTCCCACTCTGGGACTTTCACTTTTTTTTTTCTGATCGCCTGCATGGCACAGGAATGGAGCACCATCCCTATGCCATGAAGGCTGTCAGAAGTGCACAGTGTGAAGATTGCTTGGAGATGCACTGCGCATGTCCAAGCAATCTTCCTGCTCTCTGGTGACCCGGATGTTGTCATGACGACATCGGGTCGTCATGGCAACACCCGGGAAGCCTTTGCAGACTGCGCTGGAAGCCGGAAGAGGAGGTGAGTATCGGCGATCACCTCCCCTTGCCCCCGCAATGCCGCGATCGACTTCGATCGACTTCGATCGCAGCATCGCGGGGGTTAATGTGCTGGGAGCGGTGCGTGACCGCTCCCTGCACATAGTACCGGGTGTCAGCTATGACAATCAGCTGACACCCGGCGGCGATCGCGCCCGCACAGCCTGTGTGCGCGCGCGATCGCCATGACGTACTAATACGGGTCTGGCTCTTAAGTCCCAGGGCACAGACGCGTATTAGTACGTCAGATGTTATTAAGGGGTTAAATGACATATAGGAAGTCAGAAGGTCTAAGTGGTTGGAAGTACTAACCGCCTATAGATATTTTTAATACAAAACTAAAAACATATTAAGCCATGTTCCACAATTCCTAAAACAAATTTTACCCTTGGGTGATTGTGGGAACAGTGCCATATATTCATTCTTTAGTTAACTGGAGACCTATGGCTTAATGGGAATATATATATATATATATATATATATATATATATATATATATATATATATATATATATATATATATATAGTTGGGTCCATATATATTTGGACAGAGACAACATTTTTCTAATTTTGGTTCTAGACATTACCACAATGAATTTTAAACAAAACAATTCAGATGCAGTTGAAGTTCAGACTTTCAGCTTTCATTTGAGGGTATCCACATTAAAATTGGATGAAGGGTTTAGGAGTTTCAGCTCCTTAACATGTGCCACCCTGTTTTTAAAGGGACCAAAAGTAATTGGACAGATTAAATAATTGTAAATAAAATGTTCATTTCTAGTACTTGGTTGAAACCCTTTGTTGGCAATGACTGCCTGAAGTCTTGAACTCATGGACATCACCAGTCGCTGTGTTTCCTCCTTTTTGATGCTCTGCCAGGCCTTCACTGCGGTGGTTTTCAGTTGCTGTTTGTTTGTGGGCCTTTCTGTCCGAAGTTTAGTCTTTAACAAGTGAAATGCATGCTCAATTGGGTTGAGATCAGGTGACTGACTTGGCCATTCAAGAATATTCCACTTCTTTGCTTTAATAAACTCCTGGGTTGCTTTGGCTTTATGGTTTGGGTCATTGTCCATCTGTAGTATGAAACGACGACCAATCAGTTTGGCTGCATTTGGCTGGATCTGAGCACACAGTATGGCTCTGAATACATCAGAATTAATTCGACTGCTTCTGTCCTGTGTCACATCATCAATAAACACTAGTGACCCAGTGCCACTGGCAGTCATGCATGCCCAAGCCATCACACTGCCTCCGCCGTGTTTTACAGATGATGTGGTATGCTTTGGATCATGAGCTGTACCACGCCTTTGCCATACTTTTCTCTTTCCATCATTCTGGTAGAGGTTGATCTTGGTTTTATCTGTCCAAAGAATGTTCTTCCAGAACTGTGCTGGCTTTTTTAGATGTTTTTAAGCAAAGTCCAGTCTAGCCTTTTTATTCTTGATGCTTATGAGTGGCTTGCACCGTGCAGTGAACCCTCTGTAGTTACTTTCATGCAGTCTTCTCTTTATGGTAGATTTGGATATTGATACGCCTACCCCCTGGAGAGTGTTGTTCACTTGGTTGGCTGTTGTGAAGGGGTTTCTCTTCACCATGGAGATTATTCTGCGATCATCCACCACTGTTGTCATCTGTGGGCGCCCAGGTCTTTTTGCATTGATGAGTTCACCAGTGCTTTCTTTCTTTCTCAGGATGTGCCAAACTGTAGATTTTGCCACTCCTAATATTGTAGCAATTTCTCGGATGGGTTTTTTCTGTTTTTGCAGCTTAAGGATGGCTTGTTTCACCTGCATGGAGAGCTCCTTTGACCGCATATTTACTTCACAGCAAAACCTTCCAAATGCAAGCACCACACCTCAAATCAACTCCAGGCATTTTATCTGCTTAATTGAGAAAGATATAACGAAGGGATTACCCACACCTGTCCATGAAATAGCCTTGGAGTCAATTGTCCAATTACTTTTGGTCCCTTTAAAAACAGGGTGGCACATGTTAAGGAGCTGAAACTCCTAAACCCTTCATCCAATTTTAGTGTGGATATCCTCAAATGAAAGCTGAAAGTCTGAACTTCAACTGCATCTGAATTATTTTGTTTAAAATTCATTGTGGTAACATCTAGAACCAAAATTAGAAAAATGTTGTCTCTGTCCAAATATATATGGACCTAACTGTACATATATAAGAGAATTACCCACTGTTTAAATCAGGTTTTTATGTCAAATGTATTTTTAGCATTTTTGGTAATTTTTTTTTCCATTTTCATTTCAATTTTTATATATAAAAAAATAGAAATCTTGCAATTTTCACCCTAGCCACTGGGGGTATTCTACCCTCATACTACCTGTTCTTTCAGGAAATCCACATGTAAATGAGTAGGAATAGGTATATAGAAGAGGAAAGACATAAAATTTGAGCTGTCAGTAGGTAGCAACAGTCTATAGTTAGAGTAAAAGATGCTTTAAAAGGGTTGTCCAGGACTTTAACATTGATGGCCTATCCTTAGGATAGGTCATCAGTGTCTGATCAGTTGGAGTGCGACATGCAACCCCGCCAAACAGCTGTTCCTGGTGTCAGTGGCGGTCAGAACTGTTCAGTTACGGAGCTGAACAGCACAGCTCAGTTGACGGAATAGTGGCCACAACAGGTACTGCACATCCATCCCCTATTGAATTGAATTGGTGGTGGATGTGCAGTACCCGGCCGTGGCCACTATACAGTCAAAGTAGCCGTGCTTAGCAGCTGTGTAACTGAACTGTTACTGCCGCTGCCGACAAAGGGAACAGCTGATCAGCGGGGGTGCTGGGTGTCGCACCCTCACCAATCAGACATTGATGACCTATTCTAAGGATAGGCCATCAATATAAAAGTCCTTGACGACCCCTTTAATATGCACATAGTGTCTTATGTTTACGCATTTCGGGAATCTGTCACTTGCATCAGACCAAAACACGCTATGCATTGTTTCTCATCTGATAAAGGGGAGTAGATCCCTGCATTCTAAGAAGAAAATAGCATGTTTTATCCTACAATACCTTCTGTTGGAGTGACAAGGATAATTTAGCATCTTTGTTTCTACCATATATTTACCTACGCTTATTTGATGTAAGGAAGACACAGCTGGAGATCCCAGATATTAGCAATCACTACTGTTCCTCCTAACTTGTATTAGGGTGAGATATGCTTTCAAACAATAAAAAGGAGGTGAACAGTACACCCAATTGTTGGGTACCTTTACTATATAAACTAATACTAGTCGGAATGTATTACACCATGTGCCATCCTCTTTTTATTGTTTTATTTTACATTTGCAGGGATAGACTGACTTAGATATTATGTTTGGTATTAAAGCATCTAATGCGTGTGTGCAAAGGTCATTGTGATGGAAGGGGAGCAGGGGCAACCTTTGTTATCAATCGCATATATTAATGTTACATGGCAGTTTAATACAGTATTAAACATTGCCAAAGATTAAAAAAAAATAACACAAAAAATGTATTTAAATAGCAAGTCATTTTCTTATGTTACATTCCCTTTAAGTGGCTAGTCAGGGGCGGACAAACCATTGGTGCAACCTGTGCAGCCACACAAGGGCCCAAGAGTTAAGGTGGATACTTCTACCTCCAAAGCAAGTGGCATTGTGCATTATGATGAGATATTGGACAGCAAAGGGCCCATATACTGTTCTTGCATAGGGGCCCTCTTCTGTCTGTGTCCGCTCCTGTGGCTAGTGATACAAAAAATGGCATCTAGCCTGTGGCGATAGGACATAAAAGTTTGACAATCTAAATGAATAGACTGCACTTGATTATACAACCCCTGTCAAAAATTATGGAATCACCGGGCTCTGAGGATGTTCATTCAGTTGTTTAATGTTGTTGAAAAAAAGCCAATCACAGACATGGCACAAAACTGAAGTCATTTCAAATGGCAACTTTAGGGCTTTAAGAAACACTAAAAGAAATCAAGATAAAAAATGTGGTACTCAGTAAGGGTAATTTTTTTCAGACAAAGCAGAGTAAAAAAATTATGGAATCACTCAATTCTGAGGAAAAAATTATGGAATCACCATGTAAATTTTCATTTCCAAAACTAACACCTGCATCAAATTAGATCTGCTCGATAGTCTGCATCTAAAAAGGAGTGATCACACTGTGGAGAGCTGTTGCACAAAGTGGACTGACATGAATCATGGCTCCAACACGAGAGATGTCAATTGAAACAAAGGAGAGGATTATCAAACTCTTAAAAGAAGGTAAATCATCACGCAATGTTGCAAAAGATGTTGGTTGTTCACAGCTGTGTCTAAAATCTGGACCAAATACAAACAACATGGGAAGGTTGTTAAAGGCAAACATACTGGTAGAACAAGGAAGACATCAAAGTGTCAAGACCGGAAACTTAAAGCAGTATGTCTCCAAAACAGGAAATGCACAACAAAACAAATGAGGAATGTATGGGAGGAAACTGGAGTCAATGTCTGTGACCGAACTGTAAGAAACCGCCTAAAGGAAATGGGATTTACATACAGAAAAGCTAAACATAAGCCATCATTAACACCTAAACAGAAAAAAAACAAGGTTACAATGGGCTAAGGAAAAGCAATCGTGGACTGTGGATGAATGGATGAAAGTCATATTCAGTGATGAATCGTGAATCTGCATTGGGCAAGGTGATGATGCTGGAACTTTTGGTTGGTGTCGTTCCAATGAGATTTATAAAGATGACTGCATGAAGAGAACATGCAAATTTCCACAGTCATTGATGATATGGGGCTGCATGTCAGGTAAAGGCACTGGGGAGATGGCTGTCATTACATCTTCAATAAATGCCCAAGTTTACATTGATATTTTGGACAGTTTTCTTATCCCATCAATTGAAAGGATGTTTGGGGATGATGACATCATTTTTCAAGATGATAAAGCACCCTGCCATAGAGCAAAAACTGTGAAAACATTCCTTGAAAGAAGACACATAAGGTCAATGTCATGGCCTGCAAATAGTCCGGATCTCAATCCAATTGAAAATCTTTGATGGAAGTTGAAGAAAATGGTCCATGACAAGGCTCCAACCTGCAAAGCTGATCTGGCAACAGCAATCAGAGAAAGTTGGAGCCAGATTGATGAAGAGTACTGTTTGTCACTCATTAAGTCCATGCCTCAGAGACTGCAAGCTGTTATTAAAGCAAGAGATGGTGCAACAAAATACTAGTGATGTATTGGAGTGTTTTTTATGTGTTTGTTTTTCATGATTCCATATTTTTTTCCTCAGAATTTAGTGATTCCATAATTTTTTCTCTGTGCTTGATCTGAAAAAAATTACCCTTACTGAGTACCACATTTTTTATCTTGATTTCCTTTAGTGTTTCTTAAAGTCCTAAAGTTGCCATTTGAAATGACTTTAGTTTTGTGCCATGTCTGTTATCGGCTTTTTTTCAACAACATTAAACAACTGAATAAACATCCTCCGAGCCCGGTGATTCCATAATTTTTGCCAGGGGTTGTATATATTAGTATGATTTTACTAATTGTAGGATGAATTTCTCATAGTAGAAAAGTTATTAAAACGTTAACTGAAGACATAATCCTGTTTCTAATAATTTCCCCCCACCATCATTGTGCAGCTTTTACTATATTTGTTTTTACACACTATATATGGAAATCTTGGAAATTTCCCTTTTTTTTTTTTAAATATTTGAATTAAAGCAAAAAAAAATTATAGCTTTCACATACAATCAGACAGAATAATACAAAGATGATTAATAAAAATCCTTTATGCAGCTAAAAATGAATTATTATAATTAGAAAACAGAGTTTCCATTGACTGTCCACACACACGTGGAGCTGTACTTGTGCAAGACCTAACTTATCACATAGCTACATGTCAAGCAACACTAGAAATTGTACTGATCTGTAAATGTGGGAAATCAAACATTTGAGCGTTTCTGGCCATGGGAAATTGGTATGGAAATGTTCCCAGCCCTTCCCGTCTCTGGTCATGAGAACTTGCAGTCTTTCCTATTATTTTGTGGTGCTTTTTAACAAATGGTTTCCTTTCTATAAGGATTCCAGGCTTGACAACACCCCAGATAAATGCCAAGATGAACCTAGAAAAGTGCTGTGAAAGAGACAGACTTGGATAGCATGATTGCATGAGGATGCAGACTAATTGGATGCCTGAAACTGGCTGTCATCCAAAGCCACTAGGACCAGGTTCAGTCCCCCACAGACTCATATGTCTAGCCAAGGGCAGACTGTAAAAAATATTTGGAAATGAAAGCCCATTTAATTATGCAGCACAAAAATGTCATTTATTTCAGTTCTTGTGGTATGGAAATATGAGCTATCCCCAATAAGCTCTGTGGAATGTGCTGTGATCCTAGGGCTGGGGACAGGTGCATGGTGCATACATATTCTGTCCCAGAGAAAGGTTTATTAGCCAGGTACTAATACAATCCTAATGCTTCATTAAAGAACCTCGGTCACTGAGTATAGGCAGACCCTCTGAGGGCAGCATAAAGAATGAGCGAAAACTCTGATTCCAGCGCTGGAACATTTGAGTTGCTGCTCTGTTAGTCCTCTGCTTTGTATTTCTCGATATTCATGACCTCAGGCTATCCTCGATCTCCACTATTGACTGGCTGCTTTCAGCCCATACAAAGTGTAGGCAGAAAGCTGCCAATCAAAGGTGCCAGCAGAGCCCGTCATTAAGAGACCTGGTAGAACTGCTGCCACTAAAATAGTGATTTTAACAAAACTGCAGCAAGAAACCCAGTAAGTGCTGGAATCTGGGTCTCTGCCCTTATGTTATGTTGCCTTCAGATTGGGACGCATAAACCCAGGTGACAGATTCCCTTTAGGCCCGATGTCATGGTCCGAGTACGAATCACAATGCTTGGCCTGGCCCGAAGTCTCCCGACAAGAGCATGGCAGCCATATATATGTCTATGAGCCTCTTGTGTTCAGGTTAGGAGACCCACATCTGGTGTGTGAATGGAGCCTAAAATAAATGTATTTATTGAAACGGTTCTGTCATTACTGACAGTTATCAACTATCCACAGGTAGACTATTGAGACCTGATCACTATAACAGGGGGGGGTTAACCCCTTATCGACACATGATGTACCGGTACGTCATATGACCGCTCCTTGACTTTGATGCGAGTTCACAAGCTGAGCCCACATCTTTCCTGGCAGATGATAGCTGATTTAATCAGCTATGATCAGCCCGTGGCAGATAGTCTGTTAAATCCCACTGTAAATCTCTGACAGCGGCATTTAACATGCGCCGTCAGGGGGGCCCGTCATTGCACCCGCCCATTGCCCACCCGTGACTGTGGGGCGCCGATGGGTTGTCATGACAGCTGGGAGTCTGCTGAAGGCTGATGTGCCTGTCATTACAATCCTCCTATGAAAGCCAGCGTTTAGCTGGCATTCACAGGACATTGTGATTTTAGCTATGTTTATTTAATATTTTGCTTCTTACATCTTATAATATGGCAGGTTGAAACTGTATTTAAAGAGCACCTGTCATTTTCATTTTCTTTTCAGAAATGAATAACATGGCTGAAAATAATAAACTGCATTATATCTTCTTTCTCCTCCTGAGCTGATCAATCATTCCCAAAATTCTTAATTTACGGGTAAAATCTGTGTTCAGTGAACTCAGATTTTCCCACTACAGAGATAGATGACAGTAGGCGCTGATAAAGTTCTCTCCTTTCCATAAAACTTTATGAGCACCAAACGTCATCTCCTGTCTCAGTAATGGGAAGATCTGACTTCACTGAATACAGGTTTTAGGCTATGTGCCCACGATGCAGAAATGCTCCGGATTTTTTCCTGAGCATTTCTGTATCTCCCTGGCAGAAAAAAACGCATGTGGATTGTACATGCGGATTGTACATGCGGATTGTACATGCGGATTGTACATGCGGATTGTACATGCGGATTGTACATGCGTTTTTCCTGCCAGGGACATGCGGATGTGAAGCGTTCTTCACATGCATTTCCGCATGCGAGTTGACAAGCACTTTCCAAGAGATTTTAGCATCACTTGGAAAAGTGCTTGACAACTTGGTCACACTATATAAATCCATGCAACCGGCATGGATTTATATAGTGTGACCGAAAGAATGGTAAAAAATAAAAAAATAAATTTATACTTACCTTCTGATGGCCCCCGGAGTCTTGCTTTGCTCTGTCCTGGCTTGCCGGCAGCTTGCGGTGCACTACACTGAACGACCTGCCGTCACATGACTATGACGTCAGCGCAGGTCCTTCAGTCCACCGTGATCTGCCGGCATGAGAGGACGAGCGCAGCGGGGGCCATCAGAAGGTAAATATAATATTTATTTTTTATTTTATTCTTTTTTTTACAGGTTCTATGGTACCCGGGTCTGGATGAGAGTCTCCTCTCCTCCACACCCGGGTACCATCCGCACATTGAAACGCTTGGATTCCGCATGTACAGATGCAGTGATGCGTAATCCATGCGTTCCAATGCAAGTCAATGGCGGCAATTAAGCTGCGTGTCCGCAAAATAATTGGTAGCGCTGCGTTTTTTTACGCAATGATAATCCGCAGCGGAAATTTCCGCAGCATGTGCCGCTGCGGAAACGCTTAAAAAACGCATCGTGGGCACACAGCCTAACCCATGAAGTGAGAGTAAAAGATCAGTCCAGGAGGAGAAAGAAGCAGACTTTTCTAATAAGATATATTACAAAGTTTTTTTTTATGTTTTGTGTACTATTGATTTATGAAATAAAAATGTAAAATGATGGTTATTCTTTAAAGAAGCACATGTCTATACACATGTAACCTACGTAATATATTTAAAGGAAGGCTTAGGCTATTCTAAGTATACATACGTTGTCCACAGTGGGTCCCGGTATATCCTTTTTGACAGGCACATGAGTCCTCATTGCAGGATCCTCCATTCATGCAGCGCACATTGCAATTCATAACTAGGTAAAATAAAGAGATAATTATAAACTGGTATTAGTGAAATAGGCAAGGAGTGCAACGTGAAACAAATGTCAGTGTCTTTTACAAGATAATAATTGATACATAACATAAAAACACTCATTACACTAGCAGTACAATAAAACATTAACAAATGAAAAAAAAATGAAATTCTTGGCTAAAATGTATTAAAATGATTTACCATATACACTTTGATCTCAGTACACTTTCTCTCACAGTTAATTAAAAATTAAAAAGGTTGCCTGGTTCAGAAAACCCAAATATTCATTACTCTAGTAGATAATTCTGATTACGGGAGCCTCTGTCACAGATTTTGTTAAAACAGTGAACACCTAGAATCCCATGTTGTGATGCGTTGCGAATGGCTACAAGGAGCATCTCTTCCTCTGGAGAACCCAACATGTCTGTGCATTACATTGATAGTCCACTGATGTCCATGGAAAAGGAAATTGTGGATGATCCGCCCTGCTGGTAATCGAAAATGGTAAATCCAGGTCCACACAAGTAGTTTTGCAGTTTTTTATTTGGTCAACGCGTTTCAAAGTACTACACACTTCTTCATCAAGATAAAAAAACCATCTACCGTATGTTTTCTTCTCCCTAGTTTTTCTATCATTGATGTCCATGGGCATCGCATGATGTCTTATTTCTATTGTGTATTGATTTATTTGATATTTGTTATGGTTTCATACTATACTAACTTATAGGAAGCATTCAATCTGCTGAATGTAAGCTCCTGCTCTCACATGGATGTGTTTGCCTTCTGGGGTCCAGGGACAGGCAGCACACATGGGGTATAAACAGATGAATTTCATTATGGTGTCATATGCTAGGAAGTGATACAATTTTTCCCGGAGCCCTGGAATTGTCTGGAAAAAGGGGACTGAGCTATAGAAATCTTTTTGTGCCTCCCTCCGCAGAGTATGCAGTTAAAAGTTCTGCTCTTGGGTGCACATCATGCTTTTATTCATTGGATGTGTGTTTGCCATTCCAACAACTTCACCCCAAAGAGTTCAGGGAATTCGAGCTGCCATTTCATTAGGATGAGCACAGAGGGCACATGTGTCGCACCGCAGTGCTCAAAATATGATTACCTGGGTGCACAGACAGAACACATGACCCTTCTCAGATGATAAATTCTACATTCAGGGCGGTATTAGTCTGTCAGACACATTTCTCACTACAGGTGTGAACACTTTTGGGGGTCAATGGTTCATCTCTTCCCTACTTTGTATTTCCCTTAGTATATTGGGCAGATGTGAACTGTAAATGTTTCCCATAGCTACTTATTTGATCATTGCTTTTTTTCTGTGATTTGTCATGAAAATAATGAAAGCAATTGTGCTGCATTTTTTATGACAATTTCCAAAATTCCAGACTTGTTGCGTTTTTACCACAAATTTGGAAAGTCGCTAAAAAAAAGTACTTCAATTGCTTCATGTGAACATGGCCTAATGGGTTGCTATAGGCAAGATCTTGTCTGTGCTAGTTTCTTAGCTTACAGAAGGGGTGGGGAACCTCAGGACCTTTTATCCAGCCCCCGGGTAGATTCCCAGGGACCACAGTGCTTGGGCCAGCTGCTGTATTTTGACGGCTGCTGGACTTTTAATTTCTTCTTGCCCTGTGAGCACACACATGCTGTGTCCACCACTGAATGCAAAGGCATATGCAATGAAAGGTTAGGTCCTGACACCAGTGGTAGCGTCAGGACGTACTTTGTGGGTGAAGTTAGCGTATAATTTGTACGGCCCCCGAAGGATGGTATAAATATCCAAATGGCCCTTGGCAGATAAAAGATTCCTCACTGTTACCAGACAAGAACAGACAAACAGAATTGCCAAATGCAGAAGTGACCTAGCCAGACCATGTACTACTGTATGTCTGGTTCTTACCAGGGGCATAAATATAATAGGTGCAAGGGTTGCTGTCAGACCCAAGTCCTCTGGACAAGGGGGGCCCAATATGTTCCTTTGGCCTATATCAAAAGACTATTGCAATTAAATTGGTTGTCCGGAACTTTTACATGATCGCCTATCCTTAGGACAAGTCATCAATATCTGATCGGCAGATCAGACACTCGGCACCCCCACTCATCAGTTGTTCCTGGTGCCAGAGATTCGAAAAGGGGGCAGATGTGGCCATTGTGCAGTTGACGGAGCTGTGATGTGCAGCTCCACAATTGAGCACATCCAGCCGCCGACACTGGGAATAGCTGATTTGCGGGGATGAAGGGTGTCGCAGTCCCACCAATTAAATATTGATGACCTATCTTATGGATAGGCGATCAATATAAAAATCCTAGAAAACCCTTTTAAGGACTTGTGATAGTTGGGGCCCCTGTTGGAGATTTTGCATTGGGGCCATCTAGCTTCAAGTTATGCCATGGTCTTTACAATTACTTTTTCGTTTATAGGCATATTGACTGTGATAGATAGATAAATATGAGATTGATAGATATGAGATAGATAGCTAAATGTTATGACTGCCAAGCCACATTCATACGGGTAATGTACAAACCAGGGAGACAAACGCCAGAATCTGACAGGTCCCTGTTCAGACTAGTAAAAGATCTTCTCTGACCCTGGTCTGTCCCTGCCTGGCACCCTAAGATAACGCAATGGTTCCCCCACTCGACAGCAGCTTACCCTGAATGTCCTTAGCAGGTCCTTGGATCACTAGAGAAGCAGTTCCCTAAGGAATAAAGGAATCACACACAAAACAACTGCAACCAGCACAATCTACAGAAAAGTGAATGAATCCAACAAAGTCTGTCACCAGCAGGAAACACCAGTAGGGGGAGGTATGAAGGTATTTAAAGCTGCACCCAAAAGGTGATAGGACAGACAAAAAGAGTAAATGATAAACACCTGTTATGCAAAACCGACAGAAACAAAGATAACAGAACTAAAACACCCAAAGAAAAGGTGAATCTGTTGTGCTTTAGCGGGAGGATATGTCGACCACAAAACACAGGATCAAATGTTCGAATCCAGAAGCATGACACTAGATAGATACAGTGCATTGTGAAAGCATTTGGCCCCCTTGAACTTTTCTACCTTTTGCCACATTTCTGGCTTCAAACATAAAGATATAAAATTCTAATTTTTGGGGGAAGAATCAACATCAAGTGGGACACAATCGTGAAGTGGAATGAAATTTATTGGATATTTTAAACTTTTTTAACAAATTCAAAACTGAAAAGTGGGGTGTGCAATATTATTCGGCCCCCTTGAGTTAATAATTTGTAGCACCACCTTTTGCTGCGAATACAGCAGCAAGTCGCTTGGGGTATGTCTCTATCAGTTTTGCACATCGAGAGGCTGAAATTCTTGCCCATTCTTCCTTGCAAAACAGCTCAAGCTCATTGAGGCTGGATGGAGGGCGTTTGTGAACAGCAGTTTTCAGCTCTTTCCACAGAGTCTCAATTGGATTCAGGTCTGGACTTTGACTTGGCCATTCTAACACCTGGATACGTTTATTTTTGAACCATTCCATTGTAGATTTTGCTTTATGTTTGGGATCATTGTCTTGTTGGAAGATAAATCTCCGTCCCAGTCTCCTCAGGTCTTTTGCAGACTCAAACAGGTTATCTTCCAGAATGGTCCTGTATTTGGCTCCGTCCATCTTCCCATCAATTTTAACCATCTTCCCTGTCCCTGCTGAAGAAAAGCAGGCCCAAACCATGATGCTGCCACCACCATGTTTGACAGTGGGGATGGTGTTTTAAGGGTGATGAGCTGTGTTGCTTTTACGCCAAACATATTGTTTTGCATTGTGGCCAAAAAGTTTGATTTTGGTTTCATCTGACCAGAGCACCTTATTCCACATGTTTGGTGTGTCTCCCAGGTGGCTTGTGGCAAACTTCAAATGAGACTTTCTGTGAATATCTTTGAGAAATGGCTTTCTTCTTGCCACTCTTCCATAAAGGCCAGATTTGTGCAGTGTACGACTGATTGTTGTCCTATGGACAGACTCGCCCACCTCAGCTGTAGATCTCTGCAGTTCAGCCAGAGTGATCATGGGCCTTTTGGCTACATCTCTGTAGAGTCTTTTCCTTGTTCGAGATGAAAGTTTAGAGGGTCGGCCGAGTCTTGGTAGATTTGCAGTGGTGTGATACTCCTTCCAGGTCAATATGATCGCTTGCACAGTGCTCCTTGAGATGTTTAAAACTTAGGAAATCTTTTTGTATCCAAATCCGGCTTTAAACTTCACCACAACAGTATCTCAGACCTGCCTGGTGTGTTCCTTGGTCTTCATGATGCTCTCTACACTTGAAACAGAACCCTGAGACAATCACAGAGCAGGTGCATTTATATGGAGACTTGATTACACACAGGTGGATTCTATTTATCATTACGAGTCATTTAGGACAACATTGGATCATTCAGAGATCCTCACTGAACTTCTGGAGTGAGTTTGCTGCACTGAAAGTAAAGGGGCCGAATAATATTGCACGCCCCACTTTTCAGTTTTGAATTTGTTAAAAAAGTTTAAAATATCCCATAAATTTCGTTCCACTTCACGATTGTGTCCCACTTGTTGTTGATTCTTCCCAAA
The DNA here is from genome assembly GCF_046119375.1 of Phyllobates terribilis. Classification (NCBI taxonomy): domain Eukaryota; kingdom Metazoa; phylum Chordata; class Amphibia; order Anura; family Dendrobatidae; genus Phyllobates; species Phyllobates terribilis. The sequence goes on along the minus strand of NW_027362761.1, from coordinate 756,578,594 downwards.
AAAATTTGAATTTTATATCTTTATGTTTGAAGTCAGAAATGTGGCAAAAGGTAGAAAAGTTCAAGGGGGCCAAATACTTTCACAATGCGCTGTAGATACATAGATATGATATGATAGTTAGATAGATAGATAGATAGAGATAGATAGATAGATAGATAGATAGATATGAGTCATCAGAATAATGCTAGTGAATCCTGCTGACTTGTAGATAGGAGAGTCTCGACTGTCTCATCACAGCAAATGTCTGAGCAAATGAGAACAATTTCATGGTGACTGTTTATACAGATTTCAACTTTGCCAAAAACAATTAATGCCACAAGTAAATATTATTAACCACTTCTGAATTCAGTGAATTAATTTACCGCCCCGGATTTTCTTTGTTGTGAATGTTCTAATAAATAATTACAATGAGGCTTAATTGGAGGTAGCCTCAGCCCGAGCACCATTAATTCCCTAAACATGTAGTTTGGACATTAGGTTTATGAGAGATGAAGACAAAACGTAAAGAGCGTTTCACAACTAGGAACTCACATGGTCAATTGTCAGTGGAAAAAACACAGAAGGTTTGTAAGGATAAAAAAAAGATCCCTAGGGTTTCGGAACAGGTTGTTGGTTCAGCTGCAGCTCAATACTTTCTCTAGGACTAAAATAATCTCTCTCTTTTTATATGTTCCAAAAAATACATATATATTAAAAAAAAGTTGGATGGTGTAGGTGGAAACATTCTGAGCCAAACGTTTCTTGAATCATTGTGAATAAATCCAGCCATCGTACTCATTTAACCCATTTCATGCCACTAGCTGATAGTATGCAAAAGCGGTAAGAAATGACAAATACATGCTTGTTAGAAGATCATAGACATTAATGTACAGTATTTGTACAAAGTGAAATTGAAGTGAGTTTTCTTCTAGAAATAGCTAAAGTGTTAATACATTTAATCTACATGATCATACACAAGAAATGAATCAGATATATTTATAAATGCTATTTTAATCGACTGGGTAATATGATTTTCATGAAATTATACTGATTAATCTGGTTGTATAGTTCATTTCTAAGTCTAGATTAAAATAGTCACATTTACTAACGCTCAATTTGATATGTGGACACCACATCTCACTAATGAAACCTGGCCCAATAGGCATTTAGTAGAGATGAGCGGTGTTCGACTAGAACTGTTCGCCAATCTCAAATTCGAGCTGTTTTGGGCGGTGTTCGAGTTGTTCGACGAACCCGAACGATTTGCAAAAAATTCGGCTGTTCGAGGTTATGTTCGATAACTGTTCGTGCACCAAAAGCGTGTCCTGCATGTCTGGCGCTATTTAGAGCACCAATCATGCAGGGATTGTCTGCCACTCACTGTAATGCCACAGCCATGGTGGTTGTGGCATTACAGTGATTGCCCAAATCGATGGGAACAGTGCCAACAGTGAAACATAAAAAGCCGGCAATTCAGCAGCGGCATACACCTGTACCCGACAATTTAGAACCGAAAGAATAGAGCTTCACACATAGATTAGATAGATATAAACATGTCAGCCACATATATACGAAGTACAGTGACAGTGTTGCTTACTGTACTTGTCATTTAGTGTAAAGGATTTATCAAAAAAAATAATAGTGTTTTCATGCACCGTCTCTTTAAAAAAGCCGGCCGGCAATTCAGCATCTGTACCCGACAATTTATAACAGACAGAATAGAGCTTCACACATAGATTAGATAGATAGAAACATGTCAGTCACATATATATGAAGTACAGTGATAGTGTTGGTTACTGTACTTGTCATTTAGTATTAAAATAAAGGATTTATTATTAAAAAAATTGGCGTGGGGTTCCCCTTAATTTTAGGCTCTAGCGGAGGTTAAGCAGACGGCTGGGGCAGATGTTTGAAGCCTGGGAAGGGGGTAATACCCACGGAGCTTCCCAGGCTACTAATATCAGCCCCCAGCTGAATACATAGCCTTTACTAGCTATTAAAATGGGGGACCCCCCCCAAAAAATGACGTGGGGTCCCCCCTAATTTAATAGCTAGCAAAGGCTAGGCAGACAGCTGGGGGCTGATATTAATAGCCCAGGAAGGGAGCCATGAATATTGGCCCCCTCCCAGGCTAGAAACACCAGCCGTCAGCCGCCCCAGAAATGGCGCATTCATAGGATGCGCCAATTCTGGCACTTAGCCTCGCTCTTCCACGCTGCCCTGGTGCGGTGGCAGGGGGTAATAGGGTTGGGGTTGATGTCAGCTTATAATGCCAGCTGACATCAAGCCCAGGTTAGTAATGGAGAGGCGTCTATAAGACACCCCCATTACTAACCCCATAGTCAAAGTTAAAAAAAACACAAACACCCAGAATAAAGTCCTTTAATTGAAATAAAGACACAATCCTTTATTGTTCTAAATTAAACCATACTTACCATCACGCCCATTCCAGCTGAAGCCAACGATCTCCTGCAATAAAAGAAAAATAATAAAGCAACCTCATCCTTACCTTTCCATGGTTCCCACGACAGCTTCAGCTCTGCTACATCGAGATGACAGGCTGGACCGCAGCAGAACGCTGCCATCCAGCCTCTCATCCCGCAGACACTGAGAAGCGCAGGCTTGCTTGCGCTGCTCAGCGTCTCTCTGTGATGACATCCAGATGAGCCGAGTTCATGTCCAATGAACTCGGCTCACCTCATGCACGTCACTGACAGCGTGGGAAAATTCTCACGCTGAAGCGGTGAGTGCAGGAGAATTCTCCCACGCTGTCAGTGACGTGCATAAGGTGAGCTCATGTCCAATGAACTCAGCTCACCTCCTGCACGTCACTGACAGCGTGGGAGAATTCTCCTGCACTCAGCGCTTCAGCGTGAGAATTCTCCCACGCTGAAGCGCTCAGTGCAGGAGAATTTTCCCACGCTGTCAGTGACGTGCATAAGGTGAGCTCATGTCCAATGAACTCAGCTCACCTCCTGCACGTCACTGACAGCGTGGGAGAATTCTCCTGCACTCAGCGCTTCAGTGTGAGAATTCTCCCACGCTGAAGCGCTGAGTGCAGGAGAATTTTCCCACGCTGTCAGTGACGTGCATGAGGTGAGCCGAGTTCATTGGACATTAACTCGGCTCATCTGGATGCCCTCACAGAGAGACACTGTGGAGCGCAAGCAAGCCTGCGCTTCTCAGTGTCTGCGGGATGACAGGCTGGATGGCAGCGTTCTGCTGCGGTCCAGCCTGTCATCTCGATGTAGCAGAGCTGAAGCTGTCATGGGAACCATGGAAAGGTAAGGATGATGTTGCTTTATTATTTTTCTTTTATTTCAGGAGATCGTTGGCTTCAGCTGGAATGGGCGTGATGGTAAGTATAGTTTAATTTAGAACAATAAAGAATTGTGTGTTTATTTCAATTAAAGGACTTTTTTCTGGGTGTTGTGTTTTTTTTAAATACTTTACTAGAAATTCATGGTGGTCATGTCTAATATTGGCGTGACCCCATGAATTTCGGGCTTAGGGCCAGCTGATAATGCCAAGCTGGCCCTAACCCCTTTATTACCCAGTGAGCCACCGCATCAGGGCCCTGGATGAGTTGGGTACAGCGCCAGAAGATGGCGCTTCTATGAACGCGCCATTTTCCGGGGTGGCTGCGGACTGCAATTTGCAGCGGGGGTGGCCCAGAAAGCTTGGGCCTCCCTGCGCTGCGGATTCCAGCCCCCAGCTGCCTAGTTGTACCTGGCTGGACACAAAAACAGGGTGAAGCCCCACGTCAATTTTTTTTAAATTATTTCATGAATTTCCTGAAATAATTTAAAAAAATTGAAGTGGGGCTTCGCACTATATTTGTGTCCAGCCAGGTACAGCAGGCAGGAACGGGCTGCCCCCAACCACCAGCTGACTATTTGTACCTGGCCGGACACAACAATATAGGGAAGCCCTTTTTTTCTTAATTATTTCATGAATTTCATGAAATAATTAAAAAAAATTGACGTGGGGCTTCGCACTATATTTGTGTCCAGCCAGGTACAGCAGGCAGGAACGGGCTGCCCCCAACCACCAGCTGCCTATTTGTACCTGGCCGGACACAACAATATAGGGAAGCCCTTTTTTTCTTAATTATTTCATGAATTTCATGAAATAATTAAAAAAAATTGAAGTGGGGCTTCGCACTATATTTGTGTCCAGCCAGGTACAGCAGGCAGGAACGGGCTGCCCCCAACCACCAGCTGCCTATTTGTACCTGGCCGGACACAACAATATAGGGAAGGCCTTTTTTTTAAATTATTTCATGAATTTCATGAAATAATTAAAAAAAAAGTACGTGGGCTTCGCCCTATTTTTGTGTCCAGCCAGGTACAACTAGGCAGCTGGGGGCTGGAATCTGCAGCGCAGGGAGGCCCAAGCTTTCTGGGCCCCCCCCCCCGCTACAAATTGCAGTCTGCAGCCACCCCGGAAAATGGCGCGTTCATAGAAGCGCCATCTTCTGGCGCTGTACCCAACTCATCCAGGGCCCTGGTGCGGTGGCTCACTGGGTAATAAAGGGGTTAGGGCCAGCTTGGTATTATCAGCTGGCCCCAAGCCCAAAATTCATGGGGTCACGCCAGTATTAGACATGACCGCCATGAATTTCTAGTAAAGTATTTAAAAAAAACACAACACCCAGAATAAAGTCCTTTAATTGAAATAAAGACACAATTCTTTATTGTTCTAAATTAAACCATACTTACCATCACACCCATTCCAGCTGAAGCCAACGATCTCCTGCAATAAAAGAAAAATAATAAACCAACCTCATCCTTACCTTTCCATGGTTCCCACGACAGCTTCAGCTCTGCTACATCGAGATGACTGGCTGGACCGCAGCAGAACGCTGCCATCCAGTCTGTCATCCCGCAGACACTGAGAAGCGCAGGCATGCTTGCGCTCCTCACTGTCTCGCTGTGACGGCATCCAGATGAGCCGAGGTCATGTCCAATGAACTCGGCTCACCTCATGCACGTCACTGACAGTGTGGGAAAATTCTCACGCTGAAGTGCTGAGTGCAGGAGAATTCTCCCACGCTGTCAGTGATGTGCATGAGGTGAGCTCATGTCCAATGAACTCAGCTCACCTCCTGCACGTCACTGACAGCGTGGGAAAATTCTCCTGCAATCAGCGCTTCAGCGTGAGAATTTTCCCACGCTGTCAGTGACGTGCATGAGGTGAGCCGAGTTCAATGGACATGAACTCGGCTCATCTGGATGTCGTCACAGAGAGACGCTGAGCAGCGCAAGCAAGCCTGCGCTTCTCAGTGTCTGCGGGATGACAGGCTGGATGGCAGCGTTCTGCTGCGGTCCAGCCTGTCATCTCGATGTAGCAGAGCTGAAGCTGTCGTGGGAACCATGGAAAGGTAAGGATGAGGTTGCTTTATTATTTTTCTTTTATTGCAGGAGATCGTTGGCTTCAGCTGGAATGGGCGTGATGGTAAGTATGGTTTAATTTAGAACAATAAAGGATTGTGTCTTTATTTCAATTAAAGGACTTTATTCTGGGTGTTTGTGTTTTTTTTAACTTTGACTATGGGGTTAGTAATGGGGGTGTCTTATAGACGCCTCTCCATTACTAACCTGGGCTTGATGTCAGCTGGCATTATAAGCTGACATCAACCCCAACCCTATTACCCCCTGCCACCGCACCAGGGCAGCGTGGAAGAGCGAGGCTAAGTGCCAGAATTGGCGCATCCTATGAATGCGCCATTTCTGGGGCGGCTGACGGCTGGTGTTTCTAGCCTGGGAGGGGGCCAATATTCATGGCTCCCTTCCTGGGCTATTAATATCAGCCCCCAGCTGTCTGCCTAGCCTTTGCTAGCTATTAAATTAGGGGGGACCCCACGTCATTTTTTTGGGGGGGTCCCCCATTTTAATAGCTAGTAAAGGCTATGTATTCAGCTGGGGGCTGATATTAGTAGCCTGGGAAGCTCCGTGGGTATTACCCCCTTCCCAGGCTTCAAACATCTGCCCCAGCCGTCTGCTTAACCTCCGCTAGAGCCTAAAATTAAGGGGAACCCCACGCCAATTTTTTTAATAATAAATCCTTTATTTTAATACTAAATGACAAGTACAGTAACCAACACTATCACTGTACTTCATATATATGTGACTGACATGTTTCTATCTATCTAATCTATGTGTGATGCTCTATCTTTCTGTTATAAATTGTCGGGTACCGCTGCTGAATTGCCGGCCGGCATTTTTAAAGAGACAGTGCATGAAAACACTATTATTTTTTTAAATAAATCCTTTACACTAAATGACAAGTACAGTAAGCAACACTATCACTGTACTTATTATATATGTGACTGACATGTTTCTATCTATCTAATCTATGTGTGAAGCTCTATTCTTTCTGTTCTAAATTGTCGGGTACAGATGCTGAATTGCCGGCCGGCTTTTTTAAAGAGACGGTGCATGAAAACACTAATATTTTTTTTAATAAATCCTTTACACTAAATGACAAGTGCAGTAACCAACACTGTCACTGTGCTTCTTATATGTGTGACTGACATGTTTCTATCTATCTAATCTATGTGTGATGCTCTATTCCTTCTTGTCTAAATTGTCGGGTACCGGTGTATGCCGCTGCTGAATTTGCCGGCCGGCTTTTTTAAAGAGAGTGTCTTCTGAGCAGTTTGTCAGCTTTTGGACACCTTTGCAGGTGTTTTCTATGTGTTTCTATGTGTTTTTGTTTGCCTGCCATTGGTTTTAACGGTGTTCGACGGTGTTCTAAGGTGTTCGACGAACAGTTCGACGAACAGTTCCTCGAACATCCCGGTGTTCGACGAACCGAACCGAACCCGAACACTACGGGGGTGGCTCAACACTACATTTATTCTAGAAAGTGCCAAGTGAACTGCTGCAATTTGTAGCATTATAAGTCATTAAAGAAGCTCTTTTATGAAAGTTTTATGCCCAAAACCTGTGTAAATGTATATGTAATGTAGTATATTTTAGTTTAATTAGCTGCCCATTGAATATACAGTATATGCTAATAAATGAGTAACATAACCAAATTATAAATATGAGCTATCTTCAGTCTACTTGTAGACTTCAGTTTATTAAAGAGGATGTCTTCTCTGCACGAATCGATTTCGAAGTTATAGGGGATAACTTTGAAACTTGGCACAAAACCTTTAATTTCTCAAGTAAAATCATAGGAATGCGGGGGTGCAAATGGAGCAGCTCTAGAGCTTGAGAGGGTCCCTCTGCAGCCCGATGGCTCAGTGGTTAGCACGGCAGCCTTGCAGCGCTGGAGTCCTGGGTTCACATCCCACCAAGGACAACATCTGCAAGGAGTTTGTATGTTCTCCCCGTGTTTGTGTCGGTTTCCTCTGGGTTCTCCAGTTTCCTCCCACATTCCAAAGACATACTGATAGGGAATGTAGATTGTGAGCCCCAATGGGGACAGTGCCCATAATGTCTGTAAATTGTCTGAATTGTAAAGCGCTGCGGAATATGCTGGTGCTATAAAAATAAAAAGATTATTATATAGAAAGACGCAAATTTTGTAAATTGTATATGCTAGTAACCTCAGAAAGGCCAACTATTTTCTTCAGTGTAACATTTTAACTATTTTACTTTATGCAGAAGGAGCATATTTTCTAACACATGGCTTATCTACCAAGAAAACATTACCCGTAATACTGTTTCTTAGAAATCTTCCAGTCCACCCACTCTGTTGAATCAGATATAACCGCCTCTCAGTAGTCCTATATAAGACAGTATCATTTTATCTGCTGGTCACTCCCTAATCTCATGGTTGGTGCTTCACAATCTATGCTGGACCAGCAATGGCTCCTGATGTCTGTCTTTCACTGCCCAGAAACAACTCCTTTCCACCCAGGAAAATCAGACAAGGTCTGGTAACTCAGGAAATTCGTAATCTCTAGTCTCGTCCTAAATCCCACTGATAGTCTCACAGTGTCTCTATTGGACCAGGCTGCATTCCTCCAAAAAAGTTCCGTGTTATTGTGTCTTTCTTTGCTGCCCACTGGCACAGTCCGCGATGGCAGTGATCACACATTGTACAGGGTTCCCAGACCTCTCCTGTGGTCTGGGTACATACTGTTCTGATACCAACTCTGACTCTTTAATAATGCTCCCTAGTCTCCCTGTTTAGCAATCTTTTTCAGGGCTCAGTGCCACCAAACTCACAACTACTCTAGTGCTTGACACTTTCTCCTAGAGCAGTGTTTCCCAAACTCCAGTCCTTATGGCCCCCAACACATCATGTTTTCAGGATTTCCTTAGTATTGCACAGGTAATTAAATTATTATTAAGGCATCAGGAACTGCCACAGCTTCTCTCACCTGTGCAATACTAAAGAAATCCAGAAAACATGATGTGTTGAGGGGGCCATGAGGACTGGGTTTGGGAAACGCTGTCCTAGAACATTAGCAGGGTTTGATGCCACCGCCATGTACACCAGCTCTTTACACATGAGAACTAAAAGGTGTTCTAAAATCTGTACAAAACACATATCATAACAATTTAAGGTAATACATACACAATTTAACACAATTACGTTCCATTTGATTGGATGTGGTGATCAGCTGGATAATTCTTTTTATATAGAAGCGTTTCAGAAAGCGAGCAGGGGCCGACATGTATTCCTTTATGGCTAACTTATCCCATATGCTGAAAAAAATACTTTTGCTATATTTTGTCCTCTGAGTTATTTTCATTCTCTAAACAATGATAGTAATACCATGTTGCTACATTCTTACATAAATAGCGAGTTACTATGGCTGTATGTGGCAAAACTCTCTAGAACACCTACTGAAAGTGTTGCGTGCTAGGGTATGAATTTTGACAGCCTAAAGTTTTTTGCTCTCGAGTCATGACTATTATTTTTTTTATGTTGCTTATTTAAGAGGCTTGTTAGCATATATAGAGTAGTTTGAAAAATAACATAACCATGACGGCCTTGCACACCTTAATACCGATTTTTTTTTATTGTTCATTTGCTTGCTGTATGTAATATGAAATACAAATTACAATAGAAGGTGGTAGCACTGGCGCTCAGTCTAAAAACTCCTTTTCAAAAAACTCATTTTTCAGAACGATCCCCTGCTGCTTATTGGCTTGGATTCAACCTCCACTCGTTGCTTAAAGAAGGAACTAAAAATAAATTAAATATAACCATTTAGCGCTGGAGGTAGATGGCACATAAGGATCACAGAAACCTGATGTGCGGTATATTCCTGTGCCGCTATTTTCATTAGCTAGGCTGTCAGTATTTTTATATCAAAATCATAATGAATTTATACTGATCAATGGATTAATAACTTCCCCATATTACTGGTAGAAAATAATCTCCATTTCTCTCACTTCTCATTACATCTCACTCTATAGCCGGGTCATTGTAATAGGCAGAAGAGAGGGAAACTATGTTCCCGTATTTTTGGCTATATGTATATGTATTTCAATGAACAAAAAAAGTCAATAGTAGTATGTCCCGATGTACATTGTCTGCACCAATTATTTATTTTAGTGCATAGGCTTCACACGCACATGTCAATGTGCTGAGAGGAGTATTAGTTCCTTCTCCCTCTCCCTGGCTTCCGTGTGCTGTGGATTCATAGTATTCATTTACATTGGCTTGCAAAAATATTCACCCTCCTTGGCTTTTTACCAATTTTGTTACATTACAATCTGTGTTGAAATATTTTTGTAATTAGATTTGTGTGTGATGTATCAGCACTAAATAGGATAAGTTGGTGAAGTAAGAAAAATATAGGCATAATTTAAATTTATGGGATCAAATAACTAAAAATTGGCAAGTGCTTATTTATTCAACCCTTTTGCTATGAAGCCCCTAAAAATATCTGGTGCAAGCAATTACCTTCATAAGTTACATGCTTAGTGAAAGGAAGTCCACCTGTGTGCGATCTAAGTGTCACATGGTCTGTCAGTATATACACACCTTTTCTGAAAGGCCACAGAGGCTGCAACACCATTAAGCAAGAGGCTCCACCAACCAAACCACATCATGAAGACCAAGGAGATCTCCAAACAAGTCAGGGACAAAGTTGTTGAGAAATACAAGTCAGGGTTAGGTTATAAAAAAAAATATCCCAATCTCTGATGTTCCACAGGAGCACCATCAAATCCATTATCATCAAATGGAAAGAATATGGTACCACAACAAACCTGCCAAGAGAGGGCTGCCCACCAAACCTCTCAGCCAGGGCAAGGGCGGAATTAATCAGAGAAGCACAGAGACCAAAAGTAACCCTGAATGAGCTGCAGAGTTCCCAAACAGAGACTGGAGTATCTCTCCATACGACCACAATAAACTGTACACTCCACAAAGGTGGCCTTTATGGAAGAGTGGGCAGAAAAACCCTTAACTTACACACAATAATTGTAAGGCTCATTTTGAGTTTGCCAATTGTCTCTTCAGAGACAATTTTGAGTTTGCCAAAAGACATGTGGGAGACTCCCCAAATGTATGGAGGAAGGTGCTGTGGTCAGATGAGACCAAAATGTAACTTTTTAGTCACCAAGGTAAACGCTATATCTGGCGCCAAAACCAACACAGCTCATCACCCCAAGAACAGCGTCCTCACAGTGAAACATGGTGGCGGCAGCATCATGCTGTGGGGATGTTTTTCGGCAGTAGGGACAGGGAAAATGGTCCAACCCGAGGGAAAGATGGATCGTACGAAATACAGGGATATTCTTGAGCAACACCTGTTTCAGTTCGTCAGTGATTTGAGACTGAGATGGAGGTTCACTTTCCAAAAAGACAATGATCCAAAGCATACTGCTAAAGCAACACTCGAGTGGTTTAAGGGGAAATGTGTAAATGTTTTGGAGTGGCTTAGCCAAAGTCCAGACCTTAATCCAATTGAGAATCTGTGGTCAGACTTGCAGTTTTGCCTTGAGGAATGGGCAAAAATCCTAGGGGCAAGATGTGGAAAGCTGATAGAGACTTATCCAAAGCACCTTCCAGCTGTAATTGCTGCAAAAGGAGAATCTACAAAGTACTGACTTTAGGGGGGTGAATAGTTATGAACACTGAAATTTTCAGTTATTTTGTCCTATTTGTTGTTTGCTTCACAATAAAAAGAAAACCAAATGTTCACAGTTGTAGGCATGTTCTTTACATGAACTGATGCAAACCCTAAAAAACAGTGAAATTCCAGGTTGTGAGGTAGCAAAACACTTAAAAGAGCCAAGGGGGTGAATACTTTCACAAGCCACTGTACAATGTTCTATAGTTTTGCTGCTGTTATTGTCTGTAAGTCCTTTATCTAGTTGAGTGCTTCCCTGAATTGTTACAAATCCATCAGAGATTTTTCTGCTATTGACAGTTCTCTGCTTCACTTTTCCTTCTTTCAGTGTTAGAGGTAGCAGTTGAGTGCAGGAGGAGTTGTACACAGTTCTGCAATGGAGAGAGGAGAGAGTATCTTGGAGTGAACAGAAAGAAGGTTATAGACAAGGAGGAAGGTTGTGAAGAGGAAAGTATAATCTCATGAGGAGTGGTCAACATCTGTGTTGTTAAAGAATTAGTGGCATGTATAACCACAAAGAGTCCCTTAACTTGTGAGAGATTTAGCACTGATACATGAAAGCAAGTGAAGACAACAGCACCCTGGATATGCAGAGCTTATCTCCTGCCTATATTACAGGGAGAGACACTCCTACAAGAGAAAAATCTGAAACTTGGATCAGCATCTGAAACTGCATATGAGTGAGACTGGAAATGAATGAAGGAATAAATATTGCAGCCCAAAACAGGGCAATTTTATTAACCACTAACATATGTAAAAATCATTTTTTCCATATCAAAGGTGTCATTAGTCTTTAAGAACTGTATGTAGAATAATGGAAAGGGAAAAAATGGCTTTAAGCCACATTCTCCCAGCACATATTTGTGGTGGTTTTTAAGCTGCATGGTTTTACTGCAGCAGCTCCATTTTCAACATGCATTCTTCCTTACGTCACATTATTTCAATGTGTAGTCTTCAGCTGTTTTAGTACATGAAGTTGCAGCATCTTCTGGTATGAACAGGCTCTTTATCATCTATGTTAATTAGTAGAAAAGATTCCAGCATGGACAACCACATTCATTTTTTCTGTATGTCTAAGAGCTTATTCAGACGTACGATTTTCTAGTACAAGTGTTTTTCACGGATCGCATTCATACCTGCGATAGTCTATGGAGCCATTCACATGTCTGCAGAAAATCGCGGAGTCTTCAAATTTTGATTCAAGGGTCGAATGAAAATCGTCAATGCAAGTTAATGGGTCCGTGAAAAAAATCAGACCATATTCACATGACATCCGATTTTTACGGACTGGCAGAATGGAGAAGGTGGAAAAACTTTTTTTTTCCCTCCATGTCCGAGAAAAACTGATGCCACTCTGATCCAAGTCTGTTCAGAATAATCGGCCCGTTTTTCTCGGATGTGGAGAAATTGGTGGTGTGAACCTGCCCTAATAGTGACACAGTTCATAAAATTCATGTTATCTTTCTTTGAACTCAAGCCCATTTAATACAAAAGATGGGCTTGTCTGCACAGCACAGGTCCTGATCATTACTAAAATACCATATTACGCCTCGGCATTCTGTTCAGCTGAACCATTTGAATAGACGTTCAAGGTGTGTGCAACCATATAACTACAGTTATGGTAGATTTGTTTTTCCCAAGTTTCTTACTTTTGCTAGACTTTACTCAAGTGTTAAGAAGTTCCAGAATAACGTGTCCTGCTATTAGCACAGAAAGCGTTTCTATAGTCCAGTCTAGTCAATACCTCACTAGTTTTCCACTTATATAGATAAAAGAATAAAACACATTTCAAGATAAAGGGCCGACTATTTAGTCTGCATATAGAGAAACTACTTCCAGGCTAAGAAGTTAGTGATTTCTACCGATATCCAAGAAATACAAATTAGCTAAATCCCTCCTGCTTTGCTTTCTAGCATTCCTGATAGTACATGGGGGAGCGTTTTCTCTGAATTCTGCCTAAGGCACGCTTTCTGTTTCCTGGAGGCTTCTATTGCCCAATGCCAAAAGAAATATTCATTTAATTAGTGCAGCCTGGAGATTGGGCTGAGACTCCGAGACTAAAATCGTGTTTCAATAAACAAGATTTAATTTAAAGCCTTGAGATACTGTAAAAAAAAAAAAAAAAGCAGTTTGTTCTCAGGGGAAGAAAGTGTCTGAAAATAAACTTTTTGCAGATTTCGGCAACTATATTTCCAAAAAATATTCATTTTTAAGCAGAATATAAATCAGTGGTTTTCTGTTTCCACATTAATCCATTTTCGCTGGGAACTGAAAGCTGGAATTTTTTAAAGGGAAAATTTTATGCCCAATAAAAGCAAAACGTAGATTCTCATTGATATGATTACCGGTATATAGTGAACCCTTAATGTCTCCTTAAATAAGGCAATCTATGCATACTCTAATCCTGTCAAATGAATATTTTAGGTAGCCTACCAGCAGTTCTGGTTACCCCACGAGGGGACTACCATGGTCACCATCTGTGTTGCTAAAAAATTAGTGGCATGCATTGCTCATGGATTGACATTTTAATGGGTGTGGTAGTTTACTACCACACCCATTAAAATGTTAATCCATAAGCAATGGATTGACCATAATCCATTGACCATAATTCATTGACCATTGACCATAATCCATAAGCAAAGGGTCCCTCAACTTGTGAGACATTCACTTGTGATCTCAGGCTCTACGGCACAGTTTCATTTAATGGCAATGACACCAGGTTTTTGCCATCTAATCTGAAAGCAGCATAATCTAGATACAAAAACCCTGATTTCAGCGATGTATTACTTACTGGGTTGTCTGCTCTAACTCAAACAGCTTTTTAGTCGCAGACCTGTGTTATTTTTGTAAAATCACTGTTTTATCAGCAGGAGATTTTCACTACAGGACTAGTAACTCTGCTGCCATGTAATCCTCCATATTCATGAGCTCTGTTACACTCTGCCTTCACTACTGATTGGCAGCTTTCTGCCTATGCAGCGTACACACATAACTGCCAATCAGTTGTGTGGGTTGGATTATACAGAGCTCAGCATTCAGAGATCTGGTAGATTTTCAGCAGATAAAACAGTGATTTTATCAAAATGATGGCAAGCAGCTCAGTAAGTGACACATCACTAGAAACATCCTGCTGCTCACATATGGGCTGGCTAAAACCAAATGACAGATTCTCTTTCAGTTTCTGCTGAGCCGTCCATCATTTTAACAGCAAAACAGCACTGCATGCATTTGTGTTTATTCAATGAAATGTAACAGAATCTGCAGTAGAGAGGCTGGACCAGAGCCTTGATTGTAGATGTGAATATGACGCGCCCCCTGGGCCAGTGCTGTGGTGCGGCGCACGTGTGCGCGGGGGAATACCCGGAGCCGGATCCGATGGGGGTAGTAGCCTCCGAGTGGCGGGGACCCGGTCCGTGCCCAGGGTGGTCAAACTAAGTGTGTGGCAGTCTTTGTAGATGTTGTTTAAGTGTCGACTACGCCACCCGTTGATTTGCGGTCGCAAGGCCGCCGCTGCAGAACAGTCCGCTGAGGCCGGTGGTATGTGTGCAGCAATGGTGGTATAACCCCCAACGGGAGAGGTATGGCCTCAGGGCAGCTGGTGCGGGTGAAGGGAGTGATAGAAAGGGCGTCCCGGTACCTTTAGTGCTGGTAGTGCGATGGAACACAGAGACTGATTGCAGTTTTCAATGCTTTACTCACAGATGTTATCAGTGTCAGTCCTGCAGGTGATGACGACCCGAGCCGTGCTGCGTCCACCAGGTACGGGGCTCGACCAACCCCCAGGCAGTTCCAGAGTGTGACCTTGAACTCCTTTCTCCGTTCCTTTCTCTGGCCGTCCCCACTAGGGACCCACCCATGTCCAGCTTCCTCGGGCCTTCTGGTGGCGAAACCTATCTCCGGTTTCCCTGACCCTATGTGGCGTGCCTTCGTGGTGAGTGTAGTGAGTGGTCGCGCCAAGACGTGGCCACGACCTCCGGTTCCTGGCTGAGGATAAGTGGCCTCCACCAGTTCGGGATCCGGTACCCTGATCTGCCAACCCTTCACCCGCTGACTCCTAGCGTGTTCGGGTTCCCTCTTCCTTCATGTCTCTGGGCCTTTCTCCAGGTTCCATTCCTTCCTTGTTCCTTGTTCCTTTCCTCTTGTCTTTCTCTCTCTTGCTCCCTTCAGGAGCAGCACCCAGACAGGGCTGCTGCTCCCTGTCACTACTCTTCTCCTCTTTTTCTGTCTGACTGAACTCACTCCTAAGATGGTGCCCACCTTTTATACTCCCTCTGACACCCGAGCCCAGGTGACTAGCACCCAATGGGCTCCTTCCTATGCCCAGAGTCCCTCCCCTCTCTGCTCCTGCACCACTGGGATATTCCTCCCCCCCTCCCACTCCAGCCGGGGACAGACGCTGTCGTACCTGCACATCTATCTGGTGGGAGTACCGTTGATCTGTCCCCCGGAAATGGGATGTATGTGGTGCATGCAGCAAACTGAGTTCTAGTCCACACTCCATCCTTACCCGGGAGTGGAATACCACACCTCTGGTTCGAGGTGCAATACCCCTGTAGCAGCCGAGCCCTCGGGGTGCTACATTCCCCCCTGGTAAACCACAGCACGTCCTCGGGCTGAAATAGAGTAAAAACAATTTTTAAAGTGTACGTACACATAAAACACATCAACTTTCATCCATCCCTTTATGGGAGGTTTTCTCAACAGCTGGCTAATGCCACCGGAACTCTTTTACAAAAACACTATGTAAAACTTTGGCATCATATCAAATTTCACATTAAGGCATTCTCAAATAAAACATTCTTGAATTCTCGGGTTCTTGGGATCTTGGGATCTGGCCGCTCTCAGTCTTAGGCCAGGTAGAGGGAAGGGATGACCGCTCTCAGTCCTCGGTCAGGTTAGGGATTAGGGCAAAAATAGGCAACAGTTCTCTTTCTGTCCCAACGGGGACCACACTCTTAGTGGAAACAGTACCACAACAGTCCTTATACCCAGTCGGGTAACTATTTACATCTCCTCTTTTACCGTTTACGATTAACGGTGTGCTCCACACGCTCCTTTCTCTTCCTCAGGTTCAGACCCGTCCGGGCCCTCTTTCTCCTCCTCCTCCTGGTACGATTGCTCCTCTTCTTCCTTGACCCGGTGGACATGAAGGGCGTACCACCCCTTCACTCCTTTATGCCTGGTATAGGCGACGGTATCTCCAGGCACCAGGTCCCATCCACTGTGCCCCTCCGGTAGGTGGGACTCTACGTCGCTCCTGTTTACAAACACCTGGCTTATGGTCTTCGGGTCTTGGATGATGCCCCAGCCACATGCCATGTGAAACTTAACAACAGTCCCGGTGACTCGGGGACCGTGAGCTGTACGGGGGGGGTCCTGGCGGGTCCTTGTCTTCTGCTCCACGTTTTTAATGTGGAGCCACTCCTCCTTCACTTTCCTCTCTCTCCGCTCCCGCTCAAACGTTGCCAGTTGTTGGCGGCAGGTCTCATAGCGCCGGGCGGCGCCCGCCCGGGTCTCCTGAGTGAACCCCATCAGGTCTTCTCCAGTGGGGTCCCCTTCGAATTGGGCGTCCTCCAGCGGGGTGAAGAGAGGTCCACGGGCTCCGGAGCTGGGATTAGCGGTTCATCTGGGGCCCTTGCTCCTACGGGATGACTCTTCCTGGAGCGGGGGTTGGTGTACTCAGGCGGCCAGACGAATGGTGTCCCATCCGGGCAGGTGTGCTGCTCATACAGGTCTTTCCCCAATGATGGCACGACTGGGGGCCCCGGCTGGGGTGCAGCGCCCGCGGGCACTCGGCCTTTTAACCAGGCCGGTGACTTTCTGATCGTGCCCGGTGTTGGGGAGCACGGTTTAGGGCGAGGCTCCGCTGCAGAGCTTGCTGCTGGAGGGCTGACTACTGGTGGTGGAGGTACGGTGGGCGGTGCGGCACCCAGAGCTTCGGGTCCCGCGGCGGGAGGTAGGGGCAGGTCCGCGGCCTCAGGGCCCGGAGTAACGGCGTTCCCCTTACTTGTCGTTGCGGCCTCCCCCGCGGCGTCGTCCCCGGCCTCCGGTCCGCTTCTGCTGCCTCTCGGGATCGACGCGGTGCTGGATGGTGGCTGCACCTCCGGTTGGCAGGTCAGCGTGCGCCGGGTCAACTCCTCCTTCCACCCGGCGAGCACGTCTCGTTGCGCCCAGATCATCCTCCTGTTCAGCTCTTCCAGTGCGGCCTGCGCGTACTCCGGTTCTTCCTTCTGGAGCACCGCTAGCAGCTCTGCAATCTGGTATGGCGGCTGTGGCGGTGAAGCTCTCTTCCGTATCCGACATCCTCCTCCCCCCTAGTGGACCGTGGCCTACCTTGCGATGATCCTCTTCCGTAGGCCGCGGCTCCGCAGTGGATCGTCAGGGTTGAGGACCTTCCGTCGCGCTCCTGTGACGTCGGCGTCACTGGGCTCCTTCCAGGACCTTACGCAACGTCCGGACGTGAGGCGGGGCTTCAGTTCTCGCGGGCTTTCGGAGTCCACACCCCTCTTCTTCCCGCGCGGCGTCCTCAAGATGGCGCCCAATGGCGGGAAAACTCCACGGATGGCGGGAAGAAGGCAGAAGATGGCGTCGGATGGCGGGAATCGGCTCCGGATGGCGGGAAACGACTCCGGACGGCGGGAAACTTCACCACAGGTAAGTAAAAAGTCTCTTTTTCAGGCACGCAGTACCCGGTGGTTACGGGCACGAGATCCTGCCGACTACGCCAAAGTTGACGCGCCCCCTGGGCCAGTGCTGTGGTGCGGCGCACGTGTGCGCGGGGGAATACCCGGAGCCGGATCCGATGGGGGTAGTAGTCTCCGAGTGGCGGGGACCCGGTCCGTGCCCAGGGTGGTCAAACTAAGTGTGTGGCAGTCTTTGTAGATGTTGTTTAAGTGTCGACTACGCCACCCGTTGATTTGCGGTCGCAAGGCCGCCGCTGCAGAACAGTCCGCTGAGGCCGGTGGTATGTGTGCAGCAATGGTGGTATAACCCCCAACGGGAGAGGTATGGCCTCAGGGCAGCTGGTGCGGGTGAAGGGAGTGATAGAAAGGGCGTCCCGGTACCTTTAGTGCTGGTAGTGCGATGGAACACAGAGACTGATTGCAGTTTTCAATGCTTTACTCACAGATGTTATCAGTGTCAGTCCTGCAGGTGATGACGACCCGAGCCGTGCTGCGTCCACCAGGTACGGGGCTCGACCAACCCCCAGGCAGTTCCAGAGTGTGACCTTGAACTCCTTTCTCCGTTCCTTTCTCTGGCCGTCCCCACTAGGGACCCACCCATGTCCAGCTTCCTCGGGCCTTCTGGTGGCGAAACCTATCTCCGGTTTCCCTGACCCTATGTGGCGTGCCTTCGTGGTGAGTGTAGTGAGTGGTCGCGCCAAGACGTGACCACGACCTCCGGTTCCTGGCTGAGGATAAGTGGCCTCCACCAGTTCGGGATCCGGTACCCTGATCTGCCAACCCTTCACCCGCTGACTCCTAGCGTGTTCGGGTTCCCTCTTCCTTCATGTCTCTGGGCCTTTCTCCAGGTTCCATTCCTTCCTTGTTCCTTGTTCCTTTCCTCTTGTCTTTCTCTCTCTTGCTCCCTTCAGGAGCAGCACCCAGACAGGGCTGCTGCTCCCTGTCACTACTCTTCTCCTCTTTTTCTGTCTGACTGAACTCACTCCTAAGATGGTGCCCACCTTTTATACTCCCTCTGACACCCGAGCCCAGGTGACTAGCACCCAATGGGCTCCTTCCTATGCCCAGAGTCCCTCCCCTCTCTGCTCCTGCACCACTGGGATATTCCTTCCCCCCTCCCACTCCAGCCAGGGACAGACGCTGTCGTACCTGCACATCTATCTGGTGGGAGTACCGTTGATCTGTCCCCCGGAAATGGGATGTGTGTGGTGCATGCAGCAAACTGAGTTCTAGTCCACACTCCATCCTTACCCGGGAGTGGAATACCACACCTCTGGTTCGAGGTGCAATACCCCTGTAGCAGCCGAGCCCTCGGGGTGCTACAAATACATAGGTTAGTGTCAGGAGAGTGTATGAAAAATCGTCCCAATTTTCATACAGAAAGTGTAACATGGTGCGAGGTGGTAGCTGTGGGTGAAGTACTCATCTCTTTCGGCCTGGCATGGTAAATAAAAATAGGGGTCCTGGCTGGGTGTGCGAACTTGTTCTGTGGGTGTGATACACCCTTGCAGCCACAACCGATGTTGCTGGTTGGCCAGGACCAGATGTTTGACAATGCAATTAATTCAATGAGGGAGACCACCAGTTCAAAATAAACCTTTTACTGAACATTAAGGGGGGGGTTGTATACAGTAGATAGCAGGTAAATATCTTCTCAAAAGTTTCCTTCATTATGCGTAAAAATTTCCTCACATAAACTCAATCCCTTTCTCTTCTCTCTTTTACTTGTTCTTTGTCTTCACTTTTCCTCACTACTTCACCACAACCCAGCTCGACACTACAGTTCAGCTAGCAAAATTCCTTTACTCAACCCACAGTTCTGCGTCTTCTTTCCCCTCTGGGGAACTATGGTGCCAGTATGTCCAGTACTTATTTTCTCTTCTACTGACGCTCTGAAACTCCTGCCAGGGGCATGCTTTTCATCTCACGTACTTTGTACTGTATAAGCCTGGTACCTTTAGGAGTTATAAACTCTCAGCCGGACTCCTCGGCGTTCTCTTCCAAGACCCGTCTTCGATAAATTACTATGTCTCTCAGTCACTCTTCCTCGTTTTTGCTCCAGATCATGCTATCTCTTTCTCCTAATCTCCTCTCACTACTAGGGACACCCATGAAATGCGGCACTTCTCACACCAGACCTTACATCTGTTCTTTCTGCACTACCGGCCCTTTCTCACGTTCTGACAGGAAATTGTCACTTTTCCTTCTGGTTAGCATCTCCCACTCTGGGCTAGTCTCAACTATCAACTCTTACTATCCCTACTGTCAGTAATTCACAATACTAATATCATTAACACAAGTCACAATTCACTTTATACATCACAGTTCACATTACAATAGCACTTGTTTCTTCATGGGGTAACGTGGACAATATGTCCATCTCCTTACAAAAGCACAGCTGATTTTTATCTGTATTGTCATCCATATTTCATCCATGGCCCATTTTTTACGTACATGTGACATCCGTGTACCATCAGTATTTATACCTCAACAGTTTAAAATGTACATGATCAAATACAGTCTCCTAGGTTAATAACAGCAACATATCCATAAAATTGGATGCTATATCGATGATCTATATGGGGTCTGATTTTATTTTTTGCCCATTCATAGACTTAAATGACTTGCCACTTTTGAAATATGGAGGAGAATAGTGCATGCAGCTTTTTTCACCCAAACACTCGGTTCGTGGGAAAAATATGTCGCTTGTACAAACCTATTGAATGATATTGGTCACTGTATTGTCTGATTTTTACATGCACAGCACACGTCTGTATAATAAGCTTGTGTGAACAAGCCCTTAGAGCTTTAATATGAATTGCAAAAACTAGTTTTTGGTGAAGCAACAGTGGTATACATCCAGGACTTCTAAAAAACACTATATACTGGCACATTTATAATATATGCATACATGTTAATTTTTCTCGACTAATGGAGATCAGTGAATGATGACACCTTAAAGGGAAACTGTCATTTAATACACGCTACCCGATCCACAGGCAGAATGTATCAGACATTGGCTGTATGATTTCAGCCACATATGTATAACTCTGAAACATTATTTAATTGACGACAGGGACTGATCCGCACGAGAGATTAGTTGGACTAGATGTATCTAGATATATCAGCTGTCAGGTTCCCTTTAACTGGAAGACTTTTGGAACAGTTATTGTAAAATAGGGTTTAGTATTGTTTGTCATTAAAATGCGACTGGAAACCTGGGAACGTGGTACAAGCTTTCATATCTGGTGGCACCATCGTATAAAACAGGAGGAGATGAACTGATTAATTTATAGCTTTGTGGAAAACCATTCATTTTAACTTGATTTGTAGTTCATTTAAATATCTATTATTTCTATGCTTGTTTCTATATTGTTTCTGATGCAGTAATTGATGCAAAAGGAGCCCCGACCTAGTATTGAGTGCATTTACTGAACATACATTTCAGTAGGCCAACATTTCGGATTTTAAAAACATTTTTCAAGCTGTTGTTATAAAGTATTCTAATTTACTGAGATAATGACTTTTGTGTTTTCATTGGCTGTAAGCCATAATCCTCAACATTAACAGAAATAAACACTTGACATCTGGGTGTACATCATGGCAGGGCAGCGCATGCACAGTAGCCCACTGGACCAAAAGTCAGAGATTTCAATGAATAATGCACAAGTTATGCTGAATTTTTTCTCAGAAAACTATATAGAAATCTTCTCTTTCCTCTGGCTCTATAGATAGTGTTTGCAGATTCGACTGCATTTTCATGGTGAAAGGTTCCCCGTAATTTAAAAAAACCCATCCTAAATATGCAGATATATGTCAGAATGATTTCATATTTACTTCTGAACAGTGAAAATGACTGTTCAAAGCCCTTTCTAGAGGAGTCAAGATTCACCCCATAGACTAATTCTGAAACAGGTAAACCCCTTAGGCATCATTCAGATGTCCATGTACACGGATACACGGACTGGCCGTAGGTCTCCTGACCTGAGCTTGATTCATACTTAGACCATGATATACAGTGGTGGCCAAAAGTATTGGCACCCCTGCAATTCTGTCAGATAATACTCAGTTTCTTCCTGAAAATGATTGCAATCACAAATTCTTTGGTATTATTATCTTCATTTAATTTGTCTTCAATGAAAAAACACAAAAAGAATTGACCTAAAGCCAAATTGGATATAATTCCACACCAAACCTAAAAAAGGGGGTGGACGAAAGTATTGGCACTGTTTGAAAAATCATGTGATGCTTCTCTAATTCGTGTAATTAACAGCACCTGTAACTTACCTGTGGCACCTAACAGGTGTTGGCAATAACTAAATCACACTTGCAGCCAGTTAACATGGATTATAGTTGACTCAACCTCTGTCCTGTGTCCTTGTGTGTACCACATTGAGCATGGAGAAAAGAAATAAGACCAAAGAACTGTCTGAGGACTTGAGAAACCAAATTGTGAGGAAGCATGAGCAATCTCAAGGCTACAAGTCCATCTCCAAAGACCTGATTGTTCTTGTGTCTTCTGTATGCAGTGTCATCAAGAAGTTTAAAGCCCATGGCACTGTGGCTAACCTCCCTAGATGTGGACGGAAAAGAAAAATTGACGAGAGATTTCAACGCAAGATTGTGCGGATGGTGGATAAAGAACCTCGACTAACATCCAAACAAGTTCAAGCTGCCCTGCAGTCCCAGGGTACAGCAGTGTCAACCCGTACTATCCGTCGGCGTCTGAATGAAAAGGGACTGTATGGTAGGATACACAGGAAGACCCCACTTCTTACCCCGAGACATAAAAAAGCCAGGCTGGAGTTTGCCAAAACTTACTTGAGAAAGCCTAACATGTTTTGGAAGAATGTTCTCTGGTCAGATGAGACAAAAGTAGAGCTTTTTGGGAAAAAGCATCAACATAGAGTGTACAGGAAAAAAAAAAGAGGCATTCAAAGAAAAGAACACGGTCCCTACAGTTAAATATGACGGAGGTTCCCTGATGTTTTGGGGTTGCTTTGCTGCCTCTGGCACTGGACTGCTTGACCGTGTGCGTGGCATTATGAAGTCTGAAGACTACCAACAAATTTTGCAGCATAATGTAGGGCCCAGTGTGAGAAAGCTGGGTCTCCCTCAGAGGTCATGGGTCTTCCAGCAGGACAATGACCCAAAACACACTTCCAAAAGCACTATAAAATGGTTTGAGAGAAAGCACTGGAGACTTCTAAGGTGGCCAGCAATGAGTCCAGACCTGAATCCCATAGAACACCTGTGGAGAGATCTCAAAATGGCAGTTTGGAGAACGCACCCTTCAAATATCAGGGACCTGGAGCAGTTTGTCAAAGAAGAATGGTCTACAATTCCAGCAGAGCATTGTAAGAAACTCATTGATGGTTACCGGAAGCGGTTGTTCGCAGTTATTTTGGCTAAAGGTTGTGCAACCAAGTATTTAGCTGAGGGTGCCAATACTTTTGTCTAGCCCATTTTTGGAGTTTTGTGTGAAATGATCAATGATTTGATTTTTGCTTCATTCTCTTTTGTGTTTTTTCCCTGCAAGTAAATTAAATGAAGATAATAATACCAAAGAATTTGTGATTGCAATCATTTTCAGGAAGAAATTGAGTATTATCTGACAGAACTGCAGGGGTGCCAATACTTTTGGCCACCACTGTATGGACATCTGAATTCAGCCTTAGAATTTTGGCACTTAAAGGGGTATTCCCATCTCCAAGATCCTATCCCAATATGTAGTAGATGTAATAATAATAATATTAGCAAATATCTCCAATTAGAAATGTAGTATAGTATTTTTGATTCACTATCTCTCTTTCCTCATGTGCAGGCATTGCAGGACCTTAGGTATCCATGGTTACATCCACTAGCAACTAGCTAACTAACTGTGACTTTATCAGTGGACGTAACCATGAATACCTAAGGTCCTGCAATGACTGCACATGAGGAAAGAGACATAGCGAATCAGAAAAAATATACTACATTTCTAATTGGAGTTATTTGCGCTAATATTACTACTATTACACCTACTACATACTGGGATAGGATCTTGGAGTTGGGAATACCCCTTTAATCAA
The DNA here is from genome assembly GCF_046119375.1 of Phyllobates terribilis. NCBI lineage: Eukaryota > Metazoa > Chordata > Amphibia > Anura > Dendrobatidae > Phyllobates > Phyllobates terribilis. Next base: position 756,554,814 of record NW_027362761.1, on the reverse strand, counting down.
AGCATTCAAATTATGTCTTAATTAAACTGTATGTAAATTACATCATTTGTATGATTCTAGTGGTTGCTATAGTTAATATTTGTATTGTGTTAATAAATGGAAAATAAAGCCTTTTTAAAAAAAAAAATGCACCTGAAACTAAATTGCTTTTTTTAGCGTATTGTATATTCTTAGAATTATTTCTGATCCTAAGTCCTATTTTTGCTGACTTACACTTGCACCAAAATCAAACACAAATTGTAAATTTTAGACATTTATATCTATAAACCAAATCACAATATATTAGTATACAGTATATACACTCACCTGCACCAGCTCCGCAAGTTGGAGAAAGTTGGCCATTGGAGCATGTACACATGTTAGGTCGTGAACAAAATCCATCTCCACATGAGTTCCGGCAGATTGCTGAATGAAAACAGAAAACAATTAATCTTTCCAATCTTTGTTCCAATAGTTGTCTTCATTAACCCCTTCATTACCTTGCGATTTTCCGTTTTTCAGTTTTCGTTTTTTCCTCCCCATCTTCCCAGAACCATAACTTTTTTTATTTTTCCATCAATATAGCCATATGAGGGCTTGTTTTTTGCGAGACGAGTTGTACTTTTGAATGGCACCATTGATTTTACTATATAGTGAACTAGAAAATGGGAAAAAAATTCCGTGCAGTGAAATTGCAAAAAAAAGTGTAATTCCACAATTGTTTTTTGGGGTTTTTATTTACCATGTTCACTATAAAGTAAAATTAACCTGGCAATATGATTTCCCAGGTCAGTACGAGTACACAGATACCAAACATGTACCTTTTTTTTTTTATTTAAGTGGTGAAATAGAATTCCAAAATGTGTAAGACATTTTTTTTCCGCTTATGTCGCCATTTTACGAGATCCGTAGTGTTTTCATTTTTTGGGATCTGAGGCTGTGTGAGGCGTTATACCAAAAAACAGGATATCCTATCAGCGCCAGCCAAGAGCATTCACAGGAGTTTCGCAATTCCAGGCACGGGGGTCTTCTAGAGAAGAAAAATTCCAGCATCCACCATGGTATGAAATATTAAATCAGGAGCATGGTCTAAGCGGTTTCTGTCAGTGTAATACTGACAGGTATAATGCATTGCAATGCATTATACCAGCGATAATAAAAGTTAAAGTCCCATAGAGGGAATAGGTAAAAAAGTTAAAAAAAAAGTTGTAAAAATATATTTAAAAAAATCACAAAATAAAGAACAATAAAAAAAAAAATATATATATATTTTACCAATAAATACAAATATTTATATAAATAAAACAACAACAAAAAAAACTACATATATTTTGGTATTGCCGCATCCGGAACAACCTGACCTATAAAACTGTCACACTAGTTAACCACTTCAGTGAAAACGCGATGAAAAAGTCGAATGGAAATAAAAAATAATATCGATGAAAATGCCAACTTGTCCCGCAAAGAACAAGCCATGATACAGCTCCATTAGCAGAAAAATAAAAAAGCTATAGCTCTCAGAATATAGTGATGCAAAAACAATTCTTTTTTTCTATAAAATAGTTTTTATTGTGTGAAAGTGGCAAAACATAAAAAAATGATGTAAATGTGGTATCGCTGTAATCATACTGATCCGAAGAATAAAGCTGCCTTATCATTTTACCACATATAGAATGGCATAGCCCCCCCCCCCCAAAAAAAATCCTGAATTGTTGGTTTTTGTTCATTCCCAAAAATTGGAATAAAAAGTGATCAAAAAATGTTATGTGCTCGAAAATAGTACCAATAAAAATGTCAACTCATCCCTCAATAAACAAGCCCTCACATGACTCTGTCAGCAGATATATAGGAAGATTATGGCTCTCAAAATATGGCGATGCAAAATTATGTGATAAAAAGCGTCTTTTAGTGTGTGTCAGCTGCCAAACATAAAAACCCCATATGATTCTGGTATCGCTGTAATCGCACCGACTCGAAGAATAAAGTCGTCTAATCAATTATACCGCACGAGGAACTGCGTAAAAAATAAAACAAATTCATGATGGTGTTCACATTTATCATGCGCGCTGCTGATAGAATACTTCGGGGTTTCTGTTTAAATCTCTGAAATACATGATTTAGACGGAACCCCCAACAGAAGATTCCCTATAAGGAAGCAGATGGAGACACTGTGAATTCTGTACTATGATTTGGCGGTGTCCGTCTTTTTAAGCGTGCATAAAAGTGTGGTTGGCCACAGTTTTGTGCACCTCTGAAAAGCAGGACAACGCTGAACAGAGGCCAGATGGACAGAGTTCAACCCCATTATAGTGAATGGATCACTCGGGGATTTCATCTGAATCACGTCATTTTAGATGGAGACCCCGATGTAAGTGCTCAGCGTAGAGTGCAGCATAAACATGGTCCAAAATGTTATGTAAAATGTTCACAACAAAAGCTTTAACTCAATCCACAAATAAAGCAAGCCCCCACTCAGGTCCATCATCTGTTAACGGAAATATAGGGGGCTTCCACATTACTGGTAGCACAAAGGCTCTGGAAAAGTGCTATCGTTCCTAACCCCCCAATAAGGAATCCAGCGAATTCTACTCTCCCAAATCCAAATGCCCCCCTCCCTTCTGAGCCCCACAGTGTGTCTAAACCACATTTAGCGTCCACATGTTTGCCATTTCTGTAGCGATGAGAGCCCCGCTTAATTTATGGTTCAATGTCTCCAGAAGCATGGCTGGGCACAATGTACTGGGCACTACAATGTACTGGGCACTACAATGTGCTGGGCACTACAACGTACTGGGCACTGCAATGTACGGGCACTGCAATCGCAGATTAGCAATTTTCTTTCAGCAACATCCACTACTGCTTGTTTCTGGGAAACACAAATGGAGTCAAAATCATCACTACACCTGTAAATAAATTCCAAGAGCGGTGTCATTTCCAAAATTAGGTCACTTGAGGGGGATTCTGCTTTACTAGCACTTAGGGGCTCTGTACATGGAGTCCGCAAACTACTCTACGATAATTTGTTCCCCAAGAGTCAAATAGCGCTCCTTCCTTCCCTATTCTCGCCTAGTGGTTAAGCAGTACTACTATACAGCCACATATGGTGTATTGCCATGTTCAGAAGAAATTGTGAAATTGTGTGACAAATTTTGCTGCCAGCTTTACTTATTTCCCCATCTGAAAAAATGTAAAATCTGGGGCTAAAACAAAATTTTTGTGGTAAAAATGTAATCATTTTTTCTTTACTGCCCAATGGTATAAAATTTTGTGACATACTCATGGTATCAATATGATCACTGACACTTAGGTGAATTCATTGAGAGGTGTAGTTCGTAAAATGGGGTTAACTATGGGGGTTTTGCTGGTCTGGCATCTCAGGGGTCTCATCTTCCAGTGTGTCTTGGCACCTGCAAACCATAACAGCCAAATCTGCACTACAATATGGCGCTCCTTCCCTTTTGAGCTTTCCCCTGTACCTGAAAAGTAGTTCCCAATTACATGTAGGGTATTGGTGCACTCAGAAGAAATTGCACAACAAACTGTGAGGTCCTTGTTTTCCTATTAGCCCTTATAAAAATTAAAAACTTGGGGCTAAAACAACATTTTAGTGGTAAAAATATAACTATTTTTTCCAATGGTATAAAATTCTGTGAGGCATCTATGGTGTCAATATGCTCACAACACCCATAAAATTCATTGAGAGGTGTAGTTTGTAAAATGGGGTCACTTATGGGGTCTTCCTCTCTTCTGGCACCTCAGTGTCTTTGCCAATGTGACATGACACCCTCAAACCATTCCAGCAAAATCTGAACTCCACTATGGCGCTTCTTCACTTCTGAGCTTTCCATTCTGCCTCAAATTGCACAACAAATTGTATGGTTCGTTTTCTCCTATAATCCCTTTTGAAAATGAAAAAGCCAAAGCAACATTTTAGTGGAAAAAATGGTAAATTGACTCAACCCATTGTTATACAATTTTGAGAATTTCCTTAGGGTTAACAATGCACAATACACCCCTAAATGAATTCCTAGACATTGTTTCCAAAATTGAGTCACTTGTGGGGGTTTCTCCTGTTATGGCATTTCAGGGGCTCTTCAAATGTGACATTGTATCCACAATCCAGCCAAAATTATGCTCCAGAATTCAATTGGCGCTCCTTCCCTTTCGAGCCCTGCCGTGTGCCCAAACAGTAGTTTTCCACCTCATATAGGGTATTGGTTTACTCAAGAGAAATCGCACAACATATTTTGGGGTCCATTTTGTCCTATTACTCTTGTGTAAAGGATAAACCTGGGGCTAAAGCAACATTTTTTGCGGGAAATTTTTTTTTTTCATTTTCATGGATTAACCTTATAAAATTCTGTAAAGCACCTGTGGGTTCAAGGTGCTCACCACTCCTCTAGTTAAGTTACTTGAGGGGCGTAGTTTCTAAAATTGGGTCACTTGTGAGTGTTTACCACAGTTTAGGCACATCAAGGGCTCTGCAAACGCGACATGCCATCCGCTATCTATTCCAGCCAATTTTACTCTCCAAAAGTTGAAGGGTGCTCCTTCCCTTCTGAGCCCTGCTGTGCATCAAACAGTAGTTTTCCATTACATATGGGGTATCGGTGTGCTCAGGAGAAACTGAGCTTCAGCCCTGCTATGTGTAGCAAAAATCACAATCTCCTATGAATGCCAGCCAAGAGCATATAGGTACATATTTTTCAAAATTCATAGTTTAACTAATGCCATGGCTTTGCCACTGGTCCTAACTGACTGCTCTCACAAGCTGATAGCAGAGGCAGATTTATCTCTGCAACATTTGAGAAGCACAGGAGCACTTAGGCTGGTCGTATTCACCAATCTGTCCAGCTTCAGAGTGGCATTACAAGGCTCCAAAGTATAAAGCCTGCTAGTAGCGCACTCCTTACCTAGGTAACCTGCCATTTTTTAGCCAGTAACGTATGCACACTATAAAATTAATGATCCCTCTGTTCCGGAGAATATAGAGGATTTTCAATAAGAAGTAAATTGCAAAATTGCTAGTTTTAACACACATTGTGCAATTTTTACATAAGTACTTGAGATAACCCCCTTAGAACCTTCACTATATATGACGCATATTTAAGTCATATGTCGTGTTGCTGCCTTTGATGTGGGCTCGCATGCTAAGCTAGTATCTTTCCCTGCATATGACTGCTGATTTAATCAGCAATCATGTGCCTCTAACAATCGTGGATGGATGAAAGCTCCGCCCGCGGTTGTTAACCTGTTAAATCCCGCTGTCAATCCCTGACAGCGGAATTTAACATGCTCCGACAGGGGTAGGAACACACATTATTTCATGCTACCATCAGAGCAACCGTGACATGGATCGCAGGGCGCCGATGGGTTGCCATGACAGCTAGGGGTCTGCTGACGATCCTCATGCCTATCATTGCGATCCTCCTTTAAACGCTAGGCCGTGGCTGGCGTTCATAGGAGATCGTGATTTCTGTTACACGTAGCAGTGCTGATGCATAGCACAAGCAATCAGACAATTGCAGCTTCAAGTCCACAAAGGGTTTGCTAACACTTGCGTATAAATCGGAAGAGTGCAATTCGATAAAGAATCGGATTGCATAAGGACAGCACACAGATGACAAGTGAGAAAAAATCGTCCTACTCTCCTGAATGAGAATGGGACTGATATTTATACACAAGTGTGAACAAATGCTTAATATGGGCATTCAGGTTATAGACTGAAAAAAGTCATCCCTGTGTGCCTCATATCAGATGCCTTATTGTTGATAAATCATCTTTTATCACTTCATATAAATAACCTCTTCCAGGCTCTGAGGCGGACGCTGCCTGGAATATAACTCTGCCCCCAGAGCTTATTATACATGATGGGGGCATTACCAGTGTGAGGTGTAACGGCCGCTCTCTGCTCTCCTGACCTTACTGCAGAGCTGTGTGTGATTGTACCTCACAGGGCTGCAATATTGTTACAACACAGCAGAGCTCAGGAGCTGCAAAAAAATTGTTTGCAAGAAGACAAAGTTCATTTCTCTTGTTCTGTGTTAGTTACTTGTCTCACCCTTTTATTTAAAATAAGCTCTGGAGGCAGAGTTATCTTAAGGGCAACATCCTCCCCTAGCCAGGAAGAGGTCATTTACATATAAAAAAATACAGATTTCTCTGGAATAAGACATATCGCAGATATCAAGGTATCATTTTATTCCACTTCCTAGGACCTGCATGCCCATATAGACGGCTTAGGAAGATTGATCCTGCTGACAAATACCCTTTAAATACAGTAAAAAGTGAAAAAAAAAGTTTTAAAAAATATGAAGAAAAAACACAAAGAAAGTCTGATGTCAGCGATTCGTAATAACCCTAATATTTCTGGTATGGTGGTACGGGGTCGAGAGTACAAATGCTCCGCATTAGCGGATGACCTTCTGATTTATCTATCTAAACCACATATCTCACTCTCCTCATTAACGGTGGAACTGGATTGGTTTGGGAGATGGCCCAATTTCAAAATTAACATGGATAAGTCAGAGGCCCTTAACATAACCCTGCCCCCCAAGGAGATAAAATCCTTGAAGGGGAATTTCCCTTTCCGATGGCCTAACAAAAACTCAATTGTATATCTAGGAATTGGTATCTCCCCTGACATTTCTAAATGGTTCTCTATTAATTTTCAGCTCTTTTTGTCTGGACTGGAGAGGGATTTGACTTCTTGGAACTGTTCTGAATTCTCCTGGTTCGGGAGGATTAATATTATAAAGATGACAGTCCTCCCAAGACTACTGTACCTTCTTCAGACTATTCCGGTTCACATCCACTCCCCTTTCTGGAACAAAATTCAGTGTATATTTAGTTGTTTTGTGTGGTCATCGGGGCGCCCCAGGATTGGATCCACCATCCTAACCAGGCCTAAAGATACAGGTGGCACAGGGCTACCCAATTGGCGCAAATATTATCAGGCAGCTGCATACTCTAGGGTGTTGGACCTGATCCATAGTTTATCATCCAAACTCTGTGTTTCTATTGCATAAGATATCTGCCAACTCTCCGTGTCTGTTTTGCCTTGGATTTGGCCTCATATCTCTTGTTGCAAGGACACTAAATTATCATTTACAGTGAACAAAACTCTAAAAATCTTATACACCTCTAAACAGGCAACCTCGCTGATTGATCATAGTGGCCTACTACTTCCCATAACAGACAATCCGAGATTTCCTTTCGGGAGCTTCCACCAATAAATTTCTAAACAGCACTAAAATAAAACCCTAACGTCTTAATCAAATTGCCCCCCAGGCATCATTACTCTCCTGTCCGCAATTCTAAAGGATAAAACACCTACGAAACATCATGGTTTTTAATATCTTCAACTGCAACATTTCTATCGTTCCCTAGCCGACAATTCTGAACTCGTTTGCCCACTTTCAGAATTCCAAAGATTATGCATTGCCCCTACTAAAATAGATCACGCTATTTCTATTCTCTACAAACTTCTTCTAGCTCCAGAACTGGAAACCTTTCCCCATTTTTGTAGAGCCTGGGAATCAGAACTAAACTTAAAATTTACAAATGACCAATGGAATAGGTGTTTTCATCTATCACACAAATCTATCATCGTGACCAAAGCTTAGGAGACTAACTATAAAATAGTCTCCAGATGATATTGAATTCCCTCGGTTCTGCATAAATGGTATCTGGGCACATCGAGTTTATGTTGGCGCTGTGGAGCAAGTGAAGTTACAATGGTCCACATATGGTGGTCCTGCTCAGGCCTGACAGCCTTCTGGAAGGGTGTCCTTACGGTACTCCAGGAGGTTACAGGGGTAATGATTCCTAATAAGCCTGAAGCTATTCTCTTATTTATGCTTCCAATGCCAAGGTCTAGCTTCAAAAGGTCCCTTCTGAGACATTTGTTACAAGTTGCCAAAACCATAGTCCCACGGCACTGAAAAACTACAAAAACTCCCTCCCTCGAGGAATGGTTTACGGGGGTTGCCACAACGCAGCGAATTTAGATGTTGATTGCCCATTCTCATGAAGAGAAGTATAAACTAGCTACCAAGTGGTTTCACTGGGAAGCTTTCTTGGATTCACCCATGTATAGGTCCATCCAAATTGACTCGCCTTCAACATAATACATCTACACCTTGGTCTTTACACCAGGTCATATACTTGATCATGGATACAGGAAATCCTGTCATCTGTTTACTTTCTCCTCCCTTATTCCTAGAATGTTTCTTTTCATCCTCTCCCCCATTTACTTCTAGAGTTTTTACGGCTCATAACATTATGAGGCAGACTTGTTACTAGACCCATCCATTCAGTACCAATTCAATCCCCCTTCGTGGGGTATTGTTGTTATTACTGGGAATACTAATGTTTTAGATATATAATGTCAGGTCTTGTTTGATTCCTTTGTCATGCTTTATATGATCTAATCCCCTGCTAAAAATGTATAAAATCTTTAATAAAGTTTGAATTAAAAAAAGAAAACACAAAAGTTTAAATCATCCCCTTTTTGCCTCATTGAAAATAAAACAATTAAAAAAAAAAAAATACATATTTGGTATTTCTGTGAATCAGAAATGTTCGATCTATCAAAATATAAGATAATTGAATCCGATTTGTAAACGGTGTAATGAAAAAAAATTCAAAATGCCAGAAGTCTGAAAGTTAAAGTCAATGTAGAAGAAATTATATATTTTGGTGTTTCACTGCTTACAAAAAAACAGGAGAATTCAGAACAGTTCCAAGAAGTCAAATCCCTCTCCAGTCCCTTTAAAAACAGGGTGGCACATGTTAAGGAGCTGAAACTCCTAAACCCTTCATCCAATTTTAATGTGGATACCCTCAAATGAAAGCTGAAAGTCTGAACTTCAACTGCATGTGAATTGTTTTGTTTAAAATTCATTGTGGTAATGTCTAGAACCAAAATTAGAAAAATGTTGTCTCTGTCCAAATATATATGGACCTAACTGTACTATTTAGGTGTATTACTTTATTTGCCACAGTGGTTTCTATTTATCACCTCTTTAAAATAAGATTTCACCAAGTCAAACATCAGTCCTGAATACACAACTCAGTATATACAAGTATATTTTTTACTTGTATTGAGGTAGACATTGCTTCTCAATGCTCTGAAGGTTGCATTAGAATATATGGCCAGTTAATATTTTAGGAATGCAATTTAGGAATGTGTGTCAAGGAATAGACAGGTCAGATTGAGGGCGAGGCTGCAATCTAATCATTCTGCTTGAAGTGAATGCGTCTCTAAAGTGGATACATATGTTGATATAACCTCCTGTGAATAGAGAACTATCTTACCACCTGCAAAAGCAAAGCACAGGAAATCATCCCCAAGGCCCAGTGCTGAAAAAAATCCCATATAAGGCCTTGTTCTACATAAATAAGTACATATGGCATATTTGTAACACCTCCGAGGGAGAAACAAAGGGAAGTCTTTAGTGTTGCTGACCTCAATGGCTACAGTACTACATGACTCAGCTGTAGACACCTTATAATGCATGAACAAAAGATTAGACACATTTCTAGCAACTTTAAGACACAAGAAGACCACCATGCTTTTTAGAGTAGTGACTTGACTACCCTAAGATGAGGAACAGACGCTTGGGCTAGGTCATTAAACTAAAATCAGCTGGCATAAGTTAATACAAAACACCCTTCAAGTGTGTGCTGCCTTCCCATGTAAATATGAGTAAACCTGTGAAACTTGGAGAGAACACCCAACTTGTGAAGAACAGACATGTGGGTGTAAATTCTGGATAGATTTTGCAAGTAAAGTAGGTTAGAAAGCTTAGAAGAAGGTGAGATAAAAATTAGACCTGACCTCGATACTAGTAGTCCCGGGATTGACCACTAGATATGGGACCCAATTAACTTTATAACAAGTTCTTTAAATAATGTGAAGAAAAGAAATCCATACTTACGAACAATACATTGGTTTCCCCCTGGTAGTGTTTTCCACCCTGGGCAACAATATGAATGAAACCGAGATCCACAAACATTTGGTCTAAAAAGAAAAAAAAAATTACAAAATTTAAGATTAAATGGTCCATTTAGTCTAAAGGCAGATAATATTATATCTTACTGGTTTTATAATCGAAGAGAAACACTACTTTCTTAACACTTATATGGCTTAACAAATAAGGTTGGTATAGGGATTCTGCCACAGTACTATCCATGTCAGGAATAAAATAAAGTTCCTGTATGTTATATTGCTTCACTGTACAGTGTTTCTTTCAAAGGTGAAGAAAAGGTCTCTCCAATATTATGAATTCAGAGAGACCAGAGTCAACAGTGTTTTTAAATAAGTGTTGTATGTGAAAAGTCTGTCCCAGTTCATTGACTACGTTGAACAGTCTACATCGCAGGAGTTGGGATGATGCACCCTCAATGCACATAATTGTCTACACAAGGTTACCAATTCAAATTCACTTTTCTCTCATAGTAAAGACCACCCCCCCCATACACATTGGACTAATGTCAGCCAAACTTACTGATACCGACAGGTTCAGCAGACAGTCTAATGTGTATAGGAACCTTAGACAATTAATTGTTAGATGAATTAAGGATCCTGTGTGTCAGATTTTGGACTGCCGATCCTTTTGTTTTCCTGGAAATAAGCCACCATCAGAGATGTTTGAAGGCAACTCTCATAGAGAACACAGGGGCTCTCGGCCGTGAGACAGCTGCAGACCGAACGATCAGCCCAACCATCATTCAGCCAACAGCCATCTAATATATATGGCGGCTTAAAGGGGTTGTCCACTAATAGGACAGCCCCTTCTTGAACTAAATGTTTGGCCCCGATAAAATAAAAAAATCTATACTCACCTCCGGTGCTGGTGTCATTCCAGCGGTGTCTGCACTCGCGGTCCTGGATCTCTAGTGCAGTGGAATGACACGTGGTGCCCGATGCCCAATCAGCACTGGCGTCACTGTCCCAGCCTTCATATGGATTGAACATGAAGAGAAAGTCAGAGATCAGCTGCAGCCCGGACTTCCACTTTATGTTCAATCTGTACGAAGGCGGGGACAGTGACGCCAGTGCTGATTTGACATCGGGTACCAAGTGTCATTCCACTGCACCAGAGCTCTGGGACCGTGAGTGCTAACACTCCCAGCACAGGAGGGGAGTATAGTTTTTTTATGTTATAGGGCCAAACATTTAGTTCAAGAAGGGGTTATCCTAGTAGTGTGTTATCTCCCAGTTTATCATCATTGATAAACAGACACTTCTTTCTTTCTCCAGTTTCCTTTAACGATTGAAATCACAAAGAGCAGATTCATTACAGAAATTTTAGCAAAAAAAGCCCACAAATGTCATTGCTTCTGTGTAAGTGGGATTACTAAAAGATAACTTTTAGTTCAACAGGGTAAACATACCAAACAAGGCAGTGGACAGTCAACAGTCAAACTATGGTTCACTTTTCTTATGTGTCATGAATAACAGGATAAGGTAATCCAAGAGCTAGAGTTTAACCGAAAAAGAAAAGACAGATGTCACTGGCTGATTTATTTGACTACCTCCATTCCCTAGAACAGGGGTCTCAAACTCGGCTGGGTATATGGGCCGCACATGGAAAAAATTTGAATTTGGGGGGCCGCATTCTTTGTTCAATGTGACATTTTTAGTGATACCATTTTTTTTGTATACACCTTTTGAACATTTTTGCCGTGTTTATTTTTTTATGGCTTGGGTCGTTATGGATGTGGCGATAATAAACGTGCACTTTTTTGTGTTTACTTTAGTTTACATATAAAACAGCATTTTTAGTGCCCAATATTTTTTCATGCTTTATTTTATTTTTTATTTTTTTTACAATTTTATTTCCCCCAATTGGCCACATACAGTAATATTGTCTTACAATTAGCATCATATAGTAATAATGGAAAACATCTTGTAGTAATGTTCCCCATCCAAGTCCCCATCTTGTACTAATGTGCCCCATCCAGGTCCCCATCCTGTGGCTATGTGCCCCATCCAGGTCCCCATCCTGTGGCAACGTTCCCCATCCTGGCGCCCATCTTGTACTAATGTGCCTCATCCAGGTCCCCATCTTGGGGCTATGTGCCCCATCCAGGTCCCCATCCTGTGGCAATGTGCCCCATCCAGGTCCCCATCTTGTGGCTATGTGCCCCATCCAGGTCCCCATCTTGTGGCTATGTGCCCCATCCAGGTCCCCATCCTGTGGCTATGTGCCCCATCCAGGTCCCCATCCTGTGGCAATGTGCCCCATCCAGGTCCCCTCTTGTGGCTATGTGCCCCATCCAGGTCCCCATCTTGTGGCTATGTGCCCCATCCAGGTCCCCATCCTGTGGCTATGTGCCCCATCCAGGTCCCCATCCTGTGGCTATGTGCCCCATCCAGGTCCCCTCTTGTGGCTATGTGCCCCATCCAGGTCCCCTCTTGTGGCTATGTGCCCCATCCAGGTCCACATCTTGAGGCTATGTGCCCCATCCAGGTCCCCTCTTGTGGCTCTGTGCCCCATCCAGGTCCCCTCTTGTGGCTATGTGCCCCATCCAGGTCCCCTCTTGTGGCTATGTGCCCCATCCAGGTCCCCTCTTGTGGCTATGTGCCCCATCCAGGTCCCCATCCTGTGGCTATGTGCCCCATCCAGGTCCCCTCTTGTGGCTATGTGCCCCATCCAGGTCCCCATCTTGTGGCTATGTGCCCCATCCAGGTCCCCTCTTGTGGCTATGTGCCCCATCCAGGTCCACATCTTGAGGCTCTGTGCCCCATCCAGGTCCCCTCTTGTGGCTCTGTGCCCCATCCAGGTCCCCTCTTGTGGCTATGTGCCCCATCCAGGTCCCCTCTTGTGGCTATGTGCCCCATCCAGGTCCCCTCTTGTGGCTATGTGCCCCATCCAGGTCCCCTCTTGTGGCTATGTGCCCCATCCAGGTCCCCTCTTGTGGCTATGTGCCCCATCCAGGTCCCCTCTTTTGGCTCTGTGCCCCCTGTGCTGTTCTTCACACACATAAAATAGAAAAAAAAAAAGATGATTCTCACCTGTCCTCCGTTCCCTCGGCGGCCTTCCTGCAGATGTGGCCCGCAGGCACCACAGAGTCCGACCCCTTGACGATCCCGACCTGGTCCAGGAGGAGCCGCCGACAGCAGCGCTGCATTGCCGCACAGAGACTGTCTCCCAGCACAGCATTTTCAATGTCAGCCGCCGGCCAATCAGAGGCCAGCAGCTGACATCTGCATATGGCAATGACGTCATACTCGCTGCGCCGACACGCAGATATCAGCTGCTGGCCTCTGATTGGCCAGCGGCTGGCATTGGAAATGCAGTGCTGGGAAACAGTCTCTGTGCGGCAATGCAGCGCTGCTGTCGGCGGCTCCTCCTGGACCAGGTCGGGATCATCAAGGGGTCTGTGCCTGCGGGCCGCATAAAGCAGCCTCAGGGGCCGCATGCGGCCCGCGGGCCGCGTGTTTGAGACCCCTGCCCTAGAACAACCCTATCCATTTCCTCACTGTATGTATCCATAAAGCATCGGGGGCTCAATAAAGTTATGATCAAACTAGTTGCATTAGTGCTAACATTTTAGAGCATCTGTTGGCATATCTGTCAGCCATGTGTGACTCATCTTATGAAGAAAAAGTTCTTTCATATTCTAGTGCAGGCCCCAGTGAAAGCCTATCACTGGCTGTTACAGTATGACACAACCAAAGCTGATCTGAGCCAGAGGAGTTAGACTTCCACCTACTATGAAGGAGAAATTACACCACTCAACCTTACCACCAATCCCCCTTGCAAGTAAACCACATATGATAACACTATCCAAACAACAATGGAAAATAGCCCAAACTGCAAGTGGTTTCTAAATGAGGATAACGTGATACTGCAGCTATTGTTCTTTTTTGCAGCTTATTCTTGTTTAGGCTCGAAAAAATGCATCAAACACTGCCTTGTGTACATAGGTAATGATAAAAAGATAAGATTATTGGATTGGATTCATTATTTTATGCTGAAGGAGCTTGTTCAGGTTACAGTGATTTGAAAAAGAATCTGACAGCAAAATCAAATTCCCTACACCATTTCCAAGGGCATGTAGGTCAGTGAAAGATAAACGCATTGATACAATTATATCCGCTATCCTTTGGCTGAATCTGGAGAAATTCATGATTTCCGCAATATGCAAATGGGGCATTAAGTACTTTGTCACGCCCAGAGCACTTAAAGAAACTCTGCTCCTGGGGTTAGTTCCATTTTAAGCACTTCCTTCTCTATGAGAATGTGTCTGTGAAGTCAGGTGCCGACAAGGAAATCTAGCGCCTGCATAAGATCACTGCTTTCCTCACTTCTGCACATTAAGGAGTTTTGCTATAGGCACAGTCACATCAAACGTCCTCATTGATCTTCTTCTGCGTGTACATCATGGCTTGGTGGCGCATGGCAAGTAGAACGCTGAAGCTAATGCCCTTAGCAGGCCACTCAAATGTGTAGGACTGAGAAAAGAGGTATCCATGCAGGTGCCAAATTTCCTTGCCGGCGTCTGAGGTTGCAGACACATTGAACCACCACTCACAGAAGCAGGCGCTAGGGATGAAAATAACTTCAGGAGGCAGAGTTTTGTTAAGTGCTCTGGGCGTGACAAGACAATTAATGCCTCAATTGCACATTGCTAAAATCGTGGCTATCTACAGATTCAGGCAACAGATAGTGGATATAAAGGTACTAATGTGTTTATCTTTCACTAACCTACATTCCTATATAAACAGTTGATCTTGCTAATAGATCCCCTTTAATTATCACATAATAAATTGATGATTGTAGATCACATAAGGACATTCTGTATATAACAATTTATCAGATTTATCATTCAAAAGAACCTGTCACATTGTACATGCCGTCTGATCTGTAGACAGCATGGTATAGAGAAGAAGCTGAGCAGAATGATGGACAGGTTTGTTGGAAAAGAGTCAATGTAACTTGTATTTTATTCGAATATGTATGTGAGTCCAGTAGGAGTTCCTACTCAGTGATTGACAGTTATCTCTGCATGCACAGTCATTAAGGAAAGACTGCCAGTATCTGAAAAAGACCTGCCACTGGACTGATATGTGTATCTCAATCAGGGATATCAATGAATAAAATACAAGTTTTACTGAAACTTTTCCCATAAAAATGTGCAGAAACTGATCAGCTCCCACAGCTATAACATGCAGACAAGATACCATTTTCTACATTTCATGTTTTGTTTAATCTTGTTTTGCAATTTGTCCCAAAAATATTTTTTTAATCCCACTTTTTATTCTTTAATAGACATTACCCTTACAAAAAGGCAAATCTAGCCAAAAATAGGTGAGCATCAGACCTTTAAGGAAAAAGAGGGTCTTTTTTGCTCTTTAGATAAATTACTTAGAGATTCAATTCACTTTTAATACATGATTCTGAGCTAAACAGAATTAATTTGAATGGCGCACAAATGTCCAGTAGATGTTATGACCTATTCTGTCTATATGCCATGAATGTAAAAGATGGTAATAATCCTTTAAATGCATATTAAGAACACAAATATTGAAATAAATGACCCAAACATTCTTCATGTATAATTTTGTGTCAAAAAGTGGAATTAAGGAGCATTCACTACTACAAAATCTGAAGATTTTACTAAATGGTTACAAAAATAGTTACGCAGCTTTTACTAAATATACTTTTATTACACTGCTCAAAAAAATAAAGGGAACACTTAAACAGCAGAATATAACTCCAAGTGAATCAAACTTCTGTGAAATCAAACTATCCACTTAGGAAGCAACACTGATTGACAATCAATTTCACATGCTGTTGTGCAAATGGAATAGACAATAGATGGAAATTATTGGCAATTATCAAGAAACACTCAATAAAGGAGTGGTTCTGCAGGTGGGAACCACAGACCACATCTCAGTACCAATGCTTTCTGGCTGATGTTTTGGTCACTTTTGAATGTTGGTTGTGTTTTCACATTCGTGGTACCATGAGACAGACTCTACAACCCACAGGATGGCACATCAGGAGAGAGGCCAGTACACCAGGAGACGTGGAGGGGGCCGTAGGAGGGCAACAACCCAGCAGCAGGACCGCTACCTCCTCCTTTGTGCAAGGAGGAACAGGAGGAGCACTGCCAGAGCCCTGCAAAATGACCTCCAGCAGGCCACAAATGTGCATGTGTCTGCACAAAAGGTTAGAAACCGACTCCATGAGGGTGGTATGAGGGCCCGACGTCCACAGATGGGGGTTGTGCTCACAGCCCAACACCGTGCAGGACGCTTGGCATTTGCCACAGAACACCAGGATTGGCAAAGTCGCCACTGGTGCCCTGTGCTCTTCACAGATGAAAGCAGGTTCACACTGAGCACATGTGACAGACGTGATAGAGTCTGGAGATGCCGTGGAGAGCGATCTGCTGCCTGCGACATGCTTCAGCATGACCGGTTTGGCAGTGGGTCAGTAATGGTGTGGGGTGGCATTTCTTTGGAGGGCCGCACAGCCCTCCATGTGCTCGCCAGAGTTAGCCTGACTGCCATTAGGTACCGAGATGAGATCCTCAGACCCCTTGTGAGACCATATGCTGGTGCGGTTGGCCCTGGGTTCCTCCTAATGCAGGACAATGCCAGAGCTCATGTGGCTGGAGTGTGTCAGCAGTTCCTGCAAGATGAAGGCATTGAAGCTATGGACTGGCCCGCCCGTTCCCCAGACCTGAATCCGATTGAGCACATCTGGGACATCATATCTCGCTCCATGCACCAACGTCACGTTGCACCACAGACCTTTAGTCCAGGTCTGAAAGGAGATCCCACAGGAGACCATCCGCAACCTCATCAGGAGCATGCCCGGCAATGGAGGGAGGTCATACAGGCATGTGGAGGCCACACACAATACTGAGCCTCATTTTGACTTGTTTTAAGGACATTACATCAAAGTTGGATCATCCTGTAGTGTGTTTTTCCACTTTAATTTTGGGGGTGACTCCAAATTCAGGCCTCCATTGGTTAATAAATTTGATTTCCATTGATGATTTTTGTGTGATTTTGTTGTCGGAACATTCAACTTTGTACAGAACAAAATATTCAATGAGAATATTTCATTCATTCAGATCTAGGATGTGTTATTTGACTGTTCCCTTTATTTTTTTGAGCAGTGTATAAGGAGGAGAATGGAACATCTGGTGGCTATTATAGAAATTAAGAGTTTGGTGACTTTTTTTTCTTGCTTTGAAGGCGTCTAATCTACCAGGAGAATGTGGAGCTGAAATCCATTAACATGAGATCACATAACCATAATCCTCAAGGTTGAGAAATAATAGGGTCAAGGAAAGAGTAGGATTAATATTTCTTTGCTGACCTTTAACTCGTTTAAGGCAAAATTACCGATACATAAAGGGTGAATAGAATGATTCTCTAGTCACCACCAAAGACATGTAGTTTACTACAAATCTGAATACATACTCTGATTTGTGACTTCTATGTGTACTACTGTACCTACATGTACCTACACCGAGGGTATTCGAGGGGTTGCATCATAGGTGTACCATGCTCCAACCAACACAATATATCTGTAATATGGTCAGCATACATTGACACAAGAAATGTCTATGGTTCCACGGTGCAAATCCTTAATCTAATATAGGGTTGTGGTGCAGCAAAATAGCCTAAAATGCCTACTTAGGCTTATATCACTATTTTCAAACTCACCTTTGACCTATACGGATACCTATATCTTTACAATGTAAAGACTTTGTAAATGGGAAAATCTGTTTTAAGAAGTAATTATATTTTCACATATGGTTTCTCAGAAATTGGGAATTTCCAGATTAATGTCTGTGGTTTAGAACCACAATGTTTATTCTGGTTTTCTTCAAAAAGCAACTGCAAGAAAAACATACACAGGCGCTCAATGCAATCAATGAACATCATTGTTTTCTTAGTGGAGGTCCCCTCTATAAAGTAAAATTACTTTTAAAGTGTATCTAAAAGGGGACTGTAAAAATGGTGCCCCCTTGAAAACAAAATATGAATGTATTACAGAGTTCTTCCACACTGGGATTAAAAATTGAGTATGCATTTCTAAGGTACAGTCACCCTCTTTGGTGCCCCCGTTTGCCTTTCCTACAACCTCCTGTTTAGATCGCGTTCCATTCCACGTGCTTACAAAATACCTGTCGCAGTGGCATGGAGAGCACAGTGGTAAGCCATGGTTTAAAGAGTAACCGTCATTTAAATTTTAATTTCCTAAATCAATATTACACATAAAAATAAGCAACTTTGTAATATATCTTATCAAAGAAATCGGTTTCCTTCTCCTCCAGGACTGATCATTCATTCTCAAAATTCTCAATTTACAGGAAAGGCTATGTTCACATGTCCAGTAATCAACAGTTAGTACGGATCAAGCAGCAATCCGTTAGCAAAAAAAAACTGATTTCAACTTCTTTTAACATTAAAGTCTAAGGAAAACTGATCATAGAATCACAGAATGGTAGAGTTGGAAGGGACCTCCTGGGTCATCTGGTCCAACCCCCTGCACAAAGCAGGATTCACTAGATCATCTCAGACAGATGTCTGTCCAGCCTCTGTTTGAAGACGTCCATTGAAGGGGAACTCACCACCTCTCGTGGCAGCCTGTTCCACTCATTAATCACCCTAACTGTCAAAAAGTTTTTTCTAATATTTAATCTGTGTCTCCTCCCATTTAGTTTCATCCCATTGCTTCTAGTCTTTCCTTGTGCAAATGAGAATAAAGATGATCCTTCTACAATGTGACAGCCCTTGACATATTTGTTGACAGCTATTAAGTCTCCTCTCAGTCTTCTTTTTTGCAAGCTAAACATTCCCAAATCCTGCAACCGTTCCTCATAGGACATGGTTTGCAGACCAGTCACCATTCTGGTCGCTCTTCTCTGAACTTGCTCCAGTTTGTCTATGTCTTTTTTAAAATGTGGTGCCCAAAACTGTACACAGTATTCCAGATGAGGTCTGACCAAAGAGGAGTAGAGACCGATAATGACTTCACGTGATCTAGACTGTATGCTTCTGTTAATACATCCCAGAATTGTATTTGCCTTTTTTGATGCTACATCACACTGTGACTCATGTTTAGTCTATGATCTATTAGTATACCTAAGTCTTTTTCACATGTACTGTTGCTTAGCACTATTCCTCCCATTCTGTATATGCTTTTTTCATTTTTATTGCCCAGATGTAGTACTTTGCATTTTTCCCTGTTAAAAACCATTCTGTTGGTTGCTGCCCACTGCTCCAGTTTATTTAGGTCTTTTTTAATCCTCTCTCTCTCTTCTCTAGTATTAGCTATCCCTCCTAGCTTTGTGTCATCAGCAAATTTAATCAGTTTACCCTCAATTCCTTCATCTAAATCATTGATAAAGATGTTGAACAATACAGGTCCCAGGACGGAGCCCTGTGGTACCCCACTTGAGACATTCATCCAGCTGGATGTGAAGCCATTTACAACCACCCTTTGAGTCCGATCACTAAGCCAGTTATGAATCCACCTAACAGTTGCCTGGTCCATTGCATACTTGGTCATTTTTTCAATAAGGATGGTGTGAGATAATTTGTCAAATGCTTTGCTGAAGTCAAGATATACTATATCTACAGCATTTCCCTGATCCACCCAGTCAGTGATTCTGTCATAGAAGGAAATTAAGTTAGTCTGACATGACTTGTTAGTTACAAACCCATGCTGACTCTGGTTAATCACTTCATTCTTATCCATGTACTTACATACATGTTGTTTAATAATTTGTTCAAAGATCTTTCCTGGTATAGAAGTCAGACTCACCGGCCTATAGTTCCCTGGGTCCACCTTCTTCCCCTTTTTGAAGATAGGGACAACATTTGCTCTTCTCCAGTCTTCTGGGACTTCTCCTGTTCTCCAAGAATCTCCAGTTAAATAGCCATTAGTTTTTCTTTCATTTGAAAAGGATCCTTTTTTTTACTTACTGGATCAGTTTCAAATGAAACAAAATTGATGGCTAATTACCGTAACTGATCAGTTTTCCATAGACTTCAATGTTAAAAAAACAGATCCAGTTGAAACCATTTTTTTTTACCTGAACAAAAAAGTTGTGTCTGCACAACTTTTTGGCTAACGGATTGCTGCTTGATCCATCCTAAGTGATGATTACTGGACATGTGAATATAGCCTAAAATCTGTATTCAGTGAAGACAGACTTTCGCATTACAGAGATAGGAGATGACAGTTGCTACTGATAAGATTCTGTGTATAGGGCGGTGGAGGGAGGAGGGAACAATTCTAACTCTGGTTCCTCTCCCCATCCCCATCTCCCATCTACATAGAATCATATAGGTAGCAACTGTAATCTCGTATCTCACTAATATAATAATCTGTCTTCACTGAATACAGATCAGTCCTGGAGAAGAAAAAAAGCAGATTTCACTGATAAAAAGAAACAACTTTGTAATTTATGTTATGTGTACTACTGATTTACTAAATAAAAGTTTAAAGGACAGTTGCTCTTTAAACTTGCGTGTGCACTTCTTATACCACTGCAGTGTTCAACTTGAAAGCAAGAGATACGGAACACAGAGCTGAGCAGAGGAGGCAGCAGGGAGGAAAACGGAGGACACCAGGTTAGGTGATTGTACATGTGAAATATATAATCACTTTTCAGTCCCAGGGTGGAGGGTCACTTTAATAAAATCAATTTAAAGGGACTCTGTCATGTAAAAAAAAAAACATTATTAACCTACAGATATGGGGTTAATTTGCTGGTTAATAGCGCTTTGTAGCCATACAGATATAAGAAACATAAAAAGGACTTCTCATATCCATTACATAGACATGCATGACTCAGTTTACAATGGAAGAAACAACCATTAATGCAAGTTCAATGATTTCTTCTGTTGGCTTTTAAAGATAAATGTTTTGTTGGTGCAAGTGTTACACGGCGGGGGCAGTAGTTGCTGGCGAGGCACTAGTTTTCAGCGCCCTCGCTCGTTACATGAAAGTGTAGGTCTCAACTGGGTGTGTAGACTTGTGTTGTGAGGGCCTTATGCCCGTGCAGGCTGCATGTAGCTGGTATTGTGGGCTTGCCAGGACCAGATGTTCCACAGTTCAATGAGGCAGACCACCTTTCAAAAATAAAGTCTTTACTAAACGGTAACTTGGTAAGGGTTATATACAATGGATAGCGGGTACACGGTCTTATAGACGTTTCATTTACAGTATGAAGCATTTTCCACACAGTATCCGTCATCTGTAGTTTACTCCAGGGCTAGTGAGGCACACTATTTCTCCCTACTTTGCCACAACCCAGCTTTAAAACTACAGTCCAGATCAGCAAGTCTCCTTACTTGCTCAGCAGTTCCGGATCCTAATTGTACCTGTTTGAACTCGTTACCTGTATAAAAGATACCTGTCCACACAATCAATCCCATTCCAACCTCTCCACCACAGCCAAGACCAAAGCGCTGTCTAAGGACATCAGGGACAAAATTGTAGACCTACACAAGGCTGGGATGGGATACAGGGCAATAGGAAAGCAGCTTGGTGAGAAGGCAACAACTGTTGGCACGATTATTAGAAAATGGAAGAAACGCAAGATGACTGTCAGTCTTCCTCAGTCTGGGGCTCCATGCAAGATCTCGCCTGGTCAATGATCTGAAGAGAGCCGGGACCACAGTCTCAAACATTACCATTAATAACACACTACGCCATCATGGATTAAAATCCTGCAGGGCACACAAGGTCCTCCTGTTCATGCCAGCACAAGTCCAGGCCGGTTTGAAGTTTGCCAATGACCAACTAGATGATCCAGAGGATGCATGGGAGAAAGTCATGTGGTCAGATGAGACCAAAATATAACTTTTTCATATCATCTCCACTCGCCATGTTTGGAGGAAGAAGAAGGATGAGTACAACCCCAACAACACTGTCCTGTGAAGCATGGTGGGGAAAACATCATACTTTGGGGGTGCTTTTCAGCAAAGAAAACAGGATGACTGCACCGTATTGAAAGGAGAATGGATGGGGTCATGTATCGCTAGATTTTAGCCAAAAACCTCCTTCAATAAGTAAGAGCATTGAAGATGGGTCGTGGCTGGGTCTTTCAGCATGATAATGACCTGAAACACACAGTCAGGGCAACTAAGTATTGGCTCCATAAACACCAATAAATCATTTGGGCCCAATTCAGCATCAACAACACCAAGATAACTAAAGCAACAACCAACTACATGACCGAAGTTGAGAATTGCCAAGACTTTATTGAAAACATATAAAAGACACAAATGCACAAAAATAAATAAAATAAGGCACACCACAGATGATAAAAAGGAGGAGCACCTGGACCTAAATAATGTATGAAGTTATCAATATATCATTCATGTAGCTCCAGGAGGTAAATATATAACAGCCAGTATTATGGTATGATAGAGCTTTACATATTAAAAATAATTAAGCAGCATTAAATACATAGATGGCAAACCACATATAGAGAGTTAATAAATCTAAATACATAAATGCATAGAGTAGTTCCATCTAGACATGAATATGAGTAAATATGGGTAAGTAACTGTTTTGTACACAATGTCCACGTGAAGCTGCATATACAGATAAATAATTCCTATAGGGACTACCCAATATAACCATAGAAAATAACTAGAATTACCAAGGAGCGTAGGTTTAAGGTCCAGGCACCCACCACACATCCGACGCGCGTTTTCGCACAGGAAATGCTTCGTCCAGGGGTGATGGAATGCTGGAAAGGGTGAGGATTTGAATGGATCCTGGCTAGTGACGCCCTAATTGGTGGTCGTATACAGTTGCTGTCTCTTCTGGCCAGAGCTCTGGTTACTGCGCATGCGCTAAGCGCTTTAAACACTAATCACGTGATTTAGTCCCGATCATGTGACCGCTGTGAACATATTTATATCTTTATGTTTGAAGCCAGAAATGTGGCAAAAGGTAAAAAAGTTCAAGGGGGCCAAATACTTTCACAAGGCACTGTATATTTACCTGATGGAGCTGCATGAATGATATATTGGTTACTTCATACATTATTTAGGTCCAGGTGCTCCTCCTTATCATCTGTGTTGTGCCTTGTTTTTATTTATTTTTGTGCATTTGTGTATTTTATATGTTTTTAATAAAGTCTTGGCAATTCTCAACTTGGGCCATGTAGTTGGTTGTTGCCTTAGTTATCTTGGTGTTGTTAAGTATTGGCTCCGTAAGAAGCATTTCAAGGTCCTGGAGTGGCCTAGCCAGTCTCCAGACCTGAACCCAATAGAAAATCTTTGGAGGGAGCTGATACTCAATGTTGTCCAGCGACAGCCCCGAAATCTGAAAGATCTGGAGAAGATCTATATGGAGGAGTAGGCCAAAATCCATGCTGACGTGTGTGGAAACTTGGTCAAGAACTACAGGAAACGTCTGACCTCTGTAATTGCAAATAAAGGTTTCTGTACCAAATATTAAGTTCTGTTTTTCTATTGTATCAAATACTTATTTCATGTAATAAAATGCAAATTATTATGTAAAAATCATACAATGTGATTTTCTGAATTTTTTTTCAAGATTCTGTCTCTCACAGTTGAAGTGTACCTACGATAAAAATTACAGACCTCTCCATTCTTTGTAGGTGGGAAAGCTTGAAAAATCAGCAGTGCATCAAATACTTATTTCCCTTACTATACATAGGTGCTTTCGTGCTGATTAAACCCATGCCTTGATTTTAGAAATAACTTTTGCTGTTTCTGAGAAATTCAGAATTGAACTCAAATGCAAATGAGCTGCAAATGCTTTAGGGTAGTACAGTTCACTTGCAACTTTGCTGCACTGAAAGACCCACTGCCAGGAGGAAATTAACTCTACTCCTCCTGGCGGCCTCTGGCTTTCAGTCATAGAGGTTCAGCTGGCGTAGCTTCAGTCACCGCTCAGTACATAGAGAGCGGTGACTGAAACTACATGTACTGACTGACAGCCAGCTCTAATGCTGAGTTTAGTAGAACTGTCTATGTTAAGGTTAATGAATGAGTTTACCTACAATCCTATAATAATGTTCGGTATGTGTGATCTATATTTATTACCTTTCATTATAATCCTGCCTCTCATGGAATTTAGAAAGCTTAAAAAAAAAAGCTTCACACAACAGGAAGTGTAAAGGTGCCCATACACATTGGAGTAAAATAAGAAGGACCTGCTTATGTCAACTAGATTGGCAGACTATCAAATCTGCCTCCATACTTTCTTTAATAACGGCTAAGGAATCTTAACGACTGATCCTTTTGCTCTAAGAGAATGTAAGTCATTGCCAGAGGAGTGATGCAGTGGCTTACTCCCCTCTACGTATTGAAAACACACACATTTGGTACAGTTGAGCAAATATCCTGAAATTTGATTCAAGTAGAGTTAGTCAACTCAAGGGGTAAGATATGAGTCGCATAAAATCACCTCAGTGCTATTAAAATGGGTTGAAAATGGTTTAAAAACCTCAATTAAAGTTTTATACTCTCCTTAGCCCAACCCATAACTGTCCTGCTGCTGTTGTGGCACCCCAGGGGTCTGGTTTCCACAGTAACGGCAATGTTATGTCTGAGAGCAGGTGGGAGGTCTCTTGGTCAGGGATCCTATGCATGCCACACCTCCTGCCCAGTCCTGGGAGGGGAAGAACTTCCCCTATATAAACCTAGGGCTGAGGCAGGGTTAGTGAGTAGAGAAGAAGTAGAGACAGAGAAGAGAAGCAGATATAGGAAAAGAACATCAGGAGCTCTGTGGGAGCAGTGCTATAAGGAGTCAGGGGCTGGCAGCTGCAGAGCTCGCCCTGACTGAGAAGCTATCACCGGACCCGGAGTCCGAGGCTGTGGGGACTAATCTTTACCCAGCAGCAGAAACCGCCCGGCAGGGGATTTCAGGTCCTCTGGCCAAGAAACCCGAAGGCACGGTCACACGCGTGGGACCAGCACCGCCGTCGTGGAGCGGACGCCACTAGAAGGCCCCGAGTCACCGGCCATACGGGTGAGCACCACACGGTACACTCAGGGACGTGGGCTACTTATACCCGCCTCTAGCAAGGTAGCCAGAAGAGTACAGTCAGTTTGGGAGGCCTACAACTCCGCCTGGCCAGGGGAGATCCAATCTGCTCAAGGACTGACCAGGCCCCGATCGCTAGCCAGTACTCCGTGAGGGTCTATCTTTATCACCAGTAAAGACCCTGAATTACACCGCATCGTCTCTGAGTGATTCCTGCTACCCCATCATCCACGTCGGCTGCCCTGAGGCCATACCCCTCCCGTTGGGGGTGATACTATCACGCTGCACAATCCTACCACCGGCCTCAGCGGTCTGCCCTGCAGCGGCAGCTCCTTCGCTGCATTCAACGGGTGGCGTAGTCGTCCAACATCTACCGCTAATACAGCGCCACTTAGTCTGACTCCCTGGGCACGGACCGGGTCACCGCCACGAGACTACAACCCTCAACAGATCCGGCTCCGGGTAAGCTCCCGCGTGCGCAACGCTGCGCGACACAGGCCCAGGGGTGCGTCACTGTCACCACTCACATCTACCCTTTCTCTTTCTCCCTCTGGGTCTTCATGCAGGTGGTACCACTTACTAGGCCCCTCTCTCTCATGTTTGGCGTGAAGCCCATCAAATCAATGAAGTTGAAGTCTATTTTTGGGGCCTATTCAGTGGTGGCACCCACTGGAAGACCCAGAGTGAGAAGAAAAAGAAAGAGAACCCGGTTGGAGGGCAGGACGGGAAGTCAAGGAGGCGAGATGGTATGGCAAGAGCAGAGGAGAGATGAGTAAAAGAGCTTATTGTTTAGGGTTTTTTTTAGCCTTTGTCCCCATCCCTCCCCCGGAAAAAGGTTGTCTGCCATTTAATTTCTTTGGTCAAAACAGCATTCCCAGATAGCTGTGGCTCACCAGCAATTCAGGGAGAGTGCCATATCAGGGAAACCCGCACACATTTACTCAATATCTTGTTAGCATCTAAACTTCTAGTAAAGTCAAATTGTTAACATAGTTATGAAATGGGAAAAAGAGACAAAATAAAAATCTCTCAGATAAGCACAAATTGCAACCATAGATATATATCTAGAAACACATTATAAATGCTGGTGAACAGAAAAATTGCATGTTATAATATGCTGTTTTCTCAAGTTTGCGACAAGTTCTGTATTAAACCACCAAGAAGCCTTTTTACATGCTTGGACACCACCAGAGTAGTTTAACATTTGGAAAGAGAAAGGTAACAATTTGTCTATAATCTAAAAGCACCATTGGGGAATGTGCCCACTATCCAGACGTAGCAACGCTTTAGACGCAGCATATTTTTGCTGCATCCAAAACGCTGCGTTCAATTGAACGCAGGTAAATCCACATGTGTTCACTGAACCATGCGGATTTACAGCATTCAATACATTCAAATGGTCAAATTTCTGTTGCGGAGACTAGCGACTCTGCAAGAGAAATTGACATGCTGCGGACCTGAAAGACGCACAACATTGCAGTGTCCGCGGGTGATCCGCAGCCTCAGATGCATGCACAGTGGACATGGGATATCCCATCCACTATGCTGTAACATTTCGCCGCTGCGGGTTTGACGCCGTTCAGGCAGCATTAAACCCGCAGCATTTCCTGATCATGGGCACATATCCTTTAAATTTCCAGCTGTCCAAAACATCTGCCATTAGTGATGCTTGTGGCCATCATACTAATCGTATTGTACCAACACCACATTATGTTTTCCTCTGTCCATGAACTATACTTTTATATAGTCAATGTATGAAGATATATAATTATATCTGTATTGTATCTGTAGGTATATTATACCTAAAATATTGGTAGAAGGAGGCAGCACTCCAAGTTTGTTGCAAAAAGGTGCTTTATTCCAATATGCGACATTTAGACTACAACATTAGCAATATGAGAAAGGCTAATGTTCTATCCAAAATGTTACATGTTGGGCTAATGCACCTTTTTAGCAACAAACTTGGAGTGCTGCCTCCTTCTACCAATATTTCTACTCTCGTATGGTGGTCTGACTGGGGTTATCCACCACGAGGCATGCACCTTGATTAATGATTCACATGTCAGGACTTGGAGTGATGTTCGAACTGCTAACTTTATATGTATATTACACCTTCTGCCCAAGGCACATAATATATTTTATTAAAATATTGAGTAACTATAACTATAATGAAAATACAGTATATGTGAGTACACATTTTAAAAAGACGTGTGATCGAGCACAAGATTGTGGGAACAACCAAACAAATAAACTCAACAACTCAGCAGAAGGAAATTAACTGTACGTTAAAAATATATATATATCTATATATAGATATATATTTATTTTATATATATATATATATATATATATATATATATATATACAGTAAAGACCAAAAGTTTGGACACACTTTCTCATTTAAAGATTTTTCTGTATTTCATGACTTTGAAAATTGTACATTCACACTGAAGGCATCAAAATTATGAATTAACACATGTGGAATTATATCCTTAACCAAAAAGTGTGAAACAACTGAAAATATGTCTTATATTCTAGGTTCTTCAAAGTAGCCACCATTTGCTTTGATGACTGCTTTTAACACTCTTGGCATTCTCTTGATGAGCTTCTAGAGGTAGTCACCGGAAATGGTTTTCACTTCACAGGTGTGCCCTGTCAGGTTTAATAAGTGGGATTTCTTGCCTTATAAATGGGGTTGGGTCCATCAGTTGTGTTGTGCAGAAGTCAGGTGGATACACAGCTGATAGTCCTACTGAATAGACTGTTAGAATTTGTATTATGGCAAGAAAAAAGCAGCTAAGTTAAGAAAAACGAGTGGCCATCATTACTTTAAGAAATGAAGGTCAGTCAGTCCGAAAAATTGGGCAAACTTTGAAAGTGTCCCCAAGTGCAGTTGCAAAAACCATCAAGCACTACAAAGAAATTGGCTCACATGAGGACCGCCCCAGGAAAGGAAGACCAAGAGTCACCTCTACTTCTGAGGATAAGTTTATCCGAGTCACCAGCCTCAGAAATCGCAGGTTAACAGCAGCTCAGATTAGAGACCAGGTCAATGCCACACAGAGTTCTAGCAGCAGACACATCTCTACAACAACTGTTAAGAGGAGACTTTGTGCAGCAGGCCTTTATGGTAAAATAGCTGCTAGGAAACCACTGCTAAGGACAGGCAACAAGCAGAAGAGACTTGTTTGGGCTAAAGAACACAAGGAATGGACATTACACCAGTGGAAATCTGTGCTTTGGTCTGATGAGTCCAAATTTGAGATCTTTGGTTCCAACCACCATGTCTTTGTGCGACGCAGAAAAAGTGAATGGATGGACTCTACATGCCTGGTTCCCACCATGAAGCATGGAGGAGGAGGTGTGATGGTGTGGGGGTGCTTTGCTTTTGACACTGTTGGGGATTTATTCAAAATTGAAGGCATACTGAACCAGCATGGCTACCACAGCATCTTGCAGCGGCATGCTATTCCATCCGGTTTGCGTTTAGTTGGACCATCATTTATTTTTCAACAGGACAATGACCCCAAACACACCTCCAGGCTGTGTAAGGGCTATTTGACCAAGAGGGAGAGTGATAGGGTGCTGCGCCAGATGACCTGGCCTCCACAGTCACAAGACCTGAACCCAATCGAGATGGTTTGGGGTGAGCTGGACCTCAGAGTGAAGGCAAAAGGGCCAACAAGTGCTAAGCATCTCTGGGAACTCCTTCAAGATTGTTGGAAGACCATTTCCGGTGACTACCTCTTGAAGCTCATCAAGAGAATGCCAAGAGTGTGCAAAGCAGTCATCAAAGCAAAAGGTGGCTACTTTGAAGAACCTAGAATATAAGACATATTTTGAGTTGTTTCACACTTTTTTTTTTAAGTATATAATTCCACATGTGTTAATTCATAGTTTTGATGCCTTCAGTGTGAAAGTACAATTTTCATAGTAAAATGAGAAGGTGTGTCCAAACTTTTGGTCTGTACTGTATATGTATAAATATATATACAGTTGTGCTGAAAAGTTTACATACCCCGGCAGAATTTTTACTTTCTTGGACTTGTTTCAGAGAATATGAATGATAACAAAAAAACTTTTTCTCCACTCATGGTTATTGGTTAGGTGAAGCCATTTATTGTCGAACTACTGTGTTTTCTCTTTTTAAATCTTAATGACAACCAAAAACATCCAAATGACCCTGATCAAAAGGTCACATACCCTGATGATTTTGGCCTGATAACATGCACAGAATTTGACACAAATGGGTTTGAATGGTTACTAATGATAACATCCTCACCTGTGACCTGTTTGCTTGTAATCAGTGTGTGTGCATTAAAGCTGAGTGAGTTTCTGGAATCCAGATAGACTCTTGCATCTTTCATCCATCCACTGATGTTTCTGGATTGTGAGTCATGGGGAAAGCAAAAGAATTGTCAACGCATCTACGGGAAAAGGTAGTTGAACTGTATAACACAGGAAAGGGATACAAAAATATATCCAAGGAATTGATAATGCCAGTCAGCAGTGTTCAAACTGTGATTAACAAATGGAAATTCAGGGGCTCTGTAAAAACCAAACCACGGTCAGGTAGACCAACAAAAATTTCAGCCACAAATGTCAGGAAAATTGTTTGGGATGCAAAGAAAAACCCACAAATAACATCAGCTGAAATTCAGGACTCTCTGAAAACTATCGGTGTGGCTGTTTCAAGATGCATAATAAGGAGGCACTTGAAGAAAAATGGGCTGCATGGTCGAGTCGCCAGAAGAAAGCCATTACTGCGCAAATGCCTCAAAGTATCTCGCCTACAATACGCCAAACAACACAGAGACAAGCCTCAAAACTTGTGGAACAAGGTAATTTGGAGTTATAAGACCAAAATTGAACTTTTTGGCCACAACCATAAACGTTACATTTGGAGAAAGGTCAACAAGGCCTATGATGAAAGGAACACCATTCCTACAGTAAAGCACGGAGGTGGATCGCTGATGTTTTGGGGATGTGTGAGCTACAAAAGCACAGGAAACTTGGTAAAAGTTGAAGGAAAGATGAATGCAGCATGTTATCAGCAAATACTGGAGGCAAATTTGCACTCATCAGCCCGGAAGCTGCGCACGGGACGTACTTGTACGTTCCAACATGACAAATATCCAAAACACAAGGCCAAGTCGACCTGTCATTGGCTACAGCAGAACAAAGTGAAGGTTCTGGAGTGGCCATCACAGTCTCCTGAACTCAATATCATTGAGCTCTGGGTAGATCTCAAGTGCACAGTTCATGCTAGACAGCCCAGGAATTTACAGGAACTGGAGGCTTTTTGCCAAGAAGAATTGCCAGCTTTACCATCTGAGAAAATAAAGAACCTCATCCACAACTACCACAAAAGACTTCAAGCTGTCATTGATGTTAGAGGGGGCAATAAACGGTAATAAGAACTGGGGTATGTGAACTTTTGATCAGGGTCATTTGGATATTTTTGGTTGTCATTAAGATTTAAAAAGAGAAAACACAGTAGTTTGACAATAAATAGCTTCACCCAACCAATAACCATGAGCGGAGAAAAAGTATTTTTGTTATCATTCACATTCTCTGAAACAAGGCCAAGAAAGGAAAAATTTTGCCAGGGTATGTAAACTTTTGAGCGAAACTGTATATTTGAAATTATAGTGTATCCATCACTAGTTTTCAGAATACAAACTCCATTGTCAAAATGGATATATAATCCTTTCTGAAAGCTTCCCGCCTACAAAACTAATAAAAAGCTCATCTTAACATCAGAATCATGTCATTAATGCATGGAATTTCAAAGCAAGTTCACAGCCTCATCAGCTTAAGACATAATAATAATCTTTATTTTTATACAGCCTCATCAGCTTAAGACATCTATTTAATAATTTATACAGTTTGTATAGTGAGCTCTAGCGACATATTTGCTTTAAACTGAGTTAAATCAAAGTACCTGCAGGAATGCATTTCTGTGACTATGTGCACCAGAGACCCACTAATGTAGTAAAACGCATAAATCATGCTTGAAGTGTTTTAGAAGCCTAGTATAAATGCTGGCACCTTGGTATTTCAATCTTATTTATATATGAGATGTTGAATAATTTTGTGTCAAAAAACAACAAAACTATAATAGTTGTGATATCTTTATTAGTTAACCATAAAATTCTAATTGCAAGCTATTGGCGCTCTCAATAGGTAAGTTTATGGTATAATTTTTCTGGTTAATCAATATTTGTCTTTTTTGACATAAAGTGTTTAGCATCACATAGATTTTTCTGAAAAATACGGTAACACACTATTTTTTTCTATTTATTTACATGTTTTAAATTAACTTACAAACTTTGTTATTCATCCCAGAAATGTATGAATAAATTCATGACTGGCTTTAGCAGTTCGGGGTGTATCCATGCACTGGCCAATCAGTGCTGCCTTTGTCATTCAGGGTAGAGATTACCTGTCTGACAAGTGGAATAACACCCAGTTGCCAATTTATTCATAAATTTCTTGGAGGAGTAGCAGAGGGATTGCACAATGTAACGTTTTTTTTTCCTGGAGTGCTTCAAAATATGCACTAAAACAAAAATGTCAGTAGAGCTGACAGGTGCGCTTAAAAAACAGAATACGCGTGTGTAAAGTGAGGAATGATCAGCTGTAAATAGTCAGTCCCACCATACACACTGAAAATGTAAGTATCATATTCACACTGTACTTCAAACCAGAAAATTAGCTGCTAGTCTGTAAAAGTAAAAGTTTGGGCACCCCTGGTCAAAATTACTGTTATTGTGAAAAGTTAAGCAAGTTGAAGATGAAATGATCTCTAAAAGGCCTAAAGTTATAGAACGGAAATGTTTTATTTTTAACTTTAGGCCTGTTAGAAATCATTTCATCTTCAACTTGCTTAACTTTTCACAATAACAGTAATTTTGACCCATGGTGCCCAAACTTTTATATGTATCTTTTTGTAAAACTTTTTATGTATTATAGGCGGCACATGTTTTTGCTAATTTGTGGGGGTCCGGGTGCCAGAGACTCCCACCAATTGGTCAATACACCGTTCCGAAGTGCACAGCTCCTGAGCTGCATGCACAAAAGGCCACATTCAGCTGCCCATGTTGAACGTACGTGATCTATCCATGTTTTTTATTATTAAAATCTGTGTAAATGTTCACATATAAGTGTTTTTTTCAAGGATTGTGTCTATGCAAAACACAAGCAGACATGTCAATTTTTCCCGGCAGCACAGATATAAAGTTCCAATACAAGTCTATGGGTCCGTGGAAAACACATACAGCACATGGATGTCATTCGTGTGCCATCCGTGTGATGTCCATATTTATCATTTAAAAGTACAGAAGCTTTATAATTTACTTAATTATTTATCCATAAATGAAAAACACTGATGAAACACTGATGATACTGATGACACACGGATCCAAAACATTGGTTACATCAGTATGCAAAACACACAGAGAAATATCCATTTTTTTCCAGTATCAAGGATGAAAAGTGCAAATACAAGTCTGTGGCTCAGTGAAAAACACACGGATGGCATCAGTGAGCTGTACATATTTAACATTGCAAAATATAGGAGAAGCTTTGTCATTTATTTATTTATCTATTTGAAAAAAATACTGATGACACACTACCATCTTTTTGCACAACTTTTTTTAGTCCATTGTCATACTGAACCAATCTGGGGGCCGAAGTAAAGGTTAAAGGGGTTTTATCTTTTGTTACATTTATAGCATATCGTAAGTATATACTATAATTGTCTGATAGGCACAAAATCTACTTACGTGGACTCTTACCTCCACCATTCAGCTCTCTAAGGCTGTGTGACTAAAATTAGTTTTTGATGAGGTTTTGACTCGTATTTTTGCTGCTTCAAAAACGCTACGTTTTACAGATCCAGCAAAGTGGATGGATACATAGACATGTCATGCTCACTGTGCTTTTTTTTTTAACTCACCTGCACTGCTTGTTTTAAATTTGCAACAAGTTAATTTCTCTTGCAAGTACGTTGAGTTTTATCTGCAGGTTTTCCCCATAAAATTGCATTAGATGCAGAAAATCTGCAGGTACAAAACATATGTAATCCACACATGACTGTATCAATAAGGTTTTGACAAAGAGACAAAAAACGCAACTTCAAAAACGTGATAAAATGCATGTAAAAACCGCACTCAAAAACACAATGAAAAAACGCAAGTAACTTAATTTATCTAATAGGCGCAGAAATGTTGCGGAAAATCTGTAACATAAAAAACTCACCAAATACTCATCGTGGGAACGTTGACTCATGATATGTGTGAAGGATCCGCCCCTCACCACCCCGCCTGATGTCACTATTATGTCAGAAGGATCACGTAATGCAGTCTCCCCACTTTCACCAACTTGACATTCTGCATTCCCTGAGGACCTGTAAGGTCAGTTTGGTACAGTTTTATACAGACACCACCTGTCCACAGGGGCCCAGGGGAGTGAGAGGATGGGGCCCACGCAGTCACTGGCATGTCTCCACACTCTCCCACAATCCTGACAGGTTGAGAGGCCCCTTTCACTAGCCCCAGTGAAACTTAACCTTATCAGCCCTGTAGGACTGCCACAAGTTCCTCGTTCAATCTAAGTTCGGTCCGTTAACAGGATTATATCGGGCCAGAAACCAGCCCCGGTGGCATGGAAAGTTAAATCCAGAAACGGACATGTGGATTCGTGGATCGAGATAAAAGAGCAGCCCAAGGTTAAATTATATGTTTAATCACCTTAAGGATTCACTAGACAATACACTATATACACAATGGTTATACATATACAATGGTCAGATATGCAAATACAATGGTGGTAGGACAAAAGATATAAGCAGATGGATCATGTCAATTACCGATGTGATGTTCGACCATGTGTGCACTGGGCCGCAGTGGGCATGAGGTGCCAGCTGGGTCCTGGGTCCTTCAGAGCATGTTACTCGACATGACCTCCCTTTCGAAGTGGACCGCATGCATCAGAGAGAGAGACCACATGGCCTTACACTAGCCTTTATCCCCTTTGGGTCACTCCCCTCTAGCCAGCTGGGCTGAACAGAAATCTCCTCCCCTGGAGCTTTGTAGCCCAATCTCCAAAACCTATGAAAGATCATAACTCCTTTCTGGATGGTCCTAGGGTGGTGGTTCTGGAGCCATCGGATCCGGCCGGGCCCCTGCTGTTCTATGTATCTCCATACCCCTGGGTGTTAGAATGGGTCAAGACCCAGGCGGGCGTTTGCCATGCTCTGGGGATTTTGGAGCTATACACGATGTAGGGCTAGGACGTATAGTATGTCCATAACTCCTTATGGAATTATGTTTCTGGAATGTTCTAGGTGTCTGCAGCTTCAGCAGGACTCTATATTGCAAGCCTTTGTCCTGCTCTGAGCTGCTCAAGGTGTGAGATCTGTCACTCATAGCCTTTGAGGCTTTGCCCCCCTGCTGAACTAGGTGTTCTATTACAGCTGCACACTGAAGGAGTTTTTATAATCCCATGCCAAATAGGATACAAATGATTGACATGAAATTATATCTCCAATATTCTTCACAGTATGTTCACGTTTTTTTTTTCTGAGGATTTAGAAATAGATTCTGCTCCTAAATCCACATCAAAACTGCATCATATATTTTGCGAATACGTTTTTGACTGAATTGAATTAGATAGCTCATTTAGTGCACACAGTGCTGTTTTTTCACGTTATTTTGAATATTTCCCAGTAAAACCAAGGACATTATTCAAAGAGCATTTGAAGCATTTTTTATGCGGATTCACAGTAAAATCCTCTTATAAATCCTCATAAAAAAACCTTTGTGAATGGCTCTCTACAATAGATCATGGGTTTTTGCTTACTGCACAGAGGGGTCATTAGCACAAAATTTAATGTCCTTGGGAAGAATAGGGAGGTAATAAATCTTTTGTTAGTGTCTCTCTGCAGTGTGTATTATACAATGAGCCGGCTACAGTGTATAATCATGATATGCAGCGCTGTCTAATAATGAAGTTCACTGCAGCAACCACTGCCTCACTTTTTATTATAGCTGACAATCAATACTGAGATTTTACCTTGGGGCTCGTTCACATGAGTGTATAACACGGCCGAGTGCTATGTGATGTTTTATCGGATAGCACTCAGCCTAATGTTATCCTGAAGCCTGAGACTGCAGGGGTGTAGACCCAAATTCGGGACTGTCTGCTGTATCCGGGGCAGTTGGGACTAGAGATGAGTGGATAGATTCATGGACTCCAGTGCAGCGTGCAAGTCAGTGCTACATGGCAGCTGGATGAGAGGACACAAATCTCTAACATTCCGACATCCCTGGTGCAGCTTTTGATTAGTCAGAGCTGGCGGGACGTCATCTGTGCATCCTGCTCATCTCTAGTTGGGACATGTGGATTTATTTTTTAATTCATTCATTCAGCCGCCAGAACTTTCTGATCTTTATGTAGCCTTGTAAGGTGCCCCAGCGAGGTAGTCATGGGCGAGCTGTAGCCCATGCTCCCTTTGGCACCTAACAGATAAAGTGTGTCCTCCCTCTGGTGTGCTGAGGTGTATGTGGTGTTTTCCACTTACTTCTGACCAGCCGGACTTTTCTGACTCCAGGAATTTCTCTTCTGGAACCAGGGCAGCAATGAATTCAGAGGACACAAAGTTCATAACGATAACTGGAACTTTACTTGATAACTGGCAGTATTTACAATATTTATAGGCAGGTATAAAGGATAAGGCCTAACGGGTTGTCATCTTTCCCACAGGTACTTGATACAACTTCAGCCCTGGTTCCCAATTTAGGTGAAGCATCTCTGTTGTTTTGTTCTCTAGCCCTAGAGAATCTTCCTCACCAGTGACAGTATATCCGGATCTTAGTTCTCTCCATGTCCTAGCCTTGAGTCCTAACTTCTTCTGAAAGCCTGCAGACAGAATGCGTCCCTAGGTCCCTGATGACTCTCTTGAGGTTCCTAGCCCAGTTAAGAGGACTCTTGTGGAGGGATTCTTCTATTTAACGATCCACTGTCTGGGATACTAGGCCCACGTTCACCCTAGCAGCAAGAAAAGAGCCTGTCAGTCTTTCTGAAGTACTGTACACTACTGACTAAGCTCACTTCCTGTACTCAACAGTAACACTGGGTTCCCCCTCCCTCTACTGGGCTGGCTGTCACAGTTAACCCCTAACTGCAGCCCCAGAGGGTTCTAACTTTTGGGAACATGTTTTAACCCCTTTTCAGTGTTAGAGAGAAACTACCTCCTTTACCACTACTACAGCTTTACTATGTGATATCTGGCTTTTTAGTTTCTGAAGGAACGTTTTCAAACGTTGTATAAATACTGTGTTTTTTGTTTTATACAGGTTTCCGCACCAAACTGCACAATAATAATCTTCTCTGATTATTGCTGCATTTTTTTTAAAGTCTATTCCCCCTTATTTTATGCATTTTTAATGCATATGTGAAGCCACGTTTTTAATGTGTTTTTTTATAGTACAGAAATCTTTGATTCTGCACTTAAAAAAGTAATTGCAGTTTTTTACATGTGTTTTTTTTTAGGCTCCACATAGAAGACAAGAGAGAAAAAAAAGCACCAAAACCACACAGTTGAGCCGTGTCTTTAGACGCACAAGGGCCACAGTTTTCATGAAATCACATCCACTTTGCTTAGACAGTTAAATACAGCAGAAATTCTGTGCAAAAAAGCCGCAGAAAATATGCAGCATTTACACTACATGTGAACATGGTCTAAATTTCCAAGCAAAGTGGATGTGATTCAGTGAAATCTCTGCCCTCTGTGCGTCTCTGCCCTCTGCTGAAAAGCATGAAAAAAATGCAGTTGCATTTTTAAGCGCAGAATCAAAGCTTTCCTGTACTATTAAAAAAGCGTTAAAAACTCATAAAAGAAACACAGCAAACACGCAATCAGAGAAGAAGAAGTGTGGTGTGAACACCAACAGAAATAAAGCAGTAGAAAGAATGTAGAATTCATGCTATATGTGAACACGGCCTCAGCATTACATTTTTTATGTATTTGAGAAAAAATATCAATCATGCCATTTTTTATGCAATTTACAGATTCCTGTAAATAATCTGATCGCTGTGTTGAGAGGGTTGATACGATTACAGGGATACCAAATATGTCTGTTATTGGCTGATTTCTGATGTTTATTTATTTATTTATTTTAAAAAAAACGCATTAAAAGTGACATTATATTTTTCATTATCAAGTGTTTTTCATTATTTTTTAGTATTTTTATAGAATGAAAAAAATCTCTTTTATTCTCCCTCTAGAAAGCAAATACATAGAAATACACTGCTGTGTACAATGTATCAGTACAATTTCTGTGGATTCCGAACCTGCAATACAGAAAAAGTACACAAATTTCTCCCTGTTACATCACCAGTATGGTTGAACGAGTGTGCCCGTTTAACCCTTTAAACGAGCATGCTTGGGTGCTCGCCGAGTATTTGTGGCATGCTCGGCATCAAGGTTTGATTTGCTGCGGCTGCATGTGTTGTGGCTGTTAGACAGCTGCGGCACATGCAGCCGCGGTGGATCAAACATAGATGCCGAGCATGCTGCAAATACTTGGCGAGCAGGGTTAAACGAGCATGCTCACGCATCTCTAATCACCAGAGCATATGGCTCAATGGATTTACCTTTTGCCTGTAATGTTGAAGGTTGTGGGTTCAAATACCAGGGAGATTCATAAAAAAGAAAAAATTATGTTTTTGTAATTTCTTTTTTATTATTTTTAGTAGTTTTGTTGGAATAAAACAATCAAACTTTTTCTTCCCCTCTAGTATATAGGAAACATAGAAATATATTGTTATAAATAATATATCTCTATGGACATGTAAAATCAGCTTCTGGGTTCACTGCCTGCAATATAGGTCAAAACTACCAAATTCTCCTATCTACATTATTTTGGGCTGTGGCTCATAGATAGAGCTGCAGCCTGTGGACATTTAGATGTGAGTTTTAGTCCAGGGGCGACTAGTGAATAATATAATTGAATTTATTTACTGAGCAGACACATGCAGCCCTGCCCCCTGAGATGGAGCAAAGAAATGAAGATGTCAGAGAGAGGTGAGTGACAAAATCCCTGATGTGCTATAAAGCAGGACTGAGCCCTCAAATCAGGCCAATCCCCTTGACTCTGGGAAGGTTGGGAGCTATGCATACCACATCTTGCAGTTATACACACACACACACACACACACACACACACTATGCATTACCATATTTTGCAGTTACTCACACACTATACATTACCACATCTTGCAGTTCCTGATCAGGACCTGACTGGAGGATGCACAAGCTGAGCAGCTGAAGGACCTTCCAGACAATTAACTGAAGGACCTTTCGAGCCACAGTCACATGACCTGAAAGGTCCTTGAATTAATTGTTTAGAATGTTCTTCAGCTGCTCAGCTCCTGCAGCCTCTGTTCAGGTCCCGGTAGCTTCCTCTCCTGCTCTGTACTCATCACATAGATTAGTGTGGAGCAGGAAAAAGAGCAGCTCTCTCTGTGATTGGAGAAGATGCAATGTCAGTGTTCTCCTCCATCACATGAAGCTGCCTCTGGACTATAAGACGCACACACTTTTTAACTAGGGTTTCTCATTAAAAAATCCATCTTATAGTCAGAAAAATACAGTACTAATTTATGGAGTGCCAAATGGATTAAGAGACCCCATTCTCCTGATGTACGAGTTTTCCAGAGAAGTCTACACAGGGTACCATTAGTACTGTACGTGCCAGTCCCTGTTCCTCAGCTGCTGCCACTACTCTTCTGTTTGTGCTACTCACATATAGTAAATCTGTAAGTCAAGTATTTTTCTGTACACATAGTCGGGGAAGGGGCCCAACGATCGCGATCGCAGAGGTCGAGTCATCGCCTGTGAGGGTGAGGGGCCCACTGATGCCAGTGCAAACTTCAACTGGATGTGCGTCCTTGGATGCACAGTAAGCTGAAGTGCATTGCAGCGCAGAGTCCGTTCAATTAGAAGCCAGCAGCTGACGTCAGCATGCACGTGACTGGGGTCGCCTGGCAGTGACATCATGTGCACCTGTCGCTTGCACGCTGAAGTCAGCTGCCGGCTTCAGAAGAGAACAGCGGCAGAATGGGGGACATATGCCAGGACGGGGAATATATATACCAGAAAAGGGCCCAGGATATGGGACATATATACCAGGATGGGGCCCAGGATAAGGGACATATTTACC
Source organism: Phyllobates terribilis (assembly GCF_046119375.1). Classification (NCBI taxonomy): domain Eukaryota; kingdom Metazoa; phylum Chordata; class Amphibia; order Anura; family Dendrobatidae; genus Phyllobates; species Phyllobates terribilis. The sequence continues at coordinate 756,515,591 of NW_027362761.1, read as the reverse complement.
AGGATGGGGGATATGTATACCAGTATGTGCCCAGGATGGGGGACATATATACCAGGATGGGGCCCAGGAAAAGGGACATATATACCAGGATAGGGGATATTTATACCAGGATGGAGGATATATATATACAGTACAGACCAAAAGTTTGGACACACAACCTCATTTAAAGATTTTTCTGTATTTTCATGACAATGAAAATTGAACATTCACACTGAAGGCATCAAAACTATGAATTAACACACGTGGAATTATATACTTAACAAAAAAGTATGAAACAACTGAAAATATGTCTTATATTCTAGGTTCTTCAAAGTAGCCACCTTTTGCTTTGATGACTGCTTTGCTCACTATTGGCATTCTCTTGATGAGCTTCAAGAGGTAGTCACCGGAAATGGTTTTCACTTCACAGGTATGCCCTGTCAGGTTTAATAAGTGGGATTTCATGCCTTATAAATGGGGTTGGGACCATCAGTTGTGTTGTGCAGAAGTCTGGTGGATACACAGCTGATAGTCCTACTGAATAGACTGTTAGAATTTGTATTATGGCAAGAAAAAAAGCAGCTAAGTAAAGAAAAACGAGTGGCCATCATTACTTTAAGAAATGAAGGTCAGTCAGTCCGAAAAATTGGGCAAACTTTGAATGTGTCCCCAAGTGCAGTTGCAAAAACCATCAAGCGCTAGAAAGAAACTGGCTCACATGAGGACCACACCAGGAAAGGAAGACCAAGAGTCACCTCTGCTTCTGAGGATAAGTTTATCCGAGTCACCAGCCTCAGAAATCGCAGGTTGACAGCAGCTCAGATTAGAGACCAGGTCAATGCCACACAGAGTTCTAGCAGCAGACACATCTCTACAACAACTGTTAAGAGGAGACTTTGTGCAGCAGGCCTTCATGGTAAAATAGCTGCTAGGAAACCACTGCTAAGGACAGGCAACAAGCAGAAGAGACTTGTTTGGGCTAAAGAACACAAGGAATGGACATTAGACCAGTGGAAATCTGTGCTTTGGTCTGATGAGTTCAAATTTGAGATCTTTGGTTCCAACCACCGTGTCTTTGTGCAACGCAGAAAAGGTGAACGGATGGACTCTACATGCCTGGTTCCCACCGTGAAGCATTGAGGAGGAGGTGTGATGGTGTGGGGGTGCTTTGCTGGTGACACTTTTGGGGATTTATTCAAAATTGAAGGCATACTGAACCAGCATGGCTACCACAGCATTTTGCAGCGGCATGCTATTCCATCCGGTTTGCGTTTAGCTGGACCATCATTTAATTTTCAACAGGACAATGACCCCAAACACACCTCCAGGCTGTGTAAGGGCTATTTGACCAAGAAGGAGAGTGATGGAGATGACCTGGCCTCCACAGTCACCAGACCTGAACCCAATCGAGATGGTTTGGGGTGAGCTGGACCGCAGAGTGAAGGCAAAAGGACCAACAAGTGCTAAGCATCTCTGGGAACTCCTTCAAGATTGTTGGAAGACCATTTCCGGTGACTACCTCTTGAAGCTCATCAAGAGAATGCCAAGAGTATGCAAAGCAGTCATCAAAGCAAAAGGTGGCTACTTTGAAGAACCTAGAATATAAGACATATTTTCAGTTGTTTCACACTTTTTTGTTAAGTATATAATTCCACATGTGTTAATTCATAGTTTTGATGCCTTCAGTGTGAATGTACAATTTTCAAAGTCATGAAAATACAGAAAAATCTTTAAATGAGAAGGTGTGTCCAAACTTTTGGCCTGTACTGTATATATACTGTATATATACACATACCAGGATGAGGGACATATATATCAGGATGGGGAACATATATACTAGAATGGGCCCAGGATGGGGGACAAATATACCATGAAGGAGCCATGGATGCGGGACATTACTACATAATGGGGGAGGGAGGGCAACTTGCATCTCCTTTTAGGATTTAGAGCGTTACAAGGGACCATATATCTGACCAACATCTGGGCGGATCAGGTGGGGGGATGTGGGTGTGTTGTGGCCAGGTCCAAATTTTGCACAGGGGTCCATCATACTCTATTCACGCCACTGGTCGGGGGCAGCACAAAATGTAATTGCGGGCCGTATGTGGTTCCACTGGCTGTAGGTTGTGCACCCCTGCTTTAGGGAAAACACCACCAACATTTTCCTGATGTGTGTGCTACTTCAAAAACTATGGCATTTCAAGCACGGCATTTCAAAAACACTGGCATCAGACGACGTGTGTACATACCCCTAGACTTCCAAAACTCAGTATGCATAGAGGAAGATGCCAAACAGTTTACACACATAAAGAGAGGCCTGTGAACCTGACAAATTTATTGTGAAATTTTTATTGAAGTGGTCAATTGCTTTAATTGCCATTAAGAGGAAAAATTCAAGATGTAGATTGCAAGATAGCTAGTTCTTTAAAGATGGCTGTCATTAAAACACTGCTTTTCTCTCTCAAAATAGCAACTCTTACTGTAGCTTTCTTCACACCCTTCATACTATTTTACTTCTAGGTCTAATGTACTAAAACTGCACAAAAAGACCCAAAAAACAAAAAAGATTGAATTTACCTGAATGGCATCAAAAATATTGTAAAATGAAGCTCATTATACCCCAAAATAGGTGTCGTCTAATGTTGACCTTGAAGTTGGAGTTTTAATGACTAGAGTAGTTAGAGAAGTGAGAACTATGATTTGCCTCAGTCTGCCTTTAAGATGACCTGTTTAGCTCTATAATTTTATACAGATGTAATTTTTTATTGTGGATGTATTAACTGAGTTAAGTCGTTTAAAAGACATTTTAGGAAAGGAAAAATTGCTGTGCCTTCCCACTTTGAAGTAATTATGGCAAAACATTCTAGAAGCGGAGAATAGGACGTAACTTTGTGCATCAAAGCCTCACAGGGTGCTGATCTCTCACCCACATCTCCTTTGTAACACCGATAATATCACAGGCCGAGCCGCACATCTGTGTACCAACATCCACACAAGCCACACTGCAGATAAACCACCCTCTGACTCTTGTGAAGTTTATGTATTTTCATTGCAAACATCCTGCTGCTCAGACAAGTTATTTGCCTCAATGATGGTATCCATAGGTTTCTGTCCCTCATCTGATGATCAAATTATGCTGTTTGCACGAAGTGGTAAACTTAGGAAAAAAAAAGATGCATTCGGATTTAAGGATTGTTTGGGCTGATCTAAGAGAGATGACCAGGTGTAAAGAATACACATTAATAACCTAACATTGTCGTTGAATGCTCGTCTCTAGGCAAAGTAAGTTTGATTCAAAGCCTCGTTCACATGGCAAAGCCATGGCAGGAAGCTGTATGGCAGCATGTGGGAGCTCCTGCTGGGCTAAAGTCACTTAGTGTGCCACCAAATGGTGTGTTGTTCTCTCACAACATGGCATTTTTTTTCAATATGGAATTAAACAGAAACCAACAGGGCTCCATTAAAATCTAAGAGTGTACAATTATAGCTTTGTAGAACTTAGATTTTATATGAAGCCTTAAAGGGAGAGTCCCATCTCCAAGATCCTATCCCAATATGTAGTAGGTGTAATAATAATAATAATATTAAAAAATATCTCCAATTAAAAATGTAGTATAGTTTTTCAGATTCGCTATGTCACTTACCCCATGTGCAGGGCATTGCAGTAGCTTGCGACCACTAACAACTTATTAGCTAAGTAAGGGCAGAGACACACTGCCGTATTTCGCGTGCGAGGATCGCATCATAAACCTTGTATTGGTTCTCTGCCCTCCTGACCGGAGCTTGACAGCTGCATAGAAATACATCACGCTGTCATGTTCATGTCAGGAGAGTTGCAGGCCAGTCTGTGCAGTGCGATGCGATCATCACACGCGTTATATGGCAGTGTGTCCCTGCCCTAACTGTCACTATATGAGTGGTCATAACCATGGATACCTAAGCTACTGCATTGCCCTTCACATAGGGTAAGCAACATAGCTTATCAGAAGAACTATGCTACATTTCAAATTGTAGGTATTTGCTAATATTATTATTATTACACCTACTACATATTTGAATAGGATCTTGGAGATGGGAATACCCCTTTAATACAGCCATGTATTGCTTAACACACTGGATTCAAAATATAACTCTGGGACCATAGAGCCCCATTTTCATTTTTCTTTTCCTTGCATTTTTAAGTCTTTTATATGTCGTTTTTAAAGTTATATAAAGAAACATTGCAAAAAAAATTGTGATCTATTATTCTTGAAAATGTTTTGTCAATGGAGTCCATAAAGCTTCCATGTGCTTTGAAGTTAGTAAGCAAGCCTGGGCAAGCTCGACAGCCATGCCCACAAGCTATGGGAGAAGAGGACCAGACACAGCTGTTTTAGACAGACCTGTAATTTCCATTTTCAGAAATGTGCGTGTGCTCGTAGTCATATATGCTCGGAAAGTCCTTAGTCACATAAGTGTTGCCAATTACTAGAAATGATACGCTCATGATAAAAGGAAGAAGTGGTTTCTTCACAATAACCACAATTGTTTGTGGGATTGTGGAATGCTGAAGGGATCCAAGCTCCAAATGATTATGTAGTTCCTATATTTGCAATGAAATGCCGCCTCAGCACAGGATGAAGAGAACAAGCCTTAGGCCACGGCCCCATTATCAGTATTTGGTCATTATTCGGTCAGTATTTTTTCTCAGGAGTGGGAGGAAAAACCAGGAGTGGGTGATAAATGCAGAATTGGTGACTTGTTTCTATTATACCTTTTCTCTGATTGTTCCTCACCTGGTTTTGGATCCCACTCCGGAGAAAAATACTGACCAAATACTGATAGTGGGGCCGTGGCCTTAAACATTGACTGGCTACTTCTACAACTGCAGTTGAAGCTGCTGTCTTCAATAATATGTACCCAGCTGGTTAAAAGGGTTGTCGAGGCATACAATATTTAATAAAATCCTTAGCATTGAAGTTCCAACATCAAGGAGAAGTCATGGTATTATGGGAAATGCAGAATGATTAGACATGTTAATGATATGCAAATAATGAAAAAATGGAAACAAAATTTTCAAAACATCTTCTTGATTTATTCACTATCGAGTATGAGCATCACAAGAAGAAATTCCCTCACTTACACGCCGTGGCTGCTATCAATGTAGTTATCAATGGTTGTATGGGGAATGTTCTGCCACGATGAGTTCACTTGGACACACAAGTCATCAAGATCTGCTGCTGGCAGCTGCCGACCAATGATGTCCCAGATGTGCATGATGGAAGACGAGTCCAGAGACGCTGCAGGCTATGGTGGCATGTTTAGGTCACACTGGCTACTTACAGTAGCACCAGACATGCAGCCTGGTTTTTACACGTTGAAAACCAGATCCTGGGACATTTGGAGAAATAGCAGTTACAGAGGTTTCACAACCAAATCAATGTAACGATGAGCAGGTAGTGTACCTGGAATGAAGACGAGAGGGGTTCAGCTACCATATATTATTCCACCCTACACCATAATCCAGATAGTAGACCCTGGTCTTCATTCCCCCATGAAGGCCCACGTGGTCAAGTGCAATCAGCATGGCAGAACATTCCTTAGACATCCATTTTTAAGCTCATTGATTGCATCCTTAAAATACGCTAAGGTGCGTAAGTGAGTGTGTTTCTACGCTAATAATTTTGATTTTGAGGAGTGTATTTAGGAGAAAAGGAGCTGATTCTCACTTCTCGCCAGAGCTGATAATAGCTGATCGGTGGGGGTGCTGGGTATTGGACTCTCACTAATCTGATATTGATGACCTAGCCTAAAACGAGACAATCAATAAAGTAAGCATAGACAACCCCTTTAAAGAGAGTATAAGTAATTTTATACAGCAGTAGAATCATGTCACTGGTACATAATATCATGTAATGTAAATGTGATTATTGTTGTACTTTCAGACAGAGTACATTTAATTTTTTTTATTTAAATACATTTTTTTTAAATATATGGACCAAATCAATTATTTACTCAGGAGCTCATTTATATTTTATTTCCTTTGCTCTCCTAAATATTCTACTTTTGTCTTATTAAAAATCCGCCCATATGGTTCCAGAGATATGAGCCTTATTATTTAGTGCTAATTTTTATGGTCTTTGCCAAGTGGAGTGGCTCGCATTATTCTCTGGGGGCGTATTTTTAACCTGCTCTGCATTATTACATTGTGATCCATGCCCATATTAGTAAAGACCATAAAAATATCGCTAAATAAGAAGGCCAATATCTCTGGAATCATATGACGGATTTAAAAAAAAAAAAAAAATGGAACACTCCGGGGAGCAGCAGAAACACAATAAGATCAAAAACTAGCCACTTTTGACCCGGTAACAGGTCCTCTTTAAATATATGGCAATCAGCAGTTATCGGGGGATGCACAGTGGAGGGGGGAAAGCAGTCTGTAATGGTGCCCTTTTATTGTAATGTTAAGGCCTCCAATCCTGGAACCAGGAACTAGCTTAGGGCTCATGCAGACGTCTTTGTAACACGGTCCAAGAATGGACCACAATGCATGGACTGGCCACAGGTCTCCAGATGTAAGCGTATCAGCCTCATAGAATTATAAGAAGGTGTCATGCTCAGGTCAGGAGTCCTGCAGCCAGTCTGTGCATTGCGGTTCGTGCTCGGATTGTCTTGCATGGATGTCTAACTGAGCCTGTATTGAGTGAGGAACCACCTTCTTTGATGAAAATATGTCTTAGTTGGGCATATGGAAAAGGGTTCTCCAGATGGGGCAACACACTGGGTACTGCATTACTATCAGATTCCTAAATTAGTTTTTCTTTCTACCCCAACAAGTGACAAAATAGAGTATTTAAAATCTCTTTGGCTGCCCAACATACATACATAGTAGAAAATATGCAGTGGTTTGTCTGTGAATTCAAAGGTCAGAGAGTTTGTGTCAATTTTCTGGGTTTTATGCTCTGCTTTTTCCATTAAAAAGGAAGGGCAATGGTGGGAAAGCTGAAACTTTCTACTAGTGTCTTAAATGAATACTTGAATCACTCCCTCTGAGAAAGGAATCACACCTTCCTATTGACAAGATATCATTCAGGACAGATAGCCTTTTGTCCTGAATGGAGGAAAGTACACCTTTATCTCTGAAATACACATTTTCTAAATCAAATTAAAGTGACTAAAATTCCATCCTATACAAACATTGGAAGGTAAAGTTTAAGAGTCACGAGTGGGGCGTTTAATTATATAGTTGGTTGTGAATCTACTCTATGATGACCTAGTGGTTAGAACAGGATTTAGATGCTCTTTTCGTGTATTTTAATTCTCTTACACCAATGTACAAGTGGATAATCGAACAAGGGTGATTGAATTTTATAATATTATTGTGTGTTTGTGTCTGTAACTTTATAAAATAATTAGGTTTCCTTTCTGCCATTGCTCCCAAAGGCTGCTTTGTAAGCCACATCACCCCTGGTGCCCACTCTATCCCTTCTAAATGCTATTCATTGGTATTCACAATAGTACACAAACGTCAGTCATAATGCCACCACATTGCTAGAAACAATTAGTGTTAGCCAGTGGACAGAACAGTAGCTCAGTGGTTAGCAATGTGGCTTTGTACCAATGGGGACCTGGGTTCAAATCCCACCAAGGACAACACCTCCAATGAGTTTGTGTGGCTTTACTGTGGTCTCCTCCCACAGACATACTGATAGGGAATTCAGATTGTGAGCCCCATAGGGGACTGTGATGATCATGTCTGTAAAGCGCTGCAGAGTATGATGAAGTTCACAAAAATGTACTTTCCTTTTCATCAAAGGTTGGTACATGAGGAGGAACATTTTTTTTTTGTTTGCTTCTGCCTGGAGAACGATGTGCCAGTCACACCACAAATCTGTATGTAACAGGCTTATTCTGATAGCACTCAGAGACTATTCAGTATAATTTCATTAATCACTTATTAATCATTATCATTTTCAGATGTTTGGTATTAAGTTAAGCAGCATGTATAAATATATTTGGAAAAATATGTTGGAGGAAAATTCCATAGGAGAAAGTAAGTGATTTCAGCTGGTGTGTCCTTTATTTTACCCCATGGTGACGAAAGACACAACAAACAAATGGCAAAGGGTGCCAAAAAATGTCTGAATGCTTGAATGCACACATGTAATTGCAGACTGTGGTGCGAACATACAGCAATTCTAAATGTGTGCACTAATTGTTGTGTTACTGAAATGATGGCCAATAAAACAGCGAAATGACACTTCAACGCCAGACAACTTATGTAAACTGATGAGTATATGTCGCTCATGAAAACCATAGTCTTTACAAATTTGAAATGTTGTTTCAACAACACTAAGGGATTTTTTTGATACAGATCCCACTTCATGTCTAGTTTTATGGCTACCTAAAGTGAGAACTCATCCAAAAACAAGGGGGCCTATTAGGTGCAATACTTCTGTTCAAAACACATCCAATCAAATCGAGGAAGTATAAATGCACATTTTATAAAAAATTCTAAATTTTATTAAATTATTTAACATTTTTTTTTTTTATATGAAGAAGCACTTCCAGCGCAAAATGTTATCCCTTAATCCTTTGTAAGCATCTATGTGATGTAGTTTAGGTGCATTAAAATACTTACCGACCACCATCTTTCTCAGTTTACTGCACCGCTCCACTTCTCTTTTGGATGATGTGACTTCATATCAGACTTGTTGGATCACACAAGGGTTGTTGACCATAAGCAGATTTCATATTGTAAGCCTCTTTCTGAGTTTTCATAAGTTTACAGTGGTGGAGGTAGCACTGCCCAGCACAATAGTCCATGTCCATGTTGACAAAGGAGAGGAAGAAGAGCTCACGTAACCCAGAAGAGGGCCAAAGCGGAGCTGGAAACTGGAGAAAGCAGCGATGAGTAGGTATTTTAATGCACCTACGCTATATTACATACATATTTAGAAAAAAATAGGGAATCTATATTTTTCTGTGAGTGCTTCTTTAAAATATAACATATGCCATGATTATATTTTTGCCAAAAAATGGAAGCTCGCACGTTTAGGCAGACTGCGCTGCGGGCAGGAAGAGCCTTGGGATTCCAAAACGTTTTTTATTTATCAACTCGGACCTGCGCCTTTCTCAAGGTATAAAAACCAATATTTCTCAAGGTATAAAAATTATTATATTTTTAATTCTAACGTTATAGATACAGTGAACACACAGATAAAAAGAATTAAAAATCTCGTATGCAAAAATGTTATCTGATAAAAATGTAGATTAGGACTTTCCAGATGTAAACCCTTGAGAATTTTCTGGAGTTCTTGGAGAATTTTTAAGAATTATCAACAAATCCTAAATCTCATTTAGTAAGACACGGTTTTGTTAATATAAAGCAGCTGCAAGTACAGTATGTAGACGGTCATAACCTATACTGTATGTAGTCAACATTACTGTAATTTAAATCAGTTGTTTCCTTGGAGATGTAATTAAAGGGGTTTTCTATCACTTTGATATTGATGACCTATTATTATGGCGGGTGCAGATGACCATTTTATCGGTCCAAGTGCGATCTAACAAAACTTCAACCCTCACCCCGACCAATATTATTCTATGGGGCCGTTTGATCTGATGCTTGGATCAATGCGTGCGCGAAAATCATCAAACCACACTAGGATGACATCTGAGTGCAGTCCAATTTCCGAGCACTGAAACAATGGAAAAGATGGAGAATTTTTTTTCTCCATCTTCACCTCACAGTGTTCTCCAATTCTCAGATCCAAGAGAATTGGCTCACTGTATGCTGACAGTCTGATCATCGGATGAGAGAATCTACAGCCATCTGCATGAGCCCTTAGGATAAGTCATCAATATCAGTTTGATAGCACTGATACAGCCACTCATCAGTGGCTAGGTGTAAACAGTATACATAGTGGAAAACCACTGCTCCGTCATAATGTTTAGTGGCTGCTGCTGGGTATTGCAGATTAGCCAGGTGTTGCTATTGATGATCTTTTAGAGTGTTGGAAACACCATTTAATGCTGGAAAACCCCACAGACAAGATGTTGTCTAACATATAATAGTAGATGTGGCATTATAGGGAAGCTATCATCAGAAAATGACTTATAGTTTAAATCAGCTTTTTATGTTGTATATTTTTTATTTGTGAATATTTATACCATTATATTTATTAAAACAAAAAATAGTAATCTTGCAATTTTTACACTCGCCTCTAGAGCTTTTTTAAATCTATATTTCCTGTACTTTCGTGAAGAGTTTCAGCAAGAAGTTTATCATCAGAGGGAGGATTACAATGATAGCTAACACTTCTGTACAACTGATAACACAGAATCCACCAATTACAGTAGGTGATGTCACAGCTGACCTTTAGGCATTCTCATTAGATACTTCAACACAAAAGTAACGGTCAGAGTCTGATCACTGTGGCTATGTACATATGTTGTTTCCTAAAACAACAGAAAGTTAGAGTCTAAAAAACCTCAGTGGTCAGTGTGAAAATTATGATTTATACAAGATTGTCCAATGGGTGCAGCCATTATCTCCTTTAAGGAATACCAAGAATTTTCTTTGCCAAAAACCCAGGCCTGACTGCAGTTTCAATCACTTTAAATAGTAAATGGCTAGCATCATCAAGTCATAAGTTACCTTTAGATTTGAACCCAGGGTAAATACTATTTCAATGTACTCTTTAGGATGACTTTATATACTTTGCTAGTATGGGGTCTGAGTGGGCAGTCATGCACCTCTCCTTCAGACTGTATTAGGAATACCACAAAAATTTTCCTAAAAAATTATTGAGTGTCTCTTGGGTTGTAATGTAAATCTGTGTAATTTTTGCGATCTGTACTGTAGCTTTTTAGAAAACTCACACTTTAAAACTTCAAGGCTTTTTCACAAATATGTCTGAACTAATACTATATGGATTGGTCAGACTGTAATCTTTGCCAGAAACACTGAAATGCACCAGAAGGATCAACCACATCAGAAAGACAATTCGGATGGAAGGAGTTTCATGTTGTAGGTAAGAACTTAACATAAATACATAAATTCAAGAAAACGACTCCAGCGCTTTGCACTGTTCTTTAGAAGCCTTTGATCTCTGCGCCCAAGTAAAACAGGGTATTTCTGATAATTTACTGAATGTGCAGATTCTAGTGAGAACGGAGCTGGGCCCAGTACAATGTAAACACCGGTCAGTGGCACATTTCATAAAATAAAACCTGACAAGGAAGTCTTGGAAGCAATTTGAGGTTGTGAATGTGAAAACTAGACGCTAGTCTACATTGTTCTCCTTTTTTGAACACTGCTAAAATGCTTTATTATCTCTATTCCTAATATATGTACAGAAATGGCAGTCCATTGCATCAGTCAGCATCCCATTGGAGTCTGCAACCTAATTTCCCTATGAATTTGGTGAAATAATCAGCTAAACTACATCTGTTATTTTAAAGGAAGAATAAATCCTAGTACCCTAAATTACAGCCTTCATACAAAAGGTCTGATCTTTTTGACTAAACAACAATTCCGTATGGTACTTAAAGAGGTTGTCCACTACTTTTGCATTGATGCCCCACCCGTAGGATACGGCATCAATGTCTGATCGGCCGGGGTCCCGCATCTGGCACCCCCGTTCATCAGCTGTCATTGGTGCTGGCAGCGGCGGCCGCCGGCTGGAAGTGCTTACTTGCGAAGCTTGGCCGTCTAGCTGTATTGGCTGCCTCGGGGTACTGCACATCCGCCTCCCATTGAATTAGAGGCGGATGTGCAGTACTCCGCAGGTGGCCACTACAGCTAGACGGTCGAGCAAGTAAGCACTACCGGTCGGCGGCACCGATGGCAGCTGATCGGCGGGGTGCCGGTCGATCATACATTGATGCCCTATCCTACGGATGGGGCATCAATGTAAAAGTAGTGGACAACTTCTTGTCACCTATGTAGATCAGACAAATCCAATCTTTATTTTTCATTAAATCCAAATAATGAGGCAGTGTGGAAGCATCTAGGGTACTTGAGGCACCAAACTATGGAGCCGTAGGTCCTCACATAGCGCTCCTTATGCAACATAATATTTTCCCCTAGAACATATGAACCTAAATGAGAATAAGGCATCCAGGGGAATTCTTTAGTGGACTCCTATGAAATCTGACAGTAAAAATTTTTGAATGCCCCCGTATGACATAAGAGGTACCATTTTGCATCAAATAATTTTGTGGAATCTATAATATAGCTGTATAGACCTGTCATGTGTTCATGTGCAGAAAGCCTAAATGCAACCTGTCAAGATGATTTTACAACTTAATCCAGTGGTGTTGCTGTATAGGTCCTAGTACAGCATAAAAATATACCGCCTCTAGCACAAAAAAAAACAATCTTTGAAACCACATGCAAATTAGTCTGGAAGTGCATTCAGGTTGTGTTAATATACACCGAATGCATTAACATGTCTCCAGTGCACGTCCAGGCTAATTAGCATGTGGCTTCAAAGCTTGATCTCTCAGTGCTGGCACATCGGATTACTACAAGACAGGTGTCATTATAATTGTTGTACTATGAAATATACAGCCACAGTGCATGCTAGATTCAGTGGTAACATTGTCCTGACACGTTCCCTTCAAGTCCTACAAAAGTTCAGAGTTGTTTGTAGGGTAAAGAAGCAGTGGATTACCTGCTGAATTTGAAAGCTCTTAGGAAAAAATAAATTGTTCAAAATGGATTACAAAACACTAGGATCTAAGGTAATTGGATATGTGACAACCTTTTACAGTCTTTAAGGAAACCTGACAGCTTCCCCAGGCTCCCGAAACTGCCACCATGTATTTATTGATCCCATTATATACTTCCAAACAAGCCCCTTTTCATGCCTTATTGAATAAGTAAAAACTCAATTTTAGAACTGGGCTTGCGATATGCTAATTACTGGGTGACTAGCCATGGGGCCGTTGCTTTCCCCGGACTAATATTCCCATGATTCCCATGAACTTGCAGAAGCTGACAGGTTCCCTTTAGATGACAGTTAAAACACCATTGATGTTGGTAAAATGTAAACCAGAATACAATATGGGCAATTTTAGGTAAAATTCACACTTAAAATAATAACCTCACCTCTAATATAGACTACATTTTGTCCAGTGTGATCACCAATATTATAATACACTGACTAATAGGCTTTTCCTAAATCTTACATGAATGGGTCACATTCCAATGACTTTCTTCCTTTGTGATTGCTTGCAGGGAAACTGAATGTGTTGGAAAATACCTAATTTGCTACACTTGTGTGAGGTCAAATATCACCTTTGTGGACTGTCTCTAATATAAGGCACTTATGGTTCCTTATGATATGTCACACATATTATAAGAATTCATGACCCAATGAAATGAATTATTAACACCTTGTTGTTTGGAATTTATATATAGGAAGATGTACTGTTGAGACTTCCATAAAATAGGAAGGTGGCTTTTTTTGGAAAATGACTTACTAGGGGTTGGGTTCTTTAGATGTTATCAAATCAATACTCCATACTGCCAGGATACTTACACCTTTAATGGATGCCTTAGTATTTGGCTGGCTAAATCAATTTTAAACAATTTAGAAAAATCCATAATCCAAGACTACCTCTTAAAGTTACATCATAGCGTGAGCTACCATCAGATGACCAATCACATATGGCGACAAATGGACACAGTTAAGATTTAACAAAATATAAGTGCCTATTATACTACATATAAGGGGTTACATCCATTGTCATCCATGTATCACAATTACTGGCACACTGAGAGATTTCTGGAGAGCCTTAAATGAGTTGGTATATTGTTAGCACCATGAATATACTATAAGGGTCATATACTTATAGTGATCCTCAGTTATTGGTCTCTGACTGTGAATAAGGAAATCTTGCCTAGGTGGCAGCCAAGAAGCTAAAACTTAATCTAAAATAGGGTCTTTGAAGTGTTATCTTTTGCTACTTTGTGCCCTTTTCAATCAAATACAATTTTACAATGTTTCCTAAAAAGTAAATAATCTTTAAGTATTTTGTATTAGCTAAAATGTTATAGTCCCATGATTGGAATTTACAGAATTTTTTCACATCTAGGATTCTTGATCAGAGTGAATATTGAACACATCTGATTAGTCTAATTTAGACAAAACTAAACATTTCTAGAAGAATGATTGTATTTTCAAAACACGTTTATATTTTCACATGTATAGGGGTAGGAATTTAAATACCCTCAGGTTTACCTATGATCATAGGATAGAAGCATCTAGTCATGCCTGACAGCACCAGAAGAAGCCTCAATTACAGGAATATTAATTGTCTGGAGGCTAGTAAGAAGGAATCGTCACACTCTGTCACAACTGGTGATAAATATGCAGAGATTAGGTGATGTGAGTATTGCCTTACAAAGGCCATAGAATTCATTCCAACAATTCTTTCAACCACTTAAAAGGTGCTCTTTGTATATTTAAAGTGAACCAGTCACCGGGTCAAAAGTGGGCAGTTTTTTCTCTTATTTTATTCCAGGTGCTCCCCTTATTCTTCGGCTCTATACGGTTTCAGAGATATGAGCCTTTTTATTTAGTGCTAATTTTTATGGTTTTTACCCAAGGGGCATGGCACACAGGGTAAAAATGCTTAGGAGTCTAAAGACATGCCCTTAAAGAATCTTGTGAGCAACAACTCTGTGGTAAAGATCATAAGAATTAGCACTAAATAAAAAAGTTCTATATTTCTGGAATCATTTTGTGGATTTAAAAAAAAATAAATACTCAACTACTCGGCGGAGCAGCGGATATAAAATAGGACCAAAAACTGGACAGTTTTGACCTGGCTTTTGAGCTCCTCTTTAAATAACCTGCAGTGCAGTCACTCCTTTGCTTACCTGATCAGACAGAGTGCTTTCCAGTGCAGGTATTCTGTACACTTTCAGATTGCAGCAATATGGAAGCATTTTAGCACCCATGTTAGAGACACAATGTGACTGCAGACTTCTGAATTGTTACAATGTGCACACAGCATGCTGTCCGAATTCTCCAGTATTGCTGGCAATGACAACCCCAGAAAAAGACCCTAAGAGAAACTTAAAGGGAATCTGTCAGCAGGTTTTTGCTATACAATCTGTGGACAGCATAATGTAGGGGATAAGATACTGGATTCAAGGATGTGTCACTTATTAGGCTGTGTGCTGTTGTTTCCATGCAATGAATGTTTTATCACCAGGAGATTATCACTGCCTGGACTACAGAGCATGTGAGCCCTGGTCCAAACACGCCCTCTCTACTGATTGTCAATAGACAATGTATATAGTGAGCTGTGGTGTGGGCAGTGTTAGCTTGCTGAGCTCTGTTACATTCTACATCCTAGAACTCTTAGGCTATGTTCACACATTGCGTTTTTTCAGCGCTTTTTTTCTGCAGAAAAACCTGATCTCTTGCCAGGAAGGTTTGTTCAGGATTTTGCTTGTTTTTTTGCTTGTTTTTTGCTGCGTTTTTGGTGCGGTTTTTTCACTGTCCTTTTGTCTCTTTATGCATGTACATAAAGTTCAGTGAAAAAAAAATCTCATTCTATTTTATTAGGTTTTGGCACAAAAAACGCAGAAAAAACTGACACTTGCGTTTTTTTAGCGTTTTTTTCACCACTCATTATTTCCAATGGGTGAAAAACGCAGAAAAAACACTGAAAGAAGTGACATGCTCTATTCTGCAAAAAAAAAACATGCAAAGCACAAAATACTGATGAAACAAAAACCAAAGTGTGTGCATGAGATTTCTGGAATCTTCTGGACTTTGCTGGTACTGTAAAACGCAGCAGAAAATGTGCATAAAAAAGCGCTGAAAAAACGCAATGTGGGAACATAGCCTTATTGTGTCACAACTGTTGTACTTAATAATCAAAGTAACAAATCGTTGGAATCAGGGTCTCGTTATCTACATTATGCTGCTCTCAGATCAGATAGCAAAAACCTGGTGACAGATTCCCTTTAAGGGCGGATTGTCCAAAAATTGTACAACTTCTTTCATTCGGTTTATACTTTATTTTTCTCTATATTATTTAACATTAATGTAATCCTAACATGTGTCGAGAAGCAGACTGATGCCACTTCAACTCATACTTCTGGAAGGAAAATGGTAATGCCATTGCTTGGTTCCAGTACAATAAGAGCATTGATATTATACTTATGGGACATTGTATATTCAACAATACCTTCTTTGTAATTGCAGTGCAGACAGCCATCCTGTAGAGTGAGACCGATGGAGACAACATTTTCATTAAGTATAAACTAATGTTTGAAACTGAAAAACAATCCAAAAAAACCTGCCTTTCTTCTGAAAAGAACTGAAAGAAATAGACCTCTTTATCCCTCTGCTCCACCCTGCCCTGATGTACAGCAGATCCATTTCATGCTCATGTAAATGTTTCCAGGTGTGATGACTGCATACAGCAGTACTGTTTTAACAACCTCGCTGGGGATCACCATGCTTATGGAATAGAAATCATTTGGCATCGTGGCTGGAAAAGTCTGATACATTTGTGAAGGTTTTTTAGGGTTGGAGTCTGCACAGAACAGACATGGTTTCAGAAAGGTGTAGACTTGACTACTTTCTTTAGTCTCTGAGGTCATAGGGTCCCAGTCCTTGGGTGATTTATAGAGTCGTCATACTTTTGAAACAAAATTCGAGATCGCATTGCAAATCTACTAATGTCCTTAAGGGCTCTTGCAGATGACCGTTTAAAACAGAAAAGTGCTATCAGTGGTTTTGATGGACAGCACTTGTCCCCATGTTATTCCATGGAGCTTTGCACATGTCCGATATTTTCCTCGGACTGAGTGGATCTGAGGAAGTAATCGCAGCATGCATGATTTGCCTCCAAGAATCGGATGGCACTCGCTATGGGTCATAGCGATGACATCCAAGTGCGGTCCGATTTTCACAAACGGACATAAAGGAGAAGATGAAGAAACTTTTTTTTTTCTCCACCACTGTGAAAATCGGATCCCACTCTGATCAGTCTTATTAGCATAATCGGATCGTATTTTTTTGGATGGAGAGAAAACGATCGTGTGACCCAATCCTTTCAATGTTAAAGACTTTGTTACTAAATTTGTTATCAAATATCAATTCTATAAGAAAATGGAAATTATAGGCTTAAATTGCAGAATGAGTCTGTGTCCGACAAATATTTTTAATATTTGTTTTTCAAGGTTTAATGAAAATGATTCATTAAAGTAATGTAGATGAAGGGAGTGACATTGAAAGCCTGGAAAGGTAACTCAAGGTTGGATTGACCGGTGACATTAGAGCAGTGCTCGCGGGCTGATGACCAGTGATCACTAGTGATGACCTTTGCCTCTTAAAGAGTAACAACACTCAGGCCAGCCCTGCTTACACTTCTTAAATATCCAAACAGTCTTTAGTCTTTTATAAGTTTTTATGTATCATTGTATCATATGGAGGTGTCAATGTAATGTCTATTTAACAACCCACTCAACCTAAATTAAAGAAACATTTGCTAAATGATTAAAGCAAAACATTCTGTAAAAGAGGCAATAGAAAATAGACAACTGCAGCACTTTCTCCTTTTAGCAGTCAAGAAAGCTGCAATTCATTTACCCAGACTAGAATATCCCCTCAGGCTTGGACAACTGCTGATTACACCACCACAGCAAATAATGCCAGCCCCTAATTTCCTGACCATACAAATATCCATTTGGAAGCTGACTGTAGACTGAATTTCATTGTATATTAGATTGAGATACTCTTATTTACTTGGAAAGCCTAACAACCCCATAACTGTCAAAATGTGTAGGGCAGAACAAGTATACAGGTGGCCTTATATATGAATATATTGGATTGATAGCTCTCTCTATCAAATATATGTGCACACTTGGTTAGGCGTTTACAAGTATTTCGCTTGGGAAGTGGGGACTTAAGCCCCCGTCACACTAAGCGAGATCGCTAGCGAGATCGCTGCTGAGTCACAAGTTTTGTGACGCAACAGGGACCTCAGTAGCGATCTCGCTATGTTTGACACGTAGCAAAGACCAGGCCCCTGCTGTGAGATCGCTGGTCGTGTTGGAATGGTCTGGACATTTCTTTGATCGTTGAGGCCCCGCTGGGTAGCATGCATCGGTGTGTTTGACACCTTACCAACGACCTTGTTGACGACTCAGACACAGAAACACATAGGCGTGCATCGTTATACAGATCGTTACGGGTCGCCGTATCGTTGCTGCGTCGTTGAGAAGATCTGACTGTTTGACATCTCACCAGCGACCACATAGCGACGCAGCAACGATCCCTGACAGGTCGTATCGTTATCGGGATCGCTGTAGCGTCGCTTAGTGTGACGGGGGCCTTAAAGGCAAGAAAGCTACTGAACGATCTCATGAGTATGGCGGCCTGAAATCTCTGCCACAAAGATATAGCAGTGGCTTATCTCCAAGGAGAACAATAGGAAGCTTCATTTCAGATGATAACATGAGGAGAGTAGGGTGGTTTCTATACATTTTAGAAGGTTGGCTGGTCTTGTTAAAATCTGTGGGTTTAGCCAACTTTACACTCATGTCAATAGACAATAACCGGCAATGTGGCAGCTATATAATAGCTACTGTATTTTTCATTTTTGCAATTGTTGTTGACATGCAATGAGACATCTAATTAAAACATCCAAGTCTAAAATATTTTTTTTTCAGTGTCGAACAACCTTATTTAATCCCGATAGGCCCCATTAATGGAGTCTTTGAAATGTCTGGCACTTTTGACAGTGGATTGGAGACTACACTATTCTTTCTGCCAAAAATACCGAAAGGATTGAAGTAAAATCCAAAATATAAGACTGAAAGGAGCCTTAAATACTTGGTAAATTTTGAATAAGACATAAAAATCTCACTTCCTCTTCTCCTAATAGGGGACTACTGATAAAGGTTTCTGACATCAGCAAAACTACAGTACCAGCAGAACAAAAGAAGAACTAGGCTTACATCCAACATGGCCGATCAGCAGTTTCTTAGTCTTCTGCCACTAATGGACAGTTGGGAAGTTCAACATACTTTATACTGTCCGCCATCATTTGTCTAATGAATTTTGACACTTTAAGCAATAAAGAAGTTAAAAATATTAAAAAACAAAGTACAGTTAGTGAACCATAATGTGATATCCCGAAAGGGCTTAACAGCAATCACTGTTCAGGTACACTGTTACAAAATAAGGTTTTTAGATATTTAAAAATGATCTCAATGACCTACCCTCTCAATGTGTCTTGTCCTCTCCTTCTCACCCTGAGTGCTTGTCTGTCTTCATAGACTGCAAACCTGTCCACTTGCTGGTCACCGAGTTCCAGCTGGCCCTGAGCTTGCCCCGCATACCACAGTGCTGTACATCCCAGCATGAATTTGGCCAGCCATATCACCCCCATGATGATAGGGGTTGAAGGTTTCGTCCAATCTCCCTAATTACTTTTCCTGACTGCTTGTTACTGTTGTTCTAATGAAGGAAGATTGTCAATATTCCTGAGCATAGAGATCTCCAGTCCTGCCGCACTCCTGCAGAGGCTGCAAAAGAAAATTACATTTTATGGTTTTACAATTATGACAATTAACTCAAAAATTAACAAAATGTATGCTATTTAAATAGGAAAAAAAAATGGTTTATTAAAAATGTTTCTTGTCCTAGGTTCCGTATACATCACATCTGAGCATTCTGTCAGATGAATTCAGTAATGTTCCCTAATATATATCTGAGAAGGCTCAAACACCTCAATGAATAATATTAGTTAACATCATATTGAGAATCCTATGGGAACCAATCAAAATAATGCAATAATAACATTTTATTCATTGCTTACACTGTTTGCGACAATACAGAATGTGTGATCATCTCTTCCGGGGTATGAAATCGTATGTAAGGGAATGAAATCATAATGGTATTGTTAATTGTGGGTACTTTGTGCACTTACACCCTTCAAGTTATCTTTGCGAAACAATTATCTCCGACTACTGTGTGCTTTTATATTTTACATAGCGTTATCACAAACCCTGCCCTTGTTTGCTGCAAAGCCCATTCATACAGTCTAAGTTTGTGTAGATCTCTAGATGATAGAGTGATAGTAAGTACTATACCTACCCCTCTTAGATCTTCCATCCACATCTTCTGCTTTTACTGCTCTCGTTGCTATTTCAATCACAGTGTCCCCTGACGATGCAACAAACAGTGAAACCCAGAGTGCTTACCAAAGAATTCCAGCTACTGTTCTATTCCAATGACATCACTACACAGCTTCTACTTAGTGATTTCATCACAGTTTTCAGCTCCCCTGCCATCTATCAATGATGGCTGACAGTGCTCTATCTAAAGGATAAATTCAGAATATCAGGTCTATGAATGTCCCCAAAATCCACTATAATGGTATGGATGCAGATTTTTTTAAAATCTGGATATTTATTTTGTTTGATTACTGATACTGCAGTGTTGGAAGAATGTAATTTTATTTGCAGTGCCACAATTAGTGATGCAGGACTAGTCCAGCAGGGCAGGGTCAGGGGAACTAAAAGGTTCCCTTTATGTTTTCCTATGTAGCAGTTTGCTTTAGTAAGCCATGGTCCTCCATAAGTACAAAGGACTGTCAATTGCCCAATTTTGCCATTTGCTAACACCAATCTTTTTTCTTTTGGACAAATTTTGATATTTTAGAGAAGTTTAGGCTAAAATGTATGTTATTTGAATACTATTTAACAGCTCAAATATAGAGTTTATCTACGTAAACATTTAGTAACCTTTTATATACAGTGCACTACTTGTACCAATGCGTTATTTTATATACTAAATCCGTGCTTCTCAAATTGCCAGCGTACTCCACTCATGAGACGCACCCCAGTTTTGGGTGAGGGACAGCAGAAGAGGCAGTTTTGAAAGACGTTAACAGATGCTGCATAGGCACAAAAGCTAACTTATTTTTTGCTCATTTTTTTGTTCTACTGGAAACAAATTTTAAGATAGATTTTAGGCACTTTTTCAAAAATTTCACCTGAATTATTACCAAAGGTGAAGCATAGGAATAAAATGTCAAAGTTAAAGAGTTCCCGGTGTAACAGGCCAAATTAACCCCTGTCCAGATTAAACCCGGGTATAGTTTGGCTCAGACCGGAGTATACCTCAGGGGGATAAACTGTCCTAGGCCAAACTATGCCTGCGGGTGTAAAATAGCCTAGGCCAAACTATACCCCTCCAGGCTACAATATGCCCCTCTATTTTTGATCCCTTGTAAATGTAATAGATTTTAGATGTGTGCAGATCTCTTTCTATCATACTCAGACACACAGCTGCTTTTAATGTGTAACTACTGAGAAGTGCGGTAGGATTCTTTACCTCATTATATCTTTGTTGAAGTCTTAATATTTTTACTGATTGCAGTTTTTCTGTTTCAAGTAATAAAAAGTCTATGTGTTTAGAACTTTAAGATTTAAGTCAGTTATCTTCTCACATAATTTACCTGACAAACCTGAAGCCCCAATGAGATGTTGAAAAATTAAGTAATTATTGTGTATATCACTCAACGCTGCTGATATCAAGGGGGGTATGGTCTGGCATGAGGGGGGTATGAAATGGCCTAGGCTGTTTTAACCCCCGGTATAGTCTGGAATTGGGGTATACTATGGCCTGTTACACCGAAAAAAGAGCAGTTTGAAACCCCCTGTCATGATTAGCATTCTCAAACCTGCAAAGATTGAAGCTAAAAATCCCAGGATTCCATGTTAAGACAATATCTGCACCAGAGTTTACTCTGGTGATTTATGTTCTGGGAATTGACATTTTAACATCAGGCACTTTTTAGTAAAGTATGGTAAAGTAATAAAATCTAACTGTCCCACTGCATTGAGTTCAGGTAAGCTGTCAAGGACAAAGCTGTTAACAAGCTTGTTGACTTTTCTGAATAACAATCAGAGGAACTGTGAATGCATCTCTGGGCTAAAACACAAGACTATAAATCAGAATTAGTAAAATGAAATGATTGTACATACATTAGTAGTAACAATATTTTTTTTATAGCACCAACAATTCAGATGGAACAAGTATAAACAATATCAGACATTACAGAGTAACACAGAATTCTATAATTTAAAGGGCATCTGTCAGTAGCATCAACTCTCCAAAGCCATTTATATGAGCATAAAGGTTGAATAAAATGATACCTTGATATTTGGGATTTGATATCTTATCCCAGAGAAATCTACGATTTTTCTTAATATGCAAAAAACTGTTAAGATCTATGGTCTGGACATACACACGTGGTCAAAATTGTTGGTACCCCTCGTTTAATGAAAGAAAAACCCACAATGGTCACAGAAATAACTTGAATCTGACAAAAGTAATAATAAATTAAAAATCTATGAAAATGAACTAATGAAAGTCAGACAATGCTTTTCAACCCTGCTTCCACAGAATTTAAAAAAAATTAACTCATAAAATAGGCCTGGACAGAAATGATGGTACCCCTGAAAATAATGTGACAAAAGGGACATGTTTAATCAAGTTGTGTCCACTAATTAGCATCAGGTGTCTACAATCTTGTAATCAGTCAGTGGGCCTGTATATAGGTCTACAGATACTCACTGTGCTGTTTGGTGACATGGTTTGTACCACACTCAACATGGACCAGAGGAAGCAAAGGAAAGAGTTGTCTCAGGAGATTAGAAAGAAAATTATAGACAAGCATGTTAAACGTAAAGGTTATAAGACCTTCTCCAAGCAGCTTGATGTTCCTGTGATGACAGTTGCACATATTATTCAGAAATTTGAGATCCATGGGAATGTAGCCAACCTCCCTGGACGTGGCCGCAGGAGGAAAATTTATGACAAATCAGAGACGGATAATATGAATGGTAACAAAAGAGTCCAGGAAAACTTCTAAAGAGATTAAAGGTGAACTTCAAGCTCAAGGAAAATCAGTATCAGATCGCACCATCCGTCGTTATTTGATCCAAAGTGGACTTTATGGGAGATGACCAAGGAGTAACACCAT
The DNA here is from genome assembly GCF_046119375.1 of Phyllobates terribilis. Classification (NCBI taxonomy): domain Eukaryota; kingdom Metazoa; phylum Chordata; class Amphibia; order Anura; family Dendrobatidae; genus Phyllobates; species Phyllobates terribilis. The sequence continues at coordinate 756,492,599 of NW_027362761.1, read as the reverse complement.
TGTTGAAAAAAAACATAAAAATGCCAGACTGGAATTTGCCAAACTACATGTTGACAAGCCACAAAGCTTCTGGGAGAATGTCCTATGGACAGATGAGATAAAAATGGAAGTTTTTGGCAAGGCACATCAGCTTTATGTTCACAGACGGAAAAATGAAGCATATCAAGAAAAGAACACTGTCCCTACTGTGAAACATGGAGGAGGCTCTGTTATGTTCTGGGGCTGCTTTGCTGCATCTGGCACAGGGTGCCTTGAATCTGTGCAGGGTATAATGAAATCTCAAGACTATCAATGGATTCTAGAGAGAAATGTGCTGCCCAGTGTCAGAAAGCTTGGTCTCAGTCGCAGGTCATGGGTCTTGCAACAGGATAATGACCCAAAACACACACCTAAAAACACCCAAGAATGGTGAAGAGGAAAACATTGGACTATTTTGAAGTGGCCTTCTATGAGCCCTTACCTAAATCCTATTGAGCATCTTTGGAAAAAGCTGAAACATGCCGTCTGGAAAAGGCAACCTTCAAGCACGAGACAACTGGAGCAGTTTGCTCATGAGGAGTGGATCAAAATACCTGTCGAGAGGTGCAGAAGTCTCATTGACAGTTACAGGAATCGTTTGATTGCAGTGATTGTCTCAAAAGGTTGTTCAACAAAATATTAAGTTAAGAGTACCATCATTTCTGTCCAGGCCTATTTCATGAGTTTAATTTTTTTTTAAATTCTGTGGAAGCAGGGTTGAAAAGCAATGTCTGACTTTCATTTGTTCATTTTCAAAGATTTTTAATTTATTACTTTTGTCAGATTCAAGTTATTTCTGTGACCATTGTGGGTTTTTCTTTCATTAAACGAGGGATACCAACAGTTTTGACCCCGTGTGTACATCTCCACAAGAATTTGCCTCCAGAACTTATTTTAAATGAAAGGGGAGTTACCAGTGTGCAACATGTAATGACTGACAGTCTGCTCTCCTGATCTACATCTCTCACATTGGTAACACCCCCTTTCATTTAAAATAAGCCCTGGAGGCAGATTCTCAGGGAGATCTGTGTCAGGCCAATAGATCTTAACAGTTCATTTACATATTAATAAAAATGTGGATTTCTCTGGAGTAAGACATCGGATCACAGATGTCAAGGTATCATTTTATTAAACTTTGTATGATGTATATGCCCATATAGATGTCTTAGGAGGGTTGATCCTACTGACAGATTCCCTTTAACCAGAACAGTGGGGGCTCTGCTTGCAAGAACCTACAATCTAAATTACACACAAAGTCAACAAATTTTTCATACAAATTAATTATGTATATTTGCTGTGAAACTGTGTTTAAGGCTATGTGCCCACGTTGCGGACCTGAAGCATATTTTTTACGCTTCTCCCTGGCGGGAAAATCGCATGCGGATATTACATGCGGTTTTCCCGCCAGGTAGAAGCGTTTGTGAGGCGTCTTTGCATGCATTTCCGCATGCGGGTTATCAAGCACTTCTCCAAGCATCACTTGGAAAAGTGCTTGACAACTTGTTCAGAATGGTAAAAAATAAAAAAATAAACTTTATACTCACCTTCTGATGCATTCTCTGCCCCGTCCGGAGGCTTGAGCGGCTCACGCTGTTGTGTGCAGGACCTGCGGTGACGTCATTGAGTCATGTGGTGGGTCACATGACTCAATGACGTGGCAGGTCCTTCAGACAACAGCGCGACGGAGGGAAAACATCAGAAGATAAGTATAAACTTTATTTTATTCTTTTTTTTACAGGTTCTTTGGTACCCAGGTCTGGATGAGAGTCTCCTCTCATCCAGACTTGGGTACAATCCGCACATTGATTCTGCTGCGCTTCCGCAAAATTAATGAACATGCTGCGGATTTTTGACCGCAGCATATACGCTGCGGAAAAATCCGCAGCATGGGCATTGACATTGCGGAATGCCATTGGGGACCATGGGGTGCGGATATACATGCGTTTTACAAGCGTTTACGCTGCGGAAATTCCGCAGCATATACGCGTGAAAAACGCTACGTGGGCACACAGCCTAAAAGGAATCTGTCAGCAGGTTTTTGCTACCCTATCTGACAGCAGCATAATGTAGGGACAGAGACTCTGAATTTAGCGATGTATCACTTACTGGGTTGTATGTTGTCCCTTTGATAAATTCACTATTTTATCTGCTGCAGATCTACTAGTTCTCTGAATCCTGAGCTCTGTATAACCCCACCACTGATTTAAAGTTTTCTGTGTACACTCTGCATAGGCAGAAAGCTACCAATTAGTGATAGGGGGCGGGTTATCTAAAATATGAATATGAGGATTACCTGTCAGCAGGATTACTAGTCCTCTAGTGATAAACACTGATTCTATCAAAAGTACAGCATGCAGCAAAGTAAGGGATTCATCGCTGGAATCAAGGTCTCTGGCTCTACATTCAGCTGTTCTCAGATTAGGTGGCAAAAGTCCTGGTGACATATTCCCTTTAATTATTTAATTTCAATGCATCTATTAGTCATGCATTGGAAGTTATACACTCTGGCATGTAGTATTCCAAGTATGAATAGGCTACGTACCATTATAATATCACTTATATGATTTGATTTCTTTGAAGGCTTGATTTTATAATCTAGTTTTTCCATGTACTTATGAGATAACCCTGTAGCTCTTAGAAGACATATTAGGAGACCACATCATGTTTCTCAAATGCCTTCAATAGTACACAAATTGCCCAGTACACAAAGCAAAGGGAACATTGTTCATTAGAGAGCGCCTTTGTTCATTCAGTGAGAATAATTGGTAACAATTGGTTGTGTTTTCTGGACACATTTAGCTAGCCTAATGTTTGTCGGTTTATATTTAGAAAAGTGGTAGTTCCCTAAAAGGAATTTCACTTTGGCAAGGTCATTTTACTGTACCTACTCCCTTGTAAGAAAATTGATTTAATCAATGTGCCCCTTGTTAGTGGCCTACCATTGTATCCTTAGAGTCATTTTAACCATTGCAATAACTTTTTTAGCATTGCATGAGATCTTATTCTGGTTCCATTTTTCCTTCTATATGAGGTGTCCTTCAAACAGGTTTCTTTGTGCATTTCATAGAAATGCTACAATGAAACACTTATTATTTATTTTTGTTCAGTAAAAGTCCTCATACTACACATTAGATATCTGTGGCGCATGGTAGTGACGACATGTGATGCCAGCTACAGAAGAGGACGCCGTACGGCGTGGGAGCAGAGGAAGGTGAGTAGAATCATTTGTTTCTTTTGAAAATGTGCTGGAGAAGAACAAAAGAGGCCGCCAACAATTGGGGGAAGGGAATTATGCCAGAATGGGGGACATTATACCAGGAAGGGGTCAAGGATAGGGGAAAATGTTATAGCATGGGCCCCAGGATGGGGGGCATTATTACTGGAAGGGGCTAGGATGGATGCATTATTACTGGAAGAGGCCCAGGGTTGGGGGAGATTTTTGCAAGAAGGAGCCAAGATAAGGAACGGTATTACATTGGGAGCAAACATGTATGTCTTTATAGGATCTAGAACGCTACAAGGGCCCATACATCTGACCAATATGCAAGTGGGGGCCCAGGCCCAACAGACTCTAGTTACGCCACTGGCCAGACTATGGCAGCAGCTAGAACCAAAGGATCGGCTGTTGGAATTGAAACGTGTCATTCTTTCTCTACCCTGACATCATCTTCAAGGGAGAGTCAGTAGGCCCCCATACACATTAGATGCCAGCCAATCACCCCGATATCTGCAGATTTGGCCAACTTTATTGTATTGTATGTGGGGGCCATAAGACAGTCATGGTAAACCTAAATATCAAGCACTGGTGTAAAGTTATCTATTACTCCCTTACTGTTCAGTGATCTGTATCTAATGGACTTTTTGGTATGGAGTCATATATTTCAATATTAAATTATTCAGCAAACTGCACTTTGCTGTTTGTGTCAGTCTGTAGTCTGGGATTAGACTCCATACTGCTGGCTGTGGTGTTCTGATCTAGAAGTGTAGAATTAAGTTAGTACGAAGATTAAGTTAGTTCTAAGGGAAAATGACATGAGCAAAATTTGACCTTTTATAATCATATGAATGTACATATTTAGATATAATTTTTACAGCCTGGGAGTTCTTCTTCATGGCTTTTAAGCGTACCTGTCCTTTCACACTAAACCTATACAAAAGCATGATCTTGCTGCCTTATCCCCCCAAAACAAATTAAAATTGCCTTTAGTGCACATACCAGTCTAATATGTCCAGAAACTTTCCCAATTATCATGTTCCGTAACTTATCAGCCACTCTTTTTGAGTGGATTCTTCGTCCTTATCGGCATTCTGCCAGCACTGTAGGTGCTGTAACTTTCTTCCTCTTACTAACTAACAGGCATTTTCCCTCCAATTCCTTGCCTACCCTGAACTATAACCTTGCCTCCCTGATATGTTTGTATGCAGTTACACACAGACAGGAGAGCAGGAGCAAAGAAACAAAGACCTGCCTCCATTTCCTGTAATGTTTCTCAGCATCTCTGCTACTAGAGGTGGATTAGACTTGACAACATTAGACAACAAGTTAGGTAGAAAGGAAACACCATGTACCCAGCACTTTGGAGTGATTTCTCATGGGTAAGGCAACATAAATTGTGGATGAAGTGATTTGCAGATTTCCTATTTAGCACATATCAACTGAATTTGTCTGAGAATACAGTGACCCTTTCAGTGAGTATGGTTTCAGTGGATGCCATCTTGAGGATTTAGCAGACAATTAAGGACATTTTCTTAGTTATATATTGTATTGTCTTTCCAGACAATCATATGGACTAGTTTTTCCCCTTACTCATTAGTCGGCCATCTTTGCATAGGACTGTCCCCACCCATAGCAATATGGGAGGATCATCATGTAAGTCATCCACATGGCAAGTGATCCAATTATGCATAGTGATCAAGCTAGAATTACCATGCACATAATAGTAAAACTATTCAAAAAACAGTATGAAATTTTACACTGAACTCAATTTTTTTAAAATATTATTCTGAATATTTTAGTATCTGTTGTTCCCATTATAAAGGAACACGGTTTATACACAGTTCCAATTCTAATCCATATAACTAATATCATGGAAGGCAAATATGTTCCACATTAACTCCCACAGAATGCAACAATCTTGCATACCATATACTGTTATAAATCTCATTTACCTTACCACATGTAGTATAGAAGATAGATATTATCCTTTTATGGACCAATCTATAGTAGATAAGTTCTTACAAGGGCTGAATGAGCAACAATAGGTATAAAATGGCAGCACAAAACCTCGAATCGGAGAAATGTTAGCTTGAATCATATTGAAGAAGACAGTTATCTTAATTTCTGTGAATCAGGCTCTTATATTTCATCTGCATAAAGCACATATAACCTTCATATCCCAACATCTAGCAGCTTATAGCCACAATTCATTTGAAGCCAACCGGATGGCTCTGAGACAATTCACAGCTGCGGGACAGCCCTGTTTTCCACTTGTTAACGGCAACAATATCTCAACTTCACTACCATCACACGCAACGCGCCCTTTTTGAAAAAAAAAAGAAGAAAAATCATCTCATTCAAACTAGCAAAGATTATACAAATGGTTGTCTGGAATGGAACATGGGATTTCGGCATGATTTAAAATTACTGCGTGTTTTTTTAGTAATAGAACATCTCATACTCCTCTATTACTCTTAAAAAAAGCAGCTTGAGTGCTTGGGATAGCAGAATGAGCAAATCGGAACTCATAAGAAACCATATCAATACTTTGCCAAGGAAGGAGTATTACCACGGAACATAGTTACCGTATATGCATTTACACATAATTAACAGAGGACAATAATCTGCAGGACTAAGAAAAGTAAAAGTCTATATTACAGAACAGTGATAGACAGATGTATAGACAGATAGATAGATAGATAGATAGATAGATAGATAGATAGATGTAAGGATATTCAGCAGTAGTGCAGCCTCAGTTTCATATATTCCTTGTTTGCATACATCTTAGTGCTTATGGAGTGCTGCTGTATTCTTTTTGCTTGTAGATATATAGATTGAAAGATAGATAGAAATGGAAAAACTAGAGCATCGACAGAATAATGGGGGTGCAAAGCCTCACTTGTAACAACCAAACCGTCCAGATATGAAGAACAACTGGAAGCAGCACACCAAAAATAGTGAAAAATTTGTTTTTTAATGGCCCACTGTAGTGACATTTCAGCTCAAAAATGTGAACCTTCCTCTAGATAGATAGATTTTGTAAGCATATTCTGTATGGTAGTAATGCAGTCCAAATTTCTTATATTCCTTGTTTGCATACATGTTAGTGCTTACGAAGTGCTGCAGTATTCTTTTGCTTGTAGATAGATAGATGGATAGATAGAGAGATAGATAAAGTGCAGGCATTGCACTGCTGCTTTCACTCATTCACTTGACTGACTACTTTTCAATTGGGTGAATGTATTAAAAGAAACCATATATATCATAGAAAAGTGCTAAAAGTCACAAAATAGCAAGAGCAAAAAAAAAAACAATACAGAAAAGTCATTCAAACGCCTGCAGTGCATGTATATATGGGGAAGACAGGATGTGACAAAAAGGTTAAAAAGGTGAATGAAACAAATCTGGATTTTAAGTAAAAAAGCATCCCCATTACAATTATGCCCTGATTCCCTGATCACTAAGACCTATTCATGTAAGTGACACTGCAGACTCCACCAAGTGACAAGCAATTTTACACTTGTCCCACTATGGAATATTAAAGCCCCAGCATGGCTGTCTCGCATATGCAGTGAGATGCAATGTGATGCAGTGATCACACTATTGTGAGTTGCACATTATAGACCTGTTAAGGGCTTACACATCAAGGAGAAGCTCCTTCTGATAGCAGCCTGTTCTCTTCTGTCTGCAGCAAGCAGCTCACATCTGGACAACATCCCGTTTTAGATGTTGCTATTACTTTAGAAATATCAATAATTGTTTGAAAAAGTTGCAAAACTCTCAATAGTCTAATATATAGGCGGTAGATTACACTGGAATGTGTTCGCAGATCAGTTAGCCTTAGAAATAGACATCCACAAATTATAATATCATGATGCCTCCAAATATATTTCAGATTTAAGACAGATTTTTTTTTATCCCCTTTGCACAGAGTGAGAATGAAACAGAGATACATATATGTATGTACGGTATATACCTTCAGGTCCTGGAGAGTGGTAAAGTGTCCAGAGGTTCTTTTGTTTAGTGGAGAGTGGACAGAAAAGAAAGGAGTAAAGCTGTTCCCTGGGACTGGAGCAAAAAAAAAAAAAGGTAGTGCTTCACCCAAATTGGGCAGGAGGAGTGTCTTCTACTGGGTGCATAAAGAAGTATAAACCTCCCACATTCTTTATCCAAAAGTTTCTAACTTGAGTAGAGGGTGGGGGGAAGCAGAAAAGGAAGGGAGGGGGTAGGGATGGGGAGTTGTAGACATAATCACCTAAAAGATTCAGTCTATGTTCATTGCAGATCATTCCAGAATGCTTTCCACTTAATCCAATCCAACACTAGCTCTATAAATCATGTTCTGGCTAGGAATCATCAGCTCATTTATGTTATTTTTTTTGTTTATTGGAAGAGCAATATATGTGTTTGAGGAGGTGATTCGACAGTTTGGCAAAATATAACTAGAGTATGTATGTTTCTACTTCATTCTTTGTAGACAAAATGTAAGGCGACTCTTCCTTTCCGAGAAAAGCATTGTCTCAAAATGGTAGACATTCTTTGCGTCAAATACTAATTTTTTGATTGAAAGCATAAGAATGTGACTTTTTTTCCAAAGTGTAAAAAAATTGTTTAGTATGCTATCCAAAACAAGAATGTGAACTAAGAGAAATGTACCAAACAAGCTTTAATGGATCCTCAGGACCAGAAGGCTACAGCAAGGTTCAGTAAACAAGTGGTCTCCCTTCATGGAAGAATAATAAGAGCCACCCAAGCATTCACTATGAGATAAAAAGTCAAGTTCTGTTCTGCTCTGAAGGAAAATTGTGGTTGCAGAGATGTAAGGTTCCCGGATGGCCATATACAGACACATCTAGATCTCCAGGAGGGACATACTATGGGCAAGAACTATGGACAGTGGACTGATATAGAGATTAATGTGCTCAAATAATTGACTGTGCACCACAAGGTCACCATTCCTGAGGAACTTTTGCACCTTGGGCTTTCATACAAACTGACCACAACCTATGGCTTAGATTGAAAGGGTGGTGATCCAATGAGTAGTCAATGAGCAAACCTGTAAAAGTCAAAAAGCTTAATTTCTCTGTGCATGAAGTGCATACATGTACCCATCCTTTAACACCTTCGCGACCAGAGAATTTTTCATTTTGTGCTTTTGTTTTTTCCTCCCCTTCTTCCCAGAGCCATTACATTTCTGTCGACATAGCAGTATGAGGGCTATGAGTTGTACTTTTGAATGACACATTAAATTTTATCACGAGATGAAATAGATAGTGGCAAAATTGTGAAAAAGCTTGATTCTGCAATTGTTTTGGGGTTTTCTCTTTAGTGTTCATTATCCTGTAAAAATAACCTGGCAATATAAATCTCCAGATCAGTATGATTACGGTGATATATAACATGCATATTTTTTTTAAAAGTGATTAAAAAAAATCAGAAATTCGGCCACACACTGTTAATGAAGCTGTCAGAGATTGACAATGCCATCTTACTGGTTAACAGCTGCTGGTAGAGCTTTGCTCTACTCATGGCTGTTAGAGGCAGATGATGGCTGAATAACACAGCCATCATCTTCCAGTAAAGTTACGGGCTAAAGCTATAGCTGACAGCTATCTGGGACTGCCAGCTCAGTTAAATAGCTCAGCACCTCTCAGTCTCAGATTAGGCGGCAGAGCTGTCAATCAAAACATAGACAGCTCAGCATGTCCATGCACCAGACTGGACAACTGAGCTGTCAATCACTGCACAGACAGCTCAGCACACCCTTGCACCAGACTGGACCACTGAGCTGTTAATCACTGCACAGACTGCTCAGCACACCCCTGCACCAGACTAGACTATTGAACTGTCAATCACTGCATCCTAAGACACACTGAGAGGTGAAATCATCACAAATAGATTGTTAAAATTTCAACCAGTTCCCCGAACCCACAGGAAGCTGTGCCCCGATCCAGTTCTTGGGGCCTGCCTTGGGCGTACATTTAGTTGAAATATATTATGGTTCAGAAAGTCCTTCCTGCACCATAAAAGTTAGAATAGTCGCCGACCTATCAGAGGCTGGCAGCTGACGTCGGCATGCACGTCACTGCCATGCATCGGCCTGTCTTCGCCAACAATGAAGCAGAAACAGGATGCTGCCGGACTGCTGACAGGTAAGAAGAATCTTTTTTCTTTTTATTTTCTTACAGAAGAGCACAATATGAGGGACATATGATATGAGATCCTGGATGAGGGACATATGGTATGGGGACCTTGATGAGGGTCATAATGGGGACCTGTATGATTGACATATGGGGACAAGGATGAGGGACATATGGGGACCTGGATGAGGGCATATGCTATGAGGGACATATGGTATGGAGAACAGGGTGAGAGACATATGGAGACCAGGATGAGGGACATACGGGAATCAGGATGGATAATATATGGGGACCAGGATGGAAGACACATGGTGACCAAGATAAGAGACATATGGGGACCAGGATGGATGACATATGGGGCTCAGGATGAGAGACATGAGGGACATATGGGGACCAAAATGGGGTGCATTATTACATAAAAAGGTCAGGATGGAGGACATTATTACAGGAAGGGGCCAGGATGGGGGACATTATTACAGAAGGGGGCCTGGATGGAATAAATTATTACAGGATGGGGGACATTATTACTGGAAGGGGCCAAGATGGATGACATAATTAATGTATGCAGACCAGAATGAGGAACATAGATTATTTCTTTATGGTGACAGGTAGGGGACATAATTACAATAAGGGCCATTGAGGGGACATTATTACTGCTATAATATATTTTACTTTTGAGGACTCTGTTTTTCAATAGGGGGAAAGAAAAGTGAGGTCCTGTTACCGTGCAAGGTGGCACTATGTCACTTTTTTCTTCATCTGGCACAGTGTAGAAGTCAGGGAAAAAAGTGTGGAATGTGTTCTAGAAGCGATCAGTTATAGATGACTGTGTGTTATTTTCTGCAGAGTCGAGTCCTGGCTGGAAGAAGTGATAGCGGTCTGTTCCGCATGAAGAAGAAAAGTAAAGATGAATGACTTCAACTAGAGATGTCACTGGTTAGTCCCTGTATTACATGTACACTTATACTGTACACTATATACAGGGCTCCTGTGTATAATGTCACCGGTTAGTCACTGTATTACATGTACACTTACACTATATACAGGATTCCTGTGTATAATGTCACCATTGATCACTGTATTACCTGTACACTGTCACTATATACAGAGCTCCTGTGTATAATGTCACTGGTGATGAATGTATTACCTGTGCACTATACACTACATATAGAGCTCCTGTGTATAATGTCACTGGTAGTGATATTAGTTTTATTAGAATTTTGTTTTTTCTTCAGAATTGTAGCATTCAGTCACTGTGTGGTGGTAATATGTGGTCCAGTCTTGGTGTCGTGGTATTTGTCCCTTGTATGTGCTATTATTCAGTCACTATGTGGTGGTATTATGTGGTCCGGTCATGGTGTGGCAGCATTTATCCCTTGTATATGGTACTAATTGGTCACTATGTAATGGTAATATGTGGTCCGGTCATGGTGTGGTGGTATTTGTTCCTTGTATGTGATATTATTTGGTCACTATGTGGTGGTAATTTGTTGTCCGGTCATGGTGTGGCAGTATTAACCCTTGTATGTGGTATTATTCGGTCACTAATTTGTGATAATATGTATTCTGGTCATGGTGTGGTGGTATTTATCTCTTGTATGTGGTATTCAGTCACTATGTGGTGGTAATATGCAGTCTGGTCATGGTCTGGTGGTATTTGTCCCTTGTATGTGGTATTATTTGGTCACTATGTGGGAGCAATATGGACACCGTGTGGCAGTATTTCGCACATGTTTGGCTTGTGACTGCTCAGGCCAGAGATTAGGTGCAGTAGACAGTAGAGATGAGCGGTGTTCGACTAGAACTGTTCGCCAATCTCAAATTCGAGCTGTTTTGGGCGGTGTTCGAGTTGTTCGACGAACCCGAACGATTTGCAAAAAATTCGGCTGTTCGAGGTTATGTTCGATAACTGTTCGTGCACCAAAAGCGTGTCCTGCATGTCTGGCGCTATTTAGAGCACCAATCATGCAGGGATTGTCTGCCACTCACTGTAATGCCACAGCCATGGTGGTTGTGGCATTACAGTGATTGCCCAAATCGATGGGAACAGTGCTCACAGTGAAACATGAAAAGCCGGCAATTCAGCAGCGGCATACACCGGTACCCGACAATTTAGAACAGAAAGAATAGAGAATCACACATAGATTAGATAGATAGAAACATGTCAGTCACACATATAAGAAGCACAGTGACAGTGTTGCTTACTGTACTTGTCATTTAGTGTAAAGGATTTATCAAAAAAAATAATAGTGTTTTCATGCACCGTCTCTTTAAAAAAGCCGGCCGGCAATTCAGCATCTGTACCCGACAATTTAGAATAGAAGGAATAGAGAATCACACATAGATTAGATAGATAGAAACATGTCAGCCACATATATACGAAGTACAGTGACAGTGTTGCTTACTGTACTTGTCATTTAGTGTAAAGGATTTATCAAAAAAAATAATAGTGTTTTCATGCACCGTCTCTTTAAAAAAGCCGGCCAGCAATTCAGCATCTGTACCCGACAATTTAGAATAGAAGGAATAGAGAATCACACATAGATTAGATAGATAGAAACATGTCAGCCACATATATACGAAGTACAGTGACAGTGTTGCTTACTGTACTTGTCATTTAGTGTAAAGGATTTATTAAAAAATATAATAGTGTTTTCGTGCACCGTCTCTTTAAAAAAGCCGGCCGGCAATTCAGCAGCGGTACCCGACAATTTATAACAGACAGAATAGAGCTTCACACATAGATTAGATAGATAGAAACATGTCAGTCACATATATATGAAGTACTGTGACAGTGTTGCTTACTGTACTTGTCATTTACTGCAAAGGATTTATTAAAAAAAATAATAGTGTTTTCATGCACCGTCTCTTTAAAAAAGCCGGCCGGCAATTCAGCATCTGTACCCGACAATTTATAACAGACAGAATAGATCTTCACACATAGATTAGATAGATAGAAACATGTCAGTCACATATATAATAAGTACAGTGACAGTGTTGGTTACTGTACTTGTCATTTAGTATTAAAATAAAGGATTTATTATTAAAAAAAATTGGCGTGGGGTTCCCGTAATTTTAGTCTCTAGCGGAGGTTAAGCAGACAGCTGGGGCAGATGTTTGAAGCCTGGGAAGGGGGTAATACCCACGGAGCTTCCCAGGCTACTAATCCAGCCCCCAGCTGAATACCTAGCCTTTACTAGCTATTAAAATGGAGGACCCCCCCCAAAAAAAATGACGTGGGGGTCCCCCCTAATTTAATAGCTAGCAAAGGCTAGGCAGACAGCTGGGGGCTGATATTAATAGCCCAGGAAGGGAACCATGAATATTGGCCCCCTCCCAGGCTAGAAACACCAGCCGTCAGCCGCCCCAGAAATGGCGCATCCATAGGATGCGCCAATTCTGGCACTTAGCCTCGCTCTTCCACGCTGCCCTGGTGCGGTGGCAGGGGGTAATAGGGTTGGGGTTGATGTCAGCTTATAATGCCAGCTGACATCAAGCCCAGGTTAGTAATGGAGAGGCGTCTATAAGACACCCCCATTACTAACCCCATAGTCAAAGTTAAAAGAAAACACAAACACCCAGAATAAACTCCTTTAATTGAAATAAAGACACATTCCTTTATTGTTCTAAATTAAACCATACTTACCATCAAGCCCATTCCAGCTGAAGCCAACGATCTCCTGCAATAAAAGAAAAATAATAAAGCAACCTCATCCTTACCTTTCCATGGTTCCCACGACAGCTTCAGCTCTGCTACATCGAGATGACAGGCTGGACCGCAGCAGAACGCTGCCATCCAGCCTGTCATCCCGAAGACACTGAGAAGCGCAGGCATGCTTGCGCTCTGCAGTGTCTGGCTGTGACGGCATAAAGATGAGACGAGTTCATGTCCAATGAACTCGGCGCACCTCATGCACGTCACTGACAGCGTGGGAGAATTCTCCTGCACTCAGCACTTCAGCGTGAGAATTCTCCCACGCTGTCAGTGACGTGCATGAGGTCAGCTGAGTTCATTGGACATGAATGAGCTCACCTCATGCACGTCACTGACAGCGTGGGAGAATTCTCACGCTGTAGCGCTGAGTGCAGGAGAATTTTCCCACGCTGTCAGTGACGTGCATGAGGTGAGCTGAGATCATTGGACATGAATGAGCTCACCTCATGCACGTCACTGACAGCGTGGGAAAATTCTCCTGCACTCAGCGCTTCAGCGTGAGAATTTTCCCACGCTGTCAGTGACGTGCATGAGGTGAGCTCATTCATGTCCAATGAACTCAGCTGACCTCATGTACGTCACTGACAGCGTGGGAGAATTTTCACGCTGAAGTGCTGAGTGCAGGAGAATTCTCCCACGCTGTCAGTGACGTGCATGAGGTGCGCCGAGTTCATTGGACATGAGCTTGTCTCATCTTTATGCCGTCACAGCGAGACACTGAGGAGCGCAAGCATGCCTGCGCTTCTGAGTGTCCGCGGGATGACAGGCTGGATGGCAGCGTTCTGCTGCGGTCCAGCCTGTCATCTCGATGTAGCAGAGCTGAAGCTGTCGTGGGAACCATGGAAAGGTAAGGATGAGGTTGCTTTATTATTTTACTTTTATTGCAGAAGACATTGGCTTCAGCTGGAATGGGCGTGAAGGTAAGTATGGTTTAATTTAGAACAATAAAGAATTGTGTGTTTATTTCAATTAAAGGACTTTATTCTGGGTGTTGTGTTTTTTTAAATACTTTACTAGAAATTCATGGTGGTCATGTCTAATATTGGCGTGACCCCATGAATTTCGGGCTTAGGGCCAGCTGATAATGCCAAGCTGGCCTTAACCCCTTTATTACCCAGTGAGCCACCGCACCAGGGCCCTGGATGAGTTGGGTACAGCGCCAGAAAATGGCGCTTCTATGAACGCGCCATTTTCTGGGGCGGCTGCGGACTGCAATATGCAGCGGGTGGGGTCCAGAAAGCTTGGGCCTCCCTGCGCTGCAGATTCCAGCCCCCAGCTGCCTAGTTGTACCTGGCTGGGCACAAAAATAGGGCGAAGCCCCACGCATTTTTTTTTAAAATTATTTCATGAAATTCATGGAATAATTAAGAAAAAAAGGGCTTCCCTATATTGTTGTGTCCAACCAGGTACAAATAGGCAGCTGGTGGTTGGGGGCAGCCCGTCCCTGCCTGCTGTACCTGGCTGGACACAAATATAGTGCGAAGCCCCACGTCAATTTTTTTTTAATTATTTCATGAAATTCATGAAATAATGAAAAAAAAATTGATGTGGGGCTTCGCCCTATATTTGTGTCCAGTCAGGTACAGCAGGCAGGAACGGGCTGCTCCCAACCACCAGCTGCCTATTTGTACCTAGCCGGACACAACAATATAGGGAAGCCCTTTTTTTCTTAATTATTCCATGAATTTCATGAATTTAAAAAAAAAATACGTGGAGCTTCGCCCTATTTTTGTGTCCAGCCAGGTACAACTAGGCAGCTGGGGGCTGGAATCTGCAGCGCAGGGAGGCCCAAGCTTTCTGGGCCCCACCCGCTGCAAATTGCAGTCCGCAGCCGCCCCGGAAAATGGCGCGTTCATAGAAGCGCCATCTTCTGGCGCTGTACCCAACTCATCCAGGGCCCTGGTGCGGTGGCTCACTGGGTAATAAAGGGGTTAAGGCCAGCTTGGCATTATCAGCTGGCCCTAAGCCCGAAATTCATGGGGTCACGCCAATATTAGACATGACCACCATGAATTTCTAGTAAAGTATTTAAAAAAAACACAAACACCCAGAAAAAAGTCCTTTAATTGAAATAAACACACAATTCTTTATTGTTCTAAATTAAACCATACTTACCGCCACGCCCATTCCAGCTGAAGCCAATGATCTCCTGCAATAAAAGTAAAATAATAAAGCAACATCATCCTTACCTTTCCATGGCTCCCACGACAGCTTCAGCTCTGCTACATCGAGATGACAGGCTGGACCGCAGCAGAACGCTGCCATCCAGCCTGTCATCCAGCAGACACTGAGAAGCGCAGGCATGCTTGCGCTACTCAGTGTCTGGCTGTGACGGCATCCAGATGAGCCGAGGTCATGTCCAATGAACTCGGCTCACCTCATGCACGTCACTGACAGCGTGGGAAAATTCTCACGCTGAAGCGCTGAGTGCAGGAGAATTTTCCCACGCTGTCAGTGACGTACATGAGGTGAGCCGAGTTCATTGTCGGCTCATCTGGATGCCGTCACAGTCAGACACTGAGGAGCGCAAGCATGCCTGCGCTTCTCAGTGTGTGCGGCATGGCAAGCTGGATGGCAGCGTTCTGCTGCGGTCCAGCCTGTCATCTCGATGTAGCAGAGCTGGAGCTGTCCTGGGAACCATGGAAAGGTAAGGATGAGGTTGCTTTATTATTTTTCTTTTATTGCAGGAGATCGTTGGCTTCAGCTGGAATGGGCGTGATGGTAAGTATGGTTTAATTTAGAACAATAAAGAATTGTGTCTTTATTTCAATTAAAGGACTTTATTCTGGGTGTTTGTGTTTTTTTTTTAACTTTGACTATGGGGTTAGTAATGTGTCTTATAGACGCCTCTCCATTACTAACCTGGGCTTGATGTCAGCTGGCATTATAAGCTGACATCAACCCCAACCCTATTACCCCCTGCCACCGCACCAGGGCAGCGTGGAAGAGCGAGGCTAAGTGCCAGAATTGGCGCATCCTATGGATGCGCCATTTCTGGGGCGGCTGAGGGCTGGTGATCTAGCCTGGGAGGGGGCCAATATTCATGGCTCCCTTCCTGGGCTATTAATATCAGCCCCCAGCTGTCTGCCTAGCCTTTGCTAGCTATTAAATTAGGGGGGACCCCACGTCATTTTTTTGGGGGGGTCCTCCATTTTAATAGCTAGTAAAGGCTAGGTATTCAGCTGGGGGCTGATATTAGTAGCCTGGGAAGCTCCGTGGGTATTACCCCCTTCCCAGGCTTCAAACATCTGCCCCAGCTGTCTGCTTAACCTCCGCTAGAGACTAAAATTACGGGGAACCCCACGCCAATTTTTTTTAATAATAAATCCTTTATTTTAATACTAAATGACAAGTACAGTAACCAACACTGTCACTGTACTTCTTATATATGTGGCTGACATGTTTCTATCTATCTAATCTATGTGTGAAGCTCTATTCTGTCTGTTATAAATTGTCGGGTACAGATGCTGAATTGCCGGCCGGCTTTTTTAAAGAGACGGTGCATGAAAACACTATTATTTTTTTTAATAAATCCTTTGCAGTAAATGACAAGTACAGTAAGCAACACTGTCACAGTACTTCATATATATGTGACTGACATGTTTCTATCTATCTAATCTATGTGTGAAGCTCTATTCTGTCTGTTATAAATTGTCGAGTACAGATGCTGAATTGCCGGCGGCTTTTTTAAAGAGACGGTGCACGAAAACACTATTATATTTTTTAATAAATCCTTTACACTAAATGACAAGTACAGTAAGCAACACTGTCACTGTACTTCGTATATATGTGGCTGACATGTTTCTATCTATCTAATCTATGTGTGATTCTCTATTCCTTCTATTCTAAATTGTCGGGTACAGATGCTGAATTGCCAGCCGGCTTTTTTAAAGAGACGGTGCATGAAAACACTATTATTTTTTTTAATAAATTCTTTGCAGTAAATGACAAGTACAGTAAGCAACACTGTCACAGTACTTCATATATATGTGACTGACATGTTTCTATCTATCTAATCTATGTGTGAAGCTCTATTCTGTCTGTTATAAATTGTCGGGTACCGCTGCTGAATTGCCGGCCGGCTTTTTTAAAGAGACGGTGCACGAAAACACTATTATATTTTTTAATAAATCCTTTACACTAAATGACAAGTACAGTAAGCAACACTGTCACTGTACTTCATATATATGTGACTGACATGTTTCTATCTATCTAATCTATGTGTGATGCTCTATTCCTTCATGTCTAAATTGTCGGGTACCGGTGTATGCCGCTGCTGAAATGCCGGCCGGCTTTTTTAAAGAAAGCGTCTTCTGAGCAGTTTGTCAGCTTTTGGACACCTTTGAAGGTGTTTTCTATGTGTTCCTATGTGTTTTTGTTTGCCTGCCATTGGTTTTAACGGTGTTCGACGGTGTTCTAAGGTGTTCGACGAACAGTTCGACGAACAGTTCCTCGAACATCCCGGTGTTCGACGAACCGAACCGAACCCGAACACTACGGGGGTGGCTCAACACTAGTAGACAGTTGAGGTGACAGATGGACTGGTGCTCATCCTTTCCTATTTGAGCAGTTCCTGTTCCTTTAGTACTAATTTTAAAAACTTGTAGAAAGTCCTTTCATACTATTCACAGTAATAAGAAGTGACTGACAGTGACTGTAACAACGTGCACATGACAGGAGGCAATGAGACTAACTATGAAGGCAGAGGTGGGGCAAGAAGGGGAAAGCGATTTTACTTTTAGCTCCTGTTACTTGTATTTTGTTGTTGAGGACAGTGTGAGTAAAAATGGGACCTGGCTTTAAAATGGGTGTGGTTTTAAATTAGGCATGGTTTCTAAACACAAACAGGGAATCTGTTGTTAAGAATTTGAATCACACCCCTGCCTTTAATGAATCTAAACATCTTTTAGGGGCTTCTGTGCGGCAGGTTGATACATCTACTCCAGCTACAGTATAAAAGTAGAATACTACTATACTTTATGCCACTATCTCGTGTAAATGATAATTATTTTCTAATCTGTGATGACCACTCTCCTCACACTACACCCAGTCACATTTTTGAAAGTCACACTTTTTTTAAGCAAATACATTTTTCACGAAATATAAGGGCACAAAAAAAAATCACAAAATTGACATAATGTAAAAAACTCCAAAATACACTGGAAAGTTACCAGACTTCTTATGGAAGTGATGTGTGTTTGTGATGTTGAATCCTTCTGAGTAATCAAAAACCTGAATAGCTCCCAGTCCTGGGAATTAGAAAATATCTGCAAACCTCTTCTTTCAAATATTAGTCTGAATACTAAGAGGGCTGTCCATGCTTGGCGACCAACAAACTTAACTGAACTGGAATTATTTTGTAAAGAGGAATGGTCAAAAATACCTTCATCCAGGATCCAGGAACTCATTAAAAGCTTCAGGAAGCGACTAGAGGCTGTTATTTTTGCAAAAGGAGGATCTACTAAATATTAATGTCACTTTTCTGGTGAGGTGCCCATACTTATGCACCTGTCAAATTTTGTTTGAATACAGATTGCACATTTTCTGTTAGTACAATAAACCTCATTTCAAGGCAGAAACATTACTGTGTCCAACAGTTATTACATATATCAAACTGAAATAGCTGTTGCAAAAACACCAATTTTAAGAAAACATTAAGCTTAAGATTAATAGGGGTGCCCAAACTTTTTCATATAACTGTATGTAGCATATAAGCTATGCTTTTCTTCTCAAATTCTTCAATTCTGTTCTTTAGATTGCATATTGTAAAGCCATTTTTTGATTACTGTGTCATGATGTAAGCTAATGTCTGCCCGTCTAAAGGTACCCTTAGGCTTGTGTGGACTGAATGTTTGTCTAGGAGGGGGTGTAGTCTCACTGATGTGATATATTGATTGCATGGATGAGCATTGAGTACAGATTTGAACAGGGTCTGTTTTAGGGCCCCATCACACACACACAGATGCACCCTGCGATTGCGACGCTGCAACGTCACAAACGCGAGGCTCTAGCATCGCAAGCGTAGCGGTCACACTGCACTTTCTTCATCACTGGGAGAGCGATGGGGTTCTTACTGTAGTATATAAGCTCTTTTTGTTGTGAAACTGGTTATAGATTTTTTTTCTCTTTTATTCTTATTTATTTATATAGTTAGTTTTTTTCATTATTTTTCATTTGTTGTTTTATAAAATATGTTAACACAAAAGTTATATTTAGTTAAATTTCATGTTATAGTAATAGAAATCTAAAGCATGTTTGTTATTTGTGTGCAGAATGCTATAAAGCGAACATAATTGCAAACAGCCCGTGTAACCTTTTTCTGAAAAAAATAAATAAAAATTAAGTTTTAATTTAATTTTTCATTTGTTTATGATCAACCATGTTCACATACAGTTTAATAATGAAATAGGTATTCAAATAAAACACTTACAGTAGCTAAAATCAACATTTTCATAGGTCGGGTCATATTGACCCGAAACAGTACAAGTGTATAGTAAATGCGATCAGAACAGCAGGAAAACGACTTACAGAGGGACTATTTCTTTTTGCTTCCATATATAAACAGTTAAAAATAAGTCAGCATGCCAGTCTATACATAGTAAAGAGATCTTGCGTATTCACATGCATCAGGCTTCAAACCCATGAGTGGACCTATCATATGTGCAACGTGTGCAGCTCCACAGTGGTCCAGTAGGCTAAGGATTGACCTGCCACCATCAAAGTGGCTACTGACTGTCCAATAGTTATACTGTATGAAGGGGTATTCCACAATGAGATACTGGGAAGAAAGAGGCCCATATTCTGCATATTCTGTTCTAGCATAGGGGATCTCCACTGTTTGTGTCTGGCCCAGCAGTAACTATTAATGGTCAACGGCTGAAGCGTATACAGACAGGAAAAGTATGTTCATAAGGGAATCTGAAGGGAACATATTTTTGAATATGTGTTGGTGGTTTTACAGAAAATACCATTGTTATTAGGACACAGGCACTATATACTGTTTATATACACATATAGACACACACACTATAATGCCACATTCCCACCTTCAGTATTTGGTCAGTATTTTACATCAGTATATGTAAGCCAAAACCAGGAGTGGGTGATAAATACAGAAGTGGTGATGTGTGTCTATTATACTTTTTCTCTGATTGTTCCACTCCTGATTGTGGCTTACACATGCTGATGTAAAATACAGACCAAATACTGAACGTGTGAACGTGGCCTAAACTGTATATACATAAACACTCATTTATTAATTAATCTAATATTTTTATTTGTTATTTTGTTATGTATATACACATATACTCACACAAACACACTCGCTTTACACTGGATATATACACATATATGCACACTCAAACATACCCACACTATACACTATGTGCCCAACTAGGCAACTTGTATTTTTGATGAGTAATTTTATTATTGAACAGCTATAATGTTGTAGGTTAATCCAAAAGGTTAATAAACCTGAATATTTAAGAACGTAAAAGTGAGGTTTTGTCTTTTTTTAGGAAATATCTGTGTGCAGAATTATTATGCAACTAAATGAAAAACATAAATTATCCCATCTCAATTGTTTATTTTCATCTGAGAATAATAATAATAATAATAATAATAATAATAATAATTATTATTATTATTATAATTAAACAACTCAAAATTTACAAAAATACATTTCTGACATTTCACAAAAATATCATTGACCAATATAGCTTTCCTTCTTTTCCGTACCAGTCATAAGCCTTCCGTCCATAGAGTCTGTCAGTTTCTTAATCTGTTGACTATCAACTTTTTTTGGGCAGCACCAACCACAGCCTTCCAGACACTGTTCAGAGAGGTGTACTGTTTTCTTCACTGTAAATCTCCCATTTAATAAAGGGCCACAGGTTCTCAATAGGGTTTAGGTTAGGTGAGGAAGAGGCCATATCATTATTATTTCATCTTTAAGGCTTTTACTGGCAGCCAAGCAGTGGAGATTTCGGTGTATGCCATGGTGCATTGTTCTGCATAAAAATCATTGTTTTCTTGAAAGATGCAGACTTTTTCCTGTACCGCTGCTTGAAGAAAGTGTCTCCGAAAAACTGGCAATAGGTTTGGGAATTGATTTTGAGTCCAGCTTGAACCCCAAAAGGTCCAACTAGCTCATCTTTAGTAATACCAGCCCATAACAGTATCCTACCTCCACCTTGCTGTCTTCTGAGTTGAAGTGAAGGTCTGTGCCTGTTACAGCCTGTTCATGGGTTCCTGGTCACTTCATGTCTGATTCTTCTCAAATCTTTGGCAGTTAATGTGCACCTTTTTTTTCTCAGCATGTTTTTTTGTGACCCTGTTGACTATTTGCAACAAAACTTTTGACTGTTTTGTGATCACAACCCAGCTTGGAGTTGGAAAATATGCATAATATTTCTGCACACAGCGTATTTTTACACACACACACATATATATATGACTGGTTCACCTGGATACAGGAAAAAATTGTGGATTTTCCATGCTGCTGATGAGTGGTAATAAGAGCCAGGATACACAGACTGTATTGATTAGGGTTTTATTATCGACGCGTTTTGAAGATGACACCTTTCTACCCCAGCATGTGGTTATATCCTGAGGAAGAAGTGTGTCAACTTCGAAATGCTTTGATAATAAAACCGCAGTCTATATAGTCTGTGTATCATAGGTTTTATTTCCACTCATCAGCAGCATGAGAAATCCACAAATTGTTCTTGTATCCATACACACACACGTTTATTTATAAATGTATTATTCTGTTATTGATTATTTTGCTATATATATATATATATACATATAGACACACCCACCCACTATATACTGTCTATAGAGACATATATGCTCACACTATACACTGTATAAATTTACACTCACACATTTATTTATGAATTGAATATTTTATTTGTTATATGTTTTTGCTACTTTGTTATATATACACATATAGACGCACAGAAACACACATGCACTATATACTGAATATGCAAACATATAAATACATACACTCACTCACACTTTACACTGTACATATACACACTCACTATAAACTGTATATACTTACATATTTATGAATCTATTTTGTTATATGTTTATTTCTTATTTTGTTATATATACACATATAGACGCACACTCACTGTTTATATACACACACATAGATACATACTTATGCTCACTATATATTGCATTTATACATATATTTATATATAAATATAAACACGCACGTTTATTTATGAATCTATTGTTTTGCTATTTGTTACATGTTTGTGTTATTTATTATATATACACATATAGACACACATTCACTGTATACTCTATATGTACATATAGAGACACACACATGATTATTTATGAATCTGTTATTTTTGTGGGAATACTTTATCATTTTACAGTTAACCATAGATTTGCTCCCTGATTTAATGTTTGGCTACTGTTCTTCTTTGAATGTGTCGTGTCAGTGTCAGAGTTAGCAGTTTATGTAGAAGACTGATTGATACCTGTGGTTATCAGTGTTGTCACATTTCCCTTTATAAACATCCCTTAATGATATGGTAACAGCTGTATTGTCTTGCCATAGTAGCTGCTTTGGTGAAAGTACTTTACCTACTCAAGTTCTCATGAGATGTATTGCCATTTAAAATATATACCATAACTATTTTGGCCAATGTATGTGTGTATACAGTACACTGAATTCATGTTGTCAATAATACTATAATAATACCTGAACAATAAAAGTAAACAATTACAATGAAGGAAGCAAATGTCAAAGCAGGAATATATCAATTATTACCCTTCATTGTTTATACTCCTTCTTTACCAAATCATTAACTATACTGTGAATCTAATTCTTCTACACATTGATGTAACAGACTGTGTCCTTCAACCAGAACAGTCTGAACAGCATCGAATTGTTTGTGTAAGTGGGAAATGATGTACAATACAAAGTTATATTGTGGTACTGTGTTAGCCAGAAAAATTCATGTAAATACTTTTATGCCCAAAAATGACACAAGTATTCTCGGAGTGATACCTTTATTGGCTAACCAGAAAAAAAATATACAGTTATATGAAAAAGTTTGGGCACCCCTATTAATCTTAAGCTTATTGTTTTATAAAAATTTGTGTTTTTGCAACAGCTATTTCAGTTTTATATATGTAATAACTGTTGGACACAGTAATGTTTCTGCCTTGAAATGAGGTTTATTGTACTAACAGAAAATGTGCAATCTGCATTCAAACTAAATTTGACAGGTGCATAAGTATGGGCACCTCACCATAAAAGTGACATTAATATTTTAGTAGATCCTCCTTTTGCAAAAATAACAGCCTCTAGTCGCTTCCTGTAGCTTTTAATGATTTGCTGGATCCTGGATGAAGGTATTTTTGACCATTCCTCTTTACAAAATAATTCCAGTTCAGTTAAGTTTGATGGTCGCCGAGCATGGACAGCCCTCTTCAAATGATCCCACAGATGTTCAATGATATTCAGGTCTGGAGACTGGGATGGCCATTCCAGAACATTGTAATTGTTCCTCTGCATGAATGCCTGAGTAGATTTGGAGCGGTGTTTTGGATCATTGTCTTGCTGAAAGATCCATCCCCTGCGTAACTTCAACTTTATCACTGATTCTTGAACATTATGGTCAAGAATCTGCTGATGCTGAGTGGAATCCATGCGTCCCTCAACCTTAACAAGATTCCCGGTGCCGGCATTGGCCACACAGCCCCAAAGCATGATGGAACCTCCACCAAATTTTACTGTGGGTAGCATGTGTTTTTCTTGGAATGCTGTGTTTTTTTGCCGCCATGCATAACGCCTTTTTGTATGACCAAACAACTCAATCTTGGTTTCATCAGTCCACAGGACCTTCTTCCAAAAAGAAATTGGCTTCTCCAAATGTGCTTTTGCATACCTCAGCCGACTCTGTTTGTGGCGTGCTTGCAGAAACAGCTTCTTTCGCATCACTCTCCCATACAGCTTCTCCTTGTGCAAAGTGCGTTGTATAGTTGACCGATGCACAGTGACACCATCTGCAGCAAGTTGATGCTGCAGCTCTCTGGAGGTGGTCTGAGGATTGTCCTTGACTGTTCTCACCATTCTTCTTCTCTGCCTTTCTGATGTTTTTCTTGGCCTGCCACTTCTGGCCTTAACAAGAACTGTCCCTGTGTTCTTCCATTTCCTTACTATGTTCCTCACAGTGGAAACTGACAGGTTAAATCTCTGAGACAGCTTTTTGTATCCTTCCCCTGAACAACTATGTTGAATAATCTTTGTTTTCAGATCATTTGACAGTTGTTTTGAGGAGCCCATGATGCCACTCTTCAGAGGAGATTCAAACAGGAGAACAACTTGCAAGTGGCCACTTTAAGTAGCTTTTCTCATGATTGCATACACCTGGCTATGAAGTTCAAAGCTCAATGAGGTTACAAAACCAAAAAAAGTGCTTTAGTAAGTCAGTAAAAAGTAGGTAGGAGTATTTAAAACAAGAAAATGATAAGGGTGCCTATACTTATGCACCTGTCAAATTTTGTTTGAATGCAGATTACACATTTTCTGTTAGTACAATAAACCTCATTTCAAGGCAGAAACATTACTGTGTCCAACAGTTATTACATATGTCAAACTGAAATAGCTGTTGCAAAAACACCAATTTTTATAAAACATTAAGCTTAAGATTAATAGGGGTGCCCAAACTTTTTCATATAACTGTATATGCAAGCTTTCAGAGCACAGATTTCCAGCCTCATAGACACATTTTAATAACGTTCATGTGCATTATTGATAGCAATTAAAAGTTTACTTTTAAGAGTTCAGTCTTCAGAACTCGACAGGATTTATGTTAAACTGCTGGGGTTGAGCATTTGTTACTTTAACTGATTGTCTTTTTTGTTATATATTTACTTTCAAATTAATTTAGGATTTAGAAATTTAGTGCTATAAATATTTGTATTAAAAAATCTGATGTTATCATTTTAATGCAATGCTTTTTTTTTTTTTTACAACATACATTAGCCATTTATCAAGAGGTCAAAACTAAAGTCGGAGTGGTGGAAATTTGACCTACCATCTGCACAGGAATGTTTCCCCCTTTTTTTGGAGTCTTCTCAACATTCCAAGAGCTGACAAGTATGTACTTTGTTAAGTTTTAAGGTACATCATCAAGTTTTTATATTTTGAGAAGACTAATTTGTAACATTTTATTATGACTCGTGATTGAAGATTGTGATTAGATCAGTCAAACTGCCTGAGAAGTCTAAAGTTATCTTGCAGGCATCAAAGAATCAGTCATGTTGACATTTATCATGTCTGGGGCCTTGTTTTGAAATATGTCTTGACGGACAACTGGGCTGATTCATTCTTTGTAAGTACATTATACATTAAATTATCAATACCTCCTCTTAACTGACCTAGTAAACTTAACATCAAAGCATTATGTCCTAATAGTTAAACTAATGGGTAGTGGAAAACGATGGTGGTAGGACTAGAAGGAAAAGAAAGCACTTTCTGGTTATGTGAAGACAGATGATGTGAAGCACCACATGACAGCAAAACTAAGGACTTTTTTCCTAGCCTCCAATGTTTTACACTTTGGGGACTGTTTAGTGGTGAAATCACACTGATGCTCTAATTTGAAAAGGTCTGTGATAGTTTCTTTTTAAGGCAGTGTGAATAAGACAAGAGACAAATTGGTAACTTTTTTTTAGTAAACTGTGCAGGCAGACCTCCCAGCTTCGTCATAAAACTAGGCAAAAAGTTCAAAGAGAACCCTATGTATCTGTGAACTTCTTTTTTCTACCTATATTTACTAGCCAGTCTCCTGTTCCACAGGAAAATTCTTGCCACAGGCTTTTATCATTTCTCAAAACTTTTATTCCATGATGTTGTGATCACTAAACAGTTCAAGAAGAGCCTGGGTGACTCTTTTGAAAAATATGAACAAGCTTTCTAGAGATGGAGCATTGATCCATCAATGCATTCTGCAATATTTGCAGTAGGATTATAGGTTGGACTGAAAGAATCTGTGTCTTTTTCAACCTTATCAACAACATAACTAATGCACAACTGTCTTCATATGCTGTAGCAGTAACCTCTCACTGACATTTGATGTACATGTACATCATAATAGGAAAGTATTTTGTGCCTTATGACATACAGTTAGGTCGTGATGGTATGTAGGCATGTTCACCTCAGGTAACAACTAAGCTCCTGCAATAACAGCCAGGGACGATGACAGCACAGTCCCTGGCTGTTTAATCCTCTAAATGCCATGATCCACAATGATCACGGCATCCTGAGGGTTGTGAGACGGAGGGGGCTTCCTTTCTCATCCCATCGACCTCCCCACTGCGATGTGATTGCAGAGTGTTGATGTCATTGCAACTGCAAGTCAAAGACTGACCTCCGGGTCTGTCCGGTACTGTGGCCTGTTAGGCCCTGTTGTAAGCAGGGTCTAATAGGCCTCCTGTGAATGTAACATCGACAGATCTACTACACTGCAATACCTAAGTATTTCAGGGAATTAGACCAGTGATCAAACTGTGAAATGTTCGAAACCCACAGACTGACTAAGTAAAAAATAACAGAAATTGTAAAAGTATATAAAAAAAACAGAAAATAAAGAACAGAAAAACGACAGAAAAATGTTTTGCTAATAAATACATATTTCATATGTAAAATGTAAAAATTAAAATACATAAATACATATATTTGGTATTGTCTGGAATGATCCGATCTATAAAATTGTCAAACTGTTTAACCCTACAATAAACACCATAAAAAATGTAGGCAAAAATATTGTTTTTTCCTTCACTCCGCTGCGCAAAAAGTGGGATAAAAATGCAATTAAAATGTATCCAAATAAAAATGGTATCACTGAAAACTTGATCTCACTTAAAGCCTTCTCTACTAGTGATGAGCGAGCACTAAAATGCTCGGGTACTCGTTGCTTGGGTCGGGCAAATTGAAATGCTCGAGTGCTCGGTCCGAGCAACGAGCCCAATGTAAGTCTATGGGAAACTCGTGCATTTTTCCGGCGGCCCCCCCCGGTGGTCTTCAGACGGCCTAAAAATTGCCCAAGTCGATGGGAACAGTGCTTAAATAACATGGGAACAGCATGGGGAAGACTCCTGAAAGCATCTCTGACTCCCAGGTCACTGCTGTCAACAATGTTGTCAGAGTATTACGCTACGTTTACTGACTCAATAAAACATACAAAAACAAAACCAATATGGATTTTCCTGGGAAAAAATGTTAAGGAACATCCTTTCCTGGATAATGACTTGTATATAAGGCAAAATAAATATACAAAAACAAAAATTATCCTCCACACCTTGGGCAATGTTCACACATAGTGTTTTTGATGCATTTTTGTACTTTTGCATTGCTTTCAACAGTGAAAAATGCATTCATCGGGAAATCTCATTTTAACATTTTACTACTTTATCTGGCCATGTGGTGCGTGAGACATCATCAGACACATCCTGTATCATTTATGAAGGAGGGACTTTGAAAGTCACAAACACTATTTTTATAGGGCCATCAGGCAGCCCTTACTATTCTTAAATGACCAGCAGTTGGCTATGCTTTGTTGTTCCCATTATTAAAGAGTGGGACTCCTATACTGTTATTGCATATGCAGTGACTGCAAGGGCTGCCAAAAATTTGGACGTACCCCAATACTCCTTTGAAGAGACATAGAGGAGGGTCTCAGTAAAAAAAAAATGATCCCATTATAAAGGAGTGGATCTCCTATAGTGGTAATGCCCATGCAGTGACTGCAAGGGCTGCCAAAATTTGGGAAAAACCCCAATAACAATTTAAAGACACATAGAGCTGGGTCACAGTAATGAGGACGACATGTTCCCATTTGAAAGGAGAGGGTCTGCTATACAGTTATAGGGTATGCAGTGAGTCCAACGGCTGCCAAAATTTAGGAAAAACCCTACTAACAATTTAAAGACACATAGAGCTGGGTCACAGTAACGACATGTTCCCATTAGAAAGGAGAGGGTCTGCTATACAGTTATAGGGTATGCAGTGAGTCCAACGGCATCCTGAAAACAATGTTCCCATTGTTAGGAAGAGGGTCTCCCATACTGTTTGCCTGTGCAGTGAATGCAACGACTGCCAAAAATTTGGAGGAACTCCAATGTCCCTTGCAAGAGATGTAGAGGTCGGAAGGCCTTCTGAAAACAATGTTCCATTATTAGAAAGTGGGTCTCCCATATTGTTTGCCTATGCAGTGAATGCAACGGCTGCCAAAAATTTGGGGGAACTCCAATGTCCCTTGCAAGAGACGTAGATATGGTGATATGGTAGATATGGTGGTGATATGGTGGGGGTGGATGAGGATGAGGAGAAGGAGGACAAGAGCAAATAGACAAAATCAG
This sequence comes from Phyllobates terribilis, assembly GCF_046119375.1. NCBI lineage: Eukaryota > Metazoa > Chordata > Amphibia > Anura > Dendrobatidae > Phyllobates > Phyllobates terribilis. Next base: position 756,464,113 of record NW_027362761.1, on the reverse strand, counting down.
GAAGCGTATACCCATGTCTTGGTGTGAAGACAGAGGTGCATGGGAATAGAGTTAGACCTCCCCAAAAAAAGAAACTGTATTTGCATTTATGTTAAGCTGCTATCATTCGGTGGTGTTGAGAAGTCTGGCCCAATTCAGCCCTTGATCATTTTTATAAGAGTCAGCCTGTCAGCATTTTTAGTTGACAGGCGGATGCGCCTATCGGTTATAATTCCACCAGCGGCACTAAAAACCCGCTTTGACAAAACGCTAGCGGCAGGGTAGGCCAGGACCTCTAAGGCATAGAGAGCCAGTTCATGCCACGTGTCCAACTTGGATAACCAATAATTATAAGGCACAGAGGAATCATGGAGGATGTTGGTACGGTCGGCAAGGTACTCCCTCAGCATCCTCCGAAACCTTTCCCTCCTTGTGAGAGTACCCCGCGCCTCAGGGCCTGTAAGATGGGAGGGTCTGAGAAAACTGTCCCAGAACTTTGACAGTGTTCCCCTGCCTCTGCTGGATTGCATTTGTGTCTCTCTCGCCTGTACTCCTTGGTTGTCCAACGAACTGTGACCTCTGCTGCCAGCGTTTTCAGATGGAAATTTTTTAATAATTCCGCAACAAGGGCCTTCTCATACTGCCTCATTTTATTAGGCCTGTCCAGCGCAGGAATAAGAGACAGAAAGTTCTCCTTGTAGCGTGGGTCTAGAAGTGTCACCATCAGTGATTACTATCACCCAAAATTTGGACAACGCGAGGGTCATGGGAAAGGGAAAGGCAGCGTAACATAAATTCAGCCATGTGTGCCAGACTGCTAACAGGCAAGACTTCCGTGTCCTCACCAAGAGGATTACTGACCATGCTCTCCTCTTCATCCTCCTCCTCCCTGTCCTCAGGCCATCCACGCTGAACAGACAGTATGACAGTTGTGCAGGTAGTACCGTCTATAGCACAGGAAACTAGCTCTTGTTCTTCCTCCTCCTCTTCCTCATTGTCACCCAATCCACGTTGGGATGAAATGAGGCTGGGCTGTGTGGAATCACCCTGTATGATTACTTGCTCCATCTCATCTTTCTCCGCCTGCAATGCATCCTCTTTAATTGTGAGCAGAGAGCGTTTCAGAAGACAGAGAAGTGGGATGGTGATGCTAATTATGGCATCATCGCTGCTCACCATCTTGGTGGAATCCTCAAAGTTTTGGAGGATGGTACAGATGTCTGACATCCATGTCCACTCCTGAGGTCTTATGTGTGGAGTCTGACCTGAATACCGACGGTCTTGTTGATGCTGGTAGTCAACAACTGCCCTCTTCTCACAAATCCTTCCCAATATCTGCAATGTAAAGTTCCAATGTGTGGGGACATCATGCACCAGTCGGTGAGCTGGAAGCTGGAAATGCTGCTGAATCACGGCAAGGGCAGCAGAAGCTGTAGCTGACTTTCTAACATGGGCACACACGCGGCGTACTTTGACAAGCAGATCCGGCAGATCTGGGTAGGTTTTGAGAAACCACTGAACCATGAGGTTAAGCACATGGGCCAAGAATGGTACCTTTGTGAGCTCGCCTTGCCTCAGAGCCGCCACCATGTTCCGGCCATTGTCACACAAGACCATCCCCGGCTGTAGGGTCAGCGGTGTCAGCCACAGATCTGCCTGCTCTTTCAGAGCTGTCCACAACTCTTCAGCGTTGTGCGCTTTGTCACCTAAGCATATTAGCTTCAGCACAGCCTTTTGCTGCTTGGCCGAGGCAGTGCTGCAGTGCTTCCAGATTGCGACTGATGTGGTCATTTCGGAGATGGAGGCTGAAGAGGAGGAGGAGGTGCAGGAGCTGTAGAATGTGGGGGCAATGATGATTGACCCAGGATCCACAATGCTCGGCGTTGGGAGGATCTGTTCCATCCCAAGATCCGACTGGTTCCTGACTTCCACTATATTAACCCAGTGTGCCATCTGCAAGATGTACCGTTCCTGCCCACAAGCACTTCTCCACGTGTCCGTGGTTAGGTGGACTTTCCCAGTAACTGCGTTGTTGAGGGGACGGCTAATGTTGTGGGACATGTGCTCGTGTAATGTTTGGACGGACACTGGGAGAAATAGTTGCGGCTGGTTGCGGAAAGCTTCCATCTCCACAAGCCTAAAAGGCAACGAGCGCAAGCATTCACGAAATGTGTGAATTAAGTAGTGTGGCCTGTGGGGCGTTGGCTGCGTATTTGCGCTTGCGTTCCAAGGGCTGGGGTAGGGACAACTGAATGCTGCACTGGGACAAGATTGTGGATGTGCTTGCTGATAGTGCTAGTTGAGAATGTGCAACGACACGTGCAGGGCGGGAGGCATCTTCGCATGCGCCATGGACAGGGGATTGGCGTGCACGCACAACAGTAGAAGAAGCAGTGGGGTCACCTGCAGACACTGTTTCTGGACCCTGGGGTTTGGCCCACTTAGTCGGGTGCTTTGCTGCCATTTGCCTGATCATAGTGATGGTGGTCAGGCTGCTAGTTTTGCTACCCCTGCTGATGCTGGCCTGGCAGGTGGTGCAATGGCCTTTTTGGGGTTATCTGCGAGCCTTTAAAAAACAACCAGACTCTGGAAGACATAACAGTTGTACTTGCAACTTCTGTCATGTTGGCGTTACGGGGAACGCTTTCCCACCTTGTGTCTGCGGCCACCACATTGCTTCTTCCTGCCTGTTGTGGTGCTATGCGTCCCTCCCCCTGTGTGCTGCTGTCCTCGCTCTGCATGTGTTTTTACCAGGTTGGGTCAGTTACTATATCATCCACCACCTCGTCTTCCACTTCCGCACCCTGGTCCTTCTCCTGACTATTTGGCAATTGTTTCTCATCATCATCATCCACCTCGTGCGGCAGTAATTGCACTTTACCACTGTTGCCTTCGTGTGACCGTGGATGCTCAAATACTTGGGCATCGCTACACGCGTTCTCCTCTTGATTCACTTGAAGCTGGCTGGGCGAGAGGCCCGGATCTACAAATGGAAAAGTGAACAGCTCTTCTGAGTGTCCAAGTGTGGGATCAGTTGTCTTCAAGCACTCAGCATGGTGGAAGGAAGCAGGATCATGGTGAGGAATATGCGATCCAGACTCACGGCTACTGAGACTTGACCGTGTGGAAGACAGGGTGGTGGTGGTGGCAAAGTGACTGGAAGCATTATCTGCTATCCAACCAACAATATTTCGACACTGCTCTGGGTTCAATAATGGTGTGCTGCAGTCCCCTAGTAATTGGGACAGGAAGATCGAGCGACAAGATGTGGGTGTTTGTTGTGGCACAATTTCAGCTTGCCCACGTTCACGAGAAATGGCTGATAACTGCAATGCAGTTATATGTGATATATCTGACAGAGAACCACAGTTTTAAATTGCAGGCCTGTAGTTAACTAATACTATTCTTCACAGAGACCTAGTGTGAATAGCTTGACCGACACACTGCAATGAAATGGAAGGCAGAAATGGCTGATTTTGAAACGCTGTTATATGTGATATGTCTGACAGAGAACAACGGTTTTAAATAGCAGGCCTGTAGTTTACTAACACTGTTCTTCACAGAGACCTAGTGGGAATAGCTTGACCGACACACTGCAACAAAATGGAAGGCAGAAATGGCTGATTTTGGAGCGCTGTTATATGTGATACATCTGACAGAGAACCATGGTTTTAAATATCAAGCCTGTAGTTTATTAATACTATTCTTCACATCGTGTGAATAGCTTGACTGACACACTGCAACAAAATGGAAGGCAGAAATGGCTGATTTTGGAATGCTGTTATGTGTGATATGTCTGACAGAGAACCACGGTTTTAAATAGCAGGCCTGTAGTTTACTAATACTATTCTTCACAGAGACCTAGTGTGAATAGCTTGACCGACACATTGCAACAAAATAGAAAAGAAGGCCAATATTTTCCACATTCAGTTCAAATTTCTGGATTTTTATCGCTGTAATATGGAAAAGATCTGGCTGTATTCTGCAGTGCTGACAAGCAAATGGATCAGAAAAATGGTGTACTCTGACTTGCTTTAAAAAAAATTGCCCTGGCCCCTGATACCTGGGGCTATGTCTACAAATATCTGTAAGAACTGCAGCAGCAGACAGAACGAACGTTCAATGGACCCTCTTGTACTGTATCATGCATTGCAGTCTGCCACATACACTGTCTGCCTGCCTAACTCCTGCTATCACCACTGAATTAGTCCTCGGAAAAAGACCACTGTTGGTCTAGATGGCTTAGTGCTTAAAAATTATGGATGTCTAACAAAATACTAGATGCAGTAGTTTTTGATGTGTGGTGTATTCATTTTTGCATTAGCTAGTTTGAGTAAAACTGAAGATTTTGTAATGAAAGCTACAAAAGAGTAGTTTCTAGGCACATATTGTGGATTTGTATAGCCAGAAGAAATTTAGTTACAAATTCCATGATACATTATCTCCTATTAACTACTATAAAATGAAAAATGTGAGGGTAAATCAACAGTATAGTGAATAATATTATTTTTTTCGGTTAAACATTGAAAAGTTATACAATTCTGAAGCACCTGTGGGTACACAATTGTCACTACACTCCTACATGAACTCCTTGAGGGGTGTAGTATCCAAAATGGGTTCACTTGTGGGATTTTTCTGCTGTTTTGAGTACTCACGGACTTTGCAAATGCAACATGGCAACAATCTATTCCAGACAGAATGTCACTTTAAAAGTGAAATTGCGCACCTCTCTAACCAAGGCCTGCAATGTGCGCAAATGTTAGTTATACTCCCCCTCCCTCTAGCCTTCTTTCTACCCCAATCCCATCTATCTACAAGGACATAAAGTTATGCGACTAGCTGGCGTTATTTAATTTAGTTGGCAGTAAATCAGATGTCTTTAATTTTTTTAAATGTTCTTTCTTGGCATTGTCGAGAAAAGATTAAAAGTATTTTCCAGGATTTTAAGAAAATTGTCCATGTCGAGGAAATGGTATAAAATAAAATGAAACCTATACTCACTGCGTTATTCCTTTGATGGTCTAGGGCTGCCACTCTAGTGTTGGCTGGAGTGATCACATGTATATGGATGGCATGTCATTACTTAAAGAAGTCAGCAGAGACTGGCACCTGATTCATGAATTAGACTAACAGACTCAAATCTTCACTCCATAGAATTTTTTTCCAGTGCTCCAAAGTCCTGTGGTATGACTTATGCTACACCAGCTCGGTATTGCCTTTGGTGGTCTTAGTAACTTCACAACCATAGAAACCCATTTAATAAACCTTATTTTGCACACTTTTTGTGTTAATGCCACTTTCAAAGGCAGTTTGAAACTCTGCAGAGAGTAATACAACAGAGGATAGGCTATCAGTATTCATCATGTATACAACACTTTGTAGCCCTCTGAATTTGTAGGACATCTATGGCCTATTGCTTGATGGATGAGCTATTTCTCTTAGATGCTTCCACATTACAGATCTAGCAGTTGAGAAATTTAACAAGGGGACTTATTGTAGAGGTACAAGTGCTTCTCACTAAATTTGGGGAGCCATGTAATCTGATGGTGTAGGTCCACTGTGTTTTATCAAGACCGAAGTCAGCGCAGCCGTCTAGCAGGAAATTTTAGAGCACTTCATGCTTCCCTCAAGCTTTTTGGAGATGGAAATTTCATTCTCCAGCAGGACTTGGCACCTGTCAACTGCCAAAAGTACCAATACCTGGTTTAAAAACAACAGTATCACTATGCTTGATTGGCCAGCAAACTCGCCTGACCTTAACCCTATAGAGAATCTATGGAGTATTGTCAAGAGGAAGATGAGAGACTCCAGAACCAACAATGCAGACGAGCTGAAGGCTACTATCAAAGCAACCTGGGCTTCCATAACACCTCAGCAGTGCCACAGGCTGATCGCCTCCATGCCACGCCGCATTGATGCAGTAATTGATGCAAAAGGAGCCCAGACCAAGTATTGAGTGCATTTACTGAACATACATTTCAGTAGACCAACATTTCGGATTTTAAAAACATTTTTCAAGCTGTTGTTATAAAGTATTCTAATTTACTGAGAAAATGACTTTTGTGTTTTCATTGGCTGTAAACCATAATCATCAACATTAACAGAAATAAACACTTGAAATAGACCACTCTGTTTGTAATGACTCTATGTAATATATGAGTTTCACTTTTTGTATTGAAGAACTGAAATAAATTAACTTTTTGATGCTATTCTAATTTAGTGAGAAGGACTTGTATTTACTATGACAGTAACATTTTTAACTCCTTCACCATCTTGCGATTTTCCGTTTTGCGTTTTTTTTAATTATTGTTTTATTTTGAATGGGACAAAAGGGGGGTTATTTGAACTTTCATGTTTTTTTAAATTTTTGAAAACTTTTTTTTTACTTTTTACTTGCTTCAATAGGCCTCTTAGGAGACTTGAAGCTGCGATCGTCTGATCGCAGGGATCTTCTGCAGACCCTAGACTGTCATGACAACCCATTGGCATCCCGCATTCATGTGACTGGGGCACCGATGGGCCTGCTTCCAGTTTGCGCGAGTTAAATGCCGCTGTCAGAGATTGACAGCGGCATTTGACATGAATAGTATGTTTGAATAAAATATCAAAATGGTAATAATTACATATTTTAAAATACATTAAAAACCAATAAGGGAAATTGTCCTCAATAAGGATGAACAGACCAATGGAAGTTCGGGTTGTGGTACACGACTAGTGTTGAGTAGTGTTGAGCCACCCCCGTAGTGTTCGGGTTCGGTTCGGTTCGTCGAACACCGGGATGTTCGAGGAACTGTTCGTCGAACTGTTCGTCGAACACCTTAGAACACCGTCGAACACCGTTAAAACCAATGGCAGGCAAACAAAAACACATAGAAACACATAGAAAACACCTGCAAAGGTGTCCAAAAGCTGACAAACTGCTCAGAAGACACTCTCTTTAAAAAAGCCGGCCGGCAAATTCAGCAGCGGCATACACCGGTACCTGACAATTTAGACAAGAAGGAATAGAGCATCACACATAGATTAGATAGATAGAAACATGTCAGTCACACATATAAGAAGCACAGTGACAGTGTTGGTTACTGCACTTGTCATTTAGTGTAAAGGATTTATTAAAAAAAATATTAGTGTTTTCATGCACCGTCTCTTTAAAAAAGCCGGCCGGCAATTCAGCATCTGTACCCGACAATTTAGAACAGAAAGAATAGAGCTTCACACATAGATTAGATAGATAGAAACATGTCAGTCACATATATAATAAGTACAGTGATAGTGTTGCTTACTGTACTTGTCATTTAGTGTAAAGGATTTATTTAAAAAAATAATAGTGTTTTCATGCACTGTCTCTTTAAAAAAGCCGGCCGGCAATTCAGCAGCGGTACCCGACAATTTAGAACAGAAAGATAGAGCATCACACATAGATTAGATAGATAGAAACATGTCAGTCACATATATATGAAGTACAGTGATAGTGTTGGTTACTGTACTTGTCATTTAGTATTAAAATAAAGGATTTATTATTAAAAAAATTGGCGTGGGGTTCCCCTTAATTTTAGGCTCTAGCGGAGGTTAAGCAGACGGCTGGGGCAGATGTTTGAAGCCTGGGAAGGGGGTAATACCCACGGAGCTTCCCAGGCTACTAATATCAGCCCCCAGCTGAATACATAGCCTTTACTAGCTATTAAAATGGGGGACCCCCCAAAAAAAATGACGTGGGGTCCACCCTAATTTAATAGCTAGCAAAGGCTAGGCAGACAGCTGGGGGCTGATATTAATAGCCCAGGAAGGGAGCCATGAATATTGGCCCCCTCCCAGGCTAGAAACACCAGCCGTCAGCCGCCCCAGAAATGGCGCATTCATAGGATGCGCCAATTCTGGCACTTAGCCTCGCTCTTCCACGCTGCCCTGGTGCGGTGGCAGGGGGTAATAGGGTTGGGGTTGATCTCAGCTTATAATGCCAGCTGACATCAAGCCCAGGTTAGTAATGGAGAGGCGTCTATAAGACACCCCCATTACTAACCCCATAGTCAAAGTTAAAAAAAACACAAACACCCAGAATAAAGTCCTTTAATTGAAATAAAGACACAATCCTTTATTGTTCTAAATTAAACCATACTTACCATGACGCCCATTCCAGCTGAAGCCAACGATCTCCTGCAATAAAAGAAAAATAATAAAGCAACCTCATCCTTACCTTTCCATGGTTCCCACGACAGCTTCAGCTCTGCTACATCGAGATGACAGGCTGGACCGCAGCAGAACGCTGCCATCCAGCCTGTCATCCCGCAGACACTGAGAAGCGCAGGCTTGCTTGCGCTGCTCAGCGTCTCTCTGTGACGACATCCAGATGAGCCGAGTTCATGTCCAATGAACTCGGCTCACCTCATGCACGTCACTGACAGCGTGGGAAGATTCTCACGCAGAAGCGCTGATTGCAGGAGAATTTTCCCACGCTGTCAGTGACGTGCAGGAGGTGAGCTGAGTTCATTGGACATGAGCTCACCTCATGCACATCACTGACAGCGTGGGAGAATTCTCCTGCACTCAGCACTTCAGCGTGAGAATTTTCCCACGCTGTCAGTGACGTGCATGAGGTGAGCCGAGTTCATTGGACATGACCTCGGCTCATCTGGATGCCGTCACAGCGAGACAGTGAGGAGCGCAAGCATGCCTGCGCTTCTCAGTGTCTGCGGGATGACAGACTGGATGGCAGCGTTCTGCTGCGGTCCAGCCTGTCATCTCGATGTAGCAGAGCTGAAGCTGTCGTGGGAACCATGGAAAGGTAAGGATGAGGTTGGTTTATTATTTTTCTTTTATTGCAGGAGATCGTTGGCTTCAGCTGGAATGGGTGTGATGGTAAGTATGGTTTAATTTAGAACAATAAAGAATTGTGTCTTTATTTCAATTAAAGGACTTTATTCTGGGTGTTGTGTTTTTTTTAAATACTTTACTAGAAATTCATGGCGGTCATGTCTAATACTGGCGTGACCCCATGAATTTTGGGCTTGGGGCCAGCTGATAATACCAAGCTGGCCCTAACCCCTTTATTACCCAGTGAGCCACCGCACCAGGGCCCTGGATGAGTTGGGTACAGCGCCAGAAGAAGGCGATTCTATGAACGCGCCATTTTCCGGGGTGGCTGCGGACTGCAATTTGTAGCGGGGGGGGCCCAGAAAGCTTGGGCCTCCCTGCGCTGCAGATTCCAGCCCCCAGCTGCCTAGTTGTACCTGGCTGGACACAAAAATAGGGCGAAGCCCCACGTACTTTTTTTTTAATTATTTCATGAAATTCATGAAATAATTAAGAAAAAAAGGGCTTCCCTATATTGTTGTGTCCGGCCAGGTACAAATAGGCAGCTGGTGGTTGGGGGCAGCCCGTTCCTGCCTGCTGTACCTGGCTGGACACAAATATAGTGCGAAGCCCCACTTCAATTTTTTTAAATTATTTCAGGAAATTCATGAAATAATTTAAAAAAAATTGACGTGGGGCTTCGCACTATATTTGTGTCCAGCCAGGTACAGCAGGCAGGAACGGGCTGCCCCCAACCACCAGCTGCCTATTTGTACCTGGCCGGACACAACAATATAGGGAAGCCCTTTTTTTCTTAATTATTTCATGAAATAATTTAAAGAAAATTGACGTGGGGCTTCGCCCTGTTTTTGTGTCCAGCCAGGTACAACTAGGCAGCTGGGGGCTGGAATCCGCAGCGCAGGGAGGCCCAAGCTTTCTGGGCCACCCCCGCTGCAAATTGCAGTCCGCAGCCACCCCGGAAAATGGCGCGTTCATAGAAGCGCCATCTTCTGGCGCTGTACCCAACTCATCCAGGGCCCTGATGCGGTGGCTCACTGGGTAATAAAGGGGTTAAGGCCAGCTTGGCATTATCAGCTGGCCCTAAGCCCGAAATTCATGGGGTCACGCCAATATTAGACATGACCACCACGAATTTCTAGTAAAGTATTTAAAAAAAACACAACACCCAGAAAAAAGTCCTTTAATTGAAATAAACACACAATTCTTTATTGTTCTAAATTAAACCATACTTACCATCACGCCCATTCCAGCTGAAGCCAACGATCTCCTGAAATAAAAGAAAAATAATAAAGCAACATCATCCTTACCTTTCCATGGTTCCCATGACAGCTTCAGCTCTGCTACATCGAGATGACAGGCTGGACCGCAGCAGAACGCTGCCATCCAGCCTGTCATCCCGCAGACACTGAGAAGCGCAGGCTTGCTTGCGCTCCACAGTGTCTCTCTGTGAGGGCATCCAGATGAGCCGAGTTAATGTCCAATGAACTCGGCTCACCTCATGCACGTCACTGACAGCGTGGGAAAATTCTCCTGCACTCAGCGCTTCAGCGTGGGAGAATTCTCACACTGAAGCGCTGAGTGCAGGAGAATTCTCCCACGCTGTCAGTGACGTGCAGGAGGTGAGCTGAGTTCATTGGACATGAGCTCACCTTATGCACGTCACTGACAGCGTGGGAAAATTCTTCTGCACTCAGCGCTTCAGCGTGGGAGAATTCTCACGCTGAAGCGCTGAGTGCAGGAGAATTCTCCCACGCTGTCAGTGACGTGCATGAGGTGAGCTGAGTTCGTTGGACATGAGCTCACCTTATGCACGTCACTGACAGCGTGGGAGAATTCTCCTGCACTCACCGCTTCAGCGTGAAAATTTTCCCACGCTGTCAGTGACGTGCATGAGGTGAGCCGAGTTCATTGGACATGAACTCGGCTCATCTGGATGTCGTCACAGAGAGACGCTGAGCAGCGCAAGCAAGCCTGCGCTTCTCAGTGTCTGCGGGATGAGAGGCTGGATGGCAGCGTTCTGCTGCGGTCCAGCCTGTCATCTCGATGTAGCAGAGCTGAAGCTGTCGTGGGAACCATGGAAAGGTAAGGATGAGGTTGCTTTATTATTTTTCTTTTATTGCAGGAGATCGTTGGCTTCAGCTGGAATGGGCGTGATGGTAAGTATGGTTTAATTTAGAACAATAAAGAATTGTGTGTTTATTTCAATTAAAGGACAGTGTGAATGTACAATTTTCATAGTCATGAAAATACAGAAAAATCTTTAAATGAGAAGGTGTGTCCAAACTTTTGGTCTGTACTGTAGATACAGATAAAAATGATTTTTAATTTGCAACCAGGTGGAGGTCAGTATAGATGGACTAATAGACCAAGTCCCACACACCGCTAGAAGCCCAAATATTTTTTCAGAGCTAGATGCAGATAAAAATTATTTTTAATTTGCAACCTGATGGAGGTCAGTATAGATGGACTAATAGACCAAGTCCCACACTCTGGTAGAAGCCCAAATATTTTTTCAGAGCTAGATGCAGAAAAAAATTATATTCAATTTGCAACCTGATGGAGGTCAGTATAGATGGACTAATAGAACAAGTCCCACACACTGCTAGAAGCCCAAATATTTTTTCAGAGCTAGATGCAGAAAAAAATTATATTGAATTTGCAACCTGGTGGAGGTTAGTATAGATGGACTAATAGAACAAGTCCCACACACTGCTAGAAGCCCACATATTTTTTCAGAGGTAGATGCAGAAAAAAATTATATTCAATTTGCAACATTGTGGAGGTCAGTATAGATGGACTAATAGACCAAGTCCCACACACTGCAAGAAGTCCAAATATTTTTTCAGAGCTAGATGCAGAAAAAAATTATATTCAATTTGCAACCTGATGGAGGTCAGTATAGATGGACTAATAGAACAAGTTCCACACACTGCTAGAAGCCCAAATATTTTTTCAGAGCTAGATGCAGAAAAAAATTATATTGAATTTGCAACCTGATGGAGGTCAGTATAGATGGATTAATAGAACAAGTCCCACACACTGCTAGAAGCCCAAATATTTTTTCAGAGCTAGATGCAGAAAAAAATTATATTCAATTTGCAACCTGGTGGAGGTCAGTATAGATGGACTAATAGAATGATGCTATGCCCAAAAGGTTTTACTTCACTAGGTGCAGTAAAAAAATTGGTATTCTATACACAGGTGGTGTAGCTTGCAACACAGATAGGCTACTCCACTGACTAACACACTCTGCAATAGGCCAAAAAGGATTAGCTTTGCTAGATTTAGCCAAATGCTGTGAAAAAAACTTGCACAGCACTGGCACAGACCTGCCTGGCAAAATCTGATAGGAATTGATGTAACTTAGTCCTGAAAAGGACTGCAATTACAATTAGTCTTTACTCCCAACCTATCTATTTAAGAGCACAGACCTGCCTGATAAAAGTCGTAGGAAATGCTGTAACCTAGTCCTTAAAAGGACTGCAATCACAACTATTCCCTACTCCCAAGCTATCTGTAGATTTGTGCAAAAATTGGCTTGAAATTAACAAGGTATAGCGCACACAGCAACAGCGGTGCCGTCTAACATGCAGCTGCAGCAGTGAGAAAATGGTGGCGACGGGGAAAATGGCTGGGTCTTATAGGGCAAGGACATGTGACATACACTGCCAATGACACATGCCCTTGCTTTTGTGAAAAAAAGCACTTCGCTCCGTGTGTGCGCTGCTGATAGGCTGACAGATTGCACCTCCCCACTGTAAATGCGGGAAAGAGAAAAAAAAATGGAGATCTTCATTATTCCTGCAGAGATCCATCCCCTGCCCCTCCCCCCGCCCCGCTGTACACTCAAACTGCGTATTAACATTAATTTTCATCATTACTGAGAAAAAATCCAGTTATGAACAGCCGATTTTTTTTCAAATCGTTCGTGTTCGCCGAACGGCTCGAACACCGCCCAAAACAGCTCGAATTTGAGATTGGCGAACAGTTCGAGTCGAACAACCCTCATCTCTATACACGACCCAAACTTTATTCCAAAGTTTGGTTCAGGTACCAGAATTGTATCCAAACTTGAACCAGAACCCGAGCCCCATTGCAAACAATGGGGTCCCGTACTTTTGAGCTGGAAAATCTCTCTCTTTCCTGGGAACTCCTGACATTGCGACAGACTTCCCCCGAAACTCCAAATATTGCAACGCACTTCCGGGAGAAGTCCTTGTGTTCGGCATTTAACACCGGACACTAACTGTCTGGTACAAACTCCAAACTTTTAAGTTCGGGTTTTCTCATCTCTAGTCCTCAACTAGACAACGCAGGCCATGGAAGTTTCATAATATAACATATATTCTCTGTGACAGAGTCACTGGTGTTATATGCGAGGGGAGGTATGTGTCACTTCGGCTTCTAACCTGGGTGAACTGAAACCTACAAACTTTCCTCCAGCATGTTATATGTTGGGGGTTAATTCCCTAAAGAGTGTGGTTTTATGTAAATGGCAAAGAGGGTGGGAAGTCATTCACCCTACCTCCCCTCAGGGTGTAGATGATCAAGCTTAAATGCTCAGTTTTTTTTTTTTTTTTCTGTTGTTGTGTTTGGATAGGCAAGGTCTCCAGTCTAGAAGGCCATAGCTCAGGAAGGAGCTGAAGGCTGTGATACAACCAGTGTGGGCGAACCCCACAATCCTCTCGACTGTGCTTTCATTTAACTTTTGTTTTGTCGTTTTGCCAGTAAAGCCATGTTTGTTTTTGCTGGAGCTGCAGAGCTTTATGGTACATAATAAAGCCCACAGAGAAAACCCGGTTCCTGAGTCTACTTCCGAAAACAGCCGAGTGAGTCATCCTACCACAGTTGGTGAAGGAGTGCATGCAAGATTCCAGGAACATGTGTACCTGCCACAGAGACAGGTGGATGTCCTGGGTAAAGGCCTCTAGCCAGCCAAAGATGTCCGGCAGCATGGAGGATCTAATTAAACACCTGGTGTAGAGCCAGCAAGCACAACACCAGCAACATCAGCAATTATTGCAGCAGCAACAAATGACGCAACAAGAGACCACCAAGCTGTTGATGCAAGAGATCCAGCTGCAGAAACAGCAGCTACAGGAGCAGCAACTGCAGATTGAGTTACTTGCAGAGGTGGTCTGTGGCAGGGCGAAGGCTCCAACAAGTCCAGGTGATGACTCACACATCAAGAAGACAGTAAGGAGAGCATTACAGAAGATGACCCCGGGTGATGATGTTGAGGCGTAACTGACTGTTTTTGAAAGGGTGGGGGAACGGGAGAGATTGCTGCGGGAGCAGTGGAGGAGGTTCTGGCGCCATATTTGACTGGGGAGCCGCAGAAGGCCTTTTACGTTCTGACTTTACAAGAAGCAAAGGAATATGCCAAATTAAAAACCGAGATATTGGCACGCTCGGGAGTGACTATGTCTTGCAGAGCGCAAAGGGTCCACCACTGGGCATATGCTGGCGACAAACCCCCACGCTCACAGATGTATGACTTGCTACATCTAGTCCAGAAGTGGCTGCAGCCATAGTCTTCCTCTCCCGCCCAGATGGTTGAGCGTGTGGTGATGGACAGGTTCTTCCATTCCCTACCCAGGCCGGTGCAGACCTGGGTTGCCCAGGGTGACCCTCGGAATGCAGACGACCTCGTGGGTCTGATAGAGGGGTACCAAGTGGTCGAAAAATCCCTAGGGAAATCTGACATAGCCACCTCCCTGTACTGGAGTTCCCAAAAGGGGACGAGTTCACCACAGAAGGGAGTCAGAGCCACAACTGGGGGGCGTCCCTCTTCCACTGAAGGTGCCGCAAGGACTGTTGTTAAGGATGTTGTCTATTGGCGGTGTCACAATCCATGATACATAGCTGCCCAGTGTCATATGTCTGCTGAACCAATCAAAGCCTAGGCAGACGATGTTCATATTATGATTACCCAGCTTGCAGTGTGGACTGTCAACCCAGCGAGGGGCCGCAGGCTTGTGCTGTATCAATTAATGGAGCGATGGTTCTGGGGCTGTTGGACTCTGGGAGTCTAGTAACCTTAGTCAGTGCCACCCTTTCCCATCAGCTGATCCCTACCAAATCTGTGGGCATCCACTGAATACATGGGGGCGCCAAGAACTACCCGGTGACCAGCTTGACAGTCGGAACAGACTGTGGCACAATCCCAAGAGGTTGGGGTGGTTAATGACCTAATACATCCCTTCATATTGAGGCATGATTTTCCCTTGTTCTGGGACATGTGGGGGAAGGGATCCAGACGAAGTCATGTGGACAAAAGTCAGGACCCTAGAGAAATACCCTGGTCGACATTGGAAGTGGATGAGTTCCCACTGTGTGTACTTATCAGCGATGAGGACGAGACTGTGACCGTGATGGCCGACTTCCCTGAATTAGAGGTGCCTGGAGAGAACTTTGGGTCAGCTCAAGTTTGGGACTTGACCTTGAAAGGGGCGTGGGACAATGTTACTGTTTGCAATGGTATTGCTCAAGAGCCGGGGGCGGACACCAGGTACCCACACTTTGCAGTTCAAGGGGAGCTATTATACCGGGTGACCAAACTAAAAAGTGAAGAGATAGTGGAACAGCTGTTAGTCCCAGGGCCATACTGTTGAAGGATATTAGACATGGCCCACTCACATATTCTGGGGGGACACCTAGGGGTTGAAAAAACCCAGGATAGAATAATGAGGAGGTTCTATTGGCCAGGATGTTACCTGGAAATCTTAAACTATTGTAGGTCCTGCCCCACCTGCCAGATAACCGCGCTAACCTCCCACTTCTGTAGTCCTTTAGTTCCACTACCTGTACTAGAGGTTCCCTTTGAGAGGATTGGTATGGACCTCGTGGGTCCGTTAGTTAAATCGGCTCGGGGCCACCAATACATCCTTGTGGTCATGAACTATGCCACCCGGTACCCCGAAGCGGTACCCCTGAGGAACTCGTCCAGTAAAAGTATAGCCCGAGAGCTGGTCCACATTTTTGCTTGGACTGGTCTGCCAAAAGAGATTTTGACAGACCAAGGAACCCCCTTCATGAGAAAGGAGATGAAGGAGCTATGCAGAGTCCTTCAGATTTCTCAAAGTCGGACCTCAGTTTACAATCAGCAGATGGACGGCCTAGTGGAACGCTTCAACAAGACTTTAAAGGCGATGCTCAGGAAAGTCGTTGAAAAGGATGGGCAAGACTGGGACTACCTGCTCCCATTTCTACTTTTCTCCATCAGAGAAGTTCCTCAAGCCTCCACTGGCTTCTCTCCATTTGAGCTCCTGTATGGAAGGCATCCAAGAGGTCTCCTAGACATCACCAAGGAAACCTGGGAGGCCGAAATCACGCGAAGGTGATGCCCATCGTGAAGGAAATCTCCTCCAGGTGCAGGAAGCCCAGGCGAGGGTGTATAACTGGTTGGCAAGACTGAAACAGTTGCAGCCCGGAGATCGCGTTCCGATTCTCAATCTTACCATTGAAAGTAAGTTCCTGGCCAAGTGGCAAGGCCCATGTGAGGTGGTGGAGAAACTCGGTGAAGTGTACTATAGAGTCCACAAGCCTTGCCGAAGAAAGCCACACCAGACGTACCATGTAAACCTGCTGAAGCTGTGGCGAGATCGGGACCCCGTGGGAACTCCTTGCCTGGGGGCTACTCCCGAAGGCGAGGTGGAAGATATCACGATAGCGGAGACCCTTTTGCCAGCCCAAAAAGAACATGGTAGAACATGACGTGCTAACAGAGCCGCATGTAAGGGTGAATCTGAAGCCATACAGGATTCCTGTAGCACGCAGGGAGGTAATCTCAGTCGAGGTGAAGAGGATTTTAGACCTCGGTGTGATAGAGGAATCGAAGAGTGGATGGTCGAGCCCCATCGTCCTCTTGCCAAAACCCAATGGAGAGTGGAAGTTTTGTAACGACTACCGCCGGCTGAATGAGGTGTCCAAGTGCGATGCATACCCGATGCAGCTCTCGTCCTGCGAGAAAAACTACGCAATTGTAGAAAAAGAGTGCTTAGCCACAAAATGGGCCGTAGATACACTGAGATACTACCTACTAGGCCGGAAATTTAAACTGGTATCAGACCATGCCCCTTTGAGATGGTTGAGAGAAAAGAAAGGTAAAAATGCCCGGGTAACTAGATGGTTCTTAAGTCTCCAGGACTTTAATTTTCACGTGGAGCATAGACCTGGGAAGTTTCACGGGAACGCTGATGCCCTCTCTAGAATTCCCTGCCTGGTGTCTGAAGATGCCCAAACCCCTGACTTTGGGCAGAGGGGGGGAGTATGTGACAGAGTAACTGGTGTTAAATGCAATAGGAGGTATGTGTCACTCTGCCTGCTAGCCTTTGTGTACTGAAAGCAACAAACTTTCCTCCAGCATGTTATATGTTGGAGAAAAATTCCCTAAAGGGTGTGGTTTTATGTGAATGGCAAAGAGGGTGGGAAGTCATTCACCCTACCTTCCCTCAGGGTGTAACTGAGCACGCTTAAATGCTAGTTTTTTTTCTGTTGTTTTTGGAGAGGCAAGTTCTCCAGGCTGAAGGGAAATGAATATTCCCTCTTCTCCACTCCCATGGGCGTGGAGAAGAATGAATATTCATTCTCTTTAGTAGCGGGCATGGAGGAGAGCTGAGCCGAAGCTCCTGCTGACAGTGCCCGCTACTAAAGAGAATGCATATTCACTGCTCTCCACACCCATAGTCCCGGCGTGGAGAGGAAGTGAATATGCCGGCAGCTCACAGCAATGTCTGAGAGCGCATGGCTGTGACGCCATGCGCTGCTCAGATGCTGACATGAGCTGCTGCAGCAGAACAGGATGCAGCACTGGAGCAGAGGTGAGGAAGGTGAGTATAAGTGTTTATTTTTTTATGTGTGCAGTGATGGGGCCATACATACCAGGATTGGAGGATGAGGAGGCCATGCATACCAGGATTGGAGGATGAGGAATCCATGCATACCGGGATTGGAGATAAGGGTTCCATGCATACCAGGATTGGGGATGAGTGGGCAATACTTAACAGGATGGGGAAATTTACCAGTAGCTGCTGCATTTCCCACCCTAGGCTTATACTCGAGTCAATAAGTTTTCCCATTTTTGTGGTAAAATTAGGTACCTCGGCTTATACTCGGGTGGGCTTATAGTTGAGAGTATGCGGTATATCCCAGTGTATCACAGAAGCTTTGGTCAACATCAAAAGGTAAAAGAGTATTAACTGTTGCTGTGTAGGACCAAATGTGCTCAAAACATACCACAAAAAAATGGTATTGTTTATTAATGGTCACTGAAATAAGTATAATAGACCAAGGAGTGTGACCCATATAGAATAAAGTAATAAGTTGATCTACAAACTGCATTCATATCTATACCAGAGATAGCACACACTGTCCCACCATCAAGTAATGACCTGCATGGAAAGCAAGAAGTTGCCAAAGAAAGTGATTAGATACTAACCCCATGGTTACTACCACATGCCCAACATGTGTTTCGCCTACAGCTTTCACCAGGGAAACATGTATTTTAAAATATTTCATCAATAAAATTTTGATATTTTTTTCAAACAAACTATTCACGTATCACATTTATAGGTTTGTATATTATAGCGGACACACAATATTTAAATATTTGTTAATTTGTGTTAAAAGCTGCATTTAACATGTTAACAGCCATTAGACGCACATGACAGCTGATCAGATCAGCTGTCATGTGCAGGCAAAGATGTGCAAATTCGTACACTTTGCAATTTGATTTGCAAGGATGCAAAAAATGCCTTGCACAATGGCGTACATGGAAATCACAGGGTCATACCTCCCAAGTATTGAAATCAGGGAAAGGGACAACATATTACATCAGGTACCCAGTAATTATGCCAATACTGAAGCCCCTTAGTGTTCTCACCCCCTATTATACCCTTTCCATTACCCTTATAGAGTATAATGCTCTAAAAAATGCCCCCATACTGCATGATACCCCCCACAGCCCCTCCTCACATAATGATGACACCACAGTGCCTCCAACAAAGTAGGATGCCGCTACAGTATCCCCAACATAGTATAATTCCTTCCATAGTATGATGTATCTAAAGTCCAGCCCCACACATAGTATGATGGTGTCATGATTCCTCCTATTGGCGTGTCTGGATGCAGTAAGTGACAGTTCAGCCATCTAATCTAGGACTGAGGTATGCTGGGCTGTCAGTATGGTGATGTACAGCTCAGCCACTCAATTGCAGGCTGGGGTGTGCTGAATTGTCAGTGTTTTTAGTCACAGTCCAGCCGCCCAATCAGGACTGGGGTGTGCAGGGTTTCCTCTATGTTTCTGCTGTTCGGAATGATTACCTGGCTATTTAGCTTGCTCTCTGCCTCCAATTACTGCCAGTTGTAGCTTACCTCAAGTGTTTGTATTTGCTATGTGCCCTTAGTTCTTATATTCTGATCTTTGATGTCCAACCTTGGATTTGCCTTGACCATCTGTTTGCCTAGACCTTTTGTCTTGATCTGTTACCGTCCTCGAATTCTGACCTCGGACTGTGACCTGACAACACCTCTGTCTTTCTCCTTAGTTTACAACAAACTCTCTTGGTATCTGACCACAGACCTCTTGATTACCCTGCCTCACTGCTTGTACGTGAGGCAAGGTAGTCACAGGGTAGTCACAAATGGCTCCACAGCTACCCTATATATAGCATGGAGCACAACTAGAGTTTGAAGGGCTCCGGTGCAAGATTTGAACTGGGGCCCCCCATCCTGATCTTATATATATACATTAAAGAACAGCGGCAGAATCGGGAATGGGAGATATACATACCAGGATAAGGGATATATGCCAGGATGGAGGATTTATATATGTATATATATAATAATTTGATATATATACAGTACAGACCAAAAGTTTGGACACACCTTCTCATTTAAAGATTTTTCTGTATTTTCATGACTATGAAAATTGTACATTCACACTGAAGGCATCAAAAAAATGAATTAACACACGTGGAATTATATACTTAACAAAATAGTGTGAAACAACTGAAAATATGTCTTATATTCTAGGTTCTTCAAAGTAGCCACCTTTTGCTTTGATGACTGCTTTGCACACTCTTGGCATTCTCTTGATGAGCTTCAAGAGGTAGTCACCGGAAATGGTCTTCCAACAATCTTGAAGGAGTTCCCAGAGATGCTTAGCACTTTTGCCTTCACTCTGCGGTCCAGCTCACCCCAAACCATCTCGATTGGGTTCAGGTCTGGTGACTGTGGAGGCCAGGTCATCTGGCGTAGCACTCTATCACTCTCCTTCTTGGTCAAATAGCCCTTACACAGCCTGGAGGTGTGTTTGGGGTCATTGTCCTGTTGAAAAATAAATGATGGTCCAACTAAACGCAAACTGGATGGAATAGCATGCTGCTGCAAGATGCTGTGGTAGCCATGCTGGTTCAGTATGCCTTCAATTTTGAATAAACCCCCAACAGTGTCACCAGCAAAGCACCCCCACACCATCACACCTCCTCATCCATGCTTCACGGTGGAAACCAGGCATGTAGAGTCCATCCGTTCACCTTTTCTGCGTCGCACAAAGACACGGTGGTTGGAACCAAAGATCTCAAATTTGGACTCATCAGACCAAAGCACAGATTTCCACTGGTCTAATATCCATTCCTTGTGTTCTTTAGCCCAAACCTGTCTCTTCTGCTTGTTGCCTGTCCTTAGCAGTGGTTTCCTAGCAGCTATTTTACCATGAAGACCTGCTGCACAAAGTCTCCTCTTAACAGTTGTTGTAGAGACGTGTCTGCTGCTAGAACTCTGTGTGGCATTGACCTGGTCTCTAATCTGAGCTGCTGTTAACCTGCGATTTCTGAGGCTGGTGACTCAGATAAACTTATCCTCAGAAGCAGAGGTGACTCTTGGTCTTCCTTTCCTGGGGCGGTCCTCATGTGAGCCAGTTTCTTTGTAGCGCTTGATGGTTTTTGTAACTGTACTTGGGGACACTTTCAAAGTTTTCCCAATTTCTCGGACTGACCTTCATTTCTTAAAGTAATGATGGCCACTCGTTTTTCTTTACTTAGCTGCTTTTGTCTTGCGATAATACAAATTCTAACAGTCTATTCAGTAGGACTATAAGCTGTGCATCCACCTGACTTCTGCACAACACAACTGATGGCCCCAACCCCATTTATAAGGCAAGAAATCCCACTTATTAAACCTGACAGGGCACACCTGTGAAGTGAAAACCATTTCCGGTGACTGCCTCTTGAAGCTCATCAAGAGAATGCCAAGAGTGTGCAAAGCAGTCATCAATGCAAAAAGTGGCTACTTTGAAGAACCTTGAATATAAGACATATTTTTCAGTTGTTTCACACTGTTTTGTTAAGTATATAATTCCACATGTGTTAATTAATAGTTTTGATGCCTTCAGTGTGAATGTACAATTTTCAAAGTCATGAAAATACAGAGAAATCTTTAAATGAGAAGGTGTGTCCAAACTTTTGGTCTGTACTGTATAATAAATCCTCCATCCTGGCATATATCCCTCATGCTGGTATATATGACCCTCATCATGGCCCCATCTTGGTATATATATCCCCCATTCAGGTATATGTCCCTTATCCTGGTATGTATATCTCCCATTCCCGATTCTGCCGCTGTTCTTTAATGTATGGAAAAAAATAAATCATTATGCTCACCTGGGGTGTACATAGAAGTCATGGGCCCTCTAGCAGAAGTATAATGCACTCCCCATAGTCCTCCATATAGTATAATGCACCCCCATAGCCCTCCATATAGTACAATGCACCCCCATAGTCTTCTATATAGTATAATGCACCCTCCATAGTCCTCCATATAGTATAATGCACCCCCCATAGCCCTTCATATAGTATAATGCACCCCGTAGTCCTCCATATAATATAATGCACCCTCCATAGTCCTTGATATATAATGTACAACCCATAGTCCTCCATATAGTATAATGCAAAGCTCATAATCCTCCATATAGTATAATGCACAGCCCATAGTCATCCATGTAATAGTATGGCCACTGTGTACTCACTGATTTAAAAAAACTTAAATAAATACTCATCTTCCATCTGCTTCCGTGCCATGCGTGGTCCTCTTCTGAAGCCGGCAGCTGACTTCAACGTGCAAGCGACGGGAACACATAACATCACTGCCATGCGCCCCAAGTCACGTGTACGCCGACATCAGCTGATGGCCTCTGATTTGACAGCAGCGTGTATTACTGCGCATGGACCAGACGGGTCTCTATGCTGCAATACACTTCAGCTGAATGTGCTTCCGAGCCCAATAGTTGGAGGCCACGTGTACCTAAACCTATCTCAAACGGAGTTCAATACACTCTTAGGAGACATTACAGAGTTTTACCCATCTTTTCAAGGCAATCAGAGGCTTTGCATTATTGAAATTCGATTCAAATTGCTTGGAAAACCTTGACGAAGCTGGTAAGTTTTAATTTTAAATAATTAGCTTATCGCTGGTAGATACCAATTGAATACCAGTGCTCTGCATACCTATATGTGTACATTGTACAAATAAATTCAGAGGCTCACAATGCCAGAAGCATGAAGACTTCTTCCATCCATGGCAAGTCTCTGCTTGAAAAGCAATGAGTCAGAGATGTCTGTGGACTAGATTCTGCTCTCTCCCCACTTTTCTCTTCACCTCTACGCAAATCACACGCAGTAATAACGCCCTTTGGTGACCTACGTAGAAATAGTACTATCTCTTTGTGCACCCAACAGTAAGTGTCCTCAACAGTAACAGTGAACCTTTGATGCCTCCACACACAATACTAGTGCCTCATCTGTTTCTATACACAATAATAGTGCCCTCTTTGTGCCTCCATGTGGTAAAAGTGACCCCCACAGTAACAATGCCTTCTCTATACTTCCACATATTAAAATTAACCTCTCTGTGCCTCCACACAGTTATGTGCCCCCACCTGGTAATAGTCCCCCCTATTTACCTCCATAAGATACCTCTTTTCGTGCACCCAACAGTAAGTGTCCCCAACAGTAACAGTGCTCCTTTTATGTCTCTACAAAGTACTAGTGCCTCCTCTACCCCGCTTCACAGTAATAAAGACCTCTGTGACTCAATATTGTAATAGTACCCTGACACAGTAATAGTACTCCTTTGTGACTCAATACGTAAATATTGTCCTCTGGGACATCACTTAGTAATGTGCCTCCACATGATAATAGTTCCCCCTCTGAACCTCCCTATTATACCTCCCTTTCTGCAGCTAACAGTAAAAGTGTTCTGTGTCTCCATGTTGCAATAATGCCCCTACACATAAATAGGGCTCTCTGGGCCACAACATAGTAATAGTGTCCCCAAATTGAAATAGAACCCACTCTGTGTATCTACATGATAATGTTTTCTCTGTGCCTCCACAAGGTAAGAGGAAACCTTTTGTAACTCCACAAATTAATATTGCCCCCTCTGTTACATACACTAATAGTGTCTCCCTTTGTGCCTCCACATGGTAATGATGTCCTTTGTGCCTTCATTTGATAGTAGTGCTCCCACACAGTAATAATGCCTCCACAGATAAATAGTGATCTCTGGGCCGCCACATGATAATAGTGGCGCCACATGGTATTAGTAACCCCTCTATGCCTGCGAATAGTGCTTCCATATGGTAATAATGCCCCCTATATGCCTCGACATGGTAAAAATACCTCCTCTATGCCTCCAAGTAATAATAGTACCATTTCTTTGCATGTACAGGATAACAGTTTTCCCTCTAGCCTAATAGTACCCCCTCTCTGCTTCCGTACAGTAATAGTGATCCCTCTATGTCCTCATACAGCAATAGTGCCACCTTTGTGCCTCGCCCTTACTAGACTCTTGAAGTCCATGGAGGAGTCTTCAAAGGGGCACCAGCAAAGGTCTTTGTGCAGATTAATTAATGCACTGCTGCCTCCTTCCCCTCACACTTTATTCATCTCCTGAATCACCTTTGGTTTTGTTTGCCTGTGGAGAGCTTGCCACCCTCAGCTTAAGGCCTTGGCCCCACTATCAGTATTTGGTCAGTATTTTTTCTCAGGAGTGGGAGCCAAAACCAGGTGAGGAATAATCAGAGAAAAGGTATAATAGAAGCAAGTCACCAATTCTGCATTTATCATCCACTCCTGGTTTTTGCTCCCAATCCTGAGAAAAAATACTGACCGAATACTGATAGTGGGGCCGTGGCCTTAGTGGCATCTCTGCGTCTCTTGCAGAATATCATAGGCAGCACTATTTTGTCTTTGCACTGCTTGCACACTGGAAGTATGCTGTGCATTTAGTAAAGGAGGTACTCAAGATGAAGGTTCAGACTCCCAGTTTGTGCAACCAGCTGCTATTTGACAACTGGTGAAGGAAATTCAGGGGGATCCTATCCCTGACCTTACCTGTAATTCATGGTAAATTCACAACACTATTTCTGGTGTATTGTTAGGAAAATCTACTTATGCTGTATTCTGCATGCCAAACATCTCACTGTCCACCACTACATATACAACATTATGCTGACTATTTTACAATGGTCTTCATTGTTTTCTCTATTCAAGAAGGATTACAATTAGTGTTGAGCGATACCTTCCGATATCAGGAAATATCGTATCGGATTGGATCGGGCCGATACCCAAAAAGTATCGGATATCGCCGATTCCGATACCGGAAACCAATGCAAGTCAATGGGACACAAATATCGGAATGAAAATAAACCCTTTCTTTCCTTGTAGGTTAATTCTACATGAAGTAAAACAACTAAGAATAATGTAGAATGACATGAAAAGCCGGCAATTCATCAGCGGCATACACCGGTACCCGACAATTTACAACAGAAAGAATAGAGCTTCACACATAGATTAGATAGATAGAAACATGTCAGTCACATATATATGAAGTACAGTGACAGTGTTGCTTACTGTACTTGTCATTTAGTGTAAAGGATTTATTAAAAAAAATATTAGTGTTTTCGTGCACCGTCTCTTTAAAAAAGCCGGCCGGCAATTCAGCAGCGGTACCCGACAATTTATAACAGACAGAATAGAGCTTCACACATAGATTAGATAGATAGAAACATGTCAGTCACATATATAAGAAGTACAGTGACAGTGTTGCTTACAGAACTTGTCATTTAGTGTAAAGGATTTATTAAAAAAAATATTAGTGTTTTCGTGCACCGTCTCTTTAAAAAAGCCGGCCGGCAATTCAGCATCTGTACCCGACAGTTTATAACAGACAGAATAGAGCTTCACACATAGATTAGATAGATAGAAACATGTCAGTCACATATATATGAAGTACAGTGACAGTGTTGCTTACTGTACTTGTCATTTAGTGTAAAGGATTTATTAAAAAAAATATTAGTGTTTTCGTGCACCGTCTCTTTAAAAAAGCCGGCCGGCAATTCAGCAGCGGTACCCGACAATTTATAACAGAAAGAATAGAGCTTCACACATAGATTAGATAGATAGAAACATTTTGTAAATGTTTTTTCCCAGCAATATGCGCTCCTGAAGGATGATGATGGAACTTGATATTCGGATTCAAAGAATTTTTATTTCAAACTAAAATACAACCAGTTTCGACTTCTTAGAGTCTTCCTCAGGTATAACATCATGCATATAAACAGATCTATTAAACAGATCTATCTACACACATTTTATAGCAGATATCCTTGCTTGTCATTTTGGGTGGAGACTGAAAGATCTGTTTTTCAGACACACCCAGATACTCAGATATGCAGGATTTTGCACTCTGAGGAATCTAACAAAACCCATATACTAAATGACTTTCATACAGTTTAAAAAAAAAAAAAAAAAAAAATTTTACACACAAATTTTTTTTTTTTTTTTCTCCTTTCCTTCCTTCCTTCAAACAGAAAGTATTTTCTTTTCTAAAAACACTATAAATATAATTATAATTTTACCATATATAAAATGTCTTCTAAAATGTTATTGAACATACTAAAAGTTTGATTTCATACAGAAATGTAAAATCCTGCAAAAATGTACATTATGACAAAATTTAAAACCTTTTCTTTCTTCATATTAAAACCATTATCAAATACAATTGTATGTGCATGTATGTGTATATATGTGTATGTATGTATATATGTATGTGTATATATATATATATGTGTATGTGTTTGTATATATATATATATATATATATATTTTTTTTTTTTTCTACTATATTGTATTTGATAATGGTTTTAATATGAAGAAAGAAAAGGTTTTAAATTTTGTCATAATGTACATTTTTGCAGGATTTTACATTTCTGTATGAAATCAAACTTTTAGTATGTTCAATAACATTTTAGAAGACATTTTATATATGGTAAAATTATAATTATATTTATAGTGTTTTTAGAAAAGAAAATACTTTCTGTGTGAAGGAAGGAAGGAAAGGAGAAAAAAAAAAAAAAAAAAAAAATTTGTGTGTAAAATTTTTTTTTTTTTTTTTTTTTAAACTGTATGAAAGTCATTTAGTATATGGGTTTTGTTAGATTCCTCAGAGTGCAAAATCCTGCATATCTGAGTATCTGGGTGTGTCTGAAAAACAGATCTTTCAGTCTCCACCCAAAATGACAAGCAAGGATATCTGCTATAAAATGTGTGTAGATAGATCTGTTTATATGCATGATGTTATACCTGAGGAAGACTCTAAGAAGTCGAAACCGGTTGTATTTTAGTTTGAAATAAAAATTCTTTGAATCCGAATATCAAGTTCCATCATCATCCTTCAGGAGCGCATATTGCTGGGAAAAAACATTTACAAAGTGGTATTGCCTATGAAAGCTCTGTCCAGTGCTCTCATCAGCTCCCAGATTTCTGCAGCAAACTGAATGGAAAGAGGAATGGAGTGATCCACTGATTGGATTTACATGCTTTACCTCAAGATACCAAATAGGTGAGTGGATTTATACTGAGTATATACCCTTGGAATCTAACTACTACACTTAGAAGCCTGCGCTTCCTATTTTCTCTCCCTACAATCCCCTCTTGTTTCATAGATAGAAACATGTCAGTCACATATATATGAAGTACAGTGACAGTGTTGCTTACTGTACTTGTCATTTAGTGTAAAGGATTTATTTAAAAAAATAATAGTGTTTTCATGCACCGTCTCTTTAAGAAAGCCGGCCGGCAATTCAGCATCTGTACCCGACAATTTAGAATAGAAAGAATAGAGAATCACACATAGATTAGATAGATAGAAACATGTCAGTCACATATATATGAAGTACAGTGACAGTGTTGATTACTGTACTTGTCATTTAGTGTTAAAATAAAGGATTTATTTAAAAAAAAATTGGCGTGGGGTTCCCCTTAATTTTAGGCTCTAGCGGAGGTTAAGCAGACAGCTGGGGCAAATGTTTGAAGCCTGGGAAGGGGGTAATACCCACGGAGCTTCCCAGGCTACTAATATCAGCCCCCAGCTGAATACATAGCCTTTACTAGCTATTAAAATGGGGGAACCCCCCCAAAAAAATAACGTGGGGTCCCCCCTAATTTAATAGCTAGCACAGGCTAGGCAGACAGCTGGGGGCTGATATTAATAGCCCAGGAAGGGTGCCATGAATATTGGCCCCCTCCCAGGCTAGAAACACCAGCCGTCAGCCGCCCCAGAAATGGCGCATCCATAGGATGCGCCAGTTCTGGCACTTAGCCTCGCTCTTCCACGCTGCCCTGGTGCGGTGGCAGGGGGTAATAGGGTTGGGGTTGATGTCAGCTTATAATGCCAGCTGACATCAAGCCCAGGTTAGTAATGGAGAGGCGTCTATAAGACACCCCCATTACTAACCCCATAGTCAAAGTTAAAAGAAAACACAAACACCCAGAGTAAAGTCCTTTAATTGAAATAAAGACACAATTCTTTATTGTTCTAAATTAAACCATACTTACCATCACGCCCATTCCAGCTGAAGCCAACGATCTCCTGCAATAAAAGAAAAATAATAAAGCAACCTCATCCTTACCTTTCCATGGTTCCCAGGACAGCTTCAGCTCTGCTACATCGAGATGACAGGCTGGACCACAGCAGAAAGCTGCCATCCAGCCTGTCATCCCGCAGACACTGAGAAGCGCAGGCATGCTTGCGCTCCTCAGTGTCTCTCTGTGACGTCATCCAGATGAGCCGAGTTCATGTCCAATGAACTCAGCTCACCTCATGCACGTCACTGACAGCGTGGGAAAATTCTCACGCTGAAGTGCTGAGTGCAGGAGAATTTTCCCACGCTGTCAGTGACGTACATGAGGTGAGCTGAGTTCATTGGACATGACCTCGGCTCATCTGAATGCCGTCACAGCCAGACACTGAGGAGTGGAAGTATGCCTGCGCTTCTCAGTGTCTGCGGGATGACAGGATGGATGGCAGCGTTCTGCTGCGGTCCAGCCTGTCATCTCGATGTAGCAGAGCTGATGTGTCGTGGGAGCCATGGAAAGGTAAGGATGATGTTGCTTTATTATTTTACTTTTATTGCAGGAGATCGTTGGCTTCAGCTGGAATGGGCGTGATGGTAAGTATGGTTTAATTTAGAACAATAAAGAATTGTGTGTTTATTTCAATTAAAGGACTTTTTTCTGGGTGTTGTGTTTTTTTAAATACTTTACTAGAAATTCATGGTGGTCATGCCTAATATTGGCGTGACCCCATGAATTTTGGGCTTAGGGCCAGCTGATAATGCCAAGCTGGCCTTAACCCCTTTATTACCCAGTGAGCCACCGCACCAGGGCCCTGGATGAGTTGGGTACAGCGCCAGAAGATGGCGCTTCTATGAACGCGCCATTTTCTGGGGCGGCTGCGGACTGCAATTTGCAGCGGGGGTGGCCCAGAAAGCTTGGGCCTCCCTGCGCTGCAGATTCCAGCCCCCATCTGCCTAGTTGTATCTGGCTGGGCACAAAAATAGGGCGAAGCCCCACGCATTTTTTTTTTAATTATTTCATGAAATTCATGGAATAATTAAGAAAAAAAGGGCTTCCCTATATTGTTGTGTCCAACCAGGTACAAATAGGCAGCTGGTGGTTGGGGGCAGCCCATTCCTGCCTGCTGTACCTGGCTGGACACAAATATAGTGCGAAGCCCCACGTCAATTTTTTTTAAATTATTTCATGAAATAATTTTTTTAAAAAAGGGCTTCCCTATATTGTGGTGTCTGGCCAGGTACAAATAGGCAGCTGGTGGTTGGGGGCAGCCTGTTCCTGCCTGCTGTACCTGGCTGGACACAAATATAGGGCGAAGCCCCACGTCAATTTTTTTTAAATTATTTCATGAAATAATTTTTTTAAAAAAGGGCTTCCCTATATTGTTGTGTCCGGCCAGGTACAAATAGGCAGCTGGTGGTTGGGGGCAGCCTGTTCCTGCCTGCTGTACCTGGCTGGACACAAATATAGGGCGAAGCCCCACATAATTTTTTTTTAATTATTTCATGAAATAATTTTTTTAAAAAAGGGCTTCCCTATATTGTTGTGTCCGGCCAGGTACAAATAGGCAGCTGGTGGTTGGGGGCAGCCTGTTCCTGCCTGCTGTACCTGGCTGGACACAAATATAGGGCGAAGCCCCACGTCAATTTTTTTTTTAAATAAATCCTTTATTTTAACACTAAATGACATTTGAGGAGTTAATAAAGATGCAGTCCCTAAATTATTATTTATTTTTTAATTAATTTTTCCCAAAACTTTTGACGTGGGCTTCGCCATATTTTTGTATGCCAGCCAGGTACAGCATCCAGCTTCTATGAACGTGCCATTTTCCGGGGTGGCTGCGGACTGCAATTTTCAGCGGGGGGGGGGGGGGGCAGAAAGCTTGGGCCTCCCTGCGCTGCAGATTCCATCCCCCAGCTGCCTACTTGTACCTGGCTGGACACAAAAATAGGGAGAAGCTTCACGTATTTTTTTTTTTTAATTATTTCATGAAATTCATGAAATAATTAAGAAAAAAAGGGCTTCCCTATATTGTTGTGTCCAACCAGGTACAAATAGGCAGCTGGTGGTTGGGGGCAGCCCGTTCCTGCCTGCTGTACCTGGCTGGACACAAATATAGTGCGAAGCCCCACGTCAATTTTTTTTAAATCATTTCAGGAAATTCATGAAATAATTTAAAAAAATTGACGTGGGGCTTATCCCTATATTTGTGTCCAGTCAGGTACAGCAGGCAGGAACGGGCTGCCCCCAACCACCAGCTGCCTATTTGTACCTAGCCGGACACAACAATATAGGGAAGCCCTTTTTTTCTTAATTATTCCATGAATTTCATGAATTTAAAAAAAAAAAATGTGGAGCTTCGCCCTATTTTTGTGTCCAGCCAGGTACAACTAGGCAGCTGGGGGCTGGAATCTGCAGCGCAGGGAGGCCCAAGCTTTCTGGGCCCCACCCGCTGCAAATTGCAGTCCGCAGCCGCCCCGGAAAATGGCGCGTTCATAGAAGCGCCATCTTCTGGCGCTGTACCCAACTCATCCAGGGCCCTGGTGCGGTGGCTCACTGGGTAATAAAGGGGTTAAGGCCAGCTTGGCATTATCAGCTGGCCCTAAGCCCGAAATTCATGGGGTCATGCCAATATTAGACATGACCACCATGAATTTCTAGTAAAGTATTTAAAAAAAACACAAACACCCAGAAAAAAGTCCTTTAATTGAAATAAACACACAATTCTTTATTGTTCTAAATTAAACCATACTTACCATCACGCCCATTCCAGCTGAAGCCAACGATCTCCTGCAATAAAAGAAAAATAATAAAGCAACCTCATCCTTACCTTTCCATGGCTCCCACGACGGCTCCAGCTCTGCTACATCGAGATGACAGGCTGGACCGCAGCAGAACGCTGCCATCCAGCCTGTCATCCCGCAGACACTGAGAAGCGCAGGCATACTTCCACTCCTCAGTGTCTGGCTGTGACGGCATCCAGATGAGCCGACAATGAACTCGGCTCACCTCATGTACGTCACTGACAGCGTGGGAGAATTCTCCTGCACTCAGCGCTTCAGCGTGAGAATTTTCCCACGCTGTCAGTGACGTGCATGAGGTGAGGTCATGTCCAATGAACTCGGCGCACCTCATGCACGTCACTAACAGCGTGGGAGAATTCTCACGCTGAAGCGCTGAGTGCAGGAGAATTTTCCCACGCTGTCAGTGACGTGCATGAGGTGAGCTGAGTTCATTGGACATGACCTCGGCTCATCTTTATGCCGTCACAGCGAGACACTGAGGAGCGCAAGCATGCCTGCGCTTCTCAGTGTCTGCGGGATGACAGGCTGGATGGCAGCGTTCTGCTGCGGTCCAGCCTGTCATCTCGATGTAGCAGAGCTGAAGCTGTCCTGGGAACCATGGAAAGGTAAGGATGAGGTTGCTTTATTATTTTACTTTTATTGCAGGAGATCGTTGGCTTCAGCTGGAATGGGCGTGACTGTAAGTATGGTTTAATTTAGAACAATAAAGAATTGTGTCTTTATTTCAATTAAAGGACTTTTTTCTGGGTGCTTGTGTTTTTTTTAAATACTTTACTAGAAATTCATGGTGGTCATGTCTAATATTGGCGTGACCCCATGAATTTCGGGCTTAGGGCCAGCTGATAATGCCAAGCTGGCCTTAACCCCTTTATTACCCAGTGAGCCACCGCACCAGGGCCCTGGATGAGTTGGGTACAGCGCCAGAAGATGGCGCTTCTATGGACGCGCCATTTTCCGGGGCGGCTGCGGACTGCAATTTGCAGCGGGTGGGGCCCAGAAAGCTTGGGCCTCCCTGCGCTGCGGATTCCAGCCCCCAGCTGCCTTGTTGTACCTGGCTGGACACAAAAATAGGGCGAAGCCCCACGTATTTTTTTTTTTAATTATTTCATGAAATTCATGGAATAATTAAGAAAAAAAGGGCTTCCCTATATTGTTGTGTCCGGCTAGGTACAAATAGGCAGCTGGTGGTTGGGGGCAGCCCGTTCCTGCCTGCTGTACCTGACTGGACACAAATATAGGGCGAAGCCCCACATAATTTTTTTTTAATTATTTCATGAATTTCCTGAAATAATTAAAAAAAAATTGACGTGGGGCTTTGCACTATATTTGGGTCCAGCCAGGTACAGCAGGCAGGAACGGGCTGCCCCCAACCACCAGCTGCCTATTTGTACCTGGTTGGACACAACAATATAGGGAAGCCCTTTTTTTCTTAATTATTCCATGAATTTCATGAAATAATTAAAAAAAAAAAAACGTGGAGCTTCTCCCTATTTTTGTGTCCAGCCAGGTACAACTAGGCAGCTGGGGGATGGAATCTGCAGCGCAGGGAGGCCCAAGCTTTCTGCCCCCCCCCCCCCCGCTGAAAATTGCAGTCCGCAGCCGCCCCGGAAAATGGCGCGTTCATAGAAGCTGGATGCTGTACCTGGCTGGCATACAAAAATATGGCAAAGCCCACGTCAAAAGTTTTGGGAAAAATTTATTAAAAAATAAATAATAATTTAGGGACTGCATCTTTATTAACTCCTCAAATGTCATTTAGTGTTAAAATAAAGGATTTATTTAAAAAAAAAATGGCGTGGGATCCCCCATAATTTTAGTCTCTAGCGGAGGTTAAGCAGACGGCTGGGGCAGATGTTTGAAGCCTGGGAAGGGGGTAAAACCCACGGAGCTTCCCAGGCTACTAATATCAGCCCCCAGCTGAATACCTAGCCTTTACTAGCTATTAAAATGGGGGACCCCCCCCAAAAAAATGACGTGGGGTCCCCCCTATTTTAATAGCTAGCAAAGGCTAGGCAGACAGCTGGGGGCTGATATTAATAGCCCAGGAAGGGTGCCATGAATATTGGCCCCCTCCCAGGCTAGAAACACCAGTCGTCAGCCGCCCCAGAAATGGCGCATCTGTAGCACCCTGAGGATTCGGCTGCTACAGGGGTATTGCACCTCAACCCAGAGGTGTGATATTCCACTCCCGGGTAAGGATGGAGTGTGGAACTGAGCTCGGTAGGCTGCATGCACTACACACATCCCATTTCCGAGGAGCAGACCGACGGTACTCCCACTTAGAAATGTGCAGGTACGACCGAGTCTGTTCCTGGCTGGAGTGGGAGGGGGGTGGTACATCCCAAGTAGTGTAGGGGCAGATAGGGGGAGCAGCCTGGGTAAAGATAGGAGCTCATTGGGTGCTGGTCACCTGAGCTCACACATAGAGGGTGTATATAAGGTGGGCACCATCAGAGAACAGGGTCAGTCTGTCAGAGTAAGAAGCAGAGGAGCAGAGCAGCCCAAGAGAGAGAGAGGAGAAAGAAAGAGAGACCCAGAGGGGGAAGCAGAAGAGAGGACTCTAAGACCCCAAATCCAATCCACGGGTGAAGAGTCGGCATCAGGGTACCGGTACCCAAGCTGGTGGGGGCAAAAACACACCCCAGCCAGAGACCGGAGGCCGTGGGCAGCGTCTGCCACGGCCACCCACCATATCCACCACGAAGGCATACCACGTGGAGGGTCAGGGAACCCAAGGCCAAGGGTCTCCCAGCAGAAGGCCCGAGGGAGCTGGACCTGGGTGGATCAATAGTGGGGACGGCCAGAGAAAGGACAGAAGGAGAGCTCAGGGTCACGCTCCGGACTCGCTTGGGGGTTGGCTGGATCCAGGACCTGGTGGATGCAGCACGGCTCGGGTGGTCACTTGAAGCTAGAGTGACCGGAACATCAGCAGTGAGTAAACACCCTTAACTGCATAACCCGACTCTGTCTTCCTTTAACACCTATGCTGCACCACCACAACCCCCATCCTCTGCACCTGACCCCCTGAGGCTATACCCCACCCGTTGGGGGTTATCTATCACAAGCTGCACCTATACCATCAGCCTCAGCGGACCCTGCTGCAGCGGCGGCCATAGTGACCGCAATACAACGGGTGGCGTAGTCGACAATAAAGAACTTAATAACATCTGTAGGACTGCCACATACAACTCAGTTTGACACCCTGGGCACGGACCGGGTCACAGCCACTCGGAAGACTACAACCCCCATCTGATCCGGCTCCGGATATTCCCCCTAAAAGAATATGGCCCAGGGGGCGCGTCACATCCATAGGATGCGCCAACTCTGGCACTTAGCCTCGCTCTTCCACGCTGCCCTGGTGCGGTGGCAGGGGGTAATAGTGGTGGGGTTCATGTCAGCGCCAGCTGCCATGAAGCCCAGGTTAGTAATGATGGGCGTCTATAAGACACCCCCATTACTAACCTACAAAGTGTTAAAAAGAAAAAACACACTACACCCAGAAAAAAATAATTTATTTGAAATAAAACACACAATTTTATTTAATTCTTAGTTTACTAAAAATAATAGTTACCTGTCCACGTTCCTGCGCTGATCTCCCATGCACAGCTGTCACATCTGGAGATGGTGACAGCTGTGCATGGCTGCTGTAAGCTCACGCTGCCGGGAACACGTCCGCTCCCGGCAGCGGGAGCCACTGACTGAGGTCACCGTAGTGCATTCAGGCAGCGCAGCTCCGGAGACCTCCTTTACGGCACTGCTGTACCGTGGGAATTTCTCACGATACAGCAGGGCCATAAAGGAGCTAACCGGAGCAGCTCTGCCTGAACTCCGGTGAACCCTTACGGCCCCGTCATTCTAGCGGCGGCAGCGGTTCAGAGCGGTCACATTCTATGTGGCTGCTCTGAACTGGAGATCTTCGTGGGACACTCGTGGACTGCTACGGAGGGGTAAGGATAAGGTTGTGGTTTATTATTTTATATTTTATTACAGGAGATCGATGGCTTCGGGGAATTAGGTGTCTAGGTGAGTATAGGTGTAGTTTTTTATTTTTTACTTTATTTTAGGTGGCGATCGGCGGGGACAGGTAATGTATGAACTAATTTATTGTAGGTAACCACTGGCCACCAATGACGTGTATTTAACATTTATTGGGGACACAGTAGGGCAATTTAAATAGCAGGATCAGGCTGATGGGAACTACTGCTCCCATCGAGCTGATCCTGCTGGCAGGAGTGGACGGGGGACAGACATAGGCCGATGGGAGTAGTAGTGTCACATCGGCCTATGTCTGCCTGCACGCACACACCCGCACAGACACCGCACACACCCGCACACATCGCACAGACACCGCGCACACCCGCACACACACCCCGCACACACACCCCGCACACACACTAATCATGACGGGTCTGGGAGGTGAGGCTGACCTGTGCGGCCGTGGGAAAGTTCATGTGAGTTCATGCAGTCAAGCATGAACTCACATGAACCCTCTGAGGGCAACGCGGCGACTTCAAATGAACAGCTGATCGGCATCACCTGATACCTCAGCTGTTCATTTGAAATAACCGGCGGGAAAGCGCAGCACAGAACGGGAAAACCGGCGGTGAAGTCTTTTCACTGCCGGCTTCCCCGCCCGGGTCCTTCACTCCCCGCTCCTTGGTGCTGCGCTCCCCGCCCGGTCCTAACTTACGATCGGGATGGGAGGTGGCGAGGGGAGCGGAGGATCGGGGTGGGAGGCTGCGGGGAAGCAGTATGGGGCTGTGTGATTGTTTAAAAGCCGGCGGCTTTTTACCGCGCGCCGGCTTTTAAACAATCAGGAGAATTCTCCCCCGCTGGGATGGCATTCTGATGACAGGCTGGATCGCGCTGCCATCCAACTTGTCATCCTTCACAGACACTGCAGAGCGCAGGCATTATGGGAACTTCCGATTCCGGTATCCGATATTGTAAAAGTATCGGAATTAAGTATCGGAATTCCGATACCGCGAATATCGGCCGATACCCGATATTACAGTATCGGAATGCTCAACACTAATTACAATTCATAAATACAAAAAAGTGTTTTAGTAATGCAACATAGTATGGAGGGAGGATCATTTCTAATAGCATAAGACACATGCTAAAACTATTAGTGTCATATAATTTCATGTAGAAAAGCAAAAAAAAATGATGAAACTGAGCACTAATCCTGTCACAGACAAAAACATTTTGTATTATTGTTCAGAAACCGGATTACATTTAACTTAATTTGGCTGGAATTGGACATAATGTAAAGTACACATTATACTTCTTACAATGTGCAATATAAATGATAAGAATCCAGTACTAATAAATAGACAAGTGCACAGAAAAATGTAATCTGTCTCTTTATAAGGTAATACAGAAAAAAAATTATTTAGAATAAAGTCATATAAGAATTTTATCTGTTACAAGAATAGTTAGATATCTTAATGAGGTTTTCAGAAATCTAGAAACATCCAGAAACAATATTCAAATGCATGGAATGGATTTTCAGTTCTTGCAATTCCTGCATCAAATCTGCCTTATGTGAACATACACAAATTCCATTGCAGTTCTGTTATTAAAAGTTTGTTGGAAATCCCAATTCCACCGAGACCAGATTCCCTGTCTCAATTCCTATTAATCACAATATAGAAGTTTCCTCATATTCATTTGTTAAGAAAAGGATCAAATAAAATCACGCCATTACATAATGCCTTATTTTAACTCAGCTAATCAACTGTATATATAAATTCTAAGTCAAATTTGTTGGTTATTAACGGTGAAGTGGACCAGAAGATAACTAATTATCCATAGAGATCTTCACATACCCTTCTGTGCCTCAGTTTAAACAGCCATCTTCCATGCTGAACTCATTTATTATATAAATGAAAACAATATCAATAGAGAGAGAGGGAAAATTGCAGTGTTCATATGTCCACCATATTAAGTCAACTCCTATAAATATGACATAAGAACTGTGGCATTATAAAACATAACATTTATTCTCAGAATCAGATAAAATCACATAAAATGTCTTTAAAGGGAAGAGAACCACAAAAGAAAAAAAGTCAGACTAGGGGATATAAGCATATAAGCATAATTATTCATTCCAGAAATGCCACTCAAATGTTGACATCTAATGAGTGCTATGCATTAAGATATTACAATACCCAATAAATAAATCATTTCATAAATAAATTAATAAATAGTAAGATGTATGGAGAGTAAATATAAAGTGCTTAGTGCATGATACCCTATTCTGCTCTATCCTTGATGTAATCAATACTATGAAATGTGGTATTGTGGACACCAACAGTGATGTCACTGATACTCAGACCAAATTATATGCTAGAAGTCATGGCAAAAAACTGTACAATGATAATAGGTATTACTAGCCCCTGGGTACTGACCGGATCCAACGCGCGTTTCACCACTAGCTTTGACTAGGACTTTTTTTCTTTTGTGGTTCTCTTCCCTCTAAAGACATTTTATGTGATTTTTATCTGATTCTGAGAATAAATGTTATGCTTTATAATACCACAGTTCTTATGTCATATTTATAGGAGTTAATTTATTATATAACTTCAGAGCTTGAGACATACTGTATAAACATTGGATTACTTTCTAGGAAATCTAGATAACAATAATTCCATCTAGCTGATTCACCAGATGGATTGACCTACACATGTATAATAGTTTATGGACCATATTATGTCGTTATTCTTAAAAGTTGCGATTTTAAAAAGCTGAGTATGGGTTTAGTTTCTACAGGTGTGCTTTAGTATAAAATGTAACATATACAAGCACATTTTTAATAGGATATGCCCATTTTTGTAATAGCTAAAGCTTAAAAACTGAAAATGGTTTGAAATTATTCCAAATTTCCTAAAACAGATGCAAATGTATTAAATGGAATTTTGAGGATAACTCATTTCCACATTAACACCAGCTTAGCAATCAGTTATTACCACAGAGGGAAGTGTAGCTAATAATATACAGATGCTTCTCACAAAATTAGAATATCATCAAAAAGTTAATTTATTTTAGTTCTTCAATACAAAATGTGAAACTCATATAATATAGAGTCATTACAAACAGAATGATCTATTTCAAGTGTTTATTTCTGTTAATGTTGATGATTATGGCTTACAGCCAATGAAAACACAAAAGTCATCTCAGTAAATTAGAATAATTAACAAAAAACATCTGCAAAGGCTTCCTTTAAAAAGGTCCCTTAGTCTGTTTCAGTGGGCTCCACAATGATGGGGAATACTGATGACTTGACAGATGTCCAGAAGGTAGTCATTGACACACTCCACAAGGAGGGTAAGCCACACAAGGTCATTGCTAAAGAAGCTGGCTGTTCACAGAGTGCTGTATCCAATCATATTAATGGAAAGTTGAGTGGAAGGAAAAAGTGTGGTAGAAAATGGTGCACAAGCAGCAGGGATAACCGCAGCCTTGAAAGGATTGTTAAGAAAAGGCCATTCAAAAATTTGGGGGAGATTCACAAAGAGTGGACTGCTGCTGGAGTCATTGCTTCAAGAGCCACCACACACAGACGTAACCAGGACATGGGCTCCAAGTGTCGCATTCCTTATGTCAAGCCACTCATGATCAATAGACAATGCCAAAAGAGTCTTACCTGGGCCAAGGAGAAAAAGACCTGGACTGTTGCTCAGTGGTCCAAGGTGTTGTTTTCAGATGAAAGTAAAGTTTGCATTTCATTTGGAAATCAAGGTTCCAGAGTCTGGAGGAAGAGTGGAGAGGCACACAATCCAAGCTACTTGAGGTCTAGTGTGAAGTTTCCACAATCAGTGATGGTTTGGGGAGCCATGTTATCTACTGGTGTAGGTCCACTGTATTTTATCAAGACCAAAGTCAGCACAGCCGTCTACCAGGAAATTTTAGAGCACTTCATGCGTCCCTCTGCCGACAAGCATTTTGGAAATGGAAATTTCATTCTAAGCAGGACTTGGCACTTGACACACTGCCAAAAGTACCAATACCTGGGTTAAAACAACAGTATCACTGTGCTTGATTGGCCAGCAAACTCGTCTGACCTTAACCCCAAAGAGAATCTATGGGGTATTGTCAAGAGGAAGATGAGAGACACCAGACCCAACAATGAGATGAGCTGAAGGCTGCTATCTAAGCAACCTGGGCTTCCATAACACCTCAGCAGTGCCACAGGCTGATCATCTCCATGCCACACCGCATTGGTGCTGTAATTGATGCAAAAGAAGCCCCGACCAAGTACTGAGTGCATTTA
The DNA here is from genome assembly GCF_046119375.1 of Phyllobates terribilis. Classification (NCBI taxonomy): domain Eukaryota; kingdom Metazoa; phylum Chordata; class Amphibia; order Anura; family Dendrobatidae; genus Phyllobates; species Phyllobates terribilis. The sequence goes on along the minus strand of NW_027362761.1, from coordinate 756,425,330 downwards.
CTGAACATACAGTACAGACCAAAAGTTTGGACACAACTTATCATTTAAAGATTTTTCTGTATTTTCATGACTATGAAAATTGTACATTCACACTGAAGGCATCAAAACTATGAATTAACACATGTGGAATTATATGCTTAACAAAAAAGTGTGAAACAACTGAAAATATGTCTTATATTCTAGGTTCTTCAAAGTAGCCACCTTTTGCTTTGATGACTGTGACGCGCCCCCCTGGGCCTGTGCTGTGCAAGGGGATACCCGGAGCCGGATCGCTGGGGGTTGTAGTTCTCCGTGGCGGTGACCCGGTCCGTGCCCAGGGCGGTCAAACCAGTGGCAGTCTTAAGTACTAACAATGTCCGACTACGCCACCCGTGGATTGCGGTCAGTGGGGACCACCGCTGCGCTGCCGACCGCTGAGGCTGATGTTGTTTGCGCAGCTGAGTATGGGATGACTCCCCACGGGAGAAGTATTGCCTCAGGGCAGCTAATGTGGATGATGGTGGTGATGGTGTGAGTGTCCCAGTACTGATGGTGCTGGTGCGGCGAGGAACCACAGAGACGTGCAGTTGCAGTTTTCAATGCTTTACTCACAGTTCTTTATCAGGTCACTTGTGCGCAGTTAGGACCGCCCGAGTCATGCTGCGTCCACCAGGTGAGGGACTCGGTCAACTCCCAGGCAATTCCGGAGTGTGGTTCAGAGCTCCCTTCTCTTTCCTTTCTCTGGCCGTCCCCACCAGTGACCCACCTTTGTCCAGCTTCCTCGGGCCTTCTGTTGGCGAAACCTCTCTCCGGTTTCCCTGACCCTATATGGTATGCCTTTCTGGTGGATGTAGTGAGGGGTCGCACCAAGATGTGGTAACAACCTCCGGTCTTTGGCTGAGGAATCTGTTGCCTCCACCAATTTGGGTTCCGGTACCCTGTTCTGCCAACCCTTCGCCCTGTATCTCCTCTGGGCATATGGGGTTCCTTCTGTCCTTGTGTCTCTGGGCCTTTCTCTGTGTTCCTTGCTTCCTTTCTCCTCTGTTCCAGTTCCTTTCTTACTTTACTTTCTGTTCTTTCTTCTCTCTCTCAGGCTCCAGCCTCCTGACAAGGCCTGCCTGCAGAGCAGAGCCCATGCAGGGGCTCTGCTTCCTGTCTTCTCCTCAGACTGTCTCCACTGAACTGAACTGGCTCCTGATCTAAGATGGTGCCCACCTTTTATACCTCCTTCTGACACCCGAGCCCAGGTGACTTGCAACCAATGGGCTCCTGCCTATGCCCAGAGACCCACCCCTATCTGCTCCTACACCACTGGGTTTTCCTTTCCCCGCCCCACTCCAGCCAGGGACAGAAGCTGTCGTGCCTGCACTTCTGTGGGAGCACCGTTGAGCTGTCCCTCGGAAATGAGGTGTGTGTGGTGCATGCAGCTAAACGTGTCCTGGTCCACACTCCATCCTTACCCAGGAGTGGAATATCACACCTCTGGTCTGAGGTGCAATACCCCTGTAGCAGCCGAGCCCTCGGGGTACTACAACTGCATTGCACACTCTTGGCATTCTCTTGATGAGCTTCAAGAGGTAGTCACTGGAAATGGTTTTCACTTCACAGGTGTGCTCTGTCAGGTTTAATAAGTGGGATTTCTTGCCTTATAAATGGGGTTGGGATCATCAGTTGTGTTGTGCAGAAGTCAGGTGGATACACAGCTGATAGTCCTACTGAATAGACTGTTAGAATTTGTATTATGGCAAGAAAAAAGCAGCTAAGTAAAGAAAAACGAGTGCCCATCATTACTTTAAGAAATGAAGGTCAGTCAGTCCGAAAAATTGGGAAAACTTTGAAAGTGTCCCCAAGTGCAGTTGCAAAAACCATCAAGCGTTACAAAGAAACTGGCTCAAATGAGGACCGCCCCAGGAAAGGAAGACCAAGAGTCACCTCTGCTTCTGAGGATAAGTTTATCCCAGTCACCAGCCTGAGAAATCGCAGGTTAACAGCAGCTCAGATTAGAGACCAGGTCAATGCCACACAGAGTTCTAGCAGCAGACACATCTCTTCAACAACTGTTAAGAGGAGACTTTGTGCAGCAGGCCTTCATGGTAAAATAGCTGCTAGGAAACCACTGGTAAGGACAGGCAACAAGCAGAAGAGACTTGTTTGGGCTAAAGAACACAAGGAATGGACATTAGACCAGTGGAAATCTGTGCTTTGGTCTGATGAGTCCAAATTTGAGATCTTTGGTTCCAACCACCGTGTCTTTGTGCGACGCAGAAAAGGTGAACGGTTGGACTCTACATGCCTGGTTCCCACCGTGAAGCATGGAGGAGGAGGTGTGATGGTGTGGGGGTGCTTTGCTGGTGACACTGTTGGGGATTTTTTCAAAATTGAAGGCATACTGAACCAGCATGGCTACCACAGCATCTTGCAGCGGCATGCTATTCCATCCGGTTTGCGTTTAGTTGGACCATCATTTATTTTTCAACAGGACAATGACCCCAAACACACCTCCAGGCTGTGTAATGGCTATTTGACCAAGAAGGAGAGTGATGGGGTGCTACGCCAGATGACCTGGCCTCCACAGTCACAAGACCTGAACCCAATCGAGATGGTTTGTGGTGAGCTGGACTGCAGAGTGAAGGCAAAAGGGCCAACAAGTGCTAATCATCTCTGGGAACTCCTTTAAGATTGTTGGAAGACCATTTCCGGTGACTACCTCTTGAATGCCAAGAGTGTGCAAAGCAGTCATCAAAGCAAAAGGTGGCTACTTTGAAAAACCTAGAATATAAGACATATTTTCAGTTGTTTCACACTTTTTTGTTAAGTATATAATTCCACATGTGTTAATTCATATTTTGATGCCTTCAGTGTGAATGTACAATTTCCATAGTCAAGAAAATGCAGAAAAATCTTTAAATGAGAAGGTGTGTCCAAACTTTTGGTCTGTACTGTACATTTCAGTAGGCCAACATTTCGGATTTTAAAAACATTTTTCAAGCTGTTGTTATAAAGTATTCTAATTTACTGAGATAATGACTTTTGTGTTTTCATTGGCTGTAAGCCATAATCATCAACATTAACAGAAATAAACACTTGAAATCGATCACTCTGTTTGTAATGACTCTATATAATATATGAGTTTCACTTTTTGTATTGAAGAACTGAAATAAATTAACTTTTTGATATTCTAATTTTGTAAGAAGCACCTGTACTTGTATGTATTACATGATTATAGTAGCTTCACATTGATTCCATTCAAATTAATTGCCATCCATGTTATGTTTTGAGCTATGTCTGCTGGATCACAAGCCATTGTTTTATATCTGCTTGCCACTCTGGCTAATAAAAGGATATTAAAATAAGATCTATAATAGAGCATATGGAAAGTAGTTTTCATGGGACAACCCCTAGAAAGCAGTTGTAGTCAAATTATTATACAAATGTAGCAGAGGCGAGAGAGCCTTTAAGAGAACTCTTATATGATGCTTCAAAGATGGAGAGAGACTGCCATCTGCTGGCTAGACACAGTCAAGCGGAACCAAGATACACAAGAGAAGTTGAAGAGAGAGCAGATTTAGATGCTGGACCCGATCAGGTGACTTTCAGGAAGGAGTTCCTGGAGATAAGAGGCCAGCGCGCCAAGCCTGAGCAGTTTTTGGCGCCAAGCAGCAGAGAGGAGGAGACGCGTTCTCTGTATGCTGAGAAGCCCCATATGGCAGGCCTAAGCCAGAGTTCTGTGAGGTGCCACAGCTGGGCGCCGGTGGAAGAGCTCCAAATCCCTCACAGATGTGACCCGAGTGCTGTGCCTGCTGAGGAGACTCGGAGCCTGCTTGAGGTGCTGAGTGAGTTCGTGGAACCCGACGTCTCCCGCTAACAGATGAGGTCTGGACCCCCCTACCCAAGGCTTGAGAGATTGCCTCCAACAGCAAAGAAGAGAGGAGTTGAGAGACTGCTGAGCCAGGAAAGTCACGCAAGTGAAAGAAGAGGAGCTGCATACGTGAACAGGGCCGTCACTTCTACTGTTCACTCACGGTACCGGGGCCAATTGGGTTTAGGTACTCAGGTTGGGAGGGGAACGGTTGGGGTTAAAAGAGCTAAACGTGATCTAATTGAATTTGTCCGGAAAAGACTTTCGGCCTAGCGGAAATAACCGGTGACGCTCGCTAGGGCTATCTGCAGAGTTAAAGAACTCACGTGGTGTCTCCCCTGACTGAGGGCACCACATTACTTTGAGAGACTCCGTATCTTGCTAATATTTCAAATTACTGTTCATTACCCTTGTTGCTAATCCCTTGTTCAGAATACCTGTTATATACATATATAAACTGTTTATATTCATCTCTGACTTGTCTTGCCTTGTGTCTCTGTGCGTTGCATTCCGGCACCTGCATTACATTTGGCGTAGTCGGCAGGATGCAACATTTAGACGCAGAGATGGCGGAGCAGCCTGTGACTGGGTCCGGCCGGAGCCATTTACCCCTGGGGGCTATGCTCAGCCATCTTCCCAAGTTCACGGGGGATGGCATGTCACTGTGGGACTGGGTAGAAAGACTGAGAAGTATGCTACGTATGTATCCCCTCGATCCCCTAGCCCAGGCGGAGCTGGCCCTCCTAACCCTTGATGGAGAGGCCCGGCAGACTGTGATGTACCGCCCATCTGGGGACCGTGATGTGACGCTCGCAGCCCTGCCCTGGAAAGATGGGGGGATACTCGGGGTCGGGTCCTATGGAAGGTGGGGTGCAGCCATGACCTGGACCCGTCCCGTGCCCAGGGCCGTCACATTAAAAAGGATGTAAGGGCTATCAGGGTTGAGTGGTTGCTATCGACTACGCCACCTGTGGTACCTGGTGAAGGCCACCAGCGCTGCAGCAGTCCTCTGAGGCAGGATGTTGTAGCAGCCGACGTTGGTACTACACCCCACAGGCAGAGCAGGGCCTCAGGGCAGAGGAGAAGGATGGAGGGAGTCGTAGTGTAGGGTGTCTGTTGCTGCGCGGTGTGGTGCAGAAATAACGAGTCCGGAGGCCATAGGGGTCGACTTCCAGGGTTGTTTACTCACAGTGGAGAGTGCAGCTGCAAGGCTTCTCCCTGCTCCTCATGGAGGTCTGCGGTCACCAGGGACGGGGGTCCGACAACCTCCGAGTAATTCAAGTGCTCAATCGGGACCACACACCAGAGTGTTCCTAGACTTCAGACTGAGTCCTCTCCTGTCTGTGTGTGTAGATAGGCCGGGTCTCCCTCTGGACTAAGCTCAGAAACAGGGTATGGGTGGAACCTCCACTCCTTCCGTTACCTGGTGGAATCCTCAGGGCCTGCCGGGCTTCCCTGACTAGGACGTGGAGTAGCAAAGTCAGGTGTCGGGGGCCGGTACCCCTCTTGCAGCCGGAATCCCTCTGACTATATCAGATTAGCGAGGACAGATGGCGTATACCGCTCCATCTGCATCCCCCTGGGATCCTTTTGCGGCGGAGCTACACTCCTAAGCTCCGGGCCTTCTTGGTCATGGTCCTTGACCGGGTTGAGACATATGTTAACTCGAACCTGCCCCTCAACTCAAGGCCAGGGTACGAGGGCCGTGTCCCCATCCACTGCAGGTCCACACAGGATCCACGCTCAGGGAGGGAGATCACAATCAAAGAACCAAGAACCAAGATGGCTGTGTATTAAATATGAAATATTAAGTGTAAACTAAATGTGAGTCCTCCACCCTCACCCACTACATGGTTCCCCCTATCTTTTGGTTCCCCAGTCTCCCAATTCCCAGTAGGGACAGCACCTAGTGCCTACTAGCCCCCTCTGGTGGGAGAAGTGTGGTGTTGGATGTGGAGGTGAGGTCCTGATCATTGCACCGTTCTTACCTCAGAGGAGGGATACCACACCCCATGAAAGAGGTGCAGCATCCCTGTGGCGGTCGAACCCTCAGGGGCACCACATTCCCCCCTGGTGAAACACAGCACGTCCGCGGGCTGCAAAGAGAGCAATACCTGGTACAGTCTTTTTATATAACAGTAAACAATCTTCCCATTATGGGAGGTACTTCTTCTTTAACGTTTCAAACAGCATATAATTATAAAAGTACAAAGGTATAAAAATATATAAGTATAAAACCATCCAGAGACATTTATGCATAGACAGATGGATTAAAGTGCAAGGACTAAGACAAATGTCTCTAGAAAATCGGGGAAAAACATGGTCAACATGAACATTATAACTTTAAACAAATTACAGCCGCCGGGGCTGCTTAATTCTCGGGTCCCCTCCGGGGAAAAGGCTCATTCCTCCCGACGAAGGCTGACCGGTCCGCTATGGCCGAGCGCGAGCTCCCGGACACCTTGTGGACATCCAGGGCACCCGGGAAGAGGTTCCGGCCAGGGTGTCCCTTTTTCAGCCACGGCTCGACGTCCCGCCGGCTGACGAAGACGTCGTGCTCATGCTGGGAACTCCGAATGAATCCCCACCCCGCCTCATGGTGGAAGCGGACAACTTGCCCTTCCACACGGGGGCTTGGATGGGTCGCCTCCTCCTGGCGGGCCCGGGACTTTGCAGCCTCGACTCGCACCTCGAGGCGCTCGCAGTGGACCTCCCTCTGGCGTTGCTCCCGGCCGAGTTGGAGGATCTGCTGATGGCACAGCTCGCTCCTCCTCCGCGCTTCAGCCTGGGTCTCCCGGGGGAAGCCCATCAGGTCCCCCCCCGGTTGTCCCAGGCCCACTCTTCAGCCACCGGCCAGGTGACTGTAGGTTCGGGCAGCGGTGACAGCAGGGGCTGCTGCGGGTCCTCTGCAAGTGCGGACCAGTCCAGGTTGGGGTCGGTGGATACCCCAGCAGACTCAGGTTCTTCCGAGTCAGGAGTTGGGCGGCAGTGCAGGTCCCCGCCGACAGCAGAAGCTTCGAATTCCGGGGCCAAGACCTGCTCCCAGGTGACCGCGCCGGGCAGCAGATACTCGGTCATGAGGTCCAGTACGGGCACGGTAGGCTCAGCAGCCGGGGCAGGGGTAGCACACTTACCCACCTCTGGGCTGCTCGCGACTAGTGTTGAGCCACCCCCGTAGTGTTCGAGTTCGGTTCGGTTCGTCGAACACTCGTATGTTCGCCGAACTGTTCGTCGAACTTTTCGTCGAACACCTTCGAACACCGTTAAAACCAATGGCAGGCAAACAAAAACACATAGAAACACATAGAAAACACTTCAAAGGTGTCCAAAAGCTGAAAAACTGCTCAGAAGACACAACTAACACATGGAAAAGTGACAAGTACATATAGTCATGCGAAAAGAAAAGAGGTGGAGGAGTAAAAGGAGGGGGAGACACAGATATAGGCATGTCATGCCCTTCTAAAATCAAGAAAGGCTTGAGTAAAAATTTAAAATCAGCCTACCAACACCCAGACGTCGTGACTAGTGTTGAGTCACCCCCGTAGTGTTCGGGTTCGGTTCGGTTCGTCGAACACCGGGATGTTCGAGGAACTGTTCGTCGAACTGTTCATCGAACACCTTAGAACACCGTCGAACACCGTTAAAACCAATGGCAGGCAAACAAAAACACATAGAAACACATAGAAAACACCTTCAAAGGTGTCCAAAAGCTGACAAACTGCTCAGAAGACGCTTTCTTTAAAAAAGCCGGCCGGCAATTCAGCAGCGGCATACACCGGTACCCGACAATTTAGAATAGAAAGAATAGAGCCTCAAACATAGATTAGATAGATAGAAACATGTCAGTCACATATATATGAAGTACAGTGACAGTGTTGCTTACTGTACTTGTCATTTAGTGTAAAGGATTTATTAAAAAATATAATAGTGTTTTCATGCACCGTCTCTTTAAAAAAGCCGGCCGGCAATTCAGCATCTGTACCCGACAATTTATAACAGACAGAATAGAGCTTCACACATAGATTAGATAGATAGAAACATGTCAGTCACATATATATGAAGTACAGTGATAGTGTTGGTTACTGTACTTGTCATTTAGTATTAAAATAAAGGATTTATTATTAAAAAAAATTGGCGTGGGGTTCCCCTTAATTTTAGTCTCTAGCGGAGGTTAAGCAGACAGCTGGGGCAGATGTTTGAAGTCTGGGAAGGGGGTAATACCCACGGAGCTTCCCACTAATATGAGCCCCCAGCTGAATACATAGCCTTTACTAGCTATTAAAATGGGGGACCCCCCCCAAAAATTGACGTGGGGTCCCCCCTAATTTAATAGCTAGCAAAGGCTAGGCAGACAGCTGGGGGCTGATATTAATAGCCCAGGAAGGGAGCCATGAATATTGGCCCCCTCCCAGGCTAGAAACACCAGCCATCAGCCGCCCCAGAAATGGCGCATTCATAGGATGCGCCAATTCTGGCACTTAGCCTCGCTCTTCCACGCTGCCCTGTAGCGGTGGCAGGGGGTAATAGGGCTGGGGTTGATGTCAGCTTATAATGCCAGCTGACATCAAGCCCAGGTTAGTAATGGAGAGGCGTCTATAAGACACCCCCATTACTAACCCCATAGTCAAAGTTAAAAGAAAACACAAACACCCAGAATAAAGTCCTTTAATTGAAATAAACACACAATTCTTTATTGTTCTAAATTAAACTATACTTACCATCACGCCCATTCCAGCTGAAGCCAACGATCTCCTGCAATAAAAGAAAAATAATAAACCAACCTCATCCTTACCTTTCCATGGTTCCCACGACAGCTTCAGCTCTGCTACATCGAGATGACAGGCTGGACCGCAGCAGAACGCTGCCATCCAGCCTGTCATGCCGCAGACACTGAGAAGAGCAGGCTTGCTTGCGCTCCTCAGTGTCTCGCTGTGACGGCATCCAGATGAGCCGAGGTCATGTCCAATGAACTCGGCTCACCTCATGCACGTCACTGACAGCGTGGGAAAATTCTCACGCTGAAGTGCTGAGTGCAGGAGAATTCTCCCACGCTGTCAGTGACGTGCATGAGGTGAGCTCAGGTCCAATGTACTCAGCTCACCTCATGCACCTCACTGACAGCGTGGGAAAATTCTCCTGCACTCAGCGCTTCAGCGTGAGAATTTTCCCACGCTGTCAGTGACGTGCATGAGGTGAGCCGAGTTCATTGGACATGACCTCGGCTCATCTTTATGCCGTCACAGAGAGACAATGTGGAGCGCAAGCATGCCTGCGCTTCTCAGTGTCTGCGGGATGACAGGCTGGATGGCAGCATTCTGCTGCGGTCCAGCCTGTCATCTCGATGTAGCAGAGCTGAAGCTGTCGTGGGAACCATGGAAAGGTAAGGATGAGGTTGCTTTATTATTTTATTTTTATTACAGGAGATCGTTGGCTTCAGCTGGAATGGGCGTGATCATAGAATCATAGAATCATAGAATGTAGAGTTGGAAGGGACCTCCTGGGTCATCTGGTCCAACCCCCTGCTCAAAGCAGGATTCACTAAATCATCTCAAACAGATGTCTGTCCAGCCTCTGTTTGAAGACGTCCATTGAAGGGGAACTCACCACCTCTCGTGGCAGCCTGTTCCACTCATTGATCACCCTCACTGTCAAAAAGTTTTTTCTAATATCTAATCTGTGTCTCCTCCCATTAAGTTTCATCCCATTGCTTCTAGTCTTTCCTTGTGCAAATGAGAATAAAGATGATCCTTCTACAATGTGACAGCCCTTGACATATTTGTAGACAGCTATTAAGTCTCCTCTCAGTCTTCTTTTTTGCAAGCTAAACATTCCCAAATCCTGCAACCGTTCCTCATAGGACATGGTTTGCAGACCAGTCACCATTCTGGTCGCTCTTCTCTGAACTTGCTCCAGTTTGTCTATGTCTTTTTTAAAATGTGGTGCCCAAAACTGTACACAGTATTCCAGATGAGGTCTGACCAAAGAGGAGTAAAGTCCGATAATGACTTCACGTGATCTAGACTGTATGCTTCTGTTAATACATCCCAGAATTGTATTTGCCTTTTTTGCTGCTGCATCACACTGTTGACTCATGTTCAGTCTATGATCTTTTAGTATACCTAAGTCTTTTTCACATGTACTGTTGCTTAGCTCTATTCCTCCCATTCTGTATATGCTTTTTTCATTTTTATTGCCCAGATGTAGTACTTTGCATTTTTCCCTGTTAAAAACCATTCTGTTGGTTGCTGCCCACTGCTCCAGTTTATTTAGGTCTTTTTGAATCCTCTCTCTCTCTTCTCTAGTATTAGCTATCCCTCCTAGCTTTGTGTCATCAGCAAATTTAATCAGTTTACCCTCAATTCCTTCATCTAAATCATTGATAAAGATGTTGAACAATACAGGTCCCAGGACGGAGCCCTGTGGTACCCCACTTGAGACATTCATCCAGCTGGATGTGAAGCCATTTACAACCACCCTTTGAGTCCGATCACTAAGCCAGTTATGAATCCACCTAACAGTTGCCTGGTCCATTGCATACTTGGTCATTTTTTCAATAAGGATGGTGTGAGATACTTTGTCAAATGCTTTGCTGAAGTCAAGATATACTATATCTACAGCATTTCCCTGATCCACCCAGTCAGTGATTCTGTCATAGAAGGAAATTAAGTTTGTCTGACATGACTTGTTAGTTACAAACCCATGCTGACTCTGGTTAATCACTTCATTCTTATCCATGTACTTACCTACATGTTGTTTAATAATTTGTTCAAAGATCTTTCCTGGTATAGAAGTCAGACTCACCGGCCTATAGTTCCCTGGGTCCACCTTCTTCCCCTTTTTGAAGATAGGAACAACATTTGCTCTTCTCCAGTCTTCTGGGACTTCTCCTGTTCTCCAAGAATTTTCAAAGATTATGGAGAGTGGTTCTAAAATTTCTTCTACGATCTCCTTCAGTACTCTGGGGTGTAATTCATCTGGACCTGGAGACTTGAACTCATTTATGTTAGCTAAATATTCCCTCACAATCTTTCTGTTTACAGATAACTTGGATTCTTCTATTCCTTTAAAACGACAGTGAAGATCAGTTGATGATACATTTTCTTTCTGAGAGAAAACAGATGCAAAATAGGAATTAAAAAGTTCGGCCTTCTCAACATCCTCTCTTACCATTTCTCCATTTTCATCCTGTAAAAATCCTATAGCATCTTTGACTTTTCTTTTACTTTTGACATACCCCCAAAATCCTTTTTTGTTGCTTTTGACATCTCTTGCAAGCCTTAATTCATTGTCAGCTTTAGCTAACCTGATACGTGCCCTACAGGATCTGCAGACTGCATTATAATCTTCTTTAGATATGCCTCCCTCTTTCCATTTAATAAACATTTCTTTCTTTCTTTTTAGCATGTGTTTAAGTTCTGTGTTCATCCATCCTGGTTTCCTTAAATGCTTCCCATTCTTCCTACTTTTCGGGATTGTTAACGATTGTGCTTTGAGAATCTCAGTTTTAAAAATTTCCCATCCTTCCTGGACATTTTTGTCCTTAAGGACATCCAGCCATTGGATCCCTCCTATTCTCTTTCTGAGTCTCTTGAAATCTGCCTTTCTAAAATCTAACCTTGAAGTTTGAGTCTTCACATGTCTTCCTCCTCTAGTTATCGAAAATTCTATAATAGCATGATCGCTGCCTCCTAGGGTCCCAGCCACCTTTACCTCCTCAACCATTTCATCCCTGTTTATAAGGATTAGATCCAAAGTAGCAGATCCCCTTGTTTTCTCCCCTACCTTTTGGAAGATAAAGTTGTCAGCAAGAGAGGATAAGAATTTGCTTGACCTGTTAGCTTTACTTGAGAGAGATTCCCAACAAATGTCTGGATAGTTGAAATCTCCCATGACCACTACGTCATATTTTTTTGAGAACTTGGTCATTTGATACATAAGGAGTTCATCCATATCTTCAGCTTGCCCAGGTGGCCTGTAGTAAATGCCTACAATGGTGTCCTTTCCGTTGTTCTCTCCTTGTATTCTTACCCAAACAGTTTCCACAGAACTCCCAGTCTCTGAAGCTTCAATCTCTGTGCAGATATACGCTTTTCTAACATACAATGCGACACCTCCTCCTCGTTTATCAAGTCTGTTTCTTGCAAATAAGTTGTATCCTTTTAGCCTTTTATTCCAATCATGTGTATCGTCCCACCAAGTTTCAGTGATTCCAATGACATCATATTTCTTTTCCTGCATTAGTAGTTCCAATTCTCCTTGTTTGTTGCCCATGCTTTGTGCATTTGTATAAAAACATTTTAGTTTGTGATTGGTTTCTCTTCCTCCCATATTTTTATTATTTAAATTGTTTTGTCTTGGTTCTTCCTTTCCACTTCCAGTAGCAGAGATCTCAATAGTATTTGTCAGCTGTATGGCTTTTTCTGGCCTTTTGCTTCCCTTCCCACATTGTTCTAGTTTAAAGCTCTCCTGATGAGTGTAGCAAGGCGACTTCCAAATACATGTTTTCCAGTCTTTGTAAGGTGCACCCCATCTCTAGCAAGTAGTCCATCGTATAGGTAATTCATTCCGTGATCCAGAAATCCAAATCCTTGTTGACGGCACCATCGACGTAGCCAGTTGTTCACCTGTAGAATCTTATTCCACCTCATTGTTCCATGGCCATCCACTGGGAGGATGGATGAGAAGACCACCTGCACTCCCAATGATGGTAAGTATGGTTTAATTTAGAACAATAAAGAATTGTGTCTTTATTTCAATTAAAGGACTTTATTCTGGGTGTTTGTGTTTTTTTTAACTTTGACTATGGGGTTAGTAATGGGGGTGTCTTATAGACGCCTCTCCATTACTAACCTGGGCTTGATGTCAGCTGGCATTATAAGCTGACATCAACCCCAACCCTATTACCCCCTGCCACCGCACCAGGGCAGCGTGGAAGAGCGAGGCTAAGTGCCAGATTTGGCGCATCCTATGAATGCGCCATTTCTGGGGCGGCTGACGGCTGGTGTTTCTAGCCTGGGAGGGGGCCAATATTCATGGCTCCCTTCCTGGGCTATTAATATCAGCCCCCAGCTGTCTGCCTAGCCTTTGCTAGCTATTAAATTAGGGGGGACCCTACGTCATTTTTTGGGGGGGGTCCCCCATTTTAATAGCTAGTAAAGGCTATGTATTCAGCTGGGGGCATGAATATTGGCCCCCTCCCAGGCTAGAAACACCAGCCGTCAGCCGCCCCAGAAATGGCGCATTCATAGGATGCGCCAAATCTGGCACTTAGCCTCGCTCTTCCACGCTGCCCTGGTGCGGTGGCAGGGGGTAATAGGGTTGGGGTTGATGTCAGCTTATAATGCCAGCTGACATCAAGCCCAGGTTAGTAATGGAGAGGCGTCTATAAGACACCCCCATTACTAACCCCATAGTCAAAGTTAAAAAAAACACAAACACCCAGAATAAAGTCCTTTAATTGAAATAAAGACACAATTCTTTATTGTTCTAAATTAAACCATACTTACCATCACGCCCATTCCAGCTGAAGCCAACGATCTCCTGTAATAAAAATAAAATAATAAAGCAACCTCATCCTTACCTTTCCATGGTTCCCACGACAGCTTCAGCTCTGCTACATCGAGATGACAGGCTGGACCGCAGCAGAACGCTGCCATCCAGCCTGTCATCCCGCAGACACTGAGAAGCGCAGGCATGCTTGCGCTCCACATTGTCTCTCTGTGACGGCATAAAGATGAGCCGAGGTCATGTCCAATGAACTCGGCTCACCTCATGCACGTCACTGACAGCGTGGGAAAATTCTCACGCTGAAGCGCTGAGTGCAGGAGAATTTTCCCACGCTGTCAGTGAGGTGCATGAGGTGAGCTGAGTTCATTGGACATGAGCTCACCTCATGCACGTCACTGACAGCGTGGGAGAATTCTCCTGCACTCAGCACTTCAGCGTGAGAATTTTCCCACGCTGTCAGTGACGTGCATGAGGTGAGCCGAGTTCATTGGACATGACCTCGGCTCATCTGGATGCCGTCACAGCGAGACACCGAGGAGCGCAAGCAAGCCTGCTCTTCTCAGTGTCTGCGGCATGACAGGCTGGATGGCAGCGTTCTGCTGCGGTCCAGCCTGTCATCTCGATGTAGCAGAGCTGAAGCTGTCGTGGGAACCATGGAAAGGTAAGGATGAGGTTGGTTTATTATTTTTCTTTTATTGCAGGAGATCGTTGGCTTCAGCTGGAATGGGCGTGATGGTAAGTATAGTTTAATTTAGAACAATAAAGAATTGTGTGTTTATTTCAATTAAAGGACTTTTTTCTGGGTGTTGTGTTTTTTTTAAATACTTTACTAGAAATTCATGGCGGTCATGTCTAATACTGGCGTGACCCCATGAATTTTGGGCTTGGGGCCAGCTGATAATACCAAGCTGGCCCTAACCCCTTTATTACCCAGTGAGCCACCGCACCAGGGCCCTGGATGAGTTGGGTACAGCGCCAGAAGATGGCGCTTCTATGAACGCGCCATTTTCCGGGGTGGCTGAGGACTGCAATTTGCAGCGGGGGGGGGCCCAGAAAGCTTGGGCCTCCCTGCGCTGCAGATTCCAGCCCCCAGCTGCCTAGTTGTACCTGGCTGGACACAAAAATAGGGCGAAGCCCCACGTATTTTTTTTTTAATTATTTCATGAAATTCATGAAATAATAAAGAAAAAAAGGCCTTCCCTATATTGTTGTGTCCGGCCAGGTACAAATAGGCAGCTGGTGGTTGGGGGCAGCCCGTTCCTGCCTGCTGTACCTGGCTGGACACAAATATAGTGCGAAGCCCCACTTCAATTTTTTTAAATTATTTCAGGAAATTCATGAAATAATTAAAAAAAAATTGACGTGGGGCTTCGCACTATATTTGTGTCCAGTCAGGTGCAGCAGGCAGGAACGGGCTGCCCCCAACCACCAGCTGCCTATTTGTACCTGGCCGGACACAACAATATAGGGAAGCCCTTTTTTTCTTAATTATTTCATGAAATAATTTAAAGAAAATTGACGTGGGGCTTCGCCCTGTTTTTGTGTCCAGCCAGGTACAACTAGGCAGCTGGGGGCTGGAATCCGCAGCGCAGGGAGGCCCAAGCTTTCTAGGCCACCCCCGCTGCAAATTGCAGTCCGCAGCCACCCCGGAAAATGGCGCGTTCATAGAAGCGCCATCTTCTGGCGCTGTACCCAACTCATCCAGGGCCCTGATGCGGTGGCTCACTGGGTAATAAAGGGGTTAGGGCCAGCTTGGCATTATCAGCTGGCCCTAAGCCCAAAATTCATGGGGTCACGCCAATATTAGACATGACCACCATGAATTTCTAGTAAAGTATTTAAAAAAAACACAACACCCAGAAAAAAGTCCTTTAATTGAAATAAACACACAATTCTTTATTGTTCTAAATTAAACCATACTTACCATCACGCCCATTCCAGCTGAAGCCAACGATCTCCTGAAATAAAAGAAAAATAATAAAGCAACATCATCCTTACCTTTCCATGGTTCCCATGACAGCTTCAGCTCTGCTACATCGAGATGACAGGCTGGACCGCAGCAGAACGTCGCCATCCAGCCTGTCATCCCGCAGACACTGAGAAGCGCAGGCTTGCTTGCGCTCCTCAGTGTCTCTCTGTGAGGGCATCCAGATGAGCCGAGTTAATGTCCAATGAACTCGGCTCACCTCATGCACGTCACTGACAGCGTGGGAAAATTCTCCTGCACTCAGCGCTTCAGCGTGGGAGAATTCTCACACTGAAGCGCTGAGTGCAGGAGAATTCTCCCACGCTGTCAGTGACGTGTGTGGCACCCCAGGGGTCTGGTTTCCACAGTAACAAGCAATGTTATGTCTGAGAGCAGGTGGGAGGTCTCTTGGCCAGGGATCCTGTGCATGCCACACCTCCTGCCCAGTCTTGGGAGGGGAAGACCTTCCCCTATATAAACCCGGGGCTGAAGCAGGGTTAGTCAGTCAAGGAGAGTAGAGACAAGAAACAGTCACAGGAAGAAACAACAGAAGCTCAGTGGGAGCAATACTACTTCAAGTCAGGGGCTGGCAGCTGCAGAGCTCGCCCTGACTGAGAAGCTTTCTTACCGGACCCGGCGTCCGAGGCTGTGGGGACTAACTCTTACCCAGCAGCAGAAGCCGACCGGCAGGGGATTTCAGGTCCTCAGGCCCAGAAACCCGAAGGCACGGTCACACGCGTGGGACCAGCGCCGCCATCGTGGAGCGGAAGCCATTAGAAGGCCCCGAGTCACCGGCCATACGGGTGAGCACCACACGGTACACTCAGGGACGTGGGCTACTTATATCCGCTTCTAGCAAGGTAGCCAGAAGAGTACAGTCAGTTTGGGAGGCCTACAACTCCGCCTGGCCAGGGGAGATCCCATCTGCTCAAGGACTGACCAGGCCCCGTTCGCTAGCAAGTACTCCGGGAGGGTCTATCGTTGTTACCAGTAAAGACCCTGAATTACACCGCACCGTCTCTGAGTGGTTCCTGCTACCCTCATCTTCCACGTCGGCTGCCCTGAGGCCATACCCCTCCCGTTGGGGGTTATACTATCACGCTGCACAATTCTACACCGGCCTCAGCGGTCTGCCCTGCAGCGGCAGCTCCATAGCTGCAAATCAACGGGTGGCGTAGTCGACACTCAAATAACATCTATCAAGACTGCCACACACTGAGTTGACTCCCTGGGCACGGACCGGGTCCCCGCCACTCGGAGACTACAACCCTCATCTGATCCGGTTCCGGGTAAGCCCCCGTGTGCGAGACGCTGCGCGACACAGCAGGCCCAGGGGCGCGTCAACTTTGGCGTAGTCGGCAGGATCTCGTGCCCGCAACCACCGGGTACTGCGTGCCTGAAAAAGAGACTTTTAAAACTTACCATCCGTGAAGTTTTCCCGCCATCGGTGAAGATTCCCGCCATCCGGCGCCATTTTCAGCCTTCTTCCCGCCATCTGTGAAGATTCCCGCCATCCGCACCATCTTCAGCCTTCTTCCCGCCATCCGTGGAGTTTTCCCGCCGTTGGACGCCATCTTGAGGACGCTGCGCGGGAAGAAGAGGGACGTGGACTCCGAAAGCGCGCGAGAACTGAAGCCCCGCCTCACGTCCGGACGTTGCGTAAGGTCCTGGAAGGAGCCCAGCAGACGCCGAGGTCACTGGAGCGCGACGGAAGGTCCTCAACCCTGACGATCTACTGCGGAGCCGCGGCCTACGGAACAGGATCATCGCAAGGTAGGCCACGGTCCACTAGGGGGGAGGAAGATGTCGGATGCGGAGGAGAGCTTCATTGCCTCAACCCCCGCCAGCGCCACCGCTGCTGCAGTTATGCCCTTCACCATGCCCTATATCCCGGGAGCAGCTTGGCTACCCCAGTACTCAGGGGAGTCACATACCCTGCATGACTTTAGAGAAAAGCTGGATAGCCTCTTCCAGGTGTACCCCCTCACAGAAGAGCAAAAAGTGAGCATCCTGGTGGCCCAACTAACCGGGGCAGCCAAAAGGGAAGTAAAATCCTGGCCACCTGGGAGGAAGACTGTCGCAGGGATACTAACCCGGCTGAAGGATACCTTTGATACCCGCACCTCAGCCGAGATTAAGCTTAGATTCTACGGGTGCAAGCAGCGAGCGCATGAGAGTATAAGGGACTATGCACTAAACCTACAAGAGGCCCTGAGGGCCATTAAGCAGACCGACCCTGATGGAGTGGGAAACGAGGACAGGCTGTTGACCGAACAATTTATAGAGGGACTATATTGTAATGCCCACCGAACCCAGTTGCGGGCGATGGCCTTACAGGATCCCCATCTGGGCTTTGCACAGTTCAAGGACAGAGCCATCCGGGTGCTCCGAGAACCGGCACCGGGTGGCGTTGTGACCCACAGGCGCCCAGCTATCACTTACCACCAGGAGGCGGCGCCCTTGTCGGCAGGTCCTGTGGGAGCTGATGCGCAGGCTTTGGACAATGACCCGGCTCCAGACCTACACCATCAGGTCCAAGAGCTAGCTAAGAGCGTTGCTGCGCTAACCCGAACTGTGCAGTCTTTACAGGTTTCCACCCCAGGGAAGATCCAGCTGGCATCCGGACCGGAGGACATCCCGTGGCGTCGACCAAGGAGGACCCCACCGGCCAGAGGAAGACCCAGTGACCGATACAGCGAAGACGGACGACCCATCTGCCGCCGCTGCAATCAACCCGGACATATGGCAAGGTACTGTTCTTTAAACGGGCACAACCTGGGGTAGAGGGCCAACTCCCAGGAAAAAGATCACCAGGCCCATCGAACTGGCGCGACAGATATGTGGGAGGACGTCCAGTCTTGCCTGTGGTACTGGATGGCATTCCCATGAGTGCCCTACTGGACACCGGGTCACAGGTCACCACCATCCCGTACGTGCTCTTTAAGCAGTACTGGAATGACTCGGATATTACCCGCTACCCTGACGACGACTTGAGTATCATCGCCAGCAATGGCCAGCCCGTGCCACAGATCGGATTTAAAGAGGTGACCATCAAAATCGGTAGAGTCGAACTGGCAGCACAGGGACTGATCATTGTAGATATTGACAAACATGAGAGTCACCCAAAAATAACTCTAGGAACTAATGTAATTGAAAATTGTCTTGCAGAGGTGATTTTCCTTTTACAGCAGGTTGCCAAGAACGCCAGCTCCGGCGAGCAGCGGGTGCTCCAGAAAGAGATCCGGGCACTGATGCGACGGCAACAGGTGGAACTCTCCGGCGGTGAGATTGGTAGCGTAAGAATGTGTGACCCTTTTCCTATTGCCATGCCCCCAAAAAGTGAAATGATGATTTGGTGCCGGGCATCTATTGGTCTGAGAGGTAGAGATTACCAGGCAATGGTAGAACCAGTTTACTCAGACAGTAGGCCCACCATCTTGACAGCACGGGGGGTGGTTAATGTACGCCATGGGAGGGTGCCCGTTCGCATAATCAATATCGGGAAGAGGGAAGTGTACCTGCCCCGGTATGCCACGCTAGCCAAATTATATACCATTAACCAAAATGCTATACAATCTGTGGAACCCTTGCCTCCATCTCACCCGGAGGAAGGTAACGGCTCTAAGAAAACAATGGAGGTCTGGTGTCAGCAACTACATTTGGGTACTGACTCCACTCCCTCACATCAGAAACAGGGAGTCTATCGGGTGGTTCAAGAGTACAAGAGAGTGTTTAGTAAACACCCGTTAGACTTCGGGCGAGTCAAGGGGGTAGAACACCACATCCCCACGGGAGACCATCCTCCCATAAAAGAGAGGTATCGACCCGTACCCCCTGCACACTACCAACACGCCAAGGGGATGCTTAGAGACATGAAGGAGGCTGGGGTGATCAGGGATAGCTGTAGCCCCTGGGCAGCTCCACTAGTCTTAGTCAGAAAAAAAGACAACACCATGAGGATGTGTGTAGATTACTGGAAAATCAACCGTATCACACACAAGGATGCGTACCCCTTACCAAGGATAGAGGAGTCATTGGCTGCTTTAAGATCTGCTAACTTCTTCTCTACCTTGGATCTCACTAGCGGGTACTGGCAGGTTCCTGTAGCAGAGGCGGACCGGGAGAAGACCGCATTCACCACCCCGATGGGACTTAGCGAGTTCACCTGCATGCCGTTCGGACTCTGCAACGCACCAGGAACCTTCCAACGACTAATGGAGTGTTGTCTGGGCCACAGAAACTTCGAGACGGTCCTGTTGTACCTGGACGATGTCATCGTATATTCCAAGACGTATGAGGACCACCTGAAACACCTGGCGGAAGTGTTCGAAGCTCTGGCGAGTTACGGCCTAAAGGTGAAACCCTCCAAGTGTCACCTCCTGAAACCAAAGGTGCAGTACCTGGGACACGTGGTGAGCGCTGACGGAGTGGCTCCCGACCCTGATAAGATCACCGCAATTAAGGAATGGCCAAGCCCCTCCAGCGTAAAAGAAGTGCGGCAGTTCCTCGGGTTGGTAGGCTACTACCGAAGGTTTATTCCCGGTTTCACCAAAAAGGCAGCACCTATGCAGGACCTCCTGATAGGCCAGTCCCGGAAGGCCAAGAACCAGAAGCCGCCCTTCAAATGGGAGGAGCTGGAAGAAGAGTCCTTCCGCCAGCTGAAGATGGCCCTCACGGGGGACGAAATCCTGGCGTACCCGGATTATAGCCAGCCCTTTATCCTCTACACCGACGCCAGTAACATCGGGCTAGGAGCCGTACTGTCCCAGATCCAGCAGGGGAAGGAACGAGTAATCGCCTACGCCAGCCGAAAGCTGCGACCCACCGAAAGGAACCCCGAGAATTACAGCTCATTTAAGCTAGAGTTCCTGGCCGTAGTATGGGCAGTCACCGAACGCTTTAAGCATTACCTCGCTTCTTCCCGGTTCACCGTGTACACGGATAACAACCCGTTGACACACCTGGACACAGCAAGACTCGGTGCCCTGGAGCAGAGGTGGATGGCCCGTCTGTCCAACTACGAGTTCACAATCAAATACCGGGCCGGACGCTCCAATACCAACGCGGACGCCCTGTCCAGGATGCCCAACCTGCCGGACGAAGGAGAAGATCCGGAGGGACTGGAA
Source organism: Phyllobates terribilis (assembly GCF_046119375.1). Classification (NCBI taxonomy): domain Eukaryota; kingdom Metazoa; phylum Chordata; class Amphibia; order Anura; family Dendrobatidae; genus Phyllobates; species Phyllobates terribilis. Next base: position 756,404,893 of record NW_027362761.1, on the reverse strand, counting down.
GAAGTTGAACTCCCTGCGTTCCACCGTCATGGGACTATCCAGTACTCCCACCGGGTAAGGAGTAAGCAGGCTGCTACGTTGAACCCCTTACCTCACTACAACTGGGCGGAAACGCAAGACAGCGACCCTGCCGTCCGACTGGTGAAGGAGATGCTGACTCGCCCGGAGGCTTGCCTTGAACCAGACGCTCCGGAGGAAGCCAAACAACTATGGGCAGAGAGGAGTCGACTGTTCCTTTACAAGGGGAAGTTGTGCCGCAGAATGGTTAACTCCCGGACGCATGAACTACTCTGGCAAGTAGTGGTGCCACGAAGAGACGCAGCCATGGTGATGGAGGCATACCACGACGGAGCTGGACACTTCGGGTGGAAGAAGCTGGAGTTCCTGCTGCGCGAGCGATTCCACTGGGTAGGCATGAGGGGAACCATTGAGAAGTGGTGCAGAGACTGTGGCCCGTGCAACCTAAGAAGGAAGGACCGTGCCAGCCAGAAGACTCCCCTGCAGTCTATCGTCACCCGGCAGCCGTTGGAACTGGTAGCCTTGGATCATGTAAAACTGACCCCAAGCAGAAGTGGCTACGTCTACGCACTAACCATCGTGGATCACTACTCCCGGTTCTTGGTTGTCGTCCCCGTCAAGGACTTAACAGCTCGAACAGCAGCGAGAGCCTTCCAGCAGCATTTCTGCCGTCCACACGGGTACCCGGACCAAGTGCTGACAGACCAGGGACCTGCCTTTGAAGCGGAGGTCTTCCAAGAATTCTGCACTCTGTATGGCTGCCGGAAGATAAGGACGACACCCTATCATCCGCAAACTAATGGACTTTGTGAGAAAATGAACCAGGTGGTAATGGATCTTCTGAAAACGTTGCCCCTGGAAGAACGCAGTCTGTGGCCTGAGAAGCTGCCCGATCTGGTGGACCTATACAACCACATCCCGGTAGGTTCCACCAACTGTACCCCGGCTTACCTAATGAGGGCAAGACCTGGTAAGTTACCTGTTGACCTGGAAATGGGAGTCCTGACACCCGAGGACACTTCACCAGAAGCAGACTGGGACACAGAGAGGCAGCAGCAGTACCGGAGAGTACAGGAGAGCGTGGAGCGAAGTCTCTGTCAGGCTAGGGAAAGACAAGAGAAAACTTACAACCAGTATGCTCCCGCAGTTCCCCTGGTACCCGGAAAGCAGGTCTTGAAGAGGAAGAGACGGCTCCACAAGTTGGACGACCAGTGGGAGAAGGACCCGTACACCGTACTGCCCTCAAGCCACGAGAACCCGAAGGTTTGTACCATCAGTAAAGACGGAGGGGAAACTACAGCCATTGTATCCCGGGACCACCTGAAGAAGTGTCCCGAACAACTGAGGAACCCTGAAGAGGAACAAGAAGACCATCGACCCGTAGAGGAAAGGGAAGATATGGTTAGTACTGTGCTCGGGGACTTCCCTCGGTCTTGTACTCAAGTCGATGGTGCAGTTGTGGTACCCGTACTCACCTTCCTCCAACCAGCATCCCAAGCACCTACGGAGCAACAGGTAGAGCTGGAAGAACAGTCGGTCCAGGAGGCAGAAGACCCCACACCCGCAGACCAGGAGGATCAACCCTCTGCTTGCAGTGAGCCTGCCATATCCCTAGTGAGCCAAAGAGCCGGTAGACAGCTGCCCAGTTTACCCTTGACAGCTCCTACACCCTGTAGTTCAGGGCTAGACAGTCAGCTCCGTAGGTCCACTAGGGCCACTAGAGGCCAGTTACCCGCACGCTGGAGGATTTAAAGTGTATAAATTGTTTTATTTATGTTTACCTGTGTATTGTTGCTTGTGTATAATTTTGTGTTTCTAGTTATTTTTAGGAATCCTTGGTGGATCTACCGGGAATCCTTGTACAATTAGTTGGAGCGTAACCCAGGATGGACTAGAGACTGTTAAGGACTCGGGGTAGGACAGACCCCTACCTGGTTACGTCTCCCTGTTTTGGTGAAATGGACACCTTTGTTTCTTCAAAGACTGCACCCGGTTACGGACATGCCGTGACCACCTTTATGTGTTTCTTTATTGTATTGTTATTGTTATATCTTGTTATGTTTTTCTAAAATATGTTTAGTCCCGGAGTACTAAATTTCACTAGGGGGGAATGTGGCACCCCAGGGGTCTGGTTTCCACAGTAACAAGCAATGTTATGTCTGAGAGCAGGTGGGAGGTCTCTTGGCCAGGGATCCTGTGCATGCCACACCTCCTGCCCAGTCTTGGGAGGGGAAGACCTTCCCCTATATAAACCCGGGGCTGAAGCAGGGTTAGTCAGTCAAGGAGAGTAGAGACAAGAAACAGTCACAGGAAGAAACAACAGAAGCTCAGTGGGAGCAATACTACTTCAAGTCAGGGGCTGGCAGCTGCAGAGCTCGCCCTGACTGAGAAGCTTTCTTACCGGACCCGGCGTCCGAGGCTGTGGGGACTAACTCTTACCCAGCAGCAGAAGCCGACCGGCAGGGGATTTCAGGTCCTCAGGCCCAGAAACCCGAAGGCACGGTCACACGCGTGGGACCAGCGCCGCCATCGTGGAGCGGAAGCCATTAGAAGGCCCCGAGTCACCGGCCATACGGGTGAGCACCACACGGTACACTCAGGGACGTGGGCTACTTATATCCGCTTCTAGCAAGGTAGCCAGAAGAGTACAGTCAGTTTGGGAGGCCTACAACTCCGCCTGGCCAGGGGAGATCCCATCTGCTCAAGGACTGACCAGGCCCCGTTCGCTAGCAAGTACTCCGGGAGGGTCTATCGTTGTTACCAGTAAAGACCCTGAATTACACCGCACCGTCTCTGAGTGGTTCCTGCTACCCTCATCTTCCACGTCGGCTGCCCTGAGGCCATACCCCTCCCGTTGGGGGTTATACTATCACGCTGCACAATTCTACACCGGCCTCAGCGGTCTGCCCTGCAGCGGCAGCTCCATAGCTGCAAATCAACGGGTGGCGTAGTCGACACTCAAATAACATCTATCAAGACTGCCACACACTGAGTTGACTCCCTGGGCACGGACCGGGTCCCCGCCACTCGGAGACTACAACCCTCATCTGATCCGGTTCCGGGTAAGCCCCCGTGCGCGAGACGCTGCGCGACACAGCAGGCCCAGAGGCGCGTCACGTGCAGGAGGTGAGCTGAGTTCATTGGACATGAGCTCACCTTATGCACGTCACTGACAGCGTGGGAAAATTCTCCTGCACTCAGCGCTTCAGCGTGGGAGAATTCTCACGCTGAAGCGCTGAGTGCAGGAGAATTCTCCCACGCTGTCAGTGACGTGCAGGAGGTGAGCTGAGTTCATTGGACATGAGCTCACCTTATGCATGTCACTGACAGCGTGGGAGAATTCTCCTGCACTCAGCGCTTCAGCGTGAGAATTTTCCCACGCTGTCAGTGACGTGCATGAGGTGCGCCGAGTTCATTGGACATGAACTCGTCTCATCTTTATGCCGTCACAGTCAGACACTGAGGAGCACAAGCATGCCTGCGCTTCTCAGTGTCTGCGGGATGACAGGCTGGATGGCAGCGTTCTGCTGCGGTCCAGCCTGTCATCTCGATGTAGCAGAGCTGGAGCTGTCGTGGGAACCATGGAAAGGTAAGGATGATGTTGCTTTATTATTTTTCTTTTATTGCAGGAGATCGTTGGCTTCAGCTGGAATGGGCGTGACAGTAAGTATGGTTTAATTTAGAACAATAAAGGATTGTGTCTTTATTTCAATTAAAGGACTTTATTCTGGGTGTTTGTGTTTTCTTTTAACTTTGACTATGGGGTTAGTAATGGGGGTGTCTTATAGACGCCTCTCCATTACTAACCTGGGCTTGATGTCAGCTGGCATTATAAGCTGACATCAACCCCAGCCCTATTACCCCCTGCCACCGCTACAGGGCAGCGTGGAAGAGCGAGGCTAAGTGCCAGAATTGGCGCATCCTATGAATGCGCCATTTCTGGGGCGGCTGACGGCTGGTGTTTCTAGCCTGGGAGGGGGCCAATATTCATGGCTCCCTTCCTGGGCTATTAATATCAGCCCCCAGCTGTCTGCCTAGCCTTTGCTAGCTATTAAATTAGGGGGGACCCCACGTAATTTTTTTGGGGGGGTCCCCCATTTTAATAGCTAGTAAAGGCTATGTATTCAGCTGGGGGCTCATATTAGTAGCCTGGGAAGCTCCGTGGGTATTACCCCCTTCCCAGACTTCAAACATCTGCCCCAGCTGTCTGCTTAACCTCCGCTAGAGACTAAAATTAAGGGGAACCCCACGCCAATTTTTTTTTAATAATAAATCCTTTATTTTAATACTAAATGACAAGTACAGTAACCAACACTATCACTGTACTTCATATATATGTGACTGACATGTTTCTATCTATCTAATCTATGTGTGAAGCTCTATTCTGTCTGTTATAAATTGTCGGGTACAGATGCTGAATTGCCGGCCGGCTTTTTTAAAGAGACGGTGCATGAAAACACTATTATATTTTTTAATAAATCCTTTACACTAAATGACAAGTACAGTAAGCAACACTGTCACTGTACTTCATATATATGTGACTGACATGTTTCTATCTATCTAATCTATGTTTGAGGCTCTATTCTTTCTATTCTAAATTGTCGGGTACCGGTGTATGCCGCTGCTGAATTGCCGGCCGGCTTTTTTAAAGAAAGCGTCTTCTGAGCAGTTTGTCAGCTTTTGGACACCTTTGAAGGTGTTTTCTATGTGTTTCTATGTGTTTTTGTTTGCCTGCCATTGGTTTTAACGGTGTTCGACGGTGTTCTAAGGTGTTCGACGAACAGTTCGACGAACAGTTCCTCGAACATCCCGGTGTTCGACGAACCGAACCGAACCTGAACACTACGGGAGTGGCTCAACACTAGTCGTGACAAGAAAATTAAAAAAAGAAATATCTTTAGGTAGAATGGCGGTTCTATTCATAACACTTTCCTTACAAGACGTAGTGGTATCCCCGTTGTGAGTTGTGCCAAAAACGGAACCCAATACATTCGGACTAATCCACCATTTGTCATATCCAAGGGGCAGGTCAGTAAACGACAACATCGACGCGGAACCAAGTACAGTAGTATACACTGTACATCCTTTGACAAGGCAATCAGGCGGAAGTTGGGAAGGGTCACCCTAATGGCCAAAACAGACATTGATGCGGCGTTCCGGTTACTTACTTCCTGTGCCTCCGAATAGTGTCCACCTATTGGGCTGCTTCTGGGAAGGAGCATACTATATAGATCGCTGTTTGCCCATGGGTGCTCCAGATTCTGCTCACTTCCTCGAGTGGGTTGTAATGGACGTTGCTAAGGGGGCACATATTATCCATTACCTCAACAAATTCTTATGCCTGGGCCCAAAAGATTCGCCACAGTGTGAGAAGGAGAGAGCTGGAGGGAGAGCAGACACCACAGAGCCGAGGGGTTAGATGGAGAACGGAAGAAGGAAAGAGGGCGAGGGAGGTAAGGGAGTACAGTGGAAGGCCGACCTGAGCTCCCCCACGTTCCTGCTGGGGGGGAACAGCCCTGGGAAGAAAAGCCGCTTGCGCATCCCTTTGATGTTACGGGCGCGAGCGGACAGAGGGACTACGCTGGAGTGCGAAGCCGACACGGCCAGTCCGTTCCTGTCCGTGCGACCTCCGTGTCGCCGGGTTTGTGCCAGAGCTGCGGTGGACCCTGACGGCCAGCCCCCTCTCCCAATACTGGTGCCTGTCCGCTGGTGGGTCGAGCCCCCCTGCGGTGGGGGGGAGTAACATCTGCAGAAGAAAGACCATCTTCCAGCCAAACTAAGATGTCTACTTCTTTTCATGGACAATGTGATACGATCCCTTTCTTACGGACACGCCCATCGCTACAAATTCCAGATGAGGCATAAGAACAGCAGGTGCTTCAACAGATATCAAGTGCTCCTTCAAGTGGGCTCTCCTTCACCTCAACTTCAACATCACAAATACTCCAGTCCTCAGAGGTGTCACCCCCAATCACACTTGCTTCCTCACAGCTCCCAAGTCTCCAGCTGCCCGTCTGAGTATGGGGTAACACAGATGGTTGAGTCTGCACAGCTGTTTACTCATACTATAGCCTGGGAAACGGAGGTCTGCTCCAGAGCTTCTGTTAATCCAGACGAGGAAATGATCTGCACTGATGCCCAGAATCTTTATGAGTCGGATCAAGGATCAGATGAAGAAGGTTCTGAGCATAATGTAGACCCTCGTTCCCAAACTGTAACTCCTGTTGGTGGAGACAATGATGAAGACGATGATGAGACTCAAATACCTGATTGCAGCGACAACTTGACTTTTCGGTCAGGGCAGGAAGAGGTTGGCTCTGAGGATGACGGGTGTGAGAACACACAGGGTGATGATGACGAGGTTGGAGATCCCACTTACTGTCAACCCACAGTCAGCCAGTCGATGAGGTCAGCAGAGGAGGTGGAGGAGGATGTGACTAGCCCAGGGGATGGGGATGACTCGGTACCCGGGCCTTTGCCTGGCCTTTGGGATGTCGCGGTGGTCGGCTCCTGGGCCCGTACCCTGCGGTCACTCTTTAAAAGGGTGGATAATTGTTAATTTTATAAGAGTTCGTGACGCCACCTGTGGTATCTGGTGAGAAGCACCAGCGCTGCAGCAGTCCACTGAGGCAGGTGATAAGGCAGCTCAATGGTATAGCTCCCAACAGGTGGAGCTAGGCCTCAGAAAAGCGTATTCAGGGGGAATGCAGGACAGGCGAGACCCAGCTGGGTCAGAGCAAGAACGGGAACGGACACAGTAGTCACTTCAGTACCTTTTACTGGTGGAAATTCAGGCACATCCCTGAGCACTGTAGGGTGAAGGGTACATATCAGGATCCTCCCCAATGAGCGGGTGTAGGGCCTCCTGTTTCTTGCCTCTGCGTAGTAAGTTTCTGACCTGCCTGGAGCTAGGCCTAACTTTGTCTCAGTCCTGCGCTGGCTGACCTTGTGGTAGGGCCTTGTCTTGGAGTTCATTCTCCCAGTATGAGAGGCCTAAGCATCTCCTGGCTGTGTTACGTATCAGCACCTTAGCGATCCTGGGACTTGTAGTTCTCCCTGGATTCTGGTTATGCCTTACTGGGTCATAGAGATCCCGGTAAGCTCGGATCCGGTGTCCAGTAAATGATTCGGGGTGAGCTAGTTAAGCTCCTCTGCCCCCTATGTACTAACTCTCCACTCGTCTTCGGCCTACTCGGGCCCTCACTAGGCTATACACACTAAGGGCAGCTTGCCGCCCTTCATCGATCTTATGGCGCTGGCACACCTTAAGCTCTAACTGGGCTCCCTGAATCTAGCTAGCAGGAGCCTCGTGCTCCACTGCTGAACTATTAACTGAGTTCTCTAGACTAGACTGAGCTCCACTGCAGACTGACCTCTCTTAGTCTTCTCTACTGCAGGAACTCTTCAGAGGAACTGAACTGCCTAGCTCCACCTTCCCTATTTATATCCCTAACGGGCACCCTCTGCTGGTCTGAGGTGGAAGGTGGATATGTGTGAATGTTTATGGGGGCCTCTTGTGGAGGATTCCATCAATGCACTCTTCTAGGATCTGTGATACCAAGCGCACCTGGGCGTCACAGATGCTATTGACGATGAGGTTAGGTTGCGCCTTCCTGGACAGAGACAGAGTACTGGAAGCATGTCAACAACTGCATCCTCAACCACAACTCTGCCTCTGACCACAAGTCGTGGTGGCTCTTCAGGTCGCATGGGCTCTAAGCCTTGCATAGCCTGGGCATTTTTTCAGATCGATAAGGATGACCCAACTCGTGTTATCTGTAATATTTGTCACCAAAAGCTAAGTAGAGGCCAAAAAATCCATAGTTTGAGTACTTCATGCATGAACCGTCACATGGATATGAAGCATAAGTTGCAGTGGGAAGCTCACTGTGCTACAATGCAGCCTAGCGGGCCGGGCCAACCACCATCTGCCCCATCTTGTGCATCCGCAGCCTCTTCATCCTCTGTGACTGGGGGGACAGCAGTCACACATGATTTTGGACGCAGACCTGCCACCTCTTTACCCGCAACAGCCAGTGTGATTGGCAGGTCATCATTTCATTTGGAAGTGGAAACACCAGCTGGTGTTGAGCGCTCTCCGACATCGAGAGCACCACCTTTGGATCAAGGCAACCTAACTTTTCCGCCTGCATCTTCCTCACAGACCGGCAGTTTGCTGGGGACACCCTACTCAACCCCGTCTAAGCACAACAGCCAGCCCTCGGTCCCTCAGATGTGGACAAGTAAAAGACCATTTCCTCCTAGCCATGACAAAGCTAAGAGGTTGAATTTCACCATCTGCAAGCTGTTGGCTACAGAAATGCTAGCTTTCCGCCTGGTGGATACAGAAGATTTTCGAGACCTTATGTCCGTCGCAGTGCCCCAGTACCAGATGCCTAGTCAGCACTACTTCTCAAAGAAAGGGGTGCCTGCGCTACACCAACATCACCGCTTCTTTGAGAAACTCTGTCTGTGACAGGGTGCATTTCACCACAGACACTTGGATGAGTAGGCATGGACAGGGGCGTTACATGCCGCTGACTGGGCACTGGGTAACTATGGTGACAGCAGGACAAGGGGCTGCTGTCCAAGTCTTGCTGTCCCCACGAGTTGTGCGTCAATCCTCTTTATCTAGAAGTTCCTCCACTGCTTCTGCCTCCTCAACCTCTTCTCGGTCCTCCACCTGCACCCAAAGCCTGTCTGGTAATGCCACCCGCTTTCTAACTGCGCAGAAGGAATCCTGCACACCTCCTTACTATGCTGGCAGCAGGGCTCAACGGCATCAGGCGGTGTTTACTTTGAAATGTCTTGGAAATGTGAGTCACACAGCTGAGGAGTTGTGGTCGGCTCTGGAGACCCAGTTTCATGAATGGTTGTCTCCACTGGACCTGCAACCAGGGAAGGCCGTGTGCGACAATGCTGCAAACCTGGGTGCGGCCCTTCGCCGGGGCAGTGTCACACACGTGCCTTGTATGGCTCACGTGTTGAACCTGGTTGTCCAGCAATTTTTAGCCCACTATCCCGGACTAGATGGCCTTCTGCAGAGGGCACGGTCGCTGTGTGCTCACTTCCGCCATTCGCATCTCGCAGCTCAACGACTTACATCTCTACAGAAGTCGTTGGGCCTGGCAGTTCACCGGCTGAAATGCGATGTGCCGACACGGTGGAATTCAACTCTGCACATGTTGCAGCGACTGTGGCAGCACCGACAAGCCCTGGTGCAATACGTTCTGACGTATAGCCTGGGCAAACGAGATCCAGAGGTGGGGCAAATCACGCTGCAGCAGTGGTCTCTGATCAGGGACCTATGAAGTTGACGCGCCCCCTGGGCCGTGGGGTACCCGGAGCCGGACCGGTAGAAGCTGGGGGTTGTAGTCACTGTGGCGATGACCCGGTCCGTGACCCAGGACGGTCAATCCAAGGGTAATTTGTATATATGGGTTTTATAATGTCCGACTACGCCACCTGTGGAGTGCGGACAAAGGGGCCGCCGCTGCGGAACAGTCCTCTGAAGCTGGTGGTTTTGCAGCAATGGTATTATTACTCCCCACAGGAAGAGTGTAGCTTCAGGGCAGTGTGGGTGGATGATGGTGGTTGTAGTGCAGGGAGTCAGTAATGAACACAGAGTCAGTGTGATGCAGTCCCAAGATCTTTACTCACAGTTGTTGCAGTCCAGATTACAGGTACCAGAGCAATCTCCCCCGTCGTGCTGTGCGTACTCAGTGAGGGGCTCAGTCCACCCCCAGATAGCTCCGGAGTACTTAGCAGGACCCCCTTCTGTGTGTCCTTTCTCTGGCCTTCTCCCTGCACCTCACACCCAGTGACACTTCTATCCGGTATCCTCGCGCCTTGGCGGGCGACGTGTGTTCCGTCCCCTGGGTCCTATGTGGCTACCTTCTTAGTGAGACTGGTGTGGACTTTGGCCTGCAGTACATGAAATGCTGCAGCCTCCGGTTTCTAGTTGAGCCTTGCTGTTTCTCCGCTAGTTGAGGGACCGGTTCCCCTTATCTGGCCTGACCCCTCTACCTCCTGGTAGCAGCGGGCGTACCGGTGGCCTTCTGCACGGCCCTTACCCCTAGGGTCCCTTCGGTTCCTGGAGCCTTCCTGCTCCCACTCCTCTCTTCTCTCCTTCAGTCCTGGGCCTCCCAGGCTAGGCCTGCCTCCGGAGCAGAGCTCATGCAGAGCCTCTGCTCCTGTCACTTCTCCTCCTCTGACTGGCTTGCTCTTTCTAAGATGGCTTCCTATTTATACTCTCCCTGTCATGTGCTCCCCTAAACTGCTTTCTCCACCCACACCCACTACATAGGACCCTCCCGCCAGCTAGGGTCCTGGGACTGTGCTCTCCCTTAGGAGCAATTTCGCCCTACCCCCACTGCGGGTATGTGTTGGATGCAGGTGTTAGGGTCCCGAGCCATACTCCTTCCTTACCTGAGGGTGAGATACCACACCTCTGGATGAGATGCAGTACCTCTGTGGCGACTGAACCCTCAGGGGCGCCACACACCCTTCTGCACAGTTTTGAAATGGCGACGAAGATGTTTAGTGCTGACGACGATGCCATTATCAGCATGACTATTCTGGTGATTTACATGCTGGAGCACACGTTAAACAGAATTCAGAGTCAGGTGGTGGGACAAGAGGAGGTGGAGGAAGTAGAGGAGGAGTCGTATGCGGAAGGGATAACATCTCCAAGGTCCAGACGGTCGGCAGCACCAAGGCGGCAGGCATGGGAGGGTGGGGGAGAGGGATTAACCAGGGTGCATGGTAGCAGCCAAACTGTTGAGGAAGGTGCAGGAGCCGAGGAAGAAGTGGAGGACGAACTGGCGATGGGCATGTAAGACTCATCAGATGAGGGAGACCTTGATCACATTTCTGTTGTGCGAGGTTGGGGGGAGAGGGCAGAGGAAGGAAGCATGATTCTTACCTCGCTACCAACACAACAAGGACTTGGTCCTCCTGGATGCGCAAGACACATGAGTGCCTTCTTGCTGCACTACCTGCAACATGACCCTCGGATTGTCAGAATTCAAAGTAATCCCGACTACTGGGTTGCCACACTCTTAGATCCCCGGTACAAAATTAAATTTGCCAAAATAATTCCTGCCATAGAAAGGGATTCACGCATGCAGGAGTATCAGCAGAGGCTGTTGCAGAATCTTACATGTGCTTTTCCAAAAAACACCAGTGGTGCACGTAGTGAATCTCACAGTTCTAACTTGCCAACCGTGGGACTGTCGAGTCTTCATCACTCAAACCATAACAGTAACACAGTATCTGCTGGTAACAGCAATTTTGTGGAATCGTTTCACCACTTTTTTAGACCATCCTTTGCAAGGCCACAGGAGACAAGAAGTCTGACACATAGTCAACGCCTAGAGAGGATGGTACAGCAGTATCTCCAAGTGAACATCGAAGCCATGACTGTGTCACTGGACCCTTGCTCATTTTGGGATTCCAATCTGGAAAAATGTCCAGAGCTCGCCACTCACGCCTTGGAGATCTTGTCATGCCCTGCAGCCAGCGTTCTCTCTGAACGTGTGTTCAGCGCTGCTGGTGGTGTGCTGACAGATAAGCGCACGCGGCTGTCCACTGAGAATGTAGACAGACTCACATTCATAAAGATGAACAAATCATGGATCCGCAAGGACTTTTCTACCCCTGTGTCATCCTGGGGAGACTAAAACCTTGAGGATTTAGTAAAATCACCACACCAACCGTTTTAAGCAACTCTGGGGCAATTGATGCCACTTAAGTGGTGTCTGTGCAACAATTTTTGGAAAAAATGGAGACTCTTTTTGGAGTCCCCTTGCTGTGTTTTACTTGACGTTGGCATCGTCAATTGCAGGTGGGTTGGGTCTCCCCCCCCCCTTTTAACCGTAAGAAACTACATACACTATGGCTTGGGGTAACACAGATAGTTGAGTCTGAAGAGCTGTTTACTCAGAGGTCTGCTCCAAAGCTTCAGTGTCTGCTAGTCAGCGTAGAATTTTTAACTGCATCTAGCCTAGGCAATACTTTGGGCGTAGTAGCCCAGCTGCGACGCAAGCTGCACCGCCTGTGTACCTAATAAGAATTTTTAAATGCATCTAACCTAGGCAGACTGTGGGGACCCCCAACCAAACCCAGACGCTCAGCCCCCCTACCGCCCCCCCTTCCTTGACAATACAATAATGTAACTCTTACAACTGGATGGGTGAGGATCGGTCACAGCTTTATTAACTCTTTATACTCATTCCATTAGAAATGCATTTTATTTCTAAAATAATTCAGCTTGTTGCAGCATGCCCTGGGTCTCCACACCGGCAAGTTGGCCAACAAGTGTAACTCTCCAACATGTCCTTTCTATTTCCAGGCCACGGAGGATCCTGCGTACTCGTATGCAGGACTCTGACCCCCATCCATCACTCTTAATGCTTGTTCCACTCCATCCTGGAGTCCTGACAGGAATATGTCCAGTCCAATATCCATTAAGTGAACACCGTCGGGCCGTATGAGGCCTGCTTTATCTCCTTCCAGTTGTCGGTGTTGTATCACTACACCGCCTCTGTCTCTTCTAAATTCTGCCATCCGAATATTTATTACCCGCCTTGTCCGTTCGATGGCCGTGATGTCTCGCGCACCTTGCCCTACCGCTATCGGCACAATCTCTGACCATACTATAGTTAATTTTGTGAAAAATTCTCTAAAGCGCTCAGTGTCTAGTTTCATTATTGCCATTAGTTATGTGCTCTTGTGCTGACCTAGGTCGTTTCCCCCGGCCTGTATAACTAAGATGACCAGACCTCTTGCCTCTCTCCCTACCTTGATTACCTCCGTTAGTACCTGTGGCCATAGCAGGCCTCTAATACCTCTCCAGTTGAAATATGTGTTATGAAACTCTAATTTCCTCCCGCCTGGGCGGACTTTCGCCCTTTTTTCTGCCCAATATATATACGAGTGGCCTATCACCCACACTGTTGGCTTAGCGTCACCTGTAAAAGAAACAAACCACGTTAGGATAACAAGTCCGGTCTTATGTATCTCGCCAAACACGTGGATCACCATCTCCCTATCCTCTGAACTTCCGTTCACTAAAACAGATCTGGTGGAACTTAGTATAGATAGCCTAATAGAATGAGTACCACACACTGCTAATATGCCCACATTTATTTTACAGGCAAGATGCAGCTAAAAATTATTTTTAATTTCAAAGCTGGTGGAGCTTGGTATAAATGGCCTAATACAATGAGTACCACACACTGCTACTAAGCCCAAAATTATTTTCCGGGCTAGATGCTGCTAAAAATTATTATTAATTTCAAAGCTGGTTGAGCTTGGTATAGATGGCCTAATACAATGAATACCACACACTACTACTATGCCCAAAATTATTTTCCAGGCAAGATGCAGCTAAAAATTATTAGTAATTTGAAAGCTGGTGGAGCTTAGTATAGATGACCTAATAGAATGAGTACCACACACTGCTAATATGCCCAAAATTATTTTACAGGCAAGATGCAGCTAAAAATTATTATTAATTTCAAAGCTGGTGGAGCTTGGTATAGATGGCCTAATACAATGAGTACCACACACTGCTACTAAGCCCAAAATTATTTTCCGGGCTAGATGCAGCTAAAAAATATTATTAATTTCAAAGCTGGTGGAGCTTGGTTTAGATGGCCTAATACAATGAGTACCACACACTACTACTATGCCCAAAATTATTTTCCAGGCAAGATGCAGCTAAAAATGATTAGCAATTTGAAAGCTGGTGGAGCTTAGTATTGATGGCCTAATAGAATGAGTACCACACACTGCTAATATGCCCAAAATTATATTACAGGCAAGATGCAGCTAAAAATTATTATTAATTTCAAAGCTGGTGGAGCTTGGTATAGATGGCCTAATACAATGAGTACCACACACTGCTACTAAGCCCAAAATTATTTTCCGGGCAAGATCCAGCTAAAAATTATTATTAATTTCAAAGCTGGTGGAGCTTGGTACAGATGGCCTAATACAATGAGTACCACACACTATTACTATGCCCCAAATTATTTTCCAGGCAAGATGCAGCTAAAAATTATTAGTAATTTGAAAGCTGGTGGAGCTTAGTATAGATGGCCTAATAGAATGAGTACCACACACTGCTAATATGCCCAAAATTATTTTCCAGGCAAGATGCAGCTAAAAATAATCATTCATTTCAAAGCTGGTGGAGCTTGGTATAGATGGCCTAATAGATTGAGTACCACACACTGCTACAGGCCAAAAGGTTTTACTTGGCTAGGTGCAGTAAAAAAATTGTATTACATACACAGGTGGTGTAGCTTGCAACACAGATAGGCTACTCCACTGATTAACACACACTGCAAGAGGCCCAAGAGGCTGAAAAGGATTTGCTTAGCTAGATTTAGTCAAATGCTGTGAAAAACACTTGCACAGCACTAAAACAGACCTGCCTGGCAAAAAGTGATAGGAACTGATGTAACCTAGCCCTCAAAAGGGCTGGAATTACAACTAGTCACTACTCCCAACCTATCTGTCGATTTAAGAGCACAGACCTGCCTGCTAAAAGTGCTAGGAACTGCTGTAACCTAGCCCTCAAAAGGGCTGCAATTACAAACTAGTCCCTACTCCCTAAACCTTTCTGTCTATTTAAGAGAAAATTTGCTTGCAATTCAGTTACACAATATAGCGCTAACAGCAGCAGCAGTGCCGTCTAACACTTAGCTGCAGCAGTGAGAAAATGGTGGCGACGGGGAAAATGGCTGGGTCTTATAGGGCAAGGACATGTGACATACACAGCCAATGACACAAGCCCTTGCTTGTGTGAAAAAAAGCTCTTCGCTCCGTGTGTGCGCTGCTGATAGGCTGACAGATTGCACCTCCCCACTGTAAATGCGGGAAAGAGAGAAAAAAATGGAGATCTTCATTATTTCTGCAGAAATCCATCCCATGCCCCTCCCCCCACCCCGCTGTACACTCAAACTGTGTATTAACATTGATTATCAGCATTACTGTGAAAAAATCCAGTTACGATTTGGGTGCACGAACAGTTATCAAACATAACCTCGAACAGCCGGACTTTTTTCAAATTGTTCGGGTTCGTCGAACGGCTCGAACACCGCCCAAAACAGCTCGAATTTGAAATTGGCGAACAGTTCGATTCGAACACTGCTCATCTCTATTCACGACCTCTGTCACTGCTTGTTCTTGAGCTTCTGCTCCTTGGCGGCGGGTCTGGATACGCAGCAGCATTTCTTCCCGCCACGCAGCAGACGCCGCTTTCTGGGCCTCATCCAGTCTCCGCGCAAGACCTGGGGCTTCCTGGTGGAGAAATTCAATATCTCCCGCTGTTAGGATTGTGCCGCTTCACTCCCTGGTGGGAGAAGAACCTGGGCCGGGGTTGGAAGGTTCCGCCTGACTCGCTCCAGCAGCGTCCATGTCCACTCCTGATGATTGCGAGTCTCCAACTGCTATGGCCGCACCTGGTTGTTTCTCCATTCCCTCCCCTTTTTGGGGCAGCTCCAGGGCGGTATGCTGACAGGCCCTCCTTCGATCAGCCCATCCATTTTGACGGGCAATACCCCGCAGACAGTCTCTGATGGAAGGGGCGGTCTGCACTTTTGGCGCCATGTGGGAGCCTGGCCCACGATAGGAGGTGTTAGGAGACTGTCTTTCTGATGCACTATGGCGCTTGTTCTTCTTGGGCGGGCGCCATTTTAAGTGGAAACGACAGTCTAAGGTGTAAGGCGCACAGTACCCGGTAGCAATGGGCAATTTCCTTCCGTTGCTGCGGGTACGCAATCCTGCCGACTACGCCAGTGATGTGACGCTCGCAGCCCTGCCCTGGGAAGATGGGGGGATACTCGGGGCCGGGTCCTATGGAAGGTGGGGTGCAGCCGTGGCCTGGAGCCGTCCCGTGCCCAGGGCCGTCACATTAAAAAGGATGTAAGGGCTATCAGGGTTGAGTGGTTGCTATCGACTACGCCACCTGTGGTACCTGGTGAAGGCCACCAGCGCTGCAGCAGTCCTCTGAGGCGGCATGGTGTGGCAGCCGACGTTGATACTACTCCCCACAGGCGGAGCAGGGCCTCAGGGCAGAGGAGAAGGATGGAGGGAGTCGTAGTGTAGGGTGTCTGGTGCTGCGCGGTGTGGTGCAGAAATAACGAGTCCGGAGGCCATAGGGGTCGACTTCCAGGGTTGTTTACTCACGGTGGAGAGTGCAGCTGCAAGGCTTCTCCCTGCTCCTCACCGAGTTCTGCGGTCACCAGGGACGGGGGTCCGACAACCTCCGAGTAATTCAAGTGCTCAATCAGGACCCCGCACCAGAGTGTTCCTAGACTTCAGACTGAGTCCTCTCCTGTCTGTGTGTGTAGATAGGCCGGGTCTCCCTCTGGACTAAGCTCAGAAACAGGGTATGGGTGGCAGCTCCACTCCTTCCGTTACCCGGTGGGGTCCTCAGGGCCTGCCGTGCTTCCCTGACTAGGACGTGGAGTAGCAAAGTCAGGTGTCGGGGGCCGATACCCCTCTTGCAGCCGGAATCCCTCTGACTATATCAGATTAGCGAGGACAGGTGGCGTATACCGCTCTGTCTGCATCCCCCTGGGATCCTTTTGCGGCGGAGCTACACTCCTAAGCTCCGGGCCTTCTTGGTCATGGTCCTTGACCGGGTTGAGACATATGTTAACTTGAACCTGCCCCTCGACTCAAGGCCAGGGTACGAGGGCCGTGTCCCCATCCACTGCAGGTCCACACAGGATCCACATTCAGGGATGGAGATCACAATCAAAGAACCAAGAACCAAGATGGCTGTGAATTAAATATGAAATATTAAGTGTAAACTAAATGTGAGTCCTCCACCCTCACCCACTACATGGTTCCACCTATCTTTTGGTTCCCCAGTCTCCAAATTCCCAGTAGGGACAGCACCTAGTGCCTACTAGCCCCCTCTGGTGGGAGAAGTGTGGTGTTGGATGTGGAGGTGAGGTCCTGATCATTGTGTGTGATGCTGGAAGCCCTACCCTGGGAGATGGGGGACTCGGAGCCGGGTCCAGTGTGGTAGATGGGGTGCAGCCGTGGCCCGGACCCGCTCCGTGCCCAGGGCCGTCGCGCTAAAAAGGATGGTATGGGCTTATCCGGGTTGAGTGGCTGATCTCGACTACGCCACCTGTGGCACCTGGTGAAGGCCACCAGCGCTGCTGCAGTCCGCTGAGGCATGGTGTTATCGCAGCCATGGTTGTTACTACTCCCCACAGGTGGAGCAGGGCCTCAGGGCAGAGGGACAGGATGGAGGGAGTAGTAGTCTAGGAGGTCTGGTGCTGCGTAATGCGGTGTAATGCAGAATAAAGAGTCCGGAGGCCATAGGTGTTAACTTCCAGGGTTTTTACTCATGATGAAGATTGCAGTAGGAAGGCGTCTCCCGGCTCCTCGTGGAGTTCTGCGGTCACCAGAGACGGGGGGTCCGACAGCCTCCGAGTAAGTCCAGTGTTCAATCAGGACACCGCACCAGAGTGTTCCTAGACTTCAGACCGGGTCCTTTCCTGTCTGCGTGTGTGTAAATAGGCCGGGTCTCCCTCTGAACTTCACTCAGAAAAAGGGTACGGGTGGCAGCTCCGCTCTTTCTGATACCCGGTGGGATCCTCAGGGCCTACCGGACTTCCCTGACCAGGACGTAGAGTAGCAAGGTCAGGTGTCGGGGGCCGGTACCCCTCTTGCAGCCGGAATCCCTCTGAATAAATCGGGTTGGCGAGGACAGGTGGCGTATACCGCTCCGTCTGCATCCCCCTGGGATCCATTTGCGGTGGAGCTACACTCCTAAGCTCTGGGCCTTCTTGGTCATGGTCCTTGACCGGGCTGAGACATGCATTGTCTGCAGCCTGCCCCTCGACCCAAGGCCGAGGCACGAGGGCCGTATCTCCATCCTCTGCAGGTCCACACAGGATCCACGCTCAGGGAGGAAGGTCACGGACACCGAACGGTCAAAGAGCCATGAACAAAACAGTCAAAGAACCAAGAACCAAAATGGCTGTGGATTAAATATGAAATTTAAAGTGTCACTATAATGTTAGTCCTCCACCCTCACCCACTAATTTAGTTCCCCTATCTCTTGGTTCCCCAGTCTTCCGAGTGCCAGTAGGGGCAGCACCTAGTGCCTTCTAGCCCCCTCTGGTGGGAGAAGTGTGGTGTTGGATGTGGAGGTAGGGTCCTGACCATCGCACTGTTCTTATCTCAGAGGAGGAACACCACACTCCATTAGAGAAGTGCAGCATCCCTGTGGCGGTCGAACCCTCAGGGGCACCACAATTGCACCGTTCTTACCTCAGAGGAGGGATACCACACCCCATGAATGAGGTGCAGCATCCCTGTGGCGGTTGAACCCTCAGGGGTGCCACAGTGACAGCGTGGACAAAGTGATAAAAATTCTAGAGGACATGCACGGTGACACCACAGATCTGGGACACTTGCGCCTACGGTTGTTTCAGCGGGTCCAAGAGGAAAATGAGACCATAAATCAGTATGTTAATGCATTGCAGGAAGTGACGGCCCATATCACTAAGAAGGCTCGAGACGCGAACCAAGGACTGGACCATTAGATGAAGTGTTACGTGACCAACTGATTGCTGGCTTGAAAGACCCTTCCCTGAGGCAGATCTTGAAGGAGCGGCTGCGTTTGAGCCCTGATCTGGGCTTCCTGGAGGAAGAGGCTGAAGCTAGAGTCCTGGAGAAAGAAGTTCCTGTTTTCAAAGCCACAGTTAGAAGTCATGAGGCAATTGCCCCTGGATTCACTTAGAAAGAGCCTGATTGGGTACGGGAAATACGTCAGGAAATTCGAAATATTCGGGGTGAGTTGAACGCTATCAGAAAGACCCCTGCTGCCCCCTTGCCGATGGACCATACCGCCCAACGCGGATGGAGACCAGAGCAAGAAAGACTTTCCTACCAGGCCCCAGCACGGCATGTACCCGACCTATCGGTAGATCGAGGACCAGAGTGTTGGACCTGCGGCGATAGGGGGCATATCTCCAAAGACTGTCCAAACCGAGAAAGGAGGAGGAGGGGACAGCCGTTAAACTAAAATGCCCCACGGTTGTGGATCATACTGTGGGGTCTCGAGCTTCAGAGAGTGGAAGAGGGAGCTCTGAAGACATTGTCTCCGAGAGGCCAATTATCTGGGCTGAATTTAATGGGCAGCGGTTCCTGAAGGATGGCTTGCTATGCCGAAGAATCCAGCTACCTCGAGAGTTTGATGTTGCCTGGCAGGTAGTAGTTCCAGGAGCGCTGGTAACGCAGCCAGCCCAGGAAGTTCATAGAAGAGGTGCTCACTTCGGCGTAGAGAAGACCTTTCGGTGGTTGCAACGGCTGGTGTATTGGCTTCAACTGCGGCAAGAAGTCGAGGGGGGTCTGCCGAACATGTCGTCAGTGCGAGTTGAACAAGCCCCTGGAACAAAGAGCTCCCATTCAGACCATCCGAACTTCTGCCCCCTTGAAAGTCCTGATGATTGACTACCTGATGATAGGATCTTCATACAATGGTTATGGACACTGTTTAGTCATGACTGATCACTTCACCAAGTTCGCAGTAGTGACGCCTACCAAACACCAGACAGCAGAAGCCACAGCTACCATCTGTCAGGATTTCATCCGGATTTATGGGTGCCCGAAGCGGATACATTCTGACCAGGGGGGCCTGCATCCAAGGACGAGTGATGGATGAACTATACCGCATCTATGGGATCTACCGATCCCGAACAACGCCCTATCACCCTCAAGGGAATGGCGCATGCGAGCACTTCAACCGAACCCTGTTGCAAATGTTGCGAAAGCTAGAATCGGACAAAAAGATGAAGTGGCCCGAATTTGTGTCCGAGCTGGTGTGGGTGTATAATAATCGAGTTCATGCGACTACTGGCTACACCCTTTACATGTTGCTGTTTGGAAGCAGTGGGCGAGAAATTACTGAACTGGACCTAGACTCAGAAGACTCCGGCCCGGGCAGTAGCCCAAGTACCTGGATTCGAGAACACCAGCGTCGGCTCCATACAGTGAGAACATTGGTTGCTCAGAAGTTTCAGGAAGTCGAGCATGCAGATCGGCCCCCGACCTCAGGTGGATCACTCCAGCCAGGAGACCGTGTACTGGTAAGGGTCAAACGATTTGGGAGTAAACTGGACCATCGTTGCGAGGCGATACCATATTGGGTGGTGAAGAAGGTTCACCCAGACAACCCAGTCTACGAGGTTATGCCCGAAGGGGATGACTCCGCGACACCCAGGGTGTTACGCCGCAATATGCTGCGACCTTGCTCCTCTGAAGCAGAAGCCTGTAACGAGGTTGGGCCCTCAAACGAATTGGCTGGAGTGCCACATATAGGAACCTTGGGGGATGAAGAAGGATGGGCTACAATGCAGTTGGGCCCGTCAGAACCGTCGATGCCAACCCCGAGTGGAACCCAGAATGAGTCGAGAAGTGACTTGCAATCCCCAGTGGTTGATTCATCGGATATTCCGGAGTCACCTCCGCAGGAGGAGCCCCGCAGAACTGAGCTGGCTAATGCCAGAATTCCTCCTAACCAGTATGCTCAAGAAGAGTTTATCTGGTCTCAGATCCAACAGAAAACGCAGGAGTGTGCTCAACTCCTGTCTGAACTTGCTCTGCCTGGAAAGAGACATCAATTCTGCAAGAAATCCACTCGCCCGAGGACAGGCGAACAAAAAGGAGGGAGGAATGTAGCAGAGGCGAGAGAGCCTTTAAGAGAACTCTTATATGATGCTTCAAAGATGGAGAGAGACTGCCATCTGCTGGCTAGACACAGTCAAGCGGAACCAAGAAACACAAGAGAAGTTGAAGAGAGAGCAGATTTAGATGCTGGAACCCGATCAGGTGACTTCCAGGAAGGAGTTCCTGGAGATAAGAGGCCAGCGCGCCAAGCCTGAGCAGTTTTTGGCGCCAAGCAGCAGAGAGGAGGAGACGCGTTCTCTGCTTGCTGAGAAGTCCCGTATGGCAGGCCTAAGCCAGAGGTCTGTGAGGTGCCACAGCCGGGCGCCGGTGGAAGAGCTCCAGATCCCTCACAGATGTGACCCGAGTGCTGTGCCTGCTGAGGAGACTCGGAGCCTGCTTGCGGTGCTGAGTGAGTTTGTGGAACCCGACGTCGCCCGCCGACAGACGAGGCTTGAGAGATTGCCTCCAACAGCAAAGAAGAGAGGAGTTGAGAGACTGCTGAGCCAGGAAAGTCACGCCAGTGACAGAAGAGGAGCTGCATACGTGAACAGGGCCGTCACTTCTACTGTTCACTCACGGTACCGGGGCCAATTGGGTTTAGGTACTCAGGTTGGGAGGGGAACGGTTGGGGTTTAAAAATGGGCGGCAAATTTAAACGCCGCTCTGCTAATTGGTCGCGGAGGCCGGCCGCGACCAATCAGCGAGAAAAGGCAAATTTAAACGCCGCTCTGCTGATTGGTCGCGGTGGCCGGCCGCGACCAATCAGCGAGATGTCCGGCAAATTTAAATGCCGCTCTGCTGATTAATCGCGGCCGGCCACCGCGACCAATCAGCGAGATGGGTGGCAAATTTAAACGCCGCTCTGCTGATTGGTCGCGGCCGGCCACCGCGACCAATCAGCGATATTGCCGGCAAATTTAAACGCCGCTCTGCTGATTGGTCGCGGTGGCCGACCGCGACCAATCAGCGAGATGGGCGGCAAATTTAAACGCCGCTCTGCTCATTGGTCGCGGTGGCCGGCCGCGACCAATCAGCGAGATGGCCGGCAAATTTAAACGCCGCTCTGCTCATTGGTCACGGCCGCCTGCGACCGCGACCAATCAGCGATTTTGGCGCCAAATTTAAACACCGCTCTGCTCATTGGTCCCGGCCCCCGGCCGGCCGAGACCAATCAGCGAGATTACCGCCAAATTTAAACAACGCTCTGCTGATTGGTCGATTTTATCGCCAAATTTAAACAAGCTCTCCGGTCCTCACTAACACAGTTCGCTGATTGGTCGCGGCCGCCACCCGTGACCAATCACCGATATTGCCGCCAAATTTAAACACTGTTTTGCTGATTGCGCCCGGTCGGCCGCATACATATTCTAGAATACACGATGCATTAGAATCGGGCCACCATCTAGTACATATATAAACTGTTTATATTCATCTCTGACTGTTCTCGCCTTGTGTCTCTGTGCGTTGCATTCCGGCACCTGCATTACACAAGTTTCATAAAAGGAATCTACTAGGGCAATAAATAAAAAAAATCCAGGCAAGGCTGATTGAATTTTGACAACTTTGCTTATATTCTGAATCCTAGAATCAAGTAAATCAGCTTCATCTGGGGTTATCAAAGGTCAGAGAAAAGTGTATTGCAGCTCAGAATATTCTAAAAAGAAAATTTTCCTTCATCTAATCTCTGGCAACCTTATGAAGTCTTAAATTTGCCATACTCGAGTCACTTTATAAAACTTAGAGAAAATCAGATTCATTTCTAGTCTAATTTCCTGAAGCTCTCTGGTCTCCACAAACCTAAACACTTTGTGATTCGATTTCATTCACTGGAATCGCAAAAAAAAAAAAAAATGCCCAGGGCCTTATCACACACTACTGCAGCAGCCAGAGAGAGGGCTAATGACCTCAGCCACAGGCCTGTGGTCTTTCCCATAAGGCCTTGCAGTTACCATATCACATGGCCTAGGCAGCGAAATAGAGGGGACTACCACAGACACTATAAAAGATGAGGGCCGCCAATCAGTGTCATTTTAGGATTTTACAGACTATGGGTAGGAGGTCAGTGTGCTCAGCTCATTACACATAGGGATAGAAAAAGGCCTCAAAAAGGAGGTGGTAGTCTCTGTATGTGAATAATAATCCAAAGACTCAAGTGATAGGGTACCTGCATAGTCAGTTTAACTGTGAATTGATTCATCTGTGATACACTGCAGTAACAGAACTTTAAAGCAAACCTGTCAGCAGAATTTTGCTAAGTAAACTACAGGCAGTGTCATGTTGGGGCAGCTACACTAATTAACATGATACCTGAGGTGAAGAAATCTGTCTTGTGGTTCTTGTCTAATCAGTGTTTGCAGTTTTGAGTTACTGATATGCCCGTGCTCCAGGGGGGACCTGTAGGCAGGGTCTTATCCTGGTGCTCTAGGCCAGATTAGCAAGAAAAGACCTGCCCACAGGCCCGCCCTGAAGCACAAGTATGTTCCTCATCATAGAGACAGCCAGACAGAAAGTCAGAGGTGGGCCTGTGGGCAGATCTTTTCTTGTTGATCTGGCCTAGTGCACCAGGATAAGACCCTGCCTACAGTCTCGCCCCAGAGCATGGGCATATCATTAACTCAAAACTGAAAACACTGATTACACAAGAACCACAAGACGGTTTTCTTCACCAGAGGTATCATATTAATCAGTGCAGAAGCCCCAACATGACAATGCCCGTAGTTTACTTAGCAAAATCCTGCTGACAGGTTACCTTTAATATAATTTTTTCGTTCTACACATTAGAACAAAGAAGGAGAGCATATATCATTTTGTGCACCTCCAAAAAGAGGCCATAAGGGGTCTAAAGTGACTCCATCTACCTCATTATAGTGAAAGGTTCATTCAGGGTTCTGTCTGAATCATGTGTTTCCTAGATTTAGACAGAAACCTTAATTGCTCAGTAAAGAGCAGGCATCTCAAAGACGCAGCTGCACATTCAATAGAAATGTAATAGCTATACCAACCACTGCCCTGTAAGAGGTAGACAGCTGACGTTGATGTACCCATCGCAAGTGGTGTATGATGTCACTTCCATGCGGAAGGGGGACCTTATAACAGGAGGGGACCTTACTTAAAGATGGGGGCCAAGAAGAGTGGCATTATTACAGAGAGAGAGATTATTACAGGAAGTATGCCATTAATACAGGATGGGGAGCATTACTACTAGATGGGTGCGAGGACAGAGGACATTATTACAAGAGGTGGGTCAGAAAGAGGGATATTACTACAAGACAGGGACCAGCATTGGGGATATTTTTACAGGAAGGGGGACATTATTATAGGAAGGGGAACATTAATACAGGGTGGAGGATATTATTATAGGAAGGGGAACATTAATACAGGGTGGAGGATATTATTATAGGAAGGGGAACATTATTACAAGATTGGGGACATTATTACAGGATTGGGGGCATTATTATAGGAACGGGGGAATTATTATAGAATGGGGGAAATTACTAAAATATGGGGGCCAGGAAGGGGGACATTAATACAGGAAGAGGGATATTATTACAGGATGGGGGACATTACTATAGGATTTGGGATTTTATTACAGGATATTGACATTACCATAAAGTGGGGGCCAGGAAGGGGGACATTATTACAGGATTGGGGATATTATTATAGGATAGGGGAAATTACATTGGTCTGCAAGGGTAAAATAGTTTCAAAAGTAAGAGGTAATTTTTATATACTTTCGATCGCTGAACTCGAAAAAATATAAAAAAAATTCCACCACTTACAGTTTTTTCACAAACACTGATTCCATAGGCTTTTTCTTGCTCCATAATTTGACCCCTTTGCGTTACCTTTGGTGGATGATTTTGGTGTCATAAGATTGGTTAGAAATTAATGGATGCTATGCTGCGATTGGCTGCTGTGGGCAGAGAAGATTTTCTTAACTCAGCTTCCAAAGAGTGTAGTGGTGTCCATAGCATCCAATATTTTCAGTTGTTTCACACTTTTTTGTTAAGTATATAATTCCACATGTGTTAATTCATAGTTTTGATGCCTTCAGTGTGAATATACAATTTTCATAGTCAAGAAAATACAGAAAAATCTTTAAATGAGAAGGTGTGTCCAAACTTTTGGTCTGTACTGTACAAAAACGAAGCTAAAATGGATTTTTCTGGAAGAAATGTTAAGAAACATAACAAAAACGAAAAAAAAGCTCCTCCACACCTTGGGCTATTGTCGTCACTGCTTTCTGTTTCTTCTATCCTCTAGTATACAGGCCCGGAGAGAATAAGACACAAGACAGGTAGTATGCATCAAAAGACTCCAACTTTATTACAAAGCATAGGGTTTATATACACCCTGGAGGCAGAAACGGATTTACCATATATGGTCCTATCATACAATTTAGCTGTGCAAACAAAAACTGGTTTCTGTTCTCGTGAAGCCTATGCTTGTGTTGATACATTTAATCAGACACATTCTGATGACTAGCAAGGACACGTTAGTTTCTATTGATACAAGGAAGGAACATTTAGTTGTTGTTGTTTTTGACCTAAGGTAACTGTCAGACTTATACAGCAGAGATGGGGTCTTTGAACGTGAGGGACCTCATCTTCTGCTATAACATTCCGTCCTTTTGTTCCTTCATTTATCAATATGAATCTCTATTATTTTTTTCTTTTTCTTTTAGTACAACGCTGAATACACATTAGAAAAAGCTTAAAAACCAAATAAACTGCAAGACACATTAGCAAAACCTGAAAAAATAGAATTATTGGCCAAAGTATCTGAGCAGTTCACCCAAAAGTTTACCTCTTCCCATGAGACTGGGACAGCGAGAAAGGGTATGCTAGTGGACGTCACAGGGGCATGTGTCCATATCCAACAATTAGCAATAGTCTGGTTTTGCTCCTTTAGTCCATCGATTAGAGCAAGATGGTGTTTAATGAATCTATTGTCATCTCCATCTGTGGTGCCTAACGTAGTCCATGCACCTGTGGTCGCAAGGATGCAGGTAAGTATAAACAATGTCTTCATTCTTTGTCCGCTGGGTCTCCTAGTATCTTTTTGAAATGGGACGCTTGGATCCAGGCCTCTTTTCCCTCTAGCTTAACGGCTGTGCTTGTGGTCAACAGAACTTGAAAGGGTCCGTCAAACCGTGGATCTAGGCTTTTCCTCACGTGTCTTTTTATAACCACCCAGTCTCCAGGTTGCAGCGTATGGCTGCTAAAGTCTTGATCTGCATCTGGAAGAGAACTGAAAACATTATCATGTATTTGCTTCATCTTTTTGTGTGAAGCCCTCATGTAGGAACTTAGCACATGGTTGTTCATTTCTAATGCTTGCGGATAGAAACACCCTAGGCTGGGTACGTTGCCAAACAATATCTCATATGGAGAGAGTCCAGTCTTTTTATTGGGTGTGTATCTTACTGAAAACAGAGCAAGCGGTAAACAATCCGGCCATGGTTTTCCTGTCTCAGCCATGGCTTTCTGAATTTTTAATTTCAATGTCCCATTCAGTCTTTCCACTTTACCACTACTTTGTGGGTGATATTGGGTATGGAATGCTTGTTGAATTCCTAGAGCTGACATGACTTCATTCATTATTTCACCCGTGAAGTGTGTACCTCTGTCACTCTCAATTACCTCTGGTACCCCATACCTGCAGACCACCTCTGCAAGCAGTTTCTTTGCGGTTGCCGCAGCCGTGGCTTTGGCAATCGGGAAAGCCTCTGGCCATCCTGAGACCAAATCAATACAGACCAACACATATTCCCATGATCCTGACTTCGGCAGCTGAATATAATCAATTTGCAGTCTTTGGAATGGATAGAGGGGCCGGGGGGTGTGTTTGGGTGGTGTTTTAACTACTCTACCCTGATTATGTGTAGCACATATCATGCACCCTTTTATCAGTCATTCAATACAGGTGGAGAATCCTGGTGCCACCCAATATTTCTGCATCACATTCATCACAGCCGTTTTAGATTGGTGTACTGGTCCATGTAGCATCTGGACAGCCGCTGGGTACAGTGCCCTTGGAAGGCATCGTCGTGTCCCTTTCCCCCATACCCCATTTGCTTCATTCAGGCATGCACCTTCCTTCAACCACTTATCAACCTCCTCCTTCAGAGCCTGAGCCTGCATTTGGGATAAGATGTCCTCCGACACAAAGGGGTTTTTAGGGGCACTTAACTGACATACTGTTGACCCTTGTAGCAGCTTGCAGGCTGCTGTTTTTGCTGCTGCATCTGCCATCGCATTACCTCTGCTTACCTGGTCGGTGCTTCTGGTATGTGCTCTTACCTTTATGACAGCTACTTGTTTGGGTAATTGTAGCGCATCAATTAACTTCTGGACGCAATCAGCATTCTTTATGGGGTGTCCTGCTGCCGTCAGGAAACCTCTTGATTTCCATATTGGACCAAAATCATGCGCTATACCGAATGCGTACCTAGAATCCGTGTAAATGTTAACAACACTACCTTCTGCTAATTTACAGGCCTCGGTTAGGGCCCTAAGTTCGGCCTCTTGAGCCGATTGGTGTGGGAGCATTGGTTCTGCCTTGATTACTGCATTGAGGGAGACAACTGCATATCCAGTATGGAAAGTACCTGAATCATCCTGATGATGGGATCCATCTACAAAAAATTCAAAATCTGCATTTTCTAATTCATGTTCAAACACAGTAGGTAAACCTGCCGTTTCTTGTGCCATCATTTGTACACAGTCATGAGGAACATCCTCTCTTGGATCTTCCTTAAAAAGCACAGTACCTGACCCCTCCTTCAGATCCGAGAGAGGTAACAAAGTTGCTGGGTTCAAAGTAGTACACCTCTGTAAAGAAACATTGGGAGGCATTAACAGTGCACATTGTAACCTGAGATGACGTGCTGCTGAGAGGTGAGCGGGTTGCACTTGATTCAATATAGTATAGACATCATGAGGTGTTAGCACGGTGAGCGGATTATCTAGAACAATGTCTGCAGATTTGTGGAGTAGCAGTCCAACAGCATGCAGAGCACGTACACAGGATGGTGCACCTCTGGCTACCGCATCCAATCTACCACTAAAATAGGCAACAGGTCTCTGATTGTCACCATGTAATTGAGTTAAAACTCCTGCTGCATGTCCAGCTTGCTCGTGAAGGTACAGAGTAAATGGGAGCTCATAATTAGGTGTACCCAAAGCTGGAGCGGCCAAAATACGTTTTTTGAGAGAATAAAAACAATCTGTTGCCTCTGGTGTTAGTACAAAAGGTGTTGGGGTAAGACAGTCATAGAGGGGCTGCATTAAAACAGAGACGGCATGAATCCACTGTCTGCAATAGGAAACAAGTCCAAGAAAAGTTCTGAGGGCTGCAACATTAATGGGGACGGTGAATGCCTGTACTGCTAGTTTACGTGCATTTGTCAAATGGCGGGCTCCTGGTGTAATGCAATGTCCCAAAAAGGTGACTGAAGATTTACAAAACTGAAGCTTATCTTTCGACGCCTTGCAGCCAGCGCGATAGAGAAACAACATAAGTGATATAGTTGCGTTATGACATTGTTTCCTGGAGGGGGCACAAATGAGCAGGTCATTGACATATTGCAGAACAACGATATGTGGTTCAGACCATCCCTCCAGTATTTCCTGCAGACTTGCAGTGTACATTGTGGGTGAATTCTGGGCACCCTGTGGCAACACTGTCCATGTATATTGACTGCCCTGGAACGTGAAAGCAAACAGGTACTGGCAGTCAGGATGTAATGGTACACTGAAAAATGCATTTGCCAAATCGACCACTGAAAAACAAAGAGAGTTAGAAGGTATCTGTGACAGAAGAGTATGCGGGTTGAGCACAACTGGTGTTAGAAGTTCTGTGGTTTTGTTAACCAACCGGAGGTCATGGACCATTCTATATGCTGCTGGTTGTCCTGGCACACTCTTTTTCTTTACAGGGAACAGGGGAGTGTTGCAAGGGGACTGGGTTTTGACTAGGACTCCCCTGTGTAGTAATTTTTGGACTTGCTGGGCTATGGCATTCTCCTGAGCCGAGCTAAGGGGATATTGCTTCTGTTGAGGCAAGATGGCTCCTGGTTTTAGATTCACCATTACTGGTTGAACTCTTAACCTACCAACATCAGTGTTATCTGAGGCCCAAAAGCCATATGGTTCAGCCTGCTCCAATATCAGGGGAAAATCGTTTGTCTCTTCTATGCTGGCAATATCTAGTGACATAATTTTGCAAAGGGTGCTTGGTTTTAAACCTGGGGTCATGGTAACAGTGCCATCAGGATGATATTCGATATGTGCTTGTAATTGAGACAATACATCGTTTCCCAAAAGGTTACATTGGCCTCGGGGCGATACCATGAGCTGGCTATGTACAGTAGCTCCTTGAATTTGCAGGGGAATTTTTTTAGTGACAGGGAGCAGGACAGACGGGGAATTGAAAGGGGTGGCAATGACATGATGTGAAAAATCAGTGTCAGTGTATGGCCAATCACCTCGCGTAATTACTGAATTGTCGGCCCCCGTATCTACTTGGAAATCGATTTCATGTCCCCCTGGTAGGTTCACCTGCACTATACAACTGGGAGTTGGGGGTAAGGAGATGAGGGGGTTCATGTGCAAGCTACCCTCATCCTATGGGGGCGTTGTTTGGTTGGCTGGAGGACCCGTACTCTGAGCATCTGGATACGGGTTGGTCCTACAGTCCTTTCTAAAATGTCCTGGCTTTCTACCTCCGTAACATAGTCTCTGTCCCCCTCCTGCAGTCCGTCCTCTGCCTCTGTTGTTTCTGGGGGTCGTCTCTACTATGTGTATTTTGGCAGCTCTTTTTGCCTGCATTATGTCATGCTGTGCCCCCTGAGCTATCCTGGCCAAATCCTCTGCCTTCACTAATCTCCACTCTGGTCTACTTGCTTTTACCTTTTCTGCAATGTCTTTCTTTAGTCCGTTCATGAAAGCACTTGCTAATACCCTCTCACTAGTCTTATTTTCAGGAATGAACCCCATTTCCGACCAAGTCTTCCTTAGAGCCCAAAAGTAATCTTTGGGGTCCTCTTCCTTACCCTGAACTCGGTCTTCTAGTGTAACCTGCCTGTCTCCCTGCCTGTCTCTACATGCCTTTACCAATGCTGTTGTGAACAGGACTCCGGCCGCTGCGTTATTGGGTTCTGCGTCTTCGGGTCCGATCCCATTGTTATACTGCTTGTACGTTTCGTCTGTCAACCTATCATAGCGGGCTTCATCTGCCAATTTTCCCTTAATTACCCCTTGTAAATCCAACCTAGTTACATTGTACGTATCCTGTATGGTTCTTATCATTCCGGCAAAACCCATCGGGGACTGGGACGGATCTGGCAACTGGGAAATCAACGCCAATTGTTCTGAGGGACTCCATGGTCTATACATTAACATTGTACGGGCTTCTTGACCTGGAACAACTGCATCCCCTACTGCTGCTGCTGCTGCTGCACCCGGTGCTCCTGGCACAACTACCGTCCTCATTGGGAATAGTCTAGCTGGGTGGGGTCTTGGTCCTCCGCATGCCACACAGATATCTACAGTCAAGGGATTCTGCTGTCCACATCTAGGGCAAACCCAGCAATTGGGTTCCTGAGAATTCTGGTACTGGGGTGGGAGTGACGTTGGGGGCAGATAGGGAGGAAAATCTGTCATTCCGGTTTTTGTCAGTCTGTAACATCTGTTTCCTAATTCTTCAATTCTTCCTTCAAAATGAGCGCATGCATTCTTCCATACATCCACTGTCTTCAACAGACCCTTATCTTTCAGCCATCCATGATTGGAGTTAAAGAAGGATTTCCATTTCTCTCCATTTTCATTCATTCCCGCCTTACACAATATTTTGTCAATTCCAATCAGTGCCTGTTTCCCTTCTCTGCGTACTACTAAGTCTTTGGCTGTAACGCCTTCTTTGGCATTTTGGTTCCCCATTCTTTCGGTTCTCCTCACTCAGAGTAGACTCCTCAATCACTTAGACAATGGGCCACAAAGATTTCTGAACCACGCCACTACTTGCCCTCCAGGACTTATACGCCAACCAGAAAAACAGACCAAAAACACTGATCCCGAGATACACCCACAACACAATCATCGGATCCATGCTGTCATTCTTACGTTTTTCCAAAGGATAGAAGGCAGGACTGACAATTTATCTGAGGGGATTCTACTGGTTCAAAGGGACCTGAGCCAGACAACAATCTGTGAATTACCTGGGAGCCGACCGCTCGGGGGTGAGGGAGTCTCTTCTATGTAGTGATATAATTTAGGTAGAATATAACAGTTATTCTTACCTCAGCGCTGTATATATCACCAACAGAGAGCTTCGCTCGTCCCACGTCTCGGACCGGTCGAGCACCCCTGGGCAGATTAACTCAGGTCCCTGTTCGGGCGCCAGCTTGTCGTCACTGCTTTCTGGTTCTTCTATCCTCTAGTATACAGGCCCAGAGAGAATAAGACACAAGACAGGTAGTATGCGTCAAAAGACTCCAACTTTATTACAAAGCATAGGGTTTATATACACCCTGGAGGCAGAAACGGATTTACCATATATGGTCCGATCATACAATTTAGCTGTGCAAACAAAAACTGGTTTCTGTTCTCGTGAAGCCTATGCTTGTGTTGATACATTTAATCAGACACATTCTGATGACTAGCAAGGACATGTTAGTTTCTATTGATACAAGGAAGGAACATTTAGTTGTTGTTGTTTTTGACCTAAGGTAACTGTCAGACTTATACAGCATAGATGGGGTCTTTGAACGTGAGGGACCTCATCTTCTGCTATAACACTATGTTCACACTTAGCGTTTTTGATGCGTTTTTGCACTTTAGCATTGCTTTCAATTGTGAAAAATACATTCACCATTAAATGTAATTTTAACATTTAACTACCTTATCTGATCATGTGGTGTGTGAGACATGATCAGACATATCCTGTTTCATTTATGAAGGAGGAACTCTGAAAGTCACAAAGCCTATTTTTACAGGGCCATCAGGTGGCTCTTACTATTGTTAAAGGGCCAGCAGTTTGGCTAGCATACTGCTTGTGTATGATGAGCGGGGGTACATGTGTGATGAGTGGAGGGGCTGGGGATAGCACGGCTAGCCAACCAGAGCGCAGGAAGCATCCACACTGTCCAGACACAAGGGCTGCTGCCATTAGCTGCTGAAATCACATGTCCTCTCTATATAAAGAGTGGCCATATTCCCTCAGCGCCATTTTATGCATGTCACACCACCGGTGATAGATGCTGCTGATCAGTGTGCTCCTGTTTAATGAGAGATATTAGCTAGATAGGTGGGCGTTTGTTTGGAAGTCAGATAGGGTAGATAAATCGTCTGCTGTGTTACTGTGAAATCTCTCTTGCAGCACATTTTTTTTTCTTGTGCAATTACTGAGATTCAGACAGAAACAGTAGGGCCCATGGCATAGAACTGTGCTGTGTACTGCTTGTATTGTGCTGTATGCACCAGTATTCCTTCAATCTATTTTTTCACTTGCAAATGTAATAAAGCAAGCAAGCCCTTGAAGCCCACCTTTTGATTTTGTGGGGTTGAAATTCAGCTGTCTGCGGACTCTGCAAAGCTTCTGAGTGCAGAGCACTTTTAATTTGCTAATGTGATATGATAGTGCCAGCTATAGTAGCCAACTTTGTCATTTTTTTGTGGGTGAGTCCAAAAAATATTTTTTTCTGTGACAATAGTGATAGAGTCTGCCGTAATCCAGCTACTACTTTAGTGGCATTGAACCTCAGCTGTTTTCAGAGTAAAAAAATGGATTTTTTCTGTTGCTAGCCAGACTACAAAAAGTATTTTTATCTATCGTAAATATGATACACTCTGCTAAAAGCCACCTACTACTTTAGTGGCGTTGAACTTCAGCTGTTTTCAGAGTAAAAAAATAGATTTTTTCTGTTGCTAGTCAGAGTCCACAAAAGATTTTTTTTCTGTTGCAAACGTGTTACACTCTGCTATAAGCCACCTAGTCCATTAGTGGCAGTGAAATTCAGCTGTATGCAGAGTTTATGCAGAGTAAAAAAATCTATCTTTTGCTGTGACTAACGTGATACAGCAGTCTAGATCTGAGTTTGAAATATCTTGGAGCATATATTCTATGTTATACAGGCCTCATCCACAGTAAAAAAAATACTTTATTTGATTCCTAACGTTATACAGCAGGGGACATCTCAGTTTGAAATAGTTTGGAGAATATCTTGTATGTTATATAGGCCTCATCCACACTAAAAGAATACTTTCTTCTGTTACTAATGTGATACAGTAGGGGACATCTCAGTTTGAAATTGGTCGTAGCATATCTCCTATGTTATACAGGCTTCATCCACACAAAAAAAAACTTTCTTCTGTTACTATTGTCATACACTAGGGGACATCCCAGGGTGACAAGGGAGGGTGGTTCTCTGCGATCGAGGGGGGTTGGTGATTCCAGAAAAACTGTTAATGAAGGTGCAAGAGGCGAGGAACAAATGGAAGAGGAAGAGGTGATGGGCGAGCAACAGTCAGAACATAAAGAGGGTAATCATCCCCTCTCTGTTCTTGTTTGGCAGGAGGGAACGGAGGAAAGAAGCATCAGAGTTACCCAGCCACCAACACAGCATGGGCTTGAACCTCATGGAAGAGCCCGACATATGAATGCCTTCTTGCTGCACTATCTGCAACATGATCCTTGTATAGTTATGATTCAAAATAGTGCTGACTACTGGGTTGCCAATCTGTTACATCCACGTTATAAGAGTAAATTTTGCCAGATGCTTCCCGCCCTGGAAAGGGAGTATCGAAACTTTTACACAACCTTAAGATAGGATTTCCCCAAGACAGCAGTGAGGCACACAGAGTGCATCCCAGCTCTACACTTCCAACCTCCGGCACATCAATTCGTCAATGCCAAAATATTAGCAGCAGCAGTAGTCTAAGTGGCAGAAGCAATTTCTGTGAGTCCTTTCACACATTTTTTAGACCAGCTTGTGCATCAGCCCAACAGAGTACAAGTCTGGCATGTGGTGAACGACTGGAGAGGATGGTACACTCCTGATTGAGTCTCCATCTGCTGGCTTGACTGTAGTGGAAGAGGTGTCGTTCCTAATTCTACTATTTCTACTGTAGTGAAATTGATGTCACTTAACATCTTTGTCTGCATCTCACTCACGGTCCAGTAGTTTGTCTGGTTCACCGTACTCGCCCTCACTCAGCACTGCAGCCAGCCCTCAGAAGAGGTGTCTGTCCCCATTATACTACTTCTAATCTACTGAAATTGATGGCACTTTGGTGGTGTCAGGCCCTAATTTTTTTAATGTGAACACTCCTGGTTGGGTCTCCTCCATCTGCTGGGTTGGCTGTAGTGGAAGAAGTTTTGGTCTCCATTATAATAGTTATACTGTAGTGAAATTAATTTTTTAGTGCAGATATTGTTCTCCACACAGGGGTACACAAACATCATAAACTCAAAAGGTTTTTCAATAAATAACCATCAGCCGCCCCATCAAACGCATCTGCTGCTTCTTCCTCCTCCTCTGTTACTGTGCCAAGTTTTGTCACGCAGGTCTCCGATTGCAGAACTTCCGATTGTATGCCTGCTCCAGTCAGGCCCATCAGCTGTAACGGAAGCGGACATGCCTGCTGTGTTTGTTTCACCGAGCACGCCACATGTTTCTCAATCCACCGTAACATCTTTGTCTGCACCTCTCTCAGCACTGCAGCCAGCCCTCGGTCCCGCAGTTGTGGTCACGTAAAAGTTTGTTTCCTCCTACACATCACAAAGCTAAAAGGTTGAACTCCACCATCTCCGGTCTATTGGCCACAGAAATGGTGGTCTTAGGCCCTGATTGTGTCTCCACCTGCTGGGTTTGCTGTAGTGGAAGAGGTGTCGGTCCCCATTATACTACTTATACTCTACTGAAATTGATGCCACTTTGGTGGTTTTAGGCCCTAATTTTTTAAAATGTGAACACTCTTGATTGAGTCTCCATGAGTGATGAGCGAACGTGATCGCCACTATTCGGTACTCACCCGAGCATCATTGTGCTCGACATTTTTGGCTTTTGGCAAGTATTTCCGGGTTGCTCGAGCGGGAGCTCGGGTCCCTGTCCTGCATGTTTGGCGGTCTTTAAAGAGCCAATGAACATGCTGGGATTGCTTGCCACGCACTGTAATGCCATAGCTGTGGACCAGGCCCGGCGTCAGCAGCCGGGGCCCTGAGCAGGCAGAGGGGCCCACTGGCGGTAGCGCACCCCGCTGGGCTATGGGCGGAGGAGAGCAGTGTCAGCGCCTGCCCTTCTCCGCCGCTTGCTCAGGGCCCCGGCAGCTGGATACTAGAATGCCAAGAGTGTGCAAAGCAGTCATCAAAGCAAAAGGTGGCTACTTGGAAGAACCTAGAATATAAGACATATTTTCAGTTGCTTCACACTTTTTTGTTAAGTATATAATTCCAGATGTGTTAATTCATAGTTTTGATGCCTTCAGTGTGAATGTACAATTTTCATAGTTATGAAAATACAGAAAAATCTTTAAATGAGGTGTGTCCAAACTTTTGGTCTGTACTGTATATACTGTATATATATATATATATATATATATATATATATATATACTAGATGGTGGCCCGATTCTAATGCATCGGGTATTCTAGAATAGGTATGCGGCCGACGGGGCGCAATTAGCAGAGCGGTGTTTAAATTTTGCGCCAAAATCGCTGATTGGTCGCGTTCGGCAACCGCGACCAATCAGCAAAGCGGTGTTTAAATTTGGCGGCAATATTGGTGATTGGTCGCGGGCGGCGGCCGTGACCAATCAGCGAACCGTGTTAGTGAGGACTGGAGAGAGTGTTTAAATTTGGCACCAAAATCGCTGATTAGTCACGACCAATCAGCAGAGCGGTGTTTAAATTTGGCGCCAATACTGCTGATTGGTCGAGGCCGCCGGCTCCCCGGTCCTCCCTTCACACCCTAGCCGCTGATGTCCCCACAGTATCCGCATGGTGTTACTAAGGTCCGGACATTTGTGTTAAAAATCGCTGATTGGTCACTGGCGCTGCCCGCGACCAATCACCAATTTGGGCGCCAAATTTAAATAATGGACGCGACCAATCACCGATCTTGGCTCCAGATTTAAACACCACTGTGCTGATTGGTCGCGGCCGCTATTTAAATGTGGCGCCCAAATCGGTGATTGGTCACGGTCAGCGTCCGTGACCAATCAGCACAGCAGTGTTTAAATGTGGCGCTAAGATCTGTGATTGGTCGCGGCCGCTATTTAAATGTGGCGCCCAAATCGGTGATTGGTCGTGGGCAGTGGCCGCGACCAATCAGCAGAGCGGTGTTTAACTTTAGCGCCAAGATCACCAATTGGTCTCTTGCGGAGAGCGCGACCAATCAGCGAATCGTATTGGTGAGGAGCGGGGAGCGGAATCGTATTAGTGAGGAACGGGGAGCGCCGCTGCCTGTGCGGATACTTCCACTCCGAGAAGCCGGGAGATGAGCGTCTGCTCGCAGCAGAAGTATCCCGACCCGCAGCGCCGCTCCCCGGTCCTCCCTTCACACCCTAGCCGCTGATGTCTCCACACTATCCGCATAGTGTTACAAAGGTCCGGACATTTGTGTGAAAAATCGCTGATTGGTCGCTGGCGCTGCCCGCGACCAATCACCGATTTGGGCGCCAAATTTAAATATCGGCCGCGACCAATCACCGATCTTGGCTCCACATTTAAACACCGCTGTGCTGATTGGTCACGGCCGATATTTGAATTTGGCGCCCAAATCGGTGATTGGTCGCGGGCAGCGCCAGCGACCAATCAGCGATTTTTAACACAAATGTCCGGACCTTTGTAACACTATGCGGATACTGTGGGGACATCAGCCGCTAGGGTGTGAACGGAGGACCGGGGAGCGGCGCTGCCAGTCTGGATACTTCTGCTGCGAGCAGTCGCTCATCTCCCGGCTACTCGGAGTGGAAGTAGCCGCACAGGCAGCGGCGCTCCCCGGTCCTCACTAATACGATTCCGCTCCCCGCTCACCAATACGATTCGCTGATTGGTCGCGCTCTCCGCTCGCGACCAATCAGTGATCTTGGCGCTAAAGTTAAACACCGCTGTGCTGATTGGTCGCCGACGCTGTGCGCGACCAATCACCGATTTGGGCGGCACATTTAAATAGCGTCCGCGACCAATCAGTACAGCGGTGTTTAAATGTGGAGCCAAGATCGGTGATTGGTCGCGGCCGTTATTTAAATTTGGCGCCGAAATCGGTGATTGGTCGCGGGCAGCGCCAGCGACCAATCAGCGTTTTTTAACACAAATGTCCGGACCTTTGTAACACCATGCAGATACTGTGGGGACATCAGCGGCTAGGGTGTGAAGGGAGGACCGGGGAGCGGCGCTGTGGGTCCGCATACTTCTGCTCCGAGCGCCCGCTCATGTCCCGGGTTCTCAGAGCGGAAGTATCCGCACAGGCAGCGCCGCTGACATCCATGCGGCTAGGGCGTGAAGGGAGGACCGGGGAGCGGCGCTGCGGGTCCAATTGGTCACGGCCGCTATTTAAATGTGCCGCACAAATCGTTGATTGGTCGCGGACTTGGCCCGCGACCAATCACTGATCTTGCGGCCAAAGTTAAACACTACTGTGCTGATTGGTCGCGGACACTGCCCGCGACCAATCACCGATTTGGGCGCCAAATTTAAATATCGGCCGCGACCAATCACCGATCTTGGCTCCACATTTAAACACCGCTGTGCTGATTGGTCGCGGCCGATATTTAAATTTGGCGCCCAAATAGGTGATTGGTCGCGGGCAGCGCCAGCGACCAATCAGCGATTTTTAACACAAATTTCCAGACCTTTGTAACACCATGCGGATACTGTGGGGACATCAGCGGCTAGGGTGTGAAGGGAGGACCGCCGGGGAGCGGCGCTGCGGGTCAGGATACTTCTGCTGCGAGCGCCCGCACATGTCCCTGGTTCTTGCAGCAGAAGTATCCGGACAGGCAGCGGCGCTGACATCCAATTGGTTGCGGACGCTATTTAAAATTGCCGCACAAATCGGTGATTGGTCGCTGTCTTGGCCCGCGACCAATGACTGATCTTGGCGCCAAAGTTAAACACTATTGTGCTGATTGGTCACGGACGCTGACCGCGACCAATCACCGATTTGGGCGCCAAATTTAAATATCGGCCGCGACCAATCACTGATTTGGGCGCCAAATTTAAATATCGGCCGCGACCAATCACCGATCTTGGCTCCACATTTAAACACCGCTGTGGTGATTGGTCGCGGCCGTTATTTAAATTTGGCGCCGAAATCGGTGATTGGTCGCGGGCAGCGCCAGCGACCAATCAGCGTTTTTTAACACAAATGTCCGGACCTTTGTAACACCATGCAGATACTGTGGGGACATCAGCGGCTAGGGTGTGAAGGGAGGACCGGGGAGCGGCGCTGTGGGTCCGGATACTTCTGCTCCGAGCGCCCGCTCATGTCCCGGGTTCTCAGAGCGGAAGTATCCGCACAGGCAGCGCCGCTGACATCCATGCGGCTAGGGCGTGAAGGGAGGACCGGGGAGCGGCGCTGCGGGTCCAATTGGTCACGGCCGCTATTTAAATGTGCCGCACAAATCGTTGATTGGTCGCGGACTTGGCCCGCGACCAATCACTGATCTTGCGGCCAAAGTTAAACACTACTGTGCTGATTGGTCGCGGACACTGCCCGCGACCAATCACCGATTTGGGCGCCAAATTTAAATATCGGCCGCGACCAATCACCGATCTTGGCTCCACATTTAAACACCGCTGTGCTGATTGGTCGCGGCCGATATTTAAATTTGGCGCCCAAATAGGTGATTGGTCGCGGGCAGCGCCAGCGACCAATCAGCGATTTTTAACACAAATTTCCAGACCTTTGTAACACCATGCGGATACTGTGGGGACATCAGCGGCTAGGGTGTGAAGGGAGGACCGCCGGGGAGCGGCGCTGCGGGTCAGGATACTTCTGCTGCGAGCGCCCGCACATGTCCCTGGTTCTTGCAGCAGAAGTATCCGGACAGGCAGCGGCGCTGACATCCAATTGGTTGCGGACGCTATTTAAAATTGCCGCACAAATCGGTGATTGGTCGCTGTCTTGGCCCGCGACCAATGACTGATCTTGGCGCCAAAGTTAAACACTATTGTGCTGATTGGTCACGGACGCTGACCGCGACCAATCACCGATTTGGGCGCCAAATTTAAATATCGGCCGCGACCAATCACTGATTTGGGCGCCAAATTTAAATATCGGCCGCGACCAATCACCGATCTTGGCTCCACATTTAAACACCGCTGTGGTGATTGGTCGCGGCCGTTATTTAAATTTGGCGCCGAAATCGGTGATTGGTCGCGGGCAGCGCCAGCGACCAATCAGCGTTTTTTAACACAAATGTCCGGACCTTTGTAACACCATGCAGATACTGTGGGGACATCAGCGGCTAGGGTGTGAAGGGAGGACCGGGGAGCGGCGCTGTGGGTCCGGATACTTCTGCTCCGAGCGCCCGCTCATGTCCCGGGTTCTCAGAGCGGAAGTATCCGCACAGGCAGCGCCGCTGACATCCATGCGGCTAGGGCGTGAAGGGAGGACCGGGGAGCGGCGCTGCGGGTCCAATTGGTCACGGCCGCTATTTAAATGTGCCGCACAAATCGTTGATTGGTCGCGGACTTGGCCCGCGACCAATCACTGATCTTGCGGCCAAAGTTAAACACTACTGTGCTGATTGGTCGCGGACACTGCCCGCGACCAATCACCGATTTGGGCGCCAAATTTAAATATCGGCCGCGACCAATCACCGATCTTGGCTCCACATTTAAACACCGCTGTGCTGATTGGTCGCGGCCGATATTTAAATTTGGCGCCCAAATAGGTGATTGGTCGCGGGCAGCGCCAGCGACCAATCAGCGATTTTTAACACAAATTTCCAGACCTTTGTAACACCATGCGGATACTGTGGGGACATCAGCGGCTAGGGTGTGAAGGGAGGACCGCCGGGGAGCGGCGCTGCGGGTCAGGATACTTCTGCTGCGAGCGCCCGCACATGTCCCTGGTTCTTGCAGCAGAAGTATCCGGACAGGCAGCGGCGCTGACATCCAATTGGTTGCGGACGCTATTTAAAATTGCCGCACAAATCGGTGATTGGTCGCTGTCTTGGCCCGCGACCAATGACTGATCTTGGCGCCAAAGTTAAACACTATTGTGCTGATTGGTCACGGACGCTGACCGCGACCAATCACCGATTTGGGCGCCAAATTTAAATATCGGCCGCGACCAATCACTGATTTGGGCGCCAAATTTAAATATCGGCCGCGACCAATCACCGATCTTGGCTCCACATTTAAACACCGCTGTGGTGATTGGTCGCGGCCAATATTTAAATTTGGCGCCCAAATCGGTGATTGGTCGCGGGCAGCGTCGGCGACCAATCAGCACAATAGTGTTTAAGTTTTGCGCTAAGATCAGTGATTGGTCGGGTCCGAAGACCGCGACCAATCATCGAATCGTCTTGGTGAGGACCGGGGAGCGGCGCTGCCTGTGCGGATACTTCCGCTGCGAGAACCCGGGACATAGCGGGCGCTCGCAGCAGAAGTATCCCGACCCGCAGCGCCGCTCCCCGGTCCTCCCTTCCGCATGGAGGTCAGCCGCACCGGCGGCCCTTCCGCTGCTACCGGCCGGGAGATGAGCGCCTCGCGCCGCTCATCTCCCGGCTGCATCTCCGTCCCGCAGATGGGTCCGGCGGTCGGGTTCCTTCTGCTGTTGCCGGCCGGGAGATGAGCGCCTCGCGCCGGTCATCTCCCGGCTGCATCGCCGCTCAGCTCCGTCCCGCAGATGAGCCGCTAACGGCCGCCATCTTTTTTTAGAAATCCCCCGGCGCTGATTGGCCGCTGCCGGACCTATGAGCGACGCGGGATTTCCTGGACAGACACACAGACACACAGACAGACAGACAGACAGACGGGATAAGACGATTATATATATAGATATATATATATATTTCTCCGCCGTATCTCTGCATCATGAATCGTGGTATGTGTTAAAGGGGCCCACTGAGACTCTTTCGCCCGGGGCCCAAAAAAACCTGGAGCCGGCCCTGCTGTGGGCATTACAGTGATTGGCTGGCCGCACAGCGTCATCAGGTCTATATAAGACCTGGTGCCGCCATGCTCATCACAGTCTACCCCGGAAACAGGCAGAGTAGGGAGAGCTGCTGCTGAGTCAGGGAGAGATATGCTTGTTTATAGTTAGTATAGGTATTCCACAACATATATATATATATCCATCTGAACTAGCAGTCCTTCTGAGTACAAATCCAGCTGCATATATTCAGTGGTGATAGCAGGAGATAGGCAGGCAGACAGTGTATGTGGCAGATTGCAGTGCATATAGTACAAGAGGGTCCATAGCACGTTCTTACTGATAATAATAATTACAGATATTTGTAGACATAGTTCCAGGTATCAGGGGCCAGGGCTAATTTTTTTAATCCTGATTATTTGCTTAAAAAGCAATCCACTTTTTCTGCTCCATTTACTTGTTAGCACTGCAGAATA
Source organism: Phyllobates terribilis (assembly GCF_046119375.1). Classification (NCBI taxonomy): domain Eukaryota; kingdom Metazoa; phylum Chordata; class Amphibia; order Anura; family Dendrobatidae; genus Phyllobates; species Phyllobates terribilis. The sequence continues at coordinate 756,363,592 of NW_027362761.1, read as the reverse complement.
CAGCCAGATCTTTTCCATATTACAGGGATAAAAGTCCATACATTTGTAGTGAACGTGGTAAACATTGGCCTCCATTTCCATTTTGTTGCAGTGTGTCGGCAAAGCTATTCACATGAGGTCGCTGTGAAGAATAGTATTAGTAAACTACAGGCCTGCAATTTAAAACTGTGGTTCTCCATCAGACGTATCACATATAACTGCGTTCCAAAATCAGCCATTTCTGGCTTCCATTTCCATTTTGTTGCAGTGTGTCAGCGAAGCTATTCACACAAGATCGCTGTGAAGAATAGTATTAGTAAAGTACAGGCCGGCAATTTAAAACCGTGGTTCTCCGTCAGACGTATCGCATATAAATGCATTTCAAAATCAGCCATTTCTGTCTTCCATTTCCATTTTGTTGCAGTGTGTCAACGAAGCTATTCATATGCGGTCACTGTGAAGAATAGTATTAGTAAACTACAGGCCTGCAATATAAAACCATGGTTATCCGTCAGACTTATCACATATAACTGTGTTCCAAAATCAGCCATTTCTGGCCACCATTTCCATTTGGTGCTGTTTGTCAGCAACGCTATTTACATGAGGTCGCTGTGAAGAATAGTAACCTACAGGCCAGTTAATTAAAACCGTGGTTCTCCGTCAGATGTGTCACATATAACTGCGTTTCAAATCCAGCCATTTGCGCTGAATGTGGAAAATATTGTCCTCCATTTAAAATGGGCAAGGTGCGTGGCAAGGGACGGGGAAGTGGATGTGATGGTGATGGTGCATGCCGAGGCCGTGGGCAAGCTGAAATTGTGCCACAAAAAATATCCACATCTTGTCACTCAACCTTCCCGTCCCAATTACTAGGGGACCGCAGAACACCACTATTGAACACAGAGCAGTGTCAAAAGGTTGTTGGTTGGATAGCAGGTAATGCTTCATGTCACTTTGCCACCACCACCACCACCCTGTCTTCCACACGGTCAACTCTCAGTAGCTGTGAGTCTGGACCGAATATTCCTCACCCTGATCCTCGTTCCTCCCACCATGCCGAGTGCCCGGAGACAACTGATCCCACACTTGGATACTCCGAAGAGCTATTCACTTTTCCATTTGTAGATTTGGGCCTCTCGCCCGGCCAGCTTCAAGAGAGTCAAGAGGAGAACGCATATAGCAATGCCAAAATATTTGAGCAGCCGCAGTCACATGAAGTCAATGGTGGGAAAGTGCAATTACTGTTGCAAGAGGTGGATGATGATAAGAAACAATTGCCAGAAAGTCTGGAGGAGGACCAGGTTGTGGAAATGGAAGACAAGGTGGTGGATGATATAGTAACTGACCCAACCTGGCAAGGGGACATGCAGAGCAAGTCCAGTAGCAACAAGGGCGAGGGAGGCTTAGCACCACAACAGGCAGGAAGAAGCAGTGTGGTGGCCACAGAAACAAGGTGGGAAAGTGTTTCCCGTAATGCCAGCACGACTTAAATTGCCAGTACAACTGTTAGTTCCCAGCGCAGCGTTCAGTTGTCCCTACCCCAGTCCTTGGAATGCAAGCACAAATATGCAGCCAACGCCCCACAGGCCACACTACTAAATTCACACATTTTGCGATTGCTTGCGCTCAAAATGTTGCCTTTTAGGCTCGTGAAGACGGAAGCTTTCCGCAACCTGATGGCAGTGGCTGTCCCTTGCTACTTGGTCCCCAGCCGCCAATATTTCTCCCCCTGTGCCGTCTCCGCATTACACGAGCACGTGTCCCACAACATTAGCTGTCCACTCAACAATGCAATTACTGGGAAAGTTCACCGAACCACGGACACGTGGACAAGTGCTTGTGGGCAGGTACGGTACATCTCGCTGACAGCACACTGGGTTAATATAGTGGAAGCCGAGACCCAGTCGGATTTTGGGACAGAACATGTCCTCCTGACGCCGAGGATTGCGGGCCCTGGGTCAATCAGGATTGCCCCCACATTCTACAGCTCTTGCACCTCTTCCTCCTCCTCCTCTTCAGCCTCCATCTCTGAAATGACAACATCAGTGTAACATCCCTGGCGGCGTGCTTGCATAGTGCACCACCTCCCACTATGCAAGTGACGCGCCCCCTGGGCCGTGTGTGAGGGAATACCCGGAGCCGGCTCTCTGTGTAATGCTGGGGGTTGTAGTCTCCGTGGCGGCGACCCGGTCCCGTGGCTCAGGGTGGTCAAACCAGTGGCGGATCTGTTTACTTGATTTTGTAATGTTTAAATGTCCGACTATGCCACCCGTGGATTGCGATCACTGAGAACCGCTGCTGTGGGGCAGACCGCTGAGGCTGACGTTGTGTGCGCAGCAGAGGGTAGTATAACTCCCCATGGGAGGAGTATAGCCTCAGGGCAGCGTGTGTAGATGGTGAGGGTTGTGGTGCATAGGCGCAGCAGAAATGACTCAAAGTCCGTGCAGTGCAGTTCAGGGTCTTTACTGTTGGTAATGAAGAAGACCCTGCCGGGAGTACTGGCTAACATTAGAGGCCTGATCAGTCTGTGAGAGAACAAGAGTCCCCCTGGCCAGGTGGAGGTGTAGGCCTTCCCGTTTGACTGCACTCTTCCTGGCTACCTTGCTGTAGTCGTGTAGTAGCCCACGTCCCTGAGTGTAACGTGTGGTGCTCACCCGTATGGCTGGTGACTTGGGGCCTTTGGTTCCTACCGCTCCTCGATGGCGGTGCCGGTCCCTTGCGTGTGACTGAGCCTCCGGGCTTTCTATGGCCAGAGGACCTGAAATCCCCTGCCAGGTGGTTTCTGCTGCTGGATGTTAATATCCTCACAGCCTCGGACTCCGGTGTCCAGTTCTCTGCGTCTTCTGCCAGGACGAGCTCTGCTAGCTTCCATTCCCTGGCCTTCAGCTCCTGGCTCCTACAGAGCTCCTTGCTGCTGCTCTGTCTCTTCCTCTGGAACTAGACTTCTCTGCTAACCCCAACCCAAATCCAGTTTATAAAGGGCAGGTTCCTCCCCTCCCTGGACTGGGGAAGGAGGCGTTGCATGCAAATGTACTCCTGACCAGGAAAACCCATGCTCGCTCTCAGACATAGTATCTCTACCACTGTGGCAACCAGACCCCTGGGGTAAATTTTAGTACTCCGGGACTAAACACATTTTCTGAAAACATATATAACAGGGTATAAGTAATAACACAACAACATATGTACAAGAAGTTCAGTCTTGATAGGTCACGGCGCTTCCGTAACCAGGTGTCCATGTCACCCAAGATGTATTTTGAGGGACCCGTCCCAAACCCTCCACGTAGGCCCTGGGGTGGCTACAGGGCATCGATGATCCGGCGTTGGACCACGTCTTCTGCCACCTCCACTTGTTTTTGTTCTGTGGTCTAGCACAAAAGGGGCACTTAACAGGTGCAACTATTTACAAGGTACAGTTCCAGTTATTCATTGTCCATAACCTGTCAGTCCATAAACCCTGTCGGGTAACTTGAGAAACATAATTATTATTCAGGTAACAAACACAAAACATTTCAACATTTGCAATATACAGGTATTTATAGTAACATAGTAACATAGTAACATAGTTTTTAAGGTTGAAGGAAGACTAAGTCCATCTAGTCCAACCCATAGCCTAACTTGTTGAACCAGAGGAAGGCAAAAAAAAACCATGTGGCAAACACTAAGCTCCACATTGGGGAAAAAAATTCCTTCCCGACTCCATACGACAATCAGACTAGTTCCCTGGATCAATGCCCTATCACGGAATCTAGTATTTATAACCTGTAATATTATACTTTTCAAGAAAGGCATCCATGCCCTTCTTAAATTTTAACAGTGAATCACTCATTACAACATCATGCAGCAGAGAGTTCCATAGTCTCACTGCTCTTACAGTAAAGAATCCCCGTCTGTTATTATGTTTAAACCTTCTTTCCTCCAGACGTAGAAGATGCCCCCTTGTCCTAGTCTCAGGCCTCAGAGTAAAAAGATCAGTAGAAAGGTCTTTGTACTGTCCCCTCATATACTTGTACATAGTAATAAGATCACCCCTAAGCCTTCTTTTTTCCACAGTAAATAACCCCAAGTGTAATAACCTGTCTTGGTATTGCAGACCCCCCAGTCCTCTAATAACCTTGGTCGCTCTTCTCTGCACCCGCTCTAGTTCAGCTATGTCTTTCTTATACACCAGAGACCAGAACTGTACACAGTATTCTAAGTGTGGTCGCACTAATGACTTGTATAGAGGTAAAATTATGTTTTCCTCATGAGCATCTATGCCTCTTTTAATGCATCCCATTATTTTATTTGCCTTTGCAGCAGCATCCTGACACTGATCACTAAACGTGAGCTTGTCGTTCACCAATACACCCAGGTCTTTTTCAGTTACAGTTTTGCCCAGTGTTTTACAATTAAGCATATAATTATACATTTTATTTCCTCTGCCCAAGTGCATTACCTTACATTTATCCCCATTAAAGCTCATTTGCCATTTATCAGCCCAAGCTTCTAGTTTACATAGATCCTCCTGTAATATAAAATTGTCCTCCTCTGTATTGATTACCCTGCAGAGTTTAGTGTCATCTGCAAATATTGAAATATTACTCTGTATGCCCCCTACAAGGTCATTAATAAATATGTTAAAAAGAAGGGGGCCCAATACTGACCCCTGTGGTACCCCACTGTTAACTGAGACCCAGTCTGAGTGTTTTCCATTAATAACCACCCTTTGTTTCCTATCACTGAGCCAATTCTTAACCCACATACATATATTTTCCCCTATCTCCATTGTTCTCATTTTATGCATCAACCTTTTGTGTGGAACCGTATCAAAAGCTTTTGAAAAGTCCATATACACAACATCCACTGCATTTCCTTGGTCCAGTCCAGAACTTGCCTCCTCATAAAAACTGATCAGATTAGTTTGACAGGAACGGTCCCTCGTAAATCCATGTTGATATTGGGTCATCAGGTTATTCTTCTTCAGATACTCTAGTATAGCATCTCTTAGGAAGCCCTCCAGGATTTTACCCACAGTAGAGGTTAAGCTTACCGGCCTATAATTTCCAAGTTCAGTTTTTGTCCCCTTTTTGAATATTGGCACCACATTTGCTATACGCCAGTCCTTTAGTACAGACCCTGTTATTATGGAATCTTTAAAGATTAAAAATAATGGTCTATCTATGACGTTACTTAACTCCTGCAGTGCTCGCGGGTGTATCCCATCCGGGCCCGGGGATTTGTCAACTTTAGTGATTTTTAGACGCCGCCGTACTTCCTGCTGGGTTAAGCAAGTGACATTTACTGGAGAATTTTGTAATCACCAATCATGCTTTCTGTCATGCCATTTTCTTGTGTAAATACGGTTGAAAAAAAATCATTTAGCATATTGGATTTTTCCTCATCCTCATCCACCATTTCACCCAGACTATTTTTAAGGGGACCAACACTATCATTTTTTAGTTTTTTACTATTTATGTAGTTAAAGAATATTTTGGGGTTATTTTTACTTTCTCTTTATATCACATTTAAATTCTCCAGCGAGCGGGCATTTGACCCCTAGTGCTCCTGGTGGACCTGCGTAACACACTATCTGGTGGTGTTCTTTCTGGGTCCCCTTTTTCCACTTCTTGTGTAGTAGGCTCGCTAGTATCGGCACTACAGGTGTTTGGAGATGTTACGGGTAGGTTGGGCAGCTTTCTGCGTACTCTTTGGCTTACCACGGGCACGGCAGGCTCACTACTAGCAGAGGGTTGATTCTCCTGGGCTGCTGGTATGGAATCTTCTGCCTCCGGGGCCGGTTGCTCTCCCAACACTACCTGCTCTTCTGTAGGCCCTTGAGGGGCTGGCTGGAGAAAGGTAAGGACGGGTACCACAATAGCATTGCTAATTTGTGTCCAGGACCGGGGAAATTCTCCGAGTACTGTACTGACCATTTCTTCCCTTTCCTTGCGGGTTGAGGGCTATCTTGGTCTTCATCAGTGCTTTGCAGCTGCTTGGGACACTTCTTCAGGTGGTCTCTGGAGACAGTGGCTGTGGTCTCTCCTCCATCCTTACTGATAATGCATACTTTCGGATTTTCATGACTTGAGGGCAGTACTGTGTACGGGTCTTTCTCCCACTGGTCATCCAACTTATGGAGCCGCCTCTTCCTCTTCAAGACCTGCTCTCCAGGTGCCAGGGGAACAGCGGGAGCATGCTGGTTGTAAGTCCTCTCTTGCCTTTCTCTTGCTTGAGACAGACTTCTCTCAACACTCTCCTGCACTTTACGGTACTGCTGCTGCCGTTCTGTATCCCAGTCTGCCTCTGGCGAGGTGTCCTCGGGTATCAGGACTCCCATATCCAGGTCAATAGGCAGCTTACCAGGTCTTGCTCTCATTAGGTAAGCCGGGGTGCAGTTGGTGGAATTTACTGGGATGTGGTTATACAAGTCCACCAGATCAGGCAGTTTTTCAGGCCACAGACTGCGTTCTTCCAGGGGCAACGTTTTCAGCAAGTCTATCACCACCTGGTTCATCTTCTCGCATAATCCGTTGGTTTGGGGGTGATAGGGCGTTGTCCTTATCTTCTTGCAGCCATACAGGTTGTAGAACTCCTGGAAGACCTCCGCTTCGAAGGCTGGACCTTGGTCAGTCAACACTTGCTCCGGATACCCGTGTGGATGGCAGAAGTGCTGCTGGAAGGCTCTAGCTGCTATCTGAGCTGTTAAGTCCTTGACAGGGACCACCACCAGGAACCGAGAGTAGTGGTCTACGATGGTGAGGGCGTAGACGTACCCGGACCTACTTGGAGCCAGCTTCACATGGTCCAGGGCTACCAGTTATAGTGGCTGCTTGGTGATGATGGACTGCAGGGGAGTCTTCTGGCTGGCACGGTCCTTTCTTCTCAGCTTGCACGGGCCGCAGTCTCTGCACCATCTCTCAATGGCCCCTCTCATGCCTACCCAGAAGAACCGTTCACGCAACCGGAACTCCAACTTCTTCCATCCAAAGTGCCCTGCTCCGTCGTGGTATGCCTCCAGGACCATAGCCGTGTCTCGTCTCGGGACCACTACCTGCCAGGTCAGCTCGTGTGTCCGGGAGTTGACAATTCTCCGGCACAGCTTCCCCTTGTAGAGAAACAGTTTACTCTTCTCCTTCCACAGCTGTTTGGTCTCTTCCGGAGCGTCTGGGTCAAGGTGGGCATCAGCCTGTGTCAGCATTTCTTTTACCAGGTGGACGGCTGGGTCACTGTCTTGCGTCTCCGCCCAGCTGTAGTGGGGTAAGGGATTGAACGTGGCAGAGTGCCTGTCCCTTACACGGTGGGAACACTGGGTAATCCCACGACGGTGGAACGCAGGGAGTTCAATCTCTTCCAGTTCTTCTGGATCTTCCCCTCCGTCCGGCAAGTTCGGCATCCTGGACAGGACGTCTGCATTGGCATTTGTGCGTCCCGCCCGGTATTTGATGGTGAACTCATAGTTGGACAGCCGGGCCATCCATCTTTGCTCCAGGGCACCAAGTCTTGCAGTGTCCAGGTGTGTCAACGGGTTGTTGTCCGTGTACACAGTGAGCTTGGCAGAGGCAAGGTAATGTTTGAAACGTTCCGTCACTGCCCACATCACTGCCAGGAACTCCAACTTGAAGGAGCTATAATTCTCAGGGTTTCTCTCTGTGGGCCGTAGTTTGTGGCTGGCGTAAGCAATTACCCGCTCTCTGCCCTGATGGGTCTGCAATAGTACGGCTCCCAGCCCCACGTTACTGGCGTCTGTGTGGAGGATGAAAGGCTGGCCGTAATCAGGGTAAGCCAGGATCTCATCCCCCGTGAGGGCCATCTTCAGCTGGCGGAAAGACTCCTCTTCCAGCTTGTCCCACCTGAAGAGCGGCTTCTGATTCTTGGTCTTTGACTTACCTAACAGGAGGTCTTGCATAGGGGCTGCCATTTTGGTGAACCCGGGGATGAATCTTCGGTAGTAGCCTACCAACCCGAGGAACTGCCGCACTTCCTTTATGCTGGAGGGTCTAGGCCAGTCCTCAATCACTGTGATTTTATCAGGGTCTGGAGCTACTCTGTCAGCACTCACCATGTGTCCCAGGTACTGTACTTTTGGTTTCAGTAGATGACACTTGGAGGGTTTCACCTTTAGGCCGTAGCCTGCCAGGGCGTCAAACACCTCTGCCAGGTGTTTCAGTTGGTCCTCATATGTTTTGGAATACACTATGACATCGTCCAGGTATAGCAGGACCGTCTCGAAATTCCTGTGCCCCAGACAGCACTCCATCAACAGCTGGAAGGTTCCTGGTGCGTTGCAGAGCACGAAAGGCATACAGTTGAATTCGCTGAGACCCATCGGGGTGGTGAACGCGGTCTTCTCCTTGTCTGCCTCTGCTACAGGAACCTGCCAGTACCCACTAGTAAGATCCAAAGTGGAGAAGAAGTTAGCAGACTTTAATGCAGCTAAAGATTCCTCTATCCTAGGTAACGGGTACGCATCTTTGTGTGTGATACGGTTGACCTTTCTGTAATCTACACACATTCTCATGGTGCCATCTTTCTTTTTCACAAGAACTAGTGGAGCTTCCCAGGGGCTACAGCTGTCACTGATTACCCCAGCCTCCTTCATTTCTCGCAACACTCCCTTGGCATTCTGATAGTGTGCAGGGGGTACAGGTCGGTATCTTTCCTTTATGGGTGGATGGTCTCCTGTGGGGATGTGGTGTTCTACCCCCTTTACACTGTGTTCCAAATTATTATGCAAATAATATTTTCTCATATTTTCCCAAATTACCTATATGAATTGCAGTCATTGTAATTTTCCAATCAAATAACTATTAGAGTACAATTGAAAGGTTTTTGCACAAACTGCCTATGATAACAGTAAATTTTTTAAAAAATAAAAAACTCAAACTGCACTCAAAATGCATGTTCCACATTATTATGCACAGCAGAGCTTTCAACCTTTTCATTTTAATAAAGAACAAAAAAATGGTCATTTTTGAAATTATAAGCATTAGCAGGTTATTACAAACTGAAATCAAACAGTTTTCAACTCAAAACTTTATTCTACAGTGGATAGAGGAGGTCGACAGGATGGCTTACGCACAGCTTCAAAAACTTGTCTGCTGCTATGACAAGGCTTTTTTGCCGCTGCTCTTTTAACCTGACGTAATTGCCTGTAGGAAAGAGTCCTCAATTTTCTCTTATCAGCACGCACACGTGTGTACTGTGAATCAGCTACATACTTCTTGATGTGCGATGATCAGGATAAAGTGTCTTGGCAATGTTGATTGTAGTCATGCCTTGACCTAAACACTCCACAATTTGTTGCTTCTCAGCAGCCGACACATCCTTTTTCTTTCCCATTTTGGCAGAAAATGTAGACTGCTTAATAATGTGGGGCAGCCTTCTTTAGTAGTCTTGCCTTTCATTGGACACACCTGCCAAACTAATTAGCACAGGTGTCTGCAATTGCTTACAGTGATATAAAGAGCCCTGACACACATCACCATCAATGAGTTTAACTGACAAACAAAAAAATTATTACCTTATCACTCCTAAACACTTTTTGCATAATAATTTGGAACACAGTGTACATGTGCTTTTCCACAAAACACCAGTGGTTCACGTAGTGAATCTTACGGTTCTAACTTGCCAACCGTGGTCTGTATGGAGTTGTTCAATAAAGGGCCCAAAATTAAGATAACATAGACGGGAGAGGTCTCTATGAATACGAATTCCTAAGTATTTGATACCCTGTGAGGGCCAGGCAAAGGGAAAGTTGGACTGGATGGAATCCTATATGGATTTGGGGAGGGAGACATTGAGGGCCTCAGACTTCGCTGCATTGATTTTAAAATTTGACCATGTAACAAAGTGATCTATTTCAGCCATAACAGCAGGGATGGATATATGTGATTGAGTGATATATACTAGGACATCATCAGCAAATGCAGAGCACTTGTACTCGGTGCCTCCCACCTCAATCCACCTAATATTGGGGTTATGGCGAATTGATGAGAGCAGGTGCTCCGTCACTAGGATGTATAAGAGAGGGGACAGAGGACATCCCTGCCTTGTCCCATTGGTGATTATGAAAGGTGATGAAAATGTTCCATTTATCTTCAGCCTAGGTGATGTATTGCGATACAGGGCTGTGACCTTGGCTATAAAAGGGTCCCCTAGACCCCTACCTCAAGCTTTTTAAGAGAATAATATATGGCGTGCCAGGAGACTCTATGGAATGCTTTCTCAGCATCCAACGAGAATATCTAATTACAAATTTTTAACTGCATCTAGCCCAGGAAATACTTTGTGCCTAGTAGCAGTGTCTGCTAGTCAGCGGATTATCCCAGCTGTTAAGCAAGCTACACCACCTGTAGTTTGGACACTTAATTTTTTCAAAGGAAATGGTTCGGGCCCCCGTAACACTCAGTGAAGAGCATCGGGGAGGCACCCCAAGGCACAGGGGCTGGGACTGGCGGTAAGACGCCTTGCGGTGGACCGCCAAGCTCGATCCTTATAAAAGCTTTTTAACTGCAGCAGCTTTAGTGGACGCTACTGGAGCTGGAATTACCGCGGCTGCTGGCATGAGACTTGCCCTTCAATAGATCCTTGTAAAAGGATTTAAAGTGTACTCATTCAAATTAGAGAGACAATTTAAATTTAAAAGATTAGACCTGCCTCCACCGCAGGGGGGGCTCGCTCGACCCACCAGCGGACAGGCACCAGTATTGGGAGAGGGGGGCTGGCCATCAGGGTTCACCGCGGCTCTGGCACAAACCCGGCGACACGGAGGTCGCACGGGCAGAAACGGACTGGCCGTGTCGGCTTCGCACTTTTTTGGTTTTAGAAGGGCATGACATGCCTATATCTGTGTCTCCCCCTCCTTTTACTCCTCCACCTCTTTTCTTTTCACATGACTATATGTACTTGTCATTTTTCCATGTGTTAGTTGTGTCTTCTGAGCAGTTTGTCAGCTTTTGGACACCTTTGAAGGTGTTTTATATGTGTTTCTATGTGTTTTTGTTTGCCTGCCATTGGTTTTAATGGTGTTCGACGGTGTTCGACGAACAGTTCGACTAACAGTTCGGCGAACATACGGGTGTTCGACGAACCGAACTCGAACACTACGGGGGTGGCTCAACACTAGTCACAGACTGCTCTCGTGTCACCTGTTGACACAAATTGACCCAATGATTTGGTAAGACCATGCCCCAGTCTTACTATCCTTGACATTACCAGAACTCTCATCGAACGAGTGGACTTGGTCCTTGCACTCGGGCTTCTTAAAATTCCCACTTGCCAAGAGACAATCAGGACAGCAATCTCAGATTTTTCCAATTTTCATAAAGATGACCCCACACCTTTGCCATTTCAGTGGGAGGCCCTAAAGGGAGTCATACGGGGAGTACTCATTCAACAAGGGGCACGATTGAAGAAGGATAGGGCTAATCTGCTGACGCGTGTTCAGGCTTTAGAGTTGGATCACAAAAGATCACATAATCCACAGGTCATGACTGATCTGTTGAAAGCTAAATCTGACTTGAGCTCATTGCTAGATACAGCAACAGCGAGACAGAGAGACTGCTTCCGTAGATATCTATATGAATACTCAGACAAGCCTGGTAGAGCTTTAGCACGATTTTTGCATCCTCGAATTCCTACTACCTATATACCTATCATTAAATCTAAATCAGGTAAATCTCTTCATTCCCCTCTGGAGATTGTAGACTCATTTAGGGAATATTACAACTCCCTTTACAACCTTTGGCAGACATGGCCGTGTCCGACTTCCAAGAAAGAGTGGATGATTATGTAAATTGCACTCCGATTCCCCCTCTGCTATCTGAGGACGTGGTGGCCCTTGAGACCCCGTTCTCAGAACAGGAGGTACTGGATACGGTCATGTCTTTGGCAAATGGCAGAAGCCCCGGCCCGGATGGATTCCCGGCTAATTTTTACAAGTTATTTGCACCAAATTTAATATCATTTATGACCAAGCTCTTCAATTCCATCTCTGAGAATTTGCCATTTTGCACCTCAAACCTTACCTGCCACGATTGTCGTTATTTCCAAACCAGGAAAGGACCCCTTGGTATGTGCAAATTATCGGCCCATCTCTCTAATTAATGTAGATGTAAAAGTATATGCCAAAGCAATTGCAAACAGATTAAGCTCTCTACTTCCTAGCTCTATTCATGGAGATCAGACTGGATTTGTACACGCAGAGAGGCTAGAGATAATACTATAAAAACATTGCTCCTTACCTCCCATATGCATAAACATAAGATCCCAGCATGTCTATTATCTAGAAAAAAGGCGTTTTATCGCTTGGGGTGGAGCTTTCTGAGATCTGCCTTGACACAACTTGGGTTGAGTCCAGACATGCTGGGTAGGATTATGGCACTATATCGGGGTCCCACAGCCCGACTTAAAGTTAATGGTATTTTCTCATCCCCTTTTCATATAGCTAATGGCACAAGACAGGGGTGCCCTCTTTCTCCCTTACTCTACATCATTGCAATGGAGCATCTAGCGGTAGCTCTGAGGAATGCATCAGATATCAGAGGCGTCAATGTTGGTCAGAATAATTTTAAATTGACCATCTATGCAGATGACCTTTTGATTTATATCACTAATCCGATCATTGCCTTCCCAGTGCTGATGAGAGAGTTCCAACGGTTTGGTGAAGTATCTAATTTTAAAGTTAACTATTCCAAGACAGAGGCCCTAAATATATCTCTCCCTGACGATTTAGTTCGGAGTGTGTATCCGGCTAATTGAGCGCTCCCAGGGTCACAAGGAATGATTATCCAAAAAAGGATTTTCTTCTTCAAAAGATTTATTCAAGTTCATAAATAGATAAAACTGATATATAAAACAACGCGTTTTGGCTATTAAAATGAAAGCTGTATAGCCTTCCTCAGGTCTAATGTAAGAGAGTCTATAGTGGTGGTTATATAGTCACTACAAAAACCTACCTAATGAAATAATTATCCTAATCACATGTAAATTGGTTTTAGATGGAACACCCAAATCCCATTCTATAGAGACTCAGCTTTCTCAGAGTTAGGATTTTCCAACATTTCCCTCTGATTGCAAAATAAACAAATTATGTAAAATATATTGATTGTAAAACAGCTAAACTTGTCATAATAAAATTTTGGTAGAGAATGTATTATACTTTCTCCTTCCCTTTCTTTCCTTTCCCTTTCCCTTTCTTTCCCTTTAAAAGGAGAAAATAAGTGCATTGGTAGAAAAATCTATTCATAAACCCAGATATAAGAAGAGTTTCATTCAATAGGTATATCAATAAAAGGATCTATTCATAAATCCAGATATAAGGGGAGTTTCATTCACATTAATATGCATGCTAGAGGTAGTGAAACGGAATGCAGAGAGAGAAAAAAAAAAAAGCATCAAAAAACGCATCAAAAAACGCATAAAACGCATCAAAAAACGCATAAAAAAAAAAAAAAAGGCTGATAGAAGTGGTTATTATTATTTATAGTGAATGAAACATTAATTGTGGAGGTATCTCCGTGAACTCTATACATTCTCCAATTTATCATTGAGGCCATCAGGATACAAACAACGTAGTCTATATATCCAGAAGGCCTCCTTCTTGTTAAGTTGTTGGATCCTGTCAGGAATATCAGCCGGGATCTGCTCCACCGGTGAAAGTCTCACTTTGAATTTTTTATTATGGGTAGTAAGAAGATGTCTGGAGAGGCTATGTGTTAATAAGCCATTTTTGGCGTTATATCTGTGGGCATTGAGTTGGGATCTCACCATTTGTGTGGTCCTACCCACGTACTGGAGACCGAAATCACATGTAGTAACGTAGATTACATAGTCACTAGTACAGGTCAGGTGATCCTTGATATTAAAAGTCTCTCCTGTGCTATTCGATGTAATGGAATGGGACCCATGAGTTATTATATGACAGTACTGACATTTTTTCTGAGAGCACCTATAAGTGCCATTCTGTGTGAATCTATATCCTCTATTAAAGGAGGTTTCTTACAGTTTTTCCTCTCCTAAATGTAATGTCTGTTTTTTTTTGGCAATATATCTCGTAGGAGAGGATCTTGTTTCAAGATATGCCAATGCTTTTGCAAAATGTTCCTAATCAATTGGTTCCCCTTACTATAAAAGGTAATAAAATTATGGTTCCATTTATTCATATTCTTAGTGTCACTATCCCTGGATTCCTTTTGGGGCAATTGATCCTTATTCCCCAAACAATCAGTTTGGGTTTTAATCAAATTTATACGGTATGCCTCATCTATAATTTGCTTGGGGTACTTTTCCTCTTTAAATCTCTTTTTGAGTATATCCGATTGTCTGATATAATCCGAATCCTTAGTATTATTTTTTCTAATTCGATGGAATTGACTGAAAGGGATGTTATTTTTCCATTTGATGTAATGGGCACTTTGATAGTCCAAGTAGCCATTCACATCAACAGATTTGAAATGAGTTTTCGTTATTATTTTCTTTTCTTCATGTGTAATTTCTAAATCAAGAAAAACTGCTTTTTTCGATTCGATACTAGAAAAAAAAATAATACTCCAGGTGTTCCCATTCAATTCATTGACTAGAGACTGAGCATCCTCTTTACTGCCCCTCCACATCACAAATAGGTCATCTATATAGCGCTTGTACAGTACTATATTGTTGCTATATTTAGAGGAACATAGGGGCGACTGGGACTCGAATAGCCCCATGAATAAATTAGCAAAACTTGGGGCTACCCGAGTCCCCATCGCTGTACCAAGCCTCTGTAAATAGAGGTGTCCCTCAAATTCAAAAAGATTATGTTTTGAGGATAAAATTTAAGCCTCTCAAAAGGAAATCTACCTGACCTTGTGGCATATCCTTATCCTGCTGTAAAAAGAATTTCACTGCATTTATACCTTAATCATGACCAATATTTGAATAAAGTGCATTGACATCCATTCTAATCATGAGATAATTATCTTCCCATTGTAGTGTATTCAATTCAAAAATAAGTTGAGTAGAATCTTTTAAATAGGAAGCGAGAGATTTTACATATTGCTGAAGGTACAGATCTATAAAGTGGGAGAGTGGACTAGTAAGGGAATTAATTCCTGAAATGATAGGTCGTCCAGGAAGATTATTGCAATCCTTGTGAATTTTCGGCAAGTGATAAAAGAATGCCATTGATAGTTCTTTATTGCTTAAAAAGGTTTTTTCTTTTTTTGTAAGGATACCTGCTGTGTAGGCATAATTGATCAGGTCATGGTATTCCCTTGTGAAATCTTTTGAGGGATCCACCTCTAGCTTTTCATAATATTTAGCATCTGATAAAATATGATATGCTTCCTTGATATAGGTCTCCCTATCTTGGACTACCACGCCCCCTCCTTTATCTGCTTCCCTGATAATAATATCCCCATTGGTTTTTAATTTAGTAATTGCTATTCTCTCTCTTTTTGTAATATTTGGTCTCCGCATTTGGAATGCACCTTTCTTATTTATAGTGTCCCTATTTCTTATTATTAATTGATTTTTAGAAAATTTTTTTGAATCTAGGGTACGAAAATCTTCATTAACTAGTGCTAGGAAGGTTTCTATATAACTACCCCTATGGTGTACTGGATTAAAATTTGAATGGGTTTTGATCTCCAGATGTATATTTTTATCAAGTTCCGTACTATTATCAGGGGGTATTATCAAATCTGATGTTGCTTTTGTAATGGGTTTCTCTGCATTTTTCTTTTTCAATTCAAAGTACCTTGTAAGAGTAACGCGTCTCACAAACTTATTCAGGTCAACAAAGAGATCAAAGTGATTCGTTTCTTGACTTGGGCAAAAATTAAGACCCTTAGTAAGGACTTTTTGTTCAAACTCATCCAAAGGGTATTTAGATAAGTTGAAGATCCTATTATGTTCTTTTGTTAGGGGTTTACAAATTGTTCCTACAGTCTGCGATCCTATGTCACCAGTGTTTGTAGATTGACAAGGTTTTTTGTATTTATCCCTATTTTTTTTTGGGTGCTTCTACCTGCTCTAGTCCCTCTGGACCTCCCTTTCTTTTCTTTGGGAGGGTGATCACTGGGGCGAAGTATCTCGTGATCTGGGGTTGGGAACACGGAATCACTTCTTCCAGAAATGTCACGGAGGGTACAAAATCTGAGTGTCTTAGGATTGCAGGGACAATCGTTTCGACTAAAGTGGGTCGATACCTCCACAATTAATGTTTCATTCACTATGAATAATAATAACCATTTCTATCAGCCTTTTTTTTTTTTTTTTTTTTGATGCGGTTTTTTTTTTAGGAGTTTTTTTGATGCGTTTTTTTTTTTTCTCTCTCTCTGCATTCCCTTTCACTACCTCTAGCATACATATTAATGTGAATGAAACTCCCCTTACATCTGGATTTATGAATAGATCCTTTTCTTGATATACCTATTGAATGAAACTCTTCTTATATCTGGGCTTAAGAATAGATTTTTCTACCAATGCACTTATTTTCTCCTTTTAAAGGGAAAGGGAAAAGAAAGAAAGAGAAGGAGAAAGTATAATACCTTCTCTACCAAAATTTTATTATGACAAGTTTAGCTGTTTTACAATCAATATATTTTACATAATTTGTTTATTTTACATTCAGAGGGAAATGTTGGAAAATCCTAACTCTGAGAAAGCTGAGTCTCTATAGAATGGGATTTGGGTGTTCGAACTAAAACCAATTTACATGTGATTAGGATAATTATTTCATTAGGTAGGTTTTTGTAGTGACTATATAACCACCACTATTGACTCTCTTACATTAGACCTGAGGAAGGCTATACAGCTTTCATTTTAATAGCCAAAACGCGTTGTTTTATATATCAGTTTTATCTATTTATGAACTTGAATAAATCTTTTGAAGTATAAAATCCTTTTTTGGATAATCATTCCTTGTGACCCTGGGAGCGCTCAATTAGCCGGATACACACTCCGAACCTTACTCTTACGGACTCCAGCTGGGAGATCCGTTTAATCCGGATAGAAGCTGCATACCGGTGGGACCAACTATACACATTAGACCAGAATTGGT
Organism: Phyllobates terribilis; assembly: GCF_046119375.1. NCBI lineage: Eukaryota > Metazoa > Chordata > Amphibia > Anura > Dendrobatidae > Phyllobates > Phyllobates terribilis. Next base: position 756,346,590 of record NW_027362761.1, on the reverse strand, counting down.
CGATAAGCCTTGGTACAAGATCTGCTAAAGGTGAGCAGTTAATTTTTCTTCTGTTCCCATATATATATACAAATCTACACTTAGATCTGCGCGTGTCTTTTGTTTCTCCCCCCACTAGACCTACAGCCTTGGGGTCGAATACATTGACGATTTAGTTCGGAGACTTCAAACTTCCTTCCCATTTAAATGGAAGGATAAAGCAATAAAGTACCTTGGAGTTTGGACCCCCAGAGATGGGGTAGACCTGTTTTCATTGAACTATGTCCCACTTTTACACAAAACGTTTGTGGATCTTAAAAAATACAGTAGACCTCAGCTTTCATGGTTCGGCCGTATAAACGTTATTAAAATGGATATTCTCCCTCGTTTCCTTTATCTTTTTCAAACTGCCCCAATAGCAATACCTGATTATTTATTTAATCGTTTACAATTTGCTATCAATAGTTTTGTTTGGGGCGCTCGTAGACCCAGAATTAGGCTCTCGGTTTTTACTAGATCCAAGACACAGAGGGGCACAGGTCTCCCTAATTTCAAATGATACTATCAAGCTATTCTCTTGTCTAGATTGGTTGACTGGAGATATAATGACCTGCACAAACAGTGGGTGACTATAGAAAATCTTCTCTCCCCTGGCTCTCTATATTGGGCACCATGGTGTGGTGCCAATTCTAGGCCCCCGATCTCAGACTTCCACCACTTACGCAGATAGTGCTGAGATTTTGGGATAGAAATCGGGGGAAACACAAACTTAGTAATACACCGTGCAGATTAAGCCCTCTCTTCGACAACATTGATTTCCCCCCAGCGGTGGATAGGACTACATTTTTATGTTGGAGGTCTGATGACCGGGTGAGATTGGGACAGGTGGCGGACAGGCTCTCTGGGCTCTCCGATGTGGGGGAGTTAGGGGACATATGCCATGGCAGGCCACGGTCTTGGCTTGAATTCACCCAGTTGAAGGACTTCCTCTCAGGTATTTCTTTTAACAGACCGGCCCGATTTGAGTCCTTGATGCTGTCTACAGAGGGCCCTACCCACACAGTCTCCTTGCTTTATAATTTGATCCTGGAAACGGTATCTATTGACACCTCTAGCTTTATTACAGCATTGGAGGGAGACTTGCAGACTACCCACTCTGAAGCTGACTGCCTGAAGATCTTTACCCTTACTCACAAGATCTCTGTCTCTTGCAGATCACAAGAGAAAAATTATAAAACTTTAACACGCTGGTATAGGTGTCCTGTGCTTCTCCATAAATTCAATCCTGCAATTCCGAATACATGCTGGAGATGTGACAATGAGGAGGGGTCTATGCTTCATATATGGTGGTCTTGTAGGCTTCTGCATCCATTTTAGGGTGCGGTTTTTAATGCCTTTCGCTTGATGACGGGTGTCCACTGTGAACCATCCCCTCAAATTGCCCTCCTTTCATTGATTCCTGGGTCTATAACAACCATAAAGAAGGGAATTCTGAGGTTCTGCTTAGTGGCGGCCAGAACAATTATCCCCCGATACTGGAGTGGGTGTCCGAAATGGATAGATTGGGCCGCATGGAGTCGATGATGGCTCAAGATAGCGACTCTGTGACCGTTCAGGGCAAAACATGGTTCCTTTGGGAGACATTCAAGGTGAGCTTAGAGTTTCAGGACTGGTTAAGTGAGTCCTCATAACCTCCATATAAGGTAATCGGGACCGAGGCTGGTTTTGCCCCTCCCCCCCTTTTACCCACTTCCAATCTTTTGTCTCTATTTCTTTTCCTTTCTCTTTACCCGACTTTGTTTTTTCTTCACTGTCTTTTTCCTACACAATTTAAGAATGTTTAGTTTAAAATTTACTAAGTGGTGTTTGGACAAGATGAGTCCAACCCGAGATATCTTGGATTACAAGTTTGATTTGTTTCTTCATAAAGTTGCATTATATCTGAATATGAATTCACATGTATTCATATGTATACTATTTTTCTTGATTGTTGTATCTTATCTTTGACAAAATTGTAATAAAAATATTTACGGAAAAAAAAAAATGATCCAACGAAAATATTTTATCAAAATATATGAATTTTATTATACAAATACAATTACTTAATTTGGTGGATACACATACATAGAAACCACAGAGTGTATTAAAATGACGTGCATACTAGTGGAAGCAATCTCTCCATAGTCCTGGAAAAAATCATTAGGACTCCTGAGGGTAACTGGTTAAAGTATGGTGAAGTGTAACAACACCAGGTGTCATAACAATGACAGGTGCTTAATTCATACATACTTATACATCATGCACATATATGAGAAATAGTATACCCATAATATACCTGTCAATAGAGAAGCCACCCTTCAGCCACTGCCACCTGCGCACCAGCCCTGACGCGCGTTTTGGCAAACGAGCCTTTGTCAAGGGGTATACATAAAAGAATGAGCGTGTGCAGTATAAGAAGGGACCGCCAACCAATAAGATTGCCCCGTCAGTGACAAGCCTTCATGCATCTGCAGCTGAGGATATACTGTGGCGCCAAGAAATTACCCAAGAGTGCTATGCACCGACCGGAAATGACGTCTGGTACCCTTATAAACTAGAATACCTGCCAGCAGAAAAGTGAATACTGATGGTGCCACCCACATTACCCAAGAATGCAATGCGCCGGCCGGAAGTGACACGTGCATACCCATGGTAACTGGGATGCACACCAACGGCGGCATCAACTGAATAACAGAAGGTCACACAGGATGGAGATGCCGCAAGTGGGCGGGTGCACCGAGACCATGGGACACACGCTTGCGGATGGGCAAGACTGCAATCACATGGGTGGGGAAGTTAGGAACAATAAGATGATATTATAGCTATTATGGCCATGGGGGTATTTTTCACGCTCAATGTCACCATCATCCAGCTAGATTAAATCATTCCTCATGTATGTTACTCCATACAATCCCATATATAGATGATCTAGACATACAGCCACAAGAAAAATATGAGTGACATTATATGCAGTGGCACCACCAATACAAATCATATACAGTATACAGTACAGACCAAAAGTTTGGACACACATTGAAACATTTTTCTGTATTTGCATGACTTTGAAAATTCTACATTCACACTGAAGGCATCAAAACTATGAATTAACACATGTGGGATTATATACTTAACAAAAAAGTGTGAAACAACTGAAAATATGTCTTATATTCTTGGCTCTTCAAAGTAGCCACCTTTTGCTTTGATGACTGCTTTGCACACTCTTGGGATTCTCTTGATGAGCTTCAAGAGGTAATCACTGGAAATGGTTTTCACTTCACATGTGTGCCCTGTCAGGTTTAATAAGTGGGATTCCTTGCCTTATAAATGGGGTTGGGACCATCAGTTGTGTTGTGCAGAAGTCTGGTGGATACACAGCTGATAGTCCTACTGAATAGACTGTTAGAATTTGTATTATCGCAAGAAAAAAGCAGCTAAGTAAAGAAAAACGAGTGGCCATCATTACTTTAAGAAATGAAAGTCAGTCAGTTTGAAAAATTGGGCAAACTTTGAAAGTGTCCCCAAGTGCTGTTGCAAAAACCATCAAGCATTACAAAGAAACTGGCTCACATGAGGACCACCCTGGGAAAGGAAGACCAAGAGTCACCTCTGCTTCTGAGAATAAGTTTATCCCAGTCACCAGCCTCAGAAATCGCAGGTTAACAGCAGCTCAGATTAGAGACCAGGTCAATGCCACACAGAGTTCTAGCAGTAGACACATCTCTTCAACAACTGTTAAGAGGAGACTTTGTGCAGCAGGCCTTCATGGTAAAATAGCTGCTAAGAAACCACTGCTAAGGACAGGCAACAAGCAGAAGAGACTTGTTTGGGCTAAAGGACACAAGGAATGGACATTAGACCAGTGGAAATCTGTGCTTTGGTCTTATGAGTCCAAATTTGAGATCTTTAGTTCCAACCACCGTGTCTTTGTGCGATGCAGAAAAGGTGAACGGATGGAGTCTAGATGCCTGGTTCCCACCGTGAAGCATGGAGGAGGAGGTGTGATGGTGTGGGGGTGCTTTGCTGGTGACACTGTTGGGAATTTATTCAAAATTGAAGGCATACTGAACCAGCATGGCTACCACAGCATCTTGCAGCGGCATGCTATTCTTCCGGTTTGCGTTTAGTTGGACCATCATTTATTTTTCAACAGAACAATGACCCCAAACACACCTCCAGGCTGTGTAAGGGCTATTTGACCAAGGAGGAGAGTGATGGGGTGCTACGCCAGATGACCTGGCCTCCACAGTCACCAGACCTGAACCCAATCGAGATGGTTTGGGGTGAGCTGGACCGCAGAGTGAAGGCAAAAGGGCCAACAAGTGCTAAGAATCTCTGGGAACTCCTTCAAGATTGTTGGAAGACCATTTCCGGTGACTACCTCTTGAAGCTCATCAAGAGAATGCCAAGAGTGTGCAAAGCAGTCATCAAAGCAAAAGGTGGCTACTTTGAAGAACCTAGAATATAAGACATATTTTCAGTTGTTTCACACTTTTTTGTTAAGTATATAATTCCACATGTGTTAAATTCATAGTTTTGATGCCTTCAGTGTGAATATACAATTTCCATGGTCAAGAAAATACAGAAAAATGTTTAAATGAGAAGGTGTGTCCAAACTTTTGGTCTGTGCTGTATATATAAAGTGTCAGTACATCATATTATACCCTCTGCATAAAGCACATCACAAAGATATTAATTGTTGCAGGCATATATATATCTCCATACAGGGAAGCAAATGGATATATGGTCAATAAGTGAATGAGTCGCCACTCCATACAACATAAGTAGGCATAATGTTATTAGTACCCCACCCATCAGAATATTATAAATACGCATAGTGCAAATGGGTCATCGCATTATCCATAAACATTTTGTGTAGTTAAAATAATAAATCAGACAAAACAAAGTAATATTGGTTTCATCCAATCGATGGAATAATATATACTTTTCAGTCTTGATAGATTGTCATCGGCCATGCAGACACATGAAGACAGTAGGCTAACTGAACTGGACTAAATTAGAAAGCGTACCTGATATATAAAAAACACATAATTAAAATCAAGAAACACAGTGGGTCACCATGTATGAATGTAGATAATACAGGAAGCAGGCGAACACAGAAATGGTACGAAACTTAAACTCTCATTTAAACCTTTGGGGTGGATGGTATTCAAAGTCCAAATCCACCTGGCCTCCAATTGGGCCAGGCGTTTGGAAATCTGTCCCCCATGAATACCCATATCAATGCAATCAATTCCTCTCACTCTCAATAAGTTACCATTACATTGATGATGCAGTTTAAAATGGCGTGGGATGGTTTTTAGAATAGACACATTCGTCTGTTCTGATGCTGCTGTTATCCCTAATACATGTACCCTCATCCTTATTTTAAATTGGTGTGTGGTTAAACCTACATATATAAGTCCACAGGGACATGTGGCATAATATATAACATTTTTAGTAAGGCAATTAATGCGTTTCTTAATTTCGTATTTCTTCTTACCACTCGAGTCATAAAATTCATCAGATCTCTCAACATTAGTGCAAGCAATGCAATACCGTGTCACATCTCAGGACTGGCCATGCTTTCATTAATGCCCTTCTCATTACTGGAACCTGTGTGTGAAATTTGGCCATAAATCTAACCACATCATTATGTGTGGTATCACGAGATTTGTATAGTATGTCCTGGCGTGATGAGAATTTTGCTCTATGGTATGCTCTTTTAATCTCCCTCCTACTATATCCCCATTCATAAAATCTCGATTTCAAGTCTTTGGCCTGTGTTTCAAAATCATGGTCCGTAGAACAGATCCTGCATAACCACAGGAACTGTCCAACTGGGACCGACTGAACTATATGCTGGGGATGAGAAGAGGAAGCATGAAGAAGCATGCTGGTTGAAGTAGGCTTCCTATAGATATCGATCTGTATTGCGCCCTCTCCATTCTTTTTGAGTAGGACATCTAAGAATTCTGCTTTTTTCACATCATATTGATATGTAATATGTATATTTAGATCATTGATATTCAAAATGTTCATGAAAATCTTCAATTTAGAGGCAGTACCCTGCCAGATTAACAGAATGTCGTCGATGTACCGCGTCCAAGAGAGGACGAGGCACATCGACGACAGCCGATCAGACAGGAAGAAGTCCCTTTCCCACATTCCCAGGAACAGGTTGGTGTATGAGGGGGCAAAGGCCGCCCCCATCGCTGTCCCCTGGAGCTGCAGAAAAAAGGACCCCTTGAAAATAAAAAAATTATGGGTTAATGTAAATTCAAGTAATTCCACAACCAATTCTCTAATTGAAACCGGAAGGTTGGAACCATCTAGAAAAAATCTGGTAGCCAACAGCCCATCCTTATGCCTAATATTAGTATATAAAGATTCAATATTGGCTGTCACTAGCATGGTATCAGATTCAAGATACAAACCATCCATTTTGCGTAATAGATCGGTTGTATCTTTTAAAAAGGATGGTAAGGTTTCAACCAAAGGCTGAAGTTTTGAATCAATCCATCTATTTACCAACTCCAAATAGTCCCCCCCCCGATATAATAGGTCGTCCAGGAGGAATTGATGAATTTTTGTGTAAGTTAGGTAGTAAATATAATGTAGGTATTGTGGGTTCAGTGACGATTAACGCTGAAAATAAATCACGAGTGATTACATTATTAACTACTGCTTTATTGAGAATAGCTTGCAATTGTTGTCTGAAGGCAGACAAGGGGTTATATGTAAGTTTTTTATAACACATGACATTATTTAATTGGCGAAATGCCTCAGACTCGTTCATTTTCTTTGGCCAAATAACTATATAACGCCCTTTGTCTGCCAGTTTCGGTACAACATCAGGCAGGCCACTCAGTTTTTTCAGCCTAAAGCATTCCTCCCTGCTAAGATTGTCTTTGCTGACTTGACATGGTATGTTCCGAAATTCATTGGTGACAATTTGCAAAAACAAATCTACATTGGTGCAGCTAGATAGGGGAGGGAACTTTTTGGAGCGGGGTCTAGTAGATGGAGGAATCTTACCATGTTCTGAAGCATTGTGTTCCATAGCCAAATCCTCCAAAGTCCTCAAGGCCAATTGTTCTTCCTCTGTTGGAAATAATTTATCAAGGTTATCATCATGAAAGTGTCGTTTGAATATCAATTACCTAGCAAATATATACAAGTCTTTTATTGCAGTAAATTGGTCGAACCCAGAAGAAGGAGAGAAAGTGAGACCTTTGGTAAGCAGAGACAAGTCATCTGCAGAAAGAATGTAATTACTTCAATTAATTACCTTATTGTCTCTTTTTTTCTTATCTACCGAGAAGGACTCATGTCTTTTATACGGATGAAAATTCTAATCCCGTTGCTTGCTGGTATTGGCCCCTGATCTAGTAACCATGGATGTGGATGGTGCATCCGATATTTCGCTGAGAGAAGACGCTGAAGTAATAGATGATGTACGTGATGATCGAAATTGAGTACTTGGGGTTTGACGCCAACGATACACGGTTTTCACTTGACAGTCACGTACATCTCGATTGAACTTGGTACGTTGTGAATCATGGATTTTTTTAACCATACTATCAACTATAGTTTCCATCTGTGTCTCAAACTGTTGTATTTTGTCAGCAGGACAATTAGATCTCAAATTTGTTTGCGCTGTATCAATTGATTTGTCCAAGTTCATAATTGCAGTTGAATTTGACTCCATTAATAATAGCATAAAGCTGTTAGAGCAGTTATTGCATGCCTCCTCCCATTTGGAGATAAATGTCTCATCATCAACGGGAAAGGTTGGAACTACTCTTACCCTCAGGCCTCTTGGGATTAATTTACGGTTAACATATTTCTCCAAGAAAGCCCACAATTTGGTCCTTTTGACCACCATATGTTGAATGTCTGAAAATTGTTCATCGCATCTGTGATCGCCAGCCTGCTGAACATCAACATTATCACCACCAAAAACCTGCTCAATTTGTGTGAGCCAAGCTATCTCCTTGGCCTTGTAGTCCATATTATCTGCAGTAAAACCTGTACAAAACAGCAGAAATTAGCAAAAGGTATCTGACAGATCTGGGCAGTATCAGTGTAACAATATTATCATACTCCATCATTCATATCTGCCCACCTAGGACCTCAAATATAGAGGAATCATCGTAAGACAATAGATGATCGGTAAGAGCCACCAGACTCAAAAAATGATGATCCAACGAAAATATTTTATCAAAATATATGAATTTTATTATACAAATACAATTACGTAATTTGGTGGATACACATACATAGAGACCACAAAGTGTATTAAAATGACGCGCATAGTGGAAGCAATCTCTCGATAGTCCTGGAAAAAATCATTAGGACTCCTGAGGGTAACTGGTTAAAGTATGGTGAAGTGTAACAGCACCAGATGTCATAACAATGACAGGTGCTTAATTGTCATCGGCCATGCAGACACATGAAGACAGTAGGCTAACTGAACTGGACTAAATTAGAAGGCGTACCTGATATATAAAAAACATTTCTTGGCGCCTCAGCATATCCTCAGCTGCAGAAGCATGAAGGCTTGTCACTGATTGGGCAATCTTATTGTTTGGCGGTTCCTTCTTATACTGCACACGCTCATTCTTTTATGTATACCCCTTGACAAAGGCTCGTTTGCCGAAACGCATGTCGGGGCTGGAGCGCAGATGGCAGTGACTGAAGGGTGGCTTCTCTATTGACAGGTATATTATGGGTATACAATTTATCATATATGTGCATAAACATTATGTATAAGTTTGTATTAATTAAGCACATGTCATTGTTATGACACCTGGTGGTGTTATACTTCACCATGCTTTAACCAGTTACCCTCAGGAGTCCAAATTATTTTTTCCAGGACTATGGAGAGATTGCTTCCACTATGCGCATCATTTTAATACACTTTGTGGTTTCTATGTATGTGTATCCACCAAAGTACGTAATTGTATTTGTATAATAAAATTCATATATTTTGATAAAATATTTTCGTTGGATCATCATTTTTTGAGTCTGGTGGCTCTTCCCAATTACCTATAACTGTATAGCAGACTTGATCCTTTCTAGGAACACGATGTTACTGTGTTCCAGCTCTATGTGTCTTTAAATTGTTATTGGGGTTTTTCCTAAATTTTGGCAGACGTTGAACTCACTGCATATCTTATAACTGTATAGCAGACCCGCTCCTTTTTAATGGGAGCATGTCGTTACTGTGGCCCAGCTCTATGTATGTTTATATTGCTATTTTGGTTTTTCCTGAATTTTGGCAGCCGTTGGACTTACTGCATGCCCTTTAACTGTATAGCAGACCCACTCCTTTTTAATGAGAACATGGCATTGCCGTGGCCCAGCTCTATTTGTTGTTAAATTGTTATTGGGGTTTTTCCTAAATTTTAGCAGCCGTTGGACTCACTGCATACACTTTAACTGTATAGCAGACCCACTCCTTTCTAATGAGAACATGGCATTACTGTGGCCCAACTCTATGTGTCTTTAAATTGTTATTGTGGTTCTAAATTTTGACAACCGTTGGACTCGCTGCAAATCTTATAATTGTATAGCAGATCCGCTCCTTTTTAATGGGGACATGTCGTTACTGTGGCCCAGCTCTATTTGTGTTTAAATTGTTATTGGGGTTTTTCCTAAATTTTGGCAGCCGTTGGACTCGCTGCATATCTTATAATTGTATAGCAGACCAGCTCCTTTTTAATGGGAACATGTCGTTACTGTGGCCCAGCTCTATTTGTGTTTAAATTGTTATTGGGGTTTTTCCTAAATTTTGGCAGCCTTTGGACTCGCTGCATATCTTATAATTGTATAGCAGACCCGCTCCTTTCTAATGGAAACATGTCGTTACTCTGGCCCAGCTCTATGTGTTTTTAAATTTTTATTGGGGTTTTTACTAAATTTTGGCAGCTGTTGGACTCACTGCATCCCCTATTACTGTATAGCAGACGCAATCCTTTCTAGGAAGATGTCGTTACTGTGTCCCAGCTCTATGTGTCTTTAAATTGTTATTGGGGTTTTACCTAAATTTTGGAAACCATTGGACTCACTGAATACGCTCTAACTGTATAGCAGACCCACTCCTTTCTAATGGGAACATATCATTCCTAAATTTTGGCAGCTGTTGGACTCACTGCATACACTAACTGTATAGCAGATGCACTCCGTTCTAATGGGAACATGTCGTTACTGTGGCCCACCTCTATGTGTCTTTAAATTGTTCTTGGGGTTTTTCCTAAATTTTGGCAGCCATTGGACTCACTGCATATCTTATAAATGTATAGCAGACCCACTCCTTTCTAATGGGAGCATATCATTACTGTGGCCCAGCTCTATGTGTCTTTAAATTGTTATTGGGCTTCTTCCTAAATTTTGGCAGCTGTTGGACTCACTGCATACACTAACTGTACAGCAGACCCACTCCTTTCTAATAGGAACATATCATTACTGGGGCCCAGCTCTATGTGTCTTTAAATTGTTATTGGGGTTTTTCCTTAATTTTGGCAGCCGTTGGACTCACTGCATACACTAACTGTATAGCAGACCCGCTCCTTTATAATGGGAACATAGCATTACTGTGGCCCAGCTATATTTGTCTTTAAATTGTTTTGCGGGTTTTTCCTAAATTTTGGCAGCTGTTGCATTCACTGCATGCGCAAGAACAATATGGGAGACCTGCTCTTTTCTAATGGGAACATGTCATTACTGTGGCCCAGCTCTGTGTGTCTTTAAATTGTTATTGGGGCTTTTCTTAAATTTTGGCAGCCGTTGGATTCACTGCATACCCTATAACTGTATAGCAGACTCACTCCTTTCTAATGGGAACAAATTGTTACTGTGGACCAGCTCAATGTGATTTTAAATTGTTATTGGAGTTTTTCCTATGTTTTGGCAGTCGTTGGAATACATAACTGTAAAGCAGACCCTCTCCTTTCTAATGGGAACATGTCGTTACTGTGGCCCAGATCTTTGTGTCTTTAAATTGTTATTGACATTTTTCCCAAATTTGGGCCGTCGTTGGACTCACTGGATACCCTATATCTCTGTAGCACAACCGCTCCTTTCTAATGGGAACATGTCATTACTGTGGCCCAGATCTATGTGTCTTTAAATTGTTATTAGGGTTTTTCCTAAATTTTGGCAGCCGTTGTACTCACTGCATACCCTATAACTGTATAGCAGACCCACTCTTTTCTAATGGGAACATGTCATTACTGTGGCCCAGCTCTATGTGTCTTTAAATTGTTATTGTGGTTCTTCGTTGTAACGGGTCTGGGAGGCGGAACCTCTGAGCAACTATACAAGGGGGCGGTCCTTGTAAGGAAGCGGGTGGCTCCCGGGGAAGACGGGCAGGTAGTCACGGCAAGTGACAGGGACAGTCTCTGGGTAGAAGGGCAGGTAGTCACGGCAAGTGACAGGGACAGTCTCTGGGTAGAAGGGCAGGTAGTCACGGCAAGTGACAGGGACAGTCTCTGAGTAGAAGGACGGGTATTCACGGCAAGTGACAGGGACAGTCTCTGGGTAGAAGGACAGCAGGCAGGTGGCTGGTGAGCGCTCCCAGGTGAGCGGGCGAAAGTCTTTGGACAGGCAGGTGGTCACGGCAAGTGACGGCAGAGCCTCCAGGTAGGCTAGCAGGCAGATAGCAGGTGAGCGCTCCCAGGTGAGCGGGCAAGAGTCTCTGGACGGGCAGGTGGTCACGGCAAGTGACAGCAGAGCCTCCAGGTAGGCTAGCAGGCAGGAAGCAGATGAGCGCTCCCAGGTGAGCAGGCAGGCTGGTCCATAGACAGACTGACAGGTGTCGGAAGGCAGACTGTCGGACCGCAGGCTTGCAAGCAGGTAAACGGATATCAGGCAGGTATCAAGCAGGAATCTGGCAGGTGACTGGCAGGTAACTGGTAGCGGGACCTGAGGGCTGAAGCAGAGTGAAGGCTTTGCAACAACATTGCTCGGGCACCTCCATTTTGGAGGAGGTGCCTTATATATGGTGAGGTCCTCCGGCCATTGGCCGGGGACTCCTTAGGACGGCGCGCGCGGCCCCTTTAAGAGAGGGGGAGCGCGCGCGCGCCCTAAGCACAGTGGCCGGGAAGCAGCGCGCGCTGCCAGCAGAGCGGGAGGACGCCGGGCACGGATTGGAGAGGTGAGGGGAACAGCGTCCCTGCCTAGCAGGAGGCAGGGATGCCGACGCTACGTTCGTCAATTTTGACAACCATTGGACTCACTGAATACGCTGTAACTATATAGCAGATTCGCTCCTTTCTAGGAACATGTCATTACCGTGGCCCAGCTCTATGTGTCTTTAAATTGTTATTTTTTTTTTTTATATTTTGGCAACCGTTGGACTCACTGAATACTCTATAACTGTGTAGCAGACCCACTCTTGTCTAATGGGAACATGTCGTTACTGTGGCCCACCACTATGTGTCTTTAAATTGTTATTGGCGTTTTTCCTAAATTTTGGCAGCCGTTGGACTCATTGCATACCTTATAATTGTATCGCAGACCCTCGCCTTTCTAATGTGAACACGTCCTTACTGTGGCCCAACTCTATGTGTCTTTAAATTGTTATTGAGATTTTTCCTAAATTTTGGCCGTCGTTGGACTCACTGGATACCCTATATCTGTATAGCAGACCCTCTCCTTTCTAATGTGAACATGTCGTTACTGTGGCCCACCACTATGTGTCTTTAAATTGTTATTGCCGTTTTTCCTAAATTTTGGCAGCCGTTGGACTCATTGCATACATTATAATTGTATAGCAGACCCGCTCCTCTCTAATGGGAACATGTCATTACTGTGGCCCAGCTCTATGTGTCTTTAAAGTGTTATTGGGGGTTTTCCTAAATTTTGGCAGCCGTTGGACTCACTGCATACACTTTAACTGTATAGCAGACCCACTCCTTTCTAATGAGAACATGGCATAGCTGTGGTCCAGCTCTATGTGTCTTTAAATTGTTATTGGGGTTTTTCCTAAATTTTGGCAACGTTGGACTCATTGTGTACCTTATAATTGTATAGCAGACCCTCTCCTTTCTATTGGGAGCACGTCATTACTGTGGCGCAGCTCTGTGTCTTTAAATTGTTACTGGGGTTTTTCCTAAATTTTGGCAGCCGTTGTACTCATTACATACCCTATAACTGTATAGCAGACCCTCTCTTTTCTAATGTGAACATGTCATTACTGTGGCCCAGATCTATGTGTCTTTAAATTGTTATTAGGGTTTTTCATAAATTTTGGCAGCCGTTGTACTCACTGCATACCCTATAACTGTATAGCAGACCCACTCTTTTTTAATGGGAACATGTCATTACTGTGGCCCAGCTCTATGTGTCTTTAAATTGTTATTGTGGTTCTTCGTCAATTTTGACAACCATTGGACTCACTGAATACGCTGTAACTATATAGCAGATCCGCTCCTTTTTAGGAACATGTCATTACCGTGGCCCAGCTCTATGTGTCTTTAAATTGTTATTTTCTTTTTTTTTTTATATTTTGGCAACCGATGGACTCACTGAATACTCTATAACTGTATAGCAGACCCACTCTTGTCTAATGGGAACATGTCGTTACTGTGGCCCACCACTATGTGTCTTTAAATTGTTATTGGCGTTTTTCCTAAATTTTGGCAGCCGTTGGACTCATTGCATACCTTATAATTGTATCGCAGACCCTCGCCTTTCTAATGTGAACACGTCCTTACTGTGGCCCAACTCTATGTGTCTTTAAATTGTTATTGAGATTTTTCCTAAATTTTGGCCGTCGTTGGACTCACTGGATACCCTATATCTGTATAGCAGACCCGCTCCTTTCTAATGGGAACATGTCATTACTGTGGCCCAGCTCTATGTGTCTTTAAAGTGTTATTGGGGTTTTTCCTAAATTCCTTTTTAACGGGAACAAGTCGTTACTATGGTCCAGCTCTATGTTTGTTTTTTTTATTGTTATTGGGGTTTGTCCTAAATTTTGGCAACCGTTGGACTCACTGAATACCCTATAACTCTATAGCAGACGCACTCCTTTCTAGGAGCATGTCGATACTGTGGCCCACCTCTGTGTCTTTAAATTGTTATTGGTGTTTTTCCTAAATTTTGGCAGCCGTTGGACTCACTGCATACCCTATAACTGTATAGCAGACCCGCTCCTTTCTAATGGGAACATGTCGTTTCTGTGGCCCAACTTTATATGTCGTTAAATTGTTATTGAGGTTTTTGCTAAATTTTGGCCTCCGTTGGACTCACTGGATACCCTATATCTGTATAGCAGACCTGCTCCTTTCTAATGGGAACATGTCGATACTGTGGCCCAGCTCTATGTGATTTTAAATTGTTATTTGAGTTTTTCCTAAATTTTGGCAGTTGTTGGACCATATAACTGTATAGCAGACCCTCTGCTTTCTAATGGGAACATGTCGTTACTGTGGTCTAGCTCTATGTGTCTTTAAATTGTTATTGGGGTTTTTCCTAAATTTTGGCAGCCGTTGGACTCACTGCATACCCTGTAACTGTATAGCAGACTCACTCCTTTCTAATGGGAAGAAATCATTACTGTGGACCAGCTCTATGTGATTTTGAATTGTTATTGGAGTTTTTCCTAAATTTTGGCAGCCGTTGGACTCACTGCATACCCTATAACTGTGTAGCAGACCCGCTCCTTTCTAATGGGAACATGGCATAGCTGTGGCCCAGCTCTATGTGTTTTTTAATTGTTATTGTTTTTTTTCCCAAATTTGGCAGCCCTTGTAGTCACTGTATGGGCATTACCACTTTAGGAGACACACTTCTTTATAATGGTAAAAAATTTTTTTACTGATGCCCTCCTCTATGTCTCTTCAAAGGGGTATTGGGGTGCGTCCAAATTTTTGGCAGCCCTTGCAGTCATGCAGTCACTTCATACTCAATAAGAGTATAGGAAACACACTCTTTAATAATGGGAACATCAAAGCATAGCCGACTGCTGGCCCTTTAAGAATAGTAAGGGCCGCCTGATGGCCCTATAAAAATAGTCTTTGTGACTTTTAGAGTCCCTCCTTCATAAATGAAACAGGATGATGTCTGATCATGTCTCACACACCACATGGCCAGATAAGGTAGTAAAATTTTAAAATGACATGAATTTTTTTTCATCGTTGAAAGCAATGAAAAAGTGCAAAAAAGCATCAAAAACGCCACGTGTGAACATAGCCCAAGGTTTGGAGGAGCATTTTTGTTTTTAGCTATTCATTTTGCCTTATACACAAGTCATTACCCTGGAAAGGATGTTCCTTAACTTTTTTCCCAGGAAAATCCATTTTGGTTTCGTTTTTGTCTGTAAAAGTGGCTTAATACTCTGACAACATTGTTGACAGCAGTGACCAGGGAGTCAGAGATGCTTCCAGGGGTCTTCCCCATGCTTTTCCCATGTCATTTGAGCATAGTTCGAATCGATTTGGGCATTTTTTAGGCCCTCTGCAGACCGCCAGGGGGACTGCTTGAAAAATGCTCGTTTCCCATAGACTTACATTGGGCTCGTTACTCGGACCAAGCACTCGAGCATTCCAATTTGTTCGACCCGAGCAACGAGTACTCGAGAATTTTAGTGCTCACTCGTCATCACTAGTCTCTATCCATTGGGTTGGCTGTAGTGGAAGAGGTTTCTGCGTCCATTAATCTACTTCTACTCTGGTGAAATTGATGCCACTTTGGTGGTTTTAGGCCCTAATTTTTGAAAACGTGGAGAATACTGTTCGGGTCTCCATTTACTGGGTTGGCTGTTGTGGAAGAGGTGTCGTTCTTAATTTTACAATTTCTACTGTGCTGAAATTGATGCCACTTTGCTGGTGTCTGCCACTATTTTTTTTTAAATTTGGAGAATCCTGATTTGGTCTCTGTCTATTGGCTTGGCTGTAGTGGATGAGGATTTGGTCTCCATTAAACTTTTCCTACTCTGGTGACATTGATGCCACTGTGCTGGTGTCTGCCACAAACTTTTGGAAATTTGGAGAATCCTGATTGGGTCTCCATCTACTGGGTTGGCTGTAGTGGAAGAGATGTCTGTCCCCATTATACTATTTCTAATCTACTGAAATTGATGCCACTTCGGTGGTGTCGGGCCCTAATTTATTTAATGTGAACACTCCTGGTTGGGTCTCCTCCATCTGCTTGGTTGGCTGTAGTGGAAGAGGTTTTGGTCTCCATTATAATAGTTATACTGTAGTGAAATTATTTTTTGGTGCAGATATTGTTCTTTACACAGGGGTACACAAACATGATAAACTCAAAATTGGTTTTCAATAAACAACCATCAGCCGCCCCATCAAACGCATCTGCTGCTTCTTCCTCCTCTTCTGTTAACGTGCCAAGTTTTGTCATTCAGGTCTCCGACCGCAGAACCTCCGATTGTATACCTGCTCCAGTCAGGCTGAGTGAGAGACCGTTAGCTCTAACGGAAGCGGACATTCCTGCTGTGTTTGTTTCACAGAGCACACCACATGTTTCTCAATCCACCAGTTGTGGTCACGTAAAATATTGTTTCCTCCTACACATGATAAAGCTAAGAGGTTGAACTCCACCTTCTCCAATTTGTTGGCCACGGAAATGGTAATCTTAGGCCCTTATTTTTTTTAAATGTGAACAGTCCTGATTGTGTCCCCATATGCTGGGTTTGCTGTAATGGAAGAGGTGTCGGTCCCCATTATACTACTTCTACTCTACTGAAATTGATGCCACTTTGGTGGTTTTAGGCCCTATTTTTTTAAAATGTGAACACTCTTTATTGAGTCTCCATCTATTGGGTTGGCTGTAATGGAAGAGGTTTTGGTATCCATTAAATTACTTCTACTCTGGTGAAATTGATGCCACTTTTTGAAAATGTAGAGAATCCTGATTGGGTCTCCATCTACTGGGTTGGCTGTAGTGCTAGAGGTTTTGGTCGCCATTAAACTACTTATACTCTGGTTTCATTGATGCCATGTTGCTGGTGTCTGCCACTAATTTTTGTAAATGTGGAGAATCCTGATTGGATCTCCATCTATTGAGTTGGCTGTAGCGAAAGAGGTTTTGGTTTCCATTAAACTACTTCTACTCTGGTGAAATTGGTGCCACTTTGCTGGTGTCTGCCACTGATTTTTTGAAATGTGGAGAATCCTCATTGGGTCTCCATCTGCTGGGTTTGCTGTAGTGGAAGAGGTTTTGGTCTCCATTATAGTACTTCTATTCTAGTCAAATTGATGCCACTTTGGTGATGTTAGTCCCTAATTTCTTTAAACGTGAACAGTCCTGATTGGGTCTCTATCTGCTGGGTTGGCTGTAGTGGAAGAGGTTTTGGTCTCCATTACAATAGTTATACTCTAGTGAAATTAATTTTTGGGGGCAGATATTGTTCTCCACACAGCGGTACTCAGACATGATAAACTCAAAATTTGTTTTCTTACTACCATGGTGTATAAAGCAGGCTACATCTCAGCTTAAAATTCTTTGGTGCAAATATTGTTCTCCATATGGGGAAAAAAAAAGTAGGGTCCGCGCAATTTCCTGATCCTTGTCACCAGACGTTAACATCTGAGGGGGAGGTGATCTTGATGAGACTCAGATACCTGAGGGTCACGTGGACTGTATTGTGCTGTCAGGGCAAGAAGAGGAGGACGGTGACTCTCAGGTTGAGGAATGGGATAACACATTGGATGATGATGACGTTGAAGATCCTAATTGGTGTGAACCCAGAGTTACGCAGCCGAGTAGCTCATCTTAGGAGATGGAGGAGGAAGACAAGGAGGTCAGATTTCACCCTACGGCACAGACACAGAGTGATGCAATCATGAGGAGCACTGCATCCTTAGCCACAACTGTGGCTGTGGCCAGCAGTGCAATAATTTGACTACTACATGCAAGAACCATCACAACCGTAATCAATATGCGTTACACTGCCAATCTCACTGTGATAAAATGCAGACCTTAACAACCATCAGCTGTCCCATCAACCGCATCTGCTGCTTCTTCCTCCTCTGTTACTGTACCAAGTATTGTCACGCAGGTCTCCGACCGCAGAACCTATGGTTGTATACCCGCTCCAGTCAGGCTGAGTGAGAACCCGTCAGCTGTAACGGAAGCGGACATGCCTGCTGTGTTTGTTTCACCGAGGACACCACATGTTTCTCAATCCACCATAACAACTCTCCTCACGGTCCAGCAGTTTGTCCGGTTCACTGTACTCCGCCCTCTCTCAGCAATGCAGCCAGCCCTCGGTCCCGTAGTTGTGGTCACCTAAAAGATTGTTTCCTCCTACACATGACAAAGCTAAGAGATTGAACTCCACCATCTCCAATTAGTTGGCCACGGAAATAGTGGTGTCATGCCCTAATTTTTTGAAATGTGAACACTCCTGGTTGGGTCTCCATCTGCAGGGTTGGCTGAAGTGGAAGAGTTGTCGGTCGCCATTATACTAGTTCTACTCTAGTGAAATTAATTCTTTGGTGCAGATATAGTTGTGACAGGGGTACACATGATATAATCGAAATTGGTTTTCTTAGTACCGTGGTATATAAAGCAGGCTATATTTCATCTTTTAATTCTTTGGTGGTGATATTGTTCTCCATACAGGGGTACACATTAGTAATGAGAGAGCAATAAATGTGCTCAACTTAGTGGTTCAGCGGTTTCTCGAAACCTTCCCAAATCTGCCAGAGCTGCTTGTGAAAATACAACACGTCCATGCCCTTTTCAGAAATTCAGCTACAGCTTTCGCCACCCTGGCAGTGCTTCAGCAGCGTTTGCAGCTTCCAGCTCACCGACTTTTGTGCGATGTCACCACACGTTGACAATCAACGTTGCAGATCTTGGGAAGGATTTGTGAGCAGCAGAGGGCCGTTGCTGAGTACCAGATTCAACATTCCTGTTGGAATTCAGGTCAGCCTCCACACATAAGAGCTGTTGAGTGGGCATGGATGTCTGACATCTGTGCCGTCCTCTAAAACTTTGAGGACTCCATCAAGATAGTGAGCGGCGATGATGCCATCCTGCTTCTCTTTCTACTGAAACGCTTGCTGCTCACCATTAAAGAGGAGGCATTGCAGGAGGAGCAAGGAACTATACAGCCCAGCCTCATCTCATCTGAATGCGGATTGGGTAATAATAAGGAGGAGGAGTAGGAGGAGAACATGGACAGTTGTTCTCTTGGTGAGGACAGGGAAGTCTTGGCTGTCTTGGAAGTCTTGATATCCCTCTTTTAGTCTGTGGGAAAGCTATAGGAGTTTTGCTTACTGATGAACTTGAGTGGCCTAAACTGTGGCATTGCTTATGCAAGTTATTTCTCAAAATACATTCCAGATCAAGCCATTGCTGAACTTTGTAGTCATGAAATTCAAGGTGCAAAGAAAAATCTTTGTGTGTCGAAGCACCACCGAGAAGTGTGAGCTGATGTTGGACAGGCTGTCATTGCTTATGGAACAAGCTGCGTTAGAGGAATTTCCTGGGAGAAATGACAGCCGGAATAAATATGGTTTCCCTCTACACCAGTCCTTTCACTGAGCTGAAGAATATGGCTGAGGTGAAATACAATTGTCACCGAGATGCAGTGTAAGACTGAAGAACATTGGGCCCACCAGAGGATTTGATTCTGAGGGCCCTCCTTTCTCCCCCGCTCAAGAGCCCCATAGCAGCTGCAAGGTTTGCACTATGAACTCTCTTGAAGGAGAAGCCAGGGCCCATCGGATGAGTCTCTGGTTCTCTGGTGGGTCCGTCCAACCCTGCTGGGAAGCAGCCCTGGCTAAGAAAAGTCTGTGTGAAGGTTCCCGCATATTCTATGGCAGCTTATTTTTTTTACTGTGGACTGGCTCCAGCAATCTATAAGATTGCAATCTATAATATCCCTTCACTGGCTCCCAATTGCCCAGCGTATCCAGTTCAAACTACTAACACTGAACTACAAAGCCATCCATAACCTTTCTTCTCTGTACATCTCTGACCTAATCTCCCGATATATTCCCTTATGTAATCTCGGGTCCTCCCAAGACTTCTTTCTCTCCTCCACACTTATTTGCTCCTCACCCAATTGCCTCCAAGACTCCTAACAAATATCCCCCATCCTCTGGAATTCTGTGCCTCAACACGTCCGATTAGCCAGCACATTCGGATCCTTCAGACAGAACTTGAAAACCCATCTCGTCAAGACAGCCTACAGCCTGCCATTGCCTCGCTGCCACCTCAACCCCACCGGAGCCAATGCAACTTCACAACCTACTGTCTCCTTCCCCACCATTCTGTAGAATGTAAGGTCGCAAGTGCAGGGTCTATTATACTTAAGATGCAATATGGCACCTTGGCAAAGCCCAGTTATGTTCTCCCTCTGATATCTAAGAATAACAAACAGATCATGCTGAGAAACTTACACCTACTTCCACTCAGTGTCTTCAGCTCCTTTGTGAGAAACTAATGTTTGGGCAGCCAGTCTACCAAATAAAATTACTGAGGTATGGAAATTGTGGATGGCTTTGCTTCTGGTACTGGGGGCAAATACCAAATCATGGTGTGCCATTCACTGGATATTCCTGGCTGGTTGGAGACAAGCTCATTCCCACAGAAAAGTACCAGCAAGCTAAGGAGATGGTGGCATCTATCATTATGAAGGAGTTTGCTCGTTGTCTAGTAGTCTGGTTTTTATACTAAAGATCCTGCTCATTTTTATAGTTTTAAGCGAACACACAATGACCGTGAATTCTGCAGCAGCGCATCCAGGCCAGGATAGTGGCGGATAAATTACTGCACCATCAGGTTGAGGATGCGATCCATGCCAGGCACGTGTGAGGTTGTCCCGGAATAGGGCCGCTACCAGGTTTGCACCATTATCACACACAGTATTTCCTTGCTCCAAGTTCGATGGAGACAGTCATTGCTCAAACTTGGCCTGGAGAGCTGTCCACAACTATTCAGCTGTATGACTGCGATCTCCAAGGCATATTAATTTTAACACTGCCTGATTGCGGTGAGCCCTGGCTGCACAATATTAAAGTGTGGGGGGGGGTGTTCTCTCTGCACTGATGGAACATGTGTCGGATTAAGGCAGAGGTTGAGGGCACAGGTGGAGGCCCTAGAGGAGGTGGAGGAAGCAGAAGCACTGTAGAAAGTGTTAGATACCGAGGTTTGTCCTGCAAGCCTTTGGGATTCCAACACTTGCTGTCTAGTAACACCTTGGTGTCCAATAGTTTAGTTCTCCATCGCCTAGTGTGTAGTAGTTTAGTTCTCCAACCCTAGCTGTTTAGTAGGTTAGTTTTCCAACCCCTGTTTTCTTATTAGTTTAGTTCTCCAACCCTTGTTTTCTATTAGTTTAGTTCTCCATATTCTGGTGTGTATTTGTTTCATTCTCCAACCTTAGCTGTAGTTTAGTTCTAAAACCCCTGTTGTCTATTAGTTTGGTTCTCCATCCCCTGGTAGTTTTGGAGTTTAGTTCTCTAACCCTAGCTGTTTAGTAGTTTAGTTTTCCAACCCCTGTTGTATATTAGTTTATATCTCCATGTTCTGGTGTGTATTTATTTCTTTCTCCAACCAATCCATCCCCACCCCCAGGGATTAACGACTGGTGATGAGGATTTGGGTTCTTCTCGGACCCTACTTCGTCTGGGCCAAGATCAACTGAAAAAAATTTTGCCCATCACTACACATGCTTTCCCCCTCTTGAGTCAGTGAAGCTTTGGATCAGAGCCCTGATGCCCCGGAATAGAATGTGTGAACAGCTCTGCAAACTCGCCCATCTGTGCTTCCCCACAGTCAGTTTTATATGGTTGGAGAGTTGTGACGTGGGTGAAAACAAAGGTAATTGGGGTGCCACCTCTGAGGACTGTACTGTGTGTGATGCTAAGGTGGAGGAAGAGGGTCAGAGGCCACTTGATGCAGCACTTGTCATATACCGGAGCACATGTTCTTCCTGGCCCTCATCTACACGGCATACTGCTGTGCGATTGCCAAAGAAAGGGAGTGGAGTCCAGTAACAGAAGTTTTCAAAATGCTGAACAATTGCTCACTGCAGCAAAACAAACCTACTTCTCATCTCTCTTATCATACACGTCTCACAACACTAAACAGCTATTCAGTACTTTCAAGTGCCTCCACTGTCCACCAGCTCTCCCTCCCTCTCCTCTCCTCTCATCTCAGCTGAAGACTTAGCCTCATTCTTCAAGCAGAAGACTGACAACATAGGCAAAGCTTTTGCTTAAAGTCCCAACAGCCCCTCCTCATAACTTCTCAACTCTATTCCTCCAAAGCCAGCTTCTCCGCCATCACGGAAGATCATCTTTACTCTCCAAATCACATCTCACCACTTGTGAACTTGACCCAATACCATCTCACCTCATTCCAAACTGTACCACAGTCTTTATCCCAAGCCTAACCCTCCTCTTCAAACTGTCACTAACAACTGGTGTCTTCCCCTCATGATTCAAACATACCTCAATCACACCCATCCTTCAAAAGCCCTCCCTTGACCCATCCTATGTCTAGCTATCACCCCATCTCACTTCTCCCCTATGCCTCCAAACTACTAGATCAACATGTCCATTTTGAACTGTCCTCCCACCTCTCCTCCTGCTCCCTCTTTGACAGCTTACAATCTGGCTCCCGATGGCACCATTTCACTGAAGCTGCCCTGACTAAAGTCACCAATGAGCTACTAACCCGAAAAAACCCGAACCCGAAAAAAAAAAAAAAAAAACGACACAAGATTGACATTTTGTTTTCTTTTCCTTTGTGTGTTTTTGGGCGTGCACCTTTTTTTTCCTTACTCCCTTTAGTATGGGATCAGTTGCAGAGTTCGCAGAGCAGTTCCGCTGTCTGTCTCTGGAAGTGAATGATCTCCGCTGTGAGGTTCAGCAGCAGTATCACCGGTTACTGGCCGCCAATGTAGGGGCTTCTGCTTGTAGAGCTGTCCAATCTGAACCCAAGGTTGCCCTCCCGGACAGGTTTTAAGGAGGTAGGGACAAGTTTTTTGTGTTTAAGGAGGCATGCAAATTGTACTTCAAACTTTGTCCCTACTCCTCTGGTAATGAGGAGCAACGGGCTGGTATTGTGATCTCTCTACTGCAGGGCGATCCTCAGTCATGGGCGTTTTCGTTACCGCACGACTCAGTTTGTCTCCAGTCTGTGGTGGTGTTTTTTGGAGCTCTTGCCCTCATCTATGATGACCATGACCGAGTCGCCTTGGCTGAGTCTAAGCTACGTCGCCTTCAGCAGGGGATTTGGTCAGTGGAAACGTACAGTACGGAATTCCGTAGATGGGCAACGGATTCCAAATGGAATGACTCGGCCCTTAAAAGTCAATTTTGTGAGGGGCTTACAGAAAGGTTAAAAGATGCCTTGGCTGTATATGATACCCCTCAGTCTTTGGAGGCTGCCATGTCTTTGGCCATATGTCTGGATAGGTGCCTTTGGGATAGACGTGTGCAACCTTCTTATCCGGGGCCTTCTTGTCGGGGTTGTATACCTTTGCCAAGGGAGCGGTCTGGGGGTGAACCAGTACTGGGGGAGGTAGAGGAACCTATTCAGTTAGGGGGTGTCTCTACATCATACATCTCCCTGGAGATTCACAAGAAAAGAGGCGTTTGTTTTTTTTGTGGGAAAAAGGGACACTTTGTTGGGACCTGTCCATCAATTTCTAAACAAAAGGAGACTCGTTTAACTCTCGGTAGTCTGGAGTTGGATAAACAAGGGGTGCATTTGTGGCCAAACTGCAGTTCCCGCTTTGTCCTGAGAGCAGAGGTGGTGCTAGAGAGCAAAACCGAAAACAGTTCTGTGTTTGTTGACAGTGGAGCCGGAGTCAGCATGGTTGATGCTGAGTTTGTGAAAACTCATGGTCTTGCTTGCTGTGCTTTAGCTGAACCTATTCCCATCATTGTCATTGACTCGGTGCCACTTGCACAGAAAGCATTTACTCAGATTGTACATAATGTAAAACTGAGGGTGGGGTCAGTTCATTGTGAAATCATCCCTTGCTATGTTTTGGAAAATCTCTCTACTCCCATTGTTTTAGGTATCCCCTGGCTTGTTAAACATAATCCGTTGGTGGATTGGCAAGCCGGGTGTAACATCCCTGGCGGCGTGCTTGCATGGCTTACCATCTCCCACCATGCAAGACAGCAATCTTACCTTTCAGGCCAGGCTGCACACTTTGCTCCAGTACCTGCTGTTTGTATGTCTCTTGTCTGCTGGCTTAGGGCGTCAGCGCTGTTGCTTTCTGATTCTTAAAGCTACAGTGTGCGCAGTCCTAATGCGTCCCCAGCCTATTGCTGTGAGTCACTGGATACTTAAACCCCCTCCACCCAATAGGAGGGGCCTGAGCAACTCTTTCTTACAGTGTGTTCTGTGCAACTGTGAGTTGCCAGGTCTTGTGCCGTTTCCGCCACCCTGGGAGCTGAGTACCCAGGGCCGCTACCTGTACCTGTGACTTCTAGTCAGTTTCTGCCACCCTTAGGGCTGAGTTCCCAGGCTCATTCCTGTATCTTGTTCCTGGTTCAGATCTTGTCTGAACAGTGTCCTAGTCAATTACTTGTTTGTCTCTATGTCTGTATCTTCCCTTTTTCCTGCAGTATCTGAACCTGCACCTAACTCCAACTCGTTGTCTCTGTACTTCTGTTTGTGAGTTTTGTGTCCTCTCGCTACTTCATTGCAAGTACCTTGTGTGCATCTGGTTCTGCTCGTTCTGTTTCCCTGCCTCTGTATCTAACTCCTGTGTTCCAGAATCTTCTTGTGTTTTCCAGTCTGTTCCTTGTGAACAGAGCCCTGTCCTGTCTACCGCATCTGCGGGTTTTGCTTTGCTCTGCTTGCTCACCGCACCTGCGGTTTTGCTCTCCTTTGCTTGTTCACCGCATCTACGGGTTTTGCTCTGCTTTGCTAGTTCACCGCATCTGCGGTTTTGCTCTGCTTTGCTTGTTCACCGCATCTGCGGGTTTTGCTCTGCTTTGCTTGTTCACCGCATCTGCGTTTTTGCTCTGCTTTGCTTGTTCACCGCATCTGCGGGTTTTGCTCTGCTTTGCTTGTTCACCGCATCTGCGGTTTTGCTCTGCTTTGCTTGTTCACCGCATCTGCGGGTTTTGCTCTGCTTGCTTGTTCATCGCATCTGCGGTTTTGCTCTGCTTTGCTTGTTCACCGCATCTGTGGGTTTTGCTCTGCTTGTTCACCGCATCTGCGGGTTTTGCTCTGCTTTGCTTGTTCACCGCATCTGTGGTTTTGCTCTGCTTTGCTTGTTCACCGCATCTGCGGTTTTGCTCTGCTTTGCTTGTTCACCGCATCTGCGAGTTTTGCTCTGTTTTGCTTGTTCACCACATCTGCGGGTTCTTGCTCCGCTCTGCTTGTCTACCGCACCTGCGGCTCTGTTCCTGCATCCCAGTTTGTACTAGTCCCTATCCTACCTACGTTCCTACTTGCCGGTACCCGCCTGTCTGCATGTCAGCCGTGCCTTCCTGTGCCCACCTGTCTGCATGCCAGCCGTGCCTGCCAGTGCCCACCTGTCTGCATACCAGCTGTGCCTGTCAATATCCACCTGTCTGCATACCAGCTGTGCCTGCCAGTACCCATCAGTCAATATGCCAGTTTAACCTGCCTGTTCCTGCATTCCCCGGTGTGGGTCAACAGCTGTGACCGGGGTCTGACCTGGAGTAGCACCTGGTCCCTCTGCTTGGTTCCTCCATGGTTCACAGAGTCGACTGAGCCACCGTGCGACCTTGGTCGGATCAGGTTGATACTTAGTTACGCCCCTCCAGGCACTCCTCGGTTCATGGTACAGTGGGATCACTAATCACGCTCACGCTATTCTGCCCGGGTGTGTGCGTAACACCGGGGAGATTACTGAATGGGGAGATTACTGCCATGAGAACTGTCTGAATGTTTCTATTGCTGCTGTCTCTATGGGGATACTGCCTGCTTTTCTGTCTGGTTTTGAGAATGTTTTTTCTGAAAAGGAGTGTCAGGATTTGCCTCCTCATCGTGCTTATGACTGTCCTATTAATCTGACCTCCGGAGCTAAACTACCAAAGTCCAGACTATATAATCTTTCAGGCCCTGACAATGTTCAATACCCCGGAAGGTCATTTCGAGAGTCTGGTTATGCCTTTTGGTTTGACCAATGCACCTGCAGTATTTCAGCATTTCATAAATGATATTTTTCATCATTTGGTGGGGAGGTTTGTGGTGGTCTATCTAGAAGATATTTTGGTTTATTCACCTGATTTTGAGACCCATCGGGAGCATGTTAAGCAGGTGCTCCAGATATTAAGGGATAACAAACTTGATACCAAACTAGAAAAAGTGTTTTTGCTGTTCAGGAGGTGCAGTTTTTTTAGTTTTTGGGGTACTTGTTGCCATCTTCAGGTTTTCAGATGAATCTGGAGAAGATTCATGCAGTCCTGGACTGGGAAAGTCCCGAGAACCTGAAGGCTCTACAACGTTTTCTGGGCTTTACTAATTTTTACAGGAAATTCATCCTAAATTACTCAGTGGTAGTGAAACCCCTTACTGACATGACTAAGAAGGGGTCTGATTTTTACAACTGGTCGGAGGCTTCCCTCCAGGCTTTTTCTTCCTTAAAGAATCATTTTGCCACTGCACCTATTCTCAGTCAACCCGATGTTTCTCAACCCTTTATTGTGGAGGTCGATGCTTCGGATGTTGGGGTTGGGGCTGTGTTGACTCAGGGTTCGTCCCATGGTAAATGGCGTCCATGCGCCTTCTTTTCTAAAAAATTGTCTTCGGCTGAGAGAAATTATGACGTGGGTAATAGGGAACTTTTGGTGATCAAATTGACGTTCAAGGAATAGCGACACTGGTTGGAGGGGGCTGTCCATCCTATTACTGTTATTACTGACCATAAGAACCTGTCATATCTCCAGTCAGCTAAACGTCTCAACCCTAGGCAAGCCAGATGGTCCCTGTTTTTTTTACTAGGTTCAATTTTATTGCCCCTTTTCGTCTAGGGGTCAAAAACGTCAAGGCTGATGCTTTGTCTCGGAGCTTCCCTGGTGGTGGTGACCATGAGAACCGTTCACACATTCTTGATTGAAAAGTAAAAGTGAAAATAGTCTAACAACTAACGCAAAATAACCCTTTTTCATAAAAGATAATCTTTAATAATCATAACATGACACATACAACATGAAAAAAGTGCCCATAAAAAAGTGACTTAGTGCAGGTAATTATATGAATAATGACCCTAAGCGGTCCCTACCCCCACACCTCCACCAGAGGCGATAAATAAGATTTTTTGCCACTGGATGTACAGTATCTTAGTGTGAGGTCTAAACATAAAGAAAAACCTTGAATGCATAAATCACTTATTTAAAAAACAGCAGGAAAAAATGCAGTTGGGGATACATATCCGATGCTAATAAGTTCTACTAATCTCATCCCCCAAACCAAAGATACAAAACAACATATCAGGATGTGTAGCCCACAAGATAAGTTCAAACACTATTCACACATCCTACTTCAGATGCATTGACCCTGTGGTTCCCTATGCTAGTGGAGCCACAGTTTATTTAGAGTGGCAGGCAGATATCATTGCCACATCCGTCATAACATAATAGCAGTATAATATGTAGGGAGTATTTAGAAAATGCACTTATCTTTGCAGAGGTATTGGGTTACCCCCGGTACTTCTCGACGCGTTTCCCCGTTAGTGTTGGTTCATCAGGAGAAGATCCAATCATCCTGCAGAAAGCTATACTCATTCAATACACCCCCTTCTATATAAAGGCTCACCACACCAAAACGTGATAATATTACTTCCCTAAACCAGGGTCAAATCATCCTGCTGCGCCAGTGTGGTCTCCTGTCTCCTACTCACACTGCGCCTGCGTCAGCCACGATCCTGCCACTAGAGGTATCTCAATGCCTAATGTGCATGTTAGTTCCTCCTCCCAGAGCCCTGGGGTTATCAAGTCCCATAGATTTACACAGCTCACGCAGTTTCACATCCCTGAGCTGATCTGCACCTGCGCTGACAGCGATCTCACCACTTGGGGTGTTGTCACTCATACCGCACATGTCCGCATCTCCTATTGTAACTAGGGAGCTATTACACACGGTGTTTCCCACGCCGCTACCGCGCATGCGTGAGAACATTTCTCAGGCATCGCACTAGCCAGCGTTTAACATATGATGATATGACCATGAGAGCCCTGCCCCGATATTACAGAAAGGGGTAGTTATTTTGCCTCTTTTTCCTGAACTGGAGGGTGAGGTGCTGGAGGCTCAGGGGGACGCCCCTGCCTCCTGCCCTTCAGAAAAAGTTATTTGTACCACCTGATCTGTGCAGTAAAGTAATCAAGGAACATCATAACTCTGTGATTGCTGGGCATCCAGGTGGTAAGGAAACCGCGGACTTCCTCTCTCGTCATTTTTGGTGGCCGGGTTTGCATCGGGATGTAATTGAACACGTAGCTGCTTGTAGTATTTGCGCGCGTTCTAAGGTTTCGCACACCCGTCCGTCTGGTACTCTTTTTCCGCTACCTATCCCTAGCAGGCCATGGGCACACTTGTCTATGGTTTTTATTACTGACCTACTGGTTTCTGCAGGCAAAACGGTGGTTTTGGTAGTAGTAGATAGGTTCAGTAAAATGGTTTAATCCGTCGCTTTACGTGCACTTCCCAATGCACGTAAATGCTCAGGTGTTCATAAATGAGATTGTGAAGCTTCACGGGGTTACCTCCGATGTGGTGTCTGATCGGGGGACCCAGTTTGTTTCCAAGTTCTGGAAGGCATTCTGTTGTCGACTGGGGGTGCAGCTGTCCTTTTCCTCTGCCTTTCACCCTCAGTCGAATGGTCAGACCGAGCGGGTCAATCAGAACTTGGAGACATACCTCAGGTGTTTCGTCTCCGAAAATCAGGAGGATTGAGCATCCTACTTACCATTGGCAGAATTTGACATCAATAATCATTGGCAAGAATCCACCGGCAGGTCACCGTTTTTCGGTGCATACGGTTATCATCCACAGTTTGATACTTTCAGTGGGGGAGGAGTTTCAGGAGTCCCTGAAGAGGAACGGTTTGCTTCGTCTCTCTCCTCGGTGTGGCAGGGTGTTCTGTGTAATGTGAAGACCATGGGTGACAGGTATAAACATATGGCTGACAGAAAACGCTTGCCATGTCCGGACCTGAATGTGAATTACTTTGTGTGGTTGTCTACCAAGAATATAAGATTGAAAGTTCCTTCTTGGAAGCTGGGACCTAGGTTTATTGGTCCCTACAAAATTACCGCCATCATTAACCCAGAAGCGTTTCATCTTGAACTTCCTCGGGCCCTTAAGGTTCACAATGTGTTTCACAGGTTCTTACTCAAAAGGTACGTAGAACCTCTTGAGCCCTCACCTCTACAACTGCACCCAGTAATGGCTGATGGTAATTTGGAGTTCGAGATTTTGAGGATAGTAGATTCTCATCTCCAACGTCGTTCCCTGCAATACTTGGTGCACTGGAAAGGCTATGGTCCAGAGGAGAGGACGCGGGTTTCAGCGTCAGAGGTGAACACTCCCAGATTGGTTCGCTCTTTTCACACCTCTTTTCCTGAGAAACCTGGTCCTGAGTGTCCGGAGGCCACTCGTAGGGGGGAGGTACTGTCACAGGTGTGTCAGAGGTGACAGATTGTTGCCCTCCAGTGGTTTGCAGGAGATCTCCACCTTTGGCAATGCAGACAGCTGCCTAGATAGGAGGCTGTGTTTAGGACCCAGCGACTACCTCCCTTTAGTCTTGGAGTATATATACCTAGTGTGTCTGTCTAGGTGGGCATCACCAGTTATACACATTTCTACTTGGAAATTGGCTGAAGCAGAATCATGTCCTCTCTAGAGTCTTGAGGCCGTGTGCCCTGTTGGAGTTCTTCTAAAGCTGAGTTGTTGTTCCACTGTGTTTTCTTCCCCTTTTGTCTTTACAGTGCTAGCGGAGGTTGACTAGTGCTCATCTCCTTCCTCCCCCAACTATAGCTTTACGCCAGGGATAGTAGTGTGAGGCACGTGATAGGCGACAGCTGCGGAGGCTGTATAGGGACGTTAGGGGGAGACAGGGTGACGCTAGTCCAGATTAGGAGGTCACCTCTTCCCCCTTTTCCTAGTGTCTGGGCTCCCTTTCCCTTTCCCCTCTGTGTTGCACTCACACCTGGCGTGAATCTCTGTGTTGCACTTACACCTGGCATGACAACTAACTGCCAAATCCAAGCAAGACTACTCTGTCCTCCTCCTCCTAGACCTGTCATCTGCCTTCAACACAGTAGACAATTTCCTCTTACTACAGACTATCATCTCTCGGCATCACAGAGATGGCCTTGTCTTGAATCTTTTCATACCTAACCGACAGGACATTCAGTGTCTCCCACCCACACACCACCTCCTCATCTCAACCCTTATGTGTCGGTGTCCCCAAGGTTCAGTTCTCGGACCCCTGCTCTTCTCCATCTACACCTTCGGCCTGGGACAGATCATAGTCTCATGGCTTTCAGTATCACCTCTATGCTGATGACTCACACATCTACCTCTCTGGACCTGATATCACCTCCTTACTATCCAGAATCCCACAATTTGTGTAATCTATTTCATCTTTCTTCTTTGCTAGATTTGTAAAACTTAACATGGATAAAACCGAATGCATCATCTTTCCACCATCTCACTCATCCCCCCCAACTGACGTATCCATCAAAGTGAATGGCTGCCACTTCTCCCCAGTCCCACAAGCTTGACTCTGATCTGTCCTTCAAACGTCAGATCCAAGACCTTTCCAATTGCTGCTGACTCCAACTCCAAAGTATCTCGGGGACCCGCACATTCCTCAACCATGAATCTAGAAAAACACCAGTGCACGCCCTCATCATCTCCGGCCTCAACTATTGCAATTTCCTGCTCTGTAGCCTCCCTTCTACCACTCTCGCACTCCTCCAGTCTATCCTAAACTGTGCTGGTCGATTAATCCACCTCTCACCCCTCTATTCCCAGGCTTCTCCCCTCTGTCAATCCGAGCGCTGGCTCCCTGTTGCCCAGAGACTCCAGTTGAAAAGCCTAACTTTGGCATACCAAGCCATTGAAAACCTGTCTCCTCTGTACATGTGTGATTTAGTATCCCTTTACAAGTTAACTGCACGCAACCTCCCATCCTTGCAAGATCTCCTTCTCTACTTCCCTCTTATCTGTTCTTGTCACAATCGCATACAAGATTTGTCCGGTGCATCTCCGCTACTGTGTAAGTCTGTACCCCAACACATTAGACTGTGAAAACCTTGAAAAAGGAAGCTGAAGACCTACTTCTTCTGACAAGCGTACAATCTGCGGTAACCCTCGCTCCAGATCACCGCTGCACGACTAGCTGTACCCTGACCTACTGTATCCTCACTCATCCCTTGTAGATTGTTTGTGTGCCCTCACATTCAGGGTCCTCTCCTCTTTTACCAGTCGGTGAGTCACTGACAGTGACCCCTTTTCACATAAAAAGCGCCACAGAATAAATGTCGCTGTAATAATAATTATAGTACCTGTACTCTGGGTCAATTGATGCCACTTTCCAGGTGACTACCCCTGATTTGAAGTGTTTTGGCAGCTTTTTGGCCCTTTTGAAGGTATTGTATATGCGTTTTTTTTGCCCCCCATTGAATCCTATGGCATTCGGTAATGTTCGCTGAATATTCGGTGAATATTGCAGATTCGGCGATCGTAATCCGAACTGAATATTAAAACATTCTCTCATCTCTAATCTTGATGTCAATCAGGTGGCCCTCACAATTTATGTATATCCAGAAGGCCGCCCTCACAATTTATAGAGTGACAGCAGGCGGCCGCCACTATTTTTAGAGGGCCAGCAGGCGTCTTGGGGACAGATGAGACCAAGATAGAGCTTTTTGGTAAAGCAGCACATCATTCAACTGTTTACTGGAATGAGGCCTACAAATAAAAGAACACAGTACTTACTGTCAAATATGGTGGAGGTTTAAAGATATTAAGGGGCTGTTCTGCTGCGTCTGGCACAGGGTGCCTTGACTATGTGCAAGGCATCATGAAATGTGAAGATTCCCAAAGGATTGTGGGTCGCAATATAGTGCCCAGTGTCATAAAGCTTGGTTTGCATCCTAGGTCATGGGTCTTCCCGCAGGAAAATGACTCCAAACATACTTCAAGAAGCACCCAGAAATGGATGGAAATATAGCACTGGAGAGTTCTGTAGTTGTAATTCCAGCTCCAATAGCTTCAAGTCTCCTGCCACTAAATCTTATATTCACAAGGTACAGAGAAACTGCGAATGGACACATTAAATCAGTAAATCTTTAAAACTTTGATTAATTTATGTCACATATGAAAAATGTCTGCCAACTTTGATGAATTTCTGTCAGCTATGATACATTTCTGTCAACCTTGATTCATTTCTAAGTACAGATCGCTCTAAAAATTATGAATCGGTTAATGAGTGCATGGAAAAAAAAATCAAGTTATGGACTGTAGAAGAGATGTATGTGACCAGAATGAACACTCATCTTGAGCTGATGATATCACTCAGCACCTGTCCCTTTTGTAAATTCAGCTAAGAGTGGTATCAATAAGGAATAGAATAGATTTTTATTTTTTTTCTGCAGCACCAGCAGCACGCAGTATAAGGCAATAATACCAGGCTGGATCAGTGTAATACGCTATCCATACTGCGATAGTCACACACAGTGTGGGAAAGACTAAGTGCAACACGAAGGGATGAGGGGAGGGTAGCCCAACCGCTAGGGAAATGGGGAGTGGAGACCCCTAGGCTGATCTAATATCACCCTACCTGTCCTACCGTTCCTATATAGGTTCCGCACCTATCGCCGAACAGGAAACCTAATCCCTGTATATCCCTAGAACTAGGCCCTAGATAGGGAGGGGGTGAGCACTGGTCAGTTCCCACTATAAACTAAAGACAACAAGGGAGACAAACAACGGGGGAAAACTTAGCTTGAGCAGACACTAGAGAGATAACACAAAACGTCCTCCAAGAGCACCAGAGAGGCAGCTAGCCGACTGCTATTGCTCCAAGCCTTCACAAGGGAAAATTAGAATATCACTGCCGACTCCCTGAAGCAGACAGAGAGTTTATAAACACCCAGACCAGGTACAGTATTTGTCAATCAGAGAGGTTGCCACTGGGTCCACAAGTCAGAAGGATTAAGAAGGCGTCTGCAATGCCAAAGGCAGTGACCTTCTGCAGCCAGATCCAGAGCGACTGTCTGTTAAATCTGACGCATCCGTGACAGATAGTTCACCCATAAATGAATTTCAGATAAGTGAGGTAATTTTGCAGAATATAGAAACTATTTGAATTGGCCTTCCCATTATTAAGGAGTGGGTTTCCTATACTGTTATTGCGTATGCAGCAACTTCAAGGGCTGCATAAAATTAGGACGCACTCCAATACACTTTTGAAGAGACGTAGTGAAAGGCCTCAGTTAAAAATGTATTTTCTATAATTAAGGAGTGGGTCTCCTAGACTGGTAATGGCCATGCACTAAGTGCATGGGCTGAAAAACATTGACCCCTGGGGGGTATCCTATGTGCATCATAAACACCCTTAAAAAAAATTATGTGGGTGTTGCACGATGGTCACCCTGGTGACATGGTGGTGGAAGATGAGGAGAAGGAGAAGGAGGGGGGTGACATAAAATATATCAATGTCTGGGTGTGAAGGGGTGCATGTGTAGAGCCCAGGAGAGGATGAATGGGGAGTACTCGGCGCCCGGGCCTTGTTACGGCCTGACCCTGGGGGATGTCGCGGTGGTCGGCACCCGGGGCCGTACCCTGGGCCTCTCTTTTAAAAAGGGTAGATGATTATGTTACTAAGTTCGTGACGCCACCTGTGGTGTCTGGTGAGGATCACCAGCGATGCGGCAGCCCACAGAGGCCGGTGTTAAGGCAGCTTGCGTGGTATAGCTCCCCACAGGTGGAGCTAGGCCTCAGGGCAGCGGGGATTTAAGGATGCAGGACAGATGGGACCCAGCCGGGTCAGAGCAAGAACAGGGACAAACACGATAGTTACTTCAGTACCTTTTACTGATGGAAATTCAGGCACGTCCCGGAGCACTGTAGGGTGAAGGGTGCATATCCGGATCCTCCCCAGTGAGCGGGTGTAGGGCCTCCTGTTTCTTGCCTTTGTGTGGTAAGTTTCTGACCTGCCTGGAGCTAGGCCTAACCTAGTTTCTGTACTGCACCGGCTGACTTTGTGGTAGGGCCTTCTCTTGGAGCACGCGCTCCCAGCTTGCAGGACCTCCGTGACTCCTGGCTCTTTTACTTATCAGCTCTTAGGTGATCCTGGGACTTGAAGTCTTCCAGGGATTCCGGTTATGTCCTACTGGGTCCTAGAGATCCCGGTAAGCTCGGACCCGGTGTCCGGTATATGCTTTCTGGGGTGTGCTTGTACAGCTCCTCTGCCCCCAATGCTACTCACTTTCCACTCGCCTTCGGCCATGCTTGGGCCCTCACTAGGCTATACACACTAGCGGCAGCTTGCTGCGCTTCACCGATCTTATGGCGCCGGCACACCTTGAGCTCTAACTGAGCTACAACTGCGTCTGGACTTGGCTCCACCGCAGGCTGACCTCTCTCAGACATGACTCTCTTTCTATAGACTCCAGACTAGACTGAGCTTGACTCTGTATTCAGGTCTGTACTTGCTGATCTCTCCAGAGGAACTCACTGCCTAGCTCCACCTTCCCTATTTATATCCCTAATGGATTCCCTCTAGTGGTCTGAGGTGGAAGGTGGAGGTGTGTGTATGCTGTGGGGGGCCTCTTGTGGAGGAATCCGTTAATGCACCACTCAAGGATCTGTGGCTCCAAGCACAGCTGGGCGCCACATTCCCCCCTAGCAAAGCTCAGCACTCCCGGGCTGAAGTTCATTTTAGAAAATGATAAACATTAACAATAACAATCTTCCCTTTATGGGAGGCACATTCTTAAACGTTGCATAACATTCTAAATAACAAATTTATACGTATAGACCATAAGCAACCTCAGAATTTAAGTCTCCTTTGGTGAGGTTCCCCGAAAGGATGTCCATCTCACAAGGCAGAGTACTTGGTAGCTTGAGGGACCTGTCCCAAATCCTCAACGTAGGCCCTGGGGTGGCTGCAGGGCATGAAGATCCCGAGTTGGACCTCCAGTATAGCCACTCCAGACAGGTTTTACTTCTGAGGTCACCTAGAAGGGCACTCCAGGGAGTGCAAATATTTACAAGAAATAGTTTTTGGGCTGCACATAGTCCTCAGCCACAAAGTTCTGTATGTCACAAAGGAAGTGTCCGCATCGCTTAAACTTCATCAATAAGGCAAAACACAAAGTAATATACATATGCACGAAAACACACAGAAATACAGTTCAATACCCCAGGGGTAACTATCTACACTTGTCAGAGTTTAGCTATCTTACTGATTATACCTGACAGGGGGTTGACCTTTAGTACTACGCGTGGACCTGCGTGGTACTGGAAGGCGTGAGGCACTAATATGTGCTCTACCTCCCAATGTGTCAGTACTAGGTGTGGAGGGGCTACAAGGCTGCATTGACCTCTCTACAGGACTGGCAAGTATACCATAGGCTGGGCCTTCTTGCTCTGCTCCAACCTGGGATCCTTCTTCCAGGGACTCTTCTTGAGCTGGCTCCTCTTCAGCACTTACAGGTTCTTCTTGCTGTGGGTAGAAGGTAATTACAGGGATGATTACTGCTCCTCCTAGTTGGGGCCAATCTGCCGGGAAATCTCCTAAGTCAGTGTGTATTACTGCTTCTTTAGGTTCCTACGGGATAATGAGAGGCACCTCTCCTTGGGGCTTTAGCAGGTCTGGACACAACTTTAGGTGATCCCTGGATACTGCTTCAGTCGTCCTTCCTCCGTCTCTACTAATTATGCAGGTCTTCTTATTATCAAATCTTGAATTCAACACAGTGTAGGGTTCCCTCTCCCACTGGTCATCAAGTTTGTGGTTTCTTCTTTTCCTTTTTAGTACTACTTCACCAGGTGTGAAGGGTTCTGCTTGGGCACCTCTGTTGTATTGAGCTTCCTGCTTGTCCCTCACCCGAGGGAGACTGTCTTCAACACAGGCTTGTACTCTTCTGTACTGCTCCTGTCTGGCCGTGTCCCAGTCCTCGGTGGTCACATTCGCTTCTGGTTCTACAACACCAAGCTCCAGGTCCATGGGCAGCTTTCCTGGCCTTGCTCGCATGAGATATGCCAGAGTACAGTTGGTGGAACTTACTGGTATGTGATTGTACAGATCTACTAGGTCAGGTAGTAGGTCTGGCCACCGATTTCTCTCCTCAAGTGGTATGGTCTTTAGCAGGTCGATGATGATGTTATTCATCTTCTCACAAAGACCATTGGTTTGTGGGTGGTACGGTGTAGTTCATATCTTCTTACACCCGTATAGATGGCAGAACTCCTTGAACAACTCAGCCTCAAAGGCCGGGCCTTGGTCCGTCGGCACCTGCTCAGGATAACCATGGGGTCTACAGAAATATGCTTGGAACGTCTTTGCTGCTGTCTCTGCCATCAGGTCTTTGACGGGGGCGACCACCAGGAAACATGAGTAGTGATCCACCATGGTAAGAGCATTAGAGTACCCTGACCTGCGGGGGGACAGCTTGACATGGGCCAGGGCCACGATCTCCAGGGGTCGAGTCGTCTTGATGGGTTGCAGGGGTGCCTTCTGGCTGCTGTAGTCTTTTCTTCTGATGCCACAGGGTCCACAGTCCCGGCACCACCGCTCAATGGAACTGCGCATTCCTACCCAGTAGAATCGACACTTCAGCAGGGTCTCTAGCTTTTTCCAGCCAAAGTGCCCCGCCTGGTCGTGGTAGGCCTCCAACACCATTTGGATGTCTGTCTTGGGGACCACTATCTGCCATACCATCTCATGGGTTTTTGGATTGACGTACCTCCGGCACAGATTCTTACGGTAGATAAACAGCCGGCTTCTCTCGATCCACAGCTGCTTTGCTTGCAGAGACGCTTCTTTTTCCAGGGAGGAACCTTCTTGGTTTATTAGCTCCTTGATGCGGCTGACAACCGGGTCACTGTCCTGGGTCTCTTTCCAGCTGTGGTGAGGCAGGGGGTTTAACGTCTTTCCACGCTGCCTCCTGGAGGTTCATTGCTCGTGGATCATCCCATTCTGGAATGGTGAAAGGCAGGTAGCTCAATCTCCTCCAGGTCATCCACTTCTTCTTCAGTGTCTGACTGGTGAGGCATCCTGGACAGGGCATCGGTGTTGGCGTTCTTGCGGCCCGCCCGGTATTTAATTGTGAATTGATAATTTGACAGCCGAGCCATCCATCGTTGTTCCGGTGCTCCTAGCTTAGCTGTTTCAAGATGGGTCAAGGGGTTGTTATCAGTGAAGGCTGTGAACTTACTGGAGGCTAGATAGTGCTTGAACCTTTCAGTGATGGCCTAGACCAAGGCCAGGAACTCTAACTTAAAGCTGCTATAGTTCTCTGGGTTCCTCTCGGTCGGGCGGAGCTTCCTGCTTGCGTATGCGATCACTTTCTCTTGGCCATTATGCTTCTGACTTAAGACAGCTCCCAGTCCTTCGTTGCTGGCATCAGTATACAGCAGGAATGGTTGGCTGTAGTCAGGGTAGGCTAGGATCTCATCGCCTGTCAGGATCTCCTTCATCTCCTGAAATGACTTGGCTTGCTCCTTACCCCAGTGGAATGGGGGATTTCTGCCTTTGCGGGACTGCCCTACCAGGAGATCTTGCAGAGGAGCTGCTTTCTTGGTGTAGTCTTTTACAAACCTCCGGTAGTATCCTACTAGTCCCAAGAACTGACGCACCTTTTTGTGGTTCTTCGGCTCCGGCCACTTCTGGATGGCAGTGACCTGCGCCGGGTCTGGTGCTACCCCTTCCGGACTGACAATGTGCCCCAGGTAGTGTACCTTTCTCTTGAGCAGGTGGCACTTTGAGGGCTTCAACTTCATCCTGTACCGGGATAGTGACTCAAATACCTCCGCCAGGTGCTTCAAGTGGTCCTCATATGTTTTGGAGTACGCTATCACGTCATCCAGGTATAGTAACACAGTCTCGAAGTTGTGGTGTCCCAGGCAGCACTCCATCAATCTCTGGAACGTTCCAGGGGCATTGCAGAGTCCAAAAGGGCATACTGTTGAACTCGCAGAGTCCCATCGGGGTAGTGAAGGCCGTCTTCTCCCGATCCTCCTCAGCCACAGCTACTTGCCAGTACCCACTAGTGAGGTCAAGGGTGGAAAAGTAACTTGCAGACTTTAAGGCAGCTAGGGACTCCTCTATGCGTGGTAAAGGGTATACATCTTTATGTGTAATGCAATTTACTTGTCGGTAATCTACACACATTCTC
The DNA here is from genome assembly GCF_046119375.1 of Phyllobates terribilis. Taxonomy (NCBI): domain Eukaryota; kingdom Metazoa; phylum Chordata; class Amphibia; order Anura; family Dendrobatidae; genus Phyllobates; species Phyllobates terribilis. The sequence goes on along the minus strand of NW_027362761.1, from coordinate 756,308,248 downwards.
ATGCTCCCATCCTTTTTCCTAACTAGCACTAGGGGAGCTGCCCAGGGACTACAACTATCCCTTACCACACCCGCCTTTCTCATGTCGTGCAGCATCTCCTTTGCCTTCTGGTAGTGAGCTGGTGGTATAGGCCTGTAACGTTCTTTGATGGGTGGACGGTCACCTGTGGGGATATGATGTTGAACCCCCTTAATTCTCCCAAAGTCAAGTGGATGTTTACTGAACTCCTGCGCGTATTCTTGAACCACCCGGTGTACACCCTGTTTCTGATGGGCAGGAGTGGTGTCTGTCCCAACATGGAGCTGTTGACACCAATCCTCCACCTAGGTTGCAGGGTCATCATCCTCCACTTCGTCTGGTGAGGTTAATGACTCCGCCTTGTGAATGCAGTTGTTATTTACAGCATGTAATTTGGCAACAGTGGCATAACGTGGCAATCTGACCTCATCTTCCCCACAGTTGAGAAGACGGACGGGCACCCTCCCATTGCGTACATCCATCACTCCTCTGGCGGTTAAGAGCGTGGGTCTGTGCTCGGAGCAAAGGGGTTCTACTACCGCCTGGTAGCTCTGTCCTCTAAGACCTATGGCGGAACTACACCAGATAAGCATTTCACTCATTGGGGGGATCACAATGGGTATGGGGTCCGTCACCTGCACATTACCGATTTCACCATCTGTTAACCTTACTTGCTGTTGGTACATCAGGACTTGGATCTCCTTCTGCAGCGCCATCCTCCGTCCTGGTCTGGCTGTGTCAGCTATCTGTTGGAGTAAGAACACAACTTCTTCCAAACAGTTACCAACTATGTTAGTGCCTAGTTCCATATATGGATTGGTATCATCAGGATTAGTCTCTACTACTATTAGTCCCTGGTCCTTCAGCTCCACTCTCCCCACCTTCACTGTCACATTCTTAACCCCGATCAGGTTAAGGGGGAGTCCATTTGAGGCATAAACAGAAAGATTTGGAGCTGGCGGACTTAAGTCGTCCATGGACCAGAACCTCTTGTAGAGGACGTCAGGCATTATGGTTACCTGAGATCCTGTGTCCAGCAGAGCGTGCGTCGGGATGCCGTCCAGCACAATGGACAGGAAAGGTCTTCCTCCAACGAACCTGTTGTACCAGTCTGAGGGGCCTGGCTGAGTTACTCCTGGGTGTCGGCTCTCAGCCCCAGGGTTTTCTCGTTTAAAGGACAATTCTGGGTGGTGTGTCCAGTCTTGCGGCAGCGGTAGCAGGTAGGGTCCTTCTGTGGACGGCGCTGGTCACTGATCCTCGTAGAGAGTGGTGTTGTCCTCCTCCTCCTTGGCATCCAGGGGACATCCTCAGGGCTATTGACTAACAGGATTTTCCCTCCTTCCTCGGGCTCCGTCAGCAGCTGCAGAGCACTCAGCACAGTGGTCAGGGTTTTGCTCAACTGGCGCACTTCAGAACGCAGACTGTCCAACTCTCTAGGGGACGTTGCTGGAATCTTGGCTTCAGCAGCCACTGGGGAAAAGGTGGGTGTAGCAGGCACTGGGGTAGCCCCACCCTGGTAACATTGGATGGCATTTGTTTCCAGGGGCTGCAGTCCTTTTATAGCCATGTCCTTAAGATTGTCAAAGGTGACATCTGGATGATCTAAGGACCACCAACGCACAGTCCTGCTCTCCTCTGGAGACCTCAGTCCCCGGACAAACTGTTCCTTCAGCATTTTGTTTTCATTTTCAATGCTGGTCGGACTAACCTGTTTCAGAGCCGGCAGGGCCCCTTGTAGACGCCAGGCATAGTCCCGAACATTGTACTCCGGCTGTTGGGAACAGTTGTAGAACCTCATCCGGAGGTCCGCCTCAGTATGATCCTCAAAAACAGTCTGTAACTTTTTAAAAATTGCGGACACTGACTCCTGGTCTGCGGCCGACCATGTTTCCACTTCCCGTTCCGCAGCACCAGTCAGTTGTCCTAATACAACAGCGTCCCTCTGCTTGCCTGTCATGGAGTACATGTCCAAGATACCGCATATCTTCCGTTCGAATCCAGACAGGGTATCTGATTTGCCGTTGTACTGTGGGAGCCACTTTGCTCCAGTAATGTACGGTAGAGTTATGGGGATTACAGGAGTTACAGGCGCTGCTGGTGGAGCGGTCGCCTCGGCCTGCCCTTCGTCGGGCGCGGGTTGAACATCAGGGCCGTTAACCGGTATTCCGGCATCATGCTGTTCCTCGGACATTCTGATGCCCCCTAGCGAACCGTGGCCTACCTTCTTTTCTTTCCTTCCGGTAGGCTGCAGCTCCGCAGGTGACGGTCGTCTTCAGGACCTTGCGTCGCTTGCGTCCTACGTCAGAGCGTTCGGCGACGCTCCTTCCAGGACCTGGTTTGACGTCGAGGCGTGGGGCATGTTTGGGGCTTTGCGCGCTTTTGCAGGTACGCCCCTCAGTTTCCCACGGTTACGCCCTTCTTCTCGCTCGGCGGCCCAACAATGGCGGCAATCTTCACCACAGTTTAACATACACAGTTTTTAATTAAAGGCGCACAGTACCCGGTGGCAACGGGCATAACACTCCGTCGTTGCAGCGGGCACGGAATCCTGTTCGTGACGCCAAGTAAAGAGAATGTAGAGCCCAGGGGAGGATGAATGGGGAGTACTCGGCGCCCGGGCCTTGTTACGGCCTGACCCTGGGGGATGTCGCTGTGATCAGCTCCCGGGGCCGTACCCTGGGCCTCTCTTTTAAAAAGGGTGGATGATTATGTTACTAAGTTCGTGACGCCACCTGTGGTGTCTGGTGAGGATCACCAGCGCTGCGGCAGCCCACTGAGGCCGGTGTTAAGGCAGCTTGCGTGGTGTAGCTCCCCATAGGCAGCGGGGATTTAAGGATGCAGGACAGATTGGACCCAGCCAGGTCAGAGCAAGAACAGGGACAGACACGATAGTCACTTCAGTACCTTTTACTGATGGAAATTCAGGCACGTCCTGGAGCACTGTAGGGTGAAGGATGCATATCCGGATCCTCCCCAGTGAGCGGGTGTAGGGCCTCCTGTTTCTTGCCTTTGTGTGGTAAGTTTCTGACCTGCCTGGAGCTAGGCCTAACCTGGTTTCTGTACTGCACCGGCTGACTTTGTGGTAGGGCCTTCTCTTGGAGCACGCGCTCCCAGCTTGCGGGGCCTCCGTGACTCCTGGCTCTGTTACTTATCAGCTCTTAGGTGATCTTGGAACTTGAAGTCTTCCAGGGATTCCGGTTATGTCCTACTGGGTCCTAGAGATCCCAGTAAGCTCGGACCCGGTGTCCGGTATATGCTTTCTGGGGTGAGCTTGTACAGCTCCTCTGCCCCCAATGCTACTCACTTTCCACTCGCCTTCGGCCACGCTTGGGCCCTACTAGGCTATGCACACTAGCGGCAGCTTGCCGCGCTTCACCGATCTTATGGCGCCGGCACACCTTGAGCTCTAACTGAGCTACAACTGCGTCTGGACTTGGCTCCTCCGCAGGCTGACCTCTCTCAGACCTGACTCTCTGTAGAATCCAGACTAGACTGAGCTCGACTCTGTATTCAGGTCTGTACTTGCTGAACTCTCCAGAGGAACTCACTGCGTAGCTCCACCTTCCCTATTTATATCCCTAACGGGCTCCCTCTAGTGGTCTGAGGTGGAAGGTGAAGGTGTGTGTATGCTGTGGGGTGGCCTCTTGTGGAGGAATCCATTAATGCACCCCTCTAGGATCTGTGGCTCCAAGCACAGCTGGGCGCCACACATGGGAATAGACCCCCCCAAAAAAACACTGGATTTGAGTTTATGTTCCGATGCTATCATACGGTGGTGTTGAGAAGTCTGGCCCAACCCAGCCCTTGTTCATTTTGATAATAGTCAGCCTGTCAGCATTTTCAGTTGGCAGGCGGATGGGCCTATTAGTTATAATGCCCCCGGCGGCACTAAAACCCATCTCTGAATAAACGCTGCTAGCGGCCAAGACCTCCAAGGCATAGACAGTTCATGCCACATGTCCAGCTTGGATGCCCAATAGTTGTAAGGTACAGAGTAATCACAGAGGACTCTGGTTCAGTCATCAAGGTAATCCTTCAGCGTCTTCAAAAAAGTTTCCCTCCTTGTCAGAGTACCCCGCGTATCAGGGCCTAGGCGCTGGGAGGGTCTGAGAAAACTGTCCCAGACCTTTGACAGTGTTCCCCTGCCTCTGCCGCATCTGGTTTGTGTCTCTCCTGCCTGTACTCTTTGGTTGTCCAATGAACTCTGACTTCTGCTGCCAGCGTTGTCAGATGGGAATTTTTTTAAGAATTCTTCAACAATGGCCTTCTGATACTGCAACATTTTATGAGACCTCTCCGCCATGGGAAGTGGGTCTAAAAGTTCTTCTTGTAGCGTGGGTCTAGAACTATGCACACAGAAATCTACATGCCATCAATACCCAGCAGCTTATGAACAATATAAAGTCATCTTTATCTCCCATCCTCTCCCTCTCCTGTCTAGACTCAGCATTGCCACACTATGGTAACACATTGCAGAATGCCTTGGATGAAGCAGCACCTGCTACATGCAGAATGACCTGGCATAGATGGCAGCCCTGGCACACTATGCAAACACGTTTTCTCCAGCGCTGCTAAAGGTGTGCTGAGCGTCTGTGGATAAAATCGCTTTCAGCAGAAGACTTCATCCACTATAAGTTCATGCTCAAAACTTATAACTCTGCTCTCCATTTGGCTAAACAAGTCTACTTTACCACCCTCATTACATCTCTAGCCAACTCTTTTAAACGACTCTTTGAAACCTTCCACTCCCACTTGAAGTACATCACCAACCTAAGCGCTGATGATCCAGCCACTTATTTCCTCCTGCACCTCAAGGTCACTTTCCATCTTTGAGCCTGTCACAGAAAAAGAAGTGACCAGACTACTCGCTTCTTCTCGCCCTACAACCTACAACAGTGGTCCTATTCCCTCACATCTCCTTCAGCCCCTTTCCCCAGCTGTCAATACCCACCTAACTAAAATATTTAACCTCTCTCTTTCTTTGGGTATCTTTCCCTCTTCATTCAAACATGCAATCATAACCACTTTTCTTAAAAAGCCATCCCCGGACCAGAACTGTGTTGCTAACTACAGACTGGTTTCTAATCTTCCTTTCATCTGTAAAGTCCTGGAAGGCTTGGTCCACTCCCCTCTCATCTGCTATCTCTCAGATAACACTCTTCTCGACCCTTTACAATCTGGTTTCTGCTCTTCACTAAAGTGTCTAATGATCTACTAACAGCTAAATGCAATTGGCACTACTCCCTGCTGTTTCTACTGGATCTCTCTGCTACATTTGACACTGTAGATCACCAGATCCTCCTCACTATGCTCTGCTCTATAGGTTTCAAGGACACTGTTCTCTCCTTGTTCTCCTCCTTGCTCTCCCTCTCCTCAGGCCATCCATGCTGAAGAGACGGTATGAATGTGGTGTGGGTAGTAGCATCTGTAGTGCAGGAAACCAGCACCTGTTCCTCCTCTTCCTTATTATCACCGAATCCGCATTGAGATGAGATGAGGCTGGGTTGTGTAGCTTCACCCTATATAGTTCCTTGCTCCATCTTATCGTGCTCTGCCTGCAATGCCTTCTCTTTAATTGTGAGCAGCAAGCGTTTCAGTAGACAAAAGAAGCGGGATGGTGCCTCTAATTATGGCATAATCATCGCTTACCATCTTGGTGGAGTCCTCAAAGTTTTGGAAGAGGGCACAGATGTCAGACATCCATGCCCACTAATCAGCTCTTACGTGTGGAGGCTGACCTGAATTCCGACGGGCATGTTGAAGCTGGTACTCAACAACTGCCCTTTGCTGCTCCCAAATCCTTCCTAACATATGCAATGTTGATATGCAACGTTGGAAGCTGCAAACGCTGCTGAAGGACTGCCAGGGCGATGGAAGGTGTATCTGACTTTCTGAAATGGGCACACATGTGGCATACTTTCACAAGGAGCTCAGGCAGGTCTGGGTAGGTTTTGAGAACCCGCTCAACCATTAAGTTGAGCACATGGGCCAGGCATGGTACGTGTGTAAGGTTGCCAAGCCTCAGAGCCGTCACAAGGTCCCGGCCATTGTCACACACAACCATGCCTGGCTATAGGTTCAGGGGTGAGAGCCAGAGATCTGCCTGGTCTGTTACAGTCTTCAACAACTCGGTGTGTGGTTTGTCACCTAAGCTTATTATCTTCAGCAAAGCCTGTTGCCGCTTGTCCGAGGCAGTGCTGCAGTGCTTCCAGCTTGCAACTGATGTGGTATTTTCAGAGATGGAGGCCGAAGAGGAGGAGGAGGTGCAGGAGCTGTAGAATGTGGGGGCAACCCTGATTGACCCAGGACCCACAATCCTCTGCGTCGGGAGGACGTGTTCCGTCCCAGGGTCCGACTGGGTCCCCGTTTCCAAAATATTAACCCAGTGTGCCATCAGTGAGATGTACCATCCCTGGCCACAATCACTTGTCCATGTGCCCGTGGTTAGGTGATCCTTCCCAGTAGCTGCATTGGTGAGGGTACGGGTAATGTTCTGGGACCCGTGCTTGTATAAGGTGGGGACGGCACACCGGGAGAAAGAGTGCCGGCTGGGGACCGAGTACTGAGGGACAGCTGCCGCCATGAAGTTACGGAAAGCTTCCACCACCACAAGCCTAAAAGGAAACATTTCTAGTGCTAGCAGTCGAGAAATGTGGCAGCTTAGTATTGTGGCCTGTGGGTGGGTGGCTGTGTATTTGTGCTTGAATACCAAGGACTGGGGTAGGGACAACTGAACGCTGCGATGGGACAAGGACGTGGACGTGGTTGCTGATGGTGATGGTTGCAAGTGTGCAACGACAGGTGCAGGGTGGGAGGCATCTTCGCCTGCATCATTGACAGAGGCTTTGCATGCACGTACAACAGGGGAAGAGGCAGTGGTGTCACCCACAGATACTGTTTCTGGGCCCTGGCATTCAGCCCAACTACTTGGGTGCTTTGCTGTCATGTGCCTGAGTATGCTGGTGGTGGTCAGGCTGGTATGGCAGATGTTGCAAATGGCCTTTTTTGGGTTAACTGGATAGTCTTTACAAAAGAGTCTGACTCGGGAAGACCTAGCAGTTGAACTGGCAACTTCCCTGGTATTGGTGTTTTGGGGAACAGTTGCCCGCCTTGTGTCTGTGACCACCCCACTGCTTGTTCCTACCTGTTGTAGTGCTATGCCTCCCTCCCTCTCTGTGCTGCTGTCCTTGCTATGCATGTCACCTTAAAAGGTTGGGTCAGTGACTTCATCATCCACCACCTCGTCTTACAATTCCACACACTGGTCCTCCTCCTGACTTTCTGTCAATTGTGTCTCATCATCATTCACCCTTGCGACAGTAACTGCACTTTCTCACCATCACCTTTGTGTGACTATGGCTGCTCAAATATTTGGGCATCACTACATGCGATCTCCTGTTGTCCCGGTTGAAGCGGACCGAGCGAGAGGCCAGAATCTATAAATGGAAAGATGAACAGAACAGCTCTTCGGAGTGTCCAAGTGTGGGATCAGTTGTCTCCGGGCACTTGGCATCGTGGGAGGAAGGAGGATCAGGGTGAGGAATGTGCTGACTCCAATTAAAAAAAATCTCCCGGATCCACACATTCCTCAGACAACAATCTGTAAAAACAATTGTGCATGCTCTCATCATCTCCCGCCTCGATTACAGCAACCTCCTGCTCTGTGGCCTCCTTTCTAACACTCTCGCACCCCTCCAATCTATCCTAAACTCTGCTGCCCGACAAATCCACCTGTCCCCCCGATATTCCCTGGCCTCTCCTCTCTGTCAATCCCTTCACTGACTCCTCATTGCCCAGAGACTCCAGTTCAAAACCCTAACCTTGGCATACAAAGCCATGCACAACTTGTCTCCTTCATACATCTGTGACCTAGTCTCTTGGTACTTACCTCCACCATACCACTGCACGACCATCTCTACCCTCACCTACTGTCGCCTCACCCATCCCTTGTAGACTGTGAGCCCTCGTGGGCAGGGTCCTCTCTCCTCCTGTATCAGTCATCATCACGTTTTTGTTCAAGATTATTGCAATTGTTTTTGCTATATGTTCCCCATTGTCAAATGTAAGGCACTATAATAATAAATAATAATAATGTGGTCCAGACTCACGGCTACTGAGACTTGATTGTGTGGAAGACAGGTTGGTGGTGGTTGCAAACTGACTGGAAGCATTATCTATTTATCTGCTATTCAACCAACAACCTTTTCACACTGGTCTGGCTTCAAGAGTGGTATTCCGTGATCCCCTAGAAAGTGGGACAAGAAGGTAGGTTGACATTATGTGGGTGCTTGTTGTGCTCCCTCAGCAGGCACAGTTTCATCTTGCCCACAGTCTCGGCCTCTGCGTGCACCATCATCATCACCATTATGTCCACTTCCCCGTCCCTTGCCATGCTCCTTGCCCATTTTAAATGGAGTTTAATATTTGTCACATTGCCAAGAATGTCTGTATTATTACCGCAGTAATATAGGATCATGTCTGATGACCACGGTTTTAGGCAGTGAACTGGGATGCAGAGATGCTTCCAGGAGTCTTCCCCATGCTGTTTCCATGTCATTTCAGCACTATATGCATGTGTCTGATGATGTGTCACACACCACATGGCCAGATAAGGTAGTAAAATGTTAAAATTACATTTACTGGTGAACGTATTTTTCACCGTTGAAATAAATGCAAAAGTGCAAAAATGCATCAAAAACACTACGTGTGAACATAGCCCAAGGTGTACAGGAGCATTATTTTGTTTTGTATATTTATTTTGCCTTATATACAAGTCATGACCCTGGAAAGAATGCTTCTTAACATTTCTCCCAGGAAAATCCATTTTAGCTTTCTTTTTGTATGTTTTGTCAGTCCATAAAAGTGGCGTAATACTTTTACAACATTGATCACAGCACTGGAATGCTGATATGCTTCCTGGGGTCTTTCCCATGCTTTTCCCATGTCATTTGAGCACTGTTTCCATCGCTTTGACCAATTTTTAGGCCTCCTACAGACCTCTGGGGGAAAAGGGGTGCCGGAAAAATGCTCAAGTTTCCCATTGACTTACATTGGGCTCGTTGCTCGGGTCAAGCACCCAAGCAATGAGCACCCGAGCATTTTAGTTCTCGGGTTCTCTCTTTGCTCCATGGGCAGCAAGGAGGATACATAAAGTAGCCATGCTTCTTGTGTTAATCGGAGAGCCGGGATAGGACTCCTCACTGGAGCCTAATAAGTTGACCAACAATAACATCTTTTCAACCTGGACTCAAGAACATAATTGCAGAAAATTTAGTTGATTCCACTAAAGTCCTCCAGCCACCACTCCACATTAAGCTTGGACTGACAAAGCAGTTTGTGAAAACTTTACCAAAAGAAGGAGAAACTTTTAAGTACCTGTGTACCAGGTTTCATGGACTGTCCAAAGCAAAACTGAAGGAAAGCATTTTTATTTGTCCGGATATTTGGAAACTCGTGAAGGATGACGTGTTCGAAACAAAAATGAAAGCTGCTGAGAAAAGGGCTTGGGCTTCTTTTAAAAAAGTCGTGAAGAAATTTCTAGGTAACAACAAAGATCCAAAATTTAAGTCCATCGTGGAGAACATGCTGAAACGTATCAAAATAAAGTATGAATACATAATGGAAAAATAAGTTAATACTAAAAATGCTGTTTTATGTAAAAATTAAAGTAAACAAAAAAAGTAAACGTCTGGTATCGCCGCATCCGGAACGACCCAAGCTATGAAACTGTGCCATAACCCATGTGTTTAACACTATTACAAACATGAAGACAAACAGCACCAAAAATGTTTAAAAAAAGGATCATAGAAAAAATGATATCACTTAAAATGTCATCTCATCCTGCCGATCAAGTCTGATACCCCTGGTGTGGAGCATAGGTTAAATTATCCCAAATATTATTTATGCCAAAATGGTACAGATAATAACTTCAACTGAACCCATAAAAATAAAATCCCTGTTTAGGTTCATCATCTGTCAATAGAAATAAAGGGGTACTGTATTACTGGTAATATAACATTGTTCACCCCCAAAAAATCCACTGAAATCTGTGCATGCCCCATCTCAGTGGAGCCCAATAGTGTGTCTAAAACACAGTTTACATCAACGTTTGGCATTATTGTAACGGAAGGAGAACTCACTTAGCAATAAACAAGATGAGTATCTCCAGGAGTACAAGCTGGGCGCAATGTATTTGTCACCAAGCTAGCATATTTGTAGTTTAAAAAAACTTTGGGTCGAGCTATAGATAAGTGTTTGCCACGAAATAGCTGATTTTAATAATATGTACATTTATCAACTCTATTTGTGAAAACATTTTATTAAAGTTTTACATACAGCTGGTATCGGTGTTGCCCTATGTCTATTCTCTATTAAATAGACCTCTACATAACTTTTTGACAAATTCTTTACATTCCAGCTGTTGTCAAAATGTGCACCATCTGAATTTAACGTGTTTCCAATCTGAATTCACCATGTTTTCAGCATGGACTAATATACAGCAAGACTTTTGGGCTCATTTCTTCCTATACAGCTTGTTGATATCCCAAAATTGTGGACTTCCATAGAGCTTAAGAGGTTAATAGAGAGTTGACTCTACATTTAGTTTCTCTACTTGCTATTCCTGTGTTGGTGTTTGTTCGCACTGGACATTTATAATTCTCTGTTTTTTTCAGTTCTTTTCCTTTTCAGAATTTTTCTCTGTTCTATATTTTGTAGCTTAGCATTTTTTTTCATATTGGGATATCAGACTTGTCCTTTTTCATGTACTAGCCCGATTTAGGAAATTACTTTTTGGAGTTATGCAACTACACATATATCTTTTCATTTGTAACTTTCACTCTCCAACACCAACTGTGTGTTTATTTTTGGAAAACAACTGTTGAGTCAAAATAGTTGCTGCAAACGTAGATGAATTCTCAGGGGGGAGGGCGTTGTAATTTCAAAAATGATGTCACTGATAGGCTTCTTTGCTGCTCTATTTCTTAAGGGGATCTGCAAATAGTACCCCCAAACTGTTCCAGGAAAATCTGCACTCCAAAAGTCAAATAGCACCCCTTCCTTCCAATCTCTGCCGTGTTCCCAAATAGTACTGTACGACCACATATGGGGTAGTGCTATGTTAAGGAGAAATTGTATAACAAATTATGGGGCTATTTCTATTAACCCTTGAAAAAACATCTGGAGCTGAAATAACATTTTAGTGGTGACATTTTTTTTTTCTTAATGGCCCACTAGTATGAAATTTTGGGAAACATTTGTGATTGCAACATGCTCTCTACTTCTCTAGATTAATTAATTGACAGGTGTAGTTTGAAAAAGTGGGGTCACTTTTGATATGGATCTTCTGTAGTGATGGGCGAGCACTAAAATGCTCAGGTGCTCGATGCTCGGGTTGAGCAAATTGGAATGCTCGGGTGCTCAACCCGGGCAACGAGCCCAATGTAAGTCTATGGGAAACTCTAGCATTTTTCAGGCGGCTCCCCCCTTGCGGTCTGCAGAGGGCCTAAAAATTGTCCAGATCTATGGGAACAGTGCTCAAATGACATTGGAACAGCATGGGGAAGACTCCTGGAAGCATCTCTGACTCCCAGGTCATTGCTGTCAACAACGTTGTCAGAGGTATTACGCCACTTTTACGGACTCACAATAAAACATACAAAAACACAACCAAAATGGATTTTCCTGGGAAAGATGTTAAGGAGCATCCTTTCCAGGGTAATGACTTGTATGTAAGGCAATATAAATATACAAAAACAAAAATGCTCCTCCACACCTTGGGCTATGTTCACACGTAGAGTTTTTGATGCGTTTTTGCACTTTTGCATTGTTTTCAATCAAGACAAATGCATTCACTGATAAATGTAATTTTAACATTTTACAATCTTATTTGGCCATGTGTTGTGTGACACATGATCAGACACATCCTGTTTCATTTATGATGGAGTGACTCTGAAAGTCACAAAGCCTATTTTTATAGGGCCATTAGGAGGCCCTTATTATTCTTAAAGGGCAAGCAGTCAGCCCTTGCTATTGTTAGAGAGCCATCAGCCGGCTATGCTTTGTTGTTCCCATTATTAACGAGTGGGTCTCCTATACTGATATTGCGTATGCAGTGACTGCAAGGGCTGCCAAAAATTTGAAGGCACTCCAATGCCCCTTGCAAGAGACGTAGAGGCCAGAGAGCCTCCTAAAAACAATGTTCCCATTATTAGGAAGTGGGTCTCCCATAGTGTTTGCCTATGCAGTGAAGCAACAGCTGCCAAAAATTTGGAGGAACTCCAATACCCCTTGCAAGAGACGTAGAGGTCAGAGAGCCTCCTAAAACAATGTTCCCATTATTAGGAAGTGCGTTTCCCATAGGGTTTGCCTATGCAGTGAATGCAAAAGCTGCCAAGAATTTGGAGAAACTCCAGTGCCCCTTGCAAGACACGTAGAGGTCAGAGAGCCTCCTAAAACAATGTTCCCATTATTAGGAAGTGAGTCTCCCATAGTGTTTGCCTATGCAGTGAATGCAAAAGCTGCCAAAAATTTGGAGGAACTCCAATGCCCCTTGGAAGACACGTAGAGGTCAGAGAGCCTCCTAAAAACAATTGTAACATACCTGGCGGCGTCCTTGCATAGTTGTCCATCTCCCACTGTGCAAGAGCGCGCACTTGATTTCCAGTCCAGACTATCACTTTGGCTTCTTTCCATATGGTCTGCTTTGCTCTGGTCTGCCTGCTTAGGGCGACGCCCGCTGAACTTCCTGTTTCTTGTAGCTGCTGCAGACACACCCCTGATGCTTCCTCAGCCTATTGCTGTCTGTCACCTGGTATTTAACCCAGCTCCTCCCTGGAATCCTTGCCTGAGCATCTTGTTCTGTCAGTTGGCTTCTTGTCACTGATGTGCCAGGTCCTGTCTATGTTTCCTGCCTTGTGGTATCAGTTCCCGTGTCTGAACTGTGTCCTGTCTGTGTACTCTAGCCAGCTATCTTTCTGCCTTTCCTGGAGGCTGTATTTCCAGGCCCGTGTGAACACGCTCTTAGCCTGTTCCTTCTGCCCTCTAGGGGCCGCATACCTAGTTCTGCTGTCTGTGTCTTTTCCCAGTGTCTGTTCCTGCCCTAACTATCTTCCAGCCTGTTTCCCGTCTCTCTCTACGCCCATATCTTCCCTTTTTCTGCAGAGTCTGAACTCGTACCTAACTCCTGCTCGTTGTCACTGTACTTCCGTTTGTGAGTTTGTGGTCCACTCGCTACTTCACTGCAAGTACCCTGTGGGTATCTGGTTCTGCCTTTCCCTTCCTGTCTGTTCCGTGTGAACAGAGCCCTGTCCCCTCTGCCCTGCCTTGCTCGCCACTCCAGCGGTTTCTGCCTGCTCTGCCTTGTTCACCGCTCCGGCGGTTCTTGCCTGCTCTGCCTTGCTCACCGCTCCGGCGGTTGTTGCCTGCTCTGCCTTACTCACTGCTACAGCAGTCTCGCTCTGCTCTGACCCTTTGCTCACTGCTCCGGCAGTCTCGTTCTGCTCTGACCCTTTGCTCACTGCTCCGGCAGTCTCGCTTTGCTCTGACCCTTTGCTCACTGCTCCGGAAGTCTTGCTCTGCTCTGACCCTTTGCTCACTGCTCCGTCAGTCTCCCTCTGCTGTGACCCTTTGCTCACAGCTCCATCAGTCTCGCTCTGCTCTGACCCTTTGCTCGCTGCTCCGGCAGTCTCACTCTGCTCTGACCCTTTGCTCGCTGCTCCGGCAGTCTCGCTCTGCTCTGACCCTTTGCTCACAGCTCCATCAGTCTCGCTCTGCTCTGACCCTTTGCTCGCTGCTCCGGCAGTCTCACTCTGCTATGAGCCTTTTCTCGCTGCTCCGGCAGTCTCGCTCTGCGCTGACCCTTTGCTCGCTGCTCCGGCAGTCTCGCTCTGCGCTGACCCTTTGCTCGCTGCTCCGGCAGTCTCGCTCTGCGCTGACCCTTTGCTCGCTGCTCCGGCAGTCTCGCTCTGCGCTGACCCATTGCTCGCTGTTCCGGCAGTCTCGCTCTGCTCTGACCCTTGCTCGCTGCTCCGGCAGTCTCGCTCTGCTCTGACCCTTGCTCGCTGCTCCGGCAGTCTCGCTCTGCTCTGACCCTTTGCTCACTGCTCCAGGCGGCCTCGTCCTGCTCTACTCTCACTCACCGCTCTGGGCGGTCTCATCTTGCTCTGCTCTTGCTCGCCGCTCCGGGCGGCCTCACTCTGCTGTGTTTGTCCACCGCATCTGCGGTTCTGTTCCTGAGCCCCAGTCTGTACTGGGTCCTATCCACTCTGTGCTCCAACCTGTCGTACCTGCCAGTACCTCCCTGCCTGCATACCAGTCGTGCTTACCAACATCCACCTGCCTGCATACCGGCCGTACCTGCCAGTACCTCCCTGTTTGCATACCAGTCGTGCTTGCCAGCATCCACCCGTCTTCATACCTGCCGTGTCTGCCTGTACCCACCAGTCTGTGTGCCAGCCTAACCTGCCTGTTCCTGTATTCCCTGGTGTGGGTCAACAGCCTTGTCCGGGGTCTGACATGGAGTAGCACCTGGTCCCTCTGCTCGGTCCCTCCTTGGTGCACTGGCGTCGTATGCCTTTGTGCGACCTTGGTCGGATCAGGTGGATACTTAGTTACGCCCCTCCAGGCATTCACTCTCCGGTACGGTCCAGTGGAATCACTACATATACACGCACACGCCAGTCAGTCCGGGCATGTGCATTACAGCATGCTCAGGCCATGGTTCCCGTTGAGCCCCACGGCCTTCGCTCTCTGAGACGTTTTTCAGCGAATACGTGCATCTAGAAGAAATTTTTTTTTTTTTTTTTTGCCACCAGCTGAGTTCCAGGCGAATTACGCACCCGTCCAGATGGATCTATCTGCACTCGTTCCTGCGGATCCGCCACGGTACTATGGGGATCCCAGACTGAGTCGTGCATTTGTGGAGCAATGCTTGCTACACTTCAAGTTCTACCCTCTTTATTTTCCCACCGATCGGGTTAAGGTGGGATTCATGATGTCTTACCTAGCGGGTGATGTCTTGAAATGGATCACCCCCTTATGGGATGCACAGGATCCTATCGTCCTGGACCTGCAGGCCTTCCTGGTGGCCTTTCTAATGGTCTTCGATGACCCTAACCTGGAAGCCCCTGCTGAAGCTTCACTTACCAATATCCCGGAGCAGCCCTGATGGGTAATGTGTGTGGGTAGCGCACTAGTCCTCCTGCCCGAAGAGACTACTGCCCACCCAGAATCCACAAAGGATGACTACGCTCTCCGGAATACTTCTCCCAACCTCAAGAGGAAGTCCAGATGTGCTAGGCGTAGAGGCAAGCCGTCATGCCAGGGTCTGTCCTCCCAAAGTCCTCCTGACCCCAACCTTGAAGTCCCTGCTGAAGCTTCACTTCCCAGTATCCCGGAGCAGCCCCGACGGGTAATGTGCGTGGGTAGCGCACCAGTTCTCCTGCCCGAAGAGACTGCTGCCCACCCAGAATCCACACAGGAGGACTTCCTGCACCCGGTATCTGATACTTCACCCACTTTAACCGGTGAGCCTGTCCAAGGGTACTCCGAAGCAGTGATTACCTCCGAGTCCGTGCACCTCTACAACCTGGCGGAGGACCCCCTGTTGCCTCATGAATCCTCCGGGATACCACTTGATGACAAATGGAGAGAGACTTCCCTACACCCGGTACCTGATACCTCGCTCGCTTCGTCCAGTGAGTCCGACCTAGTGTACTCCGAAGCAGAGGTTACCCCCGAGTCTCTACACCCCTCCGACCAGGCGGAGGACCTCCAGTTGTCTCCTGAACCCTTCGGGGTGCTACCTGGTAGCGAATGGACAGAGACTTTCCTATACTGTGTACCTGATACCTCGCCCGCTTCGTCCAGTGAGTCCGACCTAGTGTACTCCGAAGCAGAGGTTAGCCCCGAGCCTCTACACCCCTCCGACCAGGCGGAGGACCTCCAGTTGTCTCCAGAACCCTTCGGGGTGCTACCTGGTAGTGAATGGACAGAGACTTTCCTATACTCGGTACCTGATACCTCGCCCGCTTCGTCCAGTGAGTCCGACCTAGTGTACTCCGAAGCAGAGGTTACCCCCGAGTCTCTGCACTCCCCTGACCCGGCGGAGGACCTACAGTTGTTTCCTGAATCCTCCGGGGTACCACCAGATAACAAAGGGACAGTGACGTTTCTACACCTTGTACCTGATACCACGCCCATTTCATCCTGTGAGCTTGACAAGATGTACCCCGAAGCAGAGGTTACCCCCGAGTCTCTGCCCTCCTCCAACCCGGCGGAGGACTTCCAGTTGTCTCCTGTACCCTCTGGGGTGCCACCTGAAAATATGTGGAGAGAGACTTCCTTGTGTGCTGCTCCTGGTACTCCACCCGTTTCGTCTGTTGCTGAGGATGGCTGGATAGGAGGTAGCATCCTAGATACCCAGATGAGACCATTTTTTTCTGTGGACAGCCGAAGTAATCTCCTTGAAGTGAAGGATTGGCCCTCGAATTCCCTGCGGAAGATTCTGGCAGGCCTGAAGAAGAGGGGGCGTAAGGGGGGGGGTACTGTAACATACCTGGCAGAGTCCTTGCATAGTGGTCCATCTCCCACTGTGCAAGAGCGTGCACTTGATTTCCAGTCCAGACTATCACTTTGGCTTCTTTCCATATGGCCTGCTTTGCTCTGCTCTGTCTGCTTAGGGCGACGCCCGCTGAACTTCCTGTTTCTTGTAGCTGCTGCAGACACACCCCTGATGCTTCCTCAGCCTATTGCTGTCTGTCACCTGGTATTTAACCCAGCTCCTCCCTGGAATCCTTGCCTGAGCATCTTGTTCTGTCAGTTGGCTTCTTGTCACTGATGTGCCAGGTCCTGTCTATGTTTCCTGCCTTGCGGTATCAGTTCCCTTGTCTGAACTGTGTCCTGTCTGTGTACTCTAGCCAGCTGTCTTTCTGCCTTTCCTGGAGGCTGTATTTCCAGGCCCGTGTGAACATGCTCTTAGCCTGTTCCTTCTGCCCTCTAGGGACCGCATACCTAGATCTGCTGTCTGTGTCTTTTCCCAGTGTCTGATCCTGCCCTAACTATCTTCCAGCCTGTTTCCCGTCTCTCTCTACGCCCATATCTTCCCTTTTTCTGCAGAGTCTGAACTCGTACCTAACTCCTGCTCGTTGTCACTGTACTTCCGTTTGTGAGTTTGTGGTCCACTCGCTACTTCACTGCAAGTACCCTGTGGGTATCTAGTTCTGCCTTTCCCTTCCTGTCTGTTCTGTGTGAACAGAGCCCTGTCCCCTCTGCCCTGCCTTGCTCGCCGATCCGGCGGTTTCTGCCTGCTCTGCCTTGCTCGCCGCTCCGGCGGTTCTTGCCTGCTCTGCCTTGCTCACCGCTCCGGCGGTTCTTGCCTGCTCTGCCTTGCTCACTGCTCCGGCAGTCTTGCTCTGCTCTGACCCTTTGCTCACTGCTCTGGCAGTCTCGCTCTGCTCTGACCCTTTGCTCGCTGCTCCGGCAGTCTCGCTCTGCTCTGACCCTTTGCTCGCTGCTCCGGCAGTCTCGCTCTGCTCTGACCCTTTGCTCGCTGCTCCGGCAGTCTCGCTCTGCTCTGACCCTTTGCTCGCTGCTCTGGCAGTCTCGCTCTGCTCTGACCCTTTGCTCGTTGCTCCGGAAGTCTCGCTCTGCTCTGACCCTTTGCTCGCTGCTCCAGCAGTCTCGCTCTGCTCTGACCCTTTGCTCGCTGCTCCGGCAGTCTCGCTCTGCGCTGACCCTTTGCTCGCAGCTCCGGCAGTCTCGCTCTGCGCTGACCCTTTGCTCGTTGCTCCGGAAGTCTCGCTCTGCTCTGACCCTTTGCTCGCTGCTCCGGCAGTCTCGCTCTGCACTGACCCTTTGCTCGCTGCTCCTGCAGTCTCACTCTGCGCTGACCCTTTGCTCGCTGCTCCGGCAGTCTCGCTCTGCGCTGACCCTTTGCTCGCTGCTCCGGGAGTCTCGCTCTGCGCTGACCCTTTGCTCGCTGCTCCGGCAGTCTCGCACTGCTCTGACCCTTTGCTCGCTGCTCCGGCAGTCTCGCTCTGCTCTGACTCTTGCTCGCTGCTCCGGCAGTCTCGCTCTGCTCTGACCCTTTGTTCACTGCTCCAGGCGGTCTCGTCTTGCTCTACTCTCGCTCACCGCTCCGGGCGGTCTCGTCTTGCTCTGCTCTTGCTCGCCGCTCCGGGCGGCCTCACTCTGCTGTGTTTGTCCACCGCATCTGCGGTTCTGTTCCTGAGCCCCAGTCTGTACTGGGTCCTGTCCACTCTGTGCTTCAACCTGTCGTACCTGCCAGTACCTCCCTGCCTGCATACCAGTCGTGCTTACCAACATCCACCTGCCTGCATACCGACCGTACCTGCCAGTACCTCCCTGTTTGCATACCAGTCGTGCTTGCCAGCATCCACCCGTCTTCATACCTGCCGTGTCTGCCTGTACCCACCAGTCTGTGTGCCAGCCTAACCTGCCTGTTCCTGTATTCCCCGGTGTGGGTCAACAGCCGTGTCCGGGGTCTGACCTGGAGTAGCACCTGGTCCCTCTGCTCGGTCCCTCCTTGGTGCACTGGCGTCGTATGCCGTCGTGCGACCTTGGTCGGATCGGGTGGATACTTAGTTACGCCCCTCCAGGCATTCACTCTCTGGTATGGTCCAGTGGAATCACTACATATACACGCACACGCCAGTCAGTCCGGGCGTGTGCATTACAACAATGTTCCCATTATTAGGAAGTGGGTCTCCCATAGTGTTTGCCTATGCAGTGAATGCAAAAGCTGCCAAAAATTTGGAGGAACTCCAATGCCCCTTGCAAGAGACGTAGAGATCAGAGAGCCTCCTAAAAACAATGTTCCCATTATTAGGAAGTGGGTCTCCCATAGTGTTTGCCTATACAGTGAATGCAAAAGCTGCCAAAAATTTGGAGCCACTCCAATGCCCCTTGCAAGACACGTAGAGGAGGTGATATGGTAGATGTGGTGGTGAATGATATGGTGAAGGAGGATGAGGAGAAGGAGGAGGACAAGAGCAAATAGACAAAATCAGGAAGCGTATTCCCATGTGTGGGTGTGAAGAGGTGCATGGGAATAGAACTCACAAAAAAAGACACTGGATTTGTGTTTATGTTACGTTGCTATCATTTGATGGTGTTGAGAAGTATGGCCCAATCCAGCCCTTGTTCATTTATATAAGAGTCAGCCTGTCAGCATTTTCAGTTGACAGGAGGATGCACTTATCAGTTATAATTCCACCAGCGGCACTAAAAACTAGCTTTGATGAAACACTAGCGGCAGGGCAGGCCAGGACATTCAAGGAGTAGAGAGCCAGTTCATGCCACGTGTCCAGCTTGGATACCCAATTATCCAATTATAAGGAACAGATGAATCACGGAGGACGTTGGTACGTCGGCAAGGTACTCCCTCAGCATCTTTCCTAACTTTGCACTCCTTGTGAGAGTACCCCGCGCCTCAGGGCTTGTGTGATGGGAGGGACTGAGAAAACTGTCCCAGAACTTTGACAGTGTTCCCCTGCCTCTGCTGGATTGGAGTTGTGTCTCTCTCTCCTGTTCTCCTTGGTTGTCCAACATACTGTGACCTCTGCCACCAGCGTTTTCAGATGGGAATTTTTTTATAATTCCGCAACAAGGGCCTTCTGGTACTGCCCCATTTTAGTAGACCTGTCCATCTTGGGAATAAGATACAGAAAGTTCTTATAGCATGGGTCTAGAGGTGTCACCAACCAGTAATGACAAAATTTTGAGAATGTGAGGGTCATGGGAAAGGCAGTGTAATATAAACTCAGCCATGCGTGCCAGGCAAGACTCACCAAGAGGACGACTGACCATGCTCTCCTCCTCCTCCCTGTCCTCAGGCCAACCACGCTGAACAGACGATATGACAGTTGTGCAGGTAGTACCGTCTATAGCGCATGAAACTAGCTCCTCTTCATCCTCCTACTCCTCTTCTTCATTGTCACCCAATCCATGTTGGGATTAGATGAGGCTGGGCTGTGTGTAATCACCCTTGCTTCATCTCATCGTGCTCCGCCTGCAATGCATCCTCTTTGATTGTGAGCAGAGAGTGTTTCAGAAGACAGAGAAGTGGGATGGTGATGCTAATTATGGCGTCATCGCCGTTCACCATCTTGGTGAAGTCATTAAAGTTTTGGAGGATGGTACATATGTCTGAAATCCATGACCACTCCTGAGGTCTTATGTGTGGAGTCTGAACTGAATACCGACGGCCTTGTTGATGCTGGTAGTCAACAACTGCCCTCTTCTGCTCAAAAATCCATCCCAACATCTGCAACGTAGAGTTCCAATGAGTGGAGACATCACACACCAGTCGGTAAGCCGGAAGCTGCAAACGCTGCTGAAACACGGCAAGGGAGGCGGAAGCTGTAGGTGACTTTCTAAAATGGGCACACAGGCGGCGTACTTTGACAACCAGATCTGGCAGCTCCGGGTAGGTTTTGAGAAACCGATGAACCACGAGGTTATGCACATGGGCCAGGCATAGTACATGTGTGAGCTCGCCTCGCATCAGAGCCGCCACATGTTCCGGCCATTGTCACACACGACCATGCCTGACTGTAGGTTCAGCGGTTCCAGTCACAGATCTACCTGCTCTTTCTGAGCTGTCCACAACTCTTCAGCATTGTGCGATTTGTCACCTAAGCATATTAGCTTCAGCACAGCCTGTTGCTGCATGGCCAAGGCAGTGCTGCAGTGCTTCCAGCTTGTGACTGTCGTGGTCATTTTGGAGATGGAGGCTGAAGAGGAGGAGGAGGATGAGGTGCAGGAGCTGTAGACTGTGGGGGCAACCCTGATTGACTAAGGGCCCGCAATCCTCGGTGTTGGGAGGACGTGTTCCGTCCCATGGTCCGACTGGGTCCCGGCTTCCACTATGTTAATCCAGTGTGCCGTCAGTGAGATTTACCGTCCCTGCCCACAAGCACTTGTCTATGTGTTCGTGGTTAGGTGGACTTTCCCCGTAACTGCATTGTTGTGGGACACATGCTTGTGTAATATGGGGATGGCACGCCAGGAGAAATACTGGTGGCTGGGGACCGAGTATCAAGGGACGGCCACTACCATCAGGTTATGGAAAGCTTCCGTCTCCACGAGCCTAAAAGGCAACATTTCTAGCGCAAGCAGTCTCGAAATGTGTAAATTTAGCAGTGTGGCCTGTGGGCATCATATTTGCACTTGCATTCCAAGGACTAGGGTAGAGACAACTGAACGCTGCGCTGGGACAAGGACATGCTTGTGCTTGCTGATGGTGCTAGTTGAGAGTATGTAACGACAGGTGCAGGGCAGGAGGCATCTTTGCATGCGCCATGGACAGGGGATTGGCTTGCACGCACAACAGTGAAAGAAGCAGTGGTGCCACCCTCAGACACTGTTCCTGTACCCTGGGGTTTGGCCCACTTAGTCGGGTGCTTTGCTGCCATGTGCCTGATCATGCTGGTGGCGGTCAGGCTGGTATTTTTGCTACCCCTACTGATGCTGGTCTGGCTGGTGGTGCAAATGGCCTTTTTGGGGTTATCGGCAGAGTCTTTAAAAAACAACCTGCCTCTGGAAGGCCTAACAGTTGTACTGGCAACATCCATTGTGTTGGTGTTACGGGGAATGGTTGCCCACCTTCTGTCTGCAGCCACCACGCTGCTTCTTCCTGCCTGTTGTGGTGCTATGCCTCCCTTCCCCTGTGTGCTGCTGTCCCCGCTCTGTATGTCATCCTGCCAGGTTGAGTCAGTTACTATATCATCCACCACCTCGTTTTCCACTTCCGCACCCTGGTCCTCCTCCTGACTTTCTGGCAATTGTGTCTCATCATCGTCCACTTCTTGTGACAGTTTCCCACCGTCGCCTTCATATGACCGTGGCTGCTCAAATATTTGGGCATCGCTACATGCGAACTCCTCTTGCCCCGCTTCAAGTGGACTGGGCGAGAGGTCCGAATCTATAAATGGAAAAGTGAACTGCTCTTCTGAGTGTCCAAGTGTGGGATCAGTTGTCTCCGGTCACTCAGCATGGTGGGAGGAAGGAGGATCAGGGTGAGAAATATGCGGTCCAAACTCACGGCTATTGAGACTTGACAGTGTGGAAGACAGGGTGGTGGTGGTGGTGGCTAAGTGACTGGAAGCATTATCTGCTATCCAACCAATAACTTTTTCACACTGCTCTGTGTTCAATAGTGGTGTTCTGCGGTCCCCTATTAATTGGAACAGGAATGTTGAGCGAGAAGATGTGGGTGTTTGTTGAGGCACAATTTCAGCTAGCCCATGGCCTCGGTCTTTGCATACACAATCACCATCACGTCCAGTTCCCCGTCCCTTTCCACACACCTTGCCCATTTAAATGGAGGACAATATTTTCCAAGTTCATTACAAATGGCTGAATTTGGAGCGAATTTATATGTGATTCGTGTGACGGACAAACCACAGTTTTAAATAGCTGGCCTGTTGGTAACTATTTTTAACAGCAAACTGGTGTCAATAAGTTCGCTAATACACTGCAACAAAATTTAAATGGAGGCAAGAAATGGCAGAATTTTGAATTCACTTATATGTGATCCGTGTGACGGACAAACCACAGTTTTAAATAGCTGTCCTGTAGGTAACTATTTTTAACAGTGAACTGGTGTCAATAAGCTCGCTAACACACTGCAACAAAATTTAAATGGAGGCCAGAAACGCCAGAATTTTGAAAGCACTTATATGTGATCCGAGTGCCGAACAAACTACAGTTTTAAATAGCTGGCCTGTAGGTAACTATTTTTAACAGTGAACTGGTGTTAATAAGTTCGCTAACACACTACAACAAAATTTAAATGGAGGACTGAAATGGCAGAATTTTGAACAAACTTATATGTGATCTGTGTGACGGACAAACCACAGTTTTAAATAGCTGGCCTGTAGGTAACTATTTTTAACAGTGAACTGGTGTCAATAACTTCGTTAACACACTGCAACAAAATTTAAATGGAGTCCAGAAATGGCAGAATTTTGAACGCACTTATATGTGATCCATGTGACGGACAAACCACAGTTTTAAATAGATGGATTTTTAGCGCTGCAATATGAAAAGAATCTGGCTGTATTTTTGATTGCCAACAAGCAAATGGAGCAGAAAAACGTTGCTCTCCAGATTGCTTTTTAAGTAAATAATAAGGATTAAGATCCCAAAAAATGATTCCTTGCTCCTGATACATGGGGTTATTTCTAGAAATATCTGTAAAAGCACCAGCAGCAGAAAGAACTGGAATGGACCCTCTTGCAATATGCACTGCAGTCTGCCACATATACTGCCTGCCTGCCTAGCACTGATATCCATGCAGCTGGATTAGTCCTGAGAAGGAGATGGATATGTGTAGAATATGTTGTGGTATACCTACACTAAGAAACAAGCAAATCTCTCCCTAGCTCAGCAGCACCTCTCCCTACACTGCCTGATTCCAGGGTAGACTGTGACGAGCATGGTGGCGCCAGGTCTGATATAGACCTGATGACGCTGTGCACCCAGCCAATCACTGTAATGCCACAACCAACATGGCTGTGGCATTTCAGTGTGTGGCAGACAATCCCTGCATGTTCATTGGCGCTTTAAAGAACGCCAAACATGTAGGACCCGAGCACCCGCCGAACAACCCCGGAAATACTTGGTGAGCTCCGAGCATCTCGATCAGTGAAATGCTTGGGCGAGCACTGAGCAGTAGCGAGCATGCTCGCTCATCACTAATGTTCTGTTCTAAGTTCTAATGGCACTCCTTCCCTTCTGAGCTTCGCAGTGTAGCTCAACAGTATTTTCTGACCACATATGGGTAATGGCATACTCAGCAGAATATGCTTTACAAATTATTGGGTTCATTTTCTCCTATTACTCTTAGTGAAAATTAAAAATTGGGGTTTAAGCTGGTTTGGTTAATTATATAACTGACATTAACTTAATTCATCTATACATATCAAATTGTACATTCTTCACTTAAAGCCCATATTTTGTTAGCCACTTAGTCCCTTTGTGGTGTGGTTTTAATTACCCTTGTTGAGGTTTTCATCCCGTTATGGTCACCCTCTAGCAACAACCTATTTGTCTGCATATTGGACAGAGCGTAAGCGCAGCCTTCTCCACCCCGTTAGCTTCCAGGAGCAAGCCATACAGACGAGAAGACACGCCGAGCTCAGGAACGTGGGCTGTTACACCACCAGGAGGGAAATAGCCAGAAAGAGCGCAGAGAATATGGTAGGCCTTCAACCTCACCCTGACCAGGGCCAGCTTCCCACTTGTTCTCAGACATCCAGGCCCCCTCCTAGCCGGGACTGTTTTTGGGTCGTCTCACCTGTTCTAATAAAGACCCTGAACTGTTTAAGAGGCCTCCGTCTCCTGGCTATTGCGATTGGAATCATCCCCTCCATCATCCATCTATATGCTGCCCTGGGGCCACACTCCTCCCGTGGGGAGTTATACTACTTAGTGCTGCACACCTACATCTGCCCCAGCGGTCTGCACTGCAGCGGCGGTTAACCCAGACTGCAATCCACGGGTGGCTTAGTCGGACATTCAAAACCCTACAAATAGACTGCCACAACGTTTGGTCTGACCACCCTGAGCCACGGACCGGGTTGCCACTACTACATTATTGCCCTGTTGCCCGGCTCAGGGGGCGAGTCAGCTTTGGTGTAGTCGGCAGGATTCTGACCAACCCGCCACAAACGGGTACTGCGTGCCTGAAAAGACTGTCTGCGTACCTGGAGAAGGAGGTTTCCCTTCACCCAGAGCCGTCTCCCGCCATTTTCAGCCATCTCCCGCCATCTTCAGCAGTTTCCCGCCATCTTCAGCCGTTTTCCCGCCATAGGACGCCATCTGCAGGACGCTGCGTGGGAAGAAGAGGGGCGTGGATGTCCAAACCGCGCGAGACCTGAAGCTCCGCCCTACGCACCGACGCTGCGCAAGGTCCTGGAAGTGAGAGAGAGCGACGCTGATGTCACCAGGACGCGACGCAAGGTCCTCGCACGGGGCAGCACCAGCGGAGCCGCGGCCTACGGAAGAGGATCAACGGAAGGTAGGCCACGGTTAACTAGGGGGGAAGACGATGACGGACGCGGAGGGACCCTCGACCAGCAGGATGGCTGCAGCAGCGGTGATGCCGTTCTCTATGCCCTACATCCCCGGAGCAGCCTGGCTGCCCCAAAACTCAGGGGAATCCCATACATTGACTGACTTTAAAGAAAGACTGCACAGTTTATTTGAAGTTTATCCCCTGACAGAAGAACAGAATGTGAGCATTCTGATGGGGCAGCTAACCGGTGCAGCCCAGCGGGAGGTGAAATCCTGGTCAGATGAGGAGAAAAGGACAGTAAAGGACATTCTGACCCGGCTGCGGAGTACCTTTGATACCCGTACCTCAGCAGAGATTAAAATGCGGTTCTATGGCTGTAAGCAGCGAGCCCAGGATAGTATCAGAGACTATGCCTTGAACCTGCAAGAAGCCCTGAGAGCTATCAAACAAGCTGACCCTGGTAGCGTGCAGGACACCGATAAGCTGTTAACTGACCAGTTCATAGAAGGTCTGCTGTCCATCGCCCACAGGACCCAGTTGCGCCTCATGGCCCTACAGAACCCCGATTTGACTTTTGCGCAGTTCAAGGATAGGGCCATCCGGGTGCTCCGAGAACCCCCACCAAGTGGCGCTGTAACTTCCCGGCGCCCTGCCATTACTTACCACCAGGGGGCGGCGCCCTACCCTGCAGACCTTGTGGGAGCTGATGCGCAGGTCTCAAGCCCATCCCCGCCTGCAGACCTGCACCATCAGTTCCAGGAACTAACCAGAAGTGTTGCTGCATTGACCAGGACCGTACAGTCGTTACAGGTGGACCCGTCAGGACCCATCAAGCTGGCTTCCAGTCCGGAGGATGTCCCCTGGCGTCGACAGAGGAGGATCCCGTCGTTCAGAGGGAGGCCCGCCGACCACTACACTGAGGATGGACAGCCGATTTGCCGCCGTTGCAGTCAGCCAGGACACCTAGAAAGGTACTGTACTTTAAATGGGCCCGACCTGGGGCAGAGGGCCAACCCCCAGGCATAAGGTCACCAGGCCCATGTAATTGGCGTGATAAGTACGTGGGGGGACGCCCGGTCTTACCCGTAGTGCTGGACGGTATCCCCATGAGTGCACTGCTGGACACCGGGTCTCAAGTGACTTCCATCCCCTACGTACTTTTCAAGCGGTACTGGAATGACGCGGATATAACCCGTTATCCAGACGATGACTTAAGCATCATCGCCAGCAATGGCCAACCTGTGCCGCAAGTGGGGTTCAGAGAGATGACCATCAAGATTGGTAAGGTTGAACTGCCGGCACAGGGAGTGATCATTGTGGACATTGATCGCCGTGAGAGTCACCCTAAAATAACTGTGGGTACGAACGTGATTGAAAACTGTCTTTCAGAAGTAATTATGATTTTGCAGCAGGTGGCGATGAATGTGAGCTCCAGCCAACAGAGGGTCCTCCAGAAAGAGATAAGAGCCCTGATGAGACGGCAACAGGTAGAACTGTCTGGTGGTGAGATCGGTAGCGTGAGGATGAGCGACCCTTTCCCCATTGCCATGCCTCCCAAAAGTGAAATGATGATCTGGTGTCGGACTGCAATCGGGTTAAGAGGGAGAGACTACCAAGCCATGGTAGAACCCGTGTACTCAGACAGCAGGCCCACCATTTTGACAGCCAGGGGGGTGGTTGATGTTCACCATGGAAGGGTGCCTGTCCGGATCTTAAACATCGGGGAAAGGGAAGTATACTTGCCCCGGTACGCTACACTAGCTAAATTGTTTGCCGTCGGACACAATGCTATCAGGGTCGTGGGACCCTTGCCTCCATCTTCCCCGGTGGAGAGTAATGGCTCACAGAAACAAAAGGAGGACTGGTGCCAGGAACTCCATGTGGGTTCTGACTCCACTCCCCTGCACCAAAAACAAGGAGTTTACCGGGTGGTACAGGAGTACGCGAGAATCTTTAGTAAGCACCCGCTAGACTTCGGCAGAGTAAGAGGGATAGAACACCACATCCCCACGGGGAGCCACCCACCAATAAAAGAGAGACACAAACCTGTACCCCCTGCACATTATCAGAATGCAAAGGGCATGCTGAGAGAAATGAAAGAAGCTGGGGTCATTAGAGATAGCTGTAGCCCCTGGGCAGCTCCCTTAGTTTTGGTAAAAAAAAAAGACGGTACCATGAGAATGTGCGTGGACTATAGAAAGGTCAATCGTATCACCCATAAAGACGCGTATCCGCTACCTAGCATAGAGGAGTCTTTAGCAGCCCTAAAATCAGCTAACTTCTTCTCTACTTTGGATCTTACTAGCGGGTACTGGCAGGTTCCTGTGGCAGAGGCTGACAAGGAGAAGACCGCCTTCACCACTCCGATGGGACTGAGCGAGTTCAAATGTATGCCCTTCGGGCTCTGCAATGCACCAGGGACCTTCCAGAGGCTGATGGAATGCTGTCTAGGGCACCGAAACTTCGAGACGGTCCTCCTTTATCTGGACGACGTGATCGTTTATATTGAGACTTAGTTAAGGGGCAGCATTTATGCGGGGGCATTTATGCATATAGCATTTATGCATACTTTATCGAAGTGCCATAATTTAGCAAAGTGCCCTGGCAGTTAGAAAATGGCATTGCTAATATTCATCTTTCTTCTCTTCTTACAGGTATATATTTTTCACTGCTTGTGTGATCTGTCCTGAAAACTGCATTATATCTCCATGCAATGCTCTGCAGCCTATCAATTTCTGGTATATATTTTTCACTGCTTGTGTGATCTGTCCTGAAAACTGCATTATATCTCCATGCAATGCTCTGCAGCCTATCAATTTCTGGTATATATTTTTCACTGCTTGTGTGATCTGTCCTGAAAACTGCATTATATCTCCATGCAATGCTCTGCAGCCTATCAATTTCTGGTATATATTTTTCACTGCTTGTGTGATCTGTCCTGAAAACTGCATTATATCTCCATGCAATGCTCTGCAGCCTATCAATTTCTGGTATATATTTTTCACTGCTTGTGTGATCTGTCCTGAAAACTGCATTATATCTCCATGCAATGCTCTGCAGCCTATCAATTTCTGGTATATATTTTTCACTGCTTGTGTGATCTGTCCTGAAAACTGCATTATATCTCCATGCAATGCTCTGCAGCCTATCAATTTCTGGTATATATTTTTCACTGCTTGTGTGATCTGTCCTGAAAACTGCATTATATCTCCATGCAATGCTCTGCAGCCTATCAATTTCTGGTATATATTTTTTCACTCCTCTAGCTTTTTTATTCCATGATACTTAAAGGTCATCACACTTACTTTAAGAGTTTATGATCCATGCCGAGTTTACTAGTCTGTTTTTTTTTTTTTTTCCCTGCACTTTATGGTCTCCTGTTGTCTTTTAAGCTAGTGATTGATTGTTAATGAGTTAAATCTGTGCAGATCTAAGCAGATACGTCCCTATATATTGAGACTTAGTTAAGGGGCAGCATTTATGCGGGGGCATTTATGCATATAGCATTTATGCATACTTTATCGAAGTGCCATAATTTAGCAAAGTGCCCTGGCAGTTAGAAAATGGCATTGCTAATATTCATCTTTCTTCTCTTCTTACAGGTATATATTTTTCACTGCTTGTGTGATCTGTCCTGAAAACTGCATTATATCTCCATGCAATGCTCTGCAGCCTATCAATTTCTGGTATATATTTTTCACTGCTTGTGTGATCTGTCCTGAAAACTGCATTATATCTCCATGCAATGCTCTGCAGCCTATCAATTTCTGGTATATATTTTTCACTGCTTGTGTGATCTGTCCTGAAAACTGCATTATATCTCCATGCAATGCTCTGCAGCCTATCAATTTCTGGTATATATTTTTCACTGCTTGTGTGATCTGTCCTGAACACTGCATTATATCTCCATGCAATGCTCTGCAGCCTATCAATTTCTGGTATATATTTTTCACTGTTTGTGTGATCTGTCCTGAAAACTGCATTATATCTCCATGCAATGCTCTGCAGCCTATCAATTTCTGGTATATATTTTTCACTGCTTGTGTGATCTGTCCTGAAAACTGCATTATATCTCCATGCAATGCTCTGCAGCCTATCAATTTCTGGTATATATTTTTCACTGCTTGTGTGATCTGTCCTGAAAACTGCATTATATCTCCATGCAATGCTCTGCAGCCTATCAATTTCTGGTATATATTTTTCACTGCTTGTGTGATCTGTCCTGAAAACTGCATTATATCTCCATGCAATGCTCTGCAGCCTATCAATTTCTGGTATATATTTTTCACTGCTTGTGTGATCTGTCCTGAAAACTGCATTATATCTCCATGCAATGCTCTGCAGCCTATCAATTTCTGGTATATATTTTTTCACTCCTCTAGCTTTTTTATTCCATGATACTTAAAGGTCATCACACTTACTTTAAGAGTTTATGATCCATGCCGAGTTTACTAGTCTGTTTTTTTTTTTTTTTTCCCTGCACTTTATGGTCTCCTGTTGTCTTTTAAGCTAGTGATTGATTGTTAATGAGTTAAATCTGTGCAGATCTAAGCAGATACGTCCCTATATATTGAGACTTAGTTAAGGGGCAGCATTTATGCGGGGGCATTTATGCATATAGCATTTATGCATACTTTATCGAAGTGCCATAATTTAGCAAAGTGCCCTGGCAGTTAGAAAATGGCATTGCTAATATTCATCTTTCTTCTCTTCTTACAGGTATATATTTTTCACTGCTTGTGTGATCTGTCCTGAAAACTGCATTATATCTCCATGCAATGCTCTGCAGCCTATCAATTTCTGGTATATATTTTTCACTGCTTGTGTGATCTGTCCTGAAAACTGCATTATATCTCCATGCAATGCTCTGCAGCCTATCAATTTCTGGTATATATTTTTCACTGCTTGTGTGATCTGTCCTGAAAACTTCATTATATCTCCATGCAATGCTCTGCAGCCTATCAATTTCTGGTATATATTTTTTCACTCCTCTAGCTTTTTTATTCCATGATACTTAAAGGTCATCACACTTACTTTAAGAGTTTATGATCCATGCCGAGTTTACTAGTCTGTTTTTTTTTTTTTTTTTCCCTGCACTTTATGGTCTCCTGTTGTCTTTTAAGCTAGTGATTGATTGTTAATGAGTTAAATCTGTGCAGATCTAAGCAGATACGTCCCTATATATTGAGACTTAGTTAAGGGGCAGCATTTATGCGGGGGCATTTATGCATATAGCATTTATGCATACTTTATCGAAGTGCCATAATTTAGCAAAGTGCCCTGGCAGTTAGAAAATGGCATTGCTAATATTCATCTTTCTTCTCTTCTTACAGGTATATATTTTTCACTGCTTGTGTGATCTGTCCTGAAAACTGCATTATATCTCCATGCAATGCTCTGCAGCCTATCAATTTCTGGTATATATTTTTCACTGCTTGTGTGATCTGTCCTGAAAACTGCATTATATCTCCATGCAATGCTCTGCAGCCTATCAATTTCTGGTATATATTTTTCACTGCTTGTGTGATCTGTCCTGAAAACTTCATTATATCTCCATGCAATGCTCTGCAGCCTATCAATTTCTGGTATATATTTTTTCACTCCTCTAGCTTTTTTATTCCATGATACTTAAAGGTCATCACACTTACTTTAAGAGTTTATGATCCATGCCGAGTTTACTAGTCTGTTTTTTTTTTTTTTTTTCCCTGCACTTTATGGTCTCCTGTTGTCTTTTAAGCTAGTGAATGATTGTTAATGAGTTAAATCTGTGCAGATCTAAGCAGATACGTCCCTATATATTGAGACTTAGTTAAGGGGCAGCATTCATGCGGGGGCATTTATGCATATAGCATTTATGCATACTTTATCGAAGTGCCATAATTTAGCAAAGTGCCCTGGCAGTTAGAAAATGGGATTGCTAATATTCATCTTTCTTCTCTTCTTACAGGTATATATTTTTCACTGCTTGTGTGATCTGTCCTGAAAACTGCATTATATCTCCATGCAATGCTCTGCAGCCTATCAATTTCTGGTATATATTTTTCACTGCTTGTGTGATCTGTCCTGAAAACTGCATTATATCTCCATGCAATGCTCTGCAGCCTATCAATTTCTGGTATATATTTTTTCACTCCTCTAGCTTTTTTATTCCATGATACTTAAAGGTCATCACACTTACTTTAAGAGTTTATGATCCATGCCGAGTTTACTAGTCTGTTTTTTTTTTTTTTTTTTCCCTGCACTTTATGGTCTCCTGTTGTCTTTTAAGCTAGTGATTGATTGTTAATGAGTTAAATCTGTGCAGATCTAAGCAGATACGTCCCTATATATTGAGACTTAGTTAAGGGGCAGCATTTATGCGGGGGCATTTATGCATATAGCATTTATGCATACTTTATCGAAGTGCCATAATTTAGCAAAGTGCCCTGGCAGTTAGAAAATGGCATTGCTAATATTCATCTTTCTTCTCTTCTTACAAGTATATATTTTTCACTGCTTGTGTGATCTGTCCTGAAAACTGCATTATATCTCCATGCAATGCTCTGCAGCCTATCAATTTCTGGTATATATTTTTCACTGCTTGTGTGATCTGTCCTGAAAACTGCATTATATCTCCATGCAATGCTCTGCAGCCTATCAATTTCTGGTATATATTTTTCACTGCTTGTGTGATCTGTCCTGAAAACTGCATTATATCTCCATGCAATGCTCTGCAGCCTATCAATTTCTGGTATATATTTTTCACTGCTTGTGTGATCTGTCCTGAAAACTGCATTATATCTCCATGCAATGCTCTGCAGCCTATCAATTTCTGGTATATATTTTTCACTGCTTGTGTGATCTGTCCTGAAAACTTCATTATATCTCCATGCAATGCTCTGCAGCCTATCAATTTCTGGTATATATTTTTTCACTCCTCTAGCTTTTTTATTCCATGATACTTAATGGTCATCACACTTACTTTAAGAGTTTATGATCCATGCCGAGTTTACTAGTCTGTTTTTTTTTTTTTTTTTCCCTGCACTTTATGGTCTCCTGTTGTCTTTTAAGCTAGTGATTGATTGTTAATGAGTTAAATCTGTGCAGATCTAAGCAGATACGTCCCTATATATTGAGACTTAGTTAAGGGGCAGCATTTATGCGGGGGCATTTATGCATATAGCATTTATGCATACTTTATCGAAGTGCCATAATTTAGCAAAGTGCCCTGGCAGTTAGAAAATGGCATTGCTAATATTCATCTTTCTTCTCTTCTTACAGGTATATATTTTTCACTGCTTGTGTGATTTGTCCTGAAAACTGCATTATATCTCCATGCAATGCTCTGCAGCCTATCAATTTCTGGTATATATTTTTCACTGCTTGTGTGATCTGTCCTGAAAACTGCATTATATCTCCATGCAATGCTCTGCAGCCTATCAATTTCTGGTATATATTTTTTCACTCCTCTAGCTTTTTTATTCCATGATACTTAAAGGTCATCACACTTACTTTAAGAGTTTATGATCCATGCCGAGTTTACTAGTCTGTTTTTTTTTTTTTTTCCCTGCACTTTATGATCTCCTGTTGTCTTTTAAGCTAGTGATTGATTGTTAATGAGTTAAATCTGTGCAGATCTAAGCAGATACGTCCCTATATATTGAGACTTAGTTAAGGGGCAGCATTTATGCGGGGGCATTTATGCATATAGCATTTATGCATACTTTATCGAAGTGCCATAATTTAGCAAAGTGCCCTGGCAGTTAGAAAATGGCATTGCTAATATTCATCTTTCTTCTCTTCTTACAGGTATATATTTTTCACTGCTTGTGTGATCTGTCCTGAAAACTGCATTATATCTCCATGCAATGCTCTGCAGCCTATCAATTTCTGGTATATATTTTTCACTGCTTGTGTGATCTGTCCTGAAAACTGCATTATATCTCCATGCAATGCTCTGCAGCCTATCAATTTCTGGTATATATTTTTTCACTCCTCTAGCTTTTTTATTCCATGATACTTAAAGGTCATCACACTTACTTTAAGAGTTTATGATCCATGCCGAGTTTACTAGTCTGTTTTTTTTTTTTTTTCCCTGCACTTTATGGTCTCCTGTTGTCTTTTAAGCTAGTGATTGATTGTTAATGAGTTAAATCTGTGCAGATCTAAGCAGATACGTCCCTATATATTGAGACTTAGTTAAGGGGCAGCATTTATGCGGGGGCATTTATGCATATAGCATTTATGCATACTTTATCGAAGTGCCATAATTTAGCAAAGTGCCCTGGCAGTTAGAAAATGGCATTGCTAATATTCATCTTTCTTCTCTTCTTACAGGTATATATTTTTCACTGCTTGTGTGATCTGTCCTGAAAACTGCATTATATCTCCATGCAATGCTCTGCAGCCTATCAATTTCTGGTATATATTTTTCACTGCTTGTGTGATCTGTCCTGAAAACTGCATTATATCTCCATGCAATGCTCTGCAGCCTATCAATTTCTGGTATATATTTTTCACTGCTTGTGTGATCTGTCCTGAAAACTGCATTATATCTCCATGCAGTGCTCTGCAGCCTATCAATTTCTGGTATATATTTTTCACTGCTTGTGTGATCTGTCCTGAAAACTGCATTATATCTCCATGCAATGCTCTGCAGCCTATCAATTTCTGGTATATATTTTTCACTGCTTGTGTGATCTGTCCTGAAAACTGCATTATATCTCCATGCAATGCTCTGCAGCCTATCAATTTCTGGTATATATTTTTCACTGCTTGTGTGATCTGTCCTGAAAACTTCATTATATCTCCATGCAATGCTCGTCAGCCTATCAATTTCTGGTATATATTTTTTCACTCCTCTAGCTTTTTTATTCCATGATACTTAAAGGTCATCACACTTACTTTAAGAGTTTATGATCCATGCCGAGTTTACTAGTCTGTTTTTTTTTTTTTTTTTCCCTGCACTTTATGGTCTCCTGTTGTCTTTTAAGCTAGTGATTGATTGTTAATGAGTTAAATCTGTGCAGATCTAAGCAGATACGTCCCTATATATTGAGACTTAGTTAAGGGGCAGCATTTATGCGGGGGCATTTATGCATATAGGATTTATGCATACTTTATCGAAGTGCCATAATTTAGCAAAGTGCCCTGGCAGTTAGAAAATGGCATTGCTAATATTCATCTTTCTTCTCTTCTTACAGGTATATATTTTTCACTGCTTGTGTGATCTGTCCTGAAAACTGCATTATATCTCCATGCAATGCTCTGCAGCCTATCAATTTCTGGTATATATTTTTCACTGCTTGTGTGATCTGTCCTGAAAACTGCATTATATCTCCATGCAATGCTCTGCAGCCTATCAATTTCTGGTATATATTTTTCACTGCTTGTGTGATCTGTCCTGAAAACTGCATTATATCTCCATGCAATGCTCTGCAGCCTATCAATTTCTGGTATATATTTTTTCACTCCTCTAACTTTTTTATTCCATGATACTTAAAGGTCATCACACTTACTTTAAGAGTTTATGATCCATGCCGAGTTTACTAGTCTGTTTTTTTTTTTCCCTGCACTTTATGGTCTCCTGTTGTCTTTTAAGCTAGTGATTGATTGTTAATGAGTTAAATCTGTGCAGATCTAAGCAGATACGTCCCTATATATTGAGACTTAGTTAAGGGGCAGCATTTATGCGGGGGCATTTATGCATATAGCATTTATGCATACTTTATCGAAGTGCCATAATTTAGCAAAGTGCCCTGGCAGTTAGAAAATGGCATTGCTAATATTCATCTTTCTTCTCTTCTTACAGGTATATATTTTTCACTGCTTGTGTGATCTGTCCTGAAAACTGCATTATATCTCCATGCAATGCTCTGCAGCCTATCAATTTCTGGTATATATTTTTCACTGTTTGTGTGATCTGTCCTGAAAACTGCATTATATCTCCATGCAATGCTCTGCAGCCTATCAATTTCTGGTATATATTTTTCACTGCTTGTGTGATCTGTCCTGAAAACTGCATTATATCTCCATGCAATGCTCTGCAGCCTATCAATTTCTCGTATATATTTTTTCACTCCTCTAGCTTTTTTATTCCATGATACTTAAAGGTCATCACACTTACTTTAAGAGTTTATGATCCATGCCGAGTTTACTAGTCTGTTTTTTTTTTTTTTTTCCCTGCACTTTATGGTCTCCTGTTGTCTTTTAAGCTAGTGATTGATTGTTAATGAGTTAAATCTGTGCAGATCTAAGCAGATACGTCCCTATATATTGAGACTTAGTTAAGGGGCAGCATTTATGCGGGGGCATTTATGCATATAGCATTTATGCATACTTTATCGAAGTGCCATAATTTAGCAAAGTGCCCTGGCAGTTAGAAAATGGCATTGCTAATATTCATCTTTCTTCTCTTCTTACAGGTATATATTTTTCACTGCTTGTGTGATCTGTCCTGAAAACTGCATTATATCTCCATGCAATGCTCTGCAGCCTATCAATTTCTGGTATATATTTTTTCACTCCTCTAGCTTTTTTATTCCATGATACTTAAAGGTCATCACACTTACTTTAAGAGTTTATGATCCATGCCGAGTTTACTAGTCTGTTTTTTTTTTTTTTTTCCCTGCACTTTATGGTCTCCTGTTGTCTTTTAAGCTAGTGATTGATTGTTAATGAGTTAAATCTGTGCAGATCTAAGCAGATACGTCCCTATATATTGAGACTTAGTTAAGGGGCAGCATTTATGCGGGGGCATTTATGCATATAGCATTTATGCATACTTTATCGAAGTGCCATAATTTAGCAAAGTGCCCTGGCAGTTAGAAAATGGCATTGCTAATATTCATCTTTCTTCTCTTCTTACAGGTATATATTTTTCACTGCTTGTGTGATCTGTCCTGAAAACTGCATTATATCTCCATGCAATGCTCTGCAGCCTATCAATTTCTGGTATATATTTTTCACTGCTTGTGTGATCTGTCCTGAAAACTGCATTATATCTCCATGCAATGCTCTGCAGCCTATCAATTTCTGGTATATATTTTTCACTGCTTGTGTGATCTGTCCTGAAAACTGCATTATATCTCCATGCAATGCTCTGCAG
Source organism: Phyllobates terribilis (assembly GCF_046119375.1). NCBI lineage: Eukaryota > Metazoa > Chordata > Amphibia > Anura > Dendrobatidae > Phyllobates > Phyllobates terribilis. The sequence goes on along the minus strand of NW_027362761.1, from coordinate 756,272,105 downwards.
CCTATCAATTTTGGTATATATTTTTCACTGCTTGTGTGATCTGTCCTGAAAACTGCATTATATCTCCATGCAATGCTCTGCAGCCTATCAATTTCTGGTATATATTTTTTCACTCCTCTAGCTTTTTTATTCCATGATACTTAAAGGTCATCACACTTACTTTAAGAGTTTATGATCCATGCCGAGTTTACTAGTCTGTTTTTTGTTTTTTTTTCCCTGCACTTTATGGTCTCCTGTTGTCTTTGAAGCTAGTGATTGATTGTTAATGAGTTAAATCTGTGCAGATCTAAGCAGATACGTCCCTATATATTGAGACTTAGTTAAGGGGCAGCATTTATGCGGGGGCATTTATGCATATAGCATTTATGCATACTTTATCGAAGTGCCATAATTTAGCAAAGTGCCCTGGCAGTTAGAAAATGGCAGTTGGACAGGGCAGGAGACAGGTAAGACATGCAAGACAAACCAACAAACTTGCTTACAGGTCATCTTTTTGGCAAACAGTATTCACCATTTGTATCTGTGCCATTTATTTTCTGGTTGCTACAATCATCCACATTCACCGTTCTCCCACAAATGCGGCACACTTCATCCATATTAATCCCTCACTCCTCTCTTCTCCTATGTACAGTTGTCATGCTCTCTTCACAATGTTATACCACGCAGATCCATTCATTCCCACCATACAACGCAGGAAACGCTCTCACAAATCACTCAATCATCTGCTCACTCTCTGTATCTTCCTTCTATTAGTCGCAGGTGATATTTCTCCCAACCCAGGACCCTCCAGTAATAATAACACTAACTCTTTCCCTGTTACATTCAGAAACCCAGCTAATCTCATTAATATTCCCTGCATATCTTCTGTCTCATTCAACTGTGCCCTTTGGAATGCACGCTCAGCTTGTAATAAACTCTCTTACATCCATGACTTTTTCCTCTCTAATTCCCTCAACCTTCTGGCTCTCACTGAAACCTGGATCCAGCAGTCGGATACCACCGCCGCTGCAGCTCTCTCCTATGGTGGCCTACATTTCTCTCATACCCCGCGACCTGACAACAGATCAGGTGGAGGTGTTGGTCTGCTTCTTTCAACAAAATGTACTTTTCAGGTTATCCCCCCTGTACCCTCCCTTATCTTTCCGTCCTTTGAGGCCCACACAGTCAGACTCTACCGGCCCTTCTCCCTGCGAGTGGCGGTTGTCTATCGCCCCCCAGGTCCCCCCCATCAATTCCTGGATCACTTTGCTGCCTGGCTTACAAATTTTCTATCCTGCGACATCCCCACGATAATCATGGGAGACTTTAACATCCCAATTGGCGATCCTCTTTCCCCATCTGCCACGCATCTTTTATCATTAACCTCCTCCTTCGGCCTTTCACAGCTTGCTAATTCTCCTACACATGAGGACGGGAACACATTGGACCTGATCTTCTCCCGGCTTTGCTCAGTACATGACTTTACTAACTCTCCCCTTCCACTCTCTGACCATAATCTTCTTTCATTCTCTGTCAAGAACTGTGACTCTACTCAAGACACTCCCACCGTCCACGCTTATAGAAATTTACGCGCCATTAACACCCAGAAATTTATAAAAAGGTTGCAATCATCATTGGCCCCAATCTCCTCCCTCTCATGTCCCGACTCTGCATTGAAGCATTATAACAAAATAATGCTATGCGCCCTGGATGAAGCCGCACCTCCTACACAAAGAACAATTCGGCATAGACAGCGACAACCCTGGCACACGCCTCAAACACGTCTTCTCCAGAGGTACTCCAGGTGCGCTGAACGGCTGTGGAGAAAATCAAATCTGCCCGAAGATTTCCTCCACTATAAATTTATGCTGAAAACATATAACTCTGCCCTTCACCTCTCCAAACAAACCTACTTTAACAACCTCATCATCTCACTTTCCAATAATCCTAAACGACTCTTTGACACGTTTCATTCTCTCCTCAATCAAACAGCACAGGCCCCGACCACCGACCTCAGCGCTGACGATCTGGCTAACTATTTCAAAGAAAAAATTGACCATATCCGACAGGAAATTTTCTCCCAATCCCCAAATGTTATGCATGCTCCCCCCGCCACATTGTATCTTGCTCATTTTCTGACTTCGAACCAGTCACGGAAGATGAAGTGATCAGGCTCCTTGCATCTTCTCGCCCTACCACCTGCACCAGCGACCCTATTCCCTCACATCTCCTTCAGTCCCTTGCTCCAGCTGTCACCTCTCACCTAACTAAAATTTTCAACCTTTCCCTCTCATCTGGTATCTTTCCCTCTTCTTTTAAACACGCCAGCATACAACCATTACTTAAAAAACCATCCCTCGACCAGAACTGCACGGCCAACTACAGACCTGTTTCCAATCTTCCCTTTATCTCTAAACTCCTGGAACGCCTGGTCCACTCCCGTCTAATCCGCTATCTCTCAGACAACTCTCTTCTTGACCCTTTACAATCTGGTTTCCGCTCTTTACATTCTACTGAAACTGCCCTCACTAAAGTCTCTAATGATCTACTAACAGCTAAATCTAATGGTCACTACTCCCTGCTGATTCTCCTGGATCTCTCTGCAGCATTCGACACTGTGGATCATCAGCTCCTCCTCACTATGCTCCACTCTATCGGCCTCAAGGACACGGTTCTCTCCTGGTTCTCCTCTTATCTCTCTGACCGCTCCTTCTCTGTGTCTTTTGCCGGCTCCTCCTCCTCCCTACTTCCTCTTACTGTCGGGGTTCCTCAAGGATCAGTCCTAGGCCCCCTTCTTTTCTCCTTATACACCGCTCCTATTGGACAAACAATCAGTAGATTCGGTTTTCAGTACCATCTCTATGCTGATGACACCCAATTATACACCTCTGCTCCGGACATCACCCCTGCATTACTACAAAAGACCAGTGATTGTCTTTCTTCTGTGTCTAACATTATGTCCTCCCTCTACCTAAAACTGAATCTGTCAAAAACTGAACTACTCGTCTTTCCTCCCTCCATTAATCTACCTGTGCCCGATATTGCCATCTCCGTTTGTGGCTCAACCATTACTCCCCAGCTACAAGCCCGCTGTCTTGGGGTCATTTTTGATTCAGATCTTTCTTTCACTCCTCACATCAAATCACTCGCTCGTTCATGTCATCTGCACCTCAAAAACATCTCAAGAATCAGGACTTTTCTCACCTTTGACTCGGGAAAAACTCTTACTGTCGCTCTTATTCATTCTCGTCTTGACTATTGCAACGCTCTACTAATCGGTCTCCCTCTTACTAAACTCTCCCCTCTCCAATCCGTCCTGAATGCAGCAGCCAGGATCATATTCCTCGCCAACCGCTACTCAGATGCCTCTTCCCTGTGCCAGTCATTGCATTGGTTGCCCATCCAATATAGAGTTCGTTTTAAACTTATCACGCTTACCCACAAAGCGCTCCATGCTTCAGTACCCCCCTACATCTCCTCCCTTGTCTCAGTCTACCACCCTACACGTGCCCTCCGTTCTGCAAATGACTTGAAACTAAAATCCTCCATAATCCGAACTTCCCACTCCCGTCTCCAAGATTTCTCGCGTGCTGCGCCAATTCTCTGGAATGCACTACCCAGGACAGTTCGATTAATTCCCAATACCCACAGTTTCAAGCGAACCCTAAAAACACATTTCTTTAGACTGGCGTATCACCTAAACACACTCTGTCCATCCCAGCTTTCCCCCATATTAAAATCTTCTTCAACTTCGGGTTCAAACCAACCATGCACATAAAAGCCTCTGTCAGGACTGCACACATACTGGCTGGCGACCAGTCCATGTATTATTATTTATCCTATTCAGTATATCAAGGCTGCATTATACAATATATGTACTTTTTACCTTTTGTGTCTCCCCCACTTCCTCATAGACTGTAAGCTCGCGAGCAGGGCTCTCACTCCGTTCGATATGAGATATGCTTATTCTGTATTGTCTGTATAAGTCCCCCCTAAAATTTGTAAAGTGCTGCGGAATATGTTGGCGCTATAAAAATAAACTATTATTATTATTATTATTATTATTATTATTATCATTATCGTTTATTCGAAGACTTACGAGGACCATCTAAAGCACCTGGCCGAGGTGTTCGAAGCCCTGGCAGGCTATGGCCTGAAGGTGAAACCCTCAAAGTGTCACCTGTTGAAACCGAAGGTCCAGTACCTGGGACACGTGGTGAGTGCAGAGGGAGTAGCCCCCGACCCCGACAAAGTGACAGCCATCAAGAGCTGGCCAAGCCCCTCTAACATCAAAGAAGTGAGGCAATTCCTCGGGTTGGTAGGCTACTACCGAAGGTTCATCCCCGGGTTCACTAAGATGGCAGCCCCTATGCAGGACCTCCTGATAGGACAGTCTAAGTCCAGAAGCCAAAAGCCACCTTTCAAGTGGGACAAGCCGGAAGAGGAGTCCTTCCGCCAGTTGAAGATGGCCCTCACAGGGGATGAGATTCTGGCCTACCCCGATTATAGCCAGCCTTTTATCCTCAACACGGACGCCAGTAATGTGGGGCTGGGAGCCGTACTATCACAAAACCAACAGGGCAGAGAAAGGGTGATCGCGTACCCAGCCGGAAGCTGAGACCCACCGAGAGAAACCCGGAGAATTACAGCTCTTTCAAGCTAGAATTCTTGGCAGTGGTGTGGGCCGTAACGGAGCGTTTCAAGCATTACCTGGCCTCTGCGAAGTTCACTGTGTACACGGACAACAATCCGTTAACGCATCTAGACAATGCTAGACTTGGTGCCCTAGAGCAGCGGTGGATGGCTCGGCTAGCAAATTATGACTTCACCATCAAGTGCCGGGCAGGCCGAGCCAATGCTAATGCAGATGCCCTATCAAGAATGCCCAGTTGCCCGATGAGGGAGAAGATCCGGACGAGCTGGAGGAAGTATAGCTCCCTGCATTCCACCGGTATGGGGCCACTCAATACTCCCACCGCATGAAGGAGGAAGACTTAACAACCATCATGATCAAACCCCTACCTCACCACAGCTGGGCCGAGACCCAAGATAGTGACCCTGCAATCCGCATGGTGAAAGACCTGCTGACCCGAGAAGACGTCCGTCTAGATCCGGATGCTCCATAGGAAGCCAAGCAGCTATGGAAAGAGAAGAGCAGGCTGTTCCTCTATGAAGGTAAGCTGTGCAGAAGACTCGTCAACCACCGGACGCACGAGCTGACCTGGCAAGTCGTGGTCCCAAGGCGAGATGCAGCTATGGTCCTGGAGGCTTACCATGACAGAGCGGGGCACTTCGGCTGGAAGAAACTGGATTTCTTGCTAAGAGGACGGTTCTTCTGGATCGGCATGAGAGGGGCTGTAGAGAAGTGGTGCAGAGACTGTGGCCCTTGTAATCTAAGGAGGAAGGCCAGCCAGAAGACACCCTTGAGGCCCATCGTCACCAAGCAGCCTCTTCAGCTGGTAGCTCTGGACCACGTCAAATTGGCTCCAAGCCGGTCAGGATACGTTTATGCCCTGACAATCGTGGACCACTATTCCCGATTTCTAGTGGTGGTCCCTGTAAAAGACTCTACAGCTCAAACGGCGGCCAGAGCCTTCCAGCAACACTTCTGCCGCCCACACGGGTATCCGGAGCAGGTCCTGACAGACCAGGGTCCAGCGTTCGAGGCTGAAATCTTCCAAGAGTTCTGCAACCTCTATTGCTGTAAGAAGATTCGGACAACGCCTTACCACCCACAAACCAACGGGATGTGTGAGAAAATGAACAATATAGTCCTTGATCTCCTGAAGACGTTGCCCCTGGAGGAACGCAGCTTGTGGCCAGAAAAACTGCCGGACCTGATAGACTTATACAACCATATCCCGGTGAATGCTACAAATTGCACCCCGGCTTACCTGATGCGAGCCTGACCAGGTAAGCTGTCCATACACCTGGAGATGGGAGTCCTAACGCCCGAGGACACCTCCCCGGATGCGGACTGGGATACGGAAAGGCGACTGCAGTACAAGAAGGTACAGGAGAGTGTGGAGAAGAGCCTGGCCCAGGCGAGAGAAAAGCAAGAGAGGCTCTTCAACCAACACGCCCCTGCTGGTCCCCTAGAACCTGGTGAGCAGGTCCTGAAGCGAAAGAGAAGGCTACACAAGCTGGACGACCAGTGGGAAAGGGAACCCTACACAGTACTGCAGTCTGATCACGACAACCCGAAGGTATGCGTGGTCACTAAGGATGGAGGAGAAACCACTAGTACCGTCTCCAGAGACCACCTAAAACGGTGCCCCGAGCAACTACGGAATGCAGGAGAGGATCAAAGAGACCTTGAACCCGCAGAGGACAAGGAAGAAATGATCAGCACCGTTCTCGGAGAGTTCCCCCGGACCTGGACTCGGATAAACGATGCCATAGTGGTACCCGTCCTGCATTTCCTGCAACCAACTCAGCAGCAACCTACACCAGAGCGGGAAGGTGGAGAGGAACAAGCAGTTCCAGAGGCAGAAGAGCCTGTACCAGCAGCCCAGGAGAGTCAACCCTCTGCTGACAGTGAGCCTGCCATGCCTGCGGTAAGCCAAAGAACCCGCAGACAGCTGCCTGCCCTGTAAACCCCGCCAGCAGCAGTACCCTAAATGATAGTGGGGAAAGCCAGGTTAGACCACCACCAGACAGTGGGTTAAGGACGTCAACCCGGAGCACTAGGGGTCAAACACCAGCTCGCTGAAGGATATGAGTACAAGATCTAAATGTACAATGTATATATTTAATGTGTTATGTTTGTTACCTGATAACTAATAGTGTTTTCTCCAGTTTTTCTAGTTATATGGACTAACAGGTTACGAACTTTGGGTAACCGGGACTTCCTTGTAAATATGTTCGGAGCCTAACCAAAGGAGTGAATAAAGACTGTCAAGGACTCGGGGCAAGGACAGACCCCCACCTGGTTAAGGCTCCCGTTGTGTTGGTGATATGAACACCCGGTCACAGACCACACTGTGACCTAAAGAACTCAATATGTGGTGTTGTTTGTTATTTCTTTCCCTGTTGTGTTAATGGTCATGTATTTATACCCTGTATTTGTGTTCCTTGTTTAGTCCCGGAGTACTAAAATTTTACTAGGGGGGAATATGTCACCCTGGCCTGGATGCCACAAATGTATAATAAAGCTGTGTTTGAGAGCAAGTGGGAGGTTCTCTGGTCAGGGACCATTAGCATGCAGCACCTCCTGTGCCCAGGCCAGTAGGGGGAGCAGGCTGCCCCTATAAAAGCTGGAACTGGGGGCAGGGTTAGAGAGTTCTGGACGACCTGTCTCTGGAGTGAGAGGTGTCCCAGAGAAGGGAGAGTCAGTTCAGCTGTAGCTGAGGAGGTCGTGTGGCAGTAGAGGTGCCACGAGCCAGGGACGTAAGGCGAGGGGAGCCTGTCCTGGCTTAGAGAGAAACTGAACTACCGGACTTTGGTGTCCGAGGCTGTTAGGATTCCAAGTCCTACAGCAAATAACCAGTCCGCAGGGGATTGTATGTCCCTTGGCCTAAGAAGCCCGGAGGTTCCGCCACAGCAGAAGGGACCAGCAAAGCTGCACCAGGCCAAGAATAGAAAGGAACCCAAGTTGCAAGCCATACAGGCAAGAAGACACGTCGAGCTCAGGAACGTGGGCTGTTACACCACCAGGAGGGAAATAGCCAGAAAGAACGCAGAGAATACGGTAGGCCTTCACCCTCACCCTGACTAGGGCCAGCTTCCCACTTGTTCTCAGACATCCAGGCCCCCTCCTAGCCGGGACTGTTTTTAGGTCATCTCACCTGTTCTAATAAAGACCCTGAACTGTTTAAGAGGCTTCCGTCTCCTGGCTATTGCGATCGGAATCATCCCCTCCATCATCCATCTATATACTGCCCTGGGGCCACACTCCTCCCGTGGGGAGTTATACTACTTAGTGTTGCACACCTACATCTGCCCCAGCGGTCTGTACTGCAGCGGCGGTTAACCCAGACCGCAATCCACGGGTGGCTTAGTCGGACATTCAAAACCCTACAAATAGACTGCCACAACGTTTGGTCTGACCACCCTGAGCCACGGACCGGGTTACCACTACTACCCCCATTATTGCCCTGTTGCCCGGCTCCGAGCGCCCCACGGCCCAGGGGGCGAGTCAATACCATCCATGTACTTAATAGCCTCGGTCAGGACTGTACACATACTGGCTAGCGACCAGTCCATGTATTATTATTTATCCTATTTAGTATATCAAGGCTGCATCATATGTACACTTAACCTTTTGTGTCTCCCCCATTTCCTCATAGACTGTAAGCTTGCAAGCAGGGCCCTCACTCCTTTTGATCTGAGATATGCTTATTCTGTATTGTCTGTATAAGTCCCCCCTAAAATTCTAAAGTGCTGCGGAATATGTTGGCGCTATAAAAATAAAAAATTATTATTATTATTATTAAATCAAGTTCAAGCGCTCGGTGTATCATTGCATGGCCAAACATTTAAAGGGACTCAGTCAGCACAGGATGACAGTTGAAACTAAATCCCACTGCTCAGTGCTTCACAGGGGACCCAATCATTTAAACACACCTTCCCACCTGCTTGTTTTTCCTCAATCTTCACTCACATTCTTCTTTGATTGACAGCTCTGGCATCATAGGTCCAAGGAAGGGTGAAAATAGATGGAAACCAAGCAGGTGAGAAGGTGTATTTAAATGATTGGCCCCACCGTGAAGCACCGAGCTCCTGTACTTGGGTTGAACAGTCATTCTGTGCTGACAGACTCCCTTTCAGTGCATCTTCTCACCTGCTTGTTTTCCCTCTATATCCTCCAGCTCTGACTTAATGGGGCTAGTAAAGGTCGGAGACAGATGGAAAACAAGCAGGTGGGAAGGTGTACCTAAATATTTGGCCTCGCGATGATGCACAATTATTCAGTCCTGACAGAGTCCCTTTAAGAACATACTGTAATCTGATTTTCATTCTTAGGTCAACCTGCCAACTAAATTCTCTTTCTGCTTCTCTCAGTGAAGCAAAAGCTGTAGTTTTCCACTGAACATTGAAAAAATGTGGGCTCTCTCATACTGAGGGCTCTCTCATACTGAGGGCTCTCTCACACTGGCGTAAAATATGGAGGAGTGCAATGCGAGAAAACATTGCATTGCACTCTGACCAATGTTATTAATGTTATGAGTCAGTGCTCATCTGCATTTTTTTTCTCAGCTTGAATCAGAATGCGATTGGATGTGAGAATCGGATCACACTCGCCAATGCAAGTCAATGGGTGCGATAAAAAACGGATGGCACATGGACCATGCATGTGCCACCTTATTTTTACGCACACATCTCAAGAAGAAGAACTAAGGTGAGTATTATTAGTATTAAAATATAACTTTTAATAATGATTCACTAAAATAGAATAAACATTACCGATACTTATAGGCAAAAAAGACAAACACTAATCAAACAATAAACACTTATTAAAAAAGGTTCTGACACTATTTTAGTTCATATAGCATCTTATACATATCACTGGTGTTGATGTTTAGCAAAAAATTTTAATTTTTGCGTATTTAAATTATTAAATACAGTTGAAACCAGAAGTTTACATACACTACATAAAAAGACACATATGCATGTTTTTCTCAATATCTGACATGAAATCAGAATAAACCTTTCCCGTTTTAGGTCAATTAGGATTACCATCATTTTAAATACTTGCCAAAATGCCAGAATAATGAGAGAGAGAGAAAGTTTTAAGGCATTTTTATTAATTACTGCAAAGTCAAAAGTTTACATACACTAAGATTACTACGCTTTTAAACAATTCTGGACTTCCCATATGATGATGTCACGTGTTTGGAAGCTTCTGATAGGTTTTTTGGTATCATCTGAGTTAATTAGAGACACACCTGTGGATGTATTTTAATGCACACTTGAAACACACTGCTTCTTTGAGTAGCATCATGGGAAAAGTCTAAAGAAATCAGCCAAGATATCAGGAAGAGAATTGTGGACTTGCACAAGTCTTGCTCATCCTTGGATACAATTTCAAGATACCTGAAGGTGCCTCGTTCATCTGTACAAACAATTATACGTAAGCACAAACAAGATGGGAATGTCCAGCCATCATACCGCTCAGGAAGGAGACGGGTTCTGTGTCCCAGAGAAGAATATGCTTTGGTCCAACATGTGCATATCAACCCATGGAGAAAAGCAAAAGACCTTGTGAAGATGATGGCAGAAGCTGGTAAAATTGTGTGAATATCCACAGTGAAACGAGTACTGTATCAACATGGGCTGAAAGGCCACTCTGCCAGGAAGAATCCATTACTCCAAAAGAAACATAAAAGATTGATGTTTGCAAATGCACATAGGAACAAAGACCTTAACTTTAGGAGATATGTCCTGTGGTCTGATGAAACTAAAATTGAACTTTTTGGCCATATTGACCATCGTTACGTTTGGAGGAAAAAACTACAATACCATACTGCTAGCTTGGCCTTTTAGTTTGGAGGAGGCCGAAGCTGGCCACTACCTCATGGCTGCTTCGGCAGCGAGGTATCCATACTCAGTCCCCAGCCGCCCCGCGGCCGGGTGTCCACACATGCTCCCCAGCCGCCTGGGGGCAGCCGGGTGTCCATGAACAGTCCCCAGCCGCCCCTATTTCTCCTTGGAACATCCCCCCACACACTTTTCTTAGCCTGGCCTGCTTTAGGGCAGCATTGGACGAGCCCACCAGAGAACCAGACTCCTCCGGTGGGCCCTGACGTCTCCATCAGGGGAGTTGAGAGTGCCAAGATGAGGAGCATGATGATAGAAGTTAGCATCTGCTTTGTTTTCTTGGAAAGCAAGTGCATGTACAGTATGTAGTAGCGGCTAGGCCTGAGGTGGTCAGCTTTTTTGCGCATATCCTACCTCCTCCGAGGATTGCTGGATGTTTTTGACGCGCCCCCTGGGACATATTCCTTTTTGAGGGGAATACCCGGCACCGGATCAGATGGGGGGTTGTAGTCTCCGAGCGGCTGTGACCCGGCCCCGTGCCCAGGGCGTCAAGCTCAGTGTTATGTGGCAGCTTTACAGATGTTACTAAAGTTCTTTTGTGTCGACTACGCCACCCGTTGTGATGCGGTCACTGTGGCCGCCGCTGCAGCAGGGTCCGCTGAGGCTGATGGTGGATGCGCAGCTTGGTGGGATAACCCCCAACGGGAGGGGTATAGCCTCAGAGGGGACAGGCGCAGAGGATGGGGGTTGTGGTGGTGCGGTGCAGCCGGCAATGAAGACAGACTCGGGTTGTGCAGTTAAGGGAGTTTACTTACTGCTGATGTTTCGGTCACTCCAGCTGCTAGTGACCACCCGAGCCGTGCTGCGTCCACCAGGTCCTGGATCCAGCCAACCCCCAAACAAGTCCAGAGCGTGGCCCTGAGCTCTCCCTCTGTCCTTTCTTCAGCCGTCCCCACCAGTGATTCACCTAGGTCCAGCTCCCTCGGGCCTTCTTTTGGGACACCCTTGGCCCTGGGTTCCCTGACCCTGCATGTGGTGTGCCTTCGGGGTGAATGTGGTGGGTGACCGTGACAGACACTGCCCACGGTCTCCGGTCTCTGGCTGGGGATTGTTTTTGCCCCCACCAGCTTGGGTTCCGGTACCCTGATGCTGACTCCTCACCCGGTGCTCTAATTTGGGTTCTTGGGTCCCTTCAGTCTTCCCCCTCTGGGTCTTTCTCTTCTGCTCCTCTCTCACTCAGGGTCACTCTTCTCCCTTGCTGCAGGCTGACTTCCTCTCTCTCCTTGCTGTCTGCTCCTCTGCAGCTGTCTTGCTGTCTCCAACTGACTTGTTCTCTGCATCTGACCCTGATTCTAAGTTGGTGCCCTCCTTATATATCCCTCTATGTGTGAGCTCAGGTGACCAGCACCCAATGAGCTCCTAACACTACCCAGACTGCTCCCCCTATCTGCCCCTACACTACATGGGATGTACCACCCCCCTCCCACTCCAGCCAGGAACAGGCTCGGTTGTACCTGCACATTTCCAAGTGGGAGTACCGTCGGCCTGCTCCTCTGGAATGGGATGTATGTAGTGCATGCAGTCTATCTGAGCTCAGTTCCACACTCCATCCTTACCCGGGAGTGGAATATCACACCTCTGGGTTGAGGTGCAATACCCCTGTAGCAGCCGAATCCTCAGGGTGCTACATTCCCCCCTGGTAAATCACAGCACGTCCTCGGGCTGTAAGACATAAAACACCAAAACATACAAAATTTTTATATGAACATATAAAACATATAAACATTATATATATATATAAAACTTTTTATATGAACATTCTCGTAGACTTCTCTTGTCTCTGGTTCCTCCTCCGGACACTGTGCAACGTATGTCCGGGAAAAGTGCGACAGTCTCTTTGAAAAACTGGTTTTCTTATAAAACCGGTAGGGGGCGCTTTAGGACGCGCAACTATATACAGGGAAGTTGGAAGTTGGCCGCTCTCAGTCCTCGGCCAGTTAGAGGAAAGGGAATGGCTGCTCACAGTCCTCAGCCTGTAGGATGAAGGGGTTAACGGGTAAACAGTTCACTGGTCCCAACGGGGACTATTTTAGCAGCAGCAACAGTTCCAGTTTCAGTTCCTTTATACCCCGATTGGGTAACTATTTACATCACTTCTCGGCCGCACTCAACGGCGTCTTCCTCCTGCTCTTTCTTGATATGGTGTTCCTTCAGACCCGTCCGGGTCCTCTGGCTTCTCCTCCCCGTACCGCAACTCCTCCTCCGTCAAGCGGTGTACGTGGAGGGCGTAAGGTCCTTTGGCACACTTGTGCCGGGTGAAAGTGACCTCGTCTCCGACGTAGAGGTCACGGCCTTTGTGACCTTCCGGCAGGTGGGACTCGACGTCTCTGCGGGTCACAAAAACGTCACCGCGGTTGTTACGGTCCCGAATAAAGCCCCACCCATGCTGCGGGTTGAACTTTATCACTGTCCCGATGGTGCGGGGACAATGCGCTGCACGGGGGTTCCTCCTAGTCCGGCTCTTCTGCTCCGCGCTCTGGATTTGGGCCTGTTGTTCTCTGACCCGCCTCTCCTCCCGTTCTCTCTTAAACTCTGCCAGCTGTTGACGGCAACACTCTGTACGTTCAGCTGCGGCTGCCCGAGTTTCTCCGGTGAACCCCATCAAATCTTCTCCCGTGGGGTCCCACACGAATTGGGCTTCTTCTAGAGGAGGCGAGACCCGAGCCACGGGCTTCGGAGCCGGGATCAGGGGCTCACACAAGGGCCCTAGTCTTTGCTGCCGCTCCAGCTCAGGGTACCCTTCGGGCCAGATGAAGGGCCGCCCGTCCGGCCATGTGAGCTGGCCGAAGAGGTCCTCCCCCAGGTGTGGCACCCTAGGTATTGCGGGCGCGGGCGCGGTGGTGGTGGCGCCCGGGTTGCCCAGGCCTTGCGGCCAGGCCTGGGGCACCTGGAAGGTGAAGGGCACCGTTAGGACGGCGGCGCCCTGGGCTACCTGGCCTTGCGGCCAGGCCGGAGGCTCCGCGGAGGTAGGGGGCGCTGTTGGTGGTGCGGCGCCCGGGGGTACTAGGCCTTGCGACCAGGCTGGTGGTATTTCCTGCTTTGTCACGCTCCGGGTCGAGGCGCGTGACGTCACAGGGGTCGCGGCGGCGGCTTCCGGTCGGGGCCTAGTCCATGGCGGTGACCTGGCGGCTACGGGCACAGCAGGGGGACTTTCGGGCTCTGCGACGGGGAGCTGGGGCAGGTAAGCGGTGTCACGGCTTGGGGTATAGGCGTCCCCTTTACCTGCCTCCATGCGTTCGGCTCCCTCCTCGGCGCCGTCTCCGGCCTTGGGTCCTCCTGCGCCATCCTCAGAGGCGGTCTGCTTCCTCTTCCAGGGTAGCGTGCTCCGTTGACTGGTCTCAGCTTGCTGGGTCATCTCCCGGCTCCACTCCGCCAGTATCTCGCGCTGTACCCGGGCCATCCTCCTTGCGAGGCCCTCCAGGGCAGTTTGTGCACACTCCCGGTCTCGGGGGAGCTGCGCTAGGATCTCCGCTAGACCTAGCGGGGTTGTGGACTCTAGCAGGCTCCTGACCATCGGGTCGGTGCTGCTCTGCTCGGCTTCCGGCAGGCTCCTGGCCAGCGGGCCGGTGCTGCTCTGCCCTCCTTCCTCGGTCTCTAGCAGACTCCTGGCCAGCGGGCCGGTGCTGTTCTGCTTTCTCTCCATCTCCGGGTGAGCTCCTCCGCTACTCCTTGTTAGACCTCTTGCCTCCGGGTGCGCTCGCTCCAGACTCCTCCAAGCGACACCCATCTTTGTTCTTCTCTTTCGTCTCCTCCCACTTCGAGGGCGGTCCCGGGGCAACTCGGTGACTGTCAGCTCCAGGGGGAGTTCTTTCACGCTGACAGACACCTCCAGCATCACAGTCTCTGTTGGTGGGGGCGGTTTCCACTTTTGGCGCCATTTTCTGTCCTGGCCCACGATGGGAGGTGGCCTCCTGCCCTCCTTTGGCACGCCCATAATGGCGTCCGCTGCTCTTCCAAGGCGGGAAATCTGCGGTTTTGGCGGGAAGCGTCGCCCAGTGGCGGGAAACTCTGCAGATGGCGGGAACAAGCTGGAAATGGCGGACAATCGGCGGGAAACGACTGGTGATGGAGTCAGATGGCGTGGACCCTCCGGAACCGGCGGGAGACTTCTTTCTGAGGTAAACTTGCACTTTTCTTCTGGCACGCAGTACCCGGGTGTTGCGGGCACGTAATCCTGCCGACTACGCCAAAGTTGACGCGCCCCCTGGGACATATTCCTTTTTGAGGGGAATACCCGGCACCGGATCAGATGGGGGGTTGTAGTCTCCGAGCGGCTGTGACCCGGCCCCGTGCCCAGGGCGTCAAGCTCAGTGTTATGTGGCAGCTTTACAGATGTTACTAAAGTTCTTTTGTGTCGACTACGCCACCCGTTGTGATGCGGTCACTGTGGCCGCCGCTGCAGCAGGGTCCGCTGAGGCTGATGGTGGATGCGCAGCTTGGTGGGATAACCCCCAACGGGAGGGGTATAGCCTCAGAGGGGACAGGCGCAGAGGATGGGGGTTGTGGTGGTGCGGTGCAGCCGGCAATGAAGACAGACTCGGGTTGTGCAGTTAAGGGAGTTTACTTACTGCTGATGTTTCGGTCACTCCAGCTGCTAGTGACCACCCGAGCCGTGCTGCGTCCACCAGGTCCTGGATCCAGCCAACCCCCAAACAAGTCCGGAGCGTGGCCCTGAGCTCTCCCTCTGTCCTTTCTTCAGCCGTCCCCACCAGTGATTCACCTAGGTCCAGCTCCCTCGGGCCTTCTTTTGGGACACCCTTGGCCCTGGGTTCCCTGACCCTGCATGTGGTGTGCCTTCGGGGTGAATGTGGTGGGTGACCGTGACAGACACTGCCCACGGTCTCCGGTCTCTGGCTGGGGATTGTTTTTGCCCCCACCAGCTTGGGTTCCGGTACCCTGATGCTGACTCCTCACCCGGTGCTCTAATTTGGGTTCTTGGGTCCCTTCAGTCTTCCCCCTCTGGGTCTTTCTCTTCTGCTCCTCTCTCACTCAGGGTCACTCTTCTCCCTTGCTGCAGGCTGACTTCCTCTCTCTCCTTGCTGTCTGCTCCTCTGCAGCTGTCTTGCTGTCTCCAACTGACTTGTTCTCTGCATCTGACCCTGATTCTAAGTTGGTGCCCTCCTTATATATCCCTCTATGTGTGAGCTCAGGTGACCAGCACCCAATGAGCTCCTAACACTACCCAGACTGCTCCCCCTATCTGCCCCTACACTACATGGGATGTACCACCCCCCTCCCACTCCAGCCAGGAACAGGCTCGGTTGTACCTGCACATTTCCAAGTGGGAGTACCGTCGGCCTGCTCCTCTGGAATGGGATGTATGTAGTGCATGCAGTCTATCTGAGCTCAGTTCCACACTCCATCCTTACCCGGGAGTGGAATATCACACCTCTGGGTTGAGGTGCAATACCCCTGTAGCAGCCGAATCCTCAGGGTGCTACATTTTCCTGCTACTATCCCAGTTCTATGACTCCCGTTAAAACAAAGCTTCAGGTGATGAATGATGGATGAGGTGGTGGCAAAGGAGAAAGAGCAGGATGAACAGGGACCATTCACATCAATATCAGGCCAGTCAACCACACATGTCTTGTAGGATATGTTTCTGTACCAAAAGGAGCGGTTCGGCTACACAGTTATAGGGCATGCAGTGAGTGCAATGCCTACCAAAAATTTCGAGGCACTCCAATGCCCCTTGGAAGTGACATGGAGGTCAGAGGGCCTTAACTGAACAGTTTTTTCCATTTATAGCAACTGGGTCTACTGTGCACTGTTGGCCTAAGCAGTGAATGGAAGGCTTTCCAAAAATTATGAGGAACTGCAATGCCCCTTGAAACAGACGTGGATTACAGCATACTAAAATCCTTCTACCCATTATTGGGGAGTGGGTCTCTCTTAGTGTTCGCCTATGCATTGAAAAGCAAATGCTGACTAAAATTAGGAGGAAATGCAATGCCAATTTGAAGAAAGGTGGAGGTCGCAGGGGAATAAAAAGACAATATCAATGCCCCTTGGAAAAGTGGTGGAGGTCGCAGTAGCTTAACAAGACGGTTTAATGCCCCTGGGAAAAGTGGTGGAGGTCGCAGTAGCTTAACAAGACGGTTATAATGCCCCTTGGAAGAGACGTGGAGGTTGCAGTGGAATAAAAAGACAATATCAATGCCAATTGAATATGTGGTGGAGGTCGCAGTAGCTTAACAAGACGGTTTAATGCCCCTGGGAAAAGTGGTGGAGGTCGCAGTAGCTTAACAAGACGGTTTTAATGCCCCTTGGAAGAGACGTGGAGGTTGCAGTGGAATAAAAAGACAATATCAATGCCCCTTGAAAATGTGGTGGAGGTCGCAGTAGCTTAACAAGACGGTTTTAATGCCCCTGGGAAAAGTGGTGGAGGTCGCAGTAGCTTAACAAGACGGTTTTAATGCCCCTGGGAAAAGTGGTGGAGGCCGCAGTAGCTTAACAAGACGGTTTTAATGCCCCTTGGAAGAATGGTGGAGGTGGCGGTAGCTTAACAAGACGGTTTAAATGCCCCTTGGAAGAGCCATGCAGTACAGCATCTTAAAAACATTATTTCCATTATTGGGGAGTGGGTCTCCCATAGTCTTTGAATATGTCTTCCAAGCAAAAGCTTCCAAAAATTAGGAGGGAGGAATTTGCAATGCTGGCAAACAAGAGCCATGCAGTACAGCATCTTAAAAACATTATTCCCATTATTGGGGAGTGGGTCTCCCATAGTCTTTGCCTATGCCTTCCAAGCAAAAGCTGCCAAAAATTAGGACAGAGGAACTTGCAATGCTGGCAACACGGACCAAGGTCACCTTGGTGGTATAGTGGTAGTGGAGGCTGAGCATAAGGAGAAGAGCAAAATACAGCCAAAATGAGGAAGCGTATACCCATGTGTGGGTGTGAAGCGGTGCATGGGAATACACCTCCCAAAATAACACAGTGGATTTGACTTTATGTTACTCTGCTGCCATTTGGTGGAGATGAGAAGTCTGGCCCAATCCAGCCCTTGCTCATTTTGATAAGGGTCAGCTTGTCAGCATTGTCAGTTGACAGGCGAGTGCGCTTATCTGTTATAATTCCCCCAGCAGCACTAAAAACACGCTCCGATAACACGCTAGCGGCAGGGCAGGCCAGGACCCCCAAGGCGTACAGAGAGAGTTCATTCCAAGTGTCCAGCTTGGATACCCAATAATTAAAAGGCACAGAGGAATCACGGAGGACGCTGGTACGGTCGGCAAGGTCATCACCATCTTTTGAAACTTTCCACTCCTTGTGAGAGTACCTCGCGCCTCAGGGCCTGTAAGCTGGGCGGGTCTCAGAAAACTGTCCCAGAACGTTGACAGTGTTCCACTGCCTCTGCTGGATTGGAGTTGCGTCTCTCTCGCCTGTACGCCTTGGTTGGGCAACGAACTGTGACCTCTGCCGCTAGCGTGTTCAGATGGGAATTTTTTTAACAGTTCTGCAGCAAGGGCCTTCTGGTACTGCCCCATTTTTGTAGACCTCTCCACCTCTGGAATAAGAGAGTGAAAGTTCTCCTTGTAGCGGGGGTCTAAAAGTGTCACCAACCAGTAATGACTGTCACCCAATATTTTTACAACGCGAGGGTCACGGTTAAGGCAGCGTAACATAAAGTCAGCCATGCGTGCCAGACTGGTAACGGGCAAGACTTCCGCGTCCTCATCAAGATGACGATTGACCATGCTCTCCTCCTCCTCCTCCTCTTCCCCCCTGTCCTCAGGCCACCCACGCTGAACCGACGGTATGACAGTTGTACAGGTACTACCGTCTACAGCGCATGATACCAGCTCATGTTCTTCCTCCTCCTCCTCTCCCTCATTGTCCCCCAATGCACGTTGGGATGAGATGAGGCTGGGCTGTGTGTAATCGCCCGCTACGGCTACTAGATCTATCTCATCATACTCTGGCTGCAATGCCTCCTCTTTAATTCTCTGCAGAGAACGTTGCAAAAGACAGACAAGTGGGATGCTGACGCTAATGATGGTGTCATCGCCACTCACCATCTTGGTGGACTCCTCAAAGTTTGTCACTCCTGAGGTCTTATGCATGGAGTCTGACTTGAATATCGACGGCCTTGTTGCAGCTGGTACTCCACAACTGCTCTCTTCTGCTCACAAATCCTTTGAACATGTGGAGGGTAGAGTTCCAACGTGTGGGGACATCATACACCAGTCGGTGTGCCGGAAGCTGCAAACGCTGCTGCAACACAGCAAGGGCAGCGGAAGCTGTAGCCGACTTGCGAAAATGAGCTGACAGGCGGCGTACTTTGACTAGAAGATCTGGCAACTCGGGGTACGAATTAAGACACCGCTGAACCACGAGGTTAAGCACATGAGCCAGGCATGGTACGTGTGTGATCTCGCTTCGCCTCAGAGCCGCCACCAGGTTACGGCCATTGTCACACACGACCATGCCTGGATGTAGGTTCAGCGGGCTCAGCCACAGATCTGCCTGCTCTTTCACAGCTGTCCACAACTCACAAGCAGTGTGAGGTTTATCACCTAAGCTTATGAGTTTCAGCACAGCGTGTTGCCGCTTGGCTGAGGCAGTACTGCAGTGCTTCCAGCTTGTAACTGATGTGGTGATATCTGAGATGGAGGCTGAACATGAGAAGGAGGAGAAGGATGATGCACAGGAGCTGTATACTGTGGGGGCAACTCTGACTGACATAGGGCCCGCAATCCTCGGTGTGGGGAGGATGTGTTCCGTCCCAAGGTCCGACTGGGTCACGGCTTCCACTATGTTTACCCGGTGTGCGGTCAGGGAGATGTACCGTCCCTGGCCACAAGCACTTGTCCACGTGTCCGTTGTCAGGTGGACTCTCCCAGTAACTGCGTTGTTGAGGGCACGGCAGATGTTTTGCGACACGTGCTTTTGTAGTGCGGGGATGGCACACCGGGCAAAATAGTGTCGACCTGGGACCGAGTACCGAGGGACGGCCACCGACATAAGGTTGCGGAAGGATTCCGTCTCCACTAGCCTAAAAGGCAGCATTTCCAACGCAAGCAGTCGTGAAATGTGCGAATTTAGGACTGTAGCCTGTGGGGTGTTGGCTGCGAATTTGCGCTTTCATTCAAAGCTCTGGGATATGGACAATTGAACGCTGCGTTGGGACATGGACGTGGACGTTGATGCTGTTTCTTGAGAAACTGCCATAACAAGTGAAGACTGAGAGGAGGGGGCATCTTTGCATGCAGTATGGACAGGTGATTGCCTTGCATGCACAACAGGGGGTTCTATTACATGCACAACAGCAGAAGAAGCAGTGGTGACACCCGCTGACACTGGTCGTGGACCCTGGGGTTTGCCCCACAAAGTCGGGTGCTTTGCTGCCATGTGCCTGATCATGCTGGTGGTGGTCAGGCTGGTAGTTTTGCCACCCCTGCTGATGCTGGCATGGCAGGTGGTGCAAATGGCCTTTTTGGGGTTATCAGCAGAGTCTTTAAAAAAATTACAGACTCTGGGAGACCTACCGGTTGTACTGGCAACGTACCTCGTGTTGGTGTTACGGGGAACTGTTGCCCGCCTTCTGTGTGCGGCCACCACACTGCTTCTTCCTGCCTGTTGGGGTACTCTGCCTCCCTGTGTGCTGCTGGCCTTGCTCTGCGTGTCCTCCTGCCACGTTGGGTCAGTTACTAGATCATCCACCACCTCCTCCTCTTCCACTTGCGCACCACGATCCTCCTCCTTACTTCGTGGCAATTGTGTCTCGTCATCGTCCACCTCTTGTGACAAATTGCCAGCGTCGACTTCCTTTGGCCGTAGCTGTTCAAATATTTGGGCATCGCTACATGGGATCTCCTCTTCCACCACTTCAAGCGGAGCAGGCGAGGGGCATAAATATGGAAATGGACCAATGAACAGCTCTTCAGAGTGTCCAAGTGTGGGATCAGTTGCTGTCTGACGACACTCGGCATGGTGGGAGGAAGGAGTATCAGGGTGAGGAGGAGTATGCGGTCGAGACTCACGGCTACAAAAACTTGACCGTGTGGAAGACAGACCGGAGGTGGTGGTGCCCAGGTAACTGGAAGTATTATCTGCTATCCAATTAATAACCTGTTCACACTGATCAGTTCGCAATACTGGTGTTGTAGTGTGGTTCCCTAGTAATTCGGTCAAGAAGTGGGAGCGATAAAATGTGGCTGTTGGTTGTGGCACATTTTCACCTTGGCCACGTGTCCTCTACACGCACCATCACCAGAACGTCCAGTTCCACGTCCCTTGCCACGCGCCTTGCCCATTGTAAATTAAGTAAAATAGCTTACACTCGCACTATCAATGGAAAAAGGGTAATAAAAAGGAGATTAGAACCGTGGAAGAGGAAAACCACAGTTCTATTTCTCTGGCCTACACCAGACTCTTTTAAACAGATATATTTGTGACTGAACAGACAGGGAGACACAATTTTATTTTTTATTTTTTTTACAAAAAACAGGCCAAAAGCTGGATAATACAGAGATTTGAACCGTGGAGCTGCAAAACCACAGTTCTAATTTACTGTCATATACCAGACTTTTTTTTAATAGATAAATTTGGGGCTGAACAGTCAGCGACACACTCAAACTGTTTTTTTATGTAAAAAAGGCCCAAAAGTGGATAATACAGAGATTTGAACCGTGGAACTTCAAAACCACAGTTATATTTTTCTGGCTTACACCAGACTCTTTTAAACAGATATATTGGTGTCTGACCAGTCAGGGAGACACTATTACAGTTTTTTTTTACGGCAAAAATGCCAAAAGCAGGATAATAGAGATTTGACCAGTGGAACTGCAAAACCACAGTTATATTTTTCTGGCCTACACCAGACTCTTTTAAACAGATATATTGGTGTCTGACCAGTCAGGGAGACACTATTACAGTTTTTTTTTTTATGGCAAAAAATGCAATTTCAATTTTTTTTTTTTGGGGGGGGGGGGGGGGGGAAATACCAAAAGGTTAATAAGACGCGTATTTGGACAGTCTGACTGAGGAAAAATAAATAAATACAGGATTTAGATGAAAAAAATTTTTTTCCTGGCCCCTAAGACCGGGGTGATAAGTCTAGCAATTTGACCAACAGGAGCACACAGGACTGTAATGCAGCGTTTGCTGGTATAACCACTGCGTCTCCTATACAGCCTGCCTGCCTACCTGCCTGCCTGCCTGATATCTGGGATGGATATTAGTCCTGAGAAGGACTGTTTGTTTGATTTGGCAGGCTTTAGAGACCCTACACTAACTATTTAGGAGTATAAATCTCTCCCTAGCTCAGCAGCACTGACCCTACACTGGCTGATCCGGAGCGACTGTGTCCAAGATGGCGGCGCCCGGTTTTAAATACTCGAGGTGATGCTGTGCGGCCAGCCAATCATTGTAATGCCCACAAACAACATGGCTGCGGCAATACAGTGACTAGCTGGCAATCCCTGCATGTTCATTGGCTCTGTAAAGAGCGCCAAACGTGCAGGGCGGAGACCCGAGCTCCCGCCCGAGTAACCCGGAAATGCTCGGTGCTCGCTGAAGATCCCGAGTAGTGAGATGCTCGGGCGAGTACCGAGCAGTGTCGAGCATGATCGCTCAACACTAGTCTTTTTATATAGTGTATGTAAGCTTTTGGTTTCAACTGTAAATAAATAATTTAAACAAATGACATGGGTTCCCCCCTAGTTTTAATTACCAGCCAAGGTAAAGCAGACAGCTGGGAGTTTATATTATCAGGCTGGGAAAGTACATGGTTATTTTGCCCTTCCCAGCCTAAAAATACAAGCCTGCAGCCGCCCCAGAATTGACACATCACATCAGATGTGCCAATTTTGGCTCTTTGCTCGGCTCTTCCCAATCGCCCTGGTGTGGTGGCAATTGGGGTAATGGTTTATGGGGTTGATGTTAGCTGTGCAATGTCCGCTTGCATCAACCCACAGGGTTAATAATGGAGAGGCACCTCTCACACACCCCCATTAATAACCCAGTAAGTTCAAAGAAAAAAAACAACACAAAAACATTTTGTTTTAAAAAAACACGGGGGGTCTCTAGCCCTGTTTCACTAATTTACTAGAAAAAAAAGCACATGAAGATCCAAAGTAGTCCTGGGAATGCGAAGTAATCCAAAAATGGGAACCTGAAAGTCATAAAATGAGAGAATTAAATAAATAAAGACAAGAGACAGTCCCTCATTCATCAATTTATTATTAAAAAAAATCCCTGCAGGTCCGACGTAATCCATGGCGTTGCCATGATGTCCACCAATTCAGTTCTGCAACTTATGGAGCGTCATTCTGAGAACGACGCTTCATAAGTCACTCCCGGTCATATCTCACGAGCAATGACGTCAGTAAATCAGTAACGTTATTGCTCGTGAAACATGACTGGGAGTGACCTATGGTCACAGTTCAGAATCAAAATTGCCGACTCCCGCAAGACCTGGTGGCTTTGGACAGTGGTGACATCAGTAACTACACCGCTCGTCAAAGTTGCCGAGTCTCATAGAGGCCAGCGGAATTCGGCGACTCTGATGAGCGATGTACTAACTGACCACCATCATTGGGACCCAGTCATATGTTCATGGAATAGTTGTAGCAAAAAATCCATACCTGTGATTTGAAAACAAGACCAAGTGACTATGTGAAAACTATGCACGAAAACATAGCAACAGGGTAACCACAATATGGTAGTAGGTGCTTTGGACTCTTAAGTAGAGAAGAACGAACATTTCAATGTTCGGTTCAGAAATGTTCGCCGAATATTTAGACATTCACCGAATTTATTCATCGAATGTTCGTCGAACATTTTTGAACGCCATAGGATTCAATGGAGGGACAAAAAATAAGCATGTACAACACCTTAAAAAGCTGCCACAACGCAGCAAATTAGGGGTAAACACCAGAAAAGTGCCATCAATTGACCCAGAGTACAAGTACTATAATTATTATTATTACAGCGACATTTATTCCTTGGCGCGTTACATGTGAAAAGGGATCACCGACTGGTACAAGAGGAGAGAGGACCCTTCCCGCGAGGGCGCATAAACAATGTACAAGGGTTGGGTGTGGATACAGTAGGTCAGGGTACAGCTAGTCGTGCAGCGGTATGCTGGAGTGAGGCTTACCGCAGATTGTGCGTTTGTCAGAAGAAGTGGGTCTTCAGCTTCCTTTTCAAGGTTTCCACGGTAGGTAACAGTCTGATGTGTTGGGGTACAGCATTACACAATAGGTGAGATGCACGGGACAAATCTTGTATGCGATTATGACAAGAAGAGAAAAGAGGGAAGTAGAGAAAGAGATCTTGGAAGGATGGGAGGTTGCGTGCAGGTAACCAGTATAGGGTGACTAGGTCACACATTTATGGAGGAGACAGGTTTTCGATGGCTTGGTATGCCAAAGTTAAGCTTTTCAACTGAAGTCTCTGGGCAACAGGGAGCCAGCGCAGGGATTGACAGAGAGGAGAAGCCTGGGAATAGTGGGGTGAGAGGTGGATTAATTGGCCAGCACAGTTTAGGATAGATTGGAGGGGTGCGAGAGTGGTAGAAGGGAGGCCCCAGAGCAGGAACTTGTAGTAGTCGAGGCGGGAGATGATGAGGGCGTGCACTGATATTTTTCTAGATTCATGGTTGAGGAATGTGCAAATCCCCGAGATACTTTGGAGTTGGAGTCAGCAGCAAGTTGAAAGGGCTTGGATCTGATGTTTGAAGGACAGATCAGAGTCAAGCTTGCAGGACTGGGGAGAGTGGGCAGCCATTCACTTTGATGGATAGGTCAGTTGGGGGGGGATGAATGAGATGGTGGAAAGATGATGCATTCTGTTTTATCCATGTTAATTTTTACAAATCTAGCAGAGAAGAAAGATGAAATACAGGACATACATTGTGGGATTCTGGTTAGTAAGGAGGTGATATCAGGTCCAGAGAGGTAGATCTGTGTCTCATCAGCATAGAAGTGATACTGAAAGCCGTGAGACCATGAACTGCCCCAGGCTGAATGTGTAGCTGGAGAAGAGCAGGGGTCCTAGAACTGAACCTTGGGGGACACCGACACATAGGGGGTGAGATGAGGAGGTGGTGTGTGAGTGGGAGACACTGAATGTCCTGTCGGTTAGGTATGAAAAGATTCAAGACAGGGCCAAGTCTGTGATGCCGAGAGATGAGAGTCTGTAGTAAGAGGGTGTGGTCTACTTTGTCAAAGGCAGATAACAGGTCTAGGAGGAGGAGGGCAGAGTAGTCTTGCTTGGATTTGGCAGTTAGTAGGTCGTTGGTGACTTTAGTCAGGGCAGCTTCAGTGGAATGGTGAGGTCAGAAGCCAAATTGTAAGCGATCAAAGAGGTAGCAGGAGGGGAGGTGAGAGGACAGTTCAAAATAGACGTGTTGATTCAGTAGTTTGGAGGCATAGGGGAGAAGTGAGATGGGGCGATAGCTAAACATAGGATGGGTCAAGGGAGGGCTTTTGGAGGATGGGTGTGATTGAGGTATGTTTGAATAATGAGGGGAAGATGCCAGCTGTTAGTGACAGGTTGAAGAGAAGGGTTAGGCTTGGGATGAAGACAGTTGTATGGTTTGGAATGAGGTGGGATGGTACTGGGTCAAGGTGGTGAGATGTGATTTGGAGAGTAAAGATGATCTTCCGTGATGGCAGAGAAGCTGGTTTTGGAGGAGAACAGTTGAGCCGTTATGAGAAGGGGCTGTTGGGACTTTAAGCAAAAGCTTTGCCCTATGTTGTCAATCTTCTGCTTGAAGAATGAGGCTAAGCCTTCAGCTGAGATGAGAGGAGAAGGAGGAGGAGCTGGTGGACAGAGGAGGGACTTGAAAGTACTGAATGGCTGTTTAGGGTTGTGAGACACGTATGATATGAGATGAGAAGCAGGTTTGTTTTGCACCCTGTGAGCAATTGTGCAGCATTTTGAAAACTTCTGTTACTGGACTCCATTCCCTTTCTTTGGCAGTCGCACAGCGGTATGCCTTGTAGCTGAGGGGCAGGAAGAACATGTGCTCCAGTACATGACAAGCACTGCATCAAGTGGTCTCTGCTCCTCTTCCTCCACCCTAACATCACATACAGTACAGTCCTCAGAGGTTTCACCCCAATTACCCTTGTTTTCATCCACGTCACAACTCTCCAATTGGCCAACTGACTGTGGGGAAGCACAGATAGGCGAGTCTGCAGAGCTGTTCACACATTCTATTCCAGGGCATCAGAGGTCTGATCCAAAGCTTCACAGACTCAAGAGGGGGAAAGCATGTGATGCCCAAATTTTTTTTCAGTTTATCTGGGCCTGGACGAAATAGGGTCCGAGAAGAATCCAAACCCTCATCAACAGACGTTAACCCCTGGGGGTGGGCATGGATGGGTTGGAGAAAGAAATATATACACACCAGAACATGGAGAACTAAACTAATATACAACAGGGGTTGGAAAACTAAACTACTAAACAGCTAAGGTTGGAGAATGAAACAAATACACACCAGAACATGGAGAGCTAAACTAATAAAAAACAGTAGTTGGAGAACTAAACTAATAAGACAACAGGGGTCTGACATCTAAACTACTAAACAGCTAAGTTTGGAGCATGAAACAAATACATACCAGAACATGGAGAACTAAACTAATAGAAAACAGGGATTGGAGAACTAAACTAATAAGACAACAGGAGTTGGAAAACTAACCTACTAAACAGCTATGGCTGGAGAACTAAACTACTACACACCGGGGGATGGAGAACTAAAGCACTAGACACCAAGGTGTCACTAGACAGGAAGTGTTGGAACCCCCAAGGCTTGCGGGACAGATCTCTGTATCTAACACTTTCTCCAGTGCTTCTGCATCCTCCACCTCCGCCATCCAAAATGGCCAACTTCAAAATAGTTGCCATGGTCACCACCCATCTGGAAAAGTTTTCCCCCTCCCATATACTAATGTGCCACAAACAGGAAGTTGATATCACCAACCATTCCCATTTAATTTAGGTGTATCCATATAAATGTCCTACCATGTACAGCAATTTCTCTGCCACTATCCCGGCCTGGATGTGCTGCTGCAGAATCCACGGTCTTTGTGTGCTCACATAAAACTATAAAAATGAGCAGGATCTTTAGTATAAAAACCAGACTACTAGACAACGAGCAAATGCCTTCATGATGATAGAGGCCACCATCTCCTTGCTGGTAGCTTGCTGGTACTTTTCTGTGGGAATGAGCTTGTCTCCAACCATCCAGTGAATGGCACGCCACGGTTCGGTATTAGTATCCAGTACCAGAAGCAAAGTCATCCACAATTTCCATACCTCAGGAATTTTATTTGGTAGACTGGCTGAGCAAACATTAGTTTCTCACAAAGGAACTGAAGCTACTGAGTGGCAGTAGGTGCAAGTTTCTCCAGCATGACCTGTTTGTTATTGTAAGATATCAGAGGCAGAACATAACTGGGCTTTGCCAAGGTGCCATATTGCATCTTAAGTCTTATAGACCCTGCACTTGGCGCCTTACATTCTACAGGATGGTGTGGAAGGAGACAGTAGGTTGTGGAGTTGCATTAGCTCCGGTGGTGTTGAGGTGGCAGCGAGGCAATGGCAGGCTGTAGGTTGTCTTGAAGAGATTGATTTTCAGGTTGTGTCTGAAGGATCCGAATGTGGTGGCTAATCAGACGTGTTGAGGCACAGAATTCCAGAAGATGGGGAATATTTGGTAGAAGTATTGGAGGCAATTGGGTGAGGAACAAATAATTGTGGAGAGAAGGAGGTCTTGGGAGGACCGGAGATTACGTAAAGGAATATATCGGGAGATTATCTCAGAAATGTACGGAGAAGAAAGGTTATGGATGGCTTTGTACGTCAGTGATAGTAGTTTGAACTGGATATGCGGGGCAATTGGGAGCCAGTAAAGGGATCTTATAGATTGCAGTCTTATAGATTGCTGGAGCCAGTCCACAGTAAAAAAAAAAGTAGCCATAGTATGTTCTCCCCGTGCTTGAGTGGGTTTCCACCTCAGTAAAAAAGGAGCCATAGAGTGTCCGGGAACCTTCACACAGACTTTTCTTAGCCAGGGCTGCTTCTCGGCAGGGCTGGACGGGCCCACCAGAGAACCGGAGAATCCTACAGTGGGCCCTGGCTTCTCCATCAGGAGAGTTCATAGTGCAAACCTTGCAGGATATGATGATGATGAGGCCATCCATCTCCTTAGTTTTCTGTTACTTGGAATGCAAGCGCAAGTATGCAGCCAGTCGCCCACCCACTCACAGGCAGCAATACTAAACTGGCACATTTCTGGACAGCTGCTTGCACTTGAAATGTTGCCTTTTAGGCTCGTGGAAGTGGAAGCTTATCACAACCTCATGGCGGCGGACGGGTCTCCATACTCAGTCTCTAGCCATCACTATTTCTCCTGGTGTCGTCCCCGCTTTCCACAAGCACGGGTCCCAGAACATTACTGCTGGTACTTTTCTGTGGTAATCTGCTTGGCTCCTACCAGCCTGGAATATTTCCAGTGAACTATGGCACGACACCATGGTATTAGCAGTGCCCCCAGTACCAGTAGTGAAGCCATACACAATTTCCTTCTCAGGAATTTTATTTGGTAGATTGAGTGGCTGCCCAAATACATTAGTTTCTCTCAAAGGAGCTGAAGATACAGAGTGGCAGTAGGTGCAAGTTTCTCCAGCATGTTAAACATCAGAGGGAGAACGGCAGCACAGTGACTCAGTCGTTAGCACTGAAGCCTTGCAGCTCTAGGATACTGGGTTCAAATCCCAGCAAGGACAATATCTGCAAGGATTTTGTATGTTCTCCCCATCTTTGCGTGGGTTTCCCCCTCAGTAAAAAAAGCAGTCATACAGTGTCGAGGAACCTTCACACAGACTTTTCTTAGCCAGGGCTGCTTCTCGGCAGGGTTGGACAGGCCCACGAGAGAACCGGAGAATCCTCTGGTGGGCCCTGGCTTCTCCATCAGGAGTGTTCATAGCACAAACCTTGCTGCTGGTATGGGGCTCTTTAGCGGGGGAGAAAGGTGATCCCTTAGAATCAAATCCTCTGGTGGGCCCAATGTTCTTCAGTCTGACACTGCCTTGAATTTACAGAGTTGGACAATGGCCTGATATGCAATGCATTTTAAGAAATAACGTGAATAAGCAAAGCCACGGTTTAGGCTACTGAAGGTCATTAAGCGAAACTCATACAGCTTTCCCACTGACAGAGAAATGAAATGGTGATGCTAATTATGGCATCATTGCTGCTTACCATCTTGGTGGAGTCCTCAAAGTTTTGGAGGATGGTACAGATGTCAGACATCCATACCCACTCATCAGCTCTTATGAGCAGAAGCTGACCAGAATGCTGATGGGGGTGCTGAAGCTAGTACTCAACAACTGCCCTCTGCTGCTCACAAATCCTTCCCAACATCAGTAACATTGATTTCCAACATGTGGTGGCATCGCACAACAGTCACTGAGCTGGAAGCTGCAAACGCTGCTGAAGCACGGCAAGGGCAGCGGAAGCTATACCTGACTTTCTGAAATGGGCACACACGCGTTGTACTTCCACAAGAAGCTCTGGCATATCTGGGTAGGTTTTGAGAAACCGCTGAACCACTAAGTTGAGCACATTTTGTGCTCTCTTATTACTAATGTGTACCCCTGTATGGAGAACAATATCAGCACTGAAAAATTAAAAGATGAAGTATAGCCTGCTTTATATACCACGGTACTAAGAAAACCAATTTCGATTATATCTTGTGTACCCCTGTGCCAAAAATATCTGCACCAAAGAATTAATTTCAGTAGAGTAGAACTAGTATAATGGTGACTGACAACTCTTCCACTACAGCCAACAAGCAGATGGAGACCCAATCAGGATTCTCCAGATTTACAAAAATTTGTGCCAGAGACCAGCAAAGTGGCATTACTTTCACTACAGTAGACATAGTGTAATTAGGACCGACACCTCTTCCAGTACAGCCAACCCAGTAGATGGTGACTCAATCAGAAGTGTTTACATTTCCCTAAGTTAGGGCCTAACACCACCAAAGTGGCATCGATTTCACCAGTGTAGAAGTGGTATAATGGAGAGCAAAACCGCTTCCACTACAACCTACCCAATAGATAGAGACCCAATCAGGATTCTCCACATTTCCAAAAATGTGTGGCAGACTCCAGCAAAGTGGCATCAATTTTACTACAGTATAAATAGTGTAATTAGGATCGACACCTCTTCAAGTACAGCCAGCCCAGTAGATGGAGAGACTCAATCAGAAGTGTTTGCATTTCCCTAAATTAGGTAAATTAAGGCCTAACACCACCAAAGTGGCATAAATTTCACCAGAGTAGAAGTAGTTTAATGGAGACCGAAACCTCTTCCACTACAGCCAACATAATAGATGGAGACCCAATCAGGATTCTCCACATTTCCAAAAATTAGTGGCAGACACCAGCAAAGTGGCATTAATTTCACTACAGTAGAAATAGTGTAATTAGGACCAACACCTCTTACAGTACAGCCAACCCAGTAGATGGAAACTCAATCAGAAGTGTTTTCATTTCCCTATCTTAGGGCCTAACACGACCGAAGTGGCATCAATTTCACTAGAGTAGAAGTAGTATAATGGAGACCAAAACCTCTTCCAATACAGCCAACCCAATAAATCTAGACCCAATCAGGATTCTCCACATTTCCAAAAATAAGTGGCAGACACCAACAAAGTGGCATTAGTTTCACTACAGTAGAAATAATGTTATTAGGACAGACACCTCTTCCAGTACAGCCAACCCAGTAGATGGAGACTCAATCAGAAGTGTTTACGCTTCCATAAATTAGGGCCTAACACCAACAAAGTGGCATCAATTTCACTACTGTAGAAATTGTAGAATTAGGAATCAAAACCTCTTCCACTACGGCCAACCCAGCAGATGGAGACTCAATCAGGAGTGCACCATCCTCTCCAGTCGTTTACCACATGTCAGACTTGTACTCTATTGTGCAGATGCATGAGCTGGTATAAAAAATGTGTGAAAGGACTCACAGAAATTACTTTCTGCCACTTACACTACTGCTGCTGCTAATATTTTGGCGTTGAAGAACTGACGTGCCGGAGGTTGGAAGTGTAGATCTGCGCTGCACTCTGTGTGCATCACTACTGGCTTGGGGAAAACCTATCT
Organism: Phyllobates terribilis; assembly: GCF_046119375.1. Taxonomy (NCBI): domain Eukaryota; kingdom Metazoa; phylum Chordata; class Amphibia; order Anura; family Dendrobatidae; genus Phyllobates; species Phyllobates terribilis. Next base: position 756,241,458 of record NW_027362761.1, on the reverse strand, counting down.
TAAGGTTGTGTAAAAGCGTGTTTCGATACTCCAGCATTCGTGGGTCCCTTTCCAGGTTGGGAAGCATCTGGAAAAAATTATTTTTATAAGGTGGATCTAGCAGAGTGGCAACCCAGTAGTCAGCACTATTTCGAATCATACCTACGGTATACTGGGATCATGTGCAGCAAGAACGCACTCATATGTCAGGCTCTTTCATGAGGTTCAAGCCCATTCTGTGTTGGCGGCTGGGTAATTCTGATGCTTGTTTCCTTCGTCCCCTCCCGCCAAACACAAACAGAAAGGGGATGAATATTCTCTTCATGTTCTGATTGTTGCTCGCCCATCACCTCTTCCTCTTCCATTTGTTCCACGTCTTCACTAAAACCTTCATTGACAGTTTTTCTGGTATCACCAACCCCCTTCGATCACAGTGAACCACCCTCCCTTGGAACCCTGAGATGTCCTCTAGTGTATGACATTAGTAACAGAAGAAAGTGTGAATGGGGCCTGTATAACATAGGAGATATGCTATGAACAATTTCACACTGAGATGTCCCCTACTGTATCACATTAGTAACCTTTAATGGAAGAAGACAAATGCACAATGCAAAGCAGGCTAACTTCAATATGCATTGGATTTCAGAGGATTTAAAACAATTCTATACATGTATGGAAACAAATAGTTAAAACGCTTCTAGTCACAAAGTTGTTTTTGTTATTAATTCTCTTACTAATATACAGTATATTCTGACAGGCAACTTAAACATCAGGAGACGGTGAACATATGAGTACCCAGTCTAAATAAACAATGCGTCTTTGTATATGCCCAAAGACATTACCTCATGTTTTTGCTAGTAAAACTATTACTATTAAGGTGCACTTTAGAGAAGTTTAGCCCTCGAGGTGATTTATCAAGGCCGTACGGAAAGAAATAATCTATATCTAATTGTATTAAATTACTTAAGCCCAGACCTTTCCAGTCGACCAATAAGTATAAATTTTTTTAGAGAGTTTAGTAATGTACTTATTGTAGAATAGCTAAAAGAGGTAACACTAAATTGTGAATATGTAAGTTGTATCCCTGATCACAGCGTAGTGGACATGAAATTACTGATATTAAAAGGTAATTTCAAATCTCAGAGAGACAGAAAAGTCTGGGAATACAAACTAATGACAACCTTTGACACACTCAGTGCAGGAATGAATTTTATGTCATTTTGCATCAACTAAGGAATGTGCTTCTCAGACCTGTGGGGGCATCACAAAACTCGACCAAACTTCAATCACAGGACAAAAAAACTTTCACACTCCTTATCTATGAACTATTCCAATATTTACAGCCAAAACTGTTTATCACTCTCCCATAATGATAGTTCTGCTTCATGTCACTTGGTCTCATCTGTTGCATTATTTCTGTGTCTTATTGCGTATAAATATGTGACTCTTCAGATTTTGTGTTATTCTATGCCTGATGAAGAGACCAGAGTAGTCTTGAAAGTTTGCAATTTGCTACCATCTTTTCAGTTAGCCATTAAAAGGTATCAACCACTGAGGACTCTCAAATCTAAATATTTTTCAGAATAGTCGTAAATTTGTGTTAGTAGTACAGATAGAACAGTCACTAAAAGGCAATACGAAAATCACTCCTGAAGCCAGATAGAAAGGGGGAGAAGTTGACTCAATCTTTGCATTGTGTGCCTGTGCATGTCACACTAAGCATGGAGAACTGAAAGAGGGGAAGAGAACTGTCTGAGGACTTGAGAACCAAAATTGTTGAAAAATATCAACAATCTCAAAGTTACCAGTCCATGTCCAGAGATCTTGATGTTCCTTTGTCCAGGTTGCGCAACATAATCAAGACGTGTACAATCCATGGTAGTGTAGCTAATCTCCCTGGATATGGACGGCACAGAAAAATTTATGAAATATTGCAACGCACTATAGTCCAGATGGTGGATAAGCTGCCCCAATCAAGTTCCAAAGAAATTCAAGCTGTCCTGTAGGCTCAGGGTGCATCAGTGGCAGTGTGAACTATTTATCGACATTTGAATGAAATGAAACGCTATGGCAGGAGATTCAGGAGGACCCCACTGCTGACACAGAAACATAAAAAAGCTAGACTGCAGTTTGCCAAAATATATGTGAGTAAGCCAAAATCCTTCTGAGACAGATGAGACCAAGATAGAGCTTTTTGGTAAAGCACATCATTCTGCTGTTTACCAAAAATAGACGAAGAAAAAAACACAGTACCTACAATTAAACATGGTGCAGGTTCAAATATGTTTTGGGGTTGTTTTGCTGCCTCTGGAACTGAGTGCCTTGACTGTTAGCAAGCCATCATGAAATCTGAAGATTACCAAAGTATTTTGGGTCGCAATTTAGTGCCCAGTGTAAGAAAGTAGAATTTGCATTCTCAGTCATGGGTCTTCCAGCAGGATAATGACCCCAAACATACTTCAAGAAGCAGAAATGGATGGAAACAAAGTGCCGGTGAGTTCTTAAGTGGCCAGCAATGGGCCCGGATCTAAATCCCATTGAACATCTGTGGAGAGATCTTAAAATTGCTATTGGCAGAAGAAACCCTTCAAATATGAGAGACCTGGAGAAGTTTGCAAAAGAAGAGTGGTCCAACATTCCAGTTGAAAGGTGTAATAAGTTTGTTGATGGTTATAGGAAACAATTAATTGCATTTATTTATTCCAAAAGGTGTGCAACCAAATATTAAGGTGAGGGTGCCAACAATTTTTTCTGTCCCATTTTTGGGGTTTTGTGTGAAATTATGTCTAATTTGCCTTTTTTGTTCCCTGTTTTTTTGTGTTGTGTCAGGGATTCCAACCACAGCGACGACACCGGGGAGATCACACGATATCTCACCGTGCCGTCACTCTGTCCGTATTTCGTGCAGAGTCGCGAGCACGCAATCCAGACTACTCGCCGAGTAGGTATCGGTAAGCGACCAGTGAGCATATGGCGCCACACCTCTGCGTTCCAAAGCCTGGAATCCGTGTTTAACGCCCTCCGTACGGTCACTGTCAGCTTCACGATAGCCCAATTATTATTATTCTCTGCCACCACCGGCCGAGTTTGAAATATAATACAGGCCTGGCCTTACGCCTGCGTTTTGGCAGCGTATATGGCTTCAGGGAAGGGAACGATTACAGAACAAAAGGAACAGAACTATTAAATGTTATATTTAATCCAAAAGGGAGGCAGTGTTCAAGAAAAATATGTTCCAGTATGTTACAAAGGAGACATTAAAATACATAGGCAGTTACATAAAATAAACAGGATAAAAGAAGATAACTTACACTATACGATCGCTGAAACGATTCATTATAGGTGGAGGAGGGGCTCCCCAGTTGGATTATGCTGTTATCGAATAGGACCCGTTACTTATAATTCTTATTCCCCCCCGGCAATGAGCTCTTCTGTAATGTCCATGGGTTCTCTTATACCTAAGGGGAGATCTGGCCACACGCTCCCTGTGGTGACATCATGTGGGCCGGTCTGCAGCCTGTACATTTTTATTAAAATTGCTCATTTCTGCGATAACTCATCGCTCGTTGATCGCAGAAGCTTGCAAACTACGCTATTTTTTCCCTTATGATTTTATCTTCAGTTAGAGACCACACATCGCATAGTTGCAGTCAGCTATTCTGGTGTTTTTGTGCTACAGCTCTATGTAGCATTTTTCAGAGGCAGAAAAAATATCCCTATCATTCCCTCGCTGATTTTACCTCTAAAAATATGGGTCCCGTTATTGCCAAACGTATGGAACTCACAATATTTCATATTTCATATCGCAGTCGACCTGGCTATGGCCGGTGGCCAGGAATTGTTTGTGAGTGCCTTTGAACTTAACAAACCATTTCCTCTTTCCTCCAAACTCTGGCCTGGGAGAAGGTGTCAATCTATCTCAGGTGTGTGTTAAGAGGAAATACATTTGCATTTTAGTTAGCTTGTAACATAACATGGCTGGCATTTGTTTGTGTAAGGCCTCCCTCATGACTGTGTTAATTGGGGCTTTTGTGCTGAGTAAAAGGGGAATAAGGGAGGAATGGTCAATATTCTGTTAATATTTTCCTGACATTAATATTTCCCTGTAACCGTTTTTTCTCTCAAGTGTGACTGTGAATTGGTTGAGCTGAGATATACTGCAGTAACACCACCCTAATAGTAGCCTTTTTTAATTCTTAACATGCTGAAAGCAAGGTGAGTAATTTTAATACCTCAGTCCTATTTTTGCAACTGATATAAAATCCTGAATCCAAGGCTGAATCCAGAAATTTAAAAACAACTATTTGCCTCACACAGTAAAAAATAGTCCAATATTAGACTCTAAACCAAAAGAATAAACTGGAGTATAAAATGGTATACATAAAACATGTAGGAGCATGTTCACACTGGCCATTTAACAGACAAAACCTAAGATAGAAACAAAATGACATATACCCTGCTGTAAGTAAGTAAAAAGCAATAGTGCTCATAAATAGCATAGGGTACTTAGAAAACAATGTTTTTGATGTAAAAAAGCGTAAGTCACCCCACCAGTGCCAATTGGGACGGTCCTAACGTCTAGTATTAAAATCTTACTATGTGTCATAAATTACATCAATGTGAATAAGGGCCGAGCGGGACTGGGACCCAACTGTGGACACCCAGCAATGGGAAGCTTAAAAGAAACGGAGGCCACACCCTTGCATGCACTGAGTGCAGAAACCTAAAGCAAAACTGAAAGAAAGGAACTAGATTATAAGTTGGCATGAACATAATGAACAAAATGAACATATATCCTGCTATAAGTAACTAAAAAGCAATAGTGCATATAAATTACATAAGATACTTAGTAAACAATATTAGACTCATACACACGCCATCTGAATGCAACAGCCTGTTATAGGTGCTTGCTTGTCGGACGTGTATCTTCCTACCTTTTCTTGTCCTGTCCTATTTTGTAAAGGTATGTGTCATGGAAAAAAATTAAAAACCATCAGACATCTCCAGGAGGAGAAGGAGTTGACAATTTAAACTCCTTTTAGAAGTAGGCCTTTACATGAAACATATGGGAAGGTGAGACAAAATCATTAAACAAGGGAATTGCAAAGACCTCCTGCAGTGGACAGGTAATTACTAGGAATGAGCAAACCCGAACGGTAAAGTTCGGGGTTCGTACCAGACAGCTAGTGTCCAATGCTGAACCCCGAACATTGACTTTTAAATGGAAGTCTGTGTTACTGTTTGTTTAGGTTCGCCAGCCGAATAAAGCTTGTTGAAAGGCTGCATTGCAACCAATCAACAAGTTTTAAAGCTGTGGGCACTTCCAGCCCCATCACAGCCGTGCCAAGTATTGGCATGGCTGTGATTGATCAGCACACCACATGACCTGGCTTGCATAACCGTGTTAAGAAAATTAAATAATTAAAAAAAATGACTTGCAGGACCCCATATTTTTTATAACCAGCCAAGGGAAAACAGACAGCTGTGAGCTGTTCTTATTATGCTGGGAAGGGGCCAATATCCATGGACCTTCCCAGCTTATTAATATCAGCCTGCAGCTGTCTGCTTGGTCTTCACTGGCCATTAAAAATGGGGGGACCCCAAAAAGCGATGTGGGGCCCCCCTATTTTTAATAACCAGCAAAGGCAAAGCAAACAGCTGTGGACTGATATTAATAGGCTGGGAAGCTCCATGGATATTGGCCCCTTTCCAGCCTATTAAGACCAGCCCTCAGCTACCCCAGAAATTGCGTATACATTACAGTGGCTTGCAAAAGTATTCACCACCATTTGTTTTTTAGCTGTGCCGTTACATTACAACCTGTGTTTAAATATTTTTGTAATCTGATTTGTGTGTGTTGCATCAGCACTAAATAGTCTAAGTTGGTGAAGTGAATTGAGAAAAATACAGGCATAAATTAAATTTATGGGATTAAAGAACTAAAAATTGCCATGTGCATATGTATTCACCCCTTTAACTTTGAAGACCCTACAAATTCTGGTGCAAGCAATTATCTTCACATGCTTAGTGAAAGGAAGTCCACCTGTGTGCAACATAAATGTCACATGTCAGTATATACATGCCTTTTCTGAAAGGCCACAGAGGCTGCAAGAACAATAAGCAAGAGACATCACTAGCCAACCAACACCATGTATACCAAGAAGATCTCCAAATAAGTAAGGAACAAAGTTGTTGAGAAGTACAAGTCAATGTTGGGTTCTAAAAAAATTTCCCAGTCTCTGTTGATCCCCGAAGCACAATCAAATTCATTATCATCAAATGGAAAGAACATGGTACCACAACCAACCTGCAGAGTTCCCAAGAGACTGGAGTATCTGTCCATATGACCACAATAAGCCATACACTCCATTGAAGAGTGGGCAGAAAAAAGTCTATACTTACACACAAAAATTGTAAGGCTTGTTTTGAGTTTGCCAAAAGACATGTGGGAGACTTTCCAAGTGTATGGAGGAAGGTTCTGTGGTCAGATCAGACCAAAATTTAACTTTTTGGCCACCAAGGTAAACGCTATGTCTGGCGCCAAACCAACACAGCTCATCACCCCAAGAACACCATCCCCACAGTGAAACATGGCGGTTGTAGCATCATGCTGTGGGAATGTTTTTCAGCAGTAGGTACAGGGAAAATGGCCAGAGTTGAGGGGAAGATGAATAGTGTGAAATACAGGGAATTTCTTGAGCAAAACTTGTTTCAGTTTGTCAGTGATTTGAGACTGGGATGGAGGTTAACCTTCCTACAAGACAATAACCTAAAGCATACTACAGTACTAAAGCAACACTCCAGCGGATTAAGGAGAAATGTGTAAATGTTTTGGAGTGGCCTAGTCAAAGCTCAGCCTTCAATTCAATGGGGAACCTGTGGTTAGACTTAAAAATTGCTGTTCACTAGAGAAAGCCATCTAACTTGAAGAAGCTGGAGCAGCTTTGGTTTAAGGAATGGGCAAGAATCCCAGTGGCAAGATGTTGAAAGCTCATAGAGACTTATCCAAAGCGACTTGCAGCTGTAATTGCCACAAAAGGAGGTTCTACAAAGTACTGCCTTTAGAGGGGTGAATAGTTCTGCACACTGAAGTTTTCAGTTATTTTGTTCTATTTGTTATTTACATGAACTGATGCAAACCCTGGAAAAAAAACTGCGAAATTCCAGGTTGTGAAACAGCAAGCCACTGTACATGTGCAAAGTCTGCCGCTTAGCCTCGGCTCTTCCTGATTGCCCTGGTGCATTGGCAATGGGGGTTATGGTTTTGGGGTTGATGTCAGCAGCTGGCACTGACATCAAGCCCAGGGGTTTTCAATGGTGAGGCATCTGTCAGGCACCCCCATTACTAACCCAGTAGTCAAAAAAAATAAACTCACGCACAAAAGTTCTTTATTTGAAAAAAAAACTTCCCAACAATTTCCCTCTTTCACCCATTTATTAAAAAAGAAAAGAAAAAAACCCACAGCAGTCTGCTATAGTCCACATCAAGGTCCCACGATAATCCCTTTTTCTGTGATTCAGTGTATGGAGGCCCATTCAGAGAACAAAGCTCCATAGACTGGCGCAGCAGCCGCTGCTGGGTCTCTCGCTGCACTCAACTAGCCCCAGTAGCTGTGAACTGAGGTCATGTCAGTAAAGTTACCTCAGTTCACAGGTTTCAGGTCTCACAAGGGCAGCATGAGAGCTGAAATGATGAGCGATGTTAACAGTGAGAGAAGTGGAGAAACTGCATTTGTCCAAAGAACGAAGCATCCTGCATTGAAAGGGTTTGTATGAATCTGCAGCTAGACGGTTCGCAACATGCAATCACTCACATCGCCCTGGGGCCACTAGAATCTCACCAATTAAATAGCGGTCTGATAGATGGTGCGAACCGGGTCATCTTTGGTCTCTATGTAAAGGTAAAATCACTATAAAAAATACAACATCAATAACAAGTGTCTGCGACCTTCAGGAGTTTAGATATCTTAAATGTTGGGTATCTCATAAAGTTCTAAAAATCCCAAAATCTGACCCACATGAGATCATCAAGGGGAGATGTGTGTGTACTGACGCGTCCCCTGGGGCCATGGGATACTCGGAAACTGGGCAGGTCAGTGCTGGGGATGTCACCGTGGCAGTGACCCGGTCCATGGCCCCGGGAGGTCAAATAAAGTGAAAAGTCAATTGGGGAAATAAAGTTTTTGGGATAATGTTCGTGACGCCACCTGTGGTATGCGGCTAGGTGGGGCCGCCTCTGCGGTGCAGATCCACTGGGGCTGATGGTGACGCAGCAGAGTTGGTCCAGCTTTCCACGGGCAGAGCTAAGCCCCAGGGCAGTGCAGATTATTTAATGAGATATATGTTGACAGCAGGGACAGTGTAGTGCATGGCTGGTGACGCTGTAATTAGCCGAGGACACAGTGGGGTGCAGTCTTCAGGCTTTACTTTTCTGCGGCCTGATCCCTCCAAGTCAGCTTGAATTTGGGTGCACGGGTGGCCTCTGCACTTGCCGTGCCCCTGGGATCCCTTCTGTCTCGCTGGAGCCCTCCTCTCTGCTCCGGTTCCTCTCCTCACTTTCTCAACTCAGCTCCTGCTCCCAGGACTGGAGCCAGGAAGATGGACCCTGCTCCCCTGAGCAGCACTGGACTGAACTCCAACTCCCAACTCCTTCTAGAACTTTCTACCCTTCTTTATATACTCCTACCCTCTGTGCTCCACTGAACTTCTTCCTCCACCCACACCCACTACTTGGTTCCCTCTCTTTTGGTTCCCCCCCTTCCAGCCAGGGACAGGGCTCAGCAGTGACCAAGTGCATCTTGCCCCGCCTGCTGGTCTGGAGTGGTATAGTGTTGGATGTGAGTGTGTGGGTCCCAGGTAGTACTCCCTCCTTACCTGAGAGTGGGGTACCACACCTCTGGATGAGATGCAGTACCTCTGTGGCAACTGGACCCGCAGGGGCGCCACATTACCTTAGGAGCTGATAAAAAGCAGAATCTGGGTTCTCTGGAGCTGATGGTGATTAAGCAGAGTTGGTTCAGTTCTCCACAGGCAGAGCTTAGCTCCAGGGCAGGATATAGTAATCCTATGAGGTAGATGTTGGTGCTGTGTAGTGCAGTGCTGGTGATGGCGCAGCAATTATTCAAGGACACAGTGGGGTGCAGTCTTCAGGTTTTACTCACAGTTGTTAAGTTCCTAAGGTTACACTTTCCGGATTATAACTGCCCACGTCATCCTGTGTTCACCAAGGAAGGGGTTCAGCAGCTCTCAAGTATTTCAGGAGTACTTAAACGGGACCCCGTTTTATGTACCTTTCCCAGTCGTCTTACTGCACTGGCTCTCGTCCTCCTGCCCTGTGCCTCACTTGGGGTCCTCGGCTCGATCAACACCTCAACCCCCTCAAGTTGTCGGTGGGTGTTAAGGGGTAAGGAAATGACTGTCTCTTTTTCAGCGGGCAAAGTAATCCGGGTACGGCGTGGCACCGTAATGGCGGCTAGGGGAAGTTGTTTCTCTGCCATCTGTTGAAGTCCAACGGTCCGGATTACGCGCTGGAACGCCAGACGAGTCGGCTTATGTTTGGTGACTTTCTGCCAGTATTTGGGTCCTTTTCTTGTCAACAGCATAAGATCCAGGTCTTTCAAGATGTTCATTCCAACTATCACTGGGGTCTCGGAGCCGAAACCTTCCTTGACGATGACGATCCCTCGTTTCCCTAAGTCCTGTCCACAGGCCTTTGTGTCCATCCAAGCAACTCTGGTCACTGAAATGGGTAGATTATTAGCCGCAATAATCTTAATGGCGGTGTCTGGGTCACAAGCAGTTCTTAGTTTGAGGTAATTTTCGGAAAACTGTTCAGAGATCGTGGTCACTTGTGACCCAGTGTCCATCAGTCCCTGTACGGCAATTCCTTCCAGGACAACTTCAAGTGTCGGGCTACTCGAGGCAAGAGCACTCCGCCGTCGGCTGTTTTTCCACACCCCTCTCTTTGGCCTCCCCTGCTGTGCGGGCCTCAACTGCAGGGGTGTCTAGTTTAACGGCGGCCATAGTGGTGAGGCCCGGCGTGGTAGCTCTGCTTGTGGATATGGCTGGGGTTCCATTCGCTGGTCTGATCGAAATTTCCTTCGCTGGGGTGACTGAGGGTTTGTTCGTTGGTGCGACGGAGGTTTTTGCGGAGGGAAGTGTTGAGGACAACGATTTGCCCTATGGCGAGGATCAACGCAGGACCAACACTGTCCCACGGGACGGCTAGGCTGTCTTCGCTGGTCTCCCTGTCGGTCTAATGTTAACTGTAATATCTGTTTCTGTAAGTCTGCTACCATCTGTTTCAGGTCTTCCGTGTCACTGTTCGGATTTTTAATGTCAGATATGGATCTGCACGCAGCACCTTGAATCCCCACATCCATGACGGGTCCCCTTGAACGTTCTATGGCTTCCTGTTTGACTTCAGCAAAAGTAAGAGTCGGCATCATCCGGATCAAGTCCTGTAACGTGCAGTTAAGATACTGGTCTCTCAGTCCTATTACAAATTGGTCTCTCAGTACCAGGTCACGAGGAGCCATACCAGCTAGTTGTTCCCCTTTTCCACAGGCTTGTTCAAGGAGTACCTGAAGGGCGTTCGCATATTGGGGAATATGCTCCTATTCAAGCTGCGTCCGTCTAATGAACATGTGTCGCAGTGTTCCCAGGTATGTGGTCGGCCCATAGGTGTTCTCCAGCACCCGCACCAAATCATCCACTGTACGCTGGCCCCTGACCGTCTCCAGTCTGACTGTCGTCCATGCCTCCCCTTCTAGCGTCAGTACCGCCATTTCTGCCAAGGTCTTAGGGTCAATATTATACATTTCCCCCAGTATCCGGACTTCTTCCGCCCACTCTGGTACAGGGTAGTTTCGTCCGCCAAATTTCCTGACCTGATTCACAATAGACACCGGCGGGGCTTTTTGACTGTGCACGTGGCCTGGGTGGGAATCTTGCTGGTCACAGATCCTGCCGACTTCCCCAGATGAAGTGACTGCGGGCAAGGCCGCGCGTTGATATCCATGATCTGGCCCAGCAAGATCCCCACACACAGACTCTACCTTGATAACCGTATCTTTACTTGTATACATTTTTAACACAGCAGAACACAGTAAATGACAACAGTAAATGTTCACAGCAATAACGTGTACTTATAAGCTGACCCTCACTGTCCCTACTCACACGTTACCAGTCCTTTACTCCAGAAGGATGTGTCCCCCGTCGCAGGCCTGTCTGTCTTTGCAGGAAGGCATCCCAGCCGAAGAAAACAGGAACAGCAGACTTCGCTGAAAGGAAGGAATACTTCGGCCTCTCACCAGAGGTCCCGCTTACAGTCTGTCTGATCCGGGTAGTAGCTCTTCTGGATTCCCTTATGTGGTTCACACTCCAGTAGCGGGGAGTGTAACAGCTGAATCCTTCAGCAGTGCAGAAGCTGGGGAAAACTCTGAGGATAAGGTGTCAGATAACAGAAACCACGTTGAGAGTATCCTCTACGGCACACACGAGGACCTGCACACCGTCCTGGTTCCTTTCACAGACCACCTCAGACTCTCCTCGCGCTTTTTTTTTTTTTATTTTGCTCACGTGACTCTCCAGGGAGGGACACAGGAGACTCAGTCTTTTTCTCTGTCATCACATCCTGCGCAGGTGCAACCTCTGGCCACAAGGTGGCAACACCATCCTGCGTTATCGTTTCTGTCACAGGCTCTATCTCAATTATCACAGAACAGCCAGAGCCTGCCAGCTCACTACACTCTCCCTCAGGAGCAATCTCGCCCTTCCCTAATGAAGTGGTGTTGTGTTGGATGTGGGTGTGTGGGTCCAGGGTAGTGCTCCCCCCTTACCTGAGAGTGGGCTTCGACACCTCTGGATGAGATGCAGTACCTCTGTGGCAACTGGACCCGCAGGGGCGCCACACTACACCACACAGGAGCGCTGACATCCTCAATATACTACACCACACAGGAGAGCCAACAGTTCCTCTATATACTACACCACACAGGAGACCTGGTAGATCCTCTATATACTAAACCACACAGGAGAGCTGACAGATCCTCTATATACTACACCACACAGGAGCGCTGACATCCTCTATATACTACACCACACAGGAGAGCCAACAGTTCCTCTATATACTACACAACACAGGAGACCTGGTAGATCCTCTATATACTACACCACACAGGAGAGCTGACAGATCCTCTATATACTATATCACACAGGAGAGCTGACAGTTCCTCTATATACTACACCACACAGGAGAGGTGAAACATCCTCTAAATACTACACCACACAGGAGAGCTGACAGATCCTCTATATACTACACCACACAAGAGAGCTGACAGATCCTCTATACACTACACCACACAGGAGAGCTGACAGATCCTCTATACACTACACCACACAGGAGAGCTGACAGATGCTCTATATCCTACACCACACAGGAGAGCTGACAGATCCTCTATATACTGCACCACACAGGAGAGCTGACAGATCCTCTATATACCCAACCACACAGGAGAGCTGACAGATCCTCTATATACTACATCACACAGGAGAGCTGACAGTTCCTCTATATACTACACCACACAGGAGAGCTGACAGATCCTCTGTATACTACACCACACAGGAGAGCTGACAGATCCTATATATACCACACCACACAGGAGAGCTGACAGATCCTCTATATACTACACCACACAGCAGAGCTGACAGATCCTCTATATACTACACCACACAGGAGAGCTGACAGATCCTCTATATACTACACCACACAGGAGAGCTGACACATCCTCCATATACTATACCACACAGGAGAGCTGACAGATCCTCTATATACTACACCACACAGAAGAGCCGACAGATCCTCTATATACTGCACCACACAGGAGAGCTGACAGATCCTCTATATACTACACCACACAGGAGAGCTGACAGATCCTCTATATACTACACCACACAGCAGAGCTGACAGATCCTCTATATACTACACCACACAGGAGAGCTGACAGTTCCTCTATATACTACATCACACAGGAGAACTGACAGTTCTTCTATATACTACACCACACAGGAGAGCTGACAGATCCTCTGTATACTACACCACACAGGAGAGCTGACAGATCCTCTATATACTATACCACACAAGAGAGCTGACAGATCCTCTATATACCACACCACACAGGAGACCTGACAGATCCTCTATATACTACACCACACAGGAGAGCTGACAGTTCCTCTATATACTACACCACACAGGAGAGCTGACAGTTCCTCTATTTACTACACCACACAGGAGAGCTGACAGATCCTCTTTATACTACACCACACAAGAGAGCTGACAGATCCTCTGTATACTGCACCACAAAGGAGAGCTGACAGATCCTCTATATACTGTACCACACAGGAGAGCTGACAGATCCTCTATATACCACACCACACAGAAGAGCTGACAGATCCTCTATGTACTACATCACACAGGAGAGCTGACAGATCCTCTGTATACTACACCACACAAGAGAGCTGACAGATCCTCTATATACCACACCACACAGGAGAGCTGACAGATCCTCTATACACTACACCACACAGGAGAGCCGACAGATCCTCTATACACTACACCACACAGGAGAGCAGACAGATCCTCTATATACCACACCACACAGGAGAGCTGACAGATCCTCTATATATTACACCACACAGGAGAGCTGACAGATCCTCTATACACTACACCACACAGGAGAGCAGACAGATCCTCTATACACTACACCACACAGGAGAGCTGACAGATCCTCTATATACTACACCACACAGGAGAGCTGACAGATCCTCTATATATTACAACACACAGGAGAGCAGACAGATCCTCTATACACTACACCACACAGGAGAGCAGACAGATCCTCTATACACTACACCACACAGGAGAGCAGACAGATCCTCTATACACTACACCACACAGGAGAGCAGACAGATCCTCTATACACTACACCACACAGGAGAGCTGACAGATCCTCTATATACTACACCACACAAGATAGATCCTCTATACACTACACCACACAGAAGAGCCGACAGATCCTCTATACACTACTCCACACAGGAGAGCAGACAGATCCTCTATATACTACACCACACAAGAGAGCTGACAGATCCTCTATATACTACACCACACAGCAGAGCCGACAGATCCTCTATATACTACACCACACAGGAGAGTAGACAGAGCCTCTATATACTGCACCACTCAGGAGAGCTGACAGATCCTCTATATACTACACCACACAGGAGAGCAGGCAGAGCCTCTATATACTGCACCACACAGTAGAGCTGAAAGATCCTCTATATACTACACCACACAGGAGAGCTGACAGATCCTCTATATACTACACCACACAGGAGAGCAGACAGATCCTCTATATACTACACCACACAGGAGAGCAGACAGATCCTCTATATACTGCACCACACAGGACAGCTGACAGTTCCTCTATATACTGCAACACACAGGAGAGCTGACAGATCCTCTATATACTACACCACACAGGAGAGCTGACAGATCCTCTATATACTGCACCACACAGGAGAGCTGACAGATCCTCTATATACTACACCACACAGGAGAACTGACAGATCCTCTATATACTGCACCACACAGGAGAGCAGACAGATCCTCTGTATACTACACCACTCAGTAGAGCTGACAGATCCGCTATATACTACACCACACAGGAGAGCTGAGAGATCCTCTATATAGTGCACCACACGGGAGAGCTGACAGATCCTCTATATACTACACCACACAGGAGAGCTGACAGATCATCTATATACTACACCACACAGGAGAGCAGACAGATCCTCTATATACTGCACCACTCAGGAGAGCTGACAGATCCTCTATATACTGCACCACACAGGAGAGCTGAGAGATTCTCTATATACTACACCACACAGGAGAGCTGACAGATCCTCTATATACTGCACCACACAGAAGGGCCAACAGATCCTCTATACACTACACCACACAAGAGAGCTGACAGATCCTCTATATACTAAACCACACAGGAGAGCTGATAGATAATCTATATACTACACCACACAGGAGAGAGCTGACAGATCCTCTCTATACAACACCACACAAGAGAGCTGACAGATCCTCTATATACAACACCACACAGGAGAGCTGACAGATCTTCTATATACTACACCACACAGGAGAGCTGACAGATCCTCTATATACTACACCACACAGAAGAGCTGGCAGATTCTCTATATACTACACCACACAGGAGAGCTGACAGATCCTGTATATACTACACCACACAGGAGAGCTGACAGATCCTCTATATACTACACCACACAGGAGAGTTGACAGATCCTCTATATACTACACCACACAGGAGAGCTGACAGATCATCTATACACTACACCACACAGGAGAGCTGACAGATCCTCTATATACTACACCACACAAGAGAGCTGACAGATCCTCTATATACTACACCACACAGGAGAGCTGACAGATCCTCTATATTCTACACCACACAGGAGAGCTGACAGATCCTCTATATACTACACCACACAGGAGAGCTGACAGATCCTCTATATACTACACCACACAGGAGAGCTGACAGATCCTCTATATACTACACCACACAGGAGAGCTGACAGATCCTCTATATACTACACCACACAGGACAGCTGACAGATCCTCTATATACTACACCACACAGGAGAGCTGACAGATCCTCTATATACTACACCACACAGGCGAGCTGACAGATCCTCTATATACTACACCACACAGGAAAGCTGACAGATCCTCTATATACTACACCACACAGGAGAGCTGACAGATCATCTATATACTACACCACACAGGAGAGCTGATAGATCCTCTATATACTACACCACACAGGAGAGCTGACAGATCCTCTATATACTACACCGCACAGGAGAGCCGACAGATCCTCTATATACTACACCACACAGGAGAGCAGACTGATCCTCTATATACTACACCACACAGGAGAGCTGACAGATCCTCTATATACTACACCACACAGGAGAGCTGACAGATCTTCTATACACTACACCACACAGGAGGGCAGACGGATCCTCTATATACTACACCACACAAGAGAGCTGACAGATCCTCTATATACTGTACCACACAGGAGAGCTGACAGATCCTCTATATACCACACCACACAGAAGAGCTGACAGATCCTCTATGTACTACATCACACAGGAGAGCTGACAGATCCTCTGTATACTACACCACACAAGAGAGCTGACAGATCCTCTATATACCACACCACACAGGAGAGCTGACAGATCCTCTATACACTACACCACACAGGAGAGCCGACAGATCCTCTATACACTACACCACACAGGAGAGCAGACAGATCCTCTATATACCACACCACACAGGAGAGCTGACAGATCCTCTATATATTACACCACACAGGAGAGCTGACAGATCCTCTATACACTACACCACACAGGAGAGCAGACAGATCCTCTATACACTACACCACACAGGAGAGCTGACAGATCCTCTATATACTACACCACACAGGAGAGCTGACAGATCCTCTATATATTACAACACACAGGAGAGCAGACAGATCCTCTATACACTACACCACACAGGAGAGCAGACAGATCCTCTATACACTACACCACACAGGAGAGCAGACAGATCCTCTATACACTACACCACACAGGAGAGCAGACAGATCCTCTATACACTACACCACACAGGAGAGCTGACAGATCCTCTATATACTACACCACACAAGATAGATCCTCTATACACTACACCACACAGAAGAGCCGACAGATCCTCTATACACTACTCCACACAGGAGAGCAGACAGATCCTCTATATACTACACCACACAAGAGAGCTGACAGATCCTCTATATACTACACCACACAGCAGAGCCGACAGATCCTCTATATACTACACCACACAGGAGAGTAGACAGAGCCTCTATATACTGCACCACTCAGGAGAGCTGACAGATCCTCTATATACTACACCACACAGGAGAGCAGGCAGAGCCTCTATATACTGCACCACACAGTAGAGCTGAAAGATCCTCTATATACTACACCACACAGGAGAGCTGACAGATCCTCTATATACTACACCACACAGGAGAGCAGACAGATCCTCTATATACTACACCACACAGGAGAGCAGACAGATCCTCTATATACTGCACCACACAGGACAGCTGACAGTTCCTCTATATACTGCAACACACAGGAGAGCTGACAGATCCTCTATATACTACACCACACAGGAGAGCTGACAGATCCTCTATATACTGCACCACACAGGAGAGCTGACAGATCCTCTATATACTACACCACACAGGAGAACTGACAGATCCTCTATATACTGCACCACACAGGAGAGCAGACAGATCCTCTGTATACTACACCACTCAGTAGAGCTGACAGATCCGCTATATACTACACCACACAGGAGAGCTGAGAGATCCTCTATATAGTGCACCACACGGGAGAGCTGACAGATCCTCTATATACTACACCACACAGGAGAGCTGACAGATCATCTATATACTACACCACACAGGAGAGCAGACAGATCCTCTATATACTGCACCACTCAGGAGAGCTGACAGATCCTCTATATACTGCACCACACAGGAGAGCTGAGAGATTCTCTATATACTACACCACACAGGAGAGCTGACAGATCCTCTATATACTGCACCACACAGAAGGGCCAACAGATCCTCTATACACTACACCACACAAGAGAGCTGACAGATCCTCTATATACTAAACCACACAGGAGAGCTGATAGATAATCTATATACTACACCACACAGGAGAGAGCTGACAGATCCTCTCTATACAACACCACACAAGAGAGCTGACAGATCCTCTATATACAACACCACACAGGAGAGCTGACAGATCTTCTATATACTACACCACACAGGAGAGCTGACAGATCCTCTATATACTACACCACACAGAAGAGCTGGCAGATTCTCTATATACTACACCACACAGGAGAGCTGACAGATCCTGTATATACTACACCACACAGGAGAGCTGACAGATCCTCTATATACTACACCACACAGGAGAGTTGACAGATCCTCTATATACTACACCACACAGGAGAGCTGACAGATCATCTATACACTACACCACACAGGAGAGCTGACAGATCCTCTATATACTACACCACACAAGAGAGCTGACAGATCCTCTATATACTACACCACACAGGAGAGCTGACAGATCCTCTATATTCTACACCACACAGGAGAGCTGACAGATCCTCTATATACTACACCACACAGGAGAGCTGACAGATCCTCTATATACTACACCACACAGGAGAGCTGACAGATCCTCTATATACTACACCACACAGGAGAGCTGACAGATCCTCTATATACTACACCACACAGGACAGCTGACAGATCCTCTATATACTACACCACACAGGAGAGCTGACAGATCCTCTATATACTACACCACACAGGCGAGCTGACAGATCCTCTATATACTACACCACACAGGAAAGCTGACAGATCCTCTATATACTACACCACACAGGAGAGCTGACAGATCATCTATATACTACACCACACAGGAGAGCTGATAGATCCTCTATATACTACACCACACAGGAGAGCTGACAGATCCTCTATATACTACACCGCACAGGAGAGCCGACAGATCCTCTATATACTACACTGCACAGGAGAGCAGACTGATCCTCTATATACTACACCACACAGGAGAGCTGACAGATCCTCTATATACTACACCACACAGGAGAGCTGACAGATCTTCTATACACTACACCACACAGGAGGGCAGACGGATCCTCTATATACTACACCACACAAGAGAGCTGACAGATCCTCTATATACTACACCACACAGGAGAGCTGACAGATCCTCTATATACTACACCACACCGGAGAGCTGACAGTTCCTCTATATACTACACCA
This sequence comes from Phyllobates terribilis, assembly GCF_046119375.1. Classification (NCBI taxonomy): domain Eukaryota; kingdom Metazoa; phylum Chordata; class Amphibia; order Anura; family Dendrobatidae; genus Phyllobates; species Phyllobates terribilis. The sequence continues at coordinate 756,222,468 of NW_027362761.1, read as the reverse complement.
CACAGGAGAGCTGACATATCCTCTATATACTACACTACACAGCAGAGCTGACAGATCCTCTATATACTACACTACACAGCAGAGCTGACAGATCTTCTATTTACTGCACCACACAGGAGAGCTGACATATCCTCTTTATACTACACCACACAAGAGAGCTGACAGATCCTCTGTATACTGCACCACAAAGGAGAGCTGACAGATGATCTATATACTGCACCAAACAGGAGAGCTGACAGATCCTCTATATACCACACCACACAGGAGAGCTGACAGATCCTCTATATACTACATCACACAGGAGAGCTGACAGATCCTCTGTATACTACGCCACACATTAGAGCTGACAGATCCTCTATATACCACACCACACAGGAGAGCTGACAGATCCTCTATACACTACACCACACAGGAGAGCTGACAGATCCTCTATACACTACATCACACAGGAGAGCAGACAGATCCTCTATATACTACACCACACAGGAGAGCTGACAGATCCTCTATATACTACACCACACAGGAGAGCAGACAGATCCTCTATACACTACACCACACAGGAGAGCTGACAGATCCTCTATATACTACACCACACAGGAGAGCAGACAGATCCTCTATACACTACACCACACAGAAGAGCCGACAGATCCTCTATACACTACTCCACACAGGAGAGCAGACAGATCCTCTATATACTACACCACACAAGAGAGCTGACAGATCCTCTATATACTACACCAAACAGGAGAGCTGACAGATTCTCTATATACTACACCACACAGCAGAGCCGACAGATCCTCTATATACTACACCACACAGGAGAGTAGACAGAGCCTCTATATACTGCACCACACAGGAGAGCTGACAGATCCTCTATATACTACACCACACAGGAGAGCAGACAGATCCTCTCTATACTACACCACACAGGAGAGCTGACAGATCCTCTATATACTACACACACAGGAGAGCTGACAGATCCGCTATATACTGCACCACACAGGAGAGCTGACAGATCCTCTATACACTACACCACACAGGACAGATCCTCTATATACTACACCACACAGGAGAGCTGACAGTTCCTCTATATAGTATACCACACAGGAGAGCTGACAGATCATCTATACACTACACCACACAGGAGAGCTGACAGATCATCTATACACTACACCACACAGGAGAGCTGACAGATCCTCTATATACTACACCACACAGGAGAACTGACAGATCCTCTATATACTACACCACACAGGAGAGCTGACAGATCCTCTATATACTACACCACACAGGAGAACTGACAGATCCTCTATATACCACACCGCACAGTAGAGCTGACAGAGCCTCTATATACTGCACCACACAGTAGAGCTGACAGAGCCTCTATATACTGCACCGCACAGTAAAGCTGACAGAGCCTCTATATACTGCACCACACAGTAGAGCTGACAGATCCTCTATATACCACACCGCACAGTAAAGCTGACAGAGACTCTATATACTACACCACACAGGAGAGCTGACAGATCCTGTATATACTACACCACACAGGAGAGCTGACAGATCCTCTATATACTACACCACACAGGAGAGCTGACAGATCCTCTATATACTACACCACACAGGAGAGCTGACAGATCATCTATACACTACACCACACAGGAGAGCTGACAGATCCTCTATATACTACACCACACAAGAGAGCTGACAGAACCTCTATATAATACACCACACAGGAGAGCTGACAGATCCTCTATATTCTACACCACACAGGAGAGCTGACAGATCCTCTATATACTACACCACACAGGAGAGCTGACAGATCCTCTATATACTACACCACACAGGAGAGCTGACAGATCCTCTATATACTACACCACACAGGAGAGCTGACAGATCCTCTATATACTACACCACACAAGACAGCTGACAGATCCTCTATATACTACACCACACAGGAGAGCTGACAGATCCTCTATATACTACACCACACAGGCGAGCTGACAGATCCTCTATATACTACACCACACAGGAAAGCTGACAGATCCTCTATATACTACACCACACAGGAGAGCTGACAGATCCTCTATATACTACACCACACAGGAGAGCTGATAGATCCTCTATATACTACACCACACAGGAGAGCTGACAGATCCTCTATATACTACACCACACAGGAGAGCCGACAGATCCTCTATATACTACACCGCACAGGAGAGCAGACTGATCCTCTATATACTACACCACACAGGAGAGCTGACAGATCCTCTATATACTAAACCACACAGGAGAGCTGACAGATCTTCTATACACTACACCACACAGGAGAGCAGACAGATCCTCTATACACTACACCACACAAGAGAGCTGACAGATCCTCTATATACCACACCACACAGGAGAGCTGACTGATCCTCTATATACTACACCACACAGGAGAGCTGACAGATCTTCTATACACTACACCACACAGGAGAGCAGACAGATCCTCTATACACTACACCACACAAGAGAGCTGACAGATCCTCTATATACCACACCACACAGGAGAGCTGACTGATCCTCTATATACTACACCACACAGGAGAGCTGACAGATCCTCTATATACTACACTACACAGCAGAGCTGACAGATCTTCAATTTACTGCACCACACAGGAGAGCTGACAGATCCTCTTTATACTACACCACACAAGAGAGCTGACAGATCCTCTGTATACTGCACCACAAAGGAGAGCTGACAGATAATCTATATACTGCACCACACAGGAGAGCTGACAGATCCTCTATATACCACACCACACAGGAGAGCTGACAGATCCTCCATATACCACACCACACAGGAGAGCTGACAGATCCTATATATACCACACCACACAGGAGAGCAGACAGATCCTCTATACACTACACCACACAGGAGAGCAGACAGATCCTCTATATACTACACCACACAGGAGAGCTGACAGATCCTCTATATACTACACCACACAGGAGAGCAGACAGATCCTCTATACACTACACCACACAGGAGAGCAGACAGATCCTCTATACACTACACCACACAGAAGAGCCGACACATCCTCTATACACTACTCCACACAGGAGAGCAGACAGATCCTCTATATACTACACCACACAGGAGAGCTGACAGATTCTCTATATACTACACCACACAGCAGAGCCGACAGATCCTCTATATACTACACCACACAGGAGAGTAGACAGAGCCTCTATATACTGCACCACACAGGAGAGCTGACAGATCCTCTATATACTACACCACACAGGAGAGCTGACAGATCCTCTATATACTACACCACACAGGAGAGCTGACAGTTCCTCTATATACTGCAACACACAGGAGAGCTGACAGATCCTCTATATACTACACCACATAGGAGAGCTGACAGATCCTCTATATACTGCACCACACAGGAGAGCAGACAGATCCTCTATATACTACACCACATAGGAGAGCTGACCTTCTATATACTACACCACACAGGAGAGTAGACAGAGCCTCTATATAATGCACCACACAGGAGAGCTGACAGATCCTCTATATACTACACCACACAGGAGAGCAGACAGATCCTCTATATACTACACCACACAGGAGAGCTGACAGATCCTCTATATACTGCACCACACAGGAGAGCTGACAGATCCTCTATACACTACACCACACAGGACAGATCCTCTATATACTACACCACACAGGAGAGCTGACAGTTCCTCTATATACTATACCACACAGGAGAGCTGACAGATCATTTATACACTACACCACACAGGAGAGCTGACAGATCCTCTGTATACTACACCACAGGGGAGATCTGACAGATCCTATATATACTACACCACACAGGAGAGCTGACAGATCCTCTATATACTACACCACACAGGAGAGCTGACAGATCCTCTATATACTACACCACACAGGAGAGCTGACATATCCTCTATATACAGCACCACACAGTAGAGCTGACAGATCCCTTATATACTACACCACACAGGAGAGCTGACACATCCTCTATATACTACACCACACAGGAGAGCTGACAGATCCTCTATATACTACACCACACAGGAGAGCTGACAGATCCTCTATACACTACACCACACAGGAGAGCTGACAGATTCTCTATATACTACACCACACAGGAGAACTGACAGATCCTCTATATACCACACCGCACAGTAGAGCTGACAGAGCCTCTATATACTGCACCACACAGTAGAGCTGACAGAGCCTCTATATACTGCACCGCACAGTAGAGCTGACAGAGCCTCTATATACTGCACCACACAGTAGAGCTGACTGATCCTCTATATACCACACCACACAGTAAAGCTGACAGAGCCTCTATATACTACACCACACAGGAGAGCTAACAGAGCCTCTATATACTGCACCACACAGTAGAGCTGACAGATCCTCTATATACTACACCACACAGGAGAGCTGACAGATCCTCTATACAATACACCACACAGGAGAGCTGACAGATCCTCTATATACTACACCACACAGGAGAACTGACAGATCCTCTATATACTACACCACACAGTAGAGCTGACAGAGCCTCTATATACTGCACCACACAGTAGAGCTGACAGATCATCTATACACTACACAACACAGGAGAGCTGACAGAGCCTCTATATACTGCACCACACAGTAGAGCTGACAGAGCCTCTATATACTGCACCGCACAGTAGAGCTGACAGAGCCTCTATGTACTGCACCACACAGTAGAGCTGACAGATCCTCTATATACCACACCACACAGGAGAGCTGAAATATCCTCTATATACTACACCACACAGGAGAGCTGACAGATCCTCTATATACCACACCACACAGGAGAGCCGACAGATCCTCTATATACCACACCACACAGGAGAGCTGACAGATCCTCTATATACCACACCACACAGGAGAGCTGACAGATCCTCTATATACCACACCACACAGGAGAGCTGACAGATCCTCTATATACTACACCACACAGGAGAGCTGACAGATCCTCTATATACCACACCACACAGGAGAGCTGACACATCCTCTATATACTACACCACACAGGAGAGCAGACAGATCCTCTATATACTGCACCACACAGGAGAGCTGACAGTTCCTCTATATACTGCAACACACAGGAGAGCTGACAGATCCTCTATATACTGCACCACACTGGAGAGCTGACAGATCCTCTATATACTACACCACACAGGAGATCTGACAGATCCTCTATATACTGCATCACACAGGAGAGCAGACAGATCCTCTGTATACTACACCACTCAGTACAGCTGACAGATCCGCTATATACTACACCACACAGGAGAGCTGAGAGATCCTCTATATACTACACCACACAGGAGAGCTGACAGATCCTCTATATACTACACCACACAGGAGAGCAGACAGATCCTCTATATACTACACCACACAGGAGAGCTGACACATCCTCTATATACTGTACCACACAGGAGAACTGACAGATCCTCTATACACTACACCACACAGGAGAGCTGACAGATCCTCTATATACTACACCACACAGGAGAGCTGACACATCCTCTATATACTGTACCACACAGGAGAACTGACAGATCCTCTATATACTACACCACACAGGAGAGCTGAGAGATCCTCTATATACTACACCACACGGGAGAGCTGACAGATCATCTATATACTACACCACACAGGAGAGCAGACAGATCCTCTATATACTGCACCACTCAGGAGAGCTGACAGATCCTCTATATACTGCACCACACAGGAGAGCTGACAGATCCTCTATATACTACACCACACAGGAGAGCTGACAGATCCTCTATATACTACACCACACAGGAGAGCTGACAGATCCTCTATATACTACACCACACAGGAGAGCTGACAGATCATCTATATACTACACCACACAGGAGAGCAGACAGATCCTCTATATACTGCACCACTCAGGAGAGCTGACAGATCCTCTATATACTGCACCACACAGGAGAGCTGACAGATCCTCTATATACTACACCACACAGGAGAGCTGACAGATCCTCTATATAATGCACCACACAGAAGGGCCAACAGATCCTCTATACACTACACCACACAAGAGAGCTGACAGATCCTCTATATACTACACCACACAGGAGAGCTGATAGATAATCTATATACTACACCACACAGGAGAGCTGACAGATCCTCTATATACTACACCACACAGGAGAGAGCTGACAGATCCTCTCTATACAACACCACACAAGAGAGCTGACAGATCCTCTATATACTACACCACACAGGAGAGCTGACACATCCTCTATATACCACACCACACAGGAGAGCTGACAGATCCTCTATATACCACACCACACAGTAGAGCTGACAGATCCTCTATATACTACAACCACACAGGAGAGCTGACAGATCCTCTATATACTGCACCACACAGGAGAGCTGACATATCCTCTATATACTACACCACACAGGAGAGCTGACAGATCCTCTATATACCTGTCACACTGTCACAGAATACTGGAGGTAGGGGGCCTAAGCTGACCCTAAGCTGGGGCCCTGACTAATCCCTCAACCTGGAGGTACTGTTAAAGGTACAGAGGTCCAGGCCGCCAGCGTAACCCCTACCTCCTGAGGATCCCTGCACCTCAGTAATCTAGTCCTGAGAAGGACCCCGATCACAACAATTGGGAACCAGAAATAATATGCCCACACACAGTATTTAGACGAACGAGACAGTACAAGGGAAAAACCAAAACCACCTTGCATACAACTTCTACACAACTACAACAGAGGGAACACCAACGGGAAAGGAGATAAATGATAAAGCGAGGAAAGGGAAAAAACACTTCCAAATACACTTATCTCAGCAACTCCAAACACCACGATCCGCTCTGTAAGTCTGAATGAAAAGCTTTCACCGACACCTCCCAAACAGACCTGCAGGGATATGAAGGAGTCTCACTAAAGAAGCATTGATTGCAGCTGGGCGAGGCTGGACCTCAGCTAGCCCAGAGAGAGAGAGAATTAACTCCTTCACTGCCGAAAAAACACAAAGCACCAACAAGTCAGCTGCGAGAAGTCAGGCTGTGTACTCGTGACGATCTTCGTGGCAACACACCCGTGACAGTACCCCCCCTTCTACGAGGGGCCTCCGGACCCTCAGGGCCAGGTTTATTCGGGTGAGTCGTGTGGAAGGCCCGAACTAATCGGTCTGCGTTAATATCCGACGCAGGAACCCACATCCTCTCCTCAGGACCATACCCCTTCCAATGAACCAAGTACTGAAGGGACCGGCGATTAAAGCGTGAATCAATGACCCTCGATACCTGGAACTCCAAGTTACCATTGACAACCACAGGAGGGGGAGGTAAAGGTGACGGTACCACCGGCGCCACATACCTCTTAAGCAATGATCTGTGAAACACGTTGTGAATTTTAAACGTAGGGGGGAGGTCAAGACGGAATGCCACCGGATTAATAACAGAACTGATTCTGTACGGCCCGATGAACCTGGGACCCAGTTTCCAGGAGGGAACCTTAAGTTTAATATTCCTGGTAGACAACCATACCTGATCGTTCACACTTAGGTCCGGACCAGACACTCTCCTCCTATCAGCCATACGTTTGTATCGGTTCCCCATAGTATTCAGATTCTTCAGCACCCCTCTCCATACTGAAGCGAGAGATGAGGAAAATCGTTCCTCCTCCGGAACCCCCGAAGAGCCCCCCCTACTGAAAGTACAAAACTGGGGGTGAAAACCATATGCCCCAAAAAACGGGGACTTACCAGTGGACTCGCTCCGCCTATTATTGAGAGCAAACTCTGCCAGAGGTAGGAAAGAAGCCCAGTCCTCCTGGTTCTCTGACACAAAACACCGAAGATATGTCTCCAAGCTCTGGTTCATACGTTCCGTCTGACCATTGGTCTGAGGATGAAAAGCCGACGAAAATGACAAATGCATCCCCCGCCGTGCACAAAACGCCTTCCAGAACTTGGACACAAACTGAGACCCCCGATCAGACACCACCTCGGAGGGTACCCCGTGAAGCCTCACAATCTCCCCAATGAACACCTGCGCAAGAGTTTTAGCATTAGGGAGAGCCGGAAGAGCGATAAAATGTGCCATCTTGCTGAACCTGTCCACTACAACGAGTATGACCGTTTTACCCGAAGACGGAGGGAGGTCTGTAATAAAGTCCATAGACAGATGAGTCCAAGGACGCTCCGGGATCTTCAAAGGTAAAAGGGCCCCAGACGGACGGGTATGTGAGGTCTTAGAGCGCGCACAAACCCCACAGGACGCGACAAAAGTTACCACCTCTTTATGTAAGTTAGGCCACCAAAACCGACGCGAGAGGAGATCCACAGTTGCTTTACTCCCCGGGTGTCCTGCAAAAACTGAGTTATGGTGTGCCTCGATCACCTTTTGTCGCAACTGATCTGGAACGAACAGTCTCCCCGGAGGTCCAACAGGGGCGTCCCCCTGAGCCTCCAATATCTCCTCCTCCAGCTCAGAGCATACTGCCGAAACCACCACCCCCTCCTGAAGAATAGGAATCGGGTCGTCCGTATTCCCGGCCCCAGGGAAACTACGAGATAAGGCATCCGCCTTTACATTTTTAGACCCAGGACGATATGTAACGACGAAATTAAACCTGGTAAAAAACAATGACCACCTAGCTTGTCTGGGATTCAGACGTTTAGCGGACTCCAGATATAGCAGGTTCTTGTGATCGGTGATGACGGTGACCGGATGAACTGCCCCCTCCAAAAAATGGCGCCACTCCTCAAAAGCTAACTTAATGGCCAAGAGTTCCCTATTGCCGACATCGTAATTCCTCTCAGCGGACGACAATTTTTTAGAGAAAAAGGCGCACGGATGCCACTTACCAGGGGACGAACCCTGTGACAATACTGCTCCCACCCCTACCTCGGAAGCGTCTACCTCTACAAAGAATGGCTGAGACGCATCAGGTTGAATGAGTATGGGTGCCGAGGCAAAACATTTTTTCAAGGAGGAGAATGCTTGACAAGCCTTGTCAGACCACCTAGAAAAATCCGTCCCCTTTTTAGTCATGTCTGTGAGAGGCTTAACCATGGACGAGAAATTACGAATGAACTTCCGGTAATAGTTAGCAAACCCCAGGAAACGTTGTAGTGCCTTAAGATTCTCCGGCCGATCCCACTCAAGAACTGCCCGCACTTTCCCAGGGTCCATACGAAAACCGGACGCTGTAACCAGGAAGCCTAAAAACTGGAGTTCCTGTACGGCGAACACACACTTTTCCCACTTGGCATACAGTTTATTAACCCGCAAGATCTGTAACACCTGTCTAACGTGCTCCTGATGAGACACCAGATCCGGCGAGTAAATTAAGATATCATCCAGATATATGACAACAAACTGTCCCACCAGGTGGCGAAAAATATCATTAACAAAGTGTTGAAACACCGCCGGGGCATTAGTCAGACCGAATGGCATGACAAGGTTCTCATAATGCCCCTCCGGAGTGTTAAAAGCCGTCTTCCACTCATCCCCCTCCTTCATCCTAATCAGATTGTACGCCCCCCTGAGATCCAACTTAGAGAACCATTTGGCGCCCACGATCTGATTAAAGAGATCGGGAATAAGTGGGAGCGGATACGGATCTCGGACCGTAATCCGATTAAGTTCACGGAAATCCAGGCAAGGGCGTAGGCCTCCATCTTTCTTCTTAACAAAGAAGAACCCCGCGGCCACCGGTGAAGATGAAGGTCTAATATGCCCCTTAGCCAGACTTTCAGAAATATAATCCTTCATGGCCTGCCTCTCAGGACCAGAAAGGTTATACAACCTAGCTTTAGGTAACTTGGCCTCAGGGAGCAGTTTTACAGAACAGTCATACTCGCGATGAGGAGGTAGTTCCTGACACCCATTCTCCGAGAATACATCCTCAAAGTCCGCCAGAAATGGAGGTAAGACCCAAGGAGTAACCGCACCGATGACCGTGTTCATGCAGTTTTTATTACAGAATTTACTCCATTGGCTTATCTCTCTGGTTTGCCAATTAATAACCGGGTTATGCTTAGCTAACCAAGGAAGGCCCAACACTATAGGAGTGGGAAGACCCTCCAACACGTAGCAAGACAACAGTTCTTTATGTATTGCCCCCACTTGAAGTTTTACGCCATGCACAGCTTGCAAAAAACTTCCCTGACCGAGAGGCCTGGCATCGATCGAGAATATGGGGATGGGTTTAGCCAACTCACTCAATCGCATACCTTGAACCCGGGCAAACCGAGCATCAACCAGATTAGCCCCGGCCCCACTATCCAGAAGAACAGATATCCTCTCAGTTCTCGCACCCACCACCACCTCCGCCGGTACGAGAAACTGAGACGAACCTAGGGACGAAATACCTACTCCCAGATTGCCGTCCACCACACAACCTGGGATCAACAGTTTTTTCGACGACTCTTTACTCTGCAAGGGACGGGATGGACACCCCCCAATAAAATGTCCCTTTTTCCCGCAGAGGAAACACCTTCCTGTCTTATGGCGCTCCACCGGTCCCCTTCCCCGAAATGATGTCCCTCCTAATTGCATAGGCTCCTCCGGACTGACCAGGGGAACCACCATATGAGGGGACCTTGTAGGAGGTGGAGACATTACAGGGGGTAGAGTTATCCCGCACCTCTCCCGAAGCCGTCTGTCAACGCGAATGGCAAGGGCCATAGCGGCTTCCAGTGACGCGGGAGAGTCATACTGTGCCAACACATCCTGTAATTTGTCGGATAAACCATGACAAAACTGGCTCCTAAGAGCCGGGTCATTCCACTGGGTGTCCGTGGCCCACCTACGGAACTCCGAACAGAATTCCTCCGCCGGACGATCTCCCTGCTGAATCCTACGTAACTTAGACTCAGCAAGGGAGATCCGATCTGGGTCATCATATACGAGTCCCAGAGCAGCGAAAAACCTATCCACTGACTGGAGAACCGGGTAGCTTGGGGGAAGAGAGAACGCCCAAGATTGTGGGTCCCCTTGTAGGAGCGAGATGACAATTCCCACCCTTTGTTCTTCGCTGCCCGATAACCGAGGCCGCAGCCGAAAGTACAATTTGCATGCCTCCCGGAAAACAAAAAACTTGTCCCGCCCCCCAGTGAACCTGTCAGGGAGAGCTACTTTAGGTTCTGGTCCGGCTTGCTCCAGAGGATGCAAAACCTTGGACCTAACGTCCGCCAGCCCCATGGACAAACTCTGCAACTGCCGAGCTAGACCGGCTACTGGATCCATGGTAGCTGGAGAAAAACTAAGTTGGTCGGTGAAAATGTCACACTGTCACAGAATACTGGAGGTAGGGGGCCTAAGCTGACCCTAAGCTGGGGCCCTGACTAATCCCTCAACCTGGAGGTACTGTTAAAGGTACAGAGGTCCAGGCCGCCAGCGTAACCCCTACCTCCTGAGGATCCCTGCACCTCAGTAATCTAGTCCTGAGAAGGACCCCGATCACAACAATTGGGAACCAGAAATAATATGCCCACACACAGTATTTAGACGAACGAGACAGTACAAGGGAAAAACCAAAACCACCTTGCATACAACTTCTACACAACTACAACAGAGGGAACACCAACGGGAAAGGAGATAAATGATAAAGCGAGGAAAGGGAAAAAACACTTCCAAATACACTTATCTCAGCAACTCCAAACACCACGATCCGCTCTGTAAGTCTGAATGAAAAGCTTTCACCGACACCTCCCAAACAGACCTGCAGGGATATGAAGGAGTCTCACTAAAGAAGCATTGATTGCAGCTGGGCGAGGCTGGACCTCAGCTAGCCCAGAGAGAGAGAGAATTAACTCCTTCACTGCCGAAAAAACACAAAGCACCAACAAGTCAGCTGCGAGAAGTCAGGCTGTGTACTCGTGACGATCTTCGTGGCAACACACCCGTGACAATACCACACCACACAGGAGAGCTGACAGATCCTCTATATACCACACCACACAGGAGAGCTGACACATCCTCTATATACTACACCACACAGGAGAGCAGACAGATCCTCTATATACTGCACCACACAGGAGAGCTGACAGTTCCTCTATATACTGCAACACACAGGAGAGCTGACAGATCCTCTATATACTACACCACACAGGAGAGCTGACAGATCCTCTATATACTGCACCACACAGGAGAGCTGACAGATCCTCTATATACTACACCACACAGGAGATCTAACAGATCCTCTATATACTGCATCACACAGGAGAGCAGACAGATCCTCTATATACTACACCACACAGGAGAGCTGACAGATTCTCTATATACTACACCACTCAGTACAGCCGACAGATCCGCTATATACTACACCACACAGGAGAGCTGAGAGATCCTCTATATACTACACCACACAGGAGAACTGACAGATCCTCTATATACTACACCACACAGGAGAGCAGACAGATCCTCTATATACTACACCACACAGGAGAGCTGATACATCCTCTATATACTGTACCACACAGGAGAACTGACAGATCCTCTATACACTACACCACACAGGAGAGCTGACAGATCCTCTATATACTACACCACACAGGAGAGCTGACACATCCTCTATATACTGTACCACACAGGAGAACTGACAGATCCTCTATATACTACACCACACAGGAGAGCTGAGAGATCCTCTATATACTACACCACACGGGAGAGCTGACAGATTCTCTATATACTACACCACACAGGAGAGCTGACAGATCATCTATATACTACACCACACAGGAGAGCAGACAGATCCTCTATATACTGCACCACTCAGGAGAGCTGACAGATCCTCTATATACTGCACCACACAGGAGAGCTGACAGATCCTCTATATACTACACCACACAGGAGAGCTGACAGATCCTCTATATACTGCACCACACAGAAGGGCCAACAGATCCTCTATACACTACACCACACAAGAGAGCTGACAGATCCTCTATATACTACACCACACAGGAGAGCTGATAGATAATCTATATACTACACCACACAGGAGAGCTGACAGATCCTCTATATACTACACCACACAGGAGAGAGCTGACAGATCCTCTCTATACAACACCACACAAGAGAGCTGACAGATCCTCTATATACTACACCACACAGGAGAGCTGACACATCCTCTATATACCACACCACACAGGAGAGCTGACAGATCCTCTATATACCACACCACACAGCAGAGCTGACAGATCCTCTATATACTACACCACACAGGAGAGCTGACAGATCCTCTATATACTGCACCACACAGGAGAGCTGACATATCCTCTATATACTACACCACATAGGAGAGCTGACAGATCCTCTATATACCACACCACACAGGAGAGCTGACAGATCCTCTATATACCACACCACACAGGAGAGCTGACACATCCTCTATATACTACACCACACAGGAGAGCAGACAGATCCTCTATATACTGCACCACACAGGAGAGCTGACAGTTCCTCTATATACTGCAACACACAGGAGAGCTGACAGATCCTCTATATACTACACCACACAGGAGAGCTGACAGATCCTCTATATACTGCACCACACAGGAGAGCTGACAGATCCTCTATATACTACACCACACAGGAGATCTAACAGATCCTCTATATACTGCATCACACAGGAGAGCAGACAGATCCTCTATATACTACACCACACAGGAGAGCTGACAGATTCTCTATATACTACACCACTCAGTACAGCTGACAGATCCGCTATATACTACACCACACAGGAGAGCTGAGAGATCCTCTATATACTACACCACACAGGAGAGCTGACAGATCCTCTATATACTACACCACACAGGAGAGCAGACAGATCCTCTATATACTACACCACACAGGAGAGCTGATACATCCTCTATATACTGTACCACACAGGAGAACTGACAGATCCTCTATACACTACACCACACAGGAGAGCTGACAGATCCTCTATATACTACACCACACAGGAGAGCTGACACATCCTCTATATACTGTACCACACAGGAGAACTGACAGATCCTCTATATACTACACCACACAGGAGAGCTGAAAGATCCTCTATATACTACACCACACGGGAGAGCTGACAGATCCTCTATATACTACACCACACAGGAGAGCTGACAGATCATCTATATACTACACCACACAGGAGAGCAGACAGATCCTCTATATACTGCACCACTCAGGAGAGCTGACAGATCCTCTATATACTGCACCACACAGGAGAGCTGACAGATCCTCTATATACTACACCACACAGGAGAGCTGACAGATCCTCTATATACTGCACCACACAGAAGGGCCAACAGATCCTCTATACACTACACCACACAAGAGAGCTGACAGATCCTCTATATACTACACCACACAGGAGAGCTGATAGATAATCTATATACTACACCACACAGTAGAGCTGACAGATCCTCTATATACTACACCACACAGGAGAGAGCTGACAGATCCTCTCTATACAACACCACACAAGAGAGCTGACAGATCCTCTATATACAACACCACACAGGAGAGCTGACAGATCCTCTATATACTACACCACACAGGAGAGCTGACAGATCCTCTATATACAACACCACACAGGAGAGCTGACAGATCCTCTATATACTACACCACACAGGAGAGCTGACAGATCCTCTATATAAAACACCACACAGGAGAGCAGACAGAACCTCTGTATACTACACCACACAGGAGAGCTGACAGATCCTCTATATACTACACCACACAGGAGAGCTGACAGATCCTCTATATACTACACCACACAGGAGATCTGACAGATCCTCTATACACTACACCACACAGGAGAGCCGACAGATCCTCTATATACTGCACCACACAGGAGAGCTGACAGATCCTCTATATACTACACCACACAGGAGAGCTGACAGATACTCTATATACTACACCACACAGGAGAGCTGACAGATCCTCTATATACTACACCACACAGGAGATCTGACAGATCCTCTATACACTACACCACACAGGAGAGCTGACAGATCCTCTATGTACTGCACCACACAGGAGAGCTGACAGATCCTCTATATACTACACCACACAGGAGAGAGCTGACAGATCCTCTCTATACAACACCACACAAGAGAGCTGACAGATCCTCTATATACAACACCACACAGGAGAGCTGACAGATCCTCTATATACTACACCACACAGGAGAGCTGACAGATCCTCTATATACAACACCACACAGGAGAGCTGACAGATCCTCTATACACTACACCACACAGGAGAGCTGACAGAACCTCTATATACTGCACCACACAGGAGAGCTGACAGATCCTCTATATACTACACCACACAGGAGAGCTGACAGATACTCTATATACTACACCACACAGGAGAGCTGACAGATCCTCTATATACTACACCACACAGAAGAGCTGACAGATCCTCTATATACTACACCACACAACAGAGCTGACAGATTCTCTATATACTACACCACACAGGAGAGCTGACAGATCCTGTATATACTGCACCACACAGGAGAGCTGACAGATCCTCTATATACCATACCACACAGGAGAGCTGACAGATCCTCTATATACTACACCACACAGGAGAGCTGAGAGATCATCTATATACTACACCACACAGGAGAGCTGACAGATACTCTATATACTACACCACACAGGAGAGCTGACAGATCCTCTATATACTACACCACACAGGAGAGCCGACAGATCCTCTATATACTACACCGCACAGGAGAGCAGACTGATCCTCTATATACTACACCGCACAGGAGAGCTGACAGATCCTCTATATACTACACCACACAGGAGAGCTGACAGATCCTCTATATACTACACCACACAGGAGAGCTGACAGTTCCTCTATATACTACACCACACAGGAGAGCTGACAGATCCTCTATATACTACACCACACAGGAGATCTGACAGTTCCTCTATACACTACACCACACAGGAGAGCTGACAGATCCTCTATATACTGCACCACACAGGAGAGCTGACAGATCCTCTATATACTACACCACACAGGAGAGCTGACAGATACTCTATATACTACACCACACAGGAGAGCTGACAGATCCTCTATATACTACACCACACAGAAGAGCTGACAGATCCTCTATATACTACACCACACAGGAGAGCTGACAGATCCTCTATATACTACACCACACAGGAGAGCTGACAGATCCTCTATATACTGCACCACACAGGAGAGCTGACAGATCCTCTATATACTACACCACACAGGAGAGCTGACAGATACTCTATATACTACACCACACAGGAGAACTGACAGTTCCTCTATATACTACACCACACAGGAGAGCCGACAGATCCTCTATATACTACACCTCACAGGAGAGCTGACAGATCCTCTATATACTACACCACACAGGAGAGCTGACAGATCCTCTATACACTACACCACACAGGAGAGCTGACAGATCCTCTATATACTATACCACACAGCAGAGCTGACAGATCCTCTATATACTACACCACACAGCAGAGCCGACAGATCCTCTATATACTGTACCACACAGGAGAGCTGACAGATCCTCTATATACTACACCACACAGGAGAGCCAACAGTTTCTCTATTTATTACACCACATAGGGGAGCTGACTTCCTCTATATACCAGTTTCCAGGGCAGAACATAACACTGTAGAATATAATATAATTTTACAGCACTGGCTCTCCTACTGATATGGAAGCTTTGAAGACAGAACAGGACACAAGACTAATGTAGAGTTAGGTCTCATTCACACTTTCATATTTTGGTCAACATTTTGTATCAGTATTTGTAAGATAAAACCATTAGTTGAACCCACACAGAATATAATACAAAGATTGAGATTTGTTCTGCAAAATACTGACCAAAATATGGACGTGTAGATGAGGCCTAATAAGCAGCCCGCCGCACAGACCAGGAACTACATTTTAAAACTCACATTACTGATAATGCTCAGAACCCTGTTCACAAGTTTGACCATCAAGTACGGCTTTTACTAAAAATAATGACATCCCATATTTAATAAAACTTGAATAATCATTAGTAATAAAGGAAACAGGGGCATTACTCACAATTCTGAGTCTGAAACTTGCTCGTTGTATTGTCTGGTGTTTGCTAACTATGGCAAGGAAAAATAGAAGTGAGAAGAAAACAAAATACAGATGATGCTCCTAAGATAATGACAGTAGGCATTCATTGGATGGCATTCATAGTCTTATTTCATATTGACAGATCTCAAAATATGTCTGTGTATGGGATGGTAAAGTAATAGGAATTTTTTAATTTATATAAATTAACCCGTTGTTATTTGGATATTTTTTCGTTTTTAACCCCTTCACGAAATCTGCCGCACATGAATGGCGCAACTCGGAAGCCGGTGTATGGAGCGAGCCCGCCCCATACCCAGAAAGTCATGGCTGTGTATTACAGCCAGGACCTGCCGCTAGCAGAACAATTGTTAACTTGTTAAATGCCACTGCCAATCTCTGACAGTGGCATTTAACACGCGCCAGCATGCGTACACATCATTCTTTCCACCTATCAACGGTCCTGTGATGTGATCGCAGGTCGCCGCTGAGTTGTCATGACAGCTGGGGGTCATCATTTATGACATTCAATATTTGGTAAAAATGGCCTGGCAGTATTATTCCTCAGTATGAGTACGAAAAAAAAAATCAGAACTTTGTAAACATAAATTGGCTTATGTTGCCATTTTCTTAAACCTGAAACTATTGGAGCAGATCTTACATTTAGGCCACGGCCGCACTATCAGTATTTGGTCAGTATTTGGTCAGTATTTTTTCTCAGGAGTAGGAGCCAAAACCAGGTGAGAAACAATCAGAGAAAAGGTGTAATAGAACAAAGTCACCAATTCTGCATTTATCACCCACTCCTGGTTTTGGCTCCCACTCCTGAGAAAAAATACTGACCAAATACGGGCCGTGGCCTTATATTGATACTATTTTTACATACATACAACATTTTTATCTATTTTTATTAAATTTTTTGTGAGTAGTGAAGCGACCCAAAAAAAAACGTTTTCTGGAGTTTAAACATTTTCTTTTTAGCGTTTAACGATTGGCTAAAATAATTTAAAGGCATGATAGATTGGTCTTTATGACTACAGTGATACCAAAGATTTTATTTTTTATTTCTTAAATTGGAAAAGGCGTGTGATTGAAACTTACCTTTTTTACTTTTTAAAAAATTGATCTGGGCCCGCAGTGCAGAGACTGGTTACAGGTCTCCCGATCGGAGCATTGCAGCTTCATGTATTTCCGAGGCTGTGACACTCAGGTCAAGAGAGCTGCGGCCAGCCCATTTATTGTGGTCCCAGATTGGAATGATTTGCACGGATGTCTGCATGAACCCTCACTGTTTAGATTAAGGGCTCTTTCACATGTCAGTATCTCCGGTACTGGAGACACTGACACACACAAACCCATTAAAATGAATGGATTTGCGCACATGTAAGTGTGTTTCCACGGACCATGTGACCCACACGCTGACATGTCCAATTTTAGACGTTAGCACGGATCACACGGACCCATTCAAGTCAATAGGTCCATGCAGGGCCGGCTCCAGGTTTTTGTGGGCCCCGGGCGAAAGAGTCTCAGTGGGCCCCTTTAGCACATACCACGATTCATGATGCACAGATACGGCGGAGAAATATAGGTATACAAAACAGGTCCCAGGCTGCCCCCTCATCCTTCACATATGCAAACATGCACGCACACACACAGTAAGCAGACATGCACACACACACAGTACGCAGACACACACACAGTACGCAGACACGCACACACACAGTACGCAGACACGCACACACACACACAATACGCAGACATGCACACACACACACACACACACAATACACAGACATGCACACACACACAATACACAGACATACACACACAATACGCAGACACGCACACACACACAATAGGCAGATATGCACACACAATACGCAGACACGCACACAATACGCAGACACGCACACACAGTACACAGACATGCGCATGCACATGGTACGCAGGCATGCACACACATACACACATGAACATGGTACACAGATATACACACACAATGCGCAGACACGCACAGATACATGCACATACATATTTGAACACATTCTTAAAAACACATATAAAACAGACATAAATATATATACACAGTCATACACACTGACATACACAGACATTCACATCATACATGGACACACACATTAGAAATATTTTTTATATGGGCATTGGGGAAGCTCGCTCACCTGCCCCCTGGCCTGTGTCCCGTCCAGCTCCTCAGTCACGTGGCAGTGCAGGGCCTCAGGCGTGTCACATGGCCCTGGACCATCAGGGGGGCCCACTCGCCATCAGGGCCCGACCGCTTCCCCGGCATCTGTACAGGGCCGCTGGTGCTGTTCAAGCCCTGCTCTGCTACATGCAGCAGCAGTTAATGTGCGGTCAGTGTGCTGCTGCTCCACCAATCAGACCTAGTGCTGTCATTTTCCAGACATGGCCGCGCGCTGTCCGGCTGTGTCTGGTAGTAATGACGCGGCAGGGGCGACACGCAAGCAAAATTAAAGGCGCAGTGTCGCCCCTGCGTGTCATTACTACCAGACACAGCCGCACAGCGCACAGCGCGCGGCCTTGTCTGGAAAGTGACAGCACTAGGCTTGATTGGTGGAGCAGCAGCACACTGACCGCACACTAACTGCTGCTGCATGTAGCAGAGCAGGGCTTGAACAGCACCAGCAGCCCTGCACAGATGCCGCATCTGAGCAGCACATGACGTCACCGCCATGCGCCCTCAGACGCCGAGGTGAGGTGCCGGGATATTCACTCCTCTTCATGCCGGGACTATGGGCATGGAGAGG
This sequence comes from Phyllobates terribilis, assembly GCF_046119375.1. Classification (NCBI taxonomy): domain Eukaryota; kingdom Metazoa; phylum Chordata; class Amphibia; order Anura; family Dendrobatidae; genus Phyllobates; species Phyllobates terribilis. Next base: position 756,202,506 of record NW_027362761.1, on the reverse strand, counting down.
AATGAAAAGTCATTCTCCTTACTAGCGCAGTGTGAGTCGCACTTCCTGCAGAGACTCAGGGATCCTCTGTACCTCTTTAATAGCGGGCACAGAGGATCGCAGAGCCGCAGCAGGAATCCGGTGGCTGCGACTGACAGTGTGTGCTATTAAGGAGAATGAATATTTACTGCTCTCCACTCCCATGGGCTTGGAGAAGAATGAATATTCATTTTCTTTAGCAGCGGGCACACGTTGTAGCTACCGCCTGTGCCTGCTGCTCCACCTCCCCAACCCACCCACCGGTATATACTGCATATATAAGTATATATAAAGTATATACCTGAGTATAAGCTGAGGGGGGGCTTTTTCAGCATAAAAAATGTGCTGAAAAAGTCGGCTTATACTCGAGTATATACGGTAGTTAATATTTTAAAAATATAACAAATAAAAAAATTCTAACAAAAACAAAAAAAGGTTAAGGTTTTGCAACTGTTTTACTAGTTGCATTTAACAGTTGTAGGCGCCACAACAATACTGCTGGCTGTTGCTGCAAATTACTTTCTGTGCATGTACCTATGTAGTGACCTAGTTCTCTATGGGTTAAGCAATTATTGTTAAGGGGGAGAATTTAAAACATATAATATCTATTCCCTCAAAAAAAAAATATACACATTTACATGCATTTTACTTTTTGCATGAAAACTATTTTAGTTTGGCAATGGCACATCACACAACTATACAGTGGTCTGTTGCAGCATATTTAGATGTACCTCCTGGCATTTGTTTTCATGTTGTCATTTATAAATGTACTTTCCAGCCAATTTGCGGTATTTTAGTATGGTGCTCATATCAAACTCTTTAGGAAAATTCAACAAAGCCAGCGGATGCTAATTTGAAATGATCCACTCATCTTTAGTAACAGACCCTTGATAGCATTCTATAAAATTTTGCGATAATTGATATTCCCTAGACCACACGCAGATGATTAATTTCTATGAGATTTCCTGCAGCCAAAATTGATATAGCTTACTTTTGAAAGAAACCTTCTGTTCGCCTAGATTTAGTCATATTAAATCTTTTCTGAATAATGGAAAATGAAAAACTTTGTTACCTACAGTATGAATGTTCTTTTATGATGAGACTCTAGTTCAAATTGGGAAGGGAAAGGACACTGAGTAACTGAATTGCTGCTACCCATTACTAAAGAAAAGGTTTGAGTGGTTTTCATATATTCCTGAGTTTCTTGTTACATCCTTATGGAAACCTAAGATCATATATAAGATATATCTGGGCGGTTGGCTAGCCCTCACCATTCCCCTCTCCCTGTCTGGACGTATTTTTGCATTGTCTATTTTTTTTCCCCTTGATGTGTCTGTGCTTGTCACTTCTTTGTCGTAACAAGGTTATAGTTTAAGCTTCTCTATCCATCTACAGATCATCATCTGATGTCAATTGCTTGGGCTTCTTTCTTTGAGCTATGTAATATTTTATGCTTAGTTCTTTTTCGAAGCCTATGTTAATTAGTGACATTTAGATTTTAAAATTATTGGTAAGCAATCTTTCATGGTACCCGCAGCTACACAAATTTAAAGATATATGTTTCAGCATGTTTTTTGAGCTCATTAGAAGCTATGGCTCCAGATTTAATTTCTTTTTTTGTTCAGCTATTGTTTCACAAGGTTTCATTCTACTATGTCTTTAGATATGTTTTGAGAGATAGATTTGACATGTTATACGATATCAGGTTGTCATAACTTTTTAAAATATTCAATAAACTTTTATTGCGAGCAAAAAAAAATTTCTAGAAAGGGATCTCTTTGTAAGTAAAGGGTGCTTTTATGTATTAATGTTATATTAAAAAATTCTCACTTTAAAGAGGTTGTCAACTACTTGAGCAACCCCTTCTTGAACCAAATGTTTGGCACCGATAAAATAAAAAAGCCTATACTCATCTTCCATGTTGGCGCTGTTCCAGCAGTGTCAGCACTCGCGGTCTTGGACCAGCCATGCTGTTATGACAAGTGACCCTGGCGCCCAATCAGCTCTGGCGTCATTGTCCCCGCCTTCGGACAAATCGAACATGAAGAGGAAGTCCGGGCTGCAGCTGATCTCTGACTTCCTCTTCATATTCAATTCGACAGGAGGCGGGGACCGTAATGCCAGCACAGATTGGGTGCCGGCATCACGTGTCACAACAACAGCACGGGAGCCCCGGGGAGAGCGAGTGCCAACAACGACGCCAGCAAGGGAGGTGAGTGTAAGCTTTTTTATTTTATCAGGGCCAAGCGTGGGAGATGACAAGGAGTTGTCCAAATAGTGGACAACTTTAAGTTTACATGTCATACAACAGATATATTATAATTAGTGTTGAGCAACCCCCGTAGTGTTCGAGTTCGGTTTTGTTCGTCGAACACCCGTGTGTTCGCCGAACTGTTCGTCGAACTGTTCGTCGAACACCTTCGAACACCATTAAAACCAATGGCAGGCAAACAAAAACACATAGAAACACATAGAAAACACCTTCAAAGGTGTCCAAAAGCTGACAAACTGCTCAGAAGACACAACTAACACATGGAAAAGTGACAAGTACATATAGTCATGCGAAAAGAAAAGAGGTGGAGGAGTAAAAGGAGGGGGAGACACAAATATAGGCATGTCATGCCCTTCTAAAGTCCAAAAAGTGAGAAGCCGACACGTTCAGTCCGCTCCTGCCCGTGCCACCTCCGTGTCGCCGGGTTTGTGCCAGAGCCGCGGTGAACCCTGACTGCCAGCCCCCCTCTCCCAATACTGGTGCCTGTCCGCTGGTGGGTCGAGCGAGCCCCCCTGTGGTGGAGGCAGCTCTAAGCTTTTTAATTTAAATTGTCTCTCTAATTTGAATGAATACACTTTAAATCCATTTACAAGGATCTATTGGAGGGCAAGTCTCATGCCAGCAGCCGCGTAATTCCAGCTCCAGTAGCGTCCACTAAAGCTGCTGCAGTTAAAAAGCTTTTATAAGGATCGAGCTCGGCTGTCCACCGCAAGGCATCCTACTGCCAGTCCCAGCCCCTATGCCTTGGGGTGCCTCCTGATGCTCTTCACTGAGTATCCCGTGGTCCCGAAGCATTTCCTTTGAAAAAATTAAGTGTCCAAACTACAGGTGGTGTAGCTTGCTTAACAGCCGGGATAATCCGCTGACTAGCAGACACTGCTACTAGGCACAAAGTATTTCCTGGGCTAGATGCAGTTAAAAATTTGTAATTAGATACTCTCGTTGGATGCTGAGAAAGCATTCCATAGAGTCTCCTGGCACGCCATATATGATTCTCTTAAAAAGCTTGGGGTAGGGGTCTAGGGGACCCTTTTATAGCCAAAATCACGGCCCTGTATCACAATACGTCACCTAGGCTGAAGATAAATGGAACTGTAGCACCCTGAGGGCTCGGTTGCTACAGAGGTATTGCACCTCACCCAGAGGTGTGATATCTCACTCTCAGGTAAGGATGGAGTGTGGATCAGGACCCGACACCTGCATGCATTACACCACATTGCCGTGGGGCAGGACGACCAATATGCCTCTGAGATGGGCACGAAAGTCCCTGTCCCTGGCTGGAGTGGGGGGAGGGAACACTGAGGAAGGGGAACCCTGTAGTGCAGGAGCAGGGAGGAAGCAGTTCCTGGGTGCATTGAGAAGGGAGTATAAAAGGTGGGCACCATCTTAGTTCAGTGCAGAGAAGTCTGAGCAGAAGTGGCAGGGAGCAGGGGCTCTGCATGAGCTCTGCTCCGGAGGCGGGCCTAGTAACAGAGGCCCAGGCCTGGAAGAGGGAGAAGGAAGGAAGAGGAGCGGAGAAGGCTCCAGGAACGAGGAATGAAGGGATCCCAGGGGTGCGGACGGGCGAGTCGCCACCGCACGCCCGAATTCACCTGCGTGGAGGGGTCAGGCCAAAGGGGGAGACCGGTCCCCGAAACTAGTGGAGGCAGGAAACGACCCTCAGCTAGAAACCGGAGGCTCTGACATTTTATGTGGCGCAGCCCCTCGCTACACCCGCTAGGAAGGCACCACATAGGGTCAGGGAAACTGGCGCCAAGTTTACAAAGAGGAGGCCCGAGGCAGCCGGACAGAAGGGTTAGTAAGAAAGGCCAGACAAAGGACACACAAAGGGGGTCCTGTGAAGCGCTCCAAAGTTATCTGGGAGTTGTCTGAGCCCCTCACCTGGTGAGCACAGTACGACGTGGGCAGCCGTTACCTGCAGACGTGGTCTGGATAATAAGAACTGTGAGTAAAGGCCCTGGACTGCATCACTGACTCCGTGTCGTTACTGCTGCTGCCCTGCACCATCACCCCCATCCTCCGCATACACTGCCCTGAGGCTATACTCCTCCCGTGGGGAGTTATGCTACGCTCTGCTGCACCCACAACACCAGCCTCAGCGGTCTGCCCTGCAGCGGCGGTTCACTCTGACCGCAATCCACGGGTGGCGTAGTCGGACATTTAAACATCAAAACCACATAAATAGTTCCGCCACTGGTTTGACCACCCTGAGCCACGGAACCGGGTTGCCGCCACGAAGACTACAACCACCAGCATCCACCAAAAAGGGTCCGGCTCCGGGTGTCCCAAGGCCCAGGGGGTGCATCAGAACATTTTCATCACCTTTCACAATCACCAATGGGACAAGGCAGGGATGTCCTCTGTCCCCTCTCTTATACATCCTAGTGACGGAGCACCTGCTCTCATCAATTCGCCATAACCCCAATATTAGGTGGATTGAGGTGGGAGGCACCGAGTACAAGTGCTCTCTATTTGCTGATGATTTCCTAGTATATATCACTCAATCACATATATCCATCCATGCTGTTATGGCTGAAATAGATCACTTTGTTACATGGTCAAATTTTAAAATCAATGCAGCGAAGTCTGAGGCCCTCGATGTCTCCCTCCCCAAATCCATATAGGATTCCATCCAGTCCAACTTTCCCTTTGCCTGGCCCTCACAGGGTATCAAATACTTAGGAATTCCTATTCATAGAGACCTCTCCCATCTATGTTATCTTAATTTTGGGCCCTTTATTGAACAACTCCATACAGACCACGGTTGGCAAGTTAGAACTGTAAGATTCACTACGTGAACCACTGGTGTTTTGTGGAAAAGCACATGTACACTGTGTTCCAAATTATTATGCAAAAAGTGTTTAGGAGTGATAAGGGAAGAATTTGTTTGTTTGTCAGTTAAACTCATTGATGGTGATGTGTGTCAGGGCTCTTTATATCACTGTAAGCAATTGCAGACACCTGTGCTAATTAGTTTGGCAGGTGTGTCCAATGAAAGGCAAGACTACTTAAGAAGGCTGTCTCACATTATTAAGCAGCCTACATTTTCTGCCAAAATGGGAAAGAAAAAGGATGTGTCGGCTGCTGAGAAGCAACAAATTGTGGAGTGTTTAGGTCAAGGCATGACTACAATCAACATTGTGCGATGATCAGGATGAAGTGTCTTGGCAATCAAGACGTATGTAGCTGATTCACAGTACACACGTGTGCGTGCTGATAAGGGCAAATTGAGGACTCTTTCCTACAGGCAATTACGTCAGGTTAAAAGAACAGCGGCAAAAAAGCCTTGTCATAGCAGCAGACAAGTTTTTGAAGCTGCTGGTGCCTCCAACGTCCCCCGAACAACAAGATGCAGGGTCCTTCAGAGGTTTGCAGCTGTGCATACGCCATCCTGTCGACCTCCTCTATCCACTTCACACAAGCAGAAACGGCTCAGGTGGGCTAAACATTACATGAAGACTGATTTCAAAACTGTTTTGTTCACGGATGAGTGCCGTGCAGCGCTCGATGGTCCAGATGGATGGAGTGGAGGATGGCTGGTTGATGGACACCCCACGCAAACACGGCTACAGCGCCAACAAGGAGGAGGTGGAGTAATGTTTTGGGCTGGAATCATGGGGAGAGAGATTGTCGGCCCCTTTAGGATCCCTGAAGGCGCTAAAGATGAACTCCATAATGTATGTGGATTTTCTCAAACAGCACTTCCTGCCATGGTTCAAGAAGAAGAAGCGTGTATTTCACAGCAAGATCATTTTTTTGCATGATAATGCACCATCTCATGCTGCACATAAAACATCTGCATCTCTGGCTGATATGGGCATAAAAGGGGACAAACTTATGGTGTGACCCCCATGCTCCCCTGACCTCTACCCCATTCAGAACCTCTGGAGCATCATCAAAAGGAGTGTCTATGATGGCGGGAGGCAGTTCACATCTAAGCAACAGCTCTGGGAGGGTATTCTGTCCTCATGCAAAACAATTGAAGCAGAAACCATCCAAAACCTGACAAATTCAATGGACGAGAGAGTTCAGAAGCTCCTTTCGAACAAGGGGTCCTATGTGAAAATTTAACATCACCTAGAATAAAGTTTTGAGTTGAAAACTGTTTGATTTCAGTTTCTAATAACCTGCTAATGCTTATAATTTCAAAAATGACAATTTTTTTTGGTCTTTATTAAAATGAAAAGGTTGATCGAAAAGTTTGGGGGATCTAAGAGTGTGGCAACCCAGTAGTCATGATTACTTCGAATTCTGACAATATGAGGGTCATGTTGCAGGTAGTGCAGCAAGAAGGCACTTATGTGTCTTGCGCATCTCGGAGCCCCAAAATTATTTTCCGGGCTAGATGCAGCTAAAAATTATTATTAATTTTAAATCTGGTGGAGCTTAGTATAGATGGCCTAATAGGATCAGTGCTGCACACTGCTACAAAGCCCAAATTATTTTCCAGCCAAGATACAGATAAACATGATTAGTAATTTTAAATCTGGTGGAGCTTATTATAGATGGCCTAATAGAATCAGTGCTGCACACTGCTACAAAGCCCAAATTATTTTCCAGCCAAGATACAGATAAACATGATTAGTAATTTGAAAGCTTAAAACGGTTGGTAGGGTGATTTTAACCAATCATCAAGCTTTTACTCTCCCCAGGATGACACAGGGGTAGAAAACTCATTTCGGATCCATGATTTGTTCATCTTTATGAACGTGAGTCTGTCTACATTATCAGTGGAGAGCCGCGTGCGCTTATCTGTCAGCACACCACCAGCAGCGCTAAACACACGTTCAGACAGAACGCTGGCTGCGGGGCATGACAAGATCTCCAAGGCGTAAGTGGCTAGCTCCGGCCATTTATCCAGATTGGAAGCCCAAAAAGAGCAAGGGTCCAGTGACACAGTCATGGCTTCAATGTTTACTTGGAGATACTCCTGTACCATCGTCTCTAGGCGTTGACTATGTGTCAGACTTCTTGTCTCCTGTGGCCTTGCAAAGGATGGGCTAAAAAAGTGGTGAAATGATTCCGCAAAATTGATGTTACCAGCAGATACTGTGGTTCTGTTAGGGTTTGAGCGCTGAACACTTGACGGTCCCACGGTTGGCAAGTTGGAACTGTGAGATTCACTACGTGCACCACTGGTGTTTTGTGGAAAAGCACATGTAAGATTCTGCAACAGTCTCTGCTGATACTCCTGCATGCGTGCATCCATTTCTATGGCAGGAATAATTTCGGCAAATTTACTTTTGTACCGGGGATCTAACAGTGTGGCAACCCAGTAGTCAGGATTATTTCTAATTCTCACAATTCGAGGGTCATGTTGCAGGTAGTGCAGCAAGAAGGCACTCATGTGTGTTGCGCATCCAGGAGCACCAAGTCCCTGTTGTGTTGGTGGCGAGGTAACAATCATGCTTCCTTCCTCTGTCCTCTCCCCCCAACCTCGCACAACAGAAATGTGATCAAGGTCTCCCTCATCTGATGAGTCTTCCATCAGTTCGTCCTCCACTTCTTCCTGGGCTCCTGCACCTTCCTCACTAGTTTGGCTGCTACCATGCGCCCTGGTAAAACCATCTCCCCCACCCTCACATGCCTGCCGCCTTGGTGCTGCCGACCGTCTGGACCTTGCAGATGTTAGCCCTTCCGCATACAACTCCTCCTCCTCTACTTCCTCCACCTCCTCTTGTGCCACCACCTGACTCCGAATTCTGTTTAATATGTGCTCCAGCATGTAAATCACCGGAATAGTCATGCTGATAATGGCATCGTCAGCACTAAACATCTTCGTCGCCATTTCAAAACTGTGCAGAAGGGTGCATAGGTCCCTGATCTGAGACCACTCCTCCAGCGTGATTTGCCCCACCTCTGGATCTCGTGGGCCCAGGCTATACGTCAGAACGTATTGCACCAGGGCTTGTCGGTGCTGCCACAGTCGCTGCAACATGTGCAGAGTTGAATTCCACCGGGTAGGCACATCGCATTTTAGCCGGTGAAGTGGCAGGCCCAACGACTTCTGTAGAGATGTAAGTCGCTGAGCTGCGGGATGCGAACGGCGGAAGTGAGCACACAGCGACCGTGCCCTCTGCAGAAGGCCATCTAGTCTGGGATAGTGGGCTAAAAATTGCTGGACAACCAGGTTCAACACGTGAGCCATACAAGGCACGTGTGTGACATTGCCCCTGCGAAGGGCCGCAACCAGGTTTGCAGCATTGTCGCACACGGCCTTCCCTGGTTTCAGGTCCAGTGGAGACAACCATTCATGAAATTGGTTCTCCAGAGCTGACCACAACTCCTCAGCTGTGTGACTCACATTTCCCAGACATTTCAAAGTAAAAACCGCCTGATGACATTGAGCCCTACTGCCAGCATAGTAAGGAGGTGTGCAGGATCCCTTCTGCGCAGTTAGAAAGCTTGTGGCATGACCAGACAGGCTTTGGGTGCAGGTGGAAGACCGAGAGGAGGTTGAGGAGGCAGAAGCAGTGGAGGAACTTTGACATAAAGAGGATTGACGCACAACTCGTGGGGACGGCAAGACTTGGACAGCAGCCCCTTGTCCTGCTGTCACCATAGTTACCCAGTGCCCAGTCAGCGACATGTAATGCCCCTGTCCATGCCTACTCGTCCAAGTGTCTGTGGTGAAATGCACACTGTCACACACAGAGTTTCTCAAAGAAGCGGTGATGTTGTGTGCGACATGCTGGTGGAGCGCAGGCACACCTTTCTTTGAGAAGTAGTGCCGACTGGGCATCTGGTACTGGGGCACTGCGACGGACATAAGGTCTCGAAAATCCTCTGTGTCCACCAGGCGGAAAGGCAGCATTTCTGTAGCCAAGAGCTTGCAGATGGTGAAATTCAACCTCTTAGCTTTCTCATGGCTAGGAGGAAATGGTCTTTTACTTGTCCACATCTGAGGGACCGAGGGCTGGCTATTGTGCTTAGACGGGGTTGATAAGGGTGTCCCCGGCAAACTGCCGGTCTGTGAGGAAGATGCAGGCGGACATGTTAGGTTGCCTTGATCCAAAGGTGGTGCTATCGATGTCGGACAGCGCTCAACACCAGCTGGTGTTACCACCTCCAAAGAAAATGATGACCTGCCAATCACGCTGGCTGTTGCGGGTAAAGAGGTGGCAGGTCTGCGCCCCAAAACAGGTGTGACTGCTGTCCCCCCAGTCACAGAGGATGAAGAGGCCGCGGATGCACAAGATATGGCAGACGGTGGTTGGCCCGGCCGGCTAGGACGCATTGTAGCACACTGAGCTTTCCACTGCAACTTATGCTTCATGTCCATGTGCCGGTTCATGCATGAAGTACGCAAACTATGTATTTTTTGGCCTCTACTTAGCTTTTGCTGACAAATGTTACAGATAACACGAGTTGGGTCATCTTTATCGATCTGAAAAAATGCCCAGGCTATGCAAGGCTTAGCACCCATGCGACCTGAAGAGCCACCACGACTTGTGGTGAGAGGCAGAGTTGTGTTTGAGGATGCAGTTGTTGACGTGCTTCCAGTACTACGTCTCTGTCCAGGAAGGCGCAACCTGACCTCGTCGTCACTAGCATCTTCCTCCACCTCCTCTGCTGACCTCATCTCTTGGCTGACTGTGGGTTGACAGTAAGTGGGATCTCCAACCTCATCATCGTCACCCTGTGCGTTATCACACCCGTCGTCCTCAGAGCCAACCTGTTCCTGCCCTGACAAAAAACTAAAGTTGTCGCTCCAATCAGGTATTTGAGTCTCATCATCATCTTCCTCATTGTCTCCACCAACAGGAGTTACAGTTTGGGAATGAGGGTCTACATTATGGTCAGAACCTTCTGCGTCTGGTCCTGGATCCGACTCATAAAGATTCTGGGCATCAGTGCAGATCATTTCCTCGTCTGGATTCACAGAAGCGCTGGAGTCGACCTCTGATCCCCAGGCTATAGTATGAGTAAACAGCTCTGCAGACTCAACCATCTGTTCTACCTCATACTCAGACGGGCAGCTGGAGATTTGGGAGCTGTGAGGAAGCAAGTGCGATTGGGGTGACACCTTTGAGGACTGGAGTATTTGTGATGTTGAAGTTGATGTGGAGGAGAGCCCACTTAAAGGAGCACTTGATATCCGTTGAAGCACCTGCTGTTTTTGTGCCTCATCTGGAATTTGTAGCGATTGGCGTGGCCGTAAGAAAGGGATCTTATCACATTGTCCGCTAAAAGAAGTAGACATTTTAGTTTGGCTGGAAGATGGTCTTTCTTCTGCAGATGTTACTGTTGCTTTAACACCTACCCCACGGACACAACCTTTTTTCCCCTTCCCAACACGCCTATTCCCCTTTCCACCAGCAGCAGGCCTTTTTCCACTCATTTTGGTGGTTAACTAATTCACAACTCTGGAGTTGTTTGCACAAAAAAACAATGGATGGGAACCGAGCAGAGCTGAGTGGCCAAACTGTGATATTAGGGAAAAAATATTGGCTGGGTTAGATGGAGAAAAAAATTATATTCGATTTGCAACCTGATGGAGGTCAGTATAGATGGACTAATAGAACAAGTCCCACACACAGCTAGAAGCCCAAATATTTTTTCAGAGGTAGATGCAGAAAAAAAATATATTCAGTTTGCAACCTGATGGAGGTCAGTATAGATGGACTAATAGAGAAAGTCCCACACACTGCTAGAAGGCCAAATATTTTTTCAGAGCTAGATGCAGACAAAAAATTATTTTGAATTTGCAACCTGATGGAGGTCAGTATAGGTGGACTAATAGAACAAGTCCCACACACTGCTAGAAGGCCAAATATTTTTTCAGAGCTAGATGCAGAAAAAAATTATATTCAGTTTGCAACCTGATGGAGGTCAGTATAGATGGACTAATAGAACAAGTCTCACACACAGCTAGAAGCCCAAATATTTTTTCAGAGGTAGATGCAGAAAAAAATTATATTCAGTTTGCAACCTGATGGAGGTCTGTATAGATGGATTAATAGAACAAGTCCCACACACTGCTAGAAGCCCAATATTTTTTCAGAGGTAGATGCAGAAAAAAAAATATTTTTAATTTGCAACCTGATGGAGGTCAGTATAGATGGACTAATAGAGAAAGTCCCACACACTGCTAGAAGGCCAAATATTATTTCAGAGCTAGATGCAGAAAAAAATTATATTCAGTTTGCAACCTGATGGAGGTCAGTATAGATGGACTAATAGAACAAGTCCCACACACAGCTAGAAGCCCAAATATTTTTTCAGAGGTAGATGCAGATAAAAATTATTTTTAATTTGCATCCTGATGGAGGTCAGTATAGATGGACTAATAGAGAAAGTCCCACACACTGCTAGAAGGCCAAATATTTTTTCAGAGCTAGATGCAGATAAAAATTATTTTTAATTTGCAACCTGATGGAGGTCAGTATAGATGGACTAATAGAGAAAGTCCCACACACTGCTAGAAGGCCAAATATTTTTTCAGAGCTAGATGCAGATAAAAATTATTTTTAATTTGCAACCTGATGGAGGTCAGTATAGATGGACTAATAGAGAAAGTCCCACACTGCTAGAAGGCCAAATATTTTTTCAGAGCTAGATGCAGAAAAAAATTATATTCAGTTTGCAACCTGATGGAGGTCAGTATAGATGGACTAATAGAACAAGTCCCACACACAGCTAGAAGCCCAAATATTTTTTCAGAGCTAGATGCAGATAAAAATTATTTTTAATTTGCAACCTGATGGAGGTCAGTATAGATGGACTAATAGAGAAAGTCCCACACACTGCTAGAAGGCCAAATATTTTTTCAGAGCTAGATGCAGATAAAAATTATTTTTAATTTGCAACCTGATGGAGGTCAGTATAGATGGACTAATAGAGAAAGTCCCACACACTGCTAGAAGGCCAAATATTTTTTCAAAGCTAGATGCAGAAAAAAATTATATTCAGTTTGCAACCTGATGGAGGTCAGTATAGATGAACTAATAGAACAAGTCCCACACACAGCTAGAAGCCCAAATATTTTTTCAGAGGTAGATGCAGATAAAAATTATTTTTAATTTGCAACCTGATGGAGGTCAGTATAGATGGACTAATAGAGAAAGTCCCACACACTGCTAGAAGGCCAAATATTTTTTCAGAGCTAGATGCAGATAAAAATTATTTTTAATTTGCAACCTGATGTAGGTCAGTATACATGGACTAATAGAGAAAGTCCCACACACTACTAGAAGGCCAAATATTTTTTCAGAGCTAGATGCAGAAAAAAATTATATTCAGTTTGCAACCTGATGGAGGTCAGTATAGATGGACTAATAGAACAAGTCCCACACACAGCTAGAAGCCCAAATATTTTTTCAGAGGTAGATGCAGATAAAAATTATTTTTAATTTGCAACCTGATGGAGGTCAGTATAGATGGACTAATAGAGAAAGTCCCACACACTGCTAGAAGGCCAAATAATTTTTCAGAGCTAGATGCAGATAAAAATTATTTTTAATTTGCAACCTGATGGAGGTCAGTATAGATGGACTAATAGAGAAAGTCCCACACACTGCTAGAAGGCCAACTATTTTTTCAGAGCTAGATGCATAAAAAAATTATATTCAGTTTGCAACCTGATGGAGGTCTGTATAGTTGGATTAATAGAACAAGTCCCACACACAGCTAGAAGCCCAATATTTTTTCAGAGGTAGATGCAGAAAAAAAATATATTAAGTTTGCAACCTGATGGAGGTCTGTATAGATGGATTAATAGAACAAGTCCCACACACAGCTAGATGCACAATATTTTTTCAGAGGTAGATGCAGAAAAAAATTATATTCAGTTTGCAACCTGATGGAGGTCAGTATAGATGGACTAATAGAACAAGTCCCACACACAGCTAGAAGCCCAAATATTTTTTCAGAGGTAGATGCAGATAAAAATTATTTTTAATTTGCAACCTGATGGAGGTCAGTATAGATGGACTAATAGAGAAAGTCCCACACACTGCTAGAAGGCCAAATATTTTTTCAGAGCTAGATGCAGATAAAAATTATTTTTAATTTGCAACCTGATGGAGGTCAGTATAGATGGACTAATAGAGAAAGTCCCACACACTACTAGAAGGCCAAATATTTTTTCAGAGCTAGATGCAGAAAAAAATTATATTCAGTTTGCAACCTGATGGAGGTCAGTATAGATGGACTAATAGAACAAGTCCCACACACAGCTAGAAGCCCAAATATTTTTTCAGAGGTAGATGCAGATAAAAATTATTTTTAATTTGCAACCTGATGGAGGTCAGTATAGATGGACTAATAGAGAAAGTCCCACACACTGCTAGAAGGCCAAATAATTTTTCAGAGCTAGATGCAGATAAAAATTATTTTTAATTTGCAACCTGATGGAGGTCAGTATAGATGGACTAATAGAGAAAGTCCCACACACTGCTAGAAGGCCAACTATTTTTTCAGAGCTAGATGCAGAAAAAAATTATATTCAGTTTGCAACCTGATGGAGGTCTGTATAGATGGATTAATAGAACAAGTCTCACACACAGCTAGAAGCCCAATATTTTTTCAGAGGTAGATGCAGAAAAAAAATATATTCAGTTTGCAACCTGATGGAGGTCTGTATAGATGGATTAATAGAACAAGTCCCACACACAGCTAGAAGCCCAATATTTTTTCAGAGGTAGATGCAGAAAAAAAATATATTCAGTTTGCAACCTGATGGAGGTCAGTATAGATGGACTAATAGAGAAAGTCCCACACACTGCTAGAAGGCCAAATATTTTTTCAGAGCTAGATGCAGAAAAAAATTATATTCAGTTTGCAACCTGATGGAGGTCAGTATAGATGGACTAATAGAACAAGTCCCACACACAGCTAGAAGCCCAAATATTTTTTCAGAGGTAGATGCAGATAAAAATTATTTTTAATTTGCAACCTGATGGAGGTCAGTATAGATGGACTAAAAGAGAAAGTACCACACACTGCTAGAAGGCCAAATGTTTTTTCAGATCTAGATGCAGATAAAAATTATTTTTAATTTGGAACCTGATGGAGGTCAGTATAGATGGACTAATAGAGAAAGTCCCACACACTGCTAGAAGGCCAAATATTTTTTCAGAGCTAGATGCAGAAAAAATTATATTCAGTTTGCAACCTGATGGAGGTCAGTATAGATGGACTAATAGAACAAGTCCCACACACTGCTAGAAGCCCAAATATTTTTTCAGAGCTAGATGCAGAAAAAAATTATATTCAATTTGCAACCTGATGGAGGTCAGTATAGATGGACTAATAGAATGATGCTATGCCCAAAAGATTTTACTTCACTAGGTGCAGTAAAAAAATTGGTATTCTATACACAGGTGGTATATCTTGCAACACAGATAGGCTACTCCACTGACTAACACACTCTGCAATAGGCCAAAAAGGATTAGCTTTGCTAGATTCAGCCAAGTGCTGTGAAAAAAACTTGCACAGCACTGGCACAGACCTGCCTGGCAAAAACTGATAGGAACTGATGTAACCTAGTCCTGAGAAGGACTGCAATTACAATTAGTCTTTACTCCCACAATCTATCTATTTAAGAGCACAGACCTGCCTGATAAAAGTCGTAGGAAATGCTGTAACCTAGTCCTTAAAAGGACTGCAATCACAACTATTCCCTACTCCCAAGCTATCTGTAGATTTGTGCGAAAATTGGCTTGAAATTAACAAGGTATAGCGCACACAGCAACAGAGGTGCCGTCTAACACGCAGCTGCAGCAGTGAGAAAATGGTGGCGACGGGGAAAATGCCCCTCCCCCCACCCCGCTGTACACTCAAACTGCGTATTAACATTAATTTTCATCATTACTGAGAAAAAATCCAGTTATGATTTTGGTGCACGAACAGTTATCGAACATAACCTCGAACAGCCGAATTTTTCTCAATTCGTTCGTGTTCGCCGAACCGCTCGAACACCACCCAAAACAGCTCGAATTTGAGATTGGCGAACAGTTCGAGTAGAACAACGCTCATCTCTAATTATAATAGGCATTGTTTACAATTAGTGTTGAGTGAATTTGTTCGGCATTTCAAATTTCATGTACGAACCCGAATTTGAAATGCCGAACAAATTCACTCAACACTATTTACAATCTAAAAAATAAACCAAATTTCTGGTGTTACAATGAATGAAGGTTTTCATGGGATATGTAATTTCACCCTGCAGAGAAGAAAAAGTGGATGTATTGTTGGCATATTGACAAAGTAATTTTGTACTTGTCAATATATTGGCTAAGGAAGAGGCGGTTTCCTAGAGAAACAGTTCTTTTTGCAACACATTGAACGTCTGAGGTCAGATATTTCATCTTGGTGGTGCTTGAAAGTTTGTGAACTCTTTTTCCATGTTTCTGCATAAATTTCTCCTAATCAGGGCGGTGGAGTCGGAGTCGTGGATTCGGAGTCTGTGTCCATTTTGGTGGAGTCGGAGTCGGTATAAAATGGACCGACTCCAACTCCTAAAATATATAATAAATTCGGTACAGTGGTTCAATGGAGTTTGTGGGGAATATTTTTTCATAAGAATTTGGGAAAGTTATGAAATATCCTATAAATGTCTGTCCTATTCCTGATCTAAAGCTGCGTGCCCACGTTGCGGATTACAAGCGTTTTTGATGCGGAATTTCCGCAGCAGAAAAGCTTGTAAAACGCTTGGTAATCCGCACCCCATGGTCCCCAATGGGATTCCGCAAGTTCTATGCACATGCTGCGGATTTTTCCGCAGCGTTTATGCTGCGTTCAAAAATCCGCAGCATGTCAATTAATTTTGCGTTTCCGCAAGCGGAATTGCCTTTGTCCAATGCATAAAAAACACAAGGCAATTCCGCATGTGGAAAACGCGCGATAAACGCGAGAAAAACGCGCGATAAACGCGTGTGGAATTCCGCATGCGTTTTTCCGGGAGAGGACTTGCAGAAATGAAGCAGAAATTTTCTGCTTCATTTCTGCAACGTGGGCACATAGCCTAAGGGTCCAGACTTTTAGCTGAGATGAATCTGCGCTACAGTAAATTTATCACTTAAACATGAGCCATGTATGAGGGAGTCGGAGTCGTGGAGTCGGTGTCATGGAAATTGAAGAGTCTGAGGTTTGTCTTACAGACTCCATAGCCCTGCTCCTAAGACTACATCAGATTTTCACACCAATCCTAAAAGAAGATATTGAGAACCAAATCAAATAAATCAAATTAATGAGTCAGAAAAATCAGGCTTTGTCAAATTTTTAATGAAAAAAATGATCCAAAAATCACATGTCTATGATTTGAAAGTATGTGAAGCTTTGCTTTCAGGATCTGATGTGACACCTTTGTGAAGCAGTAACTGCATCTAAATGTTTCCAATAACTGTAGATTAGTAACTGACCCGTAGCACCAGGAGTTGTAATAGTTTGTTGCACCAGACTGATATACATAATGTAAGGGAACCCCCACCCCAGCTACAAAGGCGGTGAAAATTTATTTTTATGTAACTTGGGAAACGCATGAAAAATAAGGGCACATAGGAAAATCTTTAAAAAAATATTTTGCTTGTTTGAAACTAATACTTAATGCTACACCATTTTGAAGAAGGTTTGACAATCGTAACTTAACATGTTCTATTGAATCGGAAAATATTTTCTGGTATGTTGTGTTATCATGAATCACCATGGTCATCTCTCATTCATACAAAGCCTTATCCTAATTGGTAACAGAGCCTCCCTTGTCCAGAGGAAGGATGATTATATTAGGGTTATTATGTAGTTGTCTTAGGGCCAATCTCTGATAATATGATAAGTTAGATGATGTGCTATATCTTTGAGCAAAAACTTGTTTCGAATCACACTCCATAATATGTTACAAATTGTCCATAGCGGGGATGTGGGACTAAATAGGATAAAAGGTTGGATTTAGTACCCTTATTTGTTATGTGGTGGATTGGTAAGGTGTAGTGGTGTGATTATATTCAGTTTTAGATCAAATAAAGGGGTTATCTGGGACAATTTTATTTTTCTCATGGGGCTAGGGACTGACAGGCAGGTAGTTTCTAATTCAGCTGCTTCATGTGAACAGAGCAGCTCTTCCACTTCCGGGCTGTTCTGTTCACTGGGCGTGACTACCAACTGTTGTCAATCAACATAACATCAGCAGTCTCACCCTCAACAGAGCAGAATGGAATAGAAGCAACTGCTCTGTTGATGTGACGTCACCGAAAGCTGCAGCATAGCCAGCAGGAGCCTGTGACCGCTCTGAACTGGCAAATAATAATAATAATCTTTATTTATATAGCGCTAACATATTCCGCAGCGCTTTACAATTCAGAGGTTCATATTCAACAGTCATAAGTAACATAGCTAAAGATAATACAATAGTTAAAGCAAAAATAATGACAACCCTGCTCATAAGAGCTTACAATCCACAATGAGGTGGGGGTGACACAAAGTACAGTGGCTTATTTACAATGATGGTCCAGCCATCTTGAGGGGATGAGGGATAGATAAAGGCGGCATGAGCTCGTTACCAGCCAGTATATGTAGTGCTTTTGGGTTCGGTGGAGACTTATGTTTGGAGAAATAAGGGATGGGCTATAAGAATATAAAAGAACTTTGATTAGGGAACGTGATAGGCTGCCCTAAACAGGTGTATTTTTAGGGAGCGCCAAAAACTGTGTAAGTTGTGGTTCATCCTAATTTCTTGGGGTAGAGCATTCCAAAGAATAGGTGCAGCTCGGGAGAAGTCTTGAAGCCGGGAGTGGGAGGTACGGATTAGTGTGGATGTTAGTGGAAAGTTGCTTGCGGAGCATAGAGAATGGGTAGGCCGATAAACAGAAATGAGGGAATAGATGTTGGGGGGTGCCACACTGTGGAGAGCTTTGTGGGTGAAAACAAGCAATTTAAATTGGATCCTATAATTCATGGGCAGCCAGTGCAATGACTAGCACAGAGAGGAGGAGTCTGAGTAACGGTTAGCCAAATAGATGACCCTGGCTGCAGCATTAAGGATGGACTGGTGAGGGAAAAGTCGAGTGAGGGGGAGGCCAATTAATAGAGGGTTACAGTAGTCAAGTCGGGAGTGGATCAGGGCAACAGTGAGGGTTTTTGTTGTTTCCAAGGTGAGAAAGGGGCTGTTTGTAGAGATGTTCTTCAGGTACAAGCGACAAGAGCGGGCAAGATATTGTATATGGAAGGTGAAGGAAAGATTGGTGTCAAACATAACGCCCAGACAACGCGCCTGCTGGCTCTGCGTTATTGTGGTGCCACACACAGAGAGAGATGTCAGATTTAGGGAGGTGAGTAGACGCAGGAGCAGAAGAAGTTCAGTTATGGAAAGGTTGAGTTTCAGATAGAGATCGGACATGATGTTAGAAACTGCAGCCAGAAAGTCACTGGTGTTCTGTAGTACAGTGAGGGTAAGGTCAGGGGATGAGGTGTATAGTTGTATGTTATCAGCATAAAGATGGTACTGAAAACCAAATTTGCTGATGGTCTGCCCAATTGGGGCTGTGCAGAGAGAGAAGAGAAGAGGGCCAAGGACTGAACACTGAGGAACCCCAATAGTGAGAGAAAGGGGGGAAGAAGTGGAGCCAGCGAATGATACACTGAAAGAGCGGTCAGATAGGTAGAAGGAGAACCAGGAGAGAGCAGTGTCCTTTATGCAGATTGAGTGGAGAATAGAGAGTAGGAGGTGGTGGTCAACAGTGTCAAAAGCTGCAGAGAGTTCAAGAAGAATGAGCAGAGAGTAGTCACCATTACTTTTCATTGGTTACTTTGATGAGTGCAGTTTCTGTGGAATGTAGGGGGCGGAAGTCGGACTGTGATGGGTCTAGAAGAGAGTGAGTGGAGAGGTAACTGGTAAGGCGGGAGTAGACCAGACGCTCCAAGAGTTTAGAGATGAAGGGAAGATTGGAGACTGGTTTGTAGTTGTTTGTGCAGGAAGGGTCAAGGAAGGTTTTTTTTTAATAATGGAATAATGATGGAGTGTTTGAAGTAGGAGGGGAAGATACCGGAAGAGAGGCAGAGGTTGAAGATTTTAGTTAGCTTAGTAGTGACGACTGAAGAAAGAGACTGGAGTAGATGTGATGGGATGGGGTCAGTGGTGCATGTAGTGGGATGAGCAGAAGAGAGGAGCCTGGAGACTTCTTCTTCTGTGACTGGGTCAAATGTGGAGAGTGATCCAGAGGGGATGTGGGGAGGGATGGGAGTCATGGCACTTGGTGGCTGGGAACTGATTTCCTGACGAATGGTGACTATTTTCTTTGTGAAGTAGGAGGCCAAGTCCTCAGCACAAATGTCCGTGATGGGGGCCTGGGCTTTAGGACTGAGGAGGGAGTGAAAGGTGTCAAAGAGTTTTTTGGAGAAGTTGGATAGTGAGGAGATCAGGATGGTGAAGTAGGTCTGTGTGGGTGAAGGGCAGAGTTAGATGTTTTTAACATAAATTTATAGTGGATAAAGTTTTCTATTGTGCGAGTTTTCCTCCATAGGCGTTCGGCACTTCTAGAGCATCGCTGGAGAAATCGGGTTTGCGGTGTGAGTCAGGGCTGTTTTACTCTGTGTTTAGAGGTTCTGAGGGTGAGGGGCGCTACTTGGTCCAGCGTGCTTCTGAGAGTGTCATTGTAGTGGTTTACAGCCAGATCAGGGCAGGACAGAGAGGAGATTGGAGACAGTGATGAGTGAAGGGAGTTCGTAAGTGTATGAGGGTTAATGGCTTGTAGATTTCTGAATGTGTGATAAGTAGGAGTGTGCTGGGGTGGGCGAGGATTTGTGAGCGTGAAGGAGAGAATGTTATGATCAGAGAGGGGAAGAGGGGAGTTATCTAGGTGGGGTATTGAACAAAGCTGGACAAAGACCGAAGACGAAGGCAAAGATCGCCCCTGGGCACAACAGGCAGGCAGTTAGCAACTACCTGCCTGTAAGGCCCATGAGAAAAAAGTAAAACAGTTCCAGATAACATCTTTAAATGATACAATTGCACATTGCTCTTAAAGGTTCAAAGGCAATGTTAATGATTCTTGAGATGCAAAAGATTTTTCTGGAGATGCCTTTTGGGAATTAAAAAAGTGTTTTCTGATCGTGAATGTTCTCATAAATTGATATCTTTCAATGTGCTGAATAAATTGGCTAGAGCAAATGGTATGAAGCCAAGTGCTTTTGCTAGTAAATCATATTGTTACTAGTAAATTACAATAGTAATTATTGATGCGATGCTGATAAGTTCACAAGAGATAAATACATAGTATTTGTAGGTAACAATTTAAGAGATGTCATACTAGTAGTACTTGGCATATAATGTTATGCTGAGTACATTTTGCGGCTTTCTGTTCTTTCTACGTGCCCGATGTCCAAGTAGTTTTTTTAAATAGTTGTCGATCATACTATGTCTGCAGCAAGAGTGGATTGAAATTGTTGTTACTTTATATTGATCATTTACAGTATATGGATGTTTATCGCTCTTTTCCAAGAGTAGATTACCACCTATACTTTCAATTTCTGAACAGTTTGTGCAGCAGTCCATTGTGTTAGATGCTTATTAACTAAAACAGACACGTAATTAACTTTTATTATATTTATTCTTAATTCCAATGCGTGCTTTTGCTATGGATCTTAGAAGTAGAGATGAGCGGTGTTCGACTCGAACTGTTCGCCAATCTCAAATTCGAGCTGTTTTGGGCGGTGTTCGAGCCGTTCGGCGTACACAAATGATTTGAAAAAAATTTGGCTGTTCGAGGTTATGTTCGATAACTGTTCGTGCACTAAAATCATAACTGGATTTTTTCTCAGTAATGCTGAAAATTAATGGTAATACGCAGTTTGAATGTACAGCGGGGCGGGGGGAGGGGCAGGGGATGGATCTCTGCAGGAATAATGAAGATCTCCATTTTTTTTTCTCTTTCCCGCATTTACAGTGGGGAGGTGCAATCTGTCAGCCTATCAGCAGTGCACACACGGAGCGAAGTGCTTTTTTTCACACAAGCAAGGGCATGTGTCATTGGCAGTGTATGTCACATGTCCTTGCCATATAAGACCCAGCCATTTTCCCCGTCGCCACCATTTTCTCACTGCTGCAGCTGCGTGTTAGACGGCACCGCTGTTGCTGTGTGCGCTATACTTTGTTAATTTCAAGCCAATTTTCGCACAAATCTACAGATAGCTTGGGAGTAGGGAAGAGTTGTGATTGCAGTCCTTTTCAGGGCTAGGTTACATAATTTCCTACGACTTTTATCAGGCAGGTCTGTGCTCTTAAATAGATAGGTTGGGAGTAAAGACTAATTGTAATTGCAGTCCTTTTCAGGGCTAGGTTACATCAGTTCCTATCAGTTTTTGCCAGGCAGGTCTGTGCCAGTGCTGTGCAAGTTTTTTTCACAGCATTTGGCTAAATCTAGCAAAGCAAATCCTTTTTGGCCTATTGCAGAGTGTGTTAGTCAGTGGAGTAGCCTATCTGTGTTGCAAGCTACACCATCTGTGTATAGAATACAATTTTTTTTACTGCACCTATTGAAGTAAAACCTTTTGGGCATAGCATCATTCTATTAGTCCATCTATACTGACCTCCACCAGGTTGCAAATTCAATATAATATTTTTCTGCATCGAGCTCTGAAAAAATATTTAGGCTTCTAGCAGTGTGTGGGACTTGTTCTATTAGTCCATCTATACTGACCTCCATCAGGTTGTAAATTCAATATAATTTTTTTCTGCATCTAGCTCTGAAAAAATATTTCAGCTTCTAGCAGTGTGTGGGACTTGTTCTATTAGTCCATCTATACTGACCTCCATCAGGTTGCAAATTCAATATAATTTTTTTCTGCATCTAGCTCTGAAAAAATATTTCGGCTTCTAGCAGTGTGTGGGACTTGTTCTATTAGTCCATCTATACTGACCTCCATCAGGTTGCAAATTCAATATCATTTTTTTCTGCATCTAGCTCTGAAAAAATATTTAGGCTTCTAGCAGTGTGGGACTTGGTCTATTAGTCCATCTATACTGACCTCCATCAGGTTGCAAATTCAATATAATTTTTTTCTGCATCCAGCTCTGAAAAAATATTTCAGCTTCTAGCAGTGTGTGGGACTTGTTCTATTAGTCCATCTATACTGACCTCCATCAGGTTGCAAATTCAATATAATTTTTTTCTGCATCTAGCTCTGAAAAAATATTTCAGCTTCTAGCAGTGTGTGGGACTTGTTCTATTAGTCCATCTATACTGACCTCCATCAGGTTGCAAATTCAATATAATTTTTTTCTGCATCTAGCTCTGAAAAAATATTTGGGCTTGTAGCAGTGTGTGGTACTCATTGCATTAGGCCATCTATACCAAGCTCCACCAGCTTTCAAATTAATAATAATTTTTAGCTGCATCTAGCCCTGAAAATAATTTTTCTTCCCAATAGTGGTAGCAATAGAAATATGGGGCGCGCGCCTGGCTAACAAAAACATACGCTTCATAACAAAAAACACCAGCCTAGCGCATTGCATTAATAAGATGGCATCATCGTCTCTCCCAGTGCTAGGCCTACTACGCCGGCTTGCATTCCTGTGCCTAAAACACAATGTATGGGTCCGCGCTAGCCACTATGCTGAGGGGTCTAAAGCTGCTGCTAACGCTTTATAACAATTCAATTGGCAGATTTTCACAGAGCGCTTCCCCAACGCCCACCCATCGGGCAGCAGTTGCCCACCCTCCCTATGGGATCTAGTGGCGAATAGTTGATGCCATTAATCAGAGCGTCAGTTGCCCCGTCGACGTGGCAAGCATACGGTAAGGCATGGGAAGAGTGGACACGATTAGTAGCAGGCAGACGGGTTGACCAATGTGAACAAGCCAGATCACAAGTCACCATAGGATTTCTCCACCAGCTAATGATGAGGGGCATATCAGGGGCGTCAGCGCAGCGGTGTCTGACCGGAGTAGCATTTCACTTCCAACTACTGAATTGGGGAGATGTGACAAAGATTCATCATCAGACAATCCATAAAAGGGTGGAAAAGGGGTCAGCCAAGTCAGGAGTGTAGACGTCCCGTTCCGTGTCGCTAAAACTGATTTCTCACATCATATCCCTAACACCATTAACATGACACTCACAATTTGAAGCAACACTACTGTGTACTGCATTTGTGATCGCCTTCTTCGGGGCGCTATGCATAAGCAAATTAGTCCCTCAATCCAAAATTACCACCAGTGGAGGCTTATTACACCAGGACGTAGTCATAGCCAATAATGCAATACGTCTACGCATACTCCAATCGAAAACGGTTCCAGCGGGCAGGGGCACTTGGGTACTTCTACAACCCACAAACGGTACACTGAGTCGGGTAACAATAGTAAAAACAAATCTAACCATCAGATCACAAAGTAATTTCTTCCTATCACACATAGATGGAACACCATTATCAAGATACCAGTTCCAAGCTATATTTAATAAATGCATAACATCGGCAGGGAACCACCCCAAAGATTACGGGACACACTCATTCCACATAGGCGCGGCCACGGAAGCAGCAAGAGCAGGACTGTCAGAAGCGGAAGTTCAGAGGATAGGGAGATGGCGATCCACGTGTTTGGCGAGATACATAAGACCGGACTTGTTATCCTAACGTGGTTTGTTTCTTTTACAGGTGACGCTAAGCCAACAGTGTGGGTGATAGGCCACTTGTATATATATTGGGCAGAAAAAAGGGCGAAAGTCCGCCCAGGCGGGAGGAAATTAGAGTTTCATAACACATATTTCAGCTGGAGAGGTATTAGAGGCCTGCTATGGCCACAGGTACTAATGGAGGTAATCAAGGTAGGGAGAGAGGCAAGAGGTCTGGTCATCTTAGTTATACAGGCCGGGGGAAACAACCTATGTCATCACAAGAGCGCATAACTAATGGCAATAATGAAACTAGACACTGAGCGCTTCAGAGAATTTTTCACAAAACTAGCTATAGTATGGTCAGAGATTGTGCCAATAGCGGTATGGCAAGGTGCGCGAGACATCACGGCCATCGAACGGACAAGGCGGGTAATAAATATTCGGATGGAAAAATTTAGAAGAGACAGAGGCGGTGTAGTGATACGACACCGACAACTGGAAGGAGATAAAGCAGGCCTCATACGGCCCGACGGTGTTCACTTAATGGATATTGTACTGGACATATTCCTGTCAGGACTCCAGGACGGAGTGGAACAAGCGTTAAGAGTGATGGGTGGGGGTCAGAGTCCTGCATACGAGTACGAAGGATCCTCCGTGGCCTGGAAATAGAAAGGACATGTTGGAGAGTTACACTTGTTGGCCAACTTGCCGGAGTGGAGACCCAGGGCATGCTGCAACAAGCCGAATTATTTTAGAAATAAAATGCCTTTCTAATGGAATGAGTATAAAGAGTTAATAAAGCTGTGACCGATCCTCACCCATCCAGTTGTAAGAGTTACATTATTGTATTGTCAAGGAAAGGGGGGCGGTAGGGGGGCTGAGCGTCTGGGTTTGGTTATGGGTCCCCACAGTCTGCCTAGGCTAGATGCATTTAAAAATTCTTATTAGATACACAGGCAGTGCAGCTTGCTTCGCAGCTGGGCTACTACGCCCAAAGTATTGCCTAGGCTAGATGCAGTTAAAAATTCTACGCTGACTAGCAGACACTGAAGCTTTGGAGCAGACCTCTGAGTAAACAGCTCTTCAGACTCAACCATCTGTGTTACCCCAAGCCATAGTGTATGTAGTTTCTTACAGTTAAAAGGGGGGGGAGCGACCCAACCCACCTGGAATTGACGATGCCAACGTCTCTATTTTTTCCCAAAATTGTGGCACAGACACCGCTTAACCCTAGAACGCATACCTGGGGCCTCGCAGGCCCGCCCTGTTAATTGTTTTCTATTTTCTGTAAGATTACTTTAGTTAGAATTTTGAAACTCTAGGTATTCTTCATGTATATAGTTGTTTGTCATTTGAGTTTGAGTTATTCCATGTTATTTGCACACGGGCCTAAAAGGCCCCAGGTATGTGAAAGTGTAGATTTTTATGGTCATGCGTTCTAGGGTTAAGTGGCATCAATTGCCCCACAGTTGCTTAAAACGGTTGGTGAGGTGATTTTACCAAATTCTCAAGCTTTTAGTCTCCCCAGGATGACACAGGGGTAGAAAAGTCCTTGCGAATCCATGATTTGTTCATCTTTATGAACGTGAGTCTGTCTACATTCTCAGTGGACAGCCGCGTGCGCTTATCTGTCAGCACACCACCAGCAGCACTGAACACACGTTCAGAGAGAACGCTGGCTGCAGGGCATGACAAGATCTCCAAGGCGTGAGTGATGAGCTCCGGCCATTTTTCCAGATTGGAATCCCAAAATGAGCAAGGGTCCAGTGACACAGTCATGGCTTCGATGTTCACTTGGAGATACTCCTGTACCATCCTCTCTAGGCGTTGACTATGTGTCAGACTTCTTGTCTCCTGTGGCCTTGCAAAGGATGGTCTAAAAAAGTGGTGAAACGATTCCACAAAATTGCTGTTACCAGCAGATACTGTGTTACTGTTACGGTTTGAGTGATGAAGACTCGACAGTCCCACGGTTGGCAAGTTAGAACTGTGAGATTCATTACGTGCACCACTGGTGTTTTGTGGAAAAGCACATGTAAGATTCTGCAACAGCGTCTGCAGATACTCCTGCATGTGTAAATCCCTTTTAATGGCAGGAATTATTTCGGCAAATTTACTTTTGTACCGGGGATCTAAGAGTGTGGCAACCCAGTAGTCGGGATTACTTTGAATTCTGACAATCTGAGGGTCATGTTGCAGGTAGTGCAGCAAGAAGGCACTCATGTGTCTTGCGCATCCAGGAGGACCAAGTCCTTGTTGTGTTGGTAGCGAGGTAAGAATCATGCTTCCTTCCTCTGCCCTCTCCCCCCAACCTCACACAACAGAAATGTGATCAAGGTCTCCCTCATCTGATGAGTCTTCCATGCCCATTGCCAGTTCGTCCTCAACTTCTTCCTCGGCTCCTGCACCTTCCTCAACAGTTTGGCTGCTACCATGCGCCCTGGTTAATCCCTCTCCCCCACCCTCCCATGCCTGCCGCCTTGGTGCTGCCGACCGTCTGGACCTTGGAGATGTTATCCCTTCCGCATACGACTCCTCCTCTACTTCCTCCACCTCCTCTTGTCCCACCACCTGACTCTGAAATCTGTTTAATGTGTGCTCCAGCATGTAAATCACCGGAATAGTCATGCTGATAATGGCATCGTCGTCAGCACTAAACATCTTCGTCGCCATTTCAAAACTGTGCAGAAGGGTGTGTGGCGCCCCTGAGGGTTCAGTCGCCACAGACTTACTGCATCTCACCCACAGGTGTGGTATCTCACCCTCAGGTAAGGAAGGCGTATGGCTCGGGACCCTAACACCTGCATCCAACACATACCCGCAGGGGGGTAGGGCAAGATTGCTCCTAAGGGAGAGCACAGTCCCAGGTCCCTAGCTGGAGGGAGGGTCCTATGTAGTGGGTGCTTAGGGGAGCAGCTTAGGGGAGCACATGACAGGGAGAGTATAAATAGGAAGCCATCTTAGAAAGAGCAAGCCAGTCAGAGGAGGAAAAGAGACAGGAGCAGAGGCTCTGCATGAGCTCTGCTCCAGAGGCGGGCCTAGCCTGGGAGGCCCAGGACTGAAGGAGAGAAGAGAGGAGTGGGAGCAGGAAGGCTCCAGGAACCGAAGGGACCCTAGGGGTACGGGCCGTGCAGAAGGCCACCCGTACTCCCGCTGCTACCAGGAGGTAGAGGGGTCAGGCCAGATAAGGGGAACCGGTCCCTCAACTAGCGGAGAAACATAGGACCCAGGGGACGGAACACACGTCGCCCGCCAAGGCCCGAGTAGAAGTGTTACTGGGTGTGAGGTGCAGGGAGAAGGCCAGAGAAAGGACACACAGAAGGGGGTCCTGCTAAGTACTCCGGAGCTATCTGGGGGTGGACTGAGCCCCTCACTGAGAACGCACAGCACGACGGGGGAGATTGCTCTGGTACCTGTAATCTGGACTGCAACAACTGTGAGTAAAGATCTTGGGACTGCATCACACGGACTCTGTGTTCATTACTGACTCCCTGCACTACAACCACCATCATCCACCCATACTGCCCTGAAGCTACACTCTTCCTGTGGGGAGTAATAATACGATTGCTGCAAAACCACCAGCTTCAGAGGACTGTTCCGCAGCGGCGGCCCCTTTGGCCGCACTCCACAGGTGGCGTAGTCGGACATTATAAAACCCATATATGCAAATTACCCTTGGATTGACCGCCCTGGGTCACGGACCGGGTCACCGCCACAGTGACTACAACCCCCAGCGTCTACCGGCCCGGCTCCGGGTACCCCACGGCCAAGGGGGCGCGTCAACTTCATAGGTCCCTGATCTGAGACCACTCCTGCAGCGTGATTTGCCGCACCTCTGGATCTCGTTGGCCCAGGCTATACGTCAGAACGTATTGCACCAAGGCTTGTCGGTGCTGCCACAGTCGCTGCAACATGTGCAGAGTTGAATTCCACCGTGTCGCCACAACGCATTTCAGCTGGTGAACTAGCAGGCCCAACGACTTCGTTGAGCTGCGGGATGCGAATGGCGGAAGTGAGCACACAGCAACCCTGCCCTCTGCAGAAGGCCATCTAGTCCGGGATAGTGGGCTAAAAATTGCTGGACAACCAGGTTCAACACGTGAGCCATACAAGGCACGTGTGTGACATTGCCCCGGTGAAGGGCCGCACCCAGGTTTGCAGCATTGTAGAACACGGCCTTCCCTGGTTGCAGGTCCAGTGGAGACAACCATTCATGAAACTGGGTCTCCAGAGCTGACCACAACTCCTCAGCTGTGTGACTCACATTTCCCAGACATTTAAAAGTAAACACTGATGCCGTTGAGCCTTGCTGCCAGCATAGTAAGGAGGTGTGCAGGATTCCTTCTGCGCAGTTAGAGAGCAGGTGGCATTACCAGACAGGCTTTGGGTGCAGGTGGAGGGCCGAGAGGAGGTTGAGGAGGCAGAAGCAGTGGAAGAACTTCGAGATAAAGATGATTGACGCACAACTCGTGGGGACGGCAAGACTTGCACAGCAGCCCCTTGTCCTGCTGTCACCATAGTTACCCAGTGCCCAGTCAGCGACATGTAACGCCCCTGTCCATGCCTACTTGTCCAAGTGTCTGTGGTGAAATGCACCCTGTCACACTCAGAGTTTCTCAAAGAAGCGGTGATGTTGTGTGCGACATGCTGCTGGAGCGCAGGCACACCTTTCTTTGAGAAGTAGTGCCGACTGGGCATCTGGTACTGGGGCACTGCGACGGACATAAGGTCTCGAAAATCCTCTGTGTCCTCCAGGCGGAAAGGCAGTATTTCTGTAGCCAACAGCTTGCAGATGGTGAAATTCAACCTCTTATCTTTGTCATGGCTAGGAGGAAATGGTCTTTTACTTTTCCACATCTGAGGGACCGAGGGCTGGCTGCTGTGCTTAGACGGGGTTGAGTAGGGTGTCCCCGGCAAACTTCCGGTCTGTGAGGAAGATGCAGGCGGACATGTTAGGTTGCCTTGATCCAAAGGTGGTGCTCTCGATGTCGGAGAGCGCTCAACACCAGCTGGTGTTTCCACTTCCCAATGACGACCTGCCAATCACACTGGCTGTTGCGGGTAAAGAGGTGGCAGGTCTGCGTCCAAAAACATGTGTGACTGCTGTCCCCCCAGTCACAGAGGATGAAGAGGCTGCGGATGCACAAGATAGGGCAGACGGTGGTTGGCCCGGTCCGCTAGGCCGCACTGTAGCACAGTGAGCTTCCCACTGCAACTTATGCTTCATATCCATGTGACGGTACATGCATGAAGTACTCAAACTATGGATTTTTTGGCCTCTAGTTAGCTTTTGGTGACAAATATTACAGATAATACGAGTTGGGTCATCCTTATCGATCTGAAAAAATGCCCAGGCTATGCAAGGCTTAGAGCCCATGCGACCTGAAGAGCCACTACGACTTGTGGTCAGAGGCAGAGTTGTGGTTGAGGATGCAGTTGTTGACGTGCTTCCAGTACTCCGTCTCTGTCCAGGAAGGCGCAACCTAACCTCATCGTCAATAGCATCTGTGACGCCCCGCTGCACTTGGTATCACAGATCCTAGAAGAGTGCATTGATGGAATCCTCTACAAGCGGCCCCCATAAATATTCACACATCTCCACCTTCCACCTCAGACCAGCAGAGGGAGCCCGTTAGGGATATAAATAGGGAGGGTGGAGCTAGGCAGTTCAGTTCCTCTGAAGAGTTCCTGCAGTAGAGAAGCCTAAGAGAGGTCAGTCTGCAGTGGAACTCAGTCTAGTCTAGAGAACTCAGTTAATAGTTCAGCAGTGGAGCACGAGGCTCCTGCTAGCTAGATTCAGGGAGCCCAGATAGAGCTTAAGGTGTGCCGGTGCCATAAGATCGGTGAAGCGCGGCAAGCTGCCGTTAGTGTGTATAGCCTAGTGAGGGCCCGAGTAGGCCGAAGGCGAGTGGCGAGTTAGTACATAAGGGGCAGAGGAGCTTAACCAGCTTACCCCGAAGCATTTACCGGACACCGGATCCGAGCTTACCGGGATCTCTATGACCCAGTAAGGCATAACCGGAATCCCTGGAGAACTACAAGTCCCAGTATCGCTAAGGTGCTGATACGTAACAGAGCCAGGAGACGCATAGGCCCCGCATACTGGGAGCGTGAACTCCAAGAGAAGGCCCTACCACAAGGTCAGCCAGCGCAGGACAGAGACAAAGTTAGGCCTAGCTCCAGGCAGGTCATAAACTTACTACGCAGAGGCAAGAAACAGGAGGCCCTACACCCGCTCATTGGGGAGGATCCTGATATGCACCCTTCACCCTACAGTGCTCCGGGATGTGCCTGAATTTCCACCAGTAAAAGGTACTGAAGTGACTACCGTGTCCATTCCCATTCTTGCTCTGACCCAGCTGGGTCTCGCCTGTCCTGCATTCCCCTGCATACGCTGCCCTGAGACCTAGCTCCACCTGTGGGGAGCTATACCATGGAGCTGCCTTATCACCGGCCTCAGTGGACTGCTGCAGCGCTGGTGCTTCTCACCAGATACCACAGGTGGCGTCACGAACTCTTATAAAATTAACAATTATCCACCCTTTTAAAGAGTGACCCCAGGGTACGGGCCCGGGAGCCGACCACCGCGACATCCCCAAGGCCAGGCAAAGGCCCGGGTACCGAGTCATCCCCATCCCCTGGGCTAGTCACATCCTCCTCCATCTCCTCTGCTGACCTCATCGACTGGCTGACTGTGGGTTGACAGTAAGTGGGATCTCCAACCTCGTCATCATCACCCTGTGTGTTCTCACACCCGTCGTCCTCAGAGCCAACCTCTTCCTGCCCTGACCGAAAAGTCAAGTTGTCGCACCAATCAGGTATTTGAGTCTCATCATTGTCTTCATCATTGTCTCCACCAACAGGAGTTACAGTTTGGGAACGAGGGTCTACATTATGCTCAGAACCTTCTTCATTTGGTCCTGGATCCGACCTATAAAGATTCTGGGCATCAGTGCAGATCATTTCCTCGTCTGGATTAACAGAAGCTCTGGAGCAGACCTCCGTTTCCCAGGCTATAGTATGAGTAAACAGCTGTGCACACTCAACCATCTGTGTTACCCCATACTCAGACGGGCAGCTGGAGACTTGGGAGCTGTGAGGAAGCAAGTGCGATTGGGGTGACACCTCTGAGGACTGGAGTATTTGTGATGTTGAAGTTGAGGTGGAGAAGAGCCCACTTGAAGGAGCACTTGATATCCGTTGAAGCACCTGCTGTTTTTGTGCCTCATCTCGAATTTGTAGCGATGGGCGTGTCCGTAAGAAAGGGATCGTATCACATTGTCCACGAAAAAAAGTAGACATCTTAGTTTGGCTGGAAGATGGTCTTTCTTCTGCCGATATACTCCCCCCCACCGCGGGGGGGCTCGACCCACCAGTGGACAGGCACCAGTATTGGGAGAGGGGGGCTGGCCATCAGGGTGCACCGCGGCTCTGGCACAAACCCGGCGACACGGAGGTCGCACGGGCAGGAACGGACTGGCCATGTCGGCTTCGCACTTTTTTGGTTTTAAAAGGGCATGACATGCCTATATCTGTGTCTCCCCCTCCTTTTACTCCTCCACCTCTTTTCTTTTCGCATGACTATATGTACTTGTCACTTTTCCATGTGTTAGTTGTGTCTTCTGAGCAGTTTGTCAGGTTTTGGACACCCTTGAAGGTGTTTTCTATGTGTTTCTATGTGTTTTTGTTTGCCTGCCATTGGTTTTAACGGTGTTCGAAGGTGTTCGATGAACAGTTCGACGAACAGTTCGGCGAACATACGGGTGTTCGACGAACCGAACCGAACTCGAACACTACGGGGGTAGCTCAACACTACTTAGAAGTTCTTGCTTTTCTTGTGCCAGATATTGTCCAAATTAGTGCTGCCTCAAGTCTGTTAAACTTTGCTTTTTTTTTTTGCAAGTGTGATAAATTCCTCAATTTTTTTCAGATTTTGTTGCAGCTTCTCATTTATTAAATTCCACTTGTGTAGAAAAATTAAGAAATTCCTGTAATGTTAAAATAGTAACTTCGAGCTTAAAAAACTTAGAAAGCACATATTTTATTTCAGCTGCATCAAGTTCAACGAGCAATTAGTAAGAGTCTTGTTCCCTTGAGTAGTTAATGAGTCATCATATTGGTAGTTGACATGTTTTTAATCTTGAGAGCCCAAGGGATCTGATTTTTGTCAATATACACTGCTCAGAAAAATAAAGGGATCACTTAAACAACAGAATATAACTCCAGGTAAATCAAACTTCTGTGAAATCAAAGCGTCCACTTAGGAAGCAACACTGATTGACAATCAATTTCACATGCTGTTGTGCAAATGGAATAGACAATAGATGGAAATTATTGGCAATTATCAAGACACACTCAATAAAGGAGTGGTTCTGCAGGTGGGGACCACAGACCACATCTCAGTACCAATGCTTTCTGGCTGATGTTTTGGTCACTTTTGAATGTTGGTTGTGCTTTCACACTCGTGGTAGCATGAGACGGACTCTACAACCCACAGAAGTTGCTCAGGTAGTGCAGTTCATCCAGGATGGCACATCAATGCGAGCTGTGGCAAGAAGGTTTGCTGTGTCTGTCAGCGTAGTGTACAGAGGCTGGAGGCGCTACCAGCAGACAGGCCAGTACACCAGGAGACATGGAGGGGGCCGTAGGAGGGCAACAACCCAGCAGCAGGACCGCTACCTCCGCCTTTGTGCAAGCAAGAACAGGAGGAGCACTGCCAGAACCCTGCAAAATGACCTCCAGCCGGCCACAAATGTGCATGTGTCTGCACAAACGGTTAAAAGCCGACTCCATGAGGGTGGTATGAGGGTCCGACGTCCACAGATGGGGGTTGTGCTCACAGCCCAACACTGTGCAGGACACTTGGCATTTGCCACAGGACACCAGGATTGCAAAGTCGTCTTCACAGATGAAAGCAGGTTCACACTGAGCACATGTGGCAGACATGACAGAATCTGGAGACGCCGTGGAGAGCGATCTGCTGCCTGCAACATCCTTCAGCATGACTGGTTTGACAGTGGTTC
Organism: Phyllobates terribilis; assembly: GCF_046119375.1. Lineage (NCBI taxonomy): Eukaryota > Metazoa > Chordata > Amphibia > Anura > Dendrobatidae > Phyllobates > Phyllobates terribilis. The sequence goes on along the minus strand of NW_027362761.1, from coordinate 756,169,647 downwards.
AGTAATGGTGTGGAGTGGCATTTCTTTGGAGGGCCACACAGCCCTCCATGTGCTCGCCAGAGGAAGCCTGACTGCCATTAGGTACCGAGATGAGATTCTCAGACCCCTTGTGAGACCATATGCTGGTGTGATTGGCCCTGGTTCCTCCTAATGCAGGACAATGCCAGACCTCATGTTGCTCGAGTGTGTCAGCAGTTCCTGCAAGATGAAGGCATTGGAGATATGGACTGGCCCGCCCGTTCCCCAGACCTGAATCCGATTGAGCACATCTGGGACATCATGTCTCGCTCCATCCACTAACGTCACATTGCTCCACAGACTTTCCAGGAGTTGGCGGATGCTTTAGTCCAGGTCTGGGAGGATATCCCACAGGAGACCATCCGCAACCTCATCAGGAGCATGCCCAGGCGTTGTAGGGAGGTCATACAGGCACGTGGAGGCCACACACAATACTGAGCCTCATTTTGACTTGTTTTAAGGACATTACATTAAAGTTGGATCAGCCTGTAGTGTGTTTTTCCGCTTTAATTTTGGGGGTGACTCCAAATCCAGGCCTCCATTGGTTAATAAATTTGATTTCCATTGATGATTTTTGTGTGATTTTGTTGTCACCACATTCAACTTTGTACAGAACAAATTATTCAATGAGAATATTTCATTCATTCAGATCTAGGATGTGTTATTTGAGTGTTCCCTTTATTTTTTTGAGCAGTGTATTTCAGTAGTTCAGCAGCTTCTCACCAAACATAAAGATGTTGAGACAAGTGTTTCTGTAATTCCCAGATTATGCATTTCAGGGGTAAAATGGCTGTGGCATATGAATTATCAGAAGTACTTGTTCTACTTTTTTTAGTCATGATGTATTAGTCATGGGTTGCAGATTTACAGATAGATTCAAGGGTGGATGTACAATAAACAAAACATTGTAGTTAATGTATGTACTGTATGTCACCAATTACTTTACACAAAAGTGATGAATAATTGCTGTAAGTGATGCAGTCCAGAAAAAATAGATGGACATGATGAGAAACCGGTTTGCATATAGCAGCAAATATTGAAACAAACAAAATCATCAGTTCATCAATAATTCGAGCAATTCCGGTGGAATGGTGGATGAGGTACACAGATTAGCTCCTGGCTACCCAGTACCTTAACTGAGGAAAACCTTGATAGAGTGATCCAGCATCTGCTCAAATAAAAACTTCACATTTATTTTGCCTTCTTAAACAATAAAAACGATGATTACAACAAACTTGACAAGTCATGACAATATCATGACACTAAGTAACAAAAAAGAAAAGCTATTTAAACATGCATCAATGGAAGTGATGTTTGATACCACCCATTTAAAATAAATATTATATACATATATATATATACATATATTTTAATGACCTTCGGCTTGATCTTGAGCCATTGCGACTTGATGGATGAACGATCTGTAAAAAAGATAGGTCCACCAGGGTCCTCTCTGCCGTTATCTCGATAGTATTAGGCCATCGGATTGCTGGCCTTCCTCTTTGTCTTGTTCCTTCTATTCTTCCGACCATGATGTCCTTCTCCACTGATGGCTCTCTTCGTACGATGTGTCCAAATAAGACATGTTGTTACACGCATACCGCTAGGCTCAGATAGGAGCGAGAGAGGTTACATGAATTTTTTGGAATCCTGGGGGAACCGTTACTCAGGGTGACTATAGACCATGTGCTGCAGCTTCTCTCAGGCACACAGGGGTATTGACCATCAGGCACAGACACATAGGATGTTTCACTTGCTGACCAGACACACTTGACAAGAGTCCTCATAAACGGTAGAAGAGAAGCATTTAATAAGAAGCCACACAGTCAGTGCAAGTTAAGTCTTATGAGCAACAGGCTCCAGTGACAAACAGTACAGTTTCCTTAGCAGCACATCAGTTCACAGTCTTCCCAGTAGTACAGGACAGCACAGTTCTAATGCAAAGGCACATTAATGAACACAGCATTCTTTACAGCACAGTGAGATGGAGGAGGGGGGGGTTTGCTGAGGGAGATGATCCCTGTGACACCATTTCTTCTAGTCCTTATCTTTCTGCCTGACAATACCCTGCACTGTTAGTTCAGGAACTCTACCTGACCTGTGCTTAGCTTCACTCCTAACTTGAATCCTTTTCACTTGCAGGGGCGCTTCTGTGAGATATAGAACACACACACCACCTTTCTCTTCTGCTCCAGCCAGACAGTAAACAACTTCCCCACAATCCCCCTGGGGCTCTGATAAAACACTCCCCTTCTCCTGTGACTGTGTTAACCCCTCTAGTTCCTGTCTCCTGTGCTTGTGTTATTACTAATAGTTGCTGTATGCTTTTAAAGCAACAGGACTACTTATTCATGTCACAATGTCTTAGCTTGGTGATCCTTGCATTGACTGATTCCCCCTTCCGATGTGTCCTTTATGCCGAAGGGAGAGGCCTGCCCCCACCCCCCTGTAATGACCTTACATGGGCTGGTCTCCAGCATTTATATTATTATTAGAATCTCTAACTTCTGGGGTAACTTATCGCAGGTTGATCGCAAGCCCAAAAGTGATACCAAATTGTTCATTATGAATTTACCTTTCTCAAGAGACAGCATATGACGTGGCTGTGGTTCGTTATTCTGGTACTTTTGCCCCACAGCTCACGGGAGGGGCTTACAGCTACGGGAAAATAAGAATATTGTTCCTTAGCTGACCCTGCCACTAAAAATATGGGCCCCATTAGTATCTGAAGTATAGAACTCCAGATATTCCATATTTCATGTCGGCACTGGCCCGGCTGGAGATTTCTGTTGAATTCTTTTGAAGCTCAGGATTAATCTTCCTCAGCTAGATGTAAATTTATCACAAGCCTGTGTCACTGGAAAACACAATCACATGCTAAATGGGTTCGGTAGCACCTTTTGTGCTAGCATTTGTCTACAAGCTATTTCTCCTGTGTGTGTTAATTTGCATAGGAGCCACTCGCCAAAGTGTCAGCTCTTCTCTTTTGACAAATAAAGAGGGGAGGGGGGGGTGAAGCGGGGTCTGGGAGGGAGAAATTCTTAATATTTTCTATGACATTGCACAACAGGTTACAGTCTTTCCCACAGGTACCATACATAACTTCAGCCCTAGTACTCAGTCTGGGTAGAACTTCCCTTTTCCTGCTAACTCCACTAGCACTGGGAATTCTGTTCCATCGAAGGCAGTGCACCCGGATTCCATTACCTCAGAGAGTCTGTCTCCATCTTTTAATGAAATACCGCAGGCTTGATGAGCCCAAAAGACCCGATGCCCGTTTTAAGGTTCCAGGACCGAGAAATGGATCCGCACAGAATGGTTATATGGCAATCTACTGCCTAGAGTAATAGGCTCATGCTGTCCCAGCAGCCCACTGCACACTCGTTGCTCTCCAACTTCTCACTGCCTCTATTCAGAAAGTAATCTGCTTTCCCTGGCACTAGCCTCTCCAACTGTAAGCTATTCCCAAACATTAACTGTATCATAACTCTCCCTGCCTCTGCCAGCTACCTGTGGCTGGGCAGACTACAGCTTCATACTAACAATGTAAAACATCTCTATACACTAAACCTATTACACTCTGTTTTATTTCCTAAATCTTAATCTCTTTCGTACCCTACGCTTATGCTACACTAGCACATCCTATACTGTACATTGCTTACATTACTATATATATTAGATAGGCAAACATCTTACACGTCACATGACATAATATGTACACAAGACGCAGGACATTATTTAGATTACACATTACATTTATACATAGCACTGATGTCATCAAGGGGGAGCAGGGCAATATCTCCATCTCCTTACAGATTCTTCTTCTGTTTTGTTTCTTTATCGTCCAGCTTTCGCATCCATAAGTTACCACAGAAAAGACCAAACTATGATAGGATGCTGAGAGCAGAGCTCCTTCTTCTCACATCCATATGTTATGACACAGCGTCAATCTGGCTATTGGTACAGGGGTGAATTATTCTTAATTATGCCAGATGTACTGTTCCTTTGCTCAGTAGGTCAGGGGCCATGAGCCATTGTTTCATGTGACGCAGTCCTTTGATCCTTGTTGTGTACTGTTCCTTTGTTTAGCAGGTCAAGTGACATGAGCCATTGTTTCATGTGAGACTGTCTGTTGACCCTTGCATGTTAATTTGTGGAATGCCTGCTGATTACGTATTGCACCAGCCCCCTGCAGTGTACTAGTCTGCATAACTTTGAGGACAAATATGCAGTCTAGTTGAACAATCAAACAATAAGGAATTACCTCCCCTCACCATCCCCCAATCCTGAGGGTGAATGCCCTGAATGAGAGCTGGGGGTTATAAAAGGGGCCTGTCTCCTTCTCCAGACAGACTCTACAGTATATCAGACCAGGAACCACAGCTCCAGCTGGTGGAATACAGATCTGCTCCACTGCCCATCACTGAACCCACGAGGACATTTGGAGAACCCAGGTTGAGGCAATCAGGTCACCTGGCCACATAACTCACTGTGCTTGGTCAGCTTCTTCCTAAGCTTTCCACTACCTCATCTCTGTGGGCGCCCACAAAAAGCGAGTTGCTACTGGTTGAGGTAGTTGGCCCTGGATGTCCCGAAGGAGGTTTTAATCCCCGGTGAGCCAGCGGAAGGGTGAGACTCTGTCATTTGCATCATCTTGTATACTTGTTGGGAATGTACTACAGTGGTGGCCAAAAGTATTGGCACCCCTGCAATTCTGTCAGTTAATACTCAGTTTCTTCCTGAAAATTGTTGCAATCACAAATTCTTTGGTATTATTATCTTCATTTAATTTGTCTTCAATGAAAAAACACTAAAAGAATTGTCCTAAAGCCAAATTGGATACAATTCCACACCAAACCTAAAAAAGGGGGTGGACAAAAGTATTGACACTGTTTGAAAAACCATGTGATGCTTCTCTAATTCGTGTAATTAACAGCACCTGTAACTTACCTGTGGCACCTAACAGGTGTTGGCAATAACTAAATCACACTTGCAGCCAGTTAACATGGATTAAAGTTGACTCAACCTCTGTCCTGTGTCATTGTGTGTACCACATTGAGCATGGAGAAAAGAAAGAAGACCAAAGAACTGTCTGAGGACTTGAGAAACCAAATTGTGAGGAAGCATGAGCAATCTCAAGGCTTCAAGTCCATCTCCAAAGGCCTGAATGTTCCTGTGTCTTCCGTGCGCGGTGTCATTAAGAAGTTTAAAGCCCATGGCACTGTGGCTAACCTCCCTAGATGTGGACAGAAAAGAGAAATTGATGAGAGATTTCAACGCAAGATCGTGCGGATGGTGGATAAAGAACCTCGACTAACATCCAAACAAGTTCAAGCTGCCCTGCAGTCCGAGGGTACAACAGTGTCAACCCGTACTATCCGTCGGCGTCTGAATGAAAAGGGACTGTATGGTAGGATACCCAGGAAGACCCCACTTCTTACCCCGAGACATAAAAAAGCCAGGCTGGAGTTTGCCAAAACTTACCTGAGAAAGCCTAAAATGTTTTGGAAGAATGTTCTCTGGTCAGATGAGACAAAAGTAGAGCTTTTTGGGAAAATGCATCAACATAGAGTGTACAGGAAAAAAAAAGGCATTCAAAGAAAAGAACACGGTCCCTACAGTCAAACATGGCGGAGGTTTCCTGATGTTTTGGGGTTGCTTTGCTGCCTCTGGCACTGGACTGCTTGACCGTGTGCATGGCATTATGAAGTCTGAACACTACCAACAAATTTTGCAGCATAATGTAGGGCCCAGTGTGAGAAAGCTGGGTCTCCCTCAGAGGTCATGGGTCTTCCAGCAGGACAATGACCCAAAACACACTTCCAAAAGCACTATAAAATGGTTTGAGAGAAATCACTGGAGACTTCTAAGGTGGCCAGCAATGAGTCCAGACCTGAATCCCATAGAACACCTGTGGAGAGATCTCAAAATGGCAGTTTGGAGAAGGCACCCTTCAAATATCAGGGACCTGGAGCAGTTTGCCAAAGAAGAATGGTCTACAATTCCAGCAGAGCATTGTAAGAAACTCATTGATGGTTACCAGAAGCGGTTGTTCGCAGTTATTTTGGCTAAAGGTTGTGCAACCAAGTATTAGGCTGAGGGTGCCAATACTTTTGTCTGGCCCATTTTTGGAGTTTTGTGTGAAATGATCAATGATTTGATTTTTGCTTCATTCTCTTTTGTGTTTTTTCCTTGCAAGCAAATTAAATGAAGATAATAATACCAAAGAATTTGTGATTGCAATCATTTTCAGGAGGAAACTGAGTATTATCTGACAGAATTGCAGGGGTGCCAATACTTTTAGCCACCACTGTTCATTATGCTGCTCTCATATTAGGTGGTAAAAACCTGATAACAGATTCCCTTCAAGTGTCCTGTGTTCCCTGTTACTGATTGGGCTCCTGTGCAGTTGCAAATTATGTCCAGTTCTGGATAAACAAAAAAACATTGCAATTCACTAACAGCATGGTGAGATCTTATAGTTACATTGCAAGCCACAAGTAAATAAAAAAAAATAATTTTATGTAAGACTGTCCAATTAATAAACCTCAGGTTTCTGTCTCTTTTTCTACTTTTTATCTTTTGATTTTGATAGGTTTATTGATATAGGTATTTATATTTAGTTTATCTTTAGGCTATGTGCATACGAAGCGCTTTTACTGCGTTTCCGTGGTGTTTTTTCCGCCGCGGAAACGCTGCAAAAACACTTGTTATTAGGTCTGTCAGTTATAGCAATGGTAATCCTGATATGCTGTGCACATGATGTGGTAATTTCCGCTCAGGATTACCATTCCGGTAAAAACCACAGCATGACCAATGTGCCGCCGTTTTCTCTGCAAATTCGCGCCCATTGAGGTCCATTGAACCGCAGCGAATCCGCAATATTAAAAATATTTGCGGATTTGCTGCGCATTTGCTGTGTTTTTGCTCCACAAAAACGCAGCAAGTAGGAAGTGACCTCAGTGGGCGGGAACGCCATCCCATGAGCATCCCATAATCCTGGAAGTAGAGAATCCCATAGAAGATTCCCTGCTAAAGGGCAGTGGGAAGAGCAAGGCTAAGCACAGGATTTGGTGCACAAAATTGATGCACCAAATCTGGGGCGGTTGAGACCTGATATTATAGTCTAGGAGGGGGCCAATATGCATGGCTTCTTTCTAGGCTATTAATATCAGCTTGCAGCTGTCTGACTAACCTTTGCTGGTTACAATTTACAGGGGGACCCCGCGTCATTTTTTTTCTGGGGTCCCCCTGTAAAAAAGCCAGAAAAGGCTAAGCAAATAGCTGCGGGCTGGTATTAATAGCCAGGGAAAGGGCCATGACTATTGGCTACTTCCCAGAGTATAACATCAACCCTTAACCGTCTGCTTTCCCTCTTCTGGGTATTAAAATTACGTTGGAGCCCACATAAATTTTTTTTTTATATATTTAAATGAACAGGTATAGCGGTGCACAAAGATTCATGTAGTGAACAGCGTATGTAGGTTAATTCCGTGAAAACTCCTACATAGGCTGTAAGGCCAGTTTCACGCGTCCGCATATCTCCCGTACCGGAAAAACCGAACCGGTACCGGAAATATCCGTGTCCGAGTGTGGTAACCGTGTGCCACCCGTGTACCGCATCAGGATCACACGGACCAGCGCCTGGAAATCAGAGCTATAGGGAGCGCTGTTTGCTGGTGACGATGCTGAACACTGCACTCATCATGGTTCCCTGCCGTTGCTGCCATCAGCACCATCAGGGACTATGATGAAGGTAGTGGTAGTCTGCTCCCGATATCCACCTGTAAAAATAAGAATAAAATAATAAAATCCATGTACTCACCTCTCCTAGGTGTCCCCCACTGTAATCCTTGTGACTGCTGCTGCCTAGGAGCCGGGGAGAATGAGCGACTCTGGAGCTGCAGCTTATTCTTATTTTTACAGGTGGATACCGGGAGTAGACTGCCACTACCCTCATCACTGTCCCTGCTCGTGCTGATTGCAGCACCAGCAGGGAACCATGATGAGAGCAGTGATCAGCACCGGCAGCTGGGAACAGTGCCATTCCCAGCCGCCGGTACGTGTCACACGGATGCCAAACGGATATCATCCGTGTAGCATGTTTTGCGGACTGTGTGTTTTCCAAAAAACAGACTTGTCTCCGTGTGGAGCACACGGACACACGGTCCGTGAAAACACACTGAGATGTGCACAGACCCATTCATTTGAATGCAGTCTTCTCTTTATGGTAGATTTGGATATTGATATGCCTACCTCCTGGAGAGTGTTGTTCACTTGGTTGGCTGTTGTGAAGGGGTTTCTCTTCACCATGGAGATTATTCTGCGATCATCCACCACTGTTGTCTTCCGTGGGCGCCCAGGTCTTTTTGCATTGATGAGTTCACCAGTACTTTCTTTCTTTCTCAGGATGTACCAAACTGTAGATTTTGCCACTCCTAATATTGTAGCAATTTCTCGGATTGTTTTTTTCTGTTTTTGCAGCTTAAGGATGGCTTGTTTCACCTGCATGGAGAGCTCCTTTGACTGCATGTTTACTTCACAGCAAAACCTTCCAAATGCAAGCACCACACCTCAAATCTGTAACATCCCTGGAGGCGTGCTTGCATAGTGCACCACCTCCCACTATGCAAGATCGCAATCTTACCTGTCAGTCCAGCCTACAAACCTTGCTCCAGTTCATGCTGTGTGCACGTCCTTTGACTGACTGCTTAGGGTGGCGGCCCGGTTACTTCCTGATTCTTATAGCTGCTGTGGGCGCACCCCTAATGCGTCTCCAGCCTATTGCTGTGAGTCATTGGATATTTAAACCCCCTCCACCCAGTATGAGGTGCCTGAGCAACACTAACATTCAGTGTGCTCCTTGACTCTGAAGTTGCCAGGTCCAGTTCTGCTTCTTGTCTGTTTCCGCCATCTCTGGGGGCTGCATACCCAGACCTGTTATCTTTGTCTTCTTGTCTGTTTCCGCCATCTCTGGGGGCTGCATACCCAGACCTGTTATCTTTGTCTTCTTGTCTGTTTCCGCCATCTCTGGGGGCTGCATACCCAGACCTGTTACCTTTGTCTTCTTGTCTGTTTCCGCCATCTCTGGTGGCTGCATACCCAGACCGGTTATCTGTGTCTTCTTGTCCGTTTCCGCCATCTCTGGAGGCTGTATACCCAGGCTCGTTCTTGTATCTCTTTGCAGTAGCAGTTCCTGTCTGAACTGTATCCTAGCCAGTTACCTGTTTTTCTCTATGTCCGTACCTTCCCTTTTCCTGCAGTATCTGAACCTGCACCTAACTCCAACTCGTTGTCTCTGTACTTCAGTTTGTGAGTTTTGTGTCCACTCGCTACTTCATAGGAAGTACCTTGTGTGTATCTGGTTCTGCTTGTCCCTTTTCCCTTCCTCCATATCTTCTTGTATTTTCCAGTCTGTTCCATGTGAACAGAGCCCTGCCCTCTCTGCCTTGTCCACCGCACCTGCAGTTTCACTCGCTCTGTCTTGCCCAACGCTACGGCGGTTTCTCTCTGCTCTGACTTTCCCACCACTCTGGCGGTTTCTCTCTGCTCTGCCTTACCCACCGCTCCAGCGGTTTCTCTCTGCTCTGACTTGCCCACCGCTCCGGCGGCTTCCCTCTGCTCTGCCTTACCCACCACTCCGGCAGTTTCCCTCTGCTCTGACTTGCCCACCGCTCCGGTGGCTTCTCTCTGTTCTGCCTTGCTCACCGCACCAGCGGTGTCTCTCTGCTCTGACTTGCCCACCGCTCCGGTGGCTTCTCTCTGCTCTGCTTTGCCCACCGCTCCGGCGGCTTGTCTCTGCTCTGCCTTGCCCACCGCTCCGGCGGTTCCGCTCTTCTCTGCCTTGTCCACCGCACCTGCGGTTTCTCTCTGCTCTGCCTTGTCTACCGCTCCGGCAGTTCCGCTCTGCTCTGCTTTACCCACCGCACCTGCGGTTTTTGCTCCGCTCTGCTTGCTCACCGCACCAGCAGTTCCTCTCTGCTCTGCCTTGTCCTCCGCTCCAGCGGCTTCGCTTTACTCTGCTTGTCTACTGCATCAGCGGCTCTTTCCCTGTCTCCCAGTCTGTACTGGACCCTATCCATCCTGCGCTCCAACCTGCTAATACCTCCCGGTCTGCACTCCAGCCGTGCTTGCCAGTGCCTACCTGTCTGCATCCTGCTAGTACCTCCCGGTCTGCACTCCAGCCATGCTTGCCAGTATCTCCCTGTCTGCATACCAGCCGTGCTTGCCAGTGCCCACCTGTCTGCATACCAGCCGTACTTGCCAATACCCACCTGCCTGTATGCCAGTCTAACCTGCCTGTTCCTGCATTCCCCGGTGTGGGTCAACAACTGTGACCGGGGTCTGACCTGGAGTCACTTCTGGTCCCTCTGCTCGGTTCCTCCTTGGTCCACGGAGTTGACTAAGCCGCCGTGTGACCTTGGTCGGATCAGGTTGATACTTAGTTACGCCCCTCCAGGCACTCCTCGGTTCATGGTACAGTGGGATCACTAATCACGCTCACGACAGTCAGTCCGGGCGCGAGCATAACAAAATCAACTCCAGGCCTTTTATCTGCTTAATTGAGAATGACATAACGAAGTGATTGCCTACACCTGTCCATGAAATAGCCTTGGAGTCAATTGTCCAATTACTTTTGGTCTCTTTAAAAACAGGGTGGCACATTTTAAGGAGCTGAAACTCCTAAACCATTCATCCAATTTTAATGTGGATACCCTCAAATGAAAGCTGAAAGTCTGAACTTCAACTGCATCTGAATTGTTTTGTTTAAAATTCATTGTGGTAATGTCTAGAACCAAAATTAGAAAAATGTTGTCTCTGTCCAAATATATATGGACCTAACTGTATATCTGCATATCTTTTGTGTGTGTGCCTATGTGTATGTATGTATGTTTATATGTGTGTGTTACAAGCACGTCGCTAGGTTCAGATAGGGCGAGACGGGTTTCATGAAGTCTTTAGAATCCTGGGGGAACAGTTACTCAGGGCGACCATAGGCTGCAGCTTCTCTCAGGCACACGATAGATTCAATTGCTGACCAGACACATCTGACAAGAGTCTTTTTCAACAGTTTAACAGTGGAATTTAATCTGAAGCACGGCCAGTGCAATTCAGGGATATTACAGCAACAATCTTCATTACAGTACAGTCTGAGTTTCTTGAGAAACTGGCTCCAGTAACAATACAGTAGTTTCTTCGCAAGGCACAGTATTACAGTCTCTTCAGTAGCAAAATTCAGTATAGATTAGATCTCTTAGCAGCACACTTCTATGCATACACAACCACAGGTTTTTCCTTCACAAGGACACAATAGTACACAGCATTTTTATCCTGCATCGAGATGGAGGGGGGAGGGTTTGGTGAGGGAGAAGGATCATCTCCCTCATCAAACCCTCCCCCCTCCATCTCGATGCAGGATAAAGAATGCTGTGTACTATTGTGTCCTTGTGACACAATTCCTTCCAATCCTTGTCTTCCTGCCCAACAATACTCTGCACTGTTAGTTCAAGGAGTTTATCTGACCTGTGTTTGGTTTTTCTCCTGATCTGAATCCTGTTCAGTTGCCTTCTGTCAGATACAGATAACACACTACTTTTCTCTTCAGCTTCAGCCAGACTGCAAGTTCCCCACAATCCACCTGGAGCTCTGCTAAAACACTCCCTGTTTCCTGTGACTGTGTTAACCCCTCTAGTTGCTGGATGCTTTTGAAGCAACAGCACTACTTCTGCATGTGACATATGTATGTATATATATATATATACACTGCTCAAAAAAAATAAAGGGAACAGTCAAATAACACATCCTAGATCTGAATGAATGACATATTCTCATTGAATACTTTGCTCTGTACAAAGTTGAATGTCCTGACAACAAAATCAGACAAAAATTATCAATGGAAATAAAATTTATTAACCATTGGAGGCCTGGATTTGGAGTCACCCCCAAAATTAAAGTGGAAAAACACACTGCAGGCTGATCCAACTTTGATGTAATGTCCTTAAAACAAGTCAAAATGAGGCTCAGTATTGTGTGTGGCCTCCACGTGCCTGTATGACCTCCCTACAACACCTGAGCATGCTCCTGATAAGGCTGCGGATGGTCTCCTGTGGGATCTCCTCCCAGACCTGGACTAAAGCATCCACCAACTCCTGGAAAGTCTGTGGTGCAACATGATGTTAGTGGATGGAGCGAGACATGATGTCCCAGATGTGCTCAATCGGATTCAGGTCTGGGGAACGGGCGGGCCAGTCCATATCTCCAATTCCTTCATCTTGCAGAAACTGCTGACACACTCCAGCCACATGAGGTCTGGCATTGTCCTGCATTAGGAGGAACCCAGGGCCAACCGCAACAGCATATGGTCTCACAAGGGGTCTGAGGATCTCATCTCGGTACCTAATGGCAGTCAGGCTACCTCTGACGAGCACATGGAGGGCTGTGCGTCCCTCCAAAAAAATACCACCCACACCATTACTGACCCTCTGCAGGCGCTCTCCAATGTCTCTGAAGGATGACAAGCTGGATGGTAGCGCTCTGCTGCGATCCAGCCTGTCATCTCAATGCCATCCCAGTGTGGGAGAATTCTCCTACTCAAGCGGTGACGTCATTTGCCGGCACTGCATGTGCAGGAGAATTCTCGCACGCTGCTAGTGACGTGCATGAGGTGAGCTGAGTTCATTGGACATGAACTCGGCTCATCTGGGTGCCGTCACAGCCAGACACTGAGGAGCTTCACTGAGGAGCTTCTCAGTGTCTGCGACATGGCAAGCTGGATGGCAGCGTTCTTCTGCGCTCCAGCCTGTCATGTCAATGTAGCAGAGCTGAAGCCGTCCTGGGAACCATGGAAAGGTAAGGATGAGGTTGGTTTATTATTCTATTTTTATTGCAGGAGATCGTTGGCTTCAGCTGGAATGGGCGATACGGTAAGTAGGGTTTAATTTAGAACATTAAAGGAATGTGTCTTTAGTTCATAGAATCATAGAATGGTAGAGTTGGAAGGGACCTCCTGGGTCATCTGGTCCAACCCCCTGCTCAAAGCAGGATTCACTAAATCATCTCAGACAGATGTCTGTCCAGCCTCTGTTTGAAGACGTCCATTGAAGGGGAACTCACCACCTCTCGTGGCAGCCTGTTCCACTCATTAATCACCCTAACTGTCAAAAAGTTTTTTCTAATATCTAATCTGTGTCTCCTCCCATTTAGTTTCATCCCATTGCTTCTAGTCTTTCCTTGTGCAAATGAGAATAAAGATGATCCTTCTACAATGTGACAGCCCTTGACATATTTGTAGACAGCTATTAAGTCTCCTCTCAGTCTTCTTTTTTGCAAGCTAAACATTCCCAAATCCTGCAACCGTTCCTCATAGGACATGGTTTGCAGACCAGTCACCATTCTGGTCGCTCTTCTCTGAACTTGCTCCAGTTTGTCTATGTCTTTTTTAAAATGTGGTGCCCAAAACTGTACACAGTATTCCAGATGAGGTCTGACCAAAGAGGAGTAAAGACCGATAATGACTTCACGTGATTTAGACTGTATGCTTCTGTTAATGCATCCCAGAATTGTATTTGCCTTTTTTGCTGCTGCATCACACTGTTGACTCATGTTCAGTCTATGATCTATTAGTATACCTAAGTCTTTTTCACATGTACTGTTGCTTAGCTCTATTCCTCCCATTCTGTATATGCTTTTTTCATTTTTATTGCCCAGATGTAGTACTTTGCATTTCTCCCTGTTAAAAACCATTCTGTTGGTTGCTGCCCACTGCTCCAGTTTATTTAGGTCTTTTTGAATCCTCTCTCTCTCTTCTCTAGTATTAGCTATCCCTCCTAGCTTTGTGTCATCAGCAAATTTAATCAGTTTACCCTCAATTCCTTCATCTAAATCATTGATAAAGATGTTGAACAATACAGGTCCCAGGACGGAGCCCTGTGGTACCCCACTTGAGACATTCATCCAGCTGGATGTGAAGCCATTTACAACCACCCTTTGAGTCCGATCACTAAGCCAGTTATGAATCCACCTAACAGTTGCCTGGTCCATTGCATACTTGGTCATTTTTTCAATAAGGATGGTGTGAGATACTTTGTCAAATGCTTTGCTGAAGTCAAGATATACTATATCTACAGCATTTCCCTGATCCACCCAGTCAGTGATTCTGTCATAGAAGGAAATTAAGTTAGTCTGACATGACTTGTTAGTTACAAACCCATGCTGACTCTGGTTAATCACTTCATTCTTATCCATGTACTTACATACATGTTGTTTAATAATTTGTTCAAAGATCTTTCCTGGTATAGAAGTCAGACTCACCGGCCTATAGTTCCCTGGGTCCACCTTCTTCCCCTTTTTGAAGATAGGAACAACATTTGCTCTTCTCCAGTCTTCTGGGACTTCTCCTGTTCTCCAAGAATTTTCAAAGATTATGGAGAGTGGTTCTAAAATTTCTTCTATGATCTCCTTCAGTACTCTGGGGTGTAATTCATCTGGACCTGGAGACTTGAACTCATTTATGTTAGCTAAATATTCCCTCACAATCTTTCTGTTTACAGATAACTTGATTCCTCTATTCCTCTAAAAGGACAGTGAAGATCAGTTGATGTTACATTTTCTTTCTGAGAGAAAACAGATGCAAAATAGGAATTAAAAAGTTCGGCCTTCTCAACATCCTCTCTTACCATTTCTCCATTTTCATCCTGTAAAAATCCTATAGCATCTTTGACTTTTCTTTTACTTTTGACATACCCCCAAAATCCTTTTTTATTGCTTTTGACATCTCTTGCAAGCCTTAATTCATTGTCAGCTTTAGCTAACCTGATACGTGCCCTGCAGGATCTGCAGACTGCATTATAATCTTCTTTAGATATGCCTCCCTCTTTCCATTTAATAAACATTTCTTTCTTTCTTTTTAGCATGTGTTTAAGTTCTGTGTTCATCCATCCTGGTTTCCTTAAATGCTTCCCATTCTTCCTACTTTTTGGGATTGTTAACGATTGTGCTTTGAGAATCTCATTTTTAAAAATTTCCCATCCTTCCTGGACATTTTTGTCCTTAAGGACATCCAGCCATTGGATCCCTCCTATTCTCTTTCTGAGTCTCTTAAAATCTGCCTTTCTAAAATCTAACCTTGAAGTTTGAGTCTTCACATGTCTTCCTCCTCTAGTTATCCAAAATTCTATAATAGCATGATCGCTGCCTCCTAGCGTCCCAGCCACCTTTACCTCCTCAATCATTTCCTCCCTGTTTATAAGGATTAGATCCAAAGTAGCAGATCCCCTTGTTTTCTCCCCTACCTTTTGGAAGATAAAGTTGTCAGCAAGAGAGGATAAGAATTTGCTTGACCTGTTAGTTTTACTTGAGAGAGATTCCCAACAAATGTCTGGATAGTTGAAATCTCCCATGACCACTACGTCATATTTTTTGGAGAACTTGGTCATTTGATACATAAAGAGTTCATCCATATCTTCAGCTTGCCCAGGTGGCCTGTAGTAAATGCCTACAATGGTGTCCTTTCCGTTGTTCTCTCCTTGTATTCTTACCCAAACAGTTTCCACAGAACTCCCAGTCTCTGAAGCTTCAATCTCTGTGCAGATATACGCTTTTCTAACATACAATGCGACACCTCCTCCTCGTTTATCAAGTCTGTTTCTTGCAAATAAGTTGTATCCTTTTAGCCTTTTATTCCAATCATGTGTATCGTCCCACCAAGTTTCAGTGATTCCAATAACATCATATTCCTTTTCCTGCGTTAGTAGTTCCAATTCTCCTTGTTTGTTGCCCATGCTTTGTGCATTTGTATAAAAACATTTTAGTTTGTGATTGGTTTCTCTTCCTCCCATATTTTTATTATTTAAATTGTTTTGTCTTTGTTCTTCCTTTCCACTTCCAGTAGCAGAGATCTCAATAGTATTTGTCAGCTGTATGGCTTTTTCTGGCCTTTTGCTTCCCTTCCCACATTGTTCTAGTTTAAAGCTCTCCTGATGAGTGTAGCAAGGCGACTTCCAAATACATGTTTTCCAGTCTTCGTAAGGTGCACCCCATCTCTAGCAAGTAGTCCATCGTATAGGTAATTCATTCCGTGATCCAGAAATCCAAATCCTTGTTGACGGCACCATCGACGTAGCCAGTTGTTCACCTGTAGATTCTTATTCCACCTCATTGTTCCATGGCCATCCACTGGGATGATGGATGAGAAGACCACCTGCGCTCCCAATTCTTTCACTTTCTTGCCTAAGTCTTCAAAGTCACTGCAGATGGTTTCCAGGTCCTTTCTTGCGGTGTCATTTGTCCCCACATGTATTAGCAGGAATGGGTAGTGATCTGTAGGTCTGAAGAGTCTTGATATCCTGTCAGACACATCTTTAATTTTTGCTCCTGGAAGACAGCACATTTCTCTTGAGGTTATGTCTGGTCTGCAGATAGCGGCCTCTGTTCCTCTTAACAGGGAATCCCCCATGACCACCACTCTCCGTTTTTTCTTCACAACAGTCTTCTTTCTCCATCCAGGAGGATTCTGAGGGCTTACAAGGTTATTCATTGCTGGCAAAGTCTTATTTTGCTGTATTTCTTCATGGTTCTCCTGCGTGAGAGCCTGGTACTGGTTCCTGAGCAGTATGGGTGCTGACTGCCTCTCGATCCTCCTGCTTCTCTGGGTCACATGCTTCCATTCCTCTGTTTCGTCAGGTGCAGTTCGAATTTCTTCTCTTTCTGAATCATGAAGAGATAATTCTGCTCTGTCTAAGAACTCTTCACCTTCCTTAATGATTTTCAAGGTAGTTAACCTCTCTTCTAGATTTCGCAACTTTTCCTCCAACAGGGACACAAGCTTGCATTTCTGGCATGTGAAGTTTGGCTTTTCCACTGGCAAGTCTGTGAACATGTAGCAGGATATGCAGCTCACCAAATGGCTCCTGGACTCTTCCATGTTCTTACTGTTAATGTTCTGAAAACAGTGAAAAAAGCTTAAAAAAAAAAAAGCTTCAAAATGCGCGGTTTACCGATGTCCTCTTTTCAGCTCCAACAGCCAAAATCCAGTGTTCTTTGAGCTCACGGAGACTCTTCACTTACCCCAAAATGCAGTGGGAATATGCAAATTATCTCCTCAGGACTCCTCCCTGGTTCAATTAAAGGACTTTATTCTGGGTGTTTGTGTTTCTTTTTAACTTTGACTATGGGGTTAGTAATGGGGGTGTCTTATAGACGCCTCTCCATTACTAACCTGGGCTTGATGTCAGCTGGCATTATAAGCTGACATCAACCCCAACCCTATTACCCCACTACCACCGCTACAGGGCAGTGGGAAGAGCGAGGCTAAGTGCCAGAATTGACACATCCTATGGATGCGCCATTTCTGGGGCAGCTGACGGCTGGTGTTTCTAGCCTGGGAGGGGGCCAATATTCATGGCACCCTTCCTGGGCTATTAATATCAGCCCCCAGCTGTCTGCCTAGCCTTTGCTAGCTATTAAAATAGGGGGGACCCCACATCTTTTTTTTTTGGGGTCCAACATTTTAATAGCTAGTAAAGGCTAGGTATTCAGCTAGGGGGCTGATATTACTAGCCTGGGAAGCTCCCTGGGTATTACCCTCTTCCCAGGCTTCAAACATCTGCCCCAGCCGTCTACTTAACCTCCTCTAGAGACTAAAATTACGGGGAACTGCACGCCAATTTTTTTTTAAATAAATCCTTTATTTTAACACTAAATGACAAGTACAGTAACCAACACTGTCACTGTACTTATTATATATGTGACTGACATGTTTCTATCTATCTAATCTATGTGTGATGCTCTATTCTTTCTGTTCTAAATTGTCGAGTACCGATGATGAATTGCCGGCCGGCTTTTTTAAACGGGTGCATGAAAACACTATTATTTTTTTTTAATAAATCCTTTATTTTAACACTAAATGACAAGTACAGTAACCCAGTAACCAACACTGTCACTATACTTATTATATATGTGACTGACATGTTTCTATCTATCTAATCTATGTGTGATGCTCTATTCTTTCTGTTCTAAATTGTCGGTACTGGTGCTGAATTGCCGGCTTTTCATGTTTCACTGTGAGCACTGTTCCCATCGATTTGGGCAACCACTGTAATGCCACAACCACCATGGCTGTGGCATTACAGTGAGTGGCAGACAATCCCTGCATGATTGGTGCCGTAAATAGCGTCAGACATGCAGGGCGGGGACCCGAGCTCCCGCCCGAGCGTCTCGAAAGTACTCGGCGAGCTCCGAGCATCTCGAGTACTGAGATGCTCGCTCATCACTAGTAATTTTTTTTTTTAATGTACAAAGTCCAGTAAGTAAACAGTGGTTTTGTATTGCAGAAAAGGACATCAAAAAAAGGTAGCGGTCAGTAACAGACTGCTACATGAAGGCCCAGCAGGGGAAAATTGGCGCCTCGCCCTCCAAACGTAGATTTCCTTATGCGGATCTGCTTGGGTTCATTGGCACTAGCCGGACTTTACGGGGGTAATTTTATAATAATTTTTTATAATTTTTTTTTTTAAATGTATATTTTTATTAAAATGCATGCTTTTTTTCTATTTCTCACAGTACGGAAGGAAATATTTGTGCCTCTAGTCAAGCTGAGGGTGAGGAAGAGAATGTCACAATGGATCTTGCAGCAGGCTTCTGATGACATCTTCCTGACATCCTCTCCGGATCCTGACGCCGCTGCTGCTTCGAGTTCTGCCACTGCTGCTTCGACTTCTGCTGCTGTTGCTTCTGACGCTCCTGCTTCTTCTGCTGCTGGTACAGCTGCTGTCATGGCGTCAGGGGCCACAGTGATGGGCACTGGTACTTCCCATCCCGTGGCACAAAAAAGGGCCCTAACCAAAGGGAAACAAAAAAAGCAAAGAGGCCAAGAGGGTGTGAGCGACGTTCACGCTCTGACGACTCACACCCTGAGTCTTATAGAAAGGGCCAACCGGGAGGACGAATTTGGCCATTTCGGGCAATGCCACGGGACAGGCAGTCCATTTACATGGCAGCGGCCACATCAATGCTCATTGTTCTGGAGAGCCCATTGCCTGTGGCCCCTGTGCTGACCATAATCAGTGGTCTGTTCAGTTTATTCCATCCAACTGGACAACCACCAGCAGCTGGAGTACCACAGCGACATCCCCAAGCAGCAGCCTATCGGCCAGAAGGTGGTAAGGCGTCTGGCTTCTATGGCAACCCGCCACCCCGTGGAAGTGCTGTGCAGCGTGCTGGCCCCTCCCCAAATGTCAGCTATTCCCAGGACATGTTCCCCGGTTATGGGTTTGACCCGGAATACCATCAATTTCATTAAAATTGTATTCCACCTGTCACCAGTTTTGGACCATAAAAACTACGGCCAGCACCTGTAGGTCCTTATATCCACCATTTTGGAATGCTGTAAAGACTGCATGAAAAAACACCTTTTATTATAGTCACCTACACCAGGCTCCAGGGAGATGTGTGTCACAGTTCTTGATCTGACACCTCCTCTCTGCTTGTCATGTCTGTCCTCCTTCATGTGGATGATGCTTCTCTGTGTTGAGGAGGGTCAAAAGTGTGCCAGCTTTGAGCGTCATACAAGAAGCATCATCCACTTGAATAAGGACAGCCACTTTGGGCCTGGAGGAGGTGTCAGACCAAGACCAGCGACACTCGCCCTCCAACTGGATTATGCCATACATGATTATAATAAAAGGTGTTTAGTTTTATATCCTATAAACAGAAAGTGCCTACAGATGCTGGCCGTACTTTATATGGACCAAAACTGTTGACAGGTTGCAAAAACGTTTTTATTTCCTGTTTGGAAAAGTTAAGTGTGTTGTATGACAATGTTTGTCAGTGGTAGTTTAATAATAATTGGGTTCAGGTTTAAAGACAATGTTTGTCATTAGTTTATTATGTATTATTACTTTTTTTTTCATGTTCACAATGACAATTTTTGTCATTATTTATTTTCCAGTAATTTGTTCTAAAATAAAATATTATTTAAAATAAAATTATATGTAAACATTTGTGTTGATTTTTCAGAAAGAAATAGAAAGGGTCTATATACATGGCATGTATTCTCCAATACAAGAGATATTTGGGTCCCAACTACAGCTATTTCATCTCGTATATGCTTAGTTGGTGGTAAGGGAGACCACTCCCTGCAGCGAGTAAATTACTCTGCTCATGAACGTGTGTGGTCACCTCTACCAGGTGATTGGAATTTTTTTTTATTTTTTTTTGTCATTTTCACACAGTTTAGAAAAAATGAATACTACTCTCAGCATTGTTCCTTGCTAGTGCTGCTCACAGCACAACAGCACAAGCAAGGGACAATGGTGAGTGATTCCTTCAGCACCCAGTACTTGGGAAGAGAGTTATTGTACCGCAGAGTGGAGCCACACACAGTTTTGCAGTACCTGAAATATCAGGACGTGTGAAACATCGTTTACTGAGGACTATCCCGCACTGCAATGCCATCTTGTGACCACTACTTCTGACTGAGCATAATCAGAGGTAGCGGTCACAATGTAAGTGTATGATAGCCAAGTTCTAGCCTTGTTGTGGCTGTGATAGACTTACATACAGTTGTGAGTTGTCTATTGGCCAGAAAACCATGGAGACGATGATAATTCAATAACTGATGGAGACTGTATTGAAAATCAAGCAAATTTAGGTTTATTATGGCAATAGAAAAGTTTTTGGAAAAAATATTAGAAATAAGAAACACTTTTCTTGATTATCTTTTTTTTGTCATTGGGGATCAGATCTTCTTCTGGTCAGGCTGTACATAGGAGTACTGCCAGTGCACCTTCTGGACTCCATTACTAACTTGGGCTTCATGTCAGCTGCCGCTGACATGAATCCCAACCCCATTAGCCCACTGCCACTGCTACAGGTCAATGGGAAGAGCAAGACTAAGCGCCAGATTTGGCGCACAAAATTGATGCACCAAATCTGGGGCGGCTGAGAGCTGATATTATAGTCTGGGAGGGGGCCAATATCCATGGACCCTTTCTAGGCTATTAATATCCCTGCAGCGAATAAATTACTCTGCTCATGAACATTTTTCTTGTATATCTTCTTCTTTTTGTCATTAAGGATCAGATCTTCTCTGCTGGTCAGGCTGCACACCACCAACATAGGAGTATTGCCAGTGCACCTTCAGGACTCATGAAGTAGTCAGCGAAAGTTGGATTGCCTTCCCGGAGCCAAGTTGAACACTGGAATTAATTCTGACAGCTGTGACTCGTCATCTAACTCAGTGCTGTACTCACGAGAATAGTTGTGAAGTACACAGCAGTGTCAACTGTCTCCGTATCCAACTGGATGGGTGTGTGAAAGATTCTCCACTGACTAGACATGCTTCCGAAGGTGCATTCCACATATCTGCGTGCACGACTGTGATAATTAAAAATCCTCCACCGGGCATTCAGTCCCCCTCGTGAGTATGGGTGCAGCAGGTTGGTCATTAAGGGAAATGCCTCATCCGATACCATCACAAAGGGAACTGGATGTGTGGAACCCGGCAAAGGTCATGGGGCTGGGAGTGTCCCTCCATCTTGAAGAATTTGCCACCCGATTTGTGATGATCGTAACACCCAAGAGTCCCCAGTACTGCCATAAGCACCAACGTCAATGGCAACAAATTTGTAATGTGCATCAGCCACCGCAATCAGGACCACAGAAAATTACTTCTTAGAATTAAAGAAGCATGATTCTCATCTTGGTGGCTTCTGAACTCTCACATGTTTGCCATCAACAGTACCTATGCAGTTGGGAAAATTGGCCACAGTTTGAAAGCCTGCTGCAACCTGCAGCCAAGTCTCCTTGGTGGGGGAAGGCATCACGATGGGCTGCAGCATGCAACTTCTGCCAGATGACGGTACATGTGCACCTCACAATTTGGGAATTGGTGGATTTACCAACCCTAAATTGGAGGTGCAGTGATGTATAGCTCTCTCCTGTGGCCAGAAATCTGCAAAGGAAAATAAGATGATTAGAAACGCCAAAAAACAGAATACAAGACAACATTATTACATTAAGGCTATGGCCCCACTATCAGTATTTGGTCAGTATTCGGTCAGTATACCGATAGTGGGGCCATGGCCTAAAAGCATATGTAGATTACATAATTTTTTTAATAAAAATCACAAAAAAGAAATTAACACATGAAATGACTGATAAAGTCATTTTATGTGCAGGTAATGGCTGCAGTTAAATGCCGCTGACAAACTGTGACAGCGGGATTTAACATGTGGCATCTGGAAGCGCATTCTTGTAGACAAGCATTGGTGCACCCATGATGTGATGACGTGGCACCAATGCATTGCCATAACAGTATTGGCGACACATGATGACCCCTATTGCTGTCATGAACACCCTCCTCCGAACAGCGGCCCTTGGCCGCTATTCATAGGAGACGTTCGTTTCTGTTGTTCACAACAGAGCTTTTGCCACATTTAAAAAAAAAAATGGATATCACTGCATTGAAAAAATACCTGATCATCCAAAGTAAAAAAAAAAGGATAGCGATAAAATAGATATATAGAAATATTTTTATTTTTACTTACCGCAAGGTGATGAGCAGCCTTTCCTCAGCAGAGATGGCCCTTCTCATTACGGTGTTGCTATAATCTAGCTGGGGTGAATATTCAGCAGCTGGTCAAACGCATGGATAGGAATGCAACAAAATTGCAGAAATTTTTCCGGATATCTGGAAAAAAAACAAAAACATTAAGTACACACGGATGAAAGTATACTTTTTTCCAATAATAACATACCTCCTTAAATATTGATATAGCACATAGAAGTGCCCCTTGTCACATCTCTCCTGCACTATAGGGTATATCCAGAGTTTTTTCGGTCTTCTTCTAGACCGCTCCTATGGAACAATTGGTTAATGCACACCACAGAAAAAAATAAAATGAAATGTACATTCTACTTACATTTATCTTACCTGCTCGCAGTTCAGAAGCTCCTTTCGAATAAGCGGTCCTATGTGCAAATGTAACATCACCTAGAATAAAGTTGTGAGTTGAAAACTGTTTGATTTCAGTTTGTAATAACCTGCTAATGCTTATAATTTCAAAAATGACCATTTTTTTGTTCTTTATTAAAATGAAAAGGTTGAAAACTCTGCTGTGCATAATAATTTGGAACATGCATTTTGAGTGCAGTTTGAGTTTTTTATTTTTTTAAAAATATACTGTTATCATAGGCAGTTTGTACAAAAACCTTTCAATTGTACTCTAATAGTTATTTGACTGGAAAATTACAATGACTGCAATTCATATAGGTAATTTGGGAAAATCTGAGAAAATATTATTTGCATAATAATTTGGAACACAGTGTATTTAAAATATGCCAAAGCGGTTTTATGATGAAAAGCAGCTACTTTGTAATTATCTTCCCCTGCCTTTTCTGCCTGTGAGCGGCGCTATCACTGGCAGCACGTGACCCCCAGCTGACGTCCCATCTATTGAGGCGTGACTCAGCGCTGGGGTCCCCGCCGCGTCACACACAGCATCCACCGTGCGCTTTCCCAATGAATGGAGACAGGGAGAGCGTGCGGTGGATGCCGGGTGTGACGCGCGTGGTAACCCCACTGTAAGGCAGCGCTAGTCATCATACTGGGGGATACTCGCTGCACCCGGTCAATTAAAGCACACCAGCCACGTTTTTCCAGTTTTCACACTCCAGCAGTTTATTATACATCATAACTGCTATAACCGAGTCCAACTCAGTCACTCGCCGACATATTACATATAATGTCCAGGAGCCTTTCAAGTGGCAGACAGGCCCACTTGGCTCCAGTTACAGCCCCCAGCAAAGTCGCTTATAGAAATGTCCACATCAATCAGTGTTTTTACCTTCGCCGGGTTTTAGCTGCTTCAGACTTATTCTGCCACCACTGTGGCTTTACGGCTTCCCAAATGGGGGTATCCAGCCCTCGTTCCTTCAAAGGCTACTGGTATGTGGTCTCACCTCACATCCAGCCTTTGCCTTCCAGGACTCTTGCCTTCCAAGCCTCTGGCCCTCCAAGGCTACTTGGATCGCTTACACAGCTAAGGATCCAGCCTCCGCCTTTCAGACTTCACCAGGCTTCAATAGGCCTCACTAGGCCTCACATTCTAGCGGTGTCCCACACGGGAACAGGCCTCACGCCTTACACACACTGTCTCAAGACTACCAGGGTTTACATATCCTGTAGTACACACACACACAGGACTTGTGCTGATGTCACAGCCATGTGATCAGACATTCTGTGTGCACAGGACCTGTGCTATGTCACAGTCATGTGACCAGTCACCTGAGGGGGAGGTACATGGTCAGCCAAAACACATCCTGGACCATTACAGTGATGCCGCAAGTCGCTGCATTACATATCCCCCCCCTCTGTTCAAACTTGTGGGGTTGAACACATAATATACATAATCACATTATAACCTCCAGTTCACACAGAGACCATGTACTTGACAATTGCGCTACTCAGCCCCTGGAACCTTAGTCATCGACATTAGCCCATTCCTTAGGGACCTACCATCCGTCATTGTCACCGACTTCGTCAAGTCACATTTCCGGGTCATAAGCTTGTCAGACCTCCCCTGCTCCCAGCGGTCAATACAGCAGTATGACTCAGATGCCCTGGTAACTAAGGTCCGGTTCGAGTCCGTACTGTCCCGTCCTCTATTGGGTCGTTTGTATGGGCCACTCAAACCTGAGTTTCTGGAGGTCTCACTACCTCTAAACCCACGCCCGCTACTCTCAGGACATCTTGAAAGGTCCCTAACTTCAGCTGTAGATGTTCTGTTATTTAGGGGGTCATTTCTCTGTCTGGTCTCACAATTTCTAGACGGCTGCCACTTTCTGCCGCTCAGGCGATCCTGTCTTTCCACTCGCAGTCTAGCGAGATTCAACTGTTCTACCTCTCGCAGGTAGGTCACTCGGTACTCCATCAGCATGCGTATATATGTAAGGCTTTCTTCCGTTCCTGCAGCGGAGAATGACACCATGCCGTCTTCATCTGGTATCCAGTCCTGTCGATCATGTGGACTGCTTATTCTCATCACACCAGACTTCTTTACCATCATCTGCATGGCTTGGCCATTTCTCCCAATGAGCTTTCTCACCAGAACATGAGGCACCCGGATGACCTCTTCCCGCAGACTGCGAGCTTTTCTCATAAGCTCCAGTTGTTTAACGGCTTGTTCCGTCTTCAACCGAAGAAACCGCTTTGTGCGAATACATCGCCAGTGTATGTCACTTAGGATTGCCACCCTCTTCACTGTGACTTCGGTCGTGGACAGGACCACCAGCTGTTTAGCTTCTGAGGTCGAGTACACCTCACAGGCTCCCACGGCCTTCTTAAACTCTTCATGCACAGACTCACTGGTGCACTCTTCTCTCAAATCCTCGGGTACATCTATGAGGCATTTGTACAGAGACATTTCTGTCTCACCAGTGGTTTCCAGACGATCAACCAGCTCAGGTTTCAGGGACAACTGACTTTCAGCTTCTTCACCCTGTATGCTTCCCCTGAGCTGACTCACAGCTACAACTTAAAGAATTTTCGTCTTGACCACTTCCAATTCATAATTATCTTCTGTTAACACTCTCTTAGCTCTCCTCAGGTCCACCTTCTCATGGTATAAGGGAGTGAGTGCAACTTGTTTTTCCTTTTCCTTCTCCAAGGAGGCCTCGTTCACTGAGTGATACTTTGCCAGGTGACTTTTGAGCTTGAAAACTTCTTCCTCTAGCTCAGCAACTCACCTCTCAGCAGCCCATCTCTGAAGCTCTTCCTGCTTCAGCTGCTCCTTTAACAGTAGAGTAGAGTTCTCTCAGACCTCTCTGTCTCCAATGCGCCCACTCGGCTCTCAACAGCCAGTCTCTTGCTTCAAATGGGCTTGTAGCGACTCCTTGAGCTCCTTGATCTCGGCTCCTACATCCACCGAATCATCCGAGCTCGCATTATTCGAGAAGGTATTTTTTCCATACCTCCCATCTCCAGTGGCCAACTCCTGGCCCTAGTCTGTGGCTTCTCCAATAGACTCCTCCATCTTTTTCCGCTCAGCTTCCATCTTGCTGATTCTTTCCTTAAGGCACGTCTCTGCCCTCTGGAGATTATCACAGAATGTCTGCAGCTCCTTCACCTGAGCTTCCAGACCTAGGGTCTTTCTGTGGAGATCACCATTTTCATCATGGGTGTCCTGCAGAGTGGTCTCAACCACTTGGCGCATGTGCTCTGCATCCGCCTTATCATCCTTTAGTTTTTCCTTAACCCTGAGGAGATCCTCATAGTCTCTCTTAATTTGTTGCAGTTCCCCACTGCGTTCACTGTATTCCTTCTTGGATTCACACAGCTCCAGGTTGAACTGTTCGCGCAGTCGTTCTAGGTTTTGTTCACGCCCAGAAATTTCATCCTGCAGCGCCTCCTTCTCAAGCTTCAACTGCAAAACCTCCTCCTTGGTTTTGCGGCGGTCCTCCTTAATTTCCTGGAACATTTCCTTCCTTCGTTGCTTCCCTCCAGGTCTCGCTGTAAGTTCCTCACATCCTGGTATATTTTCTGTCGTTCAGACTCCAGGCTCCGCTGGTCTGAGGACACGTCCTCCAAGTTTTCCCATAGTTGCTGCACGTCACTCTGACACTGCTGCCTGATAGGTTCCAGCTCTTGGTCATGACTGGCCGCCTCCTCTTTCAGATCCTGATCCTTCTGTCTCAGTACTGTACCGGAGGTTGCTACTGGCAACGTCACCTCCTCTTTTGCCTCTAAAGGAGGATCCACACTTGAAACAAAGGCACACAGTACTACATTTTCTTTATTTTCACTTTCAGCAAAGACTACCGGAGCAACCTATTTGTGGCCCTTGCGCTGTCGACGACGAGAGGGGGACTCTCTCCCCTCGTCTAGCCCCTCCTGACTGACCTCTCTTTCTACTTTCATAGTGTCACTGTCAGCTACGGGGTCTGTGTCACTCCCCATGGTTTTGTGGACTAACAGGTCACCTCCCACTTTGACGTCAACCCCTTCTATGGGAGCTACCCGGTTATCAACGGTCAAATCGTAATTTTTAGGCAGTACCAACCCACAACCAGCAACAAATTTTGGTTTTCTATACTCCACGCTCTTGTGAAAATCCGCCCCCTTTTGAGACTCCGCCCCCTTTTGGACACCCACACCTGCAGGGGAATTTTTACAAAAAAAATCAGCAATAGTCTTAGGACTCAGTTCACAACATCTCT
Organism: Phyllobates terribilis; assembly: GCF_046119375.1. NCBI lineage: Eukaryota > Metazoa > Chordata > Amphibia > Anura > Dendrobatidae > Phyllobates > Phyllobates terribilis. The sequence continues at coordinate 756,142,416 of NW_027362761.1, read as the reverse complement.
TACCACCTCCCCGGGCACTCTGTGACAATACTGGCGGCCCCGGAGAGTTCACAGAATGGTCCACTGCCGCCACACTATACGGTGCCCACAGCTCCTGCGGTTCCTGCACCATGTCCAGTAGAAGTTTCCCAAACACCTGCTTTGGTCCCAACCGCCACCCTAATCGCTCAATAGCTTCATTTTCTTTTGCTGCTCTGTTCACAGCCATCACGGTATACTATTCACACTAGACACTTCACCGCTTTCCCCGGAAAATTTTCGTGGCCCCGCCGAGCCACAGCAAACCAGGTTTGAGTGCGAGGACAATTTTTGGAACCCCGTCGAGTTACAGCAAACCAGGTTTGAGTGCGAGGACAATTTTTGTAACCTCGCCGAGTTACAGCCAGATGCTTTAAATTTCGTGACCCCGCCAAGCCACAGCAAACCAGGTTTGAGTGCGAAGACAATTTTCATAACCCCGCCGAGTTACAGCAAGATGCTTTAATTTTCGTGACGCAGCCGAGTCACAGCAAGATGCTTGTATCCACACTCGTCGTCCTGTGCCGTTACCCCTAGCAACCGGGCTGCAGTTGCCCCTAGCAACCGGGCTGCAGCTCGCATTCTCCAACCACATGTAAGACAGTGCTAGTCATCATACTGGGGGATACTCGCTGCACCCGGTCAATTAAAGCACACCAGCCACGTTTTTCCAGTTTTCACACTCCAGCAGTTTATTATACATCATAACTGCTATAACCGAGTCCAACTCAGTCACTCGCCGACATATTACATATAATGTCCAGGAGCCTTTCAAGTGGCAGTCAGGCCCACTTGGCTCCAGTTACAGCCCCCAGCAAAGTCACTTATAGAAATGTCCACATCAATCAGTGTTTTTACCTTCGCCGGGTTTTAGTTACTTCAGACTTATTCTGCCACCACTGTGGCTTTACGGCTTCCCAGATGGGGGTCTCCAGCCCTCGTTGCTTCAAAGGCTACTGGTATGTGGTCTCACCTCACATCCAGCCTTTGCCTTCCAGGACTCTTGGCTTCCAAGCCTCTGGCCCTCCAAGGCTACTTGGATCGCTTACACAGCTAAGGATCCAGCCTCCGCCTTTCAGGCTTCACCAGGCTTCAATAGGCCTCACTAGGCCTCACACTCTAGCGGTGTCCCACACGGGAACAGGCCTCACGCCTTACACACACTGTCTCAAGACTACCAGGGTTTATATATCCTGTAGTACACACACAGGACCTGTGCTGATGTCACAGCCATGTGACCAGTCACCTGTGGGGGAGGTACATGGTCAGCCAAAACACATCCTGGACCATTACCGTAATGCCGCAAGTCGCTGCATTACACCACCCACAACCCAGCAGCCACCATGGAACGCGGAAGAGAGAGACCCCTGGCTGCAGTCTGGACTTGCCGTGACGTCAGCGGATGTCAGCGCCAGCTGCAGCTGGGGGTTACGTGATGCCTGTGAGAGGCCAGTGATAGCGCTGCTCACAGGCAGAAAAGACAGAGGGAGGTAATTACAAAGAAGCTGTTTTTCATCATAAAAACACTTTGGCATATTTTAAATAATAGTGGATAACCCCTTTAAGAGTCTATTTGTAAAAGAAAATTCTGTCTACTGGTGTTATGTGTTATGTCTTATATATTTAACAGATATACATATTTACATGTTTCTACACATTATTTTAACCAATAATTTATGAAATATATCATGCATAGGTTTATTTCCAACACATGTAATACCTGATTTATGTTGCTTCACAAAACAATTCTGTGCAGCCCAAACTGTTATACATACTTATGTGAATATACTGTATTATTTTAGATTTACTTCCACATAGTGTGTACGTGAATGGTCTGTGTGGGAAAACAATGATTTATCATTTTCTGTCCCATCCCCATTATTATAATCATGGCTTACTGTGGTTTTGCTTATCAGATCTTAACTTCCTGTATAATTTGTGGGAATGGGTGCAGAAAAATATGCATAGTCCTTTCATTCTGCATACAGTTTTGTAAATCTGCTTTTGTGAACAAAATATGTCATACTATAAGGGGAAGCAATTGACTTTGATACTCTGTAAGACTGGCTAAACATTCCCATTAAAATATTTATTTTATAAAGTAATAATGCTTACCTTATGATAAAATAATAATGAAGTCTTCACATTGGTAAATTAATATCACACTGCTTTCTAGGTAACAAAAAAACAACAACAACAACAACAACCATGTAATGTTTGAATTGATACTTATTCTACATTGTGAGTTTAAATGGTGCAATATATTGATCCATAAAGAGCAACCAAAATATATTAGTCTAGAATTCAACTCTCAAGTTATTTTTTTCTTATTTAAGACTTTTTAGTCATATATAGCATTAGTAGTTAATAGCTTCAGCATGTTTGTTCATGTTCTCTTGGATGCTAAGGAAGCAAAAAAGAAAAAAAAAAATATATATATAGGGTGGTCCAAAAGTAGGTGGACAGAAAGTGTAATAAGGTTATGAAGGGGGAGATTTACCAAACATGGTGTAAAGTGAAATTGGCTCAGTTGCCCTTAGCAACCAATCAGATTCCACTTTTCATTCCTCACAGACTCTTTGGAAAATGAAAGGTGGAATCTGATTGGTTGATAAGGGCAACTGAGCCAGTTTCACAGATCTAGTTTTTACAGATAGATCTCCCCCAAATCTGTTTTCTTCTCAGATAATTCAGATAACACATAATGGCAAATAATAAAAGAAAATGGATGTTAACAGAGTATTGGAAATCTCAAAATGCTGAAACTGTTAGAGCAAATTGGGTTGAAACATTTGGTACTCAAGCCCCAAAGAGACAAACCATTTACCGCATTCGTGACAAATTCAATGCCACTGGCTCAATCCTTAATGCTCCAAAAACTGGTCGACCCAAAACAGTCTGTACAGAAGATAATAAACAACTTGTTGCTGAAACATTTGTTCAGAGTCCAAAAAAGTCCACCAGAAGAGCCTCTTTGGAATTGGGAATTTCACGAGCTTCTATCATGCGAATCCTGAAATCTATTGGGTGGAAAGCTTATCGTCCACGTCTAATTCATGGTTTATTGGAGGATGATCCAGACAGGCGGCTGCAATTTAGTGAGATTATGCTTAACGAAATTGAAGAAAATCCAGTAATTTTAGATAACATTATGTCGAGTGATGAAGCTTCTTTCAAATTACCCGGCCATATTAACAGACATAATTGTATTTACTGGTATAATGAGAACATGCATTTAACATTAGAGCAACAACTAAATGAGCCTGGTGTCAATGTTTGGCTGGTTTGGGTGGTTTTGGGACCAATATTTTTTGATGGAACAGTCACAGGAGATAAGTATCTCGAAATTCTAATGAATCAAGTTGTTCCCCAGTTACAGCAACAGCCTAATTCAAATGACCTTTATTTCCAACAAGATGGGGCCCCTCCACATTATTCAAGAGTAGTCCGCGAGTATCTTGAAGAAACATTTCCTAATAAATGGATTGGCCGAAGAGGCCCACTTGGCCGGCAAGTTCACCAGACTTGACCAATGGATTTTTTCTTTTGGGGAGTACTCAAGGACAAAGTTTATAGTCGAAAATCAAAAAGTGTCAGTGATTTGAAAAATTACATAAGAGATGCATTTCAAGAAATTAATATCCAAAGAGACTTGTGCAAAAAAGTTTGTCGAAGCGTAAGAGGCAGACTTCAAAGCTGTGCAAATTGTAATGGAAAACAGTTTGAGCACCTGCGTTGATAAAATTTAAGGGCTTTTGTATGATTGTTCAGAATAAAATTTAATTGTCAATGTTATGCTTGTCTTAGTAAATATAATTTTATATATAAATCAAAATATATGTTATTATTTTCTGGCCACCTACTTTTGGACTACCCTGTATGTATCGCTCTCCACGGCGTCTCAAGACTCTGTCACGCCTGTCACATGTGCTCAGTGTGAACCTGCTTTCATCTGTGAAGAGCACAGGGCCCCAGTGGCGAGTTTGCTAAACCTGGTGTTCTGTGGCAAATGCAAAGCGTCCTGCACGGTGTTTAGCTGTGAGCACAACCCTAATCTGTGGACGTCGGGCCCTCGTACCATCTATTGTCTATTCCATTTGCACAACAGCATGTGAAATTGATTGTCAATCAGTGTTGCTTCCTAAGTGGACTGTTTGATTTCACAGAAGTTTGATTCACTTGGAGTTATATTCTGTTGTTTAAGTGTTCCCTTGTATATATACACAGTACAGGCATCAAAACTATGAATTAACACATGTGGAATTACAGTATATACTTAACAAAAAAGTGTGAAACGATTGAAAATATGTCTTATATTCTAGGTTCTTCAAAGTAGCCACCTTTTGCTTTGATGACTGCTTTGCACACTCTTGGCCTTCTTGGTCAAATAGCCCTTACACAGCCTGGAGGTGTGTTTGGGGTCATTGTCCTGTTGAAAAATAAATGATGGTCCAACTAAACGCAAACTGGATGGAATAGCATGCCGCTGAAAGATGCTGTGGTAGCCATGCTGGTTCAGTATGCCTTCAATTTTGAATAAATCCCCAACAGTGTCCCCAGCAAAGCACCCCCACACCATCACACCTCCTCCTCCATGCTTCACGGTGGGAACCAGGCATGTAGAGTCCATCTGTTCACCTTTTCTGCGTCGCACAAAGACACGGTGGTTGGAACCAAAGATCTCCAATTTGGACTCATCAGACCAAAGCACAGATTTCCACTGGTCTAATGTCCATTCCTTGTGTTCTTTAGCCCAAACAAGTCTCTTCTGCTGGTTTCCTAGCAGCTATTTTACCATGAAGGCCTGCTGCACAAAGTCTCCTCTTAACAGTTGTTGTAGAGATGTGTCTGCTGCTACAACTCTGTGTTGCATTGATCTGGTCTCTAATCTGAGCTGCTGTTAGCCTGCGATTTCTGAGGCTGGTGACTCGGATAAACTTATCCTCAGAAGCAGAGGTGACTCTTGGTCTTCCTTTCCTGGGGCGATCCTCAGGGGAGCCAGTTTCTTTGTAGCGCTTGATAGTTTTTGCAACTGCACTTGGGGACACTTTCAAAGTTTGCCCAATTTTTCAGACTGACTGACCTTCATTTCTTAAAGTAATGATGGCCACTCGTTTTTCTTTATTTAGCTGCTTTTTTCTTGCCATAATACAAATTCTAACAGTCTATTCAGTAGGACTATCAGCTGTGTATCCACCTGACTTCTGCACAACACAACTGATGGTCCCAACCCCATTTATAAGGCAAGAAATCCCACTTACTAAAACTGATAGGACACACCTGTGAAGTGAAAACCATTTCCGGTGACTACCTTTTGAAGTTCATCAAGAGAATGCCATAAGTGTGCAAAGCAGTCATCAAAGCAAAAGGTGGCTACTTTGAAGAACCTAGAATATAAGACATATTTTCAGTTGTTTCACACTTTTTTGTTAAGTATATAATTCCACATGTGTTAATTTGATGCCTTCAGTGTGAACTTACAATTTTCAAAGTCATGAAAATACAGAAAAATCTTTAAATGAGAAGGTGTGTCCAAACTTTTGGTCTGTACTGTATACATATACACTGCTAAAAAAATAAAGGGAACACTCAAATAACACATCCTAGATCAGAATGAATGAAATATTCTCATTGAATACTTTGTTCTGTACAAAGTTGAATGTGCTGACAACAAAATCACACAAAAATCATCAATGGAATTCAAATTTATTAACCAATGGAGGCCTGGATTTGGAGTTACCCCCAAAATTAAAGTGGAAAAACACACTACAGGCTGATCCAACTTTGATGTAATGTCCTTAAAACAAGTCAAAATGAGGCTCAGTATTGTGTGTGGCCTCCACGTGCCTGTATGACCTCCCTACAATGCCTGGGCATGCTCCTGATGAGGTTGCAGATGGTCTCCTGTGGGATCTCCTCCCAGACCTGGACTAAAGCATCCGCCAACTCCTGGACAATCTGTGGTGCAACGTGACATTGGTGGATAGAGTGAGACATGATGTCCCAGATCTGCTCAATCGGATTCAGGTCTGGGGAACGGGCGGGCCAGTCCATAGCTTCAATGCCTTCATCTTGCAGTAACTGCTGACACACTCCAGCCACATGAGGTCTGGCATTGTCCTGCATTAGGAGGAACCCAGGGCCAACCGCACCAGCATATGGTCTCACAAGGGGTCTGATCTCCTCTCGGTACCTAATGGCAGTCAGGCTACCTCTGGTGAGCACATGGAGGGCTGTGCAGCTCATCAAAGAAATGCCACCCCACACTATTACTGACCCACTGCCAAACCGGTCATGCAGAAGTATGTTGCAGGCAGCAGATCGCTCTCCACGGCGTCTCAAGACTCTGTCACGCCTGTCACATGTGCTCAGTGTGAACCTGCTTTCATCTGTGAAGAGCACAGGGCCCCAGTGGCGAGTTTGCTAAACCTGGTGTTCTGTGGCAAATGCAAAGCGTCCTGCACGGTGTTTAGCTGTGAGCACAACCCTAATCTGTGGACGTCGGGCCCTCGTACCACCCTCATGGAGTCGGTTTCTAACCGTTTGTGCAGACACATGCACATTTGTGGCCTGCTGGAGGTCATTTTGCAGGGCTCTGGCAGTGCTCCTCCTGTTCCTCCTTGCACAAAAGCAGAGGTAGCGGCCCTGCTTGCCCTCCTACGGCCCCCTCCACGTCTCCTGGTGTACTGGCCTGTCTCCTGGTAGCGCCTCCAGCCTCTGGACACTACGCTGACAGACACAGCAAACCTTCTTGCCACAGCTCGCATTGACGTGCCATCCTGCATGAGCTGCACTTCCTGAGCAACTTCTATGGGTTGCAGAGTCCGTCTCATGCTACCAAGAGTGTGAAATCACAACTAACATTCAAAAGTGACCAAAACATCAGCCAGAAAGCATTGGTACTGAGATGTAGTCTGTGGTCCCCACCTGCAGAACCACTCCTTTATTGAGGGTGTCTTGAAAATTGCCAATAATTTCCATCTATTGTCTATTCCATTTGCACAACAGCATGTGAAATTGATTGTCAATCAGTGTTGCTTCCTAAGTGGACTGTTTGATTTCACAGAAGTTTGATTCACTTGGAGTTATATTCTGTTGTTTAAGTGTTCCCTTCATTTTTTTGAGCAGTGTATATTTTATATAGCACTGCTGGGGTGGTATGGGTCCTATTAGAAGTTTGGATCATTATATATTGAATGCAATATGGTTTAAATTGTATCATGAAAAAAGATTTGTGCAAGCAGTGTTGGCAGGGCCGGCGTCAGCACCCGAGCAAGTGCTGGGGCCCTGAGCAGGCGGGGAGCCCACTCGCGGTCGGGCACCCTGCCGGGCTATGGGCGGGGGAGAGCGGTGCCAGCGCCCGCCCTACTCCCCCGCTTGCTCAGGGTCCCGGCAGCCGGATACTTACCTCTCCTCGTGCCTCCGCAGATCAGCTGTCTTCCTGCTGTGCGCTCCCTGTGACGTCTCAGGTCAGAGGGTGCGGTGACGTCTTTCCACCGCGCCCTCCCCTGAGCCATCACAGACAGCGCAGAGGGGGACGACGCTGGAGTCCGGACATGAGCAGCGGCAGCCGGTGAGGAGGAATGAGGTGAGTATTTGATTTGATTTTATTTTTTAATGTATGGAGGCATGGGGCATTATATGGGGGGGAATGACATCCTTCATGGGGCATTAAGGCATTATATGGGGGGGTGACATCCTGCAAGGGGCATTATATGGGGGGGTGACATTCTGCATGGGGCATTATATGGGGGGTGACATCCTGCATGGGGCATTACATGGGGGGTGACATCCTGCATGGAGCATTATATGGGGGGGTGACTTCCTGCATAGGGCATTATAAAGAGGAGGGATGACATCCTGCATGAGGCATTATATGGTGAGGGAAAGGGACATCCTGCATGGGGCATTTTAAAGAGAGGTGGGTGATATCCTGCATGTGGCATTGTATGGGGGGGGACATCCTGCATGAGGCATTATATGGGGGGAAAGGGACATCCTGCATGGGGCATTATATGGGGGGAAAGGGACATCCTGCATGGGGCATTATATGGGGGGGAAGGTACATCCTGCATGGGGCATTATATGGGGGGAAAGGGACATCCTGCATGGGGCATTATATGGGGGGGAAGGTACATCCTGCATGGGGCATTATATGGGGGGAAAGGACATCCTGCATGGGGCATTATATTAGGGGTGACATCCTGCATGGGGCATTATATGGGGGGAGAAGTGACATCCTGCATGGGGCATTACATGGGGGGTGACATCCTGCATGGGGCATTATATGGGGGGTGACATCCTGCATGGGGCATTATATGGGGGGTGACATCCTGCATAGGGCATTATAAGGGGGGAACAGCCTGCATAGGGCATTATGTGGGGGGAACAGCCTGCATGGAGCATTATATGGGGGACAGTATCCTGTACGGAGCGTTATATGGGGGCCAGTATTCCGTATGGAGAATTATATGGGGGCCAGTATCCTGTTTGGAGCATTTTATGGGGGCCAGTATTCTATATGGAGCGATTCGCCGGTTTCTGAGCTATTGTGGAATTTACAATAGATATCACTCATGTAATGTAAGAAGTGAAATCTTTGCATTGTACTATACCTATATTTCTTTGCGGTATCTGTGCACCATGAATCGTGGTATGTGTTAAAGGAGCCCACAGAGACTCTTTCTCCAGGGGGCCCAGAAAAACCTGGAGCCATCCCTGAGTGTTGGTACAAGTTTCTTACTAGGACCATTTACCACTTTGGTTGAATGCTGTTGAAATTGGATGATAGATTTAGACAATTCAGCATTCTTTTTTATTTCAGCGCTTGAGTGGAGTCAGTAATGTAAGTTCCCTTACCCTAGTTTTATACTTACCAGCCACTGTCTTCAGCTCTCCTGGGCCCACTGGGAATAGCTGAGGAGCATGTTTGTAGTTGGAGCACTGTTTTTTTCCTCAGGATCAAATCCCTTCTACTCACTTAGACTGGAATTTTCTTAGAGTCCATAATTTGCTCAAAGTCCTTAGCTTAAAGGGGTTCTCCAAACATGTAATAAAATGGCCCCCGCAAAGTAATTCAAATTGCAGCCAGCCCAAGTTACAGTGGCTTGCAAAAGTATTCACCCCCTTGGCATTTTACCTATTTTGTTACATTACAACCCATGTTTAAATATTTTTGTAATCCGATTTGTGTGTGATGCATCAGAACTAAATAGTCTAAGTTGATGAAGTAAAGTGAAAAAAATATAGGCATAAATTTAATTGATGGGATCAAATAACTAAAGATTGGCATGTAGATCTGTATTCACCCTCTTTATGATGAAGCCCCTAAAAATTTATCATGCAAGCAATTACTGTCATAAGTCACATGGTCTATCAGAGTATATTTCACCTTTTCTTAAAGGCCACAGAGGTTGCAACACTATTAAACAAGAGGCACCACTATCCAAACAACACAATGAAGACCAAGGAGATCTCAAAACAAGTCAGGGACAAAGTTGTTGAGAAGTACAAGTCAGAGTTGGGTTATAAAAAAAAATCCCAATCCTGTTGATCCCCCGGAGCACCATCAAATCCATTATCATCAAATGAAAAGAACATGGTACCACAACAAACCTGCCAAGAGAGGGCCGCCCACCAAAACTCTCAGCCCAGGCAAAAAGGGCATTAATCAGATAGGCCAAAGATTACCTTGAAGGAGCTGCAGAGTTCCCAAGCAGAGACTTGAGTAGCACAATAACCGTTTATGGAAGAGTGGACAGGAAAAAGCCTTTACTTACACAAAAATTGTAGGGCTCATTTTGAGTTTGTCAAAAGACATGTGGGGCACTTCCTAAATGTATGGAGGAAGGTGTTGTAGTCAGATGAGACCCTTTTGGCCACAAGGTAAATGCTATGTCTGGCGCCAAACCAACACAGCTTATCACCCCCAAGAACACCATCCCCAAAGTGAAATATGGTGGTGGTAGCATCATGCTGTGGGGATGTTTTATGGCAGCAGAGACAGGGAAAATGGTTTGAGTCGAGGGGAAGATGGATGGTGCGAAAAACAGGGATATTCTTGAGCAAAACCTGTTTCAGTCTGTCAGTGATTTGATACTGGGACGAAGGTTCACCTTGCAAAAAGACAATGAAGCAAAGCATACTGCTAAAGCAACATTCGAGTGATTTAAGGGAAAACATGTAAATGTTTTCTAGTGGCTTAGTCCAGACCTTAATCCAATTGAGAAACTGTGGTCAAACGTGATGATTGCGGTTTACCAGAGGAAGCAATCTAACTTGAAGGAACTGGAGCAGTTTTGCCTTGAGAAATGGGCACAAATCTCAGTGGAATGATGTGGAAAGCTCATGGGGACATATCCAAAGGGACTTTCAGGTGTAAAAGGAGGCTCTACAAAGTACTGACTTTAGGGGGTGGATAGTTATGCACACTGAAGTTTTCAGTTATTCGTTTGCTTCACAACAAAAAGGAAAGCAAATGATCACAGTTGTAGGCATGTTCTTTACATGAACTGATGCAAATTGTAAAAAAAAACTGTGAAATTTCCAGGTTGTGAGGCAGCAAAACACGAAAAATACCAAGGGGGTGAATACTTTGGAAAGCCACTGTATGTGTCAGGATGGGCTGCAGTCTAAAGAAACACAGCTCCTGACATCTGTGTCTCAACTGACAGGAGCAACAGTGCCTTGTGAAAGTATTTGGCCCCCTTGAACTTTTCTACCTTTTGCCACATTTCTGGCTTCAAACATAAAGATATAAAATTCTAATTTTGGGGGGAAGAATCAACAACAAGTAGGACGCAATCGTGAAGTGGAACGAAATTTATTGGATATTTTAAACTTTTAAAAAAAATTAAAAACTGAAAAGTGGGGCGTGCAATATTATTCGGCCCCTTTGAGTTAATACTTTGTAGTGCCACCTTTTGCGCCACCTTTTGCTGCGATTACAGCTGCAAGTCGCTTGGGGTATGTCTCTATCAGTTTTGCACATTGAGAGGCTGAAATTCTTGGCCATTCTTCATTGAAAAACAGCTTGAGCTCAGTGAGGTTGGATGGAGAGCGTTTGTGAACAGCAGTTTTCCACAGACTCTCGATTGGATTCAGGTCTGGACTTTGACTTAGTCATTCTAACACCTGGATACATTTATTTTTGAACCATTCCATTGTAGATTTTGCTTTATGTTTGGGATCATTGTCTTGTTGGAAGATAAATCTCCGTCCCAGTCTCAGGTCTTTTGCAGACTCCAACAGGTTTTCTTCCAGAATGGTCCTGAATTTGTCTCCGTCCATCTTACCATCAATTTTAACCATCTTCCCCGTCCCTGCTGAAGAAAAGCAGGCCCAAACCATGAAGCTGCCACCACCATGTTTGACAGTGGGGATGGTGTTTTGAGGTGTTTTGAGGGTGGTGAGCTGTGTTGCTTTTACGACAAACATATCGTTTTGCATTGTGCCCAAAACGTTCGATTTTGGTTTCATCTGACCGGAGCACCTTATTCCACATGTTTGGTGTGTTTCCCACGTGGCTTGTGGCAAACTTCAAACAAGACTTTTTATGGATATCTTTGAGAAATGGCTTTCTTCTTGCCACTCTTCCATAAAGGCCAGATTTGTGCAGTGTGCGACTGATTGTTGTCCTATGGACAGACTCTCCCACCTCAGCTGTGGATCTCTGCAGTTCACCCAGAGTGATCATGGGCCTTTTGGCTGCATCTCTAATCAGTCTTCTCCTTGTTCGAGATGAAAGTTTAGAGGGACGGCCAGGTCTTGGTAGATTTGCAGTGGTCTGATACTCCTTCCATTTCAATATGATCGCTTGCACAGTGCTCCTTGAGATGTTTAAAACTTGGGAAATCTTTTTGTATCCAAATCCGGGTTTAAACTTCGCCACAACAGTATCTTGGACCTGCCTGTTGTGTTCCTTGGTCTTCATGATGCTCTCTGCACTTGAAACAGAACTCTGAGATTATCACAGAGCAGGAGCACTTATACGGAGACTTGATTACACACAGGTGGATTCTATTTATCATTACCAGTCATTTAGGACAACATTGGATCATTCAGAGATCCTCACTGAACTTCTGGAGTTTGCTGCACTGAAAGTAAAGGGGCCGAGTAATATTGCACGCCCCACTTTTCAGTTTTAAATTTTTTAAAAAGTTTAAAATATCCAATAAATTTTGTTCCACTTCACGATTGTGTCCCACTTGTTTCATTCTTCCCAAAAATTAGAATTTTATATCTTTATGTTTGAATCCAGAAATGTGGCAAAAGGTGGAAAAGTTCAAGGGGGCCAAATACATTCACAAGGCACTGTATATACTAAGCACTAGTGATAAGCGAACGTGCTTGCCACTGCTCGGTACTCGCCTGAGCATCTCACTGCTTGAGATGCTCGGCGCTCGACGAGTATTTCCGGGTTGCTCAGGCGGGAGCTTGGGTCTCCTCCCTGCATGTTTGGCGCTCTTTAGAGAGCCAATGAACATGCAGGGTTTGCATGCCACGCACTCTACTGCCGTAGCCATGTTGGTTGTGGGCATTACAGTGATTGGCTGGCTGCACAGCATCATCAGGTATGTACAGTACAGACCAAAAGTTTGGACACACCTTCTCATTTAAAGATTTTTCTGTATTTTCTTGACTATAAAAATTGTACATTCACACTGAAGGCATCAAAACTATGAATTAACACATGTGGAATTATATACTTAAAAAACAGTGTGAAACAACTGAAAATATGTCTTATATTCTAGGTTCTTCAAAGTAGCCACCTTTTGCTTTGATAACTGCTTTGCACACTCTTGGCATTCTCTTGATGAGCTTCTAGAGGTAGTCACCGGAAATGGTTTTCACTTCACAGGTGTGCCCTGTCAGGTTTAATAAGTGGGATTTCTTGCCTTATAAATGGGGTTGGGACCATCAGTTGTGTTGTGCAGAAGTCTGGTGGATACACAGCTGATAGTCCTACTGAATAGACTGTTAGAATTTGTATTATGGCAAGAGAAAAGCAGCTAAGTAAAGAAAAACGAGTGGCCATCATTACTTTAAGAAATGAAGGTCAGTCAGTGCGAAAAATTGGAAAAACTTTGAGTGTCCGCAAGTGCAGTTGCAAAGACCATCAAGCGCTACAAAGAAACTGGCTCACATGAGGACCGCCCCAGGAAAGGAAGACCAAGAATCACCTCTGCTTCTGAGGATAAGTTTATCCGAGTCACCAGCCTCAGAAATCGCAGGTTAACAGCAGCTCAAATTAGAGACCAGGTCAATGCCACACAGAGTTCTAGCAGCAGACACATCTCTACAACAACTGTTAAGAGGAGACTTTGTGCAGCAGGCCTTCATGGTAAAATAGCTGCTAGGAAACCACTGCTAAGGACAGGCAACAAGCAGAAGAGACTTGTTTGGGCTAAAGAACACAAGGAATGGACATTAGACCAGTGGAAATCTGTGCTTTGGTCTGATGAGTCCAAATTTGAGATCTTTGGTTCCAACCACCGTGTGTTTGTGCGACGCAGAAAAGGTGAACGGATGGACTCTACATGCCTGGTTCCCACGGTGAAGCATGGAGGAGGAGGTGTGATGGTGTGAGGGTGCTTTGCTGGTGACACTGTTGGGGATTTATTCAAAATTGAAGGCATACTGAACCAGCATGGCTACCACAGCATCTTTCAGCGGCATGCTATTCCATCCAGTTTGCGTTTAGTTGGACCATCATTTATTTTTCAACAGGACAATGACCCCAAACACACCTCCAGGCTGTGTAAGGGCTATTTGACCAAGAAGGAGAGTGATGGGGTGCTACGCCAGATGACCTGGCCTCCACAGTCACCAGACCTGAACCCAATCGAGATCGTTTGGGGTGAGCTGGACTGCAGAGTGAAGGCCAAATGGCGAACCAGTGCTAAGCATCTCTGGGAACTCCTTCAAGATTGTTGGAAGACCATTTCCGGTGACTACCTCTTGAAGCTCATCAAGAGAATGCCAAGAGTGTGCAAAGCAGTCATCAAAGCAAAAGGTGGCTACTTTGAAGAACCTAGAATATAAGACATATTTTCAGTTGTTTCACACTTTTTTGTTAAGTATATAATTCCACATGTGTTAATTCATAGTTTTGATGCCTTCAGTGTGAATGTCCAATTTTTATAGTCATGAAAATACAGAAAAATCTTTAAATGAGAAGGTGTGTCCAAACTTTTGGTCTGTACTGTATAAGACCGGGCGCCACCTTGCCCATCACAGTCTACTCCAGAATCAGACAAAGCAGGGAGAGGTGCTGCTGAGTTAGGGAGAGATTTTCTTGTTTAAAGTTATTATAGGTATTCCACAACTTATATCTATAATATCCATCTGAACTAACAGTCTTTCTGAGGACTAATTCAGCTGCATATAATCCGTGCTAGGCAGGCAGGCAGTGAACGTTGCAGACTGCAGTGCATGATACAGCACAAGAGGGTCCATTGAACGTCCTGTTAGTAAAGGTATTCCACAACATATATCTATATCCATCTGAACTAACAGTCCTTCTGAGGAATAATCCAGCTGCATATAATCAGTGCTAGGCAGGCAGGCAGTGTATGTGGCAGACTGCAGTGTATAATACAACACAAGAGGGTCCATTGAACGTCCTGTCTGCTGCTGCTGTAATAACTACAAATATTTCTAGACATAGAAAGCCAAATTTTATTTTTATCTTAATCCTGGTTATTTGCTTAAAAAGCAATCCAGAGTACACCATTTTTCTGCTCCATTTGCTTGCTGCCACAGCAGAATACAGCCAGATTCTTTCCATATTACAGCGATAAAAATCCAGAAATTTGTAGTAAACATGGAAAATATTAGCCTTCATTTAAATTTTGATGAAAATGTGGTTTTCCGTCACACGTATCACAAATAAGTGCGCTCCAAATTCAGCCATTTCTGGCCTCCATTTAAATTTTGTTGCAGTGTGTCAGTGAAGTTATTGAAACGAGGTCGCTGTGAAAAATAGTAACCTACAGGCCAGCTATTAAAAACTGTGGTTTTCCGTCACACGTATCACGTATCACTGTTCAAATCCAGCCATTTGTAGTGAACGTGGAAAATATTGTCCTCCATTTAAAATGGGCAAGGCGTGTGGCAAGGGATGGGGAAGTGGACGTGATGGTGATCGTGCATGTAGAGGACAAGGCCGAGGCCGTGGGCAAAATGAAATTGTGCCACAACAAACACCCACATCTTCTCGCTCGACCTTCCTGTCCCAATTAATAGGGGACCGCAGAACACCACTATTGAACACAGAGCAGTGTGAAAAGGTTATTGGTTGAATAGCAGATAATGCTTCCAGTCACTTAGCCACCACCACCACCACCCTGTCTTCCACACGGTCAAGTCTCAGTAGTCGTGAGTCTGGACTGCATATTCTTCACCCTGATCCTCCTTCCTCCCACCTTGCCGAGTGCCCGGAGACAACTGATCCCACACTTGAACACTCCGAAGAGCTGTTCACTTTTCCATTTATAGATTTGGGCCTCTCGCCCGGTCCACTTGAAGCGGGGCAAGAGGAGATTGCATGTAGTGATGCCCAAATATTTGAGCAGCCACGGTCTCACAAAGGTGATGGTGGGAAACTGTCACAAAAGGTGGATGATGATGAGACACAATTGCCAGAAAGTCAGGAGGAGAACCAGGGTGCGGAAGTGGAAGATGAGGTCGTGGACGATGAAGTCACTGGCCCAACCTGGCAAGGTGACATGCAGAGTGAGAACAGCAGCACACAGGGGGAGGGAGGCATAGCACCACAACAGGCAAGAACAAGCAGTGTGGTGGTCGCAGAGAGAAGGTGGACAACTGTTCCTCGTAACATCAACACAGCGGAAGTTGCCAGTACGACTGTCAGGTCTTTCTGAGTCTGGTTGTTTTTTAAAGACTCTGCAGATAACCCCAAAAAGGCCATTTGCACCACCTGCCAGGCCAGCATCAGCAGGGGTAGCAAAACTACCAGCCTGACCACCACCAGCATGATCAGGCACATGGCAGCAAAGCACCTGACTAAGTGGGCCGAATCCCAGGGTCCAGCAACAGTGTCTGCGGGTGACACCACTGTTTGTTCCACTGTTGTGCGTGCAAGCCAATCCCCTGTCCATGGCGCATGCCAAGATGCCTCCCGCCCTGCACCTGCCATTGAACACTCTCAAGTAGCACCATGAGCAAGCACGTCCATGTCCTTGTCCCAGCGCAGCGTTCAGTTGTCCCTACCCCAGTCCTTGGAACGCAAGCGCAAATACGCAGCTATCACCCCACAGGCCATACTATTAAATTCACACATTTAATGAATGTTTGTGCTTGAAATGTTGCCTTTTAAGCTCGTGGAGATGGAAGCTTTCCGCAACCTGATGGCAGCTGCCGTCCCTCAGTACTCGGTCCCCAGCCGTCACTATTTCTCTTGTTGTGCCCTGCCCGCATTACACAAGCACGTGACCCACAACATTAGCCATACCCTCAACAGTGCATTTACTGGGAAAGTCCATCTAACCACGGACACGTGGACAAGTGCTTGTGGGCAGGGACGGTACATCTCGCTGACGGTACACTGGATTAATATAGTGGAAGCCGGGACTCAGTCGGACTTTGGAACGGAACACGTCCTCCCGACGCCGAGGATTGCGGGCCCTGGGTCAATTAGAGTTGCCCCCACATTCTACAGCTCCTGCACCTCCTCCTCTTCAGCCTCCATCTCCGAAATGATCACATCAGTCGAAAGCTGGAAGCACTGCAGCTCTGCCTCAGCCAAGCGGCAACAAGCTGTGCTGAAGCCAATATGCTTAGGTGACAAACCACACAACGCTGAAGAGTTGTGGACAGCTCTGAAAGAGCAGGCAGATCTGTGGCTGACACTGCTGAACCTATAGCCAGGTATGGTTGTCTGTGACAATGGCCAGAACCAGGTAGCGGATCTGAGGCGAGGCGAGCTCACACACGTACCATGCCTGGCCCATGTGCTTAAACTTATGGTTCAGCGATTTCTCAAAACCTACCCGGATCTGGCAGATCTGCTTGTCAAAGTATGCTGCCAGTGTGCCCATTTTAGAAAATCTACAGCTTCCGCCGCCCTTGCCCTGCTTCAGCAGCATTTGCAGCTTCCGGCTGACCGACTGGTGTGTGATGTTCCCATGCGTTAGAACTCTACATTGTAGATGTTGGGAAGGATTTGTGAGCAGAAGAGGGCAGTTGTTGACTACCAGCATCCACAAGGCCATCGTTTTTCAGGTCAGACTCCACACATAAGACCTCAGGAGTGAACACCGATGTCAGACATCTATACCATCCTCCAAAACTTTGAGGACTCCACCAAGATGGTGATCGGCGATGACGCCATAATTAGCGTCACCATCCCACTTCTCTGTCTTCTGAATCACTCTCTGCTCTGAATTAAAGAGGATGCATTGCAGGCAGAGCACAATGAGATGGAGCAAGGAACCATACAGGTTGATTACACACAGCCCAGCCTCATCTCATCCCAACGTGGATTGGGTGACAATGAGGAAGAGGAGGAGGAGGATGAGGAAAAACAGGAGCTAGTTTCCTGAGCTATAGATGGTACTACCTGCACAACTGTCATACCGTCTGTTCAGTGTAGATGGACTGAGGACAGGGAGGAGGAAGAGGAGGAGGATGAGGAGGAGAGCATGGTCAGTCGTCCTCTAGGTGAGGACACGGAAGTCTTGCCTCTTTACAGTCTGGCACACATGGCTGAGTTTATGTTACGCTGCCTTTCCCGCGACCCTCGTGTTCTCCAAATTTTAGGTGAAAGTCATTACTGACGCTTCTAGACCCACGCTACAAGAAGAAATTTATGTCTCTTATTCCCTTGCAGGAGAGGCCTAATAAAATGGTGCAGTACGAGAAGGCTCTTGTTGCGGAATTATTTAAAAAATTCCCATCTGAAAACACTGGCGACCCTCCCATCGCACAAGCCTTGAGGCGCAGGGTACTCTCACAAGGAGTGCAAAGTTTCAAAAGATGGTGAGGGAGTACCTTGCCAACCGTACCAACGTCCTCCGTGATTCCTCTGTGCCTTATAATTATTGGGTATCCAAGCTGGACACTTGGCATGAACTTGCTCTCTAAGCCTTGGAGGTCCTGCCCTGCCCTGCCGCTAGCATTTTGTCAGAGCGAGTTTTTAGTTCCGCCGGTGGAATTATAACCGATAGGCACATCCACCTGTGAACTGAAAATGCTGACAGGCTAACTCTTATAAAAATGAACAGGGGCTGGATTGGGCCAGACTCCTCAACACGGCCGAATGATAGCAACGTAACATAAACTCAAATACACTGTCTTTTTTTGGGAGGTCTAACTCTATTTCCATGCACCTCTGTCTTCACACCCAGACATGGGTATACGCTTCCTGATTTTGTATATTTGCTCTTGTCCATCCTCATCATCCACCACCATATCACCACCATATGTACCATATCAATATATCTACGTCTCTTGCAAGGGGCATTGGAGTGCCTCCAAATTTTTGGCAACCATTGCTTTAGTGCATAGGTAAACAGTATGGGAGACCAACTTCCTAATAATGGGAACATTGTTTTCAGGAGGTTCTCTGACCTCTACGTGTCTCGCAAGGGGCATTGAAGTTCCTCCACATTTCTGGCAGCCGTTGCTTCACTGCATAGGCAAACAGTATGGGAGACCCACTTCCTAATAATGGGAACATTGTTTCAAGGAGACCCTCGTACCTCTATGTCTCTTGCAAGGGACATTGGAGGTCCTCCAAATTTTTGGAAGCCATTGCTTCACTCAATAGGCGGACAGTATGGGAGACACACTTCCTAATAATGGGAAAATTGTTTTCAGGAGGCCCACCGACCTCTACGTCTCTTGCAAGGGGCATTTGAGATCCTCAAAATTTTTGCCAGCTGTTGCTTCACTGCATAGGCAAACAGTATGGGAGACAAACTTCCTAATAATGGGAACATTGTTTTCTGGAGGCCCTCTGACCTCTAGGTCTCTTGCAATGGGCATTG
The DNA here is from genome assembly GCF_046119375.1 of Phyllobates terribilis. Taxonomy (NCBI): domain Eukaryota; kingdom Metazoa; phylum Chordata; class Amphibia; order Anura; family Dendrobatidae; genus Phyllobates; species Phyllobates terribilis. The sequence goes on along the minus strand of NW_027362761.1, from coordinate 756,123,388 downwards.
GATTTCCTCCAAATTTTTGACAGCCGTTGCTTCACTGCATAGGCAAAAACTATGGGAGACCCACTTCCTAATAATGGGAACATTGTTTTTAGGTGGTTCTCTGCCTCCAAATTTTTGACAGCCATTGCAGTCACTACATAGGCAAACAGTATGGGAGACCCTCTCCTTTTTAATGGGAAGATGTCGTTACTGTGTCAGAGGGTGCGGTGACGTCTTTCCACCGCGCCCTCCCCTGAGCCATCACAGACAGCGCAGAGGGGGACGATGCTGGAGTCCGGACATGTACAGCGGCAGCCGGTGAGGAGGAATGAGGTGAGTATTTGATTTGATTTTATTTTTTAATGTATGGAGGCATGGGGCATTATATGGGGGGAATGACATCCTTCATGGGGCATTAAGGCATTATATGGGGGGGTGACATCCTGCAAGGGGTATTATATGGGGGGGTGACATTCTGCATGGGGCATTATATGGGGGGTGACATCCTGCATGGGGCATTACATGGGGGGTGACATCCTGCATGGCGCATTATATGGGGGGGTGACTTCCTGCATAGGGCATTATAAAGAGGAGGGATGGCATCCTGCATGAGGCATTATATGGTGAGGGAAAGGGACATCCTGCATGGGGCATTTTAAAGAGAGGTGGGTGATATCCTGCATGTGGCATTGTATGGGGGGGGACATCCTGCATGAGGCATTATATGGGGGGAAAGGGACATCCTGCATGGGGCATTATATGGGGGGAAAGGGACATCCTGCATGGGGCATTATATGGGGGGGAAGGGACATCCTGCATGGGGCATTATATGGGGGGAAAGGACATCCTGCATGGGGCATTATATGGGGGGAGAAGTGACATCCTGCATGGGGCATTATATTAGGGGTGACATCCTGCATGGGGCATTATATGGGGGGAGAAGTGACATCCTGCATGGGGCATTACATGGGGGGTGACATCCTGCATGGGGCATTATATGGGGGGTGACATCCTGCATGGGGCATTATATGGGGGGTGACATCCTGCATGGGGCATTATAAGGGAGGAACAGCCTGCATAGGGCATTATGTGGGGGGAACAGCCTGCATGGAGCATTATATGGGGGACAGTATCCTGTACGGAGCGTTATATGGGGGCCAGTATTCCGTATGGAGAATTATATGGGGGCCAGTATCCTGTTTGGAGCATTTTATGGGGGCCAGTTTTCTGTATGGAGCGATTCGCCGGTTTCTGAGCTATTGTGGAATTTACAATAGATATCACTCATGTAATGTTAGAAGTGAAATCTTTGCATTGTACTATACCTATATTTCTTTGCGGTATCTGTGCACCATGAATCGTGGTATGTGTTAAAGGAGCCCACAGAGACTCTTTCTCCAGGGGGCCCAGAAAAACCTGGAGCCATCCCTGAGTGTTGGTACAAGTTTCTTACTAGGACCATTTACCACTTTGGTTGAATGCTGTTGAAATTGGATGATAGATTTAGACAATTCAGCATTCTTTTTTATTTCAGCGCTTGAGTGGAGTCAGTAATGTAAGTTCCCTTACCCTAGTTTTATACTTACCAGCCACTGTCTTCAGCTCTCCTGGGCCCAGTGGGAATAGCTGAGGAGCATGTTTGTAGTTGGAGCACTGTTTTTTTCCTCAGGATCAAATCCCTTCTACTCACTTAGACTGGAATTTTCTTAGAGTCCATAATTTGCTCAAAGTCCTTAGCTTAAAGGGGTTCTCCAAACATGTAATAAAATGGCCCCCGCAAAGTAATTCAAATTGCAGCCAGCCCAAGTTACAATGGCTTGCAAAAGTATTCACCCCCTTGGCATTTTACCTATTTTGTTACATTACAACCCATGTTTAAATATTTTTGTAATCCGATTTGTGTGTGATGCATCAGAACTAAATAGTCTAAGTTGATGAAGTAAAGTGAAAAAAATATAGGCATAAATTTAATTGATGGGATCAAATAACTAAAGATTGGCATGTAGATCTGTATTCACCCTCTTTATGATGAAGCCCCTAAAAATTTATCATGCAAGCAATTACCGTCATAAGTCACATGGTCTATCAGAGTATATTTCACCTTTTCTGAAAGGCCACAGAGGTTGCAACACTATTAAACAAGAGGCACCACTATCCAAACAACACAATGAAGACCAAGGAGATCTCAAAACAAGTCAGGGACAAAGTTGTTGAGAAGTACAAGTCAGAGTTGGGTTATAAAAAAAAATCCCAATCCTGTTGATCCCCCGGAGCACCATCAAATCCATTATCATCAAATGAAAAGAACATGGTACCACAACAAACCTGCCAAGAGAGGACCGCCCACCAATACTCTCAGCCCTGTCAAAAAGGGCATTAATCAGATAGGCCAAAGATTACCTTGAAGGAGCTGCAGAGTTCCCAAGCAGAGACTTGAGTACCACAATAACCGTTTATGGAAGAGTGGACAGGAAAAAGCCTTTACTTACACAAAAATTGTAGGGCTCATTTTGAGTTTGTCAAAAGACATGTGGGGCACTTCCTAAATGTATGGAGGAAGGTGTTGTAGTCAGATGAGACCCTTTTGGCCACAAGGTAAATGCTATGTCTGGCACCAAACCAACACAGCTTATCACCCCCAAGAACACCATCCCCAAAGTGAAATATGGTGGTGGTAGCATCATGCTGTGGGGATGTTTTATGGCAGCAGAGACAGGGAAAATGGTTTGAGTCGAGGGGAAGATGAATGGTGCGAAAAACAGGGATATTCTTGAGCAAAACCCATTTCAGTCTGTCAGTGATTTGATACTGGGACGAAGGTTCACCTTGCAAAAAGACAATGAAGCAAAGCATACTGCTAAAGCAACATTCGAGTGGTTTAAGGGAAAACATGTAAATGTTTTCTAGTGGCTTAGTCCAGACCTTAATCCAATTGAGAAACTGTGGTCAAACGTGATGATTGCGGTTTACCAGAGGAAGCAATCTAACTTGAAGGAACTGGAGCAGTTTTGCCTTGAGAAATGGGCACAAATCTCAGTGGAATGATGTGGAAAGCTCATGGGGACATATCCAAAGGGACTTTCAGGTGTAAAAGGAGGCTCTACAAAGTACTGACTTTAGGGGGTGGATAGTTATGCACACTGAAGTTTTCAGTTATTCGTTTGCTTCACAACAAAAAGGAAAGCAAATGATCACAGTTGTAGGCATGTTCTTTACATGAACTGATGCAAATTGTAAAAAAAAACTGTGAAATTTCCAGGTTGTGAGGCAGCAAAACACGAAAAATACCAAGGGGGTGAATACTTTGGAAAGCCACTGTATGTGTCAGGATGGGCTGCAGTCTAAAGAAACACAGCTCCTGACATCTGTGTCTCAACTGACAGGAGCAACAGTGCCTTGTGAAAGTATTTGGCCCCCTTGAACTTTTCTACCTTTTGCCACATTTCTGGCTTCAAACATAAAGATATAAAATTCTAATTTTGGGGGGAAGAATCAACAACAAGTAGGACGCAATCGTGAAGTGGAATGAAATTTATTGGATATTTTAAACTTTTTTAAAAAATTAAAAACTGAAAAGTGGGGCGTGCAATATTATTCGGCCCCTTTGAGTTAATACTTTGTAGTGCCACCTTTTGCTGCGATTACAGCTGCAAGTCGCTTGGGGTATGTCTCTATCAGTTTTGCACATTGAGAGGCTGAAATTCTTGGCCATTCTTCATTGAAAAACAGCTTGAGCTCAGTGAGGTTGGATGGAGAGCGTTTGTGAACAGCAGTTTTCCACAGACTCTCGATTGGATTCAGGTCTGGACTTTGACTTAGTCATTCTAACACCTGGATACATTTATTTTTGAACCATTCCATTGTAGATTTTGCTTTATGTTTGGGATCATTGTCTTGTTGGAAGATAAATCTCCGTCCCAGTCTCAGGTCTTTTGCAGACTCCAACAGGTTTTCTTCCAGAATGGTCCTGAATTTGTCTCCGTCCATCTTCCCATCAATTTTAACCATCTTCCCCGTCCCTGCTGAAGAAAAGCAGGCCCAAACCATGAAGCTGCCACCACCATGTTTGACAGTGGGGATGGTGTTTTGAGGTGTTTTGAGGGTGGTGAGCTGTGTTGCTTTTACGACAAACATATCGTTTTGCATTGTGCCCAAAAAGTTCGATTTTGGTTTCATCTGACCGGAGCACCTTATTCCACATGTTTGGTGTGTTTCCCACGTGGCTTGTGGCAAACTTCAAACAAGACTTTTTATGGATATCTTTGAGAAATGGCTTTCTTCTTGCCACTCTTCCATAAAGGCCAGATTTGTGCAGTGTGCGACTGATTGTTGTCCTATGGACAGACTCTCCCACCTCAGCTGTGGATCTCTGCAGTTCACCCAGAGTGATCATGGGCCTTTTGGCTGCATCTCTAATCAGTCTTCTCCTTGTTCGAGATGAAAGTTTAGAGGGACGGCCAGGTCTTGGTAGATTTGCAGTGGTCTGATACTCCTTCCATTTCAATATGATCGCTTGCACAGTGCTCCTTAAGATGTTTAAAACTTGGGAAATCTTTTTGTATCCAAATCCGGGTTTAAACTTCGCCACAACAGTATCTTGGACCTGCCTGTTGTGTTCCTTGGTCTTCATGATGCTCTCTGCACTTGAAACAGAACTCTGAGACTATCACAGAGCAGGTGCACTTATACGGAGACTTGATTACACACAGGTGGATTCTATTTATCATTACCAGTCATTTAGGACAACATTGGATCATTCAGAGATCCTCACTGAACTTCTGGAGTTTGCTGCACTGAAAGTAAAGGGGCCGAGTAATATTGCACGCCCCACTTTTCAGTTTTAAATTTTTTAAAAAGTTTAAAATATCCAATAAATTTTGTTCCACTTCACGATTGTGTCCCACTTGTTTCATTCTTCCCAAAAATTAGAATTTTATATCTTTATGTTTGAAGCCAGAAATGTGGCAAAAGGTAGAAAAGTTCAAGGGGGCCAAATACATTCACAAGGCACTGTATATACTAAGCACTAGTGATAAGCGAACGTGCTTGCCACTGCTCGGTACTCGCCTGAGCATCTCACTGCTTGAGATGCTCGGTGTAACGGGTCTGGGAGGCGGAACCTCTGAGCTACTATACAAGGGGGCAGTCCTTGTAAGGGAGCGGGTGGCGACCAGGCAGGCAGTCACAGCAGGTGACCGGGACAGTCTCTGGAAGAACGGGCAGGAGATCACGGCAAGTGACTGGGGCAGTCTCTGGGTGAACGGGCAGATGGTCACGGCAAGTGACCGGGGCAGTCTCTGGGTAAAGGGTTGGTACGACCTGTGGCGGCTGATGGTAGACTTGAGCTCCCAGGTGAGCAGGCGAGAGTCTCTGGATAAACGGGTGGTCACAGCATGTGACGGCGGAGCCTCCAGGCAGACCAACAGACAGGCGGCAGATGAGCGCTCCCAGGTGAGCGGGCAGAAGTCTCTGGACAGGCGGGTGGTCACAGCACGTGACGGCAGAGCCTCCAGGTAGGCTAGCAGACAGGCAGCAGATGAGCGCTCCCAGGTGAGCGAGCAGGAGTCACTGGACAGGCAGGTGGTCACAGCATGTGACGGCGGAGCCTCCAGGTAGACTAGCAGGCAGGTAGCAGGTGTGTGCTCCCAGGTGAGCGGGCAAGCTGGTCCATAGACAGACTGACGGGAGTAGGAAGGCAGACCGTCGGACCTCAGGCAAGCAGGCAGGTGGCTGGTGTGCGCTCCCAGGTGAGCGGGCAGGCTGGTCCTTAGACAGACTGACAGGAGTAGTAAGGCAGACCGTCGGACCTCAGACTAGCAGGCAGGTAGCAGATAATCAGGCAGGAATCTGGCAGGTAACTGGCAGGTAACTGGCAGGTAACTGGCAACGGGACCTGAGGGCTGAAGCAGAGTAGTGAACAGTGCAACAACATTGCTCGGGCACCTCCATTTTGGAGGAGGTGCCTTATATATGGTGAAGTCCTCCGGCCATTGGCCGGGAACTCCTTAGGACGGCGCGCGCGGCCCCTTTAAGAGGGAGGGAGAGCGCGCGCGCGCGCCCTAAGCACAGTGGCCGGGAAGGAGCGCGCGCTTCCAGCAGAGCGGGAGGAGGACGCCGGGCACGGAGCAGGGAGGTGAGGGGAACAGCGTCCCTGCCTAGCAGAGGGCAGGGACGCCGGCGCTACAGTACCCCCCCCTTTAGGCCCCCCCTTTTTTAGGCCAGACAGAAATTTAGCAAGGATAAGAGGGGCATGGATGTTCTCCCGGGGCTCCCACGTTCTCTCCTCAGGACCAAACCCCTTCCAATCTACTAGAAAAAAGGTCTTTCCTCTTACCCTTTTGGTGGCAAGAATGTTCTCTACCTCAAACTCGTCCTCAGCAGAAACCGGAGCAGGAGGCGTACCTGTAGACTTGGAAAAAGAGTTAAGTACCACAGGTTTGAGGAGAGATACATGGAAGGAGTTAGGGATCCGTAAGTTGGCCGGGAGTTTCAATTTATAGGCCACCGGGTTGATCTGACTGATGACCTCCAGGGGGCCGATGAACCGAGGCCCTAACTTGTAAGAAGGTATCTTGAGCCGGACATATTTAGATGAGAGCCAGACTTTATCTCCGGGACGAAATTGTGGAGGATCCAGGCGTTTTTTGTCAGCGTGTCTTTTCATCCGTTCGGACGACAGAAGGAGTGCGGATCGGGTACTCTCCCAAATGGAGGAAAATTTGCTAACGAGAGATTCCGCAGCCGGGTTGTCCACAGAGGTGGAGACAGGAAAAGGAATCCGAGGATGCTGACCGAAGACTACAAAAAACGGGGATTTGGAGGAGGATTCGCTCTCGTGATTATTATAAGAGAACTCGGCCCATGGTAGGAGATCCACCCAGTCAGAATGATGGGCATTAACGAAGTGCCGGAGGTAACTGGTCAGGTTCTGATTGATCCGCTCCACTTGACCATTGGACTGTGGGTGGTAAGCGGAAGAGAAGTCCAGGGTGACATCTAGCAGTTTACAAGTGGCTCTCCAGAAGCGTGAGGTGAACTGTACCCCACGATCCGACACGATGTGGAGGGGCAGGCCATGAAGACGAAAGATGTGATGAATAAAGTCTTTAGCTAGCTCGGGTGCAGACGGGAGGCCTGGCAGGGGAACGAAATGAGCCATCTTGGAGAAGCGGTCAGCGACCACCCAAATGACCGTATAACCGGCAGAGACTGGGAGGTCTGTTATAAAGTCCATTGCTATATGCTGCCAGGGGGCAGCAGGTACTGGGAGCGGAAGGAGGCGACCGGCTGGCAGATGTCTCGGAACCTTGTTGCGGGCGCAGGACACACAGGCAGAAACAAAGTCTATTACGTCCTTGTGCAGGGTAGGCCACCAGTAGTGCCGGGTAATAAGCTGGAGGGTCTTTTTCTGACCGACATGGCCAGCTAGTTTAGACGAGTGACCCCAGTGAAGGATCTTCTCCCGATCAGGTACTGATATGAACGTCTTTCCGGGAGGGAGACTATTTAGACTCACGGGAGCCACCTGCATTACTCTGGCGGGATCGATGATGTGTTTCGGATCTTCCTCGAGATCAGACACCAGAAAGGATCGAGACAAGGTGTCCGCCTTGACGTTTTTTTGTCAGCCGGGCGAAAATGAAGAACAAAATCAAAGCGAGCAAAAAACAAGGACCACCGGGCTTGGCGCGGGTTAAGTCTCTGGGCATGCTGGAGGTAAGCCAAGTTCTTGTGGTCAGTGTAAATTATTACTGGGTGAAGAGCCCCCTCGAGCAGGTAACGCCACTCCTCCAATGCCAGCTTGATGGCCAATAACTCTCGGTCTCCTATGGAATAATTGCGCTCAGAGGAGGAGAAGAGTTTAGAGAAGAAGCCGCAAGTTACCATCCTCCCGGAAGATGATTTTTGAGTAAGTACCGCTCCGGCTCCAGAGGAGGAGGCGTCAACTTCCAGGAAGAACTGCTTGTTGCCGTCCGGGCGATGCAGCACCGGGGCGGAAGAGAAGGCCTGTTTTAAGGAAAGAAAGGCATCCTCTGCTTCGGGCGGCCACTCTTTGGGATTAGTACCCTTACGGGTGAGCGCGGAAATTGGGGCAGTCTGGGAAGAGAAGTGTGGTATGAAGAGGCGGTAGTAGTTGGCGAAGCCCAGGAACCGCTGAATGGCCTTCAACCCCTCCGGTCGGGGCCATTTCTCGATGGCAGACAGTTTCTCTGGATCCATTCGTAGGCCGGTCTGAGAAATAATGTAGCCCAAAAACGGAAGCGAGGTCTGCTCAAAGAGGCACTTCTCGTATTTAGCGAAGAGGTGATTCTGCCTGAGCCTGAGTAGGACCTGACGAACGTCCCTCCGGTGAGTCTGGAGATCCGGAGAGAAGACCAAGATGTCGTCCAGGTACACCACTACGCAGGAGTAGAGAAGGTCCCGGAAGATGTCATTGACCAACTCTTGAAAGACGGCAGGAGCGTTACAGAGACCAAAGGGCATTACCAGATATTCATAGTGGCCGTCCCGGGTGTTGAATGCCGTCTTCCATTCATCCCCCTGACGGATACGAACCAGGTTGTAAGCCCCACGGAGGTCCAGTTTGGTGAAGATTCTAGCCCCTCTCAGACGATCAAATAACTCCGGAATGAGCGGAAGGGGGGTACTTATTTTTCACCGTGATCTGGTTAAGGCCTCTATAGTCTATACAGGGACGGAGAGAGCCGTCCTTCTTTTTTACGAAGAAGAAGCCTGCTCCCGCCGGGGAGGTAGACTTCCGGATGAATCCCCTGGCCAGATTCTCCTCAATATATTCGGACATCGACCGGGTCTCAGCAGCGGATAATGGATAAATACGCCCACGGGGAGGAGTAGTACCGGGTAACAAGTCGATAGGGCAGTCGTATGGTCTATGAGGGGGTAGTGTCTCTGCTTCCTTTTTATTAAAGACATCAGCATAAGACCAATAAGGAATCGGAAGTCCAGGTAGATTAGCTGGGGTAGGAGAAGGACGGACGGGATGGACGGGAACCAGACAGGTCTTATGGCAGTCCTGTCCCCAGCGAAGGACTTCTCCGGTCTGCCAGTCAAGCACGGGTGCATGTCTCTGGAGCCAAGGTAGACCTAGCAGGAGGGCGTGAGAGAGTCCAGGCAGAACATGAAAGGAGATACTCTCAGAATGCAGCATTCCCACTTGCAGAGTAATGGATTCGGTGATGAGTTGGATGGGGCGTGGTAAGAGACCCCCATCCACGGCAGCAACAGACAAGGGTACAGCCAGAGGCTTGGTGGGGATGCGGTACTTCTCTACCAGGGACTGTGAAATAAGATTCCCGACTGCTCCAGAGTTCAGTTGGGCTAGTTCGAAATAACGGTTCTCCCCGCAGACGATTGAAACTGACAGCAGCAGAGATGGAGAGGATTTATTCTTGTCTAGGTCGACCTCTCTGAGCGAACCTAGACACAGGCGTTTCCCGACCTCTCTGGGCAGGCACGGATCCGGTGCTCCTTACTGCCACAGTAGAAGCAGCTCCCCTCGGCACGGCGTAAGTCCTGACGGGTTTTGACCATCTTGGTCTGGTCGACCTGCATAGGCTCAGGAGAGTGTACCTGGGGAGAGACGGAGGGAGTGACGGGTTTCTGAAAAGTAGGAGCTAGACGTGGAAACCTCCTCTCACAGGTGACCTCTTTGGCACGCTCCTGGAACCGTAGGTCAATCCGGGTGGCAAGAGTTATTAGGTCATCGAGAGTGGTAGGAACGTCCCGACCGGCAAGTTCATCTTTAATACGGCCGGACAGACCCTCCCAGAAGACGGATACCAGAGCGTCGTTATCCCAGGCCAGCTCCGAGGCAAGGGTACGGAACCGTATGGCATATTGGCCCACGGTGAGACTTCCCTGACGGAGGCGTAGCAGAGACGATGCGGATGAGGTCTTCCGTCCGGGTTCGTCGAAGACTTTCCGGAAAGCCGTGAGGAAGGCAGGCAGGTCGGACACCACGGGGTCTCCTCTCTCCCATAGAAGATTTAGCCAGGCCAGGGCCTCCCCGGTGAGATGGGACATGATGAAGGCAATTTTGGCCCGGTCGGAGTTAAACTGGTGGGACAATAGTTCAAAGTGCAGGGTGCACTGATTAATGAAGCCCCGAGCCTGGGCGGGGTCGCCTCCGAAGCGAGGAGGTGCAGAAAGCCGGGGTCCGGGGTAGGATACCATGGTATTGGTGGGCAGCGGAGCTGCCGGGTTGCGAGTCATGGCACTGGCGGTGGTTGCTGGTGGAGCAGTCAGAGTGTCCAGGCGAGAATTGACATTCCGCAGGTGACCCAGGATGGACTCCTGTTGGGACCTCTGACGGGACAGTTCATGACAGAGGTCCGAGAGCGAGGGAGCTTGGGTGCCACCGGGTTCCATGGCCCGAGCAAAACTGTAACGGGTCTGGGAGGCGGAACCTCTGAGCTACTATACAAGGGGGCAGTCCTTGTAAGGGAGCGGGTGGCGACCAGGCAGGCAGTCACAGCAGGTGACCGGGACAGTCTCTGGAAGAACGGGCAGGAGATCACGGCAAGTGACTGGGGCAGTCTCTGGGTGAACGGGCAGATGGTCACGGCAAGTGACCGGGGCAGTCTCTGGGTAAAGGGTTGGTACGACCTGTGGCGGCTGATGGTAGACTTGAGCTCCCAGGTGAGCAGGCGAGAGTCTCTGGATAAACGGGTGGTCACAGCATGTGACGGCGGAGTCTCCAGGAAGACCAACAGACAGGCGGCAGATGAGCGCTCCCAGGTGAGTGGGCAGAAGTCTCTGGACAGGCGGGTGGTCACAGAACGTGACGGCAGAGCCTCCAGGTAGGCTAGCAGACAGGCAGCAGATGAGCGCTCCCAGGTGAGCGAGCAGGACTCACTGGACAGGCAGGTGGTCACAGCATGTGACGGCGGAGCCTCCAGGTAGACTAGCAGGCAGGTAGCAGGTGTGTGCTCCCAGGTGAGCGGGCAAGCTGGTCCATAGACAGACTGACGGGAGTAGGAAGGCAGACCGTCGGACCTCAGGCAAGCAGGCAGGTGGCTGGTGTGCGCTCCCAGGTGAGCGGGCAGGCTGGTCCTTAGACAGACTGACAGGAGTAGTAAGGCAGACCGTCGGACCTCAGACTAGCAGGCAGGTAGCAGATAATCAGGCAGGAATCTGGCAGGTAACTGGCAGGTAACTGGCAGGTAACTGGCAACGGGACCTGAGGGCTGAAGCAGAGTAGTGAACAGTGCAACAACATTGCTCGGGCACCTCCATTTTGGAGGAGGTGCCTTATATATGGTGAAGTCCTCCGGCCATTGGCCGGGGACTCCTTAGGACGGCGAGCGCGGCCCCTTTAAGAGGGAGGGAGAGCGCGCGCGCGCGCCCTAAGCACAGTGGCCGGGAAGGAGCGCGCGCTGCCAGCAGAGTGGGAGAAGGACGCCGGGCACGGAGCAGGGAGGTGAGGGGAACAGCGTCCCTGCCTAGCAGAGGGCAGGGACGCCGGCGCTACACTCGGCGCTCGACGAGTATTTCCGGGTTGCTCAGGCGGGAGCTTGGGTCTCCTCCCTGCATGTTTGGCACTCTTTAGAGAGCCAATGAACATGCAGGGATTGCCTGCCACGCACTCTACTGCCGTAGCCATGTTGGTTGTGGGCATTACAGTGATTGGCTGGCTGCACAGCATCATCAGGTATGTACAGTACAGACCAAAAGTTTGGACACACCTTCTCATTTAAAGATTTTTCTGTATTTTCTTGACTATAAAAATTGTACATTCACACTGAAGGCATCAAAACTATGAATTAACACATGTGGAATTATATACTTAAAAAACAGTGTGAAACAACTGAAAATATGTCTTATATTCTAGGTTCTTCAAAGTAGCCACCTTTTGCTTTGATAACTGCTTTGCACACTCTTGGCATTCTCTTGATGAGCTTCTAGAGGTAGTCACCGGAAATGGTTTTCACTTCACAGGTGTGCCCTGTCAGGTTTAATAAGTGGGATTTCTTGCCTTATAAATGGGGTTGGGACCATCAGTTGTGTTGTGCAGAAGTCTGGTGGATACACAGCTGATAGTCCTACTGAATAGACTGTTAGAATTTGTATTATGGCAAGAGAAAAGCAGCTAAGTAAAGAAAAACGAGTGGCCATCATTACTTTAAGAAATGAAGGTCAGTCAGTGCGAAAAATTGGAAAAACTTTGAGTGTCCGCAAGTGCAGTTGCAAAGACCATCAAGCGCTACAAAGAAACTGGCTCACATGAGGACCGCCCCAGGAAAGGAAGACCAAGAATCACCTCTGCTTCTGAGGATAAGTTTATCCGAGTCACCAGCCTCAGAAATCGCAGGTTAACAGCAGCTCAAATTAGAGACCAGGTCAATGCCACACAGAGTTCTAGCACCAGACACATCTCTACAACAACTGTTAAGAGGAGACTTTGTGCAGCAGGCCTTCATGGTAAAATAGCTGCTAGGAAACCACTGCTAAGGACAGGCAACAAGCAGAAGAGACTTGTTTGGGCTAAAGAACACAAGGAATGGACATTAGACCAGTGGAAATCTGTGCTTTGGTCTGATGAGTCCAAATTTGAGATCTTTGGTTCCAACCACCGTGTGTTTGTGCGACGCAGAAAAGGTGAACGGATGGACTCTACATGCCTGGTTCCCACCGTGAAGCATGGAGGAGGAGGTGTGATGGTGTGAGGGTGCTTTGCTGGTGACACTGTTGGGGATTTATTCAAAATTGAAGGCATACTGAACCAGCATGGCTACCACAGCATCTTTCAGCGGCATGCTATTCCATCCAGTTTGCGTTTAGTTGGACCATCATTTATTTTTCAACAGGACAATGACCCCAAACACACCTCCAGGCTGTGTAAGGGCTATTTGACCAAGAAGGAGAGTGATGGGGTGCTACGCCAGATGACCTGGCCTCCACAGTCACCAGACCTGAACCCAATCGAGATCGTTTGGGGTGAGCTGGACTGCAGAGTGAAGGCAAAACGGCGAACCAGTGCTAAGCATCTCTGGGAACTCCTTCAAGATTGTTGGAAGACCATTTCCGGTGACTACCTCTTGAAGCTCATCAAGAGAATGCCAAGAGTGTGCAAAGCAGTCATCAAAGCAAAAGGTGGCTACTTTGAAGAACCTAGAATATAAGACATATTTTCAGTTGTTTCACACTTTTTTGTTAAGTATATAATTCCACATGTGTTAATTCATAGTTTTGATGCCTTCAGTGTGAATGTCCAATTTTTATAGCCATGAAAATACAGAAAAATCTTTAAATAAGAAGGTGTGTCCAAACTTTTGGTCTGTACTGTATAAGACCGGGCGCCACCTTGCTCATCACAGTCTACTCCAGAATCAGACAAAGCAGGGAGAGGTGCTGCTGAGTCAGGGAGAGATTTTCTTGTTTAAAGTTATTATAGGTATTCCACAACTTATATCTATAATATCCATCTGAACTAACAGTCTTTCTGAGGACTAATTCAGCTGCATATAATCCGTGCTAGGCAGGCAGGCAGTGAACGTTGCAGACTGCAGTGCATGATACAGCACAAGAGGGTCCATTGAACGTCCTGTTAGTAAAGGTATTCCACAACATATATCTATATCCATCTGAACTAACAGTCCTTCTGAGGAATAATCCAGCTGCATATAATCAGTGCTAGGCAGGCAGGCAGTATATGTGGCAGACTGCAGTGTATGATTCATCACAAGAGGGTCCATTGAACGTCCTGCTGCTGCTGTAATAACTACAGATATTTCTAGACATAGAAAGGCAAATTTTATTTTTATCTTAATCCTGGTTATTTGCTTAAAAAGCAATCCAGAGTACACCATTTTTCTGCTCCATTTGCTTGCTGCCACAGCAGAATATAGCCAGATTCTTTCCATATTACAGCGATAAAAATCCAGAAATTTGTAGTAAACATGGAAAATATTAGCCTTCATTTAAATTTTGATGAAAATGTGGTTTTCCGTCACACGTATCACAAATAAGTGCGCTCCAAATTCAGCCATTTCTGGCCTCCATTTAAATTTTGTTGCAGTGTGTCAGTGAAGTTATTGAAACGAGGTCGCTGTGAAAAATAGTAACCTACAGGCCAGCTATTAAAAACTGTGGTTTTCCGTCACACGTATCACATATCACTGTTCAAATCCAGCCATTTGTAGTGAACGTGGAAAATATTGTCCTCCATTTAAAATGGGCAAGGCGTGTGGCAAGGGACGGGGAAGTGGACGTGATGGTGATCGTGCATGTAGATGACAAGGCCGAGGCCGTGGGCAAAATGAAATTGTGCCACAACAAACACCCACATCTTCTCGCTCGACCTTCCTGTCCCAATTAATAGGGGACCGCAGAACACCACTATTGAACACAGAGCAGTGTGAAAAGGTTATTGGTTGAATAGCAGATAATGCTTCCAGTCACTTAGCCACCACCAACACCACCCTGTCTTCCACACGGTCAAGTCTCAGTAGTCGTGAGTCTGGACTGCATATTCTTCACCCTGATCCTCCTTCCTCCCACCTTGCCGAGTGCCCGGAGACAACTGATCCCACACTTGGACACTCCGAAGAGCTGTTCACTTTTCCATTTATAGATTTGGGCCTCTCGCCCAGTCCACTTGAAGCGGGGCAAGAGGAGATTGCATGTAGTGATGCCCAAATATTTGAGCAGCCACGGTCTCACGAAGGTGATGGTGGGAAACTGTCACAAAAGGTGGATGATGATGACACACAATTGCCAGAAAGTCAGGAGGAGAACCAGGGTGCGGAAGTGGAAGATGAGGTCGTGGACGATGAAGTCACTGGCCCAACCTGGCAAGGTGACATGCAGAGCGAGAACAGCAGCACACAGGGGGAGGGAGGCATAGCACCACAACAGGCAAGAACAAGCAGTGTGGTGGTCGCAGAGAGAAGGTGGACAACCGTTCCCCGTAACATCAACACAGCGGAAGTTGCCAGTACGACTGTCAGGTCTTTCCGAGTCTGGTTGTTTTTTAAAGACTCTGCAGATAACCCCAAAAAGGCCATTTGCACCACCTGCCAGGCCAGCATCAGCAGGGGTAGCAAAACTACCAGCCTGACCACCACCAGCATGATCAGGCACATGGCAGCAAAGCACCTGACTAAGTGGGCCGAATCCCAGGGTCCAGCAACAGTGTCTGCGGGTGACACCACTGCTTGTTCCACTGTTGTGCGTGCAAGCCAATCCCCTGTCCATGGCGCATGCCAAGATGCCTCCCGCCCTGCACCTGCCATTGAACACTCTCAAGTAGCACCATGAGCAAGCACGTCCATGTCCTTGTCCCAGCGCAGCGTTCAGTTGTCCCTACCCCAGTCCTTGGAACGCAAGCGCAAATACGCAGCTATCACCCCACAGGCCACACTATTAAATTCACACATTTAATGAATGTTTGTGCTTGAAATGTTGCCTTTTAAGCTCGTGGAGATGGAAGCTTTCCGCAACCTGATGGCGGCTGCCGTCCCTCAGTACTCGGTCCCCAGCCGTCACTATTTCTCTTGTTGTGCCCTCCCCGCATTACACAAGCACGTGACCCACAACATTAGCCATACCCTCAACAGTGCAGTTACTGGGAAAGTCCACCTAACCACGGACACGTGGACAAGTGCTTGTGGGCAGGGACGGTACATCTCGCTGACGGTACACTGGATTAATATAGTGGAAGCCGGGACTCAGTCGGACCTTGGAACGGAACACGTCCTCCCGACGCCGAGGATTGCGGGCCCTGGGTCAATTAGAGTTGCCCCCACATTCTACAGCTCCTGCACCTCCTCCTCTTCAGCCTCCATCTCCGAAATGATCACATCAGTCGAAAGCTGGAAGCACTGCAGCTCTGCCTCAGCCAAGCGGCAACAAGCTGTGCTGAAGCCAATATGCTTAGGTGACAAACCACACAACGCTGAAGAGTTGTGGACAGCTCTGAAAGAGCAGGCAGATCTGTGGCTGACACTGCTGAACCTATAGCCAGGTATGGTTGTCTGTGACAATGGCCAGAACCAGGTAGCGGCTCTGAGGCGAGGCGAGCTCACACACGTACCATGCCTGGCCCATGTGCTTAAACTTATGGTTCAGCGATTTCTCAAAACCTACCCGGATCTGGCAGATCTGCTTGTCAAAGTATGCTGCCAGTGTGCCCATTTTAGAAAATCTACAGCTTCCGCCGCCCTTGCCCTGCTTCAGCAGCATTTGCAGCTTCCGGCTGACCGACTGGTGTGTGATGTCCCCATGCGTTGGAACTCTACATTGTAGATGTTGGGAAGGATTTGTGAGCAGAAGAGGGCAGTTGTTGACTACCAGCATCAACAAGGCCATCGTTTTTCAGGTCAGACTCCACACATAAGACCTCAGGAGTGAACACCGATGTCAGACATCTATACCATCCTCCAAAACTTTGAGGACTCCACCAAGATGGTGATCGGCGATGACGCCATAATTAGCGTCACCATCCCACTTCTCTGTCTTCTGAAACACTCTCTGCTCTGAATTAAAGAGGATGCATTGCAGGCAGAGCACAATGAGATGGAGCAAGGAACCATACAGGTTGATTACACACAGCCCAGCCTCATCTCATCCCAACGTGGATTGGGTGACAATGAGGAAGAGGAGGAGGAGGACGAGGAAAAACAGGAGCTAGTTTCCTGAGCTATAGATGGTACTACCTGCACAACTGTCATACCGTCTGTTCAGTGTAGATGGACTGAGGACAGGGAGGAGGAAGAGGAGGAGGATGAGGAGGAGAGCATGGTCAGTCATCCTCTAGGTGAGGACACGGAAGTCTTGCCTCTTTACAGTCTGGCACACATGGCTGAGTTTATGTTACGCTGCCTTTCCCGCGACCCTCGTGTTCTCCAAATTTTAGGTGAAAGTCATTACTGGTTGGTGACGCTTCTAGACCCACGCTACAAGAAGAAATTTATGTCTCTTATTCCCTTGCAGGAGAGGCCTAATAAAATGGTGCAGTACGAGAAGGCTCTTGTTGCGGAATTATTTAAAAAATTCCCATCTGAAAACACTGGCGACCCTCCCATCGCACAAGCCTTGAGGCGCAGGGTACTCTCACAAGGAGTGCAAAGTTTCGAAAGATGGTGAGGGAGTACCTTGCCAACCGTACCAATGTCCTCCGTGATTCCTCTGTGCCTTATAATTATTGGGTATCCAAGCTGGACACTTGGCATGAACTTGCTCTCTAAGCCTTGGAGGTCCTGCCCTGCCCTGCCGCTAGCATTTTGTCAGAGCGAGTTTTTAGTTCCGCCGGTGGAATTATAACCGATAGGCACATCCACCTGTGAACTGAAAATGCTGACAGGCTAACTCTTATAAAAATGAACAGGGGCTGGATTGGGCCAGACTCCTCAACACCGCCGAATGATAGCAACGTAACATAAACTCAAATACACTGTCTTTTTTTGGGAGGTCTAACTCTATTTCCATGCACCTCTGTCTTCACACCCAGACATGGGTATACGCTTCCTGATTTTGTATATTTGCTCTTGTCCATCCTCATCATCCACCACCATATCACCACCATATGTACCATATCAACATATCTACGTCTCTTGCAAGGGGCATTGGAGTGCCTCCAAATTTTTGGCAACCATTGCTTTAGTGCATAGGTAAACAGTATGGGAGACCAACTTCCTAATAATGGGAACATTGTTTTCAGGAGGTTCTCTGACCTCTACGTGTCTCGCAAGGGGCATTGAAGTTCCTCCACATTTCTGGCAGCCGTTGCTTCACTGCATAGGCAAACAGTATGGGAGACCCACTTCCTAATAATGGGAACATTGTTTCAAGGAGACCCTTGTACCTCTATGTCTCTTGCAAGGGACATTGGAGGTCCTCCAAATTTTTGGAAGCCATTGCTTCACTCAATAGGCGGACAGTATGGGAGACACACTTCCTAATAATGGGAAAATTGTTTTCAGGAGGCCCACCGACCTCTACGTCTCTTGCAAGGGGCATTTGAGATCCTCAAAATTTTTGCCAGCTGTTGCTTCACTGCATAGGCAAACAGTATGGGAGACAAACTTCCTAATAATGGGAACATTGTTTTCTGGAGGCCCTCTGACCTCTACGTCTCTTGCAATGGGCATTGGATTTCCTCCAAATTTTTGGCAGCCGTTGCTTCACCGCATAGGCAAAAACTATGGGAGACCCACTTCATAATAATGGGAACATTGTTTTAAGGAGGTTCTCTGCCTCCAAATTTTTGACAGCCATTGCAGTCACTACATAGGCAAACAGTATGGGAGACCCTCTCCTTTTTAATGGGAAGATGTCGTTACTGTGGCCCAGCTCTATGTGTCTTTAAATTGTTAGTGGGGTTTTTCCTAAATTTTGGCAGCCGTTGGACTCACTGCATACCCTATAACTGTATAACAGACCCTCTCCTTTCTAATGGGAACTTATCATTACTGTGGCCTAGCTCTATGTGTCTTTATATTGTTAGTAGGGTTTTTCCTAAATTTTGGCAGCCGTTGCACTCACTGCATACACTATAACTGAATAGCAGACCCTTTCCTTTCTAATGGGAACATGTCGTACTCATTACTGTGGCCCAGCTCTATGTGTCTTTAAATTGTTAGTGGGGTTTTTCCCAAATTTTGGCAGCCCTTGCAGTCACAGCATGGGCATTACCAGTATACGAGACCCGCTCCTTTATAATGGGAAGATTTTTTTTACTGAGACCCTCCTCTATGTCTCTTCAAAGGGGTATTGGGTTGGGTCCAAATTTTTGACAGTCCTTTCAGTCACTGCATACGCAATAACAGTATAGGAGACCCACTCGTTAATGATGGGATCAACAAAGCATAGCCTGCTAATGCCTCTCTAACAATAGCGGGGGCTGACTGCTGGCCCTTTAAGAATAGTAAGGGCCACCTGATGACCCTATAAAAATAGGCTTTGTGACTTTCAGAATCACTCCATCATAAATGAAACAGGATGTGTCTGATGATGTGTCACACACCACATGGCCAGATAAGGTTGTAAATGATTAAAATAACATTTCTCTGTGAATGCATTTGTCTTAAAAAATAACGTAAAACAAAAAAATAAATAAAATAAAAACACAGTAGGATATTTGTTTAGTATAAAAACCAGACTCGCCAATGTAACCTCAATGTAATCACATTGTTCAGCTCCTGCACCTCCTCCTCCAGTTCGGCCTCCATCTCCGAAATGACCGCATCAGTCACAATCGGAAAGCACTGCCTTGGCCAAGCAGCAACAGGCTGTGCTGAAGATATCATGCTTAATGCTTTCACTGAGCTAAGGAATATGGCTGTGCTGAAATACAACTCTCACTGCGAAGCAGTGTTAGACTGAAAAACATTGGGCCCACCAGAGGATTTGATTCTGATGGCTCACCATTCTCCCCTGCTCAAGAGCCCCATAGCTGCTGCAAAGTAACAAAAAATTTGCGCTATCATGTACTCTCCTGAAGGAGAAGCCAGGGCCCACCCCAGGATTCTCTGGTGGGACTGTCCAACCTTGCCGAGAAAAAGCCCTGGCTAAGAAAAGTGTGTGGGAAGGTTCCCGGACACTCTATGGCTCCTTTTTTACTGAGGTGGAAACCCACTCAAACACGGGGAGAACATACATTGCAGATGTTGTCCTTGCTGGGATTTGAACCCAGAATCCCAGCGCTGCAAGGCTTCAGTACTAACCACTGAGCCAATGTGCTGCCATTCACCCTCTGATATCTAACAGGCTTTAGAAATTTGCACCTACTGCCACTCTATCTTCAGCTCCTTCGTGAGAAACTATTGTATTTGGGCAGCCACTCAGTCTACCAAATAGAATTCCTGAGAAGGAAATTGGGGATGGCTTCACTACTGGTACTGGGGGCAGTGCTAATACCATGTCGTCGTACCATAGTTCACTGGAAATATTACAGGCTGACAGGAGGCAAGCAGATTCCCACATAAAAGTACCAGCAGTAATGCTCAGGGAACCTCGCTCGTGGAAGGCGGAGATGATATCGGGAGAAATAGCTGTTAGAACCCTCCTGTTTGTTTTTTCCATCTTGTGTTTTGCGGTCACGTGACCATCTGCTTTTATATTCCAGCTCCGCCCTTTTGGCTGTGCTGGACTTCAGTGTTTGATTGCTTCTCTAGCCAGTTTCTTCTGTGCCTTTCTCTGTCAGTTCGCTTGGTCCTTCTGGGACCACTAGTACCTTTTTGTCAGTTTGTCTTTTTGTTTTCTGCAACAACTTCTCTGTTCAGGAAGTGTCCCATTTTTGTCCCAGTCCTTAGTTCTTTTAGGGACCCCTCCCCTTATGCTATAGGTCTTCGTTCAGACTAGCCGAGGACTAAGGCGGGTCTGTTCGCTAGGAACAGTCAGCCCGCTACATCGTAGGGATTCAGCTTAGTCTTACTGTAGGGACAACTTTGCCCTATCTTTCCTTAGTACTTGTTGCAGATCATAACAATAGCGACGGCTGGGGACCAACTATGAACACTTGGCCCCCTCCGCCATGAGGTTGTGGAAAGCTTCCGCCTCCATGAGCATAAAAGGCCACATTTGAAGTGCAAGCAGATGCCCAGAAATCTGGCAGTTTACTATTGCGGCCTGTGGGTGGGTGGCTGGCTGCATACTTGCACTTGCATTCCAAGTTACAGAAAACTAAGAAAATGGTGGCCTCTATCATCATCATGGCCTCACCTTGGCACTATGAACTTTCCTGAAGGAGAAGCCAGGGCCCACCGGAAGATTCTCCGGTTCTCTTGTGGGCCCGTCCAACCCTGCCGAGAAGCAGCCCTAGCTAAGAAAAGTGTGTGGGTGTGGAAAGGTTCTCGGACACTCTATGGCTGCTTTTTTAATGTGGATTGGACTTGCTTATGCATTTTATTTCTGAAACTGCATTGCAGATGAGGTCCTTTCACCAAGCTAGAAAATATGGCTGTGGTGAAATACAACTCTCACCGATAAGCTGTGGACTGGCTCCGCACCGTCCCTGGCCACATTCACTTGTAAGTGCACTGTGGAGGGCACGGGTAATGTTGTTGGACCCGTGCTTGTGGAAGGCGGAGACGACACCAGGACAAATAGTGGCGGCTGGGGACCGACTATGGACACCCGGCCGCCGCTGCCATAATTTTGTGGACAGCTTCCGGCTCCACGAGCCTAAAAGGCCACATTTCAAGTGCAAGCAGCTGTCAAAAATTTTTCATTATAGTATTGCAGCCTGTGGGTGGGTGTGTGTTTGGATGGTTGGCTGCATACTTGCACTTGCATTCCAAGTAACAGAAAACTAAGAAAATGGTGGCCGCTATCATCATCATGGCCTCACCTCCGCATTATGAGCTCTCCTGAAGGAGAAACCAAGGCTCACCGGAGGAGTCTCTGGTTCTTTGGTGGGTCCGTCCAACCCTGCCGAGAAGCATCCCTGGCTAAGAAAAGTGTGTGGGAAGGTTCCCGGACACTCTATGGCAGCTTTTTTTAATGTGGATTGGACGTGCTGAAATGGATTAAAATAATATAGGGTACTTAGTTAACATAATTTTGATCAAAATAATGCAAAACCAATCCCACCTCATCACGGTGACCCTATTTGGGACAGTCCTAACTCTAATATTTAAAACCTTATCATTTGTCAAGTAACATACATGTGGATAAGGGCAGAGAGACTGAACCCAGCTAGTGGACACACAGACCTGAAAGGCAAGATTAATAAACTTTCCAGCTCAAAGAAAGGGCAAGCCACACCCTTATATGCACTTGAGCACACTAAACTGATAAAATCTGAAGAAATGAACTGGAATGTAGATTGGTGTGCATGCAGCATGTAAGAGCATATTCACACATGGCCATTAAACAGAAAAAAAACAAAGACAGAAATACAATACACAAATACCATGCAAAAAATAAATAGCATTACATTCCAGTTCATTTCTTCAGGTTTTTTTCAATTTAGTGTGCACAAGTGCATATAAGGGCGTGGTCTGCCCTTTCCTTGAGCTGGAAAGTTTATTCATCTTGCTTCCCAGGTCTGTATGTCACTTAACAAATGGTAAGGTTTTAAATATTAGGGCTATGATTGTTCCAAATAGGGTCACCGTGATGAGGTGGGATGGCTTTTGCATTATTTTGATCAAAATTATGTTAACTAAGTACCCTATATTATTTATGCACTATTGCGATTTATTTATTTATTGCAGGATATTTGTGTATTGTGTTTCTGTCTTTGTTTTTTTCTGTTTAATGGCCATGTGTGAACATGCTCTAAGGGTGTGTGAACGTTTGGATCTGCCTCTAGCTCCTTCCTTCCTGCCTCTCCCAACTCATAGAACTTTATGAGCAGCAATTGTCATCTCCTATCTGTCAGCAACCACAGTCTACCTTGAACAGACTTGGCAAATACCAGAGGAACCTCTACATTCACCCTTTAACCCTTACATAGGGATCTGGTCTTACAACGAAGTCCACTGGATTTCTTCCATGGAAGGACTGCTGTCAGGAGTAGCTAACCAAAGACTGGAAGGGTCGCCAAACCCAAACAGGGTTAAATCCAAGAGGTAACGTCAGGGACAAAATTGTAAAGCAAGCAAGTAGTCAAATGTTATGGTCAAAGAATGGGAATAATCAGGTAGAAACACAAGAATACAGCACAGAGGAATATACCAGGACAGCAAAGCTATTGACTGGCAGTGGGATCCGATTCTCAGGGGTTTAAATAGTAACAAGCCCCACCCAATGCTGACAGCAGAAAGAACACAATCTAACATAATTTAGCCCCATAGCTTCTGGACTGGTCAGAGCTACAAATCCCAGGAATAAAAAAACAGGGCTACTGAATAGCCACTCTGCATGAGTCGATGAGCGAAGCAAAAGTAGAGGGCACAAGCACAAATATTACAGTATCTCACTAATGTGAAAATCTGTATTTTTTGAAGACAGATTTTCCAGTCAATTGAAAGTGAAAGGTCAGTCCAGGGGGACAAATAAGAATTATATGATAAAGTGTATTCCAAAGTTTCTTATTTACATATGTTCTATTCATTAAAGAAAAAAATGGTTACTATGTAAAGCTAATTTTTCTGATGTTCAAATGCCTGATACTGTAATGGTTCCAAATAAAAAAACTAAATTTTTAATGTTGCATGATTTTGATCTATTCATAAGGAGTAACTTTTAGCAGCTTTGCAATAAAATTGTGAAAGTCTATATTATGTTATTTTACAAAAATAACTATACTGACTTAAAATATGATATGAAGATGACTATTAAGCCAATTTGTGTCAATAAAAAAGAAAGTGTTTGAAGAAACTGAAAGATTATCGTCAAACTAGCTGATAAATGGGGAACTATTGTTATATAGAAGACATTTTCAGACAACTAAGATATGAGTGGGTGTACTGTAAACTTCATAGGGATCCCAAATTTGAATTAATGTGCAAACTAGGTCATATAATTGTGGTGGCCGCTGAGCATATTATAGATGAGAAACTTGAAATATTCCTTAAAATTGACAGGAGCACACTAGTTTTATATGTTCTACAAAACATCCATAAATCTAGTCAAAGTTGCCTGATAGACTTATAATATAAGGGTGTGATATTTTATTTTGTAATATCTATATATTTATAGACAAAGTACATTAAAGATTAGTGATGAGCGAGCACTAAAATGCTCAGGTACTCGTTACTCGGGTCGAGGAAATCGTAATGTTCGGGTGCTCGACCCGAGGAACAAGTACAATGTAAGTCAATGGGAAACCCAAGCATTTTTCAGGCGGCCCACGGGAGGCCTGGAGGTGGCCTAAAAATTGGTCAAATCTATGGAAACAGTGCTCAAATTACATGGGAACAGCATGGGGAAGACGCCTGGAAGCATCTCTAAATCCCAGGTCACTGCTGTGAACAATGTTGTCAGAGTATTACGCCACTTTTACAGACTCACAATAAAACATACTAAAACAAAGCTAAAATGGATTTTCATGGAAGAAATGTTAAGAAACATTGTTTCCAAAGTCATGACTTGTATATAAGGCAAAATAAATAATCAAAAACAAAAATTCTCCTCAACACTTTGGGCTATGTTCACACATAGTTTTTTTTATGTGGTTTTGCACTTTCACGAGTAAATGTAATTTTAACATTTTACTACCTTATCTGGTCATGTGGTGTGTGAGACATGTTAGACACATCCTGTTTCATTTATGAAAGAGGGACTCTGAAAGACACAAAGCCTATTTTTACAGGGCCATCAGATGACCCTTACTATTGTTAAAGAGCCAGCAGTCGGCCCTCACTATTGTTAGAGGACCATCAGCCGGCTATGCTTTGCATAGCCGTATATTGCTACTACAATATAACGTATCCATCTGAGGTGGTAAAATTTTCGTTTTTGTATATATTCTGTAAAGTTTGAAATTTGCATGTTCAGCAGGCAGCCCTCACAATTTATGGATGTCCAGCAGACGGCCCTCACAATTTCTAAAGTGCCAGCAGGCGGCCTCCACTATTTTTAGAGGGCCAGCAGGTGTCTTAGGGACAGATGAGACCAAGATAGAGCTTTTTGGTAACTCACATCATTCAACTGTTTACTGTAAATGAAATGAGGTCTACAAATAAAAGAACACAGTACTTCTAGTCAAATATCATGGAGGTTTAAACATATTTAGGGGTTGCTACACTGACTCTGGCACAGGGTGCCTTGACTGTGTGCAAGGCATCATGAAATGTGAAGATTCCCAAAGGATTTTCAGCAATGTAGTGCCCAGTGTCATTAAGCTGGGTTTGCATCCGAGGTCATGGGTCTTCCAGCAGGACAATGACCTCAAACATACTTCAAGAAGCACCCAGAAATGGATGGAAATAAAGCACTGGAGAGTTCTGAAGTGGTAATTTCAGCTCCAGTAGCGTCAAGTCTCCCACCAGTACCTCTTACCTACCAAAGCTACAGAGATACTGCGAATGGACACATTAAATCAGTAAATTTTGTCAACTTTTAATTAATTTCTGTCAAATTTGGAAAATTTCTGCCAACTTCAATGAATTTCTGTCAAACATGATAAATTTCTGTTAACCTTGATTAATTTCTGAGTACAGATCACCGTAAAAATAATGAAACGGTCAATGAGTGCATGGAAAGCATCAATCAAGTTGTGGCTGTGAAAGAGATATATGTGACCAGAATATGAGCATTCATTTCCAGCTGATGATACTATCTAGCGCCTGTCCCTATTCTAAAAGAAGCTAACAGCGGTATCAATAGAGAATAGAATTTTTTTAGCACGGAGTATAAAACAATAATCCCTGACTAAATGCCTGTAAGACGCTATCCCAACTGTTATAGCTCACCTGCACATGAATCTCAAATCTCAGAAGAGAGTTAATATTGTACAATAAAAAATAGAATTTAACTGGCTCTGAAGAGGTTTTTTTGGTACATTGCAGCATCAAACTGTGAAGGAATGCAAGAAACCCTGCCTGCTTTCATGAATTTGTGAGTAAAGATCACTGTTAAAAATTATGAATCGGTCAACGAGTGCATGGAATAAATCAATCAAGTTATGGATTGCTCGAGGGATGTATGCGACCAGAATGAACACTCATTTCCAGCTGATGATACCATCTAGCACCTGTCCCTATTCTAAAAGCATATAACGGTATTATCAATAGGGAATAGAATAGATTTTTTTTGCAGCAGAACGCAGTATAAGGCAATAATCCCTGGCTGGATCTGTGTAATACACTATCCATACTGCGATAGCACACCCATTCATGAATTTCAGATAAGAGAGGTAATATTGTACAATAAAAAATAATTTTAACTGTCTCCAAAGAGATTTATTTTGGTACTTTGCACCACCAACTGTGTAGGAATGCAAACAACCGTGCCTGCTTTGATGAATTTCTGAGTGTAGATGATCTTAAAAAACATGAATCTGTCAATGATTTTTGGATCAACGAATCAATAAGGCAATAATCCCTTTCTGGATGCATGTAATACATTATCCATAGTGCGATAGCTCACCTGTACACGAATTTCAGATAAGAGATAATATTGTAGAATATAGAATCAATTTGAATTGGCCTTCCCATTAATTAGGAGTGGGTCTCCTATAGTGTTATTGCGTATGTAGTAAGCACAGTAAGCACAAGGGCTGCCAAAAATTAGTACGCACTCCAATACCAATTTGAAGAGATGTAGTGGAGGGCCTCAGTAAAATATTTATTTTCCATTATTAAGGAGTGGGTCTCCTAGACTGGTAATGCCCATGCACTAAATGCATGGGCTGAAAGACATTGACCCCTGGGGGGTATACATATATATTATATAGAATGTAAGAGGTAGGCCTCTAAAAATAGTTCCTAAGGGCATCATAAACACCCTTAAAAAAAATTATGCGAGCGTTGCATGATGTTCACCCTAGTGATATGGTGGTGGAGGATGAGGAGAAGGATAAAGAGGAAGACGGCATAAAATAGACAAAATCCTGAAGCGTATACTCATGTCTGGGTGTGAAGGCATGCATGGTAATATACCTCCAAAAAAGCCACTGGATTTGAGTTTATGTTCCGCTGTTATCATTCAGTAGTGTCAAGAAGTCTGGCCCAATCCAGCCCTTGTTTATTTTGATAAGAGTCAGCCTGTCAGCATTTTCAGTTGACAGGCGGATGCGCCTATCAGTTATAAAACCCCTGGCGGCACTAAAAACCCTCTCCGACAAAACACTAGTGGCAGGGCAGGCCAGGACCTCTAAGGCGTAGAGAGACAGTTCATGCTATGTGTCCAACTTGGATACCCAATAGTTGTAAGGCACAGAGTATTCACGGAGGACGCTGCTACGGTCAGCAAGGTTCAGCATCTTCCAAAACTTTTCCCTCCTTGTTAGAGTACCCTGCGCATCAGGGCCTGGGCGCTGGGAGGGTCTGAGAAAACTGTCCTAGACTTTTGACAGTGTCCCGTGCCTCTGATGCATCTGGTTTATGTCTCCCTCGCATGTACTCTACGGTTATCCAAGGAACTGTGACCTCTGCCGCCAACGTTGTCAGCTGGGAATTTTTTTAATAATTCTTCAATAATGGCCTTCTGGTACTGCAACATTTTATTAGACCTGTACGCCATGGGAAGGAGAGATAGAAAGTTCCCCTTGTAGCGCAGGTCTAGAAGTGTGACCAACCAGTAATTACTGTTGCCCAAGATGAATACAATGGGAAGGTCACGGAAAAGGCAGCGGAACCTAAACTCAGCCATGTGTTCCAGACAACCAACAGCCAAGGCTTCCCTGTCCCTACCAAGAGGACAACTGTCCATGTTCTCCTCCTCATCCTCCTCCTTCTCCTCCTTGTCCTCCTCCTTGTCTTCCTCCTCTCAGGCCATCCACGCTGAACCGACAGTATGAATGTGGTGTGGTTAGTACCGTCTGTAGCTCAGGAAACCAGCTCCTGTTCCTCCTCCTCTTCCTCCTGCTCCTCCTCCTCATTATCACCCAATATGCATTGAGATGAGATGAGATGAGGCTGGGCTGTGTAGCATCACCCTGTATAGTTCCTTGCTCCATCTCATCATGCTCCGCCTGCAATGCCTCCTTTTTAATTGTGAGCAGCGAGCGTTTCAGTAGACAGAGAAGCGGGATGGCGTCATCGCCGCTTACCCTCTTTGTCAATTCCTCAAAGTTTTGGAGAATAGCACAGATGTCAGACACCCATGCCCACTCATCAGCTCTTATGTGCAGAGGCTGACTGGAATACCAACAGGCTTATTGAAGCTGGTACTCAACAACTGCCCTCTGCTGCTCACAAGTCCTTCCCAACATATGCAACGTTGAGTTCCAACGTGTGGTGACATCACACACCAGTTGGGGAGCTGGATGCTGCAAACGCTGCTGAAGTACTGCCAGGGCATCGGAACCTGTTGCTGTCTTTCTGACATGGGCACACAAGTGGCATACTTTCACCAGCAGTTCAGGCAGGTCTGGGTAGATTTTGAGAAACCGCTGAACCACTAAGTTGAATACATGGGCCAGGCATGGCAATTGTGTGAGGTTGGCAAGCTTCAGAGCCGCCACTAGGTTCCGGCCATAGTCTCACATGACCATGCCTGGCTGTAGGTTCAGCAGTGAGAGCCACAGATTTGCCTGCTCTGTTACAGCTTTCAACAACTCTGCAGCGGTGTGCGGTTTGTCGCCAAATCAGATAAGCTTCAGAAGTGCCTGTTGCTGCTTAGCTGAGGAAGTGCTGCAGTGCTTCCAGCTTGTGACTGATGTGGTCATTTTGGAGATGGAGGCTGAAGTGGAGGAGGAGGTGCAGGAGCTGTAGAATGTGGGAGCAACCCTGATTGACCTAGGGCCCGCAATTCTCGGCGTCGGGAGGACATGTTCCATCCCAGGGTCCAACTGGATCTCGGCTTCCACAATATTAATCCAGTGTGCCTCAGTGAAATGTACCATCCCTGGCCACAAGCACTTGTCCACGTGTCTGTGGTTAGGTGGAACTTCCCAGTAACTGCTTTGGTGAGAGCACGGGTAATGTTCTGGGACACATGTTTGTGTAAGGTGGGGACAGCACAACTGGAGAAATAGTGGCGGATGGGGAACAAGTATCGAGGGACAGCCTCCGCCATGAGGTTGTGGAAAGCTTCCATCTCCACAAGCCTAAAAGGCAACATTTCCAGTGCAAGCAGTCGAGAAATGTGGCAGTTTAGTGTTCTGGCCTGTGGGTGGGTAGCTGCATCTTTGCACTTGCATTCTAAGAACTAGGGTAGGGACTAGAGATGAGCGTTGTTCTACTCGAACTGTTCGCCAATCTCAAATTCGAGCTGTTTTGGGCGGTGTTCGAGCCGGTCGGCGAACACGAACAATTTGAGAAAAATTCGGCTGTTCGAGGTTATGTTCGATAACTGTTCGTGCACCAAAATCATAACTGGATTTTTTCTCAGTAATGATGAAAATTAATGTTAATACGCAGTTTGAGTGTACAGCGGGGTGGGGGGAGGGGCAGGGGATGGATCTCTGCAGGAACAATGAAGATCTCCATTTTTTTTTCTCTTTCCCGCATTTGCAGTGGGGAGGTGCAATCTGTCAGCCTATCAGCAGCGCACACACGGAGCGAAGTGCTTTTTTTCACACAAGCAAGGGCATGTGTGATTGGCAGTGTATGTCACATGTCCTTGCCCTATAAGACCAAGCCATTTTCCCCGTCGCCACCATTTTCTCACTGCTGCAGCTGCGTGTTAGACGGCACCGCTGTTGCTGTGTGCGCTATACCTTGTTAATTTCAAGCCAATTTTCGCACAAATATACAGATAGCTTGGGAGTAGGGAATAGTTGTGATTGCAGTCCTTTTAAGGACTAGGTTACAGCATTTCCTACGACTTTTATCAGGCAGGTCTGTGCTCTTAAATAGATAGATTGTGGGAGTAAAGACTAATTGTAATTGGAGTCCTTTTCAGGACTAGGTTACATCAGTTCCTATCAGTTTTTGCCAGGCAGGTCTGTGCCAGTGCTGTGCAAGATTTTTTCACAGCATTTGGCTGAATCTAGTAAAGCTAATCCTTTTTGGCCTATTGCAGAGTGTGTTAGTCAGTGGAGTAGCCTATCTGTGTTGCAAGATATACCACCTGTGTATAGAATACCAATTTTTTTACTGCACCTAGTGAAGTAAAATCTTTTGGGCATAGCATCATTCTATTAGTCCATCTATTCTGACCTCCATCAGGTTGCAAACTGAATATAATTTTTTTCTGCATCTAGCTCTGAAAAAATATTTGGGCTTCTAGCAGTGTGTGGGACTTGGTCTATTAGTCCATCTATACTGACCTCCATCAGGTTGCAAATTAAAAATAATTTTTTTCTGCATCTAGCTCTGAAAAAATATTTGGGCTTCTAGCAGTGTGTGGGACTTGGTCTATTAGTCCATCTATACTGACCTCCATCAGGTTGCAAATTAAAAATAATTTTTTTCTTCATTTATCTCTGAAAAAATATTTGGGCTTCTAGCAGCGTGTGGGACTTGTTCTATTAGTCCATCTATACTGACCTCCATCAGGTTGCAAATTAAAAATAATTTTTTTCTGCATCTAGCTCTGAAAAAATATTTGGGCTTCTAGCAGTGTGTGGGACTTGGTCTATTAGTCCATCTATACTGACCTCCATCAGGTTGCAAATTAAAAATATTTTTTTTCTGCATCTAGCTCTGAAAAAATATTTGGGCTTCTAGCAGTGTGTGGGACTTGGTCTATTAGTCCATCTATACTGACCTCCATCAGGTTGCAAATTGAATAAAAAAATTTTCTGCATCTAGCTCTGAAAAAATATTTGGGCTTCTAGCGGTGTGTGGGACTTGGTCTATTAGTCCATCTATACTGACCTCCATCAGGTTGCAAATTAAAAATAATTTTTTTCTGCATCTAGCTCAGAAAAAATATTTGGGCTTCTAGCAGTGTGTGGGACTTGGTCTATTAGTCCATCTATACTGACCTCCATCAGGTTGCAAATTAAAAATAATTTTTTTCTGCATCTAGCTCTGAAAAAATATTTGGGCTTCTAGCAGTGTGTGGGACTTGTTCTATTAGTCCTTCTATACTGACCTCCAGCAGGTTGCAAATTGAATATAATTTTTTTCTGCATCTAGCTCTGAAAAAATATTTGGGCTTCTAGCGGTGTGTGGGACTTGGTCTATTAGTCCATCTATACTGACCTCCATCAGGTTGCAAATTAAACATAATTTTTTTCTGCATCTAGCTCTGAAAAAATATTTGGGCTTCTAGCGGTGTGTGGGACTTGGTCTATTAGTCCATCTATACTGACCTCCATCAGGTTGCAAATTAAAAATAATTTTTTTCTGCATCTAACCCAGCCAATAGTTTTGGCCTAATACCACAGTTTGGCCACTCAGCTCTGCTCGGTTACCATCCATTGTTTTTTTGTGCAAACAACTCCAGAGTTGTGAATTAGTTAACCACCAAAATGAGTGGAAAAAGGCCTGCTGCTGGTGGAAAGGGGAATAGGCGTGTTGGGAAGGGGAAAAAAGGTTGTGTCCGTGGGGTAGGTGCAGAAGAAAGACCATCTTCCAGCCAAACTAAAATGTCTACTTCTTTTAGCGGACAATGTGATAAGATCCCTTTCTTATGGCCACGCCAATCGCTACAAATTCCAGATGAGGCACAAAAACAGCAGGTGCTTCAATGGATATCAAGTGCTCCTTTAAGTGGGCTCTCCTCCACATCAACTTCAACATCACAAATACTCCAGTCCTCAAAGGTGTCACCCAAATCGCACTTGCTTCCTCACAGCTCCCAAATCTCCAGCTGCCCGTCTGAGTATGAGGTAGAACAGATGGTTGAGTCTGCAGAGCTGTTTACTCATACTATAGCCTGGGAATCAGAGGTCGACTCCAGCGCTTCTGTGAATCCAGACGAGGAAATGATCTGCACTGATGCCCAGAATCTTTATGAGTCGGATCCAGGACCAGACGCAGAAGGTTCTGACCATAATGTAGACCCTCATTCCCAAACTGTAACTCCTGTTGGTGGAGACAATGAGGAAGACGATGATAAGACTCAAATACCTGATTGGAGCGACAACTTTAGTTTTTTGTCAGGGCAGGAACAGGTTGGCTCTGAGGACGACGGGTGTGATAACGCACAGGGTGATGATGATGAGGTCGGAGATCCCACTTACTGTCAACCCACAGTCAGCCAAGAGATGAGGTCAGCAGAGGAGGTGGAGGAAGATGCTAGTGACGACGAGGTCAGGTTGCGCCTTCCTGGACAGAGACGTAGTACTGGAAGCACGTCAACAACTGCATCCTCAAACACAACTCTGCCTCTCACCACAAGTCGTGGTGGCTCTTCAGGTCGCATGGGTGTTAAGCCTTGCATAGCCTGGGCATTTTTTCAGATCGATAAAGATGACCCAACTCGTGTTATCTGTAACATTTGTCAGCAAAAGCTAAGTAGAGGCCAAAAAATACATAGTTTGAGTACTTCATGCATGAACCGGCACATGGACATGAAGCATAAGTTGCAGTGGGAAGCTCAGTGTGCTACAATGCGGTCTAGCCGGCCGGGCCAACCACCGTCTGCCATATCTTGTGCATCCGCGGCCTCTTCATCCTCTGTGACTGGGGGGACAGCAGTCACACCTGTTTTGGGGCGCAGACCTGCCACCTCTTTACCCGCAACAGCCAGCGTGATTGGCAGGTCATCATTTTCTTTGGAGGTGGTAACACCAGCTGGTCTTGAGCGCTGTCCGACATCGATAGCACCACCTTTGGATCAAGGCAACCTAACATGTCCGCCTGCATCTTCCTCACAGACCGGCAGTTTGCCGGGGACACCCTTATCAACCCCGTCTAAGCACAATAGCCAGCCCTCGGTCCCTCAGATGTGGACAAGTAAAAGACCATTTCCTCCTAGCCATGAGAAAGCTAAGAGGTTGAATTTCACCATCTGCAAGCTCTTGGCTACAGAAATGCTGCCTTTCCGCCTGGTGGACACAGAGGATTTTCGAGACCTTATGTCCGTCGCAGTGCCCCAGTACCAGATGCCCAGTCGGCACTACTTCTCAAAGAAAGGTGTGCCTGCGCTCCACCAGCATGTCGCACACAACATCACCGCTTCTTTGAGAAACTCTGTGTGTGACAGGGTGCATTTCACCACAGACACTTGGACGAGTAGGCATGGACAGGGGCGTTACATGTCGCTGACTGGGCACTGGGTAACTATGGTGACAGCAGGACAAGGGGCTGCTGTCCAAGTCTTGCCGTCCCCACGAGTTGTGCGTCAATCCTCTTTATGTCATTTTTCCTCCACTGCTTCTGCCTCCTCAACCTCCTCTCGGTCTTCCACCTGCACCCAAAGGCTGTCTGGTCATGCCACAAGCTTTCTAACTGCGCAGAAGGGATCCTGCACACCTCCTTACTATGCTGGCAGTAGGGCTCAACGTCATCAGGCGGTTTTTACATTGAAATGTCTGGGAAATGTGAGTCACACAGCTGAGGAGTTGTGGTCAGCTCTGGAGAACCAATTTCATGAATGGTTGTCTCCACTGGACCTGAAACCAGGGAAGGCCGTGTGCGACAATGCTGCAAACCTGGGTGCGGCCCTTCGCCGGGGCAATGTCACACACGTGCCTTGTATGGCTCACGTGTTGAACCTGGTTGTCCAGCAATTTTTAGCCCACTATCCCAGACTAGATGGCCTTCTGCAGAGGGCACGGTCGCTGTGTGCTCACTTCCGCCGTTCGCATCCCGCAGCTCAGCGACTTACATCTCTACAGAAGTCGTTGGGCCTGCCACTTCACCGGCTAAAATGCGATGTGCCTACCCGGTGGAATTCAACTCTGCACATGTTGCAGCGACTGTGGCAGCACCGACAAGCCCTGGTGCAATACGTTCTGACGTATAGCCTGGGCCAACGAGATTCAGAGGTGGGGCAAATCACGCTGGAGGAGTGGTCTCAGATCAGGGACCTATGCACCCTTCTGCACAGTTTTGAAATGGCGACGAAGATGTTTAGTGCTGACGATGCCATTGTCAGCATGACTATTCCGGTGATTTACATGCTGGAGCACATGTTAAACAGAATTCGGAGTCAGGTGGTGGCACAAGAGGAGGTGGAGGAAGTAGAGGAGGAGGAGTTGTATGCGGAAGGGCTAACATCTGCAAGGTCCAGACGGTCGGCAGCACCAAGGCGGCAGGCATGTGAGGGTGGGGGAGATGATTTTACCAGGGCGCATGGTAGCAGCCAAACTAGTGAGGAAGGTGCAGGAGCCCAGGAAGAAGTGGAGGACGAACTGATGGAAGACTCATCAGATGAGGGAGACCTTGATCACATTTCTGTTGTGCGAGGTTTGGGGGGAGAGGACAGAGGAAGGAAGCATGATTGCTACCTCGCCACCAACACAACAGGGACTTGGTGCTCCTGGATGCGCAACACACATGAGTGCCTTCTTGCTGCACTACCTGCAACATGACCCTCGAATTGTGAGAATTAGAAATAATCCTGACTACTGGGTTGCCACACTGTTAGATCCCCGGTACAAAAGTAAATTTGCAGAAATTATTCCTGCCATAGAAAGGGATGCACGCATGCAGGAGTATCAGCAGAGACTGTTGCAGAATCTTACATGTGCTTTTCCACAAAATACCAGTGGTGCACGTAGTGAATCTCACAGTTCCAACTTGCCAACCGTGGGACCGTCAAGTGTTCAGCACTCAAACCGTAACAGAACCACAGTATCTGCTGGTAACATCAATTTTGCGGAATCATTTCACCACTTTTTTAGCCCATCCTTTGCAAGGCCACAGGAGACAAGAAGTCTGACACATAGTCAACGCCTAGAGACGATGGTACAGGAGTATCTCCAAGTAAACATTGAAGCCACGACTGTGTCACTGGACCCTTGCTCTTTTTGGGCTTCCAATCTGGATAAATGGCCGGAGCTAGCCACTTACACCTTGGAGATCTTGTCATGCCCCGCAGCCAGCGTTCTGTCTGAACGTGTGTTCAGCGCTGCTGGTGGTGTGCTGACAGATAAGCGCACGCGGCTCTCCACTGATAATGTAGACAGACTCACGTTCATAAAGATGAACAAATCATGGATCCGAAACGACTTTTCTACCCCTGTGTCATCCTGGGGAGAGTAAAAGCTTGATGATTGGTTAAAATCACCCTACCAACCGTTTTAAGCTTTCAAATTACTAATCATGTTTATCTGTATCTTGACTGGAAAATAATTTGGGCTTTGTAGCAGTGTGCAGCACTGATCCTATTAGGCCATCTATAATAAGCTTCACCAGATTTAAAATTAAAAATAATTTTTAGCTGCATCTAGCCCGGAAAATAATTTTGGGGCTCCGAGATGCGCAAGACACATAAGTGTTTTCTTGCTGCACTACCTGCAGCATGACCCTCATATTGTCAGAATTCGAAGTAATCATGACTACTGGGTTGCCACACTCTTAGATCCCCCAAACTTTTCGATCAACCTTTTCATTTTAATAAAGACCAAAAAAATGGTCATTTTTGAAATTATAAGCATTAGCAGGTTGTTAGAAACTGAAATCAAACAGTTTTCAACTCAAAACTTTATTCTAGGTGATGTTACATTTTCACATAGGACCCCTTGTTCGAAAGGAGCTTCTGAACTCTCTCGTCCATTGAATTTGTCAGGTTTTGGATGGTTTCTGCTTCAATTGTTTTGCATGAGGACAGAATACCCTCCCAGAGCTGTTGCTTAGATGTGAACTGCCTCCCGCCATCATAGACACTCCTTTTAATGATGCTC
This sequence comes from Phyllobates terribilis, assembly GCF_046119375.1. Lineage (NCBI taxonomy): Eukaryota > Metazoa > Chordata > Amphibia > Anura > Dendrobatidae > Phyllobates > Phyllobates terribilis. The sequence continues at coordinate 756,088,152 of NW_027362761.1, read as the reverse complement.
CAAAGGTTCTGAATGGGGTAGAGGTCAGGGGAGCATGGGGGTCACACCATAAGTTTGTCCCCTTTTATGCCCATATCAGCCAGAGATGCAGATGTTTTATGTGCAGCATGAGATGGTGCATTATCATGCAGAAAAATTATCTTGCTGTGAAATACACGGTTCTTCTTCTTGAACCATGGCAGGAAGTGCTGTTTGAGAAAATCCACATACATTATGGAGTTCATCTTTAGCGCCTTCAGGGATCCTAAAGGGGCCGACAATCTCTCTCCCCATGATTCCAGCCCAAAACATTACTCCACCTCCTCCTTGTTGGCGCTGTAGCCATGTTTGCGTGGGGTGTCCATCAACCAGCCATCCTCCACTCCATTCATCTGGACCATCGAGCGCTGCACGGCACTCATCCGTGAACAAAACAGTTTTGAAATCAGTCTTCATGTAATGTTTGGCCCACTGGAGCCGTTTCTGCTTGTGTGAAGTGGATAGAGGAGGTCGACAGGATGGCATATGCACAGCTGCAAACCTCTGAAGGACCCTGCATCTTGTTGTTCGGGGGACGTTGGAGGCACAAGCAGCTTCAAAAACTTGTCTGCTGCTATGACAAGGCTTTTTTGCCGCTGCTGTTTCAACCTGACGTAATTGCCTGTAGGAAAGAGTCCTCAATTTGCCCTTATCAGCACGCACACGTTTGTACTGTGAATCAGCTACATACTTCTTGATTGCCAAGACACTTCATCCTGATCATCGCACAATGTTGATTGTAGTCATGCCTTGACCTAAACACTCCACAATTTGTTGCTTCTCAGCAGCCGACACATCCTTTTTCTTTCCCATTTTGGCAGAAAATGTAGGCTGCTTAATAATGTGAGAGAGCCTTCTTAAGTAGTCTTGCCTTTCATTGGACACACCTGCCAAACTAATTAGCACAGGTGTCTGCAATTGCTTACAGTGATATAAAGAGCCCTGACACACATCACCATCAATGAGTTTAACTGACAAACAAACAAATTCTTCCCTTATCACTCCTAAACACTTTTTGCATAATAATTTGGAACGCGGTGTACATGTGCTTTTCCACAAAACACCAGTGGTTCACGTAGTGAATCTTACAGTTCTAACTTGCCAACCGTGGTCTGTATGGAATTGTTCAATAAAGGGCCCAAAATTAAGATAACATAGATGGGAGAGGTCTCTATGAATAGGAATTCCTAAGTATTTGATACCCTGTGAGGGCCAGGCAAAGGGAAAGTTGGACTGGATGGAATCCTATATGGATTTAGGGAGGGAGACATCGAGGGCCTCAGACTTCGCTGCATTGATTTTAAAATTTTACCATGTAACAAAGTGATCTATTTCAGCCATAACAGCAGGGATGGATATATGTGATTGAGTGATATATACTAGGACATCATCAGCAAATAGAGAGCACTTGTACTCGGTGCCTCCCACCTCAATCCACCTAATATTGGGGTTATGGCGAATTGATGAGAGCAGGTGCTCCGTCACTAGGATGTATAAGAGAGGGGACAGAGGACATCCCTGCCTTGTCCCATTGGTGATTGTGAAAGGTGATGAAAATGTTCTGACGCACCCCCTGGGCCTTGGGACACCCGGAGCCGGACCCTTTTTGGGGGATGCTGGTGGTTGTAGTCTTCGTGGCGGCGATCCGGTTCCGTGGCTCAGGGCGGTCAAACCAGTGGCGGAACTATTTATGTGGTTTTGATGTTTAAATGTCCGACTACGCCACCCGTGGATTGCGGTCAGAGTGAACCGCCGCTACAGGGCAGACCGCTAAGGCTGGTGTTGTGGGTGCAGCAGAGCGTAGCATAACTCCCCACGGGAGGAGTATAGCCTCAGGGCAGTGTATGCGGAGGATGGGGGTGATGGTGCAGGGCAGCAGCAGTAACGACACGGAGTCAGTGATGCAGTTCAGGGCCTTTACTCACAGTTCTTATTATCCAGACCACGTCTGCAGGTAACGGCTGCCCACGTCGTACTGTGCTCACCAGGTGAGGGGCTCAGACAACTCCCAGATAACTTTGGAGCGCTTCACAGGACCCCCTTTGTGTGTCCTTTGTCTGGCCTTTCTTACCAACACTTCTGTCCGGCTGCCTCGGGCCTCCTCTTGGTAAACTTGGCGCCAGTTTCCCTGACCCTATGTGGTGCCTTCCTAGCGGGTGGAGCAAGGGGCTGCGCCACATAAAATGTCAGAGCCTCCGGTTTCTAGCTGAGGGTCGTTTCCTGCCTCCACTAGTTCGGGGACCGGTCTCCCCCTTTGGCCTGACCCCTCCACGCAGGTGGATTCGGGCGTGCGGTGGCGACTCGCCCGTCCGCACCCCTGGGATCCCTTCATTCCTCGTTCCTGGAGCCTTCTCCGCTCCTCTTCCTTCCTTCTCCCTCTTGCAGGCCTGGGCCTCTGTTACTAGGCCCGCCTCCGGAGCAGAGCTCATGCAGAGCCCCTGCTCCCTGCCACTTCTGCTCAGACTTCTCTGCACTGAACTAAGATGGTGCCCACCTTTTATACTCCCTTCTCAATGCACCCAGGAACTGCTTCCTCCCTGCTCCTGCACTGCAGGGTTCCCCTTCCTCAGTGTTCCCTCCCCCCACTCCAGCCAGGGACAGGGACTGTCGTGCCCATCTCAGGGGCATATTGGTCGCCCTGCCCCACGGCAATGTGGTGTAATGCATGCAGGTGTCGGGTCCTGATCCACACTCCATCCTTATCTGAGAGTGAGATATCACACCTCTGGGTGAGGTGCAATACGTCTGTAGCAACCGAGCCCTCGGTGCTACAGTTCCATTTATCTTCAGCCTAGGTGACGTATTGTGATACAGGGCCGTGATTTTGGCTATAAAAGGGTCCCCTAGACCCCTACCCCAAGCTTTTTAAGAGAATCATATATGGCGTGCCAGGAGACTCTATGGAATGCTTTCTCAGCATCCAACGAGAGTATCTACTTACAAATTTTTAACTGCATCTAGCCCAGGAAATACTTTGTGCCTAGTAGCAGTGTCTGCTAGTCAGCGGATTATCCCGGCTGTTAAGCAAGCTACACCACCTGTAGTTTGGACACTTAATTTTTTCAAAGGAAATGCTTCGGGACCACGGGATACTTAGTGAAGAGCATCAGGAGGCACCCCAAGGCATAGGGGCTGGGACTGGCACTAGGATGCCTTGCGGTGGACAGCCGAGCTCGATCCTTATAAAAGCTTTTTAACTGCAGCAGCTTTAGTGGACGCTACTGGAGCTGGAATTACGCGGCTGCTGGCATGAGACTTGCCCTCCAATAGATCCTTGTAAATGGATTTAAAGTGTATTCATTCAAATTAGAGGGACAATTTAAATAAAAAGCTTAGAGCTGCCTCCACCACAGGGGGGCTCTCTCGACCCACCAGCGGACAGGCACCAGTATTGGGAGAGGGGGGCTGGCCGTCAGGGTTCACCGCGGCTCTGGCACAAACCCGGCGACACGGAGGTGGCACGGGCAGGAGCGGACTGGCCGTCTCGGCTTCTCACTTTTTGGATTTTAGAAGGGCATGACATGCCTATATCTGTGTCTCCCCCTCCTTTTACTCCTCCACCTCTTTTCTTTTCGCATGACTATATGTACTTGTCACTTTTCCATGTGTTAGTTGTGTCTTCTGAGCAGTTTGTCAGCTTTTGGACACCTTTGAAGGTGTTTTCTATGTGTTTCTATGTGTTTTTGTTTGCCTGCCATTGGTTTTAACGGTGTTCGAAGGTGTTCGACGAACAGTTCGACGAACAGTTCGGCGAACACACGGGTGTTCGACGAACCGAACCGAACTCGAACACTACGGGGGTGGCTCAACACTAGTAGGGACAATTGAACGCTTCGCTGGGACAAGGACGTGGTTGCTGACGATGATGGTTGCAAGTGTGCAATGAAAGGTGCAGGGTAGTTGGCATCTTCGCCTGCGTCATGGACAGGGGATTGGCGTGCACGTGCAACAGGCAGTAGTGTCACCCACAGAAACCATCTTTGAACCCTGGCCTTCTGCCCAACTAGTCGGGTGCTTTGCTGTCATTTGCCTGAGCATGCTGGTGGTGTTCAGGCTGGTAGTTTTGCTGCCCCTGCTGAAGCTGGCATGGCAGATGTTGCAAATGGCCTTTTTTGGGTTAACTGGACAATGTTTAAAAAAAGAGCCAGACTTGGGAAGACCTAACAGTTGGACTGGAAACTTCCCTCGTATTGGTGTTTTGGGGAACAGTTGCCCGCTTTGTGTCTGTGGCCACCCCACTGCTTCTTCCTGCCTGTTGTGGTGCTATTGGTCAGTGAACAAGTGTGGATATATTTTGGACACACAACTGGCAGACTTTAAATAGAGTATAATATTTTGCAGCTTGCAAAAAATGTCACGGCCCCAAAAAAATTGGTCATCAGACATGATCAAATATTACAAAACAAATTATAAAACAAATATTTTGGACACACAACTGACAGACTGTAACGGGGCCGGGTGGTGGAACCACTGTGCCTTGGAACAAGGAGGGACCCCGAGGGGCAGGTGTTAATCTGGGGACGACCTTGTAATTGAGCAGGTGGCTCCCACGAGTCAGATATGTTGGAGATATGCCAGATTTTTGTGATCCGTGTAGATGGTCACCGGGTATAGAGCCCCTTCAAGCAGATAGCGCCACTCCTCCAGTGCTAATTTGACGGCTAGCAATTCACGATCTCCTATAGAGTAGTTGTGTTCAAACGAAGAGAAGATTTTGGAGAAGAAGCCGCAGGTTACCATTCTCCCGGTAGAAGATTTTTGGGTGAGTACCGCTCCGGCTCCGGAGGAGGAGGCATCAACCTCCAGGTAGAATTGTTTATTGCAGTCCGGGCGGTGCAGGACGGGGGCAGAGACGAAGGCTTTCTTTAAGGAAAGGAAGGCCTCCTCAGCTTCGGGTGACCATACCTTGGGATTTGCCCCCTTACGGATAAGCGCCGATATGGGAGAAGTCCGGGACGAGAAGTGTGGGATGAAAACACGATAGTAATTGGCGAAGCCCAGGAATTGCTGTATTGCCTTCAACCCCTCAGGACGGGACCACTTTAGGACAGCAGAGAGCTTCTCGGGATCCATTTGCAGGCCTGTCCGGGAGATAACATAGCCCAAGTATGGAAGGGAGGTCTGGTCGAAGAGGTACTTCTCGTATTTGGCATAGAGGTGGTTCTGCCGAAGCCTAAGCAGGACCTGATGAACATCCCTCCGGTGTGTAGGGAGATCCGGAGAGAAGACCAAGATATTGTCCAGGTACACCACCACGCTGGAGTACAGGAGGTCCCGGAAGATGTCGTTGACCAGTTCTTGAAAGACAGCGGGGGCATTACAGAGTCCGAAGGGCATCATAGTGACCGTCCCGGGTATTGAATGCTGTCTTCCACTCGTCTCCTTGAAAGATACGGACCAGGTTATATGCTCCTCGAAGATCCAGCTTGGAGAAGATCCTGGCGCCTTTGAGGCGATCAAACAACTCGGAGATGAGCGGCAGGGGGTATTTGTTTTTTACCGTGATTTGATTGAGTCCTCTATAGTCAATACAGGGACGTAGCGAGCCGTCTTTCTTTTTGACAAAGACAAATCCGGCTCCAGCCGGGGAGGTAGATTTTCGAATAAATCCTCTAGCCAGATTCTCTTCTCTGCTTCCTTTTTACCGAAGACGTCCGCATAGGGCCAGTGTGGAGCCGAGAGACCGGGTAGATTAGCTGGAGTAGGTGGAGGGCGAGCTGGGCGGACCGGAACCAGGCAGGTCTTATGGCAGTCTGGTCCCCACCGGAGTACTTCACCGGATCTCCAGTTCAATATGGGTTCCTGTATCTGTAGCCAGGGTAGACCAAGCAATAGGGAGTGAGAGAGTCCGGACAGCACATGGAATGAGATTTGCTTAGAGTGCAGCATTCCCACCTGCAGGGTTATGGGTTCAGTGACGAGCAGGATGGTCACCGGGAGAAGTCTTCCATCCACAGAGGCGACTGACAATGGTTCAGCCAGGGGCTTGGTGGGAATACAGTATCTCTCTACCAAAGACTGGGAGATGAGGTTTCCAGCAGCTCCAGAATCCAGGTGGGCGATTTCAAAGTGGCGATTCTCTCCCCAGGAGATAGAATAGAGACAGACAAGGTTAACCCTAGCCCAACCCTAACCCTAGCCCAACCCTAACCCCAACCCCAACCCCAACCCTAACCCTAGCCCAAACCTAACCCTAGCCCAACCCTAACCCCAACCCCAACCCTAGCCCAACTCTAACCCCAACCTCAACCCTAGCCCAACCCTAACCCTAGCCCAACCCTAACCCTAGCCCAACCCCAACCCTAGCCCTAACCCTAACCCTACCCCTAACCCTAACCCTACCCCTAACCCTGGCCCAACCCTAACCCCAACCCTAACCCTAGCCAAACCCTAACCCTAACCCCAACCCTATCCCCAACCCTAAATCTAGCCCAACCCTAACCCTAGCCCAACCTTAACCCTAACCCTAGCACAATCCTAACCCTAGAGTTTACCAGCGATACTAGAATCATATCGGGTTTTTATGATTGACAGCTATCACACACTAAAAGATGAATTTTTTTGTAAAATCTAGTTTTTTCATCGCCATATTTTGAGAGCTATAATTTTTAGCCGACAGAGTCATGCGATGACTTGTTTTTTGTGGGATGAGTTGATGTTTTTATTAGTGCCATTTTCAGGCACGTGACATTTTTTGATCGCTTTCTATTCTGATTTTTGGGAGGCAGAATAAACAAAAACCAAAAAATCCGGAATTGTTTTTTTTTTTTGCTATTCTGTTCTGCATGTGGTAAAATTGATAAGGGAGCTTTATTCTTCAGGTCAGTGCGTTTACAGCGGTACCACATTTATATTGTTTTTCTATGTTTTGGCACTTTTACACAATAAAAGCTATTTTATAGAAAAAATTATTTTTTTGCATCGCTTTATTCTATAACTTTTTTATTTTTCAGCTGATGGAGCTGTATGTTAGCTTGTTTTTTCGGGACAAGATGATGTTTTCAGCGGTACCATTTTTATTTATATTCGCCTTTTCGATCGTGTGTTATTCCATTTTTTGTTTGGCGGTATGATGATAAAGCATTGTTTTTTGCTTCGTTTTTTTTTTTTTTTTTTACCGTGTTTACTAAAGGGGTTAACTAGTAGGACAGTTTTATAGGTCAGGTCGTTCCGGACGCGGCGATACCAAATATGTGTACTTTTATTGTTTTTTTTTTTTTTCATAATAATATTTATTGATGGGTACATTATATTTTTATTTTTGGTGGATTATTATTATTATTATTTTTTTGAAATATTTTTACAAAAAAAAATATTTTTATTTTTTTTTCATTTTTAAACACTTTTTTTACTTTTATTCTTTCTCCCACTATGGGACTTTTACTTTTTTTTATTCTGATGGAGTACCATCCCTGTGCTATGCAGGCTGTCAGCGCTGCAGATGCAGAAGATACTTTGATCATGCACTGTGCATGACCAAAGTATCTTCCTGCTGTCTGGTGACCCAGATGTTGTCATGACGACATCGGGTCATCATGGCAACATCCGGGAAGTCGCGGCAGACAGCGTTGGACGCTGGCAGGAGAGGTGAGTATCCCGATCACCTCCCCTTGCCACTGCAATGCTGCGATCGACTTTGATCACAGCATTGGGGGTTAATGTGCCAGGAGCGGTGCGGGACCGCTCCAAGCACATAGCACCGGGTGTCAGCTGTGGCAATCAGCTGACACCCGGCGGTGATCGCCATGATGTACTAATATGTATCAGGCTCTTAAGTCCCAGGGCGCAGATATGTATTAGTACGTCTTGGGCTTTAAAGGGGTTAAAAGGAGTATAAAATTTATCAGCTTCCAAAAAAATTAAGGATTAATACTGCAGTGATATTTGACCACCTGAGATGATGTACAAGTTTCTCTGCTTGCACGATACAGCAATGCTATTCAAATAAACTAAATTTGGTTGTATGCTGCTAAAAAGCAAATGGAGCAGTAACAATGGTGTATTATATTGCTTTTCACCAAAATTAGTCGGATTAAGAGCAAAAAGAATATTATTAGCCCTAATAGCTAGAGCTATTGATAAGAGTTCCAGCAGCAGAAAGAACGTGCAATGGACCCTACTCTGTACTATACTAGGTCTCCACAAACTCTGCCTACCTAGTGCTATCAATAGGTTTAATATTCATCAGAATGAGCCCTTACAAGGACTGTTAGAGTAAATTAATAATTGTGGTGTGGAATCTCTATTTTAAAAAAAACGGCAATTCTCTCCCTCGCTCAGTAGCACCTCTCCCTACTCTGCCTTTTTGACCGGTAGACTGTGACAAGCAAATTGTCCCAGGTCTTATATAGACCCAATGAGGCTATGCAGCCAGCCAATCACTGTAATGCCACAATCAATATAGCTACGGCATTACAGCGACTGTCAGGCAATCCCTGCATGGTAATTGGCTGCCTAATATGCGCAAACATGCGGGGCGGGGACTCAAGCTCCTGACCATACTCAAAAAATACTCGCCGAGTAATGAGCATCTCGAGCACTGTGATGCTTGGGCGAACAATGAGTAGTGTCGAGCATGCTTGCTTATCACTATAATATGCTTTCATATGTAAAAGGCACTACTGATATTTTACTGTAATTTAAATCTGTGCACGTCCCAATAATGAGTGATATGATTTTTGCTTAAGTGGTTCCTTTTATATCTCCATTTAGGGATTAAAGTTGGCTTCACAAATTCAGGGGGTGAAACGTTCATCGTGATACAGCTGGAGTTGGCTTTTAAGAATAACTATTTTTTGTTTGAGGACCACTGCTACCTGCATAGAAGATCGAAAGCTATGGAGTCCAATATGGCTCCTACTTATATGACTCCTATTTATGCCAACTTTTGGCAGGAATAACACTATTTCTGGCAATTTCTTGACTTGTATTCTGCATTTTCCACTAGTTTTTTTTTCTGCTGCCTCCATCTCTAATTTTCAGATGTCTCTGACCAGGGGCATACATATAAAATATGGGGTACCATAGAAGAAGATTAGGCCCCCTCACAGCAAAAAATATATATATTTGGCAGGTTCACAAAAGAGGATATCTTACAACTTTGCAACCCTTACAAAGTAATTTTCCTCCTATTGAAGTGTTCCCACGCAATAATATACCTCTTTCATGGCCCCCAAGAAGTATGACAAAAGTGTTCCCCAAACAAAGTATGATACCCCCACAGTGAATTCCTCCACAGTACCTGCTAAACACAGTATGATGACTCTACAGTACTCCCCCACAAAAATTGGTATCATAACCACCACAGTTACCAGGACTAATTGCAGACGTCCTGAAAAATAAGTATCAGCAATGTAAATATTGAGTCTTTGTATAAACTTGATGTATTTGTGATTAAAAATGTAAAAACGTATGAAATGCTTATAATTGTACTTCAGTAACCAGAGAAACATCTCACTAAGAGATCTACAAACACAGAAGCAGCAAAATTTGTAAAAAGCAAAATTTGTGTCAGTCTCAAAACTTTTGGCCATGATGACTGTACTCATACTCAACCATTGACCATTTTGATATAACTATACAGTGTAGAGGCCTACATTTTGGGCTCAAATGTTGGAAGGGTTTTTTGGCTCAAATGTTGTAGCTTGGGACAAATGTATTCTTGGCCTTAAAGTTTTAAAATAAGCCATCTAATAATTGGCATAAGTAAAAGAAAGTGCCTAACTGCTGTAAAGAAAAGCCAAATCTATAACACAGCTTATGCCTCTGTTATAAATTTGGCGTATCTGCAGACTGCCTGGACTAAGTTTATGTTGTCTATAAGCATTACTGAATGTGGGCCAGAGTGTATTTTTTTCGCTTTTTCCAAAAACTGCTTACATTTTCTAGTGGTTTTTCTACTACATATAGAAACAAAATATTCACTTACGTAAAAAAAAACTTTTCAAAGCTTAGGGTACATGAAATTCATTCTTTCCACATATGTCTAAAATTACAAGTGCAGGTGTTAGGCTATGTGCCCACGATGCAGAAATGAAGCAGAAAATTTCTGCAGCATTTCTGCATCTCCCTGGCAGAAAAAACGCATGCAGATTGTACATGCAGATTGTGCATGCGTTTTTCCTGCAGAATACATGCGGATCCACATGCGGATTTACATGCGTTTCCACATGCAGATTGACAAGCGCTTTCCAGGCGATAGCATCACTTGGAAAGTGCTTGACAACTAGGTCACACTGTATAAATCCATGCAAACGGCATGGATTTATATAGTGTGAACCGTAAAAATGAAAACAAATAAAGCTATACTCACCCCCGAGGCCCCGGTGTGGCTGCAGCGCTCGTTCCTCTCTGCTTCCTGGCTGCCGGCATATCGCGAGACAGAGCGGTGAAGGGCCTGCGGTCACATGACTGTGACGTCACCGCAGGTCCTCAAGCGATGCCGGCATTCAGAGAGAAGCCGCCGGACAGGTGAATATAAACTTTATTTGTTATTTTATTCTTTTTTTACAGGTACAATGGTACCCAGGTCTGGATGAGAGTCTCCTCTCCTCCAGAACTGGGTACCATCCGCACATAGAGACGCATAGAAGCCGCTTGTAAAAATGTACAGTCGCGGTTTCTATGCGTTTCAATGCAAGTCAATGGCGGGAGTTCCGCTGCGCTAACGCAAAATTAAATGTCATGCTGCGGATTTTTGTACGCAGCATAAACGCTGCGGAAAAATCCGCAACATGTGCATAGAACATGCGGAATCCCCTTGGGGACCATGGGGTGCGGATTACCTAGCGTTTAACAAGCGTTTCCGCTGCGGAAATTCCACAGCATAAACGCTTGAAAAACGCTACGTGGGCACTCAGCCTTAAGAGAATTGCGAAAATTGTACAGACAAAAAATTGGGGTTTAACTATAAATTACAATATAAATTATACAAACAAAACATGACTAAAACAGAGATTAAACACACAATAATGTCAATATACTATGATCTTTGAAAAAAAAGAATTATATAATTGAATATTACAAATTTTTCATTTAATAGATTACAATTTTACAGTTTTTTTTTATAGGGAACCTGTCATGTCAACAAATGATATTAACCTGCAGATATGGGGTTAGTCTGCAGATTAATAGCGCTCTGAAGCCATGCGGCCGCTGCACTGAAAGCACTGCTGCCGTGAGGAAATGAACTTTATTCCCCCTCACAGCCTTTCAATCATAGAAGCATGACTGGCTCAGCACCTAGTGAGTAGTGTTGAGCCACCCCCGTAGTGTTCGAGTTCGGTTCGGTTCGTCGAACACCCGTGTGTTCGCCGAACTGTTCGTCGAACTGTTCGTCGAACACCTTCGAACACCGTTAAAACCAATGGCAGGCAAACAAAAACACATAGAAACACATAGAAAGCACCTTCAAAGGTGTGCAAAAGCTGACAAACTGCTCAGAAGACATAACTAACACATGGAAAAGTGACAAGTACATATAGTCATGCGAAAATAAAAGAGGTGGAGGAGTAAAAGGAGGGGGAGACACAGATATAGGCATGTCATGAACTTCTAAAATCCAAAAAGTGAGAAGCCGACACGGCCAGTCCGCTCCTGCCCGTGCCACCTCCGTGTCGCCGGGTTTGTGCCAGAGCCGCGGTGAACCCTGACGGCCAGCCCCCCTCTCCCAATACTGGTGCCTGTCCGCTGGTGGGTCGAGCGAGCCCCCCTGTGGTGGAGGCAGCTCTAAGCTTTTTAATTTAAATTGTCTCTCTAATTTGAATGAATACACTTTAAATCCATTTACAAGGATCTATTGGAGGGCAAGTCTCATGCCAGCAGCCGCGTAATTCCAGCTCCAGTAGCGTCCACTAAAGCTGCTGCAGTTAAAAAGCTTTTATAAGGATCGAGCTCGGCTGTCCACCGCAAGGCATCCTACTGCCAGTCCCAGCCCCTATGCCTTGGGGTGCCTCCTGATGCTCTTCACTAAGTATCCCATGGTCCCGAATCATTTCCTTTGAAAAAATTAAGTGTCTAAACTACAGGTGGTGTAGCTTGCTTAACAGCCGGGATAATCCGCTGACTAGCAGACACTGCTACTAGGCACAAAGTATTTCCTGGGCTAGATGCAGTTAAAAATTTGTAATTAGATACTCTCGTTGGATGCTGAGAAAGCATTCCATAGAGTCTCCTGGCACGCCATATATGATTCTCTTAAAAAGCTTGGGGTAGGGGTCTAGGGGACCCTTTTATAGCCAAAATCACGGCCCTGTATCGCAATACGTCACCTAGGCTGAAGATAAATGGAACTGTAGCACCCTGAGGGCTCGGTTGCTACAGACGTATTGCACCTCACCCAGAGGTGTGATATCTCACTCTCAGGTAAGGATGGAGTGTGGATCAGGACCCGACACCTGCATGCATTACACCACATTGCCGTGGGGCAGGGCGACCAATATGCCCCTGAGATGGGCACGACAGTCCCTGTCCCTGGCTGGAGTGGGGGGAGGGAACACTGAGGAAGGGGAACCCTGTAGTGCAGGAGCAGGGAGGAAGCAGTTCCTGGGTGCATTGAGAAGGGAGTATAAAAGGTGGGCACCATCTTAGTTCAGTGCAGAGAAGTCTGAGCAGAAGTGGCAGGGAGCAGGGGCTCTGCATGAGCTCTGCTCCGGAGGCGGGCCTAGTAACAGAGGCCCAGGCCTGGAAGAGGGAGAAGGAAGGAAGAGGAGCGGAGAAGGCTCCAGGAACGAGGAATGAAGGGATCCCATGGGTGCGGACGGGCGAGTCGCCACCGCACGCCCGAATCCACCTGCGTGGAGGGGTCAGGCCAAAGGGGGAGACCAGTCCCCGAACTAGTGGAGGCAGGAAACGACCCTCAGCTAGAAACCGGAGGCTCTGACATTTTATGTGGCGCAGCCCCTCGCTACACCCGCTAGGAAGGCACCACATAGGGTCAGGGAAACTGGCGCCAAGTTTACCAAGAGGAGGCCCGAGGCAGCCGGACAGAAGTGTTGGTAAGAAAGGCCAGACAAAGGACACACAAAGGGGGTCCTGTGAAGTGCTCCAAAGTTATCTGGGAGTTGTCTGAGCCCCTCACCTGGTGAGCACAGTACGACGTGGGCAGCCGTTACCTGCAGACGTGGTCTGGATAATAAGAACTGTGAGTAAAGGCCCTGGACTGCATCACTGACTCCGTGTCGTTACTGCTGCTGCCCTGCACCATCACCCCCATCCTCCGCATACACTGCCCTGAGGCTATACTCCTCCCGTGGGGAGTTATGCTACGCTCTGCTGCACCCACAACACCAGCCTCAGCGGTCTGCCCTGTAGCAGCGGTTCACTCTGACCGCAATCCACGGGTGGCGTAGTCGGACATTTAAACATCAAAACCACATAAATAGTTCCGCCACTGGTTTGACCGCCCTGAGCCACGGAACCGGGTCGCCGCCACGAAGACTACAACCACCAGCATCCACCAAAAAGGGTCCGGCTCCGGGTGTCCCAAGGCCCAGGGGGTGCGTCAGAACATTTTCATCACCTTTCACAATCACCAATGGTTCAAGGCAGGGATGTCCTCTGTCCCCTCTCTTATACATCCTAGTGACGGAGCACCTGCTCTCATCAATTCGCCATAACCCCAATATTAGGTGGATTGAGGTGGGAGGCACCGAGTACAAGTGCTCTCTATTTGCTGATGATGTCCTAGTATATATCACTCAATCACATATATCCATCCCTGCTGTTATGGCTGAAATAGATCACTTTGTTACATGGTCAAATTTTAAAATCAATGCAGCGAAGTCTGAGGCCCTCGATGTCTCCCTCCCCAAATCCATATAGGATTCCATCCAGTCCAACTTTCCCTTTGCCTGTCCCTCACAGGGTATCAAATACTTAGGAATTCCTATTCATAGAGACCTCTCCCATCTATGTTATCTTAATTTTGGGCCCTTTATTGAACAATTCCATACAGACCACGGTTGGCAAGTTAGAACTGTAAGATTCACTACGTGAACCGCTGGTGTTTTGTGGAAAAGCACATGTACACTGCGTTCCAAATTATTATGCAAAAAGTGTTTAGGAGTGATAAGGGAAGAATTTGTTTGTTTGTCAGTTAAACTCATTGATGGTGATGTGTGTCAGGGCTCTTTATATCACTGTAAGCAATTGCAGACACCTGTGCTAATTAGTTTGGCAGGTGTGTCCAATGAAAGGCAAGACTACTTAAGAAGGCTCTCTCACATTATTAAGCAGCCTACATTTTCTGCCAAAATGGGAAAGAAAAAGGATGTGTCGGCTGCTGAGAAGCAACAAATTGTGGAGTGTTTAGGTCAAGGCATGACTACAATCAACATTGTGCGATGATCAGGATGAAGTGTCTTGGCAATCAAGAAGTATGTAGCTGATTCACAGTACACACGTGTGCGTGCTGATAAGGGAAAATTGAGGACTCTTTCCTACAGGCAATTACGTCAGGTTGAAAGAGCAGCGGCAAAAAAGCCTTGTCATAGCAGCAGACAAGTTTTTGAAGCTGCTTGTGCCTCCAACGTCCCCCGAACAACAAGATGCAGGGTCCTTCAGAGGTTTGCAGCTGTGCATACGCCATCCTGTCGACCTCCTCTATCCACTTCACACAAGCAGAAACGGCTCCAGTGGGCCAAACATTACATGAAGACTGATTTCAAAACAGTTTTGTTCACGGATGAGTGCCGTGCAGCGCTCGATGGTCCAGATGGATGGAGTGGAGGATGGCTGGTTGATGGACACCCCACGCAAACACGGCTACAGCGCCAACAAGGAGGAGGTGGAGTAATGTTTTGGGCTGGAATCATGGGGAGAGAGATTGTCGGCCCCTTTAGGATCCCTGAAGGCGCTAAAGATGAACTCCATAATGTATGTGGATTTTCTCAAACAGCACTTCCTGCCATGGTTCAAGAAGAAGAATCGTGTATTTCACAGAAAGATCATTTTTCTGCATGATAATGCACCATCTCATGCTGCACATAAAACATCTGCATCTCTGGCTGATATGGGCATAAAAGGGGACAAACTTATGGTGTGACCCCCATGCTCCCCTGACCTCTACCCCATTCAGAACCTTTGGAGCATCATTAAAAGGAGTGTCTATGATGGCGGGAGGCAGTTCACATCTAAGCAACAGCTCTGGGAGGGTATTCTGTCCTCATGCAAAACAATTGAAGCAGAAACCATCCAAAACCTGACAAATTCAATGGACGAGAGAGTTCAGAAGCTCCTTTCGAACACGGGGTCCTATGTGAAAATGTAACATCACCTAGAATAAAGTTTTGAGTTGAAAACTGTTTGATTTCAGTTTCTAACAACCTGCTAATGCTTATAATTTCAAAAATGACCATTTTTTTGGTCTTTATTAAAATGAAAAGGTTGATCGAAAAGTTTGGGGGATCTAAGAGTGTGGCAACCCAGTAGTCATGATTACTTCGAATTCTGACAATATGAGGGTCATGCTGCAGGTAGTGCAGCAAGAAGGCACTTATGTGTCTTGCGCATCTCGGAGCCCCAAAATTATTTTCCGGGCTAGATGCAGCTAAAAATTATTATTAATTTTAAATCTGGTGAAGCTTTAGTATAGATGGCCTAATAGGATCAGTGCTGCACACTGCTACAAAGCCCAAATTATTTTCCAGTCAAGATACAGATAAACATGATTAGTAATTTGAAAGCTTAAAACGGTTGGTAGGGTGATTTTAACCAATCATCAAGCTTTTACTCTCCCCAGGATGACACAGGGGTAGAAAAGTCGTTTCGGATCCATGATTTGTTCATCTTTATGAACGTGAGTCTGTCTACATTATCAGTGGAGAGCCGCGTGCGCTTATCTGTCAGCACACCACCAGCAGCGCTGAACACACGTTCAGACAGAACGCTGGCTGCGGGGCATGACAAGATCTCCAAGGCGTAAGTGGCTAGCTCCGGCCATTTATCCAGATTGGAAGCCCAAAAAGAGCAAGGGTCCAGTGACACAGTCGTGGCTTCAATGTTTACTTGGAGATACTCCTGTACCATCGTCTCTAGGCGTTGACTATGTGTCAGACTTCTTGTCTCCTGTGGCCTTGCAAAGGATGGGCTAAAAAAGTGGTGAAATGATTCCGCAAAATTGATGTTACCAGCAGATACTGTGGTTCTGTTACGGTTTGAGTGCTGAACACTTGACGGTCCCACGGTTGGCAAGTTGGAACTGTGAGATTCACTACGTGCACCACTGGTATTTTGTGGAAAAGCACATGTAAGATTCTGCAACAGTCTCTGCTGATACTCCTGCATGCGTGCATCCCTTTCTATGGCAGGAATAATTTCTGCAAATTTACTTTTGTACCGGGGATCTAACAGTGTGGCAACCCAGTAGTCAGGATTATTTCTAATTCTCACAATTCGAGGGTCATGTTGCAGGTAGTGCAGCAAGAAGGCACTCATGTGTGTTGCGCATCCAGGAGCACCAAGTCCCTGTTGTGTTGGTGGCGAGGTAACAATCATGCTTCCTTCCTCTGTCCTCTCCCCCCAACCTCGCACAACAGAAATGTGATCAAGGTCTCCCTCATCTGATGAGTCTTCCATCAGTTCGTCCTCCACTTCTTCCTGGGCTCCTGCACCTTCCTCACTAGTTTGGCTGCTACCATGCGCCCTGGTAAAACCATCTCCCCCACCCTCACATGCCTGCCGCCTTGGTGCTGCCGACCGTCTGGACCTTGCAGATGTCAGCCCTTCCGCATACAACTCCTCCTCCTCTACTTCCTCCACCTCCTCTTGTGCCACCACCTGACTCCGAATTCTGTTTAATATGTGCTCCAGCATGTAAATCACCGGAATAGTCATGCTGATAATGGCATCGTCAGCACTAAACATCTTCGTCGCCATTTCAAAACTGTGCAGAAGGGTGCATAGGTCCCTGATCTGAGACCACTCCTCCAGCGTGATTTGCCCCACCTCTGAATCTCGTTGGCCCAGGCTATACGTCAGAACGTATTGCACCAGGGCTTGTCGGTGCTGCCACAGTCGCTGCAACATGTGCAGAGTTGAATTCCACCGGGTAGGCACATCGCATTTTAGCCGGTGAAGTGGCAGGCCCAACGACTTCTGTAGAGATGTAAGTCGCTGAGCTGCGGGATGCGAACGGCGGAAGTGAGCACACAGCGACCGTGCCCTCTGCAGAAGGCCATCTAGTCTGGGATAGTGGGCTAAAAATTGCTGGACAACCAGGTTCAACACGTGAGCCATACAAGGCACGTGTGTGACATTGCCCCGGCGAAGGGCCGCACCCAGGTTTGCAGCATTGTCGCACACGGCCTTCCCTGGTTTCAGGTCCAGTGGAGACAACCATTCATGAAATTGGTTCTCCAGAGCTGACCACAACTCCTCAGCTGTGTGACTCACATTTCCCAGACATTTCAATGTAAAAACCGCCTGATGACGTTGAGCCCTACTGCCAGCATAGTAAGGAGGTGTGCAGGATCCCTTCTGCGCAGTTAGAAAGCTTGTGGCATGACCAGACAGGCTTTGGGTGCAGGTGGAAGACCGAGAGGAGGTTGAGGAGGCAGAAGCAGTGGAGGAACTTTGACATAAAGAGGATTGACGCACAACTCGTGGGGACGGCAAGACTTGGACAGCAGCCCCTTGTCCTGCTGTCACCATAGTTACCCAGTGCCCAGTCAGCGACATGTAACGCCCCTGTCCATGCCTACTCGTCCAAGTGTCTGTGGTGAAATGCACCCTGTCACACACAGAGTTTCTCAAAGAAGCGGTGATGTTGTGTGCGACATGCTGGTGGAGCGCAGGCACACCTTTCTTTGAGAAGTAGTGCCGACTGGGCATCTGGTACTGGGGCACTGCGACGGACATAAGGTCTCGAAAATCCTCTGTGTCCACCAGGCGGAAAGGCAGCATTTCTGTAGCCAAGAGCTTGCAGATGGTGAAATTCAACCTCTTAGCTTTCTCATGGCTAGGAGGAAATGGTCTTTTACTTGTCCACATCTGAGGGACCGAGGGCTGGCTATTGTGCTTAGACGGGGTTGATAAGGGTGTCCCCGGCAAACTGCCGGTCTGTGAGGAAGATGCAGGCGGACATGTTAGGTTGCCTTGATCCAAAGGTGGTGCTATCGATGTCGGACAGCGCTCAACACCAGCTGGTGTTCCCACCTCCAAAGAAAATGATGACCTGCCAATCATGCTGGCTGTTGCGGGTAAAGAGGTGGCAGGTCTGCGCCCCAAAACAGGTGTGACTGCTGTCCCCCCAGTCACAGAGGATGAAGAGGCCGCGGATGCACAAGATATGGCAGACGGTGGTTGGCCCGGCCGGCTAGGCCGCATTGTAGCACACTGAGCTTCCCACTGCAACTTATGCTTCATGTCCATGTGCCGGTTCATGCATGAAGTACTCAAACTATGTATTTTTTGGCCTCTACTTAGCTTTTGCTGACAAATGTTACAGATAACACGAGTAGGGTCATCTTTATCTATCTGAAAAAATGCCCAGGCTATGCAAGGCTTAGCACCCATGCGACCTGAAGAGCCACCACGACTTGTGGTGAGAGGCAGAGTTGTGTTTGAGGATGCAGTTGTTGACGTGCTTCCAGTACTACGTCTCTGTCCAGGAAGGCGCAACCTGACCTCGTCGTCACTAGCATCTTCCTCCACCTCCTCTGCTGACCTCATCTCTTGGCTGAATGTGGGCTGACAGTAAGTGGGATCTCCAACCTCATCATCATCACCCTGTGCGTTATCACACCCGTCGTCCTCAGAGCCAACCTGTTCCTGCCCTGACAAAAAACTAAAGTTGTCGCTCCAATCAGGTATTTGAGTCTTATCATCGTCTTCCTCATTGTCTCCACCAACAGGAGTTACAGTTTGGGAATGAGGGTCTACATTATGGTCAGAACCTTCTGCGTCTGGTCCTGGATCCGACTCATAAAGATTCTGGGCATCAGTGCAGATCATTTCCTCGTCTGGATTCACAGAAGCGCTGGAGTCGACCTCTGATTCCCAGGCTATAGTATGAGTAAACAGCTCTGCAGACTCAACCATCTGTTCTACCTCATACTCAGACGGGCAGCTGGAGATTTGGGAGCTGTGAGGAAGCAAGTGCGATTGGGGTGACACCTTTGAGGACTGGAGTATTTGTGATGTTGAAGTTGATGTGGAGGAGAGCCCACTTAAAGGAGCACTTGATATCCGTTGAAGCACCTGCTGTTTTTGTGCCTCATCTGGAATTTGTAGCGATTGGCGTGGCCGTAAGAAAGGGATCTTATCACATTGTCCGCTAAAAGAAGTAGACATTTTAGTTTGGCTGGAAGATGGTCTTTCTTCTGCAGATGTTACTGTTGCTTTAACACCTACCCCACGGACACAACCTTTTTTCCCTTTCCCAACACGCCTATTCCCCTTTCCACCAGCAGCAGGCCTTTTTCCACTCATTTTGGTGGTTAACTAATTAACAACTCTGGAGTTGTTTGCACAAAAAAACAATGGATGGGAACCGAGCAGAGCTGAGTGGCCAAACTGTGGTATTAGGCCAAAACTATTGGCTGGGTTAGATGCAGAAAAAAATTATATTCAATTTGCAACCTGATGGAGGTCAGTATAGATGGACTAATAGAGTAAGTCCCACACACTGCTAGAAGGCCAAATATTTTTTCAGAGCTAGATGCAGAAAAAAATATATTCAGTTTGCAACCTGATGGAGGTCTGTATAGATGGATTAATAGAACAAGTCCCACACACAGCTAGAAGCCCAATATTTTTTCAGAGGTAGATGCAGAAAAAAATATATTCAGTTTGCAACCTGATGGAGGTCAGTATAGATGGACTAATACAACAAGTCCCACACACAGCTAGAAGCCCAATATTTTTTCAGAGGTAGATGCAGAAAAAAATATATTCAGTTTGCAACCTGATGGAGGTCAGTATAGATGGACTAATACAACAAGTCCCACACACAGCTAGAAGCTCAATATTTTTTCAGAGGTAGATGCAGAAAAAAATATATTCAGTTTGCAACCTGATGGAGGGCTGTATAGATGGATTAATAGAACAAGTCCCACACACAGCTAGAAGCCCAATATTTTTTCAGAGGTAGATGCAGAAAAAAATATATTCAGTTTGCAACCTGATGGAGGTCAGTATAGATGGACTAATACAACAAGTCCCACACACAGCTAGAAGCCCAATATTTTTTCAGAGGTATTTGCAGAAAAAAATATATTCAGTTTGCAACCTGATGGAGGTCTGTATAGATGGATTAATAGAACAAGTCCCACACACAGCTAGAAGCCCAATATTTTTTCAGAGGTAGATGCAGAAAAAAATATATTCAGTTTGCAACCTGATGGAGGTCTGTATAGATGGATTAATAGAACAAGTCCCACACACAGCTAGAAGCCCAATATTTTTTCAGAGGTAGATGCAGAAAAAAATATATTCAGTTTGCAACTTGATGGAGGTCTGTATAGTTGGATTAATAGAACAAGTCCCACACACAGCTAGAAGCCCAATATTTTTTCAGAGGTAGATGCAGAAAAAAATATATTCAGTTTGCAACCTGATGGAGGTCTGTATAGATGGATTAATAGAACAAGTCCCACACACAGCTAGAAGCCCAATATTTTTTCAGAGGTAGATGCAGAAAAAAATATATTCAGTTTGCAACCTGATGGAGGTCAGTATAGATGGACTAATACAACAAGTCCCACACACAGCTAGAAGCCCAATATTTTTTCAGAGGTAGATGCAGAAAAAAATATATTCAGTTTGCAACCTGATGGAGGTCTGTATAGATGGATTAATAGAACAAGTCCCACACACAGCTAGAAGCCCAATATTTTTTCAGAGGTAGATGCAGAAAAAAATATATTCAGTTTGTAACCTGATGGAGGTCTGTATAGATGAATTAATAGAACAAGTCCCACACACAGCTAGAAGCCCAATATTTTTTCAGAGGTAGATGCAGAAAAAAATATATTCAGTTTGCAACCTGATGGAGGTCTGTATAGATGGATTAATAGAACAAGTCCCACACACAGCTAGAAGCCCAATATTTTTTCAGAGGTAGATGCAGAAAAAAATATATTCAGTTTGCAACCTGATGGAGGTCAGTATAGATGGACTAATACAACAAGTCCCACACACAGCTAGAAGCCCAATATTTTTTCAGAGGTATTTGCAGAAAAAAATATATTCAGTTTGCAACCTGATGGAGGTCTGTATAGATGGATTAATAGAACAAGTCCCACACACAGCTAGAAGCCCAATATTTTTTCAGAGGTAGATGCAGAAAAAAATATATTCAGTTTGCAACCTGATGGAGGTCAGTATAGATGGACTAATACAACAAGTCCCACACACAGCTAGAAGCCCAATATTTTTTCAGAGGTAGATGCAGAGAAAAATATATTCAGTTTGCAACCTGATGGAGGTCTGTATAGATGGATTAATAGAACAAGTCCCACACACAGCTAGAAGCCCAATATTTTTTCAGAGGTAGATGCAGAAAAAAATATATTCAGTTTGTAACCTGATGGAGGTCTGTATAGATGGATTAATAGAACAAGTCCCACACACAGCTAGAAGCCCAATATTTTTTCAGAGGTAGATGCAGAAAAAAATATATTCAGTTTGCAACCTGATGGAGGTCAGTATAGATGGACTAATACAACAAGTCCCACACACAGCTAGAAGCCCAATATTTTTTCAGAGGTAGATGCAGAGAAAAATATATTCAGTTTGCAACCTGATGGAGGTCTGTATAGATGGATTAATAGAACAAGTCCCACACACAGCTAGAAGCCCAATATTTTTTCAGAGGTAGATGCAGAAAAAAATATATTCAGTTTGCAACCTGATGGAGGTCAGTATAGATGGACTAATGCAACAAGTCCCACACACAGCTAGAAGCCCAATATTTTTTCAGAGGTATTTGCAGAAAAAAATATATTCAGTTTGCAACCTGATGGAGGTCTGTATAGATGGATTAATAGAACAAGTCCCACACACAGCTAGAAGCCCAATATTTTTTCAGAGGTAGATGCAGAAAAAAATATATTCAGTTTGCAACCTGATGGAGGTCTGTATAGATGGATTAATAGAACAAGTCCCACACACAGCTAGAAGCCCAATATTTTTTCAGAGGTAGATGCAGAAAAAAATATATTCAGTTTGCAACTTGATGGAGGTCTGTATAGATGGATTAATAGAACAAGTCCCACACACAGCTAGAAGCCCAATATTTTTTCAGAGGTAGATGCAGAAAAAAATATATTCAGTTTGCAACCTGATGGAGGTCTGTATAGATGGATTAATGGAACAAGTCCCACACACAGCTAGAAGCCCAATATTTTTTCAGAGGTAGATGCAGAAAAAAATATATTCAGTTTGCAACCTGATGGAGGTCAGTATAGATGGACTAATACAACAAGTCCCACACACAGCTAGAAGCCCAATATTTTTCAGAGGTAGATGCAGAAAAAAATATATTCAGTTTGCAACCTGATGGAGGTCTGTATAGATGGATTAATAGAACAAGTCCCACACACAGCTAGAAGCCCAATATTTTTTCAGAGGTAGATGCAGAAAAAAATATATTCAGTTTGCAACCTGATGGAGGTCTGTATAGATGGATTAATAGAACAAGTCCCACACACAGCTAGAAGCCCAATATTTTTTCAGAGGTAGATGCAGAAAAAAATATATTCAGTTTGCAACCTGATGGAGGTCTGTATAGATGGATTAATAGAACAAGTCCCACACACAGCTAGAAGCCCAATATTTTTTCAGAGGTAGATGAAGAAAAAAATATATGCAGTTTGCAACCTGATGGAGGTCAGTATAGATGGACTAATACAACAAGTCCCACACACAGCTAGAAGCCCAATATTTTTTCAGAGCTAGATGCAGAAAAAAATTATATTCAATTTGCAACCTGATGGAGGTCAGTATAGATGGACTAATAGAATGATGCTATGCCCAAAAGATTTTACTTCACTAGGTGCAGTAAAAAAATTGGTATTCTATACACAGGTGGTATATCTTGCAACACAGATAGGCTACTCCACTGACTAACACACTCTGCAATAGGCCAAAAAGGATTAGCTTTGCTAGATTCAGCCAAATGCTGTGAAAAAAACTTGCACAGCACTGGCACAGACCTGCCTGGCAAAAACTGATAGGAACTGATGTAACCTAGTCCTGAAAAGGACTCCAATTACAATTAATGTTTACTCCCACAATCTATCTATTTAAGAGCACAGACCTGCCTGATAAAAGTCGTAGGAAATGCTGTAACCTAGTCCTTAAAAGAACTGCAATCACAACTATTCCCTACTCCCAAGCTATCTGTAGATTTGTGCGAAAATTGGCTTGAAATTAACAAGGTATAGCGCACACAGCAACAGCGGTGCCGTCTAACACGCAGCTGCAGCAGTGAGAAAATGGTGGCGACGGGGAAAATGGCTTGGTCTTATAGGGCAAGGACATGTGACATACACTGCCAATGACACATGCCCTTGCTTGTGTGAAAAAAAGCACTTCGCTCCGTGTGTGCGCTGCTGATAGGCTGACAGATTGCACCTCCCCACTGTAAATGCAGGAAAGAGGAAAAAAAATGGAGATCTTCATTGTTCCTGCGGAGATCCATCCCCTGCCCCTCCCCCCACCCCGCTGTACACTCAAACTGCGTATTAACATTAATTTTCATCATTACTGAGAAAAAATCCAGTTATGATTTTGGTGCACGAACAGTTATCGAACATAACCTCGAACAGCCGAATTTTTCTCAAATTGTTCGTGTTCGCCGAACGGCTTGAACACCGCCCAAAACAGCTCGAATTTGAGATTGGCGAACAGTTCGAGTAGAACAACGCTCATCTCTAGTTAAAAGCAGTTTTCCATTCATCACCCTCCTTCACTCGTAACAAATTGTATGTCCCCCGGAGATCAATTTTAGAGAACCACTTGGCCCCCACTATCTGGTTAAACAAGTCAGGAATTAACGGCAATGGGTAGGAATTGCGTACGGTAATCTTATTAATTTCACGAAAATCCAGACATGGACGTAAACCCCCGTCCTTTTATTTAACAAAGAAAAATCCAACTGCCACAGGCGACTTAGAAGGTCTAATGTGACCAGCAGCCAGGCTAATCTGTATGTACTCCTCCAAGGCCTTTCTTTCAGGGATAGTCAGATTAAACAAGCAACTCTTGGGAAGAGTAGCTCCAGGAACAAACTCAATGGCACAATCATGGTCCCTATGAGGAGGTAAAACTTGCAACTCCTCCTCTGAAAAAACCCTCCAAAAATCTTGAATAGGTTCAGGTAATTCTCCTTTTTCCACAGCCGCTATGTGACCATTACAACATTTATCATAGCACTGCGGACTCCAAGACTTAATCACATTAGTAGACCAGTCCAGGAAAGGATTGTGCAGTTTTAACCAAGGCAATCCTAGAACGACCGGAGAGGGTAAATTATCTAATACAACCAAGTCCAAAATTTCTTGGTGAACTCCATTGATAGTGAGGGGAAATGCAGCAACCTTGTGATTAATATATTTCAAGGGAGTGTTATCAATTGTAATCACAGAAATAGGTGATGACAAAGGTTTGGATTTCAATTTAAGGTTTTCCAAAAACCCTTTATCAATCACATTAAGTATTGAACCACAATCCACAAA
This sequence comes from Phyllobates terribilis, assembly GCF_046119375.1. Lineage (NCBI taxonomy): Eukaryota > Metazoa > Chordata > Amphibia > Anura > Dendrobatidae > Phyllobates > Phyllobates terribilis. The sequence continues at coordinate 756,063,457 of NW_027362761.1, read as the reverse complement.
TACCTGAAATTCAAACAAATTTTCCTGCAAAGTAGTACTCCCAGAAAGAAATACTGCAGAGCGTAAACAAGCTATATGGGCATAACTGACCTTTTTTTTTTCTTTACTTAAACGAAGCTCACAATACTTAATCAAATGGTCAGCTTTACCACAATAAAGACACAATCCCTCGGCGAACCTCCGGTCTATTTCCTGAGAGGGGAGAGACTTCGCCCCAACCTCCATCGGTTCTCCGCCGTCAGAGCAGATTTTCTGGGGACTAGGACCTGGCATTACAGGAGTCTTTACCTCATTCTGTCTAAATCTCAGTCTCCTATCCACACGAACTGCTAATTGCATGGCATCCTGTAGAGTCTCAGGTGCGGGGAATGCAATTAGCAATTCCTTAACTCTTTCACTCAGACCAGCAAGAAATAGACATTTCAGAGCTGGATCATTCCATTTAACTTCTGAGACCCATCTTCTGAAGTGTGTGCAATAATTTTCAACATTACCTGACCCCTGATTCAAACGCCTGACTTCTGCCTCAGCAGATGAGATTCGATCAGGATCGTTATATAATAGCCCCATAGCAGAAAAAAATTCTTATACAGACCTTAAACATGGATCATTAGGTTGGAGAGAAAAAGCCCACCCCTGTGGTTCTTTGCGCAAAAGTGACATAATAAAACCAATGTGCTGTGATTCATTTCCAGAGGACCTTAGTCTCAAATGAAACTATAACAAACAAGCATTTTTAAAGGAAAAAAAATCTTGCTGTTTACCATAAAAAACATCAGGCAGTCCTTCCTTGGGTTCCACAAAATGCGCTTCTGAACAGCTACTCACGTGCTGCTGGAACTTGGCTACCTCCAGAGACAATCCCTGCAGGCGTTGAGCCAAATCCTGGACGGAAACCATACTGATCCCCGAATTTCTTTCCTTTTAGTTTTTTCGGGCTGGACTTACTGTTATGATCTGCAACAAGTACTAAGGAAAGATAAGGGAAAACTGTCCCTACAGTAAAACTAAGCTAAAAACCTATGATGTAGCAGGCTACCTGTTCCTAGTGAACAGACCCGCTTTAGTCCTCGGCTAGTCTGAATGAAGACCTATAGCATAAGGGGAGGGGTCCCTAAAAGAACTAAGGACTGGGACAAAAATGGGACACCACCTAAACAGAGAAGTTGTTGCAGAACACAAAAAGACAAATAGACAAAAAAGTACTAGAGGTCCCAGAAGAACAAAACGAACTGACAGAGAAAGGCACAGAAGCACCTGGCTAGAGAAACAGTCAAACACTGAAGTCCAGCACAGCCAAAAGGGCGGAGCTGGAATATAAAGGCAGATGGTCACGTGACCGCAAAACACAAGATGGAAAAAACAAACAGGGGGGTTCTAACACACATAGAGCTGGGCCACAGTAACGACATGTTCCCATTAGAAAGTAGAGGGGCTGCTATACAGTTATAGGGCTGCCAACATTTGGGAAAAACCCCACTAACAATTTAAAGACACATAGAGCTGGGCCACAGTAACGACAAGTTCCCTTTAGAAAGCAGAGGGGCTGCTATACAGTTATAGGGTCTGCAGAGAGTCCAACGACTGCCAAAATTTAGGAAAAACCCCACTAACAATTTAAAGACTCATACAGCTGGGCCACAGTAATGAGTACGACTTGTTCTCATTAGAAAGGAGAGGGTCTGCTATTCAGTTATAGGGTATACAGTGAGTCCAACAGCTGCCAAAAATTTGGGGGAACTCCAATGCCCCTTGCAAGAGATGTAGAGGTCGGAGGGCCTCCTGAAAACAATGTTCCCATTATTAGGAAGTGTGTCTCCCATACTGTTTGCCTATGCAGTGAAGCAACGGCTGCCAAAAATTTGGAAGAACTCCAATGCCCCTCGAAAGAAACGTAGAGGTCGGAGGGCCTCCTAAAAACAATATTCCCATTATTAGGAAGTGTGTCTCCCATTCTGTTTGCCTATGCAGTGAAGCAACGGCTGCTAAAAATTTGGAGGAACTCCAATGCCCCTTGCGATACACGTAGAGGTCGGAGAACCTCCTGAAAACAATATTCCCATTATTAGGAAGTGGGTCTCCCATACAGTTTACCTATGCAGTGAAGCAACGGCTGCCAAAAATTTGGAGGAACTCCAATGTCCCTTGCCAGAGATGTAGATAAGTTGATATGGTGCATATGGTGGTGATATGGTGGTGAAGGATGAGGAAGCGGAGAAGGAGAAGGACAAGAGCAAATAGACAAAATCAGGAAGCATATACCCATGTCTTGGTGTGAACACAGAGGTGCATGGAAATAAAGTTAGACCACCCCAAAAAAAGACACTGTATTTGAGTTTATGTTACGCTGCTATCAGTCGGTGGTGTTGAGAAGTCTGGCCCAATCCAGACATTGTTCATTTTTATAAGAGTCAGCCTGTCAGTTTCAGTTGACAGTCAGATGCGCCTATCGGTTATAATTCCACCGGTGGCACTAAAAACCCACTCTGACAAAAAGCTAGCGGCAGGGCAGGCCAGTACCTCCAAGGTGTGAGAGCCAGTTCATGCCACGTGTCCAGCTTGGATACCCAATAATTATAAGGCGCACCTGAGGGTTCAGTCGCCAGAGAGGTACTGCATCTCACCCAGAGGTGTGGTATCTCACCCTCAGGTAAGGAAGGAGTACAGCTCAGGACCCTAACACCTGCATCCAACACGTCCACTTCAGCAGGGCAGGGCGAGATTGCTCCTACGGGAGAGCACAGTCCCTGGCTGGAGTGGAGGGGAACCTAGTAAAGGGGAACCATGTAGTGGGTGTGGGTGGAGGACGTAGATCAGGGGAGCACTTCAGTAGGAGTAGTATATAGAGGGGAACCATCTTAGATCAGGAAGCCAGTCAGAGGAGGAGAAGTGACAGGAGCAGAGGCTCTATACGAGCTCTGCTCCAGAGGCGGGCCTGGACAGTGAGGCCCAAGTCAGAGGAGAGGGAGCAGGAAGGCTCCAGGAACAGAAGGGATCCCGGGGGCACGGGCAGTGCTGGAGGCCACCCGTACGCCCAAATCTACCGGGAGGTGGAGGGGTCAGGCCATCAGAAGGGAACCGGATCCCTCAACTAGTAGAAGATTGCAAGTCTCAGCTAGAAACCGGAGGCTGCAGAACTTTATGTCCTGTAGCCACAAGTCCACGCCAGTCTCATCGAGAAGGTAGCCATATAGGACCCAGGGGACGGAACATACGTCGCCCACCAAGGCCCGCGGGTACCGGATTGGAGTCACTAGGTGTGAGGTGCAGAGAAGAGGGCAGAGAAAGGACACAGAAGGGGGTCCTGATAAGTACTCCGGAGCTATCTGGGGGTGGACTGAGCCCCTCACTGAGTAAGCACAGAACGACGTGGGCAGTTACATTGAGCTCTGTAATCTGAACTGCAACAACTGTGAGTAAAGACCCTGGGACTGCACTATCTTGTCTCTGTGTTCCTTACTGCACCATCCCTCACTGCACTACAAAGCCCAGCACAACCACCAACATCCACACACTGCCCTGAAGCTAACTCTTCCTGTGGGGAGTAATAATACCCTTGCTGCAATATCACCAGCTTCAGAGGACTGTTCCTCAGCGGCGGCCCCCTTTAGCCACACTCCACAGGTGGCGTAGTCGGACTCTTTAATAAAACCCATATACAATTCCCCTTGGATTAACCGCTCTGGGTCACGGACCGGGTCACCGCCACTGTGACTACAACCCTCAGCATCTACCGGCCCGGCACCGGGTACCCCACGGCCCAGGGGGCGCGTCAGAATCACAGAGGATGTTGGTACGGTCAGTAAGGTACTCCCTTAGCATCTTCTGCAACTTTTCCCCCCTTGGGAGAGTACTCCACACACCAGGGCTTGTGCGATGGGAGGGTCTGAGAAAACTGTCCCAGAACTTTGACAGTGTTCCTCTGCTTCTGCTGGATTGCATTTGTGTCTCTCTCGCCTGTACTCCTTGGTTGTCCAACGAACTGTGACCTCTGCCGCCAGTGTTTTCAGATGGGAATTTTTTTAATAATTTGGCAACAAGGGGCCTTTTTGTACTGCCCCATTTTATTAGGCCTGTCCTGCGTGGGAATAAGAGACAGAACGTTCTCCTTGTAGCGTGTGTCTAGAAATGTCAACAACCAATAATGACTGTCACCCAAAATGTGGACAATGCGAGGGTCACGGGAAATGCATAATAAGTACAGTGATAGTGTTGATTACTGTACCTGTCATTTAGTGTTAAAATAAAGGCGTGGGGTTCCCCTGCTGTGAGCGCAGGAGAATTCTCTCACGCTCACTGCAAGCGCAGGAGAATTTTCCCACGCTGTCAGTGACGTGCATGAGGTGAGCTGAGTTCATTGGACATGAACTCGGCTCATCTGGATGCCGTCACAGCGAGACACTGAGGAGCGCAAGCATGCCTGCGCTTCTCAGTGTCTGCGGCATGGCAAGCTGTATGGCAGCTTTCGGCTGCGATCCAGCCTGTCATGTGTATGTAGCAGAGCTGGAGCCGTCCTGGGAACCATGGAAAGGTAAGGATTAGATTGGTTTATTATTTTACTTTTATTGCAGGAGATCGTTGGCTTCAGCTGGAATGGGCGTGATGGTAAGTATGGTTTAATTTAGAACATTAAAGAATTGTGTGTTTATTTCAATGAAAGGACTTTATTCTGGGTGTTTGTGGTTTTTTTTAACTTTGACTATGGGGTTAGTAATGGGTTTGTCTTATAGACGCCTCTCCATTACTAACCTGGGCTTGATGTCAGCTGGCATTATAAGCTGACATCAACCCCAGCCCTATTACCCCACTGCCACCGCTACAGGGCAGTGGGAAGAGCGAGGCTAAGTGCCAGAATTGGCGCATCCTATGGATGCGCCTTTTCTGGGGCGGTAGACGGCTGGTGTTTCTAGCCTGGGAGGGGGCCAATATTCATGGCACCCTTCCTGGGCTATTAATATCAGCCCCCAGCTGTCTGCCTAGCCTTTGCTAGCTATTAAAATAGGGGGGACCCACGTCATTTGTTTTTGGGGTCCCCCATTTTAATAGCTAGTAAAGGCTAGGCATTCAGTTGGGGGCTGATATTAGTAGCCTGGGTAGCTCCGTGGGTATTACCCCCTTCCCAGGCTTCAAACATCTACCTCAGCTGTCTGCTTAACCTCCGCTAGAGACTTAAATTACGGGGAACCCCACGCCAATTTTTTTTTAAATAAATCCTTTATTTTAACACTAAATGACAAGTACAGTAATCAACACTATCACTGTACTTATTATATATGTGACTGACATGTTTCTACAGTATCTATCTAATCTATGTGTGATGCTCTATTCTTTCTGTTCTAAATTGTCGGGTACCGATGCTGAATTGCCGGCCGGCTTTTTTAAAGAGAGTGTCTTCTGAGCAGTTTGTCAGCTTTTGGACACCTTTGAAGGTGTTTTCTATGTGTTTTTGTTTGCCTGCCATTGGTTTTAACGGTGTTCGACGGTGTTCGACAGTGTTCTAAGGTGTTCGACGAACAGTTCCACGAACATCCCGGTGTTCAACTAAGCGAACAGAACCCAAACACTACATGGGTGGCTCAACACTAGCCACCACACTGTTTCTTCATACCTGTTGTGGTGCTGCGCCTCCCTCCCCCTGTGTGCTGCTGTCCTCATTCTGTATGTCCCCTTGACAGGTTGGGTCAGTTACTATATAATCTACCACTTCGTCTTCTACTTCCACTCCTTGGTCCTCCTCCTGACCTTTTGGCAATTATGTCTCATCATCATCATCATCATCCACCTCTTGTGACAGTAATTGCACTTTCTCACCACCGCCTTCATGTGACCGTAGCTGCTCCAATATTTGGGCATCGCTACACTCGTTCTCCTTTTGACTCGCTTGAAGCTGGCCGGGCGAGAGGCCCGAATCTACAAATGGAAAAGTGAACGGCTATTCTGAGCGTCCAATTGTGGGATCAGTTGTCTCCGGGCACTCGGCATGGTGGGAGGAAGGAGGATCAGTGTGAGGAATATGCGGTTCAAACTCAAGGCTACCGAGGAAGCATTATCTGCTATCCAACCAACAACCTTTTGACACTGCTCTGGGTTCAATAGTGTTGTACTGCGGTCCCCTAGTAATTGGGACAGGAAGGTCGAGCGACAAGATGTGGGTGTTTGTGGTGGTACAATTGCAGCTTGCCCACGGCCACGTCCTCGGCCTCAGCCTCTGCACGCACCATCAGCATCACGTCCACTTCCCCATCCCTTGCCACGCACCTTGCCCATTTTTAATGGAGGACAATATTTTCCAAGCTCACGAGAAATGGCTGATTTTGGAACAGTCTTATAGGTGATCTGTCTGACAGAGAACCATGGTTTTAAATAGCAGGCCTGAAATTTGCTAATACTATTCTACACTGAGACCTAGTGTGAATAGCTTGACCGACACACTGCAACGAAATGAAAATGGAAGAAATGGCTGATTTTGGAACACTCTTATAGGTGTTATGGCTGACAGAGAACCACGGTTTTAAATAACAGGCTTGTAATTTATTAATACTATTCTACGCAGAGACTTAGTGTGAATAGATTCACGGGCACACTGCAGCAGAATGGAAAAGGAGGCCAATATTTTCCATGTTCAGTTTAAATTTCTGGATTTTTATCCCTGAAATATGGAACAGATCTGGCTTTATTCTGCAGTGAGAACAAGCAAATGGAGCAGAAAAATTGTGTACTCTGTATTGCGTTTTAAGCAAATAACCAGGATTAAGATAGAAAAAAAATTGCCCTGGCCCCTGATATATGGGGCTATGTCTACAAATATCTGTAATTATTACAGCAGCAGCAGACAGGACGTTCAATGGACCCTCTTGTGCTGTATCATACACTGCAGTCTGCCACATATAATGCGTGCCTGCCTAGCACTGTTTATATGCAGCTGGATTATTCCTCAGAAGGACTGTTAGTTCAGATGGATATAGATATATGTTGTGGTATACCTATACTAACAGGACGTTCAATGGACCCTCTTGTGCTGTATCATGCACTGCAGTGTTCCACATACACTGCCTGCCTGCCTCCTGCTATCACCACTGAATATATGCAGCTTAATTAGTCCTCAGAAGGACTGTTAGTTCAGATGGATATATACTGTACTAGCTATTGAACCCGTTCTATGCCCGGGTGGCGAGCATTTTTATCGGTATATGGTCTCCCATGCTGGTATGTGCTGCCCCCCTCCTGGTATTTGTGCTGGCCTCATCCTGTCCACACCATCCTATCCTGGTATGCATGACATCCCTCACCCCCAATCCTGATATGCATGGCACCCCTCACCCCCAATCCTGGTATGCATGGCACCCCTCACCCCCAATCCTGGTATGCATGGCACCCCTCATCCCCAATCCTGGTATGCATGGCACCCCTCATCCCCAATCCTGGTATGCATGGCACCCCTCATCCCCAATCCTGGTATGCATGGATCCCTCATCCCCAATCCTGGTATACATGGCACCCCCCATCCCCAATCCTGGTATGAATGGCTCCCTCATCCCCAATCCTGGTATGCTTGGCACACCTCATCCCCAATTCTAGTATGCATGGCACCCCTCATCCCCAATCCTGATATGCATGGCACCCCTCATCACTAGTGTTGAGCGAGTATGCTCGACACTGTTCGGTACTCGCCCGAGCATCTCACTACTCGGGTTACTCGGGCGGGAGCTCGGGTCTCCATCCTGCATGTTTGGCGCTCTTTACAGAGCCAATGAACATGCAGGGATTGCCAGCCAGTCACTGTAATGCCGCAGCCATGTTGGTTGTGGGCATTACAGTGATTGGCTGGCCGCACAGCGTCACCTCGAGTATTTAAAACCGGGCGCCGCCATCTTGGACACAGTCGCTCCGGATCAGACGGTGTAGGGAGAGTGCTGCTGAGCTAGGGAGAGATTTATACTGTGAAATAGGTAGTGTAGGGTCTCTAAAGCCTGCAAAATAAAACAAACAGTCCTTCTCAGGACTAATATCCATCCCAGATATCAGGCAGGCAGGCAGGCAGGCTGTATAGGAGACGCAGTGGTTATACCAACAAACACTGCATTACAGTCCTGTGTGCTGCTTTTCAAATTGCTATACTTAGCCCCATGTCTCAGGGGCCAGGAAAAATCCTTTTTTTTCATCTAAATCCTCTTTTTTTTTTTTTCCCTCAGTCAGACTGTACAAATAACCATCTTATTAACCTTTTGGTATTCCCCTCCCCCCCCAAAAAAAAATTGAGTGTGTCTGTGAGTGTTCAGACACAAATATATATCTGTTTAAAAGAGACTGGTGTAGGCCAGATAACTAGAACTGTGGTTTTACAGTTCCACGGTTCAAATCTCTATATTATCCACTTTTTTGCCTTTTTCCATAAAAAAAAGCATTTTGAGTGTCTCGCTGACTGTTCAGACACAAATATATCTGTTTAAAAGATTCTGGTGTAGGCCAGAGAAATAGAACTGTGGTTTTCCTCTTCCACGGTTCAAATCTCCTTTTTATTACCCTTTTGCCATTGATAGTGCGAGTGTAAGCTATTTTACTTCATTTACAATGGGCAAGAATCGTGGCAAGGGACGTGGAACTGGACGTTCTGGTGATGGTGCGTGCAGAGGACGGGGCCGTGGCCAAGGTGAAAATGTGCCACAACCAACAGCCACATCTTCTCGCTCCCAGTTCTTGACCTAATTACTAGGGAAGCACACAACAGCACCACTGTTGCGAACTAATCAGTGTGAACAGGTTATTAATTGGATAGCAGATAATACTTCCAGTCACCTGGGCACCACCACCTCCGGTCTGTCTTCCACATGGTCAAGTGTTAGTAACTGTGAGTCTCGACTGCATACTCCTCCTCACCCTGATGCTCCTTCCTCCCACCATGCCGAGTGTCGTTAGACAGCAACTGATCCCACAGTTGGACACTCTGAAGAGCTGTTCACTGGTCCATTTCCATATTTGGGCCCCTCGCCTGCTCCGCTTGAAGTGGTGGAAGAGGAGATCCCATGTAGCGATGGCCAAATATTTGAACAGCCACGGCCAGAGGAAGGTGACGGTGGCAATTTGTCACAAGAGGTGAACGATGACGAGACACAATTGCCACGAAGTGAGGAGGAGTACCCTGGTGCGGAAGTGGAAGAGGAGGAGGAGGAGGTGGATGATCTAGTAACTGACCCAATGTGGCAGGAGGACACGCAGAGCGAGGCCAGCAGCACACAGGGGGAGGGAGGCAGAGTACCCCAACAGGCAGGAAAAAGCAGTGTGGTGGCCGCAGACAGAAGGCGGGCAACCGTTCCCTGTAACACCAACACGAGGGACGTTGCCAGTACAACCGGAGTCTGGAATTTTTTTAAAGACTCTGCTGATAACCCCAAAAAGGCCATTTGTACCACCTGCCAGGCCAGCATCAGCAGGTGTGACAAAACTACCAGCCTGACCACCACCAGCATGATCAGGCACATGTCAGCAAAGCACCCGACTTTGTGGGGCGAACCCCAGGGTCCACGACCAGTGTCAGCGGGTGTCACCACTGCTTCTTCCGCTGTTGTGCGTGTAAGAGAACCCCCTGTTGTGCGTGCAAGGCAATCCTCTGTCCATACTGCATGCAAAGATGCCACCTCCAATCAGTCTTCACTTGTTATGGCAGTTTCTCAAGAAACAGCATCAACGTCCACGTCCCACCGCAGCGTTCAATTGTCCATATCCCAGACCTTTGAACGAAAGCGCAAATTCGCAGCCAACGCCCCACAGGCCACAGTCCTAAATTCGCACATTTCACGACTGCTTGCGCTGGAAATGCTGCCTTTTAGGCTGGTGGAGACGGAATCCTTCCGCAACCTTATGGCGGTGGCCGTCCCTCGGTACTCGGTCCCCAGCCGACACTATTTTGCCCGGTGTGCCATCCCCGCACTACACAAGCACGTGTCCAAAAACATCTGCCGTGCCCTCAACAACGCAGTTACTGGGAGAGTCCACCTGACAACGGACATGTGGACAAGTGCTTGTGGCCAGGGACAGTACATCTCCCTGACGGCACACTGTGTAAACATAGTGGAAACCGGGACCCAGTCAGACCTTGGGACGGAACACATCCTCCCCACACCGAGGATTGCGGGCCCTATGTTAGTCAGAGTTGCCCTCACAGTGTACAGCTCCTGCACATCATCCTCCTCCTCATGTTCAGCCTCCATCTCAGATATCACCACATCAGTTACAAGCTGGAAGCACTGCAGTACTGCCTCAGCCAAGCGGCAACAGGCTGTGCTGAAACTCATAAGCTTAGGTGATAAACCTCACACTGCTTGTGAGTTGTGGACAGCTGTGAAAGAGCAGGAAGATCTGTGGCTGAGACCGCTAAACCTACATCCAGGCATGGTCGTGTGTGACAATGGCCGTAACATGGTGGCGGCTCTGAGGCGGGTGAGATCACACACGTACCATGCCTGGCTCATGTGCTTAAAGTCGTGGTACAGCGCTTTCTTAAATCATACCCCGAGTTGCCAAATCTTTTCATCAAAGTACGCCGCCTGTCAGCTCATTTTCAGAAGTCGGCTACAGCTTCCGCCGCCCTTGTTGTGTTGCAGCAGCATTTGCAGCTTCCGGCACACCGACTGGTGTGTGATGTCCCCACATGTTGGGACTCTACCCTCCACATGTTGCAAAGGATTTGTGAGCAGAAGAGAGCAGTTGTGGAGTACCAGCTGCAATAAGGCTGTCGATATTCAGGTCAAACTTCACACATAAGACCTCAGGAGTGGACCTGGATGTCTGACATATGTACCATCCTGATAAACTTTGAGGAGTACACCAAGATGGTGAGTGGCGATGACGCGATCATTAGCGTCAGCATCCCACTTGTCAGTCTTTTGCAACGCTCTCTGCAGAGAATTAAAGTGGATGCATTGCAGCCAGAGTATGATGAGATGGATCAAGAAGCCGTAGGGGGTGATTGCACACAGCCCAGCCTCATCTCATCCCAACGTGCATTGGGGGACAATGAGGGAGAGGAGGAGGAGGAGGAGGAAGAACAGGAGCTGGTATCATGCGCTGTAGACAGTAGTACCTGTACAACTGTCATACCGTCGGTTCAGCGTGGGTGGCCTGAGGACAGGGGGAGGAGGAGGAGGAGGAGGAGAGCATGGTCAGTTGTCATCTTGGTGAGGACATGGAAGTCTTGCCCGTTACCAATCTGGCACGCATGGCAGACTTTATGTTGCGCTGCCTTAACCGTGACTCTCCCGTTGTCAAAATGTTGGGTGACAGTCATTACTGGTTGGTGACACTTTTAGACCCCCGCTACAAGGAGAACTTTCACTCTCTTATTCCTGAGGTGGAGAGGTCTACAAAAATGGGGAAGTACCAGAAAGCCCTTGCTGCAGAACTGTTAAAAAAATTCCCATCTGAACACGCTAGCGGCAGAGATCACAGTTAGTTGCCCAACCAAGGCGTACAGGCGAGAGAGACGCAACTCCAATCCAGCAAAAGCAGGGGAACACTGTCAATGTTCTGGGACAGTTTTCTGGGACCCACCCATCTTACAAGCCCTGAGGCACGGGGTACTCTCACAAGGAGTGGAAAGTTTCAAAAGATGGTGAGGGAGTACCTTGCCGACCGTACCAGCGTCCTCCATGATTCCTCTGTGCCTTTTAATTTTTGGGTATCCAAGCTAGACACTTGGAATGTACTCGCTCTGTACGCCTTGGAGGTCCTGGCCTGCCCTGCCGCTAGTGTGTTATCGGAGCGTGTTTTTAGTGCTGCTGGGGGAATTATAACTGATAAGCGCACTCGCCTGTCAACTGACAATGCTGACAAGCTGACCCTTATCAAAATCAACAAGGGCTGGATTGGGCCAGAATTCTCATCACCACCAAATGACAGTAGAGTAACATAAAGTCAAAACCACTGTGTTATTTTGGGAGGTGTATTCCCATGCACCGCTTCACACCCACACATGGGTATACGCTTCCTCATTTCGGCTGTTTTTTGCTCTTATCCTCAGCCTCCACCACCACTATACCACCAGGGTGACCGTGGTCCATGTTGCCAGCATTGCAAGTTCCTCCGTCCTAATTTTTGTCAGCTTTTGCTTGGAAGGCATAGGCAAAGACTATGGGAGACTCACTCCCCAATAATGGGAATAATGTTTTTAATATGCTGTACTGCATGGCTCTTGTAAGGGGCATTGCAAGTTCCTCCGTCCTAATTTTTGGCAGCTTTTGCTTTGAAGGCATAGGCAAAGACTATGGGAGACCCACTCCCCAATAATGGGAATAATGTTTTTAATATGCTGTACTGCATGGCTCTTGTAAGGGGCATTGCAAGTTCCTCCGTCCTAATTTTTGGCAGCTTTTGCTTGGAAGGCATAGGCAAAGACTATGGGAGACCCACTCCCCAATAATGGGAATAATGTTTTTAATATGCTGTACTGCATGGCTCTTGTAAGGGGCTTTAAAATCGTCTTGTTAAGCTACTGTGACCTCCACATCTCTTCCAAGAGTCATTGATATTGTCTTTTTATTCCACTGGGACCTCCACGTCTTTTCCAAGGGGCATTAAAACCATCTTGTTAAGCTACTGTGACCTCCACGTCTCTTCCAAGGGGCATTAAAGCCGTTTTGTTAAACCACTCTGAACTCCACGTCTCTTCCAATGGGCATTAAAACCGTCTTGTTAAACCACTCTGAACTCCACGTCTCTTCCAAGGGGCATTAAAACCGTCTTGTTAAGCTACTGTGAGCTCCACGTCTCTTCCAAGGGGCATTAAAACCGTCTTGTTAAACCACTCTGAACTCCACGTCTCTTCCAAGGGGCATTAAAACCGTCTTGTTAAACCACTCTGAACTCCACGTCTCTTCCAAGGGGCATTAAAACCATCTTGTTAAGCTACTGTGACCTCCACATCTCTTCCAAGGGACATTAAACCCGTCTTGTTAACCCACTCTGAACTCCACAGCTCTTCCAAGGGGCATTGAAATGTTGTTTTAATTACCTCTAACCTCCACGACTCTTCCAACGGGCATTGCATTTCCTCCTAATTTTAGTCAGCTTTTGATTTTCATTGCATAGGCGAACACTAAGGGAGACCCACTCCCAAATAATGGGTAGAAGGTTTTTAGTACGCTCTAATCCACGTCTGTTTCAAGGGGCATTGCAGTTCCTCATAATTTTTGGAAAGCCTTCCATTCACTGCTTAGGCCAACAGTGTACAGGAGACCCAGTTGCTATAAATGGATAAAACGGTTTAGTTAAGGCCCTCTGACCTCCATGTCACTTCAAAGGGGCATTGGAGTGCCTCAAAATTTTTGGTAGGCATTGCACTCACTGTATGCCCTATAACTGTGTAGCCAAACCGCTCCTTTTGGTACAGAAACATATCCTACAAGACATGTGTGTTTCATTGGCCTGATATTGATGTGAATGGTCCCTGTTCCTCCTGCTCCTTCTCCTTTGCCACCACCTCATCCATCATTCATCACCTGAAGCTTTGTTTTAATGGGAGTCATAGAACAGGGATAGTAGCAGGAAAACATCCAGCAATCCTCGGAGGAGGTAGGATATGCGCCAAAACGCTGACCACCTCAGGCTTAGCCGCTACTACATACATGCGCTTGCATTCCAAGGAACAGAAAGCTAAGGAGATGAATGGCCTCATGATTATGAATAATTTACTTGTTGTGTAGGAGGCCGACCACTGCTGCTGTCTACTTTCTGAACTTTGTGTTGAAGCCTGATTGACCCAGGACCCGCAATCCTCTATGTCTGGAGGACGTGTTGCATCCCAGTGTCCAACTGTGTCCCGGCTTCCACAATATTAACCCAGTGTGAAGGCGTCAGTGAGATGGACCATCCCTGGCCACATTCACTTGTCCACGTGTTTGTGGTTAGGCTGTTCTTCCAACTAAATGCACTGGGGAGGGCACAGGTAATGTTTTGGTATGCGCGCTTGTGTATAAGGTGCACCGGGACAAATAGGGGTGGCTGGGGATCGTTTATGGACACCCGGCCGCCCCCAGGCGGCTATGGACCGTGTGTGGGCACCCGGCCGCGGGGCGGCTGGGGACCGAGTATGGACACCCGGCCGCCCCATGTCGGCTGGGGACCAAGTGTGGACACCCGGCCGCCGGGCGGCTGGGGACTGAGTATGGAATGGATACCAGGCTGCCGACGCAGCCATGACGTGTTGACCAGATTCCGCCTCCATATGCCTAAAAGGCCCAATTTCAAGTGCAAGTAAGCAGTATGGTATTGCAGCCTGGGGGTGGGTGGGTGGCAGGCTGCATACTTGTGCTTGCAATGCAAGGAATGGGGGAGGTACAATTGAACACTGCCCTGGGACAAGGACTTGCACGGGGATAGTTGCAAGTCTGCATCTTCTGATGCGGCAAGGATCACTTCTGATGGGCACACTTTTAGGCAGTGACCTGGGTGTCAGTGATGCTTCCAGGGGTCTTCCCCATGCTGTTCCCATGTCTTTTCAGCACTGTATGCATGTGTCACACAGCACATGGCCAGATAAGGTTGTAAAATGTTAAAATGACATTTCCCGGTGAATGCATTTGTCACGGTTGAAAGCAATACAAAAGTGCAAAAACGCATAAAATTTGCTACTTGTGAACATAGCCCAAGGTGTGGAGGAGTATTTTTGTTTTTGGCTATTTATTTTACCTTATACACAAGTCTTTACCCTGGAAAGGATGTTCCTTAACATATTTCACAGGAAAGCAGTTTCAGTTTTGTTTTTGAACATTTTATTGTGAGCCCGTAAAAGTGGCTTAATACCTCTGACCACGTTGTTGACAGCAGTGACTTGGGGGTCAGAAATGCTTCCTGGGGCGATCCCCATGCTGTCCCCATGTCATTTGAGCACTGTCACTATCGTTTTGGGCACTTTTTAGGCTTTTTACAGACTGCCGTGGGTGCTGCCGCAAAAATGCTCGGCTCTCCTATAGACTAACATTGGGCTCGTTGCTCGGGTCGAGCACCCGAGTATCACGGTGAGCTCATCCTGAGCTTCGAGCACCTGAGCATTTTAGTGCTCGCTCAACACTACTCATCACCAATCCTGGTATGCATGGCACCCCTCATCCCCAATCCTGGTATGCGTGGCTCCCTCATCCACAATCCTGGTATGCATGGCACCCCTCATCCCCAATCCTGGTATGCATGACACCCCTTATCCCCAATCCTGATATGCATGGCACCCCTCATCCCCAATCTTGGTATGCATGGCTCCCTCACCCCCATCCTGGTATGCATGA
This sequence comes from Phyllobates terribilis, assembly GCF_046119375.1. Lineage (NCBI taxonomy): Eukaryota > Metazoa > Chordata > Amphibia > Anura > Dendrobatidae > Phyllobates > Phyllobates terribilis. Next base: position 756,048,182 of record NW_027362761.1, on the reverse strand, counting down.
CTCCCTCATCCCCAATCCTGGTATACATGGTACCCCTCATCCCTATTCTGGCATACATGGTACCCCTCATCACTATCCTGGTATGCATGGTATCCCTCATCCTTATTCTGGTATGTATGGTACCCCTCATCCTGGTATTCATGGCACCCCTCATCCCAATTCTGGTATGTATGGCCTCCTCATCCCAGAAACCTGGTATGCATGGCACCCAATCCCTCATCCTGATATGCATGGCACCCAATCCCTCATCCTAGTATGCATGGCACCCCTCATCCCTATTCTGGTATGCATGATACCCTATCCCTCATCCTGGTATGCATGGTACCCCGCATTCCTATCCTGGTATGTATGGTACCCCTCATCCCTATTCTGGTATGCATGGCACCCCTCACCACCCAATCCTGGTATGCATGGGCCCCTCACCACCCAATCCTGGTATGCATGGTCCCCTCACCCCCCCAATCCTGGTATGTGTGGTACCCCTCACCCCCCAATCCTGGTATGCATGGTCCCCTCAACCTGCCATCCTGGTATGCATGGTCCCCTCACCCCCCAATCCTGGTATGCATGATCCCCTCACCCCCCAATCCAGGTATGTGTGGTACCCCTCATCCTGGTATGCATGATCCCCTCACCCCACAATCCTGGTATGCATGGTCCCCTCACCCCCCAATCCTGGTATGTGTGGCCCCCTCATCCCTTTCACACTGTACACACATCCAAAAAAATAAACAGTTATACTCACCTTTCTTCTCTGTGCTCCAGCGCTGCTGTGTCCTGTTCTGCCGGAGGCCGGGGGAGGAGTGCGGCGCCGGAGCACTGCGCTGGATAGCGCTATGCACATGCTTTGATCCGACGCCTCACTCCTGCCCCGGTCTCCGGCGAAGAGAGGCGCCGCGGCAACACTCCGCCCTGTCCGTTAAGTATGTAAGTATGGCGCCAGAGATAGCGGTATGCGTTCAGTGTCTACGCATACAGCGATCTCCGGCGCCAAACACACTCCTCTTACCTGTAAAGGCTGGATGTCTGCTTCTGTCTGGAGACAGACTGCTCTAAAGAGAGCCAAACATGCAGCGAGGGGACCCGGAAATACTCGCCGAGCGCCGAGCTCGTCGAGCACAGTCATGCTCGGGCGAGTGCTGAGCAGTGGTGAGCACATTCGCTCATCACTAATTGTGAACAGTTAAGCAAGTTGAAGATGAAATGGTCTCTAAAAGGACGAAAGTTAAAGATAATACATTTCCTTTGTATTTTAGGCTATATACAGTACATATATATATATATATATATATATATATACACTGCTCAAAAAATAAAGGGAACACTCAAATAACACATCCTAGATCTGAATGAATGAAATATTCTCATTGAATAATTTGTTCTGTACAAAGTTGAATGTGCTGAAAACAAAATCACACAAAAATCATCAATGGAAATCAAATTTATTAACCAATCTGAGGTTAACGGTACCGTAACTTTAAGATACCCGGGTATCCTTATAATAGGGGTATAAGAGCAATTGGTATAGATTCATGCATTGTTATTGTTAATAGTGGTAGGATTGTACCCAGTGTGCTATCTCAGGGGGTCCCTATAGACCGCCCTCACTAGACTGACACTGTGTTTAGGTAAAATTGTTCCAGATCTTTAGAATAATTCACATAAGCTGGAAACCTTGAGATTGGCACATTGATTTCAGCTTTTGCTGACTGTGTGTATTTAGTAGGGACAGTGTCCCAGGTAGAACCTGAGACTGATTCACGCAATACTGAATTTTAGTCTAATCCCTGTTTTAGTAAAGAAAGTGTTGTTTATTTCTGTCTCAGTTTGTGACTCACTGGATCTCTCTCGGACCTCCGGTCATTACACTTTGATGACTGCTTTGCACACTCTTGGCATTCTCTTGATGAGCTTCAAGAGGTAGTCACCGGAAATGGTCTTCCAACAATCTTGAAGGAGTTCCCAGAGATGCTTAGCACTTGTTGGCCCTTTTGCCTTCACTCTGCGATCCAGCTCACCCCAAACCATCTCGATTGGGTTCAGGTCTGGTGACTGTGGAGGCCAGGTCACCTGGCGTAGCACCCCATCACTCTCCTCCTTGGTCAAATAGCCCTTACACAGCCTGGAGGTGTGTTTGGGGTCATTGTCCTGTTGAAAAATAAATGATGGTCCAACTAAAAGCAAACCGGATGGAATAGCATGCCACTGCAAGATGCTGTGGTAGCCATGCTGGTTCAGTATGCCTTCAATTTTGAATAAATCCCCAACAGTGTCACCAGCAAAGCACCCCCACACCATCACACCTCCTCCTCCATGCTTCACGGTGGGAACCAGGCATGTAGAGTCCATCCGTTCACCTTTTCTGCGTCGCACAAAGACACGGTGGTTGGAACCAAAGATCTCCAATTTGGACTCATCAGACCAAAGCACAGATTTCCACTGGTCTAATGTCCATTCCTTGTGTTCTTTAGCCCAAACAAGTCTCTTCTGCTTGTTGCCTGTCCTTAGCAGTGGTTTCTAGTGTTGAGCAAGCATGCTCGACACTGCTCGGTACTCATCCGAGCATCACGCTACTCGGGATGTTCAGCGAGCACCGAGCATTTCCGGGTTACTCGGGCGGGTGCTCGGGTCTCCGCCCTGTATGTTAGGTGCTCTTTACAGAGCCAATGAACATGCAGGGATTGCCAGCAAGTCACTGTAATGCCGCAGCCATGTTGCTTGTGGGCATTACAGTGATTGGCTGGCCGCACAGCGTCACCTCGAGTATTTAAAACCGGGCGCCGCCATCTTGGACACAGTCGCTCCGGATTAGACAGTGTAGGGACAGCGCTGCTGAGCTAGGGAGAGATTTTTCCTGCAAAATAGTTAGTGTAGGGTCTGTAAAGGCTGCCAGAGCAAACAAACAGTCCTTCTCAGGACTAATATCCATTCCAGATATCAGGCATGCAGGCAGGCTGTATAGGAGACGCAGTGGTTATACCAGCAAACGCTGCATTACAGTCCTGTGTGCTCCAGTTTCAGAAATTGCTGGACTTAGCTCCAGGTCTCGGGGGCCAGTAAAAATCCTTTTTTTTCATCTAAATCCTCTTTTTTCCCTCCTTCACACTGTTATTAACCTATTGGTGTATGTAAAAAAAAACAGTTTGAGTGTGTCGCTCACTGTTCAGCCGCAAATCTATATATTTAAAAAAGTCTGGTATACACCAGTAAATTATAACTGTGGTTTTGCTGTTCCACGGTAAAAAATCTCTATTATCCTGCTTTTCGCATTTTTTGCAGTCAAAAAAAAACAGTAGTGTCTCCTGACTGTTGTGACACAAAAATATATCTGTTGAAAATAGTCTGGTGTAGGCCCGACAAATCTCAGTGTGGTTTTGCAGTTACACGGGTCAAATCGCTGTAGTATCTAGTTTTGGGCCTTTTGTATCTAAAAAAAACCAGTTTGAGTGTGTCGCTCACTGTTCAGCCGCAAATCTATATTTTTAAAAAAGTCTGGTATACACCAGTAAATTAAACTGTGGTTTTGCTGTTCCATGGTAAAAAATCTCTATTATCCTGCTTTTCGCATTTTTTGCAGTCAAAAAAAACCAGTAGTGTCTCCTGACTGTTGTGACACAAAAATATATCTGTTGAAAATAGTCTGGTGTAGGCCCGACAAATCTCAGTGTGGTTTTGCAGTTACACAGGTCAAATCGCTGTAGTATCTAGTTTTGGGCCTTTTGTATCTAAAAAAAAAACAGTTTGAGTGTGTCGCTCACTGTTCAGCCGCAAATCTATATATTTAAAAAAGTCTGGTATACACCAGTAAATTAAAACTGTGGTTTTGCTGTTCCATGGTAAAAAATCTCTATCATTTTTTGCCTTAAAAAAACCCAGTAGTGTCTCCTGACTGTTGTGACACAAAAATATATCTGTTGAAAATAGTCTGGTGTAGGCCCGACAAAACCCAGTGTGGTTTTGCAGTTCCACGGGTCAAATTTCTGTAGTATCCAGTTTTGGGCGTTTTGTATCTAAAAAAAACAGTTTGAGTGTGTGGCTCACTGTTCAGCCGCAAATCTATATATTTAACCACTTCGCACCAGAGCCTGTTTTTGACTTCGTGACCGGGCCAATTTTTTCAATTCTGACCACTGTCATTTTTATGAAGTAATTACTCTGGAACGCTTCAACGTATTCCCCTGATTCTGAGACTGTTTTTCATGACATGTTGTACTTCATGATAGTGGTAAAATTTCTTCGATATACCTTGCGTTTATTTGTGAAAAAATCAGAAATTTGGTGAAAATTTTGAAAATTTTGCAATTTTCAAACTTTGAATTTTCATGCCCTTAAATCAGAGAGATATGTCACACAAAATAGTTAATAAATAACATTTCCCACATGTCTACTTTACATCAGCACAATTTTGGAATCAAAATTTTTTTTTGTTAGGGAGCTATAAGGGTTAAAAGTTGACCAGCGATTTCTCATTTTTCCAACAAAATTTACAAAAACATTTTTTTAGGGACCACATCATATTTGAAGTCACTTTGAGGGGTCTTTATGACAGAAAATACCCAAAAGTGACACCATTCTAAAAACTGCACCCCTCAAGGTGCTCAAAACCACATTCAAGAACTTTATTAACCCTTCAGGTGCTTCACAGGAATTTTTGGAATGTGGAAGAAAAAAATTAACATTTAACTTTTTTCACAAAAATGTTACTTTAGACCCAATTTTTTTTATTTTCGCAGGGGTAACAGGAAAAAATGGACCCCAAATTGTTTTGTGCAATTTCTCTTGAGCGTGCTGATACCCCATATGTGAGGGAAAACCACTGTTTGGGCGCACTGCAGGGTTCGAAAGGGAAGGAGCGCCATTAGACTTTTTGAATGTAAAATTTGTCTGAATAATTATCAGACGCCATGTTGCGTTTGGAGAGCTCCTGATGTGCCTAAACAGTGGAAACCCCCCACAAGTGACACCATTTTGGAAACTAGACCCCTCAGGGAACTTATCTAGATGTGTGGTGAGCACCTTGAACCCCAAGGTGCTTCATAGAAGTTTATAATATTGAGCTGTAAAAATAAAATTTTCACATTTTTCCCACACAAACGTTTTTCATTCCTTAATTTTGCATTATCATAAGGGTAATAGGAAAAATTGCACCATGAAATTTGTTGTGCAATTTCTCCTGAACACGCTGTTACCCCATATGTGGAGGCAAACCACTGTTTGGGCTCACGGTAGGGTTTGAAAGGGAAGGAGCGCCATTTGACTTTTTGAATGAAAAATTTGTTTGAATAATTAGCAGACACCATGTTGCATTTGGGGAGCCCCTGATGTGCCTAAACAGTGGAAACCCCCCACAAGTGCCACCATTTTGGAAACTAGACCCCTTAGGGAACTTATCTAGATGTGTGGTGAGCACCTTGCACTCCCAGCTGCTTCACAGAAGTTTATAATATTGAGCCATAAAAATAAAATTTTCACATTTTTCCCACAAAAAATGTTTTTCATTCCCTAATTTTGTATTATCATAAGGGTAACAGGATAAATTGCACCATGAAATTTGTTGTGCAATTTCTCCTGAGTACGCCGATACCCCATATGTGGGGGAAAACCACTGCTTTGGTGTACGGCAGGGTTCGGAAGAGAAAGGAGCGCTATGTTGGCTGGGATAGGCAGCAGACACCATGTCACATTTGAAGAGTCGCTGACATGCCGAAACAGCAGAAACCCCCACAAGTGACCCCATTTTGTAAACTACACCTCTCAAGGAATTCATCTAGGGAAGTAGTGAGTATTTTTTAATTTTTAAATTTATACCATTGGGCAGTGCTAAAAAGCATAATTATATTTTTACCACAAAAAAATGTTTTACCCTCAGATTTTACATTTTCACACAGGGCAATGGGTAAAAATGGTGCCAAAATGTGTCACACAATTTCTTCTAAAATTGGCAATACCCCATATGTGGCTGTATCGTACCGCTCAGCCATACGGCGAGATCTGGGGGGGACGGAGTGCTATTTGACAATTGGAGAACAAATTATTGTAGAGTAGGCATTTGGATTTGGGAGCACAACATTTTCTGAATTTCTTTTGGGGGGCAAGGGCCATTTCGCTTTTCCAGAGCCTTTCTGCTACCAGTAACTTGGAAGTCTCTTATATTTTTAACAGATGACGGACCTGAGTGGGGACTAGCTTTTTTTGAGGACTGAGTTGAAGCTTTTATTGGGAACATTTTACGTAACATTTATCCGGCGCTCTAGGCTGAGCACTTACATCGGGGTTTCCATCTAAATTTCCAAGTGATGTAATTCAGATGAAACCCCTGCCGGATCCATTTACTGTAATGAGGCAGCAGCAGAGTTACTCTGGACTCCGTCTGGCCTCTGTTTAGCGGTGTCCTTTTTTTCAGAAGTGCACAAAACTGTGGCCAACCGCACTTTTATGCACGCCTAAAACAAATGACACCGTGGGATCACAGGCCAGACGGCATCCACAGTGGCCTATATCTGCCTCATTACAGGGAATCTTCCGTCATGGGTAGTGTTGAGCATTCCGATACTGAAATATCGGGTATCGGCCGATATTCGCGGTATCGGAATTCCGATACTTGATTCCGATACTTTTGCAATATCGTATACCGGAATCGGAAGTTCCCATAATGCAATGAGACATTTTCATTTTATTCAGCCAATGAGGATCCTAAGAAGTGTGGGCACATCCTGTTAGGCATGTAGGCATCTTAACTAATGGCATGGCTGTGATTGGCTGCTGAAATGATGTCATGATGCACTATAAAAGCCACCGCCGCCATTTTGAGCTCACTCTGCTGTGAATTCAGTTAGGGATAGGACGCTGTTGTTCTGAGGGACAGTTTTAGCTACCTATTTGCTCTATACTGCTTTACCCAAGCTACTTTCTAAATCACTGTGCCTTGCAGTGCTAGTGCACAGTTCCCTGTGCTGTTCACCGCTGTCTGCAAGGTCTGTGTGTGTGAGTGCAGCTCACCCTGTAGTGTGTGCTTCAGCCAAGTCTGGTTGTAGTGCACTCAGTGTGTGTCACTGCCTCATACATTGTCCTTTTTTGCCAATTCATAATTTTTCCTGATATCTCCTATTAGTGTGGTGGTTCCATCTGTATTCAGCTAAATTGGTTACAAACACACTATATAGGAGTAGATAGAGACATTTTTTTCCGTCTTGCAGCACTAGTGCACAGTGCTCTGCATCTGTACTGTTCACCGCTGTCTGCAAGGTCTGGTGTGTGAGTGCAGCTCACCCTGTAGTGTGTGCTTCAACCCCGTCTGGTTGTAGTGCACTCAGTGTGTGTCACTGCCTCATACATTGTCCTTTTTTGCCAATTCATAATTTTTCCTGATATCTCCTATTAGTGTGGTGGTTCCATCCGTATTCAGCTAAATTGGTTCCAAACACACTATATAGGAGTAGATAGAGAAATTTTTTTAGTCTTGCAGCGCTAGTGCACAGTGCTCTGCATCTGTACTGTTCACCGCTGTCTGCAAGGTCTGGTGTGTGAGTGCAGCTCACCCTGTAGTGTGTGCTTCAACCCCGTCTGGTTGTAGTGCACTCAGTGTGTGTCACTGCCTCATACATTGTCGTTTTTTGCCAATTCATAATTTTTCCTGATATCTCCTATTAGTGTGGTAGTTCCATCTGTATTCAGCTAAATTGGTTCCAAACACACTATATAGGAGTAGATAGAGAAATTTTTTTCCGTCTTGCAGCGCTAGTGCACAGTGCTCTGCATCTGTACTGTTCACCGCTGTCTGCAAGGTCTGGTGTGTGAGTGCAGCTCACCCTGTAGTGTGTGCTTCAACCCCCTCTGGTTGTAGTGCACTCAGTGTGTGTCACTGCCTCATACATTGTCCTTTTTTGCCAATTCATAATTTTTCCTGATATCTCCTATTAGTGTGGTGGTTCCATCCGTATTCAGCTAAATTGGTTCCAAACACACTATATAGGAGTAGATAGAGAAATTTTTTTGGTCTTGCAGCGCTAGTGCACAGTGCTCTGCATCTGTACTGTTCACCGCTGTCTGCAAGGTCTGGTGTGTGAGTGCAGCTCACCCTGTAGTGTGTGCTTCAACCCCGTCTGGTTGTAGTGCACTCAGTGTGTGTCACTGCCTCATACATTGTCCTTTATTGCCAATTCATAATTTTTCCTGATATCTCCTATTAGTGTGGTGGTTCCATCCGTATTCAGCTAAATTGATTCCAAACACACTATATAGGAGAAGATAGAGGAGCCTTTCTGCAGCCTTGGGCCCTGCAGCCCCAGCCAGATTAGTATTAGCCTATTTTTTGCAGCCTCATCTATTGCATTGTAGGTTACCTTCCTACATTGTAATAGCTACAAAAAGTTTGTGATACTATCGTTATTACATCTTTAGGCACATCCAGTGTCTTTTTGTGACAAAAAAAAACCTAAATAAAGTTCACCAAACACTCCACTTTACAGTTGTGTAGGCCACATTAGCTCATATTAAAGTCTAGTCCACACTTTATAAAATTAGTGTTTCTTATACCTGTTAGCAGCTGTTCAGGAATAAGCACACTAAGTCCTTAGTACTTTTCTGCCTATCTTTATCAGTCTACCAAGATGAAGAAGGCAGGGAGTAAGGCATGTGGTCGTGGGCGTGGGCGTGGGCGTGGGCGTGGAGTTTCTGCAGGGAGAGGACGTGAGGATTCTGTGCCTGCAGGGAGAGGACGTGGGGATTCTGTGCCTGCTGCGGGCACCAGTGACTCAGCATCCCCCAGTTTTACCAGGGAACAGTCCTTTATGCGCAGCTTTGTAGGAGCTAGCCGTACCCCACTGCTGCGCGAGGACCAAATTGAAGCCGTTGTCGGATGGATGGCAGCTAACGCATCGACTTCAATTAGTTCCAGATCCTCTCAGGTCCTGAGCACTGAAGAGCACCCATCTGTCTCTTCACCACCTGCCAAATTGCCCAGGCAGTCAGAGAGCCCTGGACAGGAGCCATCTCTACTTCTGTTCTCTGAATCTCTTGGCTTGGAAAGAGGGGGCCAGCCAAGCAGAATTCGAGAATTTGAAGAAGAGGTAGTATGCAGTGATGCGCAACCGTTTTGTCTCTCTGAATCTGAAGAGGCGGGTGGGCCAGTGCCTATGGTCAGCAGCACACCTCAGTACGCATCTGATGATGAGACTCAGGTGCCACTTTCTGGTGCATACTGTGCTGTCGAGACTACCCAGGAGAAGCAGTTGTTTGAAGAGGGTGGTGTAGATGATGAGGTCCTTGACCCATCATGGCGTGAGGGACAGGAAGGTGGTGGGAGCAGCTCTGAGGAAGAGATTCCCCGAACGGCCCAAAAAGGAGGGAGAGGGAGGGGGCAGACTTGGTTGCCTGTAGCCTCCACTTCGGCACCCATTAGGAGCATGGCTCTTCCAAAATCCAAAGCGGGCGCTCCCAAGACTTGCAGTGCCTGGTCCTTTTTTGACACAGTTGCAGATGACATTTGCTTTGTCAAATGCAAGCTGTGTAATCAGAAGGTGAAAAGAGGGAAAAGTGTCAGCAACCTCAATACCACAAATATGTGGAAACATGTGCGGACCAAGCACGTGGTGGAGTTACACAAACACACTGAAGACCTAGGCCAACCTACAGCGCCACCTACCACCTCTTCAGCTCGTGTTGTAGCCTCTTCCTCCAGCTCACACACAGCTGGTTCGGCTTCCTCACAGGATCGCCATGGAAGAATCTCTGGCACTGTTGTACAGAGACACAGTGTAATTCCACCCACAGCACCACTTTCCCAGTCATCCTCACACTCCCAGGCCAGTCTACAGCCATCGTTAGCACAGGCATGGGAGAAAAGGCGCCCATACTCGGCAAACCACCCCCGAGCACAGGCTCTGAATGCTGGCATTGCTAAACTACTGGCCCTTGAAATGCTATCATTCAGGCTGGTGGAGACTGACACATTCCGTAACTTTATGGCATTGGCAGTCCCACAATACAACGTGCCCAGACGCTTTTATTTCAGCAGGCAAGCCGTCCCTGCCCTGCAACATCATGTGGAGGGAAAAATTAAACATGCGCTACAAAACGCCGTCAGTAGCAAGGTCCACCTGACCACTGATGCGTGGACCAGTAAGCATGGACAGGGACGATACCTTTCCCTCACTGCCCATTGGGTAAATGTTGTGGAGCCGGGTACAGATCTTGAGAGTGGCGCTGTACGTGTTCTGCCAACTCCAAGGATTGCAGGAATCCAGTCTGTACACATTGACTCCTCCTCATACTCCAGTTCCTCTGAATCAGCGCTGCAGGAGCCGTCACGGTCTACCTCCACATCGACCCGTGAACGGTTACCTGTTATGATGACCGATATGAGCACAGCCGTGGCCAAACGTCAACAGGCCGTATTAAAATTAATTTCTTTGGGGAATCGAAGCCACACAGCGCAGGAGCTCTGGAATGCCATCAAGCAGCAGAGTGACGTGTGGTTTGTGCCAGCGAATCTCCAGCCAGGCATGGTAGTGTGTGACAATGGCCGAAATCTGGTGGCAGCTCTGGGCCTAGGCAACCTCACTCACATCCCATGTCTGGCACATGTGCTCAACTTGGTCGTGCAGAGTTTTTTGAGGGACTATCCGGATCTTGATGCACTGCTTCACAAGGTCCGCATAGAGTGCGCTCACTTGCGGCGTTCCAGCAATGCAAGATCACGCATTGCAGCTCTGCAGCGCCGATTATGTCTTCCGGAACATCGCATCATATGTGACCTACCCACCAGGTGGAATTCAACGTTACATATGTTGGAGAGGTTGTGTGAGCAGCAGGCAGCAGTAATGGAGTACCAGCTGCAGCAGGCGCAAACAAGTCGCAGTGCGCGCCGTTCACACTTCACCACCACTGAGTGGGCCTCTATGAAGGACATTTGCCACGTTTTGCGTGCCTTCGATTATTCCACGCGGATGGCGAGTGCAGATGATGCACTAGTCAGCATGACTATCCCCCTTATCGGCCTGCTTGAAAAAACACTGCAAGCACTAAGGGACGAGGTTTTGGAAGAGGTGGAGGATGAGGAGTCACAAATGCCATCTGCTTCTCTACAGTCTGCGCAACGTGGTTCCTCACAAAGGCCTAGGCAGGGGACACTTTGTGAGGAGGATGAGGAGGAGTCAATGGATGAGGAAGACATCTGTCCAGAGGAGGGAGGTACACAATGCTCTAGCAGTCAGTATCTAGAGCGAGGGTGGGGTGATGCAGAGCAGGCAGAGATCACGCCTCAAGCAGGGGACAGCGTTTCTTGGCCAGTTGGCAGTCTGCAGCACATGGTTGATTTCATGCTGCAGTGCCTGAGAAACGACCGCCGCATCGCCCACATTCTCAACACGGCTGATTATTGGGTGTCCACCCTCCTAGATCCTCGCTACCGGGACAACTTACAAAGCCTCATAACACCGTTGAACCGGGAGCGTAAAATGCGGGAGTACCAAGACGCACTGGTGCATTCCATCATGTTCTCCATTCCAACCGAGAGCAGTGCTGCTAGTGCTTTACAAAACAGCTCAGTGCGTCGAGGCAGTGGAGGAAGCTCTGCACAAAGAGGGAGCAGAAGCAGCGCCTCAGCACAAGGCAAGACCAGTATGGCCGAAATGTGGCAAAGTTTTGTGTCCCCGCCGCCACAAATGTCTACACCATCACAGACGGCTCCAGTCAGCAGGAGGCAACGTTTCCGTCAGATGGTGACAGACTACATGTCTTGCCCTCTTAGTGTACTCCCAGACGGCTCTTCTCCCTTCAAGTTTTGGGTCTGTAAGCTGGATACATGGCCAGAGCTTAGTCAGTATGCACTGGAGGTGCTAGCTTGCCCTGCTGCTAGTGTATTATCGGAACGCGTCTTTAGTGCCGCAGGTGGTGTACTAACAGACCGTCGCATGCGACTATCCTCCGATAACGTTGACCGGCTTACTTTTCTCAAAATGAACAAGGCCTGGATCTCTCATGAATTTGCCAGTCCTCTTCCAGAATAAATAATTGGTTGGCAACAGTATCCAGGTCTCCTGTTCTGTTCATGTTTCTACCACCTGAACTGTAATCCCTGAGCTCCAACACCGCCAGTTGGCGCTCGGAAGTGCCGTCTGCACAGTCAACACTTGCTGCCGTGTTATTGGGGTTCAGTAACGTCAGCTGTTCCCCTGCTGTGCGGACGGCAATTTCTCCTGCTCTGTCCACATCCACTGTACTACTGATTTAAAACCTCCTCCAAATACACCTCTGGCTCCTCTGTTTTCAGTATTATCCCTGAGCTCCAACACCGCCAGTTGGCGCTCGGAAGTGCCGTCTGCACAGTCAACACTTGCTACCATGTTATTGGGGTTCAGTAACGTCAGCTGTTCCCCTGCTGTGCGGATGGCAATTTCTCCTGCTCTGTCCACATTCTCACTACTACAGATTTTAAAGTTGCTCCAATTAGACCTCTGGCTCCTCTGTTTTCAGTATTATCCCTGAGCTCCAACACCGCCAGTTGGCGCTCGGAAGTGCCGTCTGCACAGTCAACACTTGCTGCCGTGTTATTGGGGTTCAGTAACGTCAGCTGTTCCCCTGCTGTGCGGACGGCAATTTCTCCTGCTCTGTCCACATCCACTGTACTACTGATTTAAAACCTCCTCCAAATACACCTCTGGCTCCTCTGTTTTCAGTATTATCCCTGAGCTCCAACACCGCCAGTTGGCGCTCGGAAGTGCCGTCTGCACAGTCAACACTTGCTACCATGTTATTGGGGTTCAGTAACGTCAGCTGTTCCCCTGCTGTGCGGACGGCAATTTCTCCTGCTCTGTCCACATTCTCACTACTACAGATTTTAAAGTTGCTCCAATTACACCTCTGGCTCCTCTGTTTTCAGTATTATCCCTGAGCTCCAACACCGCCAGTTGGCGCACGGAAGTGCCATCTGCACAGTCAACACTTGCTGCCGTGTTATTGGGGTTCAGTAACGTCAGCTGTTCCCCTGCTGTGCGGACGGCAATTTCTCCTGCTTTGTCCACATCCACTGTACTACACATTTTAAAGTTGCTCCAATTACACCTCTGGCTCCTCTGTTTTCATTCTTATCCCTGGGCTCCAACACCGCCAGTTGGCGCTCGGAAGTGCCGTCTGCACAGTCAACACTTGCTGCGGTGTTATTGGGGTTCGGTAACGTCAGCTGTTCCCCTGCTGTGTTCACGGCAATTTCTCCTGCTCTGTCCATATTCACTGTGCTACTTATTTAAAACTTGCTCCAATTACACCTCTGGCTCCTCTCTATTTTTATTCTTATCCCTGGGCTCCAGCACCGCCAGTTGGCGCTCGGAAGTGCTGTCTGCACAGTCAACACTTGCTGCCGTGTTATTGGGGTTCGGTAACGTCAGCTGTTCCCCTGCTTTGTTCACGGCAATTTCTCCTGCTCTGTCCATATTCACTGTGCTACTTATTTAAAACTTGCTCCAATTACACCTCTGGCTCCTCTCTATTTTTATTCTTATCCCTGGGCTCCAGCACCGCCAGTTGGCGCTCGGAAGTGCTGTCTGCACAGTCAACACTTGCTGCCGTGTTATTGGGGTTCGGTAACGTCAGCTGTTCCCCTGCTGTACGGACGGAAATTTCTCCTGCTTTGTCCACATCCACTGTACTACACATTTTAAAGTTGCTCCAATTACACCTCTGGCTCCTCTGTTTTCATTCTTATCCCTGGGCTCCAGCACCGCCAGTTGGCGCTCGGAAGTGCCGTCTGCACAGTCAACACTTGCTACCATGTTATTGGGGTTCAGTAACGTCAGCTGTTCCCCTGCTGTGCGGACGGCAATTTCTTCTGCTCTGTCCACATTCTCACTACTACAGATTTTAAAGTTGCTCCAATTACACCTCTGGCTCCTCTGTTTTCAGTATTATCCCTGAGCTCCAACACCGCCAGTTGGCGCTCGGAAGTGCCGTCTGCACAGTCAACACTTGCTGCCGTGTTATTGGGGTTCAGTAACGTCAGCTGTTCCCCTGCTGTGCGGACGGCAATTTCTCCTGCTCTGTCCACATCCACTGTACTACTGATTTAAAACCTCCTCCAAATACACCTCTGGCTCCTCTGTTTTCAGTATTATCCCTGAGCTCCAACACCGCCAGTTGGCGCTCGGAAGTGCCGTCTGCACAGTCAACACTTGCTACCATGTTATTGGGGTTCAGTAACGTCAGCTGTTCCCCTGCTGTGCGGACGGCAATTTCTCCTGCTCTGTCCACATTCTCACTACTACAGATTTTAAAGTTGCTCCAATTACACCTCTGGCTCCTCTGTTTTCAGTATTATCCCTGAGCTCCAGCACCGCCAGTTGGCGCTCGGAAGTGCCGTCTGCACAGTCAACACTTGCTGCGGTGTTATTGGGGTTCGGTAACGTCAGCTGTTCCCCTGCTGTGTTCACGGCAATTTCTCCTGCTCTGTCCATATTCACTGTGCTACTTATTTAAAACTTGCTCCAATTACACCTCTGGCTCCTCCGTTTTTAGTATTTACCCTGGGCTCCAATACCGCTAGTTGCTGCTCAGAAGTGCCGTCTGCACAGTCAACGCTTGCTCCAGTGTTATTGGGGTTCAGTAACGTCAGCTGATCCCCAGCTGTGTGTCCGGCAAATTCTCCTGCTTTGTCCACATCCACTGTACTACGGATTTAAAACCTCCTCCAAATACACCTCTGGCTCCTCTGTTTTTAGTATTTACCCTGGGCTCCAGCACCGCCAGCTGGTTCTCGGCAGTTCCATTGGCTCTTGTACCTTCTGCTACCCATCCGGGTTCCAGTACCGTCAGCTGGTCCTCGGTAGTTCTATTTGCTCTTGTATCTTCTGCTACCCATCCGGGTTCCAGTACCGTCAGCTGGTTCTCGGCAGTGCCTTTGGATTAGGTGCCTCCTTCTCGGTATCCAAGTTCCACCAACGTCTGCTGGTCCTTGGTAGTGCTTTCTGGCACAGGTACCTCCTGCTTAGTAACCGAGTTCCAGTAACATCAGCTGGTCCTCGGTAGTTCCATTGGCTCTTGTACCTTCTGCTACCCATCCGGGTTCCAGTACCGTCAGCTGGTCCTCGGTAGTTCCATTTGCTCTTGTATCTTCTGCTACCCATCCGGGTTCCAGTACCGTCAGCTGGTTCTCGGCAGTGTCTTTGGCACGGGTACTCCCTCCTGCCCAGCCTGGTTCCAGCACGCCAGCTGTTTCCGGGTAGTGTCAACGTCACTTTGCCTCCAATGCGTTGTCCTGTCATGTTGCGGTCGGGTTAGCCGACTCTATGGTGCCTGCAGTTTAGGTGACTCCTATGTGGGCTGCGGGATCTGGCAATGAAGGCTGGTTCCATAGTGCCAATAGGACAAGCACCCCCTGTAGGACTGTGGGTTTTGGTAACTGCGGCCGGCTCGCGGCCTTGAACTTTTTTTTTGCATGGGTACCTTCTGCTACCCATCCGGGTTCCAGTACCGTCAGCTGGTTCTCGGCAGTGCCTTTGGATTAGGTGCCTCCTTCTCGGTATCCAAGTTCCACCAACGTCTGCTGGTCCTTGGTAGTGCTTTCTGGCACAGGTACCTCCTGCTTAGTAACCGAGTTCCAGTAACATCAGCTGGTCCTCGGTAGTTCCATTGGCTCTTGTACCTTCTGCTACCCATCCGGGTTCCAGTACCGTCAGCTGGTCCTCGGTAGTTCCACAGCTTTCTTGTACCTTCTGCTACATTTCCAAGTTCAAGCTTTTTGAAATGGTTCTTGGTAATCACTCTGGATCTCCCTGACGAGGACCCTGTAGACGAGGACCCTGAAGACCAACCCTAAGAAGACGAGGACCCCGAAGACAATGACCCTGAAGACGAGGACCCTGAAGACCACCCCGAAGAAGACGAGGACCCTGAAGACCACCCCGAAGAAGACGAGGACCCTGAAGACCACCCCGAAGAAGACGAGGACCCCGAAGACGAGGACCCAGAAGACCAACCCGAAGAAGACGAGGACCCCGAAGACGAGGACCCCCGAAGACGACGACCCTGAAGACCACCCCGAAGAAGACCAAGAAGATGACCCTGAAGAAGTTGACCAAGAAGACAAAGAAGAGAAGACAAGCACCAAGATACAGAAGAACAAGAGACAGAAAACCAAGAAGCAGAAATACAAGAAGCTGCAGAACAAAAAGCGGAAGAACATTAAGCATAAGACTAAAAATCAGAGCAAAAGATAATATCTAAATTATAAGCAGAAGATGACTAAGCAGTGTATGGGGGTGAGTCCGTTCCTCCTCGTGGTGCCCCTGGAAAAGACCTGCTGCTGCAGGCCAAACTGAACGCGGACAAATCCTGTTGTAAATCTTTTGTGACGGGCAGAACGAAAGGTGTAATGTCCAACCTTTTATAGATAACAACTACAGGAATGCCTGTCACAAATAAGAATATGATGAAGAAGAAGAATATGAAGAAGATGAAGAAGTAGAATATGAAGAATGTAAAAAAAAGAATAATACGAAGAAGGTGAAGAAGAAGAAGGTGAAGAAGAAGTGGATGAAAAAGATGCTGAGGATGATGAAGGAGAAAGTGTGGGAGAAGTAAAAAAGAAGGTGAAGAGCATGGAAGTAGTGAAACATAAATATCTGACAAAATATAAAAATACTTAACATAGTTAATATTTCCGTAACTCAGAACATAATAAAAAAATAGTAATTCCTGCTATTCCATTTGACTGGGCTAAACCTCTATGCCTTTATTGTCTCCCCCACCTCCCCCAATACATTCTACATTATTCTTAGTTGTTTTCCTTCATGTAGAAATAACCTACAAGGAAAGAAAGGGTTTATTTTAATTCCGATATTTATGTCCCATTGACTTGCATTGGTTTCCGGTATCGGAATCGGCGATATCCGATACTTTTTCGGTAACGGTCCGATCCAATCCGATCCGATATTTCCCGATATCGGAAGGTATCGCTCAACACTAGTCATGGGTTCCGGCTGAATCACATATTTCAGAGATCTACACGGAAACTCTGATGTAAGCGCTGAGCGCAGAGTGCAGGATAAATGTTAGCAGAGCCTTACTGCGATCTTTGGGAGACATAATAAACAAATCAGTAGCAGGTGAAGAATTGGTTTTATTTATTTTTTACGCCGTTCCTAGTGTGATATAACTGATTAGATTACTTTATTCTTCGGGTCGGTGCGATTACAGAGATACCAGATTTATATCGGGTTTTTATGACTGACAGCTGTCACACACTAAAAGACGCTTTTTTTTGCAAAATCTAGTTTTTGCATCACCATATTTTGAGAGCTATAATTTTTCCATATTTCGGCTGACAGAGTCATGTGACAGCTTGTTTTTTGCGGGACGAGTTGACATTTTTATTGGTACCATTTTTGGGTACGTGATATTTTTTGATCGCTTTCTATTCCGTTTTTTGGGAGGTAAAATTAACAAAAACAAACAATTCAGGAATTGTTTTTTGAGGTTTTTTTTTATGCCGTTCTGTGGTAAAAGTGATCAGGCAGCGTTATTCTTTGGGTCAGTACGTTTACAGCGATACTACACTTACTGTATTTTTTTTTATGTTTTGGCGCTTTTACACAATAAAACAATTTTATAGAAAAAAATATTTTTTTTGCATTGCTTTATTCTGAGCGCTATAACTTTTTTATTTTTCGGCTGATGGAGCTGTATGGCAGCTTTTTTTTTGCAGAGCAAGATGACGTTTTCAGTGGTACCATTTTTATTTCTATTTTGTTTTTTTATCGCATTTTTTTCCACTTTTTGTTTGGCGATATGATGAGAAAGCATATTTTTTTGCTCCGTTTTTTATTTATTTTTATTACGGTGTGCACAGAAGGAGTTAATTAGTGTTACAGTTTTATAGCTCGGGTTGTTTCAGACGCGGCGATACCAAATATGTGTACTTTTTTTGGTTTTGTAAAAATATACGGATTTATTGGTTTAATATTTTATTTATTTATTTTTATTTATTTTCTGATTTTTTTTTAACAGTTTAAAAACTTTTTTTTAACTTTTTTTTACATTTTTACTTAGTCCCTGTATAGGACATTAATTTTTATTTTTCTGATCACTGATCTCATGTAATGTAATAGACATATATTACATTACATGAGACCTTCACTGACTGTTTCACAGTCAGTCTCCTGACTGGCTTCAGCTGCAGGCTGAGCCAGGCAGGACACCATATATGGCAGATCTGGAGGCAGTCATGTGACCTCCAGCTGCCATAGCAACCCCAGGTCCTGGAAGCTATCAGGGGTCGTCGGAGAGGTAAGTAACACGGCCCGCTCTCCTCCTTCTATCTTCTATATGCCGCGATCACTATAGATCGCGGCATATAGAACATAGCAAAGGGTTAACATCACTGGGACCTGATCCAATCAGGTCCCGATGATGTCCCCTGTCAGAGCTAACGCTCTGCACCGGAATCGCAGCACTTGCTGGACCCTGGGGGTCCTGAGCGCTGCGAGACCACCCACCGTTTTTAAACGTCGGCGCTGCACAGAGCCCAGCAAGCGCTGATGTTTATCTACAGTGGGAGGTCGAGAATCGGTTAAAAAAGTCTGGTATACACCAGTAAATTATAACTGTGGGTTTGCTGTTCCACGTTAAAAATCTCTATTATCCTGCTTTTTGCATTTTTTGCAGTAAAAAAAAAATGTAATCGTGTCTCCCTGATTGTCCAGACACAAAAATATATCTGTTGAAAATAGTCTGTTGTAGGCCCAACAAATCCCAGTGTGGTTTTGCAGTTCCACGGGTCAAATCTCTGTAGTATCCAGTTTTGGGCCTTTTGCATCTAAAAAAACAGTTTGAGTGTGTCGCTCACTGTTCAGCCGCAAATCTATATTTTTAAAAAAGTCTGGTATACACCAGTAAATTAAAACTGTGGGTTTGCTGTTCCACAGTAAAAAAATCTCTATTATCCTGCTTTTTGCATTTTTTGCAGTAAAAAAACCCAGTAGTGTCTCCTGACTGTTGTGACACAAAAATATATCTGTTGAAAATAGTCTGGTGTAGGCCCGACAAATCCCAATGTGGTTTTGCAGTTCCACGGGTCAAATCTCTGTAGTATCCAGTTTTGGGCCTTTTGTATCTAAAAAAAAAACTGTTTGAGTGTGTCGCTCACTGTTCAGCCGCAAATCTATATTTTTAAAAAAGTCTGGTATACACCAGTAAACAATGCAGAGTGAGACCAGCAGCACACAAGGGGAGGGAGGCAGAGTACCCCAACAGGCAGGAAGGAGCAGTTTGGTGGCCGCAGACAGAAGGCGGGCAACCGTTCCCCGTAACACCAACACGAGGGACATTGCCAGTACAAGCGGTAGGTCTTCCAGAGTCAGGAATTTTTTTAAAGACTCTGCTGATAACCCCAAAAAGGCCATTTGTTCCACCTGCCATGCCAGCATTAGCAGGGGTGACAAAACTACCAGCCTGACCACCACCAGCATGATCAGGCACATGGCAGCAAAGCACCCGACTTTGTGGGGCGAACCCCAGGGTTCACGATCAGTGTCAGCGGGTGTCACCACTGCTTCTTCCGCTGTTGTGCGTGCAATAGAACCCCCTGTTGTGTGTGCAAGGCAATCCCCTGTCCATACTGCATGTGAAGATGCCCCCTCCTCTCAGTCTTCACTTGTTATGGCAGTTTCTCAAGAAACAGCATCAACGTCCACATCCACGTCCCACCGCAGCGTTCAATTGTCCATATCCCAGACCTTTGAACAAAAGCAGAAATTCGCAGCTAAAGCCCCACAGGCCACAGTCCTAAGTTTGTACATTTCACGACTGCTTGCGTTGGAAATGCTGCCTTTTAGGCTGGTGGAGACGGAATCCTTCCGCAACCTTATGGCGGTGGCCGTCCCTCGGTACTCGGTCCCCAGCCGACACTATTTTGCCCGGTGTGCCATCCCCGCACTACACAAGCACGTGTCCCAAAACATCTGCCGTGCCCTCAACAACGCAGTTACTGGGAGAGTCCACCTGACAACGGACACGTGGACAAGTGCTTGTGGCCAGGGACGGTACATCTCCCTGACAGTGACATTGGGTAAACATAGTGGAAGCCGGGACCCAGTCGGACCTTGGGACGGAACACATCCTCCCCACACTGAGGATTGCGGGCCCTATGTCAGTCAGAGTTACCCCCACAGTGTACAGCTCCTGCGCATCATCCTCCTCCTCCTCATGTTCAGCCTCCATCTCAGATATCACCACATCAGTTACAAGCTGGAAGCACTGCAGTGCTGCCTCCGCCAAGCGTCAACAGGCTGTGCTGAAACTCATAAGCTTAGGTGATAAACCTCACACTGCTTGTGAGTTGTGGACAGCTGTGAAAG
The DNA here is from genome assembly GCF_046119375.1 of Phyllobates terribilis. Classification (NCBI taxonomy): domain Eukaryota; kingdom Metazoa; phylum Chordata; class Amphibia; order Anura; family Dendrobatidae; genus Phyllobates; species Phyllobates terribilis. The sequence goes on along the minus strand of NW_027362761.1, from coordinate 756,027,837 downwards.
AGCAGGCAGATCTGTGGCTGAGACCGCTGAACCTACATCCAGGCAAGGTCGTGTGTGACAATGGCTGTAACCTGGTGGCGGCTCTGAGGCGAGGCGAGATCACACACGTACCATGCCTGGCTCATGTGCTTAACCTCGTGGTTCAGCGGTTTCTTAAATCGTACCCCGAGTTGCTAGATCTGCTCGTGAAAGTACGCCGCCAGTCAGCTCATTTTCGCAAGTCGGCTACAGCTTCCGCCGCCCTTGCTGTGTTGCAGCAGCGTTTGCAGCTTCCGGCACACCAACTGGTGTGTGATGTCCCCACATGTTGGAACTCTACCCTCCACATGTTGCTAAGGATTTGTGAGCAGAAGAGAGCAGTTGTGGAGTACCAGCTGCAACAAGGCCGTCGATATTCAGGTCAGACTCCACACATAACACCTCAGGAGTGGACCTGGATGTCTGACATATGTACCATCCTGACAAACTTTGAGGAGACCACCAAGATGTTGAGTGGCGATGACGCCATCATTAGTGTCAAAATCCCACTTGTCTTTTGCAATGCTCTCTGCAGAGAATTAAAAAGGAGGCATTGCAGACAGAATATGATGAGATGGATCAAGAAGCCGTAGCGGGCGATTACACACAGCCCAGCCTCATCTCATCCCAACGTGCATTGGGGGACAATGAGGGAGAGGAGGAGGAGGTGGAGGAAGAACAGGAGCTGGTATCATGCGCTGTAGACGGTAGTACCTCTACAACTGTCATACCGTCGGTTCAGCGTGGGTGGCCTGAGGACGGGGGGGGGGGGGAGAAGGAGGAGGAGGAGAGCATGGTCAGTTGTCATCTTGGTGAGGACACGGAAATCTTGCCCGTTACCAGTCTGGCGCGCATGGCTGACTTTATGTTGCGCTGCCTTAACCGTGACCCTCGCGTTGTCAAAATGTTGGGTGACAGTCATTACTGGTTGGTGACACTTGTAGACCCCCGCTGCAAGGAGAACTTTTACTCTCTTATTCCTGAGGTGGAGAGGTCTTCAAAAATGGGGCAGTACCAGAAGGCCCTTGCTGCAGAACTGTTAAAAAAATTCCCATCTGAACACGCTAGTGGCAGAGATCACAGTTCGTTGTTGCCCAACCAAGGCGTACATGCGAGAGAGACGCAACTCCAATTCAGCAGAGGCAGGGGAACACTGTCAATGTTCTGGGACAGTTTTCTGGGACCCTCCCTTCGGACAGACCCTGAGGCACAGGGTACTCTCACAAGCAGTGGAAAGGTTCAAAAGATGGTGAGGGAGTACCTTGCCGACCGTACCAGCGTCCTCCGTGATTCCTCTGTGCCTTTTAATTATTGGGTATCCAAGCTGGACACTTGGAATGAACTCGCTCTGTACGCCTTGGAGGTCCTGGCCTGCCCTGCCGCTAGTGTGTTATCGAAGCGTGTTTTTAGTGCCGCTGGGGGAATTATAACTGATAAGCGCACTCGCCTGTCAACTGACAATGCTGACAAGCTGACCCTTATCAAAATGAACAAGGGCTGGATTGGGCCAGACTTCTCATCACCACCAAATGACAGCAGAGTAACATAAAGTCAAAACCACTGTGTTATTTCGGGATGTGTATTCACATGCACCGCTTCACACCCACACATGGGTATACGCTTCCTCATTTAGGCTGCTTTATGTTCTTCTCCTTATCCTCAGCCTCCACCACCACTATACCACCAGGGTGACCGTGGTCCGTGTTTCCATTATTGAAAGTTCCTCCATCCTGATTTTTGTCAGCTTTTGCTTGGAAGGCATAAGCAAAACTGTGGGAGACCCACTCCCCAATAATGGGAATAATATTTTTAAGATGCTGTACTGTATGGCTCTTCCAAGGGGCATTAAAACCAACTTGTTATACCACTCTGACCTCCACGTCTCTTCTGAGGGGCATTAAAAGCGTCGTTATACCACTCTGACCTCCACGTCTCTTGTAAGGGGCATTAAAAGTGTCTTGTTATACCACTCTGACCTCCACGTCTCTTCTGGGGGGCATTAAAAGTGTCTTGTTATACCACTCTGACCTCCACGTCTCTTGTAAGGGGCATTAAAACCGTCTTGTTATACCACTCTGACCTCCACGTCTCTTCTGAGAGGCATTAAAACCGTTTTGGTATACCACTCTGACCTCCACGTCTGTTCTGAGGGGCATTAAAAGCATCTTGTTATACCACTCTGACCTCCACGTCTCTTCTGAGGGGCATTAAAAGCATCTTGTTAAGCTACTGGGACCTCCACGACTATTCGAACGGGCATTGCATTTCCTCATAATTTTTGGAAGCTTTTGCTTGGAAGGCATAAGCAAATACTATGGGAGACCCACTCCCCTATAATGGGACTAATTATTGTAATATGCTGTACTGCATGGCTCTTGTAAGAGGCATTGCAAGTTGCTCCGTCCTAATTTTTGGAAGCTTTTGCTTGGAAGGCATAAGCATATACTATGGGAGACCCACTCTCCAATAATGGGACTTATATTTGTAATATGCTGTACTGCATGGCTCTTGTAAGGGGCATTGCAAGTTGCTCCGTCCTAATTTTTGGAAGCTTTTGCTTGGAAGGCATAAGCAAATACTATAGGAGACCCACTCCCCAATAATGGGACTAATGTTTGTAATATGCTGTACTGCATGGCTCTTGTAAGAGGCATTGCAAGTTGCTCCGTCCTAATTTTTGGAAGCTTTTGCTTGGAAGGCATAAGCAAATACTATGGGAGACCCACTCCCCAATAATGGGACTTATGTTTGTAATATGCTGTACTGCATGGCTCTTGTAAGGGGCATTGCAAGTTGCTCCGTCCTAATTTTTGGAAGCTTTTGCTTGGAAGGCATAAGCGAATACTATGGGAGACCTACTCCCCAATAATGAGACTTATGTTTGTAATATGCTGTACTTCATGGCTCTTGTAAGGGGCATTGCAAGTTGCTCCGTCCTAATTTTTGGAAGCTTTTGCTTGGAAGGCATGAGCAAATACTATGGGAGACCCAATCCCCAATAATGGGACTTATGTTTGTAATATGCTGTACTGCATGGCTCTTGCAAGGGGCATTGCAAGTTGCTCCGTCCTAATTTTTGGAAGCTTTTGCTTGGAAGACATAAGCAAATACTATGGGAGACCCACTCCCCAATAATGGGACTAATGTTTATAATATGCTGTACTGCATGGCTCTTGTAAGAGGCATTGCAAGTTGCTCCGACCTAATTTTCGGAAGCTTTTGCTTGGAAGGCATAAGCAAATACTATGGGAGACCTACTCCCCAATAATGGGACTTATGTTTGTAATATGCTGTACTGCATGGCTCTTGTAAGGGGCATTGAAAGTTGCTCCATCCTAATTTTTGGAAGCTTTTGCTTGGAAGGCATAAGCAAATACTATGGGAGACCCACTCCCCAATAATGGGACTAATGTTTGTAATATGCTGTACTGCATGGCTCTTGTAAGAGGCATTGCAAGTTGCTCTGTCCTAATTTTTGGAAGCTTTTGCTTGGAAGGCATAAGCAAATACTATGGGAGACCAACTCCCCAATAATGGGACTAATGTTTGTAATATGCTGTACTGCATGGCTCTTGTAAGGGGCATTAAAACCGTCTTGTTAAGCTACTGTGACCTCCACGTCTCTTCCACGGGGCATTGATATTGTCTTTTTATTCCACTGCGACCTCCGCCACTCTTCCAAAGGGCATTAGAACCATCTTGTTAAGCTACTGTGACCTCCATGTCTCTTCCAAGGGGCATTAAAACCATATTGTTAAACCACTCTGAACTCCACAGCTCTTCTAAGGGGCATTAAAACCGTCTTGTTAAGCTACTGTGACCTCAACGTCTATTCCATGGGGCATTGATATTGTCTTTTTATTCCACTGTAACTTCCACCACTCTTCCAAGGGGCATTAAAACCGTCTTGCTAAGCTACTGTGACCTCCATGTCTCTTCCAAGGGGCATTAAAACCGTCTTGTTAAACCATTCTAAACTCCACAGCTCTTCCAAGGGGCATTAAAACCGTCTTGTTAAGCTACTGTGACCTCCACGTCTCTTCCCCGGGGCATTGATATTGTCTTTTTATTCCACTGCAACCTCCACCACTCTTCCAAGGGGCATTAAAACCATCTTGTTAAGCTACTGTGACCTACACATCTCTTTAAAGGGGCATTAAAAGCGTCTTCTTAAGCCACTCTGAACTCCACAGCTCTTCCAAGGGGCATTGAAATGTTGTTTTTAATTACCTTACCTGTAATCTCCACAACTCTTCCAACGGGCATTGCATTTCCTCCTAATTTTAGTCAGCTTTTGCTTTTGAATGCAAAGGTGAAAACTAAGGGAGACACACTCCCCAATAATGGGGAGAAGGTTTTTAGTACGCTGTAATCCACGTTTCAAGGGGCATTGCAGTTCCTCATAATTTTTGGAAAGCCTTCCATTCACTGCTTAGGCCAACAGTGCACAGGAGACCCAGTTGCTATAAATGGAAAAAAAGGTTTAGTTAAGGCCCTCTGACCTCCATGTCATTTCCATTTATCACCTGAAGCTTTGTTTTAACGGAAGTCATAGCACTTGGATAGTAGCAGGAAAACATCCAGCAATCCTCGGAGGAGGTAGGACATGCGTCAAAACGCTGACCACCTCAGGCCTAGCCGCTACTACATACATGCGCTTGCATTACAACAAAACAAAGCAGATGCTAACTTCTATCATCCTCATCATGCTCCTCACCTTGGCACAAACAACTCCCCTGATGGAGAAGCCAGGGCCCACCGGAGGAGTCGGGTTCTCTGGTGGGCTCGTTCAATGCAGGCCCTAAAGCAGGCCAGTCTAAAAAAAGTGTGTGGGGATGTTCCGCGGATAAGCCGGGGCAGCTGGGGACCGTTTATGGACACCCGGCCGCACCCAGGAAGTTGGGGACCGCGTGTGGACACCCGGCCACGGGGCGGCTGGGGACTGAGTGTGGACACCCGGCCGCCCCCTGGCGGCTGGGGACCGTGTGTGGACACCCAGCCGCAGGGCGGCTGGGGACCGAGCATGGACACCCGGCCGCCGGGCGGCTGGGGACTGAGTATGGATACCTCACTGCCGAAGCAGCCATGAGGTAGTGGCCAGCTTTGGCCTCCTCAAAACTAAAGGGCACCATTTAAAGTGCAAGCTAGCAGTATGGTATTGCAGCCTGGGGGTGGGTAGGTGGTTGGCTGCATATTTGCGCTTGCATTGCAAGGAATGGGGGAGGTACAATTGAACACTGCCCTGGGACAAGGACTTGCACGGGGATAGTTGAAAGTCTGCATCTTCTGATGCGGCAAGGATCACTTCTGATGGGCACACTTCCAGAGATGCTTCCAGGGTTCTTCCCCATGCTGTCCCCATGACTTTTCAGCACTGTATGCATGTGTCACACAGCACATGGCCAGATAAGGTTGTAAAATGTTAAAATGACATTTCCCGGTGAATGCATTTGTCACAGTTGAAAGCAATACAAAAGTGCAAAAACGCATAAAAAATTATACTTGTGAACATAGCCCAAGGTGTGGAGGAGTATTTTTGTTTTTGGTTATTTATTTTACGTTATACACAAGTCTTTACCCTGGAAAAGAAATTCCTTAACATATTTCACAGGAAAAAAGTTTCACTTTCGTTTTTGAACGTTTTATTATGAGCCTGTAAAAGTGGCTTAATACCTCTGAACACGTTGTTGACAACAGTGACCTGGGGGTCAGAAATGCTTCCTGGGGCGATCCCCATGCTGTCCCCATGTCATTTGAGCACTGTCACTATCATTTTGGGAACTTTTTAGGCTTTCTACAGACTGCCGGGGGTGCCGCCGCAAAAATGCTCGGGTCTCCCATAGACTAACATTGGGCTCGTTGCTCGGGTCGAGCACCCGAGTATCACGGCGATCTCGGGCCGAGCTTCGAGCACCCGAGCATTTTAGTGCTTGCTCAACACTAGTGGTTTCCTAGCAGCTATTTTACCATGAAGGCCTGCTGCACAAAGTCTCCTCTTAACAGTTGTTGTAGAGATGTGTCTGCTGCTAGAACTCTGTTTGACATTGACCTGGTCTCTAATCTGAGCTGCTGTTAACCTGCGATTTCTGAGGCTGGTGACTCAGATAAACTTATCCTCAGAAGCAGAGGTGACTCTTGGTCTTCCTTTCCTGGGGCGGTCCTCATGTGAGCCAGTTTCTTTGTAGCGCTTGATGGTTTTTGCAACTGCATTTGGGGACACTTTCAAAGTTTTCCCAATTTTTCAGACTGACTGACCTTCATTTCTTAAAGTAATGATGGCCACTCGCTTTTCTTTACTTAGCTGCTTTTTTCTTGCCATAATACAAATTCTAACAGTCTATTCAGTAGGACTATCAGCTGTGTATCCACCAGACTTCTGCACAACACAACTGATGGTCCCAACCCCATTTATAAGGCAAGCAATCCCATTTATTAAACCTGACAGGGCACACCTGTGAAGTGCAAACTATTTCCGGTGACTACCTCTTGAAGCTCATCAAGAGAATGCCAAGAGTGTGCAAAGCAGTCATCAAAGCAAAAGGTGGCTACTTTGAAGAACCTAGAATATACGACATATTTTCAGTTGTTTCACCCTTTTTTGTTAAGTATATAATTCCACATGTGTTAATTCATAGTTTTGATGCCTTCAGTGTGAATGTACAATTTTCATAGTCAGGAAAATACAGAAAAATCTTTAAATGAGAAGGTGTGTCCAAACTTTTGCTCTGTACTGTATATATATAAAAATTACAAAAAGGAAAACAGAAATCCATTGGGGGTTTCATCTGAATCAGATATTTCGGAGATTTAGGTGGAAACCCCAATGTAAGTGCTCAGCATAGAGCACATAATAAAAGTGAATGGAGACTTAAATGTGATCCAAAATGTTATGTAGCCCAATTAGAGCTTCATCTCAATCCACAATACCCAAGTTCCCACTCAGTTCCATCATAAATTAATAGAAAAATAGGGGATTAACTTGGTGCTGGTAGCACAAAGGCTCTGGAAAGGTGACATCACTCCCCCCAAAAGAAATCCAGAAAAACCAGATCGAAATGTCCCCTACTTCTAAGCCCCGCAGTGTGTCTAAATTGCAGAAGCATCCACATGTGTGGAGTTGTGTGTAGCTGTAATTTACAGGGTGCATGTCTCCAGAAGCACAAGCTGGGCACAATGTATTGACCACTAAAATGGCATATTTGGAATTTTCACTATGCAAAATTCAATGCATTTTCTCCTGTTACCCTTGTGAAATTGAGAAATTTTGGGCTAATGCAACTTTTTTGAAAAAAAAAATGGTTTTTGATTTTCATAGCCAAATGTTAAAAAAATTCTGCAAATCACCTGTTGGTATAAAATGCTCATTGCCAAGATAAATTTATATTTTGGTATAGTTTATAAAATATGGGTCACTTGCTTGGGGTTTCTGCTGTTTTGGCACCTCAGTGGCTTTCCAAATGCGACATGACTGCAATCTGTTCCAGCAAAATCTGCGTTCAAATGTCGCTGCTTCCCTTCTGAGCCCTGCTGTGTGATGAAACAATTTTTTCGTGGACAAAAAAGTAATTTTCACGACCCAATATAAAATAAATTAGGTAAAGCATCTGTAGCTTCAAGATGGTCATTACACATGCACATTAATTTTTTTGAACATGTAGATTCCAAAATGGGGTCAATTGTGGGAGGTTTCTGCTGCTTTGGCCCCAATCTATTCCAATCATCAAACATCACCTTCCCTTCTGAGCCTTACAATGTACTCAAACAATAATTTCTGACCACATATGGGTATCAAGGTACCAAGGTACCCAGGAGAAATTGCACAACAAATTGTGGGGTCCGTTTTATCTTTTCACCCTTGTGAAAATGAAAAATTTGGGGCTTAAACAACATTTTAGTAAAAAAATATTATTTTTAATTTCTTTCTCCTTGTCTACATTAATTCCTGTGAAACATGAGACAGGACGCAGCGAGAGCTGGAGACCACAGCCCATCTAATATATATAATCGTCTTATACCGTCTGTCTGTCCTTCTGTCCAGGAAATCCCGCGTCGCTGATTGGTCCGGCCGCGGCCAATCAGCGACGCGGGATTTCAGAAAAAGATGGCGACCGTTAGCGGCTCATCTGCCGCACGGAGGTCAGCAGCGATGCAGCTGGGAGAGGACCGGGGCTAGCCGGTCTTCTCCCGGCTGCTCGCAGCAGAAGTACCCCGACCGGCGGCGCCGCTGACCTCCATGCGGCTACCGTCGGGAGGTCAGCTAGGGCCGCTGATCTCCCGACGGCAAGTGTGAAGGGAGGACCGGGGAGCGGCGCCGCCGGTCGGGATACTTCTGCTGCGAGCAGCCGGTCATCTCCCGGCACAGGCAGCGCAGCTCCCCTGTCCTCACTAATACGATTCGCTGATTGGTCGCGGCCGCCAAATTTAAACACCGCTCTGCTGATTGGTCGCGACCGCCGGCCGCGACCAATCATCGATATTGGCGCCAAATTTAAACACCGCTCTGCACAGAGGTCAACGGCGAAGCAGCCGGGAGATGACCGGCGCTAGCTGCTCGCAGGATATGTACCCTGACCGGCGGCGCCGCTGATCTCCTGAAGGCAAGTCTGAAGGGAGGGCCGGGGAGTGGCGCCGCAGGTCGGGATACTTCTGCTGCGAGCAGCCGGTCATCTCCCGGCTGCTCGCAGTGGAAGTACCCGCACAGGCAGCGCCGCTCCCCGGTCCTCACTAATACGGTTCGCTGATTGGTCGAGGCCGCCGGCCGCGACCAATCAGCGATTTTGGAGCCAAATTTAAACACCGCTCTGCTCATTGCGCCCGGTCGGCCGCATACATATTCTAGAATACCCGATACGTTAGAATCGGGCCACCATCTAGTCTAATTTATAACTAGTTGTGGTGTTCCCTGCACCAGAAAGCTCATTCCAGTTTCTGACTGGATTAAGAATTTCTAGTGTAGAGGGGAACACCACTTGTCAGACACTCCAGATTGATGAAGAAGTGTGTATGTTTGCATGAATCAGGACCGTCTGACTCCCCTCATCAAGACTGGTGTTAACAACAGGCCTTGGGTGAATTAGGTCTGTTGTATGCATATACGTTTGTAAAATTCATAGAAACCAAACAAAGAAACAATACTTTTTATTAATTCTCCCTGTGCTTATATAACCATAGGTTCAGTCAATGTTTAATGAGGCACAAAATAACTCAGAGGCTCAGTGCAGCATTTACATATGTGGTGTTAGTGCAGAATAGCCTAAACAGTCTGGTCACTATATACCATGAGAATAATTTCAAAGCATCTAGATTATGACTATTAGAAAACTACTAGATTATGGCTACCCCATGCAAAGTTATAGTTTAGGAACAGAGCAATCTACCCGCGATGTATTGTCACTAACATCACCACGAGCTAGACTACACATTGAGGGTGTGGCTCGTCTGCAATTTTCACATCAGCACCAATATTCCTCTCGCACAATGCAAGAAAAACAGACTGATAAGGTTTCCCAGAGATTTGGCTCTGGAAATGGCCTACAATTTCTAAGAATCTGATTCCGCTCAGGAGGGTAAACCACAGATTGTTTCCATGTGTCTGGGCAGGAAACTAATGAGAATGGTCTCTGCTGAGTATGAGTAACACACAATACAATGCCTTTCTCTTTTGCATCTTTATATGACTGCTTTACTTGAGAAGCCTGCTGCATTTTGGATGAAGCTTTTAGCATTCGTATGTGCACTGCAAAATCTGCAATGTCTTTTAAATGGTCATTTAACAAAATGAGGGAGGAATGATATTAGGAACTATTGCAAAACATTAATTTTCCAAGGGTAAAATTTAGTTAAAATTTAAGTAAATTTAAAATTGCTCAACCATGTAGCAAAAAAAATGTTTGGCTATAAATATTAACATGTAGTTGATGGGTTTTGCAAGAATAAGAGAATAAGAGTAAGAATAAGAGAACCCCCTACAGCTAAATGCACACAGACCGTAAATATGGTCGGATTTGTGTGTGGACAATCTTCAGCGTAATACAGTTTCAGCTGAAGAGGTTGTCCACTACTTTAACATTGATGGCCTATCCTTAGTAGTGATGAGCGAGCATGCTCGACACTACTCGTAACTAGCCCGAGCATCACACTGCTCAGGATGCTCATTGTGTATTTTTTGAATGTTCGGGCAGGTGCTCGAGTCCCCATGTTTGGTGCTTTTTAGGCAGCCAATTAACATGCAGGGATTGCCTGACAGTCACTGTAATGCCGTAGGCATGTTGGTAGTTGCATTACAGTGATTGGCTGGCCGCATAGCGCTATGGGGTCTGTATAAGACCCGGGACCCTATTCTCATCACAGTCTACCCCTCAAACAGGCAGAGTAGGGAAAGCTGTAGTTGAGCAAGGGAGAGAATTGGCGCTTATTTTAGGCAGGTGTCTCGCCCAGGGAGGATATATGGGGGAAACTCGGTACCCGGGCCTTTACCTTCTGTGGGATGTCACGGCAGTCGGCTCCAGGGCCCGTCCTCTGGGTCACTCTTTAAAAGGGGTTTTAGTGTTGTTTAACAGTTTGTTTCGTGACGCCACCTGTGGTTTCTGGTAATAGTTACCAGCGCTGCTGCAGAACTCCGGGTGTGATGGGATGGCAGCTGGGATGTTTCTGCTCCCCACAGGCGCAGCGGGCCCCCGGGGCAGAGTTGATAGATGGGAATGCCGGTAGGAGATGGCCCGGTCGGGTCAGGGGGAATGACTGACATGCACACAGGGGATTTGCTTCAGTACCTTTACTGGTGGAACGGCAGGTATGGTCCAGGGTACTTGCTAGGAAGGGTGCACTTCGGGACTCTCCCCAGTGAGCGGGTATAAGGCCTCCTGATCCGTGTCTACCTCTCTCTAAGCTTCTGGCCTGCCTGGAACTTGGCCTGGCTTCTGTGTTGTGTTGCTCTCTCACCTGACTGCTTGGTAGTAGGACTTTCCTTTGGCAACCACTATCCCTGGACGCCAGGGCCTTCATGGTTCCTAGTCCTGTATTTGATGGTAGCTTCAGGATGACCAGGGGTCTGGAAGCCTCCTGGTATGCCGGTTGTCCCTACTGGGTGTAGAGAACCCTGTAGGTGCGGACCCGGTGTCCAGATTGTGGCTTGGAGTGAGCCTGTGATGCTCCTCTGCCCCCTCAACTCCTCTCTCCTCTCCTCTTGCCTTGGCCACACTCAGGGCCCTCACACAGCAGCAGACGTGCTGCTTCTTCACTGGTCTAAGTGCCAGCACACTCTCTCACTCACTGACTGACTGCCTAACTCCACCCTCCATTTTATATATCCCTAACAGGGCTCCCTCTGGTGGTCTGAGGTGGAAGGGTGGAGGTGTTTGTTTGTAGTGAGGGCCTCTTGTGGAGGAGTCCATCCATGCACCCTTTTGGGTTCTGTGGTACCTGTGGTAGCAGGGTACCACATCCCCCCCTAGTACAACTCAGTACTCCTGGACTGAAGCATTTAAACAAGTAACAAAAAGTAACGATAATAATAACAATAACAATAACAATGTTACAGTAAGTCCCGTCACCAGGTGTCCATTTCACTGATGAAGGTGTAACAAACGTAGCATGAGGGACCCGCCTGAAAACCCTCAGCGTAGGCCCTGGGTGTGGCTACAGGGCATAGACGATCCAGATCCTGGACCTTGTCTTCGGCCACGCCAAACGGGTTTTTGTTCTGAGGTCTATTGTTGTATATATAAAACCAGTAAAGAGCACTTCAAGAAGCGCAACTATTTACAAGTGCAAGTCTTTGGCTGCTCACAGTCCTCAGCCTGTCAGTCTTTGTACCCTTATGGGTAACTAAATGAACACATTATTTTCAGTTCATACTGTAAATAACAGTAACAATACCCAACTGGGTAACTATTTACAATGTAGGCATTCTGTATTTGTTCCCTATACCTGACAGGGATTTGGCCTTGTGTGCTGTGTGTGGACCTTCGTAGCAATGGGGTGTTACTGGTGTCTGTGCATGCACTCTGTGTTGACTGCCTCAATGTCTCTATGGGACTGGCAAGTACTCTGTTTACTAGGCCTTCAGGCTCTGCCTCAACGGGTGATCCTTCTGTTACTGAGGACTCTTCCTCTTCCTGAGCAGATTCTTCTTGTGGTTGACAGAAGTGTATTACTGGTATAATAACAGCTCCATCAAGTTGAGGCCAATCCGCAGGGAAGTCTCCTAGAACTGTATGAAGTACATCTTCCTTGGGTTTTTCCGGTATTACAAGAGGTGCTTCTTCCTCCGGTATCTTCAGTAGACCTGGGCACAACTTCAAGTGGTCTCTCGAGATTGTTGCGGTCGTCTTACCTCCATCCTTACTGATCAGGCAGGTTTTGGTGTTGTCAAATTTGGAATTTAACACTGTGTAGGGCTCTCTTTCCCACTGGTCATCAAGCTTGTGACCTCTTCTTTTCCGCTTGAGCACTATTTCTCCTGGTGCCAAGGGTTCTGCTGGTGCATGTTTGTTATACTGCTCTTCCTGTCTTTCCCTCACCTTGTTTAGACTGTCTTCGACACAGGCCTGTACTTTCCTGTACTGCTCTTGCCGACTTGTGTCCCAATCTTCAGTGGACGTATCTGCAGCAGGTTCTACCACTCCGAGCTCTAGGTCCATGGGAAATTTTCCAGGTCTTGCTCTCATGAGGTACGCTGGGGTACAATTAGTAGAACTCACAGGTATGTGGTTATACAGGTCCACTAGGATAGGTAGCTTTTCTGGCCACTGGTTCCTTTCTTCCAGAGGTAGGGTTTTCAACAGGTCTATAACGATGTTATTCATTTTCTCGCACATACCGTTGGTTTGCGGATGATATGGCGTAGTCCGGATCTTCTTGCATCCATACAGGTGACAGAATTCCTTGAGTAGCTCAGCTTCAAAAGCAGTGCCTTGATCTGTTAGCACCTTGTCCGGATATCCATGGGGTCTGCAGAAGTAGGCTGGGAACGTTCTTGCTGCAGTTTCTGCTGTCAGATCCTTGACAGGGGCTACCACCAGGAACCGGGAATAGTGATCCACCATGGTCAGGGCATAGGAATAGCCTGATCTGCTGGGTGACAGTTTGACGTGATCCAGAGCGACAATCTCCAGGGGTTGGGTTGTCTTAATGGACTGCAAGGGTGCTTTCTGACTGCCGTAGTCTTTCCTTCTGAGGCTACAGGGCCCACAATTCCGGCACCACCTTTCTATGGAACTCCGCATTCCAACCCAATAGAACCGGCCCTTCAGCAGGGTTTCCAGCTTCTTCCAGCCAAAGTGACCTGCCTGGTCGTGGTAGGCCTCTAACACCATCTGGATATCCATCCTGGGTACAACAATCTGCCACACCATTTCATGGGTTCTGAGGTTGACATACCTTCTGCACAGCTTTTCTCTGTAGATGAACAGCCGGCTTCTCTCATTCCACAGGTGTTTGGCTTGTGGAGGAGCATCCTTCTCCAGGGGAGAACCTTCTTGGGTTATCAGTCCTTTGATGAGGCTGACAACCGGGTCACTGTCCTGGGTCTCCTTCCAACTGTGATGAGGTAAAGGATTCAGCGTCCTACCCTGACGTCTTCTGGAGGCATGTTGCTTGTGGACCACTCCGCTTCTGTGGAAAGCAGGTAATTCAATTTCTTCCAGTCATCCACTTCATCCTCAGTGTCCGACTGGTGGGGCATTCTTGACAGGGAATCTGCATTGGTGTTCTTGTGACCTGCCCGGTACTTGATTGTGAACTGATAACTCGACAACCTGGCTACCCAACGCTGTACCATGGCGCCCAACCTGGCTGTCTCCAGGTGTGTCAAGGGGTTATTGTCGGTAAAGGCTGTGAACTTAGTTGAGGCTAGGTAATGCTTGAATCTTTCAGTGATAGCCCAGACCAAGGCCAGGAACTCCAGCTTGAAGGAACTGTAATTCTCCAGGTTCCTCTCAGTAGGGCGAAGCTTCCTACTGGCATAGGCAATTACCTTTTCTCTGCCGTTTTGCTTCTGGGACAACACAGCTCCCAGTCCCTCGTTGCTGGTGTCGGCGTACAACAAGAAAGGTTGGCTGTAGTCAGGGTAAGCCAGGATTTCCTCACCAGTTAGGACTTCCTTCATTGATGCAAAGGACTCAGTCTGCTCTTTGCCCCACTGGAATGGGGGACTTTTTCCTCTTTTGGACTGTCCTACCAGGAGATCTTGTAGAGGTGCTGCCTTTTTGGTATAGTCCTTAATGAACCTCCTGTAGTACCCGACCAGTCCCAGAAATTGACGTACTTCTTTGATGTTCCTTGGTTCAGGCCACTTCTGGATGACAGTGACCTTTTCCGGGTCTGGTGCTACTCCCTCTGAGCTGACCACGTGTCCCAGGTACTGAACCTTCAGTTTGAGCAGGTGGCACTTGGAAGGTTTTAGTTTCATCCCATACCGGGACAATGCCTCAAATACCTCCGCCAGGTGCTTCAGATGGTCTTCATATGTCCTCGAGTACACGATAATGTCATCCAGGTATAGTAGCACTGTCTCAAATTTCCGGTGTCCCAAGCAACACTCCATCAACCTCTGGAACATTCCGGGTGCATTGCAGAGTCCAAACGGCATGCTATTGAACTCGCATAATCCCATCGGGGTGGTGAAGGCTGTCTTCTCCCGGTCTTCTTCAGCAATAGAGACTTGCCAGTACCCGCTAGTGAGATCCAATGTAGAGAAATAATTGGCAGATTTTAGTGCAGCCAGGGATTCCTCTGTACGGGGCAAAGGGTATGCATCTTTATGTGTTATTTGATTAATTTGTCTGTAATCTACACACATCCTCATGCTACCGTCCTTTTTCCTGACCAGGACCAGGGGAGCTGCCCAGGGGCTACAGCTATCCCTTACCACCCTGCCTTTTTCATATTATGCAACATTTCTTTGGCTTTTTGGTAATGTGCTGGTGGTATGGGTCTGTAACGCTCCTTAATGGGTGGATGGTTACCTGTGGGTATGTGGTGTTGTACCCCTTTAACCCTTCCAAAATCAAGTGGGTGTTTACTAAACACCTGTTCATATTCCTGAACCACTCTGTAAACACCGTGTTTCTGATGGACAGGAGTAGCGTCAGTCCCAACATGGAGCTGTTGACGCCATTCCTCTAGCTGAGCTTCGGAGTGGGGTCAAGGATTCCACTCTGTGTATGGCATCATTATTCACAGTGTACAGTCTGGCAACAGTGGCGTATCGTGGCAATTTAACTTCCTCCTCCCCGCAATTTAGGAGACGTACGGGCACCCTTCCATTGCGCACATCAACTACCCCTCTAGCAGTTAGGAGTGTAGGTCTGTGCTCTGAGTTAATGGGCTCTACTACCGCCTGGTAGTTCTGTCCCTTGAGACCTATTGCTGCCTTACACCAAATCAGCATTTCACTCATGGGGGGGGGATCACAATGGGTATCGGGTCTGTCACCCGTACATTACCAATCTCACCACCTGTTAGTTTTACTTGCTGCTGGTACAGGAGGGCGCAAATTTCCTTCTGGAGCACCTTCCTCTGCCCTGGTTTGGCAGTGTCAGCAATCTGTTGGAGTAAAAACAACACTTCTCCCAAACAGTTACCAACAATATTTATACCAAGTATCATATACGGATTGGTAACACCAGGGTTAGATTCTATCACAATCAGTCCTTGGTCCTTTAGTTCCACTCTCCCCACCTTCACTGTCACGTCCTTAACCCCTACTAGGTTAAGAGGGAGGACATTGGAGGCATACACAGAGAGATTTGGGGCTGACGGGTGGAGTTCATCTATGGACCAGTACCTTTTGTAGAGGACATCAGGTATGATGGTTACCTGTGAGCCGGTGACCAGTAGTGCAGGTGTTGCTATACCGTCCAGCACGATGGACAGGAAAGGCCTTCCTCCTACAAACCGGTCGTACCAGCTTGATGGGCCTACTTAATCTACTCCTGGGTGTCAGCCCTTGGCCCCAGGGTTTGCCCGTTTAAAGGACAGATCGCGGTGTGGCATGCCTTGTGGCAACGGTAGCAGATGAGTTCTCCTGGAGGGCGACGTTGGTTGTTGGTCCTCCCACGGGGTGGCATTGTCCTCCTTCTTCTCCTCATCCAGGGGACATCCTCAGGACTGTCGGCGAGTAGGATCCTTCCATCTGGCTCGGGCTCCGTCTGTAGCTGCAGGGCGCTCAGGACAGTGGTCAGGGTTTTACTTAGGTGGCATTTGGATGATCTAAGGCCCACCACCGTACAGTTCTGCTCTCCTCCTGGGACCTCAACCCCCGGATGAATTGTTCCGTCAGCATTTTGTTCTCGTCATGTATGCTGGCCGGACTAACCTGTTTCAGGGCCTGCAGTGCCTCTTGTAGATGCCAGGTATAGTCCCGGATATTGTCCGCAGGTTTCTGGGTACAATGATAGAACCTGATCCGAAGATCTGTCTCAGTGCAGTTTTCAAACACAGTTTGCAGTCTCTTAAATATAATGGATACTGATTCCTGGTCTGCGGCTGGCCAGGTCTCAACCTCCCGCTCTGCGGCACCAGTCAATTGTCCCAACACAACAGCGACTCTCTGTTTACCAGTTATTGAGTACATGTCCAGTACGCCGCATATTTTCCTTTTGAATCCAGACAGGGTGTCCGGTTTGCCGTCATACTGGGGAAGCCATTTCGCTCCGGGGATATATGGCAGGGCCATGGGTATCAATGGAGTCACGACCCCTGCTGGTGGGGCAGCCGCTCTGGCCTGAGCAGCGCCGGGTGCGAGTTGAACATCGGGAGCGTTAACTGGTGTTCCGGCGTTTTGCTGGTCGTCGGCCATGGTTGCGCCCCCCCTAGTAAACCGTAGCCTACCTTCTCTTTCTTTTTCGGGTAGGCCGCAGCTCCGTAGACAACGGTCTCCTTCCAGGACCTGACGCTTCCTGGTGCTGCATCAGAGCGCGAGGCGGGGCTTGAGTTTCGCGTGCTACCAACAGTAACGCCTCTCTGGTTCCCGCGTTTACGCCACTCTTCTTCCCGCACGGCGACGCGGTAATGGCGGCAATGTTCACCACAGTTAAAACACAGTTCAAATACGGCACACAGTACCCGGTGGCAACGGACACAAAATCCTGTTCGTGACGCCAAGAAAGAGTGATGTCTTGCCCAGGGAGGATATATGGTGGAAACTCAGTACCCGGACCTTTACCTTCTGTGGGATGTCACGGCAGTCGGCTCCCGGGCCCGTCCTCGAGATCACTCTTTAAAAGGGGTTTTAGTGTTGTTTAACAGTTTGTTTCGTGATGCCACCTGTGGTTTCTGGTAATAGTTACCAGCGCTGCTGCAGACCTCCGGGGGTGATGGGATAGCAGCTGGGATGTTTATGCTCCCCACAGGCGCAGCGGGTCCCCGGGGCAGAGTTGATAGATGGGAATGCCGGTAGGAGATGGCCCGGTCGGGTCAGGGGGAATGACTGACACGCACACAGGGGATTCGCTTCAGTATCTTTACTGGTGTAACGGCAGGTATGGTCCAGGGTACTTGCTAGGAAGGGTGCACTTCAGGACTCTCCCCAGTGAGCAGGTATAAGGCCTCCTGATCCGTGTCTCCCTCTCTCTAAGCTTCTGGCCTGCCTGGAACTTGGCCTGGCTTCTGTGTTGTGTTGCTCTCTCACCTGACCGCTTGGTAGTAGGACTTTCCTTTGGCAACCACTATCCCTGGACGCCGAGGCCTTCATGGTTCCTAGTCCTGTATTTGATGGTAGCTTCAGGATGACCAGGGGTCTGGAAGCCTCCTGGTATGCCGGTTGTCCCTACTGGGTGTAGAGAACCCTGTAGGCGCGGACCCGGTGTCCGGATTGTGTCTTGGGGTGAGCCTGTGATGCTCCTCTGCCCCCTCAACTCCTCTCTCCTCTCCTCTTGCCCCGGCCACACTCAGGGCCCTCACACAGCAGCAAACATGCTGCTTCTTCACTGGCCTAAGTGCCAGCACACTCTCTCACTCACTGACTGACTGCCTAACTCCACCCTCCATTTTATATATCCCTAACAGGGCTCCCTCTGGTGGTCTGAGGTGGAAAGGTGGAGGTGTTTGTTTGCAGTGAGGGCCTCTTGTGGAGGAGTCCATCCATGCATCCTTTTGGGTTCTGTGGTACCTGTGGTAGCAGGGTGCCACACAGGGATTCCACACCACTATTATTTATTTAATCTACACCAACAGTCCTTGTAAGGGCTCATTCTGATGAATATTAATACTGGTGTTAGCACTAGTTAGGCAACGTTTGTGGAGAGCTAGTATAGTATAGAATAGGGTCCATTGCATGCTCTTTCCAATTCATACAATTTACAGACATTATCGGCATTGTCCCCATTGGGGCTCACAATCTACATTCCCTATCAGTATGTCTTGGAGTGTGGGAGGAAACTGGAGAACCAGGGGGAAACCCACACAATCACGGGGAGAACATACAAACTCCTTGCAGATGTTGTTCCTTTGTGGGATTTGAACCCAAGACCACAATGCTGCAAGGCTGCAGTGCTAACCACTGAGCCACCGTGTTGCTCGTTACGTTGCGGTTTCCCGCACACACACTGAGTGATGTGACTCGCCCCCTGGGCCGTGGGGCACTCGGATCCGGGCAATAGGGGGACGATGGGAGTAGTAGTGGCAACCCGGTTCCGTGGCTCAGGGTGGTCAGACCAATGGTAGTCTGCTATGCGCTATTGATAATATCCGACTACGCCACCCGTGGATTGCGGTTATTAGGAACCGCCGCTGCATGCAGACCGCTGGGGCTGATGAGGTGTGCAGCTAGGGTAGTGTGACTCCCCACGGGAAGAGTGCGGCCCCAGGGCAGTATAATGGATGGTGGGAGTGATGGTGGTGAGAGTCCCAGTACCGGTTGTGCTGGAGGCGCGAAGGAGCACACAGACAATAGGTTGCAGTCCAGGGTCTTTACTGAAACAGGTAAACTGACCCATAAACAGTCCCAGCTAGGAGGGGACCTGGATGTCTGAGAGCAACGGGGAAATTGGCCCTGGTCAGGGTGAGGGTGTAGGCCTACCGTGCTTTCTGCGCTCCTTCTGGCTATCTCCTCATTATAGGGTAACAGCCCACGTTTCCGAGCTTTCCGTGTATTCTCGCCTGTATGGCCTGCGACGTGGGTTCCTTTCTGCTCCCAGCCTTGTACGGCTTTACTGATCCCTTCGGTTGTGGCAGGGCCTCCAGGCTTCTTAGGCCAAGGAATATACAGTCCCTTGCGGACTGGTTATCTGCTGGAGGATGTAGAATCCTCCCAGCCTCAGACACCAAAGTCTGGTAAAGTAAGTCTTTTATCTGCCAAGACAGGCTCTCTTCGCCTCTTGTCTCTGGCTTGTGGCTCTCCTCCTGCCACACTTCCTCTTAGGTGCAATACAACTTTCTGTCCCTGCTCTGGGACACCTCTCAGTGCTGAGGCAGGTCGTCCAGTTCTCTCTAACCCTGCCCCCAGTACCAGCTTTTATAGGGGCAGCCTGCTCCCCCTACTGGCCTGAGACAGGAGGTACTGCATGCTAATGTTCCCCTGACTAGAGAACCTCCCCATTGCTCTCAGACACAGCTTTATTACATTTTGTGGCATCCAGGCCAGGGTGACACATTCCCCCCTAGTGAAATTTAGTACTCCGGGACTAAACAGTAAACAAAGACAATATGCATAACCATAAAACATTAGTATACAAGTGACGCACAGATTGAGTTCTTAAGGTCACAGTGTGGTCTGTGACCGGGTGTCCATATCACCAATACAACGGGGAGTCTTAACCAGGTATGGGTCTGTCCTACCCCAAGTCCTTTACAGTCTTAGTTCATTCCTTGGTTAGGCTCCGAACGCAGTCCATACAAGGTCCCGGTTATAAAAAGTCCATAACCTGTGAGTCCTTACGGTAGCTGCAAGAAACTGAAACGCAGAATTACCAAACATGCATGTAACTTTGCAAACAATTCAACATTTGGCAACAGGGTCATTTACAAGTTTAGTACACTCTATATTCTCCAGGGAGCGGGTATCTGCCCTTTTGTGCTCCTGGTTGATCTCCTTAACCCACTGTCTGGTGGTGGACCAACCTGGCTTTCCCCACTAGCATTAGGGGTACAGCTACCAGCTGGATGTATAGGTAGGGCAGGCAGCTGTCTGCGGGTCCTTTAGCTTACCGCAGGCATTGCAGGCTTACTGTCAGCAGAGGGTTGACTCTCCTGGGCTGCTGGTACAGGCTCTTCTGCCTCTGGAACTGCTTGCTCCTCTTCACCTTCCGGCTCTGGTGCAGGTTGTTGCGCAGTTGGTTGCAGGAAATGCAGGACAGGTACCACTATGGCATCATTTATGCGAGTCCAGGACTGAGGGAACTCTCCGAGAACGGTGCTGATCATTTCTTCCTTGTCCTCTGCGGGTTCAAGGTCACTCTGATCCTCTTCTGCACTACGGAGTTGCTCGGGGCACCTTTTGAGGTGGTCTCTGGAGACAGTACTAGTGGTTTCTCCTCCGTCCTTGGTGATCACGCACACCTTCGGGTTGTCGTGATCAGACTGCAGTACAGTGTAGGGTTCCCTTTCCCACTGGTCGTCCAACTTATGTAGCCTTCTCTTCCGCTTCAGGACCTGCTCACCAGGTTCTAGGGGACCAGCAGGGGCGTGTTGGTTGAAGAGTCTTTCTTGCCTTTCTCTCACCTGGGCCAGGCTCTTCTCCACACTCTCCTGTACCTTCTTGTACTGCAGTTGCCTTTCCGTATCCCAGTCCGCATCCGGGGAGGTGTCCTCAGGTGTTAGGACTCCCATCTCCAGGTCTACGGGCAGCTTACCTGGTCTGGCTCGCATCAGGTAAGCCGGGGTGCAGTTTGTAGCATTCACCGGGATATGATTGTATAAGTCTATCAGAAGCGGCAGTTTTTCTGGCCACAGGCTGCTTTCCTCCAGGGGCAACGTCTTTAGGAGATCAATGACTATATTGTTCATCTTCTCACACATCCCGTTGGTTTGGGGGTGGTAAGGCGTTGTACGAATCTTCTTACAGCCATAGAGGTTGCAGAACTCCTGGAAGATTTCAGCCTCGAACACTGGACCCTGGTCTGTCAGGACCTGTTCCGGATACCCGTGTGGATGGCAGAAATATTGCTGGAAGGCTCTGGCCGCTGTTTGGGCTGTCAAGTCCTTTACCGGGACCACCACTAGAAAACGGGAATAGTGGTCCATGATTGTCAGGGCATAGATGTATCCAGACTGGCTTGGAGCCAATTTGACGTGGTCCAGAGCTACCAGCTCAAGAGGCTGCGTGGTGACGATGGGCCTCAAGGGTGTCTTCAGGCTGGTGCGGTCCTTCCTCCTCAGGTGACAAGGGCCACAGTCTCTGCACCACTTTTCTACAGTTCCTCTCATGCCAACCCAAAAGAACCTTCCTCTTAGCAGGAACTCCAGTTTCTTCCAACCGAAGTGTCCCGCTCTGTCATGGTAAGCCCCCAGGACCATGGCTGCATCCCGTCTTGGGACCACGACTTGCCAGGTCAGCTCGTGCGTCCTGTGGTTGACAATCCTTCTGCACAACTTGCCTTCGTAGAGGAACAGCTTGCTCTTCTCTTTCCATAGCTGCTTGGCTTCCTCTGGAGCATCCGGATCTATGCGGGCATCTTCCTGGGTCAGCAGATCTTTCACCAGGCGGATGGCAGGGTCACTATCTTGGGTCTCGGCCCAGCTGTGGTGAGGTAGGGGATTTATCATCACGGTTGTTAGATCCTCCTCCTTCACGCGGTGGGAGTATTGAGCGGCTCCATACCGGTGAAACGCGGGGAGTTCTACCTCCTCCAGCCCTTCTGGGTCTTCGTCACCTTCAGGTAAGTGAGGCATCCTCGATAGGGCGTCAGTGTTGGCATTGGTTTTGCCGGCCCGGTACTTGATCACGAAGTCATAGTTGGAGAGACGGGCCATCCACCGCTGTTCTAGGGCACCCAGTCTTGCATTGTCCAGGTGTGTCAACGGGTTGTTGTCCGTGTACACGGTGAACTTTTCGGAGGCCAGGTAATGCTTGAAGCGTTCCGTCACGGCCCACACCACCGCCAAGAATTCTAGCTTGAAGGAGCTGTAATTCTCCGGGTTCCTCTCGGTGGGTCTCAGCTTCCGGCTGGCGTATGCGATCACCCGTTCTCTGCCCTGTTGGTTTTGGGACAGTACGGCTCCCAGTCCCACATTACTAGCGTCTGTGTGGAGAATGAAAGGCTGGCCGTAATCAGGGTAGGCCAGGATCTCATCCCCCGCGAGGGCCATCTTTAGCTGGCGGAAGGACTCCTCTTCAGGTTTATCCCACTTGAAGGGTGGCTTTTGACTTCGGGACTTAGACTGTACGATCAGGAGGTCCTGCATAGGAGCTGCCATCTTGGTGAACCCGGGGATGAATCTTCGGTAGTAGCCTACCAATCCGAGAAACTGTCTCACCTCTTTGATGTTCGAGGGGCTTGACCAGCTCTTGATTGCCGTGACCTTGTCAGGGTCGGGGGCCACTCCTTCCGTGCTTACCACGTGCCCTAGGTACTGGACCTTTGGTTTCAGCAGGTGACACTTCGATGGTTTCACCTTCAGGCCATAGCCAGGGCTTCAAACACCTGATGGTCCTCGTAGGTCTTCGAATAGACGATCACGTCGTCCAGGTAAAGGAGAACCATCTCGAAGTTTCGGTGCCCTAGACAGCATTCCATCAGCCGCTGGAAGGTCCCTGGTGCGTTGCAGAGCCCGAAAGGCATGCAGTTGAATTCGCTCAGTCCCATCGGGGTGGTGAAGGTGGTCTTCTCCTTGTCAGCCTCTGCCACAGGAACCTGCCAGTACCCGCTAGTAAGGTCCAAAGTAGAAAAGAAGTTAGCAGATTTTAGTGCGGCTAAAGACTCCTCTATTCTAGGCAGCGGATATGCGTCTTTGTGGGTGATACGGTTGATTTGTCTATAGTCGACGCACATTCTCATGGTGCCGTCTTTCTTTTTCACCAGAACCAAGGGGGCTGCCCAGGGGCTACAGCTGTCTCTAATGACCCCAGCTTCTTTCATTTCTCTTAGCATGCCCTTGGCGCTCTGATAATGTGCAGGGGGTACAGGCCTGTGTCTCTCTTTTATTGGTGGGTGGCTCCCTGTGGGGATGTGGTGTTCTATCCCCTTTACTCTGCCGAAGTCTAGCGGGTGTTTACTAAAGACTCTCTCGTACTCCTGTACCACCCGGTAGACTCCTTGTTTTTGGTGCAGGGGAGTGGAGTCAGCACCCACATGGAGTTCCTGGCACCAGTCCTCCTTTTGTTTCTGGGAGCCATTACCCTCCGCCTGAGGAGATGGAGGCAAGGGTTCCACCGCCCTGATAGCTTTGTGTTCGACCACAAACAGCTTGGCGAGTGTAGCGTACCTGGGTGTACCTCCCTCTCCCCAATGTTGAGGATGCGGACGGGCACCCTCCCATGACGGACATCAACCACCCCCTGGGCTGTCAAAATGGTGGGCCTGCTGTCTGAGGACACGGGTTCTACCATGGCTTGGTAGTCTCTACCTCTCAACCCGATTGCAGTCCGACACCAGATCATCATTTCACTTTTGGGAGGCATGGAAATGGGGAATGGGTCACTCAGTCTTACGCTACCGATCTCACCACCAGACAGTTCTACCTGCTGCCGTCTCATCAGGGCTTTTATCTCCTTGTTGAGGACTCTCTGTTGGCTGGAACTAGCATTCACCGCCACCTGTTGTAAGATTACAATTACCTCTGAAAGACAATTTTCAATTACGTTAGTATCCACAGTTATTTTAGGGTGACTTTCACGACGGTCAATGTCCACAATAATCACTCCCTGTGCCGGCAGTTCAACTTTACCAATTTTAATGGTCATCTCCTTGAACCCCATCTGCGGCACGGGTAAGCCATTACTGGCGATGATGCTCAAGTTACTGTCTGGATACCGTGTGATATCAGCATCAGTCCAATACTGCTTAAAAAGTACATAAGAGATAGTGGTTACTTGTGACCCAGTATCCAGCAAGGCGCTCATGGGGATACCGTCCAGCACCACGGGTAAAACCGGGCGTCCCCCAACGTACTTATTATGCCAATTATAAGGGCCTGGTGGTCTTATGCCTGGGGGTTGGCCCTCTGCCCCAGGTTGGACCCGTTTAAATTACAGTACCTGGAAATGTGTCCGGGCTGGTTGCATCGACGGCAAATGGGCTGTCCATCCTCTGCGTAGCGGTCTGTGGGCCTCCCTCGGAATGACGGGATCCTCCTCTGTCGACGCCACGGGACATCCTCCGGACTTGAAGCCAGCTCGATGGGTCTTGCCGGGTCCACTTGCAACGCCTGGACGGTCCTGGTCAACGCCGCGACGCTCCTGGTCAGCTCCTGGACTTGGTGGTGCAGGTCTTTTGACGGGGCTTGGTTCAGGGCCTGTGCATCAGCCCCCACGGGGTCCATAGAGGTGGGCGCCGCCTCCTGGTGGTAGGTGAGAGCAGGGCGCCGGGGGTTTATAGCGCCACTGGTTGCAGATTCACGGAGCACCCTTATGGCCCTGTCCTTAAATTGGGCAAAGGTCAGGTCGGGTTTCTGAAAGAACATGAGGCGCAGTTGGGCCCTGTGGGCGCTAGACAGCAGACCTTCTATGAATTGTTCTGTTAGCAGCTTATCCGTTTCCTGCACACTGCCAGGGTCAGTTTGTTGAATAGCCCTCAAAGCTTCCTGCAGATTTAGGGCATAGTCTCTGATGCTGTCCTGTGCCCGCTGCTTACATCCATAGAACCTCATTTTAATCTCAGCGGAGGTACGTGTGTCAAAGGTACCCCGCAGCCGGGCCAGAATACCCTTCACAGTCCTTTTCTCCTCAGTGGGCCATGATTTTACCTCCCTTTGGGCTGCGCCAGTTAACTGCCCTGTTAGTATGCTGACCTTCTATTCCTCTGTCAGGGGGTAAACCTGGACCAAACTGTACAGCCTTTCCTTAAAGTCAGTTAGGGCATGGGGCTCCCCTGAGTACTTGGGCAGCCAGGCCGCTCCAGGGATGTAGGGCAGGGAAAAGGGCATTACCGCTGTTGCAGCTGCGTTGGTGGTAGTGGGCGCCTCTGTGTCCGACATCTTCCTCCCCCCTAGTTAAGCGTGGCCTACCTTCCGACGATCCTCTTCTGTAGGCCGCGGCTCCGCTGCTGCTGCTCTGGACGAGGACCTTGCGTCGCGTCCTGATGACGTCAGCGTCGCTCTCTCTCCCTTCCAGGACCTTGCGCAGCGTAGGTGCGTGGGGCGGAGCTTCGGGTCTCGCGCGCTTTCGGCGTCCACGTCCCTCTTCTTCCCGCGCGGCGTCCTGAAAATGGCGTCCGACGGCGGGAAAACGACTTCGGATGGCGGGAAAACAGCGGAAGATGGCGGGAACCGACTGAAGATGGCGGGAAACGGCTCCGGATGGCGGGAACCTTCACCACGGCAGGTGTGACAGTCTTTTGAAGGCACGCAGTACCCGGTGGTTGCGGGCACGAGATCCTGCCGACTACGCCAAAGCTGACTCGCCCCCTGGGCCGTGGGGCACTCGGATCCGGACAATAGGGGGACGATGGGAGTAGTAGTGGCAACCCGGTTCCGTGGCACAGGGTGGTCAGACCAATGGTAGTCTGCTATGCGCTATTGATAATGTCCGACTACGCCACCCGTGGATTACGGTTATTAGGAACCGCCGCTGCATGCAGACCGCTGGGGCTGATGAGGTGTGCAGCTAGGGCAGTGTGACTCCCCACGGGAAGAGTGCGGCCCCAGGGCAGTATAATGGATGGTGGGAGTGATGGTGGTGAGAGTCCCAGTACCGGTAGTGCTGGAGGCGCGAAGGAGCACACAGACAATAGGTTGCAGTCCAGGGTCTTTACTGAAACAGGTAAACTGACCCATAAACAGTCCCAGCTAGGAGGGGACCTGGATGTCTGAGAGCAACGGGGAAATTGGCCCTGGTCAGGGTGAGGGTGTAGGCCTACCGTGCTTTCTGCGCTCCTTCTGGCTATCTCCTCGTTATAGGGTAACAGCCCACGTTTCCGAGCTTTCCGTGTATTCTCGCCTGTATGGCCTGCGACGTGGGTTCCTTTCTGCTCCCAGCCTTGTACGGCTTTACTGGTCCCTTCGGTTGTGGCAGGGCCTCCAGGCTTCTTAGGCCAAGGAATATACAGTCCCTTGCGGACTGGTTATCTGCTGGAGGATGTAGAATCCTCCCAGCCTCAGACACCAAAGTCTGGTAAAGTAAGTCTTTTATCTGCCAAGACAGGCTCTCTTCGCCTCTTGTCTCTGGCTTGTGGCTCTCCTCCTGCCACACTTCCTCTTAGGTGCAATACAACTTTCTGTCCCTGCTCTGGGACACCTCTCAGTGCTGAGGCAGGTCGTCCAGTTCTCTCTAACCTTGCCCCCAGTACCAGCTTTTATAGGGGCAGCCTGCTCCCCCTACTGGCCTGAGACAGGAGGTACTGCATGCTAATGTTCCCCTGACTAGAGAACCTCCCCCTTGCTCTCAGACACAGCTTTATTACATTTTGTGGCATCCAGGCCAGGGTGACACAGATGCAACCACGACAAGCACTGCATCCACAGTCACATCTGTGGCTGACACTAGCAGCGGTCGCAGGTCTGCAGTTCGCAGGTATTAAAAACAACTGAGTAGAGGCAAAAATTGCAATAATTTGACTACTAGATGCATGAACTGGCACATGCGCAATCAACATGCGTTAGACAGGGAATCTCACAGAGCTAAAATGCAGACTAGCAGGCCTTGCCAACCACCGCCCGCCCCATCAACTGCAACTGCAGCTACTTCCTCCTCCGTCACTGTGGAAAGTCTTCTCAAGCACGTCTCTGGCCGCAGAACCTCCACTTGTTTACCCGCTACAGTCGGGGTGAGAGCCCATCATCTGTTACGGAAGTGGACATGCCTGCTGTTTTTGACCGATCTCAGACACCGAGTACACCACATCTTTCTCAATCCACTATAACATCTCCACCTGCACCGCTCTCACAGTCCAGCAGTTTGTCGCATTCAACCTACTCCACCCTCTCTCAACACAGCAGCCAGCCCTCGGTCCCGCAGTTGTGGTCTTGTAAAAGATTGTTTCCTCCTACACATGCCAAAGCTAAGAGCTTGAACTTCACCATCTCCAATCTGTTGGCCATGCAAATGCTGCCTTTCCACCTGGTGGATACAAACATTTTTTGAAAGCTGATGACCGTCGCAGTCCCCCAATACCAGTTGCCCAGTCGCCATTACTTCTCTAAGAAAGATGTGCCTGCACTACACCAACATGTTGCAGACAACATCACCCGTTCCTTGAAAAAATCTATGTCTGACAGGGTGCATTTCCCACTGACACCTGGCCAAGCAAGCATGGCCAGGGGCTTTAAAATTCACTGACTGGACTCTGGTGGCTGTGGGGGCCGGCGGAGAATGGACTGCTCCACAAGTCTTAGAATCCCCAAGGTTTGCAGGGGTGCTTGGGGATGGAGAACTAAACTACTACACACCAGAAGATGGAGAAATAAACTAATAGACAACAACAGGGGTTGGAGAACTAAACTACTAAACACCTAGGGTTGGAGAACTAAGCCACTACACACCAGGGGATAGAGACTTGGACCTCATAAAAGAGACCGACCCATGAGCGCCTTCTTGAAGCACTATCTGCAACATGATTGTTGCCCGTGTTTTTAGGGTTAGAAATAGTGCTGACTACTGAGTTGCCACTCTATTCAATTCTTGGTACAAGAGTGAATTTTGCCAGATGCTTCCCCTCCTGGAAAAGGACGCGCCCATGCTTAAGTATCAAAACATGCTTGAAGGCAATCTTGAGAGTGGTTTTCCCCAAGACAGCAGTGAGCCACACAGTGTGCATCACAGTTATAGACTTCCAACCCCATTAACGTCGGCAGCAGCAGTAGTGTAAATGGCAGAAGCAATTTCTGTGAGTTGTTTCGCACTTTTTTAAGACCAGCCCGTGCACCAGCAGAGTGTAGTGTAGACCGCCTAACTTTCACCAAGATGAACAAGTCATGGATCTCCAATGACTTTTACACCCCAGTCGCAGACTGGGCAGACTAGGTGATGGTGTAGTTTTTAGTGTGCTGCATTGATCTCGCATTATTGCAGTCTGTAACACCTTTGTGATGGCTTCTGCGCCTGCTGTTGCTACTGCTGCTGATGGTACTAACAATTTTTTGAAACGTGGAGACTCCAAGTTGGGTCTCCATCTGGTGGGTTGCCAGCCGTGGAAAGGGTGTCAAGAGCCCCATTATACTATTTCTACTCTGGGGAAATTGATAATTTCTGTAAAGCACTGTGGAATTAATGGCGCTATATAAGTGAGTAAAATAAATAAATAAAAATTGGTGCCACTTTAGTGGTATCTGCCCATAATTCTTGGAAATGTTTGGTCTCCAAGTTGGGCCTCCTTCATGTGTGTTGTCTGAATTGTCAGAGCTCTCAGAGCACCAGGCCTACACCTGTCACTCATCCACCTGTTACTGATCAAAGTTTAAGCTAGATATGCTCCTCCAAGCCCTGTTCCATGCTGAAATATGGCTTCAGTTACAGTTATATGAAAAAGTTTGGGCACCCCTATTAATCTTAAGCTTAATGTTTTATAAAAATTGGTGTTTTTGCAACAGCTATTTCAGTTTGATATATGTAATAACTGTTGGACACAGTAATGTTTCTGCCTTGAAATGAGGTTTATTGTACTAACAGAAAATGTGCAATCTGCATTCAAACAAAATTTGACAGGTGCATAAGTATTGGCACCCTTA
The DNA here is from genome assembly GCF_046119375.1 of Phyllobates terribilis. Taxonomy (NCBI): domain Eukaryota; kingdom Metazoa; phylum Chordata; class Amphibia; order Anura; family Dendrobatidae; genus Phyllobates; species Phyllobates terribilis. The sequence goes on along the minus strand of NW_027362761.1, from coordinate 755,999,058 downwards.
TCATCATATACTCCTACCTACTTTTTACTGACTTACTAAAGCACTTTTTTTGGTTTTGTAACCTCATTGAGCTTTGAACTTCATAGCCAGGTGTATGCAATCATGAGAAAAGCTACTTAAAGTGGCCACTTGCAAGTTGTTCTCCTGTTTGAATCTCTTCTGAAAAGTGGCATCAAGGGCTCCTCAAAACAACTGTCAAATGATCTGAAAATAAAGATTATTCAACATAGTTGTTCAGGGGAAGGATACAAAAAGCTGTCTCAGAGATTTAACCTGTCTGTTTCCACTGTGAGGAACATAGTAAGGAAATGGAAGAACACAGGGACAGTTCTTGTTAAGGCCAGAAGTGGCAGGCCAAGAAAAACATCAGAAAGGCAGAGAAGAAGAATGGTGAGATCAGTCAAGGACAATCCTCAGACCACCTCCAGAGAGCTGCAGCATCAACTTGCTGCAGATGGTGTCACTGTGCATCGGTCAACTATACAACGCACTTTGCACAAGGAGAAGCTGTATGGGAGAGTGATGCGAAAGAAGCCGTTTCTGCAAGCACGCCACAAACAGAGTCGGCTGAGGTATGCAAAAGCACATTTGGAGAAGCCAATTTCTTTTTGGAAGAAGGTCCTGTGGACTGATGAAACCAAGATTGAGTTGTTTGGTCATACAAAAAGGCGTTATGCATGGCGGCAAAAAAACACAGCATTCCAAGAAAAACACTTGCTACCCACAGTAAAATTTGGTGGAGGTTCCATCATGCTTTGGGGCTGTGTGACCAATGCCAGCACCGGGAATCTTGTTAAAGTTGAGGGACGCATGGATTCCACTCAGCATCAGCAGATTCTTGACAATAATGTTCAAGAATCAGTGACAAAGTTGAAGTTACGCAGGGGATGGATCTTTCACCAAGACAATGATCCAAAACACCGCTCCAAATCTACTCAGGCATTCATGCAGAGGAACAATTACAATGTTCTGGAAAGGCCATCCCAGTCCCCAGACCTGAATATTATTGAACATTTGTGGGATCATTTGAAGAGGGCTGTCCATGCTCGGCGACCATCAAACTTAACTGAACAGGAATTGTTTTGTAAAGAGGAATGGTCAAAAATACCTTCATCCAGGATCCAGGAACTCATTAAAAGCTACAGGAAGCGACTAGAGGCTGTTATTTTTGCAAAAGGAGGATTTACTAAATATTTATGTCACTTTTCTGGTGAGGTGCCCATACTTATGCACCTGTCAAATTTTGTTTGAATGCAGATTGCACATTTTCTGTTAGTACAATAAACCTCATTTCAAGACAGAAACATTACTGTGTCCAACAGTTATTACATATATCAAACTGAAATAGCTGTTGCAAAAACACCAATTTTTATAAAACATTAAGCTTAAGATTAATAGGGGTGCCCAAACTTTTTCATATAACTGTATATGCTAAAATGTGGCCTGGTTTCTGGACCATGCTATTAGCTCAAAAAATTTAGATTGTGAAATTTGTTTATGTAGCACGGTAGTAACAGAACAAAGTTAGATTTAATCATGTGAACCCCTGTATGGAGAAGAATATCAGCACGAAATAATTTAAAAGATCAAATGTGGCATGGTTTCTGTAGCACAGTAGTAATGGAAAGGAAAAAGAAAAAAAAACAGCTCACCTCCATGAACCGGCTGTGTGTCTCCGGGATCCGTGATCAGCGCTGCTGCTTGAGCTCAGTAGACAGATAATAGGAAAAACGATGATCCAGCTCCACAGACTCCAATAGTAAAAACAAATGTCTTTTATTTAGAGTTTTTTAAAAATATCCAGATGGCGATAATGTAATTCCAGCTGGTAGAAGAACGATATTAGAAGGGAAACACAGGGGCACCAAGGAGGGGTGCGATACCAGACACGTTTCGAGCAAAGACCGCTCTTAAACTTGGTTTCCCTTCTAGTATCATTCTTCTACCAGCTGGAGTTACATTATCGCCATCTGGATATTTTTAAAAAATTCAAAATAAAAGACATTTGTTTTTACTATTGGAGTCTGTGGAGCTGGATCATTGTTTTTCCTATTACCAGCACAGTAGTGAGACAACAATGTTAGATTTTATCATGTGAACCCCTGTATGGAGAAGAATATCAGCACCAATAATTAAAAGCTCAAATGTGGCCTAGTTTGTATAGCACAGTAGAAGCAGCAAAAATAGAGATTTAGTAATGTGAACTCCTGGATGGAGCAGAATATCAACACCAAAGAATTAAAAGCTCAAATGTTGTATGGTTTCTGTAGCACAGTAGTAAGACAACAAATTTAGAGTTGCTGTAATAATTGTGAAATTTTTTGGAAGCTGTGAAATATTATACTCCATTTAAAGTATGGTAGTTGTGCATTCAAAACATATATTCAGACTTGGCCGCTAACTAATAGCATTGCTATACTGCTATTGCAGAAAAAACTTGGCCATCACCGGAGGTGATCAAGTATTACTGTGGTAATAATCGTGAAATTTTTAGGAAGCTGCAAAATATTATACTCCATTTAAAGTATACCAGTTGTACGTTCAAAACATATATCCAGACTTGACCGCTAACCAATAACCAATAGCATCCTTATACTGCTATTGCAGAGAAAATTGACCATCATTTGAGGTGGTCAAATATTACTGCGGTAATAATCGGGAAATGTTTTGGAAGCTGTGAAATAATATACTCTATTTAAAGTGCGGTAGTTGTGCGTTCAAAACATATATCCAGACTTGGCTGCTAACTAATAGCATCGCTATACTGCTATTGCAGAGAAACTTGGTCATCAGAGGTGATCAAATATTACTGTGTTAATAATTGTGAAATTTTTAGGAAGCTGCAAAATATTATACTTTATTTAAAATGGACAAGGTGCGTGATAAGTTACGGGGAAGTGGATGTGATGCTGATGGCGCACGCAGAGGCCGAGGCCATGGGCAAGGTGAAACTGTGCCTGCTGCGAGAGCACAACAATCACCCTCATCATGTTGACCTAGATTCCTGTCCCACTTTCGGGGGGGCCGCGGAACACCATTCTTGAAGCAAGACCTGTGTGAAAAGGTTGTTGGTTGGAGAGCAGATAATGCTTCCAGTTAGTTTGCTACCACCACCATTTTCCACGCGGTCCAGTCTCAGTAGCTGTGAGTCTGTACCACATAATCCTAATCCTGATCCTCCTTCCTCCCACCATACCGAGCTCCCGGAGACAAGTGATCCCACACTTGGACACTCCGAGGAGCTGTTCACATTTCCATCTATAGATTCTGGCCTCTCGCCCTGCCTGCTTCAAGCGGGACAAGAGGAGATCTCATGTAGAGATGCCCAAATATTTGAGCAGCCACAGTCACAAGAAGGCAACAGTGGGAAAGTGCAATTGCTGTCTCAAGATGTGGATGATGATGAAACACAATTGCCAGAAAGTCAGGAGGAGGACCAGGGTGCATACGTGGAGGACGAGGTGGTGAACAATGAAGTCACTGACCCAACCTTGGAAAGTGACAAGCATAGCGAGGACAGCAGCGTAGAGGGAGAGGAAGACATAGAATCACAAAAGGCAGGAAGAAGCAGTGGGGTGGCCACAGGCACAAGGCAAGCAAATGGTGATCGAGGATGTGGATTCCTAGATACAGAGGTTAGCGATGTACAAAAGGGGCGGGGTATATAAGGTATATGTGCAATTCAAAAAACAAACGGTGGTCTGTAAGGAGGATTGGGTGATGCAATAACCATAATATGCCATGAATATCGAATAAGAAGAAAAAAGCAGCTAGAGAAATAGAGATAAAGCCAAATTAGTTATAGCAATCTATAATATCACAAGAATAAGTTTTCATCAGGGAGCATAAACTAATAAATGCTCAATAAGAGCGTGACTATCTATAAATTATTTATTAATAGAGTGCAAAGTGCAAGGAGGAAAACCCAAGAAAAATGCATCCTTAGATCCCCCATCAGTAAAATCCCAAATGTCAGATGCTAGCACAGGCTTCCAGTATCCGTTGTTTCAGATGCTGCACATCTCGTATCTTGATGGTACGGTGTGGTATATTGGGTATATAGTGAGGCCATTCTTCATCAATGGAAACCTCAATGCCACTGGATATCTGAAATTGCTACATGATGATGTGTTGCCTTCTTTATGCACTGAAGATGGCACGTTCCCTGAGTTTTTCCAACAAGATGGTGCACCACCACATTATGGGTGTCAGGTCCGAGTATTCCTACACAAACCTTTTCCTGGAGAGTGGATTGGTCATCATGGGCCAGTTGAATGGCCACCAAGGTTTCCTGATCTGACCCCCTTAGACTTTTATCTTTGAGGTCATCTGAAGGCAATTGTCTATGCTGTGAAGATACGAGATGTGCAGCATGCCCTTAAATCAGAGAGATATGTCACACAAAATAGTTAATAAACAACATTTCCCATTTCTACTTTACATCAGCACAAATTTGGAACCACATTTTTTTTTTATTAGGGAGCTATAAGGGTTAAAAGCTGACCAGCGATTTTTCATTTTTCCAGCAAAATTTGCAAAACCATTTTTTAGGGACCACATCACATTTGAAGTGACTTTGAGGGGTCTTTATGACAGAAAATACCCAAAAGTGACACCAATCTAAAAACTGCACTCCTCAAGGTGCTCAAAACCACATTCAAGAACCTTATTAACCCTTCAGGTGCTTCACAGGAATTATTAGAATGTGGAAGAAAAAAATTAACATTTAATTTTTTTCTCAAAAATGTTACTTTAGATCCAATTTTTTTATTTTCGCAGGGGTAACAAAACGGACCCCAAAATTTGTTGTGCAAATTCCCCTGAGCACGCAGATACCCCATATGTGGAGAAAAAACACTGTTTGGGCGCACGGCAGGGTTCGGAAGGGAAGGAGCGCCATTTGACTTTTTGAATGTAAAATTTGCTTGAATAATTAGGGGACGCCATGTTGCGTTTGGGGAGCCCCTGATGTGCCTAAACAGTGGAAACCCCACACAAGTGACACAATTTTGGAAACTAGACCCCTCAGGGAACTTATCTAGATGTGTGGTGAGCACCCTGAACCACCAAGTGCTTTACAGAAGTTTATAACATGGATCCGTGAAAATAAAAAAATCAAACTTTTCCCACAAAAATGTTTTAACCCCAGTTTTTTTATTTTCACAAGGGTAAGAGGAGAAAATGGACCCAAAAAACGTTTGTGCAATTTCTCCTGAGTACGCCAATACCCCATATGTGGGGAAAATACAGTGTTTGGGCGCACGGCAGAGTTCAGAAGGGAAGAAGCACTGTGTGACTTTTTGAACGCAAAATTGGCTGAAATTGAGAGGGGATGCCATGTCGCGTTTGGAGAGCCCCTGATGTGCCTAAATAATGGAAACCCCCCACAAGTGACCCCATTTTGGTAACTACACCCCTCAAGGATTTTATCAAGGGGTATAGTGAACATTTTGAACCCAGAGGTACGACACAGAATTTGATAACATTACTTCATCATATTGAATAAGTTGTCATTAGTCTTGAGCCCAAGTGCTCGCTACTTGACTTTGCATTGGGTACTCAGGCATGCACCATGTATCGCGCGTGCTCGAGTGACATGCTCGAGTCCCTGCACGCATGTTTCATGGTTATTAGACACCCAAAAAAAACATGCAGGGATCGGTCATGCATGGCAGGCAATCCCCGCAAGGTTTTTTTGGCCGCGAAACATATGGGGCGGAGACTCAAGCATGTTACTTGAGCACCAGCGATACTTAGTGCATACTCGAGCACCTGATGCAAACTCAAGTAGCAAGCACTTGCGCTTAACACTAGTCGCCATATCATCATCTTTTTTTTTACTTTTGAAAAAAATCCCAACCCTAGCCCCAACCCTAATACAACCCCAACTCTAACCCTAGCCTAACCCTAACCCTAACCCCAACCCTAACCCTAACCCTAGCACAACCCTAACCCTGGAGTTTATTTTTTTACGCCGTTCCTCGTGCGGTATAAGTGATTAGACGACTTTATTCTTTGGGTCGGTGCGATTTCAGCGATACCAGAATTATATTGGGTTTTTATGATTGACAGCTGTCACACACTAAAAGACAATTTTTTTTGCAAAATCTAGTTTTTGCATTGCCATACTTTGAGAGCTATAATTTTCCCATATTTTGGCCGACAGAGTCATGTGATGGCTTGTTTTTTGCGGGATGAGTTGACATTTTTATTAGTACCATTTTAAGGCACGTGACATTTTTTGATCGCTTTCTAGTCCGATTTTTGGGAGGCAGAATAAACAAAAACCAACAATTCAGGAATTGTTTTTTTTTTTTTTTGTTTTTTTTATGCTATTCATGTGGTAAAATTGATAAGGTAGTGTTAAAGGACGGGTTTCCCTCCAAAAATATCAGTTATTAATGGGGGAACTCTCCTACACACCTCTATTGAGGTCCGATATTAACTATTAACATCAAACTTGACTATTAATAATTAATATCCACTAACGTAATCTGTGCCTTATACTATATACCAACTGACACAAAACCGTGTACTAATAAAAGGTATTTATTACACACAAGTTTACAGTAAATATACTACTATTTATCACACTAACACAGTACACAATAATAATAACAATAGCACACAAGACGGATATACAGTTCACAATTACCTATTATATTTTCCACCCACGTTACATCCAATAAGCAGCCCTCCCGTCTAACATTAACTAACTATCAATATGTGTGCAGGGTCTAGTAAGTAAGTAAGTAAGGGGATATGTAGCACCCCGAGGGCTCGGGTGCTACAGGGGTATTGCACCTCAAACCTGAGGTGTGATATTCCACTCCCGGGTAAGGAGAGAGTGTGGACCAGGACTCGTTTGGCTGCATGCACCACACACACCCCATTTCCGAGGGACAGCTCAACGGTGCTCCCACAGAAGTGCAGGCACGACAGCATCTGTCCCTGGCTGGAGTGGGGAGGGGGAGGAAAACCCAGTGGTGTAGGAGCAGATAGGGGTGGGTCTCTGGGCATAGGTAGGAGCCCATTGGTTTCTAGTCACCTGGGCTCACACATAGAGGGAGGTATATAAGGTGGGCACCATCTTAGAGTCGGTTAGTTCAGTTCAGAGAGGAGTTCAGCCAGAGAGGGCTGACAGGGAGCTGTGGCTCAGTCTGGGCCCAGCTCCATGAGGCGGGCCTGGAGTAGAGGCAAGAAACAGCAGAGAGAACAGGAACAGAAGTGAGAAAGGAAACAAGGAACAGAACATTAAGAAAGGCCCAGAGACACGAAGGCAGAAGGAACCCCAAAGGCCCAGGAGATTGCGGGTGAAGGGTTGGCAGAGCAGGGTACCGGAACCCAAATTGGTGGAGGCAACAGATTCCTCAGCCAAAGACCGGAGGTTGTGACCACATCTTGGTGCGACCCCTCACTACATCCACCAGGAAAGCATACCATATAGGGTCAGGGAAACCGGAGATAGGTTTCGCCAATAGAAGGCCCGAGAAAGCTGGACAAAGGTGGGTCACTGGTGAGGACGGCCAGAGAAGGGAAGAGAGGGGAGCCCTGTGCCACGCTCTGGAATTGCCTGGGAGTTGGTCGAGCCCCTTGTCTGGTAGACGCAGCACGGCTTGGGCAGTCATCGCCTGCAGAATTGACACGAATAACAACTGTGAGTAAAGCATTGGAAACTGCAACCACACGTCTCTGTGTTTCATCGCTGCACCAGCACCATCAGTACTGGGACGTTCACACCATCACTCCCATCATCTACACTAAGCTGCCCTGAGGCAATACTTCTCCCGTGGGGAGTTATCCCATACTTGGCTGCGCATACAACATCAGCCTCAGCGGTCTGCAGCGCAGCGGTGGTCCCCACTGACCGCAATCCACGGGTGGCGTAGTCGGACATTTGTTATCACACTCAGACTGCCACTGGTTTAACCGCCCTGGGCACGGACCGGGTCACAGCCACGGAGGACTACAACCCCCAGCGATCCGGCTCCGGGTATCCCTTGCACAGCACAGGCCCAGGGGGCGCGTCAGATACAGGGGAAGATACTTAGCCAGATCTCCTCACCATGGTCGTCATTGTGTAAGAGAGAGCCACATGTCTCATGGTGGTCCAGTATCAGAAACAGCTAGCACATGTGGGCTCTGCAGTTTCAAGTCCTGCAAATGTCCAGCTTCATGTGACAGGAAATGATGTATTATTCCCCACTCACTGGCTAAGGTCTTTGTTCATGTCCAACCATACTCGCAAAAACTGTTTAAGCACATGGCTGGACATTCTATTGAATCCTCCCCCAAATTATATCAGTGGGGTTGGGGATGGGGCCTAACCACATGGGGAGATGTGGGCCAATATATACATATATATGTATCTGCATGCATGGCTAGCATGCAGATACATATATACTGTACAAGTACAACCTGGGACACTTTCATTTACAGGTAGCTTTATTCTTTGGGTCAGTAATAGTGAAGAGCGAGCATGCTCGCTACTGCTCGGTGCTCGCCCTAGCATCTCACTGCTCGAGATGCTTGGCGCTCGCCGAGTATTTCCGGGTCGCTTGGGCGGGACTCGGGTGCACTCCCTGCATGTTTGGCGTTCTTTAGAGAGCCAATGAACATGCAGGGATTGCCTGCCATGCACTGTAATGCCGTAGCCATGTTGGTTGTGGGCATTACAGTGATTGGATGGCCGCACAGCGTCATCAGGTCTATATCAGACCTGGCGCCGCCATGCTCGTCACAGTCACTCCGGATCAGACAGTGTAGGGAGAGCAGCTGCTGTGTCAGGGAGAGATTTGATCGTGTATTAGGTAGTGTAGGGAGAAGAAACGTACATTACACATATCCATCTTAACAAACAGTCCTTCTGAGGACTAATCCATCTGCAGAGATATCAGGCAGGCAGGGTGTATAGGCAGGCGGTGTATATAGCAGACTGCAGTGCATATAGCACAAGAGGCTCCATTCCAATTCTGCCTTCTGCTGCTGTTAGATATTTCTATACAAAGGCCCAGGTCTCAGGGGCCAGGAATACTTTTCTTTGGATCTTAATCCTCATTATTTGCTTAAAAAGTAATCCAGAGAACACCATTTTTTGTGCGCCATTTGCTTGTTGGCACTGCAGAATACAGCCAGGTCCTTTCCATATTAGAGCGCTAGAAATCCAGCTATTTAAAACTATGTTATCTCCGTCAAACGGATCACATATACGTTTTCAGAAAATACCGCCATTTCAGGCCTCCATTAAAAATTTCCTTTAGTGTGTCATTGAAGCGATTCACCGCAGTTTGCTGTTCAAACTACTTACCTATAGGCCAGGTATTTAAAACTGTGTTTTCTCCATCAAACGAATCACATATATGTTGTCAGAAAATACTGCCATTTCTGGCCTCCATTAAAAATTTCCTTTAGTGTGTCATTGAAGCGATTCACCACAGTTTGCTGTTCAAACTACTTACCTACAGGCCAGGTATTTAAAACTCTGTTTTCTCAGTCAATCGGATCACATATACGTTGTCAGAAAATACTGCCATTTCTGGCCTCCATTAAAAATTTCCTTTGGTGTGTCATTGAAGCACCAAACTCAGTCATTTGTAGTGAGCGTGGAAGATACTGTCCTCCATTTAAAATGGGCAAGGCACGTGGCAAGGATCGGGGAACTGGATGTGATGGTAATGGTGCATGCAGAGGCCGAGGACAAGGCCGTGGGCAAGCCGAAATTGTGCCACAATAAACACCCACATCTTCTCGCCTGACCTTCCTGTCCCAATTTCTAGGGGACCGCAGCACACCACCATTGAACCCAGAGCAGTGTCAAAAGGTTGTTGGTTGGATAGCGGATAATGCTTCCAGTCACTTAGCCACCACCACCACCCTGTCTTCCACACGGTCAAGTCTCAGTAGCTGTGAGTCTGGACCGCATATTCCTCACCCTGATCCTCCTTCCTCCCACCATGCCGAGTACCCAGAGACAACTGATCCCACACTTGGACACTCTGAAGAGCTGTTCACTTTTCCATTTATAGATTCGGGCCTCTTGCCCGGTCCACTTGAAGCGGGGCAAGAGGAGATCGCGTGTAGCGATGCCCAAATATTTGAGCAGCCACGGTCACACAAAGGCGACGGTGGGAAAGTGTCACAAGAGGTGGACGATGATGAGACACAATTGCCAGAAAGTCAGGAGGAGGACCAGGGTGCGGAAGTGGAAGACGAGGTGGTGGATGATATAGTAACTGACCCAACCTGGCAGGAGGACATGCAGAGTGAGGACAGCAACATACAGGGGGAGGGAGGCAAAGCACCCCAACAGGCAGGAAGAAGCAGTGTGATGGCCGCAGACAGAAGGCAGGCAACCGTTCCCCGTAGCACCAACACGAAGGAAGTTGCCAGTACAACTGTTAGGTCCCGAGTCTGGTTGTTTTTAAAAGACTCTGCCGATACCGCCAAAGAGGCCATTTGCACCACCGGCCAGACCAGCATCAGCAGGGGTGGCAAAACGACCAGCCTGACCACCACCAGCAAGATCAGGCACATGGCAGCAAAGCACCCGACTTTGTAGGCCGAACCCTAGGATCCAGGAACAGTGTCTGCGGGTGACACCATTGCTTCTTCTGCTGTTGTGCATGCAAGCCAATCCCCTGTCCATGGTGTATGCGAAGACGCCTCCTGCCCTGCACCTGTCGTTGCACACTCTCAAGTAGCAGCATCAGGAAGCACGTCCATGTCCTTGTCCCAGCGCAGCATTCAGTTGTCCATACCCCAGTCCTTGGAACGCAAGAGCAAATATGCAGCCAACGCCCCACAGGCCACACTACTAAATTCTCACATTTCACGACTGCTTGCGCTCGAAATGTTGCCTTTTAGGCTCATGGAGATGGAAGCATTCCGCAACCTGATGGCGGCCGTCCCTCGGTACTCGGTCCCCAGCTGCCACTATTTCTCCCGGTGTGCCGTCCCTGCATTACACAAGCACGTGTCCCAAAACATTAGCCGTGCACTCAACAACGCAGTTACCGGTAAAGTCCACCTAACCACGGACACGTGGACAAGTGCTTGTGGGCAGGGACGGTACATCTCACTGACGGCACACTGGGTTAACATAGTGGAAGCCGGGACCCAGTCGGACCTTGGGACGGAACGCATCCTCCCGATGCCAAGGATTGCGAGCCCTAGATCAATCAGGGTTGCCCCCACGGTCTACAGCTCCTGCACCCCATCCTCCTCAGCCTCCTCCTCCTCTTCAGCCTCCATCTCCGAAATGACCACATCAGTCACAAGCTGGAAGCACTGCAGCACTGCCTCGGCCAAGCGGCCACAGGCTATGCTGAAGCTAATATGCTTAGGTGAAAAACCGCACAATGCTTAAGAGTTGTGGACAGCTCTGAAAGAGCAGGCAGATCTGTGGCTCACACCGCTGAACTTACAACCAGGCATGGTTGTGTGTGACAATGGCCGGAACCTGGTGGCGGCTCTGAGGCGAGGGGGGCACACACACGTACCATGCCTGGCCCATGTGCTTAACCTCGTGGTTCAGCGATTTCTCAAATCCTACCTGGAGCTGCCGGATCTGCTTGTTAAAGTACGCCGCCTGTGTGCCCATTTTAGAAAGTCAGCTACAGCTTCCGCCGCCCTTGCAGTGTTTCAGCAGCATTTGCAACTTCCGGCTCACAGACTGGTGTGTGATGTCCCCATGCGTTGGAACTCTACACTGCAGATGTTGGGAAGGATTTGTGAGCAGAAGAGGGCAGTTGTTGAGTACCAGCATCAACAAGGCCGTCGGTATTCAGTTCAGACTCCACACATAAGACCTCAGGAGTAGACATGGATGTCAGACATATGTACCATCCTCCAAAACTTTGAGGGCTCCACCAAGATGGTGAGCGGCGATGATGCCATAATTACTGTCACCATCCCGCTTCTCTGTCTTCTGAAACGCTCTCTGCTCACAATCAAAGAGGATGTGTAGCGCCCCGAGGGCTCGGCCGCTACAGGGGTATTGCACCTCTGCCAGAGGTGTGATATTCCACTCCCAGGTAAGGATGGAGTATGGACCAGGGCTCAGTTAGCTGCATGCAGCACACACACCCCATTTCCGAGGGACAGCTCAACGGTGCTCCCACTAGACATAAGTGCAGGCACGACCGACTATGTCCCTGCCTGGAGTGGGGAGGGGGGGTGGAACACCCAGTGCTGTAGGGGCAGATAGGGGTTGGTTCCTGAGCGTAGATAGGAGCTCATTGGTTGCTGGTCACCTGGGCTCATGGTCAGAGGGAGGTATAAAAGGTGGGCACCATCTTAGAACAGTGTTCAGTCTGTGAGGAGAGGAGAGCTGACAGGGAGCAGCAGCTCAGGCTGAGTGCTGCTCCAGAGGCAGGCCTAGAGAAGAGGCCGGAGCCTGAGAGGAGAAGGAGAAGTGGGCCTGGAGAAGTGGCCAAGGGAAGGAGGAGAAGACAGAACAGGAAAGAAGGAGAAGAGAGAGAGAAACAGAAGGGCTCAGGAACAAGAAGGTGGAAGGGACCCTAAGAACTCACGAGAATCCAGGGTGAAGGGTCAGGCAGATTAAGGGTACCGGATCCCAAGTTGGTGGAGGAGAAACTACCCTCAGCCAAAGACCGGTCGTCGTGATCATTTATTGGTGCGACACCTCATCAAACCTGCTAGGAAGGCACCATATAGGACAGCGGATGACGGGGCCCACGTTTAACCGCACAAGTCCGCGGCAGCCGGACAAAAGTGGGTCACTGGTGAGGCAGGCCAGAGAAAGGATTAAAGGGGGTCCTGTGCCATGCTCTTGACTGCTTGGGAGTTGACCGAGCCCCACACCTGGTGGACGCAGCACGGCTCGGGCGGTCACTGCCGACGGAAGTGACCCGGGACAAACGAACTGTGAGTAAAGACCCTGGACTGTAACTTGTTGTCCGTGTGCTCCTTCGCTCCTCCGGCACTAACGGTACTGGGACTCTCACTACCATCACTCCCACCATCCACTATACTGCCCTGGGGCCGCACTCTTCCCGTGGGGAGTCACACTACCCTGGCTGAACACCTCATCAGCCCCAGCGGTCTGCATGCAGCGGCGGTTCCTAATAGCCGCAATCCACGGGTGGCGTAGTCGGACATTATCTAAAACTTCTGAAAGACTACCACTGGACTGACCACCCTGAGCCGCGGGTCCGGGCCGCCACTACTACTCCCAGCGTCTCCCTATCGCCCGGATCCGCGTGCCCCACGGCCCAGGGGGCGAGTCAGATGCATTGCAGGCGGAGCACGATGAGATGGAGCAAGGAACCATTCAGGGTGATTACACACATCCAAGCCTCATCTCATCCCAACGTGGATTGGGTGACAATGAGGAAGAGGAGGAGGAGGAGAAAGGACAGGAGCTAGTTTCATGCACTATAGACGGTACTACCTGACAGCTGTCATACCGTTTGTTCATCGTGGATGGCCAGAGGACAGAGAGGAGGAGGAGGAGAGCATGGTCAGTCATCCTCTTGGTGAGGACACGGAAGTCTTGCCTGTTAGTAGTCTGGCAAGCATGGCTGAGTTTATGTTACTCGGCCTTTCCCATGACCCTCGCGTTCTCAAAATTTTGGGTGACAATCATTACTGGTTGGTGACACTTCTAGACCCACGCTACAAGGAGAACTTTCTATCTCTTATTCCTGAGGCGGACAGGTCAACAAAAATGGGGCAGTACCAGAAGGCCCTAGTTGCGGAACTATTAAAAAAATTCCCATCTGAAAACGCTGGCGGCAGAGGGCACACTTCGTTGGACAACCAAGGAGTACAGGCGAGAGAGACACAACTTCCATGCAGCATAGGCAGGGGAACACTGTCAAAGTTCTGGGAGAGTTTTCTCAGACCCTCCCATCACACAGGCCCTGAGGCGCGGGGTACTCTCACAAGGAGTGCAAAGTTCGGGAAGATGCTGAGGGAGTACCTTGCCGACCGTACCAACGTCCTCTGTGATTCCTCTGTGCATTATAATTATTGGGTATCTAAGCTGGATACGTGGAATGAACTGGCTCTCTATGCCTTGGAGGTCCTGGCCTGCCCTGCCGCCATTTTTTTTATCAGAGCGGGTTTTTAGTGCCGCTGGTGGAATTATAACTGATAAGCGCATCCGCCTGTCGACTGAAAATGCTGACAGGCTGACTCTTATAAAAATGAACAAGGCCTGGATTGGGCCAGACTTCTCAACACCACCGAATGATAGCAGCATAACATAAACTCAAATCCAGTGTCTTTTCTTGGGAGGTGTATTCCCATGCACCTTTTCACACCCACACTTGGGTATACGCTTCCTGATTTTGTCTATTTGCTCTTGTCCTCCTCCTTCTCCTCATCCTCCACCACCATATCACCAGGGTGACCGTGGTCCGTGATGCAACACCCACATAATTTTTTTAAAGAGTGTTTATGATGCCCATGAAAAAAAAATTTTATACAGTGTGTTCATGTATACCCCCCAGGGGTAAATGTTTGTCAGCCCATACACTTAGTGCATGGGCATTACAAGTATAGGAGGCCCGCTCCTTTCTAATTGGAAGATTTTTTTATGAGGCCCTCCTCCACGTCTCTTCCAAGGGGCATTGAAGTGCCTCCAAATTTTCGGCAGCCCTTGCATTCACTGCATAGGCCAACACTATGGGAGACTCTCCTTTCTAATTGGAATTTGTTGTTACTGTGGCCCTGTTCTGTGTGTCTTTAAATTCTAAGTGGGGTTTTTCCTAAAATTGGTCAGCCGTTGGACTCACTGCATACCCTAAAACTGTACAGCAGATCCTCTCCTTTCTAATGGGAACATGTCGTACTTGTTACTGTGGCCCTGCTCTGTGTGTCTTTAAATTGTTAGTGGGGTTTTTCCTAAAATTGGTCAGCCGTTGGACTCACTGCATACCCTATAACTGTGTAGCAGACCCTCTGCTTTCTAATGGGAACATGTCGTACTTGTTACTGTGGCCCTGCTCTGTGTGTCTTTAAATTCTTAGTGGGGTTTTTCCTAAAATTGGTCAGCCGTTGGACTCACTGCATACCCTATAACTGTATAGCAGACCCTCTCCTTTCTAATGGGAACATGTCGTACCTTGTTACTGTGGCCCTGCTCTGTGTGTCTTTAAATTCTTAGTGGGGTTTTTCCTAAAATTGGTCAGCCATTGGACTCATTGTATACCCTATAACTGTATAGCAGACCCTCTCCTTTCTAATGGGAACATTTTGTACTTGTTACTGTGGCCCTGCCGGCTGATGGCTCTCTAACAATAGCTAGGGTCGACTGCTGGCCTTTTAAGAATAGTAAGGGCCGTCTGATATCCCTGTAAAAATAGGCTTTATGACTTTCAGAGTCCCTCCATCATAAATAAAAAAGGATGTGTCTGATGATGTGTCACACACCACATTGCCAGATAAGGTTGTAAAATGTTAAAATGACATTTCCCGGTGAATGCTTTTGTCTTAAAAAATAGCGTAAAATAAAACAAAACAATAGGATCTTTTTTTAGTATAAAAAACAGGATCATCAATTTAACCTCAATGTAATCACATTGTTCAGCTCATGCACCTCCTTCTCTATCTCCGAAATGATCACATCAGTCACAAGCTAACAGCACTGCAGCACTGCCTTGGCCAAGCGGCAACAGGCTGTGCTGAAGATAACATGCTTAATGTTTAATTGACAAATCGCCCAGCGCTGCAGAGTTGTTGAAAGATGTAACACAGCAGCCTGATCTGTAGCTCTCAATGCTGTTCATACAGCCAGGCATGGTCGTGTGTGACAATGGGCGGAACCTTGTGACGGAGAAATGACAACCGGGGTAGATACGGTTTCCCTCTATGCCACTCCTTTCACCGAGCTAAAGAATATGGCTGTGGTGAAATACAACTCCCACTGAGAAGCTGTTTCAGATTGAAAAACATTGTGCCCACCAGAGGATTTGATTCTGAGGGCTAACCTTTCTCACCCGCTCAAGAGCCCAAAAGCAGCTGCAAAGTTAACGCTATCCTGAACTCTCCTGAGGTAGAAGCCAAGGCACAACAGAGGATTCTCTGGTGGGACCGTCCAACCCTGCCGAGAAGCAGTCCTGGCTAAGAAAAGTGTGTGGGAAGGTTCCCGGACACTCTATGGCTGCTTTTTTACTGAGGAGGAAACACACGCAAACACGGGGAGAACATGCAAAGTCCTTGCAGATGTTGCCCTTGCTGGGATTTGAACCCAGGATCCCAGCGCTGCAAGGCTTCAGTGCTAACCACTGATCCAATGTGCTGCAGTTCACCCTCTAATATCTAACAGGCTGGAGAAACTTGCACCTACTGCCACTATCTTCAGCTCCTTTGTGAGAAACTAAAGTATTTGGGCAGCCACTCAGTCTACCAAATAAAATTCCTGAGAAGGAAATTAGGGATGGTTTCCCTACTGGTACTGGGGGCAGTGCTAATATCATGGCGTCGTACCATAGTTTGCTGGAAATATTCCAGGCTGGTAGGAGGCAAGCAAATTCCCACAGAAAAGTACCAGCAGTAATGTTCAGGCCACATTTCAAGTGCAAGCAGCTTTAGAGGACTTCCTGGGAGAAATGACACGCAGGGTACATATGGTTTACCTCTATGCCAGCCCTTTCACCGAGCTAAAAACAACTCTCAGCAAAAAAAGTTGTGGACTGGATCCGTACCGTCCCTGGCCACATTCACCTGTCCACGTGTTTGTGGTTAGGTGGTCCTTCCCAGTAATTGCACTGGGAAGGGTACGGGTAATGTTGTGGGACCCGTGCTTGTGGAAGGCGGAGGCGATACCGGGAAATATAGTGGCGGCTGAGGACCGAGTATGGACACCAGGCCGCCGCCGGCATGAGGTTGTGAAAATCTTCTGCCTCCACGAGCATAAAAGGCCATATTTCAAGTGCAAAGAGCTGTCCACAGAAATCATGCAGTTTAGTGTTGCGGCCCGTGGGTGGGTGGGTGGCTGGCTGCATACTTGCACTTGCATTCCAAGTAACAGAAAACTAAGCAGATGGTGGCCTCTATCATCATCATGGCCTCACCTCGGCACTATGAACTCTCCTGAAGGAGAAGCCAGGGCCCATCGGAGGAGTCTCCGGTTCTCTGGTGAGCCCATCCAACCCTGCCAAAAAGCAGCCCTGGTTAAGAAAATTGTGGGGGGAAGGTTCCCGGACACTCTATGGCTGCTTTTTTAATGTGGATCGGCCATGCTTATGCATGTTATTTCTCAAAACGCATTACAGATCAGGCCATTGTCCAACTCGGTGTTCAAAAAATTAAATGCGCAAAGAAAGATGTGTCTGTCTGTCAAAGCACCACAGACAAGTGCGAATTGATGTTGGACGGGCTGCCATTGCTTCTACAACTATCTCAATTACAGGACTTCCTGGGAGAAATGACACGCAGGGTACATACGGATTACCTCTATGCCAGTCCTTTCACCGAGCTAAATATAACTCTTAGCAAAAAAAGTTGTGGACTGGCTCCGTACCGTCCCTGGCCACATTCACCTGTCCACGTGTTTGTGGTTAGGCGGTCCTTCCCAAGTGCACTGGGGAGGGCACGGGTAATGTTGTGGGACTGGTGCTTGTGGAAGGCGGAGACGATACCGGGAAATATAGTGGCAACTAGGGACCGAGTACGGACCTCCGGCTGCCGCCGGCATGAGGTTGTGAGAAGCTTCCGGCTCCACGAGCCTAAAAGGCCACATTTCAAGTGCAAGCAGCTGTCAAAAATTTGGCAGTAAAGTATTTCAGCCTGTGGGTGGGTAGGTGGCTGCCTGCACACTTGCGCTTGCACTCCAAGGAATGGGGTAGGGACAACTGAACGCTGCAGTGGGACAAGGACGTGGACGGTGATTGTTGCAAGTCTGCAACGACAGGTGCATGGCGGGAGGCATCTTCGCATGCGCCAAGGATCACATGATGGGTACACTTTTAGGCAGTGACCTGGGAGTCAGAGATGGTTCCAGATGTCTTCCCCATGCTGTTCCCATGTCTTTTTAGCACTGTATGCATGTGCCTCATGATGTGTCACACACCACATGGCCAGGTCAGGTTGGAAAATATTAAAATGACATTTCCTGGTGAATGCATTTGTCTTGGTTGAAAGCAATTCAAAAGTGCAAAAACGCATCAAAAACGCTACATGTGAACATAGCCCAAGTTGTGGAGGAGTATTTTCGTTTTTGGTTATTTATTTTGCCTTACATACAAGTCATTACCCTGGAAATTATGTTCCTTAACATATTTCCCAGGAAAATCCATTTTGTTTTTGTTTTTGTATGTTTTATTGTGAGTCCGTAAAAGTGGCGTAATACTCTGACCACATTGCTGACAGCAGTGATCTGGGAGTCAGAGATGCTTCCAGTGGTCTTCCTCATGCTGTTCCCATGTCATTTGAGCACTGTTCCCATCGATTTGGGCAATTTTTAGGCCCTCTGCAGACCACCGGGATGAGCCGCCTGAAAAATGCTCAAGTTTCCCATTGACTTACATTGGGCTCATTGCTCGGATCGAGCACCCGAGTATTCCAATTTGCTCGACCCGAGAAACGAGTACCCGAGCATTTTAATGCTCGCTCATCACTAGTCAGTACGTTTACAGCGGCACCACATTTATATATCGTTTTTCTATGTTTTTGCGCTTTTAGAAAGAAAAACTATTTTATAGAATTTTTTATTTTTTTTTTACATCGCTTTATTCTGAGAGCTATAACTTTTTTATTTTTCGGCTGATGGAGCTGTTATGGCAGCTTGTTTTTTGCGGGACAAGATGACGTTTTCAGCGGTATCATTTTTATTTATATTTGTCTTTTCGATCGCATGTTATTCCATTTTTTGTTTGGCGGTATGATGATAAAGCATTGTTTTATGCTTCATTTTTTATTTATTTTATTTACCGTGTTCACTAAAGGGGTTAACTAGTGGAACAGTTTTATATCAGGTTGTTCCGGAAGCGGTGATACCAAATATGTGTACTTTTATTGTTTTTTTTCATAATAATATTTATTGATGGGTACATTCTATTTTTATTTTTGGTGGATTATTTTTTTGATTTTTTTAAAATATTTTTACATTTTTTTTTTATTTTTTTTGTTCATTTTTTAACATTTTTTTTTACTTTCATACTTTGTCCCACTATGGGACTTTCACTCTTTTTACTCTGATTGCCTGTATAGCATCGGGATGGAGCACCATCCCTATGCTATACAGTGCTGGCCAAAAGTATTGGCACCCCTGCAATTCTGTCAGACAATACTCAGTTTCTTCCTGAAAATGATTGCAATCACAAATTCTTTGGTATTATTCTCTTCATTTAATTTGTCTTCAATGAAAAAACACAAAAGAGAATGAAGCAAAAATCAAATCATTGATCATTTCACACCAAACTCCAAAAAAGGGACGGACAAAAGTATTGGCACCCTCAGCCTAATACTTGGTTGCACAACCTTTAGCCAAAATAACTGCGAACAACCGCTTCCGGTAACCATCAATGAGTTTCTTACAATGCTCTGCTGGAATTGTAGACCATTCTTCTTTGGCAAACTGCTCCAGGTCCCTGACATTTGAAGGGAGCCTTCTCCAAACTGCCATTTTGAGATCTCTAGACAGGTGTTCTATGGGATTCAGGTCTGGACTCATTGCTGGCCACCTTAGAAGTCTCCAGTGCTTTCTCTCAAACCATTTTATAGTGCTTTTGGAAGTGTGTTTTGGGTCATTGTCCTGCTGGAAGACCCATGACCTCTGAGGGAGACCCAGCTTTCTCACACTGGGCCCTACATTATGCTGCAAAATTTGTTGGTAGTCTTCAGACTTCATAATGCCATGCACACGGTCAAGCAGTCCAGTGCCAGAGGCAGCAAAGCAACCCCAAAACAGGGAACCTCCGCCATGTTTGACTGTAGAGATCGTGTTCTTTTCTTTGAATGCCTCTTTTTTTTTCCTGTACACTCTATGTTGATGCTTTTTCCCAAAAAGCTCTACTTTTGTCTCATCTGACTAGAGAACATTCTTCCAAAACGTTTTAGACTTTCTCAGGTAAGTTTTGGCAAACTCCAGCCTGGCTTTTTTATGTCTCGGGGTAAGAAGTGGGGCTTCCTGGGTATCTTACCATACAGTCCCTTTTCATTCAGACACCGACGGATAGTACGGGTTGACACTGCTGTACCCTCGGACTGCAGGGCAGCTTGAACTTGTTTAGATGCTAGTCGAGGTTCTTTATCCACCATCCGCACAAGCTTGCGTTGAAATCTCTCGTCAATTTTTCTTTTCCGTCCACATCTAGGGAGGTTAGCCACAGTGCCATGGGCTTTAAACTTTTTGATGACACTGCGCACGGAAGGCACAGGAACATTCAGGTCTTTAGAGATGGATTTGTAGCCCTGAGATTGCTCATGCTTCCTCACAATTTGGTTTCTCAAGTCCTCAGACAGTTCTTTGGTCTTCTTTCTTTTCTCCATGCTCAATGTGGTACACACAAGGACACAGGACAGAGGTTGAGTCAACTTTAATCCATGTTAACTGGCTGCAAGTGTGATTTAGTTATTGCCAACACCTGTTAGGTGCCACAGGTAAGTTACAGGTGCTGTTAATTACACGAATTAGAGAAGCATCACATGATTTTTCAAAGGGTGCCAATACTTTTGTCCACCCCCTTTTTTAGGTTTGGTGTGGAATTATATCCAATTTGGCTTTAGGACAATTCTTTTTGTGTTTTTTTCATTGAAGACAAATTAAATGAAGAGAATAATACCAAAGAATTTGTGATTGCAATCATTTTCAGGAAGAAACTGAGTATTATCTGACAGAATTGCAGGGGTGCCAATACTTTTGGCCAGCAGTGTACATGCTGTCAGCGCTGCAGATGCAGAAGATACTTTGGTCATGCACTGCGCATGACCAAAGTACCTTCCTGCAGTCTGGTGACCCGGATGTTGTCATGACGACATTGGGTTGTCATGGCAACATCCAGGAAGCTGCGGCAGACAGCTTTGGACGCCGGCAGGAGAGGTGAGTATCGGTGATCACCTCCCCTTGCCCCTGCAATGCTGTGATGGACTTCGATCGCAGCATTGCGGGGGTTAATATGCCGGGAGCAGTGCAGGACTGCTCCCAGCACATAGCACCGGGTGTCAGCTGTGACAATCAGCTGACACTCGGCGGCGATCGCGCCCGCACAGCCTGTGTGCGGGCGAAATAAACAGGGCGTACTAATACATACCTGGCTCTTAAAGCCCAGGGCGCAGGTACATATTAGTACGCCTTGGGCTTTTAAGGGGTTAATACTGTTATTCACAATATGTTTCAACACCGTACTGTCGTCTTTATCAAGTGAAACAAAACAAATGTGCAAACATGACAATAGATGAGTTTTTAAAGGCCCCAAATGGATTTCAATTACGTATGGGAATGCCCCTGTTCCTGCTCCTGAAGACAATAGATGTGCTATGTGAATACCGTCATGCGTCTAATGTAATGTAGTGTAATGTATTATGGTGATGTACAGTATATAAAGCGTTAATGCATAATGTGAATATTGGCTACAAACAACGGCCCGCATATTATTAAATAGTTTCTAGTCAAAATCCCGAGCCCACAACACACATGCCTACTCAAAAAACACTGATACGAAATCAGTAGAAACAAAGAGTAAGTATGGCATAAGAACAATTTTATTTATACACAAAGTTAAGAAGCATAAAGTGCATTATAGGTTAACATGGAATTCAAAAGACAAAAAGTGCAGTGTGCTAGAGACAATGGCACTCCCACCCTACCAAAAACCCACCAAAAGTCCAAATTGGCAGTATAATATATCACTTACAGTGGGTATGGAAAGTATTCAGACCCCTTTAAATTTTTCACTCTTTGTTTCATTGCAGCCATTTGGTAAATTCTAAAAAGTTCATTTTTTTTCTCATTAAAGTATACTCTGCACCCTATCTTGACTGAAAAAAAACAGAATTGTAGAAATTTTTGCAAATTTATTAAAAAAGAAAAACTGAAATATCTCATGGTCATAAGTATTCAGACCCTTTGGTCAGTATTGAGTAGAAGCACCCTTTTGAGCTAGTACAACCATGAGTCTTCTTGGGAATGATGCAACAAGTTTTCACACCTGGATTTGGGGATCCTCTGCCATTCTTCCTTGCAGATCCTCTCCAGTTCCGTCAGGTTGGATGGTGAACGTTGGTGGACAGCCATTTTCAGTTCTCTCCAGAGATGCTCAATTGGGTTTAGGTCAGGGCTCTGGCTGGGCCAGTCCAGAATGGTCACAGAGTTGTTCTGAAGCCACTGCTTTGTTATTTTAGCTGTGTGCTTAGGGTCATTGTCTTGTTGGAAGGTGAACCTTCAGACAATTCTGAGGTCCAGAGCACTCTGGAAGAGGTTTTCACCCAGGATATTTCTGTACTTGGCCACATTCATGTTTCCTTCAATTGCAACCAATCGTCCTGTCCCTGCAGCTGAAAAACACCCCCATATCATGATGCTTCCACCACCATGTTTCACTGTTGGGATTGTATTAGGCAGGTGATGAGCAGTGCCTGGTTTTCTCCACACATACCGCTTAGAATTATCACCAAAAAGTTCTACGTCTCATCAGACCAGAGAATGTTATTTCTCATAGTCTGGGAGTCCTTCATGTGTTTTTGAGCAAACTCTATGCGGGCTTTCATATGTCTTGCAATGAGGAGAGGCTTCCATCTGGCCAATCTGCCATAAAGGCCCGACTGGTGGAGGGCTGCAGTGATAGTTGACTTTGTGGAACTTTCTCCCATCTCCCTACTGCATCTCTGGAGCTTAGCCACAGTGATCTTGGGGTTCTTCTTTACCTCTCTCACCAAGGCTCTTCTCCCACGATTGCTCAGTTTGGCTGGACAGCCAGGTCTAGGAAGACTTCTGGTGGTCCCAAACTTCTTCCATTTAATGATTATGGAGGCCACTGTGCTCTTAGGAACCTTGAGTAATGCAGAAATTCTTTTGTAACCTTGGCCAGATCTGTGCCTTGTCACAATTCTGTCTCTGAGCTCCTTGGGCAGTTCCTTTGAGCTCATGATTCTCATTTGGTCTGACATGCACTGTGAGCTGTGAGGTCTTATATAGACAGGTGTGTGCCTTTCCAAATCAAGTTTAATAAAACACAGCTGAACTCCAGTGTAGAACCATCTCAAGGAGGATCACAAGGAAATGGACAGCATGTGACTTAAATATGAGTGTCCGAGCAAAGGGTCTGAATACTTATGACCATGTGATATCTCAGTTTTTCTTTTTTAATAAATTTGCAAAAATTTCTACATTTCTGTTTTTTTCAGTCAAGATATGGTGCAGTGTACTTTAATTAGAAAAAAATGAACTTTTTAGAATTTACCAAATGGCTGCAATGAAACAAAGAGTGATAAATTTAAAGGGGTCTGAATACTTTCCGTACCACTGTATAAGCAAGTACATGATGCCTGACATTAGATCAATCCCTCCATAAGACAAAACAATAGTAATAAACGCTTACCAAGGGGTGAGGTGGGAGGCAGGGTGGAGCGCCACAGCTGAAAAAGTTTGATAGGCAAGCACCTCGACGCGCGTTTCGCCGCCAATCTAGCAGGCTTTCTCAAGAGGCGTTAAGGTGAATATAGCATATGGATAAGCTTAAAACAGCATAGGATATAAAATAAGGATAAGTAGGTTTAGCATGAAAGATAGGTATTGGTTAAGAATAGGATTATGAGGTAAAATATTGTTTAAAAATAGGCAGTAAAATGTTTTACCTCACAAAATGAATTCTCTGCGATCCCGTGCTGTAATGTCTGTATCCTCTTTTGCTTCCTCCCCTACCCAGGAGCTGTGGTATGTTTCGTACATGGTCAGATACAGCCATTGATTAAAATGAAGTTTTGTTTATGGGAAAACCCCTTTAAATACAACACTTCCATGTATATAGTATGATGTCCTGCACAGCTAGCTATATTCAGTAAGATGGCCCCATGGCTCCCTATATACAGTATGGTAGACCACACACCTCCCTAAATACAGTAGATTGAGCCCCACACCTCCCTTATATACAGTATGATGGCCCACACAGCCCCTATATAGAGTATTATTTCACAAACAGCCCCTGTATATGCAGTAAGATGGCCCTCGCAAGTCCCTAAATATAGTATGAAAGCCCCCACAGACTGTATGTTCAGAATGATTTTCCCCACAGTTCTCTATATACAGTACCAGACCCACATCTCCCTACATACAGTATGATGGCCCCCACAGCTCACCCATATACAGTATGATGGCCACCATAACCTCTATATAGAATACGAAATCACAAATAACTCCTGAATATGCAGTTAGATGGCCCACACAACTCCCTATATTCAGTATAATGGCCCAACAACCCCTATATTCAGTATGATACCCCCCACA
Organism: Phyllobates terribilis; assembly: GCF_046119375.1. Classification (NCBI taxonomy): domain Eukaryota; kingdom Metazoa; phylum Chordata; class Amphibia; order Anura; family Dendrobatidae; genus Phyllobates; species Phyllobates terribilis. The sequence goes on along the minus strand of NW_027362761.1, from coordinate 755,974,649 downwards.
GCTCCCTATATTCAGTACCAGTCAACAGCTCTCTATACACAGTATGATGGACCCCTCAGCTCCCTATATACAGTATGATGGTTGCGCAGCTCCCTCTATATGTTATAATGGCCTCAAAGCTCCTTATATACAGTATGATGGCCCCAACAGTCTCACTTATACAGAACGATGTCACAAACAACCCTTGTATATGCAGTATGATGACCCTCACAACTTACTATATACAGTATAATGGTCCTCACAGCCTCAATATTAACTTTGATGTCCCCACAGCTCCCTTTATACAGTATAAGATACCCATTGCTCCTTATATACAGCATGATGATCCCCAAAGCCCCCTATATACAGTATGATATCTCTCAAAGCTCCTTATATACATTATGATTGGCTCCACACCTCCTAATATACAGTATGATGTCCCTACATACAGAAGGATGGCCGCCACAGCACCCTATATACAGTATGATGGCCCACACACCTCCCTTAACACAGTATGTTGGCTCCCACACCTCCCCTATACACAGTAGGACTCCTACTGCCCCTATATTCAGTATTATTTCCCCCACTTCTCCCTATATACAGTATCAGACCCAACAGCTCCCTATATACAGTATAATGGTTGCTAGCCTCCTATATATAGTATGATGTCCTCCACAGTTCCCTATATATGGTATGATGACCTCCACCACTCAACATATTGAGTATGGAGGCACCCACAGCTCACATATACAGTATGATGGCCTCCACAACTCCCTATGCAAAGTATGATGGTCCCCAAAGCTCCCTATATGCATTATGATGGCTCCACAGCTCTACTATGGACAGTATAATGTTCTCAACACTCTTTATATACAGTTTTACTGTATGTAACAAACAGCTCTTGTATATGAAGTAAGATGGTGCTCACAACTCCCTTTATGCAGTTTGATGGCCCCCACAGCCACTATATTCAGTATGATGCCCCCACAGCTCCTTATACACAGTATAAGACCCTATAGCTCCCTACATACAGTAAGATTCCCCCCAGATCTCCCCTATATACAGGTTGCACAGCCATTTATATAGTATAATGACCTCCACAGATCACTATATACGGTATGATGCCTCCACAGCTTGCTATATTCAGTATGGAAGGTACCCACAGCTCCCATATATACAGTATGATGGTCCCCACAACTCCCTAAATACAGTTTCATGACCCCCACAGCTCCTCTATTTAAGTTAATGGCCTCAAAGCTCTAAGTATGATATTCCCACAGCTCCCTTGATACAGCAATGATGGCCACATAGTTTTCAGTATATGGTCTTCACAGTTCCCCTATAGAGTGTGATCACCTCCACAGCATCCTATATACAGTATGGGGCTCCACAGATTCTTATTTACAGTATTTGGGTACCACAGCTCTCTTGCTCCCTATATTTATCATAATGGCTGTACAGCTCCCTATATACAGTTATGGGGCCTCACAGCTTCCCCGTGTACAGTTATAGGGCACTTTGGCTTTCCTATATACAGTATGATGGCTCCCACAGCTCCCTATGCACATATACAGTAGTTATGTGGGAATGCCTTTAAAAGGGTCGTTATTGAGACTTTTAGAATTGCTACACTCAATAGATGACATTAGACTTCCAAGTGTTCTTCCTTTCTGAAGAAGCTATTTGCATAATCAGACACATAAATATCAACTTAATGGATATAAACAAGTATACATATAATGTATACAAATACATTTATTCATTATGTCTGCAAATTAAAAGAACACTATGTCAATGCAACTCACATCATAACTAGTGATGAGCAAGTATGCCTCATGAACCCTTTCAGCGAGCACACTCGGGTGCTCGCCGAGTATTTTGGCGTGCTCGGTATTTCATTTATTTTCGCCGCGCCTGCAAGTGTCACGGCTGTTAGACAGCTGTGACACATGCAGAGATAGCCTGTTCACCCACACCTGTTACATTCAACAAGTGAGTTTGAACAAGCGTCACATGCTTGAAGCAAAGGTGTTTATTACCCATAATTTTTGAAAGGTGCCAACAATTTTGTCTGGTCCATTTTGGGGGTTTTGTGTGAAATTATGTTGAATTTGCTTTTTTTCTCATTTTTTTCTGAGAAAAATACACACAAAGGAAATAAATGTTACAAAGAGCCACCTTTCACGGCCAGGCCGTGAGACGGGATAGTCAAGGAGTCCGAAGTCAAAGCCAGGAGGGTACGTCATAAACAGAGGGAAGAGGCAAAGGCGTAGTCAGGTAACGTACCGTTGGTCAGAATTCCAGGAGGACAGCAGATAAGAGCAGAAGGGGTTAAACAGATGGATGGTCAGAACAAGGTCCAAGGTCAGGCAGCAGATCAATAAACAGAACACAAGGAACAGAGAACAAACCACACACTAGCTGAATGTAAGTCAGGCAAAGATCTGTGACAAACAGCTCAGATAAGTAGCCAGGCAATCACCTGGGATAATGAACACCTAAAGATAGCCAGTGCCTCCCAATCTCAGATTGGACAGCCGAGCTGTCAATCACCACACTAAGCTATTGCACGCCCCTGTACCAGATTGGACGGTCGAGCTGTCAATCATAGTACTGACAGCTCCAGCACGCTCCTGTACAAGATTGGACGGCTGAGCTGTCAGTAACTGCATCCCAGACACAGTGAGGGGTGGAACCATGACAATGAACATGTATAACAAAACATGTGTAAGGCTGTGTGCACATGATGCGTTTTTAATGCGTTTCCGCTGCGTTTCTGCAGCTGCGGAAACGCATTAAAAACGCATGGTAGAAGGGCAGCAATGTTCCCCAATGGAAATCCGCATGAGCTGTGCCCATGATGCGGATTTTTCCGCAGCGTAAACGCTGCGATCAAAAATCCGCAGCATGTCCATTAATTTTGCGGAAACGCTGCTTTTTCGCCGCCATTGACTTGCATTAGACCGCATGGAATCCGCATCACTGTATATGTAGATGCGCAATCCATGCGTTCTAATGTGCGGATGGTACCCAGGTGTGGATGAGAGGACTCTCATCCAGACCCAGGTACCATTAAAAAAAAAAGAATAAAATAAAAAATATATATATACTCACCTTCCGGCGTCCCGCGCTGCGTCCTCCTGGCTTCCCGGCACTTCGCGGTTGAATGAAGGACCTACGCTGACGTCAGAGTCATGTGACGGGTCACGTGACGCTGACGTCGGCAGGTCCTAAAGTCTTCACTGCCGGCAGCCGGGACGGAGGGAAGCAGGACACCGGGGGCCATCGGAGGGTAGTATATATATATATATATATATTTTTTTTTTGACATTCACACACTATGTAAATCCATGCTGTTTGCATGGATTTATATAGTGTGAAGTTGACAAGCACTTTCCAAGTGATGCTAAAATCGCTTGGGAAGCGCTTGTCAACCCGCATGCGGAAATGAAAGTGAAGACCGCTTCACATCCGCATGTCCCTGGCAGGAAAATGCATGTACAATCCGCATGCGTTTTTTCCTGCCAGTATGTGCACATACCCTTATTGCAATAATTTTATGGGAGAAATAATTCATTTTCTCGAACAATTTTGAGCGTGCTAACACTTTCGGCCATTGCTGTACGCTTTGTACGTTGTAAATGGAGAAACTTCCTATGCATACTAGTTTATGCAAGACAATAATATTCACATGTCTGCAGATTAAGAGAACAATGAGTAATATTGTCCCACAAAATAAAAGAAAAACTCATACTGGGCTGACCTAGCTCATGAAACGAGTGATAATGAATGCATCCTCCTCTCCAGTCTCTGATATCATGCAGGCAGCCCAATGAAGTGATGTCATTAAGCTGACGTCCCCCACAGCCTTTTGGTTAGGCCCCATCTATTCCAAAGTTATGCTTTCCAGTAATAAATTTCCAATTTTCCCTTTAACCAACTGGGCGTATAACATAGACCTTCTCTGTGGACATTTGCTTTTTCTCCACTGATGTTGGCCAATCAAAACATGGCTACATGCAAAAGAGAAGTTTTGCAGTGTATGTCCGTTTGTTTGGAAAGAAAATTCTCATTTTTATTGCAGAGGGGCATTACGTTGAAACTGAGGGGCACAGAAGAAAAAGAAAAAAAAATTCCAAAATCAGTGGAGAAGCATCAGTTGGAGGAGGTACTAAGTTTAGGTTTACAAAGATCCATTGAAAGGTTTCTTTTAACAGCATTTGTATCCTGAGGAAGTAGAAACCCTTAAAAATGATGCAGGCTGATGTGGTCCGCTTCCAGATCTCCCCATCTGGTATTTGCCAGAATTGCAGGATAGTCAGTCTGGCCCTGGTAGTTTTTCTTAGGTGGTTTACCTATAAAATATAGTTGCATTGAATCTAAAGCCTCCAGTTTATTTCCAAACTCTTGGCATTAACAGCATATATATCACAGGGCCAACCTGTGCAGCTACTACATGTTCAACGATGACCTTAGCTCAAATTGGAGCCCCACTTACAAACTCTTGGCATCAACAGTATATAGATCACAGAGCCAACCTAGGCAGCTAAAATGTTCAATGATGATCCCAGCTCATGTTCAAACCCCCTATCCCAGTGATTGGTGCAAGTTTACCTTTCTCTATGGGTACTGTATTTTTAACAGTTAAGACTAGAGGAGAACAGTCAGAAGCTCATAACCCAAATAACAATCTAGCAAAATGTAGTTTGCCCACTGGTATGGGGCAGTTATGAACTGCACATAGGAAAGGATTAGTGCATAGATACTAGCAGATAAAGTAGATAGATTTGATTGTAATTATCACTGACTATAAAGCTAACCAAACGTAATAAAATGCTGTACGCTGCAAACGTTTGTCTATCCAATAGCAATCTCTCTTGACAAGCTGAACATTTAAATAATTTGAATGGAAAAGGAGAAGAAGGTGTCTGGCAACAGCTTTTTTTCAGGGGCCTAAAGATCATATACATATGTTGAAACCCAAGGTATCAGGGGACTGTGGGACTGCCCTCATGCCTATTAGATCATCAGCTGATCCTAATAAAATCAGTGGGTAAAGCCAAATCTAATAGTTTTGGAGGAGGTTATGGAATTATGGAAGAAGTAAAAGAATTATAAAATGGGGAGATCTGAAAGCGTGTGAAATCAGTAGAAGTAACATTAGTTACATACATATGTTTGTTTCATAACTTAATTTCTTGGAATGTTCTTGTGTTCAAAGGGAACCTCACAGCTGATGCATGCAGACTGATCCATGGGTAGTATGTGTCAGACATTGATCATATGATTTCAGCCTGGTATGTTTGACTCTGAAAAGCTGTGGCATTTCAGAGAAAAACATACTTTAAAATCTGTGGGGACAAAGCTGCACGGGAGAGTCGTCATACAAGCAGGCCCTCAGTGGCTGCTAGTGACTGTAAGGTCTCACCATCTGTCCCTCAATGTGAGTGGAAGGGGAGAAGCCGCGCCGGGGACCCGTTTGTCTGACTACTTTACCATGCGCCTCCATCCCCGGTGGCTTTTTGACCATGTTTTTCTCTGAAACGCCGCAGTGTACATGGCTGAGATCATACAACCATTGTCTAATACATGACTGCTCATGGATCGGGTAGCATGTATTAGCTATCAGGTTCCCATTAACCAATAATTGCATATTATCATTGGTAACAATCTAAAGAGTAGGAAATAAGCTTTTGAGAACACATAATGATCTTTTAAGAGACCCCGCTGGCAATGCACAACTAGTTTAGGCTGGCTGGAACAGTCTTTGGTTTATGTAGGACAATACATTACTTTTTCTCTTTATAGACTGGTAGACTTTATGGCAGTTCACGCTTTAAAAACTATTTAACAGCTCCCAGACCAAAACTGTATAGCCAGTAAGAAAACAACAAGAAAATGAATAAGAGAAAGAAGGATGTTGCAGTATTTACTTTTCAGTCCAACATTTATGTGAAGAACAGCTGGGAAGTAAAACAGACATTACACTGGCCATATGTTGGCAATGTTGAGTCAATCATTTTGTTTCCTGTGTGAAAATCAAATATAGTCTCCACCTAAGAATACACTTATGTTGCCCATACATGAAAAAATAAACCCAGAGTTCGACCCATGAATGGATTAAGGCAATTTGGTCTTCTGAACTCTTTTATTCCACATTCAGTTCTGCCAAAACGTCTACATAAAGAATCTAATAATGGAGTCATAAACAAGACTATAAATGCTTTGCAGTCATGAGAAACAATATTGTGTTAAAGGGAACCTGTCCTATAATGTAACAGAAGCATTTTATCAGTGTATAGATCAAGTGATTAAGTCCCCTGAGGGGACTAAAAAGTAAAATACCAAAGCAAAAAAAATGTAAATAATATAACATTTTGAATCACCCCACTTTTCCACTATTGAAAATAAAGAAATAAAAGAAAAGCATATTTGGTATTACTGGGCCGTGGGGTACTCAGTGCCGGGCCGGTCGGTGCAGGGGATGTCACAGTGGCAGTGACCCGGTCCGTGACCCAGGGCGGTCAATAAAAGGGGATTATAGTTTTTATAGTTTAATGTTCGTGACGCCACCTGTGGTATGCGGCTATATGGAGCCGCCGCTGCGGTGCAGATCCTCTGGAGCTGACGATGACGCAGCAGAGTTGGTTCAGCTCTCCACAGGCAGAGCTTAGCTCCAGGGCAGGAAATGGTGATGTTATAGATGTTGCTGTGCAATGTAGTGCAGGGGATGGCGCAGATAATAACCAGTCCACAACTTAATGGCAGTTTCCTCTTATCTTTACTTGCGGTGGTTAGGCAGACGGGGGCACGGGTACTAGCTGGTAGTAGAGGTCCGGGCGGCCGGAGAACAAGTTGGGAATCCACCTTGCCAGGTGAAGTTGGAGGCCTTCCCTTTGCGCTAATCTCTTTGGCCCTGCTGCTTGTAGCTATGCTGCGGCCCTCGTCCCTGAGTAAAACGTCTTTGTGCTCACCCGTATGGCAGGCAGCTCAGGTCTTCCTAGAGTGTCGCTCCCACGTGGCGGTGCTGAGCCCTATGTGCTGCTGACCCTCCGGGCGTCAGAGACCTGCAGTATCCTGCCCTCCGGTTTCTGCTGCTGGGCCTTCAGTGCCCCACAACCTCGGACTCCAGTGTCTGGTTCTTCTACGCTCCTCTCTGGGGTGAGCTGCCATGCCACTCCACTCCCCAGGTCTTTCCTCTTCGCTGTCCTGTCTTCAACTCTTCTCACTAACTCTAACTAACCCCGCCTCCAGATCCCAGTTGCTAAGGGGAGGAGCTCCCCTTGCTGGTCTGGAGCAAGGAAAGTGTTGCATGCTAGTAAACCTGACTAGGGGACCTCTGCTTGCTTCCAGGCATGGCATCACCTCTCGTGAGGGAGGCAATGCCACTGTGGCAACCGGACCCCTGGGGTGCCACATTACCACATCTATAAAAATTTGGTTTGCCAAAATGTAAAATTGATTAAGGCGAAAACTAAATGCCAAAAAGAGAAAAAAATCAAAATGCCAGAAATGCGTTTTTTCGTTCACACTTTCCTAAAAAAAGCAATAAAAAGTGATCAAAACATTGTATGTAACCCAGAAATCTGTCAGTAAAAACATCAGCGCAGCAAGTAAAAAAAAACAAGCTATCACATAGCTTCATCAATGAAAACATATAAACGTTACGGGTCGCAAAAATGGCAATAAACTACTTTTATACCGCTATAGTACTGACCTGAAGAATCATATTGCCCGGTGATTTTTACTGCGCAATAAACACCGTAAATGCAAAACGAAAATAAACAATGGCAGAGCTGCATTTTTTCTTCATTTTGCTGCATTTAGATTTTTTTCCCCACTTTCCAGTACCGATATTATGTTTCTCAACTAGTGATTTCCAACTTTGTTGCTCAAGGAAGTCCCAACTATAATTGATCTGTTATTGAAAATGTGCATTGATATTGAGATCTGAGATGTTTCCTTGCCATTGACCCAAAATGTCAATGTTTTGTTCACAAAGTCACTTAGTTATAACTTTTGCCTTTTAACATAGTGCTCTCATCAAGCATTAAAAAAAACATTATTCATCTCTAGAGATGAGCGTTGTTCGACTCGAACTGTTCGCCAATCTCAAATTCGAGCTGTTTTGGGCGGTGTTCGAGCCGTTCGGCGAACACGAACAATTTGAGAAAAATTCGGCTGTTCGAGGTTATGTTCGATAACTGTTCGTGCACCAAAATCATAACTGGATTTTTTCTCAGTAATGATGAAAATTAATGTTAATACGCAGTTTGAGTGTACAGCAGGGTGGGGGGAGGGGCAGGGAATGGATCTCTGCAGGAACAATGAAGATCTCCATTTTTTTTTCTCTTTCCCGCATTTGCAGTGGGGAGGTGCAATCTGTCAGCCTATCAGCAGCGCACACACGGAGCAAAGTGCTTTTTTTCACACAAGCAAGGGCATGTGTCATTGGCAGTGTATGTCACATGTCCTTGCCCTATAAGACCCAGCCATTTTCCCCGTCGCCACCATTTTCTCACTGCTGCAGCTGCGTGTTAGACGGCACCGCTGTTGCTGTGTGCGCTATACCTTGTTAATTTCAAGCCAATTTTCGCACAAATATACAGATAGCTTGGGAGTAGGGAATAGTTGTGATTGCAGTCCTTTTAAGGACTAGGTTACAGCATTTCCTACGACTTTTATCAGGCAGGTCTGTGCTCTTAAATAGATAGGTTGTGGGAGTAAAGACTAATTGTAATTGGAGTCCTTTTCAGGACTAGGTTACATCAGTTCCTATCAGTTTTTGCCAGGCAGGTCTGTGCCAGTGCTGTGCAAGTTTTTTTCACAGCATTTGGCTGAATCTAGCAAAGCTAATCCTTTTTGGCCTATTGCAGAGTGTGTTAGTCAGTGGAGTAGCCTATCTGTGTTGCAAGATATACCACCTGTGTATAGAATACCAATTTTTTTACTGCACCTAGTGAAGTAAAATCTTTTGGGCATAGCATCATTCTATTAGTCCATCTATACTGACCTCCATCAGGTTGCAAACTGAATCTAATTTTTTTCTGCATCTAGCTCTGAAAAAATATTTGGCCTTCTAGCAGTGTGTGGGACTTGTTCTATTAGTCCACCTATACTGACCTCCATCAGGTTGCAAACTGAATATATTTTTTTCTGCATCTACCTCTGAAAAAATATTGGGCTTCTAGCTGTGTGTGGGACTTGTTGTATTAGTCCATCTATACTGACCTCCATCAGGTTGCAAACTGAATATGACGCGCCCCTGGGCCTGTGTCGCGCTGCGTTGCGCACGCGGGAGCTTACCCGGAGCCGGATCTGTTTAGGGTTGTAGTCTCGTGGCGGTGACCCGGTCCGTGCCCAGGGAGTCAAACTGGACGGCAGTCTGTTAGCGGTAGAAAATGGTTGATGACTACGCCACCCGTTGAATGCAGCCAGGGGGCTGCTGCTGCAGGGCAGACCGCTGAGGCCGGTGGAAGGGTGGTGCAGCGTGATAGTATAACCCCCAACGGGAGGGGTATGGCCTCAGGGCAGCCGACGTGGATGATGGGGGTAGCAGGAACCACTCAGAGACGGTATGGTAGCGTTCAGGGTCTTTACTGGTAACAACGATAGACCCTCCCGGAGTACTTGCTAGCGAACGGGGCCTGGTCAGTCCTTGAGCAGATGGGATCTCCCCTGGCCAGGCGTAGTTGTAGGCCTCCCAAGCTGACTGTACTCTTCTGGCTACCTTGCTAGAAGCTGATGTAAGTAGCCCACGTCCCTGAGTGTACCGTGTGGTGCTCACCCGTATGGCCGGTGACTCGGGGCCTTCTAATGGCTTCCGCTCCACGATGGCGGTGCTGGTCCCACGCGTGTGACCGTGCCTTCGGGCTTCTGGGCCAGGGGACCTGAAATCCCCTGCCTGACGGATTCTGCTGCTGGGTAGAAGTTAGTCCCCACAGCCTCGGACTCCGGGTCCGGTAAAGAATCTTCTTAGTCAGGGCGAGCTCTTTAGCTGCCAGCCCCTGACTCCTTGTGACTCTGCTGCTTCCTATGCTGCTCTTGTCTCTACTCTTCCTGGACTCCCTAACCCTGCCTCAGCCCCGGGTTTATACAGGGGAAGTTCTTCCCCTCCCAAGGCTGGGCAGGAGGTGTGGCATGCACAGGATCCCTGACCAAAGGACCTCCCACCTGCTCTCAGACGTAATATCTCTATCACTGTGACAACCAGACCCCTGGGGTGTCACACTCCCCCCTAGTGAAATTTAGTACTCCGGGACTAAACACTTTTTAGAAAAATATAACAAGGTATATCAAAGAACAATAAAATACAATAAGGAAACACAATAAGATGGTCACGGATGTCCGCAACCGGGTGCAGTCTTTGAAGAAAAGCAAAGGTGTCCATTTCACCAACACAGGGAGACGTAACCAGGTAGGGGTCTGTCCTACCCCGAGTCCTTAACAGTCTCTAGTCCATCCTGGGTTACGCTCCAACTATATACAAAGGATTCCCGGTAAATCCACCGAAGACTCCTAAAAACAACTAGAAACACAAAATTACACACAAGCAACAATAAACAGGTAAACATTGTAAAACAACTTAAACATTTAGATCCTCCAACGTGCGGGTAACTGGCCTCTAGTGGCCCTAGTGGACCTACGGAGCTGACCGTCTGGCCCTGAACTACAGGGTGTAGGAGCTGTCAAGGGTAAACTGGGCAGCTGTCTACCGGCTCTTTGTCTCACTAGGGGTACGGCAGGCTCACTATAAGCAGAGGGTGGATTCTCCTGTTCCGCTTGGGTGGAGTCTTCTGCCTCCTGGACCGGCTGCTCTTCCAGCTCTACCCGTTGCTCCGTAGGTTCTTGGGATGATGGTTGGAGGAAGGTGAGTACGGGTACCACAACTGCACCATTGACTTGAGTCCAAGACCGAGGGAAGTCCCCGAGCACGGTACTAACCATATCTTCCCTTTCTTCCACGGGTCGATGGTCTTCCTGTTCCTCCTCAGGGTTCCTCAGTTGTTCGGGGCACTTCTTCAGGTGGTCCCGGGATACAATGGCTGTGGTTTCCCCTCCGTCTTTACTGATGGTACAGACCTTCGGGTTCTCGTGGCTTGAGGGCAGTACGGTGTACGGGTCCTTCTCCCACTGGTCGTCCAACTTGTGGAGCCGTCTCTTCCTCTTCAAGACCTGCTCTCCGGGTACCAGGGGAACAGCGGGAGCATACTGGTTGTAAGTCTTCTCTTGTCTTTCCCTAGCCTGACAGAGACTTCGCTCCACGCTCTCCTGTACTTTCCGGTACTGCTGCTGCCTCTCTGTGTCCCAGTCTGTTTCTGGTGAAGTGTCCTCGGGCGTCAGGACTCCCATTTCCAGGTCAACAGGTAACTTACCAGGTCTTGCCCTCATTAGGTAAGCCGGGGTACAGTTGGTGGAACCTACCGGGATGTGGTTGTATAGGTCCACCAGATCGGGCAACTTCTCAGGCCACAGACTGCGTTCTTCCAGGGGCAACGTTTTTAGAAGATCCATTACCACCTGGTTCATTTTCTCACAAAGTCCATTAGTTTGCGGATGGTAGGGTGTCGTCCTTATCTTCCGGCAGCCATACAGATTGCAGAATTCCTGGAAGACCTCCGCTTCAAAGGCAGGTCCCTGGTCCGTCAGCACTTGGTCCGGGTACCCGTGTGGACGGCAAAAGTGCTGCTGGAAGGCTCTAGCTGCTGTTCGAGCCGTTAAGTCCTTGACGGGGACGACAACCAGAAACCGGGAGTAATGATCCACGATGGTTAACGCGTAGACGTAGCCACTTCTGCTGGGGGTCAGTTTTACATGATCCAAGGCTACCAGTTCCAACGGTTGCCGGGTGACGATGGACTGCAGGGGAGTCTTCTGGCTGGCCCGGTCCTTCCTTCTCAGATTGCACGGGCCACAGTCTCTGCACCACTTCTCGATGGTTCCCCTCATGCCTACCCAGTGGAACCGCTCGCGCAGCAGGAACTCCAGCTTTTTCCACCCGAAGTGTCCAGCTCCGTCGTGGTATGCCTCCATCACCATGGCTGCGTCTCTTCGTGGCACCACTACTTGCCAGAGTAGTTCATGCGTCCTGGAGTTAACCATTCTGCGGCACAACTTCCCCTTGTAAAGGAACAGTCGACTCTTCTCTGCCCATAGTTGTTTGGCTTCCTCTGGAGCGTCTGATTCCAGGCTAGCCTCCGGGCGAGTCAGCATCTCCTTCACCAGTCGGACGGCAGGGTCGCTGTCTTGCGTTTCCGCCCAGTTGTAGTGAGGTAAGGGGTTCAACGTAGCAGCCTGCTTACTCCTTGCCCGGTGGGAATACTGGATAGTCCCATGACGGTGGAACGCAGGGAGTTCAACTTCTTCCAGTCCCTCCGGATCTTCTCCTCCGTCCGGCAGGTTGGGCATCCTGGACAGGGCGTCCGCGTTGGTATTGGAGCGCCCTGCCCGGTATTTAATTGTGAACTCGTAGTTGGACAGACGGGCCATCCACCTCTGCTCCAGGGCACCGAGTCTTGCCGTGTCCAGGTGTGTCAGCGGGTTGTTATCCGTGTATACGGTGAACCGGGAAGAAGCGAGGTAATGCTTAAAGCGCTCGGTGACTGCCCATACCACGGCCAGGAACTCTAGCTTAAATGAGCTATAATTCTCGGGATTCCTTTCGGTGGGTCGCAGTTTTCGGCTGGCATAGGCGATTACTCGCTCTTTCCCCTGCTGAATCTGGGACAGTACGGCTCCTAGCCCGACGTTACTGGCGTCGGTGTAGAGGATGAAGGGCTGGCTATAGTCCGGATACGCCAAGATTTCATCCCCCGTGAGGGCCATCTTCAGCTGGCGGAAGGACTCTTCCTCTAGCTCTTCCCATTTGAAGGGCGGCTTCTGGTTCTTGGCCTTCCGGGACTGGCCTATCAGGAGGTCCTGCATAGGCGCCGCCTTTTTGGTGAAACCGGGAATAAACCTTCGGTAGTAGCCTACCAACCCTAGGAACTGCCGCACTTCTTTTACGCTGGAAGGGCTTGGCCATCCTTTGATTGCGGTGATCTTATCGGGGTCGGGAGCCACTCCGTCAGCGCTCACCACGTGTCCCAGGTATTGCACCTTTGGTTTCAGGAGGTGACACTTGGAGGGTTTCACCTTTAGGCCGTAACTCGCCAGAGCTTCGAACACCTCCGCCAGGTGTTTCAGGTGGTCCTCATAAGTTTTGGAGTATACGATGACATCGTCCAGGTACAACAGGACCGTCTCGAAGTTTCTGTGGCCCAGACAGCACTCCATTAATCGTTGGAAGGTTCCTGGGGCGTTGCAGAGTCCGAACGGCATGCAGGTGAACTCGCTAAGTCCCATCGGGGTGGTGAATGCGGTCTTCTCCCGGTCCGCCTCTGCTACAGGAACCTGCCAGTACCCGCTAGTGAGATCCAAGGTAGAGAAGAAGTTAGCAGATCTTAAAGCAGCCAATGACTCCTCTATCCTTGGTAAGGGGTACGCATCCTTGTGTGTGATACGGTTGATTTTCCGGTAATCTACACACATCCTCATGGTGTTGTCTTTCTTTTTGACTAAAACTAGTGGGGCTGCCCAGGGGCTACAGCTATCCCGGATTACCCCAGCCTCCTTCATGTCTCTAAGCATCCCCTTGGCGTGTTGGTAATGTGCAGGGGGTACGGGTCGATACCTCTCTTTTATGGGAGGATGATCTCCCGTGGGGATGCGGTGTTCTACCCCCTTGACTCGCCCGAAGTCTAACGGGTGTTTACTAAACACTCTCTCATACTCTTGAACCACCCGATAGACTCCTTGTTTCTGGTGTGAGGGAGTGGAGTCAGTACCCAGATGTAGTTGCTGACACCAGTCCTCCATGTCTTTCTTAGAGCCGTTACTTTCCTCCGGGTGAGATGGAGGCAAGGGTTCCACAGATTGTATAGAATTTTGATTAGTGGTATATAATTTGGCTAGCGTGGCATACCGGGGCAGGTACACTTCCCTCTCCCCGATATTTATTATGCGAACGGGCACCCTCCCATGGCGTACATTGACCACCCCCCGTGCTGTCAAAATGGTGGGCCTACTGTCTGAGTAAACTGGTTCTACCATTGCCTGGTAATCTCTACCTCTCAGACCAATAGCTGCCCGGCACCAAATCATCATTTCACTTTTTGGGGGCATGGCAATAGGAAAAGGGTCACACATTCTTACGCTACCAATCTCACCGCCGGAGAGTTCCACTTGTTGCCGTTGCATCAGTGCCCGGATCTCTTTCTGGAGCACCCGCTGCTCGCCGGAGCTGGCATTCTTGGCAACCTGCTGTAAAAGGAAAATCACCTCTGCAAGACAATTTTCAATTACATTAGTTCCTAGAGTTATTTTTGGGTGACTCTCATGTTTGTCAATATCTACAATGATCAGTCCCTGTGCGGCCAGTTCGACTCTACCAATTTTGATGGTCACCTCTTTAAATCCGATCTGTGGCACGGGCTGACCATTGCTGGCGATGATACTCAAGTCGTCGTCAGGGTAGCGGGTAATATCCGAGTCATTCCAGTACTGCTTGAAGAGCACGTACGGGATGGTGGTGACCTGTGACCCGGTGTCCAGTAGGGCACTCATGGGAATGCCATCCAGTACCACAGGCAAGACTGGACGTCCTCCCACATATCTGTCGCGCCAGTTCGATGGGCCTGGTGATCTTTTTCCTGGGGGTTGGCCCTCTACCCCAGGTTGTGCCCGTTTAAAGAACAGTACCTTTCCATATGTCCGGGTTGATTGCAGCGGCGGCAGATGGGTCGTCCGTCCTCGCTGTATCGGTCACTGGGTCTTCCTCTGGCCGGTGGGGTCCTCCTTGGTCGACGCCACGGGATGTCCTCCGGTCCGGATGCCAGCTGGATCTTCCCTGGAGTGGAAACCTGTAAAGACTGCACAGTTCGGGTTAGCGCAGCAACGCTTTTAGCTAGCTCTTGGACCTGATGGTGTAGGTCTGGAGCCGGGTCATTGTCCAAAGCCTGCGCATCAGCTCCCACAGGCCCTGCTGACAAGGGCGCCGCCTCCTGGTAGTAAGTGGTAGTGGGGCGTCTGTGGGTCACAATGCCACCTGGTGCCGGTTCTCGGAGCACCCGGATGGCTCTGTCCTTGAACTGTGCAAATTCTAGATGAGGGTCCTGTAAGGCCATTGCCCGCAACTGGGTGCGGTGGGCATTGCAATATAAACCCTCTATAAATTGTTCGGTCAACAGCCTGTCCTCGTTTCCCACTCCATTAGGGTCGGTCTGCTTAATGGCCCTCAGGGCCTCTTGTAGGTTGAGTGCATAGTCCCTTATACTCTCATGCGCTCGCTGCTTGCACCCGTAGAATCTAAGTTTAATCTCGGCTGAGGTGCGGGTATCAAAGGTGTCCTTCAGCCGGGTTAGTATCCCTGCGACAGTCTTCCTCCCAGGTGGCCAGGATTTTACTTCCCTTTTGGCTGCCCCAGTTAGTTGGGCCACCAGGATGCTCACTTTTTGCTCTTCTGTGAGGGGGTACACCTGGAAGAGGCTATCCAGCTTTTCTCTAAAGTCATGCAGGGTATGTGACTCCCCTGAGTACTGGGGTAGCCAAGCTGCTCCCGGGATATAGGGCATGGTGAAGGGCATAACTGCAACAGCGGTAGCGCTGGCGGGGGTTGAGGCAGTGGAGCTCTCCTCCGTATCCGACATCTTCCTCCCCCCTAGTGGACCGTGGCCTACCTTGCGATGATCCTGTTCCGTAGGCCGCGGCTCCGCAGTGGATCGTCAGGGTTGAGGACCTTCCGTCGCGCTCCTGTGACGTCGGCGTCTGCTGGGCTCCTTCCAGGACCTTACGCAACGTCCGGACGTGAGGCGGGGCTTCAGTTCTCGCGCGCTTTCGGAGTCCACGCCCCTCTTCTTCCCGCGCGGCGTCCTCAAGATGGCGTCCAATGGCGGGAAAACTCCACGGATGGCGGGAAGAAGGCTGAAGATGGCGCCGGATGGCGGGAAACTTCACCGATGGCGGGAAGAAGGCTGAAGATGGCGCCGGATGGCGGGAATCTTCACCGATGGCGGGAATCTTCACCACTGGTAAGTTTGAACAGTCTTTGCTTTTCAGGCACGCAGTACCCGGTGGTTGCGGGCACGTGATCCTGCCGACTACGCCAAAGTTGACGCGCCCCTGGGCCTGTGTCGCGCTGCGTTGCGCACGCGGGAGCTTACCCGGAGCCGGATCTGTTTAGGGTTGTAGTCTCGTGGCGGTGACCCGGTCCGTGCCCAGGGAGTCAAACTGGACGGCAGTCTGTTAGCGGTAGAAAATGGTTGATGACTACGCCACCCGTTGAATGCAGCCAGGGGGCTGCTGCTGCAGGGCAGACCGCTGAGGCCGGTGGAAGGGTGGTGCAGCGTGATAGTATAACCCCCAACGGGAGGGGTATGGCCTCAGGGCAGCCGACGTGGATGATGGGGGTAGCAGGAACCACTCAGAGACGGTATGGTAGCGTTCAGGGTCTTTACTGGTAACAACGATAGACCCTCCCGGAGTACTTGCTAGCGAACGGGGCCTGGTCAGTCCTTGAGCAGATGGGATCTCCCCTGGCCAGGCGTAGTTGTAGGCCTCCCAAGCTGACTGTACTCTTCTGGCTACCTTGCTAGAAGCTGATGTAAGTAGCCCACGTCCCTGAGTGTACCGTGTGGTGCTCACCCGTATGGCCGGTGACTCGGGGCCTTCTAATGGCTTCCGCTCCACGATGGCGGTGCTGGTCCCACGCGTGTGACCGTGCCTTCGGGCTTCTGGGCCAGGGGACCTGAAATCCCCTGCCTGACGGATTCTGCTGCTGGGTAGAAGTTAGTCCCCACAGCCTCGGACTCCGGGTCCGGTAAAGAATCTTCTTAGTCAGGGCGAGCTCTTTAGCTGCCAGCCCCTGACTCCTTGTGACTCTGCTGCTTCCTATGCTGCTCTTGTCTCTACTCTTCCTGGACTCCCTAACCCTGCCTCAGCCCCGGGTTTATACAGGGGAAGTTCTTCCCCTCCCAAGGCTGGGCAGGAGGTGTGGCATGCACAGGATCCCTGACCAAAGGACCTCCCACCTGCTCTCAGACGTAATATCTCTATCACTGTGACAACCAGACCCCTGGGGTGTCACAAATATATTTTTTTCTGCATCTACCTCTGAAAAAATATTGGGCTTCTAGCTGTGTGTGGGTCTTATTCTATTAATCCATCTATACAGACCTCCATCAGGTTGCAAACTGAATATAATTTTTTTCTGCATCTAGCTCTGAAAAAATATTTGGCCTTCTAGTAGTGTGTGGGACTTTCTCTGTTAGTCCATCTATACTGACCTCCATCAGGTTGCAAACTGAATATATTTTTTTCTGCATCTACCTCTGAAAAAATATTGGGCTTCTAGCTGTGTGTGGGTCTTGTTCTATTAATCCATCTATACTGACCTCCATCAGGTTGCAAACTGAATATAATTTTTTTCTGCATCTAGCTCTGAAAAAATATTTGGCCTTCTAGTAGTGTGTCGGACTTTCTCTATTAGTCCATCTATACTGACCTCCATCAGGTTGCAAATTAAAAATAATTTTTATCTGCATCTACAGTACCTCTGAAAAAATATTTGGGCTTCTAGCTGTGTGTGGGACTTGTTGTATTAGTCCATCTATACTGACCTCCATCAGGTTGCAAACTGAATATATTTTTTTCTGCATCTACCTCTGAAAAAACATTGGGCTTCTAGCTGTGTGTGGGACTTGGTCTATTAGTCCATCTATACTGACCTCCATCAGGTTGCAAACTGAATATATTTTTTTCTGCATCTACCTCTGAAAAAATATTGGGCTTCTAGCTGTGTGTGGGTCTTGTTCTATTAATCCGTCTATACAGACCTCCATCAGGTTGCAAACTGAATATAATTTTTTTCTGCATCTAGCTCTGAAAAAATATTTGGCCTTCTAGCAGTGTGTGGGACTTGTTCTATTAGTCCACCTATACTGACCTCCATCAGGTTGCAAATTCAAAATAATTTTTTGTATGCATCTAGCTCTGAAAAAAATATTTGGCCTTCTAGCAGTGTGTGGGACTTTCTCTGTTAGTCCATCTATACTGACCTCCATCAGGTTGCAAATTAAAAATAATTTTTATCTGCATCTACAGTACCTCTGAAAAAATATTTGGGCTTCTAGCTGTGTGTGGGACTTGTTGTATTAGTCCATCTATACTGACCTCCATCAGGTTGCAAACTGAATATATTTTTTTCTGCATCTACCTCTGAAAAAATATTGGGCTTCTAGCTGTGTGTGGGACTTGTTGTATTAGTCCATCTATACTGACCTCCATCAGGTTGCAAATTGAATATAATTTTTTTCTGCATCTAACCCAGCCAATAGTTTTGGCCTAATACCACAGTTTGGCCACTCAGCTCTGCTCGGTTACCATCCATTGTTTTTTTGTGCAAACAACTCCAGAGTTGTGAATTAGTTAACCACCAAAATGAGTGGAAAAAGACCTGCTGCTGGTGGAAAGGGGAATAGGCGTGTTGGGAAGGGGAAAAAAGGTTGTGTCCGTGGGGTAGGTGTTAAAGCAACAGTAACATCTGCAGAAGAAAGACCATCTTCCAGCCAAACTAAAATGTCTACTTCTTTTAGCGGACAATGTGATAAGATCCCTTTCTTACGGCCACGCCAATCGCTACAAATTCCAGATGAGGCACAAAAACAGCAGGTGCTTCAACGGATATCAAGTGCTCCTTTAAGTGGGCTCTCCTCCACATCAACTTCAACATCACAAATACTCCAGTCCTCAAAGGTGTCACCCAAATCGCACTTGCTTCCTCACAGCTCCCAAATCTCCAGCTGCCCGTCTGAGTATGAGGTAGAACAGATGGTTGAGTCTGCAGAGCTGTTTACTCATACTATAGCCTGGGAATCAGAGGTCGACTCCAGCGCTTCTGTGAATCCAGACGAGGAAATGATCTGCACTGATGCCCAGAATCTTTATGAGTCGGATCCAGGACCAGACGCAGAAGGTTCTGACCATAATGTAGACCCTCATTCCCAAACTGTAACTCCTGTTGGTGGAGACAATGAGGAAGACGATGATAAGACTCAAATACCTGATTGGAGCGACAACTTTAGTTTTTTTGTCAGGGCAGGAACAGGTTGGCTCTGAGGACGACGGGTGTGATAACACACAGGGTGATGATGATGAGGTTGGAGATCCCACTTACTGTCAACCCACAGTCAGCCAAGAGATGAGGTCAGCAGAGGAGGTGGAGGAAGATGCTAGTGACGACGAGGTCAGGTTGCGCCTTCCTGGACAGAGACGTAGTACTGGAAGCACGTCAACAACTGCATCCTCAAACACAACTCTGCCTCTCACCACAAGTCGTGGTGGCTCTTCAGGTCGCATGGGTGCTAAGCCTTGCATAGCCTGGGCATTTTTTCAGATCGATAAAGATGACCCAACTTGTGTTATCTGTAACATTTGTCAGCAAAAGCTAAGTAGAGGCCAAAAAATACATAGTTTGAGTACTTCATGCATGAACCGGCACATGGACATGAAGCATAAGTTGCAGTGGGAAGCTCAGTGTGCTACAATGCGGCCTAGCCGGCCGGGCCAACCGCCGTCTGCCATATCTTGTGCATCCGCGGCCTCTTCATCCTCTGTGACTGGGGGGACAGCAGTCACACCTGTTTTGGGGCGCAGACCTGCCACCTCTTTACCCGCAACAGCCAGCGTGATTGGCAGGTCATCATTTTCTTTGGAGGTGGTAACACCAGCTGGTGTTGAGCGCTGTCCGACATCGATAGCACCACCTTTGGATCAAGGCAACCTAACATGTCCGCCTGCATCTTCCTCACAGACCGGCAGTTTGCCGGGGACACCCTTATCAACCCCGTCTAAGCACAATAGCCAGCCCTCGGTCCCTCAGATGTGGACAAGTAAAAGACCATTTCCTCCTAGCCATGAGAAAGCTAAGAGGTTGAATTTCACCATCTGCAAGCTCTTGGCTACAGAAATGCTGCCTTTCCGCCTGGTGGACACAGAGGATTTTCGAGACCTTATGTCCGTCGCAGTGCCCCAGTACCAGATGCCCAGTCGGCACTACTTCTCAAAGAAAGGTGTGCCTGCGCTCCACCAGCATGTCGCACACAACATCACCGCTTCTTTGAGAAACTCTGTGTGTGACAGGGTGCATTTCACCACAGACACTTGGACGAGTAGGCATGGACAGGGGCGTTACATGTCGCTGACTGGGCACTGGGTAACTATGGTGACAGCAGGACAAGGGGCTGCTGTCCAAGTCTTGCCGTCCCCACGAGTTGTGCGTCAATCCTCTTTATGTCAAAGTTCCTCCACTGCTTCTGCCTCCTCAACCTCCTCTCGGTCTTCCACCTGCACCCAAAGCCTGTCTGGTCATGCCACAAGCTTTCTAACTGCGCAGAAGGGATCCTGCACACCTCCTTACTATGCTGGCAGTAGGGCTCAACGTCATCAGGCGGTTTTTACTTTGAAATGTCTGGGAAATGTGAGTCACATAGCTGAGGAGTTGTGGTCAGCTCTGGAGAACCAATTTCATGAATGGCTGTCTCCACTGGACCTGAAACCAGGGAAGGCCGTGTGCGACAATGCTGCAAACCTGGGTGCGGCCCTTCGCCGGGGCAATGTCACACACATGCCTTTTATGGCTCTCTTGTTGAACCTGCCGTTCGCATCCCGCAGCTCAGCGACTTACATCTCTACAGAAGTCGTTGGGCCTGCCACTTCACCGGCTAAAATGCGATGTGCCTACCCGGTGGAATTCAACTCTGCACATGTTGCAGCGACTGTGGCAGCACCGACAAGCCCTGGTGCAATACGTTCTGACGTATAGCCTGGGCCAACAAGATCCAGAGGTGGGGCAAATCACGCTGGAGGAGTGGTCTCAGATCAGGGACCTATGCACCCTTCTGCACAGTTTTGAAATGGCGACGAAGATGTTTAGTGCTGATGATGCCATTATCAGCATGACTATTCCGGTGATTTACATGCTGGAGCACATGTTAAACAGAATTCGGAGTCAGGTGGTGGCACAAGAGGAGGTGGAGGAAGTAGAGGAGGAGGAGTTGTATGCGGAAGGGCTAACATCTGCAAGGTCCAGACGGTCGGCAGCACCAAGGCGGCAGGCATGTGAGGGTGGGGGAGATGGTTTTACCAGGGCGCATGGTAGCAGCCAAACTAGTGAGGAAGGTGCAGGAGCCCAGGAAGAAGTGGAGGACGAACTGATGGAAGACTCATCAGATGAGGGAGACCTTGATCACATTTCTGTTGTGCGAGGTTGGGGGGAGAGGACAGAGGAAGGAAGCATGATTGTTACCTCGCCACCAACACAACAGGGACTTGGTGCTCCTGGATGCGCAACACACATGAGTGCCTTCTTGCTGCACTACCTGCAACATGACCCTCGAATTGTGAGAATAAGAAATAATCCTGACTACTGGGTTGCCACACTGTTAGATCCCCGGTACAAAAGTAAATTTGCCGAAATTATTCCTGCCATAGAAAGGGATGCACGCATGCAGGAGTATCAGCAGAGACTGTTGCAGAATCTTACATGTGCTTTTCCACAAAACACCAGTGGTGCATGACGCGCCCCCTGGGCCAGTGTTGTTTGGGGGATACCCGGAGCCGGATCAGATGGGGGTTGTAGTCTCCGAGTGGCGGTGACCCGGTCCGTGCCCAGGGTGTCAAGCTCAGTGTGTGGCAGTCCTACAGATGTTACTGGATGTTCTTTAGTGTCGACTACGCCACCCGTTGATATGCGGTCAATACGGCCGCCGCTGCAGCAGGGTCCGCTGAGGCTGGTGGTGTGTGTGCAGCTCAGGTAGTATAACCCCCAATGGGAGGGGTATAGCCTCAGGGGGTCAGTCGTAGAGGGTGGTGGTTATGGTGGTGCAGTGAGGGTGGTAATGAAACTCAGAGTCGGGCTGTGCAGTTCAGGGTTTTTACTTACTGCTTTTGTGTTGGTCACTCCGGCCTTGAGTGACCACCCGAGCCGTGCTGCGTCCACCAGGTCCTGGACTCGGCCAACCCCCAGGTGATTCTGGAGCGTGTTCCTGAGCTCCCTTTCTGACTTGTCCTTCTCTCTGGCCTTCCCCACCAGGGATCCACCTAAGTCCGGCTCCCTCGGGCCTCTTGTTGGTAAAACCCTTGTCTCTGGGTTCCCTGACCCTATTCTTGGTTTGCCTTCCGGGTGGATTTAGTGGGTGGTCGTGGCAGATCCTGCCCACGACCTCCGGTCTCTGGCTAAGGATTAGTGCCCTCCACCAGCTTGGGATCCGGTACCCTTGTGCCAACTCTTCACCCTCTGGTCTAATTTTGGGTTCTTGGAGTTCCCTCTTCTCCCCCTCTGGGTCCTTCTTTTCTCCTCTCTCTCACTCTCTTGGCCTTGGAGCTGGCTGAGCTGCTCTGCTTGTCTGACCAAACCTCTACAAAAGACCCTGTTCTAAGATGCTTCCCACCTTATATACTCCCTCTATGTGTGAGCTCAGGTGACCAGCACCCAATGAGCTCCTAGCATTACCCAGACTGCTCCCCCTATCTGCCCCTACACTACTGGGATGTTCCACCCCCCTTCCCACTCCAGCCAGGGACAGACGCTGTCGTACCTGCACATTTCTCTAGTGGGAGTACCATTGGTCTGTCCCCCGGAAATGGGATGTATGTAGTGCATGCAGCCTACTGAGCTCAGTTCCACACTCCATCCTTACCCGGGAGTGGAATACCACACCTCTGGCTTGAGGTGTAATACCCCTGTAGCAGCCGAATCCTCAGGGTGCTACATTCCCCCCTGGTAAATCACAGCACGTCATAGAATCATAGAATGGTAGAGTTGGAAGGGACCTCCTGGGTCATCTGGTCCAACCCCCTGCTCAAAGCAGGATTCACTAAATCATCTCAGACAGATGTCTGTCCAGCCTCTGTTTGAAGACGTCCATTGAAGGGGAACTCACCACCTCTCGGGCTGTAAGAGAATAAACATCCAAAACATACAATTTTTTTTTTTTCATAAACATAAACATATAAAACATCACATATATTATCAGCAATAAAACTTTTCATATAAAACTTTTCATAAATAACATCCTTGTAAACACTCTTGCTCCTCCGGCCACGGTGCAACTTGTGACCGGGAAAAGTGCGACAGTCTCCTTTAGAAACACGGTTTTCCTATAAAACCTGTAGAGGGCGCCTTAGAAAGCGCAACTATATACAGGGGGAAAGTGGCCGCTCTCAGTCCTCGGCCAGTGGGATTAAGGGGAATACGGGTTAACAGTTCACTCTTGTCCCAACGGGGACATATTTAAAGCAGCAACAGTTCACTGTACCCCGATGGGTAACTATTTACAGTCTCTTTACCGTACTTTAACGACGGCGTCCTCCTGCTCCTTCTTTGGATTCAGACCCGTCCGGGTCCTCCTGCTCCTCCTCACACCGCAGCTCCTCCTCCGTCAGGCGATGTACATGGAGGGCGTAGGGTCCTTTGGCACACTTGTGCCGGGTGAAGGTGACCTCGTCCCCTACATACAGGTCACGACCTCTGTGTCCCTCCGGCAGATGGCTTTCTACGTCTCTGCGGGTGACAAAGACGTCGCCGGGGGTATGATGGTCTTTTATGAAGCCCCACCCATGCTGCAGGTTGAATTTAATCACAGTCCCGGTGGTACGGGGACCATGAGCTGCACGGGGGTTCCTCCTGGTCCGGCTCTTCTGCTCCGCGCTCCTTATCTGTGCTTGCTGTTCCCGGACCCGCCTCTCTCTCCGCTCCTTCTCGAAGACCTCGAGCTGCTGGCGGCAGCACTCTGCACGCTCCGCTGCGGCCGCCCGAGTCTCCTGAGTGAACCCCATGAGGTCTCCTCCGGTGGGGTCCCACTCAAACTGTGCCTCCTCTAGCGGGGGCTGGGTCCTCCTGACGGGCTTCGGAGCCGGAATCAGGGGCTCACACAGGGGCCTCGCCCTTTGGAGTTCCAGTTGGTAGTACTCCTGGGGCCATATGAAGGGCTGCCCATCCGGGCACGTATGCTGGGCGAACAGGTCCTCACCCAGGTGCGGTACTTTAGGTGTTATGGGCGCTGTGGTGGTAGCGGCGCCCGGGTTGACCAGGCCTTGCGACCAGGCTTGGGGCACGCTAAAGGAAAAGGGCACCGTAAGAACGGCGGCGCCCGTGGTTACTCGGCCCTGCGACCAGGCTGGTGGCTCCGCGGAGGTAGGGGGCGCTGTTGGAATGGCGGCGCCCGGGTGTACTAGGCCTTGCGACCAGGCCGATGGTATTTCCTGCTTTGCCGCGCTCAGGGTCGAAGCGCATGACGTCACAGGGGTCGCGGCCGCGGTTTCCGGTTGAGGCCTAGTCTGCGGCGGTGACGATGCAGCGACGGGCACAGCAGGGGGAATTTCGGGCTCTGCGACGGGGAGCTGGGGCAGGCACGCGGTTTCTCGGCTCAGGGTAGTGACGTCCCCTTTACCTGCCTCCATCTGTTCAGCTCCCTTCTCGGCGCCGTCTCCGGCCTTCACTCCTCCTGCACCATCCTCAGAGGCGGTCTGTCTCCTCGTCTCGGGTGGCGTGCTTCGCTGGCGGGTTCTTGCCTGCTGGGCCATCTCTCTGCTCCATGCGGCCAGTACGTCCCGCTGCACTCGGGCCATCCTCTGAGCCAAGCCCTCCAGTGCGGTCTGTGCACGCTCCCGGTCTCGGGGGAGCTGTGCCAGGATCTCCACCAGGCCTTCTGGGGTTGTCGCTTGCAACAGGCTCCTGACCACTGGGTCGGTGCTGCCTGCCTCTCCCTCCATCTCCGGGTACGGCTTCTCCGGAGTCCTCTCCAGACTTCTTGTCTCCGGGTGCGCTCTCTCCAGACTCCACCAGGCTGCACCCATCTTCTCTCTTTTGTTCTGTCTCCGCCCACATTGAAGGTGGTCCCGTGGCAACTTTGTGATTGTCAGTTCCAGGGGCAGTTCTCTCACGCTGATGGACATCTCCAGCATCACAGTCTCCGTTGGTGGGGGCGGTTTTCGCTTTTGGCGCCATTCCTTGACCTGGCCCATGATGGGAGGTGACCTCTTGCCACCCTCTGGCACGCCCATAATGGCGTCCGCTCTTCCAAGGCGGGAAATCTTCTGGAAATGGCGGGAATCTTCTCCCAGTGGCGGGAAACTCTGTGGATGGCGGGAAAAGACTGCAGATGACGGGCAAATGGCGGGAACTGATCCGAGATGGCGTCCGATGGCGGGGACCCTCTGGAATTGGCGGGAGACTTCTTTTTGAGGTAAATGTGAACTTTTCTTCAGGCACGCAGAACCCGAAGGTTGCGGGCACGTTATCCTGCCGACTACGCCAAAGTTGACGCGCCCCCTGGGCCAGTGTTGTTTGGGGGATACCCGGAGCCGGATCAGATGGGGGTTGTAGTCTCCGAGTGGCGGTGACCCGGTCTGTGCCCAGGGTGTCAAGCTCAGTGTGTGGCAGTCCTACAGATGTTACTGGATGTTCTTTAGTGTCGACTACGCCACCCGTTGATTTGCGGTCAATACGGCCGCCGCTGCAGCAGGGTCCGCTGAGGCTGGTGGTGTGTGTGCAGCTCAGGTAGTATAACCCCCAACGGGAGGGGTATAGCCTCAGGGGGTCAGTCATAGAGGGTGGTGGTTGTGGTGGTGCAGTGAGGGTGGTAATGAAACTCAGAGTCGGGCTGTGCAGTTCAGGGTTTTTACTTACTGCTTTTGTGTTGGTCACTCCGGCCTTGAGTGACCACCCGAGCCGTGCTGCGTCCACCAGGTCCTGGACTCGGCCAACCCCCAGGTGATTCTGGAGCGTGTTCCTGAGCTCCCTTTCTGACTTGTCCTTCTCTCTGGCCTTCCCCACCAGGGATCCACCTAAGTCCGGCTCCCTCGGGCCTCTTGTTGGTAAAACCCTTGTCTCTGGGTTCCCTGACCCTATTCTTGGTTTGCCTTCCGGGTGGATTTAGTGGGTGGTCGTGGCAGATCCTGCCCACGACCTCCGGTCTCTGGCTAAGGATTAGTGCCCTCCACCAGCTTGGGATCCGGTACCCTTGTGCCAACTCTTCACCCTCTGGTCTAATTTTGGGTTCTTGGAGTTCCCTCTTCTCCCCCTCTGGGTCCTTCTTTTCTCCTCTCTCTCACTCTCTTGGCCTTGGAGCTGGCTGAGCTGCTCTGCTTGTCTGACCAAACCTCTACAAAAGACCCTGTTCTAAGATGGTTCCCACCTTATATACTCCCTCTATGTGTGAGCTCAGGTGACCAGCACCCAATGAGCTCCTAGCATTACCCAGACTGCTCCCCCTATCTGCCCCTACACTACTGGGATGTTCCACCCCCCCTCCCACTCCAGCCAGGGACAGACGCTGTCGTACCTGCACATTTCTCTAGTGGGAGTACCATTGGTCTGTCCCCCGGAAATGGGATGTATGTAGTGCATGCAGCCTACTGAGCTCAGTTCCACACTCCATCCTTACCCGGGAGTGGAATACCACACCTCTGGCTTGAGGTGTAATACCCCTGTAGCAGCCGAATCCTCAGGGTGCTACAGTGCATGTAGTGAATCTCACAGTTCCAACTTGCCAACCGTGGGACCGTCAAGTGTTCAGCACTCAAACCGTAACAGAACCACAGTATCTGCTGGTAACATCAATTTTGCGGAATCATTTCACCACTTTTTTAGCCCATCCTTTGCAAGGCCACAGGAGACAAGAAGTCTGACACATAGTCAACACCTAGAGACGATGGTACAGGAGTATCTCCAAGTAAACATTGAAGCCACGACTGTGTCACTGGACCCTTGCTCTTTTTGGGCTTCCAATCTGGATAAATGGCCGGAGCTAGCCACTTACGCCTTGTAGATCTTGTCATGCCCCGCAGCCAGCGTTCTGTCTGAACGTGTGTTCAGCGCTGCTGGTGGTGTGCTGACAGATAAGCGCACGCGGCTCTCCACTGATAATGTAGACAGACTCATGTTCATAAAGATGAACAAATCATGGATCCGAAACGACTTTTCTACCCCTGTGTCATCCTGGGGAGAGTAAAAGCTTGATGATTGGTTAAAATCACCCTACCAACCGTTTTAAGCTTTCAAATTACTAATCATAACCTACAAAAGACAAAAGACAAAAATATATCTCATACCCTACCATCATTATATATAAATGTAAAGCAAAGTTGCATAATAAATATAGGGTACTTAGTGAACTATTTTTGATCAAAAAAAGTATACAAGCCGTCCCACCAGCGGCAAGGTGACCCTAAATTGGGACGGTACCTATACTGCCTATATTAAAAACCTTACTGTATATCAAAGTTGAAGCAATGCATATAAAAGGGTAGACAAATAGGACCGGGTCCCAACTCCAGACCACCCAGGCCCGTGGTAAGCTACATATATACCAGTCAGCTCAACAAAGGGGATGCCACACCCTTAAATTGCACAGAATGCAAACAAGACAAAAAACCAGGCAATGTGAACTGAGGTCTAAGATGGTAGACATGCAAGAAATAGGAGCATGTTCACACTAGCAAAAAAGAAACAAAACCTACAAAAGACAAAAGACAAAAATATATCTCATACCCTACCATCATTATATATAAATGTAAAGCAAAGTTGCATAATAAATATAGGGTACTTAGTGAACTATTTTTGATCAAAAAAAGTATACAAGCCGTCCCACCAGCGGCAAGGTGACCCTAAATTGGGACGGTACCTATACTGCCTATATTAAAAACCTTACTGTATATCAAAGTTGAAGCAATGCATATAAAAGGGTAGACAAATAGGACCGGGTCCCAACTCCAGACCACCCAGGCCCGTGGTAAGCTACATATATACCAGTCAGCTCAACAAAGGGGATGCCACACCCTTAAATTGCACAGAATGCAAACAAGACAAAAAACCAGGCAATGTGAACTGAGGTCTAAGATGGTAGACATGCAAGAAATAGGAGCATGTTCACACTAGCAAAAAAGAAACAAAACCTACAAAAGACAAAAGACAAAAATATATCTCATACCCTACCATCATTATATATAAATGTAAAGCAAAGTTGCATAATAAATATAGGGTACTTAGTGAACTATTTTTGATCAAAAAAAGTATACAAGCCGTCCCACCAGCGGCAAGGTGACCCTAAATTGGGACGGTACCTATACTGCCTATATTAAAAACCTTACTGTATATCAAAGTTGAAGCAATGCATATAAAAGGGTAGACAAATAGGACCGGGTCCCAACTCCAGACCACCCAGGCCCGTGGTAAGCTACATATATACCAGTCAGCTCAACAAAGGGGATGCCACACCCTTAAATTGCACAGAATGCAAACAAGACAAAAAACCAGGCAATGTGAACTGAGGTCTAAGATGGTAGACATGCAAGAAATAGGAGCATGTTCACACTAGCAAAAAAGAAACAAAACCTACAAAAGACAAAAGACAAAAATATATCTCATACCCTACCATCATTATATATAAATGTAAACCAAAGTTGCATAATAAATATAGGGTACTTAGTGAACTATTTTTGATCAAAAAAAGTATACAAGCCGTCCCACCAGCGGCAAGGTGACCCTAAATTGGGACGGTACCTATACTGCCTATATTAAAAACCTTACTGTATATCAAAGTTGAAGCAATGCATATAAAAGGGTAGACAAATAGGACCGGGTCCCAACTCCAGACCACCCAGGCCCGTGGTAAGCTACATATATACCAGTCAGCTCAACAAAGGGGATGCCACACCCTTAAATTGCACAGAATGCAAACAAAACAAAAAACCAGGCAATGTGAACTGAGGTCTAAGATGGTAGACATGCAAGAAATAGGAGCATGTTCACACTAGCAAAAAAGAAACAAAACCTACAAAAGACAAAAGACAAAAATATATCTCATACCCTACCATCATTATATATAAATGTAAAGCAAAGTTGCATAATAAATATAGGGTACTTAGTGAACTATTTTTGATCAAAAAAAGTATACAAACTGTCCCACCAGCGGCAAGGTGACCCTAAATTGGGACGGTACCTATACTGCCTATATTAAAAACCTTACTGTATATCAAAGTTGAAGCAATGCATATAAAAGGGTAGACAAATAGGACCGGGTCCCAACTCCAGACCACCCAGGCCCGTGGTAAGCTACATATATACCAGTCAGCTCAACAAAGGGGATGCCACACCCTTAAATTGCACAGAATGCAAACAAGACAAAAAACCAGGCAATGTGAACTGAGTTCTAAGATGGTAGACATGCAAGAAATAGGAGCATGTTCACACTAGCAAAAAAGAAACAAAACCTACAAAAGACAAAAGACAAAAATATATCTCATAGCCTACCATCATTATATATAAATGTAAAGCAAAGTTGCATAATAAATATAGGGTACTTAGTGAACTATTTTTGATCAAAAAAAGTATACAAGCCGTCCCACCAGCGGCAAGATGACCCTAAATTGGGACGGTACCTATACTGCCTATATTAAAAACCTTACTGTATATCAAAGTTGAAGCAATGCATATAAAAGGGTAGACAAATAGGACCGGGTCCCAACTCCAGACCACCCAGGCCCGTGGTAAGCTACATATATACCAGTCAGCTCAACAAAGGGGATGCCACACCCTTAAATTGCACAGAATGCAAACAAGACAAAAAACCAGGCAATGTGAACTGAGGTCTAAGATGGTAGACATGCAAGAAATAGGAGCATGTTCACACTAGCAAAAAAGAAACAAAACCTACAAAAGACAAAAGACAAAAATATATCTCATACCCTACCATCATTATATATAAATGTAAAGCAAAGTTGCATAATAAATATAGGGTACTTAGTGAACTATTTTTGATCAAAAAAAGTATACAAGCCGTCCCACCAGCGGCAAGGTGACCCTAAATTGGGACGGTACCTATACTGCCTATATTAAAAACCTTACTGTATATCAAAGTTGAAGCAATGCATATAAAAGGGTAGACAAATAGGACCGGGTCCCAACTCCAGACCACCCAGGCCCGTGGTAAGCTACATATATACCAGTCAGCTCAACAAAGGGGATGCCACACCCTTAAATTGCACAGAATGCAAACAAGACAAAAAACCAGGCAATGTGAACTGAGGTCTAAGATGGTAGACATGCAAGAAATAGGAGCATGTTCACACTAGCAAAAAAGAAACAAAACCTACAAAAGACAAAAGACAAAAATATATCTCATACCCTACCATCATTATATATAAATGTAAAGCAAAGTTGCATAATAAATATAGGGTACTTAGTGAACTATTTTTGATCAAAAAAAGTATACAAGCCGTCCCACCAGCGGCAAGGTGACCCTAAATTGGGACGGTACCTATACTGCCTATATTAAAAACCTTACTGTATATCAAAGTTGAAGCAATGCATATAAAAGGGTAGACAAATAGGACCGGGTCCCAGCTGACTGGTATATATGTAGCTTACCACGGGCCTGGGTGGTCTGGAGTTGGGACCCGGTCCTATTTGTCTACCCTTTTATATGCATTGCTTCAACTTTGATATACAGTAAGGTTTTTAATATAGGCAGTATAGATACCGTCCCAATTTAGGGTCACCTTGCCGCTGGTGGGACGGCTTGTATACTTTTTTTGATCAAAAATAGTTCACTAAGTACCCTATATTTATTATGCAACTTTGCTTTACATTTATATATAATGATGGTAGGGTATGAGATATATTTTTGTCTTTTGTCTTTTGTAGGTTTTGTTTCTTTTTTGCTAGTGTGAACATGCTCCTATTTCTTGCATGTCTACCATCTTAGACCTCAGTTCACATTGCCTGGTTTTTTGTCTTGTTTGCATTCTGTGCAATTTAAGGGTGTGGCATCCCCTTTGTTGAGCTGACTGGTATATATGTAGCTTACCACGGGCCTGGGTGGTCTGGAGTTGGGACCCGGTCCTATTTGTCTACCCTTTTATATGCATTGCTTCAACTTTGATATACAGTAAGGTTTTTAATATAGGCAGTATAGGTACCGTCCCAATTTAGGGTCACCTTGCCGCTGGTGGGACGGCTTGTATACTTTTTTTGATCAAAAATAGTTCACTAAGTACCCTATATTTATTATGCAACTTTGCTTTACATTTATATATAATGATGGTAGGGTATGAGATATATTTTTGTCTTTTGTCTTTTGTAGGTTTTGTTTCTTTTTTGCTAGTGTGAACATGCTCCTATTTCTTGCATGTCTACCATCTTAGACCTCAGTTCACATTGCCTGGTTTTTTGTCTTGTTTGCATTCTGTGCAATTTAAGGGTGTGGCATCCCCTTTGTTGAGCTGACTGGTATATATGTAGCTTACCACGGGCCTGGGTGGTCTGGAGTTGGGACCCGGTCCTATTTGTCTACCCTTTTATATGCATTGCTTCAACTTTGATATACAGTAAGGTTTTTAATATAGGCAGTATAGGTACCGTCCCAATTTAGGGTCACCTTGCCGCTGGTGGGACGGCTTGTATACTTTTTTTGATCAAAAATAGTTCACTAAGTACCCTATATTTATTATGCAACTTTGCTTTACATTTATATATAATGATGGTAGGGTATGAGATATATTTTTGTCTTTTGTCTTTTGTAGGTTTTGTTTCTTTTTTGCTAGTGTGAACATGCTCCTATTTCTTGCATGTCTACCATCTTAGACCTCAGTTCACATTGCCTGGTTTTTTGTCTTGTTTGCATTCTGTGCAATTTAAGGGTGTGGCATCCCCTTTGTTGAGCTGACTGGTATATATGTAGCTTACCACGGGCCTGGGTGGTCTGGAGTTGGGACCCGGTCCTATTTGTCTACCCTTTTATATGCATTGCTTCAACTTTGATATACAGTAAGGTTTTTAATATAGGCAGTATAGGTACCGTCCCAATTTAGGGTCACCTTGCCGCTGGTGGGACGGCTTGTATACTTTTTTTGATCAAAAATAGTTCACTAAGTACCCTATATTTATTATGCAACTTTGCTTTACATTTATATATAATGATGGTAGGGTATGAGATATATTTTTGTCTTTTGTCTTTTGTAGGTTTTGTTTCTTTTTTGCTAGTGTGAACATGCTCCTATTTCTTGCATGTCTACCATCTTAGACCTCAGTTCACATTGCCTGGTAAATTACTAATCATGTTTATCTGTATCTTGACTGGAAAATAATTTGGGCTTTGTAGCAGTGTGCAGCACTGATCCTATTAGGCCATCTATAATAAGCTCCACCAGATTTAAAATTAAAAATAATTTTTAGCTGCATCTAGCCCGGAAAATAACTTTGGGGCTCCGAGATGCGCAAGACACATAAGTGCCTTCTTGCTGCACTACCTGCAGCATGACCCTCATATTGTCAGAATTCGAAGTAATCATGACTACTGGGTTGCCACACTCTTAGATCCCCCAAACTTTTCGATCAACCTTTTCATTTTAATAAAGACCAAAAAAATGGTCATTTTTGAAATTATAAGCATTAGCAGGTTGTTAGAAACTGAAATCAAACAGTTTTCAACTCAAAACTTTATTCTAGGTGATGTTACATTTTCACATAGGACCCCTTGTTCGAAAGGAGCTTCTGAACTCTCTCGTCCATTGAATTTGTCAGGTTTTGGATGGTTTCTGCTTCAATTGTTTTGCATGAGGACAGAATACCCTCCCAGAGCTGTTGCTTAGATGTGAACTGCCTCCCGCCATCATAGACACTCCTTTTAATGATGCTCCAAAGGTTCTGAATGGGGTAGAGGTCAGGGGAGCATGGGGGTCACACCATAAGTTTGTCCCCTTTTATGCCCATATCAGCCAGAGATGCAGATGTTTTATGTGCAGCATGAGATGGTGCATTATCATGCAGAAAAATGATCTTGCTGTGAAATACACGGTTCTTCTTCTTGAACCATGGCAGGAAGTGCTGTTTGAGAAAATCCACATACATTATGGAGTTCATCTTTAGCGCCTTCAGGGATCCTAAAGGGGCCGACAATCTCTCTCCCCATGATTCCAGCCCAAAACATTACTCCACCTCCTCCTTGTTGGCGCTGTAGCCGTGTTTGCGTGGGGTGTCCATCAACCAGCCATCCTCCACTCCATCCATCTGGACCATCGAGCGCTGCACGGCACTCATCCGTGAACAAAACAGTTTTGAAATCAGTCTTCATGTAATGTTTGGCCCACTGGAGCCGTTTCTGCTTGTGTGAAGTGGATAGAGGAGGTCGACAGGATGGCGTATGCACAGCTGCAAACCTCTGAAGGACCCTGCATCTTGTTGTTCGGGGGACGTTGGAGGCACAAGCAGCTTCAAAAACTTGTCTGCTGCTATGACAAGGCTTTTTTGCCGCTGCTCTTTCAACCTGACGTAATTGCCTGTAGGAAAGAGTCCTCAATTTGCCCTTATCAGCACGCACACGTGTGTACTGTGAATCAGCTACATACTTCTTGATTGCCAAGACACTTCATCCTGATCATCGCACAATGTTGATTGTAGTCATGCCTTGACCTAAACACTCCACAATTTGTTGCTTCTCAGCAGCCGACACATCCTTTTTCTTTCCCATTTTGGCAGAAAATGTAGGCTGCTTAATAATGTGAGAGAGCCTTCTTAAGTAGTCTTGCCTTTCATTGGACACACCTGCCAAACTAATTAGCACAGGTGTCTGCAATTGCTTACAGTGATATAAAGAGCCCTGACACACATCACCATCAATGAGTTTAACTGACAAACAAACAAATTCTTCCCTTATCACTCCTAAACACTTTTTGCATAATAATTTGGAACGCAGTGTACATGTGCTTTTCCACAAAACACCAGTGGTTCACGTAGTGAATCTTACAGTTCTAACTTGCCAACCGTGGTCTGTATGGAATTGTTCAATAAAGGGCCCAAAATTAAGATAACATAGATGGGAGAGGTCTCTATGAATAGGAATTCCTAAGTATTTGATACCCTGTGAGGGCCAGGCAAAGGGAAAGTTGGACTGGATGGAATCCTATATGGATTTGGGGAGGGAGACATCGAGGGCCTCAGACTTCGCTGCATTGATTTTAAAATTTTACCATGTAACAAAGTGATCTATTTCAGCCATAACAGCAGGGATGGATATATGTGATTGAGTGATATATACTAGGACATCATCAGCAAATAGAGAGCACTTGTACTTGGTGCCTCCCACCTCAATCCACCTAATATTGGGGTTATGGCGAATTGATGAGAGCAGGTGCTCCGTCACTAGGATGTATAAGAGAGGGGACAGAGGACATCCCTGCCTTGTCCCATTGGTGATTGTGAAAGGTGATGAAAATGTTCTGACGCACCCCCTGGGCCTTGGGACACCCGGAGCCGGACCCTTTTTGGTGGATGCTGGTGGTTGTAGTCTTCATGGCGGCGACCCGGTTCCGTGGCTCAGGGCGGTCAAACCAGTGGCGGAACTATTTATGTGGTTTTGATGTTTAAATGTCCGACTACGCCACCCGTGGATTGCGGTCAGAGTGAACCGCCGCTACAGGGCAGACCGCTGAGGCTGGTGTTGTGGGTGCAGCAGAGCATAGCATAACTCCCCACGGGAGGAGTATAGCCTCAGGGCAGTGTATGCGGAGGATGGGAGTGATGGTGCAGGGCAGCAGCAGTAACGACACGGAGTCAGTGATGCAGTCCAGGGCCTTTACTCACAGTTCTTATTATCCAGACCACGTCTGCAGGTAACGGCTGCCCACGTCGTACTGTGCTCACCAGGTGAGGGGCTCAGACAACTCCCAGATAACTTTGGAGCACTTCACAGGACCCCCTTTGTGTGTCGTTTGTCTGGCCTTTCTTACCAACACTTCTGTCCGGCTGCCTCGGGCCTCCTCTTGGTAAACTTGGCGCCAGTTTCCCTGACCCTATGTGGTGCCTTCCTAGCGGGTGTAGCGAGGGGCTGCGCCACATAAAATGTCAGAGCTTCCGGTTTCTAGCTGAGGGTCGTTTCCTGCCTCCACTAGTTCGGGGACCGGTCTCCCCCTTTGGCATGACCCCTCCACGCAGGTGGATTCGGGCGTGCGGTGGCGACTCGCCCGTCCGCACCCCTGGGATCCCTTCATTCCTCGCTCCTGGAGCCTTCTCCGCTCCTCTTCCTTCCTTCTCCCTCTTCCAGGCCTGGGCCTCTGTTACTAGGCCCGCCTCCGGAGCAGAGCTCATGCAGAGCCCCTGCTCCCTGCCACTTCTGCTCAGACTTCTCTGCACTGAACTAAGATGGTGCCCACCTTTTATACTCCCTTCTCAATGCACCCAGGAACTGCTTCCTCCCTGCTCCTGCACTACAGGGTTCCCCTTCCTCAGTGTTCCCTCCCCCCACTCCAGCCAGGGACAGGGACTGTCGTGCCCATCTCAGGGGCATATTGGTCGCCCTGCCCCACGGCAATGTGGTGTAATGCATGCAGGTGTCGGGTCCTGATCCACACTCCATCCTTACCTGAGAGTGAGATATCACACCTCTGGGTGAGGTGCAATACGTCTGTAGCAACCGAGCCCTCAGGGTGCTACAGTTCCATTTATCTTCAGCCTAGGTGACGTATTGGATACAGGGCCGTGATTTTGGCTATAAAAGGGTCCCCTAGACCCCTACCCCAAGCTTTTTAAGAGAATCATATATGGCGTGCCAGGAGACTCTATGGAATGCTTTCTCAGCATCCAACGAGAGTATCTAATTACAAATTTTTAACTGCATCTAGCCCAGGAAATACTTTGTGCCTAGTAGCAGTGTCTGCTAGTCAGCGGATTATCCCGGCTGTTAAGCAAGCTACACCACCTGTAGTTTAGACACTTAATTTTTTCAAATGAAATGCTTCGGGACCATGGGATACTTAGTGAAGAGCATCAGGAGGCACCCCAAGGCATAGGGGCTGGGACTGGCAGTAGGATGCCTTGCGGTGGACAGCCGAGCTCGATCCTTATAAAAGCTTTTTAACTGCAGCAGCTTTAGTGGACGCTACTGGAGCTGGAATTACGCGGCTGCTGGCATGAGACTTGCCCTCCAATAGATCCTTGTAAATGGATTTAAAGTGTATTCATTCAAATTAGAGAGACAATTTAAATTAAAAAGCTTAGAGCTGCCTCCATCACAGGGGGGCTCGCTCGACCCACCAGCGGACAGGCACCAGTATTGGGAGAGGGGGGCTGGCCGTCAGGGTTCACCACGGCTCTGGCACAAACCCGGCGACACGGAGGTGGCACGGGCAGGAGCGGACTGGCCGTGTCGGCTTCTCACTTTTTGGATTTTAGAAGGGCATGACATGCCTATATCTGTGTCTCCCCCTCCTTTTACTCCTCCACCTCTTTTATTTTCGCATGACTATATGTACTTGTCACTTTTCCATGTGTTAGTTATGTCTTCTGAGCAGTTTGTCAGCTTTTGGACACCTTTGAAGGTGTTTTCTATGTGTTTCTATGTGTTTTTGTTTGCCTGCCATTGGTTTTAACGGTGTTCGAAGGTGTTCGACGAACAGTTCGACGAACAGTTCGGCGAACACACGGGTGTTCGACGAACCGAACCGAACTCGAACACTACGGGGGTGGCTCAACACTATTCATCTCCAAACTGCTCCTGGATCGTTAGGAGAAGTTGCTCTTGAGAATATTTAGATATCAATCTTTATTTATGCCAGTGTTTTTGGCATGATACAGGACTCATGGTAACACTAACCTTTTCTTCTCCCGACAATCATTCTTCCAGATGTCCCAGCTTGAAGAGAACTTCAACAGGGAAAATAACTTTACCCAAATCCTCTCCATCAACATATCTGTTAGGACAGGGCACAGTATTACAACCACATATAGTGGTAACTAATATAAAAAGCGTATAGCTAAGTTTACCACAATCAATCATAATGTTCTGCCCCTGGACTTATACATATAGACCAATCGTCACTATACAAATATAGAGGGAGAGGCTCAAGAGCAAAAAAGTCGATCCATAGATCCTTATTATTCTTATTTAAAATATATAACTCTTTATTTAAACAAGGTAATTGAAAGGAGGTGAACATACAGACATGTATTAAAAACACCACACAATCGCGTGCCACATGTGTATGGACCACATGTTACACATATACGATTATCACATAGATCAAAAAGTAGGGTAAATAGCGCCCCAAAGGAAAGAGAAACAGAGTTCAAATTCCATCATACAAATCATACAAATCAATATATCAGCATATAGTATCGGCACTTAGTATCTCACCAATTCAAAAAGTGGCCCCCAATAAGATCCTGTACATGGGCTTCCCGACGCGCGTTTCGGCGCTAGCCTTTTTCAAGGGATGTCACGCTGCCATTCCACTGATCCCTAAATACACTTCCCTATTGATCACCTGATCCAAGCCTGCTTGCCATAAAGATCGCGTACCCGGAAGTGACGCAACCTGCATCACCGTATCTATGGTAGCGACCCCCGCTACCCAGAGAGCCTCTGCAGTAACCCGGAGATGACGCAGGTATACCACCGTAACCAAGGGGACCCCGGCGGCGTCGGCATCACAGCGAAACACTGAATAGATGCCAAGAGCCACCAGACCCGTCGGGCCGATGGTACATCTGCGTACAGGCACCGCAGATCCCTCACTGTGGTGGCAATGGCTCACATACATAACAAATATTAAGCAGTACCGCATCTATAACCAACCGGAGAAAGATCATATCACCCATATATTGATATCCTACCACTACAATACACAGATGCTACACATCAATTATTTGTTAGCATAATAAAAAGGGTTCCTCTCTCATAAACCTAAGTACCAAAGATGTCACACAGCCACATATTTTATATAAAAAAATTCATCAATAGCTATATAAATACATCCATATAAGGAGTGCATCAAACCAGGGGCGGACACAGACTGTAGTGGGCCCCTGTGCAAGAAATTTTTGGGGCCCCCCCCCTGCCCTTCATAAGGCAACAAAGTTATGTAAACATAACCCCCCCATGTGCATCTCTCACCCCCCCATGTGCATCTCTTACCCCCCCCCATGTGCAGCTCTCATCCCCCCATGTGCAGCTCACCCCCCCGTGCATCTCTCATCCCCCCCATGTGCATCTCTCATCCCCCCCATGCGCATCTCTTATTCCCCCCCATGTGCATCTCTCATCCCCCCCCATGTGCATCTCTCATCCCCCCCATGTGCATCTCTGATTCCCCCCACTCCTAGTTAATTAATTGTATTTAAAAAAAATAAAACTTGTTATCCTTACCCCCATGCGATCCCTGCTGAATCCTGGCGCTCGTCCACGTTGCTGCCACCAGGTTCTCCTGACGTTCGGCCATGTAACGGCGCCACATACATAGCCATCAGCTTTTGTTTTGGCCAAAAGATTTTTAAAGCCGCCACCACGATAAGGTAGACTCTTCTGGCCGGGCCCTACTCTAATCTATTAAAATTTTCTTAAAATATCCAATACTCTTTTTAGATATATTTTTATTTAGTTTTCTTTAAGGGAATGTGTCATATAATTTTTTTTTTTAAATGACCAATAATACCACATACAGGGAATACCACCACACCATGACCAGACCACATATTACCACAACATAGTGACCGAATAATACCACACAGAAGGGAAAAAAACTGCCACACCTTGACCAGACCACATATTACCACCACATTACTAATATTACCACCACATTACTAATATTACCATAAGTGTCATTATACACGGGAGCTCTATACATGGTATGTATAATGTAAGTGTCCAGGTAATCTAGTGATCACCAGTGACATTATACACAGGAGCTCTGTATATAGTGTCAGTGTACAGGTAATACAGTGATCACCAGTGACATTATACACAGGAGCTCTGTATATAGTGTACAGGTAATACTGTGATCACCAGTGACATTATACACAGGAGCCCGGTACATAGTATATAGTGTAAGTGTACATGTAATACACTGACTCACTGGTGACATCTCTAGGTGAAGTCCTTCAGCTACGCTTTTCTCCTTCATCCAGCACAGACCGCCATCACGTCTTCCAGCCAGGACTCATCTCTGCATAAAATAACACAGTTATCTAGAGCACATTCCCCAACTTCTACATTACGCAGCTGAATACAGACATGCATCCACCATCAATATATGGTTAGTTATTATGCAACCTACCATTCCAAATATAAATTGTAATCCACCACGGTGCCCCCATTAACTGTAAATAGGCACTTAATATTAGAGATGAACGTTGTTCTACTCGAACTGTTCGCCAATCTCAAATTCGAGCTGTTTTGGGCGGTGTTCGAGCCGTTCGGCGAACACGAACAATTTGAGAAAAATTTGGCTGTTCGAGGTTATGTTCGATAACTGTTCGTGCACCAAAATCATAACTGGATTTTTTCTCAGTAATGATGAAAATTAATGTTAATACGCAGTTTGAGTGTACAGCAGGGTGGGGGGAGGGGCAGGGGATGGATCTCTGCAGGAACAATGAAGATCTCCATTTTTTTTTTCTCTTTCCCGCATTTACAGTGGGGAGGTGCAATCTGTCAGCCTATCAGCAGCGCACACACGGAGCGAAGTGCTTTTTTTCACACAAGCAAGGGCATGTGTCATTGGCAGTGTATGTCACATGTCCTTGCCCTATAAGACCAAGCCATTTTCCCCGTCGCCACCATTTTCTCACTGCTGCAGCTGCGTGTTAGACGGCACCGCTGTTGCTGTGTGCGCTATACCTTGTTAATTTTAAGCCAATTTTCGCACAAATCTACAGATAGCTTGGGAGTAGGGAATAGTTGTGATTGCAGTCCTTTTAAGGACTAGGTTACAGCATTTCCTACGACTTTTATCAGGCAGGTCTGTGCTCTTAAATAGATAGATTGTGGGAGTAAAGACTAATTGTAATTGGAGTCCTTTTCAGGACTAGGTTACATCAGTTCCTATCAGTTTTTGCCAGGCAGGTCTGTGCCAGTGCTGTGCAAGTTTTTTTCACAGCATTTGGCTGAATCTAGCAAAGCTAATGCTTTTTGGCCTATTGCAGAGTGTGTTAGTCAGTGGAGTAGCCTATCTGTGTTGCAAGATATACCACCTGTGTATAGAATACCAATTTTTTTACTGCACCTAGTGAAGTAAAATCTTTTGGGCATAGCATCATTCTATTAGTCCATCTATACTGACCTCCATCAGGTTGCAAATTGAATATAATTTTTTTCTGCATCTACCTCTGAAAAAATATTGGGCTTCTAGCTGTGTGTGGGACTTGTTCTATTAATCCATCTATACAGACCTCCATCAGGTTGCAAACTGAATATATTTTTTTCTGCATCTACCTCTGAAAAAATATTGGGCTTCTAGCTGTGTGTGGGACTTGTTGTATTAGTCCATCTATACTGACCTCCATCAGGTTGCAAACTGAATATATTTTTTTCTGCATCTACCTCTGAAAAAATATTGGGCTTCTAGCTGTGTGTGGGACTTGTTCTATTAATCCATCTATACAGACCTCCATCAGGTTGCAAACTGAATATATTTTTTTCTGCATCTACCTCTGAAAAAATATTGGGCTTCTAGCTGTGTGTGGGACTTGTTGTATTAGTCCATCTATACTGACCTCCATCAGGTTGCAAACTGAATATATTTTTTTCTGCATCTACCTCTGAAAAAATATTGGGCTTCTAGCTGTGTGTGGGACTTGTTCTATTAATCCATCTTTACAGACCTCCATCAGGTTGCAAACTGAATATATTTTTTTCTGCATCTACCTCTGAAAAAATATGTGACCTTCTAGCAGTGTGTGGGACTTTCTCTATTAGTCCATCTATACTGACCTCCATCAGGTTGCAAACTGAATATAATTTTTTTCTGCATCTAGCTCTGAAAAAATATTTGGCCTTCTAGCAGTGTGTGGGACTTTCTCTATTAGTCCATCTATACTGACCTCCATCAGGTTGCAAATTAAAAATAATTTTTATCTGCATCTACAGTACCTCTGAAAAAATATTTGGGCTTCTAGCTGTGTATGGGACTTGTTCTATTAGTCCATCTATACTGACCTCCATCAGGTTGCAAATTGAATATAATTTTTATCTGCATCTAGCTCTGAAAAAATATTTGGCCTTCTAGCAGTGTGTGGGATTTCTCTATTAGTCCATCTATACTGACCTCCATCAGGTTGCAAATTGAATATAATTTTTATCTGCATCTAGCTCTGAAAAAATATTTGGCCTTCTAGCAGTGTGTGGGACTTTCTCTATTAGTCCATCTATACTGACCTCCATCAGGTTGCAAACTGAATATATTTTTTTTCTGCATCTACCTCTGAAAAAATATTGGGCTTGTAGCTGTGTGTGGGACTTGTTCTATTAATCCATCTATACAGACCTCCATCAGGTTGCAAACTGAATAAAAAAATTTTCTGCATCTACCTCTGAAAAAATATTTGGGCTTCTAGCTGTGTGTGGGACTTGTTCTATTAGTCCATCTATACTGACCTCCATCAGGTTGCAAATTGAATATAATTTTTTTCTGCATCTAACCCAGCCAATAGTTTTGGCCTAATACCACAGTTTGGCCACTCAGCTCTGCTCGGTTCCCATCCATTGTTTTTTTGTGCAAACAACTCCAGAGTTGTGAATTAGTTAACCACCAAAATGAGTGGAAAAAGGCCTGCTGCTGGTGGAAAGGGGAATAGGCATGTTGGGAAGGGGAAAAAAGGTTGTGTCCGTGGGGTAGGTGTTAAAGCAACAGTAACATCTGCAGAAGAAAGACCATCTTCCAGCCAAACTAAAATGTCTACTTCTTTTAGCGGACAATGTGATAAGATCCCTTTCTTACGGCCACGCCAATCGCTACAAATTCCAGATGAGGCACAAAAACAGCAGGTGCTTCAACGGATATCAAGTGCTCCTTTAAGTGGGCTCTCCTCCACATCAACTTCACCATCACAAATACTCCAGTCCTCAAAGGTGTCACCCCAATCGCACTTGCTTCCTCACAGCTCCCAAATCTCCAGCTGCCCGTCTGAGTATGAGGTACAACAGATGGCTGAGTCTGCAGAGCTGTTTACTCATACTATAGCCTGGGAATCAGAGGTCGACAATGAGGAAGACGATGATAAGACTCAAATACCTGATTGGAGCGACAACTTTAGTTTTTTGTCAGGGCAGGAACAGGTTGGCTCTGAGGACGACGGGTGTGATAACGCACAGGGTGATGATGATGAGGTTGGAGATCCCACTTACTGTCAACCCACAGTCAGCCAAGAGATGAGGTCAGCAGAGGAGGTGGAGGAAGATGCTAGTGACGACGAGGTCAGGTTGCGCCTTCCTGGACAGAGACGTAGTACTGGAAGCACGTCAACAACTGCATCCTCAAACACAACTCTGCCTCTCACCACAAGTCGTGGTGGCTCTTCAGGTCGCATGGGTGCTAAGCCTTGCATAGCCTGGGCATTTTTTCAGATCGATAAAGATGACCCAACTCGTGTTATCTGTAACATTTGTCAGCAAAAGCTAAGTAGAGGCCAAAAAATACATAGTTTGAGTACTTCATGCATGAACCGGCACATGGACATGAAGCATAAGTTGCAGTGGGAAGCTCAGTGTGCTACAATGCGGCCTAGCCGGCCGGGCCAACCACCGTCTGCCATATCTTGTGCATCCGCGGCCTCTTCATCCTCTGTGACTGGGGGTACAGCAGTCACACCTGTTTTGGGGCGCAGACCTGCCACCTCTTTACCCGCAACAGCCAGCGTGATTGGCAGGTCATCATTTTCTTTGGAGGTGGTAACACCAGCTGGTGTTGAGCGCTGTCCGACATCGATAGCACCACCTTTGGATCAAGGCAACCTAACATGTCCGCCTGCATCTTCTCACAGACCGGAAGTTTGCCGGGGACACCCTTATCAACCCCGTCTAAGCACAATAGCCAGCCCTCGGTCCCTCAGATGTGGACAAGTAAAAGACCATTTCCTCCTAGCCATGATGTGAGGGTCGTGATGACATTCCACTCGTCCTCCAGTCACTCCAAATTCAAACTATGAGCATGGGTCAACCATTCAAAGAATGAGTCAGACAACAAGCTGGTTCAAACTCAGAGCACGCTCAAAAGACTACTACAGACAACGTTCTCAGCAATGTTCTGTGTTTATTCCTACATACACAAACCTAAATACACTACATAATGGGGAGGGGAAAGGGGTTGTCCGGGGCGGGGTAAGCCATGAAAGTCCAGTGTCTGGCCACTCCTGATTGGTCCACATCTCCTTATCTCAGTCTCTGGGCAGATATTGCAGCCGTCAGCTTATAATCTTGTTTCGTTTCTCTGAAATAAATCTTGGCAACACTGGAACTGTCTTAGTTTAAGTTTCGATTTGAGTATTACGTAGCAAGGAAAGCTTATTGTTATAGAACACAAAATGGTGGTTAGTACATTAGCAAAAAAGCGTATAAAAGT
The DNA here is from genome assembly GCF_046119375.1 of Phyllobates terribilis. NCBI lineage: Eukaryota > Metazoa > Chordata > Amphibia > Anura > Dendrobatidae > Phyllobates > Phyllobates terribilis. Next base: position 755,931,248 of record NW_027362761.1, on the reverse strand, counting down.
TACAAAAGTATAAAAGTTACAAATATATATATTCTCTTTTACCCTGACATTCCCCCCTAAACACTAAGCTTTCCTTTGCTTCGGGGCCTTTGAGACTGTCCATGTGTGGGGAGAGGGGAGGTGGATTTCTTCACCCAATCATCTTAGAAGCTGCCCCCTTATGGGACGCCCCCAGACAATCGAGCCCTATCCTGGGTGACACATGGAGTTCTCCCAACTGATCCTAAACTGAATCTTTCAATTAAACTTTATCATGGGGGGTCTGGTCAGGCTTGTTCAAAGGAATGTATTTCTCCATATCTTCTCTTGATTCAGAAAGGTCCCGAAGGTTGGGTCAGCATTGGTTATAACTTTCCTGTATAAGGGGACTATGCAGCACAGGACCACCAGGCCCAATACTAATAGACCTCCCATTACTAGACAAACTTGTTGGAGGAATCCCTTGAGCCCTCCCAACCAACTTGAGAAAAAGGAGGTATCTACCCCTGTGTGGTAGCTGTCCACCCTGGGACAGACAGTAAGCATATGGAAAGGATATAGAAGAAGGTAGTCATCTTTTATAGACTCGTTCTGTCTCTCTTGCAGTGGGAGGCGTGAATCCAGGTGCTCTTGCCCTCAAGCTTCAGAGCCGTCGGGGTGGTGAGAAGCACAGTGTACGGTCCCTCGAACCGCGGCTGGAGGCAGTCTTTCCGGACAAACTTCTTCACATACACTAGATCGCCTGGGATGAAATCATGTACTGCATCACCTGTAGATTCTGGGAGAGAAGCAGATACTGGAGAGCGGGTGTTAATCAATTCTCTAGACAAGGCAATCACAAATTTTACCACTCTATCATGTGTTTCAGACAACTCTTGGGGCCTAATCTCTCCTATCTTGGGTGGGGGTCCCAAACAAAATTTTATAGAGAGTAAGCCCATGTTTGGCCTGAGGAGTGTGTGTGATATGATACAATACTATAGGGAGTAGGTCGGGCCAGGGGAGGGGATGATCTTGGGTCATTTTCAAGAGCTGGGTCTTGAGGGTGGAATTCATTCTCTCCACTTTGCCTGAACTGGCAGGATGGTATGGAGTGTGGAGGCCCAAATCTGTTCCCAACATGTTCCAGAGTTCTTCGTAGATATTTGCTGTGAAAGCTGGTCCTTGATCCGATTCTATGACTTGGGGAACTCCAAATCTGCAGGCAATTTCGGTGATCAGTTTCTTGGCTGTGACTTTAGCAGTCATGTTGACAACCGGGTAGGCCTCGGGCCAGGCTGAGAACATATCCACGGCTACCAAAACGTACTCCTATTTTCCTGCTTTAGGCATTTGGATATGGTCGACTTGTATTCTCTGCCAAGAGTAGTCTGGTTTAGCCAGGTGTTGGAGAGGGACCCGTGCCGTACACGTTGGGTTGCAGGTAGCGCAGACAGAGCAGGATTTTGAGTACGCAGTCACGGTGGAAGAGATTCCGGGTGCAAAGTACAGTTTCTTGATACATGCCAAGGCTTGATTCTTTCCTCTGTGTGTAGGCCCGTGAGCCCATGCTGCCACAGCTGAGTACATGCGTCTAGGCAAGCAAGGCTTCCCATCCACTTGGTAAAAAGTCGAGTTGACCTTTGAATCTTTGCGACTTGCCAGCACGGCTCCTGCCGCTTTCCATTGCTTGACTTCTTCAGTGGGGGTCTTCCTTTGTTCCTCACACAATTTTTCTTCAGGCATCCTGACCCCCCTGGATTCCACTCGTGTTTCCGCTGGACTTGTATGGTCTTCCGCCGGCTGTTCTTTGGCTCTTGCTCTAGTGAGCGCCACAGCTACGGTTTGCAGGGTCTCCCCCATCTCTTCTTCCTTTTCCTGCCACTTTGATGACACATTCTCTACTGCTGCAGTCTTGGCTGCTTGGTCAGCTAGGTGGTTGCCCCTGGCTTCCCTGGAATCTAGTCTTCCATGAGCCTTGACCTTGATAACAGCAACCTGAATGGGTAGTTCCAGGGCCTTCATTAGGGCCTTAATCCATGAGACATGTTTCACTGGTGTACCTGCAGCTGTGATGAATCCTCTAGACTTCCACAAGAGTCCAGAATCATTGCAAATTCCATGTCCATACCTGGAATCGGTATATACATATTCGCCTTTGTTCCTGCTGCCAGGTGGCAGGCCTCTGTGAGAGCCACAAGTTCAGCCTCTTGTGCAGACATGTATGGTGGTAGAGCTTCAGCCTTGAGGACTGTTAGGTCTGTTGTGACAGCATATCCCGTGTGGAACTTCCCTTGACGGTCTGTGAGCGGATGTGCCACCATATTCTCTGGAGCAGAAGTCTCTTCCTGCAAAATTTTTATACAATCATGAGGTTCCACCAATGGACCTTCACCCTCTTCACCTTCCCCCCTAGAAGGTGGAAGCAAAGTGGCAGGATTGATAGTCAGACATCTGGTAAATGTTATATTGGAGGGCAACAATAGGGAACACTGCAGCCGCAGGTGTCTTTGGTTGGTTAGATGTTTCGGAGATGTTTGTTGCAGAACAGCTGAGAGATCATGACCGGCCTGTATAACTAGATCATGTCCAAGGACGATATCAGCTGACTTGTCAAGGAGGATGTGAGCAGCGTGGACCACCTTAAGGGATGGTTCACGGGAAGGTCCATGGTTGTGTGGACCGTCATGAAATGAGCGGTCATGGTACTGTCTGCGGGTTGGACAGTCTCTGAGAATGTGATTAGGGTTACCACACTCCCAACACAACATTCGTCCTTCAGAATCACGAGGTTGTCTTCTGTTTCTGGATGGTCCCTTGTCATCTCTTCTGTCTCGTCTTCTATATGTGGGAGGAGTATCATCACCTGTGCCTTTAACCATTACCCACTTGATTCCATGTTGGTTGCCAGGGGGTGGGTAGCTTTCATGAGCTTAATATACCATGGCAGGTGCGGCTTTCTTCTTTGACTTAGTATCTTTTTCCATTTTTAGCATTGATTTTTGGAAAGCTTTAACGAAGTCCACCGCGTCGTTGAAAGAAGAAGAACGAATCTCGGGCCGTACTCTCAGGACTTCATCTCTGAGAGCGTCTTGTAGGCCATCTACTAGGGCCTGAACCTTGACGTGAAAACTGTATCCGAGATCCTCAAAATGCATGCTGAGTCTTGCAGCATATCTTTCCACAGATTCATCAGGGTCTTGTTGAACATCTTGTATAGACCCAGCTTGATCTGACAAGCGATCCTGAGCCCAGACTTTTAACTGTTTCATGTATTCTAGGCCGGATTCATACGTACTAAGGGATCCTGCTTTTGTGGAATCCATGGCCTTTTGAAAGCTCTCCGTTTTCGGCTAAGTGAGCCTGGCATTCTGCAGCCAGAGTAGAACCAGCAGCAAGGGAAATTTTGCGAGCCAATCCTCCAACATGGCTCATACAGGTGTTTGCAGGGTTGACTATGGCCCCCACCCGATGTGTAAGGATGTCACCATAGCCTATTGACAGAGTGACAGGGCGTCCTGATGGGTCTACTAGATTCCGGGAGCGGCAGGGGTCCCAGACTTCTGAGGGGCTGAGGGGTGGTGCTCTTTCAGCAGTTGCTTGGAGCAAGGGCCGGAGTACGGGTAATGGATGTTGGGTGGAGGATGCCATAGGAGACGTATGGGGTAAAGGAGGGGGGGAGGGGCTGGAGTATCTTGAGCCCATCCCTCATCTGGCTCCGTATCGTCTTGAGTAACAGTATGTTGGCGGAGGGAGAGCAGTCTGGCCTGAAATTCTGGGGAGTTGAGGAGGATATCCCCAGGGTTGTGGGTGACTCCCATAGGAAACAGGGGAAGCGTCTCAGCATCGTGGACTGGAGCAGAGGGTGTCACATTAACTTCAGATGGGTGCTCTGGGCCTGCGGGCTTTTCCACCTGTGCTGGTGGCTGGTAATATGCACCGGACGGATCTAGTAGTGGATATAGGCCGGATTGGGGCTTTCCGGGCCTTCCACAACAAGTAAGAGGTGTAGCAAGATGGCCGTTGGAGGGAGGAGTTAGAGTGGAAGTGGGATTGTTCTTGGAAACAGGAAAGGGTGTAGTAAGATGGCCGTTGGAGGGAGGAGTTAGGAGTGGGGGTGGGATTATTCTTGGGGGCAGGCTGGGCATCGTGCCATGGGCGGCCCTCCCAGAGTGGGTTTTGCTCTCCACACACCCGACACGTCCACCCTTCTGGTGATTTGGCGTCGGCACCATTATAGGGTGGTGACTGAGGGCTCAGTGTAGTGACAGGCATCAAAGGTGCAACGGCCATTTTTGGGGGCACATAACAAATCACATTCTGCAGCTTTCATGTATCCGAACAAAGGCTCGGCATTCTCTGTTCCCCCCTGCACCATCTACTTATTTCCAGCCTTCAGACTTCAAATCACTCGCTACTCTAAGATGTGCTTGAGCCTGGTGCAGAAGTCCTCACCCAACTTTCCCAACTTCTGTGTAACACATTCATTCTACACTGAAAACTAAAGCCTGCCTGTACTGGATAAGCTTATCATGTTATACAAATTCCTAACATTCTTCTTGCCTTCTTGCCTTCCCGTAACTCCACTAATTGGCTTAACTCCCACAGCAGCATTCCGCAACTTACGAGATCTTTCAAATTTGAATACACACAACATTTTCTTATAGAATGCAATGATCTGTCGTGACTCAGATCACTGGTGCAGCCGACAGGTCGCCACCCGTCAGTGTAGAGTACCTCTCAATACACTGATAAGATAGAGAGTACCTCTCAATCTATCCCTTCCCTAACCTTGAATGGCGACTTTACAGTACGACTCACCACGGCACCCTGACTGACAGCAGAACCCCTCCTTATGAGGTTTCTCTGTATAAGACGAAGAGCACCTCTCAATCCGTCTTCTTTCCTACCACGGCACCACCCGTCAGTGTAGAGTACCTCTCAATACACTGATGAGATAGAGAGTACACCTCTCAATCTATCTCCTTTCCTAACCTTGAATTTAGAGCAGTCTCTGTGTTAGACGAAGAGCACTCCTCAATTCGTCACAGATTCTTTCTCCCTTACACTACAATTCAGGAATGCTTTGAAACCTCGACTATCAGTTACGGGAGGCAGCTATCTAAGAAAAGTACAGTGACCGGGGGAGGAGGAGGTGGTGTGCACACGGGCACGCGCAGGCATGCGACGTCACTCGTCTAAGGTCTCACCACTCGACCGGTCACCCACCCAGATCCAACCTGACAACCCAACAGGAACCGCTGCGGCTGACACACAGGCAAGTGAGACATATAAAATACATCTCAACTTACCGTGTTCGATGGAGGTTGATCAGGCCTCAAATTCAGCCACCGCGGTCACCACCAGGGAAGTCAGCAATATGGGTCCGGGAGGGCGGCGTACCGCTAGCCACGCCCCACGTTGGGCGCCATTTGTCGGGGTCGTGATGACATTCCACTCGTCCTCCAGTCACTCCAAATTCAAACTATGAGGATGGGTCAACCATTCAAAGAATGAGTCAGACAACAAGCTGGTTCAAACTCAGAGCACGCTCAAAAGACTACTACAGACAACGTTCTCAGCAATGTTCTGTGTTTATTCCTACATACACAAACCTAAATACACTACATAATGGGGAGGGGAAAGCGGTTGTCCGGGGCTGGGTAAGCCATGAAAGTCCAGTGTCTGGCCACTCCTGATTGGTCCACATCTCCTTATCTCAGTCTCTGGGCAGATATTGCAGCCGTCAGCTTATAATCTTGTTTCGTTTCTCTGAAATAAATCTTGGCAACACTGGAACTGTCTTAGTTTAAGTTTCGATTTGAGTATTACGTAGCAAGGAAAGCTTATTGTTATAGAACACAAAATGGTGGTTAGTACATTAGCAAAAAAGCGTATAAAAGTTACAAAAGTATAAAAGTTACAAATATATATATTCTCTTTTACCCTGACAATGAGAAAGCTAAGAGGTTGAATTTCACCATCTGCAAGCTCTTGGCTACAGAAATGCTGCCTTTCCGCCTGGTGGACACAGAGGATTTTCGAGACCTTATGTCCGTCGCAGTGCCCCAGTACCAGATGCCCAGTCGGCACTACTTCTCAAAGAAAGGTGTGCCTGCGCTCCACCAGCATGTTCCACACAACATCACCGCTTCTTTGAGAAACTCTGTGTGTGACAGGGTGCATTTCACCACAGACACTTGGACGAGTAGGCATGGACAGGGGCGTTACATGTCGCTGACTGGGCACTGGGTAACTATGGTGACAGCAGGACAAGGGGCTGCTGTCCAAGTCTTGCCGTCCCCACGAGTTGTGCGTCAATCCTCTTTATGTCAAAGTTCCTCCACTGCTTCTGCCTCCTCAACCTCCTCTCGGTCTTCCACCTGCACCCAAAGCCTGTCTGGTCATGCCACAAGCTTTCTAACTGCGCAGAAGGGATCCTGCACACCTCCTTACTATGCTGGCAGTAGGGCTCAACGTCATCAGGCGGTTTTTACATTGAAATGTCTGGGAAATGTGAATCACACAGCTGAGGAGTTGTGGTCAGCTCTGGAGAACCAATTTCATGAATGGTTGTCTCCACTGGACCTGAAACCAGGGAAGGCCGTGTGCGACAATGCTGCAAACCTGGGTGCGGCCCTTCGCCGGGGCAATGTCACACACGTGCCTTGTATGGCTCACGTGTTGAACCTGGTTGTCCAGCAATTTTTAGCCCACTATCCCAGACTAGATGGCCTTCTGCAGAGGGCACGGTCGCTGTGTGCTCACTTCCGCCGTTCGCATCCCGCAGCTCAGCGACTTACATCTCTACAGAAGTCGTTGGGCCTGCCACTTCACCGGCTAAAATGCGATGTGCCTACCCGGTGGAATTCAACTCTGCACATGTTGCAGTGACTGTGGCAGCACCGACAAGCCCTGGTGCAATACGTTCTGACGTATAGCCTGGGCCAACGAGATCCAGAGGTGGGGCAAATCACGCTGGAGTAGTGGTCTCAGATCAGGGACCTATGCACCCTTCTGCACAGTTTTGAAATGGCGACGAAGATGTTTAGTGCTGACGATGCCATTATCAGCATGACTATTCCGGTGATTTACATGCTGGAGCACATGTTAAACAGAATTCGGAGTCAGGTGGTGGCACAAGAGGAGGTGGAGGAAGTAGAGGAGGAGGAGTTGTATGCGGAAGGGCTAACAGCTGCAAGGTCCAGACGGTCGGCAGCACCAAGGCGGCAGGCATGTGAGGGTGGGGGAGATGGTTTTACCAGGGCGCATGGTAGCAGCCAAACTAGTGAGGAAGGTGCAGGAGCCCAGGAAGAAGTGGAGGACGAACTGAAGGAAGACTCATCAGATGAGGGAGACCTTGATCACATTTCTGTTGTGCGAGGTTGGGGGGAGAGGACAGAGGAAGGAAGCATGATTGTTACCTTGCCACCAACACAACAGGGACTTGGTGCTCCTGGATGCGCAACACACATGAGTGCCTTCTTGCTGCACTACCTGCAACATGACCCTCGAATTGTGAGAATTAGAAATAATTCTGACTACTGGGTTGCCACACTGTTAGATCCCCGGTACAAAAGTAAATTTGCAGAAATTATTCCTGCCATAGAAAGGGATGCACGCATGCAGGAGTATCAGCAGAGACTGTTGCAGAATCTTACATGTGCTTTTCCACAAAATACCAGTGGTGCACGTAGTGAACCTCACAGTTCCAACTTGCCAACCGTGGGACCGTCAAGTGTTCAGCACTCAAACCGTAACAGAACCACAGTATCTGCTGGTAACATCAATTTTGCGGAATCATTTCACCACTTTTTTAGCCCATCCTTTGCAAGGCCACAGGAGACAAGAAGTCTGACACATAGTCAACGCCTAGAGACGATGGTACAGGAGTATCTCCAAGTAAACATTGAAGCCATGACTGTGTCACTGGACCCTTGCTCTTTTTGGGCTTCCAATCTGGATAAATGGCCGGAGCTAGCCACTTACGCCTTGGAGATCTTGTCATGCCCCGCAGCCAGCGTTCTGTCTGAACGTGTGTTCAGCGCTGCTGGTGGTGTGCTGACTAGTGTTGAGCCACCCCCGTAGTGTTCGAGTTCGGTTCGGTTCGTCGAACACCCGTGTGTTCGCCGAACTGTTCGTCGAACTGTTCGTCGAACACCTTCGAACACCGTTAAAACCAATGGCAGGCAAACAAAAACACATAGAAACACATAGAAAACACCTTCAAAGGTGTCCAAAAGCTGACAAACTGCTCAGAAGACACAACTAACACATGGAAAAGTGACAAGTACATATAGTCATGCGAAAAGAAAAGAGGTGGAGGAGTAAAAGGAGGGGGAGACACAGATATAGGCATGTCATGCCCTTCTAAAATCCAAAAAGTGAGAAGCCGAGACGGCCAGCCCGCTCCTGCCCGTGCCACCTCCGTGTCGCCGGGTTTGTGCCAGAGCCGCGGTGAACCCTGACGGCCAGCCCCCCTCTCCCAATACTGGTGCCTGTCCGCTGGTGGGTCGAGAGAGCCCCCCTGTGGTGGAGGCAGCTCTAAGCTTTTTAATTTAAATTGTCCCTCTAATTTGAATGAATACACTTTAAATCCATTTACAAGGATCTATTGGAGGGCAAGTCTCATGCCAGCAGCCGCGTAATTCCAGCTCCAGTAGCGTCCACTAAAGCTGCTGCAGTTAAAAAGCTTTTATAAGGATCGAGCTCGGCTGTCCACCGCAAGGCATCCTAGTGCCAGTCCCAGCCCCTATGCCTTGGGGTGCCTCCTGATGCTCTTCACTAAGTATCCCGTGGTCCCGAAGCATTTCCTTTGAAAAAATTAAGTGTCCAAACTACAGGTGGTGTAGCTTGCTTAACAGCCGGGATAATCCGCTGACTAGCAGACACTGCTACTAGGCACAAAGTATTTCCTGGGCTAGATGCAGTTAAAAATTTGTAAGTAGATACTCTCGTTGGATGCTGAGAAAGCATTCCATAGAGTCTCCTGGCACGCCATATATGATTCTCTTAAAAAGCTTGGGGTAGGGGTCTAGGGGACCCTTTTATAGCCAAAATCACGGCCCTGTATCACAATACGTCACCTAGGCTGAAGATAAATGGAACTGTAGCACCGAGGGCTCGGTTGCTACAGACGTATTGCACCTCACCCAGAGGTGTGATATCTCACTCTCAGATAAGGATGGAGTGTGGATCAGGACCCGACACCTGCATGCATTACACCACATTGCCGTGGGGCAGGGCGACCAATATGCCCCTGAGATGGGCACGACAGTCCCTGTCCCTGGCTGGAGTGGGGGGAGGGAACACTGAGGAAGGGGAACCCTGCAGTGCAGGAGCAGGGAGGAAGCAGTTCCTGGGTGCATTGAGAAGGGAGTATAAAAGGTGGGCACCATCTTAGTTCAGTGCAGAGAAGTCTGAGCAGAAGTGGCAGGGAGCAGGGGCTCTGCATGAGCTCTGCTCCGGAGGCGGGCCTAGTAACAGAGGCCCAGGCCTGCAAGAGGGAGAAGGAAGGAAGAGGAGCGGAGAAGGCTCCAGGAACGAGGAATGAAGGGATCCCAGGGGTGCGGACGGGCGAGTCGCCACCGCACGCCCGAATCCACCTGCGTGGAGGGGTCAGGCCAAAGGGGGAGACCGGTCCCCGAACTAGTGGAGGCAGGAAACGACCCTCAGCTAGAAACCGGAGGCTCTGACATTTTATGTGGCGCAGCCCCTTGCTCCACCCCCTAGGAAGGCACCACATAGGGTCAGGGAAACTGGCGCCAAGTTTACCAAGAGGAGGCCCGAGGCAGCCGGACAGAAGTGTTGGTAAGAAAGGCCAGACAAAGGACACACAAAGGGGGTCCTGTGAAGCGCTCCAAAGTTATCTGGGAGTTGTCTGAGCCCCTCACCTGGTGAGCACAGTACGACGTGGGCAGCCGTTACCTGCAGACGTGGTCTGGATAATAAGAACTGTGAGTAAAGGCCCTGAACTGCATCACTGACTCCGTGTCGTTACTGCTGCTGCCCTGCACCATCACCCCCATCCTCCGCATACACTGCCCTGAGGCTATACTCCTCCCGTGGGGAGTTATGCTACGCTCTGCTGCACCCACAACACCAGCCTTAGCGGTCTGCCCTGTAGCGGCGGTTCACTCTGACCGCAATCCACGGGTGGCGTAGTCGGACATTTAAACATCAAAACCACATAAATAGTTCCGCCACTGGTTTGACCGCCCTGAGCCACGGAACCGGATCGCCGCCACGAAGACTACAACCACCAGCATCCACCAAAAAGGGTCCGGCTCCGGGTGTCCCAAGGCCCAGGGGGTGCGTCAGAACATTTTCATCACCTTTCACAATCACCAATGGGACAAGGCAGGGATGTCCTCTGTCCCCTCTCTTATACATCCTAGTGACGGAGCACCTGCTCTCATCAATTCGCCATAACCCCAATATTAGGTGGATTGAGGTGGGAGGCACCGAGTACAAGTGCTCTCTATTTGCTGATGATGTCCTAGTATATATCACTCAATCACATATATCCATCCCTGCTGTTATGGCTGAAATAGATCACTTTGTTACATGGTAAAATTTTAAAATCAATGCAGCGAAGTCTGAGGCCCTCGATGTCTCCCTCCCTAAATCCATATAGGATTCCATCCAGTCCAACTTTCCCTTTGCCTGGCCCTCACAGGGTATCAAATACTTAGGAATTCCTATTCATAGAGACCTCTCCCATCTATGTTATCTTAATTTTGGGCCCTTTATTGAACAATTCCATACAGACCACGGTTGGCAAGTTAGAACTGTAAGATTCACTACGTGAACCACTGGTGTTTTGTGGAAAAGCACATGTACACCGCGTTCCAAATTATTATGCAAAAAGTGTTTAGGAGTGATAAGGGAAGAATTTGTTTGTTTGTCAGTTAAACTCATTGATGGTGATGTGTGTCAGGGCTCTTTATATCACTGTAAGCAATTGCAGACACCTGTGCTAATTAGTTTGGCAGGTGTGTCCAATGAAAGGCAAGACTACTTAAGAAGGCTCTCTCACATTATTAAGCAGCCTACATTTTCTGCCAAAATGGGAAAGAAAAAGGATGTGTCGGCTGCTGAGAAGCAACAAATTGTGGAGTGTTTAGGTCAAGGCATGACTACAATCAACATTGTGCGATGATCAGGATGAAGTGTCTTGGCAATCAAGAAGTATGTAGCTGATTCACAGTACACACGTGTGCGTGCTGATAAGGGCAAATTGAGGACTCTTTCCTACAGGCAATTACGTCAGGTTGAAAGAGCAGCGGCAAAAAAGCCTTGTCATAGCAGCAGACAAGTTTTTGAAGCTGCTTGTGCCTCCAACGTCCCCCGAACAACAAGATGCAGGGTCCTTCAGAGGTTTGCAGCTGTGCATACGCCATCCTGTCGACCTCCTCTATCCACTTCACACAAGCAGAAACGGCTCCAGTGGGCCAAACATTACATGAAGACTGATTTCAAAACTGTTTTGTTCACGGATGAGTGCCGTGCAGCGCTCGATGGTCCAGATGAATGGAGTGGAGGATGGCTGGTTGATGGACACCCCACGCAAACACGGCTACAGCGCCAACAAGGAGGAGGTGGAGTAATGTTTTGGGCTGGAATCATGGGGAGAGAGATTGTCGGCCCCTTTAGGATCCCTGAAGGCGCTAAAGATGAACTCCATAATGTATGTGGATTTTCTCAAACAGCACTTCCTGCCATGGTTCAAGAAGAAGAACCGTGTATTTCACAGCAAGATCATTTTTCTGCATGATAATGCACCATCTCATGCTGCACATAAAACATCTGCATCTCTGGCTGATATGGGCATAAAAGGGGACAAACTTATGGTGTGACCCCCATGCTCCCCTGACCTCTACCCCATTCAGAACCTTTGGAGCATCATTAAAAGGAGTGTCTATGATGGCGGGAGGCAGTTCACATCTAAGCAACAGCTCTGGGAGGGTATTCTGTCCTCATGCAAAACAATTGAAGCAGAAACCATCCAAAACCTGACAAATTCAATGGACGAGAGAGTTCAGAAGCTCCTTTCGAACAAGGGGTCCTATGTGAAAATGTAACATCACCTAGAATAAAGTTTTGAGTTGAAAACTGTTTGATTTCAGTTTCTAACAACCTGCTAATGCTTATAATTTCAAAAATGACCATTTTTTTGGTCTTTATTAAAATGAAAAGGTTGATCGAAAAGTTTGGGGGATCTAAGAGTGTGGCAACCCAGTAGTCATGATTACTTCGAATTCTGACAATATGAGGGTCATGCTGCAGGTAGTGCAGCAAGAAGGCACTTATGTGTCTTGCGCATCTCGGAGCCCCAAAATTATTTTCCGGGCTAGATGCAGCTAAAAATTATTTTTAATTTTAAATCTGGTTAAGCTTATTATAGATGGCCTAATAGGATCAGTGCTGCACACTGCTACAAAGCCCAAATTATTTTCCAGTCAAGATACAGATAAACATGATTAGTAATTTGAAAGCTTAAAACGGTTGGTAGGGTGATTTTAACCAATCATCAAGCTTTTACTCTCCGCAGGATGACACAGGGGTAGAAAAGTCGTTTCGGATCCATGATTTGTTCATCTTTATGAACGTGAGTCTGTCTACATTATCAGTGGAGAGCCGCGTGCGCTTATCTGTCAGCACACCACCAGCAGCGCTGAACACACGTTCAGACAGAACGCTGGCTGCGGGGCATGACAAGATCTCCAAGGCGTAAGTGGCTAGCTCCGGCCATTTATCCAGATTGGAAGCCCAAAAAGAGCAAGGGTCCAGTGACACAGTCGTGGCTTCAATGTTTACTTGGAGATACTCCTGTACCATCGTCTCTAGGCGTTGACTATGTGTCAGACTTCTTGTCTCCTGTGGCCTTGCAAAGGATGGGCTAAAAAAGTGGTGAAATGATTCCGCAAAATTGATGTTACCAGCAGATACTGTGGTTCTGTTACGGTTTGAGTGCTGAACACTTGACGGTCCCACGGTTGGCAAGTTGGAACTGTGAGATTCACTACGTGCACCACTGGTATTTTGTGGAAAAGCACATGTAAGATTCTGCAACAGTCTCTGCTGATACTCCTGCATGCGTGCATCCCTTTCTATGGCAGGAATAATTTCTGCAAATTTACTTTTGTACCGGGGATCTAACAGTGTGGCAACCCAGTAGTCAGGATTATTTCTAATTCTCACAATTCGAGGGTCATGTTGCAGGTAGTGCAGCAAGAAGGCACTCATGTGTGTTGCGCATCCAGGAGCACCAAGTCCCTGTTGTGTTGGTGGCGAGGTAACAATCATGCTTCCTTCCTCTGTCCTCTCCCCCCAACCTCGCACAACAGAAATGTGATCAAGGTCTCCCTCATCTGATGAGTCTTCCATCAGTTCGTCCTCCACTTCTTCCTGGGCTCCTGCACCTTCCTCACTAGTTTGGCTGCTACCATGCGCCCTGGTAAAATCATCTCCCCCACCCTCACATGCCTGCCGCCCTGGTGCTGCCGACCGTCTGGACCTTGCAGATGTTAGCCCTTCCGCATACAACTCCTCCTCCTCTACTTCCTCCACCTCCTCTTGTGCCACCACCTGACTTCGAATTCTGTTTAACATGTGCTCCAGCATGTAAATCACCGGAATAGTCATGCTGATAATGGCATCGTCAGCACTAAACATCTTCGTCGCCATTTCAAAACTGTGCAGAAGGGTGCATAGGTCCCTGATCTGAGACCACTCCTCCAGCGTGATTTGCCCCACCTTTGAATCTCGTTGGCCCAGGCTATACGTCAGAACGTATTGCACCAGGGCTTGTCGGTGCTGCCACAGTCGCTGCAACATGTGCAGAGTTGAATTCCACTGGGTAGGCACATCGCATTTTAGCCGGTGAAGTGGCAGGCCCAACGACTTCTGTAGAGATGTAAGTCGCTGAGCTGCGGGATGCGAACGGCGGAAGTGAGCACACAGCGACCGTGCCCTCTGCAGAAGGCCATCTAGTCTGGGATAGTGGGCTAAAAATTGCTGGACAACCAGGTTCAACACGTGAGCCATACAAGGCACGTGTGTGACATTGCCCCGGCGAAGGGCCGCACCCAGGTTTGCAGCATTGTCGCACACGGCCTTCCCTGGTTTCAGGTCCAGTGGAGACAACCATTCATGAAATTGGTTCTCCAGAGCTGACCACAACTCCTCAGCTGTGTGACTCACATTTCCCAGACATTTCAATGTAAAAACCGCCTGATGACGTTGAGCCCTACTGCCAGCATAGTAAGGAGGTGTGCAGGATCCCTTCTGCGCAGTTAGAAAGCTTGTGGCATGACCAGACAGGCTTTGGGTGCAGGTGGAAGACCGAGAGGAGGTTGAGGAGGCAGAAGCAGTGGAGGAAAAATGACATAAAGAGGATTGACGCACAACTCGTGGGGACGGCAAGACTTGGACAGCAGCCCCTTGTCCTGCTGTCACCATAGTTACCCAGTGCCCAGTCAGCGACATGTAACGCCCCTGTCCATGCCTACTCGTCCAAGTGTCTGTGGTGAAATGCACCCTGTCACACACAGAGTTTCTCAAAGAAGCGGTGATGTTGTGTGCGACATGCTGGTGGAGCGCAGGCACACCTTTCTTTGAGAAGTAGTGCCGACTGGGCATCTGGTACTGGGGCACTGCGACGGACATAAGGTCTCGAAAATCCTCTGTGTCCACCAGGCGGAAAGGCAGCATTTCTGTAGCCAAGAGCTTGCAGATGGTGAAATTCAACCTCTTAGCTTTCTCATGGCTAGGAGGAAATGGTCTTTTACTTGTCCACATCTGAGGGACCGAGGGCTGGCTATTGTGCTTAGACGGGGTTGATAAGGGTGTCCCCGGCAAACTGCCGGTCTGTGAGGAAGATGCAGGCGGACATGTTAGGTTGCCTTGATCCAAAGGTGGTGCTATCGATGTCGGACAGCGCTCAAGACCAGCTGGTGTTACCACCTCCAAAGAAAATGATGACCTGCCAATCACGCTGGCTGTTGCGGGTAAAGAGGTGGCAGGTCTGCGCCCCAAAACAGGTGTGACTGCTGTCCCCCCAGTCACAGAGGATGAAGAGGCCGCGGATGCACAAGATATGGCAGACGGTGGTTGGCCCGGCCGGCTAGACCGCATTGTAGCACACTGAGCTTCCCACTGCAACTTATGCTTCATGTCCATGTGCCGGTTCATGCATGAAGTACTCAAACTATGTATTTTTTGGCCTCTACTTAGCTTTTGCTGACAAATGTTACAGATAACACGAGTTGGGTCATCTTTATCGATCTGAAAAAATGCCCAGGCTATGCAAGGCTTAGCACCCATGCGACCTGAAGAGCCACCACGACTTGTGGTGAGAGGCAGAGTTGTGTTTGAGGATGCAGTTGTTGACGTGCTTCCAGTACTACGTCTCTGTCCAGGAAGGCGCAACCTGACCTCGTCGTCACTAGCATCTTCCTCCACCTCCTCTGCTGACCTCATCTCTTGGCTGACTGTGGGTTGACAGTAAGTGGGATCTCCGACCTCATCATCATCACCCTGTGCGTTATCACACCCGTCGTCCTCAGAGCCAACCTGTTCCTGCCCTGACAAAAAACTAAAGTTGTCGCTCCAATCAGGTATTTGAGTCTTATCATCGTCTTCCTCATTGTCTCCACCAACAGGAGTTACAGTTTGGGAATGAGGGTCTACATTATGGTCAGAACCTTCTGCGTCTGGTCCTGGATCCGACTCATAAAGATTCTGGGCATCAGTGCAGATCTTTTCCTCGTCTGGATTCACAGAAGCGCTGGAGTCGACCTCTGATTCCCAGGCTATAGTATGAGTAAACAGCTCTGCAGACTCAACCATCTGTTCTACCTCATACTCAGACGGGCAGCTGGAGATTTGGGAGCTGTGAGGAAGCATGTGCGATTTGGGTGACACCTTTGAGGACTGGAGTATTTGTGATGTTGAAGTTGATGTGGAGGAGAGCCCACTTAAAGGAGCACTTGATATCCGTTGAAGCACCTGCTGTTTTTGTGCCTCATCTGGAATTTGTAGCGATTGGCGTGGCCGTAAGAAAGGGATCTTATCACATTGTCCGCTAAAAGAAGTAGACATTTTAGTTTGGCTGGAAGATGGTCTTTCTTCTGCACCTACCCCCGGACACAACCTTTTTTCCCCTTCCCAACACGCCTATTCCCCTTTCCACCAGCAGCAGGCCTTTTTCCACTCATTTTGGTGGTTAACTAATTCACAACTCTGGAGTTGTTTGCACAAAAAAACAATGGATGGTAACCGAGCAGAGCTGAGTGGCCAAACTGTGGTATTAGGCCAAAACTATTGGCTGGGTTAGATGCAGAAAAAAATTATTTTTAATTTGCAACCTGATGGAGGTCAGTATAGATGGACTAATAGACCAAGTCCCACACACCGCTAGAAGCCCAAATATTTTTTCAGAGCTAGATGCAGAAAAAAATTATTTTTAATTTGCAACCTGATGGAGGTCAGTATAGATGGACTAATAGACCAAGTCCCACACACCGCTAGAAGCCCAAATATTTTTTCAGAGCTAGATGCAGAAAAAAATTATATTCAATTTGCAACCTGCTGGACGTCAGTATAGAAGGACTAATAGAACAAGTCCCACACACTGCTAGAAGCCCAAATATTTTTTCAGAGCTAAATGAAGAATAAAATTATTTTTAATTTGCAACCTGATGGAGGTCAGTATAGATGGACTAATAGACCAAGTCCCACACACTGCTAGAAGCCCAAATATTTTTTCAGAGCTAGATGCAGAAAAAAATTATTTTTAATTTGCAACCTGATGAAGGTCAGTATAGATGGACTAATAGACCAAGTCCCACACACCGCTAGAAGCCCAAATATTTTTTCAGAGCTAGATGCAGAAATTTTTTTTATTCAATTTGCAACCTGATGGAGGTCAGTATAGATGGACTAATAGACCAAATCCCACACACTGCTAGAAGCCCAAATATTTTTTCAGAGCTAGATGCAGAAAAAAATTATTTTTAATTTGCAACTTGATGGAGGTCAGTATAGATGGACTAATAGACCAAGTCCCACACACTGCTAGAAGCCCAAATATTTTTTCAGAGCTAGATGCAGAAAAAAATTATTTTTAATTTGCAACCTGATGGAGGTCAGTATAGATGGACTAATAGAACAAGTCCCACACGCTGCTAGAAGCCCAAATATTTTTTCAGAGATAAATGAAGAAAAAAATTATTTTTAATTTGCAACCTGATGGAGGTCAGTATAGATGGACTAATAGACCAAGTTCCACACACTGCTAGAAGCCCAAATATTTTTTCAGAGCTAGATGCAGAAAAAAAATATTTTTAATTTGCAACCTGATGGAGGTCAGTATAGATGGACAAATAGACCAAGTCCCACACACCGCTAGAAGCCCAAATATTTTTTCAGAGCTAGATGCAGAAAAAAATTATATTCAATTTGCAACCTGCTGGAGGTCAGTATAGAAGGACTAATAGAACAAGTCCCACACACTGCTAGAAGCCCAAATATTTTTTCAGAGCTAAATGAAGAAAAAAATTATTTTTAATTTGCAACCTGATGGAGGTCAGTATAGATGGACTAATAGACCAAGTCCCACACACTGCTAGAAGCCCAAATATTTTTTCAGAGCTAGATGCAGAAAAAAATTATATTCAGTTTGCAACCTGATGGAGGTCAGTATAGATGGACTAATAGAATGATGCTATGCCCAAAAGATTTTACTTCACTAGGTGCAGTAAAAAAATTGGTATTCTATACACAGGTGGTATATCTTGCAACACAGATAGGCTACTCCACTGACTAACACACTCTGCAATAGGCCAAAAAGGATTAGCTTTGCTAGATTCAGCCAAATGCTGTGAAAAAAACTTGCACAGCACTGGCACAGACCTGCCTGGCAAAAACTGATAGGAACTGATGTAACCTAGTCCTGAAAAGGACTCCAATTACAATTAGTCTTTACTCCCACAATCTATCTATTTAAGAGCACAGACCTGCCTGATAAAAGTCGTAGGAAATGCTGTAACCTAGTCCTTAAAAGGACTGCAATCACAACTATTCCCTACTCCCAAGCTATCTGTATATTTGTGCGAAAATTGGCTTGAAATTAACAAGGTATAGCGCACACAGCAACAGCGGTGCCGTCTAACACGCAGCTGCAGCAGTGAGAAAATGGTGGCGACGGGGAAAATGGCTTGGTCTTATAGGGCAAGGACATGTGACATACACTGCCAATCACACATGCCCTTGCTTGTGTGAAAAAAAGCACTTCGCTCCGTGTGTGCGCTGCTGATAGGCTGACAGATTGCACCTCCCCACTGCAAATGCGGGAAAGAGAAAAAAAAATGGAGATCTTCATTGTTCCTGCAGAGATCCATCCCCTGCCCCTCCCCCCGCCCCGCTGTACACTCAAACTGCGTATTAACATTAATTTTCATCATTACTGAGAAAAAATCCAGTTATGATTTTGGTGCACGAACAGTTATCGAACATAACCTCGAACAGCCGAATTTTTCTCAAATTGTTCGTGTTCGCCGACCGGCTCGAACACCGCCCAAAACAGCTCGAATTTGAGATTGGCGAACAGTTCGAGTAGAACAACGCTCATCTCTAGTGCTGACAGATAAGCGCACGCGGCTCTCCACTGATAATGTAGACAGACTCACGTTCATAAAGATGAACAAATCATGGATCCGAAACGACTTTTCTACCCCTGTGTCATCCTGGGGAGAGTAAAAGCTTGATGTTTGGTTAAAATCACCCTACCAACCGTTTTAAGCTTTCAAATTACTAATCATGTTTATCTGTATCTTGACTGGAAAATAATTTGGGCTTTGTAGCAGTGTGCAGCACTGATTCTATTAGGCCATCTATAATAAGCTCCACCAGATTTAAAATTACTAATCATGTTTATCTGTATCTTGACTGGAAAATAATTTGGGCTTTGTAGCAGTGTGCAGCACTGATCCTATTAGGCCATCTATACTAAAGCTTCACCAGATTTAAAATTAATAATAATTTTTAGCTGCATCTAGCCCGGAAAATAATTTTGGGGCTCCGGGATGCGCAAGACACATAAGTGCCTTCTTGCTCCACTACCTGCAGCATGACCCTCATATTGTCAGAATTCGAAGTAATCATGACTACTGGGTTGCCACACTCTTAGATCCCCCAAACTTTTCGATCAACCTTTTCATTTTAATAAAGACCAAAAAAATGGTCATTTTTGAAATTATAAGCATTAGCAGGTTGTTAGAAACTGAAATCAAACAGTTTTCAACTCAAAACTTTATTCTAGGTGATGTTACATTTTCACATAGGACCCCTTGTTCGAAAGGAGCTTCTGAACTCTCTCGTCCATTGAATTTGTCAGGTTTTGGATGGTTTCTGCTTCAATTGTTTTGCATGAGGACAGAATACCCTCCCAGAGCTGTTGCTTAGATGTGAACTGCCTCCCGCCATCATAGACACTCCTTTTAATGATGCTCCAAAGGTTCTGAATGGGGTAAAGGTCAGGGGAGCATGGGGGTCACACCATAAGTTTGTCCCCTTTTATGCCCATATCAGCCAGAGATGCAGATGTTTTATGTGCAGCATGAGATGGTGCATTATCATGCAAAAAAATGATCTTGCTGTGAAATTCACGGTTCTTCTTCTTGAACCATGGCAGGAAGTGCTGTTTGAGAAAATCCACATACATTATGGAGTTCATCTTTAGCGCCTTCAGGGATCCTAAAGGGGCCGACAATCTCTCTCCCCATGATTCCAGCCCAAAACATTACTCCACCTCCTCCTTGTTGGCGCTGTAGCCGTGTTTGCGTGGGGTGTCCATCAACCAGCCATCCTCCACTCCATCCATCTGGACCATCGAGCGCTGCACGGCACTCATCCGTGAACAAAACAGTTTTGAAATCAGTCTTCATGTAATGTTTGGCCCATTGGAGCCGTTTCTGCTTGTGTGAAGTGGATAGAGGAGGTCGACAGGATGGCGTATGCACAGCTGCAAACCTCTGAAGGACCCTGCATCTTGATGTTCGGGGGACGTTGGAGGCACCAGCAGCTTCAAAAACTTGTCTGCTGCTATGACAAGGCTTTTTTGCCGCTGCTCTTTCAACCTGACGTAATTGCCTGTAGGAAAGAGTCCTCAATTTGCCCTTATCAGCACGCACACGTGTGTACTGTGAATCAGCTACATACTTCTTGATTGCCAAGACACTTCATCCTGATCATCGCACAATGTTGATTGTAGTCATGCCTTGACCTAAACACTCCACAATTTGTTGCTTCTCAGCAGCCGACACATCCTTTTTCTTTCCCATTTTGGCAGAAAATGTAGGCTGCTTAATAATGTGAGAGAGCCTTCTTAAGTAGTCTTGCCTTTCATTGGACACACCTGCCAAACTAATTAGCACAGGTGTCTGCAATTGCTTACAGTGATATAAAGAGCCCTGACACACATCACCATCAATGAGTTTAACTGACAAACAAACAAATTCTTCCCTTATCACTCCTAAACACTTTTTGCATAATAATTTGGAACACAGTGTACATGTGCTTTTCCACAAAACACCAGTGGTTCACGTAGTGAATCTTACAGTTCTAACTTGCCAACCGTGGTCTGTATGGAGTTGTTCAATAAAGGGCCCAAAATTAAGATAACATAGATGGGAGAGGTCTCTATGAATAGGAATTCCTAAGTATTTGATACCCTGTGAGGGCCAGGCAAAGGAAAAGTTGGACTGGATGGAATCCTATATGGATTTGGGGAGGGAGACATCGAGGGCCTCAGACTTCGCTGCATTGATTTTAAAATTTGACCATGTAACAAAGTGATCTATTTCAGCCATAACAGCATGGATGGATATATGTGATTGAGTGATATATACTAGGACATCATCAGCAAATAGAGAGCACTTGTACTCGGTGCCTCCCACCTCAATCCACCTAATATTGGGGTTATGGCGAATTGATGAGAGCAGGTGCTCCGTCACTAGGATGTATAAGAGAGGGGACAGAGAACATCCCTGCCTTGTCCCATTGGTGATTGTGAAAGGTGATGAAAATGTTCTGACGCGCCCTCTGGGCCTTGGGACACCCGGAGCCGGACCCTTTTTGGTGGATGCTGGTGGTTGTAGTCTCCGTGGCGGTGACCCGGTTCCGTGGCTCAGGGCGGTCAAACCAGTGGCGGAACTATTTATGTGGTTTTGATGTTTAAATGTCCGACTACGCCACCCGTGGATTGCGGTCAGAGTGAACCGCCGCTCCAGGGCAGACCGCTGAGGCTGGTGTTGTGGGTGCAGCAGAGCGTAGCATAACTCCCCACGGGAGGAGTATAGCCTCAGGGCAGTGTATGCGGAGGATGGGGGTGATGGTGCAGGGCAGCAGCAGTAACGACACGGAGTCAGTGATGCAGTCCAGGGCCTTTACTCACAGTTCTTATTATCCAGACCACGTCTGCAGGTAACGGCTGCCCACGTCGTACTGTGCTCACCAGGTGAGGGGCTCAGACAACTCCCAGATAACTTTGGAGCGCTTCACAGGACCCCCTTTGTGTGTCCTTTGTCTGGCCTTTCTTACCAACCCTTCTGTCCGGCTGCCTCGGGCCTCCTCTTGGTAAACTTGGCGCCAGTTTCCCTGACCCTATGTGGTGCCTTCCTAGCGGGTGTAGCGAGGGGCTGCGCCACATAAAATGTCACAGCCTCCTGTTTCTAGCTGAGGTTCGTTTCCTGCCTCCACTCGTTTCGGGGACCGGTCTCCCCCTTTGGCCTGACCCCTCCACGCAGGTGTATTCGGGCGTGCGGTGGCCACTCGCCCGTCCGCACCCCTGGGATCCCTTCGTTCCTCGTTCCTGGAGCCTTCTCCGCTCCTCTTCCTTCCTTCTCCCTCTTCCAGGCCTGGGCCTCTGTTACTAGGCCCGCCTCCGGAGCAGAGCTCATGCAGAGCCCCTGCTCCCTGCCACTTCTGCTCAGACTTCTCTGCACTGAACTAAGATGGTGCCCACCTTTTATACTCCCTTCTCAATGCACCCAGGAACTGCTTCCTCCCTGCTCCTGCACTACAGGGTTCCCCTTCCTCAGTGTTCCCTCCCCCCACTCCAGCCAGGGACAGGGACTGTCGTGCCCATCTCAGGGGCATATTGGTCGCCCTGCCCCACGGCAATGTGGTGTAATGCATGCAGGTGTCGGGTCCTGATCCACACTACATCCTTACCTGAGAGTGAGATATCACACCTCTGGGTGAGGTGCAATACCTCTGTAGCAACCGAGCCCTCAGGGTGCTACAGTTCCATTTATCTTCAGCCTAGGTGACGTATTGCGATACAGGGCCGTGATTTTGGCTATAAAAGGGTCCCCTAGACCCCTACCCCAAGCTTTTTAAGAGAATCATATATGGCGTGCCAGGAGACTCTATGGAATGCTTTCTCAGCATCCAACGAGAGTATCTAATTACAAATTTTTAACTGCATCTAGCCCAGGAAATACTTTGTGCCTAGTAGCAGTGTCTGCTAGTCAGCGGATTATCCCGGCTATTAAGCAAGCTACACCACCTGTAGTTTGGACACTTAATTTTTTCAAAGGAAATGCTTCGGGACCACGGGATACTCAGTGAAGAGCATCAGGAGGCACCCCAAGGCATAGGGGCTGGGACTGGCAGTAGGATGCCTTGCGGTGGACAGCCGAGCTCGATCCTTATAAAAGCTTTTTAACTGCAGCAGCTTTAGTGGACGCTACTGGAGCTGGAATTACGCGGCTGCTGGGATGAGACTTGCCCTCCAATAGATCCTTGTAAATGGATTTAAAGTGTATTCATTCAAATTAGAGAGACAATTTAAATTAAAAAGCTTAGAGCTGCCTCCACCACAGGGGGGCTCGCTCGTCCCACCAGCGGACAGGCACCAGTATTGGGAGAGGGGGGCTGGCCGTCAGGGTTCACCGCGGCTCTGGCACAAACCCGGCGATGCGGAGGTGGCACGGGCAGGAGCGGACT
Organism: Phyllobates terribilis; assembly: GCF_046119375.1. NCBI lineage: Eukaryota > Metazoa > Chordata > Amphibia > Anura > Dendrobatidae > Phyllobates > Phyllobates terribilis. The sequence continues at coordinate 755,908,277 of NW_027362761.1, read as the reverse complement.
GAACGTGTCGGCTTCTCACTTTTTGGATTTTAGAAGGGCATGACATGCCTATATCTGTGCCTCCCCCTCCTTTTACTCCTCCACCTCTTTTCTTTTCGCATGACTATATGTACTTGTCACTTTTCCATGTGTTAGTTGTGTCTTCTGAGCAGTTTGTCAGCTTTTGGACACCTTTGAAGGTGTTTTCTATGTGTTTCTATGTGTTTTTGTTTGCCTGCCATTGGTTTTAACGGTGTTCGAAGGTGTTCGACGAACAGTTCGACGAACAGTTCGGCGAACACACGGGTGTTCGACGAACCGAACCGAACTCGAACACTACGGGGGTGGCTCAACACTAGAAACACATAGAAACACATAGAAAACACCTTCAAAGGTGTCCAAAAGCTGACAAACTGCTCAGAAGACACAACTAACACATGGAAAAGTGACAAGTACATATAGTCATGCGAAAAGAAAAGAGGTGGAGGAGTAAAAGGAGGGGGAGGCACAGATATAGGCATGTCATGCCCTTCTAAAATCCAAAAAGTGAGAAGCCGACACGTTCAGTCCGCTCCTGCCCGTGCCACCTCCGTGTCGCCGGGTTTGTGCCAGAGCCGCGGTGAACCCTGACGGCCAGCCCCCCTCTCTCAATACTGGTGCCTGTCCGCTGGTGGGTCGAGCGAGCCCCCCTGTGGTGGAGGCAGCTCTAAGCTTTTTAATTTAAATTGTCTCTCTAATTTGAATGAATACACTTTAAATCCATTTACAAGGATCTATTGGAGGGCAAGTCTCATGCCAGCAGCCGCGGTAATTCCAGCTCCAGTAGCGTCCACTAAAGCTGCTGCAGTTAAAAAGCTTTTATAAGGATCGAGCTCGGCTGTCCACCGCAAGGCATCCTACTGCCAGTCCCAGCCCCTATGCCTTGGGGTGCCTCCTGATGCTCTTCACTAAGTATCCCATGGTCCCGAAGCATTTCCTTTGAAAAAATTAAGTGTCTAAACTACAGGTGGTGCAGCTTGCTTAACAGCCGGGATAATCCGCTGACTAGCAGACACTGCTACTAGGCACAAAGTATTTCCTGGGCTAGATGCAGTTAAAAATTTGTAATTAGATACTCTCGTTGGATGCTGAGAAAGCATTCCATAGAGTCTCCTGGCACGCCATATATGATTCTCTTAAAAAGCTTGGGGTAGGGGTCTAGGGGACCCTTTTATAGCCAAAATCACGGCCCTGTATCGCAATACGTCACCTAGGCTGAAGATAAATGGAACTGTAGCACCCTGAGGGCTCGGTTGCTACAGACGTATTGCACCTCACCCAGAGGTGTGATATCTCACTCTCAGGTAAGGATGGAGTGTGGATCAGGACCCGACACCTGCATGCATTACACCACATTGCCATGGGGCAGGGCGACCAATATGCCCCTGAGATGGGCACGACAGTCCCTGTCCCTGGCTGGAGTGGGGGGAGGGAACACTGAGGAAGGGGAACCCTGTAGTGCAGGAGCAGGGAGGAAGCAGTTCCTGGGTGCATTGAGAAGGGAGTATAAAAGGTGGGCACCATCTTAGTTCAGTGCAGAGAAGTCTGAGCAGAAGTGGCAGGGAGCAGGGGCTCTGCATGAGCTCTGCTCCGGAGGCGGGCTTAGTAACAGAGGCCCAGGCCTGGAAGAGGGAGAAGGAAGGAAGAGGAGCGGAGAAGGCTCCAGGAACGAGGAATGAAGGGATCCCAGGGGTGCGGACGGGCGAGTCGCCACCGCACGCCCGAATCCACCTGCGTGGAGGGGTCAGGCCAAAGGGGGAGACCGATCCACGAACTAGTGGAGGCAGGAAACGACCCTCAGCTAGAAACCGGAGGCTCTGACATTTTATGTGGCGCAGCCCTTCGCTACACCCGCTAGGAAGGCACCACATAGGGTCAGGGAAACTGGCGCCAAGTTTACCAAGAGGAGGCCCGAGGCAGCCGGACAGAAGTGTTGGTAAGAAAGGCCAGACAAAGGACACACAAAGGGGGTCCTGTTAAGTGCTCCAAAGTTATCTGAGAGTTGTCTGAACCCCTCACCTGGTGAGCACAGTACGACGTGGGCAGCCGTTACCTGCAGACGTGGTCTGGATAATAAGAACTGTGAGTAAAGGCCCTGAACTGCATCACTGACTCCGTGTCGTTACTGCTGCTGCCCTGCACCATCACCCCCATCCTCGGCATACACTGCCCTGAGGCTATACTCCTCCCGTGGGGAGTTATGCTACGCTCTGCTGCACCCACAACACCAGCCTCAGCGGTCTGCCCTGGAGCGGCGGTTCACTCTGTCCGCAATCCACGGGTGGCGTAGTCGGACATTTAAACATCAAAACCACATAAATAGTTCCGCCACTGGTTTGACCGCCCTGAGCCACGGAACCGGGTTGCCGCCACGAAGACTACAACCACCAGCATCCACCAAAAAGGGTCCGGCTCCGGGTGTCCCAAGGCCCAGGGGGTGCGTCAGAACATTTTCATCACCTTTCACAATCACCAATGGGACAAGGCAGTGATGTCCTCTGTCCCCTCTCTTATACATCCTAGTGACGGAGCACCTGCTCTCATCAATTCGCCATAACCCCAATATTAGGTGGATTGAGGTGGGAGGCACCGAGTACAAGTGCTCTCTATTTGCTGATGATGTCCTAGTATATATCACTCAATCACATATATCCATCCATGCTGTTATGGCTGAAATAGATCACTTTGTTACATGGTAAAATTTTAAAATCAATGCAGCGAAGTCTGAGGCCCTCGATGTCTCCCTCCCCAAATCCATATAGGATTCCTTCCAGTCCAACTTTCCCTTTGCCTGGCCCTCACAGGGTATCAAATACTTAGGAATTCCTATTCATAGAGACCTCTCCCATCTATGTTATCTTAATTTTGGGCCCTTTATTGAACAACTCCATACAGACCACGGTTGGCAAGTTAGAACTGTAAGATTCACTACGTGAACCACTGGTGTTTTGTGGAAAAGCACATGTACACTGCGTTCCAAATTATTATGCAAAAAGTGTTTAGGAGTGATAAGGGAAGAATTTGTTTGTTTGTCAGTTAAACTCATTGATGGTGATGTGTGTCAGGGCTCTTTATATCACTGTAAGCAATTGCAGACACCTGTGCTAATTAGTTTGGCAGGTGTGTCCAATGAAAGGCAAGACTACTTAAGAAGGCTCTCTCACATTATTAAGCAGCCTACATTTTCTGCCAAAATGGGAAAGAAAAAGGATGTGTCGGCTGCTGAGAAGCAACAAATTGTGGAGTGTTTAGGTCAAGGCATGACTTCAATCAACATTATGCGATGATCAGGATGAAGTGTCTTGGCAATCAAGAAGTATGTAGCTGATTCACAGTACACATGTGTGCGTGCTGATAAGGGCAAATTGAGGACTCTTTCCTACAGGCAATTACGTCAGGTTGAAAGAGCAGCGGCAAAAAAGCCTTGTCATAGCAGCAGACAAGTTTTTGAAGCTGCTTGTGCCTCCAACGTCCCCCGAACAACAAGATGCAGGGTACTTCAGAGGTTTGCAGCTGTGCATGCGCCATCCTGTCGACCTCCTCTATCCACTTCACACAAGCAGAAATGGCTACAGTGGGCCAAACATTACATGAAGACTGATTTCAAAACTGTTTTGTTCACGGATGAGTGCCGTGCAGCGCTCGATGGTCCAGATGGATGGAGTGGAGGATGGCTGGTTGATGGACACCGCACGCAAACACGGCTACAGCGCCAACAAGGAGGAGGTGGAGTAATGTTTTGGGCTGGAATCATGGGGAGAGAGATTGTCGGCCCCTTTAGGATCCCTGAAGGCGCTAAAGATGAACTCCATAATGTATGTGGATTTTCTCAAACAGCACTTCCTGCCATGGTTCAAGAAGAAGAACCGTGTATTTCACAGCAAGATCATTTTTCTGCATGATAATGCACCATCTCATGCTGCACATAAAACATCTGCATCTCTGGCTGATATGGGCATAAAAGGGGACAAACTTATGGTGTGACCCCCATGCTCCCCTGACCTCTACCCCATTCAGAACCTTTGGAGCATCATTAAAAGGAGTGTCTATGATGGCGGGAGGCAGTTCACATCTAAGCAACAGCTCTGGGAGGGTATTCTGTCCTCATGCAAAACAATTGAAGCAGAAACCATCCAAAACCTGACAAATTCAATGGACGAGAGAGTTCAGAAGCTCCTTTCGAACAAGGGGTCCTATGTGAAAATGTAACATCACCTAGAATAAAGTTTTGAGTTGAAAACTGTTTGATTTCAGTTTCTAACAACCTGCTAATGCTTATAATTTCAAAAATGACCATTTTTTTGGTCTTTATTAAAATGAAAAGGTTGATCGAAAAGTTTGGGGGATCTAAGAGTGTGGCAACCCAGTAGTCATGATTACTTCGAATTCTGACAATATGAGGGTCATGCTGCAGGTAGTGCAGCAAGAAGGCACTTATGTATCTTGCGCATCTCGGAGCCCCAAAATTATTTTCCGGGCTAGATGCAGCTAAAAATTATTTTTAATTTTAAATCTGGTGAAGCTTTAGTATAGATGGCCTAATAGGATCAGTGCTGCACACTGCTACAAAGCCCAAATTATTTTCCAGTCAAGATACAGATAAACATGATTAGTAATTTGAAAGCTTAAAACGGTTGGTAGGGTGATTTTAACCAATCATCAAGCTTTTACTCTCCCCAGGATGACACAGGGGTAGAAAAGTCGTTTCGGATCCATGATTTGTTCATCTTTATGAACGTGAGTCTGTCTACATTATCAGTGGAGAGCCGCGTGCGCTTATCTGTCAGCACACCACCAGCAGCGCTGAACACACGTTCAGACAGAACGCTGGCTGCGGGGCATGACAAGATCTCCAAGGCGTAAGTGGCTAGCTCCGGCCATTTATCCAGATTGGAAGCCCAAAAAGAGCAAGGGTCCAGTGACACAGTCGTGGCTTCAATGTTTACTTGGAGATACTCCTGTACCATCGTCTCTAGGCGTTGACTATGTGTCAGACTTCTTGTCTCCTGTGGCCTTGCAAAGGATGGGCTAAAAAAGTGGTGAAATGATTCCGCAAAATTGATGTTACCAGCAGATACTGTGGTTCTGTTACGGTTTGAGTGCTGAACACTTGACGGTCCCACGGTTGGCAAGTTGGAACTGTGAGATTCACTACGTGCACCACTGGTATTTTGTGGAAAAGCACATGTAAGATTCTGCAACAGTCTCTGCTGATACTCCTGCATGCGTGCATCCCTTTCTATGGCAGGAATAATTTCTGCAAATTTACTTTTGTACCGGGGATCTAACAGTGTGGCAACCCAGTAGTCAGGATTATTTCTAATTCTCACAATTCGAGGGTCATGTTGCAGGTAGTGCAGCAAGAAGGCACTCATGTGTGTTGCGCATCCAGGAGCACCAAGTCCCTGTTGTGTTGGTGGCGAGGTAACAATCATGCTTCCTTCCTCTGTCCTCTCCCCCCAACCTCGCACAACATAAATGTGATCAAGGTCTCCCTCATCTGATGAGTCTTCCATCAGTTCGTCCTCCACTTCTTCCTGGGCTCCTGCACCTTCCTCACTAGTTTGGCTGCTACCATGCGCCCTGGTAAAACCATCTCCCCCACCCTCACATGCCTGCCGCCTTGGTGCTGCCGACCGTCTGGACCTTGCAGATGTTAGCCCTTCCGCATACAACTCCTCCTCCTCTACTTCCTCCACCTCCTCTTGTGCCACCACCTGACTCCGAATTCTGTTTAACATGTGCTCCAGCATGTAAATCACCGGAATAGTCATGCTGATAATGGCATCGTCAGCACTAAACATCTTCGTCGCCATTTCAAAACTGTGCAGAAGGGTGCATAGGTCCCTGATCTGAGACCACTCCTCCAGCGTGATTTGCCCCACCTCTGAATCTCGTTGGCCCAGGCTATACGTCAGAACGTATTGCACCTGGGCTTGTCGGTGCTGCCACAGTCGCTGCAACATGTGCAGAGTTGAATTCCACCGGGTAGGCACATCGCATTTTAGCCGGTGAAGTGGCAGGCCCAATGACTTCTGTAGAGATGTAAGTCGCTGAGCTGCGGGATGCGAACGGCGGAAGTGAGCACACAGCGACCGTGCCCTCTGCAGAAGGCCATCTAGTCTGGGATAGTGGGCTAAAAATTGCTGGACAACCAGGTTCAACACGTGAGCCATACAAGGCACGTGTGTGACATTGCCCCGGCGAAGGGCCGCACCCAGGTTTGCAGCATTGTCGCACACGGCCTTCCCTGGTTTCAGGTCCAGTGGAGACAACCATTCATGAAATTGGTTCTCCAGAGCTGACCACAACTCCTCAGCTGTGTGACTCACATTTCCCAGACATTTCAATGTAAAAACCGCCTGATGACGTTGAGCCCTACTGCCAGCATAGTAAGGAGGTGTGCAGGATCCCTTCTGCGCAGTTAGAAAGCTTGTGGCATGACCAGACAGGCTTTGGGTGCAGGTGGAAGACCGAGAGGAGGTTGAGGAGGCAGAAGCAGTGGAGGAAAAATGACATAAAGAGGATTGACGCACAACTCGTGGGGACGGCAAGACTTGGACAGCAGCCCCTTGTCCTGCTGTCACCATAGTTACCCAGTGCCCAGTCAGCGACATGTAACGCCCCTGTCCATGCCTACTCGTCCAAGTGTCTGTGGTGAAATGCACCCTGTCACACACAGAGTTTCTCAAAGAAGCGGTGATGTTGTGTGCGACATGCTGGTGGAGCGCAGGCACACCTTTCTTTGAGAAGTAGTGCCGACTGGGCATCTGGTACTGGGGCACTGCGACGGACATAAGGTCTCGAAAATCCTCTGTGTCCACCAGGCGGAAAGGCAGCATTTCTGTAGCCAAGAGCTTGCAGATGGTGAAATTCAACCTCTTAGCTTTCTCATGGCTAGGAGGAAATGGTCTTTTACTTGTCCACATCTGAGGGACCGAGGGCTGGCTATTGTGCTTAGACGGGGTTGATAAGGGTGTCCCCGGCAAACTGCCGGTCTGTGAGGAAGATGCAGGCGGACATGTTAGGTTGCCTTGATCCAAAGGTGGTGCTATCGATGTCGGACAGCGCTCAAGACCAGCTGGTGTTACCACCTCCAAAGAAAATGATGACCTGCCAATCACGCTGGCTGTTGCGGGTAAAGAGGTGGCAGGTCTGCGCCCCAAAACAGGTGTGACTGCTGTCCCCCCAGTCACAGAGGATGAAGAGGCCGCGGATGCACAAGATATGGCAGACGGTGGTTGGCCCGGCTGGCTAGACCGCATTGTAGCACACTGAGCTTCCCACTGCAACTTATGCTTCATGTCCATGTGCCGGTTCATGCATGAAGTACTCAAACTATGTATTTTTTGGCCTCTACTTAGCTTTTGCTGACAAATGTTACAGATAACACGAGTTGGGTCATCTTTATCGATCTGAAAAAATGCCCAGGCTATGCAAGGCTTAGCACCCATGCGACCTGAAGAGCCACCACGACTTGTGGTGAGAGGCAGAGTTGTGTTTGAGGATGCAGTTGTTGACGTGCTTCCAGTACTACGTCTCTGTCCAGGAAGGCGCAACCTGACCTCGTCGTCACTAGCATCTTCCTCCACCTCCTCTGCTGACCTCATCTCTTGGCTGACTGTGGGTTGACAGTAAGTGGGATCTCCGACCTCATCATCATCACCCTGTGCGTTATCACACCCGTCGTCCTCAGAGCCAACCTGTTCCTGCCCTGACAAAAAACTAAAGTTGTCGCTCCAATCAGGTATTTGAGTCTTATCATCGTCTTCCTCATTGTCTCCACCAACAGGAGTTACAGTTTGGGAATGAGGGTCTACATTATGGTCAGAACCTTCTGCGTCTGGTCCTGGATCCGACTTATAAAGATTCTGGGCATCAGTGCAGATCATTTCCTCGTCTGGATTCACAGAAGCGCTGGAGTCGACCTCTGATTCCCAGGCTATAGTATGAGTAAACAGCTCTGCAGACTCAACCATCTGTTCTACCTCATACTCAGACGGGCAGCTGGAGATTTGGGAGCTGTGAGGAAGCAAGTGCGATTTGGGTGACACCTTTGAGGACTGGAGTATTTGTGATGTTGAAGTTGATGTGGAGGAGAGCCCACTTAAAGGAGCACTTGATATCCGTTGAAGCACCTGCTGTTTTTGTGCCTCATCTGGAATTTGTAGCGATTGGCGTGGCCGTAAGAAAGGGATCTTATCACATTGTCCGCTAAAAGAAGTAGACATTTTAGTTTGGCTGGAAGATGGTCTTTCTTCTGCACCTACCCCACGGACACAACCTTTTTTCCCCTTCCCAACACGCCTATTCCCCTTTCCACCAGCAGCAGGCCTTTTTCCACTCATTTTGGTGGTTAACTAATTCACAACTCTGGAGTTGTTTGCACAAAAAAACAATGGATGGTAACCGAGCAGAGCTGAGTGGCCAAACTGTGGTATTAGGCCAAAACTATTGGCTGGGTTGGATGCAGAAAAAAATTATTTTTAATTTGCAACCTGATGGAGGTCAGTATAGATGGACTAATAGACCAAGTCCCACACACCGCTAGAAGCCCAAATATTTTTTCAGAGCTAGATGCAGAAAATTTTTTTATTCAATTTGCAACCTGATGGAGGTCAGTATAGATGGACTAATAGACCAAGTCCCACACACTGCTAGAAGCCCAAATATTTTTTCAGAGCTAGATGCAGAAAAAAATTATTTTTAATTTGCAACCTGATGGAGGTCAGTATAGATGGACTAATAGACCAAGTCCCACACACCGCTAGAAGCCCAAATATTTTTTCAGAGCTAGATGCAGAAAAAAATTATTTTTAATTTGCAACCTGATGGAGGTCAGTATAGATGGACTAATAGACCAAGTCCCACACACTGCTAGAAGCCCAAATATTTTTTCAGAGCTAGATGCAGAAAAAAATTATTTTTAATTTGCAACCTGATGGAGGTCAGTATAGATGGACTAATAGAACAAGTCCCACACGCTGCTAGAAGCCCAAATATTTTTTCAGAGATAAATGAAGAAAAAAATTATTTTTAATTTGCAACCTGATGGAGGTCAGTATAGATGGACTAATAGACCAAGTCCCACACACTGCTAGAAGCCCAAATATTTTTTCAGAGCTAGATGCAGAAAAAAATTATTTTTAATTTGCAACCTGATGGAGGTCAGTATAGATGGACTAATAGACCAAGTCCCACACACCGCTAGAAGCCCAAATATTTTTTCAGAGCTAGATGCAGAAAAAAATTATATTCAATTTGCAACCTGCTGGAGGTCAGTATAGAAGGACTAATAGAACAAGTCCCACACACTGCTAGAAGCCCAAATATTTTTTCAGAGCTAAATGAAGAAAAAAATTATTTTTAATTTGCAACCTGATGGAGGTCAGTATAGATGGACTAATAGACCAAGTCCCACACACTGCTAGAAGCCCAAATATTTTTTCAGAGCTAGATGCAGAAAAAAATTATATTCAGTTTGCAACCTGATGGAGGTCAGTATAGATGGACTAATAGAATGATGCTATGCCCAAAAGATTTTACTTCACTAGGTGCAGTAAAAAAATTGGTATTCTATACACAGGTGGTATATCTTGCAACACAGATAGGCTACTCCACTGACTAACACACTCTGCAATAGGCCAAAAAGGATTAGCTTTGCTAGATTCAGCCAAATGCTGTGAAAAAAACTTGCACAGCACTGGCACAGACCTGCCTGGCAAAAACTGATAGGAACTGATGTAACCTAGTCCTGAAAAGGACTCCAATTACAATTAGTCTTTACTCCCACAATCTATCTATTTAAGAGCACAGACCTGCCTGATAAAAGTCGTAGGAAATGCTGTAACCTAGTCCTTAAAAGGACTGCAATCACAACTATTCCCTACTCCCAAGCTATCTGTATATTTGTGCGAAAATTGGCTTGAAATTAACAAGGTATAGCGCACACAGCAACAGCGGTGCCGTCTAACACGCAGCTGCAGCAGTGAGAAAATGGTGGCGACGGGGAAAATGGCTTGGTCTTATAGGGCAAGGACATGTGACATACACTGCCAATCACACATGCCCTTGCTTGTGTGAAAAAAAGCACTTCGCTCCGTGTGTGCACTGCTGATAGGCTGACAGATTGCACCTCCCCACTGCAAATGCGGGAAAGAGAAAAAAAAATGGAGATCTTCATTGTTCCTGCAGAGATCCATCCCCTGCCCCTCCCCCCACCCCGCTGTACACTCAAACTGCGTATTAACATTAATTTTCATCATTACTGAGAAAAAATCCAGTTATGATTTTGGTGCACGAACAGTTATCGAACATAACCTCGAACAGCCGAATTTTTCTCAAATTGTTCGTGTTCGCCGAACGGCTCGAACACCGCCCAAAACAGCTCGAATTTGAGATTAGCGAACAGTTCGAGTAGAACAACGCTCATCTCTACTCAACACTACTTAACATATAATTTAATTAGAACCTCTACTCTTTCCGCCAATTTGTTACCAGTTACACTCCTGCATCCGCAACGCCCCCTACTCTTTACTTCCTGCTCCCCGCATTCATTATTTACATGCACCCCCTGCCCCAATTCATTATATCATGTCCATGCTCTCCCCACCCCATCATCATTTATCATTTACTCTCCCCCACCCCACATTCATTATGTGCAGCTCATTATCCCCCTACTCCCAATTCCCCCATGTGCAGCTCATTTTCTCCCAATTCCCCCATGTGCAGCTTTCACCCCCCCATGTGCAGCTCTCAAACCCCCCATGTCCAGCTCTCAAATCCCCCCATGTGCAGCTCTCAACTCCCCCATGTTCAGCTCTCAAACCCCCCCCATGTGCAGCTCTCATCTCCCCCCATGTGCAGCTCTCACCCCCCCATGTGCACATCTCTCACCCCCCCATGTGCACACCTCTCATCCCCCCCATGTGCACACCTCTCATCTCCCCCATGTGCACATCTCTCATCCCACCCATGTGCACATCTCTCATCCCCCTCCCCCACATGTGCCCCTCTCTCATCCCCCCACATGTGCAGCTCTCACCACCCCCCCATGTGCACCTCTCTCACCCCCCCATGTGCACCTCTCTCACCCCCCCATGTGCACCTCTCCCATCCCCCCCATGTGCACCTCTCTCATTCCCCCCATGTGCACCTCTCTCATCCCCCCCATGTGCACATCTCTCATCCCCCCCCATGTGCACATCTCTCATCCCCCCCATGTGCACATGTCTCATCCCCCTCCCCCACATGTGCACCTCTCTCATCCCCCTCCACCACATGTGCATCTCTCACCCCCCCACATGTGCATCTCTCATCCCCCCCACATATGCATCTCTCACCCCCCCACATGTGCATCTCTCACCCCCCCACATGTGCATCTCTCACCCCCCCACATGTGCATCTCTCATCCCCCCCACATGTGCATCTCTCATCTCCCCCCCCCACATGTGCATCTCTCATCTCCCCCCCCTCATGTGCATCTCTCACCCCCCCCATGTGCATCTCCCATTCCCCCCACTCCTAGTTAATTGTATTTAAAAAAAAAAAAAATGTGTTATACTTACCCCCATGCGATCCCTGCAGAATCCTGGCGCTCGTCCAAATCGCTGACACCAGGTTCTCCTGACTTCCGGCCATGTGACGGCGCCGTGACATGACCGGAAGTCAGGGGAATCAAGAAGGCTCTGCCGCAGCAGCGCAGCACAGCGCTGAGATGTCCCGGACCCGGCGCTTAGCATGGGGCCGGGGGCCCCATGAGGAGAGAGACGCACAAGAGGGGGGCCCCCAACGGGGCTCCGAGGGGGCCCCTACCGGCCGGGCCCCATACTGGAGTCAGGGCAGTCATGCCCTGATGGCGGCCCTGCTGGAGGCTGGAGGGGCCCCCTCTCCCTCGGGGCCCCCGTTCAATGAACGGGCTGCACAGGCGGTAGTTCCGCCCCTGCATCAAACATCTCTATACAATATCGCAGATACCGTATAACCAACCCTTATATATAGTATTGAGAAAAGGAAACCCATATATATATATATATAAATATAATATTGAATATACTGTTGCAAATAACAGCATCTTCTTATATTGCAGTGCGCAGAATCCAACCATGGGAGCATGTATTAAGCTTTTTTCATCCTATGGTATTCACTGCATAGACGGTATAGGAGATCACTTGAAATTTTCATAGACACGAGAGGTTAAAGTGTAGTTCAGGACCTACTAAAAAAACTAGAATTAAAATCACAACAGACACACTCCATATACTAAAAACATATGTGTATCCCTGATAGTAAAGAGGGGAGAAGTTCCCAAGAGGACCGAATCAGAGAAATGGGGCAAAACTATTATGTTCATTCAAACCCATGGGATGTACGGTATTTAGAGTCCATATCTACCTTATTTCAGCCTGTGCTAATCTCACAGAAATAGGGCCACCACGTATACCAACTTCTATTGTGTCAATGCCTTTCACCCTGAACCCTTTAGCATCACCATTATGGTGCAATTTAAAATGCCTAGGGATTGTTTTTAACATGGCTCTGTTTGCTCTACTGCCGCCAATATTCCTAAGACATGCTCTCTCACACGTACTTTTAATTGGCGGGTTGTCATACCGACATACACTAGGCCACAAGGGCATGCGGCATAGTATATGACATTGCGTGATAGACATGTGATGGATTTACTGATATTAAATCTCTTATTACCACTAGAGTCAACAAAAAAGTCGCTTCGATCAATATTGGGACAAGCTATACAATGGCCACAGGGGGCACATCCCTGTTTAGGTGTTACCCTGTCTAAAAAAGTAGGCAGTACCCCCTCTCCATAGTGACTCTGGACTAAGTGGTCACGCAAATTTTTGGCATGACGAAAAACAATGTTAGGTTTAGCCGGAATATATTTTGCCAATATAGGGTCTGCTCTTAAAACTGGCCATGCTTTCGTAAGGGCTCTCCTTACAGCAGGAATTTGGGTATGGAATTTAGTAATGAACCTCACTATATCACCTTGTTTCTTCTCATGCTTGCTATATAGCAAGTTATACCGGGATGAATGTTTTGCCCCATTATAGGCCCTCTTTATCATCCTATGACTATATCCACGTTCCAGGAACCGTTCTTTAAGTTCCACAGCCTGTTTCTCAAACTCCTGATCATTGGAGCAGATTCTGCGGATACACAGAAACTGCCCCACAGGAACAGACTGAATCATATGCGACGGATGGGAAGAAGAAGCGTATAATAATGTATTTGTAGACGACGGCTTCCTATAGATGCTAGTTTGGACGGCATTATCACGATCTCTAAAAATAGATACATATAGAAACTCAATTTTGTCTGAGTCACATTGATAGGTAATGCGAACATTCAATGTATTGTCATTAAGTAGCCGCATAAATGCATCCAATTGGTCCTTTGACCCCTGCCAGATCAGAAGGTTGTCATCGATGTACCGCGTCCAGGAAAGGACGCAGTCCATCTACAACCCCTCGATCAGGCAGGGGAAGGTCCCTCTCCCACAGCACCAGGAACAGGTTGGCGTATGAGGGGGCGAAGGCCGCCCCCATAGCTGTCCCCTGGAGCTGTAGGTAGAAGGATCCTTTAAATACAAAGAAATTATGGGTCAAAGTGCATTCTAATAACTCCATAACAAGGGCCCTCACATCGATAGATAACGAGGATCCCTGTAAAAAGAATTTTGTGGCATTAAGACCATCTGAATGTCTAATGCTGGTATATAACGACTCAATGTCCGCTGTTACCAGCATTGTGTCAGAGTCCAGATACATTGTCCAAATTAAATAAAATAAAAAAACTGTCTATAGGGCGCTAAAAGAATGAACACTAGAGGTGAAAAAAATTTTTTAGGGCTAAAAAATAAATTTAATGAGCCCATTCCACAACGCGTTTCGATAGTAAACTATCTTCCTCAGGTGGTACAAGGGTATGAGCACAAACATAAAATATATATAGACAAAGATTCACAGTGATTGGTTAATACTAATTAGTTAACCTGGGTCCAAACAAAGGAAACCCTTCATGTGCTTGTGCGAAGTGTCCACATTGGTTTCACATAAGCCACCTTCACATGAATACAAAGTATCAAAAACACATTGGATAAGGTATAGAATATGGCAATACATGTTGATAAACAGTTATACAAAAATACATCTGTAGTGCCTACATCAATTTCATAGAAATCACCTACACATAAATACAAAAAATCGAAGCATATTAAGTGAGATATAGAATGAAAAAATACATGTTAAAAAACAGTTATTCAGAACTGCATCATAAAAAAGAGAAAAAAAACACATTTAAAACATAGCAATAATAATTCCATTAGAAAGGAGAAGGAAATGACCTTAAGAGCTGGTTACATTACAGTCATCAAAGCCAAAGGTGACTACTTTGAAGAACCTAAAATATATGACTTATTTTAACTTTTTTGTTAAGTATATAATTCCACATGTGTTAATTCATAGTTTTGATGCCTTCAGTGTGAATGTACAATTTTCATAGTCATGAAAATACAGAAAAATCTTTAAATGAGAAGGTGTGTCCAAACTTTTGGTTTGTACTGTATATATATATATATATATATATATATATATATATATATATATATATATTTATTTTTTTGCCTTGCATTTTTTGCGCTAGCACTATACATCTCATTGTGTGTCTCATTGTGTCACTCAATTTAAAAGTACCCTAATTACTTTTATTATATAATCGTACAGAACATTGGGCCCTACAAGACTCTTTAATTATAAATACCACAATTTTATCAAACTATATGGTTTAAAATCGCAGATTAATATGTAATTTTTTAATACTAATCGAGAATGTTATAGAGAACTCCTTATTTCTGAAATTTTGGGTTTCTCAAGCAATAATTCATCATTGAATGTTAATATTAATTTTCAACCCCTAAATGAGATAGATAAGCAACTAATGTTAAAACTTTTCTCAGATTATGAAAACAAGAGCAAGATTGAGATTACAAATCATGTGGACACCCTTTTTCTAAGACATTATATAGCTGAAAATATTGTACCCAGAGGTCTGAGGTTATCACAAAAATCCTCTTTTCCACAAGACCTAGCATTTACCAAAGAATGGGATGTCCATTCGCTGAATTGTTCCTTTGGTATGATGAATCTTCTCATCACCAAGAGAACTCTTCTAGCGCAACAGGCCCTAGAGGAACTTAAATCTCTCAGAAGGAAGCTTGATTCATTTGTTCCCTTTGTAGAGTTTAATGAGAAGGATGCAAATCTCAAAATCAGACTAATTAAATTTAAAGAGGAGATTATAAGGAAAAAAGCAGCAAAATTACTACGGGATAGGAAGGATATATGTGCAATAGATGCAATTGCTGGTTCCTCTGTTCCATCTCGACAGGATCCAGCTATTATCTCTGAGGGATCGAAATCTGATCCTATTCTAATTTCAAATCCTCTGTCTACCACACCCGATTCCCCTGACAAAAAGAGAAGTTTGTCTTTAAAATTTCTTAAATCTATTAAGCAAAAGAATTTTTATGAACAGCACAAGAAAACTATACCAACTGTTTCTACAAAAATGGGAGTTATGAAATCTATGGTAGATAAAAATAGGTCAGAAAATAACAAGAGGGTTTCTATTGATACAAAAAATTTAGACACTATTCAGACGATGCTGTCCTTTTTGGACTTAAATCCTACATCTTTGGATATAGACCCAATAGTCCATTCCATAGATAAAGATCCAGTCCAGTTTCCATCAGACCTTGAAATCAACTCCTCACCCACAGCCATATCTACACAAATGGAGGTCCATGTTAACCCCAAGAATTTATCCTTGTTGACAGTGCACAACTATACACTTTCTCAAACTGATCTCCATCCAATCAACGGTGACCCTTCGTTTGAATCACCGGTTGTGGATGGAATCTGCACTTCTCTGATTAAGGAATCTAATACCACCAACATCACTCATCCTGTAGTTCCTTTACTTGCTTTTCGAAATATGTCTTTGACAATTGACTTAACCCCATCTGTACAAGAATCATCAACTAGAGCCCATTTTTCGGTTTCTCTGAATGAGAAAAATGCTACTTATTCAGAATCCCAATATGAGGGATTCAAAAATTACACAGTTTTTTCGAGTTGCCCCCGGACGTCACCCAAAGAGAAAAAGAGAAAACGGGGTTGTAGAGGGAGAGGACGAACCCACTGCAAACCCAGTACCTCTAGTGGATATATCCCAAAAAAGGACAAAGGCACATTAGAACACAATAGTACGAATGGGAATTTAGGAATTTTCAATTTGTCGGACCATATTTTAACAGATGATGAGATCCAATTACTTGAACGAGGTCTGTCCTTCTGCCCTAATTCTCCTACTAATGTGTTTTCTTTATATCTTGATCTCAATGATTTTTTAAAAAAACTAACTGTACAACAACATTTTTTATTAGAAGAAAGGAGAGGAAAAACTATAATTCCACCTCCACAAAGCCCCTCCCTGGTCACCAATCTAAAGACTGAACCGATGCATGTAGATGTGCATGGACATTCGAGTAAATTCTACCCACTGCATCATAAAGGTTCCCATATTGAAACATTTCAACAACTTATTTTAAAGGAGATACGGTCCTTTAAACATCAAAAAACTAGGGATAATCTGAGTCCCGGTGAGAGACATGCTGTTATCTCACTTAGAGACAACCAAAATCTGATTATCAAGAATGCAGACAAAGGGGGTGGCGTAGTACTCATGAATAGAGGCTGGTATATTGGGGAGGGAAAGAGAATTCTGGATGATCATGACTACTACGAAATGCTATCTCAGGACACGTCGGTTTCTATATTTTTAAAATATAAGGAGCATATTAGGACCGCACATGCAAAGGGTCTTCTAAACAAAAAAGAGAAAAATTTTTTTGGGATATAACTACATCCAGGGTTCCTTTATTCTATTTCCTCCCCAAGATACAGAAAAACCCCATCAATCCCCCGGGCCGCCCAATCATTTCGGGAATTGGCTCCATCACCAGTAACCTTTCCCATTATGTCGACCTTTTTCTTCAAAAACTTGTTCTTAAGCTTGATTTCTACCTGAGAGACTCCTCTCAACTAATTAAACTTTTGAGAAACCTCCCCCTATGAATGATTGCCTCATCTTGACCCTTGACGTTAGTGCTCTTTATAGCAATATATCCCACGACTTGGGGTTGCAAGCAATCGATCAATTCTTGTCGATAGACACTAATATTCCAGTTGAGCAAAGGAATTTCCTTAAAACATCAATTATGTTTATATTAAATAATAATGTATTCATATTTGAAGGGGTGGTTTACTGTCAGATAAAGGGCTGCACGATGGGGACAAGGTTCGCCACCAGTTATGCAAATTTGTTTATGGGGGTTTTTGAGTCCGTCTTCATCGCGCAGTCCCCCCTGGCGGCCAACCATGTGGTGTTTTATCGCCGCTTCATAGACGACTTATTTTTCCTGTTGAGGGGAACTAGCGAGAGTGCATTGAAATTCTTTGAGGAACTCAACGCCAATCCATGGGGTTTATCATTTATAGCGACCTTTTCTGAAACCGCCTTACAGTTTTTGGATCTTATGGTGCAGTTTGATCTAACAGGAAGATTGTTCACATCAACTTTTTTTAAACCTGTGGATGTTAACAGTTATTTAAGGTTCGATAGTGGACATCTCCCGAAATGGATCACCAATGTCCCTTATGGGCAATATTGGAGGGTCCGAAAAAACTGCACCAGAGATTCTGAATTTTTAGTGGAATCTAAAATATTGAAAAAATGATTTCTACAGAAAGGATACCCCAAGAAGTTATTGATGGATGCTTTCTCCAGAACTAAAACCCTTACACAGGATATGTGTCTTGACAGGATTGAGTCATTCACCGATAAAAATAAGAGTATAAATAAATTAGCCTCAGATTTGACTAGATGGAGCATGGTCACCACATTTAGTCAATCTAGGGTTACCATCCATAATATTTTGGATAAATTCTGGTTTATCTTGAAGGGTGACCCCATTTTAGGACCCTTTATACCTAACAAGCCAAGCATTATTTATAGGAAGAGCAGAAATTTGCGAAACTTAATAGCACCAAGTAATACAGTGGTGGCCAAAAGTATTGGCACCCCTGCAATTCTGTCAGATAATACTCAGTTTCTTCCTGAAAATGATTGCAATCACAAATTCTTTGGTATTATTATCTTCATTTAATTTGTCTTCAATGAAAAAACACAAAAAGAATTGTCCTAAAGACAAATTGGATATAATTCCACACCAAACCTAAAAAAGGGGGTGGACAAAAGTATTGGTACTGTTTGAAAAATCATGTGATGCTTCTCTAATTCGTGTAATTAACAGCACCTGTAACTTACCTGTGGCACCTAACAGGTGTTGGCAATAACTAAATCACACTTGCAGCCAGTTAACATGGATTAAAGTTGACTCAACCTCTGTCCTGTGTCCTTGTGTGTACCACATTGAGCATGGAGAAAAGAAAGAAGACCAAAGAACTGTCTGAGGACTTGAGAAACCAAATTGTGAGGAAGCATGAGCAATCTCAAGGCTACAAGTCCATCTCCAAAGACCTGAATGTTCCTGTGTCTTCCGTGCGCAGTGTCATCAAGAAGTTTAAAGCTCATGGCACTGTGGCTAACCTCCCTAGATGTGGACGGAAAAGAAAAATTGACGAAAGATTTCAACGCAAGATTGTGCGGATGGTGGATAAAGAACCTCTACTAACATCCAAACAAGTTCAAGCTGCCCTGTAGTCCGAAGGTACAACAGTGTCAACCCGTACTATCCGTCGGCGTCTGAATGAAAAGGGACTGTATGGTAGGATACCCAGGAAGACCCCACTTCTTACCCCAAGACATAAAAAAGCCAGGCTGGAGTTTGCCAAAACTTACCTGAGAAAGCCTAAAACGTTTTGGAAGAATGTTCTCTGGTCAGATGAGACAAAAGTAGAGCTTTTTTGGAAAAAGCATCAACATAGAGTGTACAGGAAAAAAAAAGAGGCATTCAAAGAAAAGAACACGGTCCCTACAGTCAACCATGGCAGAGGTTCCCTGATGTTTTGGGGTTGCTTTGCTGCCTCTGGCACTGGACTGCTTGACCGTGTGTAGGTGATTTCTATGAAATTGATGTAGGCACTACAGATATATTTTTGTATAACTGTTTATCAACATGTATTGCCATATTCTATACCTTATCCAATGTGTTTTTGATACTTTGTATTCATGTGAAGGTGGCTTATGTGAAACCAATGTGGACACTTCGCACAAGCACATGAAGGGTTTCCTTTGTTTGGACCCAGGTTAACTAATTAGTATCAACCAATCACTGTGAATCTTTCTCTATATATATTTTATGTTTGTGCTCATACCCTTGTACCACCTGAGGAAGATAGTTTACTATCGAAACGCGTTGTGGAAAGGGCTCATTAAATTTATTTTTTAGCCCTAAAAAAAAATAATTTTCACCTCTAGTGTTCATTCTTTTAGCGCCCTATAGATTGCTTTTTTATTTTATTTAATTTGGACCACTTTCAGTCCCCCTTTGGGGGTTAGCGGCAGGAGCAGCTTCTAGTTAATCATTGTTAAATCCCCCCACTCCAAAATTCCCCTTTGGCTGCTCAACTCAGGACTTGCGGTTGGGGGCTGCACTCTCCTAACTTTAAGGACCTGTGGTGATACACATCTGATCCTGAGTTACGTGATCTGTGGGCGGACACGTGGCCTGCAATTTTGGAACCTGGAAGCGGTGAGCACAAGCGGCAGTCTGGAGCACACGGCACGTGGTATGCCAAGCTACCTGTACCTTGTGGTGAGACGTGCCTGCTCCTTCCATCCTCACACTAACACCGGAGTTGTGCAGGGGTGCACAACTCCAATAGGTGAGTGGCCTTTTGGCTGTTTCCGTCACATCTACCTATCAGGTCCTTCACATAGCGCGCTTTTTCTCCCTTTCTCTTCCAGAGTCCAGATACAGGCCGTCTACCCTTCTCAGCAGATCACCTGTATCCTTCGAAAATGAGAGAAGGCTTTCAACTAATGGATGTAATTTAGAGTCAATCCATCTATTTAGGGGCTCCAAGTAATTCCCATTGCCAGAGATTATCGGGCGTCCACGGGGTTTCTCTAGATTTTTATGCACTTTCGGGAGGAGATACATAGTAGGGATAGTTGGCTCAGCTACATTCAAAGACGATGCCAATTCCTTAGTAATAATACCCTCACTAGTAGCTCGACCCAAGATGTTATGTAATTGTGCAAATGCAGAAAGGGGGTTGTAAGTAAGCTTCTTATAACAACTTTTATCCCGTAATTGACGAAATACCTCATTTTCGTACATCTGTTTGGGCCAAATTACGAGATTCCCCCCTTTATCTGCAGGTTTTATTATCACATCAGGTAAATCCCTGAGAATTTTTAACCTTCCCCCTTCCTCCTTATTTAAATTATCACCTGTGACATGTTTGGGAATATTGCGAAATTCACTCGATACTATTTGAACAAACATATCTAAATTTGTATTACTGGACAGAGGGGGGAATTTCTTCAAGCCCCTTTTAATAGATGGAGGCATCTTACCACTTTTGTCGGTATTGTGTTCCACCGCCAAATCCTCCAAAGTTCTCAATGCCAATTGTTCTTCCTATAAGGGAAATAATTTCCATAAATCATCATCATGAGGCCTGTCTTTCTCTCCGTCTGCTGGCTTTGATGAGTTTTCCTCCATCAAGGACCTACATATTTTTGCTAGATCTTTGATTCTCAAACGCCATTTTCATGATGATGATTTATGGAAATTATTTCCCTTAGATCGAAGTGGCAAGGGGAGGTGATCAGAATACTCACCTCCTCTTCCGGCCTCCAGCGCTGTCTGCCACGGCTTCCCTGATGTTGCCATGACGACCCGATGTCGTCATGACAACATCCGAGTCACCAGACAGCAGTAAGAAAGTTTGGTCATGCGCAGTGCATGACCAAACGATCTTCTCCCTGTGCAGCGGTGACAGCCTGTATAGCACAGGAATGGTGCTCCATTCCTGTGCTATACAGGCTATCAGAATAAAAAAAGTGAAAGTCCCATAGTGGGACAAAGTAAAAAAGTAAAATAAAATTTCAGAAAGTGAAAAAAAAAATAAAAAGAATTGTAAAAATATTAAAAAAAAAATAATAATAATAATCCAGCAAAAATAAAAAAATATAATGTACCCATCAATAAATATTATTCTGAAAAAAACACAAAAAACAATAAAAGTGCATATATTTGGTATCGCCGCGTCCGGAACGACCTGACCTATAAAATTGTCTCACTAGTTAATCCCTTCAATGAACACGGTAAAAAAAAAAAAAAAAACGAAGCAAGAAACAATGCTTTATCATCAGACCGCCAAACAAAAAATGGAATAACACGCGATCAAAAAGACGAATATAAATAAAAATGGTACAGCTGAAAACGTCATCTCGTCCCACAAAAAACAAGCCACTATACAGCTCCATCAGCCGAAAAATAAAAAGGTTACAGCACTCAGAATAAAGTGCTGCAAAAAAATATTTTTTTCTATAAAATTGCTTTTATTATGTAAAAGCGCCAAAATATAGAAAAACTATATAAATGTGGTACCTCTGTAAACATACTGACCTGAAGAATAACGCTGCCTTTTCAATTTTACCACACGCGGAACAGAATAAAAAAATTCAAAAAAACAATTCCTGAAATGCTGGTTTTTGTTTATTCTGCCTCCAAAAAATCAGAATAGAAAGCGATCAAAAAATGTCACGTGCCTTTAAATGGTACTAATAAAAATGTCAACTCATCCCGCAAAAAACATGCCGTCACATGACTCTGTCAGCCAAAATATGGAAAAATTATAGCTCTCAAAATATGGCGATGCAAAAACTAGATTTTACAAAAAAATGCGTCTTTTAGTGTGTGACAACTGTCAATCATAAAAACCCGATATGATTCTGGTATTTCTGTAATCGCACTGACCCAAAGAATAAAGTCGTCTAATCACTTATACCGCACAAGGAACGGCATAAAAAATAAACTCTTGGGTTAGGGTTAGGGTTGTGCTAGGGTTAGGGATAGGGTTGGGATTTTTTTTCAAAAGTTAAAAAAAAAAAAATGACGATATGGCAACTAGTGTTGAGCGCAAGTGCTCGCTACTTGAGTTTGCATCGGGTGCTCGAGTATGCATTGAGTATCGCGGGTGCTCGAGTCTCCGCCCCATATGCTTCGCGGGCAAAAAAACCTTGCGACGATTGCCTGCCATGCATGAGCGATCGCCGCATGTTTTTTTTGGATGTCTAATAACCGTGAAACATGCGGGCAGGGTCTCAAGCATGTCACTCGAGCACACGCGATACATGGTGCATACCCAAGCACCCAATGCAAACTCAAGTAGCGAGCACTTGTGCTCCAGACTAATGACAACTTATTCAATATGATGACCTAATGTTATCAAATTCTGTGTCGTATCTCTGGGTTCAAAATGTACACTATACCCCTTGATAAAATCCCTGAGGGGTCTAGTTTCCAAAATGGTGTCACTTGTGGGGGGTTTCCACTGTTTAGGCACATCAGGGGCTCTCCAAACGCAACATGGCGTCCGCTAATTATTCAAGAAAATTTTACAATCAAAAAGTCAAATGGCGCTCCTTCCCTTCTGAACCCTGCTGTACGCCCAAGCAGTGGTTTTTCCCCACATATGGGGTATCTGCTTACTCAGGAGAAATTGCACAACAATCTGCATGGTGCAATTTCTCCTGTTACCCTTATGAAAATGCAAAAGTGGGGGCTGAAAAACATTTTTGTGGGAAAAATGTGAATATTTTATTTTTACGGCTCAATGTTATAAACTTCTGTGAAGCACCTGGGGGTTCAAGGTGCTCACCACACATCTAGATAAGTTCCCTGAGGGGTCTAGTTTCCAAAATGGTGTAACTTGTGGGAGGTTTCCACTGTTTAGGCACATCAGGGGCTCTCCAAACACAACATGGCATCCGCTAATTATTCAAGCAAATTTTACAATCAAAAAGTCAAATGGCGCTCCTTCCCTTCCGAACCCTGCCATGCACACAAACAGTGGTTTTTCCCCACATATGGGGTATCTGCGTGCCCTGGGGAAAGTGCACAACAAATTGTGAGGCCTATTTTTTCCTGTTACCCCTGTGAAAATAAAAAAAAATGGATCTAAAGTAATATTTTTGTGAAAAAGTTAAATGTTCATTTTTTTCTTCCTCATTCCAAAAATTCCTGTGAAGCACCTGAAGGGTTAATAAACTTCTTGAATGTGGTTTTGAGCACATTGAGGGGTGCACTTTTTAGAATGGTGTCACTTTTGGGTATTTTCTGTCATAAAGACCCCTCAAAGTGACTTCAAATGTGATGTGGTCCCTAAAAAAATGGTTTTGAAAATTTTGTTGGAAAAATGAGAAATCGCTGGTCAACTTTTAACCCTTATAGCTCCCTAACAAAAAAAAATTTTGGTTCCAAAATTGTGCTGATGTAAAGTAGACATGTGGGAAATGTTATTTATTAACTATTTTGTGTGACATATCTCTCTGATTTAAGGGCATGAAAATTCAAAGTTTGAAAATTGCAAAATTTTCAAAATTTTCGCCAAATTTCAGTTTTTTTCACAAATAAATGCAAGTGATATCGAAGAAATTTTACCACAATCATGAAGTAAAATATGTCACGAAAAAACAAGCTCAGAATCAGGGGGATCTGTTTAAGCGTTCCAGAGTAATAACCTCATAAAGTGACAGTGGTCAGAATTGTAAAAATTGGCCTGGTCATTAACGTGCAAACCACCTTGGGTTGTAAAGGGGTTAAGCTCGTGAAGGCGGAAGCTTTTCACAACCTCATGCCGGCGGCGGCCGGGTGTCCATATTCGGTCCCCAGCCGTCACTATATTTCCCGGTATCGCCTCCGCCTTCCACAAGCACGGGTCCCACAACATTACCTGTGCCCTCTCCAATGCACTTACTGGGAAGGACCACAAACACGTGGACAGGTGAATGTGGCCATGGATGGTATGGAGCCGGTTCACAACTTTTTTTGCTAAGAGTTGTATTTAGCTTGGTGAAAGGACAGGAATAGAGGGAAACCGTATGTACACTGTGTGTCTTTTCTCCCAGGAAGTCCTGTAATTGAGCTTGTTGCAGAAGCAATGGCAGCCCGTCCAACATCAACTCGCACTTATCGGTGGTGCTTTGACACACACACATCTTTCTTTGCGCATTTAATTTCTTGAATACAGAGTTGGACAATGGCCTGATCTGTAATGCATTTTGAGAAATAACAAGCATAAGCATGGCCGATCCACATTAAAAAAGCAGCCATAGAGTGTCCGGGAACCTTCCCCCACACTTTTCTTAGCCAGGGCTGCTTTTCGGCAGGGTTGGACGGGCCCACCAGAGAACCGGAGACTCCTCCGGCGGGCCCTGGCTTCTCCTTCAGGAGAGTTCATAGTGTTGAGGTGAGGTCATGATGATGATAGAGGCCACCATCTGCTTAGTTTTCTGTTACTTGGAATTCAAGTGCAAGTATGCAGCTAGCCACCTACCCACCCACAGGCCGCAACACTAAACTGCCATATTTCTGGGCAGCTCTTTGCACTCGAAATATGGCCTTTTAGGCTTGTGAAGGCGGAAGCCTTTCACAAC
Organism: Phyllobates terribilis; assembly: GCF_046119375.1. Taxonomy (NCBI): domain Eukaryota; kingdom Metazoa; phylum Chordata; class Amphibia; order Anura; family Dendrobatidae; genus Phyllobates; species Phyllobates terribilis. The sequence continues at coordinate 755,883,545 of NW_027362761.1, read as the reverse complement.
CTCAGGCTGGCGGCGGCCTGGAATCCATACTCGGTCCCCAGCCGCCACTATATTTCCCGGTATCGCCTCCGACTTCCACAAGCACGGGTCTACAACATTACCCGTGCCCTCCCCAGTGCACTTACTTGGAAGGACCGCCTAACCACAAACACATGGACAGGTGAATGTGGCCAGGGACGGTACGGAGCCAGTCCACAACTTTTTTCGCTGAGAGTTGTATTTAGCTCGGTGAAAGGACTGGCATAGAGGGAAACCGTATGTACCCTGCGTGTCATTTCTCCCAGGAACAATAATATATAAGGACCAAGCTCAACTTATGAAAAAAAGGTGCCAGGAACACAACTTACTAGATGAGATATAATAAGATTCCGGCACTCTCAATAAATGTATAAAGTCAATAGTTGTGATACAAAAGTAGACGCTTTAATTGATTCTCCAATATAGTTGCTCATCTAGTTGCCCAACGTTTCAACCCCACCGGGGTTTTCATCAGGGACTTCAGATAAGCTTGAAACCAGAGCATAAACATAAACACAGATATAAGTGATATTAGATAATAAAATAAATAAAGTATGGTGAGTCATACAACAATATTAGACAAGATGATACCTATATTAGTAAAAATTCATGTTGACGAAGAAAGGGAATGGGAAGGGAAAATAGGAAGGAAAAAAGGGGGGGAGGAGGGTAAAAAAAAGGGGGGGGGAGGGGGAAAGAAATACCAAAATGGGTCCACTTAGGACATGGGATGGAAGAATCTGGGAATAAAAAAGGGGCTTAATAGTATTGGGGGTACCTAGTTGGTAGAATCTTGTAAGCTCCGTTTTGGGGAGTCCTCCAATGTAGCGTGATGTAAACCGGCAATAGATGCTATATGTTGATAGTGGAAAAGGATATTAGCACCTGAGCTACATATAATGGGGAATACAGGGCACAGAGGGGGTAATAACCTCTCAGCAGTAATATAGAATGTAAGTGGTAGAGGTTCAATATAATAAGAGGGTCCAATCATGAAAAAGGTACATACCTAGGTGTAGCAAGTTATCCCTGTTGTAGGTGGTGTAGAGCTATACGAGGTAATAAGCTGTAGCGTGGTTAGTATCGGCAATGGATGCTGTTAGCCAACAGTGGAAACGGATGTTAACCTCAGACTCTAATACAATGCACATTATAGTATACAGGGGGTGTACTGACCTTTTAGTAGCTGTATCTAATGTAGCAAAGGGGTAAGTGCTAAGGGTGCTGTTCCCTTAGGTATAGGGATTATGTACCTGTTGTCAAAGAAATATCCAAGTAAAAGTGATGACCTGACACCGGATAGAATGAAATATAAGGTCATTTAGTGAAGAAAGCACATACCTGAATGTGACAAGTGATTCCAGATGCCGGTGGTGGTGTGGCACTGTGTAGGTTGAAGGGGTTTAAGTAGCGGTGCGTGTAAGGTGCAGTTCCGGTTTCCAGAATGCGGTGACGCAACATCCAGTAGCGTGGAACGCAACTTCCGGTTGCGTGGAACGCAACTTCCAGTTGCGTGGAACGCATCACCGAGCATGCAAGGGATACGTTCACACAGACAGTGTCAAGTAGTGGAACGCAAGTGATGCGTTCCACTTCAAGCTATAGACGTACAAGTTGTAACGCTACATAGGGGATGGGCTATATCCAGCCTGGTTAGATACGAGGATGTATGTAGGAAGAGTGGTGGAGGAAAGGGGGAAAAAAAGGGGAAGTGGAGACGGGAGAAAGGAAAAAAGGGGGAAAAAAAAGAAAGGGGAGGGGACGATAGGAAGGAGGACAGGGTCAATATATACAATATTGTACAGGCATATGAAAGTCCTAATATAAAAGGTACATACAGTAACATATTTGCTGACAAAAGAAGGATACATCCTGTTTATATGTGTAGAGTCTGGAAAGAGACAGCATAAATATAATGTCAGAAACCAAGAGCAAGAATTAATGACGGTAGATGTCAGTAATTTCATAGATATCAAGGACAACATATTCAAATAAAGATATTATGAATTATTCTTTCAGACATGGATCTCGTATTCTCTGTTGAGACCATGGGGTTCTAGGGTCTTTAAGGTAAAAATCCAAAAGGCCTCTCTCTCTTTCAGTCTCTGGATTCTATTGCCCCCCTCCTACCGGACGGAACGTGATCAATGACTTGAAAGCGAAGTTGTGCAATGGAATGATGATAAGTGAGAAAATGGTTGGGGATGGGTAATAGATTATATTTACACCGGATGGTTGACTTATGCTTACTGATGCGGTCTCGGATGTGCTGCGTGGTTTCCCCAACATATCCCAGACCACACGGGCATTTAATTAAATATACGACAAAAGAGGATTCGCACGTGAAATATCCCTTGATTGGGAACCTCTTGCCTGTCAAGGGGTGGGTAAATGAACTGCCTCGAGTCATGTTAGAGCATTGGCGACATCCCAAACATGGGAAATTGCCTAGGCGAGGTGTTGCCAGTGTCATCTGGTGTGTTCTTGTCTGGAAGCTACCGATGTTGGCTCGTACTAACCTGTCCCTCAGGTTGGATGATCTCTTATTGCATACCAGGACTGGCTGTTGGAAATCTGTTACACTCGGATGGGATCTGCTGAGTATCGGCCAATGGACCCTGAGGATGTCCCGGATCAGGGTCTGATATGGATGATAGGTGTTCACAAAGATCATCCGATTTGTCACTGGTGTGCGTTGTCGGGGATCAAGTGGCAGAAAAGCTGTTGAAGATGGATATCCCCTGTTTATAAATTTGTGTCCCGTTTCTATGTGGCTTCTGGTCCGTAATGATGGATCCGACACTATTCTCCTGACTCTAGTGTGTTGTGAAATGGGAAGAGAGTTTTTAACATGTCGGGGATGGCAACTGGTGTAATGTAATAGGCTATTGCGATCTGTTGGTTTGACAAAGAGATCTGTTGTAAAGTGTCCACTGTTGTCCATGATAACTGTAACATCAAGAAAATTGATACGGTATTTATCATAGTTCATTGTGAAGGAAATCTGGGGTGTGCAATTATTCAGATAGCTGACAAATTCCTTAAGCTCAGTTTCAGTATTGTCCCAGATGACGAAAACGTCATCAATGTAGCGTTTCCATATTTTGATGCCTGAAGATGTGTTAGTTGTTAATGACAAATACTGTTCTTCAAAATGTGCCATAAAGATATTGGCGTAGGGCGGGGCCATGTTGGACCCCATGGCTGTCCCTCGCTTTTGCAAATAAAATTTGTCCCCAAACAGAAAAAAGTTGTTGTGTAGAATTATATGTGATAAGTCTATGCAAAGGTCTTTGCGTGACTGTGGGTAATCACTGTATTTATCCAAGAACCATCGGAGTGCCTCAAGGCCAAGATTGTGATCAATTGATGTATACAGGCTATTTACATCTAGCGTAACTAGAATGGATCTTGGAGAAATGGCACCCAGATGGTGAAGATGTGACAGAAAATCAGATGAATCTTTGATGTATGATGGAATGGCTGGTAGAGAGAGGCCTTTGGAATTTTTACGTTAAAGACACTAGAACCCCATGGTTTCAACAGAGAATACGAGATCCATGTCGGAAATAATAATTCATATTATCTTTATTTGAATTTTTACTAATATAAGTATCATCTTATCTAATATTGTTGTATGACTCACCATACTTTATTTATTTTATTATCTAATATCACTTATATCTGTGTTTATGTTTATGCTCTGGTTTCAAGCTTATCTGAAGTCCCTGATGGAAACCCCGGTGGGGTTGAAACGTTGGGCAACTAGATGAGCAACTATATTGGAGAATCAATTAAAGCATCTACTTTTGTATCACAACTATTGACTTTCTACATTTATTGAGAGTGCCGGAATCTTATTATATCATTTCTCCCAGGAAGTCCTCTAAAGCTGCTTGCACTTGAAATGTGGCCTGAACATTACTGCTGATACTTTTCTGTGGGAATTTGCTTGTCTCCTACCAGCCTGGAATGTTTCCAGCAAACTATGGTACGACGCCATGGTATTAGCACTGCCCCCAGTACCAGTAGCGAAGCCATCCCCAATTTCCTTCTCAGGAATTTTATTTGGTAGACTGAGAGGCTGCCCAAATACATTTTCTCACAAAGGAGCTGAAGATAGAGTGGCAGTAGGTGCAAGTTTCTCCAGCCTGTTAGATATTAGAGGGTGACACATTGGCAACACATTGGATCAGTGGTTAGCACTGAAGCCTTGCAGCGCTAGGATCCTGGGTTCAAATCCCAGCAAGGACAACATCTGCAAGGACTTTGTATGTTCTCCCCGTGTTTGCGTGTGTTTCCTCCTCAGTAAAAAAGCAGCCATAGAGTGTCCGGGAACCTTTCCACACACTTTTCTTAGCCCGGACTGCTTCTTTGCAGGGCTGGATGGTCCCACCAGAGAATCCTCTGGTGTGCCTTGGCTTCTACCTCAGGAAAGTTCATGATAGCACTTGTGGCACCCCAGGGGTCTGGTTTCCACAGTAATAGCAATATTATGTCTGAGAGCAGGTGGGAGGTTTCCTGGTCAGACATCCTATGCATGCCACACCTCCTGCCCAGTCCTGGGAGGGGAAGAACTTCCCCTATATAAAGCTGGGGCTGAGGCAGGGTTAGAGAGAAAAAGAGTAGAGAGAGAAGAGGAGAAGCAGCTATAGGAAAGAAAGATCAGGAGCTCTGGGGAAGTCATGTTAAAAGGAATCAGGGGCTGGCAGCTGTAGAGCTCGCCCTGATTGAAGAGTTACCACCGGACCCGGAGTCCGAGGCTGTGGGGACTAATCCTTACCGAGCAGCAGAAACCGACCGGCAAGGGATTTCAGGTCCTCTGGCCAAGAAACCCGAAGGCACGGTCACACGCGTGGGACCAGCACCGCCATCGTGGAGTGGAAGCCACTAGAAGGCCCCGAGTCACCGGCCATACGGGTGAGCACCACACGGTACACTCAGGGACGTGGGCTACTTTTACCCGCCTCTAGCAAGGTAGCCAGAAGAGTACAATTAGTTGGGGAGGCCTACAACTCCGCCTGGCCAGGGGAAATCCCATCTGCTCAAAGACTGACCAGGCCCCGATCGCTAGCCAGTACTCCGGGAGGGTCTATCTTTATCACCAGTAAAGACCCTGAACTACACCGCATCGTCTCTGAGTGGTTCCTGCTACCCCCATCATCCACGTCGGCTGCCCTGAGGCCATACCCCTCCCGTTGGGGGTTATACCATCTACGCTGCACAATCGTACCACCGGCCTCAGCGGTCTGCCCTGCAGTGGCAGCTCCATAGCTGCATTCAACGGGTGGCGTAGTCGTCCAACATCTACTGCTAATACTCAGCCACACAGTTTGACTCCCTGGGCACGGACCGGGTCACCGCCACGAGACTACTACCCCCAACAGGCCCGGCTCCGGGTAGTCCCGCGTGCGCAACGCTACACCAAGTAGGCCCAGGGGCGCGTCAACCTTTTGGCGTAGTCGGCAGGATTTCGTGCCCGCAACCACCGGGTACTGCGTGCCTGAAAAAGACTGTTCAAACTTACCAGTGGTGAAGATTCCCGCCATCCGGCGCCATCTTCTACCTTCTTCCCGCCATCCGCGAAGTTTTCCCGCCATCCGGCGCCATCTTCTGCCTTCTTCCCACCATCCGTGGAGTTTTCCCGCCGTTGGACGCCATCTTGAAGACGCCGCGCGGGAAGAAGAGGGGCGTGGACTCCGAAAGCGCGCGAGAACTGAAGCCCCGCCTCACGTCCGGACGTTGCGTAAGGTCCTGGAAGGAGCCCAGCAGACGCCGACGTCACAGGAGCGCGACGGAAGGTCCTCAACCCTGACGATCCACTGCGGAGCCGCGGCCTACGGAAGAGGATCATCGCAAGGTAGGCCACGGTCCACTAGGGGGGGGAGAAAGATGTCGGATACGGAGGAGAGCTTCACTGCCTCAACCCCCGCCAGCGCCACCGCTGCTGCAGTCATGCCTTTCACCATGCCCTATATCCCGGGAGCAGCCTGGCTACCCCAGTACTCAGGGGAGTCACATACCCTGAATGACTTTAAAGAAAAGCTGGATAGCCTCTTCCAGGTGTACCCCCTCACAGAAGAGCAAAAAGTGAGCATCCTGGTGGCCCAACTAACCGGGGCAGCCCAAAGGGAGGTAAAGTCCTGGCCACCTGGGAGGAGGACTGTCGCAGGGATATTAACCCGGCTGAAGGACACCTTTGATACCCGCACCTCAGCCGAGATTAAGCTTAGATTCTACAGGTGCAAACAGCGAGCACATGAGAGTATAAGAGAATATGCTTTAAACCTACAAGAGGCCCTGAGAGCCATTAAGCAGACAGACCCTGACAGCGTGGGAAACGAGGACAGGCTGTTGACCGAACAATTTATAGAGGGGCTATATTGCAATGCCCACCGAACCCAGTTGCGGGCAATGGCCTTACAGGATCCTCATCTGGACTTTGCACAGTTCAAGGACAGAGCCATCCGGGTGCTCCAAGAACCGGCACCGGGTGGCGTTGTGACCCACAGGCGCCCTACTACCGCTTACCACCAGGAGGCGGCGCCCTTGTCGGCAGGGCCTGTGGGAGCTGATGCGCAGGCTTTGAACAATGACCCGGCTACAGACCTGCACCATCAGGTCCAAGAGCTAACTAAAAGCGTTGCCGCGCTAACCCGAACTGTGCAGTCTTTACAGGTTTCTACTCCAGGGAAGATCCAGCTGGCATCCGGACCGGAGGACATCCCGTGGCGTCGACCAAGGAGGACCCCACCGGCCAGAGGAAGACCCAGCGACCGGTACAACGAGGACGGACAACCTATCTGCCGCCGCTGCAATCAACCCGGACATATGGCAAGGTACTGTCCTTTAAACTGGCACAACCTGGGGTAGAGGGCCAACCCCCAGGAAAAAGATCACCAGGCCCATCGAACTGGCGCGACAAATATGTGGGAGGACGTCCAGTCTTGCCTGTGGTACTGGATGGCATCCCTATGAGTGCCCTACTGGACACCGGGTCACAGGTCACCACCATCCCGTACGTGCTCTTCAAGCAGTACTGGAATGACTCGGATATAACCCGCTATCCAGACGACGACTTGAGTATCATCGCCAGTAATGGTCAGCCCGTGTCACAGATCGGATTTAAAGAAATGACCATTAAAATCGGTAGAGTCGAACTGGCAGCACAGGGACTGATCATTGTAGACATTGACAAGCGCGAGAGTCACCCAAAGATAACTCTAGGAACTAATGTGATTGAAAATTGTCTTGCAGAGGTGATTTTCATTTTACAGCAGGTTGCCAAGAACGCCAGCTCCGGCCAGCAGCGAGTGCTCCAGAAAGAGATCCGGGCACTGATGCGACGGCAACAGGTGGAACTCTCCGGTGGTGAGATTGGTAGCGTAAGAATGTGTGACCCTTTCCCTATTGCCATGCCCCCGAAAAGTGAAATGATGATTTGGTGCCGGGCAGCTATTGGTCTGAGAGGTAGAGATTACCAGGCCATGGTAGAACCAGTCTACTCAGACAGTAGGCCCACCATTTTGACAGCACGGGGGGTAGTTGATGTACGCCATGGGAGGGTGCCCGTTCGTATAATAAATATCGGGAAAAGGGAAGTATACCTGCCCCGGTATGCTACGCTAGCCAAATTATATACTATCAACCAAAATTCTATACAGTCTGTGGAACCCTTGCCTCCATCTCACCCGGAGGAAGGTAACGGCTCTACGAAAATAATGGAGGATTGGTGTCAGCAACTACATTTGGGTACTGACTCCACTCCCTCCCACCAGAAACAGGGAGTCTACCGGGTGGTTCGAGAGTACGAGAGAGTGTTTAGTAAACACCCGTTAGACTTCGGGCGAGTCAAGGGGGTAGAACACCACATCCCCACGGGAGACCATCCTCCCATAAAAGAGAGGTATCGACCCATACCCCCTGCACACTACCAACACGCCAAGGGGATGCTTAGAGACATGAAGGAGGCTGGGGTAATCAGGGATAGCTGTAGCCCCTGGGCAGCTCCACTAGTCTTGGTCAAAAAGAAAGACAACACCATGAGAATGTGTGTAGATTACCGGAAAATTAACCGTATCACACACAAAGATGCGTACCCCTTACCAAGAATAGAGGAGTCTTTGGCTGCTTTAAAATCTGCTAACTTCTTCTCCACCTTGGATCTCACTAGCGGGTACTAGCAGGTTCCTGTAGCAGAGGCGGACCGGGAGAAGACCGCATTCACCACCCCGATGGGACTTAGCGAGTTTACCTGCATGCCGTTCGGACTCTGCAACGCACCAGGAACCTTCCAGCGATTGATGGAATTCTGTCTGGGACACCGAAACTTTGAGACGGTCCTGTTATACCTGGACGATGTCATCGTCTATTCCAAGACCTACGAGGACCACCTGAAACACCTGGCGGAAGTGTTCGAAGCTCTGGCAAGTTACGGCCTAAAGGTGAAACCCTCCAAGTGTCACCTCCTGAAGCCAAAGGTGCAGTACCTGGGACACGTGGTGAGTGCTGACGGAGTGGCTCCCGACCCTGATAAGATCACCGCAATTAAGGAATGGCCAAGCCCCTCCAGCGTAAAGGAAGTGAGGCAGTTCCTCGGGTTGGTAGGCTACTACCGAAGGTTCATTCCCGGTTTCACCAAAAAGGCAGCTCCTATGCAGGACCTCCTGATAGGCCAGTCCAGGAAGGCCAAGAACCAGAAGCCACCCTTCAGATGGGAGAAGCTGGAAGAAGAGTCCTTCCGCCAGCTGAAGATGGCCCTCACGGGGGATGAAATCCTGGCGTACCCTGAATATAGCCAGCCCTTTATCCTCTACACCGACGCCAGTAACATCGGGCTAGGAGCCGTACTGTCCCAGATCCAGCAGGGGAAGGAACGGGTAATTGCTTACGCCAGCCGAAAACTGCGACCCACCGAAAGAAACCCTGAGAATTACAGCTCATTTAAGCTAGAGTTCCTGGCAGTGGTGTGGGCAGTCACCGAACGCTTTAAGCACTACCTCGCTGCTTCCCGGTTCACCGTGTACACGGATAACAACCCGTTGACACACCTGGACACTGCAAGACTCGGTGCCCTAGAGCAGAGATGGATGGCCCGCTTGTCCAACTATGAGTTTACAATCAAATACCGGGCAGGACGCTCCAATACCAACGCGGACGCCCTGTCCAGGATGCCGAACCTACCGGACGTAGGGGAAGATTCAGAGGAACTGGAAGAAGTTGAACTCCCCGCGTTCCACCGTCATGGGACTATCCAGTATTCCCACCGTGTAAGGAGTAAGCAATCCGCTACGTTCAACCCATTACCTCATTACAACTGGGCGGAGACGCAAGTCAGTGACCCTGCCGTCTGACTGGTAAAGGAGATGCTGACTCGGCCAGATGCACGCCTTGACCCAGACGCTCCGGAGGAAGCCAAGCAACTGTGGGCTGAGAAGAGTCGACTGTTCCTTTACAAGGGGAAGTTGTGCCGCAGAATGGTTAACTCCCGGACGCATGAACTAATCTGGCAAGTAGTGGTGCCAAGAAGAGACGCAGCTATGGTGATGGAGGCATACCACGACGGAGCTGGGCACTTCGGATGGAAGAAGCTGGAGTTCCTGCTGCGCGGGCGGTTCCATTGGGTAGGCATGAGAGGAACCATCGAGAGGTGGTGCAGAGACTGTGGCCCATGCAACCTAAGAAGGAGGGACCGTGCCAGCCAGAAGACTCCCCTGCAGTCCATCATCACCAGACAGCCATTGGAACTGGTAGCCTTGGATCATGTAAAACTGACCCCAAGCAGAAGTGGCTACGTCTACGCGTTAACCATCGTGGATCACTACTCCCGGTTCTTGGTTGTCGTCCCCGTCAAGGACTTAACGGCTCAAACAGCAGCTAGAGCCTTCCAGCAGCACTTCTGCCGTCCGCACGGATATCCGGAGCAGGTGCTGACGGACCAGGGGCCTGCCTTTGAAGCGGAAGTCTTCCAGGAGTTCTGCACCCTGTATGGCTGCCGGAAGATAAGAACAACACCCTATCACCCGCAAACTAATGGACTTTGTGAGAAAATGAACCAGGTGGTGATAGATCTTCTGAAAACATTGCCCCTGGAAGAACGTAGTCTGTGGCCTGAAAAGCTGCCCGACCTGGTGGATCTATACAACCACATCCCTGTAGGTTCCACCAACTGTACCCCGGCTTACCTAATGAGGGCAAGACCTGGTAAGCTTCCTGTTGATCTGGAGATGGGAGTCCTGACACCCGAGGACACTTCACCAGAAGCAGACTGGGACACAGAGAGGCAGCAGCAGTACCGGAAAGTACAGGAGAGCGTGGAGCGAAGTCTCTGTCAAGCTAGGGAAAGACAAGAGAAAACTTACAACCAGTATGCTCCCGCTGTTCCCCTGGTGCCCGGAGAGCAGGTCTTGAAGAGGAAAAGACGGCTCCACAAGTTGGACGACCAGTGGGAGAAGGACCCGTACACCGTACTGCCCTCAAGCCACGACAACCCAAAGATCTGTACAATCAGTAAAGACGGAGGGGAAACCACAGCCATTGTATCCCGGGATCACCTGAAGAAGTGTCCCGAACAGCTACGGAACCCGGAAGAGGAACAAGAAGACCCTCGACCCGTAGAGGAAAGGGAAGATATGGTTAGTACTGTGCTCGGAGACTTCCCTCGGTCTTGGACTCAAGTCAATGGTGCTGTTGTGGTACCCGTCCTCACGTTCCTCCAACCAGCATCCCAAGTGCCTACGGAGACACAGGTAGAGCTGGAAGAACAGCCGGTCCAGGAGGCAGAAGACCCCACACAAGCAGACCAGGAGAATCAACCCTCTGCTTATAGTGAGCCTGCCATACCCCTAGTGAGCCAAAGAGTCCATAGACGGCTGCCCAGTTTACCCTTGACAGCTCCTATACCCTGTAGCTCAGGACCAGTCAGCCAGCTCCGTAGGTCCACTAGGGTCACTAGAGGCCAGTTGCCCATACGGTGGAGGATCTAAATGTTCAAGCTATTTTATTAATGTTTACCTGTTTATTGTTGCTTGTGTATAATTATGTGTTTCTAGTTATTTGTAGGAGTCTTTGGTGGATTTACCGGGAATCCTTTGTGCATATAGTTGGAGCGTAACCCAGGACGGACTAAAAGACTGATAAGGACTCGGGGCAGGACAGACCCCTACCTGGTTACGTCTCCCTGTTTTGGTGAAATGGACACCTTTGTTTTCCCCAAAAGTTACACCCGGTTGCGGACACGCCGTGACCACCTTATGTGTTGTCTCTACCAGAACGTTATTGTTTATACCTTGTTATGTTTACAAAAGTATGTTTAGTCCCGGAGTACTAAATTTCACTAGGGGGGAATGTGGCACCCCAGGGGTCTGGTTTCCACAGTAATAGCAATATTATGTCTGAGAGCAGGTGGGAGGTTTCCTGGTCAGACATCCTATGCATGCCACACCTCCTGCCCAGTCCTGGGAGGGGAAGAACTTCCCCTATATAAAGCTGGGGCTGAGGCAGGGTTAGAGAGAAAAAGAGTAGAGAGAGAAGAGGAGAAGCAGCTATAGGAAAGAAAGATCAGGAGCTCTGGGGAAGTCGTGTTAAAAGGAATCAGGGGCTGGCAGCTGTAGAGCTCGCCCTGATTGAAGAGTTACCACCGGACCCGGAGTCCGAGGCTGTGGGGACTAATCCTTACCCAGCAGCAGAAACCGACCGGCAGGGGATTTCAGGTCCTCTGGCCAAGAAACCCGAAGGCACGGTCACACGCGTGGGACCAGCACCGCCGTCGTGGAGCGGAAGCCACTAGAAGGCCCCGAGTCACCGGCCATACGTGTGAGCACCACACGGTACACTCAGGGACGTGGGCTACTTTTACCCGCCTCTAGCAAGGTAGCCAGAAGAGTACAATTAGTTGGGGAGGCCTACAACTCCGCCTGGCCAGGGGAAATCCCATCTGCTCAAAGACTGACCAGGCCCCGATCGCTAGCCAGTACTCCGGGAGGGTCTATCTTTATCACCAGTAAAGACCCTGAACTACACCGCATCGTCTCTGAGTGGTTCCTGCTACCCCCATCATCCACGTCGGCTGCCCTGAGGCCATACCCCTCCCGTTGGGGGTTATACCATCTATGCTGCACAATCGTACCACCGGCCTCAGCGGTCTGCCCTGCAGCGGCAGCTCCATAGCTGCATTCAACGGGTGGCGTAGTCGTCCAACATCTACTGCTAATACTCAGCCACACAGTTTGACTCCCTGGGCACGGACCGGGTCACCGCCACGAGACTACTACCCCCAACAGGCCCGGCTCCAGGTAGTCCCGCGTGCGCAACGCTACACCAAGTAGGCCCAGGGGCGCGTCACACTAACTTTGCAGCTGCTATGGGGCTCTTGAGCGGGTGAGAAAGGTTAGCCCTCAAAATCAAATCCTCTGGTGGGCCCAATTTTTTTCAATCTGAAACAGCTTCTCAGTGGGAGTTGTATTTCACCACAGCCATTTTCTTTAGCTCGGTGAAAGGACTGGCATAGAGGGAAACTGTATCTACCCCAGCTGTCATTTCTCCGTCACCAGGTTCTGCCCATTGTCACACACGACCATGCCTGGCTGTATGTTCAGCGGTGAGAGCCACAGATCAGGCTGCTGTGTTACTGCTTTCAACAACTCTGCAGCGCTGGGAGGTTTGTCAATTAAGCATTAAGCATCTTCAGCACAACCTGTTGCTGCTTGGCCAAGGCAGTGCTGCAGTGCTGTCAGCTTGTGACTGATGTGATCATATCGGAGATGGAGGAGGAGGTGCATGAGCTGAACAATGTGATTACATTGAGGTTAAATTGGTGACGCTGTTTTTTATACTAAAGAAAGATCCTATAGTTTTGTTTTTTTTACGTTATTATTTAAGACAAATGCATTCACCCGGAAATGTCACTTTAACATTTTACAACCTTATCTGGCAATGTGGTGTGTGACACATCATCAGACACATCCTTTTTTATTTATGATGGAGGGACTCTGAAAGTCATAAAGCCTATTTTTACAGGGACATCAGACGGCCCTTACTATTCTTAATAGGCCAGCAGTCGGCCCTAGCTATTGTTAGAGAGCCATCAGCCGGCTATGCTTTGTTGTTCCCATTATTAACAAGTGGGTGTAATGGGTCTGGGAGGTGGAACCTCTGAGCAACTATACAAAGGGGCACTCCTTGTAAGGAAGCGGGTGGCTCCCAAGGAAGGCGGGCAGGTAGTCACGGCAAGTGACAGGGGCATTCTCTGGGTAGAAGGAGCAGGAAGTCACGGCAAGTGACGGGGACAGTCTCTTGACAGGCGGATGGTCACGGCAAGTGACAGCAGGGTAAGAGTCTCTAGACGGGCAGGTGGTCACGGCAAGTGACAGCAGGGAAAGAGTCTCTAGACGGGCTGGTGGTCACAGCGAGTGACGGCTAAGCCTCCAGGTAGGCTAGCAGAGAGGTAGCAGGTGAGCGCTAGCAGGTGAGCGGGCAAGAGTCTCTGGACAGGCAGGTGGTCACGGCAAGTGACGGCAGAGCCTCCAGGTAGGCTAGCAGACAGGTAGCAGGTGAGCGCTCCCAGGTGAGCGGGCAAGAGTCTCTGGACAGGCAGGTGGTCACAGCGAGTGACGGCTAAGCCTCCAGGTAGGCTAGCAGGTAGGTAGCAGGTAAGCGCTCCCAGGTGAGCGGGCAAGAGTCTCTGGACAGGCAGGTGGTCACAGCAAGTGACGGCTAAGCCTCCAGGTAGGCTAGCAGGTAGGTAGCAGGTAAGCACTCCCAGGTGAACGAGTAAGAGTCTCTGGTCAGGCAGGTGGTCACAGCAAGTGACGGCTAAGCCTCCAGGTAGGCTAGCAGGCAGGTAGCAGGTGAGCGCTCCCAGGTGAGCGAGTAAGAGTCTCTGGACAGGCAGGCAGGTATCAGGCAGGTATCTGGCAGGTACTTCCTGGTCCGCAGGCGGACTGATCCATAGACAGACTGGCAGGTGCTGGTAGGCAGACTGTCAGACCACAGGATAGCAAGCAGGTAAGCAGATATCAGGCAGGTATCAGGCAGGTATCAAGCAGGAATCTGGCAGGTGACTGGCAGGTAACTGGTAACGGGACCTGAGGGCTGAAGCAGAGTTGAAAGGCTTTGCAACAACATTGCTCGGGCACCTCCATTTTGGAGGAGGTGCCTTATATATGGTGAGGTCCTCCGGCCATTGGCCGGGGACTCCTTAGGACAGCGCGCGCGGCCCCTTTAAGAGAGGGGGAGCGCGCGCCGCGCGCCCTAAGCACAGAGGCCGGGAAGCAGCGCGCGCTGCCAGCAGAGCGGGAGGAAGACACTGGGCACGCAGCGGAGAGGTGAGGGGAACGGCGTCCCTGCCTAGCAGGAGGCAGGGACGCCGATGCTCCAGTGGGTCTCCTATACTGTTATTGCATATCCAGTGACTGCAAGGGCTGCCAAAAATTTGGACGCAACCCAATACCCCTTTGAAGAGATATAGAGGAGGGTCTCAGTAAAAAAAATGCTCCCATTATAAAGGAGTGGGTCTCCTATAGTGGTAAGGCCCATGCTGTGACTACAAGGGCTGCCAAAATTTGGGAAAAACCCCACTAAGAATTTAACCCCTTTCCAACCCTTGCCGTATTAGTACGCACATTTGCGTACCCCCGGTTCAGTGAGGGCTCCGGAGCTGAGCCCGCACTGAACCGAGCACATGTCAGCTGATTCTTACCGCTGACATGTGCCCGCAACAGCCGCGGGTGGAATCGCGATCCACCCGCGGCTGTTAACATGTTAAATGCCGCTGTCAATCTCCGACAGCGACATTTAACGCGCTTCCGGGTTGCGCGTCATAAGCCCCGCCCACCGGCGACCCCGTCACGTGATCGCGGGTCACCGATGGGCGTGCATGACAACCCAGGGTCTGCAGCAGACGCCTGTGGTTGTCATGATCTCGTCGCTATGAGCGCCACCTAGTGGTCGGCGCTCATAGCACAGGACCATTTCTGCAATATGCAGGGGATCTGCTGGTCCCCTGTATGTAGCAGAGACGATCAGACAACTGCTGCTTCTAGTCTCCTATGGAGACTATTGAAGCACGCAGTAAGTGAAAAAAAAATGTTTTTAAAAATATAAAAAAAAATAAAATAAAATAAAAGTTTAAATCACCCCCCTTTCACCCCATTCAAAATAAAATATAGAAAAAAAAAACCCACATACACATATTTGGTATTGCCGCGTTCAGAATCGCCCCATCTATCAATATGAAAAAAGAATTAATCCGATCGGTAAACGGTGTACCGAGAAAAAAATTCTAAACGCCAGAATTACGTTTTATGGTCGCCGCAAAATTGCAATAAAATGCAATAACAGGCGATCAAAAAATCGGATCTACCCCAAAATGTTATCAATAAAAACGACAGCCCGGCGCGCAAAAAATAATCCCTCACCCAGCCCCAAATCCCGAAAAATGGAGACGCTACAGGTCTCGGAAAATGGCGCTATTTTTTTTTTTTTTTACTAAATTATGGAATTTTTTTTCACCACTTAAATATAAAATAACCTATACATGTTTGGTGTCTACGAACTTGTAATGACCTGGAGAATAAGAATGGCAAGTCAGTTTTAGCATTCAGTGAACGTGGTAAAAAAAATAAATAAAAAACAAATGTGGTATTGCACTTTTTTTGCAATTTTACCGCACTTGGAATTTTTTTACCGTTTTCCCGTACAAGATATGGTAAAACTAGTAATGGCGTTGAAAAGTACAACTTGTCCCGCAAAAAATAAGCCCTCACATGGCCATATTGTCCAAAAAATAAAGACGCTATGGCTCTGGGAACAAGGGGAGCAAAAAACGAAAAAGCAAAAACGACAAAACCCAAGGTTGCGAAGGGGTTAAAGACACATAGAGCAGGGCCACAGTAACAAGGTACGACATGTTCCCATTAGAAAGGAGAGGGTCTGCTATACAGTTATAGGGTATGTAGTGAGTCCAACGGCTGACCAATTTTAGGAAAAACCCCACTATGAATTTAAAGACACACAGAGCAGGGCCACTGTAACGACAAATTCCCATTAGAAAGGAGAGAGTCTCCCATAGTGTTGGCCTATGCAGTGAATGCAAGGGCTGCTAAAAATATGGAGGCACTTCAATGCCCCTTGGAAGAGACGTGGAGGAGGGCCTCATAAAAAAATGTTCCCATTAGAAAGGAGCGCGCCTCCTATACTTGTAATGTCCGTGCACTAAGTGTATGGGCTGACAAACATTTACCCCTGGGGGGTATACATGAACATACTGCATAAAAAATTTTTTCACGGGCATCATAAACACCCTTTAAAAAAATCATGTGGGTGTTGCATCACGAACCACGGTCACCTTGGTGATATGGTGTTGGAGGATGAGGAGAAGGAGGAGGACAAGAGCAAATAGACAAAATCAGGAAGTGTATACCCATATGTGGGTATGAAAAGGTGCATGGGAATACATCTCCCAAGAAAACACAGTGGATTTGAGTTTATGTTTCACTGCTATCATTCGGTGGTGTTGAGAAGTCTGGCCCAATCCAGCCCTTGTTCATTTTTATAAGAGTCAGCCTGTCAGCATTTTCAGTTGACAGGCGGATGCGCTTATCAGTTATAATTCCACCAGCGGCACTAAAACCCGCTCTGATAAAACGCTGGCGGCAGGGCAGACCAGGACCTCCAAGGCATAGAGAGCCAGTTCATTCCACGTATCCAGCTTGGATACCCAATAGTTATAAGTAGAGATGAGCGTTGTTCGACTCGAACTGTTCGCCAATCTCAAATTCGAGCTGTTTTGGGCGGTGTTCGAGCCGTTCGACGAACACGAACGATTTGAGAAAAATTCGGCTGTTCGAGGTTATGTTCGATAACTGTTCGTGCACCAAAATCATAACTGGATTTTTTCTCAGTAATGATGAAAATTAATGTTAATACGCAGTTTGAGTGTACAGCGGGGCGGGGGGAGGGGCAGGGGATGGATCTCTACAGGAATAATGAAGATCTCCATTTTTTTTTCTCTTTCCCGCATTTACAGTGGGGAGGTGCAATCTGTCAGCCTATCAGCAGCGCACACACGGAGCGAAGTGCTTTTTTTCACACAAGCAAGGGCATGTGTCATTGGCAGTGTATGTCACATGTCCTTGCCCTATAAGACCAAGCCATTTTCCCCGTCGCCACCATTTTCTCACTGCTGCAGCTGCGTGTTAGAAGGCACCGCTGTAGCTGTGAGCGCTATACCTTGTTAATTTCAAGCCAATTTTCGCACAAATCTACAGATAGTTTGGGAGTAGGGAATAGTTGTGATTGCAGTCCTTTTAAGGACTAGGTTACAGCATTTCCTACGACTTTTATCAGGCAGGTCTGTGCTCTTAAATAGATAGATTGTGGGAGTAAAGACTAATTGTAATTGCAGTCCTTTTCAGGACTAGGTTACATCAGTTCCTATCAGTTTTTGCCAGGCAGGTCTGTGCCAGTGCTGTGCAAGTTTTTTTCACAGCATTTGGCTGAATCTAGCAAAGCTAATCCTTTTTGGCCTATTGCAGAGTGTGTTAGTCAGTGGAGTAGCCTATCTGTGTTGCAAGATATACCACCTGTGTATAGAATACCAATTTTTTTACTGCACCTAGTGCATCATTCTATTAGACCATCTATACTGACCTCCATCAGGTTGCAAATTGAATATAATTTTTTTCTGCATCTAGCTCTGAAAAAATATTTGGGCTTCTAGCAGTGTGTGGGACTTGTTCTATTAGTCCATCTATACTGACCTCCATCACGTTGCAAATTCAAAATAATTTTTTGTCTGCAACTAGCTCTGAAAAAATATTTGGCCTTCTAGCAGTGTGTGGGACTTTCTCTATTAGTCCATCTATACTGACCTCCATCAGGTTGCAAATTAAAAATAATTTTTATCTGCATCTACCTCTGAAAAAATATTTGGGCTTCTAGCTGTGTGTGGGACTTGTTCTATTAGTCCATCAATACTGACCTCCATCAGGTTGCAAACTGAATATAATTTTTTTCTGCATCTAGCTCTGAAAAAATATTTGGCCTTCTAGCAGTGTGTGGGACTTTCTCTATTAGTCCATCTATACTGACCTCCATCAGGTTGCAAATTAAAAATAATTTTTATCTGCATCTAGCTCTGAAAAAATATTTGGCCTTCTAGCAGTGTGTGGGACTTGTTCTATTAGTCCATCTATACTGACCTCCATCACGTTGCAAATTCAAAATAATTTTTTGTCTGCATCTAGCTCTGAAAAAATATTTGGCCTTCTAGCAGTGTGTGGGACTTTCTCTATTAGTCCATCTATACTGACCTCCATCAGGTTGCAAATTAAAAATAATTTTTATCTGCATCTAGCTCTGAAAAAATATTTGGCCTTCTAGCAGTGTGTGGGACTTGTTCTATTAGTCCATCTATACTGACCTCCATCACGTTGCAAATTCAAAATAATTTTTTGTCTGCATCTAGCTCTGAAAAAATATTTGGCCTTCTAGCAGTGTGTGGGACTTTCTCTATTAGTCCATCTATACTGACCTCCATCAGGTTGCAAATTAAAAATAATTTTTATCTGCATCTACCTCTAAAAAAATATTTGGGCTTCTAGCTGTGTGTGGGACTTGTTCTATTAGTCCATCTATACTGACCTCCATCAGGTTGCAAACTGAATATAATTTTTTTCTGCATCTAGCTCTGAAAAAATATTTGGCCTTCTAGCAGTGTGTGGGACTTTCTCTATTAGTCCATCTATACTGACCTCCATCAGGTTGCAAATTAAAAATAATTTTTATCTGCATCTAGCTCTGAAAAAATATTTAGCCTTCTAGCAGTGTGTGGGACTTTCTCTATTAGTCCATCTATACTGACCTCCATCAGGTTGCAAATTAAAAATAATTTTTATCTGCATCTAGCTCTGAAAAAATGTTTGGCCTTCTAGCAGTGTGTGGGACTTTCTCTATTAGTCCATCTATACTGACCTCCATCAGGTTGCAAATTAAAAATAATTTTTTGTCTGCATCTAGCTCTGAAAAAATATTTGGCCTTCTAGCAGTGTGTGGGACTTTCTCTATTAGTCCATCTATACTGACCTCCATCAGGATGCAAACTGAATATATTTTTTTTCTGCATCTACCTCTGAAAAAATATTTGGGCTTCTAGCTGTGTGTGGGACTTGTTCTATTAGTCCATCTATACTGACCTCCATCAGGTTGCAAATTGAATATAATTTTTTTCTGCATCTAACCCAGCCAATAGTTTTGGCCTAATACCACAGTTTGGCCACTCAGCTCTGCTCGGTTCCCATCCATTGTTTTTTTGTGCAAACAACTCCAGAGTTGTGAATTAGTTAACCACCAAAATGAGTGGAAAAAGGCCTGCTGCTGGTGGAAAGGGGAATAGGCGTGTTGGGAAGGGGAAAAAAGGTTGTGTCCGTGGGGTAGGTGTTAAAGCAACAGTAACATCTGCAGAAGAAAGACCATCTTCCAGCCAAACTAAAATGTCTACTTTTTTTAGCGGACAATGTGATAAGATCCCTTTCTTACGGCCACGCCAATCGCTACAAATTCCAGATGAGGCACAAAAACAGCAGGTGCTTCAACGGATATCAAGTGTTCCTTTAAGTGGGCTCTCCTCCACATCAACTTCAACATCACAAATACTCCAGTCCTCAAAGGTGTCACCCCAATCACACTTGCTTCCTCACAGCTCCCAAATCTCCAGCTGCCCGTCTGAGTATGAGGTAGAACAGATGGTTGAGTCTGCAGAGCTGTTTACTCATACTATAGCCTGGGAATCAGAGGTCGACTCCATCGCTTCTGTGAATCCAGATGAGGAAATGATCTGCACTGATGCCCAGAATCTTTATGAGTCGGATCCAGGACCAGACGCAGAAGGTTCTGACCATAATGTAGACCCTCATTCCCAAACTGTAACTCCTGTTGGTGGAGACAATGAGGAAGACGATGATGAGACTCAAATACCTGATTGGAGCGACAACTTTAGTTTTTTGTCAGGGCAGGAACAGGTTGGCTCTGAGGACGACGGGTGTGATAACGCACAGGGTGATGATGATGAGGTTGGAGATCCCACTTACTGTCAACCCACAGTCAGCCAAGAGATGAGGTCAGCAGAGGAGGTGGAGGAGGATGCTAGTGACGACGAGGTCAGGTTGCGCCTTCCTGGACAGAGACGTAGTACTGGAAGCATGTCAACAACTTCATCCTCAAACACAACTCTGCCTCTCACCACAAGTCGTGGTGGCTCTTCAGGTCGCATGGGTGCTAAGCCTTGCATAGCCTGGGCATTTTTTCAGATCGATAAAGATGACCCAACTCGTGTTATCTGTAACATTTGTCAGCAAAAGCTAAGTAGAGGCCAAAAAATACATAGTTTGAGTACTTCATGCATGAACCGGCACATGGACATGAAGCATAAGTTGCAGTGGGAAGCTCACTGTGCTACAATGCGGCCTAGCCGGCCGGGCCAACCACCGTCTGCCATATCTTGTGCATCCGCGGCCTCTTCATCCTCTGTGACTGGGGGGACAGCAGTCACACCTGTTTTGGGGCGCAGACCTGCCACCTCTTTACCCGCAACAGCCAGCGTGATTGGCAGGTCATCATTTTCTTTGGAGGTGGTAACACCAGCTGGCTTTGAGCGCTGTCCGACATCGATAGCACCACCTTTGGATCAAGGCAACCTAACATGTCCGCCTGCATCTTCCTCACAGACCGGCAGTTTGCCGGGGACACCCTTATCAACCCCGTCTAAGCACAATAGCCAGCCCTCGGTCCCTCAGATGTGGACAAGTAAAAGACCATTTCCTCCTAGCCATGAGAAAGCTAAGAGGTTGAATTTCACCATCTGCAAGCTCTTGGCTACAGAAATGCTGCCTTTCCGCCTGGTGGACACAGAGGATTTTTGAGACCTTATGTCCGTCGCAGTGCCCCAGTACCAGATGCCCAGTCGGCACTACTTCTCAAAGAAAGGTGTGCCTGTGCTCCACCAGCATGTCGCACACAACATCACCGCTTCTTTGAGAAACTCTGTATGTGACAGGGTGCATTTCACCACAGACACTTGGACGAGTAGGCATGGACAGGGGCGTTACATGTCGCTGACTGGGCACTGGGTAACTATGGTGACAGCAGGACAAGCGGCTGCTGTCCAAGTCTTGCCGTCCCCACGAGTTATGCGTCAATCCTCTTTATCTCAAAGTTCCTCCACTGCTTCTGCCTCCTCAACCTCCTCTCGGTCCTCCACCTGCACCCAAAGCCTGTCTGGTCATGCCACAATATTTCTAACTGCGCAGAAGGGATACTGCACACCTCCTTACTATGCTGGCAGTAGGGCTCAACATCATCAGGCGGTTTTTACTTTGAAATGTCTGGGAAATGTGAGTCACACAGCTGAGGAGTTGTGGTCAGCTCTGGAGAACCAATTTCATGAATGGTTGTCTCCACTGGACCTGAAACCAGGGAAGGCCGTGTGCGACAATGCTGCAAACCTGGGTGCGTCCCTTCACCGGGGCAATGTCATACACGTGCCTTGTATGGCTCATGTGTTGAACCTGGTTGTCCAGCAATTTTTATCCCAATATCCCGGACTAGATGGCCTTCTGCAGAGGGCACGGTCGCTGTGTGCTCACTTCCGCCGTTCGCATCCCGCAGCTCAGCGACTTACACCTCTACAGAAGTCGTTGGGCCTGCCACTTCACCGGCTAAAATGCGATGTGCCTACCCGGTGGAATTCAACTCTGCACATGTTGCAGCGACTGTGGCAGCACCGACAAGCCCTGGTGCAATACGTTCTGACTTATAGCCTGGGCCAACGAGATCCAGAGGTGGGGCAAATCACGCTGGAGGAGTGGTCTCAGATCAGGGACCTATGCACCCTTCTGCACAGTTTTGAAATGGCGACGAAGATGTTTAGTGCTGACGATGCCATTATCAGCATGACTATTCCGGTGATTTACATGCTGGAGCACATGTTAAACAGAATTCGGAGTCAGGTGGTGGCAAAAGAGGAGGTGGAGGAAGTAGAGGAGGAGGAGTTGTATGCGGAAGGGCTAACATCTGCAAGGTCCAGACGGTCGGCAGCACCAAGGCGGCAGGCATGTGAGGGTGGGGGAGATGGTTTTACCAGGGCGCATGGTAGCAGCCAAACTAGTGAGGAAGGTGCAGGAGCCCAGGAAGAAGTGGAGGACGAACTGATGGAAGACTCATCAGATGAGGGAGACCTTGATCACATTTCTGTTGTGCGAGGTTGGGGGGAGAGGACAGAGGAAGGAAGCATGATTGTTACCTCGCCACAACACAACACAACAGGGACTTGGTGCTCCTGGATGAGCAACACACATGAGTACCTTCTTGCTGCACTACCTGCAACATGACCCTCGAATTGTGAGAATTAGAAATAATCCTGACTACTGGGTTGCCACACTGTTAGATCCCCGGTACAAAAGTAAATTTGCAGAAATTATTCCTGCCATAGAAAGGGATGCACGCATGCAGGAGTATCAGCAGAGACTGTTGCAGAATCTTACATGTGCTTTTCCACAAAATACCAGTGGTGCACGTAGTGAATCTCACAGTTCCAACTTGCCAACCGTGGGACCGTCGAGTGTTCAGCACTCAAACCGTAACAGAACCACAGTATCTGCTGGTAACATCAATTTTGCGGAATCATTTCACCACTTTTTTAGCCCATCCTTTGCAAGGCCACAGGAGACAAGAAGTCTGACACATAGTCAACGCCTAGAGACGATGGTACAGGAGTATCTCCAAGTAAACATTGAAGCCATGACTGTGTCACTGGACCCTTGCTCTTTTTGGGCTTCCAATCTGGATAAATGGCCGGAGCTAGCCACTTACGCCTTGGAGATCTTGTCATGCCCCGCAGCCAGCGTTCTGTCTGAACGTGTGTTCAGCGCTGCTGGTGGTGTGCTGACAGATAAGCGCACGCGGCTCTCCACTGATAATGTAGACAGACTCACGTTCATAAAGATGAACAAATCATGGATCCGAAACGACTTTTCTACCCCTGTGTCATCCTGGGGAGAGTAAAAGCTTGATGATTGGTTAAAATCACCTCACCAACCGTTTTAAGCTTTCAAATTACTAATCATGTTTATCTGTATCTTGGCTGGAAAATAATTTGGGCTTTGTAGCAATGTGCAGCACTGATTCTATTAGGCCATCTATAATAAGCTCCACCAGATTTAAAATTACTAATCATGTTTATCTGTATCTTGGCTGGAAAATAATTTGGGCTTTGTAGCAGTGTGCAGTACTGATTCTATTAGGCCATCTATAATAAGCTCCACCAGATTTAAAATTACTAATCATGTTTATCTGTACCTTGGCTGGAAAATAATTTGGGCTTTGTAGCAGTGTGCAGCACTGATTTTATTAGGCCATCTATACTAAGCTCCACCAGATTTAAAATTAATAATAATTTTTAGCTGCATCTAGCCCGGAAAATAATTTTGGGGCTCCGAGATGCGCAAGACACATAAGTGCCTTCTTGTTGCACTACCTGCAACATGACCCTCATATTGTCAGAATTCGAAGTAATCCTGACTACTGGGTTGCCACACTCTTAGATCCCCCAAACTTTTCGATCAACCTTTTCATTTTAATAAAGACCAAAAAAATGGTCATTTTTGAAATTATAAGCATTAGCAGGTTATTAGAAACTGAAATCAAACAGTTTTCAACTCAAAACTTTATTCTAGGTGATGTTACATTTTCACATAGGACCCCTTGTTCGAAAGGAGCTTCTGAACTCTCTCATCCATTGAATTTGTCAGGTTTTGGATGGTTTCTGCTTCAATTGTTTTGCATGAGGACAGAATACCCTCCCAGAGCTGTTGCTTAGATGTGAACTGCCTCCCGCCATCATAGACACTCCTTTTGATGATGCTCCAGAGGTTCTGAATGGGGTAGAGGTCAGGGGAGCATGGGGGTCACATCATAAGTTTGTCCCCTTTTATGCCCATATCAGCCAGAGATGCAGATGTTTTATGTGCAGCATGAGATGGTGCATTATCATGCATAAAAATGATCTTGCTGTGGAATACACGGTTCTTCTTCTTGAACCATGGCAGGAAGTGCTGTTTGAGAAACTCCACATACATTATGGAGTTCATCTTTACCCCTTCAGGGATCCTAAAGGGGCCGACAATCTCTCTCCCCATGATTCCAGCCCAAAACATTACTCCACCTCCTCCTTGTTGGCGCTGTAGCCGTGTTTGCGTGGGGTGTCCATCAACCAACCATCCTCCACTCCATCCATCTGGACCATCGAGCGTTGCATGGCACTCATCCGTGAACAAAGCAGTTTTGAAATCAGTCTTCATGTAATGTTTGGCCCACTGGAGCCGTTTCTGCTTGTGTGAAGTGGATAGAGGAGGTCGACAGGATGGCGAATGCACAGCTGCAAACCTCTGAAGGACCCTGCATCTTGTTGTTCGGGGGACGTTGGAAGCACCAGCAGCTTCAAAAACTTGTCTGCTGCTATGACAAGGTTTTTTTGCCGCTGCTCTTTTAACCTGACGTAATTGCCTGTAGGAAAGAGTCCTCAATTTGCCCTTATCAGCACGCACACGTGTGTACTGTGAATCAGCTACATACTTCTTGATTGCCAAGACACTTCATCCTGATCATCGCACAATGTTGATTGTAGTCATGCCTTGACCTAAACACTCCACAATTTGTTGCTTCTCAGCAGCCGACACATCCTTTTTCTTTCCCATTTTGGCAGAAAATGTAGGCTGCTTAATAATGTGGGACAGCCTTCTTAAGTAGTCTTGCCTTTCATTGGACACACCTGCCAAACTAATTAGCACAGGTGTCTGCAATTGCTTACAGTGATATAAAGAGCCCTGACACACATCACCATCAATGAGTTTAACTGACAAACAAACAAATTCTTCCCTTATCACTCCTAAACACTTTTTGCATAATAATTTGGAACACAGTGTACATGTGCTTTTCCACAAAACACCAGTGGTTCACGTAGTGAATCTTACAGTTCTAACTTGCCAACCGTGGTCTGTATGGAGTTGTTCAATAAAGGGCCCAAAATTAAGATAACATAAATGGGAGAGGTCTCTATGAATAGGAATTCCTAAGTATTTGATACCCTGTGAGGGCCAGGCAAAGGGAAAGTTGGACTGAATGGAATCCTGTATGGATTTGGGGAGGGAGACATCGAGGTCCTCAGACTTTGCTGCATTGATTTTAAAATTTGACCATGTAACAAAGTGATCTATTTCAGCCATAACAGCATGGATGGATATATGTGATTGAGTGATATATACTAGGACATCATCAGCAAATAGAGAGCACTTGTACTCGGTGCCTCCCACCTCAATCCACCTAATATTGGGGTTATGGCGAATTGATGAGAGCAGGTGCTCCGTCACTAGGATGTATAAGAGAGGGGACAGAGGACATCCCTGCCTTGTCCCATTGGTGATTGTGAAAGGTGATGAAAATGTTCTGATGCACCCCCTGGGCCTTGGGACACCCGGAGCCGGACCCTTTTTGGTGGATGCTGGTGGTTGTAGTCTCCGTGGCGGCGACCCGGTTCCATGGCTCAGGGCGGTCAAACCAGTGGCGGAACTATTTATGTGGTTTTGATGTTTAAATGTCCGACTACGCCACCCGTGGATTGCGGTCAGAGTGAACCGCCGCTGCAGGGCAGACCGCTGAGGCTGGTGTTGTGGGTGCAGCAGAGCGTAGCATAACTCCCCACGGGAGGAGTATAGCCTCAGGGCAGTGTATGCGGAGGATGGGGGTGATGGTGCAGGGCAGCAGCAGTAACGACACGGAGTCAGTGATGCAGTCCAGGGCCTTTACTCACAGTTCTTATTATCCAGACCACGTCTACAGGTAACGGCTGCCCACATCGTACTGTGCTCACCAGGTGAGGGGCTCAGACAACTCCCAGATAACTTTGGAGCGCTTCACAGGACCCCCTTTGTGTGTCCTTTGTCTGGCCTTTCTTACCAACCCTTCTGTCCGGCTGCCTCGGGCCTCCTCTTGGTAAACTTGGCGCCAGTTTCCCTGACCCTATGTGGTGCCTTCCTAGCGGGTGTAGCGAGGGGCTGCACCACATAAAATGTCACAGCCTCCGGTTTCTAGCTGAGGGTCGTTTCCTGCCTCCACTAGTTTCGGGGACCGGTCTCCCCCTTTGGCCTGACCCCTCCACGCAGGTGGATTCGGGCGTGCGGTGGCGACTCGCCCGTCCGCACCCCTGGGATCCCTTCGTTCCTCGTTCCTGGAGCCTTCTCCGCTCCTCTTCCTTCCTTCTCCCTCTTCCAGGCCTGGGCCTCTGTTACTAGGCCGGCCTCCGGAGCAGAGCTCATGCAGAGCCCCTGCTCCCTGTCACTTCTGCTCAGACTTCTCTGCACTGAACTAAGATGGTGCCCACCTTTTATACTGCCTTCTCAATGCACCCAGGAACTGCTTCCTCCCTGCTCCTGCACTACAGGGTTCCCCTTCCTCAGTGTTCCCTCCCCCCACTCCAGCCAGGGACAGGGACTGTCGTGCCCATCTCAGGGGCATATTGGTCCCCCTGCCCCACGGCAATGTGGTGTAATACATGCAGGTGTCGGGTCCTGATCCACACTCCATCCTTACCTGAGAGTGTAGCAACCGAGCCCTCAGGGTGCTAGAATTCCATTTATCTTCAGCCTAGGTGACGTATTGTGATACAGGGCCGTGATTTTGGCTATAAAAGGGTCCCCTAGACCCCTACCCCAAGCTTTTTAAGAGAATCATATATGGCGTGCCAGGAGACTCTATGGAATGCTTTCTCAGCATCCAACGAGAGTATCTAATTACAAATTTTTAACTGCATCTAGCCCAGGAAATACTTTGTGCCTAGTAGCAGTGTCTGCTAGTCAGCGGATTATCCCGGCTGTTAAGCAAGCTACACCACCTGTAGTTTGGACACTTAATTTTTTCAAAGGAAATGCTTCGGGACCACGGGATACTCAGTGAAGAGCATCAGGAGGCACCCCAAGTCATAGGGGATGGGACTGGCAGTAGGATGCCTTGCGCTGGACAGCCGAGCTCGATCCTTATAAAAGCTTTTTAACTGCAGCAGCTTTAGTGGACGCTACTGGAGCTGGAATTACGCAGCTGCTGGCATGAGACTTGCCCTCCAATAGATCCTTGTAAATGGATTTGAAGTGTATTCATTCAAATTAGAGAGACAATTTAAATTAAAAAGCTTAGAGCTGCCTCCACCACAGGGGGGCTCGCTCGACCCACCAGCGGACAGGCACCAGTATTGGGAGAGGGGGGCTGGCCGTCAGGGTTCACCGCGGCTCTGACACAAACCAGGCGACACGGAGGTGGCATGGGCAGGAGCGGACTGGCCGTGTCGGCTTCTCACTTTTTGGATTTTAGAAGGGCA
The DNA here is from genome assembly GCF_046119375.1 of Phyllobates terribilis. Lineage (NCBI taxonomy): Eukaryota > Metazoa > Chordata > Amphibia > Anura > Dendrobatidae > Phyllobates > Phyllobates terribilis. Next base: position 755,856,106 of record NW_027362761.1, on the reverse strand, counting down.
TGACATGCCTATATCTGTGTCTCCCCCTCCTTTTACTCCTCCACCTCTTTTCTTTTCGCATGACTATATGTACTTGTCACTTTTCCATGTGTTAGTTGTGTCTTCTGAGCAGTTTGTCAGCTTTTGGACACCTTTGAAGGTGTTTTCTATGTGTTTCTATTTGTTTTTGTTTGCCTGCCATTGGTTTTAACGGTGTTCGAAGGTGTTCGACGAACAGTTCGACGAACAGTTCGGCGAACACACGGGTGTTCGACCAACCGAACTGAACTCGAACACTACGGGGGTGGCTCAACACTAATTATAAGGCACAGAGGAATCACGGAGGACGTTGGTATGGTCGGCATGGCTCTCCCTCTGCATCATCCCAAACTTTGCACTCCTTGTGAGAGTACCCCGCGCCTCAGGGCCTGTGCGATGGGAGGGTCTGAGAAAACTCTCCCAGAACTTTGACAGTGTTCCCCTGCCTCTGCTGGATTGAAGTTGTGTCTCTCTCGCCTGTACTCCTTGGTTGTCCAACGAAGTGTGCCATCTGCCGCCAGCGTTTTCAGATGGGAATTTTTTTAATAGTTCCGCAACAAGGGCCTTCTGGTACTGCCCCATTTTTGTAGACCTGTCCACCTCAGGAATAAGAGATATAAAGTTCTCCTTGTAGTGTGGGTCTAGAAGTGTCACCAACCAGTAATGACTGTCACCCAAAATTTTGAGAACGCGAGGGTCATGGGAAAGGCAGTGTAACATAAACTCAGCCTTGCGTGCCAGACTACTAACAGGCAAAACTTCCGTGTCCTCACCAAGAGGATGACTGACCATGCTCTCCTCCTCCTCCTCCTCTCTGTCCTCTGGCCATCCACGCTGAACAGACGGTATGACAGCTGTGCAGGTAGTACCGTCTATAGTGCATGAAACTAGCTCCTGTCCTTCCTCCTCCTCCTCTTCCTCATTGTCACCCAATCCACGTTGGGATGAGATTGTTAGGTTTTTTCTAGTTTGCTGGTCACATGACCTTTTTTGCCTATTCAATCCGGCTCCGCCCTCCTGGCCTTGCTGGACTTCATTGTAATTTCTACTCTTGAGCTAGCTTGGTGCTCTGTTGCCTTTCTCAGTCAGTTTTGCTAGGTCTTCGGACCTCTATGTTCTATGTTGTTTGTTTGTCTTATTTCTGCTACAATTTCTGCTAGGAGGTGTCCATCTTTCTCCCAGTCCCTAGTTCTTGTAGGGATCCCTTCCTCACATCTATAGGTCTTCGTTCAGACTAGCCGAGGACTTTAGCGGGTCTGATAGCAGAATCAGGTTCCCCGTTACATCGTAGGGATCCAGCTTAGTTCTATTGTAGGGACAGATCTCCTGTCTTTCCTTAGTGCTTGTAGCAGATCATAACAGAGATGAGGCTGGGCTGTGTGTAATCACCCTGCATGGTTCCTTGCAACATATCATCGTGCTCCGCCTGCAATGCATCCTCTTTGATTGTGAGCAGAGAGCGTTTCAGAAGACAGAGAAGCGGGATGGTGACGCTAATTATGGCGTCATCGCCGCTCACCATCTTGGTGGAGTCCTCAAAGTTTTGGAGGATGGTACATATGTCTGACATCCATGTCCACTCCTGAGGTCTTATGTGTGGAGTCTGAACTGAATACCGACGGCCTTGTTGATGCTGGTACTCAACAACTGCCCTCTTCTGCTCACAAATCCTTCCCAACATCTGCAGTGTAGAGTTCCAATGCGTGGGGACATCACACACCAGTCTGTGAGCCGGAAACTGCGAACGCTGCTGAAATACGGCAAGAGCGGCGGAAGCTGTAGCTGACTTTCTAAAATGGGCACACAGGCGGCGTACTTTAACAAGCAGATCTGGCAGCTCCGGGTAGGATTTGCGAAACAGCTGAACCATGAGGTTAAGCACATGGGCCAGGATTGGTACGTGTGTGAGCTTACCTCGCCTCAGAGCCGCCACCAGGTTACGGCCATTGTCGCACACAGCCATGTCTGGCTGTAGGTTCAGCGGTGTCAGCCACAGATCTGCCTGCTCTTTCAGAGCTGTCCACAACTCTTCAGCATTGTGCGGTTTTTCACCTAAGCATATTAGATTCAGCACAACCTGTTGCCGCTTGGCCGAGGCTGTGCTGCAGTGCTTTCAGCTTGTGATGTGGTCATTTCGGAGATGGAGGCTGAAGAGGAGGAGTAGGCTAAGGAGGATGAGGTGCAGGAGCTGTATACAGTGGGGGCAACCCTGATTGACCTAGGGCCCCGCAATCCTTGGCGTCGGGAGGACATGTTCTGTCCCAAGGTCCGACTGGGTCCCTGCTTCCACTATGTTAACCCAGTGTGCCGTCAGCGAGATGTACCGTCCCTGCCCACAAGCACTTGTCCACGTGTCCGTGGTTAGGTGGACTTTACCGGTAACTGCATTGTTGAGAGCACGGCTAATGTTTTGGGACATGTGCTTGTGTAGTGCTGGGACGGCACACCGGGAGAAATAGTGGCGGCTGGGGACCGAGTACCGAGGGACGGCCGCCGCCATCAGGTTGCAGAATGCTTCCGTCTCCACGAGTCTAAAAGGCAACATTTCGAGCGCAAGCAGTCGTGAAATGTGAGAATTTAGGCTGCATAGGGGCGTTGGCTGCATATTTGCGCTTGCGTTCCAAGGACTGGGGTATGGACAACTGAACGCTGCGCTGTGACAAGGACATGGACGTGCTTCCTGATGCTGCTACTTGAGAGTGTGCAGGGCAGGAGGCGTCTTCGCAAGCAGCATGGACAGGGGATTGGCTTGCATGAACAACAGCGGAAGAAGCAATGGTGCCACCCGCAGACACTGTTCCTGGACCCTGGGGTTCGGCCCACAAAGTCGGGTGCTTTGCTGCCATGTGCCTGATCATGCTGGTGGTGGTCAGGCTGGTCGTTTTGCCCCCCCTGCTGATGCTGTCCTGAAAGGTGTTGCAAATGGCCTTTTTGGGGTTATCGGTAGAGTCTTTAAAAAACAACCAGACTCGGGAAGACCTAACAGTTGTACTGGCAACTTCCTTCATGTTGGTGTTACGGGGAATGGTTGCCTGCCTTCTGTCTGCGGCCACCACACTGCTTCTTCCTGCCTGTTAGGGTGCTCTGCCTCCCTCCCCCTGTGTGCTGCTGTCCTCGCTCTGCATGTCCTACTGCTAGGTTGGGTCAGTTACTATATCATCCACCACCTCGTCTTCCACTTCCACACCCTGGTCCTCCTCCTGACTTTCTGGCAATTGTGTCTCATCATCGTCCACCTCTTGTGACACTTTCCCACCGTCACCTTCATGTGAAAGTGGCTGCTCAAATATTTGGGCATCGCTACACGCGATCTCCTCTTGCCCCGCTTCAAGTGGACCGGGCAAGAGGCCCGAATCTATAAATGGAAAAGTGAAGAGCTCTTCAGAGTGTCCAAGTGTGGGATCAGTTGTCTCTGGGTACTCGGCCTGGTGGGAGGAAGGAGGATCAGGGTGAGGAATATGCGGTCCAGACTCACGGCTACTGAGACTTGACCGTGTGGAAGACAGGTTGTTGGTGGTGGTGGCTAAGTGTCTGGAAGCATTATCCGCTATCCAACCAACAACCTTTTGACGCTGCTCTGGGTTCAATAGTGGTGTGCTGCGGTCCCCTAGAAATTGGAACAGGAAGGTCAGGCGAGAAGATGTGGGTGTTTTTTGTGGCACAATTTCGGCTTGCCCACGGCCTTGTCCTCCGCCTCTGCATGCACCATTACCATCATGTCCAGATCCCCGTCCCTTGCCACGTGCCTTGCCCATTTTAAATGGAGGACAGTATCTTCCACGCTCACTACTAATGACTGAGTTTGGAGCGAACTTATATGTGATCCGTGTGATAGAGAAAACAGAGTTTTAAATACCTGGCCTGTAGGTAAGTAGTTTGAACAGCGAACTGCTGTGAATTGCTTCACTGACACACTAAAGGAAATTTTTAATGGAGGCCAGAAATGGCAGTATTTTCTGACAATGTATATGTGATCCGTTTGACGGAGAAAACAGAGTTTTAAATAGTTGGCCTGTAGGTAAGTAGTTTGAACAGCAAACTGCGGTGAATCGCTTCAATGACACACTAAAGGAAATTTTTAATGGAGGCCAGAAATGGCAGTATTTTCTGACAACGTATATGTGATCCATTTGACGGAGAAAACACAGTTTTGAATAGTTGGCCTCTAGGTAAGTAGTTTGAACAGCAAACTGAGGTGAATCGCTTCAATGACACACTAAAGGAAATTTTTAATGGAGGCCAGAAATGACAGTATTTTCTGAAAACGTATATGTGATCCATTTGACGGAGAAAAAACAGTTTTAAATACCTGGCCTGTAGGTAAATAGTTTGAACAGCAAACTGCGTTGAATTGCTTCAATGACACACTGAAGGAAATTTATAATGGAGGCCAGAAATGGCAGTATTTTCTGACAACGTATATGTGATCCGTTTGACGGAAAAAATACAGTTTTATATAGCTGGATTTCTAGCGCTCTAATATGGAAAGGACCTGGCTGTATTCTGCAGTGCCAACAAGCAAATGGCGCAGAAAAAATGGTGTTCTCTGGATTGCTTTTTAAGCAAATAATGACGATTAAGATCCAAAGAAAAGTATTCCTGGTCCCTGAGACCTGGGCCTTTGTATAGAAATATCTAACAGCAGTAGAAGGCAGAATTGGAATGGAGCCTCTTGTGCTATATGCACTGCAGTCTGCTATATACACTGCCTGCCTATACACCCTGCCTGCCTGATATCTCTGCAGATGGATTAGTCCTCAGAAGGACAGTTTGTTAAGATGGATATGTGTAATGGACGGTTTTTCTCCCTACACTACCTAGTACACAAGCAAATCTGTCCCTGACGCAGCAGCACCTCTCCCAAAACAAGCAAATGGTGCAGAAAAATGCTGTTCTCTGGATTGCTTTTTAAGCAAATGATGAGGATTAAGATTTAAAGAAAAGTATTCCTGGTCCCTGAGACCTGGGCCTTTGTATAGAAATATCTAACAGCAGCAGAAGGCAGAATTGGAATGGAGCCTCTTGTGCTATATGCACTGCAGTCTGCTATATACACCGCCTGCGTATACACCCTGCCTGCCTGATATCTCAGCAGATGGATTAGTCCTCAGAAGGACTGTTTGTTAAGATGGATATGTGTAATGTACGGTTTTTCTCCCTACACTACCTAATACAGGATTAAATCTCTCCCTAACACAGCAGCAGCTCTCCCTACACTGTCTGATCCAGAGTGACTGTGACGAGCATGGTGGCGCCAGGTCTGATATAGACCTGATGACGCTGTGCGGCCAGCCAATCACTCTAATGCCCGCAACCAACATGGCTACGGCATTACAGTGCATGGCAGGCAATCCCTGCATGTTCATTGGCTCTCTAAAGAGAGCCAAACATGCAGGGAGGGGACCCGAGTTCCCGCCCGAGCAACCCGGAAATACGCGGCGAGCGCCGAGCATCTCGAGCAGTGAAATGCTCTGGCGAGCACCGAGCAGTAGCGAGCATGCTGGCTCATCACTAGTGATGAACAATGCTTTTTCCAGCATTATGAAGAATCATGTCACAATGCAAACATGATAATAACTAAGTGGCTCGGAGAACAAAACATTGAAATTTTGGGTCCAGGATAATCACAAGATCTCAATCCCATTAAAAACCTATGACTAATCCTCAAAAAGCGGGTGGTCAAAAAAACAAAAACACACAAATTGTTATAAGTTCTAAGCACTGATTAAACAACAATGAGTTGTCATCAGTCAGGATTTCACCCAGAAGCTGATACCCACCTGCCTGGACTAGTTGCAGACGTACTGAAAAATAAGGGTCAGAACTGTAAATGTTGAGACTTTGCATAAACTTGATGCATTAACCAATAAAAGTGTAACAACTTCTGAAATACGTATAATTATATTTTAATTACTATAGAAACATCTGACTAAAAGATATAAATACACTGAAGCAACAAACTTTGTGAAAACCAAAATTTGAGTCAGTCTCAAAACTTGTGCCCATGACTGAATATAAAGTGAAGTTTAGTGTTGAGCGAACATGCTCGAAACTGCTCGGTACTCGCCCGAGCATCACGCTACTCGGGATGTTCGGCGAGCACCGAGCATTTCCGGGTTACTCGGGCGGGAGCTCGGGTCTCCGCCCTGCATGTTTGGCGCTCTTTACAGAGCCAATGAACATGCAGGGATTGCCAGCCAGTCACTGTAATGCTGCAGCCATGTTGGTTGTGGGCATTACAGTGATTGGCTGGCCGCACAGCGTCACCTCGAGTATTTAAAACCGGGCGCCGCCATCTTGGACACAGTCGCTCCGGATTAGACAGTGTAGGGACAGCGCTGCTGATTTAGGGAGAGATATAAACTGCGAAATAGTTAGTGTAGGGTCTGTAAAGGCAGCCAGAACAAACAAACAGTCCTTTTCAGGGCTAATATCCATCCCAGATACCAGGCAGGCAGGCTGTATAGGAGACACAGTGGTTATACCAGCAAACGCTGCATTACAGTCCTGTGTGCTCCTGTTGCTGAAATTGCTGGACTTAGCACCAGGTGTCGGGGGCCAGGAAGAATCCTTTTTTTTTCATCTAAATCCTCCTTTTTTTTCCTCCTTCACACTATACAAATACCCGTCTTATTAACCTTTTGGTGTGTGTCTCCCCCCCCCCAAAGAAAAAGCGTGTCTCTGATTTTTCAGACACAAATATAACTGTTGAAAATAGTCTGGTGTAGGCTAGAGAAACAGAAGTGTTGTTTTGCACTTCCACGGTTCAAACCTCTGTATTATCCATTTTGGGCCATTTGTATCTAAAAAAAAAAACAGTTTGAGTGTGTCGCTCACTGTTCAGCGGCAAATATCTCTATTTAAAAAAGTGTGGTATACCCCAGTAAACAATAACTGTGGTTTTGCCATCCCACGGTAAAAAATCTCTATTATTCAGCTTTTGGTAGTTTTTTCCGTAAAGAAAAACAGTAGTGTCTCCTGACTGTTGTGACACAAAAATATATCTGTTGAAAATAGTCTTGTGTAGGCCCGACATCCCAGTGTGCTTTCGCAGTTCCACGGGTCAAATCGCTGTACTATCCAGTTTTGGGCCTTTGGTATCTAAAAAGAAAGCAGTTTGAGTGTGTTGCTCACTGTTCAGCCGCAAATATCTCTATTTAAAAAAGTGTGGTATACCACAGTAAACAATAACTGTGGTTTTGCCATCCCACGGTAAAAAATCTCTATTATTCAGCTTTTGGTAGTTTTTTCCGTAAAGAAAAACAGTAGTGTCTCCTGACTGTTGTGACACAAAAATATATCTGTTGAAAATAGTCTTGTGTAGGCCCGACATCCCAGTGTGGTTTCGCAGTTCCACGGGTCAAATCGCTGTACTATCCAGTTTTGGGCCTTTGGTATCTAAAAAAAAAGCAGTTTGAGTGTGTCGCTCACTGTTCAGCCGCAAATATCTCTATTTAAAAAAGTGTGGTATACCCCAGTAAACAATAACTGTGATTTTGCCATCCCACGGTAAAAAATCTCTATTATTCAGCTTTTGGTAGTTTTTTGCGTAAAGAAAAACAGTAGTGTCTCCTGACTGTTGTGACACAAAAATATATCTGTTGAAAATAGTCTTGTGTAGGCCCGACATCCCAGTGTGGTTTCGCAGTTCCACGGGTCAAATCGCTGTACTATCCAGTTTTGGGCCTTTGGTATCTAAAAAAAAAGCAGTTTGAGTGTGTCGCTCACTGTTCAGCCGCAAATATCTCTATTTAAAAAAGTGTGGTATACCCCAGTAAACAATAACTGTGATTTTGCCATCCCACGGTAAAAAATCTCTATTATTCAGCTTTTGGTAGTTTTTTGCGTAAAGAAAAACAGTAGTGTCTCCTGACTGTTGTGACACAAAAATATATCTGTTGAAAATAGTCTTGTGTAGGCCCGACATCCCAGTGTGGTTTCGCAGTTCCACGGGTCAAATCGCTGTACTATCCAGTTTTGGGCCTTTGGTATCTAAAAAAAAAGCAGTTTGAGTGTGTCGCTCACTGTTCAGCCGCAAATATCTCTATTTAAAAAAGTGTGGTATACCCCAGTAAACAATAACTGTGGTTCTGCCATCCCACGGTAAAAAATCTCTATTATTCAGCTTATGGTAGTTTTTTCCGTAAAGAAAAACAGTAGTGTCTCCTGACTATTGTGACACAAAAATATATCTGTTGAAAATAGTCTTGTGTAGGCCCGACATCCCAGTGTGGTTTCGCAGTTCCACGGGTCAAATCGCTGTACTATCCAGTTTTGGGCCTTTGGTATCTAAAAAAAAAAGCAGTTTGAGTGTGTCGCTCACTGTTCAGCCGCAAATATCTCTATTTAAAAAAGTGTGGTATACCCCAGTAAACAATAACTGTGGTTTTCCTCTTCCACGGTTCTAATCTACTCTTTATTGCCCTTTTTCCATTGATAGTGCAAGTGTAAGCTATTTTACTTCATTTACAATGGGCAAGGCGCGTGGCAAGGGACGTGGAAGTGGACGTTCTGGTGATGGTTCATGCAGAGGACGGGGCCGTGGCCAAGGTGAAAATGTGCTACAACCAACAGACACATCTTCTCGCTCCCACTTCTTGACCGAATTACTAGGGAAGCACAGAACAACACCAGTATTGAGAACTGATCAGTGTGAACAGGTTATTAATTGGATAGCAGATAATACTTCCAGTTACCTGGGCACCACCACCTCCGGTCTGTCTTCCACACGGTCAACTCTTAGTAGCCGTGAGTCTCGACCGCATACTCCTCCTCACCCTGATGCTCCTTCCTCCCACCATGCCGAGTGTCGTCAGACAGCAAGTGATCCCACACTTGGACACTCTGAAGAGCTGTTCACTGGTCCATTTCCATATTTGGGCCCCTCGCCTGATACGCTTGAAGTGGTGGAAGAGGAGATCCCATGTTACGATGCCCAAATATTTGAACAGCCACGGCCACAGGAAGTCGACGTTGGCAATCTGTCACAAGAGGTGGACGATGACGAGACACAATTGCCAGGAAGTGAGGAGGAGGATCGTGGTGCGCAAGTGGAAGAGTAGGAGGTGGTGGATGATTTAGTAACTGACCCAACGTGGAAGGAGGACATGCAGAGTGAGGCCAGCAGCACACAGGGGGAGGGAGGCAGAGTACCCCAACAGGCAGGAAGAAGCAGTGTGGTGGCCGCAGACAGAAGGCAGGCAACCGTTCCCCGTAACACCAACACGAGGGACGTTGCCAGTACAAGCGGTAGGTCTTCCAGAGTCTGGAATTTTTTAAAGACTCTGCTGATAACCCCAAAAAGGCCATATGTTCCACCTGCCATGCCAGCATCAGCATGGGTGACAAAACTACCAGCCTGACCACCACCAGCATGATCAGGCACATGGCAGCAAAGCACCCGACTTTGTGGGGCGAAACCCAGGGTCCACGACCAGTGTCAGCGGGTGTCACCACTGCTTCTTCCACTGTTGTGCGTGCAATAGAACCCCCTGTTGTGTGTGCAAGGCAATCCCCTGTCCATACTGCATGTAAAGATGCCCCCTCCTCTCAGTCTTCACTTGTTATGGCAGTTTCTCAAGAAACAGCATCAAAGTCCACGTCCACATCCCACCGCAGCGTTCAATTGTCCATATCCCAGACCTTTGAACGAAAGCGGAAATTCGCAGCTAAAGCCCCACAGGCCACAGTCCTAAATTCGTACATTTCACGACTGCTTGCGTTGGAAATGCTGCCTTTTAGGCTGGTGGAGACGGAATCTTTCCGCAATCTTATGGCGGTGGCCGTCCCTCGGTACTCGGTCCCCATCCGACACTATTTTGCCCGGTGTGCCATCCCCGCACTACACAAGCACGTGTCCCAAAGCATCTGCCGTGCCCTCAACAACGCAGTTACTGGGAGAGTCCACCTGACAACGGACACGTGGACAAGTGCTTGTGGCCAGCGACGGTACATCTCTCTGACGGCACACTGGGTAAACATAGTGGAAGCCGGGACCCAGTCGGACCTTGGGACGGAACACATCTTCCCCACACCGAGGATTGCGGGCCCTATGTCAGTCAGAGTTACCCCCACAGTGTACAGCTCCTGCGCATCCTCCTCCTCCTCCTCCTCCTCATGTTCAGCCTCCATCTCAGATATCACCACATCAGTTACAAGCTGGAAGCATTGCAGTACTGCCTCCGCCAAGCGGCAACAATCTATGCTGAAACTCATAAGCTTAGGTGATAAACCTCACACTGCTTGTGAGTTGTGGACAGCTGTGAAAGAGCAGGCAGATCTGTGGCTGAGACCGCTGAACCTACATCCCGGCATGGTCGTGTGTGACAATGGCCGTAACCTGGTGGCGGCTCTGAGGCGAGGTGAGATCACACATGTACCATGCCTGGCTCATGTGCTTAACCTCGTGGTTCAGCGGTTTCTTAAATCGTACCCCGAGTTGCCAGATCTGCTCGTGAAAGTACGCCGCCTGTCAGCTCATTTTCGCAAGTCGGCTACAGCTTCCGCCGCCCTTGCTGTGTTGCAGCAGCGTTTGCAGCTACCGGCACACCGACTGGTGTGTGATGTCCCCACACGTTGGAACTCTACCCTTCACATGTTGCAAAGGATTTGTGAGCAGAAGAGAGCAGTTGTGGAGTATCAGCTGCAACAAGGCCGTCGATATTCAGGTCAGACTCCACACATAAGACCTCAGGAGTGGACCTGGATGTCTGACATATGTACCATCCTGACAAACTTTGAGGAGGCCACCAAGATGGTGAGTGGCGATGACGCCATCATTAGTGTCAGCATCCCACTTGTCTGTCTTTTGCAATGCTCTCTGCAGAGAATTAAAGAGGAGGCATTGCAGCCAGAGTATGATGAGATGGATCAAGAAGCCGTAGCGGGCGATTACACACAGCCCAGCTTCATCTCATCCCAACGTGCATTGGGGGACAATGATGGAGAAGAGGAGGAGGAAGAACAGGAGCTGCTATCATGCGCTGTAGACGGTAGTACCTGTACAAGTGTCATACCGTCGGTTCAGCGTGGGTGGCCTGAGGACAGGGGGAGGAGGAAGAGGAGGAGGAGGAGGAGGAGGAGAGCATGGTCAGTCGTCATCTTGGTGAGGACACAGAAATCTTGCCCATTACCAGTCTGGCACGCATGGCTGACTTTATGTTTCGCTGCCTTAACCGTGACCCTCGCGTTGTCAAAATGTTGGGTGACAGTCATTACTGGTTGGTGACACTTGTAGACCCCCGCTACAAGGAGAACTTTCACTCTCTTATTCCTGAGGTGGAGAGGTCTACAAAAATGGGGCAGTACCAGAAGGCCCTTGCTGCAGAACTCTTAAAAAAATTCCCATCTGAACACGCTAGCGGCAGAGGTCACAGTTCGTTGCCCAACCAAGGCGTACAGGCGAGAGAGAGAGAGATGCAATTCCAATCCAGCAGAGGCAGGGGAACACTGTCAACGTTCTGGGACAGTTTTCGGACACGCGCCCAGCTTACAGGCCCTGAGGCGCGGGGTACTCTCACAAGGAGTGGAAAGTTTCAAAAGATAGTGAGGAAGTACCTTGCCGACCGTACCAGCGTCCTCCGTGATTCCTCTGTGCCTTTTAATTATTGGGTATCCAAGCTGGACACTTGGAATGAACTCGCTCTGTACGCCTTGGAGGTCCTGGCCTGCCCTGCCGCTAGCGTGTTATCGGAGCGTGTTTTTAGTGCCGCTGGGGGAATTATAACTGATAAGCGCACTCGCCTGTCAACTGACAATGCTGACAAGCTGACCCTTATCAAAATGAACAAGGGCTGGATTGGGCCAGACTTCTCATCACCACCAAATGACAGCAGAGTAACATAAAGTCAAATCCACTGTGTTATTTCGGGAGGTGTATTCACATGCACCGCTTCACACCCACACATGGGTATACGCTTCCTCGTTTCGAATGTTTTATCTTCTTCTCCTTATCCTCAGCCTCCACCACCACTATACCACCAGTGTGCCAGCATTGCAAGTTCCTCCGTCCTTATTTTTGGCAGCTTTTGCTTGCAAGGCATAAGCAAATACTATGGGACACCCACTCCCCAATAATGGGACTTATGTTTGTAATATGCTGTACTGCATGGCTCTTGTAAGGGGCATTGCAAGTTGCTCCGTCCTAATTTTTGGCAGCTTTTGCTTGGAAAGCATAAGCAAATACTATGGGAGACCCATTCCCCAATAATGGGACTTATGTTTGCAATATGCTGTACTGCATGGCTCTTGTAAGGGGCATTGCAAGTTGCTCCGTCCTAATTTTTGGCAGCTTTTGCTTGCAAGGCATAAGCAAATACTATGGGACACCCACTCCCCAATAATGGGACTTATGTTTGTAATATGCTGTACTGCATGGCTCTTGTAAGGGGCATTGCAAGTTGCTCCGTCCTAATTTTTGGCAGCTTTTGCTTGCAAGGCATAAGCAAATACTATGGGACACCCACTCCCCAATAATGGGACTTATGTTTGTAATATGCTGTACTGCATGTGACGCGCCTCCTGGGCCATGTGTACACGTGTGTGGGATACCCGGTGCTGGGTCTCTGGGGTCTGTAGTCTCCGTGGCGGTGACCCGGTCCCGTGGCTCAGGCTGGTCAAACCAGTGGCAGTCTTTCTTAGGTTTTGAGGTTAATTGTCCGACTGCGCCACCCGTGGATTGCGGTCAGGGAGTACCACCGCTGCGAGGCAGACCGCTGAGGCTGGTGTTGTGTGCGTAGCAGAGAATGGGATAACTCCCCACGGGAGGAGTATAGCCTCAGGGCAGTGTGTGTGTATGATGGGGTTGATGGTGCACGAGCGCAGCAGGAACGACTCAGAGTCTTTGCAGTGCAGTTCAGGGTCTTTACTGAAGATTATAAGGTAGACCCTCCCGGGAGTACTGGCTAGCATAAGAGGCCTGGTCAGTCTGTGAGCAAGCAGGAGTTCCCCTGGCCAGGTGGAGTTGTAGGCCTCCCCATCTGTCTGCACTCTTCCTGGCTACCTTGCTGTAAGCGGGTAGAAGTAGCCCACATCCCTGAGTGTACCGTGTAGTGCTCACCCGTATGGCTGGTGACTTGGGGTCTTCTGTTAGCCTCCGCTCCACGACGGCGGTGCTGGTCCCTTGCTTGTGACTGAGCCTCCGGGCTTCTATGGCCAGAGGACCTGAAATCCCCTGCCGGCTGGTTTCTGCTGCTGGATATATAAGTCTTCACAGCCTCGGACTCCTGTGTCCGGTTCCTATTGTCTTCTGCCAGGACGAGCTCTGCTCAGCTTCCAGCCCCTGGTCTTTAGCTCCTAGCTCCTACAGAGCTCCTTGCTGTTACTTTCCCTTGCTCTCACTCTGACTCTGACTGTTCTCTGTTCTCTGACTCACTCAACCCCACCCCAGATCCAGTTTATAAGGGCAGAATTCTCCCCTCCCAGGACTGGGTCAGGAGGATGTTGCATGTTTAAGGGATCCTGACCAGGAAACCTCCCACTTGCTCTCTGACGTAATATCTCTATTACTGTGGTGACCAGACCCCTGGGGTGCCACACATGGCTCTTGTAAGGGGCATTGCAGTTCCTCATAATTTTTGGAAAGCCTTCCATTCACTGCTTAGGCCAACAGTGCACAGGAGACCCGGTTGCTATAAATTGAAAAAAAGGTTTAGTTAATGCCCTCTGACCTCCATGTCATTTCCAAGGGGCATTGGAGTGCCTCGAAATTTTTGGTAGGCATTGCACTCACTGTATGCCCTATAACTGTGTAGCCGAACCGCTCCTTTTGTTACAGAAACATATCCTACAAGACATATCTGGTTGACTGGCCTGATATTGATGTGAATGGTCCCTGTTCCTCCTGCTCTTTCTCCTTTGCCACTACCTGATCCATCATTTATCACCTGAAGCTTTGTTTTAACGGGAGTCATAGAACTTGGATAGTAGCAGGAAAACATCCAGCAATCCTCGGAGGAGGTAGGATATGCGCCGAAACGCTGACCACCTCAGGCCTAGCCGCTACTACATACATGCGCTTGCATTACAACAAAACAAAGCAGATGCTAACTTCTATCATCCTCATCATGCTCCTCACCTTGGCACTCTCAACTCCCCTGATGGAGAAGCCAGGGCCCACCGGAGGAGTCTGATAGTCCGGTGGGCTCGGCCAGTGCTGCCCTAAAGCAGGCCAGGCTAAGAAAAGTGTGGGAAAGGTTACCGGGACAAATAGGGGTGGCTGGGGACCGAGTATGGACACCCGGCCACCCCCTGGAGGCTGGGGAGCAAGCGGGGACTCCCGGCCACCAGGCGGCTGGGGACTGAGTATGGATACCAGGCCGCCGACACAGCCATGCCGTGGTGGCCAGATTCCACCTCCACAAGCCTAAAAGGCCCAATTTAAAGTGCAAGCAAGCAAGCAGTATGGTATTGCAGCCTTGGGGTGGGTGGGTGGCAGGCTGCATACTTGCGCTTGCATTGCAAAGAATGGGAGAGGTACAATTGAACACTGCCCTGGGACAATGACTTGAATGGGGATAGTTGCAAGTCTGCAACGACAGGTGCAAGGTGTTATGTTCTGCTACCAGAGCTAAGGAAAGAGAGGAAATCTGTCCCTATGATAGAACTCAGCTGAATCCCTACGATGTAACAGGGAACCTGATCCTGCGATCAGACCTGCTAAAGTCCTAAGCTAGTCTGTACGGAGACCTATAGATGTGGGGAAGGAATCCCTACAAGTACTAAGGACTGGGAGGAAAATGGGACACCTCCTAACAGAAATAGTAGCAGACAGACAAACAAACAAAATATATAGAACACTGAGGTCCGTAGACCAAGCAAACTAACAGAGTTAGATACAGAGCACAGGCTAGCTAGAAAGTAGTTATACAATGAAGTCCAGCAAAGCCAGAAGGGCGGAGCAGGATTAAATAGGCCAACGAGGTCATGTGACCAGCAAAGGAAAAAACCTAAGAGCAAGGTTCTAACAGTACCCCCCCTTCTAAGAGGATCCTCCGGATCCCCTAGGACCAGGCTTATCAGGAAATCTCCTGTGAAACGCTCTGATAAGTCTGGACGCGGAAACATCATCTGACCTCACCCAAGAGTTATCCTCGGGTCCGAAACCTTTCCAGGCCACCAGATACTGCAAACTACCTCTATACCGTCTTGAGTTAAGGATGCGAGAAATTTCATATTCCCCGTCCTCCACCACCGGAGGAACAGAGGCAGAGGCGTCACCATCCGACACAACAGCTTTTTTTTAACAGAGAGACATGAAATACCGGATTAATTCTCCAGGAGGTAGGAACCTCCAACCTAACAGCAGATTGGTTGACAACCTGAAGCACCTTAAAGGGCCCTACAAACTTGGGACCCAATTTCTTAGAAGGAATCCTCAACCGCAGATTCCTAGAGGACAACCAAACCATGTCACCAACAGCGAACAAAACCTCCTGTCGTTTCCTATCAAAGTACTCTTTAGATTTTCTGTTGGCCTCCTGAAGATTACCACGCACATCCGTCCAAACTCTCTCCAAATCACCGGAAAAATTCTCCTCCTCAGGCACGGCAGATCCCAACTTGGAGAACGACCCAAACGACGGATGTCTCCCAGAACAACAAAAAAAAGGCGAACAACCAGCAGAAGAAGATGTATGATTGTTCAGAGCAAATTCAGCAAGTGGCAGAAACTCAGACCACCCCTCTTGATTGTCTGCCACAAAACAACGCAAGAACTGCTCAACATCCTGGTTTTTCCTTTCTGTCTGGCCATTAGATTCAGGATGATATCCGGACGAGAACGACAAATGAACTCCCAACCTGTCACAAAAGGCACGCCAAAAACGAGCCACGAACTGAGGACCCCTATCAGAAACAATGTCAGTAGGAACGCCATGAAGTCTGACAATTTCCTTGACAAAGGCCTTAGCGAGAGTTTTAGCGCAGGGCAGTTTGACGAAGGGAACCAAGTGACACATCTTGCTAAAACGGTCCACGACCACCCAGATGACAGTAAAACCCTCAGAGGGGGGAAGGTCAGTTATAAAGTCCATAGCCAAATGTGTCCAAGGAGCACTGGGAACCTCCAAAGGACAAAGCAACCCCGCAGCAGGAGTATGTGAGGACTTAGATCTAGCACATATAGTACATTGACGCACCCACTTAATGACTTCCTTCTGCCATCCAGGCCACCAAAAACTGCGACCCACCAGTCTCTTGGTCTCAGAGATTCCGGGATGACCTGCCAACCGAGATTCGTGACACTCAACAAACAAATCTCTCCTAAAGGTCCCAGGCACAAACAACCTCCCATGAGGAGTGTTAGATGGGGCATTCTCCTGTGCTTTAAGAATCTCATCTTCCAAAACGGAGTCCAAAGCAGCTATCACAACACCTTCTTGTAAAATGTTCTCCTCTTTCTCAGCACCGACTATGGGAGAAAAACTGCGAGACAAGGCATCCGCCTTAACATTCTTAGTACCAGGGATGTAAGTAACGGAGAAATTAAACCGCGAGAAAAACAGTGCCCACCTAGCCTGACGGGCATTCAGGCGCTTGGCAGCATCAAGATATATCAGATTTTTATGATCCGTAAGAACCTGAACGGGAAATTCCGCACCTTCCAAGAAGTGGCGCCAGTGTTCAAATGCGAGTTTAATAGCCAATAATTCCCGATTACCAATATCGTAATTCAGTTCAGTCTCCGAAAATTTTTTTGAAAAAAAGGCACAGGGATGTAATCCATCCCCGTTATCCTGAGACAATACTGCGCCAACCCCCACCGAAGAAGCATCAACCTCAACCAAAAACGGCTTAGTCACATCAGGCTGCATAAGGATGGGAGCAGAGGTGAACCTCTCCTTGAGATACACAAAAGCTTCAATGGCCTCAGAAGACCACTGAACCGCATCAGCACCTTTCCTGGTGAGATCGGTCAGAGGTTTGACAATACTAGAAAAAATTTTTATGAATTTTCTGTAATAATTGGCGAAACCTAAAAACCTCTGTATCGATTTCAAACCAATAGGCCTAGGCCATTCCTGTACAGCTTGAACTTTAACCGGGTCCATCTCAAAACCTTCGCTGGAGATAATGTAACCCAAAAAACTAATTCTCTGTACAGCGAACTCACATTTCTCCAGCTTAGCAAAAAGCGAATTGTCCATTAACAATTGTAATACCTCACGTACGCTCCGCCAATGAGACTCCAGATCCGGCGAATAAATCAAAATGTCATCCAAATACACAACCACATTTTTGCCGATCAAAGGTCTAAGGATGTCATTAATAAGATTCTGAAAAAATGCAGGAGCATTAGTAAGACCAAAAGGCATAACCAGATTCTCAAAATGACCCACAGGAGTGTTAAAAGCAGTCTTCCATTCGTCACCCTCCTTCATGCGCAACAGATTGTATGCCCCCTTAAGGTCAATTTTAGAGAACCACTTGGCCCCCATTAACTGGTTAAACAGATCAGGAATCAATGGCAGTGGGTAAGGATTGCGTACAGTAATTTTGTTAATCTCACGAAAATCCAGACAAGGACGTAAACCGCCGTCCTTTTTTTTTACAAAAAAAAATCCAACCGCCACAGGAGACTTAGAGGGCCTAATGTGACCGGCGGCCAAACTTGTCTGTATGTATTCATCCAAAGCCTTCCTCTCAGGAATAGTAAGGTTAAATAAACGACTTTTAGGAAGAGTCGCTCCAGGGACAAATTCAATAGAACAATCATAGTCTCTATGGGGAGGCAAAACCTGCGATTCCTTCTCAGAAAAAACTCTCCAAAAATCCTGAATAGGAACAGGCAATTCTCCCCTATCCAAAGCTGCAATACGCCCGTTACAACACTTGTCATAACATTTATGGCTCCAGGATTTAATTTCATTGGTAGACCAATCCAGTACAGGATTGTGAAATTTTAACCAGGGCAATCCCAATATTACTGGAGAAGGCAAGTTATTCAAAACTACCAAATCCAATTTCTCATGGTGAACACCATTAATAGTGAGAGGAAATTCACAGACCTTAAGAGTAATATTCTTCAAAGGGGAACCATCCACAGAAACCACAGCAATGGGAGATGATAAAGGTTGGGGTTTTAAATTGAGTCTTTCCAAGAATCCCCCATCAATTACATTCAGAGTAGACCCACAATCAACAAACACCCGAAATTCCATTAATTTTTCCTGAGCAATCGTGGAAGCAGCTAAAAATACACCCTTGGAATTTAAACAGGCAATACGGGCATGACTGACCATTTTTTTTTCTTTCTTCATACGAAGCTCACAGCCTTTAATCAAATGACCAGATTTTCCGCAATAGAAACACAAGCCTTCAGAAAATCGACGGTCTTTTTCTTGAGAGCGAGGTGCCACCGATCCAATCTCCATCGATTCACCACTGTTAGTACACACATTCTCATAACCAGAAACTGACATAGCAGAGGATTTGCTCTCATTAACCCTTGCACGCAGTCTCCTATCCACCCGTATAGCTAATTGCATAGCCTGTTGCAAATCTTCAGGTGTAGGATAAGCAATTAGCAGGTCTTTAACCCTTTCATTGAGCCCAGCAAGAAATAGACTTTTCAGAGCAGAATCGTTCCACCCTGTTTGAGTAGACCAACGACGGAAATGAGTACAATATTTTTCCACATTACCTGATCCCTGTCTCAAACGTCTTAACTCAGTCTCAGCTGATGCGACACGGTCAGGATCATCATATAATAGTCCCAAAGCAGAAAAAAAACTATCCACTGATCTGAAGCATGTATCACTAGGTTGCAAAGAAAAGGTCCACTCCTGAGGCTCTTTGCGCAAAAGTGACATTATGAACCCTATGCGCTGGGATTCATCCCCAGAGGACTTGGGTCTCAAACGAAAATACAATAAGCAAGCATTTTTAAATGAAAAAAATTCTCGGTGTTCACCAAAAAATAAATCCGGCAAACATACCTTAGGCTCCAAGAAATGTGCTCCAGGACAGCTACTCACGTGCTGACGGAGCTCGGCCACCTCCAGAGAGAGTCCCTGCAGGCGATGAGCCAAATCTTGAACCGACACCATGATGGAACAAAAAAATCTTTCCTTAGAGAATTTGCAGGCTGGACTTACTGTTATGTTCTGCTACCAGAGCTAAGGAAAGAGAGGAAATCTGTCCCTACGATAGAACTCAGCTGAATCCCTACGATGTAACAGGGAACCTGATCCTGCGATCAGACCTGCTAAAGTCCTAAGCTAGTCTGTACGGAGACCTATAGATGTGGGGAAGGAATCCCTACAAGTACTAAATGGGACACCTCCTAACAGAAATAGTAGCAGACAGACAAACAAACAAAATATATAGAACACTGAGGTCCGTAGACCAAGCAAACTAACAGAGTTAGATACAGAGCACAGGCTAGCTAGAAAGTAGTTATACAATGAAGTCCAGCAAAGCCAGAAGGGCGGAGCAGGATTAAATAGGCCAACGAGGTCATGTGACCAGCAAAGGAAAAAACCTAAGAGCAAGGTTCTAACAGTACCCCCCCTTCTAAGAGGATCCTCCGGATCCCCTAGGACCAGGCTTATCAGGAAATCTGTACCATGAACAGGGGTTTGGCATGCACACACTACAGCGGAATAGGCTCTCCTTCCCACTAAATGCACTGGGGAGGGCACAGGTAATGTTTTGGTATGCGCGCTTAATCTTATGTATAAGGCACACCAGGACAAATAGGGGCGGCTGGGGACTGAGTATGGATACCTTGCTGCCAAAGCAGCCATGAGGTAGTGGCCAGCTTCGGCCTCCTCCAAACTAAAAGGCCCCATTTCAAGTGCAAGCTAGCAGTATGGAATTGCAGTCTGGGGGTGGGTGCGTGGCAGGCTGCACACTTACACTTGCATTAAAAGAAAACATAGCAGATGCTAACTTCTGTCATCATCATCATGCTCCTCACCTTGGCACTCTCAACTCCACCGATGGAGAAGTCAGGGCCCACCGGAGGAGTCTGGTTCTCTGGTGGGCTCGTCCAATGCTGCCTAAAGCAGGCCGGGCTAAGAAAAGTGTGTGGGGGAATGTTCCAAGGAGAAATAGGGGCGGCTGGGGACCGTTTATGGACACCCGGCTGCCCCCAGGCGGCTGTGGACCGAGTATGGACACCCGGCCACCGGGCAGCTGGGGACTGAGTATGGATTCCATGCCGCCAACACAGCCATGACGTGGTGGCCAGATTCCGCCTCCACATGCCTAAAAGTCCCAATTTCAAGTTCAAGCAAGCAAGCAGTATGGTATTGCAGCCTGGGGGTGGGTGGGTGGCAGGCTGCATACTTGCGCTTGCATTGCAAGGAATGGGGGAGGTACAATTGAACACTGCCCTGGGACTAGAACTTGCATGGGGATAGTTGCAAGTCTGCATCTTCTGATGCGGCAAGGATCACTTATGATGGGCACACTTTTAGACAGTGACCTGGGAGTCAGAGATGCTTCCAGGGGTCTTTCCCATGCTGTTCCCATGTCTTTTCAGCACTTTATGCATGTGTCACACAGCACATGGCCAGATAAGGTTGTAAAATGTTAAAATGACATTTCCCAGTGAATGCATTTGTCATAGTTGAAAGCAATACAAAAGTGCAAAAACGCATAAAAAATGCTACTTGTGAACATAGCCGAAGGTGTGGAGGAGTATTTTTGTTTTTGGTCATTTATTTTAACTTATACACAAGTCTTTTCCCTGGAAAGGATGTTCCTTAACATATTTCACAGGAAAAAAGTTTCACTTTCGTTTTTGAACGTTTTATTGTGAGCCCGTAAAAGTGGCTTAATACCTCTGACCACGTTGTTGACAGCAGTGACCTGGGGGTCAGAAATGCTTCCTGGGGCGATCCCCATGCTGTCCCCATGTCATTTGAGCACTGTCACTATCGTTTTGGGCACTTGTTAGGCTTTTAAAAGACTGCCGGGGGTGCCACCGCAAAAATGCTCGAGTCTCCCATAGACTAACATTGGGCTCGTTGCTCGGGTCGAGCACCCGAGTATCACGGCGAGCTCGGCCCGAGCTTCGAGCACCCGAGCATTTTAGTGCTCGCTCAACACTAGTGAAGTTACATTCCAGGGAATCTTAGCTGGGAAGGGAATCCCTGTCCTAAGAAGTTGTATCATTTGACTGACAGTAAATTACATTTTGAAGTTTAACCCCTCTTTTCCCAAGGCTGATTTTTGTTTTCGTGCTTCCCTTTCTTCCTCTCCTTCTTCCAGGAGCCATAACTTTTATATGTTTCCGTATGAAAGCTTGTTGATGTTACCATAGAATATTGTGGAAAACAGGAAAAAAATTGCAAATGCAGCAAAATGGTGAAATTTTTTTTTAATTCTGATTATGGTTTTGTTTTTTTAATTGTGGTTTACTTTGTGCAGTAAAATGACCTACAGTTGTAACATGATTCTAGAGGTAAGTACCATATTGGCGATACCAAACTTGTACAGGTTTCTCCTTTTTTAAAGGGGTTTTCCCACAAACAAAAGTTGATTTTAATCAATAGATCTTGGAATAATAATAAGTTTCACAATTGAATGAATTTAAATAAAATGTTCCTGTGCTGAGATAATCTTATAAATGTTCTCCTGTGTAATGGCTGTGTCTGACCGTGTATGGAACATGGTCTGATCATACCACATCTCCTGCGCAGGGGAGGAAGCAAAAGAGTATACAGCCATTTCAGCACAAGATCGCAGATGATTCTTTCTTTGAAATAAAACGTTGTTTAAAAATAGGCAGTGAAATGTTTTACCTCACAGAAAGAATCAGCTGTGATCCCATGCAGCAATATCTGTATAATCTCTTTTTCTTCCTCCCATGCCGGGAGATGTGGTCCGATCAGACCATGTTCCGTACACGGTCAGACACAGCCATTACACAGGGGAACATTTATAAGATTATCTCAGCACAGGAATATTTTATTTCAACACAACCAATTGTGGAAGTTATTATTATTCCAAGATCTATTGATTAAAATAAACTTTCGTTCGTGGGAAAACCCCTTTAACCCCTTTACCCCCGAGGGTGGTTTGCACGTTAATGACCAGGCCAATTTTTACAATTCTGACCACTGTCACTTTATGAGGTGATTACTCTGAAACGCTTCAACGGATCCTGCTGATTCTGAGAATGTTTTTTCGTGACATATTGTACTTCATGACAGTTGTAAAATTTCTTTGATATCACATGTGTTCATTTGTGAAAAAATTGGAAATTTGGCAAAAATTTTGAAAATTTCACAATTTTCAAAATTTGAATTTTTATTCCGTTAAATCAGAGAGATATGTTGCACAAAATAGTTAATAAATAACATTTCCCACATGTCTACTTTACATCAGCACAATTTTGGAACCAAAATTTTTTTTCATTAGTGCGCTATAAGGGTTAAAAGTTGATCAGCGATTTCTCATTTTTCCAACAAAATTTACAAAACCATTTTTTTAGGGACCACATCACATTTGAAGTGACTTTGAGGGGCCTTTATGACAGAAAATACCCAAAAGTGACACCATTCTAAAAACTGCACCCCTCAAGGTGTTCAAAACCACATTCAAGAAGTTTATTAACCCTTCACGTGCTTCACAGGAATTTTTGGAATGGGGAAGAAAAAAATTAACATTTAACTTTTTTCACAAAAATGTTATTTTAGACCCCAATTTTTTTATTTTTGCAGGGGTAACAGGAAAAAATTGACCCCAAAATTTGTTGTGAAATTTCCCCTGAGTACGCAGATACCCCATATGTGGGGAAAAAACACTGTTTGGGCGCACAGCAGGGCTCAGAAGGGAAGGAGCGCCATTTGACTTTATGAATGTAAAATTTGCTTGAATAATTAGCGGACGCCATGTTGCGTTTGGAGAGCCCCTGATGTGCCCAAACAGTGGAAACCCCCAAAAGTGACATTATTTTGGAAACTAGACCCCTCAGGAAACTTATCTAGATGTGTGGTGAGCATCTTGAACCCCCAGGTGCTTCACAGAAGTTTATAACATGGAGCCGTGAAAATAAAATTTTCACATTTTTCCCACAAAAATGTTTTTCAGCCCCCAGTTTTGCATTTTCATAAAGGTAACAGGAGAAATTGCACCATACAACTTGTTGTGCAATCTCTCCTGAGTAAGCCTATACCCCATATGTGGGGGAAAACCACTGTTTGGGCGCACGGCAGGGTTCGGAAGGGAAGGAGCGCCATTTGACTTTTTGAATGTAAAATTTGCTTGAATAATTAACGGATGTGCCCATGATGTGCCTAAACAGTGGAAAACCCCCACAAGTGACACCATTTTGGAAACTAGACCCCTGAGGGAACTTATCTAGATGTGTGGTGAGCACCCTTAACCCCCAGGTGCTTCACAGAAGTTTAGAACATGAAGCCGTGAAAATAAAAAAATCTAACTTTTTCCACAAAAATGATATTTTTGTCCCAATTTTTTTCGTTTCACAAGGGTAAGAGGAGAAAATGAAACCTAAAAACTGTTGTGCAATTTCTCCTCCCATATGTGGGGAAAATACACTGTTTGGGCGCACGTCAGGGTTCAAAAATTTCCTGGAATCGAGAGGGGACGCCATCAGGGCCGGCGTCAGCACCCGGCGCACCCGGGCAAATGCCGGGGCCCTGAGCAGGCAGAGGGGCCCACTGGCGGTCGCGCACCCCGCTGGGCTATGGGTGGAGGAGAGCGGTGTCAGCACCCGCCTTTCTCCGCCGCTTGCTCAGGGCCCCGGCAGCAGGATACTTACCTCTCCCCGTGCTTCCGCAGATCCGCTGTCTTCCTGCTCTGCGCTCCCTGTGACGTCTTTACACCGCGCCCTCCCCTGAGCCGTCACAGGGAGCGCTGAGCGGGAAGACGCCGACAGCGCTGGAGTTCGGACCCGAGCAGCGGGTAGCGGGCAGCGGGCAGCAGGTAGCAGGTGAGGAGAAGGGAGGTGAGTATTTGATTTTTTTTTTTTTATGTATGGAGGCATGAGGCAGTATAAAGAGAAGGGGGGACATCCTGCATGGGACATTATAAAGAGAGGGGGGGACATCCTGCATGGGGCATTATAAAGAGAGGGGGGGACATCCTGCATGGGGCATTATAAAGGGGGGGGCAGCCTGCATGGAGCATTATAAGGAGGGGGGGCAGCCTGTATGGGGCATTATGTGGGGGGTAACAGCCTGCATGGAGCATTATAAGGGGGGGACAGCCTGCATGGAGCATTAAAAGGGGGGGGGCCTGTATGGGGCATTATGTGGGGGGTAACAGCCTGCATGGAGCATTATAAGGGGGGGACAGCCTGTATGGGGCATTATGTGGGGGGTAACAGCCTGCATGCAGCGTTATAAGGGGACCGGTATCCTGTATGGAGCGTTATAAGGGGACCAGTATCCTGTATGGAGTTTTATAAGGGGACCAGTATCCTGTATGGAGCGTTATATGGGGGCCAGTATCCTGTATGGAGCTTTATAAGGGGAGCAGTATTCTGTATGGAGCGTTATATGGGGGCCAGTATTCTGTATGGAGCCTTATATGGGGAGCAGTATTCCGTATGGAGCCTTATATGGAGGCCAGTATTCCGTATGGAGCCTTATATGGGGGCCAGTATTCCGTATGGGGCCTTATATGGGGGCCAGTATTCCGCATGGAGCCTTATATGGGGGCCAGTATTCCGTATGGGGCCTTATATGGGGGCCAGTATTCCGTATGGGGCCTTATATGGGGGCCAGTATTCCGTATGGGGCCTTATATGGGGGCCAGTATTCCGTATGGCGCCTTATATGGGGGCCAGTATTCCGTATGGCGCCTTATATGGGGGCCAGTATTCCGTATGGAGCCTTATATGGGGGCCAGTATTCCACATGGAGCCTTATATGGGGGCCATTATACCGTATGGGGCCTTATATGGAGGCCAGTGTTATGCACACGCCCGGGCTGAGCGGCGTGTGCGTGTGATTGTAGTGATTCCACTGGACCGTGCCGGAGAGTGAATGCCTGGAGGGGCGTAACTAGGTATTCACCCGATCCGACCAGGGTCGCACGACGGCATACGACGCCAGTGCACCAAGGAGGAACCGAGCAGAGGGACCAGGTGCTACTCCAGGACAGACCCCGGACACGGCTGTTGACCCACACAGGCGAATACAGGAACAGACTGGTAGGCTGGCACACAGACTGGTGGGTATAGGCAGGCACGACTGGTATGCAGGCAGGCGGGTATGCAGGCAGGCGGGTATGCAGGCAGGGGGGTATGCAGGCAAGCACAGCTAGAGTGCAGACAGGGAGGCACTAGCAGGTAGGAACACAGGCGGGATAGGACCCAGTACACACTGGGACTCAGGAACAATACAGGCAGAGGGGTACAGGCAAGCACAGCTAGAGTGCTGACAGGGAGGCACTAGCAGGTAGGGACACTGGCGGGATAGGACCCAGTACACACTGGGACTCAGGAACAGAACCACAGATGTGGCGGACAAACACAGCAGAGTGAGGCCGCCCAGAGAGGTGAGCGAGAACAGGGCAGGACAAGGCCGCCTGGAGCGGTGAGCAAGAGTAGAGCAGGACAAGGCCGCCAGGAGCGGTGAACAAAGGATCAGAGCTGAGCGAGACTGCTGGAGCAGTGAGCAAGAGTAAAGCAGGACGAGGCCGCCTGGAGCGGTGAGCAAGAGTGGAGCGAGACTGCCGGAGCAGCGAGCAAAAGGGTCAGAGCGGAGCAAGGCTGCCGGAGCAGCGAGCAAAGGAGTCAGAGCAGGCTAGAACCGCCGGAGCGGTAAGCAAAGGAGTCAGAGCAGACTAGAACCGCCGGAGCGGTGAGCAAAGGAGTCAGAGCAGACTAGAACCGCCGGAGCGGTGAGCAAAGGAGTCAGAGCAGGCTAGAACCGCCGGAGCAGTGAGCAAAGGAGTCAGAGCAGGCAAGGCTGAGTAGGGGGGACAGGGCTCTGTTCACACGGAACAGACAGGAAGAGAAAGGCAGAGCCAGATACCCACAGGGTACTTGCAGTGAAGTAACGAGTGGACCACAAACTCACAAACGGGAGTACAGAGACAACAAACAGGAGTTAGGTACAAGTTCAGACTCTGCAGAAAAAGGAAAGGAACGGACATAGAGGCAAAACAGGTAAAGGATAGGAGAGAGTTCAGACTGGAACTGAGCGTACGGAGGAGACCGACACTGCAGCGGGATACAGGAGCGGGTCTGGGAATACGGCCCCCAGAGAGGCGGGACGAACAGGCAAGGAGCGTGTTCAGACAGGACAGACAAGATACAGGAGCGGGTCTAGGTAATCGGCCCCTAGAAGGCGGGAGGAACAGGCTAGGAGCGTGTTCAGACAGGACAGACAAGATACAGGAGCGGGTCTAGGTAATCGGCCCCTAGAAGGCGGGAGGAACAGGCTAGGAGCGTGTTCAGACAGGACAGACAAGATACAGGAGCGGGTCTAGGTAATCAGCCCCTAGAAGGCAGGAGGAACAGGCTAGGAGCGTGTTCAGACAGGCCTGGAAATACAGCCTCCAGGATAGGCAGACAAGAGAACACAGAACGGGACCTGGCACCTTCAGAGTGCAAGCACACACTGAATGAAACACTATGCTCAGGCAGGAATAGATGGGAGCAGCTGAGCTATATACCAGGTGACAGACAGCAATAGGCTGAGGACGCACAAGGGGTGTGACCCACAGCAGGTACAAAAAGCAGGAAGTGATCGGGCGCCGCCCTTAAGCAGCAGAAACAGACACAAACAGACAGCATGGAGGGAAGCCAGAGAGACATTCTGGACTGGAGATCAAGTTCGCGCTCTTGCACAGTGGGAGATGGACCACCATGCAAGGACGCCGCCAGGTATGTTACAGTACCCCCCCCCTTACGCCCCCTCTTCTTCAGGCCTGCCAGAATCTTCCGCAGGGAATTCGAGGACCAGTCGTTCACTTCAAGGAGATCACTTCCACTGTCCACAGGAAAAACTGATCTCATCTGGTTAGCTAGGATGCTACCTCCTATCCAGCCATCCTCAGTAACAGACGAAATGGGTGGAGTACCAGGAACAGCACACAAGGAAGTCTCTCTCCACATATTTTCAGGTGGCACCCCAGAGGGTACAGGAGACAACTGGAAGTCCTTCACCGGGTTGGAGGGGGACAGAGACTTGGGGGTAATCTCTGCTTCGAGGTACATCTTGTTAAGCTCACACGAAGAAATAGACGGGTTATCAGGTACATAATGAGGAAAAGTCACTGTCTCTTTGTTATCTGGTGGTACCCCGGAGGATTCAGGAAACAACTGGAGGTCCTCCGCCGGGTCAGAAGAGTGCAGAGGCTCAGAGAAAACATCTGCTTCAGAGTACACTAGGTCGGACTCACTGGACGAAGCAGGCGAGGTATCGGGTACCGAGTATAGGAAAGTCTCTGTCCATTCACCACCAGGTGGCAACCCGAAGGGTTCTGGAGACAACTGGCGGTCCTCCGCCTGGTCAGAGGGGTGTAGAGACTCACGGGTAACCTCTGCTTCAGAGTACACTAGGTCGGACTCACTGGACGAAGCAAGTGAGGTATCAGATCTAGGATATAGGAAAGTCTCTGTCCATTCACCACCAGGTGGCACCCAGAAGGGTTCTGGAGACAACTGGAGGTCCTCCGCCTGGTCGGAGGGGTGTAGAGACTCGGGAGTAACCACTGCTTCGGAGTACACTAGGTTGGACTCAGTGGACGAAGCGAGCGAGGTATCAGGTACAGAGTATAGGAGAGTCTCTGTCCTTTCGCTACCAGGTAGCACCCCGAAGGGTTCTGGAGACAACTGGAGGTCCTCCGCCTGGTCGGAGGGGTGTAGAGACTCGGGAGTAACCTCTGCTTCGGAGTACACTAGGTTGGACTCACTGGACGAAGCGAGCGAGGTATCAGGTACAGAGTATAGGAGAGTCTCTGTCCTTTCGCTACCAGGTAGCACCCCGAAGGGTTCAGGTGACAACTGGAGGTCCTCCGCCTGGTCGGAGGGGTGTAGAGACTCGGGGGTAACTACCACTTTGGGGTACCCATTGTCAGGCTCACAGGACGAAGCGGACAAAGTATCGAGTACCGGGTGTAGAGAAGTCTCTCTCCATTTGTCATCGAGCGGTATCCCGGAGGATTCAGGAGGCAACAGGGGGTCCTCCACCAGGTAGTAGAGGTGCACAGACTCTGAGGTAACCACAGCTTTGGAGCATCCTTGGACATGCACACCGGTTAAAGTGGGTGAAGCATCTGATGCCGGGTGCAGGAAGTTCTCCTGTGTGGAGTCTGGATGGGCAGAAGTCTCTTCGGGCAGGAGAACTGGTGCACTACCCATGCACATTACCCGTTGGGGCTTCTCCGGGATACAGGGAGATGAAGCTTCAGTAGGGACTTCAAGGTTGGGGTCAGGAGGTCTCAGGGAGGACAGACCCTGGCGTGACGGCTTGCCTCTACGTCTAGCACGTCTGGACTGCCTCTTGAGGTTGGGAGAAGTATTCCGGAAAGCGTAGTCACCCTGTGAGGATTCTGGGTGGGCAGTAGTCTCATTGGGCTGGAGGACTATTGCGCTACCCACACACATTACCCGTCGGGGCTGCTCCAGGATATTGGGAAGTGAAGCTTCAGCAGGGGCTTCAGGGTTAGGGTCCTCGAAGACCATACGAAAGGCCACCAGGAAGGCCTGCAGGTCAAGGACGACAGGATCCCATGCTTCCCATAGGGGGGTGACCCATTTCAAGGCATCACCCGCTAGGTAGTCAATCATAAAGGCCACTTTAGCCCAATCGGAAGGAAAATAGAGAGGGTAGGCCTTAAAGTGTAGCATGCATTGCTCCACAAATGCACGACACTGTCTTGGATCCCCATAGTAACGTGGCGGATCCGCAGGAACGAGAGCTGATAGATCCATCTGGACGGTTCGTAATTCGCCTGGAACTCAGCTAAGGGAAAAAAAAAATGTATTTATTTATTTTAATGCATGTATTCGCTGGAAAACTTCTCAGAGAGCGAAGGCCGTGGGGCTCAACGGGAACCATGGCCTGAGCATGCTGTTATGCACACGCCCGGGCTGAGCGGCGTGTGCGTGTGATTGTAGTGATTCCACTGGACCGTGCCGGAGAGTGAATGCCTGGAGGGGCGTAACTAGGTATTCACCCGATCCGACCAGGGTCGCACGACGGCATACGACGCCAGTGCACCAAGGAGGAACCGAGCAGAGGGACCAGGTGCTACTCCAGGACAGACCCCGGACACGGCTGTTGACCCACACAGGCGAATACAGGAACAGACTGGTAGGCTGGCACACAGACTGGTGGGTATAGGCAGGCACGACTGGTATGCAGGCAGGCGGGTATGCAGGCAGGCGGGTATGCAGGCAGGGGGGTACAGGCAAGCACAGCTAGAGTGCAGACAGGGAGGCACTAGCAGGTAGGAACACAGGCGGGATAGGACCCAGTACACACTGGGACTCAGGAACAATACAGGCAGAGGGGTACAGGCAAGCACAGCTAGAGTGCAGACAGGGAGGCACTAGCAGGTAGGGACACTGGCGGGATAGGACCCAGTACACACTGGGACTCAGGAACAGAACCACAGATGTGGCGGACAAACACAGCAGAGTGAGGCCGCCCAGAGAGGTGAGCGAGAACAGGGCAGGACAAGGCCGCCTGGAGCGGTGAGCAAGAGTAGAGCAGGACAAGGCCGCCAGGAGCGGTGAACAAAGGATCAGAGCTGAGCGAGACTGCTGGAGCAGTGAGCAAGAGTAAAGCAGGACGAGGCCGCCT
This sequence comes from Phyllobates terribilis, assembly GCF_046119375.1. Taxonomy (NCBI): domain Eukaryota; kingdom Metazoa; phylum Chordata; class Amphibia; order Anura; family Dendrobatidae; genus Phyllobates; species Phyllobates terribilis. The sequence continues at coordinate 755,826,353 of NW_027362761.1, read as the reverse complement.
GGAGCGGTGAGCAAGAGTGGAGCGAGACTGCCGGAGCAGCGAGCAAAAGGGTCAGAGCGGAGCAAGGCTGCCGGAGCAGCGAGCAAAGGAGTCAGAGCAGGCTAGAACCGCCGGAGCGGTAAGCAAAGGAGTCAGAGCAGACTAGAACCGCCGGAGCGGTGAGCAAAGGAGTCAGAGCAGACTAGAACCGCCGGAGCGGTGAGCAAAGGAGTCAGAGCAGGCTAGAACCGCCGGAGCAGTGAGCAAAGGAGTCAGAGCAGGCAAGGCTGAGTAGGGGGGACAGGGCTCTGTTCACACGGAACAGACAGGAAGAGAAAGGCAGAGCCAGATACCCACAGGGTACTTGCAGTGAAGTAACGAGTGGACCACAAACTCACAAACGGGAGTACAGAGACAACAAACAGGAGTTAGGTACAAGTTCAGACTCTGCAGAAAAAGGAAAGGAACGGACATAGAGGCAAAACAGGTAAAGGATAGGAGAGAGTTCAGACTGGAACTGAGCGTACGGAGGAGACCGACACTGCAGCGGGATACAGGAGCGGGTCTGGGAATACAGCCCCCAGAGAGGCGGGACGAACAGGCAAGGAGCGTGTTCAGACAGGACAGACAAGATACAGGAGCGGGTCTAGGTAATCGGCCCCTAGAAGGCGGGAGGAACAGGCTAGGAGCGTGTTCAGACAGGACAGACAAGATACAGGAGCGGGTCTAGGTAATCGGCCCCTAGAAGGCGGGAGGAACAGGCTAGGAGCGTGTTCAGACAGGACAGACAAGATACAGGAGCGGGTCTAGGTAATCAGCCCCTAGAAGGCAGGAGGAACAGGCTAGGAGCGTGTTCAGACAGGCCTGGAAATACAGCCTCCAGGATAGGCAGACAAGAGAACACAGAACGGGACCTGGCACCTTCAGAGTGCAAGCACACACTGAATGAAACACTATGCTCAGGCAGGAATAGATGGGAGCAGCTGAGCTATATACCAGGTGACAGACAGCAATAGGCTGAGGACGCACAAGGGGTGTGACCCACAGCAGGTACAAAAAGCAGGAAGTGATCGGGCGCCGCCCTTAAGCAGCAGAAACAGACACAAACAGACAGCATGGAGGGAAGCCAGAGAGACATTCTGGACTGGAGATCAAGTTCGCGCTCTTGCACAGTGGGAGATGGACCACCATGCAAGGACGCCGCCAGGTATGTTACAGCCAGTATTCCATATGGGGCCTTATATGGGGGCCAGTATTCCTTATGAGGCCTTATATGGGGGCCAGTATTCCGTATGGGGCCTTATATGGGGGCCAGTATTCCGTATGAAGCGTTATATGGGGGCCAGTATTCCGTATGGAGCCTTATATGGGGGCCAGTATTCCGTATGGAGCCTTATATGGGGGCCAGTATTCCGTATGAAGCGTTATATGGGGGCCAGTATTCTGTATGGAGCCTTATATGGGGGCCAGTATTCCGTATGAAGCGTTATATGGGGGCCAGTATTCCGTATGGAGCCTTATATGGGGGCCAGTATTCTGTGTGGAGCGATTCACCGGTTTCTGAGCTATTGTGGAATTTACAATAGATATCACTCATGTAATGTAAGAAGTGAAATCTTTGCATTGTACTATATATATATATTTCTCTGCGGTATCTGTGCATCATGAATCGTGGTATGTGTTAAAGGGGCCACTGAGAATCTTTCGCCCGGGGCCCAGAAAAACCTGGAGCCGGCCCTGGACGCCATGTCACATTTCGGGAGCCTCTGATGTGCCGAAATAGTGGAAACCCCCCCACAAGTGACCCTATTTTGGACTAGTGTTTGCATCACCATATTTTGAGAGCTATAATTTTTCCATATTTTGGCCAACAGAGTCATGTGATGGCTTGTTTTTTGCGGGACAAGTTTACGTTTTTATTGGTACCATTTTCGGGCACGTGACATTTTTTGATCGCTTTCTATTCTTATTTTTGGGAGGCAGAATAAACAAAAACCAACAATTCAGGAATTGTTTTTTTGCGGGGATTTTTATGCCGTTCCGCGTGTGGTAAAATTAATAATGCAGCGTTATTCTTCGGGTCAGTACATTTACAGCGGTACCGCATTTATATAGTTTTTTTTATCTTTTACACAATAAAAACGATTTTCTAGAAAAAATATTTTTTTTGTATCGCTTTATACTGAGAGCTATAACTTTTTTTTTCGGACAATGGAGCTGTGTGGTGGCTTGTTTTTTGCGGGACAAGATGACGTTTTTAGCAGTACCATTTTTATTTGCATTCGTCTTTTCGATCACGTGTTATTCCATTTTTTGTTTGGCGGTATGATGATAAAGCATTGTTTTTTGCTTCGCTTTTTTTTTTTTTTTTTACCGTGTTCACTAAAGGGGTTAACTAGTGGGACAGTTTTATAGGTCAGGTCGTTCCGGACGCGGCGATACCAAATATGTGTACTTTTATTGGTTTATTTATTTTTTTCATAATAAATAAATATTATGGATTCAATATATTTTTAATGTTTGGGGATTATTTTTTTCTTTTTTTATATATATTTTTACAATTTTTTTATTTTTTTTATTTTTCACTTTTTTACTTTTTTTTTTACTTTTACACATTGTCCCACTATGGGACTTTCACTTTTTGCAGCCTGATCGGCTGCATGGCATAGAGAGCAGCAGCTCTCTTTGTCGTGCAGCCTGTCAGCGCTGCACACAGGGGAGACATTACTTTGGTCGCGCACTGCGCATGACCAAACTAACGTCCTGCCTCCTGGTGACCCCGGTCATCATGGCAACATCCGGAAGCCGCCGCAGACATCACTGGATGCCGGCAGAAGAGGTGAGTATACCGATCACCTCCCCCCTTGCCACCGCAATGCTGCGATCAACTTCGATCGCAGCATTGCGGGGCTTAATGTGACGATCCCAGCACATAGCACCGGGAGTCAGCTGACACCCGGCGGCGATCGCCCCGCACCACTTGTGTGCGGGCGCGATCGCAGCGCGCGTAATAATACGTAGCTGGTCCATAAGTCCCAGGGCACAGCTACGTACTATTACTGACATGGTCGGAAAGGGGTTAAGTAATGAAAAAAAAAGTGATTTGTTGCCGTTTTCTGTGAACAATAATGTTTATATTTTTTCACTGATGAAGCTACTCGAGTCCTTATTTTTTGGTGAGCTGAAGTTTTTACTGATATGATATTATTCTGGGTTACATGCAACATTTTGACAATTTTTTATTGCGCTTTTTTAGAGAAGTGTGATTGGAAAAACTGCAAGTTTTGGGTCTCGATTTTTTTCCCTTTTACAACATTTACTGTTTGGGTTAATTAATTTTATATTTTGATATATCAGACTTGTGCAGACTAAGTGATACTAAATCTTTTATATTTTTTGGGTGAAATGGGTGAATCATTATATATATATTTTTTTTAAAAATGTAAGATTATCATAAGTTTGTACTCCCGGACTCTTCTTTCTCACTGGGATTTGAAGTTACCTTTCAATATCAATATTTTCATGTCCATAATGCTGTGATCTGTAATGCTTTAATACAAATCTGAAGGGTGGAGCCCAGCCCCTGTGATGTCATGAAAAGCTTCCGCCTCCACGAGCCTAAAAGGCCACATTTCAAGTGAAAGCAGCTTTAGAGGACTTCCTGGGAGAAATGACAGCTGGAGTACATATGGTTTCCCAAGTCCTTTCACCAAGCTAAAGAATATGGTTGTGGTGAAATATTACTTTCAGCAAAAAAAGCTGTGGACTGGCTCCGTACCATCCCTGGCCACATTCACCTGTCTACGTGTTTGTGGTTAGGCGGTCCTTCCCAGTAAGTGCACTGGGGAGGGCACAGGTAATGTTGTGGGACCCGCGCTTGTGGAAGACGGAGACAATACCGGGAGAAATAGTGGCGGCTGGGGACCGAGTATGGACACCCAGTCACCGCTGGCATGAGGTTGCAAAAAGCTTCCGCAGGCTGAGATGCCTCCTTCCTGGCTGTCAGACGCTGATCTGATGCTCTGCAGTGCAGATGCATTACAGAGCATCAGATCAGCGATCTGAAAGTTTGATAATGATGTCCCAGGGTGAGAGACCTATAAAACTGTCCCACTAGTTAACCCCTTCAGTGAACACTGTAAAAAAAAAAGTAAAAAACAAGGCAAAAAACGTTGCTTTATCATCATACCGCCAAATAAAAAGTGGAATAAAACGCGATTAAAAAGACGCCTGTAAATAAATATGGTACCACTGAAAGCGTCATCTTGTCCTGCAAAAAACAAGCTGCCGTACAGCTCCATCAGCATAAAAATAAAAAAGTTACAGCTCTAAGAATAAAGCGATGCCAAAATAATTATTTTTTTCTATAAAATAGGTTTTATTGTGTAAAAGCGCCAAAACATAAAAAGACGATATAAATGGGGTACCGCTGTAATCGCACCGACCCAAAGAATAAATCTGCCTTACCATACGTGGAACAATATAAAAAAATCCCCAAAAAACAATTCCTGAATTGCTGGCTTTTATTCATTCTGCCTCTCAAAAAATGGAATAGAAAGCGATCAAAAAATGTCACATGCCCGAAAATGGTACCAATAAATACATCAACTTGTCCCGCAAAAAAACAAGCCCTTACATGACTCTGTCGGCCAAAATATAGAAAAATTATAGTTCTAAAAATATGGCGATGAAAAACTTGTTTTTACAATAAAAAGTGTCTTTTAGTGTGTGACAGCAACCAATCTGGTATCACTGTAATCACACCAACCAGAAGAATAAAGTTGTCTAATCACTTATACCGCATGAGGAAAGGAGTAAAAATATATCAAACCAATTCTTCACATGCTGTGGATTGGTTCTTTGTGCCTCCCAAAGATTGCAGTAAGGCTCGGCTCACATTTATCCGGCGCTCTGCGCTGAGCGCTTACACCAGGGTTTCCGTGTAAATCTCTGAAATATGTAATTCAGACGGGACCCCCGGTGGAAGATTCCCTGTAATGAGGCAGATGGAAGCTCTGTGGACGCAGTCTGGCCTATGAAACCACGGTGTCCGTCTTTCTATTAGGCATGCATAAAAGTGCCGTGGGCCACAGTTCTGTGCACTTTTGAAAAGAAGGACAACGCTGAACAGAGGCCACACGGAGTCCAGACTAACTCTGCTGCCTCATTATAGTGAATGGATCCCTTGGGGATTTCACATAACTCAGAGATTTAGATGGAAACACCAATATAAGTGCTCAGCATAGAGCGCAGGAAAAACGTGATCCAAAATGTTATGTAAAATGTTCCCAATAAAAGCTTCAACTCCATTAACAAAAAAAGCCCCCACTCAGGTCCGTCATCTGTTAACAACAATATAGGGGCTTCCACATTACTGGTAGTACAAAGGCTCTGAAAAAACGAAATGGCTCCTCATCCTCCAAAAGAAATCCAGCGAATTTTGCACTCCCAAATCCAAATGTCCCCCTCCATTCTGCGCTCCAGTGTGTGTCTAAACCGCAGTTAACATCCACATGTTTGGCATTCCTGTAGCAATGAGAGCCTGCCTAATTTATGGGTGCATGTCTCCAGAAGAACGAGCTGGGCATAATGTACTGGTCACTACAATGTACTGGTCACTACAGCGCACTGGTCACTACAACGGCAGTTTGCAATCTTCACTTAGCTACATCCACTGCTGCTTGTTTCTGGAAAACACCCATGGAGTCAAAATCGTCACTACACCTGTAGATAAATTCATAAAGGGGTATAAATGATCAAAATGGGGTCACTTGAGGGGGATTCTGCTCTTCTAGCACACAGGGTCTCTGTATATGGAGTCCGCAAACTATTCTATGAAAATCTGCACTCCAGGAGGCAAAAAGTGCTCCATCCCTCCTCCCGAGTCTCACCATGTGGCTAAGCAGTACTGTACAGCCACATATGGGGTATTTCTACATTCAGCAGAAATATTTTGTTGCCATTTTTACCCATTTCCCAGTGTGAAAATGTAAAATCTGGGGCTAAAATAAAATTTTCGTGGTAAAAATGTAATTATTTTTTCTTCACTGCCCAATGGTATCAAATTATGTGACACACCTGTGGTGTCAATATGATCACTGCACCCCTATATGAATTCATTGAGAGGTGTAGTTTGTAAAATGAGGTCACTTATGGGGGTGTCAGCTGATCTGGCACCTCAGGGGCCCTACTAATGTGACATGGCACTCTCAAACCAGTCCAACAAAATCTGAACTCCAATATGGTGCTTCTTCCCTTCTGAGCTTTGCACTATGCCTCAAAAGTAGTATTTGTCCTCATACAGGGTATCTGCATACTCAAGAGAAATTGCACAACAAATTTTGGGGTCCATTTTCTCCTTTAACTCTTGTGAAAATGCAAAATTTTGTGCTAAAAAACATTCTTGCGGGAAATTTTTTTTTTTATTTTCACGGCTCAATGTTGTAAACTTCTGTGAAGCACCTTGGGGTGCAAGGTGCTCACCACACATCTTGATAAGTTCCCTGAGGGGTCTAGTTTCCAAAATGGTGTCACTTGTGGGGGGTTTCCACTGTTTAGGCACATCAGCTGCCCTCCAAACACAACATCGCGTCCATTAATTATGCCAGCAAATTTTACATTCAAAAAGCCAAATGACGCTCATTCCCTTCCGAACCCTGCCGTATGCCCAAACAGTGTTTTTCCCCCACATATTGGATATTGGTGTGCTCAAGAGAAACTGCACAACAAATTTTTGGGTCCATTTTCTCCTGTTACTCTTGTGAAAAAAAAAAGGGTCTAAAGTAACATTTTTGTAAAAAAAAGTTAAATGTTTATTTTTTCCTTCCACGTTCCAAAAATTCCTGTGAAGCACCTGAAGGGTTAATAAAGTTCTTGAATGTGGTTTTGAGCACCTTGAGGGGTGCAGTTTTTGGAATGGTGTCACTTTTGGGTGTTTTCTGTCATATAGACCCCTCAAAGTCACTTAAAATGTGATGTGGTCCCTAAAAAAATGGTTTTGTAAATTTTGTTGCAAAATGAGAAATCGCTAGTCAAATTTTAACCCTTATAACTTCCTAACGAAAACAAATTTTGCTTCCAAAATTGTGCTGATGTAAAGTAGACATGTGGTAAATCGCATTTATTGACTATTTTGTGTGACATACAGTACAGACCAAAAGTTTGGACACATCTTCTCATTTAAAGATTTTTCTGTATTTTCTTGACTTTGAAAATTGTACATTCACACTGAAGGCATCAAAACTATGAATTAACACATGTGGAATTATATACTTAACAAAAAAGTGTGAAACAACTGAAAATATGTCTTATATTCTCCAGTCATGGCCAAAAGTTTTGAGAATGACACCAAAATTATATTTTCACATGATCTGCTGGCCTCTGGTTTTTATAAGTGTTTGTCTGATGTTTATATCACATACAGAAATATAATTGCAATCATATTATGAGTACCAATAGGTTATATTGACAGTTAGAATGAGTTAATGCAGCAAGTCAATATTTGCAGTGCTGCCCCTTCTTCTTCAAGACCTCTGTAATTCTCCCTGGCATGCTCTCAATCAACTTTTGGACCAAATCCTGACTGATAGCAGTCCATTCTTGCATAATCAATGCTTGCATTTTGCCAGAATTTGTTGGTTTTGTTTGTCCACCCGTCTCTTGATGATTGACCACAAGTTCTCAATGGGATTAAGATCTGGGGAGTTTCCAGGCCATGGACCCAAAATCTCTATGTTTTGTTCCATGAGCCATTTAGTTATCACTAGTGTTGAGCAAACATGCTCGACACTGCTCGGTACTCGCCCGAGCATCACGCTACTTGGGATGTTCGGCGAGCACCGAGCATTTCCGGGTTACTCGGGCGGGAGCTCGGGTCTCCGCCCTGCATGTTTGGCGCTCTTTACAGAGCCAATGAACATGCAGGGATTGCCAGCCAGTCACTGTAATGCTGCAGCCATGTTGGTTGTGGGCATTACAGTGATTGGCTGGCCGCACAGCATCACCTCGAGTATTTAAAACGGGGCGCCGCCATCTTGGACACAGTCGCTTTTTTTTTCCTCCTTCACACTGTACAAATACCCGTCTTATTAACCTTTTGGTGTGTCACCCTCCCCCCCCAAAAAAAAGCGTGTCTCTGATTTTTCAGACACAAATATAACTGTTGAAAATAGTCTGGTGTAGGCTAGAGAAACAGAAGTGTTGTTTTGCACTTCCACGGTTCAAACCTCTGTATTATCCATTTTGGGCCATTTGTATCTAAAAAAAAAAAGCAGTTTGAGTGTGTCGCTCACTGTTCAGCCGCAAATATCTCTATTTAAAAAAGTGTGGTATACCCCAGTAAACAATAACTGTGGTTTTGCCATCCCACGGTAAAAAATCTCTATTATTCAGCTTTTGGTAGTTTTTTCCGTAAAGAAAAACAGTAGTGTCTCCTGACTGTTGTGACACAAAAATATATCTGCTGAAAATAGTCTTGTGTAGGCCCGACATCCCAGTGTGGTTTCGCAGTTCCACGGGTCAAATCGCTGTACTATCCAGTTTTGGGCCTTTGGTATCTAAAAAAAAAAGCAGTTTGAGTGTGTCGCTCACTGTTCAGCCACAAATATCTCTATTTAAAAAAGTGTGGTATACCCCAGTAAACAATAACTGTGGTTTTGCCATCTCACGGTAAAAAATCTCTATTATTCAGCTTTTGGTAGTTTTTTCCGTAAAGAAAAACAGTAGTGTCTCCTGACTGTTGTGACACAAAAATATATCTGTTGAAAATAGTCTTGTGTAGGCCCGACATCCCAGTGTGGTTTCGCAGTTCCACGGGTCAAATCGCTGTATTATCCAGTTTTGGGCCTTTGGTATCTAAAAAAGAAGCAGTTTGAGTGTGTTGCTCACTGTTCAGCCGCAAATATCTCTATTTAAAAAAGTGTGGTATACCCCAGTAAACAATAACTGTGGTTTTCCTCTTCCACGGTTCTAATCTACTCTTTATTACCCTTTTTCCATTGATAGTGCAAGTGTAAGCTATTTTACTTCATTTACAATGGGCAAGGCGCGTGGCAAGGGACGTGGAAGTGGACGTTCTGGTGATGGTTCGTGCAGAGGACGGGGCCGTGGCCAAGGTGAAAATGTGCCACAACCAACAGCCACATCTTCTCGCTCCCACTTCTTGACCGAATTACTAGGGAAGCACAGAACAACACACTTGGACACTCTGAAGAGCTGTTCACTGGTCCATTTACATATTTCGGCCCCTCGCCTGATACGCTTGAAGTGGTGGAAGAGGAGATCCCATGTTGCAATGCCCAAATATTTGAACAGCCACGGCCACAGGAAGTCGACGTTGGCAATCTGTCACAAGAGGTGGACGATGACGAGACACAATTGCCAGGAAGTGAGGAGGAGGATCGTGGTGCGCAAGTGGAAGAGGAGGAGGTGGTGGATGATCTAGTAACTGACCCAACGTGGAAGGAGGACATGCAGAGTGAGGCCAGCAGCACACAGGGGGAGGGAGGCAGAGTACCCCAACAGGCAGGAAGAAGCAGTGTGGTGGCCGCAGACAGAAGGCAGGCAACCGTTCCCCGTAACACCAACAAGAGGGACGTTGCCAGTACAAGCGGTAGGTCTTCCAGAGTCTGGAATTTTTTAAAGACTCTGCTGATAACCCCAAAAAGGCCATATGTTCCACCTGCCATGCCAGCATCAGCAGGGGTGACAAAACTACCAGCCTGACCACCACCAGCATGATCAGGCACATGGCAGCAAAGCACCAGACTTTGTGGGGCGAAACCCAGGGTCCACGACCAGTGTCAGCGGGTGTCACCACTGCTTCTTCCACTGCTGTGCATGCAATAGAACCCCCTGTTGTGTGTGCAAGGCAATCCCCTGTCCATACTGCATGTAAAGATGCCCCCTCCTCTCAGTCTTCACTTGTTATGGCAGTTTCTCAAGAAACAGCATCAACGTCCACGTCCACGTCCCACCGCAGCGTTCAATTGTCCATATCCCAGACCTTTGAACGAAAGCGGAAATTCGCAGCCAACGCCCCACAGGCCACAGTCCTAAATTCGCACATTTCACGACTGCTTGCATTGGAAATGCTGCCTTTTAGGCTGGTGGAGACGGAATCCTTCCGCAATCTTATGGCGGTGGCCGTTCCTCGGTACTCGGTCCCCAGCCGAAACTATTTTGCCCGGTGTGCCATCCCCGCACTACACAAGCACGTGTCCCAAAGCATCTGCCGTGCCCTCAACAACGCAGTTACTGGGAGAGTCCACCTGACAATGGACACGTGGACAAGAGCTTGTGGCCAGGGACGGTACATCTCTCTGACGGCACACTGGGTAAACATAGTGGAAGCCGGGACCCAGTCGGACCTTGGGACGGAACACATCCTCCCCACACCGAGGATTGCGGGCCCTATGTCAGTCAGAGTTGCCCCCACAGTGTACAGCTCCTGCGCATCCTCCTCCTCCTCCTCATGTTCAGCCTCCATCTCAGATATCACCACATCAGTTCCAAGCTAGAAGCATTGCAGTACTGCCTCCGCCAAGCGGCAACAGGCTGTGCTGAAACACATAAGCTTAGGTGATAAACCTCACACTGCTTGTGAGTTGTGGACAGCTGTGAAAGAGCAGGCAGATCTGTGGCTGAGACCGCTGAACCTACATCCCGGCATGGTCGTGTGTGACAATGGCCGTAACCTGGTGGCGGCTCTGAGGCGAGGTGAGATCACACACGTACCATGCCTGGCTCATGTGCTTAACCTCGTGGTTCAGCGGTTTCTTAAATCGTACCCCGAGTTGCCAGATCTGCTCGTGAAAGTACGTCAGCTCATTTTCGCAAGTCGGCTACAGCTTCCGCCGCCCTTGCTGTGTTGCAGCAGCGTTTGCAGCTTCCGGCACACCGACTGGTGTGTGATGTCCCCACACATTGGAACTCTACCCTCCACATGTTGCAAAGGATTTGTGAGCAGAAGAGAGCAGATGTGGAGTACCAGCTGCAACAAGGCCGTCGATATTCAGATCAGACTCCACACATAAGACCTCAGGAGTGGACCTGGATGTCTGACATATGTACCATCCTGACAAACTTTGAGGAGGCCACCAAGATGGTGAGTGGCGATGACGCCATCATTAGTGTCAGCATCCCACTTGTCTGTCTTTTGCAACGCTCTCTGCAGAGAATTAAAGAGGAGGCATTGCAGCCAGAGTATGATGAGATGGATCAGGAAGCAGTAGCGGGCGATTACACACAGCCCAGCCTCATCTCATCCCAACGTGCATTGGGGGACAATGAGGGAGAGGAGGAGGAGGAAGAACAGGAGCTGATATCATGCGTTGCAGACGGTAGTACCTGTACAAGTGTCATACCGTCGGTTCAGCATGGGTGGCCTGAGAACAGGGGGGAGGAGGAAGAGGAGGAGGAGGAGGAGGAGAGCATGGTCAGTCGTCATCTTGGTGAGGACACGGAAATCTTGCCCGTTACCAGTCTGGCACGCATGGCTGACTTTATGTTACGCTGCCTTAACCGTGACCCTCGCGTTGTCAAAATGTTGGGTGACAGTCATTACTGGTTGGTGACACTTGTAGACCCCCGCTACAAGGAGAACTTTCACTCTCTTATTCCTGAGGTGGAGAGGTCTACAAAAATGGGGCAATACCAGAAGGCCCTTGCTGCAGAACTCTTAAAAAAATTCCCATCTGAACACGCTAGCGGCAAAGGTCACAGTTAGTTGCCCAACCAAGGCGTACAGGCGAGAGAGATGCAACTCCAATCCAGCAGAGGCAGGGGAACACTGTCAACGTTCTGGGACAGTTTTCTGACACCAGCCCAGCTTACAGGCCCTGAGGCGCGGGGTATTCTCACAAGGAGTGGAAAGTTTCAAAAGAAGGTGAGGGAGTACCTTGCCGATCGTACCAGCGTCCTCCGTGATTCCTCTGTGCCTTTTAATTATTGGGTATCCAAGCTGGACACTTGGAATGAACTCGCTCTGTACGCCTTGGAGGTCCTGGCCTGCCCTGCCGCTAGCGTGTTATCGGAGCGTGTTTTTAGTGCCGCTGGGGGAATTATAACTGATAAGCGCACTCGCCTGTCAACTGACAATGCTGACAAGCTGACCCTTATCAAAATGAACAAGGGCTGGATTGGGCCAGACTTCTCATCACCACCAAATGACAGCAGAGTAACATAAAGTCAAATCCACTGTGTTATTTCGGGAGGTGTATTCACATGCACCGCTTCACACCCACACATGGGTATACGCTTCCTCGTTTCGGATGTTTTATCTTCTTCTCCTTATCCTCAGCCTCCACCACCACTATACCACCAGGGTGCCAGCATTGCAAGTTCCTCCGTCCTTATTTTTGGCAGCTTTTGCTTGCAAGGCATAAGCAAATACTATGGGACACCCACTCCCCAATATTGGGACTTATGTTTGTAATATGCTGTACTGCATGGCTCTTGTAAGGGGCATTGCAAGTTGCTCCGTCCTAATTTTTGGCAGCTTTTGCTGGGAAAGCATAAGCAAATACTATGGGACACCCACTCCCCAATAATGGGACTTATGTTTGTAATATGCTGTACTGCATGGCTCTTGTAAGGGGCATTGCAAGTTGCTCCACCCTAATTTTTGGCAGCTTTTGCTTGGAAAGCATAAGCAAATACTATGGGACACCCACTCCCCAATAATGGGACTTATGTTTGTAATATGCTGTACTGCATGGCTCTTGTAAGGGCATTGCAAGTTGCTCCGTCCTAATTTTTGGCAGCTTTTGCTGGGAAAGCATAAGCAAATACTATGGGACACCCACTCCCCAATAATGGGACTTATGTTTGTAATATGCTGTACTGCATGGCTCTTGTAAGGGGCATTGCAAGTTGCTCCGTCCTAATTTTTGGCAGCTTTTGCTGGGAAAGCATAAGCAAATACTATGGCACACCCACTCCCCAATAATGGGACTTATGTTTGTAATATGCTGTACTGCATGGCTCTTGTAAGGGGCATTGCAAGTTGCTCCGTCCTAATTTTTGGCAGCTTTTGCTGGGAAAGCATAAGCAAATACTATGGGACACCCACTCCCCAATAATGGGACTTATGTTTGTAATATGCTGTACTGCATGGCTCTTGTAAGGGGCATTGCAAGTTGCTCCATCCTAATTTTTGGCAGCTTTTGCTTGGAAAGCATAAGCAAATACTATGGGACACCCACTCCCCAATAATGGGACTTATGTTTGTAATATGCTGTACTGCATGGCTCTTGTAAGGGGCATTGCAAGTTGCTCCGTCCTAATTTTTGGCAGCTTTTGCTGGGAAAGCATAAGCAAATACTATGGGACACCCACTCCCCAATAATGGGACTTATGTTTGTAATATGCTATACTGCACGTGACGAGCCTCCTGGGTCGTGTGTACACGTGTGTGGGATACCCGGTGACGGGTCTCTGGGGTCTGTAGTCTCCGTGGCGGTGACCCGGTCCCGTGGCTCAGGCTGGTCAAACCAGTGGCAGTCTTTCTTAGGTTTTGAGGTTAATTGTCCGACTGCGCCACCCGTGGATTGCGGTCAGGGAGTACCACCGCTGCGAGGCAGACCGCTGAGGCTGGTGTTGTGTGCGCAGCAGAGAATGGGATAACTCCCCACGGGAGGAGTATAGCCTCAGGGCAGTGAGTGTGGATGATGGGGGTGATGGTGCACGAGCGCAGCAGGAATGACTCAGAGTCTTTGCAGTGCAGTTCAGGGTCTTTACTGATCATTATAAGGTAGACCCTCCCGGGAGTACTGGGTAGCATAAGATGCCTGGTTAGTCTGTTAGCAAGCAGGAGTTCCCCTGGCCAGGTGGAGTTGTAGGCCTCCCCGTCTGTCTGCACTCTTTCTGGCTACCTTGCTGTAAGCGGGTAGAAGTAGCCCACGTCCCTGAGTGTACCGTGTAGTGCTCACCCGTATGGCTGGTGACTTGGGGCCTTCTGTTAGCCTCTGCTCCACGATGGCGGTGCTGGTCCCTTGCTTGTGACTGAGCCTCCGGGCTTCTATGGCCAGAGGACCTGAAATCCCCTGCCGGCTGGTTTCTGCTGCTGGATATATAAGTCCTCACAGCTTCGGACTCCTGTGTCCGGTTCCTATTGTCTTCTGCCAGGGCGAGCTCTGCTCTGCTTCCAGCCCCTGATCTTTAGCTCCTAGCTCCTACAGAGCTCCCTGCTGTTACTTTCCCTTGCTCTCACTCTGACTCTGACTGTTCTCTGACTCACTCAACCCCGCCCCAGATCCAGTTTATAAGGGCAGAATTCTCCCCTAACAGGATTGGGGCAGGAGGATGTTGCATGTTTAAGGGATCCTGACCAGGAAACCTCCCACTTGCTCTCCGACGTAATATCTCTATTTCTGTGGTGACCAGACCCCTGAGGTGCCACACATGGCTCTTGTAAGGGGCATTGCAGTTCCTCATAATTTTTGGAAAGCCTTCCATTCACTGCTTAGGCCAACAGTGCACGGGAGACCCAGTTGCTATAAATGGAAAAAAAGGTTTAGTTAACGCCCTCTGACCTCCATGTCATTTCCAAGGGGCATTGGAGTGGCTCGAAATTTTTGGTAGGCATTGCACTCACTGTATGCCCTATAACTGTGTAGCCGAACCGCTCCTTTTGTTACAGAAACATACCCTACAAGACATATCTGGTTGACTGGCCTGATATTGATGTGAATGGTCCCTGTTCCTCCTGCTCTTTCTCCTTTGCCACAACCTCATCCATCATTTATCACCTGAAGCTTTGTTTTAACGGGAGTCATAGAACTTGGATAGTAGCAGGAAAACATCCAGCAATCCTCGGAGGAGGTAGGATATGAGCCAAAACGCTGACCACCGGCCTAGCCGCTACTACATACATGCGCTTGCATTACAACAAAACAAAGCAGATGCTAACTTCTATCATCCTCATCATGCTCCTCACCTTGGCACTCTCAACTCCCCTGATGGAGAAGCCAGGGCCCACCGGAGGAGTCTGATAGTCCGGTGGGCTCGGCCAATGCTGCCCTAAAGCAGGCCAGGCTAAGAAAAGTGTGGGAAAGGTTACCGGGACAAAAAGGTGTGGCTGGGGACCGAGTCTGGACACCCGGCCACCCCCTGGAGGCTGGGGAGCAAGCGGGGACACCCGGCCACCAGGCGGCTGGGGACTGAGTATGGATACCAGGCCGCCGACACAGCCATGGCGTGGTGGCCAGATTCCGCCTCCACATGCCTAAAAGGCCCAATTTAAAGTGCAAGCAAGCAGTATGGTATTGCAGCCTGGGGGTGGGTGGGTGGCAGGCTGCATACTTGCGCTTGCATTGCAAGGAATGGGAGAGGTACAATTGAACACTGCCCTGGGACAAGGACTTGAATGGGGATAGTTGCAAGTCTGCAACGACAGGTGCAAGGTGGGAAGCATCTTCGCATGTACCATGAACAGGGGTTTGGCATGCACACACTACAGAGCAATAGGCTCTCCTTCCCACTAAATGCACTGGGGAGGGCACAGGTAATGTTTTGGTATACGCACTTAATCTTATGTATAAGGCACACCAGGACAAATAGGGGCGGCTGGGGACTGAGTATGGATACCTCGCTGCCGAAGCAGCCATGAGGTAGTGGCCAGCTTCGGCCTCCTCCAAACTAAAAGGCCCCATTTCAAGTGCAAGCTAGCAGTATGGAATTGCAGTCTGGGGGTGGGTGCGTGGCAGGCTGCACACTTACACTTGCATTAAAAGAAAACATAGCAGATGCTAACTTCTGTCATCACTCTCAACTCCACCGATGGAGAAGTCAGGGCCCACCGGAGGAGTCTGGTTCTCTGGTGGGCTCGTCCAATGCTGCCTAAAGCAGGCCGGGCTAAGAAAAATGTGTGGGGGGATGTTCCAAGGAGATGTTCCAAGGAGAAATAGGGGCGGCTGGGGACCGTTTATAGACACCCGGCTGCCCCCAGGTGGCTGGGGACCGTGTGTGGACACCAGGCCGCGGAGCGGCTGGGGACCGAGTATGGACACCCGGCCGCCGGGCGGCTGGCGACTGAGTATGGATTCCAGGCCGCCAACACAGCCATGACGTGGTGGCCAGATTCCGCCTCCACATGCCTAAAAGGCCCAATTTCAAGTTCAAGCAAGCAAGCAGTATGGTATTGCAGCCTGGGGGTGGGTGGGTGGCAGGCTGCATACTTGAGCTTGTATTGCAAGGAATGGGGGAGGTACAATTGAACACTGCCCTGGGACTAGAACTTGCATGGGGACATGGGGATAGTTGCAAGTCTGCATCTTCTGATGCGGTAAGGATCACTTATGATGGGCACACTTTTAGACAGTGTCCTGGGAGTCAGAGATGCTTCCAGGGGTCTTCCCCATGCTGTTCCCTTGTCTTTTCAGCACTTTATGCATGTGTCACACAGCACATGGCCAGATAAGGCTGTTAAATGTTAAAATGACATTTCACGGTGAATGCATTTGTCATAGTTGAAAGCAATACACAAGTGCAAAAATGCATAAAAAATGCTACTTGTGAACATAGCCGAAGGTGTGGAGGAGTATTTTTGTTTTTGGTCATTTATTTTAACTTATACACAAGTCTTTACCCTGGAAAGGATGTTCCTTAACATATTTCACAGGAAAAAAGTTTCACTTTCGTTTTTGAACGTTTTATTGTGAACCTGTAAAAGTGGCTTAATACCTCTGACCACGTTGTTGACAGCAGTGACCTGGTGGTCAGAAATGCTTCCTGGGGCGATCCCCATGCTGTCCCCATGTCATTTGAGCACTGTCACTATCGTTTTGGGCACTTGTTAGGCTTTTAAAAGACTGCCGGGGGTGCCACCGCAAAAATGCTCGAGTCTCCCATAGACTAACATTGGGCTCGTTGCTCGGGTCGAGCACCCGAGTATCACGGCGAGCTCGGCCTGAGCTTCAAGCACCCGAGCATTTTAGTGCTCGCTCAACACTAGTTATCACCTTTGCTTTATGGCAAGGTGCTCCATCATACTGGAAAAGGCATTGTTGGGCGCCAAACTGCTCTTGGACGGTTGGGAGAAGTTGCTCTTGGAGGACATTCTGGTACCATTGTTTATTCATGGCTGTGTTTTTAGGCAAGACTGTGAGTGAGCCGATTCCCTTGGCTGAGAAGCAACCCCACACATGAATGATTTCAGGATGCTTTACAGTTGGCATGAGACAAGACTAGTGGTAGCGCTCACCTCTTCTTCTCCGAATAAGCTCTTTTCCAGATATCCCAAACAATCGAAAGGGGGATTCATCAGAGAAAATGACTTTGCCCCAGTCCTCAGCAGTCCACTGCCTGTACCTTTTGCAGAATATCAGTCGGTCCCTGATGTTTTTTCTGGAGAGAAGTGGCTTCTTTGCTGCCCTCCTTGAAACCAGCCCTTGCTCAAAGAGTCTCCGCCTCACAGTGCATGCAGAAGCACTCACACCAGCCTGCTGCCATTCCTGAGCAAGCTCGGCACTGCTGGTAGTCCGATCCCGCAGCTGAAACCGTTTTAAGATACGGTCCTGGCGCTTGCTGGTCTTTCTTGGGCGCCCTGGAGCCTTTTTGACAACAATGGAAGCTCTCTCCTTGAAGTTCTTGATGATGTGATAGATTGTTGACTGAGGTGCAATCTTTGTAGCTGCGATACTCTTCCCTGTTAGGCCATTTCTGTGCAGTGCAATGATGGCTGCACGTGTTTCTTTAGAGATAACCATGGTTAACTGAAGAGAAACAATGATACCAAGAACCAGCCTCCTTTTAAAGTGTCCAGTGATGTCATTCTTACTTAATCATGACTGATTGATCGCCAGCCCTGTCCTCATCAACACCCACACCTGTGTTAATGGATCAATCACTAAAACGATGTTAGCTGCTCCTTTTAAGGCAGGACTGCAATGATGTTGAAATGTGTTTTGGGGGTTAAAGTTCATTTTCTGGGCAAATATTGACTTTGCAAGTACAGTAATTGCTGTTAAGCTGATCACTCTTTGACATTCAGGAGTATATACAAATTGCTATTACAAAAAATGAAGCAGTAAACTTTGGAAAAATTACTATTTGTCTCATTCTCAATACTTTTGGCCATGACTGTAGGTTCTTCAAAGTAGCCACCTTTTGCTTTGATGACTGCTTTGCCCACTCTTGGCATTCTCTTGATGAGTTTCAAGAGGTAGTCACCGGAAATGGTCTTCCAACAATCTTGAAGGAGTTCCCAGAGATGCTTAGCACTTGTTGGCCCTTTTGCCTTCAGTCTGCGGTCCAACTCACCCCAAACCATCTCGATTGGGTTCAGGTCTGGTGACTGTGGAGGCCAGGTCATCTGGGGTAGCACCCCATCACTCTCCCTCTTGGTCAAATAGCCCTTACACAGCCTGGAAGTGTGTTTGGGGTCATTGTCCTGTTGAAAAATAAATGATGGTCCAACTAAACGCAAACCGGAAGGAATAGCATGCCGCTGCAAGATGCTGTGGTAGCCAGGCTGGTTCAGTATGCCTTCAATTTTGAATTAATCCCCAACAGTGTCACCAGCAAAGCACCATCACACCTCCTCCTCCATGCTTCATGGTGGGAACCAGGCATGTAGAGTCCATCCGTTCACCTTTTCTGCGTCGCACAAAGACAGGGTGGTTGGAACCAAAGATCTCAAATTTGGACTCATCAGACCAAAGCACAGATTTCCACTGGTCTAATGTCCATTTCTTGTGTTCTTTAGCCCAAACAAGTCTCTTCTGCTTGTTGCCTGTCCTTAGCAGTGGTTTCCTAGCAGCTATTTTACCATGAAGGCCTGCTGCACAAAGTCTCCTTTTAATAGATTTTGAAGAGATGTGTCTGCTGCTAGAACTCTGTGTGGCATTGACCTGGTCTCTAATCTGAGCTGCTGTTATCCTGCGATTTCTGAGGCTGGTGACTCTGATAAACTTATCCTCAGAAGCAGAGGTGACTCTTGGTCTTGCTTTCCTGGGGCGGTCCTCATGTGAGCCAGTTTCTTTGTAGCGATTGATGGTTTTTGCAACTGCACTTGGGGACACTTTCAAAGTTTTCCCAATTTTTCGGACTGACTGACCTTCATTTCTTAAAGTAATGATGGCCACACGTTTTTCTTTACTTAGCTGCTTTTTTCTTGCCATAATACAAATTTTAACAGCCTATTCAGTAGGACTATCAGCTGTGTATCCACCAGAGTTCTGCACAACACAACTGATGGTCCCAACCCCATTTATAAGGCAAGAAATCCCACTTATTAAACCTGACATGGCACACCTGTGAAGTGAAAACCATTTCCGGTGACTACCTCTTGAAGCTCATCAAGAGAATGCCAAGAGTGTGCAAAGCAGTCATCAAAGCAAAAGGTGGCCACTTTGAAGAACCTAGAATATAAGACATATTTTCAGTTATTTCACACTTTTTTGTTAAGTATATAATTCCACATGTGTTAATTAATAGTTTTGATGCCTTCAGTGTGAATGTACAATTTTCATAGTCATGAAAATACAGAAAAATCTTTAAATGAGAAAGTGTTAATAAACTTCTTGAATGTGGTTTTGAGCACCTTGAGGGGTGCAGTTTTTGGAATGGTGTCACTTTTGGGTGTTTTCTGTCATATAGACCCCTCAAAGTCACTTAAAATGTGATGTGGTCCCTAAAAAAATGGTTTGGTAAATTTTGTTGGAAAATGAGAAATCGCTAGTCAACTTTTAACCCTTATAACTTCCTAACGAAAACAAATTTTGCTTCCAAAATTGTGCTGATGTAAAGTAGACATGTGGTAAATCGCATTTATTGACTATTTTGTGTGACATACAGTACAGACCAAAAGTTTGGACACATCTTCTCATTTAAAGATTTTTCTGTATTTTCTTGACTTTGAAAATTGTACATTCACACTGAAGGCATCAAAACTATGAATTAACACATGTGGAATTATATACTTAACAAAACAGTGTGACACAACTGAAAATATGTCTTATATTCTCCAGTCATGGCCAAAAGTTTTGAGAATGACACCAAAATTATATTTTCACATGATCTGCTGGCCTCTGTTTTTTATTAGTGTTTGTCTGATGTTTATATCACATACAGAAATATAATTGCAATCATATTATGAGTACCAATAGGTTATATTGACAGTTAGAATGAGTTAATGCAGCAAGTCAATATTTGCAGTGTTGCCCCTTCTTCTTCAAGACCTCTGTAATTCTCCCTGGCATGCTCTCAATCAACTTTTGGATCAAATCCTGACTGATAGCAGTCCATTCTTGCATAATCAATGCTTGCATTTTGCCAGAATTTGTTGGTTTTTGTTTGTCCACCCGTCTCTTGATGATTGACCACAAGTTCTCAATGGGATTAAGATCTGGGGAGTTTCCAGGCCATGGACCCAAAATCTCTATGTTTTGTTCCATGAGCCATTTAGTTATCACCTTTGCTTTATGGCAAGGTGCTCCATCATGCTGGAAAAGGCATTGTTGGGCGCCAAACTGCTCTTGGACGGTTGGGAGAAGTTGCTCTTGGAGGACATTCTGGGACCATTCTTTATTCATAGCTGTGTTTTTAGGCAAGACTGTGAGTGAGCCGATTCCCTTGGCTGAGAAGCAACCCCACACATGAATGGTTTCAGGATGCTTTACAGTTGGCATGAGACAAGACTGGTGGTAGCGCTCACCTCTTCTTCTCCGAATAAGCTGTTTTCCAGATATCCCAAACAATCGAAAGGGGGATTCATCAGAGAAAATGACTTTGCCCCAATCCTCAGCAGTCCACTCCCTGTACCTTTTGCAGAATATCAGTCGGTCCCTGATGTTTTTTCTGGAGAGAAGTGGCTTCTTTGCTGCCCTCCTTGAAACCAGCCCTTGCTCAAAGAGTCTCCGCCTCACAGTGCGTTCAGAAGCACTCACACCAGCCTGCTGCCATTCCTGAGCAAGCTCGGCACTGCTGGTAGTCCGATCCCGCAGCTGAAACAGTTTTAAGATACGGTCCTGGCGCTTGCTGGTCTTTTTTGGGCGCCCTGGAGCCTTTTTGACAACAATGGAAGCTCTCTCCTTGAAGTTCTTGATGATGCGATAGATTGTTGACTGAGGTGCAATCTTTGTAGCTGCGATACTCTTCCCTGTTAGGCCATTTCTGTGCAGTGCAATGATGGCTGCACCTGTTTCTTTAGAGATAACCATGGTTAACTGAAGAGAAACAATTATACCAAGAACCAGCCTCCTTTTAAAGTGTCCAGTGATGTCATTCTTACTTAATCATGACTGATTGATCGCCAGCCCTGTCCTCATCAACACCCACACCTGTGTTAATGGATCAATCACTAAAACGATGTTAGCTGCTCCTTTTAAGGCAGGACTGCAATGATGTTGAAATGTGTTTTGGGGGTTAAAATTCATTTTCTGGGCAAATATTGACTTTGCAAGTACAGTAATTGCTGTTAAGCTGATCACTCTTTGACATTCAGGAGTATATACAAATTGCCATTACAAAAAATGAAGCAGTAAACTTTGGAAAAATTACTATTTGTCTCATTCTCAATACTTTTGGCCATGACTGTAGGTTCTTCAAAGTAGCCACCTTTTGCTTTGATGACTGCTTTGCACACTCTTGGCATTCTCTTGATGAGCTTCAAGAGGTAGTCACCGGAAATGGTCTTCCAACAATCTTGAAGGAGTTCCCAGAGATGCTTAGCACTTGTTGGCCCTTTTGCCTTCAGTCTGCGGTCCAACTCACCCCAAACCATCTCAATTGGGTTCAGGTCTGGTGACTGTGGAGGCCAGGTCATCTGGCGTAGCACCCCATCACTCTCCCTCTGGGTCAAATAGCCCTTACACAGCCTGGAAGTGTGTTTGGGGTCATTGTCCTGTTGAAAAATAAATGACGGTCCACCTAAACGCAAACCGGATGGAATAGCATGCCGCTGCAAGATGCTGTGGTACCCATGCTGGTTCAGTATGCCTTCAATTTTGAATTAATCCCCAACAGTGTCACCAGCAAAGCACCCCCACACCATCACACCTCCTCCTCCATGCTTCATGGTGGGAACCAGGCATGTAGAGTCCATCCGTTCACCTTTTCTGCGTCGCACAAAGACAGGGTGGTTGGAACCAAAGATCTCAAATTTGGACTCATCAGACCAAAGCACAGATTTCCACTGGTCTAATGTCCATTTCTTGTGTTCTTTAGCCCAAACAAGTCTCTTCTGCTTGTTGCCTGTCCTTAGCAGTGGTTTCCTAGCAGCTATTTTACCATGAAGGCCTGCTGCACAAAGTCTCCTTTTAATAGATTTTGAAGAGATGTGTCTGCTGCTAGAACTCTGTGTGGCATTGACCTGGTCTCTAATCTGAGCTGCTGTTATCCTGCGATTTCTGAGGCTGGTGACTCTGATAAACTTATCCTCAGAAGCAGAGGTGACTCTTGGTCTTGCTTTCCTGGGGCGGTCCTCATGTGAGCCAGTTTCTATGTAGCGATTGATGGTTTTTGCAACTGCACTTGGGGATACTTTCAAAGTTTTCCCAATTTTTCGGACTGACTGACCTTCATTTCTTAAAGTAATGATGGCCACTCGTTTTTCTTTACTTAGCTGCTTTTTTCTTGCCATAATACAAATTTTAACAGCCTATTCAGTAGGACTATCAGCTGTGTATCCACCAGAGTTCTGCACAACACAACTGATGGTCCCAACCCCATTTATAAGGCAAGAAATCCCACTTATTAAACCTGACAGGGCACACCTGTGAAGTGAAAACCATTTCCGGTGACTACCTCTTGAAGCTCATCAAGAGAATGCCAAGAGTGTGCAAAGCATTCATCAAAGCAAAAGGTGGCCACTTTGAAGAACCTAGAATATAAGACATATTTTCAGTTATTTCACACTTTTTTGTTAAGTATATAATTCCACATGTGTTAATTCATAGTTTTGATGCCTTCAGTGTGAATGTACAATTTTCATAGTCATGAAAATACAGAAAAATCTTTAAATGAGAAGGTGTGTCCAAACTTTTGGTCTGTACTGTATCTCTCTCATTTAAGGGCATAAAGATTAAAAATTTTAAATTTGCAAAATTTGCTAAATTTTCGCCAAATTTCCAATTTTTTCACAAATAAACGTAAGTCATATTAAATAAATTTTACCACTATCATGAAGTACAATATGTCATGAAAAAACAGTCTCAGAATCAGGGGGATCCGTTAAAGCGTTCCAGAGTAATTACCTCATAAAGTGACAGTGGTCAGAATTAAAAAAAATTGGCCTGGTCACGAAGGTGAAAACATGCTTTGGGATGAAGGAGTTAAAAAACATCCATTAAATAGTTAAATAATAAATCTATAATTTATCTGGGATCTCTATTTCTAAATGGTCTCAAAGCTGTAGGATTATGTGTGTGTGTTAGTTTACACTTTTTCAGATATGTATAAATATGTACAGGAAAGTTCCTTCATGGGCTACAGTAAAGGCCCCAAATTAGGTCATCCCTGGGTCCACCCTTCCTCACAAGGTCTGAATTGTTTTCTGTCAACTACAATCTTCTACAGAAAAAAGCCCAAGTGGATTATCCCTCCCTTTCGTGAAATGGAAAAAAAATCCTATATAGGAAGGGCTGAGTCATAGTGATATATGATCTATAGCACAATAGAGCTGCACTTCTACAGCTCTAGGAATGGTGTGACTGACTCCTTCAGTGCCAGAGCCTTCCTTAAAATATATTGAAAAAGCAGCCTCACTATGCTAAGATTTTTATAAAGCAAATGCCAGATTAAATCAGTTGTTTACATATACATTTTGGGGGGGTTTGCAAATTCGAATCAGAGAGTGTCAAAATCATTTTCCTTTTGCAATGTATGCTTGAAGGTGTTCGCTAACAGAACTGATGAATAGTAGCTGTGCAAGTAGTTGTGGTGCCCCTGAGGGTTCAGTCGCCACAGAGGTGTGGTATCTCCTCTTCCAGGTAAGGATGGAGCATCTCTCAGGACACCACTTCATCACTCAACACTACACCACTCCTGTCCTGTAGGGGGCCTAAATGCACCAGGGTGCTGCCCCGGCCCGGGATATAGGAGATGGGGGGAACCAAAGATAGGGGGAACCATGTAGTGGGTGACGGTGGAGGACACACTTTTAGGGTACACTTACTCATTCATATTTAACCTATAGCCATCTTAGGTTTAAGGTTTTTGATTGTGATCTTCATCAGTGATTGTGGTCTCCGTCTCTGATTGTGGTCACCCACCAGAGTTCAGTAATAGGCCTCATCCGATTGAAGATACACGGTCCTCGTTCTCTGGCCTTAAGGCGAGGAGCGGGTCAGAGTTAACCACTGCCTCTACCCGGTCAAGGTCCCTACCTAAGAAGGCCTGGAGGGGAGCAGAGGAGACAAGCTCCACAGGCAAAAGGATCCCCAGGGATACGGACGAAGCGGCATACCCCACCTGTATTTCTTACTCTGGCCTAGTCAGAGGGACTCCTGCTGCAAGAGGTTTGACCGGCCCCCGATATCTGACTTTGTTACTTCACGTCTCAGTCAGAAAAGCCCGGAGGCTTAGTGGATCCCAGGAGGGATACGGACGGAGTGGCATACGCTACCTGTAACTCTCTACCTGCGTTTATCCAGTGGGACCCGGCCTTACACCTAGTTCTAACCACACATACAGTCAGGAGAAGACTTAGTGGGAGAACTCACCAAGGAGAGGAACACACACCAGAGCGGTCTCGACAGGTGCTCTTGATCTACCTGGAAAGTGCTGGACCCCCCTTCCCGTTGGCCACAGTACGCCGTGAGGAGCAGAGGGAAACTTTGCGGCTAAAGTTCATCTGAATGTGAGTAAAAACCCTGGATGACTTCACACCCCGCTTCAGCCTGTTATTTCCTGCACTGCACCCACCATTCCTCATCACACTGCCCTGAGGCCTCCTCCGCCTGCGGGGAGCCGTCCCATCTAAGCTGCCTTTAACACCGGCCTTAGTGGACTGAAGCGGCGCTGGTGTCCTTCACCGGAAACCGTAGGTGGCGTAGTCGGAAAATACCCTGAAAGCCCCTGAAAATTTCATGCATGATAATGCCCCGTCTCATGCTGCACATAACACATCTGCATCTCTGGCTGCTATGGGCATAAAAGGGGACAAACTTATGGTGTGGCACCCATGCTCCCCTGACCTCAACCCCATTGAGAACCTCTGGAGCATCATCGAAAGGAGTGTCTATGATGGCGGGAGGCAGTTCACATCTAAGCAACAGCTTTGGGAGGGTATTCTGTCCTCATGCAAAACAATTGAAGCAGAAACCATCCAAAACCTGACAAATTCAATGGACAAGAGAGTTCAGAAGCTCCTTTGGAACAAGGGGTCCTAAGTGCAAATGTAACATCACCTAGAATAAAGTTTTGAGTTGAAAACTGTTTGATTTCAGTTTGTAATAACCTGCTAATGCTTATAATTTCAAAAATGACCATTTTTTTGTTCTTTATTAAAATGAAAAGGTTGAAAACTCTGCTGTGCATAATAATTTGGAACATGCATTTTGAGTGCAGTTTGAGTTTTTTTTTTTTTTTAAATATACTGTTATCATAGGCAGTTTGTACAAAAACCTTTCAGTTGTACTCTAATAGTTATTTGACTGGAAAATTACAATGACAGCAATTCATATAGGTAATTTGGGAAAATCTGAGAAAATATTATTTGCATAATAATTTGGAACACAGTGTAGTGTGACTAAGTAATAGTTAAGAAAAAGAATAAGAATGGTAAAAAATAAAGATTATACTTACCTTCCGATGGCCCCGGTCTCCTCAGCGATGCGTCCGGTGTGTTGGGCGGCTCACGGTGGTGTGAAAGGACCTTTCATGACGTCATTTAGTGATGTGACAGGTCACGCGACAGCCAATGTCAGCTGTATCTGGGGGGGGGGCGCCGTGCGGCCTCCGGCTGTATCTGGGGGGGGCGCCGTGCGGCCTCCTGCTGTATCTGGAGGGGGGCGCCGTGCAGCCTCCTGCTGTATCTGGGGGGGGGCACCGTGCAGCCTCCGGCTGTATTTGGATGGGCGCCGTGCGGCCTCCGGCTGTATCTGGGGGGGCGCGGTGTAGCCTCCGGCTGTATCTGGGGGAGCACCATGCGGCCTCCTTCTGTGTATAGGAGGATTATGTGAAAGCTCATATTATACAGTATGAGACCCTACATACATAGGGGGATGTCAGCATACTTAATTGTGCTCAATATTAAGTCATACAATTAATATAAAAAAATTATTATAATTAATATATTAATATTGTGCAGAATTAATTTCACATGAACTATCACATGATCTATCAAAGGGGATCATGTGACAAGTCACGTGATACATCAGGTGTGTGTGTGTGGGGGGCCCAATGCCGTCTAAACTGCCCGGGGCCCTTGCTACTCTGAATCCACCCCTGTATATATATACAGTGCTGGCCAAAAGTATTGGCACCCCTGCAATTCTGTCAGATAATACTCAGTTTCTTCCTGAAAATGATTGCAATCACAAATTCTTTGGTATTATTCTCCTCATTTACTTTGTCTTCAATGAAAAAAACACAAAAAGAATTGTCCTAAAGCCAAATTGGATATAATTCCACACCAAACCTAAAAAAGGGGGTGGACAAAAGTATTGGCACCCTTTGAAAAATCATGTGATGCTTCTCTAATTCGTGTAATTAACAGCACCTGTAACTTACCTGTGGCACCTAACAGGTGTTGGCAATAACTAAATCACACTTGCAGCCAGTTAACATGGATTAAAGTTTACTCAACCTCTGTCCTGTGTCCTTGTGTGTACCACATTGAGCATGGAGAAAAGAAAGAAGACCAAAGAACTGTCTGAGGACTTGAGAAACCAAATTGTGAGGAAGCATGAGTAATCTCAAGGCTACAAGTCCATCTCCAAAGACCTGAATGTTCCTGTGTCTTCCGTGCGCAGTGTCATCAAGAAGTTTAAAGCCCATGGCACTGTGGCTAACCTCCCTAGATGTGGACGGAAAAGAAAAATTGACAAGAGATTTCAACGCAAGATTGTGCGGATGGTGGATAAAGAACCTCGACTAACATCCAAACAAGTTCAAGCTGCCCTGCAGTCCGAGGGTACAACAGTGTCAACCCGTACTATCCGTCGACATCTGAATGAAAAGGGACTGTATGGTAGGATACCCAGGAAGACCCCACTTCTTACCCCGAGACATAAAAAAGCCAGGCTGGAGTTTGCCAAAACTTACCTGAGAAAGCCTAAAATGTTTTGGAAGAATGTTCTCTGGCCAGATGAGACAAAAGTAGAGCTTTTTGGGAAAAAGCATCAACATAGAGTGTACAGGAAAAAAAAAGAGGCAGTCAAAGAAAAGAACACGGTCCCTACAGTCAAACATGGCGGAGGTTCCCTGATGTTTTGGGGTTGCTTTGCTGCCTCTATCACTGGACTACTTGACCGTGTGCATGGCATTATGAAGTCTGAAGACTACCAACAAATTTTGCAGCATAATGTAGGGCCCAGTGTGAGAAAGCTGGGTCTCCCTCAGAGGTCATGGGTCTTCCAGCAGGACAATGACCCAAAACACACTTCCAAAAGCACTATAAAATGGTTTGAGAGAAAGCACTGGAGACTTCTAAGGTGGCCAGCAATGAGTCCAGACCTGAATCCCATAGAACACCTGTGGAGAGATCTCAAAATGGCAGTTTGGGGAAGCCATCCTTCAAATATCAGGGACCTGGAGCAGTTTGCCAAAGAAGAATGGTCTACAATTCCAGCAGAGCATTGTAAGAAACGCATTGATGGTTACCGGAAGCGGTTGTTCGCAGTTATTTTGGCTAAAGGTTGTGCAACCAAGTATTAGGCTGAGGGTGCCAATACTTTTGTCTGGCCCTTTTTTGGAGTTTTGTGTGAAATGATCCATGATTTGATTTTTGCTTCATTCTCTTTTGTGTTTTTTCCTTGCAAGCAAATTAAATGAAGATAATAAGACCAAAGAATTTGTGATTGCAATCATTTTCAGGAAGAAACTGAGTATTATCTGACAGAATTGCAGGGGTGCCAATACTTTTGGCCAGCACTGTATATATATATATATATATATATATATGTAGCACCCTGAGGATTCGGCTGCTACAGGGGTATTACACCTCAAGCCAGAGGTGTGGTATTCCACTCCCGGGTAAGGATGGAGTGTGGAACTGAGCTCAGTAGGCTGCATGCACTACATACATCCCATTTCCGGGGGACAGACCAATGGTACTCCCACTAGAGAAATGTGCAGGTACGACAGCGTCTGTCCCTGGCTGGAGTGGGAGGGGGGGTGGAACATCCCAATAGTGTAGGGGCAGATAGGGGGAGCAGTCTGGGTAATGCTAGGAGCTCATTGGGTGCTGGTCACCTGAGCTCACACATAGAGGGAGTATATAAGGTGGGAACCATCTTAGAACAGGGTCTTTTGTAGAGGTTTGGTCAGACAAGCAGAGCAGCTCAGCCAGCTCCAAGGCCAAGAGAGTGAGAGAGAGGAGAAAAGAAGGACCCAGAGGGGGAGAAGAGGGAACTCCAAGAACCCAAAATTAGACCAGAGGGTGAAGAGTTGGCACAAGGGTACCGGATCCCAAGCTGGTGGAGGGCACTAATCCTTAGCCAGAGACCGGAGGTCGTGGGCAGGATCTGCCACGACCACCCACTAAATCCACCCGGAAGGCAAACCAAGAATAGGGTCAGGGAACCCAGAGACAAGGGTTTTACCAACAAGAGGCCCGAGGGAGCCGGACTTAGGTGGATCCCTGGTGGGGAAGGCCAGAGAGAAGGACAAGTCAGAAAGGGAGCTCAGGAACACGCTCCAGAATCACCTGGGGGTTGGCCGAGTCCAGGACCTGGTGGACGCAGCACGGCTCGGGTGGTCACTCAAGGCCGGAGTGACCAACACAAAAGCAGTAAGTAAAAACCCTGAACTGCACAGCCCGACTCTGAGTTTCATTACCATCCTCACTGCACCTCCACAACCACCATCCTCTGCAACTGACCCCCCTGAGGCTATACCCCTCCCGTTGGGGGTTATACTACCTGAGCTGCACACACACCACCAGCCTCAGCGGACCCTGCTGCAGCGGCGGCCGTAGTGACCGCAAATCAACGGGTGGCGTAGTCGACACTAAAGAACATCCAGTAACATCTGTAGGACTGCCACACACTGAGCTTGACACCCTGGGCACGGACCGGGTCACCGCCACTCGGAGACTACAACCCCCCATCTGATCCGGCTCCGGGTATCCCCCAAACAACACTGTCCCAGGGGGCGCGTCAACTTTGGCGTAGTCGGCAGGATAACGTGCCCGCAACAACCGGGTACTGCGTGCCTGAAGAAAAGTTCACCGTTACCTTAAAAAGATGTCTCCCGCCGGTTCCGGAGGGTCCCCGCCAACGGACCCCATCACAGGTCGTTTCCCGCCGGTTGTCCGCCATTTGCAGCTTTTTCCCGCCATCCGTGGAGTTTCCCGCCACTGGGAGACGATTCCCGCCATTTCCAAAGATTTCCCGCCTTGGAAGAGCGGACGCCATTATGGGCGTGCCAGAGGGTGGCAAGAGGCCACCTCCCATCGTGGGCCAGGTCGAAGAATGGCGCCAAAAGCGGAAACCGCGCCCACCAACAGAGACTGTGATGCTGGAAGTGTCCATCAGCGTGAGAGAACTGCCCCTGGAACTGACAATCACAAAGTTGCCCCGGGACCACCTTCAATGTGGGCGGAGACAGAACAAGAGAACAAAGATGGGTGTCGCCTGGAGCAGTCTGGAGAGAGCGCACCCGGAGACAAGAAGTCTGGAGAGGAGTCCAGAGAGAGCCTACCCGGAGATGGAGGGAGAGTCAGGCAGCACCGACCCAGTGGTCAGGAGCCTGCTACAAGCCACAACCCCACTAGGCCTAGTGGAGGTCCTGGCACAGCTCCCCCGAGACCGGGAGTGTGCACAGACTGCGCTGGAGGGCCTCGCACGGAGGATGGCCCGGGTGCAGCGAGAGACGTTGGCGGAGTGGAGCCGAGAGATGGCCCAGCGGACCGAAACCCGTCAGCGGAGCACGCCACCCGAGACGAGGAGACAGACCGCCTCTGAGGATGGTGCAGGAGGACTCAAGGCCGGAGACGGCGCCGAGAAGGGAGCTGAACGAATGGAGGCAGGTAAAGGGGACGTCTCTACCCCGAGCCGGGAAACCGCGTGCCTGCCCCAGCTCCCCGTCGCAGAGCCCGAAATTCCCCCTGCCGTGCCCGTCGCTGCATCGGCACCGCCGCAGACTAGGCCTCAACCGGAAACCGCGGCCGCGACCCCTGTGACGTCACGCGCTTCGACCCTGAGCGCGGCAAAGCAGGAAATACCATCGGCCTGGTCGCAAGGCCTAGTACACCCGGGCGCCGCCATTCCAACAGCGCCCCCTACCTCCGCGGAGCCACCAGCCTGGTCGCAGGGCCGAGTAACCACGGGCGCCGCCGTTCTTACGGTGCCCTTTTCCTTTAGCGTGCCCCAAGCCTGGTCGCAAGGCCTGGTCAACCTGGGCGCCGCTACCACCACAGCGCCCATAACACCCAAAGTACCGCACCTGGGTGAGGACCTGTTCGCCCAGCATACGTGCCCGGATGGGCAGCCCTTCATATGGCCCCAGGAGTACTACCAACTGGAACTCCAAAGGGCGAGGCCCCTGTGTGAGCCCCTGATTCCGGCTCCGAAGCCCGTCAGGAGGACCCAGCCCCCGCTAGAGGAGGCACAGTTTGAGTGGGACCCCACCGGAGGAGACCTCATGGGGTTCACTCAGGAGACTCGGGCGGCCGCAGCGGAGCGTGCAGAGTGCTGCCGCCAGCAGCTCGAGGTCTTCGAGAAGGAGCGGAGAGAGAGGCGGGTCCGGGAACAGCAAGCACAGATAAGGAGCGCGGAGCAGAAGAGCCGGACCAGGAGAGATCCCCGTGCAGCTCATGGTCCCCGTACCACCGGGACTGTGATTAAATTCAACCTGCAGCATGGGTGGGGCTTCATAAGAGACCATCATACCCCCGGCGACGTCTTTGTCACCCGCAGAGACGTAGAAAGCCATCTGCCGGAGGGACACAGAGGTCGTGACCTGTATGTGACCTTCACCCGGCACAAGTGTGCCAAAGGACCCTACGCCCTCCATGTACATCGCCTGACGGAGGAGGAGCTGCGGTGTGAGGAGGAGCAGGAGGACCCGGACGGGTCTGAATCCAAAGAAGGAGCAGGAGGACGCCGTCGTTAAAGTACGGTAAAGAGACTGTAAATAGTTACCCATCGGGGTACAGTGAACTGTTGCTGCTTTAAATATGTCCCCGTTGGGACAAGAGTGAACTGTTAACCCGTGTGTCCCTATTCCCATTACCTGGCCGAGGACTGAGAGCGGCCATATTCCCCCTGTATATAGTTGCGCTTTCTAAGGCGCCCTCTACAGGTTTTATAGGAAAACCGTGTTTCTAAAGGAGACTGTCGCACTTTTCCCGGTCACAAGTTGCACCGTGGCCGGAGGAGCAAGAGTGTTTACAAGGATGTTATTTATGAAAAGTTTTATATGAAAAGTTTTATTGCTGATAATATATGTGATGTTTTATATGTTTATGTTTATGAAAAAAAAAAATTGTATGTTTTGGATGTTTTTTATATCTTACAGCCCGAGGACGTGCTGTGATTTACCAGGGGGGAATGTAGCACCCTGAGGATTCGGCTGCTACAGGGGTATTACACCTCAAGCCAGAGGTGTGGTATTCCACTCCCGGGTAAGGATGGAGTGTGGAACTGAGCTCAGTAGGCTGCATGCACTACATACATCCCATTTCCGGGGGACAGACCAATGGTACTCCCACTAGAGAAATGTGCAGGTACGACAGCGTCTGTCCCTGGCTGGAGTGGGAGGGGGTGGAACATCCCAGTAGTGTAGGGGCAGATAGGGGGAGCAGTCTGGGTAATGCTAGGAGCTCATTGGGTGCTGGTCACCTGAGCTCACACATAGAGGGAGTATATAAGGTGGGAACCATCTTAGAACAGGGTCTTTTGTAGAGGTTTGGTCAGACAAGCAGAGCAGCTCAGCCAGCTCCAAGGCCAAGAGAGTGAGAGAGAGGAGAAAAGAAGGACCCAGAGGGGGAGAAGAGGGAACTCCAAGAACCCAAAATTAGACCAGAGGGTGAAGAGTTGGCACAAGGGTACCGGATCCCAAGCTGGTGGAGGGCACTAATCCTTAGCCAGAGACCGGAGGTCGTGGGCAGGATCTGCCACGACCACCCACTAAATCCACCCGGAAGGCAAACCAAGAATAGGGTCAGGGAACCCAGAGACAAGGGTTTTACCAACAAGAGGCCCGAGGGAGCCGGACTTAGGTGGATCCCTGGTGGGGAAGGCCAGAGAGAAGGACAAGTCAGAAAGGGAGCTCAGGAACACGCTCCAGAATCACCTGGGGGTTGGCCGAGTCCAGGACCTGGTGGACGCAGCACGGCTCGGGTGGTCACTCAAGGCCGGAGTGACCAACACAAAAGCAGTAAGTAAAAACCCTGAACTGCACAGCCCGACTCTGAGTTTCATTACCATCCTCACTGCACCTCCACAACCACCATCCTCTGCAACTGACCCCCCTGAGGCTATACCCCTCCCGTTGGGGGTTATACTACCTGAGCTGCACACACACCACCAGCCTCAGCGGACCCTGCTGCAGCGGCGGCCGTAGTGACCGCAAATCAACGGGTGGCGTAGTCGACACAAAAGAACATCCAGTAACATCTGTAGGACTGCCACACACTGAGCTTGACACCCTGGGCACGGACCGGGTCACCGCCACTCGGAGACTACAACCCCCATCTGATCCGGCTCCGGGTATCCCCCAAACAACACTGGCCCAGGGGGCGCGTCATATATTTCACTGCTGATTGAGCATTTTCTTGCAACATCTTCCAATATTTACTTATAAATTAGTTTTTGGGTGTTATACCTCATGTATACTTGCAGCTGGATTCATCTATCTACAAACCATTTTATGTATGCACAATTTATTGACAAACAAGTTACTGCGTTTTAAGCAATAGTCGAAATCAGAAGAAGTTGCTCAGCATACTAGTGTAGAAGCAATGTCTAATCCTTGAATCCAGCCTGTAATGTCTAATCACCATGTAATCTCTTTTCTTCCTTTTATATTTGTTTGTATTTATCTAAAACAAAACATAGTCATAGTGCTCATCAGATGAAATGATTTTTGCACAAAGAGCAGCAAAGAAAACAGATCGCACCTGGCAATAAAGATGAATGAACAGGGCCTTTGTCTTTGAATGCTGGAGCAATCAAGCGGTGAAATACCCCAACACAACACCAAAGCCAACATAAACACTCGCTGCAGCCTGTGAACACTGTAATTCTGAGACAGACACCCCCACGTAAAATAAATAGACCAGCCTCTCCATGTACTCATTATTAAGCATTTGTCAGCCATGACGTAGGGAATCATTGACTGGCTGGGTGGATAATCGTGTCTGATAAAAACCAGAGAAAGGTAAAACATTAAATAAACTTTAGGATTGGTCACCGAATTTTCAAAACATTACACTGCATCATTTTAAAGGCTGATACATTTTAAATACATGCAAAAATATGTATGGATATACAGTATGCATGGCTCAGCATGAAGCCCATGAAAACTTTATAAACCTTCAAAAATATCTAATGTTAATAGTTATACACATAACTGAGTACAATAAAATTATACATAAAGCAAATAAAAAATCAACAGGGCTTCCTCTAACCTGGAATTCATTTATGCATGCAAATCCTGTTAAATGTCAGGATTTTTTGTACTTCATATAATCTACCTGTGTTTTCAAATGCCTACTCACCTCCCCAAAAAATGAGGTAGCATATTTAATTAAACCTGATATCTACACTGTGTTCCAAATTATTATGCAAATAATATTTTCTCAGATTTTCCCAAATTACCTATATGAATTGCAGTCATTGTAATTTTCCAGTCAAATAAGTATTAGAGTACAATTGAAAGGTTTTTGTACAAACTGCCTATGATAACAGTATATTTTTAAAAAAATAAAAAACTCAAACTGCACTCAAAATGCATGTTCCAAATTATTATGCACAGCAGAGTTTTCAACCTTTTCATTTTAATAAAGAACAAAAAAATGGTCATTTTTGAAATTATAAGCATTAGCAGGTTATTACAAACTGAAATCAAACAGTTTTCAACTCAAAACTTTATTCTAGGTGATGTTACATTTGCACATAGGACCCCTTGTTCGAAAGGAGCTTCTGAACTCTCTCGTCCATTGAATTTGTCAGGTTTTGGATGGTTTCTGCTTCAATTGTTTTGCATGAGGACAGAATACCCTCCCAAAGCTGTTGCTTAGATGTGAACTGCCTCCCGCCATCATAGACACTCCTTTTGATGATGCTCCAGAGGTTCTCAATGGGGTTGAGGTCAGGGGAGCTTGGGTGCCACACCATAAGTTTGTCCCCTTTTACCAGCCAGAGATGCAGATGTGTTATGTGCAGCATGAGACGGGGCATTATCATGCATGAAAATGACCAAAGAACTGTCTGAGGACTTGAGAAACCAAATTGTGAGGAAGCATGAGCAATCTCAAGGCTACAAGTCCATCTCCAAAGACCTGAATGTTCCTGTGTCTTCCGTGCGCAGTGTCATCAAGAAGTTTAAAGCCAATGGCACTGTGGCTAACCTCCCTAGATGTGGACGGAAAAGAAAAATTGACGAGAGATTTCAACGCAAGATTGTGCGGATGGTGGATAAAGAACCTCGACTAACATGCAAACAAGTTCAAGCTGCCCTGCAGCCTGAGGGTACAACAGTGTCAACCCGTACTATCGTCGGCGTCTGAATGAAAAGGGACTGTATGGTAGGATACCCAGGAAGACCCCACTTCTTACCCCGAGACATAAAAAAGCCAGGCTGGAGTTTGCCAAAACTTACCTGAGAAAGCCTAAAACGTTTTGGAAGAATGTTCTCTGGTCAGATGAGACAAAAGTAGAGCTTTTTGGGGAAAAGCATCAACATAGAGTGTTCAGGAAAAAAAAGAGGCATTCAAAGAAAAGAACACAGTCCCTACAGTCAAACATGGCGGAGGTTCCCTGATGTTTTGGGGTTGCTTTGCTGCCTCTGCCACTGGACTGCTTGACCGTGTGCATGGCATTATGGAGTCTGAAGACTACCAACAAATTTTGCAGCATAATGTAGGGCCCAGTGTGAGAAAGCTGGGTCTTCCAGCAGGACAATGAGCCAAAACACACTTCCAAAAGCACTATAAAATGGTTTGAGAGAAAGCACTGGAGACTTCTAAGGTGGCCAGCAATGAGCCCAGACCTGAATCCTGTGGAGAGATCTCAAAATGGCAGTTTGGAAAAGTCACCCTTCAAATATCAGGGACCTGGAGCAGTTTGCCAAAGAAGAATGGTCTACAATTCCAGCAGAGTATGTAAGAAACTCATTGATGGTTACCGGAAGCGGTTGTTCGCAGTTATTTTGGCTAAAGGTTGTGCAACCAAGTATTAGGCTGAGGGTGCCAATACTTTTGTCTGGCCTATTTTTGGAGTTTTGTGTGAAATGATCAATGATTTGATTTTTGCTTCATTCTCTTTTGTGTTTTTTCCTTGCAAGCAAATTAAATGAAGATAATAATACCAAAGAATTTGTGATTGCAATCATTTTCAGGAAGAAACTGAGTATTATCTGACAGAATTGCAGGGGTGCCAATACTTTTGGCCACCACTGTACAATTAATCACTGGGATTCGGCGAGTGGCACCTTCTCTGAGCTGGCTGTCAGTTTGACAGCTGGCTCAGAGAATGACTGACTCCCACTACGGGGTGGCAAAATGCCTGCATCAGACAGCCCGACGGAGCCCCCATGCCGGATGCACCCGGGGCAAATGCCCTGCCTGTTCTCTCCTAGATATGTCGCTGCCACCAGAGATGTCTCTAAAGAATGCAGAGGAGTGGTTAGGGGCATTCAATGCAAAGAGCCGGGATTCTGCACATTAGGAAAAACCAGAAAGACATGTTTCTCCATCAACTAGTCATAAATCACTATCAGTAGTTTTGAGGAGTCAAAACAAGGAATAGATTCCCTTGAAGCATGAAAACAAGAATAACTATGTCATCAGTAAATGTTAGCAATAATTTTTTTTTAATTATATTGTA
This sequence comes from Phyllobates terribilis, assembly GCF_046119375.1. Classification (NCBI taxonomy): domain Eukaryota; kingdom Metazoa; phylum Chordata; class Amphibia; order Anura; family Dendrobatidae; genus Phyllobates; species Phyllobates terribilis. The sequence goes on along the minus strand of NW_027362761.1, from coordinate 755,790,222 downwards.
AAAAAGGTTGTCCTTTAAGTAGCAGACTTTATAAGCAGGGTTGGAATTTTATTAATTTTCTGTCTGGATGTAAAAGCATAGGTTTCTTTGAAATGGTAAACATTTTCATTGTTCCAGGAAACCAGTCGGATCATATTTGAACTTGAAAAATCCTGAAATCTAATTCATACTTTATGGACACGTTTGTTTAAGTAAAAGCAGACACTGAGCCACTCCCCATTCCTGTGCTTCATATTTTCCATGCAGATGATTTGCACAACAATGAACAAGTTGTATTTCATAATGTGAAGGCACATTTTGACAAAAAATAAATATCTAGTAACTTGCTAACATCGCATCTGCCTATGAACTGATTTTGTTATATGAATTCTAATTATACCTCTATGGATAAATGTTTATTTTGTTTGTTTTTTTTCACTTTAACAGTCATGTAAACCCAACAATAGTTTGTTCCCCTTCTTCTACAGTTCAAATGACCTGCCAGCTCACAGCCAAACTCTTAGTAAATCAATTTTATTGTGGGCCAGAAAAGAATAAATATACAGGTGCATCTCACTAAATTAGAATATCATCAAAAAGTTAATTTATTTCAGTTGTTCAATACAAAAAGTGAAACTCATATATTATATAGAGTCATTACAAACAGAGTGATCTATTTCAAGTGTTTATTTCTGTTAATGTTGATGATTATGGCTTACAGCCAATGAAAACACAAAAGTCATTATCTCAGTAAATTAGAATACTTTATAACAACAGCTTGAAAAATATTTTTAAAATTCGAAATGTTGGCCTACTGAAATGTATGTTCAGTAAATGCACTCAATACTTGGTCGGGGCTCCTTTTGCATCAATTACTGCATCAATGTGGCGTGGCATGGAGGCGATCAGCCTGTGGCACTGCTGAGGTGCTATGGAAGCCCAGATTGCTTTGATAGCAGCATTCAGCTTGTCTGCATTGTTGGGTCTGGTGTCTCTCATCGTCCTCTTGACAATACCCCATAGATTCTCTATGGGGTTAGGGTCAGGCGAGTTTGCTTGCCAATCAAGCACAGTGATAGTGCTCAAAAAGTTCCTGGTAGAAGGCTGAGCTGACTTTGGTTTTGATAAAACACAGTGGACCTACACCAGCGGATGACATGGCTCCCCAAACCATCACTTATTGTGGAAACTTCACACTAGACCTCAAGCAGCTTGGATTGTGTGCCTTTCCACTCTTCCTCCAGACACTGGGACCTTGATTTCCAAATGAAAATTGGAACTATGAGACCTTGTGGAGAGTGTCAATGACTGCCTTCTTGACATCTGTCATGTCAGCAGTCTTCCCCATGATTGTGGAGCCTACTGAAACAGACTAAGGGACCTTTTTAAACGCTTAGGAAGCCTTTGCAGGTGTTTTTTGTTAATTATTTTAATTTACTGAGATAGCGACTTTTGTGTTTTCATTGGCTGTAAGCCATAATCATCAATATGACCAGAAATAAGCACTTGAAATAGATCACTCTGTTTGTAATGACTCTATATAATGTATGAGTTTCACTTTTTGTATTGAAGAACTGAAATAAATTAACTTTTTGATGATATTCTAATTTAGCGAGATGCACCTGTATCTAAACAATAGAAAGAGTAGAAACATTAATCTAACTGCAATAGTATCAGCTGTCAACATGATAGCTAGGACATGTTACGAAGATATAGTAGCACAACTATGTTAGTTTCATAGTACAGAACACATTCAATGGTTAAACTCACTATTACTGTAGGATGTTGGCCACCACTTTTAGTTCATAAAAAAATATCCCCTTACTTAGTGTAAGAACCCCCATGCTCTATGCACATTACTAACTTTTTTTCTAGTAAAATCCACCCACCCGTCCAAGTTTGTGTTTTGCAAAGTTGGCCCAGGACTGGGAGTCCTCAACTCTCTCTGCTTTTAGCTTCAAAGAGTAGAGCCTCTCTGTCATGGAGATACTGCAACAGAGAGAGGCCGGAAGAGCACGGCGCCTGGTTTAATGAACTCCTGCAGTGGTTACAAATACTTCACCATCTTATTAAACAGTGCAGGTTTTTTCCTCGCTGGTAGGGCAAGGGTTAAACTATTCAGTTGAAGCTCCTGGAGCTTTCCTACCTGGATTGTCTCAGCTATTCAGTGTTGGCCACACCACTCTGCTATATATGCTCGTCTCTGGCACTTAGGAATTGTAGTGTTAGTTTTTACTGCCTGCTTATGAGTTGGAGGTGTAGTTCATGGTTGGAGTTGGCGTTTGGAGTCTTGTTCAGGAGATTGTTTCTTGGAGTTTTGTTTTGTGCACACCCTCATCCTCTCCTATTCGGTTTCTCTTTCTTTTAATTCCCCTGTGTTCCACTCTGTTATTTGGGGAATGTATTTTGTATGATAGTTATTTTTATTTTCATTTATCCCTGACCGTCTTCCCTTGTTTGTCTTGTTAGTGATATAATATACACTTTGGCTTCCCACCTCCCTAGGTGGGGGAGGGGACAGACAAGGGTTGTAATTGGAGCAAAGCAAGGTACGTGAACTCGGCATCTCCAACTTCAGGAGCAATCCAGGGGGCAGGGTTAGACTAGGGCACAATTAGTTCTAGAGGGCTGGTTAGCACCCACAGTCCCAAGGCACTTCGTGACATTAAACATGGCCAATAAATTTTTTGATCCATCATAGATCCAGTGGCACTCTGGCAGGGCAATTGTAGCAACTCAGCCTGGAGGTGGCAGACTTGCGCACAGTAGTTTTGCAGCGTCCAAACGCTTCAGGTTTAGGGCCCGCGGCTCTCGGGTAACCCCTGGTGGAGCCTAATATTGCTCTACCGGATAGGCTCTCTAGTGGTTGGGATAAGTTCGTTGTTTTCAGGGAGGCCTGTAAACTCTATTTTAAATTATGTCCTCATTTCTCAGGTACTGAGGAACAATGGGTGGGGATCATAATTTTCCTCTTCCAGGGGGACCCCCAAGCCTGGGCATTTTCTCTCCCGTCTGACTCTCAGTCACTTCGGATGATTGAGGATTTTTTTCTGTCTCTGAATCATATATATGATGACCCCACATCTCTCAGACCGAATCTAAACTACGTCGGCTTCAGCAGGGAGACTGGTCAGTGGAGGAGTATTGCTTCGAGTTCAGAAGGTGGTCCACGGATACTAAGTGGAATGACCCCGCGCTTTGTAGTCAGTTCTGTCAGGGGCTTTCTGTGAGGGTAACGGAAGCCTTTGCTCTGTATGAGACCTCAGTTTCCAAGGAGGCGACCATGTCTCTGGCTATAAGTGTGGACCTCCAGAGAGTCTTCTCCAGAGACATAATAAGTTACCCCAATTTTCAGGGGGCCCAGGGTAAAGGGAATGTAGTTTTGAGGCAACCTGAGGAACCCATGCAGTGATGGGGGGGCGACTGTCATGGGTGCGTCAGGCGTAAAAGACAGTCACTCTTGATCTGGCTGTAGAAGGTCACTGTGCATGGCATTACAGACTCCTTCTTAATCCTTCTTCCTTTAGGACCCAGCGGCGACATCCCTCCTGCTGCTGATTGACACACCCTTGCCTGGAAGTTAAAAACACTCCGTTTACTCCAGGGAATCACCGGTGATACTTCTATGTACATTTGTGCAGGCTTGGAGCACTAGCAGTTGGCTAGCTTCTTCTCTGGTGCCCTTGGAGGACAGTTGGCACTACTCCTTTGGTGTCTGCTCAAGCTAAGTTTATCCCCTTAGTTTGTCTTACTTTGTTGTCTTTAGTTTGTAGTGGGGCCTGACCAGTGCTCACCCCTCCCCCTCCCTATCTAGGGCCAAGCTCTAGGGACATCCAGGGCTTAGGTTCCTGCTCGGTGATACATGTGGAACCTATATAGGGATGGTAGGGTAGGCAGGGTGATATTATATCTGCCTAGGGGTCTCCACTCCCCCTTTCCCTAGTGTTTGGGCTTCCTCTCCCGCCACCCTTTATGTTGCACTTAGTCTTTCCCACACCTTGCGTGACATTATTATCGGCCGTAAATAAATAGAAAAAAAGAAAAAAAAAACTGACACGTGGTTCTATTTGTGTGTGTTTTTTTTGTGTGTTTTTTTTTCTTTCTTTCTCCCATGGTTCATGAGTTGTGTTGCAGAGCTGGCATAGCAGCAGGGCAGGCTGTCATTGAAGGAGGTGACTGACCTCCGCTATGTGGTTCAGCAGCAGCAACAGCAGCTGCAGGTCCCTAATGTTGGGGTCTCTGCAGGTAGGCCGGTCCAGCTTGAACCCAAGGTTGCCCTCCCGGACAGGTTTTCAGGTGGTAGGGACAAGTTTTTTGTGTTCAAGGAAGCTTGCAAACTATATTTTAAGCTTTATCCTTACTCCTCGCAGTGAGTGGGGATTGTGATCTCACTATTGCAAGGAGATCCTCAATCCTGGGCTTTTTCTTTGCCGCAGGGTTCAGTTTGTCTGCAGTCTGAGGAGGGGTTTTTCAGGGCTCTAGCCCTCATCTATGATGACCCTGACCGAATCTCCTTAACTGAGTCCAGGCTGCGTCACCTTCAGTAGGGGAATCGGATACAAGAGACGTATAGCACTTAATTCTGCAGATGGGCAACTGATACAAAATGGAGTGACCCGGCTCTCAGAAGCCAATTTTGTCAGGGAGTGAACCAGTACTGAGGGAGGTGGAAGAACCCATGCAGTTAGGGGGTGCCTCTGCATCGTATGTTTCCCCTGAGATCAAAAAGGCGTGTGTTTTTATTGTGAAAAAAAGGGACATTTTATTGGGGCCTTTACCTCGATTCCTAAGCAAAAGGAACCCCGATTAACCCTTGGTAGTCTGGAGTTGGATAATCAAGGGGTGCGTTTATTCTCAACCTGCAGTTCTTGGTTTGTCCTGATAGCAAAGGTGGTGCTAGAGAGCAAGAATTTCTGTGTTTGTTGACACTGGAGCTGAAGTCAGCATGGTTGATGCTGAGTTTGCGAGAACTCATGGTCTTGCTTGCTGTACTTTAGCTAAGCCCATTCCCATCTTCGCCATCTTCTCAGCGCCACTTGCACAGAAAGCTCTAACTCAGATTATACATAATGTAAGACTGAGGGTGGGGTCGGTTCATTGTGAGATAATCCCTTGCTATGTCCTGGATGGTCTTCCCACTCCAATTGTACTGGGTCTACCCTGGTTGGTAAAACATAATCCGTTGGTGGATTGGCCATCCAGAGAGACCATTGAGTGGGAAGATTACTTCCATGAGAACTGTCTAAACATTTCCCTTTCTACAGTCTCTACAGAGACCTTACCTGGTTTTTGTCTGGTTTTGAGGATTTTTTTCTGAGAGGGATTGTCAGGATTTGCCTCCTCATCGTGCATATGACTGTCCTATTAACCTGACCCCCGGAGCTAAACTATCAAAGTCCAGACTGTATAATCTTTCTGGCCTTGAGAGACAAGCCATGAAGGATTTGGTTTACTCACCTGATTTTGAGACACATCGGGGGCATGTTAAACAGGAGCTTCAGATATTAAGGGATAACAAACTATATGTCAAATTAGAAAAGTGTGTTTTCGTTGTCCAGGAGGTGCAGTTTTAGGGATACCTGTTGTCATCTTCGGGTTTTCGGATGGATCCGGAGAAGATCCGTGCTTTCCTTGATTGGGACCGTCCCAAGAACCTGAAGGCTTTACAGCGTTTTCTGGGCTTTTCTAATTTTCACCGGAAATTTATCCAAAATTATTCAGTAATTTTGAAACCCCTCACTGACATGACAAGGAAGGGTCTGATCTTTCTAAATGACCAGATGCCGCCCTGCAGGCTTTTCCTCCCTAAAGAGCTGTTTTGCCACTGCACCTATACTCAGTCAACCCAATGTTTCCCAATCTTTTATTGTGGAAGTTGATGCGTCGGAGGTGGGGGGTGGTGTCCATGTGCTTCCTTTTCTAAGAAATTATCTTAGGCTGAGAGAAATTTTGATGTGGGTAATAGGGAACTTTTGGCGATTAAATTAGCGTTCGAAAAATGGCGACATTGGTTGGAGGGGGCTGTCTATTCTATTACTGTTATCACGGACCATAAGAACCTGTCATATCTTCAATTGACTAGACGACTCAACCCTAGACAAGCTAGATGGTCCCTGTTTTTTACTAGGTTCAATTTTGTTGTCACTTTCCATCCAGGGGTCAAAAACATCAAGGCTGATGCTTTGTCCTGGAGCTTCCCTAGTGTCACGGGTGTGTCAGAAGTGACAGACAGTCGCCCTGCAGTTGGTCGCAGGAGAGCTCTACGTTTGGCATTACAGACATCTTCTTGGAGGCTGTCTCTCTAGGACCCAGTGGCTACCTTCCTCTGGCTAATTAAAACCCTGGCCTGGGTGTATAAATACCTGCTGTCTGCTGGAGGGAGGTGGCCGCGATACTCACATTACCTTTTGTGAAGGCTCAGAGCAAGTGCATTACTTCATCCTCTCTGGAGCTATGAGGACGGGTGTTCATCTCTCTGACGTCGACTAAAAGCTAAGCTATCTTCCCTTGTTTGTTCCCACTTGTTGACTTTAGTGGTCAGTGGGGATCGACTAGAGCTCATCCCCTCCCTTCCCTAGCCAGGACCAAGCGCCAGGGAAAGACAGGGTGAGGTTCGCGTGTGGCAACTGGTGAAGAGCCAATATAGGGACATTAGTGGAGACAGGGTGATACTAGATCAGCCTAGGAGGTCTCCACTCCCCCCTTTGCCTAGAGTCTGGACTCCTTTTCCCTCTTCCCTTTGTGTTACACTAAGTCTTTCCCACACCTTGCGTGACACCTAGTGGTGGTGACCATGAGAACCCTGCCCCAATTTTGCAGAAAGGTGTAGTCATTTTGGCACTGCATCCTGAACTGGAGGGTGAGGTGTTGGAGGCTCAGGGGGACGGCCCAGCCTCTTGCCCTTCAAGAAGGTTATTTGTACCATCTCATCTGTGCCACAAAGTAATTAGGGAACATCAAAACTCTGTGCTTGCTGGTCATCAAGGTGGTAAGGCAACTGCGGACCTCCTTTCTCGTCGTTTTTGGTGGCTGGGGTTGCATCGGGATGTGATTGAACATGTGTCTGCTTGTAGTATTTGCGCACATTCTAAAGTATCGCATACCCGTCGGTCTTGTACTTTTCTTCCACTACCTAGTCCTAGCAGGCCATGGACACACTTGGCCATGGATTTTATTACTGACCTAAGAGTATCTGCAGGCAAAACTGTGGTTTTGGTGGTTGTAGATAGGTTCAGTAAAATGGTTCACTTCGTTGCATTACCGGCACTTCCGAATACCTAGACTCTTGCTCAGGTGTTTACAAGGGAGATCGTGAAGCTTCACGGGGTTGCCTCCGATGTGGTGTCAGATTGGGGGACCCAGTTTGTTTCAAGTTCTGGAAAGTGTTCTGTTTTCAATTGGGGGTGCAACTGTCCTTTTCCTCTGCCTTACATCCTCAGTTAAATGGGCAGACCAATTAATTCTGGCATTAACCAGAATCTGTAGACTTACCTCCGGTGTTTTGTCTCCGAAAATCAAGAGGATTGGGCATCTTACTTATCGCTGGCAGAATTTGTTATTAATAAACATCGCCAAGAATCTGCCGGCAGGTCACGATTCTTTGGTGCATACGGTTTCCATCCACAGTTTGGTACTTTTAGTGGGGAAGGGGCTTCGTGAGTTCCTGAGGAGGAACGTTTTGCTTCGTCGCTCTGTTCGTTGTGGTGCGGGGTTCTGAGTAATTTGAAGATCATGGGAGACAGGTACAACTGTATGGCTGACAGGAAACGCTCGCCAGGTCCGGACCTGAGTGTGAATGACTTTGTGTGGTTGTCTACCAGGAATATCAAGTTGAAGGTTCCTTCCTAGAAGCTGGGACCTAGATTTATTGGTCCCTATAAAATAATCGCCGTCATTAACCCAGCAGCGTTTTGTCTTGATCTACCTCAGGCCCTTAAGATCCATGATGTCTTCGACAGGTCTCTGTTCAAGAAATATGTAGAACCTCTTGAGTCCTCTCCCCTACTGCTGGCCCCAATCATAGTTGATGGTAATTTGGAGTTTCAGATTTCGAGGTTTGCAGATTCTCCTCTCTAGCGTCGTTCCCTACTGTACTTGGTGCACTGAAAGGGTTATGGTCCAGAGGAAAGGATGTGGGTTTCAGCATCACAGGTGAATTCCCCTAGGTTGGTTCATGCATTCCATACCTCTTATCCTGAGAAACCTGGTCCCAAGTGTCCGGAGGCCACTCGTCAAAGGGGGGTTACTGTCACGGGTGTGTCAGGTGTAATAGGCAGTCGCTCTGGATCTGGCTGTAGAAGGTCACTGCGCTTGGCATTACAGATTCTTCTTAATCCTACTTCCTTTAGGACCCAGCAGCGACCTCCTTACTGCTGCTGATTGACACAGCCTTGCCTGGGAGTTAAAAACATTCAGTTTACTTCAGGGAATCACCGGTGATACTTCTATGTACCTTTTTACAGGCTTGGAGCACTAGCAGTCTGCTAGCTTCTTCTCTGGTGCCCTTGGAGGACAGTTGGCATTACTCCACTAGTGTCTGCTCAAGCTAAGTTTATTATTATTTTGTCTATCTTGTTGTCTTTAGTTTGCAGTGGGGCCTGACCAGTGCTCACCCTTCCCCCTCACTATCTAGGGCCAAGCTCTAGGGGCATCCAGGGCTTAGGTTCCAGCTCGGCAATAGGCGTGGAATAGTGGTGAGCGAGCACTAAAATGCTCGGGTACTCGTTGCTCGGGTCGAGCAAATTGGAATGCTCGAGTGCTCGGTCCGAGTAACGAGCCTAATGTAAGTTTATGGGAAACTAGAACATTTTTCTGGCAGCTACTCCCGGCGGTCTGGAGAGGGCCTAAAAATTGCCCAAATAGACGGGAATAGTGCTCAAATGACATGGGAACAGCATGGGGAAGACCCCTGGAAGCATTTCTGACTCCCAGGTCACTGCTGTGAACAACGTTGTCAGAGGTATTACGCCACTTTTACGGACTCACAATAAAGCATACAAAAACGAAACCAAAATGGATTTTCCTGGGAAATATGGTAAAGAACCTCCTTTCCAGGGTAATGACTTGTATATAAGGCAAAATAAATAACCAAAAACAAAAATGCTCCTCAACATCTTGGGCTATGTTCACACATAGCGTTTTTGCAGTTTTGCATTGCTTTCAACCAATACAAATGCATTCACTGGGAAATATCATTTTAACATTTTACAACCTTATCTTTCCATGTGGTGTGTGACACATCATCAGACACATGCATACAGTGCTGAAAAGACATGGGAACAGCATGGGGAAGACCCCTGGAAGCATCTCTGACTCCCAGGTCACTGCTTAAACATGATCCTTGGCGCATGCGAAGATGCCTCCTGCCATGCACATGTCATTGCCGACTTGCAACAATCACCATCCACGTCCTTGTCCCAGCGAAGAGCTCAGTTGTCCCTACCCCATTCCTTGGAAGGCAAGCGCAAGTATGCAGCCAGCCACCGAAACAGGCTGCAATACTATACTGCCAAATTTTTGACAGTTGCTTGCACTTGAAATGTGGCCTCTTAGGCTCATGGAGGCTGAAGCTTTCCACAACCTTATGGCGGCGGCGGTCAGGTGTCCTTACTCGGTCCCCAACCGCCACTATTTGTCCCGGTGTCGTCTCCGCCTTCCACAAGTATGGGTCCTACAACATTACCCGTGCCCTCCCCAGTGCACTTACTGGGAAGGACCGCCTAACCAGAAACACGTGATCAAGTGAATGTGGACAGGGATGGTACGGAGCCAGTTCACACCTTTTTTTCTGAGAGTTGTATGTCACCACAGTCATATTCTTTAGCTTGGTGAAAGGACTTGGGAAACCGTATCTACTCCAGCTGTCATTTCTCCCAGGAAGTCCTCTAAAGCAGCTTTCACTTGAAATGTGGCCTTTTAGGCTCGTGGAGGCAGAAGCTTTCCACAACCTCATGGCGGCGGCCGGTTGTCCATACTCGGTCCCGGTGACATCTCCACCTTCCACAAGCACAGGTCCCACAACATTACCCGTGCCTTCCCCAGTGCACTTACTGGCTAGGGACGGTATGGAGCCAGTCCACAGCTTGCCGGTGAGTTGTATTTCACCACAGCCATATCTTTTAGCTTGGTGAATGGACTGACTTTTGGGAAACCATATCTACTCCGGCTGTCACTTCCCTGTCACCAGGTTCCTCCCATTTTCACACACGACCATGCCTGGCTGTATGTTCAGCGGTGAGAGCTACAGATCAGGCTGCTGTGTTACAGCTTTAAACAACTCTGCAGCGGTGGGCAGTTTGTCTCCTAAGCATTAAGCATGTTATCTTCAGCACATCCTGTTGCTGCTTGGCCAAGGCAGTGCTGCAGTGCTTTCAGCTTGTGACTGATGTGGTCTTTCGGAGATGGAGGCTGAACTGGAGGAGGAGGTGCAGGAGCTGAACAGTGTGATTACATTGAGGTTACATTGGCGACTCTGGTTTTTATACAAAAGAAAGATCCTACTGTGGGTTTTTTTTTACATTATTTTTTAAGACAAATGCATTTACCGGGAAATGTCATTTTAACATTTTACAACCTTATCTGGCCATGTGGTGTGTGACACATCATCAGACACATCCTGTTTCATTTATGATGGAAGGACTCTGAAAGTCACAAAGCCTATTTTTATAGGGCCATCAGACGGCCCTTACTATTCTTAAAGGGCTAGCAGTTGGCCTTTGCTATTGTTAGAGAGCCATCAACCGGCTATGCTTTGTTGTTCCCATTATTAACGAGTGGGTCCACTATACTGCTATTGCGTATGCAGTGTCTGCAAGGGCTGCCAAAAATTTGGAGGAACTCCAATGTGCCTTGCAAGAGACATAGAGGTCAGAGAGCCTCCTAAAAACAATGTTCCCATTATTAGGAAGTGAGTCTCCTATAGTGTTTGCCTATGCAGTAAAGCAACGGCTGCCAAAAATTTGGAGGAATTCCAATGTCCCTTGCAAGAGAAGTAAATATGTTGATATGGTACATATGGTGTTGATATGGTGGTGGAGGATGAGGATGAGGAGAAGGAGGTGGACAAGAGCAAATAGACAAAATCAGGAAGCGTATACCCATGTCTGAGTGTGAAGACAGAGGTGCATGGGAATAGAGTTAGACCTCCCCAAAAAAAAAGACACTGCATTTGAGTTTATATTACGCTGCTATCATTCGGTGGTGTTGAGAAGTCTGGCACAATCCAGCCCTTGTTCATTTTTATAAGAGTCAGCCTGTCAGCATTTTCAGTTGACAGGCGAATGCGTATATCGGTTATAACTCTACCAGCGGCACTAAAAACCTGCTCTGAAAAAACGCTAGCGGCAGGGCAGGCCAGCACCTCCAAGGCGTAGAGAGCAAGTTCATGCCACGTGGATACCCAATAATTATAAGGCACAGAGGAATTACGGAGGACGTTGGTACGGTCGGCAAGGTACTCCCTCACCATCTTCTGAAACGTTGCACTCCTTGTGAAAGAACCCCCCTTCCCAGGGCCTGTGCGATGGGAAGGTTTGAGAATACTGTCCCAGAACTTTGACAGTGTTCCCCTGCCTCTGCTGGATTGAATTTGTGGCTCTATCACCTGTACTCCTTGGTTGTCCAACGAACTGTGACCTCTGCCGCCAGCGTTTTCAGATGGGAATTTTTTCACTAATTCCGCAACAAGGGCCTTCTCGTATTGCCCCATTTAATTAGGCCTGCCTGCAAAGGAATAAGAGACATAAAGTTCTCCCTGTAGCATGGGTCTAGAAGTGTCACCAACCAGTAATGACTGTCACCCAAAATTTGGACAACGCGAGGGTCACTGGAAATGCAGAGTAACATAAACTCAGCCATGTGTGCCAGACTGCAAAGATGCAAGACTTTCAGATCCTCACTAGAGATGAGCGTTGTTCTACTCGAACTGTCCGCCAATCTCAAATTCGAGCTGTTTTGGGCGGTGTTCGAGCCGTTCGGCGAACACGAACAATTTGAGAAAAATTCGGCTGTTCGAGGTTATGTTCGATAACTGTTCGTGCACCAAAATCATAACTGGATTTTTTCTCAGTAATGATGAAAATTAATGTTAATACGCAGTTTGAGTGTACAGCGGGGTGGGGGGAGGGGCAGGGGATGGATCTCTGCAGGAACAATGAAGATCTCCATTTTTTTTTCTCTTTCCCGCATTTGCAGTGGGGAGGTGCAATCTGTCAGCCTATCAGCAGCGCACACACGGAGCGAAGTGCTTTTTTTCACACAAGCAAGGGCATGTGTCATTGGCAGTGTATGTCACATGTCCTTGCCCTATAAGACCAAGCCATTTTCCCCGTCGCCACCATTTTCTCACTGCTGCAGCTGCGTGTTAGACGGCACCGCTGTTGCTGTGTGCGCTATACCTTGTTAATTTCAAGCCAATTTTCGCACAAATATAAAGATAGCTTGGGAGTAGGGAATAGTTGTGATTGCAGTCCTTTTAAGGACTAGGTTACAGCATTTCCTACGACTTTTATCAGGGAGGTCTGTGCTCTTAAATAGATAGGTTGTGGGAGTAAAGACTAATTGTAATTGGAGAACTTTTCAGGACTAGGTTACATGAGTTCCTATCAGTTTTTGCCAGGCAGGTCTGTGCCAGTGCTGTGCAAGTTTTTTTCACAGCATTTGGCTGAATCTAGCAAAGCTAATCCTTTTTGGCCTATTGCAGAGTGTGTTAGTCAGTGGAGTAGCCTATCTGTGTTGCAAGATATAACACCTGTGTATAGAATACCAATTTTTTTACTGCACCTAGTGAAGTAAAATCTTTTGGGCATAGCATCATTCTATTAGTCCATCTATACTGACCTCCATCAGGTTGCAAACTGAATATAATTTTTTTCTGCATCTAGCTCTGAAAAAATATTTGGGCTTCTAGCAGTGTGTGGGACTTGGTCTATTAGTCCATCTATACTGACCTCCATCAGGTTGCAAATTAAAAATAATTTTTTTCTTCATTTAGCTCTGAAAAAATATTTGGGCTTCTAGCAGTGTGTGGGACTTGTTCTATTAGTCCTTCTATACTGACCTCCAGCAGGTTGCAAATTGAATATCATTTTTTTCTGCATCTAGCTCTGAAAAAATAGTTGGGCTTCTAGCGGTGTGTGGGACTTGGTCCATTAGTCCATCTATACTGACCTCCATCAGGTTGCAAATTAAAAATAATTTTTTTCTGCATCTAGCTCTGAAAAAATATTTGGGCTTCTAGCAGTGTGTGGGACTTGGTCTATTAGTCCATCTATACTGACCTCCATCAGGTTGCAAATTAAAAATAATTTTTTTCTTCATTTAGCTCTGAAAAAATATTTGGGCTTCTAGCAGTGTGTGGGACTTGTTCTATTAGTCCTTCTATACTGACCTCCAGCAGGTTGCAAATTGAATATAATTTTTTTCTGCATCTAGCTCTGAAAAAATAGTTGGGCTTCTAGCGCTGTGTGGGACTTGGTCTATTAGTCCATCTATACTGACCTCCATCAGGTTGCAAATTAAAAATAATTTTTTTCTGCATCTAGCTCTGAAAAAATATTTGGGCTTCTAGCAGTGTGTGGGACTTGGTCTATTAGTCCATCTATACTGACCTCCATCAGGTTGCAAATTAAAAATAATTTTTTTCTGCATCTAGCTCTGAAAAAATATTTGGGCTTCTAGCGGTGTGTGGGACTTGGTCTATTAGTCCATCTATACTGACCTCCATCAGGTTGCAAATTAAAAATAATTTTTTTCTGCATCTAGCTCTGAAAAAATATTTGGGCTTCTAGCAGTGTGTGGGACTTGGTCTATTAGTCCATCTATACTGACCTCCATCAGGTTGCAAATTAAAAATAATTTTTTTCTGCATCTAGCTCTGAAAAAATATTTGGGCTTCTAGCAGTGTGTGGGACTTGGTCTATTAGTCCATCTATACTGACCTCCATCAGGTTGCAAATTAAAAATAATTTTTTTCTGCATCTAGCTCTGAAAAAATATTTGGGCTTCTAGCAGTGTGTGGGACTTGGTCTATTAGTCCATCTATACTGACCTCCATCAGGTTGCAAATTAAAAATAATTTTTTTCTTCATTTAGCTCTGAAAAAATATTTGGGCTTCTAGCAGTGTGTGGGACTTGTTCTATTAGTCCTTCTATACTGACCTCCAGCAGGTTGCAAATTGAATATAATTTTTTTCTGCATCTAGCTATGAAAAAATAGTTGGGCTTCTAGCGGTGTGTGGGACTTGGTCTATTAGTCCATCTATACTGACCTCCATCAGGTTGCAAATTAAAAATAATTTTTTTCTGCATCTAGCTCTGAAAAAATATTTGGGCTTCTAGCAGTGTGTGGGACTTGGTCTATTAGTCCATCTATACTGACCTCCATCAGGTTGCAAATTAAAAATAATTTTTATCTGCATCTACAGTACCTCTGAAAAAATATTTGGGCTTCTAGCAGTGTGTGGGACTATTTGTATTAGTCCATCTATACTGACCTCCATCAGGTTGCAAATTCAAAATAATTTTTTTCTGCATCTAACCCAGCCAATAGTTTTGGCCTAATACCACAGTTTGGCCACTCAGCTCTGCTCGGTTACCATCCATTGTTTTTTTGTGCAAACAACTCCAGAGTTGTGAATTAGTTAACCACCAAAATGAGTGGAAAAAGGCCTGCTGCTGGTGGAAAGGGGAATAGGCGTGTTGGGAAGGGGAAAAAAGGTTGTGCCCGTGGGGTAGGTGTTAAAGCAACAGTAACATCTGCAGAAGAAAGACCATCTTCCAGCCAAACTAAAATGTCTACTTCTTTTAGCGGACAATGTGATAAGATCCCTTTCTTACGGCCACGCCAATCGCTACAAATTCCAGATGAGGCACAAAAACAGCAGGTGCTTCAACGGATATCAAGTGCTCCTTTAAGTGGGCTCTCCTCCACATCAACTTCAACATCACAAATACTCCAGTCCTCAAAGGTGTCACCCAAATCGCACTTGCTTCCTCACAGCTCCCAAATCTCCAGCTGCCCGTCTGAGTATGAGGTAGAACAGATGGTTGAGTCTGCAGAGCTGTTTACTCATACTATCGCCTGGGAATCAGAGGTCGACTCCAGCGCTTCTGTGAATCCAGACGAGGAAATGATCTGCACTGATGCCCAGAATCTTTATGAGTCGGATCCAGGACCAGACGCAGAAGGTTCTGACCATAATGTAGACCCTCATTCCCAAACTGTAACTCCTGTTGGTGGAGACAATGAGGAAGACGATGATAAGACTCAAATACCTGATTGGAGCGACAACTTTAGTTTTTTGTCAGGGCAGGAACAGGTTGGCTCTGAGGACGACGGGTGTGATAACGCACAGGGTGATGATGATGAGGTCGGAGATCCCACTTACTGTCAACCCACAGTCAGCCAAGAGATGAGGTCAGCAGAGGAGGTGGAGGAAGATGCTAGTGACGACGAGGTCAGGTTGCGCCTTCCTGGACAGAGACGTAGTACTGGAAGCACGTCAACAACTGCATCCTCAAACACAACTCTGCCTCTCACCACAAGTCGTGGTGGCTCTTCAGGTCGCATGGGTGCTAAGCCTTGCATAGCCTGGGCATTTTTTCAGATCGATAAAGATGACCCAACTCGTGTTATCTGTAACATTTGTCAGCAAAAGCTAAGTAGAGGCCAAAAAATACATAGTTTGAGTACTTCATGCATGAACCGGCACATGGACATGAAGCATAAGTTGCAGTGGGAAGCTCAGTGTGCTACAATGCGGCCTAGCCGGCCGGGCCAATCACCGTCTGCCATATCTTGTGCATCCGCGGCCTCTTCATCCTCTGTGACTGGGGGGACAGCAGTCACACCTGTTTTGGGGCGCAGACCTGCCACCTCTTTACCCGCAACAGCCAGCGTGATTGGCAGGTCATCATTTTCTTTGGAGGTGGTAACACCAGCTGGTGTTGAGCGCTGTCCGACATCGATAGCACCACCTTTGGATCAAGGCAACCTAACATGTCCGCCTGCATCTTCCTCACAGACCGGCAGTTTGCCGGGGACACCCTTATCAACCCCGTCTAAGCACAATAGCCAGCCCTCGGTCCCTCAGATGTGGACAAGTAAAAGACCATTTCCTCCTAGCCATGAGAAAGCTAAGAGGTTGAATTTCACCATCTGCAAGCTCTTGGCTACAGAAATGCTGCCTTTCCGCCTGGTGGACACAGAGGATTTTCGAGACCTTATGTCCGTCGCAGTGCCCCAGTACCAGATGCCCAGTCGGCACTACTTCTCAAAGAAAGGTGTGCCTGCGCTCCACCAGCATGTCGCACACAACATCACCGCTTCTTTGAGAAACTCTGTGTGTGACAGGGTGCATTTCACCACAGACACTTGGACGAGTAGGCATGGACAGGGGCGTTACATGTCGCTGACTGGGCACTGGGTAACTATGGTGACAGCAGGACAAGGGGCTGCTGTCCAAGTCTTGCCGTCCCCACGAGTTGTGCGTCAATCCTCTTTATGTCAAAGTTCCTCCACTGCTTCTGCCTCCTCAACCTCCTCTCGGTCTTCCACCTGCACCCAAAGCCTGTCTGGTCATGCCACAAGCTTTCTAACTGCGCAGAAGGGATCCTGCACACCTCCTTACTATGCTGGCAGTAGGGCTCAACGTCATCAGGTGGTTTTTACATTGAAATGTCTGGGAAATGTGAGTCACACAGCTGAGGAGTTGTGGTCAGCTCTGGAGAACCAATTTCATGAATGGTTGTCTCCACTGGACCTGAAACCAGGGAAGGCCGTGTGCGACAATGCTGCAAACCTGGGTGCGGCCCTTCGCCGGGGCAATGTCACACACGTGCCTTGTATGGCTCACGTGTTGAACCTGGTTGTCCAGCAATTTTTAGCCCACTATCCCAGACTAGATGGCCTTCTGCAGAGGGCACGGTCGCTGTGTGCTCACTTCCGCCGTTCGCATCCCGCAGCTCAGCGACTTACATCTCTACAGAAGTCGTTGGGCCTGCCACTTCACCGGCTAAAATGCGATGTGCCTACCCGGTGGAATTCAACTCTGCACATGTTGCAGCGACTGTGGCAGCACCGACAAGCCCTGGTGCAATACGTTCTGACGTATAGCCTGGGCCAACGAGATTCAGAGGTGGGGCAAATCACGCTGGAGGAGTGGTCTCAGATCAGGGACCTATGCACCCTTCTGCACAGTTTTGAAATGGCGACGAAGATGTTTAGTGCTGACGATGCCATTATCAGCATGACTATTCCGGTGATTTACATGCTGGAGCACATGTTAAACAGAATTCGGAGTCAGGTGGTGGCACAAGAGGAGGTGGAGGAAGTAGAGGAGGAGGAGTTGTATGCGGAAGGGCTAACATCTGCAAGGTCCAGACGGTCGGCAGCACCAAGGCGGCAGGCATGTGAGGGTGGGGGAGATGGTTTTACCAGGGCGCATGGTAGCAGCCAAACTAGTGAGGAAGGTGCAGGAGCCCAGGAAGAAGTGGAGGACGAACTGATGGAAGACTCATCAGATGAGGGAGACCTTGATCACATTTCTGTTGTGCGAGGTTGGGGGGAGAGGACAGAGGAAGGAAGCATGATTGTTACCTCGCCACCAACACAACAGGGACTTGGTGCTCCTGGATGCGCAACACACATGAGTGCCTTCTTGCTGCACTACCTGCAACATGACCCTCGAATTGTGAGAATTAGAAATAATCCTGACTACTGGGTTGCCACACTGTTAGATCCCCGGTACAAAAGTAAATTTGCAGAAATTATTCCTGCCATAGAAAGGGATGCACGCATGCAGGAGTATCAGCAGAGACTGTTGCAGAATCTTACATGTGCTTTTCCACAAAATACCAGTGGTGCACGTAGTGAATCTCACAGTTCCAACTTGCCAACCGTGGGACCGTCAAGTGTTCAGCACTCAAACCGTAACAGAACCACAGTATCTGCTGGTAACATCAATTTTGCGGAATCATTTCACCACTTTTTTAGCCCATCCTTTGCAAGGCCACAGGAGACAAGAAGTCTGACACATAGTCAACGCCTAGAGACGATGGTACAGGAGTATCTCCAAGTAAACATTGAAGCCACGACTGTGTCACTGGACCCTTGCTCTTTTTGGGCTTCCAATCTGGATAAATGGCCGGAGCTAGCCACTTACGCCTTGGAGATCTTGTCATGCCCCGCAGCCAGCGTTCTGTCTGAACGTGTGTTCAGCGCTGCTGGTGGTGTGCTGACAGATAAGCGCACGCGGCTCTCCACTGATAATGTAGACAGACTCACGTTCATAAAGATGAACAAATCATGGATCCGAAACGACTTTTCTACCCCTGTGTCATCCTGGGGAGAGTAAAAGCTTGATGATTGGTTAAAATCACCCTACCAACCGTTTTAAGCTTTCAAATTACTAATCATGTTTATCTGTATCTTGACTGGAAAATAATTTGGGCTTTGTAGCAGTGTGCAGCACTGATCCTATTAGGCCATCTATACTAAAGCTTCACCAGATTTAAAATTAAAAATAATTTTTAGCTGCATCTAGCCCGGAAAATAATTTTGGGGCTCCGAGATGCGCAAGGCACATAAGTGCCTTCTTGCTGCACTACCTGCAGCATGACCCTCATATTGTCAGAATTCGAAGTAATCATGACTACTGGGTTGCCACACTCTTAGATCCCCCAAACTTTTCGATCAACCTTTTCATTTTAATAAAGACCAAAAAAATGGTCATTTTTGAAATTATAAGCATTAGCAGGTTGTTAGAAACTGAAATCAAACAGTTTTCAACTCAAAACTTTATTCTAGGTGATGTTACATTTTCACATAGGACCCCTTGTTCGAAAGGAGCTTCTGAACTCTCTCGTCCATTGAATTTGTCAGGTTTTGGATGGTTTCTGCTTCAATTGTTTTGCATGAGGACAGAATACCCTCCCAGAGCTGTTGCTTAGATGTGAACTGCCTCCCGCCATCATAGACACTCCTTTTAATGATGCTCCAAAGGTTCTGAATGGGGTAGAGGTCAGGGGAGCATGGGGGTCACACCATAAGTTTGTCCCCTTTTATGCCCATATCAGCCAGAGATGCAGATGTTTTATGTGCAGCATGAGATGGTGCATTATCATGCAGAAAAATGATCTTGCTGTGAAATACACGGTTCTTCTTCTTGAACCATGGCAGGAAGTGCTGTTTGAGAAAATCCACATACATTATGGAGTTCATCTTTAGCGCCTTCAGGGATCCTAAAGGGGCCGACAATCTCTCTCCCCATGATTCCAGCCCAAAACATTACTCCACCTCCTCCTTGTTGGCGCTGTAGCCGTGTTTGCGTGGGGTGTCCATCAACCAGCCATCCTCCACTCCATCCATCTGGACCATCGAGCGCTGCACGGCACTCATCCGTGAACAAAACAGTTTTGAAATCAGTCTTCATGTAATGTTTGGCCCACTGGAGCCGTTTCTGCTTGTGTGAAGTGGATAGAGGAGGTCGACAGGATGGCGCATGCACAGCTGCAAACCTCTGAAGGACCCTGCGTCTTGTTGTTCGGGGGACGTTGGAGGCACAAGCAGCTTCAAAAACTTGTCTGCTGCTATGACAAGGCTTTTTTGCCGCTGCTCTTTCAACCTGACGTAATTGCCTGTAGGAAAGAGTCCTCAATTTGCCCTTATCAGCACGCACACGTGTGTACTGTGAATCAGCTACATACTTCTTGATTGCCAAGACACTTCATCCTGATCATCGCACAATGTTGATTGTAGTCATGCCTTGACCTAAACACTCCACAATTTGTTGCTTCTCAGCAGCCGACACATCCTTTTTCTTTCCCATTTTGGCAGAAAATGTAGGCTTCTTAATAATGTGAGAGAGCCTTCTTAAGTAGTCTTGCCTTTCATTGGACACACCTGCCAAACTAATTAGCACAGGTGTCTGCAATTGCTTACAGTGATATAAAGAGCCCTGACACACATCACCATCAATGAGTTTAACTGACAAACAAACAAATTCTTCCCTTATCACTCCTAAACACTTTTTGTATAATAATTTGGAACGCAGTGTACATGTGCTTTTCCACAAAACACCAGTGGTTCACGTAGTGAATCTTACAGTTCTAACTTGCCAACCGTGGTCTGTATGGAGTTGTTCAATAAAGGGCCCAAAATTAAGATAACATAGATGGGAGAGGTCTCTATGAATAGGAATTCCTAAGTATTTGATACCCTGTGAGGGCCAGGCAAAGGGAAAGTTGGACTGGATGGAATCCTATATGGATTTGGGGAGGGAGACATCGAGGGCCTCAGACTTCGCTGCATTGATTTTAAAATTTTACCATGTAACAAAGTGATCTATTTCAGCCATAACAGCATGGATGGATATATGTGATTGAGTGATATATACTAGGACATCATCAGCAAATAGAGAGCACTTGTACTCGGTGCCTCCCACCTCAATCCACCTAATATTGGGGTTATGGCGAATTGATGAGAGCAGGTGCTCCGTCACTAGGATGTATAAGAGAGGGGACAGAGGACATCACTGCCTTGTCCCATTGGTGATTGTGAAAGGTGATGAAAATGTTCTGACGCACCCCCTGGGCCTTGGGACACCCGGAGCCGGACCCTTTTTGGTGGATGCTGGTGGTTGTAGTCTTCGTGGCGGCGACCCAGTTCCGTGGCTCAGGGCGGTCAAACCAGTGGCGGAACTATTTATGTGGTTTTCATGTTTAAATGTCCGACTACGCCACCCGTGGATTGCGGTCAGAGTGAACCGCCGCTACAGGGCAGACCACTGAGGCTGGTGTTGTGGGTGCAGCAGAGCGTAGCATAACTCCCCACGGGAGGAGTATAGCCTCAGGGCAGTGTATGCGGAGGATGGGGGTGATGGTGCAGGGCAGCAGCAGTAACGACACGGAGTCAGTGATGCAGTTCAGGGCCTTTACTCACAGTTCTTATTATCCAGACCACGTCTGCAGGTAACGACTGCCCACGTCGTACTGTGCTCACCAGGTGAGGGGCTCAGACAACTCCCAGATAACTTTGGAGCACTTCACAGGACCCCCTTTGTGTGTCCTTTGTCTGGCCTTTCTTACCAACACTTCTGTCCGGCTGCCTCGGGCCTCCTCTTGGTAAACTTGGCGCCAGTTTCCCTGACCCTATGTGGTGCCTTCCTAGCGGGTGTAGCGAGGGGCTGCGCCACATAAAATGTCAGAGCCTCCGGTTTCTAGCTGAGGGTCGTTTCCTGCCTCCACTAGTTCGGGGACCGGTCTCCCCCTTTGGCCTGACCCCTCCACGCAGGTGGATTCGGGCGTGCGGTGGCGACTCGCCCGTCCGCACCCCTGGGATCCCTTCATTCCTCGTTCCTGGAGCCTTCTCCGCTCCTCTTCCTTCTTTCTCCCTCTTCCAGGCCTGGGCCTCTGTTACTAGGCCCGCCTCCGGAGCAGAGCTCATGCAGAGCCCCTGCTCCCTGCCACTTCTGCTCAGACTTCTCTGCACTGAACTAAGATGGTGCCCACCTTTTATACTCCCTTCTCAATGCACCCAGGAACTGCTTCCTCCCTGCTCCTGCACTACAGGGTTCCCCTTCCTCAGTGTTCCCTCCCCCCACTCCAGCCAGGGACAGGGACTGTCGTGCCCATCTCAGGGGCATATTGGTCGCCCTGCCCCACGGCAATGTGGTGTAATGCATGCAGGTGTCGGGTCCTGATCCACACTCCATCCTTACCTGAGAGTGAGATATCACACCTCTGGGTGAGGTGCAATACGTCTGTAGCAACCGAGCCCTCAGGGTGCTACAGTTCCATTTATCTTCAGCCTAGGTGACGTATTGCGATACAGGGCCGTGATTTTGGCTATAAAAGGGTCCCCTAGACCCCTACCCCAAGCTTTTTAAGAGAATCATATATGGCGTGCCAGGAGACTCTATGGAATGCTTTCTCAGCATCCAACGAGAGTATCTAATTACAAATTTTTAACTGCATCTAGCCCAGGAAATACTTTGTGCCTAGTAGCAGTGTCTGCTAGTGAGCGGATTATCCCGGCTGTTAAGCAAGCTGCACCACCTGTAGTTTAGACACTTAATTTTTTCAAAGGAAATGCTTCGGGACCATGGGATACTTAGTGAAGAGCATCAGGAGGCACCCCAAGGCATAGGGGCTGGGACTGGCAGTAGGATGCCTTGCGGTGGACAGCCGAGCTCGATCCTTATAAAAGCTTTTTAACTGCAGCAGCTTTAGTGGACGCTACTGGAGCTGGAATTACCGCGGCTGCTGGCATGAGACTTGCCCTCCAATAGATCCTTGTAAATGGATTTAAAGTGTATTCATTCAAATTAGAGAGACAATTTAAATTAAAAAGCTTAGAGCTGCCTCCACCACAGGGGGGCTCGCTCGACCCACCAGCGGACAGGCACCAGTATTGGGAGAGGGGGGCTGGCCGTCAGGGTTCACCGCGGCTCTGGCACAAACCCGGCGACACGGAGGTGGCACGGGCAGGAGCGGACTGGCCGTGTCGGCTTCTCACTTTTTGGATTTTAGAAGGGCATGACATGCCTATATCTGTGTCTCCCCCTCCTTTTACTCCTCCACCTCTTTTATTTTCGCATGACTATATGTACTTGTCACTTTTCCATGTGTTAGTTATGTCTTCTGAGCAGTTTGTCAGCTTTTGGACACCTTTGAAGGTGTTTTCTATGTGTTTCTATGTGTTTTTGTTTGCCTGCCATTGGTTTTAACGGTGTTCGAAGGTGTTCGACGAACAGTTCGACGAACAGTTCGGCGAACACACGGGTGTTCGACGAACCGAACCGAACTCGAACACTACGGGGGTGGCTCAACACTAATCCTCACCAAGAGGACGACTGACCATGCGCTCCTCCTCATCCTCATCCTCTTCCTCCTCCTCCCTGTCCTCAGGCCATCCACGCTGAAAAGACGGTATGGCAGTTGTGCAGGTAGTACCATCTATAGTGCAGGAAATTAGCTCCTGTTCTTTCTCCTCCTCCTCCTCTTCTTCATTGTCACCCAATCCACGTTGGGATGAGATGAGGCTGGGGTGTGTGTAATCACCCTGTATGGTTCCTTGCTCCACCTCATCGTGCTCCACCTGCAATGCATCCTCTTTAATTGAGAGCAGAGAGCATTTCAGAAGACAGAGAAGCAGGAAGGTGACGTTAATTATGGTGTCATTGCCACTCACCATCTTGGTGGAGTCCTCAAAGTTTTGGAGCATGGTACAGATGTCTGACTTCCATGTCCGCTCCTGAGGTTTTATGTGTGGAGTTTGACCTGAATACCAACGGCCTTGTTGATGCAGGTAGTCAAAAACTGCCCTCTTCTGCTCACAAATCCTTCCCAACATCTGCAGTGCAGAATTCCAATGTATGGGGACATCACACACCAGTCAGTTAGCCGGAAGCTGCAAACGAGGCTGAAGCACGGCAAGAGCGGTGGAAGCAGTAGCTGACTATCTAAAATGGGCACACAGGTGGCGTACTTTGACAAACAAATCTGAAAATTCCGGGTAGGTTTTGAGAAACCGCTGAACCACGAGGTTAAGAACATGGGCCAGGCATGGTACGTGTGTGAGCTCGCCTCACCTAAGAGCCACCATCAGGTTCCGGCCATTGTCACACACAACCATGCCTGGCTGTAGGTTCAGCGGTGTCAGCCACAGATCTGCCTGCTCTATCAGAACTGTCCACAACTCTTCAGTGCTGTGCGGTTTGTTCCATAAGCATATTAGCTTCAGCATAGCCTGTTGCCGCTTGGCCGAGGCAGTGCTGCAGTGTTTCCAGCTTGCGACTGATATGGTAATTTCGGAGATGGGTGCTGAAGTGGAGGAGGAGGTGCAGTAGCTGTAGAATGTGCAGGCAACTCTAATTGACCCAGGGCCCGCAATCTTCGGCGTCGAGAGGACGTGTTCCATCCCAAGGTCCGACTGGGTCCCGATTTTCACTATGTTAACCCAGTGTGTCGTCAGTTAGATGTACCGTCCCTGCCCACAAGCACTTGTCCACGTGTCCGTGGTTAGGTGGCCTTTCAAAGTAACTGCATTATTGAGGGCATGGCTAATGTTGTGGGACAAGTGCTTGTGTAATGAGGGGATGGCACATCGGGAGAAATAGTGGCGGCTGGGGACCAAGTACCGAGGGACGGCCGCCGACATCAGGTTGCGGAAAGCTTCCGTCTCCACGAGCCTAAAAGGCAACATTTCAAGCGCAAGCATTCGCGAAATGTGTGAATTTAGCAGTGTAGCCTGTGCGGCGTTAGCTGCGTATTTGCGCTTGCGTTCCAAGGACTGGGGTAGGGACAACTGAACACTGTGCTGGGACAAGAACGTGGACATGCTTGCTGATAGTGCTAGTTAAGAGTGTTCAACTACAGGTGCAGGGCGGGAGACATCTTGGCATGCTCCATGGACAGGGGATTGGCGTGTACTCACAACAGCGGAACAAGCAGTGATGTCACCCGCAGACACTGTTGCTGGATCATGGGGTTTGGCCCACTTAGTCGGGTGTTTTGCTGCCATGTACCTGATCATGCTGGTGGTGGTCAGGCTACTAGTTTTGCTACCCCTGCTGATGCTGGCCCGGCAGGTGGTGCAAATGGCCTTTTTGGGGTTATCAGCAGAGTCTTTAAAAAACATCCAGACTCGGGAAGACCTAACAGTTGTACTGGCAACTTCCATCGTGTTGATGTTACGGGGAGTGATTGCCCACCTTGTGTATGCGGCCACCACACTGCTTGTTCTTGCCTGTTATGGTGCTATGCCTCCCTCCCCCTGTGTGCTGCTGTCCTCATCTGCATGTCACCCTGTCAGGTTGGGTCAGTGACTTCATCGTTCACCACCTCATCTTCCACTTCCGCACCCTGGTCCTCCTCCTGACTTTCTGGCAATTGTGTCTCATCATCTTCCACTTCTTGTGACAGTTTCCCACTGTTGCTTTCGTGTGATCGTGGCTGCTCAAATATTTGGGCATCACTACATGCGATCTCCTCTTGCCCCTTTTCAAGTGGACTGGACGACAGGCCCGAATCTATAAATGGAAAAGTGAACAGCTCTTCGGAGTGTCCAAGTGTGGGATCAGTTGTCTCCGGGCACTCGGCATGGTGGGAGGAAGGAGGATCAGGGTGAGGTATATGCAGTCCAGACTCATATACTAAGCTACTGAGACTTGACCGTGTGGAAGACAAGGTGGTGGTGGTAGTGGCTAAGTGACTGGAAGCATTATCTGCTATCCAACCAATAACCTTTTCACACTACTCTGTGGGTGTTTGTTGTGGCACAATTTCAGCTTGCCCATGGCCTCGGCCTCTGCATGCACCATCACCATCACGTCCACTTTCCTGTCCCTTGCCATGCACCTTGCCAATTTTAAATGGAGGACAATATTTTCCACATTCACTACAAATGGCTGGATTTGAACCTCAGTGATATGTGATACGTGTGACGGAAAACCACAGTTTTAAATAGCTGGCCTGTAGTTTATTATTTTTCACAGCTACCTGATGTCAATAACTTCACTGACACACTGCAACAAAACAAAATTTACTTGGAAGCCAGAAATGGCTGAATTTGGAGCGAACTTGTATGTGATACATGTGACGGAAAACCACAGTTTTAAATAGCTGGCCTGTAGGTTACTATTTTTCACAGCGACCTGGTGTCAATAACTTCCCTGACACACAGTAACAAAATTTAAATGAAGGCCAATATTTTCAACGTTCACTACAAATTTCTGGATTTTTATCACAGTAATATGGAAAGAATCTGGCTGTGTTCTGCTGTGGCAACAATCAAATGGTTAAGAAAAACTGTGTTCTCTGGATTGCTTTTTAACCAAATACTCAGGATTAAGATAAAAAAAATAATTATCCCTTGCCCCTAACACCTGGGACTATTTGTAGAAATATAGAAATATTTGTAACAGAAGCAGCAGACAGAACTGGAATGGAGCCTTTTGTGCTGTATTATACACTGCAGTCTGCTATATACACTGCCTGCCTGCCTAGCTCTGATATATATACAGTACAGACCAAAAGTTTGGACACACCTTCTCATTTAAAGATTTTTCTGCATTTTCATAACTTTAAAAATTGTACATTCACACTGAAGGCATCAAAACTATGAATTAACACATGTGGAATTATATACTTAACAAAAAAGTGTGAAACAACTGAAAATATGTCTTATATTCTAGGTTCTTCAAAGTAGCCACCTTTTGCTTTGATGACTGCTTTGTTATGTTCTGCTACCAGAGCTAAGGAAAGAGAGGAGATCTGTCCCTACGATAGAACTCAGCTTAATCCCTACGATGTAACAGGGAACCTGATCCTGTGATCAGACCTGCTAAAGTCCTAAGCTAGTCTGTACGCAGACCTATAGATGTGGGGAAGGAATCCCTACAAGTACTAAGGACTGGGAGGAATATGGGACACCTCCTAACAGAAATAGTAGCAGACAGACGAACAAACAAAATATATAAAACATAGAGGTCAGTAGACCAAGCAAACTAACAGAGCAAGACACAGAGCACAGGCTAGCTAGAAAGTAGATATACAATGAAGTCCAGCAAAGCCAGAAGGGCGGAGCAGGATTAAATAGGCCAACAAGGTCATGTGACCAGCAAAGGAAAACAAAAACTAAGAGCAAGGTTCTAACAGTACCCCCCCTTCTAAGAGGATCCTCCGGATCCCCTAGGACCAGGCTTATCAGGAAATCTCCTGTGAAACGCTCTGATAAGTCTGGACGCGGAAACATCATCCGACCTCACCCAAGAGTTATCCTCGGGACCGAAACCTTTCCAGGCCACAAGATACTGCAAACTACCTCTATACCGTCTAGAGTTAAGGATGCGAGAAATTTCATATTCCCCGTCCTCCACCACCGGAGGAACAGAGGCAGAGGCGTCACAATCCGATACAACAGCTTTTTTCAACAGAGAGACATGAAATACCGGATTAATTCTCCAGGAGGTAGGAACCTCCAACCTAACAGCAGATTGGTTGACAACCTGAAGCACCTTAAAGGGCCCTACAAACTTGGGACCCAATTTCTTTGAAGGAATCCTCAACCGCAGATTCCTAGAGGACAACCAAACCATGTCACCAACAGCGAACAAAACCTCCTGTCGTTTCCTATCAAAGTAGTCTTTAGATTTTCTGTTGGCCTCCTGAAGATTACCACGCACATCCGTCCAAACTCTCTCCAAATCACCGGAAAAATTCTCCTCCTCAGGCACGGCAGATCCCAACTTGGAGAACGACCCAAACGACGGATGTCTCCCAGAACAACAAAAAAAAGGCGAACAACCAGCAGAAGAAGATGTATGATTGTTCAGAGCAAATTCAGCAAGTGGCAGAAACTCAGACCACCCCTCTTGATTGTCTGCCACAAAACAACGCAAGAACTGCTCAACATCCTGGTTTTTCCTTTCTGTCTGGCCATTAGATTCAGGATGATATCCGGATGAGAACGACAAATGAACTCCCAACCTATCACAAAAGGCACGCCAAAAACGAGCCACGAACTGAGGACCCCTATCAGAAACAATGTCAGTAGGAACGCCATGAAGTCTGACAATTTCCTTGACAAAGGCCTTAGCGAGAGTTTTAGCGCAGGGCAGTTTGACGAAAGGAACCAAGTGACACATCTTGCTAAAACGGTCCACGACCACCCAGATGACAGTAAAACCCTCAGAGGGGGGAAGGTCAGTTATAAAGTCCATAGCCAAATGTGTCCAAGGAGCACTGGGAACCTCCAAAGGACAAAGCAACCCCGCAGCAGGAGTATGTGAGGACTTAGATCTAGCACATATAGTACATTGACGCACCCACTTAATGACTTCCTTCTGCCATCCAGGCCACCAAAAACTGCGACCCACCAGTCTCTTGGTCTCAGAGATTCCGGGATGACCTGCCAACCGAGATTCGTGACACTCAACAAACAAATCTCTCCTAAAGGTCCCAGGCACAAACAACCTCCCATGAGGAGTATTAGAAGGGGCATTCTCCTGTGCTTTAAGAATCTCATTTTCCAAAACGGAGTCCAAAGCAGCTATCACAACACCTTCTTGTAAAATGTTCTCCTCTTTCTCAGCACCGACTATGGGAGAAAAACTGCGAGACAAGGCATCCGCCTTAACATTCTTAGTACCAGGGATGTAAGTAACGGAGAAATTAAACCGCGAGAAAAACAGTGCCCACCTAGCCTGACGGGCATTCAGGCGCTTGGCAGCATCAAGATATATCAGATTTTTATGATCCGTAAGAACCTGAACGGGAAATTCCGCACCTTCCAAGAAGTGGCGCCAGTGTTCAAATGCGAGTTTAATAGCCAATAATTCCCGATTACCAATATCGTAATTCAGTTCAGTCTCCGAAAATTTTTTTGAAAAAAAGGCACAGGGATGTAATCCATCCCCGTTATCCTGAGACAATACTGCGCCAACCCCCACAGAGGAAGCATCAACCTCAACCAAAAACGGCCTGGTAACATCAGGCTGCATAAGGATGGGAGCAGAGGTGAACTTCTCCTTGAGATACACAAAAGCTTCAATGGCCTCAGAAGACCACTGAACCGCATCAGCACCTTTCCTGGTGAGATCAGTCAGAGGTTTGACAATACTAGAAAAATTTTTTATGAATTTTCTATAGTAATTGGCGAAACCCAAAAACCTCTGTATCGATTTCAAACCAATAGGCCTAGGCCATTCCTGCACAGCCTGAACCTTAACCGGATCCATCTCAAAACCTTTGCTGGAGATAATATAGCCCAAAAAACTAATTCTCTGTACAGCGAACTCACATTTCTCCAGCTTAGCAAAAAGCGAATTGTCCATTAATAACTGTAATACCTCACGCACGCTCCGCCAATGAGACTCCAGATCCGGCGAATAAATCAAAATGTCATCCAAATACACAACCACATTTTTACCGATCAAAGGTCTAAGGATGTCATTAATCAGATTCTGAAAAAATGCAGGAGCATTAGTAAGACCAAAAGGCATAACCAGATTCTCAAAATGACCCACAGGAGTGTTAAAAGCAGTCTTCCATTCGTCACCCTCCTTCATGCGCAACAGATTGTATGCCCCCTTAAGGTCAATTTTAGAGAACCACTTGGCCCCCATTAACTGGTTAAACAGATCAGGAATCAATGGCAGTGGGTAAGGATTGCGTACAGTAATTTTGTTAATCTCACGAAAATCCAGACAAGGACGTAAACCGCCGTCCTTTTTTTTTACAAAAAAAAATCCAACTGCCACAGGAGACTTAGAGGGCCTAATGTGACCGGCGGCCAAACTTGTCTGTATGTATTCCTCCAAAGCCTTCCTCTCAGGAATAGTAAGGTTAAATAAACGACTTTTAGGAAGAGTCGCTCCAGGGACAAATTCAATAGAACAATCATAGTCTCTATGGGGAGGCAAAACCTGCGATTCCTTCTCAGAAAAAACTCTCCAAAAATCCTGAATAGGAACAGGCAATTCTCCCCTATCCAAAGCTGCAATACGCCCATTACAACACTTGTCATAACATTTATGGCTCCAGGATTTAATTTCACTGGTAGACCAATCCAGTACAGGATTGTGAAATTTTAGCCAGGGCAATCCCAATATTACTGGAGAAGGCAAGTTATTCAACACTACCAAATCCAATTTCTCATGGTGAACACCATTAATAGTGAGAGGAAATTCACAGACCTTGAGAGTAATATTCTTCAAAGGGGAACCATCCACAGAAACCACAGCAATGGGGGATGATAAAGGTTCAGGTTTTAAATTGAGTCTTTCCACGAATCCCCCATCAATAACATTCAGAGTAGACCCACAATCGACAAACACCCGAAATTCCATTAATTTTTCCTGAGCAATCGTGGAAGCAGCTAAAAATACACCCTTGGAATTTAAACAGGCAATACGGGCATGACTGACCATTTTTTTTTCTTTCTTCATACGAAGCTCACAGCCTTTAATCAAATGACCAGATTTTCCGCAATAGAAACACAAGCCTTCAAAAAATCGACGGTCTTTTTCTTGAGAGCGAGGTGCCACCGATCCAATCTCCATCGGTTCACCACTGTTAGTACATACATTCTCATAACCAGAAACTGACATAGCAGAGGATTTGCTCTCATTAACCCTAGCACGCAGTCTCCTATCCACCCGTATAGCTAATTGCATAGCCTGTTGCAAATCTTCAGGTGTAGGATAAGCAATTAGCAGGTCTTTAACCCTTTCACTGAGCCCAGCAAGAAATAGACTTTTCAGAGCAGAATCGTTCCACTCTGTTTGAGTAGACCAACGACGGAAATGAGTACAATATTTTTCTACATTACCTGATCCTTGTTTTAAACGTCTCAACTCAGTCTCAGCTGATGCGACACGGTCAGGATCATCATATAATAGTCCCAAAGCAGAAAAAAAACTATCCACTGATCTGAAGCATGTATCACTAGGTTGCAAAGAAAAGGCCCACTCCTGAGGCTCTTTGCGCAAAAGTGACATTATGAACCCTACGCGCTGGGATTCATCCCCAGAGGACTTGGGTCTCAAACGAAAATACAATAAGCAAGCATTTTTGAATGAAAAAAATTCTCGGTGTTCACCAAAAAATAAATCCGGCAAACATACCTTAGGCTCCAAGAAATGTGCTCCAGGACAGTTACTCACGTGCTGACGGAGCTCGGCCACCTCCAGAGAGAGTCCCTGCAGGCGATGAACCAAATCCTGAACCGACACCATGATGGAACAGAAAAATCTTTCCTTAGAGAATTAGCTGGCTGGACTTACTGTTATGTTCTGCTACCAGAGCTAAGGAAAGAGAGGAGATCTGTCCCTACGATAGAACTCAGCTTAATCCCTACGATGTAACAGGGAACCTGATCCTGTGATCAGACCTGCTAAAGTCCTAAGCTAGTCTGTACGCAGACCTATAGATGTGGGGAAGGAATCCCTACAAGTACTAAGGACTGGGAGGAATATGGGACACCTCCTAACAGAAATAGTAGCAGACAGACGAACAAACAAAATATATAAAACATAGAGGTCAGTAGACCAAGCAAACTAACAGAGCAAGACACAGAGCACAGGCTAGCTAGAAAGTAGATATACAATGAAGTCCAGCAAAGCCAGAAGGGCGGAGCAGGATTAAATAGGCCAACAAGGTCATGTGACCAGCAAAGGAAAACAAAAACTAAGAGCAAGGTTCTAACATGCTTTGCACACTCTTGGCATTCTCTTGATGAGCTTCAAGAAGTAGTCACCGGATATGGTTTTCACTTCACAGTTGTGCCCTGTCAGGTTTAATAAGTGGGATTTCTTGCCTTATAAATGGGGTTAGGACCATCAAGTTGTGTTGTGCAGAAGTCTGGTGGGTACACAGCTGATAGTCCTACTGAATAGACTGTTAGAATTTGTATTATGGCAAGAAAAAAGCATCTAATTAAAGAAAAACGAGTGGCCATTATTACTTTAAGAAATGAAGGTCAGTCAGTCCGAAAAATTGGGCAAACTTTGAATGTGTCCCCAAGTGCAGTTGCAAAAATCATCAAGCGCTACAAAGAAACTGGCTCACATGAGGAAAGGAAGATCAAGAGTCACCTCTGCTTCTGAGGATAAGTTTATCAGAGTCACCAGCCTCAGAAATCGCAGGTTAACAGCAGCTCAGATTAGAGACCAGGTCAATGCCACACAGAGTTCTAACAGCAGACACATCTCTACAACAACTGTTAAGAGGAGACTTTGTGCAGCAGGCTTTCATGGTAAAATAGCTGCTAGGAAACTACTGCTAAGGACAGGCAACAAGCAGATGAGACTTGTTTGGGCTAAAGAACACAAGGAATGGACATTAGACCAGTGGAAATCTGTGCTTTGGTCTGATGAGTCCAAATTTGAGATCTTTGGTTCCAACCACCGTGTCTTTGTGCGACGCAGAAAAGGTGAACGGATGGACTCTACATGCCTGGTTCCCACCGTGAAGCATGGAGGAGGAGGTGTGATGGCATGGGGGTGCTTTGCTGGTGACACTGTTGGGGATTTATTCAAAATTGAAGGCATACTGAACCAGCATGGCTACCACAGCATCTTGCAGCGGCATGCTATTCCATCCGGTTTGTGTTTAGTTGGACCATCATTTATTTTTCAACAGGACAATGACCCCAAACACACCTCCAGGCTGTGTAAGGGCTATTTGACCAAGAAGGAGAGTGATGGGGTGCTACACCAGATGACCTGGCCTCCACAGTCACCAGACCTGAACCCAATCGAGATGGTTTGGGGTGAGCTGGACCGCAGAGTGAAGGCAAAAGGGCCAACAAGTGCTAAGCATCTCTGGGAACTCCTTCAAGATTGTTGGAAGACCATTTCCAGTGACTACCTCTTGAAGCTCATCAAGAGAATGCCAAGAGTGTGCAAAGCAGTCATCAAGGCAAAAGGTGGCTACTTTGAAGAACCTAGAATATAAGACATATTTTCAGCTGTTTCACGCTTTTTTGTTAAGTATATAATTCCACATGTGTTAATTCATAGTTTTGATGCCTTCAGTGTGAATGTACAATTTTCATAGTCATGAAAATACAGAAAAATCTTTAAATGAGAAGGCGTGTCCAAACTTTTGGTCTGTACTGTATATATATATGTTTTGGAATACCTAGACAAACAGGACGTTCAATGGACCGTCTTGCTATATTCACTGCAGTCTTCCACATACACTGCTTGCCTGCCTGCCTATTTCCTGCTATCACCACTGAATATATGCAGCTGAATTAGTCCTCAGAAGGACTGTTAGTTCAGATGGATATTATAGATATATGTTGTGGAATACCTATACTAACTCTAAACAAGCAAATCTCTCCCTGACGCAGCAGCACCTCTCCCTACTCCCTACTCTGATTCCCGGGTAGACTGTGACGATCATGGCGGCGCCCGGTCTTATATACCTGATGATGCTGTGCGGCCAGCCAATCACTGTAATGCCCACAACCAACATGGCTACAGCATTATAGTGCATGGCAGGCAATCCCTGCATTTTCACTGGTTCTCTAAAGAGCGCCAAACATGCAGGGAGGGGACCCGAGTTCCTGTCCGAGCAACCCAGAAATACTCGCCACGCTTGTTGAGCAGTGAGATGCTCGGGTGAGTACCGAGCAGTGGCAAGCACGTTCGCTCATCACTAGTGTGGAACCTATATAGGGACGGTAGGATAGGTAGGGTGATATTAGATCTACCTAGGGGTCTCCACTTCCCCTTTCCCTAGTGTTTGGGCTTCCTCCCTGTCTTCCCTTCGTGTTGCACTTAGTCTTTCCCACACCTTGCGTGAAAAAAACTTAGCTTTCTTCCCTTGTAAGCATACGCTGATAGAATCCATTAAAATAGCTTTATATAACTTCAAACCTCAGACTTTGCAACATGCTAGTATACCAAACTTGTGGGTTTCCTCTGCATTCTCCAGTTTCCTTTCACGCTACAAAGACATACTGATAGGGAATTTAGATTGTGAGCCCAAATGGGGACAGTGCCGATAATGTCTGTAAAACGCTGTGGATTTAATAGCACTATATAAAATAAATAAACTTGATAACAAGTTATCAAGCACAGATAGTTACATAATTAATTTATTATTTTAAGTCACAATTTGATAGAAAATAATATTAACATGAATACACTATTCTACAGATGTATTTATTTAAAACAAACATGTACGTACAGTAAAATGACCTTTGTCACAGCGTTAGCCCCCTTTTCTGTTCCTAGTAACTTGAGTTGGCTCCATAAGGTGGTGCCATGTGGAATCAATTCTCTTTTGTGGTTCTTTATGCATTCCTTGCTATTGCTGTGTTAACATAAACAATATTACAGCCTATGTAGTGGATGCTTTAGGGTCTGTGGAGTCATTCCAGATCCCCGCCATGAAATTATTTACAGCATCAGCAAGCAAACTTGTTTCTATAAATGAAAAATTAAATTAAATAAGAAATGACAATGAAAGAAAAACAATAAAGCAAAAATGTAGCACCCAAAAATATTGATGGTTGCTATGATGCAATCTTTTTGTGTCTACACACGACATGTAACTATTTGTCCCTCTTATGTGTAGTTTACTTAAAGATGTTATATGTGACTGCAGACTTCTAAATCCTTATAGCGTGCACACCACATGCATTCGCTATTTTCCGCATACGGTCACCTGTCGACTAGATGTGTTTGGCCTTGCTCAGTGAGGATGAATTGAATGAGGTCGAGCTTGTCTTCGGAGAATGTGGCCGGAATTATGCAAATCGCATACTTGCGATCACATGAACGCCCCCGCTCACAGATAGAGTGACTGCAGAGCTTTATCAGAAGATTGCACCATCCCTTTAATATAGAGGGCATACTAATAGCTTGTGGCCAACCATAAATCCAATTAATTATATACTTTGATTACCTTGTATTTTTTAAAAGACACGGCATTCTCTACAAGTTGTACTTCTGCTATGATCAGGTGAAACGTTTGCAATCACTGACTTAAAAAGAGAATATCATGAAAACTGCATGCTGCACAGGAATATAGCTTATATCACTGAATAACTTTTAGGAATGTTTTCTAAAATGACAAGCTGTTTTGTGTTGCAGTGGTCATTTGGTTTTGTTCTCCACCCTGTTTTTGTGAGGAGATGATGGCACTCTGTCCCGGTTAGGGGAGAACCACCACTGTGGTCCCCCTCTTTTTTCGTTATTTTCTGCACAAAGCACTTTAGGGTATAGAGGTGCTCCATCTATAAGGGAGCAGTGATACTCCTTGGTGCAGTGCATTTTTCCAAGTACATCCCCTGATGATATCTCGTTATTGGGAGGAGAAACCCGTCGGGAGGTTAAAG
Organism: Phyllobates terribilis; assembly: GCF_046119375.1. Taxonomy (NCBI): domain Eukaryota; kingdom Metazoa; phylum Chordata; class Amphibia; order Anura; family Dendrobatidae; genus Phyllobates; species Phyllobates terribilis. Next base: position 755,755,394 of record NW_027362761.1, on the reverse strand, counting down.
TTACACTTGGGTACTGCCCTTGTTAGGGCGGGAGCAATTGCAGGGGGCATGACAGGGCATTTAGGTCACATTTGCTGTCCAGTGATATCTGTGGAAGTCAGCCGAATATGGTGGCCCGCTGCATCTGAATTGGGTGAGATCTAATCTACTAAGCACTTTTATTTGCACTTGTCACTTTTTTCTGTGTGTACTTGTATAGTACTGATGTGATGATATGAGCTATGCATATGTATATTTTTTGATTTTTTCAGTGCAATAAGGATCATGCGATTCTATGTTATTTAACTGGACCCGCATTGGATACCTAGTTAATTTGTCTTGTTGGACCTATCTAGGTTGGTACATCCATGGATATACTGGTTTTTAATAATTTAATTAAATAGAATGTTTTAAAGTGTCTTTCCTGCTATATGTTTATATGATTCTGAAATAAAGGGCTTACACTAAGCAGGTTATTCAGCTTGTTTGTTTGTTCTCCACCAGTGATGTAACATTTTAAAGCGGATCTGTCACCAGATTTTAGAATACAAATTGCATACATTATTAAATAGAGTATTTACTTTAATAATTCATGTTAGAAAAGACTGTATGAGTCTTTTCCTTCCCTGTGATATTAAAATGAGCATTTTATGTTATTTTTTTTTTTAAATATAAAGTAAGAAAAAAAAAGATTATGCAGCCATTTTAATATGGGTTGTCAAGGTACTGTATGTATAGCAACCTTGTAAATTCTAAGTGATATATTAAAAGATAACCTACCACTTGACAAACCACGGGCAAAATTGAATTAGAGACTGTATGCAAAATTGGAGCCTGGTATGTTTTCTTCTGAAACGCTCTGGCATGGTATGGCCATTTCTCCATAGTGTCCCAGAAATTTTTTTAACACAACAATGCCAGGTCATATGTTGCTTGTGTTACTGTGAGCAGCCTGCATGGCCTAAACATGCTACAATGGTCTGCAGTGTCTTTGGACTTGTGTCCCAACAAGCACATCTGGGACATCATGGGTCAGCAATTACAAAGGGAGCTGCCAGCTGTGGATCTTGATGATTTGTGTGCCCAAGTGAGCTCATCATGGGAGAACATTCCTCAGATAGCAGTGAATAAAATCAATAATAGCATGCCAATGTGTGCAAGGACATGCATTTCTGTGAGTGGTGCTCATACTCGCTACTGAATATATCGAGATGCTTTGAGAATTTGGTTTCCATTTTTGCATAATTTGTATATAACTAACATATTCATCCATACTGTCATTTCCATAATTCAATAATTTTCCTTCTTAGCGTCGCAACTTCAATGTACAATGGAGTGTACATTGATGTATTTTAAATTTAATAGTTACATTATTTTTTTTTTGAAAAATGCATTTTGGCTGACATTACTTACTTAAACGTAGAAGAATAAACCTTTCTAAAGCACATAAGGTACATTACTACACACCATAGTGTGCAGGCATATGCATATACTGTAGTTTGTCCTCTAGCGCTCTATTTTTTTCCGCTTTTTGCTGAAATCTGACAAATTGTTACAAAACAATCTAAATTTGTTATTTCAAGCAATCATAAGTTGAACAAGTGTCCTTAAAAACATTTACCTATCCCTCCTATGCATTAGGACACCAAACATGCATTTGATTTTTTCTTAGTGAATGAGCTCTTACTCTACTTCTAAGGGTTACTCACATGAACATATAACACATCAGATAGCACTCAGCCCAATGTTATACTATAGGGCAGTGCAGATCTGCGATTTTTTTTTTTCTCATGCCGATCCATCAGCATTCTGCAAGTGTCTCAGGGCTTCAGATAACGTGCACCCATATAAGCCTTTGGGTGGATGTGAAACATCGGACTGCACTCGGAAGTCACCCGCGGCCTCATCTATTTTCCACACGTGTGATATGATTCTTGCATGCGAGAGAAACGGATCACATTAAGATGACACTTCTCTCAAACTCTTGACAGCATAATTGAGCCGGTTCTTCAGATGGGGTTTCTTAACTGTAAAGATATATACTAGATTCTGGACAAGGGTTATTGTTCTAAGGATTTATTCTAATTGCCATACAGCATGATGTTGGGCAGCAATGTACCAACCTAAAATGATTGGCCACAGGAGGATGGTTTCTTCATAATGCGTATGTTCAACTCAACCCCAATAAAAAAAATACATGTTTCACAGTCATTTATGGGAATCCTCGAATCTGTGTGAAAAAATTGTCTTGCATAGAAGTTTTCTGGTCCAGAATTAATTGTAACAGGTCATCCATAAAAGATAAAATTGAAAGAAACAGCATGGGGAAAAATTAGCGAGGGAGTGTTAATGAGTTAAAAAGTGTTGTTGGATCTCAAAATATATTTGGCAGCACACCATGATGGCTACAATTCAACAATTAGGGCTAACTCTAACCTTACCCCCAAACCTTGCCTTAACCTTAGTTAGTGTTAGTAAAAGACTGAAAAAAACATAAAATTTATTATAATTGTATGTTCTCTTTTACATTTTTAACAGTTCTCTCAGCTAGTCCCTATCTATTCTCTAACAAAATTACAAATGAGAAGAGAAGCGGGTAGTTGCTCGAGAACACAGCCCATGACCAAGGTCATCAACCATCCAAAAATTTTAGGACAGTGCATAAAAATTGGGCACAATTTTGTTCTGTCCATAATTTTTTTAAGGTGTCTGTGATTTTTTGAAGCTGAAGAAACGTGTACAGATCATTTTGACAGTAATTATCATTTTACAGTTTACGGTGAATGCAGATGATGTCTTCATATTATAGTTATGTATTACATATCACATAATCATAATGAATTATTATGGTTTTACCATAATCCGTAAAATATATTGTCTGTCTGTGATTTTTTGATAAGCTGTCCAGAAAAAATAAAAAGTCAAGTTGGCAACCCTGCCCATGACCCATTTGTAAGCTAACGGGATGGAGATTTTTGTGCTGCTAGAAGGGAAATCGTATTCTACAAAAATGCCCTAAAAAGGTGGCAGTGTAGAATAAAGCTTGTTAATGACTCTCGTTAAAAGGCATATTGGCAGTCAGGCACTAAGAGGTAAATCGGTCTTTAAAAATTAACTAATACATTGCTGTATTTTACAAAATTTTGAACTTGCAGGCGGTTTTCTTTTGGTATACTTTATTATCATGCTTACTACATTGTTTTAATTCACATTGTTATAGCTTTTTGCAGTACAAAATGAGGAACATTAAAATGTGATTCTAGCACTTTTTTTTGCAATACAAAAAGTCTAGTATCTTAACACTGAGATGAATATGTGAAAACTAATTTTCACCACAGATAACGATTTTGAAAATTTTGTCTAATATGTAATAATACAAAGAAGCGATTATTCAATTTGCTGTATCATAAATTTATGCATGTTAATTGTATTATAGCAAAGAGTCCTAATGTGTTCAATTGGGTTAGAACATTTGGAGTCAAAAGAAAGCCCAAAGGCAAAACAAGCCGGCCAGGAAACATTATATTTTCTGACTTTTATTTGGGCATCTTAAAACACTTGTTAGCAAAAAAGCCTTGGGGTGAATTCAAACAAGGCCAGATGTTAAAATGTTGGAAATGAGATTTCATGACCCCTTATTACAATAGTGCAGTTAAAAAAATGCCCTGCAAGTTAAACAATATACGAAAATACATGTTGGAAGACTAGTTTAACCCCTTAACCCCTTTCCGACCTGGTCAGTAACAGTACGCACCAGGTCGGAAAGGCCGATTCAGCGGGGGCTCCGGCGTTGAGCCCGCACTGAAACCGGGCACATGTCAGCTGATTATTACAGCTGACATGTGCCCGCAACAACCGAGGGTGGAGTCACGATCCACTGTGGCTGTTAACCAGTTAAATGCTGCTGTCAATCTCTGACAGCGGCATTTAACAGCGCCACTCTGGAAGTGTGGCATTGGCCCCGCCCATCGGTGACTCCGTCACGTGATCACGGGTCGTCGATGGGTGGGGATAACAACCCGGGGTCTGCAGCAGACCCCTGTAGTTGTCATGTCTCAATAGCTATGAGCGCCACCCAGTGGTCGGAGCTCATAGCAAGTGAGCATTTCTACTGCATACAGGCAATCTGCTTGTCGCCTGTATGCAGTAGAAGCAATCAGATAACTGCTGCTTCTAGTCTCCTATGGGAGACTATTGGAGTATGCAGAAAGTGTAAAAAAAAAATTAAAATAAAATATTAAAAGAATAAAAAAAAATAAAAGTTTAAATCACCCCCCTTTCGCCCCATTCAAAATAAAATAATAATAAAAAAAAACAGATACACAAATTTGATATCGCAGTGTTCAGAATCACCCGATCTATCAATATAAAATAAGAATTAATCCAATCAGTAAACGGCGTAACGAGAAAAAAATTCAAGCCGCCATTTTATGGCAATAAAATGCAATAACGGGCGATCAAAACATCGGATCTACCCCAAAATGGTATTACTAAAAATGTCAGCTCGGCACGCAAAAAATAAGCCATCACCCGGCCCCAGATCCCGAAAAATGGAGACGCTACGAGTCTAGGAAAATGTCCCCATTTTTTTTAGCAAACTTTGGATTTTTTTTCACAACCTAAATAAAAAAGAACCTATACGTTTGGTATCTCTGAACTCGTAATGACCTGGAAAATAATAATGGCAAGTCAGTTTTAGTATTTGGTGAACGTGGTTAAATAAAAACCAAAAAACAACTGTGGAATTGCATTTTTTTTTGTACACAATTTGGTAAAAGCAGTGACCTTGTTCAAAAGTATAACTCGTCCCGCAAAAAATCAGCCCTCACATGGCCATATTGAATGAAAAATAAAAAAGTTCTGGCAAGAAGAGGAGCAAAAAACGAAAATGCAAAAATGGAAAAACCCAAGGTCCATTTTCAGTTTTGCTCTTTTGGTTTTTCTGCCTATTCTTCCAAGAGGCGTAACTTTGTTATATTTTTCTGTCAACATGGTTTCATAATATTTTTTTTGTGGTACGAGTTGTATTTTTGAATGATACCATGTACGATATAATATACTCAGGAAAAAACAGGGAAAAAATTAAAGTTTTGTGAAATGGTGAAAACAAAGCATAATTCTGCTATTGTATTTTGGATTTAATTTTTATGGTGTCATTATGTATCAAACCATGGGCGTACCCAGGATCAAAACTAGGGGGGGGGGCAAGCCATGGTCACAGATACCGAAGAGAAATATATATATAATACAATGCAAAGATTTCACTTCTTACATTACATGAGTGATATCTACTGTAAATTCCACAATAGCTCAGAAACCGGAGAATCGCTCCACACAGTATACTGGCCCCCATAAAATGCCCCCTAAAGCATACTGGTCCCCATATAACGCTCCATACAGGATACTGGCCCCCATATAACGCTCCATACAGAATACTGGCCCCCATATAACGCTCCAACAGAATACTGGCTCCCATATAACACTCCATACACGATACTGGCCCCCATTTAACGCTCCATACAGAATACTGACCCCCATATAACGCTCCATACAGGATACTGGCCCCCATATAACGCTCCATACAGAATACTGACCCCCATATAATGCTCCATGCAGGATACTGGCCCCCATATAACGCTCCATACGGAATACTGGCCCCCATATAACACTCCATACAGAATACTGGCTCCCATATAACGCTCCATACAGGATACTGGCCCACATATAATTCTCCATACAGAATACTGGCCCCCATATAACGCTCCATACAGAATACTGGCCCCCATATAACGCTTCAAACAGAATACCGGCTCCCATATAACGCTCCATGCAGGCTGTTCCCCACACATAATGCCTCATGCAGGCTGCCCCCCCCATATAATGCCCCACGCAGGCTGTTCCCCCCACATAATGCCCCACGCAGGCTGTTCCCCCCCACATAATGCCCCATGCAGCCTGTTCCCCCCCATATAATGCCCCATGTAGGATGTCACCCCCCTTATAATGCTCCATGCAGGATGTCACACCCCCCCCTTATAATGCCCCATGCAGGATGTCATCCCCCCTCCCTTATAATGCCCCATGCAGGATGTCACACCCCCCCCTTATAATGCCCCATGCAGGATGTCACCTCCCCTTATAATGGCCCATGCAGGATGTCACAACCCCCCCTCCCTTATAATGCCCCATGCAGGATGTCACACACACACCTCTTATAATGCCCCATGCAGGCTGTTCCCCCCACATAATGCCCAACGCAGGCTGTTCCCCCCACATAATGCCCCATGCAGGCTGTTCCCCCCCATATAATGCCCCATGTAGGATGTCACCCCCCTTATAATGCCCCATGCAGGATGACACCCCCCCTCCTTATAATGCCCATGCAGGATTTTACCCCCCCTCCCTTATAATACCCCATGCAGAATGTCACACACCCCCTCCCTTATAATGCCCCATGCAGTATGTCACCCCCCCTCCCTTATAATGCCCCATGCAGGATGTTACACCCCCCCTCCCTTATAATGCCCCATGCAGGATGTCACACCCCCCTCCCTTATAATGCCCCATGCAGGATGTCACCCCCCCTCCCTTATAGTGCCCCATGCAGGATGTCACACACACACCCTCCCTTATAATGCCCCATGCAGGATGTCACACACACCCCCTCCCTTATAATGCCCCATGCAGGATGTCACACACCCCCACCTCACCCCCCACCCTTATAATGCCCCATGCCTCCATTCAATAAAAAAAAAAAAAATCAAATACTCACCTCACTCCTCACCTGCTGCCGCTGCTCCGGACTTCAGCGTCGCCAGCCTCATCACGCTCGGCGCTATGACTGCTCAGGAGAGAGCGCGGTGTAAAGACGTCACCGCGCCCTCTGACCTGAGACGTCACAGTGCAGCAGCCATGGAGGATGCAGGAGCTGCTGCGGAGGCACGGAGAGAGGTAAGTATTGTGCCGGGTGCTGGGGCCCTGAGCAAGCGGGGGGATCGGGCGCTGACGGTGAGGGCCCCCTCCAACCTGCTCAGGGCCCGGGATTTGCCCGGGTGCGCCGGGTGCCGACGCCGGCCCTGGTGTGCGGCGTGCGTCCCTGCTTCTAGGGGGGGCAACTGCCCCCCTGCCCCATGGTGGGTACGCCCATGTATCAAACATTATCTGGTAACATAATTCTTCAGGTGAGTATGATTATGGTGATAGTTAAAGAGGTTGTCCACTACTATTCATAATGCCCCAATCGAGTTAAAGAGTGGAAAGAAGTGTTTTTTGTAATTACCTTCCGTTGTCATTGTTGTCTGTGAGTGGCGATATTCCTGACCGCGTGACCCAGTGACGCGCTCCTCCTAATTGATGGGCTGTGAGCGGGGTTTCACCGCACGTCACAGCCGAGCATCCAGCGCTCGCTTGTGGCCAATAAATAAATAGTAGAGGGAAAGCACGTACTGGATGCTGGGATGTGACATGCGGTGAAACCCCGCCCACATCCCATCAATCAGGGGGAGCGCATCACTGGGTCCCTCCCGGCTGCAGGAACTTGACGTGACATCAGCGGATGTCAGCCGAGGCTTCAGCTGGGTCACATGATGCCCAGTGAGCAGTCAGCGATAATTACAAAAAACACTTCTTTCCACTCTTTAAATTGATGGGTGCATTACATAAAAAAGTGGATGTAGCACCCCGAGGGCTCGGCTGCTACAGGGGTATTGCACCTCAAACCAGAGGTGTGATATTCCACTCCCGGGTAAGGATGGAGTGTGGACCAGGACTCGGTAAGCTGCATGCACCACACACACCCCATTTCCGAGGGACAGCTCAACGGTGCTCCCACAGAAGTGCAGGCACGACAGCTTCTGTCCCTGGCTGGAGTGGGGAGGGGGAGGAAAACCCAGTGGTGTAGGAGCAGATAGGGGTGGGTCTCTGGGCATAGGTAGGAGCCCATTGGTTGCTAGTCACCTGGGCTCGGGTGCTAGAGGGAGGTATATAAGGTGGGCACCATCTTAGAGTTCAGTTCAGTTCAGTCCAGTCAGGAGAAAGAAGAAGAAGTTGAGTCTGAGAGAAGTGACAGGGAGCAGAGCTGCTGCATGGGCTCTGCTCCACGGGCAGGCCTTGTCAGGAGGCCGGGGCCTGAGAGAGAGGAGAAGGAACAGCAAAGGAAGTAAGAAAGGAAACAAGGAACTGGAACACAGAGAAAGGCCCAGAGACACGAAGGCAGAAGGAACCCCAAAGGCAAAGGAGATTGCCGGTGACGGGTTGGCAGAGCAGGGTACCGGGACCCAAATTGGTGGAGGCAACAGATTCCTCAGCCAAGGACCGGAGGTTGTGACCACATCTTGGTGCGACCCCTCACTACATCCACTAGGAAAGCATACCACGTAGGGTCAGGGAAACCAGAGATAGGTTTCGCCAAGAGAAGGCCCGAGGAAGCTGGACAAAGGTGGGTCACTGGTGAGGATGGCCAGAGAAGGGAAGAGAAGGGAGCCCTGTGCCACGCTCTGGAATTGCCTGGGAGTTGGTCGAGCCCCTTGCTTGGTGAACGCAGCACGGCTCAGGCGGTCCTTCATGTGCACAAGTGACCTGGATGAGAACTGTGAGTAAAGCATTGGAAACTGCACCACACGTCTCTGTGTTTCATCGCCGCACCAGTATCATTAGTACTGGGACGCTCACACCATCACTCCCATCATCCACACTAGCTGCCCTGAGGCAATACTTCTCCCGTGGGGAGTTATCCCATACTCGGCTGCACAAACAACATCAGCCTCAGCGGTCTGCAGCGCAGCGGCAGTCCCCACTGACCGCAATCCACGGGTGGCGTAGTGGGACATTTGGGATTACACTAAGACTGCCACTGAATTGACCACCCTGGGCACGGACCGGGTCAGCGCCACGGAGACTACAACCCCCAGCGATCCGACTCCGGGTGTCCCCTACATAACACAGGCCCAGGGGGCGCGTCATGGACAACCTCTTTAAGTAATACAGGTCTTTTATTTTAGTGGCTAAAGTTTTTTTTCTTACTTTTAATAAAAAAAACTTGTTAATTGATGTAACTGCATGAAAGCTTTTTTTTTCTGTGTACCAAGCTTTGAATTTTACCATTTTGTGAAATGTATGACATGGTGATTGCATTGTATTACATATTGGGAGGGGTGAGGGCATTGATTATGGCATTTTGATATTTTTTTTCTTGTGTTTATTTTAGGGGTTAGATACTTTTATATTTTGATAAATTGAACTTTTCCAGTTGTGGCAAGGCCAATATTGCTTATTTTTCAATTTTTTAATCTCTATCTTTAAATTAGAAAAAAGGGAGTGATTATTATTATTTATTTATATAGCACCATTGATTCCATGGTGCTGTACATGAGAAGGGGTTACATACAAAATACAGATATCACTTACATTAAACAAACTAACAATGATAGACTGGTACAGAGGGAAGAGGACCCTGCCCTTGCGGGCTTACAATCTACAAGGGATGGGCAAGGATGCAGTAGGTGAGGGTAGGTTAAACTAAGTATTTTTAAAAGTGTTATTTTTAACTTTCATTTTATTTTCCAGTCTGCTTGGTTGGTCACTTGTACTACCTGTGGCTGAGCTTTAGATGAACACAAAGATGATGGCAACTGAAGCCGTCAGCAAGGCCATCTGTCGTAGTATAAACAACCCACCGCGATCACATAGTAGTAGGGGAAATAGACTAAAACGGATGCCTCACCACTTATATGCCACTGTCAGAGATTAACAATAGCATTTAAGTGGTTAACCAGCAGCAATCGGTGCTAGCTCCAATCGTTACCATTAGAGGAAGGTGCAAACTGCATTAAACCCAACCCTTTTTTGATTGGGCTCAACTTATGAGAAAATTAAATCAACTACAACCCCTGGCAAAAATTATGGAATCACCAGGCTCGGAGGATGTTCATTCAGTTGTTTAATGTTGTTGAAAAAAAGCAGATCACAGACATGGCACAAAACTAAAGTAATTTCTGTTAGAATCTATTTTGTTTTACTATCGGCCATCTTGTTGTGGTTTGCTGGCTTCTAGTCTTTTCCTCTGGTGCTGGGTGTCTTGGTCACGTGATCTCTGCACTCTTTATTACTCAGCACCTGTCTTCCATAAGAGATACCTACCTTATCTTAGCTTTTCTTCCAGGGGGTCTGGCTTACTTGAGCATACAGCCTTAATTTCACATATCTACACCATCCAGTATAATAGCGACTGATTGAAAAAGGTCGATTCAGGCCGAAACGTCTTTATACTCGCTATATTGTTGTCACCTATCTCTGGTTTGGTTAAAGTATCTTATAATTTTTTGCTTTAAATAAATCACTTCTTTCAAAGATTATGAGAGTGCGATGAATTAAATGCATTATACTAATTTGGGCCTACAAGCCTATTGCATCAGCACCTCGACTTATGACCGAGTGCACGCCAACCTAATCCCCTCATTATTTAAGAAGGCAGACACGCCTGATAAGCAGGTGAAGCCTACTGTTCCTCCTGTTGATGAGGACGGTGAATTTGAGATTTCTCGCATTTTGGATTCCAGGTGGCATAGAGGAAGATTACAGTATCTTGTGTCCTGGAGAGGTTTCGGCCCCGAGAATAATTCCTAGGTGAAGGTCGAGGACGTCTCGGCCTCAAGGCTAATTAAGGCTTTTCACAGGATATTTCCTGGTAAGGCTCGGCCTAGAGGATCCAGAGGATCTTCAAAAAAGGGGAGGTACTGTTAAGATCTATTTTGTTTTACTATCGGCCATCTTGTTGTGGTTTGCTCTCTTCTAGTCTTTTCCTCTGGTGCTGGGTGTCTTGGTCACGTGACCTCTGCGCTCTTTATTACTCAGCACCAGTCTTCCATTCCCCGCTGGACATCAGTGTTGTTACGCTCATGCTCTGGCTAAGTTGCCTTGTTAAGTTCTTTCTGCTTTGGACAATTAATATCCTGGGACTTCTTGTTCCACCAGTTTTGTTCCCTTTTATCTTCGTTTCCGCAACTAACTTTTCTGTTAGGAGGTCTCCTGTTTTTGCTCCCAGTCCATAGATCGTTTAGGGACCCCTTTCCCCTTCCTACAAGTCTTCGTTTGAGTTCAGTGCAGGAGTTTCGGTGGGACTATTCACAAAGAATAAGGCACCCACCCCAGCATAGGTTTAAGCTGAGTATGAGTGCAGGGACAGCTTTTCCCTCCTATTCCTTAGTTCTAAGTTGCAGAACATAACAATTTCAAATGGCAACTTTAGGGCTTTAAGAAACACTAAAAGAAATCAATATTAAAAATGTGGTACTCAGCAAAGGTAATTTTTTTCAGACCAAGCAGAGGGAAAAAATTATGGAATCACTCAATTCTGAGGAAAAAAATATGGAATCATGAAAAACAAACACACAAAAGAACACTCCAATACATCACTAGTATTTTGTTGCACCACCTCTGGCTTTAATAACAGCTTGCAGTCTCTGAGGCATGGACTTAATGAGTGACAAACAGTACTCTTCATCAATCTGGCTCCAACTTTATCTGATTGCTGTTGCCAGATCAGCTTTGCAGGTTGGAGCCTTGTCATGGACAATTTTCTTCAACTTCCACCAAAGATTTTCAACTGGATTGAGATCCGGATTATTTGCAGGTCATAACATTGACCTTTTTGTCTTCTTTCAAGGAATGTTTTCACAGTTTTTGCTCTATGGCAGGATGCATTATCATCTTGAAAAATGATGTCATTATCCCCAAACATCCTTTCAATTGATGGGATAAGAAAACTGTCCACAATATCAATGTAAACTTGGGCATTTATTGAAGATGTAATGACAGCCATCTCCCCAGTGCCTTTACCTGACATGCAGCCCCATATCATCAATGACTGTGGAAATTTGCATGTTCTCTTCATGCAGTCATCTTTATAAACCTCATTGGAAAGGCACCAAACAAAAGTTCCAGCATCATCACCTTGCCCAATGCAGATTCGCGATTCATCACTGAATATGACTTTCATCCAGTCATCCACAGTCCACGATTGCTTTTCCTTAGCCCATTGTAACCTTGTTTTTTTCTGTTTAGGTGTTAATGATGGCTTATGTTTAGCTTTTCTGTATGTAAATCCCATTTCTTTTAGGCGGTTTCTTACAGTTCGGTCACAGACATTGACTCCAGTTTCCTCCCATTCGTTCCTTATTTGTATTGTTGTGCGGTTCCTGTTTTGGAGACATATTGCTTTAAGTTTCCGGTCTTGACGCTTTGATGTCTTCCTTGGTCTACCAGTAGGTTTGCCTTTAACAACCTTCCCATGTTGTTTGTATTTGGTCCAGATTTTAGACACAGCTGACTGTGAACAACCAACATCTTTTGCAACATAGCGTGATGATTTACCTTCTTTTAAGAGTTTGATAATCCTCTCCTTTGTTTCAATTGACGTCTCTCGTGTTGGAGCCATGATTCATGTCAGTCCACTTGGTGCAACAGCTCTTCAAGGTGTGATCCCTCCTTTTTAGATGCAGACTAACGAGCAGATCTAATTTGATGCAGGTCTTAGTTTTGGAAATGAAATTTTATAGGGTGATTCCATAATTTTTTCCCCAGAATTGAGTGATTCCATAATTTTTTCCCTCTGCTTGGTCTGAAAAAAATTACCCTTACTGAGTACCACATTTTTAATCTTGATTTCTTTTAGTGTGTCTTAAAGCCCTAAAGTTGCCATTTGAAATGACTTTAGTTTTGTGCCATGTCTGTGATCTGCTTTTTTTCAACAACATTAAACAACTGAATGAACATCCTCCGAGCCCGATGATTGCATAATTTTTGCCAGGGGTTGTATTAGCTGTCTAAGCAGCTGTCAAGGAGGATATATCTTTACATATAAACAGTAAAGTCCACACCTCTTGACTGAGACTAATTGTGAAGACAAATAAAAGCATACCTGCCAGAGAGAAAAATTTAAATCCACATCTCTTGAGAGTGGATATATCACCCTCACGTTGAACATATGGGATTAAATATAACTGGGGAAGTGAAATGAACTGACACTTCAACTTCAATTGAAGCAGGACCTCCTGCAGTGAACAGGTAATTACAGCCAAGATCTGTTCTGAGAACCAGCCAACAAGTCTAGGATTCGTATATTCAGAGATTTAGAAGTACACCTCTGAGGCAACAGCTTCCTTTGTTTAGAGGACTGATATCAGACATTCTGGAGCTAGCGGTCAGTGATGAATATTAGGGTTTGCATCAATTCGATATTTACAGTGACATGTAAAAGTTTGGGCAACCCTGGTCAAAATTACTGTTAATATGAACATTTAAGCAAGTTGAAGATGAAATGATCTCTAAAAGGGACGAAGTTAAAAATGGCACATTTCCTTTGTATTTTAGGCAAACAAAATAGATTGTCATTTTTTACATTTTAAAAATTACAAAAAGGAATATATGCAGATGCAAAAGTTTGGGCACCCTTGGAGATTTGTGTGCTCAGATAACTTTGACCAAGGTTTCAGACCTTAATTAGCCTGGTAGGGTTATGAATCTGACTTGTCCACTATCACCATTAGGAAAGGCCAGGTGATGCAAATTTCGGAGCTTTATAAAACCCAGCCTCCTCTAACCTTGTGCCAAAAAACAGCAGCCATGGGTTCTTCTAAGCAGCTGCTTAGCACTCTGAAAATGAAAATAGTGGAGGCCCACAATGCAGGAGAAGGCTATAAGAAGGTAGAAAAACATTTTTCAAGTTGCCCTGTCCTCAGTTCGAAATGTAATTAAGAAATGGCAGTTAACAGGAACAGTGGCGGTCAAGATAAGGTATGTAAGATCAAGCAAAATTTCAGTGAGAGCTGCTCGTAGGATTCCTAGAGAGGCAAATCATAACCCCTGCTTGACTGCAAAAGACCTTCAGAAAGACTTAACAGACTCTGTAGTTGTGGTACATTGTTCTATTGTTCAGAGACACCTGCATAAATATTGCCTTCATGGAATTCATCAGAAGAAAACTTCTTCTGCATCCTCGCCATAAAATTAAGTCTCAAGTATGCAAAAGAACATCTGAGCAAGCCTGATGCATTTTGGAAACAAGTCTTGAGGACCGATGAGGTTAAAATAGAACTCTTTGGCCACAATAATCAAAGGTATATGTGGAGAAAAAAGGGCACAGAATTTCAGGAAAAGAACATCTTGCCACCAGTGTTGAGCAAGTATGTTCTGTCCGAGTACGCTCGGGCCGAGCTCTGAGTATTTATAGCTGCTCGGTGATATGGTTGAATCACTCCCATGTGCATGATTTGTGACTGTTTGACAGCTTTATTACATGTGAGGAATGTGTAAGAAATAGACATTCCTCCCAAGTATTAAAGCTGTCAAACAGTTACAAATCATGCACACGGGAGTAATTCAACCATATCACCGAGCAGCTATAAATACTCGGAGGTCGGCCCGAACGTACTCGGCGAAAGGGTTAACAGAACATACTCGCTCAACACTACTTTCCACCATTAACCACTTTCTGGCCCAGGGCGTATTAATACGTATCTGTGCCCTGAGCCTTATGGGCCTGATACGTATTAGTACGTCCTGGCGATTTCGCCCGCACACAAGCGGTGTGTGCGAGATCGCGGCCAGGTGTCAGCTGATTGCTACAGTGGTCCCGCATCGCTCCCTGCACATTAACCCCCGAAATGCTGCAATCTAAATCGATCGCAGCATTCCAGTGGCAAGAGGAGTTAAGGGCGATACTTACCTTCTCTAGCGGCGTCCCGCGGTTTCTGAGTCCGGTACTGGATGTTGCCATGGTGACCCAATGTCAACATGACAACATCCGGATCACCAGGAGGCAGGAAGTTGCTTTGGTCATGCGCAGTGCACGACCAAAGTAACTTCTCCCTGTGCAGCGCTGACAGGCTGCATAGCACAGGGATGGTTCTGCATTCCTGTGCTATATAGCCAATCAGGCTGCAAAAAGTGAAAGTCCCATAGTGGGACAAAGTGTAAAAGTAACAAAAGTATCAGAAAGTGAAAAAAAAATGTAAAAACAAAATTGTAAAAATATTTTTTAAAAAATGAAAATAATAATAAAAAAATATATATATTGTACCCATAAATAAATAATCTTATGCAAAAAAAAATAAACCAATAAAAGTACACATGTTTGGTATCGCCACGTCTGGAACGACCTGACCTATAAAACTGTCCCACTAGTTAACCCCTTTAGTGAATACGGAACAAAATTTTTTTTATGAAAAACGAAACATAAAACGATGTTTTATCATCATACCACCAAACAAAAAATGGAATAAAACGCGATCAAAAAGACGAATGTAAATAAAAATGGTACCGCTGAAAACGTCATCTTGTCCCACAAAAGACAAGCCACCATACAGCTCCAACAACCGAAAAATAAAAAAGTTATAGCTCTCAGAGTAAAGCAATGCAAAAACAATTATTTTTTCTATAAAAAAGTTTTTATTGTATAAAAGCGCCAAAATATAAAAAAAATAAACGTGGTACCGCTGTAAATGTACTGACCCGAAGAATAAAGCTGCCTTGTCAATTTTACCACACGTGGAACGGCATGAAAAAAAACAAAAAAACAACAATTACTGGATTGTTGGTTTTTGTTTATTAGGCCTTCTAAAAATCAGAATAGAAAGCGATCCAAAAGTGTCATGTGCCCGAAAATGGTACCAATAAAAACGTCAACTTGTCTCGCAAAAAACAAGCCATCACATGACTCTGTCGGCTGAAATATGGAAAAATTCTATCTTTCAAAATATGGAGATGCAAAAACTAGTCTTTGCAAAAAAAATGTGTCTTTTAGTATGTGACAGCTATCAATCATAAAAACCTGATATGAATCTGGCATCGCTGTAATTGCACCGACCCGAAGAATAAAGACGTCTAATCACTTATGGCGCACGAGGAACGACGTAAAAAATAAACTTTAGGGTTAGGGTTGTGCTAGGGTTAGGGCTAGGGTTGTGCTAGGGTTAGGGTTGTGCTAGGGTTTGGGTTAGGGTTGTGCTAGGGTTAGGGTTGGGTTAGGGCTAGGGTTGGGCTAGGGTTAGGGTTGGGCTAGGGTTAGAGTTGGGCTAGGGTTAGGCTAGGGTTAGGGTTGGGCTAGGATTAGGGTTGGACTATGGTTAGGGTTGGGCTAGGGTTAGGGTAGGGTTAGGGTTGGGCTAGGGTTAGGGTTGGGCTAGGGTTATGGTTGTGCTAGGGTTAGGCTAGGATTAGAGTTAGACTAGGTTTAGGCTAAGGTTAGGGTTAGGTTAGGGTTAGGCCTAGGGTTAGAGTTGGGCAAGGGTTGAGCTAGGGTCAGGGCTGGGCTAAGGTTAGGGTTGGGGTTGGGATTTTTTCAGAAGTAAAGAAAAAAAAATGATGACCATATGGCGACTAATGTTGAGCACAAGTGCTCGCTACTTGAGTTTGCATTGGGTGCTCGGGTATGCACAGAGTATAGTGGGTCCTTGAGTGACATGCTCGAGTCTCCACCCCAAATGTTTTGCAGCTGTTATACAGCCAAATAAACCTTGCGGGGATTGCCTGCCATGCACGACTCAAGCATGTCACATGAGCACCCGCGATACTTGGTGCATACCCGAGCACACGATGCAAACTCAAATAGCAAGCACTTGCACTCAAGACTAATGACAACTTATTTAATATGATGACCTAATGTTATCAAATTCTGTGTCGTACCTCTGGATTCAAAATTTTCACTATACCCACAGATAAAATCCTGGAGGGGTGTAGTTTCCAAAATGGAGTCACTGGGGGGAGGAGGGGTGGTTTCCACTATTTAGGCACATTAGGGACTCCCCAAACGCAACATAATGTCCGCTAATTATTCAAGCAAATTTTACATTCAAAAAGTCAAATGGCGCTCCTTCCCTTCCAAACCCTGCCGTGCGCCCAAACAGTGGTTTTCCCCCACATATGGGGTATTGGCTTACTCAGGAGAAATTGCACAACAAACTGCATGGTGCAATTTCTCCTGTTACCCTTATCAAAATGCAAAATTTGGGGCTGAAAAACATTTTTGTTGAAAAAATGTGAAAGTTTTATTTTTACGGTTCAATGTTATAAACTTCTGTGAAGCACCTGGGGGTTCAGAGTGCTCACCACACATCTAGATAAGTTCCCTAAGGGGTCTAGTTTCCAAAATGGGGTCACCTATGAGGGGTTTCCACTATTTAGGCACATCAGGGGCTCCCCAAACGCAACATGGTGTTATTCAAGCAAATTTTACATTCAAAAAGTCAAATGGCGCTCCTTCCCTTCCGAGCCCTGACGTGCGCCTAAACAGTGTTTTTTCCTCACATATGGGGTATCTGCATGCTCAGGGGAAATTACACAACACATTTTGGGGTCCATTTTTTTCATGTTACCCCTGCGAAAATGAAAAAAATTGGGTCTAAAGTAACATTTTTGTGAAAAAAGTTAAATGTTCATTTTTTTCTTCCACATTCTAAAAATTCCTGTGAAGCACCTGAAGGGTTAATAAACTTCTTGAATGTGGTTTTGAGCACCTTGAGGGGTGAAGCTTTCAGAATGGTGTCACTTTTGGGTATTTTCTGTCATAAAGGCCCCTCAAAGTCACGTCAAATGTGATGTGGTCTCTAAAAAAATGGTTTTGTAAATTTTGTTGTAAAAATGAGAAATCGCTGGTCAACTTTTAACCCTTATAGCTCCCTACTAAAAAAAAATTTTGGTTCCAAAATTGTGCTGATGTAAAGTAGACATGTGGGGAATGTTATATATTAACTATTTTGTCTAACATATTTCTCTGATTTAAGGGCATAAATAAAAATTTTGAAAATTGTGAAATTTTGAACATTTTCACCAAATTTCCGATTTTTTCACAAATAAACGCAAGTGATATCGAAGAAATGTTATCACTATCATGAAGTACAATATGTCACGAAAAAACAATCTCAGAATCAGGGGGATCCGTTGAAGCGTTCCAGAGTAATTATCTCATAAAGTGACAGTGGTCAGAATTGTAAAAATTGGCCTGGTCAATAACGTGCAAACCACCCTCGGGGGTAAAGGGGTTAAACATGGGGGTAGATCAATTATGCTTTGGAGTTGAGTTGCAGCCAATGGCATGGGGAACATTTCATGGGTAGAGAGTAGAACTGAGCGAACATGTCGGAAAACATTTGTTTTTTTTCAAATGTGGCACGATCATTGCACATTTGGATCAGTGATGAGACACCCGAGCGTTTTTACCGAAAATTGGGCCAATTTGGCAAAACTGTGGTAAATGATGGCGTTTCCACTACTGTATTTTTTGTGACTTTGGCTAGGATAGTGGTGCTGTATGATGAGTGAGGGAGGGACGTGTTTGATGAGGGTAGGGGTGGAGAGAGGTCAGAGTAGCGGCGGGCTATTTTTTTTCTTAACTTAATGTGTGCAGATTCTGGCAAGCCAATCAGGACGCAGGAACCATCCACAACGTCCAGACACAAGGGATGCTGTCATTGGCTGCTGAAGTCACATGTCCCTTGCCATTTAAAGAGCAGACATGTTGTTTTAGCGCCCTTTTGTTAGTGTAACAGCGCAGAGAGGCTACTCCTGACGCTGCTCCTGGATACTGAGAGATTTGAGATAGTTAGCTAGGCTGTTGCTTCTAAGTAAGATAGTTTAGATAGATAGGATCCTGTGTGGCTGGGAAATCGGTCTTCCAGTGGATTAATCGTTTTTGCTATTAGTGTGGTCCAGACAGAGACAGCATGCCACATTTCAGCATAAAACTCTGTTGTGCACTGCTGATATTGAGCTCCATGCAGGAGTACACCTTTGAAACTCTAATTTTTCCTGTTCCTACCATGCTACATAAAGCAGGCCATATCTGAGCTTATAATTATTTTGCGCTGAGATTCAGCTGTATTCAGGGCTCATCCACAGTCAAAAAATTTCATTTCTTCTGTTACTACTGTGATACATACAGCAGGACACATCGCTGCTTGTAATTTTTTTGTGGTGAGATTCAGCAGTATACAAGGCTCGTCCACAGTAAAAAAATCTAATTTCTTCTGTTACTACCATGATACACACAGCAGGTCACATCTCAGCTTCTTATTCTTTTGCGCTGATATTCGACAGTATCCAGGCCTCCACAGTATAAAATCGAATTTTTGGTTGCTAATAGCGTGCTCCAGCAACACTACAACCCATGGCAAAAATTATGGAATCACCGGGGTCGGAGGATGTTCATTCAGTTGTTTAATGTTGTTGAAAAAAAGCAGATCACAGACATGGCACAAAACTAAAGTCATTTCAAATGGCAACTTTATGGCTTTAAGAAACACTAAAAGAAATCAAGAAAGAAATGTGGTACTCAGTAAGGGTAATTTTTTTTCAGACCAAGCAGAGGGAAAAAAATATGGAATCACTCAATTCTTGGGAAAAAAAATATGGAATCATGAAAAGTAAACACACAAAAGAACACTCCAATGCATCACAAGTATTTTGTTGCACCACCTCTGGCTTTAATAACAGCTTGCAGCCTCTGAGGCATGGACTTAATGAGTGACAAACAGTACTCTTCATCAATCTGGCTCCAACTTTCTCTGATTGCTGTTGCCAGATCAGCTTTGCTGGTTGGAGCCTTGTCATGGACCATTTTCTTCAACTTCCACCAAAGATTTTCAATTGAATTGAGATCCGGACTATTTGCAGGCCATGACATTGACCTTATGTGTCTTCTTTCAAGGAATGTTTTCACAGTTTTTGCTCTATGGCAGGATGCATTATCATCTTGAAAAATGATGTCATTATCCCCAAACATCCTTTCTATTGATTCGATAAGAAAACTGTCCAAAATATCAATGTAAACTTGGGCATTTATTGAAGATGTAATGACAGCCATCTCCCCAGTGCCTTTGCCTGACATGCAGCCCCATATCATCAATGACTGTGGAAATTTGCATGTTCTCTTCATGCAGTCATCTTTATAAACCTCATTGGAAAGGCACCAAACAAAAGTTCCAGCATCATCACCTTGCCAAATGCAGATTCGCGATTCATCACTGAATATGACTTTCATCCAGTCATCCACAGTCCATGATTGCTTTTCCTTAGCCCATTGTAACCTTGTTTTTTTCTGTGTTAATGATGGCTTTAGCTTAGCTTTTCTGTATGTAAATCCCATTTCATTTAGGCAGTTTGTTACAGTTTGGTCACAGACATTGACTCCAGTTTCCTCCAATTCGTTCCTTATTTGTTTTGTTGTGCATTTCCTGTTTTGGAGACATATTGCTTTAAGTTTCCGGTCTTGATGCTTTGATGTCTTCCTTGGTCTACCAGTATGTTTGCCTTTAACAACCTTCCCATCTTGTTTGTATTTGGTCCAGATTTTAAACACAGCTGACTGTGAACAACCAACATCTTTTTCAACATTGCGTGATGATTTACCTTTTTTTAAGAGTTTGTTAATCCTCTCCTTCAATTGACATCTCTCGTGTTGGAGCCATGATTCATGTCAGTCCACTTGGTGCAACAGCTCTCCAAGGTGTGATCACTCCTTTTTAGATGCAGACTAACGAGCAGATCTAATTTGATGCAGGTGTTGGTTTTGTAAATGAAAATTTACAGGGTGATTCCATAATTTTTCCCCTGGAATTGAGTGATTCCATAATTTTTTCCCTCAGCTTGGTCTGAAAAAAAATACCCTTACTGAGTACCACATTTTTTTTTCTTGATGTCTTTTAGTGTTTCTTAAAGCTATAAAGTTGCCATTTGAAATGACTTTAGTTTTGTGCCATGTCTGTGATCTGTTTTTTTTTCAACAAAATTAAACAACTGAATGAACATCCTCCGAGCCCGGTGATTCCATAATTTTTGCCAGGGTTTGTATCTGAGCAAATAAATACTGATTGGTAATTTACAGACAGGTAGCTCACATGTCTTGGCATAGGTTTGTTAAACAGCTGGTTAAAAAGGGGGAAGGGTACATCCAACATGAGTAGGAAAAAGCGAGGTTGTGGTGTAAGGGGGAATAGACTTGATTTCCAAGGTGTACGTGGGGTAGGTGGTAATGTTGGTGAAAGCGCTACCGAACCAACATTGTCATGTTCTTTCCAAAGACAATTGACAACTTCTGTTACTGGACAGGCTACTCCCTCCCTTTTTTTGGCAGCCTTGTAGATGACAGACAGAAAGATCATGTGCTCCAGTGGATGGCAAGTGTTGCATAAAGTGGCCTCTCCTCCTCTTTCTCCACCTCAACATCACAAGCAGTACAGTCCTCAGAGGTGGCACCAGAATTACCCTTGTTTCCCACTGTGTTGGAAATCTCCAACCACCCAACTAACTGTAGGCAAGTAGGCAACCACAGATGGGTGAGTCTGCAGAGCTATTCACACATTCTAAGCCATGGGCATCAGAGGTTTGCTCCAAAGATTCACAGACTCAAGAAGAGGAAAGCATCTGCACTGATGCCCAACATTTTTTTATGTTGGATCCGGGGCAAGATGAAGTAGGGTCCAAGCAGAATCCAGACCCTTGTCACGAGACATTAACCCCCGTGGCGGAAGTTGATCCTGATGAGACTCAGATACCTGTGGTGCACATGGACTGTACTGTGCTGTATGGGCAGGAAGAGGAGGAGGGTGACTTTCAGGGCGAGGAATGGGAGACCGAAGAGAATGATGAGGAGGTTTTAGATCCCACTTGGTGTGAACCCAGAGGCACGCAGCTGAGTAGCTCATCTGAGGAGGAAGATGAGGAGGTTACGTTGTGGCCAACCGCACAAATATGGAGTAATGCAACCACACGGGGCACTGCATCCTCAGCTACAATTGTAGCTATAGCCAGCAGCGGTCGCGGGTCTGCAGCTCGCAGGGGCGGCAAGGGTTGCCTAGCCTGGGCCGTTTTTGTGACCACAAAGGATGACCCAACTCAAGTTATCTGCCAACTTTGCAAAAAAAGACTGAGCAGAGGGAAAAATTGCAATAATTTGACTACTACATGCAAGAACCATCACATGCTCACTGTGATAAAATGTGGACCAGCGGGCCTCACCAATCATCGGCTGCCCCATCAACCGCATCTGCTGCTTCTTCCTCAAACATCACCGTGCCAAGTGTTGTCACACAGGTCTCTGGCCGCAGAACCTCCGCTTGTTTACCCGCTCCAGTTAGGCTGAGTGAGAGCCCATCAGCTGTAATGGAAGTGGACATGACTGCTGTTTTTGCTTCACCGAGCACACCATATCTTTCTCAATCCACCATAACATCTCTGCCTGCACCTCACTCACGGTCCAGCAGTTTGTCATGTTCACCCTACTCAACCCTCTGCTGCTGCAGAAAGCACAGTCGCTGTGTGCTAATTTCCACCGTTCGCACCCCGCAGGTCATCACCTTGCATTGATGCAGAGATCTTTGCAATAACAGTTAACCGGTTCATATGCGATGTGCCAACATGGTGGAATTCCACTCTGCACATGTTGCAGCAACTGTGGCCGCCGCAATGAGCCCTGATGAATATCTCATGTCGTATAGCCTGGGCCAACACAGTACGGATGTAGTGCAAATCACGTTTGCGAAGTGGGTACAGATTAAGGACCTCTTCACAGTTTTGAAATGGCTACTAAGATGGTTAGTGCTGAATGCCGTAATCAGCATCACTATTCTGGTCATCTATATGCTGGAGCACACTTTGAATAGTCTATGGGAGGATGTGGTGGTCCCAGAGGAAGAGGAGGATGCGGAAGGGATAACAATATCTCTAAGTTCCACACTGTCATCACACAGGTGGGTGCCAAGGCAGAGTGTATTACAGTGATCAAGGGGGGCTCATATTACCAGACAAACTGTTAATGAAGGTGCAGGAGGTAAGGAACAAATGGAGGAGAGCAAGGAGGAAGAGGTGATAGACGAGCACCAGTCAGAAGATGAAGAGGATAATGATCCCCTCTCTGTTGTCCGTGGTTGGCGGGAAAGGACAAAGGAAGCAAGCATCAATGTTAACCAGCCACCAACACACCATGTGCTTGGACCTCATGGAAGAGCGCCTTCTTGCTGCACTATCTGCAACATGATCCTCGTATAGTTAGGATTCTAAATAGTGCTGACTACTGGGTTGTCACTCTGTTAGATCCACGTTACAAGAGTAAATTTTGCCAGATGCTTCCCACCCTGGAAAGGGACCCGTGCATGCTGGAGTATTGAAACATGCTTTTAGACAACCTTAAGAGTGGTTTTCCCCAAGACAGCAGTGAGGCACACAGTGTGCATCGCAGCTCTAGACTTCCAGCCCCAGGAACGTCAATTAGCCATTGCAAAAATATTAGCAGCAGTGTAAGTGTCAGAAGCAATTTTGCTGAGTCTTTTCACACATTTTTTAAACCAGCTCGTGCATCAGCACAACAGAGTACAAGTCTGACACGTAGTGAACGACTGGAGAGGATGGTGCAGGAGTATCTCGAGATAAATATCAATGCCATCAGGGATCGTTTGGACACTTTTACATTTTGGTCTTCAAAAATGGAAGAGTGGCCTGAGCTCGCCTGAAGGTTTTATTATGCCTGGCAGCCAGCGTTCTCTCAGAACGTGTCTTCAGCGCTGCTGATGGTGTCCTAACAGATAAGCGCATCTGGATGTCGCCTGAAAGTGTAGACTGCCTAACTTTCATAAAGATGAACAAGTCATGGATCTCCAAGGATTTTTGAACCGCAATCGCAGACTGTGCAGACTAGGCAATGGTATAGGTTTTAGTGTACTGCATTGAACTCGTGTTATTGCAGTCTTTGATATGTTTGTGGTGGCTTCTGTGCCTGCTGTTGCTGCTGATGTTACCAATAATTTTTTGAAATGTGGAGACTCGTGGTTGGGTCTCCATCTGGTGTGTTTCCTGTAGTAGAAGAGGTGTCGGTCCGTCCCCATTATACTATTTCTACTCTAGTGAAATTTATGCCACTTTGGTGGTGTCTGGCCCTATTTTTTTTAAATGTGGAGACTCCTTATTGGGTCTCCAGCTGCTGGGTTCACTGTAGTGGAAGAGGTGTCGGTCCCCATTATACTATTTCTACTCTAGTGAAATTTATGACACTTTGGTGGTGTCTGGCCCTAATTTTTTTAAATGTGGAGACTGCTGATTGGGTCTCCTTCATGTGTGTTGCCTGTAGCAGTCGAGCTCCCACACCAGCCTGCCTCCACTTACTTTCAGTCAACTACCTGTGTTACTATCCATAATTTTTTGTACCAATAGTAGTTTACGAAACTAATATTTGTTTCACCAGAGTGTGGCTGAGCAGAAAAGCAGCTTGAGCTGTTGTATGTGATATCAGGGCTCACAGGACAGCAGACTTACACCGATCCCTCCACCACCTCATCTTAATTTGAAGTTAAATTCAAAGCTGTAAATGCTGGCCCAGACCCTAATACCTCATGCATGGCCCATTGCTGACTGCAGCTGTGCCATAATAAAATGTGTGCTGTGGGTCAGTTGATGCCACTTTTCAGTGCAATGGGATTCGGATATGTTCGACGAACTTTTCGATGAACTGTTCGGAGAGCAACGGAAAGTTCGCTATTCTGAAATGAATCAAACCTTTAAAGGTTCGCTCTTCTCTAGTAGAGAGAAGAATGAATTCAGTGAAATTTCAACAAATTCTTGATGCAAACATAACACCATCTGTAAAAAAGCTGAAGTTGAAAAGAGGATGGCTTATACAAATGGATAATGATTAGTGATGAGCGAGCATGCTCGCCACTGCTCGGTACTCGCCCGAGCATCTCAGTATTCGAGATGCTCGGGCGGGAGCTCGGGTCCCCGTCCTGCATGTTTGGCGCTATTTAGAGTACCAATCTTGGAGGGATTGTCTGCCACTCACTGTAATGTCACAGCCATGGTGGTTGTGGCATTACAGTGATTGCCCAAATCGATGGGAACAGTGCTCACAGTGAAACATGAAAAGCCGGCAATTCATCAGCGGCATACACCGGTACCCGACAATTTAGAACAGACAGAATAGAGCATCACACATAGATTAGATAGACAGAAACATGTCAGTCACATATATAATAAGTACAGTGACAGTGTTGGTTACTGTACTTGTTATTTATTTTAAAATAAAGGATTTATTAAAAAAAATAATGATAGTGTTTTCATGCACCTGTCTCTTTAAAAAAGCCGCCGGCAATTCATCAGCGGCCTCTATCGGTACCCAACAATTTAGAACAGAAAGAATAGAGCATCACACATCGATTAGATAGACAGAAACATGTCAGTCACATATATAATAAGTACAGTGATAGTGTTGGTTACTGTACTTGTCATTTATTGTTAAAATAAAGGATTTATTAAAAAAAAAATTGGCGTAGGGTTCCCCATAATTTTAGTCTCTAGCAGAGGTTAAGCAGATGGCTGGGGCAGATGTTTGAAGCCTGGGAAGGGGGTAATACCCACGGAGCTTCCCAGGCTACTAATATCAGCCCCCAGCTGAATACCCAGCCTTTACCAGCTATTAAAATGGGGGACCCAAAAAAAAATGACGTGGGGTCCCCCCTATTTTAATAGCTAGCAAAGGCTAGGCAGACAGCTGGGGGCTGATATTAATAGCCCAGGAAGGGTGCCATGAATATTGGCCCCCTCCCAGGCTAGAAACACCAGCCGTCAGCCGCCCCAGAAATGGCGCATCCACTCTACTTATTATATATGTGACTGACATGTTTCTATCTATCTAATCTATGTGTGATGCTCTATTCTTTCTGTTCTAAATTGTCGGGTACCGGTGCATGCCGCTGATGAATTGCCGGCTTTTTTAAAGAGATGGGTGCATGAAAATCGGAGGGCACTAGTGTGTTCCAATTGCCCTGCTATGTTTTTCATGCACTCTCCTATATACCCTGCCTGCCTGTCTGCCTATATATTCTGCCTGCCTGACGTTTAATTGAGAACCGTTCCCATCGATTTGGGCAATTTTTGACCTTCTGCAGACTGCCGGGGGGGGGACCGCCAGAAAAATGCTCGAGTTTCCCATAGACTTACATTGGGCTCGTTTCTCGGGTTGAGCACCCGGGTATTCCAATGTGCTCGACCCGAGCTTCGAGCACCCGAGCATTTTAGTGCTCGCTCATCACTAATAATGATCCTAAACACATGTCAAAATCCACAATAGACTACCTCAAAAGGCGCAAGCTGAAGGTTTTACAGTGACCCTCACAAATCAATCCCCTGATCTGAACATCATTGAAAATCTGTGGTTAGACCTCAAAATAGCAGTGCATGCAAGACAACCCAGGAATCTCACAGAAATGGAAGAATTTTCCAAGGAAGAATGGATGAAAATCTGTCAAACAAGAACTGAAAGACTCTTGTCTGGCTACAAAAAGGGTTTATAAGCTGTGATACTTGCAAAATGGGGTGCTACTAGATACTAACCATGCAGGGTGCCCAAACTTTTGCATCAGCCCATTTTCCTTTTTGTAATTTTTAAAATGTAAAAAATGACTATATATATACAGTATATATATATATACCGTATCTTTGAAAAATCTTTAAGTTTAAAAAAATAATGTGTTTCAAGGAAACACCTCTTTATCAGAATAAAAAGAATAAATAAAAATGAGTGTTATCTCAGAGCTTTAGGCCTCAAAACTACATGAAGAAATTGCAGAGCATTCTGTCAATATACAATGGAATGTCCCTCCATTTCAGTTCCAATTATGACCGCGATAAAAGAAGACCTGCTACTTGCCATAAAAGAGGATTTTTTTTTCACTTGGTGTAAATGCTCCTGTTGTCCTGAATCTGGTTTTGTTTACTTTTTATGTTCCTGTCTGTCCCTGTTTCTGAGATATGGTCCTCACTTCTCTATATATAAATCTAGAGCCTTTTAAGCTAGGTGGTTGTTGTTTCCAAGAAGACTCCATAGAGAAGAATTGAGGATAATGCTTACATGGCTAAAACGACTAGACTTACATACAAAGAGGTGCGGGTCAGATTTCAGGAACAGAGAGATGCCAGAACTAGAACAGCAACATTTACACCAGTGACAGGTACCCTTTATGTAACTAGCTCAAAGTAAATTAGTATGTGCATGATTTATGGAGTCTTAAGAGGATTTACTTGAACTGTCCATCTAGTTAGACTGACATCTACGTGAGAGACAGGCTTATGCTTATATTTAATGACACTGAAAGTGATAGCAAGTCAATTAAGGTACTTATATTGCTGGCAGTCTAGCTATTTCCTAAAGCACATGTGCAAATAAACCATCCGCTGTTGGTAACATTTCTCCTGAAGATTTTTGAACTTCCAGCAGGGCCAATCCTTCCAAGAAGCAAGATCAGCATCTCGCCTCAGATAGCACTTTGAGGAATATGATAAAATGCCTGCTCCGTTCAGTGACTGAAAAGCTGCACACTGGACATGGCCAGCAGTAGTCTCTCTGTCAGTGTTTTGTACTTTCGGGAGCAAGCAGAAAGGTCTCAGCCAGCTGCTGGTAGTTCGGCTATTAGCTTCAATCTCTGCCAGGCATGCTCTGTGTGACATACAGAAGTAGTGCTGTTGTAGAGTGTGACATGCAGAAGTAGTGCTGTTGCTTCAAAAGCATACAGCAACTATTAGAAGTAACACAAGCACAGGAGACAGGAAGTGTTGTGCTCCAGAAGCATCCAGCAACTAGAGGGGTTAACATAGTCACAGGAGACAGGGAGTGTTTTAGAAGAGCCCCAGGGGGATTTGTGGGGAAGTTGTATACTGTCTGGCTAGAGCTAAAGAGAAAGGTGGTGTATGATCTGCATCTCACAGAAGGCAAGGGAACAGAATTCAGGTCAGGAGGGAAGCTAAACACAGGTCGGATAGACTCCCTGAGCTAACAGTTCAGAGTATTATCAGGCAGAAATATAAGGACTGGAAGGAATCCTGTCATAGGAATCATCTTCCTCGTCAGACCCTCCCCCCTCCATCTCCATGCAGGATAAAGAATGCTGTGTACTATTGAGTCCTGGTGAAGGAAAGTCTGTGGTTGTGTATGCATAGAAGTGTGCTGCTAAGAGATCTAATATATGCTGAATTATGCTACTGAAGAGACTGTAATACTGTGCCTTGTGAAGAAACTACTGTATTGTTACTGGAGCCAGTGGCTCAAGAAACTCAGACTGTACTGTAATGAAGATTGTTGCTATAATATCCCTGAATTGCAATGGCCGTGCTTCAGATTAAATTCCACTGTTAAGCTGTTGAAAAAGACTCTTGTCAGATGTGTCTGGTCAGTAATTGAATCTATCGTGTGCCTGAGAGTAGCTGCAGCCTATGGTCGCCCTGAGTAACGGTTCCCCCAGGATTCCAAAGAATTCATGAAACCCGTCTCGCCCTATCTGAACCTAGTGGCATGCGTGTAACATTGATGGCCCGTACGGGGAATCCTGAGTGGGAATTAGCGTGTAGAGGGAGAAGAGGAAAAGTGTCTGGAAAAACACAGCAGCACAGCACCTCAATTCAACTCTGATACACCAGTTAAAGGGGACCAGCCCTAAAGAAAACTCACTAGCAGCAATGGATGTGGAAATACAAATGGACAGAATTAGTGAGCTGCTTCTTCAGTTAACCTGTGAAGAATTGAGAATAGTAGCAAAACATATAAAGATGTCAGAAAAACAGATTTCTAAAGCACACAACCGCAGGCAACTGTTAGCTGCCATTAATGCAAAAATGGATGAGCTGGGGGAGAAAGAAGCTGAAGACGACATGGGGACGTTCCTCCAGGAGTTAGCACAGTTTCTAACCAGATTGAAGTTAAAGGATGGAGGGGCGGCACCAATTACCAAAAGCGGAAATCTCTGTCCGCAGACAGAACTACAGGAATTAAAAGAACAATTCAAAGCCCTAACAATAGCCCTGCAGGAATCGACCAAAACCTCTGAATGGGTGACGGACTCAGACAGAACCTTTACCCTGCTTGGGTTAGATAAATCAGGAAAACAGTCCTCTCTAACACCATAAATCATCATAAGGAAAGAATTCAAGATCCTGGGACAGATTGGAGAGTGTGAACAGAAAGAGAAACAGTCTTATATGAACTTGTTGCACCAGATCGATGTAGGCTTACAGAAAGGCTACCAGCCAGATGAGATTGTCAAGGGGGTGGTGGAAGCGATCAGCCCAGGACTAAACCTCCGTATTATGCTAGAAATGAAGAGTCAATTGACCTTGCAACAGCTGAAGATGATTTTAAAAGGGCACTATAAAGAAGAGAGTACTTCAGAATTTTTCCACCGACTTATTAACTGCTCACAGAAAAATAATGAATCACCCCAAAGTTTCTTGTTCAGAGCAATTGTACTGAAGGATAGACTGCTGTTTACATCCAGAGATGTAGAAGCGGAGGAGTAGAGTGATGCTGGACTAGTCCAGAAGAAGTTCTTGAGATCATTGGGAACGGGGTTAATCAGCAAAGATATCAAGTTGCAGCTGAAACAGTACCTAGAAGATCCTGGCATTCTGGACGAAGTCCTAACTGAAAAAATGAATGAGGCAGCTAGTTTGGAGTCAGAGAGCGAACAGAAGTTAAAGAAAGGCTCTGCTCCTAAAATCACCAAAATGAGTCAGCTGAAGTTGGAGACCCCAGTGGCCAGTCCGAAGATCATCATGGAGACCTTCAAGTGCCACCTCCGAGAGGGAACCCTAAGTCATCAGAGGACCGCCAGTGCTGACTTGGAGGAAGTAATAGGAGAACTGCAAGCTGAGTTGATTGAGGTAAAAAACTTGATTCATTCAAGGCCAGAACCTGTATGCCTCATGTTACAAGCTCGCCGCTAGGTTCAGATAGGGGCTAGACGGGTTACATGAATTCTTTAGAATCCTGGGGGAACCGTTACTCAGGGCGACCATAAAACATGTGCTGCAACTTCTCTCAGGCACACAGGGGTATTGACCCTCAGGCACAGACATGTAGGTTATTTCACTTGCTGACCAGACACACTTGACAAGAGTCCTCATAAACGGTAGAACAGTAGCATTTAATAAGAAGCCGCACAGCAAGTGCAAATTAAGTCTTATGAGCAACAGGCTCCAGTAACAAACAGTACAGTTTCCTTAGTAGCAGAGCAGTTCACAGTCTTCCCAGTAGTACAGGACAGCACAGTTCTAATGCAAAGGCACATTAATGAACACAGCATTCTTTACAACACAGTGAGATGGAGGGGGGGGGGGTGCTGAGGGAGATGATCCCTGTGGCACCATTTCTTCCAGTCCTTATCTTTATGCCTGACAATACTCTACACTGCTAGTTCAGGAACTCTACCTGACCTATGCTTAGCTTCACTCTTGACTTGAATCATTTTCACTTGCAGGAGCGCTTCTGTGAGATACAGATCACACACACCACCTTTCTCTTTGGCTCCAGCCAGACAGTAAACAACTGGGGCTCTGCTAAAACACTCCCCTTCTCCTGTGAATATGTTAACCCCTCTAGTTGCTGGATACTTCTGGAGCACAACATTTCCTGACTCATGTGCTTGTGTTGCTTCTAATAGTAGCTTAATGCTTTTAAAGCAACAGCACTACTTCTGCATGTCACACTCTGCAACAGCACTACTTCTGCATGTCACATCAGACCCAGGAGTGGGTTCCAAAACAGACGATACCCAGCTCAAATCAGAGTACGATGTGTGTCCACTGTCTAAGATGTGGTGAGGAAGGATGTTATGCCAAGGAATGACAATGGTCTCAAGCATTTGGGTTAAAAGACAGGAGGTTGCCAGTGCGGGGCAACTGGTAACTGCTAATGATGAGCGAGCATGCTCGCTACTGCTCGGTGCTCGCCCGAGCATCTCACTGCTCAAAATGCTTGGCGCTCGCTGAGTATTACCGGGGTTGCTCGGCGGGAGCTCGAGTCCCCTCCCTGCATGTTTGGCGCTCTAGCCAATCAACATGCAGGGATTGTCTGCCACACACTGTAATGCCGCAGCCATGTTGGTCTATATCAGACCTGGCGCCGCGATGCTCGTCACAGTCACTCCGGAATCAGACAGTGTAGGGAGAGGTGCTGCTGAACTAGGGAGAGATTTGCTTGTTTCTAGTTAGTGTACGTATTCCAGACTATATTAGAGACACATATCCATCTCAACTAAAAGTCCTTCTGAAGACTAATCCAGCTGCAGAGATATCAGTTCTAGGCAGTCAGGCAGGGTATAAAGCAGACTGCAGTGCACATGGCAAGAGGGTCCATTCCAGTTCTGTCTGCTGGTGCTTTTACAGATATTTGTAGAAATAGCCCCAGATATCAGGGGCCAGGAATAATTTTTTTTTTATCTTAATCCTGATTATTTGCTTAAAAAGCAATCCAGAGAACACCGTTTATCTGCGACATTTGCTTGTTGGCACTGCAGAATACAGCCAGGTCCTTTCCATATTGCAGCGCTAAAACTCCAGCTATTTAAAACTGTGGTTTGTCCGTCACAGATCACATAGAATTGCGCTGAAAATATTGCCATTTCTGGCCTCCATTTAAATTTTGTTTCACACTGTCAGTGAAGTTATTGACACTGGTTTGCTGTTAAAAATAGTTACCTACAGGCCAGCTATTTAAAACTGTGGTTTGTTCAGCACACGGATCATATATAATTGCGCTGAAAATATTGCCATTTCTGGCCTCCATTTAAATTTTGTTGTAGTGTGTCAGTGAACTGATTGACACGAGGTTGGCGCTGCTAAAAATAGTTACCTACAGGCCAGCAGTTTAAAACTGTGGTTTGTCCATCACACGGATCACATATAATTATGCTGAAAATATTGCCATTTCTGGCCTCCATTAAAATTTTGTTTCACACTGTCAGTGAAGTTATTGACACTGGTTTGCTGTTAAAAATAGTTACCTATAGGACAGTTATTTAAAACTGTGGTTTGTCCGTCACACAGATCACATATAAGTTTGTTCCAAATTCAGCCATTTGTAGCGAGCATGGAAGATATTATCCTCCATTTAAAATGGGCAAGGCACAAGGCAAGGGATGGGGAACTGGACGTGATGGTGATGGTGCATGCAGAGGCCGAGGCCGTGGGCAAGCTGAAATTGTGCCACAACAAACACCCACATCTTCTCACTCGACCTTCCTGTCCCAATTAATAAGGAACCACAGAACACCACTATTGAACAGAGAGCAGTATGAAAAAGTTATTGGTTGGATAGCAGATAATGCTTCCTGTCACCACAACCACCCTGTCTTCCACACCATCAAGTCTCAGTAGCCGTGAGTCTGGACCACATATTCCTCACTCTGATCGGTCCACTTGAAGTGGGGCAAGAGGAGATCGCATGTAGCAATGCCCAAATATTTCAGCAGCCACTGTCATACGAAGGCGGCAGTGGGAAAGTGTCACAAGAGGTGGACGATGATGAGACACAATTGCCAGAAAGTCAGGAGGACCAGGGTGCGGAAGTGGAAGACGAGGTGGTGGATGATATACAGTACAGACCAAAAGTTTGGACACACCTTCTGATTTAAAGATTTTTCTGTATTTTCATGACTATGAAAATTGTACATTCACACTGAAGGCATCAGAACTATGAATTAACACATGTGGAATTATATACTTAACAAAAAAGTGTGAAACAACTGAAAATATGTCTTATATTCTAGGTTCTTCAAAATAGCCACCTTTTGCTTTGATGACTGCTTTGCACACTCTTGGCATTCTCTTGATGAGCTTCAAGAGGTAAATGGTTTTCACTTCACAGGTGTGCCCTGTCAGGTTTAATAAGTGGGATTTCTTGCCTTATAAATGGGTTGGGACCATCAGTTGTGATGTGCTGAAGTCAGGTGGATACACAGCTGATAGTCCTACTGAAAAGACTGTTAGAGTTTGTATTATGGCAAGAAAAAAGCAGCTAAGTAAAGAAAAACAAGTGGCCATCATTACTTTAAGAAATGAAGGCCAGTCAGTGTGAAAAATTGGGAAAACTTTGAAAGTGTCCCCAAGTGCAGTTGCAAAAACCATCAAGCGCTACAAAGAAATTGGCTCACATGAGGACCGCCCCAGGAAAGGAAGACCAAGAGTCACCTCTGCTTCTGAGGATAAGCTTATCCGAGTCACCAGCCTTAGAAATCGCAGGTTAACAGCAGCTCAGATTAGAAACCAGGTCAATGCCACACAGAGTTCTAGCAGCAGACACATCTCTTCAACAACTGTTAAGAGGAGACTGTGTGCAGCAGGCCTTCATGGTAAAATAGCTGCTAGGAACCCACTGCTAAGGACAGGCAACAAGCAGAAGAGACTTGTTTGGGCTAAAGAACACAAGGAATGGACATTAGACCAGTGGAAATCTGTGCTTTGGTCTGATGAGTCCAAATTTGAGATCTTTGGTTCCAACCACTGTGTCTTTGTGTGACGCAGAAAAGGTGAACGGATGGGCTCTACATGCCTAGTTCCCACCGTGAAGCATGAAGGAGGAGGTGTGATGGTGTGGGGGTGCTTTGCTGGTGACACTGTTGGGGATTTATTCAAAATTGAAGGCATACTGAAGCAGCATGGCTACCACAGCATCTTGCAGCGGCATGCTATTCCATCTGGTTTACGTTTAGTTGGACCATCATTTATTTTTCAACAGGACAATGACCCCAAACACACCTCCAGGCTGTGTAAGGGCTATTTGACAAAGAAGGAGAGTGATGGGGTGCTACGCCAGATGACCTGGCCCCCACAGTCACCAGACCTGAACCCAATCGAGATGGTTTGGGGTGAGCTGGACTGCAGAGTGAAGGCAAAAGGACCAACAAGTGCTAAGCTTCTCTGGGAACTCCTTCAAGATTGTTGGAAGACCATTTCCGGTGACTACCTCTTGAAGCTCATCAAGAGAATGCCAAGAGTGTGCAAAGCAGTCATCAAAGCAAAAGGTGGCTACTTTGAAGAACCTAGAATATAATACATATTTTCAGTTGTTTCACAATTTTTTGTTAAGTATATAATTCCACATGTGTTAATTCATAGTTTTGATGCCTTCAGTGTGAATGTACAATTTTCAAAGTCATGAAAATACAGAAAAATCTTTAAATGAGAAGGTGTGTCCAAACTTTTGGTCTGTACTGTAGTAACTGTCCCAACCTGGCTGGAGGACATGCAGAATGAGGACAGCAACACACAGGAGGAGGGAGGCAGAGCACCCCAACAGGCAGGAAGAAGCAGTGTGGTGGCCGAAAACAGAAGGTGGGCAAACGTTCCCCGTAACACCAACACGACGAATGTTGCCAGTACAGCTGTTAGGTCTTCCCGAGTCTGGTTGTTTTTTAAAGACTCTGCCGATAACCCGAAAAAGGCAATTTGCACCACCTGCCAGGCCAGCATCAGCAGGGGTAGAAAAACTACCAGCCTGACTACCACAAGCATGGCACATGGCAGAAAGCACCCGACTTTGTGGGCCGAACCCCAGGGTCCAGGAACAGTGTCTGTGGGTGACAACACTGCTTCTGCCGCTGTTGTGCGTGTAAGCCAATCCCCTGTCCATGGTGCATGCGAAGATGCCTCCTGCCCTGCACCTGTCGTTGCACACTCTCAACTAGAACCAACAGCAAGCACGTCCTTGTCCCAGCGCAGCGTTCAGTTGTCCATACCCCAGTCCTTGGA
The DNA here is from genome assembly GCF_046119375.1 of Phyllobates terribilis. Lineage (NCBI taxonomy): Eukaryota > Metazoa > Chordata > Amphibia > Anura > Dendrobatidae > Phyllobates > Phyllobates terribilis. Next base: position 755,720,861 of record NW_027362761.1, on the reverse strand, counting down.
ATGCAAGCGCAAATACACAGCCAATGCCCCACAGGCCACACTACTAAATTCCCACATTTCGCGACTGCTTGCGCTCGAAATGTTGCCTTTTAGGCTCGTGGAGACGGAAGCTTTCTGCCACCTGATGGCGGCGGCCGTCCCTCGGTACTCAGTCCCCAGCCGCCATTATTTCTCCCGATGTGCCGTCCCCGCATTACAATAGCACGTGTCCCACAACATTAGCCGTGCCCTCAACAATGCAGTTACAGGGAAAGTCCACCTAACCACGGACACGTGGACAAGTTCTTCTGCGCAGGGATGGTACATCTTGCTGACGGCACACTGGGTGGAAGCCGAGACCCAGTCGGACCTTGAAGCGGAACACATCCTCCCGACGCCGAGGATTGCGGGTCCTAGGTCAATCAGGGTTGTCCCCACAGTCCTCAGCCTCCTCCTCCTCTTCAGCCTCCATCTCCAAAATGACCACATCAATCACAAGCTAGAAGCACTGCAGCACAGCCTTGGCCAAGCGGCAACAGGCTGTGCTGAAGCCAATATGCTTAGGTGACAAGCAGCACAATGCTGAAGAGTTGTGGGCAGCTCTGAAAGAGCAGGCAGATCTGTGGCTGACACCGCTGAACCTACAGCCAGGTATGGTCGTGTGTGACAATGGCTGGAACCTGGTGGCGGCTCTGAGGCGAGGCAAACTCACACATGTACCATGTCTGGCCCATGTGCTTAACCTCGTGGTTCAGTGGTTTCTCAAAAGCTACCCGGAGCTGCCAGATCTGCTTGTCAAAGTACGCCGCCTGTGTGCCCATTTTAGAAAGTCAGCTACAGCTTCCACTGCCCTTGCCATGCTTCAGTAGAGTTTTCAGCTTCCGGCTCACCGACTGGTGTGTGATGTCCCCATGCGTTGGAACTCTACACTGCAGATGTTGGAAAGGATTTGTGAGCAGAAGAGGGCAGTTGTTGACTACCAGCATCAACAAGGCTGTCGGTATTCAGTTCAGACTCCACACGTAAGACCTCAGGAGTGGACATGGATGTCAGACATCTGTACCATCCTCCAAAACTTTGAGGACTCCACTAAGATGGTGAGCGGCGATGACGCCATAATTAGCGTCACCATTCCGCTTCTCTGTCTCCTGAAACGCTCTACACTCACAATCAAAGAGGATGCATTGCAGGCGGAGCACGATGAGATGGAGCAAGGAACCATACAGGGTGATTACACACAGCCCAGCCTCATCTCATCCCAACGTGGATTGGGTGACAATGAGGAAGAGGAGGAGGAGGAAAATCAGGAACTAGTTTCATACGCTATAGACGGTACTACCTGCACAATTGTCATACCGTCTGTTCAGCGTGGATGGCCTGTGGACAGGTAAGAGGAGGAGGAGAGCATGGTCAGTCATCCTCTTGGTGAGGACACGGAAGTCTTGCCTGTTAGCAGTCTGGCACGCATGGCTGACTTTATGTTACGCTGCCTTTCCCGTGACCCTTGCGTTTTCAAAATTTTGGGTGACAGTCATTACTGATTGGTGACACTTCTAGACCCACGCTACAAGGAGAACTTTCTATCTCTTATTCCTGAAGCGGACAGGTCTACAAAAATGGGGCAGTGCCAGAAGGCCATTGTTGCGGAACTATTAAAAAAATTCCCATCTGAAAACGCTGGCAGCAGAGGTCACAGTTCGTTGGACTGCCAAGGAGTACAGCCAAGAGAGACACAACTCCAATCTAGCAGAGGCAGGGGAACACTGTCAAAGTTCTGGAAGAGTTTTGTCAGCCCCTCCCATCGCAGAGGCCCTCCTCTCACAAGGAGTGCAAAGTTTGGGAAGATGCTGAGGGAGTACCTTGCCGACCCTACCAACGTCCTCCGTGCCTAATAATTATTGGGTATCCAAGCTGGACACGTGGAATGAACTGGCTCTATTCCTTGGAGGTCCTGGCCTGCGCTGCTGCTAGAGTTTTATCAGAGTGGGTTTTTAGTGCCGCTGGTGGAATTAACTGATAAGCGCATCCGCCTGTCATCTGAAAATGCTGACAGGCTGATGACTCGCCCCCTGGGCCGTGGGGCACTCGGATCCGGGCAATTAGGGAAACGATGGGAGTAGTAGTGGCAACCCGGTTCCGTGGCTCAGGGTGGTCAGGCCAGTGGTAGTCCGTTATGTGTTGTTGATTATGTCCGACTACGCCACCCGTGGATTGCGGTTATTAGGAACCGCCGCTGCATGCAGACCGCTGGGGCTGATGAGGTGTGCAGCTAGGGTAGTATGACTCCCCACGGGAAGAGTGCGGCCCCAGGGCAGTATAGTGGATGGTGGGAGTGATGGTAGTGAGAGTCCCAGTGCTGGTAGTGCTGGAGGAGCAAGGAGCACACAGACAACAGGTTGCAGTCCAGGGTCTTTACTAAAACAGGTAAATTAACCCACAAACAGTCCCAGCTAGGAGGGGACCTGGATGTCTGAGAGCAACGGGGAAATTGGCCCTGGTCAGGGTGAGGGTGTAGGCCTACCGTGCTTTCTGCGCTCCTTCTGGCTATCTCCTCCTGATAGGATAACAGCCCACGTTTCCGAGCTCTCCGTGTATTCTCGCCTGTATGGCCTGCGACGTGGGTTCCTTTCTGCTCCCAGCCTTGTACGGCTTTACTGGTCCCTTCGGTTGTGGCAGGGCCTCCAGGCTTCTTAGGCCAAGGAATGTACAGTCCCTTGCGGACTGGTTCTCTGCTGGGGGATGTGGAATCCTTCCAGCCTCAGACACCAAAGTCTGGTAGATTAAGTCCTCTTTCTGCCAAGACAGGCTCTCTTCGCCTCTTGTCTCTGGCTTGTGGCTCTCCTCCTGCCACACTTCCTCTTAGGTGCAGTGCAACTTTCTGTCCCTGCTCTGGGACACCTCTCAGTGCTGAGGCAGGTCGTCCAGTTCTCTCTAACCCTGCCCTCAGTACCAGCTTTTATAGGGGCAGCCAGCTCCCCCTACTGGCCTGAGACAGGAGGCATTGCATGCTAATGTTCCCCTGACTAGAGAACCTCCCCCTTGCTCTCAGACACAGCTTTAATTACACTTGTGGCATCCAGGTCAGGGTGACACATTCCCCCCTAGTGAAATTTAGTACTCCGGGACTAAACAATAAACAAAGACAATATGCATAACAATAAAACATTAATAGACAGACGACGCACAAATTGAGTTCTTAAGGTCACAGTGTGGTCTGTGACCAGGTGTCCATATCACCAACACAACGGGAAGCCTTAACCAGGTCGGGGTCTGTCCTACCCCAAGTCCTTCACAGTCTTAGTTCATTCCTTGGTTAGGCTCCGAACGCAGTCCATACAAGGTCCCGGTTATAAAAAGTCCATAACCTTTGAGTCCTTACGGTAGCTGCAAGAAACTGAAACACAGAATTACCAAACATGCATGTAACTTTGCAACCAATTCAACATTTGGCAACAGGGTTATTTACAATCTTAGTACACTCTATATTCTCCAGCGAGCGGGTATCTGCCCCTTTGTGCTCCTGGTTGATCTACGTAGCCCACTGTCTGGTGGTGGACCAACCTGGCTTTCCCCACTAGCGTTAGGGGTACAGCTACCAGCTGGGTGTACAGGTAGGGCAGGGAGCTGTCTGCGGGTCCTTTGGCTTACCGCAGGCATGGCAGGCTCACTGTCAGCAGAGGGTTGACTCTCCTGGGCTGCTGGAACAGGCTCTTCTGCCTCTGGAACCGCTTGCTCCTCTTCACCTTCCGGCTCTGGTGTTGGTTGTTGCTGTGCCGGTTGCAGGAAATGCAGGACGGGTACCACTATGGCATCATTTATGCGAGTCCAGGACTGAGGGAACTCTCCGAGAACGGTGCTAATCATTTCTTCCTTGTCCTCTGCGGGTTCAAGGTCACTCTGATCCTCTTCTGCACTACGGAGTTGCTCGGGGCACCTTTTGAGGTGGTCTCTGGAGACGACACTAGTGGTTTCTCCTCCGTCCTTGGTGATTACGCACACCTTTGGGTTGTCGTGGTCAGACTGCAGTACGGTGTAGGGTTCCCTTTCCCACTGGTCGTCCAACTTATGTAGCCTTCTTTTTCGCTTTAGGACTTGCTCACCAGGTTCTAGGGGACCAGCAGGGGCGTGTTGATTGAAGAGTCTTTCTTGCTTCTCTCTCACCTGGGCCAGGCTCTTCTCCACACTCTCCTGTACCTTCTTGTACTGCAGTTGCCTTTCCGTATCCCAGTCCGCATCCGGGGAGATGTCCTCAGGTATTAGGACTCCCATCTCCAGGTCTACGGGCAGCTTACCTGGTCTAGCTCGCATCAGGTAAGCCGGGGTGCAGTTTGTAGCATTAACCGGGATATTGTTGTACATGTCTACCAGGTCCGGCAATTTTTCTGGCCACAGGCTGCGTTCCTCCAGGGGCAACGTCTTCAGGAGATCAATGACTATATTGTTCATCTTCTCACACATCCCGTTGGTTTGGGGGTGGTAAGGCGTTGTCCGAATCTTCTTACAGTCATAGAGGTTGCAGAACTCCTGGAAGATTTCAGCCTCGAACGCTGGACCCTGGTCTGTCAGGACCTGTTCCGGATACCCGTGTGGACGGCAGAAGTATTGCTGGAAGGCTCTGGCCGCTGTTTGGGCTGTCAAGTCCTTTACTGGGACCACCACTAGAAAACGGGAATAGTGGTCCACGATTGTCAGGGCATAGATGTATCCAGACCGGCTTGGAGCCAATTTGACGTGGTCCAGAGCTACCAGCTCAAGAGGCTGCGTGGTGACGATGGGCCTCAAGGGTGTCTTCTGGCTGGTGCGGTCCTTCCTCCTCAGGTGACAAGGGCCACAGTCTCTGCACCACTTTTCTACTGCTCCTCTCATGCCGACCCAAAAGAACCTTCCTCTTAGTAGGAACTCCAGTTTCTTCCAACCGAAGTGTCCCGCTCGGTCATGGTAAGCCCCCAGGACCATAGCTGCATCTCGCCTTGGGACCACGACTTGCCAGGTCAGCTCGTGCGTCTGGTGGTTAACAATCCTTCTGCACAACTTGCCTTCGTAGAGGAACAGCTTGCTCTTCTCCTTCCATAGCTGCTTGGCTTCCTCTGGGGCATCTGGATCTAGGCGGGCGTCTTCCCGGGTCAGCAGATCTTTCACCAGGCGGACTGCAGGGTCACTATCTTGGGTCTCGGCCCAGCTGTGGTGAGGTAGGGGATTCATCATCACAGTTGTTAGATCCTCCTCCTTCACGCGGTGAGATTGTTGAGCGGCTCCATACCGGTGAAACGCAGGGAGTTCTACCTCCTCCAGCTCTTCTGGGTCTTCGTCACCTTCAGGTAAGTGAGGCATCCTTGATAGGGCGTCCGCGTTGGCGTTGGTTTTGCCTGCCCGGTACTTGATCACGAAGTCATAGTTGGAGAGACGGGCCATCCACCGCTGTTCCAGGGCACCCAGTCTTGCATTGTCCAGGTGTGTCAACGGGTTGTTGTCCGTGTACACGGTGAACTTTGCGGAGGCCAGGTAATGCTTGAAGCGTTCCGTCACTGCCCACACCACCGCCAAGAATTCTAGCTTGAAGGAGCTGTAATTCTCCGGGTTCCTCTCGGTGGGCCTCAGCTTCCGACTGGCGTATGCGATCACCCGTTCTCTGCCCTGTTGGTTTTGGGACAGTATGGCTCCCAGTCCCACATTACTGGCATCTGTGTGGAGAATGAAAGGCTGGCCATAATCAGGGTAGGCCAGGATCTCGTCCCCTGTGAGGGCCATCTTTAGCTGGTGGAAGGACTCCTCTTCCGGTTTATCCCACTTGAAAGGTGGCTTTTGACTTCGGGACTTGGACTGTCCGATCAGGAGGTCCTGCATAGGAGCTGCCATCTTAGTGAACCCGGGGATGAACCTTCGGTAGTAGCCTACCAACCCGAGAAACTGTCTCACCTCTTTGATGTTCGAGGGGCTTGGCCAGCTCTTGATTGCCGTGACCTTGTCAGGGTCGGGGGCCACTCCTTCCGCGCTTACCACGTGCCCTAGGTACTGGACCTTTGGTTTCAGCAGGTGACACTTCGATGGTTTCACCTTCAGGCCGTAGCCTGCCAGGGCTTCGAACACCTCGGCCAGGTGCTTTAGATGGTTCTCGTAGGTCTTCGAATAGACGATCACGTCGTCCAGGTAAAGGAGGACCGTCTCGAAGTTTCGGTGCCCTAGACAGCATTCCATCAGCCGCTGGAAGGTCCCTGGTGCGTTGCAGAGCCCGAAAGGCATACAGTTGAATTCGCTCAGTCCCATCGGGGTGGTGAAGGCGGTCTTCTCCTTGTCAGCCTCTGCCACAGGAACCTGCCAGTACCCGCTAGTAAGGTCCAAAGTAGAAAAGAAGTTAGCAGATTTTAGTGCGGCTAAAGACTCCTCTATTCTAGGCAGCGGATATGCGTCTTTGTGGGTGATACGGTTGATTTGTCTATAGTCCACGCACATTCTCATGGTGCCGTCTTTCTTTTTGACCAGAACCAAGGGGGCTGCCCAGGGGCTACAGCTGTCTCTAATGACCCCAGCTTCTTTCATCTCTCTTAGCATGCCCTTTGCGTTCTGATAATGTGCCGGGGGCACAGGCCTGTGTCTCTCTTTTATCGGTGGGTGGCTCCCTGTGGGGATGTGGTGTTCTATCCCCTTTACTCTGCCGAAGTCTAGCGGGTGCTTACTAAAGACTCTCTCGTACTCCTGTACCACCCGGTAGACTCGTTTTTGGTGCAGGGGAGTGGAGTCAGCACCCACGTGGAGTTTCTGGCACCAGTCCTCCTTTTGTTTCCGGGAGCCATTACCCTCCGCCTGAGGAGATGGAGGCAAGGGTTCCACGGCCCTGATAGCTTTGTGTTCGACAACAAACAGTTTGGCGAGTGTAGCGTACCTGGGTAAGTGTACTTCCTTCTCCCCAATGTTGAGGATGCGGACGGGCACCCTCCCATGACGGACATCAACCACCCCCCGGGCTGTCAAAATGGTGGGCCTGCTGTCTGAGTACACGGGTTCTACCATGGCTTGGTAGTCTCTACCTCTCAACCCGATTGCAGTCCGACACCAGATCATCATTTCACTTTTGGGAGGCATGGAAATGGGGAATGGGTCACTCAGTCTTACGCTACCGATCTCACCACCAGACAGTTCTACCTGCTGCCGTCTCATCAGGGCTTTTATCTCCTTGTTGAGGACTCTCTGTTGGCTGGAACTAGCATTCACCGCCACCTGTTGTAAGATTACAATTACCTCTGAAAGACAATTTTCAATTACGTTAGTACCCACAGTTATTTTAGGATGACTTTCACGACGGTCAATGTCCACAATAATTACTCCCTGTGCCGGCAGTTCAACTTTACCAATCTTAATGGTCATCTCCTTGAACCCCATCTGCGGCACGGGTAAGCCATTACTGGCGATGATGCTCAAGTTACTGTCTGGATACCGTGTGATATCAGCATCAGTCCAATACTGCTTAAAAAGTACATAAGGGATAGTGGTTACTTGTGACCCAGTATCCAGCAAGGCGCTCATGGGGATACCGTCCAGCACCACGGGTAAAACCGGGCGCCCCCCAACGTACTTATCACGCCAATTATAAGGGCCTGGTGATCTTATGCCTGGGGGTCGGCCCTCTGCCCCAGGTTGGACCCGTTTAAATTACAGTACCTGGAAATGTGTCCGGGCTGGTTGCATCGACGGCAAATGGGCTGTCCATCCTCTGCGTAGCGGTCTGTGGGCCTCCCTCGGAACGACGGTTTCCTCCTCTGTCGATGCCACGGGACATCCTCCGGACTTGAAGCCAGCTCGATGGGTCTTGACGGGTCCACTTGCAACGCCTGGACGGTCCTGGTCAACGCCGCGACGCTCCTGTTCAGCTCCTGGACTTGGTGGTGCAGATCTTTCGACGGGGCTTGGTTCAGCGCCTGTGCATCAGCCTCCACGGAGTCCATAGAGGAGGGCGCCGCCTCCTGGTGGTAAGTGATAGCAGGGCGCCGGGGGTTTATAGCGCCACTGGTTGCAGATTCACGGAGCACCCTTATGGCCCTGTCCTTAAATTGGGCAAAGGTCAGGTCGGGGTTCTGAAAGAACATGAGGCGCAGTTGGGCCCTGTGGGCACTAGACAGCAGACCTTCTATGAATTGTTCTGTTAGCAGCTTATCGGTTTCCTGCACACTGCCAGGGTCAGTTTGTTGAATAGCCCTCAAGGCTTCCTGCAGATTTAGGGCATAGTCTCTGATGCTGTCCTGTGCCCGCTGCTTACATCCATAGAACCTCATTTTAATTTCAGCGGAGGTACGTGTGTCAAAGGTACCCCGCAGCCGGGCCAGAATACCCTTCACAGTCCTTTTCTCCTCAGTGGGCCATGATTTTACCTCCCTTTGGGCTGCGCCAGTTAACTCCCTGTTAGTATGCTGACTTTTTGTTCCTCTGTCAGGGGGTAGACTTGGAACAAACTGTACAGCCTTTCCTTAAAGTCAGTTAGGGCATGGGGCTCCCCTGAGTACTTGGGCAGCCAGGCCGCTCCAGGGATGTAGGGCAGGGAAAAGGGCATCACCACTGCTGCAGCTGCGTTGGTGGTAGTGGGGGCCTCTGTGTCCGACATCTTCCTCCCCCCTAGTCAAGCGTGGCCTACCTTCCGACGATCCTCTTCTGTAGGCCGCGGCTCCGCTGCTGCTGCTTTGGACGAGGACCTGGCGTCGCGTCCTGATGACGTCAGCGTCGCTCTCTCTCCCTTCCAGGACCTTGCGCAGCGTCGGTGCGTGGGGCGGAGCTTCGGATCTCACGCGGTTTTGACGTCCACGCCCCTCTTCTTCCCGCGCGGCGTCCTGAAGATGGCATCCGATGGCGGTAAGCAGCTGCGGATGGCGGGAAGACGGCAGAAGACGGCGGGAAACGGTCCAAGATGGCGTCTGATGGCGGGAATCGGCTCCGGATGGCGGGAAACGACTCCGGACGGCGGGAAACTTCGCCACAGGTAAGTTACAAAAGTCTTTTTCAGGCACGCAGTACCCGGTGGTTGCGGGCACGAAATCCTGCCGACTACGCCAAAGCTGACTCGCCCCCTGGGCCGTGGGGCACTCGGATCCGGGCAATTAGGAAAACGATGGGAGTAGTAGTGGCAACCCGGTTCCGTGGCTCAGGGTGGTCAGGCCAGTGGTAGTCCGTTATGTGTTGTTGATTATGTCCGACTACGCCACCCGTGGATTGCGGTTATTAGGAACCGCCGCTGCATGCAGACCGCTGGGGCTGATGAGGTGTGCAGCTAGGGTAGTGTGACTCCCCACGGGAAGAGTGCGGCCCCAGGGCAGTATAGTGGATGGTGGGAGTGATGGTAGTGAGAGTCCCAGTGCTGGTAGTGCTGGAGGAGCAAGGAGCACACAGACAACAGGTTGCAGTCCAGGGTATTTACTAAAACAGGTAAATTGACCCACAAACAGTCCCAGCTAGGAGGGGACCTGGATGTCTGAGAGCAACAGGGAAATTGGCCCTGGTCAGGGTGAGGGTGTAGGCCTACCGTGCTTTCTGCGCTCCTTCTGGCTATCTCCTCCTGATAGGATAACAGCCCACGTTTCCGAGCTCTCCGTGTATTCTCGCCTGTATGGCCTGCGACGTGGGTTCCTTTCTGCTCCCAGCCTTGTACGGCTTTACTGGTCCCTTCGGTTGTGGCAGGGCCTCCAGGCTTCTTAGGCCAAGGAATGTACAGTCCCTTGCGGACTGGTTCTCTGCTGGGGGATGTGGAATCCTTCCAGCCTCAGACACCAAAGTCTGGTAGATTAAGTCCTCTTTCTGCCAAGACAGGCTCTCTTCGCCTCTTGTCTCTGGCTTGTGGCTCTCCTCCTGCCACACTTCCTCTTAGGTGCAGTGCAACTTTCTGTCCCTGCTCTGGGACACCTCTCAGTGCTGAGGCAGGTCGTCCAGTTCTCTCTAACCCTGCCCTCAGTACCAGCTTTTATAGGGGCAGCCAGCTCCCCCTACTGGCCTGAGACAGGAGGCATTGCATGCTAATGCTCCCCTGACTAGAGAACCTCCCCCTTGCTCTCAGACACAGCTTTAATTACACTTGTGGCATCCAGGTCAGGGTGACACACTGACTCTTATAAAAATCAACAAGGGCTGGAATGGGCCAGAATGATCGCAGCGTAACAAACACTCAAATCCAGTGTCTTTTTTTGGGAGGTGTATTCCCATGCACCTTTTCACACTCACACATGGGTATACGCTTCCTGATTTTGGCTATTTGCTCTTGTCCTCCTCCTTCTCCTTATCCTCATCCTCCACCACCATATCAAAAGGGTGACCGTGGTCCGTGATGCAACACCCACATAATTTTTTTTAAAGGGTGTTTATGATGCCGGTAAAAAAAATTTTTATACAGTATGTTCATGTATGCCCCCCAGGTGTAAATGTTTGACAGCCCATGCACTTATTGCATGGGCATTACAAGTATAGGAGACTCGCTCCTTTCTAATGGGAACATATTTTTATGAGGCCCTCCTCCACGTCTTTTCCAAGGTGCATTGGAGTGCCTCCCAATTTTTGGCAGCCCTTGCATTCACTGCATAGGCCAACACTATGGGAGACCCACTTCCTAATAGTGGGAACATTTTTTAATGAAGCCCTCTTCGTCTCTTCCAAGGAGCATTGGAGTGCATCCCAATTTTTGGCAGCCCTTGCATTCATTGCATAGGTCAACACTATGGGGGACCCACTTCCTAATAATGGGAACAATGTTTTCAGGAGGCCCCCTGACCTCCACGTCTCTTCCAAGGGGCATTGGAGTGCCTCCAAATTTTTGTAAACCCTTGCATTCACTGCATAGGCAAACAGACCCACTTCCTAATAATGGGAACATTGTTTTCAGGAGGCCCTCCTCTAAGTCTCTTCAAAGGGGCATTGGGGTGCATCCAAATTTTGGGCAGACCTGCCACTCACTGCATATGCAATAACAGTATAGGAGACCCACTCTTTAGTAATGGGAACAACAAAGCATAGCCGGCTGATGGCTCTCTAAGAATAGCGAGGGCCGACTGCTGGCCCTTTAAAAATAGGCTTTATGCTTTTCAGAGTCCCTCCTTCATAAGTGAAACAGGATGTGTCTGATCATGTCTCACACACCACATGGCCAGATAAGGTTGTAAAATGTTAAAATGACATTTCCCGGTGAATGCATTTGTCATGGTTGAAAGCAATGCAAAAGTGCAAAAACTCATCAAAAACGCTATGTGTGAACATAGCCCAAGATGTGGAGGAGCATTTTTGTTTTTGGTTATTTATCTTGCCTTAGATACAAGTCATTACCCTGGAAAGGATGTTCCTCAACATATTTGCCAGGAAAATCCATTTTGGTTTCGATTTTGTATGTTTTATTGTGAGTCCGTAAAAGTGGCGTAATACCTCTGACAACATTGTTGACAGCAGTGACCTGGGAGTCAGAGATGATTCCAGGGGTCTTCTCCATGCTGTTTCCATGTCATTTGAGCACTTTTCCCATCGATTTGGGCAATTTTTAGACCCTCTGCAGACCGGTGGGGGGGGGGAGGCTGCCGGAAAAAAAAATGCTCGAGTTTCCCATAGATTTACATTGGGCTCATTGCTCAGACCGAGCACTCTAACATTCCAATTTGCTCGACCCGAGCAACGAGTACCCGAGCATTTTAGTGCTCGCTCATCACTAGTCATAATGTATGGGAGAACAATGGTAACATCATACTGTGTGTGGAAACCATGATAATGATAAAGTTTCAACCTCTTATGCATATTCTCATTTTTGCACCAAAAGACAGTGGACTGTCCAAAAGACCACATCAACAGGATGATGCAATATGATTTACTTGAAGGGACTTCTCAGGGCTAATGATATTGATGACCTATTCTTAAGTGCACCATTCACACTAGACTAAAGTCAGCCAAAGCCACAAATACCAATGGGTTTGGCCAACAGTCTAATGTCTATGGGGGCCCCTGACAGATGATTTCAGAAGAGATAAGGATACAGCATGCCAATTGTTTTGCTCTAAGAGCTACCACCGGACTTATCTAGCGGAGTGAGTTCATCTGTGTATGAGAGAGTCAGATCCTATAGCTGCCAGCCAAATCATTGTTTGGCCAATAGCTACCTAAAGTTTATGGAGGACTTTATAAGTCATCAATATCATATCAGTAGGGGTTCAACTCTCACAGTGAACAGAACTGTGGTGTAGTAGACATCTTACAGCACAGGGGGCTGTCGTTGACATCATACTGTATATTGGTAGGCTGTTGTGGATATCATGCTGTATGAACAGTTATGATGACCATCAAACTGTGTAGGGGGACAGTGTGAGGAGGGGTACAGTCTGGAGAGGGCAGCGTGATGGGCAGTATGAGGGAATAGTGTGAAGAGGGACACAAAATTAATATGGAGAGGGGGAAGCATTAAATGGGGGCACAGTATGGAGAGAGGTTAGCATGGCGAGGGGGCAGTGTGGAAATATAGAGGGTATAACGGAAAACAGTGGAGAGGGGACAGCCATGGCATAGACTGTTGTCAGTAATGGCAGATGGTGTGGCTCTTATAGCTAATAATGGCAGACAGTGTGGTGGTTATAGCTCATTAAGGAAGACAGTGTGGTGCCATATACCATAGAAGGCTTATGTAGGTCCTAGTATGGACAGATATTTTTATGCAGACGGCATTTTAATATCACTTTTAATTATAAGGGGACTGTGTTAGGATGTGCTGCAGAAGACCGGACAAAAGAGGAGTCTGCAGAGACGAGATGTGGATGTGAAAAGAATAAGATGAACGAAAAGAGCATCTCCAATCAGAGAAGATGTCACCTATAAGGTACCTGGATGTAAATGTTTACTTGTTGATACTGACTTTGTCTCATCAGCACTGTGGTTCCTGTATGGTTTGCAGTCTAATAATGACTGATAACAACAACTCCCAGCATCTCCTTACTATTGTTAAGGACACACTGGTACTGATGGCGGTTCTTGTGATGTATTTGTGTACTGCTGAATTTACTGACGGTGGTTCTCGTGATGTATTCATGTAATGATTATGGTTCTGGTGATGCATTCATATACTGATGGTGATTCTGGTGATGCATTCATGTAATAATGGTTCTGGTGCCAGATTTATGTAGTATTGATGGCTCTGGTATTCTATTTATGTTTTATTGATCATTTTGGTTTCATATTCATGTACTGATGATCATTTTGGTGATGAATATATCACCATAACCTTCCTCACTGCATGAATACGTCACCAGAACCATCATCAGTACAGAAAAAAGACACCAGAACCACCATTAGTACATGAATATGCCAATATCTGTACAAGAATATGGCACCAGAGCCACCATCAGTTTGTTGCAAAATGTATTTGTTGCATGTCGGACACAAAAATCATCATATGTATCCCTTTATTTATAGTATGGTATGTTTAGTTTTCACTTGGGTATCCGCCAAATGCTAGACGCCTTAATTAAAACCAAACAGCCCTCATTATAGTTAAGTTATATTAGTTTCCATGACTGTCCGTGCGTCTGACATTTAAAATATAGGACGGCAGGGATGAATATCGCTATTTGTCTTTGGTATTGTGTAACTGGTCTACAAACAGTGCATAATTCTATATCTAACTTTGAAATTGCACTCCCTGATGAGCCCTACCCCTAAAGTACATCACATTTTTACTTCTGCTAGTATTTTTTGGTGAAAAAGGTAACAATTCTAGTTGAGGGGGTCATCTATGGTATATTAATAGATGCACATGAGTCAACAGTGTGATGCAGTAGCAAAAAAGGCAAACACAGTTCTGGGATGTATTAAGAGAAACAGAGTATAAATCACGTGAAATAATTATCCCCCTCTACTCCTCCTTGGTCTGACCTCATCTGCAATACTGTGTCCAGTTCTGTGTCCACGTTTTAAAAAAGACATAAAAAAACTGGAGCAAGTTCAGAGAAGAGCTACCAGGATGGTAAGCAGACTGCAAACTATGTCCTAAGTGGATTCATTAAAGGATCTTGTAATGTTTAGCTTGCAAAAAAGAAAGCTAAGAAGAGACTTAATAGCTTTCTACAAATATCTAACAGTATGTCACAGTGTAGAGAGATCATCCTTATTCTCATTTGCGCATGGAAACTGAAAGGGAGAAGAACTTTTTGACATTGAGGATAATTGAGTGGAACAGGCTGCCACGAGAATTGGTGAGTTCTCCTTCAATGGAAGTCTTCAAACAGAGGCTGGACAGACATCTGACTGAGATGGTTAGTGAATCCTACATTGAGCAGTTGGTTGGACACGATGACCCTGGAGGTCCCTTCCAACTCTAATATTCTATGATTCTATGATCAAAGCTTGTTACCTGACCGATTGGAGAGGGGTGCGTTAGCGGTTCTGTTACCTTAGTCTTTGACCCATTTCTTTGATTGGGGGCTGTGGGTTCATCGGTGGGGGGGGGGGCATTGGCTTCATCTGCCTATGGCACCAAAATACTTGTCTCGTCCCTGGTCTTACATATTTATTGCACTGGGCCCAAATTTAAAGGGGTTTGATATTTTCTCATGTTAGTGTAACTTTAATCACAAGCTTAAAAACAGTCTGGTTTTTGAGTTTGTGAAAAGGGGCAGGCTGATGAACTGGTCTGGTCATATGCTCCTTCACTAGCTGTCACGCAGGGTGTGAGAAAGACTTAGTGCAACACAGAGGGAAGAGGGAAAGGGAGCCCAGACACTAGGGAAAGGGGGGGAGTGGAGACCTCCTAGTCTGGTCTAGTGTCACCCTGTCTCAACTACCGTCTCTATATTGGCTCATCACCAATCGCTGCACGCGTGCCTCGCCCTGACTTTCCCTGGCGTATGGCTAAGGCTAAGGAAGAGAGGAGATGAGCACTAGTCGATCTCCACTAAACTCTATAGACAACAAGGGTAGACAAGCAGGGGGGGATTGCTTAGCTTTAGACGACTCCAGCCAAGTGTGCACGCGGCCTCAAGCTCCAGAGAGGTCAAAGTACTGCTCCTGCTAAAGCCTCACAAGTAGTAATGAATATCGCCAGCGCCTCCCTCTCAGGCACACAAGGTATTTAAATACTCAGGCCAGGGAGCTAATTAGCCAGAGGGAGGTAGCCGCTGGGTCCTAGAGACAGCCAGCTTCTAAGAAGATGTCTGTAATGCCAAAAGTAGAGATCTCCTGCAACCATCTGCGACTGTCTGTCACCTCTGACACACCCGTGACACACCAGTGATACTAGCAGCCATATTATGACACTAACAACAGAAACCCTTTTAAATGTTATTTAAATTGATGTACGATGGAATGATGTTATAAAGGTACGCAGTTCTGGTATTTTAATATGTGCATGAGTGTGAGTACAGCAATTCTATTGTTTTGCTAAAAACCTTGGCCTGCAAGCCTCAAAGAACAAGCACGTGAAGAAAATATATCGTTGACATCAGTGAATCGCCCTGGATCCAACATAAAAGCCTTAGGTACAATACATATTTTGCAACCCAAAAAGTCTTAGATTCCTAAATTCTACAGTTAATGGGTTTCAGATGTCTGGCACACTGCTAGACATCTTTTTTTCTTGGAGAGAGGTTTTACAGACAGCACTGCCTGGGAAGGATTTTTTGAGTATTTAGTCAACATAGTTAATGTGGAATGTTAAGCGCTAGAATATATAGCATGATATGCATGGGAAAGCAGACTGTCTAGCACTGTGTACAAAGTACAGTAAACATTGTGCCAAAAATGTTGCATTAACCCCTTAACGACCGCTGATACGCCTTTTAACAGTGGTCGTTAAGGGTACTTATTCCTCAGCACCGCTTTTTAATGGCGCTCAGGAATAATTTTATAATGCCGCCTCGAGGCAGTATTTGTTGGCAGGTGTCCGCTATATATGACTGCTGACACCCTGCAGTATCGGCCCCGCCAATTTTGAAGTCGGTCGAGGCTGATTAATCCCTTAAATACCACTGTCAATCACGACAGTGGTATTTAAGTGGTTACAAGGGGTTACAAGACACCCTAAGTAACCATCAGACACTCACGATGAGAATCGCAGGTCCCGATGCTTACCATGGTACCCTGAGGTCAATAATGCAGTGTATGAGACCAGCAATCCAAATAAAAATTATACATCTCCCACAGTGGGACTTGTGAAAAATGTAAAAACAGTAAAATAAAATATGTAAAAAAGTTAAAAAAACACACAAAAAAGTGAACACAAATCACGAAAAGCAGTTTCGCTACACAAATCACAGCATTTGTGATAAAACGAAAATAAGCAAAAAAAACGTACGCATAATTGGTATCGCTGCGTCCGGAATGAGCCGCTTTATAAAGCTGGCACTTTTTTTCATTCCATATGGCGAATGCTGTAAAAAATGACAATAAAAAACACGTCTAAAATGACGCTTTTTCATCATGCTGACTCACTAAAAAGTGAATAGAAGGCGATAAAAAAGTTGTATGTAAAAAAATTGTATCAATGAAAACGCCAAACCGTCCTGTGGTGTTTTCATTTACAGCTCTCAGAATACGGCAATGCAAAAACAAATAATTTTTTTGTAAAATATTGTTTGTAGTGTGCAAAAATAGCAAAACATGAAAAAAATATCTACCGTATTTTTCGGACTATAAGATGCACCGGACCATAAGATGCACCCCAAATTTTGGGGTAGAAAATAGGAAAAAAATATTTTTTGATAAGATGGGGGTCTGTCTTATAGTCTGAATAGGTATCTTACCTGGAGGGGCAGTGGAGCAGGGTCACAGGAGGCAGGGTCCTTCAGGAAGCTGGGCCTGGCGCTGGTGGCTTGCGCTGGGTGCATGGTGGCCTGGGTGCCTGGCGCTGGTGGCCTGGGGCCGGGCGCCTGGTGGCCTGGGTGCCTGGTGCTGGTGGCCTGTGGCTGGGCGCCTGGTGTTGGTGGGCTGGGGGCCTGGTGACTTGTGCTGGGCGCCTGGGCACCTGGTGGCTGGTCATGAGGGCTTGGGGCCTGGGTGAGTGGTGGCTGGTGCTGGGGGCTTGGGGCCTGGGTGCCTGGGTGAGTGGTGGCTGGCGCTGGGGGCTTGGGGCCTGGGGGCCTGGGTGAGTGATGGCTGGCGCTGGGGGCTTGGGGCCTGGGGGCCTGGGTGATTGGTGGCTGGCGCTGGGGGCTTGGGGCCAGGGGGCCTGGGTGTGGTAGTGGTTGACGCTGGGGGCTTGGGGCTTGGGGCCTGGGGGCCTGGGTGAGTGGTGGCTGGCGCTGGGGGCTTGTGGCCTGGGTGCCGGGTGAGTGGTGGCTGGCGCTGGGGGCTTGTGGCCTGGGTGCCGGGTGAGTGGTGGCTGGCACTGGGGACTTGGGGCCTGGGTGAGTGGTGGCAGGCGCTGGGGGCTTGGAGCTTGGGTGCCTGGGTGAGTGGTGGCTGGCGCTGGGGGCTTGGGGCCTGGGTGAGTGGTGGCTGGCGCTGGGGGCTTGGGGCCTGGAGGCCTGGGTGATTGGTGGCTGGCGCTGGGGGCTTGGGGCCAGGGGCCCTGGGTGAGTAGTGGCTGGCGCTGGGGGCTTGGGGCCTGGGTGAGTGGTGGCTGGAGCTGGGGGCTTGGGGCCTGGGGGCCTGGGTGAGTGATGGCTGGCGCTGGGGGCTTGGGGCCTGGGGGCCTGGGTGATTGGTGGCTGGCGCTGGGGGCTTGGGGCCAGGGGGCCTGGGTGAGTAGTGGCTGGCGCTGGGGGCTTGGGGCCTGGGGGCCTGGGTGAGTGGTGGCTGGCGCTGGGGGCTTGTGGCCTGGGTGAGTGGTGGCTGGCGCTGGGGGCTTGGAGCCTGGGTGCATGGGTGAGTGGTGGCTGGCGCTGGGGGCTTGGAGCCTGGGTGCATGGGTGAGTGGTGGCTGGCACTGAGGGCTTGGGGCCTGGGTGAGTGGTGGCTGGCGCTGGGGGCTTGAGGCCTGGGTGAGTGGTGGCAGGCGCTGGGGGCTTCGAGCTTGGGTGCCAGGGTGAGTGGTGGCTGGCGCTGGGGGCTTGGGGCCTGGGTGAGTGGTGGCTGGCGCTGGGGGCTTGGGGCCTGGGGGCCTGGGTGAGTGGTGGCTGGCGCTGCGGGCTTGGATGAGTGGTGGCTGGGGCCCTGGGGCCTGGTACTAGTGTCTTCCTTCGAGCGTGGCAGAGCTCATGCGCCGGCTCCAGCGGTCATTTTCCTGTAGATCAGCTTCATAAAGATGGCCCCACACACAGGAAGCCGCTCACACCGCTCAAAGCAAGACACCGGCCCCAGTACCCGGCAAGGCCCCAACTCCCAGGCAGAAACCTCTTCTGCTGCCGCCGCCTGCTGCCGCTGCCACCTGCTGTCGCTGCCGCCGCCGCCACCTGCTGCTGCCACCACCCGCAGCCGCTGCCACCACCGCCGATCCCACTCCACCACAACCGGTAAGTTATTTTCGGACCATAAGACGCAACCCCCATTTTCCTCCCAAATTTGGGGGAAAAAAGTGCATCTTATGGTCCGAAAAATACGGTAAATCTGGTATCGCTGTAATTATACCAACCTGACAAACAAATTTCTCTTATTATTTTTACCGTACAGTAAATGGCACAAAAAATAACAAAAAAAACAATAACTGAATTGTTGGTTTTTGTTTATTCTGTGTCTGAAAATATGAATAAAAAGCGCTCAAAAATTACTATGTGCCCCACAATGGTACCAAAATAATCTGCAACTCATACCACAAAAAATAAGCCCTCATACAGCTCTGTTCGTCAAAAAATGTAAAAGTTACAGCTCTCAGAAAAAGACGACGAAAAAAACGACTTTTTATAAAATAGCATTTTTACTGTTTGATTGCAGGAAAACCTAAAAAAAACAATATAAATCTGGTATCGCTGTAATCGTACCGACCCGAAGAATAAATCCGCCTTATCACTTATACCACACGGTGAACTTCTCATAAATAAAAATAGGAACTATTCTTGTAATGCTGTCTATTTTTTCATTCTACCTCCCAAAAATCGGAACAAGGCTCGGCTCACATTTATCCTGCGCTCTTCACTGAGTGCTTACATCGGGGTTTCCATGTAAATTCCCCAAAACCGCAATTCAGACAAAACCCATGCAGGATCGACACACTTATGAGGCAGATGGAGTTGACGTGCCCCCTGGGCCGTATGGTACCCGATTCCGGGCCGGTAGATGCTGGGGGTTGTAGTCACAATGGCGGTGACCCGGTCCATGACCCAGGGCGGTCAATCCAAGGGAAATTATATGTATAGGTTTTATTAAAGAGTCCGACTACGCCACCTGTGGAATGCGGCTAAGGGGGCCGCCACTGCGGAACAGTCCTCTGAAGCTGGTGATTTTGCAGCAAGGGTATTATTACTCCCCACAGTAGCTTCAGGGCAGTGTGTAGCTGTTGGTGGTTGTGCTGGGCGCTGTAGTGCAGTGAGGGATGGCGCAGCAAGGAACACAGAGACAAGATAGTGCAGTCCCAGGGTCTTTACTCACAGTTGTTGCAGTCCAGATTACAGAGCTCAATGTAATTGCCCACGTCGTTCTGTGCTTACTCAGTGAGGGGCTCAGTCCACCCCCAGATAGCTCCGGAGTACTTATCAGGACCCCCTTCTGTGTCCTTTCTCTGGCCTCTTCTCTGCACCTCACACCTAGTGACTCCAATCCAGTACCCGCGGGCCTTGGCGGGCGACGTATGTTCCGTCCCCTGGGTCCTATATGGCTACCTTCTCGGTGAGACTGGTGTGGACTTATGGCTACAGGACATAAAGTTCTGCAGCCTCCGGTTTCTAGCTGAGACTTGCAATCTTCAAGTAGTTGAGGGACTTGGTTCCCTTCTTCTGGCCTGACCCCTCCACCTCCCGGTAGATTCGGGCGTACGGGTGGCCTCCAGCACTGCCCGTACCCCTGGGATCCCTTCTTCTCATGGAGCCTTCCTGCTCCCTCTCCTCTCTTCTCTCCTTCTCCTCTCAGACTTGGGCCTCACTGGCTAGGCCCGCCTCTGGAGCAGAGCTCGTACAGAGCCTCTGCTCCTGTCACTTTCCTCCTCTGACTGAACACCCTGATCTAAGATGGTGTCTGTACTTATATCTTTCTTCTATGTCCTCCCCTTAACTACGTCCTACACCCACATCCACTACATGGTTCCCCCTTACTGTGGTTCCCCCCACTCCAGCCAGGGACCAGGAACTGTGCTCTCCCGTAGGAGCAATCTCGCCCTGCCCTCTGAAATGTGGTGTAGTGAATGCAGATGTTAGGGTCCCGAGCTGTACTCCTTCCTTACCTGAGGATGAGATACCACACCTCTGGGTGAGATGCAGTACCTCTGTGGCAACTGAACCCTCAGGGGCGCCACAGAGTCACTTTGGACTGGTCTCTATTCGGTGTCCCATCATTTTAGGCGTCCTTTCAGGCTATGTGCCCACGATGCAGAAATGAAGCAGAAAATTTCTGCAGCATTTCTGCATCTTCCTGGCAGAAAAAACGCATGCAGATTGTGCATGCGTTTTTCCTGCAGAATACATGCGGATCCACATGCGGATTCACATGCGTTTCCGCATGCAGATTGACAAGCGCTTTCCAGGCGATAGCATCACTTGGAGAGTGCTTGACAACTAGGTCACACTATATAAATCCATGCAAACAGCATGGATTTATACAGTGTGAACCGTAAAAATTAAAACAAATAAAGCTATACTCACCCCCGAGGCCCCGGCGTGGCTGCAGCGCTGCTTCCTGGCTGGTTCCCGGCTGCCGGCATATCGCGAGACAGAGCGATGAAGGGCCTGCGGTCACATGACTGTGACGTCACCGAAGGTCCTTCAGCGCTGCTGGCATTCAGAGAGAAGCCTTCGGAAAGGTGAGTATAAACTTTATTTGTTATTTTATTCTTTTTTTACAGGTACAATGGTACCCAGGTCTGGATGAGAGTCTCCTCTCCTCCAGAACTGGGTACCATCCGCACATAGAGACGCATAGAAGCCGCTTGTAAAAATGTTCTGAGCGTCTCAATGCAAGTCAATGGCGGGAGTTCCGCTGCGCTTCCGCAAAATTAAATGACATGCTGCGGATTTTTGTACGCAGCATAAACGCTGCGGAAAAATCCGCAGCATGTGCATAGAACATGCGGAATCCCCTTGGGGACCATGGGGTGCGGATTACCTAGCGTTTAACAAGCGTTTCCGCTGCGGAAAATCCGCAGCAAAAACGCTTGTAATCCGCAACGTGGGCACGCAGCCTTAGAGCACAAGTGTGGGCAACCACAGATCTCTAGACACCTAAAAAGATGGATACCACTGGAGCAGACGCCGAACGGACTCTAAAGTGTCTCCATCTGTCTAATTATGGTGGGTGGTTCCGTCAGGGTTTCGTCTGAATCGCATTTTTGCTGGATTTACATGGAAACACCAGAGGTAAGTGCTCAGTGTAGAACATGAGAATGTGATCCAGCCTTATTCTGGAAGTGATCTAAAAATATTATGTACCCCAAAATGTTACCAATGAAAACCCTAATTTATCCCACACAAAACCAGCCCCCCACTCAGGTCCATCATCTGTCACTGGAACTATAGGGGGTTCCCACGTTATTGGCAGAACAAAGACTCCGGAAAAGCGACATGGCTCCCACCCGCCCAAATAAAATCCAGTTAATTCTGCGCCTCCAAAACCAAATGTCCCCCTTCTCCTGAGCCCCACTGTGCCTAAACCACAGTAAGGGGCCACATGTTTGGCATTATTGTAGTGGGGAGAGAGCACTTAACAATTTATGGGGTGTATATCACCATAAGCACAAGCTGGGCACAATGTATGAGGGCGCTAAAATATATGGGGGCTCTACACTGTATGGGAGCACAATATCTGGGCACTAAACTGCCATATTATTAATTCTCCAGAAAAAAAGCCTGGCATGGATGTTGCAAAATGGTTACTGCAGCAGTATATGAATTCATTGAGAGATGTATTTTCAACAATGAGGTCACTTTTGGGGGTTTTATGCTGTTCTGGCACCTTAGGGGCTCCGCAAATGTCACCCACAAACTATTCTAGCAAAATACAGTGCTGGCCAAAAGTATTGGCACCCCTGCAATTCTGTCAGATAATATTCAGTTTCTTCCTGAAAATGATTGCAATCACAAATTCTTTGGTATTATTCTCTTCATTTAATTTGTCTTCAATGAAAAAAACACAAAAAGAATTGTCCTAAAGCCAAATTGGATATAATTCCACACCAAACCTAAAAAAGGGGGTGGACAAAAGTATTGCCACCCTTTGAAAAATCATGCGATGCTTCTCTAATTCGTGTAATTAACAGCACCTGTAACTTACCTGTGGCACCTAACAGGTGTTGACAATAACTAAATCACACTTGCAGCCAGTTAACATGGATTAAAGTTGACTCAACCTCTGTCCTGTGTCCTTGTGTGTACCACATTGAGCATGGAGAAAAGAAAGAAGACCAAAGAACTGTCTGAGGACTTGAGAAACCAAATTGTGAGGAAGCATGAGCAATCTCAAGGCTACAAGTCCATCTCCAAAGACCTGAATGTTCCTGTGTCTTCCGTGCGCAGTGTCATCAAGAAGTTTAAAGCCCATGGCACTGTGGCTAACCTCCCTAGATGTGGATGGAAAAGAAAAATTGACGAGAGATTTCAACGCAAGATTGTGCGGATGGTGGATAAAGAACCTCGACTAACATCCAAACAAGTTCAAGCTGCCCTGCAGTCCGAGGGTACAACAGTGTCAACCCGTACTATCCGTTGGCGTCTGAATGAAAAGGGACTGTATGGTAGGATACCCAGGAAGACCCCACTTCTTACCCCGAGACATAAAAAAGCCAGGCTGGAGTTTGCCAAAACTTACCTGAGAAAGCCTAAAACGTTTTGAAAGAATGTTCTCTGGTCAGATGAGACAAAAGTAGAGCTTTTTGGGAAAAAGTATCAACATAGAGTGTACAGGAAAAAAAAAGAGGCATTCAAAGAAAAGAACACGGTCCCTACAGTCAAACATGGTGGAGGTTCCCTGATGTTTTGGGGTTGCTTTGCTGCCTCTGGCACTGGACTGCTTGACCGTGTGCATGGCATTATGAAGTCTGAAGACTACCAACAAATTTTGCAGCATAATGTAGGGCCCAGTGTGAGATATCTGGGTCTCCCTCAGAGGTCATGGGTCTTCCAGCAGGACAATGACCCAAAACACACTTCCAAAAGCACTATAAAATGGTTTGAGAGAAAGCACTGGAGACTTCTAAGGTGGCCAGCAATAAGTCCAGACCTGAATCCCATAGAACACCTGTGGAGAGATCTCAAAATGGCAGTTTGGAGAAGGCACCCTTCAAATATCAGGGACCTGGAGCAGTTTGATAAAGAAGAATGGTCTACAATTCCAGCAGAGCATTGTAAGAAACTCATTGATGGTTACCAGAAGCGGTTTCGCAGTTATTTTGGCTAAAGGTTGTGCAACCAAGTATTAGGCTGAGGGTGCCAATACTTTTGTCTGGCCCATTTTTGGAGTTTTGTGTGAAATGATCAATGATTTGATTTTTGCTTCATTCTCTTTTGTGTTTTTTCCTTGCAAGCAAATTAAATGAAGAGAATAATACCAAAGAATTTGTGATTGCAATCATTTTCAGGAAGAAACTGAGTATTATCTGACAGAATTGCAGGGGTGCCAATACTTTTGGCCAGCACTGTATATGCTCCAAAAGCCAAATAGTGCTCCTTCCTTCTCAGTCCTGACGTGTGGCCTAACAGTAATTTCTGACAACATGTGGGGCATCACCACGTTCGGGAGAAATTGCGCAATAAATTATGGGGTCCAGTTTCACCTATTAACCTGTGTGTACCTGACAAATTTGCAGCAAATACAAAAATTACATTTTTACCACAAAAATGTCATATATATTTCCACCTTTCAATGTTATAAAATTCTGTGAGGCACCTATAGTTTCAAAATTCTCACTACACCCCTAGATTAATTCCTTAGGCAGTCAAGTTTCCAATATGGAGGGTTTCTGTTGTTCTAGCACCTCAGAGGCTCAGCTAATTGAGCCCACAATCTATTAAAACAAAATCTGTGTTGTAAAAGCCAAGTAGCACTCCTTCCCATCCGACCCCTGCTGTTTGCTCAAACAGTAGTGTATAACCACATGTGAGGTACTGCAACATTCGGCAAAAATTGCATAACAAATTGTGGGGTTCAATTTCTCCCATTACCCCTCATGTAAATTACAAATTTGGTGCTAAAACAGTATTTTAGTGGAATTAGTGGATTTTAGTTTTTTGTTCTCACATTTAGAAGTTATAAAGCTTTATGGATCACCTGTACAATAAAACTGATCAGTACACCCCTAGATTAATTCCTTGAGGGGTCTAGTTTCTAAAATGGGGCCACTTGTGGAGGGTTTCTGCTGTTTGCGCATGCTAGGGCTCTCTAAATGCGACATGGCATTCACAATCTATTTCAGACAAATGGCGCTCTTTCCTTTCCTAACTCTGCCAAATAGAAGGTTTTGACCACATATGATGTATCTCGTTCGGGAGAAATTGCGTAACAAAATTTGGGTCCATTTTCTCCTATTATCCATTGAAAATTACAAATTTGTGGCTAAAACAATATTTCCGTGAAAATTTTCAATATGATGACCTAATGTTATAAAATTCTGTGTAGCACCTGTGGGTTCAAAATGCTCACTATACCCCTGGATAAAATCCTTCAGGGGTGTAGTTTCCAAAATGGGGTTACTTATGTTTTTTTTTTACTGTTTAGGCACATCAGGGGCTCTCCAAACACGGCATGGCGTCCGCTCTCTATTCCAGCCATTTTTGCCCTCAAAAAATCAAACGGTCCTCCTTCCCTTCCGAGCCCTGCTGTGTGCCCAAACAGAAGTTTTACCTCACATATGGGGTATTGGCATACTCAGGAGAAATTGCACAACATATTTTGGCATTCATTTTTTCCTATTACCCTTGTGAAATTAAAAATTTTTGGGCTAAAGTAAAATTTTTGTGAAAAAAAAACAACTTTTTTTTCCTTCCACATTGCTTTACTTCCTGTGAATCACCTGAAGGGTTAATAAACTTCTTGAATGTGGTTTTGCGGACCTTGAGGGGTGCAGTTTTTAGAATGGTGTCACTTTTGGGTAGTTTCTGTCATATAGGCCCACCAAAGTCACTTCAAATGTGATGTGGTCCCTGAAAAAATGGTTTTGTAAATTTTGTTGGAAAAATGAGAAATTGCTGATCAACTTTTAACCCTTCTAACTTCCTAACAAAAGAAAATTATGTTTTAAAAATTATGCAGATGTAAAGTAGACATGTGGTAAATGTTATTTATTAACTATTTTGTGTGACATAACTCTCTGGCTTAGGGGCATAAGAATAAGGCTGCGTGCCCACTATGTGTTTTTCAAGCGTTTTTGCCGAGGAATTTCAGCAGCGAAAATGCTTAAAGAACGCTTGGTAATATGTGCCCCAATGATAATCCGCATGTGCTGTGCACATGCTGCGGAAATTTCCGCTGCGGATTATCATTGCGGTAAAAATACGCAGCATGTCCATTAATTTTGCGGACACGCAGCATAATTGCCGCCATTGACTTGCATTGAATCGCTTAATATCCGCATGACTACATGTGCACATGCGGATATTAAGCGATTCAATGTGCGGATGGTACCCGGGTCTGCGTTAAAATAAAAAATAAACATATACTCACCTTCCGATGTCCCCCGGTCTTTTCTCCGCTGCGTCCGGTCTCTTGTACGGCTTGTGGTGGTATGAAAGGACCTACCATGACGTCATTTAGTCATGTGACAGGTCACGCGACCGCCAACATCACATGACTAAATGACATCATGAAAGATCCTTTCACACCACCGCTAGCCGTACCAGAGACTGGATGCAGCGGAGAAAAGATCGGGGCCCATCGGAAGGTGAGTATAATGTTTTTTTTGTTTTTTTTTACCATTTTTATTCTTTTTTTCAACTATTAACTTGGTCACACTATATAAATCTATGCCGGTTGCATGGATTTATATAGTGTGACCAAGTTGTCAAGCACTTTTCCAAGTGATGCTAAAATCACTTGGAAAAGCACTTGATAACCCGCATGCGGAAATGCATGTGAAGAACGCAGGAAAAACGCATGTAAAATCCGCATGCATTTTTCCTGCCAGGGAGATGCGGAAAAAATCTGCAGCATTTCTACATCGTGGGCACTTAGCCTTAAAAGTTTGAAAATTGCGATATTTTCTAAATTTTCTGCAAAATTCTTATATTTTCACAAATAAATGAAAATCATATTAACCAAATTTTACCACTATCATGAAGTACACTATGTCACAAGAAAACAGTCTCAGAATCTGTGGAATCCGTTGAAGCGTTCCAGAGTTAATAAAACATAAAGTGACCCTGGTCAAATTGCAAAAATTTGGCCTGGTTATTAAGGTCAAAATTGTCTCGGTCACTAAGGGTTTGAAGGGGATGGCCTCTTCATCTTTATTGTGTTGGGGACATGTGGCACTTACTAATACACTCTACAACTTTGAAATTGCAACACCTAAAAGGAAACGTCATGTAATTATGGAAATCACAGGATCGCTAAATGTTAATAATATGAGTGTACAGGTTTCACGTCTACTGTTATCAATGAGATTATTAATGGGAGTTTGAGGAATATTCTACCATGCTGTATGCACTTCGACATGCAAATAATGAAGATACGCTGTTAGCAGCTCCATTTGCGACTAGCAAACAATTATGTACCAGATACAGTACAGACCAAAAGTTTGGACACACCTTCTCATTTAATGATTTTTCTGTATTTTCATGACTATGAAAATTGTGCATTCACACTGAAGACATCAAAACTATGAATTAACACATGTGGAATTATATACTTAACAAAAAAGTGTGAAACAACTGAAAATATGTCTTATATTCTAGGTTATTCAAAGTAGCCACCTTTTGCTTTGATGACTGCTTTGCATACTCTTGGCATTCTCTTGATGAGCTTCAAGAGGTAGTCACCGGAAATGGTCTTCCAACAATCTTGAAGGAGTTCCCAGAGATGCTTAGCACTTGTTGGCCCTTTTGCCTTCACTCTGCGGTCCAGCTCACCCCAAACCATTTCGATTGGGTTCAGGTCTGGTGACTGTGGAGGCCAGATCATCTGGCGTAGCACCCCATCACTCTCCTTCTCGGTCAAATAGCCCTTACACAGCCTGGAGATGTGTTGGGGGTCATTGTCCTGTTGAAAAATAAATGATGGTCCAACTAAACGCAAACCAGATGGAATAGCATGCCGCTGCCAGATGCTGTGGTAGCCATGCTGGTTCAGTATGCCTTCAATTTTGAATAAATCCCCAACAGTGTCACCAGCAAAGCACCCCCACACCATCACACCTCCTCCTCCATGCTTCATGGTGGGAACCAGGCATGTAGAGTCCATCCGTTTACCTTTTCTGCGTCGCACAAAGACACGGTGGTTGGAACCAAAGATCTCAAATTTGGACTCATCAGACCAAAGCACAGATTTCCACTGGTCTAATGTCCATTCCTTGTGTTCTTTAGCCCAAACAAGTCTCTTCTGCTTGTTGCCTGTCCTTAGCAGTGGTTTCCTAGCAGTTATTTTACCATGAAGGCCTGCTGCACAAAGTCTCCTCTTAACAGTTGTTGTAGAGATGTGTCTGCTGCTAGAACTCTGTGTGGCATTGAGCTTGTCTCTAATCTGAGCTGCTGTTAACCTGCGATTTCTGAGGCTGGTGACTCGGATAAACTTATCCTCAGAAGCAGAGGTGACTCTTGGTCTTTCTTTCCTGGGGTGGTCCTCATGTGAGCCAGTTTCTTTGTAGCGCTTGATGGTTTTTGCAACTGCGCTTGGGGACACTTTTAAAGTTTACCCAATTTTTTCGGACTGACTGACCTTCATTTCTTAAAGTAATGATGGCCACTCGTTTTTCTTTATTCTAGCTGCTTTTTTCTTGCCATAATACAAATTCTAACAGTCTATTCAGTAGGACTATCAGCTGTGTATCCACTAGACTTCTGCACAACACAACTGATGGTCCCAACCCCATTTATAAGGCAAGAAATCCCACTTATTAAACCTGACAGGGCACACCTGTGAAGTGAAAACCATTTCCGGTGACTACCTCTTGAAGCTCATCACGAGAATGCCAAGAGTGTGCAAAGCAGTCATCAAAGCAAAAGGTGGCTACTTTGAAGAACCTAGAATATAAGACATATTTTCAGTTGTTTCACACTTTTTTGTTAAGTATATAATTCCACATGTGTTAATTCATAGTTTTGATGCCTTCTGTGTGAATGTACAATTTTCAAAGTCATGAAAATACAGAAAAATCATTAAATGAGAAGGTGTGTCCAAACTTTTGGTCTGTACTGTATGTTCAGTGGGTAACAAGTGTGGAGAGGCTGCAGGCCATAGTAGCACTTTCAGGTCATGTAGGCTCCTCACTGTAGCACACTTAAGGAGCCTTTCAGACATCAGTGTTTTGAGTATGTGTGGTGTCCATTTCCACACGTACTGGAGACACTGACACACGTTCACGCTGACATGTTCGTTTTTTTTCTCGTAGCACAAGCCGCAAAACATCCTGCAAACGTGCACAGTGAAGACACATGGATAACATCCGTATGTCATCAGTGTGATGCGTACCGGCGCCTGGGAATCAGCAGTACATTTAGTGCTGTTCCCAAGCACCGGGTGCTTTAGGCATCTGTCTCATTGTCCCCTGCTAGTGCTGTGATCAGCAAGAGCAAGGGACAATGTTGAGAGTAGTAGTCTGCTCCCACTGTGTCCTGATGTAAAAATAAGAATAAAATGAAAAAATCCTTATACTCACCTGTCAGAAGATGTCAGCGGACATAAAACAGCTGACATCAACCCCAAAACTATTACCTCACTTGTCAATGCACCAGGGCAAGTGGGAAGAGCTGAGGCTAAGCGCCAGATTTGGCGCATCTAATGAATGCGCCATTTCTGGGGCGGATGAGGGCTCATGTTCTTAGTCTGAGAGGGGGCCAATATTCATGGCTCCTTCCCAGCCTATTAATATCAGCCTGCAGATGTCTGTTTAGCCTTTACTGGTTCATAATAATAGGGGTACACTATGTAATTTTTTTGGAGAGGTCCCACCTTAACTAACCAGTAAAGGCTAAGCAAACAACTATGAGCTGTTATAATAGGCTAGGAAAACTTATGGCTATTGGCCCCTTCCCAAAATATTAACACCAGTCCCCAGCTGTCGGCTTTTCCTCAGCTGGTTAGGAAAAAGAAGGGGGACCCTATACACAAACAGAGATTGCTGACTCCAACTCTCATCATTGTTACGTGGTCACGCTGATTGCAGGGAGACCATGTGACAATGATGAGAGCTGGATTCAGCACCTGGCACCTGGGAACAGCGCTAATTGTACTTCTTTTTTGTAAGCGCCTTTACGTGTCACACTGATGCGGCACACGGACAGCACACGGATGGCACACAAATGCCACACAGATACGGATAGCACTGGTGCTGGTTTTTCCAGTACCAGAAATATCAGGACATGTGAAAGAGGCCTAAGGCTATGTTCACGTGCAGCTTTTTTTGTGTGGAGAAAAGAAGCTGTTTTTACAGTAGCAACAAAAGCTATGAGATTTGGCAGTTTTGAAATCTGCAGCATGTCAATTATTTTAGCCTTTTTGCAGCATATTTTCATCTTTATAAAGCTATGAGACAGTGAAAAAAATTTTTAGCTTTTTTTGTGTTTTTGTTGAATAAAACTAACTTTATTAAACATGTACTGTAGACAAAGAACACAAGTAATCCGTGCCAAAAATAGAGGCAAAAACACAATTTTTACTGCCAAGAGAGCAGGTTTTGGCTGCAGAAAAAAACGTTAACACACTGCATGTGAACATAGCCTTGATTGGTTTTCAGACATAAAAAAATCCACAATACTAATATAAATAAAAATACAGACAGATTTATTCATTCATTTTCAACTCTGCCCTGAAAAACAATAGAACCTGCTTTCTGATTGGCTACTATAGGTCAGTAACAAAACTTCTTTTTACAGTCAGTATGAATGCATGATAGAGATAAACTACTTGTTCAGATTCATTTAAAGGGTTTGTCAGGGACTTTAACATTGATGGCTTATCATAAGGGTAGGTCATCAATGTCTGATCAGTGGAGGTGTGATATCCGGCATCCCTGCTGATCAGCTGTTCCCGGTGTCGGTGGCTGCCAGAACTCTTCTGTTACGGACCTGCACAGCTCCGATGACTGTATAGTGGCCGCGGCTAGGTACTACACATACAGGGGCTGCACTATTTAGTTAACAGAGCTGTGCTATGTGACGCGCCCCCTGGGCCAGTGTTGTTGGGAATACCCGGAGCCGGATCAGATGGGGGTTGTAGTCTCCGAGTGGCTGTGACCCGGTCCGTGCTCAGGGTGTCAAGCTCAGTGTGTGGCAGTCCTTATGATGTTACTAGATGTTCTTTTGTGTCGACTACGCCACCCGTTGAATTGCGGTCAGTACGGCCGCCGCTGCAGCAGGGTCCACTGAGGCTGATGATGTGAGTGCAGCTTAGGTAGTATAACCCCCAACGGGAGGGGTATAGCCTCAGGGGGTCAGTTGCAGAGGATGGGGGTTGTGGTGGTGCAGCGGGGATGGAAATGAGACTCAGAGTCGGGCTGTGCAGTTCAGGGTTTGTTTACTTACTGCAGTTGTTCTGGTCACTCCGGCCTTAAGTGACCACCCGAGCCGTGCTGCGTCCACCAGGTCCTGGACTCGGCCAACCCCCAGGTGATTCTGGAGCGTGGTCCTGAGCTCCCTTTCTGTCCTGTCCTCTTCTCTGGCCTTCCCCACCAGGGATCCACCTATGTCCGGCTCCCTCGGGCCTCTTGGTGGTAAACCCTTGTCTCTGGGTTCCCTGACCCTATTCTTGGTCTGCCTTCCGGGTGGATTTAGTGGGTGATCGTGGCAGATCAGTCCTGCCCACGACCTCCGGTTCCTGGCTAAGGTGTGCTGTAGCCTCTGCCAGCTTGGGATCCGGTACCCTGTTGACAACTCTTCACCCTCTGGTCTAATTTGGGCTCTTGGAGTTCCTTCTTTCTCCCCCTCTGGGTCTTTCTCTCTCCTCTCTCTCTCTGGGCCTTGGAGCTGCTCTTCTCCTCTGCTAAAGACTGACAGACTGACTGACGTCTCACAGACTGACCCTGATCTATGATGGTGCCCACCTTATATACTCCCTCTATGTGTGAGCTCAGGTGACCAGCACCCAATGAGCTCCTAGCTTTACCCAGGCTGCTCCCCCTATCTGCCCCTACACTACTGGGATGTTCCACCCCCCTCCCACTCCAGCCAGGAACAGACACTGTTGTACCTGCACATTTCTCTAGTGGGAGTACCATCGGTCTGTTCCTCGGAAATGGGATGTGTGTAGTGCATGCAGCTAACTGAGCTCAGTTCCACACTCCATCCTTACCCGGGAGTGGAATATCACACCTCTGGGTTGAGGTGCAATACCCCTGTAGCAGCCGAATCCTCAGGGTGCTACATTCCCCCCTGGTAAATCACAGCACGTCCTCGGGCTGTAAGAGAACAAAAACATCCAAAACATACAATTTTTTTCATAAACCATAAACATATAAAACATATAAAACATCATCAGCAGCAATAAACTTTTCATATAAACATTCTTGTTTCTGGTTCCTCCGGTCACGGTGCAACTTGTGACCGGGTAAAGTGCGACAGTCTCTCTTGGAATAAAACAGTTTCCTATAAAACCGGTAGGGGGCGCTTTAGGAAGCGCAACTATATACAAGGGGATATGGCCGCTCTCAGTCCTCGGCCAGGTATTAGGAAAGGAATGACCGCTCTCAGTCCTCGGTCAGTGGGAATAGGGACACACGGGATTAACAGTTCACTCTTGGCTGGTCCCAACGGGGAACATATTTTAAATAAGTAACAGTTCTTGGTACCCCGACGGGCAACTTTATACAGTCTCTCTCTACCGTACTTCAACGACGGCGTCCTCCTGCTCTTTCTTTAGATTCTTCAGACCCGTCTGGGTCCTCTTGCTCCTCCTCACACCGCAGCTCCTCCTCCGTCAGGCGATGCACATGGAGGGCGTAGGGTCCTTTGGCACACTTGTGCCGGGTGAAGGTGACCTCGTCCCCTACATACAGGTCACGACCTCTGTGTCCCTCTGGTAGGTGGGACTCAACGTCTCTCCTGGTCACGAAGACGTCGCCTGGGGTGCGGTGATCCCTGATGAAACCCCACCCATGCTGCAGATTGAACTTTATCACAGTCCCGATGGTACGGGGACCATGCGCTGCACGGGGGTTTCTCCTGGTCTGGCTCTTCTGCTCCGCGCTCCTTATTTGGGCTTGTTGTTCCCGGACTCGCCTCTCTCTCCGCTCCCTCGCAAAGACCTCGAGCTGCTGGCGGCAGCACTCTGCACGCTCCGCTGCGGCTGCCCGAGTCTCCTGAGTGAACCCCATGAGGTCTTCTCCGGTGGGATCCCACTCAAACTGGGTCTCTTCTAGCGGGGGCGAGATCCTCTTCATGGGCTTTGGAGCCGGGATCAGGGGTTCGCACATGGCCCTTGCTTTTTGCAGCTCCAGCTGGATGTATTCCTGGGGCCATACGAAGGGCTGCCCATCCGGGCACATATGCTGGGCGAACAGGTCTTCACCCAGGTGCGGCACTCTAGATGTTGAGGGCGCGTTGATGGTAGCTGCGCCCGGGTCGACCAGGCCTTGCGACCAGGCTTGGGGCACCCTAAAGGCAAAGGGCACCGTAAGAACGGCGGCGCCCGTGGTTACTCGGCCCTGCGGCCAGGCCGGTGGCTCCGCGGAGGTAGGGGGCGCTGTTGGTATTGCGGCGCCCGGAGGTACTAGGCCTTGCGACCAGGCCGATGGTATTTCCTGTTTGGTCGCGCTCAGGGTCGAGGCGTGTGACGTCACAGGGGTCGCGGCCGCGGTTTCCGGTTGAGGCCTAGTCGGCGGCGGTGACGATGCAGCGACGGGCACGGCAGGGGGAATTTCGGGCCCTGCGACGGGGAGCTGGGGCAGGCACGCGGTTTCCCGGCTCGGGGTAGAGACGTCCCCTTTACCTGCCTCCGTCCGTTCAGCTCCCTTCTCGGCGCCGTCTCCTGCCTTCATTCCTCCTGCGCCATCCTCAGAGGCGGTCTGTCTCCTCGTCTCGGGTGGCGTGCTCCGCTGACGGATTTCGGTCTGCTGGGCCATCTCTCGGCTCCACTCCGCCAACGTCTCTCGCTGCACCCGGGCCATCCTCCGTGCGAGGCCCTCCAACGCGGTCTGTGCACACTCCCGGTCTCGGGGGAGCTGTGCTAGGATCTCCAGCAGGCCTTCTGGAGTGGCGACCTGCAACAGGCTCCTGACCACTGGGTCGGTGCTGCCTGACTCTCCCTCCAGACGTCTTGTCTCCGGGTGCGCTCTCTCCAGACTGCTCCAGGCGACACCCATCTTTGTTCTCTTGTTCTGTCTCCGCCCACATCGAGGGTGGTCCCGGGGCAACTTCAGTTCCAGGGGCAGTTCTCTTACGCTGATGGACACTTCCAGCATCACAGTCTCTGTTGGTGGGCGCGGTTTCCGCTTTTGGCGCCATTCTTCGACCTGGCCCACGATGGGAGGTGGCCTCTTGCCACCCTCTGGCACGCCCATAATGGCGTCCGCTCCCCCAAGGCGGGAAATCTTTGGAAATGGCGGGAATCGTCTCCCAGTGGCGGGAAACTCCATGGATGGCGGGAAAAAGCTGCAAATGGCGGACAACCGGCGGGAAACGACCTGTGATGGGGTCCGTTGGCGGGGACCCTCCGGAACCAGCGGGAGACTTCTTTTTAAGGTAACGGTGTACTTTTCTTCAGGCACGCAGTACCCGGTTGTTGCGGGCACGTTATCCTGCCGACTACGCCAAAGTTGACGCGCCCCCTGGGCCAGTGTTGTTGGGGATACCCGGAGCCGGATCAGATGGGGGTTGTAGTCTCCGAGTGGCTGTGACCCGGTCCGTGCCCAGGGTGTCAAGCTCAGTGTGTGGCAGTCCTTATGATGTTTCTAGATGTTCTTTTGTGTCGACTACGCCACCCGTTGAATTGCGGTCAATACGGCCGCCGCTGCAGCAGGGTCCACTGAGGCTGATGATGTATGTGCAGCTCAGGTAGTATAACCCCCAACGGGAGGGGTATAGCCTCAGGGGGTCAGTTGCAGAGGATGGGGGTTGTGGTGGTGCAGCGGGGATGGAAATGAGACTCAGAGTCGGGCTGTGCAGTTCAGGGTTTGTTTACTTACTGCAGTTGTTCTGGTCACTCCGGCCTTAAGTGACCACCCGAGCCGTGCTGCGTCCACCAGGTCCTGGACTCAGCCAACCCCCAGGTGATTCTGGAGCGTGGTCCTGAGCTCCCTTTCTGTCCTGTCCTCTTCTCTGGCCTTCCCCACCAGGGATCCACCTATGTCCGGCTCCCTCGGGCCTCTTGGTGGTAAACCCTTGTCTCTGGGTTCCCTGACCCTATTCCTGGTCTGCCTTCCGGGTGGATTTAGTGGGTGATCGTTGCAGATCGGTCCTGCCCACGACCTCCGGTTCCTGGCTAAGGTGTGCTGTAGCCTCTGCCAGCTTGGGATCCGGTACCCTGTTGCCAACTCTTCACCCTCTGGTCTAATTTGGGCTCTTGGAGTTCCTTCTTTCTCCCCCTCTGGGTCTTTCTTTCTCCTCTCTCTCTCTCTTGGCCTTGGAGCTGCTCTTCTCCTCTGCTCTGACAGACTGACCTCACTCTGCAAAAGACTGACTGACCCTGATCTAAGATGGTTCCCACCTTATATACTCCCTTTATGTGTGAGCTCAGGTGACCAGCACCCAATGAGCTCCTAGCACTACCCAGACTGCTCCCCCTATCTGCCCCTACACTACTGGGATGTTCCACCCCCCTCCCACTCCAGCCAGGAACAGACTCTGTTGTACCTGCACATTTCTCTAGTGGGAGTACCATCGGTCTGTTCCTCGGAAATGGGATGTGTGTAGTGCATGCAGCTAACCGAGCTCAGTTCCACACTCCATCCTTACCCGGGAGTGGAATACCACACCTCTGGCTGAGGTGCAATACCCCTGTAGCAGCCGAATCCTCAGGGTGCTACACTATGCAGGTCCGTAATTGAGCAGTTCCGTTCCCTGCCGACACCGTGAGCAGCCGGGTATCGCACCGCCACCGATCAGACATTGATGACCTATGTTATGGATAGGTCATCAATGTTAAAGTCCCAGTCAACCCCTTTAACAACTTGCCAGATTTGTCATTCCACTGCAAATAATTGGAAATCAATTTGTAGGTTTTCCTCTTAAATGGACCAATGCAAATCACAAACTTACCAAATAAATCTTCTCAATCCATCGCTAATGGCTGTTGAATTGGAAACGCATTTATACAGGGGCGGAACTACCGCCCGTGCAGCCGGTTCATTGAACGGGGGCCCCGAGGGAGAGGGGGCCCCTCCAGCCTCCAGCAGGGCCGCCATCAGGGCATGACTGCCCTGACTCCAGTATGGGGCCCGGCCGGTAGGGGCCCCCTCGGGGGCCCCCCTCTTGTGCGTCTCTCTCCGGGGCCCCATGCTATGCGCCGGGTCCGGGACATTTCAGCGCTGAGCTGCGCTGTTGCAGCAGCGCCTTGATGATTCCCCTGACTTCCGGTCATGTGACGGTGCCGTCACATGGCCGGAAGTCAGGAGAACCTGCTGTCAGCGATTTGGACGAGCGCCAGGATTCTGCAGGGATCGCATGGGGGTAAGTATAACAAGTTTTATTTTTTTTAAAATACAATTAACTAGGAGTGGAGAGATGGGAGAAGCACATGTGTGTGTGTATGTGTGTGTGGGGGGGGAGATGGGAGATGCACATGTGTGTGTGTGTGGGGGGGGGGGAGATGGGAGATGCACATGTGTGTGTGTGGGGGGGGAGATGGGAGATGCACATGTGTGTGGGGGGGGGAGATGGGAGATGCACATGTGGTGGAGGGGGATGAGATGGGAGATGCACATGTGGTGGAGGGGGATGAGAGAGGGGCACATGTGGGGGAGGGGGATGAGAGAGGGGCACATGTGGGGGAGGGGGATGAGAGAGGGGCACATGTGGGGGAGGGGGATGAGAGAGGGGCACATGTGGGGGAGGGGGATGAGAGAGGGGCACATGTGGGGGAGGGGGATGAGAGAGGGGCACATGTGGGGGAGGGGGATGAGAGAGGGGCACATAACGAATGTGGGGTGGGGGAGAGTAAATGATAAATGATGATGGGGTGGGGAGAGCACGGACATGATATAATGAATTGGGGCAGGGGGTGCATGTAAATATTGAATGCGGGGAGCAGGAAGTATAGAGTAGGGGGCGTTGCGGATGCAGGAGTGTGACTGGTAACAAATTGGCGGAAAGAGTAGAGGTTCTAATTAAATTATATATTAAGTGCCTATTTACAGTTAATGGGGGCACAGTGGTGGATTACAATTTATATTTGGAATGGTAGGTTGCCTAATAACTAACCATATATTGATGGTGGATGCACGTCTGTATTCAGCTGCGTAATGTAGAAGTTGGGGAATGTGCTCTAGATAACTGTGTTATTTTATGCAGAGACGAGTGATGGCGGTCTGTGCTGGATGAAGGAGAAAAGCGAAGATGAAGGACTTCACCTAGAGACGTCACCGGTGAGTCAGTCTATTACATGTACACTGTGTATAATGTCACTGGTGATCACTGTATTACCTGTACACTGACACTATATACAGAGCTCCTGTGTATAATGTCACTGGTGATCACTGTATTACCTGTACACTGACACTATATACAGAGCTCCTGTGTATAATTTCACTGGTGATCACTGTATTACCTGTACACTGACACTATATACAGAGCTCCTGTGTATAATGTCACTGGTGATCCCTGTATTACCTGTACACTGACACTATATACAGAGCTCCTGTGTATAATGTCACTGATGATCACTGTATTACCTGTACACTATATACAGAGCTCCTGTGTATAATGTCACTGTATTACCTGTACACTGACACTATATACAGAGCTCCTGTGTATAATTTCACTGGTGATCACTAGATTACCTGGACACTTACGTTATACATACCATGTATAGAGCTCCCGTGTATAATGACACTTATGGTAATATTAGTAATGTGGTGGTAATATTAGTAATGTAGTGGTAATATGTGGTCTGGTCATGGTGTGGCAGTTTTTCTCCCTTCTGTGTGGTATTATTCGGTCACTATGTTGTGGTAATATGTGGTCTGGTCATGGTGTGGCGGTATTCCCTGTATGTGGTATTATTGGTCATTTAAAAAAAAAATGTATATGACACATTCCCTTAAAGAAAACTAAATAAAAATATATCTAAAAAGAGTATTGGATATTTTAAGAAAATTTTAATAGGTTAGAGTAGGGCCCGCCCAGAAGAGTCTACCTTATCGTGGTGGCGGCTTTAAAAATCTTTTGGCCAAAACAAAAGCTGATGGCTATGTATGTGGCGCCGTCACATGGCCGAACGTCAGGAGAACCTGGTGGCAGCGACGTGGACGAGCGCCAGGATTCTGCAGGGATTGCATGGGGGTAAGTATAACAAGTTTTATTTTTTTTAAATACAATTAATTAACTAGGAGTGGGGGGAATCAGAGATGCACATGGGGGGGGATGAGAGATGCACATGGGGGGGGGTGAGAGATGCACATGGGGGGGGGATGAGAGATGCACATGGGGGGGGATGAGAGATGCACATGGGGGGGGATGAGAGATGCACATGGGGGGGATGAGAGATGCACATGGGGGGGATGAGAGATGCACATGGGGGGGATGAGAGATGCACGGAGGGGGATGAGAGATGCACATGGGGGGGATGAGAGATGCACATGGGGGGGATGAGAGATGCACATGGGGGGGATAAGAGATGCACGGGGGGTGAGAGCTGCACATGGGTGGGATGAGAGCTGCACATGGGGGGGTGAGAGATGCACATGGGGGGTTATGTTTACATAACTTTGTTGCCTTATGAAGGGCAGGGGGGGCCCCCCAAAATTTCTTGCACAGGGGCCCACTACAGTCTGTGTCCGCCCCTGCATTTATAAATCAGGAAAACACTTTCTAAAGATTTGTTTACTTTGCACATTTATCATGAAAGAGTATTAATAGGAACGCTCATTCATGATAACTTTTTAGTCTAAATGCTTGTTTGGTGAAATGATCTTCTGTGCTTCATAAAAGATCATCGTTCTTAGTAGTCCATCAGTACAGGACTCGTGCTGCCGAGAATATTAACAGTCTATCAGCGTTGAACATTCTATTACAAACCATTCAGTGCGCATCTGAAGCAGGGTCGGCCTGTGTAATCAGGTGATTAAACCATGCTATTTAACACTGTGTGTCGTGCATTATAAACGAACCTTTGGGCTACGTTCCCACAATGAGCTTTTGGTAAGTTTTTGATGTCAAAGATTCACTTCTGGATAATCTGCATAATCTTGGTGGAAGATAATGTATATGTGTCTGCTTTCTGTCTCCCTTTAGCTATGCAATTAAATTAGTTCCTTAATTTAAAAAAAACTATACACCGCGTGCAGAATTATTAGGCAAATGCGTATTTTGATCACTTCGATACTTTTTATACATGTTGTCCTACTCCAAGCTGCATAGGCTTGAGAGCCAACTACCAATTAAGTAAATCTGGTGATGTGCATCTCTGTAATGAGGAGGGGTGTTGACTAATGACATCAACACCCTATATAAGGTGTGCTTAATTATTAGGCAACTTCCTTTCCTTTGGCAAAATGGGTCAGAAGAGAGATTTGACGTGCTCTGAAAAGACCAAAATTGTGAGATGTCTTGCAGAGGGATGCAGCAGTCTTGAAATTTCCAAACTTTTGCAGCGTGATCACCGAACAATCAAGCGTTTCATGGCAAATAGCCAACAGGGTCGCAAGAAGCGTGTTGGCCAAAAAAGGCGCAAAATAACAAAACCATGAATTGTGGAAAATCAAGCGTGAAGCTGCCAAGATGCCTTTTGCCACCAGTTTTGCCATATTTCAGAGCTGCAATGTTACTGGAGTATCAAAAAGCACAAGGTGTGCGATACTCAGGGACATGACCAAGGTAAGGAAGGCTGAAAAACGACCACCTTTGAATAAGAAACATAAGATAAAACGTCAAGAATGGGCCAAGAAATATCTTAAGACTGATTTTTAAAAGGTTTTATGGACTGATGAAATGAGAGTGGCTCTTGATGGGCCAGATGGATGGGCCATAGGCTGGATCAATAAAGGGCAGAGAGCTCCACTCCGACTCAGACGCCAGCAAGGTGGAGGTGGGGTACTGGTATGGGCTGGTATCATCAAAGATGAACTTGTGGGACTTTTTCGGGTTGAGGATGGAGTGAAACTCAACTCCCAGACCTACTGCTGGAAGACAACTTCTTCAAGCAGTGGTACAGGAAGAAGTCGGTATCGTTCAAGAAAAACATGATTTTCATGCAGGACAATGCTCCATCACATGTATCCAACTACTCCACAGCGTGGCTGGCCAGTAAAGGTCTAAAAGAAGAAAAAATAATGACATGGCCCCCTTGTTCACCTGATCTGAACCCCATAGAGAACCTGTGGTCCATCATAAAATGTGAGATCTACAGGGAGGGAAAACAGTACACCTCTCGGAACAGTGTCTGGGAGGCTGTGGTGGCTGCTGCACGCAATGTTGATCGAAAACAGATCAAGCAACTGACAGAATCTATGGATGGAAGGCTGTTGAGTGTCATCATAAAGAAAGGTGGCTATACTGATCACTAATTTTTTTGTTTTTTGTTTTTGCATGTCAGAAATGTTTATTTCTAAATTTTGTGCACTGATATTGGTTTACCTGGTGAAAATAAACAAGTGAGATGGGATTATATTTGGTTTTTATTAAGTTGCCTAATAATTCTGCACAGTAATAGTTACCTGCACAAACAGATATCCTCCTAAGATAGCCAAATCTAAAAAAAACCCACTCCAACTTCCAAAAATATTAAGCTTGGATATTTATGAGTCTTTTGGGTTGATTGAGAACATAGTTGTTGATCAATAATAAAAATAATCCTCTAAAATACAACTTGCCTAATAATTCTGCACACAGTGTATTGACTATAATAATGGAGAATCTCATTACACTGACTCTACCTAAGGACTGCTTTAAGATTTCTGCCATATAGGTTACATTTTTAATTATATTAAAGATAGGGCAGTTTTTAATTTTTGCATTTGTTTTTTCCTCCCCTTCTCCTAAAAGCCTTACTTTTTTTTCCATCAACATATGAGGGCTTATTTTTGTAGTTGTAGTTTTGAATGATGCCATCCATTTTACTATACTTACCGTATAGTGCTTATAATGCTGGAAAACAAGAAAAAAAAATCAAAGTTCAGTGAAAAGGTGAGAAAAATGCAATTCCACAATTTTTTGAGGGGGTTTTGTTTTTAAAGCGTTCATTCTATGGCAAAAATGACACTGAATTCTGATTCTCCATGACAGTGTTATTATGGTGATAGCAAAACATGCATAGATATTTTTTTAATTGGAGAATAAATATTCAGAAGTTTTTTAAATAAAACAAATTGAAGGTATGTGCCGCCCTATTCTGAGACCCAAAACATTTTTATTTTTCTATCAATTGAGCTGTGTAAAAGGTTGTTTTTTGAGCTGATGCATTTAGGGCTTGTGCCGTATTTTCGGTCCTAGTGCAAAACATCAGATCGCACCCTGACTAATGTTATTCTATGAGGTCGTGCACATGTCTGAATTTTTCTTCGGACATAGTCTGTCCGGTAAAAAAATTGCAGCATGCATGATTTGCGTCCAATGCTCAGATTACACACGGCCATGCAAGTCAATGAGTCCATGGAAACCATTGGACTGCACTCGGATGACATCTGAGTGTAGTGCGATTTCCATGGACTGACACAATGGAAATGGATATTTTTTTTTCCATCTTCTCAATATCCAAAAAAATCGGATCCCGCTGTGATCAAACTCTGATCAGAGTGTGATCAAACTCTGATCAGAGTATGATCAGCATAATCGGCCTGATTCTCTCGGATGTGAGAAAATACTGTTGTGTGACCCCAGCCTTATT
This sequence comes from Phyllobates terribilis, assembly GCF_046119375.1. Classification (NCBI taxonomy): domain Eukaryota; kingdom Metazoa; phylum Chordata; class Amphibia; order Anura; family Dendrobatidae; genus Phyllobates; species Phyllobates terribilis. The sequence goes on along the minus strand of NW_027362761.1, from coordinate 755,679,752 downwards.
GCTATCATTTTAGGGTAGATATGACATTTTGATCGGATTTTTATTGCATTTTCTTAGGGATGGGTTTTGATCGAAAAGCCTCAATTCTGCCTATGTGAATTTTATCTCATTATGGTTTTTATTTGGATAGACTGGAATTTTTCATATGCGGCAAATATGTTTTTTAATTATTTTTAATGGCGAAAAAGAGGTGTGATTGGATTTTTTTTTATAATTTTTAAATCTTTTTTTTTATTTTTATTTTATTTTTTTAATCCCCTTAGGGGACTTGATCCTCCTAAAAACACATTTCTTTAGACTGGCGTATCACCTAAACACACTCTGTCCATCCCAGCTTTCCCCCATATTAAAATCTTCTTCAACTTCGGGTTCAAACCAACCATTCACATAAAAGCCTCTGTCAGGACTGCACACATACTGGCTGGCGACCAGTCCATGTATTATTATTTATCCTATTCAGTATATCAAGGCTGCATTATACAATATATGTACTTTTTACCTTTTGTGTCTCCCCCATTTCCTCATAGACTGTAAGCTCGCGAGCAGGGCCCTCACTCCGTTCGATATGAGATATGCTTATTCTGTATTGTCTGTATAAGTCCCCCCTAAAATTTGTAAAGTGCTGCGGAATATGTTGGCGCTATAAAAATAAACTATTATTATTATTATTATTATTATTATCCTCCTATTGTCGAATAGCTTAAACCACAGTATTGCAATAAATAATGAAAAACTTGGTTTCCTGTGAAGCTCAGCCTGTATGCTGAAATGGTAACCAATCAATGCACAGAGATCAAGTTGCAGGGGGCTGATTTTAGCCTATGCGCATGAGCACCTGCAACTGCTCCATTTAAACGGTGCTGTCAATCATTATGAGCAGTGTTTAAATGGTTGACTGCAGCAATCAGAGCTGAGCTCTGGCCACTTCTGTTATACACAAATGCCGGCTAAGTAACATAGCCAGGATTTATTGCCTGTGGAGAGAGCATAGCTTCTGACCCCGCTCCATATTCTGTCACCCTTCCAGTCATGTACGTGATTTTGTGTTAAGGTGTTAAAAGGACTGCTTTATATTGACAAGTCCCAGTGACTGACTGATTCCTATAGGTTATTTTAGCTGAGGGAACAATTTTTTTATTTGACACATTACCGGTTACACATTTTTTACTTTACCTTATTTCAGGGCCGGCTCCAGGTTTTTCTGGGCCCCGGGCGAAAGAGTCTCAGTGGGCCCCTTTAACACATACCACGATTCATGATGCAGAGATACAGCGGAGAAATATATATATAGTACAATGCAAAGATTTCACTTCTTACATTACATGAGTGATATCTATTGTAAATTCCACAATAGCTCAGAAACCGGTGAATCGCTCCACACAGAATACTGGCCCCCATACAAGGCTCCATACGGAATACTGGCCCCCATATAACGCTTCATACAGGATACTGGCCCCCATATAACGCTCCACACAGAATACTGGCCCCCATATAACGCTCCACACAGAATACTGGCCCCCATATAAGGCTCCATACGGAATACTGGCCCCCATATAAGGCTCCATACGGAATACTGGCCCCCATATAACGCTTCATACAGGATACTGGCCCCCATATAACGCTCCACACAGAATACTGGCCCCCATATAACGCTTCATACAGGATACTGGCCCCCATATAACGCTCCACACAGAATACTGGCCCCCATATAAGGCTCCATACGGAATACTGGCCCCCATATAACGCTTCATACGGAATACTGGCCCCCATATAAGGCTCCATACGGAATACTGGCCTCCATATAAGGCTCCATATGGAATACTGGCCCCCATATAAGGCTCCATACAGAATACCGGCCCCCATATAACGCTCCATTCAGGATACTGGTCCCCTTATAAAGCTCCATACAGGATACTGGCCCCCATATAATGCTCCATACAGGATACTGGCCCCCATATAACGCTCCATACAGGATACCGGTCCCCTATATAACGCTCCATACAGGATACCGGTCCCCTTATAACGCTCCATACAGGATGCCGGTCCCCTTATAACGCTCCATACAGGATACCGGTCCCCTTATAACTCTCCATACAGGATACTGGCCCCCATATAATGCTGCATGCAGGCTGTTACCCCCCACATAATGCCCCATACAGCCCCCCCCTTTTAAAGCTCCATGCAGGCTTTTACCCCCCACATAATGCCCCATACAGGCCCCCCCCCTTTTAATGCTCCATGCAGGCTGTTACCCCCCACATAATGCCCCATACAGGCTGCCCTCCCTTATAATGCTCCATGCAGGCTGCCCCCCCCTTTATAATGCCCCATGCAGGATGTCCCCCCCCCTTTATAATGCCCCATGCAGGATGCCCCCCCCTTCTCTTTATAATGCCCCATGCAGGCTGTCCCCCCCCTCTATATAATGCTCCATGCAGGATGTCCTCCCCCCTTTATAATGCCCCATGCAGGATGCCCCCCCCTTCTCTTTATAAAGCCCCATGCAGGCTGTCCCCCCCTCTATATAATGCCCCATGCAGGATGTCCCCCCCCCTTTATAATGCCCCATGCAGGATGCCCCCCCTTCTCTTTATAATGCCCCATGCAGGCTGTCCCCCCCCTCTATATAATGCCCCATGCAGGATGTCCCCCCCCCCCTCTTTATAATGCCCCATGCAGGATGTCCCCCCCTTCTCTTTATAATGCCCCATGCAGGCTGTCCCCCCCCCTCTATATAATGCCCCATGCAGGATGTCCCCCCCCCCTCTATATAATGCCCCATGCAGGATGCCCCCCCCTTCTCTTTATAATGCCCCATGCAGGCTGTCCCCCCCCCCTCTATATAATGCCCCATGCAGGATGCCCCCCCCCTCTTTATAATGCCCCATGCCTCCATACATAAAAAAAAAAATCAAATACTCACCTCCCTCCTCCTCACCTGCTAGCTGCTGCCCGCTGCCCGCTGCCCGCCGCTCGGCTCCGAACTCCAGCGTTGTCGGTGTCTTCCCGCTCAGCGCTCCCTGTGACGACTCAGGGGAAGGCGCGGTGTAAAGACGTCACCGCGCCCTCTGACCTGAGACGTCACAGGGAGCGCAGAGCAGGAAGACAGCGGATCTGCGGAGGCACGGGGAGAGGTAAGTATCGGGCTGCCGGGGCCCTGAGCAAGCGGGGGGAAGGGCAGGCGCTGACACCGCTCTCCTCCGCCCATAGCCCAGCGGGGTGCGCGACCGCCAGTGGGCCCATCTGCCTGCTCAGGGCCCCGGCATTTGCCCGGGTGCGCCGGGTGCTGACGCCGGCCCTGCCTTATTTACCTCTCTATTAAATTCATATATCCTAGCAGGACGTATAAACAGGAGTTGTACATGGCCCGTATCACGAAACATATGGAAAATCACTTAACCACTGCCCTATGGAAGCAGTACAGATTAGCCTACTGTTTCAATTAGATGGATGACTGACAGCTTCAATGGATGACTGTCATTCAGTGCATACTTCTAGTGTTGTTAGGAAGTGAGGGTCAAGGTAGTCAGTTTTTATTCACAAATGGTAGAAATATAGAGATCCAGACAGATTGGATTTATTCACTGTTGGTATCTGGAAAAGGAGATGATTATCATGATGAGAAACTAGGTCAAGTTGGTAAAAGTTAATGAAGAAAATAAGTCCTCATCTTAAGATGCACAGTTATAGTGACAACGACTAAAAACAAAGGAGCAAACCAAAATGTCCCTATAAAATCATAAGTAGTATTGAAATTTAGTAAGAGCTGTAAATAGTACATGGAGTTGCACATCCAGCATATTCCAATGGTAAAAAAAGGCTTTTAGAAGCAATGCACAATTAGGGTATGTACACATGGAGTCTTGCTGAGTTTTCGGAGGGATAACTTCCATGTGTTTGAGGTATATTAAGTGAATTTGAATTTTCAAGGTTTTTCCGCTCAGTTTCTTTTCCAAAACCTCCTAAAAAACTCTGTGTGCACATGACCTTAGTAAAAAACATGGCTTAATGATTGATGCATAACAGCATAATAAATGTATCTATTTATATATGGAAGTCAAGGTCACATAAATGGTAGATAAAAGAAACAAGAATGAAATCTTACAACATCTGCTGCTGGTCGGTCGCATGCCCCTCTGCTCCAACATGTGTTTTGCCCTGCTTTATCAGGGTACATGACAAAGAGGGATTGATCATTTATGTGGCCTTGGTTTACAAATCTAAATTCTATACATACACCTATTATGGTTAGTATTGGACCTCATTGCGCCTGCAGTGTAGGACTCACCAATGCAGGCTGAATGTTGGATCACAGAGCCTTCAGCTCTCTGATTCATCATTGTATTCAGCGGTCCTAAGGATGCAGATACTGCTGAAATTGTCATAATGGAGGATGGGGCCTGGTGCCGAGCCCCCTGCGACTCACAAGTCCTGGCCGTGTGGGCTGCCGCTATGGATGACAATTAGTATGACTGCATAGTAGAAATGAATAACTTTTTCAGAGTCATCTAACAATTTGCCCGATTTGTCATTGCACTTAATATCATATGCGCTTTGCATGATGTACAAGTTGCAATTCAGAGATATGAAAGAAAAATCAGTTTTGCACTGAAGAAGTTTAACAGGATGATCATAGAATCTTTTTTAAAAATATTTCTATCATGTAATTTTTTTTACTATTGTTCCTTTTATTATTGAGAGTCTTAACTTTATCTCAAATAAGACTTTATAACGAGCATAACAAAAGCTAGTGCTTTAGGCCATGTTCACACATTCAGTATTCGGTTAGCTTTTTACATCAGTATATGTAAGTCAAAATCAGGAGTGGAACAATCAGAGGGAAAGTATAACAGAAACACGTTACCCACTCCTGTATTTATCACCCACTACAAATAATGATATAAAATTCTCACCAAATACTGAACGCGTGAATGTAGCCTTACCCAGATAAAAATAAATATATACTTATACCAATTTTATTAACTTAATCTGTTCAAACAATTCAGATATTCAAAAGATGACAAATTCAAATTATCTTGGTCACACAAAATAGTGGCAACTTTATGAGGTTTCAGATCAGAAACAAATCTGTTTTTTTTCCCAGAGTATGGCTTTTGTATAATGGACATTAGAGTTGGTGAGGATCGGTTCACATGACCTAATCCAGCAGCCACATCAGTAATCTGTGCTTGCTGGATGGAAGCCCAGAGAACTGCCTCCTACTTGACAGAATCCGTCGCTCTTGTATGATTAGTCAGCCTTGTGTGCCATCATCTTTGCAGCATGAGGCACATATCATGTTGTACCAGGCCGGTTAATCAAAAGAAGAGCCATGTATGCCAAGATAAAGGTAAGGGGTGGTACTCAGGACTCCGGTGCAGCGACCAAAGATTACTGATAGGGTCCTGCAAATCAATTTGCACCAACTCTACTGGTAATGTAAACTCAAATTCATGCAAGTGAATGGAGCTGAGCAATAATGCCACATGTGACACTTTGAGCAGATGTGACACTAGTCCAACATCCATGTTGGTAGTCCATGGGTGACAAACCAGTACACTAGGAACCCCCTACTACCTGAAGCATCTCCTCTTTTCATTAGTAGGCGTTGCGATGGCATTATGTTTCTACGTGATGAGCGCTTGACATTGCCAAGGACTTACTAATCAGAAGAGGCATTGGTAGGAGGAGGTTCACAGAACTCTGGGCCAGCAACCATGTACTACTGATGTGGCCTCTGGACCAGGGTCCTGTCAATCTTTTGCTCAACTTTAACTACAATCAATGGAATAGGTTGAACCAGTGTTTTATCTTTTATTTATTTATTTTTTTTAAAGAAAATCATTTTTTTACTCATACAAGACATTTAACCAGACTACATCTTTTAATTAATCACTCTATTAGATTTTTTTTTACATCATCTTCCGACATGTTCTAACAATTTCAGTTTGGATTATTCATTTATTTTGCCTTCTGTAGTGTCTTCGGCAGGATGGGTGATATACAAGATAGACAAGTCCGCCTGGTTTTATTGACTTCTGGTTTCCGAATTGTAATGACAGGTCTGGTAGACATGATGAGGCTAACTTTGCCTTCCCTTGTTTGTCTGAGAACCTTGACTCAGCTGTCAGATATTTGCTAGAATTTCTTAGGCTGAATAAAAGAGCAGCTTAGCAATTAAATAAAGGGGAGGAGATCCATTTCTCAAAACAATTAAGTTCATTACTCTACCATGAAAATGGACATTACATTGGTTAGTTCACACCTAGCTAAAGGAATGTGGAATTAGCTAATAAAGAGGATCACACCTCAAGCAGGGCTGCTGTATAAATAGTGGTGCATGAATGTGTGTGTAATGTGAAGGGGTTTCTCATACAAGGATGACATGACCCAGCTGTGGAGGGGGCTTGTTTAATGTGGTGTGCAGTCTACCTGCCACAAAAACCTCAATGTTTGCTGAGAACAGATGACTTACAGCTGTCTAACATCAGCTGTCCCTGGGGACAAACAGTGCAAACATTAACACCACCTCTTGTGTACTGGTAGATAATACTTTTATAGTCTTTGTAATATGGTTCACCATAGGGAAAAGAGAAAAAGACCATCTAAAGGTCCGTGCACCAAAATATACGAAAATTTATGCTTACCAGTAGATGTTATAAACACAGTTTCTATTGGATCAATATTAATATGTTTCAGATGTGAATCAAGTTTTTATATTTCAAAAGAATGAGTAAATTAAAGCTATATTTTTTAGATCTACTGAACAATAATTTCCTTTTATTTTGGAATGTGGCCCTATAGATAGACTTTTTTTCATTTTTAATACCTACTTTCTCCTCTGATTACCCAAGCGAGCTGAAAACCAGAATGAAGTCCACTGCCTGGGATGTCTCTGCACACAACTATAACATGAGAATCTCAGCTAGTATGCAGTCTATCACCTATCTGGAATATACATACTGTCCTATGGAGCACTCTGCTCTATTTCATTCTAGTTGAGCTAGGGAAAAAAGACACTTTATACACAAAGGGTAAAAGACAGATGATATACTTGGTATTATACAATTAAGGCCACGGCCCCACTATCAGTATTTGGTCATTATTCGGTCAGTATTTTTTCTCAGGAGTGGGAGCCAAAACCTGGAGTGGGTGATAAATGAAGAACCCTGAGAAAAAATACTGACCAAATACCGATAGTGGGACCGTGACCTAATAGTTTGAATATAAAGCTGATACAATATATATACTGTATATACACAAAGAAATGTATCAGTATACTATTGAGTTGTCAATACACAACCCTGATTTTGTGCTTGCCAACAATCACCAAGAATTGGTTATTAATAATTATTTGATATCTCCTTTCCATGCAAAAAAAGGTTTATAGTACATATCATACATTTATTGAAGAATACACAGTATAAGTATATAGTATATGTTCAAAACAAGTACAAATAAACATGTGACAGGCTAATACAGATGGAAAAAGAGCCCTGCCCATGAGGTCCTTCAGTTTACAACAGAAGTAATAAGGAGACAGTAGTTGAGGGTAGAAGCTGCATACGCGGCAGTGTGGTAGCAGCATGGATATTGCAAGTTGTAGGATTTCCTGAATGGATGGGTCTAGGTTGTGTTTGAAGGAAGGTCTCCTCAGTCCTTTCATCAGATTAATGTGACAGTGCTGCCTATTGATTTGTTGAGTTCTGTTATTTGCAAGTGGAGCGATGTTGTGCTTTGTTTTGTGCAAGTGGAGCAATAGCAGAAAACAGAGGTAATTGTTGGGTTTTACAATGCAGTGGCTGCTTCAGCATCAATAAGGTATGTGTCCCGTAAGGTGTGGGAAAGACTAAGTGCAACAGGAAGGTAAGAGGGGGAGGAAGCCCAAACACTAGGGAAAGGGGGAGTGGAGACCCCTAGTCTGATCTAATAACACCCTGCCTACCCTAATGTCCCTATATAGGTTCCACACCTATCGCTGAGCAGGACCCTAAACCCTGTATGTCCCTAGAGCTTGGCCCTAGATAGGGAGGGTTAGGGATGAGCACTGGTCAGGCCCCACTACAAATTAAAGATAACAAGGTAAACAAACAAAGGGGATTAACTTAGTTTGAGCAGACACCAGAGGGGTAATGCCAACTGTCCTCCAAGGGCACTACAGAGGAAGCCAGCCAACATCTAGTGCTCCAAGCATGCACAAAGGTACATAGAAGTATCATCGGTGATTGCCTGGAGTAAACTGAGGGTTTTTAACTCCCATACAAGGGTGTGTCAATTAGCAGCAGGAGGGAGGTCGCCGCTTGGTCTTAAAGAAAGAAGGATTAAGAAGGTGTCTGCAATGCCAAGTGCAGTGACTTCTACAGCCAGATCCAGAGCGACTGTCTATTACACCTGACACACCCATGACAGTATGGTAGAGAAAAATTAAAGAAATCAGAAAATGTCAAGATGTGTAGGGTTCATACAAGGTAGCAGAGGACCTCTGTATGAGGCTAAGGAAGTGCTAGTAGTTTGGAGGCAAGTGGATGGCATGTAGCAATGGGAAGTTGATGTCAGCTATGATGATGGTTGAGATGTCAACTGAAAGGATAGAGGTTAAGTACATCAAGTGTATAGTCTAATCTGGTCTTCGGTTTATGAAAAACAAAGTCAGACTGTATTGTGCACCTAATGGAAATGTTAGACATGGATTCCTAAAATATTAGGATTAGTGATGTCATAATGATCTGTGAGTAAATGTATATCTTTCATTTTATGTAAGTGTCGTGATTCAAATCCCATAACAGTGTTCACATTCCAAGAGGGGTATAAAGAATGATTAATGATCTGGAAAATGTACAGGAAGAAACAAGAATGTGGAATATGCCTTTCAGTGCCAATAAGTGCAAAATAATGCATGTATTGCACATAAAACAGCAACTGAAGTAAGAGCTACAATTTCAACCATTGCTCCTCAGAATGTAGGCTGTGTGCCCACGATGCACTTTTTAAGCGTTTCCGCAGCGGCAAAAACGCTGCAGAAACGCTTAAAAAACGCATGGTAGAAAGCCTGCCATGTTCCCCAATGATAATCCACATGTGCTGTGCACATGCTGCGAAAATTTCCGCTGCGGGTTATCATTGCGGAAAAAAACGCAGCACTACCAATTATTTTGTGGGAGCGCTGCGTTTTCGCCGCCATTGACTTGTATTGGAACGCTTGGATTCCGCATCACTGGATCTGTACATGCGGATTCCATGCGTTTCAATGTGCGGATGGTACCCGGGTTTGGAGAAGAGGAGACTGTCCTCCGGACCCGGGTACCATAGAACCTGTGAAAAAAAGAATAAAATAAAAAATAAATGTTATATTTACCTTCTGATGGCCCCCGGTCTCCTTGTCTTTGCTTGCCGGCAGATCGCGGTGGACTGAAGGACCTGCGCTGACGTCATTTAGTCATGTGACAGCAGGTCCTTCAGTGTACCGCGAGCCGCCGGCAAGCCGAGACGCATGTAATCAAGACTCCGGGGGCCATCGGAAGGTAAGTATAGATTTATTTTTTTATTTTTTACCATTCTTTAAGGTCACAGTATATAAATCCATGCCGTTCGCATGGATTTATATAGTGTGACCAAGTTGCCAAGCACTTTCCAAGTGATGATAAAATCGCTTGGAAAGCGCTTGTCAACCCGCATGCGGAAATGCATGTGAAGAACGCTTCACATCCGCATGTCCCTGGCAGGAAAAACGCATGTACAATCCGCATGCGTTTTTTCTGCCAGGGAGATGCATCGTGGGCACATAGCCTTAGGGTTACTTTTAAAGTAAAAGCTATAAGAGAAGATTTCAGTTGTTGGCCCTTCAAAGATAACAGCTAGGATCTATCTCAAGGTGTCATTCTTAATCTCGGCATTGCAGAATGAAAGGTTGAATTCTTTGGTGAAGTAATTGTAGCGCCCCGAGGGTTCGGCCGCTACAGGGGTATTGCACCTCTACCAGAGGTGTGATATTCCACTCCCGGGTAAGGATGGAGTATGGACCAGGGCTCAGTTAGCTGCATACAGCACACACACCCCATTTCCGAGGGACAGCTCAACGGTGCTCCCACTAGACAGAAGTGCAGGCACGACCGACTATGTCCCTGCCTGGAGTGGGGAAGGGGAGGAATACCCAGTGCTGTAGGGGCAGATAGGGGTTGGTTCCTGAGCGTAGGTAGGAGCCCATTGGTTGCTGGTCACCTGGGCTCATGGTCAGAGGGAGGTATAAAAGGTGGGCACCATCTTAGATCTAGGTTCGTTCGTTCAGTCAGTTCAGCCAGAGGAGAAGACAGGGAGTAGAGGCTCTGTAGGAGCTCTACTCCAGGAGGGCCTAGTGAGAGGCCGAGGAGGAGGTGAAGGGGAGCTGGGATTTTGGCTCATCTCAGCTCCAAGAGAACGGAACAGAAAGGAACAGAAAGGAACAGAGAAAGAGAAGGAGAGACAGAGAAACCGAAGGGCTCAGGAACAAGAAGGTGGAAGGGACCCTAAGAACCCACGAGAATCCAGGGTGCAGGGTCAAGCAGATTAAGGGTACCGGATCCCAAGTTGGTGGAGGAGAAACAACCCTCAGCCAAAGACCGGTCGTCGTGATCATCTATTGGTGCGACACCTCATCAAACCTGCTAGGAAGGCACCATATAGGACAGCGGAGGACGGGGCCCACGTTTACCCGCACAAGTTCGCGGCAGCTGGACAAAAGTGGGTCACTGGTGAGGCAGGCCAGAGAAAGGATTAAGGGGGGTCCTGTGCCATGCTCTGAACTGCCTGGGAGTTGACCAAGCCCCACACCTGGTGGACGCAGCACGGCTCGGGCGGTCACTACCTGTACAGAAGTGACCCGGAACAAATGAACTGTGAGTAAAGACCCTGGACTGTGACTTGTTGCCTGTGTGCTCCTTCGCGCCTCCAGCACTACCGGTACTGGGACTCTCACCACCATCACTCCCACCATCCACTACACTGCCCTGGGGCTGCACTCTTCCCGTGGGGAGTCACACCATCCCAGCTGCATTCATCATCAGCCCCAGCGGACTGCCTTGCAGCGGCGGTTCCTAATAACCGCAATCCACGGGTGGCGTAGTCGGACATAATCTGAAGCACGTAGCAGACTACCATTGGCCTGACCACCCTGAGCCGCGGGACCGGGCCACCACTACTACCCCCATCGTTCCCCTATCGCCCGGATCCGCGTGCCCCACGGCCCAGGGGGCGAGTCATAATCATCTTGTTTCAATACTTCACTTTAATACACAATTTTTGTATGTGTGGAACAATGTGAATTTATTAATTGCCATTAACCCCTTTACCCCCGAGGGTGGTTTGCACATTAATGACCAGGCCAATTTTTACAATTCTGTCCACTGCTACTTTATGAGGTAATAACTCTGAAACGCTTCAATGGATCTCACTGAACTGGGACTGTTTTTTCGTGACATATTGTACTTCATGATATTCGTAAAATTTCTTTGATATGACTTGCGTTTATTTGTGAAAAAATTGGAAACTTGCCGAAAATTTTGCAATTTTCAAACTTTGAATTTTCATGTCCTTAAATCAGAGAGATATGTCACACAAAATAGTTAATAAATAACATTTCCCACATGTCTACTTTACATCAGCACAATTTTGGAACCAAAATTTTTTTTTATTAGGGAGCTATAAGGCTATAAGGGTTAAAACTTGACCAGCGATTTCTCAATTTTCCAACAAAATTTACAAAACCATTTTTTAGGGACTACATCACATATGAAGTGACTTTGAAGGACCTTTATGACAGAAAATACCCCAAAGTGACACAATTCTAAAAACTGCACCCCTAAAGGTGCCCAAAACCACACTCAAGAAGTTTATTAACCCTTGAGGTGCTTCACAGGAATTTTCACAAAAATGTTAGTTTAGACCCCAATTTTTTTATTTTTGCAAGGTATCAGGAAAAAATGGACCCCAAAACTTGTTGTGCAATTCCTCCTGAGCACGCCGATACCCCATATGTGGGGGAAAACCACTGTTTGGGCACTCAGCAAGGTTCGGAAGGGAAGGAGCGCGATTTGACTTTTTGAATGTAAAATTTGATAGAATAATTAGCGGACGCCATGTTGCGCTTGGGGAGCCCCTGATGTGCCTAAACAGTGTTAAATCCCCACAAGTGACACCATTTGGGAAATTGGACCCCTCAGGGAACTTATCTAGATGTGTCGTAAGTAGTGTTGAGCGAATTTCTTCGGCATTTCAAATTCGGGTTCATGTTCGGGGTTCCGCCTTGTTCGCACCAAAAATCGGCTCCGCCCATGAACCTTTCTGATTTACCACGCTGTCACACAGATATATAATTTTTCCATATTTCGGCCGACAGAGTCAAGTGACGGCTTGTTTTTTGCGGGATGAGTTGACGTTTTTATTGATACCATTTCCGGGCATGTGACATATTTTGATCGCTTTCTATTCCGATTTTTGGGAGGCAGAATAAACAAAAAACATAAATTCAGTAACTGTTTTCTTGTTTATACCGTTCCACGTGTCGTAAAATTGATAAGGCAGTGTTATTCTTCGGGTCAGTACATTTACAGCGGTACCACATTTATATAATTTTTTATGTTTTGGCGCTTTTACACAATAAAAACTATATTATAGAAAAAATATTTTTTTTGCATCGCTTTATTCTGAGAGCTATGACTTTTTTATTTTTCAGCTGATAGAGCTGTATGGTGGCTTGTATTTTGCAGGACAAGATGACATCTTCAGTGGTACCATTTTTATTTACATTCGTCTTTTTGATCGCGTTTTATTCCATTTTTTGTTTGGCGATATGATGATAAAGCATCGGGTTTTTTTGTTTGCTTTTTTTTACTGTGTTCACTAAAGGGGTTAACTAATGAGACAGTTTTATAGGTCAGGTCGTTACGGATGAGGCGATACCAAATATGTGTACTTTTATTGTTTTTTTTGTTTTTCACTATAATATTTATTTATGGGTACAGTATATTTTTATTTTTTTGGATTATTTTTTTAAAATATTTTTACAATTTTTAATTTTTTTTTTCACTTTCTGAGACTTTTTTTTTAACTTTTACACATTGTCCCACTATGGGACTTTCATTTTTTGGAGTCTGATCGCTTGCACAGCATAAGGATGAAGCATCATCCCCTATGCGGTGCAGGCTGTCAGCCCCTACACACACAAGCTAGGTAAATTGTGCACTAAGCACGATCTACCTATCTTGCTGATGCCTGGTGACCCGGATGTCCTCATCAGGTCACCATGGCAACTATCCAGACCCGGCATACACAGAGCGGGACACCAGATAGAGCTAAGAAGGGGCGCTCTCACCGCTGCTTACCCCGGAAATGCTGCAATCGACCTAGATCGCAGCATTTCGTGGGTTAATGTTCTGGGAGTGGTGCGGGACCTCTCCTAGCACATAGTGCAAGGTGTCAGCTGTGACAATCAGCTGACACCCAGCGGGGATCGTGCCCGCACAGCCTCTGTGCGGGCGCGATCGCCAGGGCGTATTAATACTTATCTGGTCCAATAGGCCCAGGGCGCAGATACGTATTAATACACCCCAAATTAGAAAGGGGTTAATTATGAAGAGAAAAAGAACCTGCTCAACAAGTGTACTTGATATAATCCGAACCTGAAAATAGCACTACTGCCTTTGGCGAGACTAACAAGTATACGCTACAGATGTATAAGCTGGTGTGAGCGAGCCCTAACATTGAAGATTTTAATTCCGTCTGAGCTGAATACATTCTTCTGGATCATCGTGATTGAATATGTGTGTTAAAGACACGGTCAGGGTGACTGGTTTTTGCAACTTATTTACATCCCTCTCCAAACTTTACTTAGTGGCCGAGAGAACATAATTACTATTTTGTACCTTTTGTGCCACATCCTTAACCTCTCATAAGTAGACTCTTAATGGTTTGACTCTTTGCCGATTTTATAACTTTTTTCTTGTTTTTAGATGTTTTTCGTACTATTTTCTGCTTTCCTTACAGTAAAGAAATATATTATTTAATATTAATATAATTACTATTCTTATAATTATTACTAATAGAAATATATAAGTAGCTGTCATTAGTCATAATAACAAGAACAGAAATTATAATAACAAAATAAAATCAACTTGTCAATTGTAATTCAACTCTGTGCTTGTAGGTCTCCAAATACTTGGAGCCTTTATATTGGTTTCACACTGCCATAACTGATACATTGAGAGTTTGAATTAATTTATTTAACAGAGTTGTAGCATATTACTACAATCCCTATGGTCTTCTGCACCTGAATGAAGTTTCCATGTCATCGCCCATATAAAGCTGAAACACATGGAAACCACTGAGTGTGAATAATCCAATCCTCCAGTGTACAAGTTCCTGGATTATAATTGTCTGGAACTCCCATTCATACTAGAAATGCTGCATAAGCAGCAGAAAATATGAACATACAGTGGCTACTCTACTATTTCTAACACTATACAGTGACTTTTTCATAACACAAAGGCATTGAATTAGCCAATGCTTCTCAAACTGTTCTTGATGTTTCTCTGGTTTATGTTTTGAAATTCTTTGTTGAACTGTTCGTCTGATTCTGCAATTCTGTGTAAATCAGAAATAGCTTAAAAAAAAATGAATGACTGCAGTGGTCATGTACTAGCTGACAATGTGATTCAAAGCTGTGCAGTGATGCCAGTAGTATGGCATTTGAGTAGAGATGAGTTGATCGTTTCACGCAACCCCAGTCCACGGTCCAGGTCAGTGCCCTCTGGCCATATACAGGAGTTGCACAAATTTCCTGAGCTTCTGGCTTTCCGGAGCAATGTTTGATTCCTCAGCTGGACGTGACATCACCTGTGTGGCATGTGGTGCCCAGATGACATCTCGCCACCCTAGCTAATCATAAGCCGAGCCTGGGATCCTGGAAGGTAACGAAATTAGAGCAGCTTCTGTCCACAGCCAGACAGTAGATCGGGGTTGCACAATGCGATCCTCTACATTTGACCGCTGAGGTCACTGATTGGCTGCAGAGGTCTCACAATTGAAGTTAATTAATAAAGATTGAAAATGTAACAAGTGTTGTTTTATTATTTTTTATAACATTTATCAATCTTTTTTTGTCCAGAAAGCAGACAACAAATGATAGATTTTCATCAAATGAGACATTAATAAATCATTGGACAAGCAGTAAAGGAAATGTTAAAACTTCACTTTGTGGAAGTCACAGCATATGGAATTTGTCACAGGCATGTGAATGTAATTATCTGGAAAGAAGAGTCTGGAGGGTGAAAAAAATAAAACGGATCATAAACAACTTTGATGCATTTGGATGATCACAATGGCTATTTTTTAATTATACAGTTTGCATTTTTGTTCCTGTCCTATTACAGCACGTCTTACTTTTTACGCTAAAATTCCTCTCTGTCTACCCTGCCATTCCCTACAATTGATGTTAATGTGCTGTTAAAAGGTCCCTTTTGTTTCAAAGTCGCTGTATGACAGGCAAAACTATTCAAATACTCTTTTTATTTTCTTAAATCCTGACTGCCAATAATTCATTAGAAATGACTTCATCCTTGTGTTAGCGTTTGTAAAACATTAGACTCTATTGGAGTGCAGCCCACATTCCTCATGAAGCCATCTATTCAAATTCGAGGTGAAGGACTTTCTTCTATGTCGGCATTGTATATATATTTCTATTTTTTGTGTTTTCTGGTTCCTGCTTAAAATCTTGCCCTGTGTCGGCATGCCAGGTGGCATGTAATACACCTTAAACACATTGAAGTACAGTCAAACACAATAACATCATTGTGCATTTCAAGACTCTAATGAGAGATGGTAATAAGCCAGGCAGTGTACAGCCAATCAGATTACTAGGTTGGCTGAACATCCCATGCACTTATGTTCACAGTACAATATGTCCTGCTCAACACATCTATACATTTCCATGTGTTGGAACTTCTCCATGTATTTCGACAACCATTCTTCCCATTTCAATGGGGGATAAACTTTTAACTATAGTGCACGTGGCTCAAATGGTTTTAATTGCAGACCTGATTATTTGGCTTTGTCAATGAAACTTTATCTTAGTTCTCCATGCTTCAATATGTGAAAAGGCAAAAGGCAGCAGGTGTGCATAGACATCAGTGCTTGCATTATGTATGGTCAGCAGCCCATGAATATGACAACAGAGCGCCAACAAAAGCCTCACCCACAGGCCTGCCCCAAAGCACGAGAATCAAATTATCTCCAAACTGCAAATAAAGATTACATAAGAACCACAGGATGGATTTCATCAACCCAGATATCATTTTAATCAGTGTAACGGCACCAACCTGACACCACATGTAGTCTACTTAACACAATCCTGCTGACAAGTTTGCTTTAAAAGCAGACTAGCTGAATCCTTCTAAGCTCTATATAGAAACAGAAAGTCTCTATTCCCTGCATGAGTCATCATTAGAACTACAATTCTACGTCACTGCATCACTACCTCACTACAAAGCTCTCCTCCCCACTGGCAGAGGGAAGGAGCAGTGCAACTGGGTAAGGAGTTGCGGGGGAGATTGAGCTAGGCTGCCAAGGATTTTTCAGTGACTAGGATTGTAGTTCTAATGATGACTCATGCAGGGAAAAGAGACTTCCTTTTTCTATATATCGCTTAGAAGGATTCAGCTAGTCTGCTGACATGATGTCATAGACTTAATGAAAAAAAGGTGAATTAACTGGTAGAAGGGAAAAGTGAGCAGTTGTAAGTACATAGTGCTATATAATATGATGACTGCAATATAGTAAGAGGATAAAAACTTAGATCGGAGTGCTTCTTTGACAAAACATTGTTGATAAAGTCATGTGGGGATTACATGCGTTTTTAGCGTGTTTTTTACTTGTGAATTTTTCGGATCTAATCCGCACATAACTTAGTGAACCCTCAAGAGAAACTGACATGTTGCAGATTTCAAAAACACACCGCAGGTCAGTTACCACAGCATGAAAATAAAACCCACAGTGGGCATGAGATTTCCGTAAATACCATCCACTTTCATGGAACTGTAATACACTCCTTTTTGTGCAGCCAAAATACACAACATAAAAAATTCACCAAAAACTCACCGTGGGAACTAAGGCATAGTGAATTTAGACTTTAGGACATTAGTTACTTTTAGAGACTGAAAATGGTGTCCTGAGTCACAAATGTTCACTGCTCTTTAAAAACATCTCTCATAGACCTCTGTGGGAAATAGAACAGTTTTTCTTCCAGAGTAAAGAAGAATATTCATATTAATTCACTAAAAAATGTAATGTTTTTTAATAGTTGTATAATTTGCTTTATTTCCATAAATTAGAAAACCTTTCATTCATACTTGCCAACTTTGCCAGAAGATCATATAAAGAGGGTAGACCTTCCTGGACTTCTGGAAAAGTCAGCAAACCTGCTGAAGGTGATTAGATCCAAGCCATAGAAGGGAGGGGGAGAATAGGTATAGAAGTGTAATATAGGAGTGCAGAAGCAGAGAATATGTATGCAGGGGAGTGACTCCAAAATGGGGCATAGTTATTGCCCCAATTTTTCCAGCACCACAGTTTGTGCTCCCCAAGAATACCCAATTACCAGATGCCAATTTCCAAAAGTTAGCCAGTTTTATCAAAAATCAAAAACAGAAGCACTACATAAATAAGGAGCATACCTTTACTGTGATTTAATGATTTAATGAACATAATTTTATTTACAGACCCAGTAATTATCTGTCATTAGTCATTACCTCTAAAATCAAGTGAACTAAAGAAGTTGACATCCGTGCTCTTTTCACTTGATGTAAATGACCAAAATCCATTGAGCAGAAAAAATGGATATTTCAGGGTTTGGCCCCAATTTGATGGCACTATTTTGGTTATTATTAAGTATCTGATCTGAATGCGAAAACCAGAAAAGACGTTTACAGAGAACTATAATAGAAATATTTATACTTCTGCCATATTTGCCTTATAAATTTGAATGTAGAAGTACTGACCAATATATTACCGTGTGAAACATTTTTTGCATTGACAAGTAGTTCTATGATAAAGCATTGGCACATTGTAAAATATTATGGAAGATAATATTATTATTAATTAAAATAGCCATCATGGTCCTGCTAAATAAAAGTCACACGATAACACGTACGGGATTTCTACATGTTGACTTTGCATCTCGTTGTAGTTAAGCGATCTGTACAGTGACTCTCTTTGTGGCTGCAATAAGTGTTTTTTTGTGGAAGCCATAAGAGCAAGTGAGAATAAGTACCGTAATTAAAGCATCACCATAGAACGAGCTCCTCATGTGACATTGGGAGTCAGCAAGACTAATAAAATGGGTGTTAAAGAAAGAGAAGCGTTAACCAACAATCTGAAGGAGAAGCTCAGGAAAGATTTAGACCTGGGTGGCCTGTAGTTGTAAAAAAAAAGTGAAGATAATGCATGGATCCTAAAGGATGTGAAATGTGGACAAGTGGGAAAACTTGGAATTTCTTCACTTTTTAAGGAGATTATGAGAAGAGCATGTCTGTACATAGGAGGCAACCATATGGAAGAAGAACTTCAAGTACACTCTTAGAATTAGAAGCAAGGTCTTAGGCAGAGAATTAAAATGAGTGTGGCAGTAGCATATGATGTTAAGAACCTAGGAATATTTACTTTGAATAGCAAAAAAAAAAAGTATGTTAAACATTGCTGAGAGATAGTAATGGACTTATTTCTCTCAGCTGCTATAGCTGTTGCCTACACTGGAAAGCACACTTCCTATTTACTGTGTATGGTGGCGCTGACAGAAGATGAGTTAGATAACTTGAATAATAATAACAATAATAATAATAATATAATAATTTTTATTTCTATACCTCCAACATTTTCTGAAGCACTTAAGGTACCGTCACACTTAGCGACGCTACAGCGATCCCGACAACGATATGACCTGGCAGGGATCGTTGCTGCGTCACTGTGTGGTCGCTGGTGAGATGTCAAACAGTCAAATCTTCCCAACGACGCAGCAACGATGCGGCGACCCGTAACGATCTGTATAACCATGCAACTCAAATGCACGCCTATGTGTCTCAGTTCTGAGTCGCCAACGAGGTCGTTGGTAAGGTGTCAAACACACCGATGCATGCTACCCAGCGGGACCTCAACGATCAAAAAATGGTCCAGGCCATTTCGAGACGACCAGCGATCTCACAGCAGGGGCCTGGTCGCTGCTAAGTGTCAAACGTAGCAAGATCGCTGCTGAGGTCGTTGTTAAGTCACAAAACTTGTCGCTTAGTGTGACGGGGGCTTTACATTTCCTAGAGGACTTGTACAGACAATAAAGACATATCAGAGTAAACAAATAGTTCAACTGATGGCAAGAGGAGTGAGGGCCCTGCTCGCAAGCTTACAATTTATAAGGAAATATGGGAGACACGAAAGGTAAATGGTAAAGTGTGCTTGTATTTTGTATTGTAAGGTCCAGCCATCAATAAATAGGGTATTCCATGGTTGATGGGCACACATGAATTGGCCAATTTATGCGCTAAAAATCTTCGTTTTTTGTAAGTACTTGTTGCTGAGCAAAAAAAACAGTCTAGATCCAATATTTTCATTAAGACGTATCTTGGCCATATGGAGTGCTCTGCATTATTTTTTTATACATTTTATAGTTACAGCAGCTGGCACTAGTTCACACTAGGAGGTGCTGGTCAGGTTTATCTGGTTCATATATATAGATATAGATATATCTATATATATATTTTAGGGATTCATGCTCTCAGGTAACCTGAAGGTAGTGTTCACACAGGCAATGGAGTTTGGTCTAAACGTGCAGTTTTTGTTGCTTTCATAAAACTCCAAGGAATTCAAAACCAAAACAGCCTCTTCTGGGCATAAAGGGATTGTGGCGCCCCTGAGGGTTCGACCGCCACAGGGATGCTGCACCTCTGTCGTGGGGTGTAGTGTTCCTCCTTTGAGGTAAGAACAGTGCGATAGTCAGGACCCTCCCTCCACATCGAACACCACACTTCTCCCACCAGAGGGGGCTAGTAGGCACCAGGTGCTGCCCATACTGGAAGTTGGGAGACTGGGGAACCAAGAGTTAGGGGAACCAGTTAGTGGGTGAGGGTGGAGGATTCACATTTTAGTGACACTTTAAATTTCATATTTAATACACAGCCATCTTGGTTCTGGGTTCTTTGATCGTGATCTCTCTCCCTGAGCGTGGATCCTGTGTGGACCTGCAGAGGATGGAGACACGGCCCTCGTACCCTGGCCTTGGGGTGAGGGGCAGGTTGCAGATAATGTATGTCTCAGCCCGGTCAAGGACCATGACCAAGAAGGCCCGGAGCTTAGGAGTGTAGCTCCACCGCAAATGGATCCCGGGAGGATGCAGACGGAGCGGTATATGCCACCTGTCCTCGCCAACCTGATCTATTCAGAGGGATTCCGGCTGCAAGAGGGGTACCGGCCCCCGACACCTGACCTTGCTACTCTATGTCCTGGTCAGGGAAGCCTGGTAGGCCCTGAGGATCCCACCGGGTAACGGAAGGAGTGGCGCTGCCACCCGTACCCTTTTGCTGAGTGAAGTTCAGAGGGAGACTCGGCCTATCTACACACACACAGACAGGAAAGGACCCGGTGTGAAGTCTAGGAACACTCTGGTGCAGGGTCCTGATTGAACACTGGACTTACTCGGAGGTTGTCAGACCCCCGTCTCTGGTGACCGCAAAACTCCGCGAGGAGCAGGGAGAAGCCTTTCAACTGCAATCTCCACCGTGAGTAAAAGCCCTGGAAGTTAACCCCTTTGGCCTCCGGACTCTTTATTCTGCATTACACCGCACCACGCAGCACCAGACCTCCTATACTACAACCCCCTCCATCCTGTCTCTCTGCCCTGAGGCCCTGCTCCGCCTGTGAGGAGTATTACCAATGTCGGCTGCCATAATATCCTGCCTCAGCGGACTGCAGCAGCGCTGGTGGCCTTCACCAGGTGCCACAGGTGGCGTAGTCTAGATCAGCCACTCAACCCGGATAAGCCCGTACCATCCTTTTTTTAATGTGACGGCCCTGGGCACGGAGCGGGTCCGGGCCAAGGCTGCACCCCATCAACAACATTAGGACCCGGCTCCGAGTCCCCCATCTCCCAGGGTAGGGCTTTCGAGCGTCACACAGGATCACATTGAATATGCAGTTTATTCAGCAAGCACAAATATGTCAGTGTGGGCTCCTCCTCAACAGATTACAGATTACAGTTTTTCAACCAGAGCAAACGTTATGCACAGAAGGTGTATGGTCCTTCCAGTCTCGGTATCCCCTTCAGCCTGGGCACCATCTGCTTCCAGTGCCAAACAGAAATATTAATCTCCATGCACAGTTCACACTGAGCAGGCTGCAGCTTCCACATGTTACTCTGAAGCTTCAACACACAGACTGCTCAGCTTTCCTAGCTGACCAGTGCAGTCTCCATTCAGAGAGAGACGCTGGCTTGTCTCTCTCCCAGCTGCAGCTCACATTTTGGCTGGTGACTCAGCTGCTTCAACACACTCGACTCTGCTCAACATTCAGTGGACTGATGCAAGGTGAGCTCATTTCCTGGTTCTTTGTCAAAGCTAACCAGGTGCATCTAATTAAGACCAGCAGTGCTAGGATTTATCCCAGCTCCAACTGGCTTTGCTAGAATATATATAGTACAGACCAAAAGTTTGAACACACCTTCTCATTTAAAGATTTTTCTGTATTTTCATGACTATGAAAATTGTACATTCACACTGAAGGCATCAAAACTATGAATTAACACATGTGGAATTATATACTTAACAAAAAAGTGTGAAACAGCTGAAAATATGTCTTATATTCTAGGTTCTTCAAAGTAGCCTCCTTTTGCTTTGATGACTGCTTTGCACACTCTTGGAATTGGTTTGTTAGTGATGCAATGTGCAAGCTGTTTTCATGAAAATCGGTGGTAGTATAATGATGTTATAACATTTTATATACTTTATCTACCTGCTCGTATACAGTCATAGGGTTGTGATTCTCAGATTCAGTCATGGGCGGTCACCGCGTTTAGTTAGTGCTGGCGCCGCCCATGACATTTGAATACTGCTCCTGGCAAGTGCTAGGTTTGAGGGGCGCATACGCATTTGCCAACATCGGGCCGCTGGTCCAGCACGTGCGCACTGAGGCTGTGTGATTACCAGCTTCAGTGCGCACGTGCTGTGACCTGTGGCTCCCGGCGCGTGCGCAGTCAATGTATCTTGCGGTCACCACTGCAGTGTCACTGCATGTGATGGAGCATTGTCCTGCATAAAAATCCTGGTTTTCTTGAAAGATGCATATTTTTCCTGTACCACTGCTTGAAGAAAGAGTGTTCTAAAAATTGGCAGTAGGATTGGGGGTTGATTTTCAGCTCAACTTCAATCTAAAAAAGTCCAACTAGGCCATCTCTAATAATACCAGCCCACAGCAGTACACCACCTCCACATTGTTGGCTACTGAGTCGAAGTGGAGTTCTGTGCCTGTTACTGATCCAGCCACGAGCCCATCCAGTTGGTCCTTCAAGAGTCACCCTCATCTCATCAGTCCACAAGACCTTTAAAAAATCTGTCTTGAGATATTTCTGTCCCTAACGCTAGGGAAGATGCCAGAGTCACATGCCTTGCTGGATCCACCCTCAGTCTGTTCCCTCCCCCCACCCAGGGAAGAGGGGAGTAGTAGTGTATGGCAATACATCAACAAGATTGACAAGGTAATACAAACAAGGATAAAGGAAAATACCAATCATACAAATATGCAATCACAAGCAACAGAGGGAAACACCAGGAGTGAAGGGAAGGGAAAACCAAAGTAGGAGAAGGAGAGGATTTGCACACAACCAAAACCAAGCAACAGTCTTATATATATATATATCCAACAAACGCCTCCTCAAACAACAGCACTCCACCAACTCCTGAACCATGCAGAAACGAAACTAACTCTGGCACTTTTTGATAGCCAGAGGCCAGTTCAGTATAAACAGGAGAGGGGAGTTGCCAACTCTGAATAGCTGAGAGCATCAGCACAAGCAAGCTTCCAGGAGCTCTCAAATGAAACAAATTAACCTCTGCACTGCTAGAAGAAACCTGCACCATATAATATGAAGGTAAAGTGCTTTTAATCAGTGCAGGAGTAGGAGAAATCAGACAGCGCAATCTTCTGGCTCCTCTCTGTCGCGGTAAACCCATGACACCAGTCTTGATGTTTCAGCTTCTGTGTCTTGTTCAGTGGTGGTCGGGTTTCATCCTTCCATACCCTGGCCATGTCTCTGAGCATTAAGCATTGAACACCTTGTACTTCTAGGCACTCCAGGGAGGTTGCAGTTCTGGAATATGACAGCACTGGAAGATAATGAGTTCTTATTCACTTCACGTTTGATTCTTTTCAAATCTTTGGGAGTTAATATGCATCTATTTTTCTCAACACATTTTTTGCAACCCTGTTGACTATTTGCAACAAAACTTTTGATGGTTTTGTGATCACGCCGGAATATGTTAGCAACTTCAATCAAGACAAGAGCACTGTATCGCTCTGTAAGACTCTGTAACAATTTTTGACTTTTCAGAATTAGACAAATATTATTTTTTTGTTCCATTTTGCCTGAGGAAAACAAGCTGCCTAATAATTCTGCACATCATGATAAAAGGTATTGTATTCTAAGGCCACCCATCCCACATTACACAAATACACATAACCTGATCTGCTTCATCCAATAAGCATTCAAGTTTATACAGCTTGGAGTCAGAAAATCTACATAAAAATTATGTGGTCAAAATACTGACTTGCTGAATAATTGTGAACACAGTGTGTGTGTATATACTATTGTGGCGCCCAGCTGCGCTTGGTACCACAGATCCTAGAAGGGTGTATTGATGGAATCCTCCACAAGAGGCCCCCATAAACATTCACACATCTCCACCTTCCACCTCAGACCAGCAGAGGGAGCCCGTTAGGGATATAAATAGGGAAGGTGGAGCTAGGCAGAGCAGTTCCTCTGGAGAGTTCCTGCAGAGTGAGACACAGAAACAGGTCAGTCTGCAGTGGAGCTCAGTCTAGCTTAGAGAACTCAGCTAATAGTTCAGCAGTGGAGCACGAGGCTCCTGCTGGCTAGATTCAGGGAGCTCAGTTAGAGCTTAAGGTGTGCCGGCGCCATAAGATCAGTGAAGCGCGGTCAGCTGCTGTTAGTGTGAGTAGCCTAGTGAGGGCCCGAGCGTGGCCGAAGGCGAGTGGAAAGTGAGTAGCAGTGGGGGCAGAGGAGCTTACCCAGCTCACCCTGAAACATATACCGGACACCGGGTCCGAGCTTACCGGGATCTCTACGACCCAGTAAGGCACAACCGGAATCCCTGGAGAACTACAGGTCCCAGGTTCACCAGAGAGCTGATACGTAACAGAACCAGGAGGCTCTGTAAGCTGGGAGCGTGCACTCCAAGAGAAGGCCCTACCACAAAGTCAGCCGGTGCAGGACAGAGATAAAGTTAGGCCTAGCTCCAGGCAGGTCAGAAACTTACTGTAGCGTCGGCGTCCCTGCCTCCTGCTAGGCAGGGACGCTGTTCCCCTCACCTCTCCGCTCCGTGCCCGGCGTCCTCCTCCCGCTCTGCTGGCAGCGCGCGCTGCTTCCCGGCCACTGTGCTTAGGGCGCTCGCGCGCGCGCTCCCCCTCTCTTAAAGGGGCCGCGCGCGCCATCCTAAGGAGTCCCCGGCCAATGGCCGGAGGACCTCACCATATATAAGGCACCTCCTCCAAAATGGAGGTGCCCGAGCAATGTTGTTGCAAAGCCTTCACTCTGCTTCAGCCCTCAGGTCCCGTTACCAGTTACCTGCCAGTCACCTGCCAGATTCCTGCTTGTTACCTGCCAGCCACCTGCCAGATTCCTGCCTGTTACCTGCCAGTCACCTGCCAGATTCCTGCTTGATACCTGCCTGATATCCGCTTACCTGCTTGCAAGCCTGTGGTCCTACGGTCTGCCTTCCGACACCTATCAGTCTGTCTATGGACCAGCCTGCCTGGAGGCTCTGCCGTCACTTGCCGTGACCACCTGCCAGTCCAGAGACTCTTGCCCGCTCACCTGGTAGCGCTCACCTGCTACCTGCCTGCTAGCCTACCTGGAGGCTCTGCCGTCACTTGCTGTGACCACCTGCCCGTCCAGAGACTCTTGTCCGCTCACCTGAGAGCATCCACCTGCTACCTGTCTGCTAGTCTACCCAGAGACTGTCCCTGTCACTTGCTGTGACTACCTGCCCTTCTACCCAGAGACTGTCCCTGTCACTTGCCGTGACTACCTGCCCTTCTACCCAGAGACTGTCCCTGTCACTTGCCGTGACTACCTGCCCGTCTTCCCTGGGAGCCACCCGCTTCCATACAAGGACCGCCCCCTTGTATAGTTGCTCAGAGGTTCCGCCTCCCAGACCCGTTACACTTACTACGCAGAGGCAAGAAACAGGAGGCCCTACACCCGCTCATTGGGGAGGATCCTGACATGCACCCTTCACCCTACAGTGCTCCAGGATGTGCCTGAATTTCCATCAGTAAAAGGTACTGAAGTGACTACCGTGTCCGTCCCCGTTCTTGCTCTAACCCGGCTGGGTCTCGCCTGTCCTGCATCCCCCTCTGTGTACGCTGCCCTGAGGCCTAGCTCCACCTGTGGGGAGCTATACCATCGAGCTGCCTTATCACCGGCCTCAGTGGACTGCCGCAGCACCAGGGCCGGCCCGAACGTATAGGCGAACTAGGTGGCCGCCTAGGGCGCCGACCCTAAGGGGGCGCCAGAGAAAAAATAGAAAAATTATAAAAAATCTTTTCAAAAGGGAAAAAGTTTTAGGGATGGAAAGAAAAGTGTACATAAATTTTTTTACCATAAATTTAAAAGAAAAACCGTTTAGCTTCAATTTATGCACGTAAAGGAGGCGCTAAACTACGGGCGTGAGTCGTTTGCATCGTCTGCTGACAGGTGTTTGATCCCGCGCAAACAACCAAAAATGCACACACTACACTAAGGGGGCGCCCGAGAGAAAAAAATACGTATACTTAAAAGGTAGGTGTACCATATGGCCTATTTATACGTAGTTTGGACTTTAGGTACTAGGTACTAGTTGGCGATTATATTGATAGATGTCATCAGCAGTCGATGCGGCTAGTGGGAGGAGTCTGTTTTGACGCATTGGCATAGACTGCCTGGACTGCCAGTCAGGCCAGCTAAGGCAAGGGAGATAGTATCTACGTTTTTTGCATATCGGCGCGCGCGATTATAATATTTTCGAGGTATGCCTCTACTGTTTGCATGCTTTATCATGTGAGCCATTGCTGTTATTTTGTATATTCATTAGATTCATTGTTCCATGAGGTTTCATGAATGCAAATAGAAAATAGGAGGTTTTTAGTAGAGATGAGCGGTGTTCGACTAGAACTGTTCGCCAATCTCAAATTCGAGCTGTTTTGGGCGGTATTCGAGTTGTTCGACGAACCCGAACGATTTGCAAAAAATTCGGCTGTTCGAGGTTATGTTCGATAACTGTTCGTGCACCAAAAGCGTGTCCTGCATGTCTGGCGCTATTTAGAGCACCAATCATGCAGGGATTGTCTGCCACTCACTGTATTGCCACAGCCATGGTGGTTGTGGCATTACAGTGATTGCCCAAATCGATGGGAACAGTGCCAACAGTGAAACATGAAAAGCCGGCAATTCAGCAGCGGCATACACCTGTGCCCGACAATTTAGAACCGAAAGAATAGAGCTTCACACATAGATTAGATAGATATAAACATGTCAGCCACATATATACGAAGTACAGTGAAAGTGCTGCTTACTGTACTTGTCATTTAGCGTAAAGGATTTATCAAAAAAAATAATAGTGTTTTCATGCACCGTCTCTTTAAAAAAGCCGGCCGGCAATTCAGCAGCGGTACCCGACAATTTAGAATAGAAGGAATAGAGAATCACACATAGATTAGATAGATAGAAACATGTCAGTCACATATATAAGAAGTGCAGTGACAGTGTTGATTACTGTACTTGTCATTTAGTGTAAAGGATTTATTTAAAAAAATAATAGTGTTTTCATGCACTGTCTCTTTAAAAAAGCCGGCCGGCAATTCAGCAGCGGTACCCGACAATTTATAACAGACAGAATAGAGCATCATACATAGATTAGATAGATAGAAACATGTCAGCCACATATATACGAAGTACAGTGACAGTGTTGCTTACTGTACTTGTCATTTAGCGTAAAGGATTTATCAAAAAAAATAATAGTGTTTTCATGCACCGTCTCTTTAAAAAAGCCGGCCGGCAATTCAGCAGCGGTACCCGACAATTTATAACAGACAGAATAGAGCTTCACACATAGATTAGATAGATAGAAACATGTCAGTCACATATATATGAAGTACAGTGATAGTGTTGGTTACTGTACTTGTCATTTAGTATTAAAATAAAGGATTTATTATTAAAAAAATTGGCGTGGGGTTCCCCTTAATTTTAGGCTCTAGCGGAGGTTAAGCAGACGGCTGGGGCAGATGTTTGAAGCCTGGGAAGGGGGTAATACCCACGGAGCTTCCCAGGCTACTAATATCAGCCCCCAGCTGAATACATAGCCTTTACTAGCTATTAAAATGGGGGACCCCCCAAAAAAAATGACGTGGGGTCCCCCCTAATTTAATAGCTAGCAAAGGCTAGGCAGACAGCTGGGGGCTGATATTAATAGCCCAGGAAGGGAGCCATGAATATTGGCCCCCTCCCAGGCTAGAAACACCAGCCGTCAGCCGCCCCGGAAATGGCGCATTCATAGGATGCGCCAATTCTGGCACTTAGCCTCGCTCTTCCACGCTGCCCTGGTGTGGTGGCAGGGGGTAATAGGGTTGGGGTTGATGTCAGCTTATAATGCCAGCTGACATCAAGCCCAGGTTAGTAATGGAGAGGCGTCTATAAGACACCCCCATTACTAACCTCATAGTCAAAGTTAAAAAAAACACAAACACCCAGAATAAAGTCCTTTAATTGAAATAAAGACACAATCCTTTATTGTTCTAAATTAAACCATACTTACCGTCACGCCCATTCCAGCTGAAGCCAACGATCTCCTGCAATAAAAGAAAAATAATAAAGCAACCTCATCCTTACCTTTCCATGGTTCCCACGACAGCTTCAGCTCTGCTACATCGAGATGACAGGCTGGACCGCAGCAGAACGCTGCCATCCAGCCTCTCATCCCGCAGACACTGAGAAGCGCAGGCTTGCTTGCGCTGCTCAGCGTCTCTCTGTGACGACATCCAGATGAGCCGAGTTCATGTCCAATGAACTCGGCTCACCTCATGCACGTCACTGACAGCGTGGGAAAATTCTCAAGCTGAAGCGGTGAGTGCAGGAGAATTCTCCCACGCTGTCAGTGACGTGCATAAGGTGAGCTCATGTCCAATGAACTCAGCTCACCTCCTGCACGTCACTGACAGCGTGGGAGAATTCTCCTGCACTCAGCGCTTCAGCGTGAGAATTCTCCCGCTGAAGCGCTGAGTGCAGGAGAATTTTCCCACGCTGTCAGTGACGTGCATGAGGTGAGCCGAGTTCATTGGACATTAACTCGCCTCATCTGGATGCCCTCACAGAGAGACACTGTGGAGCGCAAGCAAGCCTGCGCTTCTCAGTGTCTGCGGGATGACAGGCTGGATGGCAGCGTTCTGCTGCGGTCCAGCCTGTCATCTCGATGTAGCAGAGCTGAAGCTGTCATGGGAACCATGGAAAGGTAAGGATGATGTTGCTTTATTATTTTTCTTTTATTTCAGGAGATCGTTGGCTTCAGCTGGAATGGGTGTGATGGTAAGTATGGTTTAATTTAGAACAATAAAGAATTGTGTGTTTATTTCAATTAAAGGACTTTTTTCTGGGTGTTGTGTTTTTTTTAAATACTTTACTAGAAATTCATGGTGGTCATGTCTAATATTGGCGTGACCCCATGAATTTCGGGCTTAGGGCCAGCTGATAATGCC
This sequence comes from Phyllobates terribilis, assembly GCF_046119375.1. Taxonomy (NCBI): domain Eukaryota; kingdom Metazoa; phylum Chordata; class Amphibia; order Anura; family Dendrobatidae; genus Phyllobates; species Phyllobates terribilis. The sequence goes on along the minus strand of NW_027362761.1, from coordinate 755,650,724 downwards.
AAGCTGGCTCTAACCCCTTTATTACCCAGTGAGCCACCGCATCAGGGCCCTGGATGAGTTGGGTACAGCGCCAGAAGATGGCGCTTCTATGAACGCGCCATTTTCCGGGGTGGCTGCGGACTGCAATTTGCAGCGGGGGTGGCCCAGAAAGCTTGGGCCTCCCTGCGCTGCGGATTCCAGCCCCCAGCTGCCTAGTTGTACCTGGCTGGACACAAAAACAGGGCGAAGCCCCACGTCAATTTTCTTTAAATTATTTCATGAAATAATTAAGAAAAAAAGGGCTTCCCTATATTGTTGTGTCCGGCCAGGTACAAATAGGCAGCTGGTGGTTGGGGGCAGCCCGTTCCTGCCTGCTGTACCTGGCTGGACACAAATATAGTGCGAAGCCCCACGTCAATTTTTTTTAAATTATTTCATGAATTTCCTGAAATAATTTAAAAAAATTGAAGTGGGGCTTCGCACTATATTTGTGTCCAGCCAGGTACAGCAGGCAGGAACGGGCTGCCCCCATCCACCAGCTGCCTATTTGTACCTGGCCGGACACAACAATATAGGGAAGCCCTTTTTTTCTTAATTATTTCATGAATTTCATGAAATAATTAAAAAAAATTGAAGTGGGGCTTCGCACTATATTTGTGTCCAGCCAGGTACAGCAGGCAGGAACGGGCTGCCCCCAACCACCAGCTGCCTATTTGTACCTGGCCGGACACAACAATATAGGGAAGGCCTTTTTTTCTTAATTATTTCATGAATTTCATGAAATAATTAAAAAAAAAGTACGTGGGGCTTCGCCCTATTTTTGTGTCCAGCCAGGTACAACTAGGCAGCTGGGGGCTGGAATCTGCAGCGCAGGGAGGCCCAAGCTTTCTGGCCCCCCCCCGCTACAAATTGCAGTCCGCAGCCACCCCGGAAAATGGCGCGTTCATAGAAGCGCCATCTTCTGGCGCTGTACCCAACTCATCCAGGGCCCTGGTGCGGTGGCTCACTGGGTAATAAAGGGGTTAGGGCCAGCTTGGTATTATCAGCTGGCCCCAAGCCCAAAATTCATGGGGTCACGCCAGTATTAGACATGACCGCCATGAATTTCTAGTAAAGTATTTAAAAAAAACACAACACCCAGAATTAAGTCCTTTAATTGAAATAAAGACACAATTCTTTATTGTTCTAAATTAAACCATACTTACCATCACACCCATTCCAGCTGAAGCCAACGATCTCCTGCAATAAAAGAAAAATAATAAACCAACCTCATCCTTACCTTTCCATGGTTCCCACGACAGCTTCAGCTCTGCTACATCGAGATGACTGGCTGGACCGCAGCAGAACGCTGCCATCCAGTCTGTCATCCCGCAGACACTGAGAAGCGCAGGCATGCTTGCACTCCTCACTGTCTCGCTGTGACGGCATCCAGATGAGCCGAGGTCATGTCCAATGAACTCGGCTCACCTCATGCACGTCACTGACAGCGTGGGAAAATTCTCACGCTGAAGTGCTGAGTGCAGGAGAATTCTCCCACGCTGTCAGTGATGTGCATGAGGTGAGCTCATGTCCAATGAACTCAGCTCACCTCCTGCACATCACTGACAGCGTGGGAAAATTCTCCTGCAATCAGCGCTTCAGCGTGAGAATTTTCCCACGCTGTCAGTGACGTGCATGAGGTGAGCCGAGTTCATTGGACATGAACTCGGCTCATCTGGATGTCATCACAGAGAGACGCTGAGCAGCGCAAGCAAGCCTGCGCTTCTCAGTGTCTGCGGGATGACAGGCTGGATGGCAGCGTTCTGCTGCGGTCCAGCCTGTCATCTCGATGTAGCAGAGCTGAAGCTGTCGTAGGAACCATGGAAAGGTAAGGATGAGGTTGCTTTATTATTTTTCTTTTATTGCAGGAGATCGTTGGCTTCAGCTGGAATGGGCGTGATGGTAAGTATGGTTTAATTTAGAACAATAAAGGATTGTGTCTTTATTTCAATTAAAGGACTTTATTCTGGGTGTTTGTGTTTTTTTTAACTTTGACTATGTGGTTAGTAATGGGGGTGTCTTATAGACGCCTCTCCATTACTAACCTGGGCTTGATGTCAGCTGGCATTATAAGCTGACATCAACCCCAACCCTATTACCCCCTGCCACCGCACCAGGGCAGCGTGGAAGAGCGAGGCTAAGTGCCAGAATTGGCGCATCCTATGAATGCGCCATTTCTGGGGCGGCTGATGGCTGGTGTTTCTAGCCTGGGAGGGGGCCAATATTCATGGCTCCCTTCCTGGGCTATTAATATCAGCCCCCAGCTGTCTGCCTAGCCTTTGCTAGCTATTAAATTAGGGGGGACCCCACGTCATTTTTTTGGGGGGGTCCCCCATTTTAATAGCTAGTAAAGGCTATGTATTCAGCTGGGGGCTGATATTAGTAGACTGGGAAGCTCCGTGGGTATTACCCCCTTCCCAGGCTTCAAACATCTGCCCCAGCCGTCTGCTTAACCTCCGCTAGAGCCTAAAATTAAGGGGAACCCCACGCCAATTTTTTTAATAATAAATCCTTTATTTTAATACTAAATGACAAGTACAGTAACCAACACTATCACTGTACTTCATATATATGTGACTGACATGTTTCTATCTATCTAATCTATGTGTGATGCTCTATCTTTCTGTTCTAAATTGTCGGGTACCGCTGCTGAATTGCCGGCCGGCTTTTTTAAAGAGACAGTGCATGAAAACACTATTATTTTTTTAAATAAATCCTTTACACTAAATGACAAGTACAGTAAGCAACACTATCACTGTACTTATTATATATGTGACTGACATGTTTCTATCTATCTAATCTATGTGTGAAGCTCTATTCTTTCTGTTCTAAATTGTCGGGTACAGATGCTGAATTGCCGGCCGGCTTTTTTAAAGAGACGGTGCATGAAAACACTAATATTTTTTTAAATAAATCCTTTACACTAAATGACAAGTGCAGTAACCAACACTGTCACTGTGCTTCTTATATGTGTGACTGACATGTTTCTATCTATCTAATCTATGTGTGATGCTCTATTCCTTCTTGTCTAAATTGTCGGGTACCGGTGTATGCCGCTGATGAATTTGCCGGCCGGCTTTTTTAAAGAGAGTGTCTTCTGAGCAGTTTGTCAGCTTTTGGACACCTTTGCAGGTGTTTTCTATGTGTTTCTATGTGTTTTTGTTTGCCTGCCATTGGTTTTAACGGTGTTCGACGGTGTTCTAAGGTGTTCGACGAACAGTTCGACGAACAGTTCCTCGAACATCCCGGTGTTCGACGAACCGAACCGAACCCGAACACTACGGGGGTGGCTCAACACTAGTTTTTAGTAAATTTTTGGCCTAGGTTCTAAAGTGTTAGGCGCTGCGAGGTAGCTATATTGCTTTGATTTTCAAAAATATTGGAAACATTGGAAATTGTTAAAGAAATTTGTGTTTTTTGTCTTAAAAGTAAAATCGTATTATATAATGTTCAGATAACAATTTTAATCGGCGCGTTAACTTTTAGGTAAATGCTGTGTGTTGTAACGAGTCATGGCTGATAAGAAGAAAAAACTTTCGGGGATCAGAACCATAAAAGAATAGCTGAGGAGGAGAAATCACTTTCAAAAATCAAAGGGTCATTTTTAAAATATCTAAGCAATAGAAATGAAGACGCGGAATTCTAAACGTTGGAACAACAGGCTTCTGTTGCCTCGGAAATATCGAATGTGGAAATAGAATTTGTTTCTCATGCTGAAAATAGTGAACTACAACCATCAATATCTGGTGGTAGATCTGATCAAAGTACCAGTACTGACATGGAGGCTGGTACATCTATAGAAATACTACGCAAAGACTATTCGGACGATCCCGCTACATGGACCGTAATCAATGATGACTTACGCTTAGATATAGTAAAACTCGGCCCCACACAAGTTAAAGATTTCGATTTTCCTTTGGACACTAATCATAGAAAATTTTCTTGTGTTCACTATAAACGTCGTCTTGTCAATGGTGAAAGTCTTGAACGCAATTGGCTAACGTATTCTATTCAGAAAAATTCAGTTTTTTGTTTTTGCTGCATGTTGTTTCCAGACTCATCACTTCAACTAGGAATCATCAAACGCTCAGCCTTAGGTACTGCTGGTGTAAATGACTGGAAAAACATATCTGCTATTTTAGCCAGCCACAAAAAAAGCAAAGATCACATGATTAGCTTTCAAAAATGGAATAGACTTAAGATGAACAAGACCATTGACGAAGAACACTTACGCAAAATTGAAGAGCAAGAAAAATACTGGCATCAAATTTTAGAAAGGTTGATAGCTCTAGTGAGGGTACTAGGTACGCAAAACTTAGCGTTCCGTGGATCAAATGATGCATTGTTTGCATCTAATAATGGGAACTTTTTGAAATTTGTGGAGTATTTGGCTATGTTCGATCCCGTCATGTGTGAGCACATTCGGAAAATCCGGGACAAAGAGATTCATGCACATTATTTGGGAAAAACAATACAGAATGAGATGATTCAACTGCTAAGTAATGGTATTCAGGAAAAGATTCTTGACGATGTCAAAACTGCAAAATACTTTTCTGTAGTGCTGGATTGTACTTCTGATGTGTCTCATGTTGAACAAATGACTATCATTGTTCGGTTTGTTTCCACATCAGAAGACAAAAAGTTTGAAATTAAAGAGCACTTCTTGGGATTCATTCCTGTTTCTGATACAACTGGAGGTGGTTTGACAGCCGCTGTCTTGAACAAATTTGAAGAACTGTCGCTCTCTGTGTACAACTTACGAGGGCAAGGCTACGACAATGGGAGCAACATGAAGGAAAAAAACATTGGACTACAAAGACGAATTTTGGACATAAACCCACGTGCATTCTTTGTGCCTTGCAGCTCCCATTCTCTAAACTTAGTCATCAACGATGCCGCTAAATGTTGTTTTGGAGCGACAACTTTTTTCCTGTTAGTTCAAAATCTCTACGTACTTTTCTCTTCGTCAACTCAGCGTTGGGAAGTACTCGTGCGTCATTTGCCATCTCTGACTCTAAAACCTCTAAGCGAAACAAGGTGGGAAAGTAGAATTGATGCTCTGCCCCCCCTCCGTTACCAATTGAGCGAAGTCCATGATGCCCTAATGGACATAGCAGAAAATATTAGTCTCACAGGAAGCTCTGGAAATGTCTACCGGCTAGAAGCTCAAGGTCTTGCTAAACAAGTTGGAACCTTTTCTTTTGTTACATCTGTTCTAGTATGGTTCAACATTTTGTACGAAATCAATTTGACAAGTAAGTTACTTCAGTCACAGAATTCGATTTAGCTGCTGCTTCTCAACACCTTGACAAAACAAAGAAATATCTGCAATCATTAAGAAGCGATGAAGAGTTTGAGAAGCTGTTAGTTGATGCGAGGGAAATAGCAGAAGAGGTGGCATACCAGCTAATTTTGAGTCAAGTTCTGCGGCAAAACGTTTAAAGAAAAAAAACAGACAGTTCTCTTATGAAGGGAAAGATAAGCCCATAAGAGATGAGAAACAGAGTTTCAAAATTAACTTTTACTTTGCGATCTTAGATACTGCTATAAATTCAGTTGATGAGCGGTTCACTCAGCTGAAAGAAATGGAATTGAAATTTGGATTTTTGTACCACATCCGTTCATGTTATGATCTGCTACAAGCACTAAGGAAAGAAAGGAGATCTGTCCCTACAATAGAACTAAGCTAGATCCCTACGATGTAACGGGGAACCTGATCCTGCGATCAGACCCGCTAAAGTCCTCGGCTAGTCTGTACGAAGACCTATAGATGCAAGGGAGGGATCCCTACAAGAACTAGGGACTGGGATAAAGTTGGGCACCTCCTAGCGGAAATTGTAGCAGTAAAAGACAAACACACAACATAGAACATAAAGGTCCGAAGACCAAGCTAAACTGACTGAGAAAGGTAACTAAGCACCAGGCTAACTTAAGAGTAGAAATTACAATGAAGTCCAGCAAGGCCAGGAGGGCGGAGCAGGATTAAATAGGCAAACAAGGTCATGTGACCAGCAAGATAGAAAAAACCTAACAGGAGAGTTCTAACAGTACCCCCTCTTCTATGAGGATCTTCTGGATCCCCTAGGCCCAGGCTTATCAGGAAACCTCTTGTGAAATGCTCTGACAAGTCTGGAAGCAGAAACATCATCCGCCCTCACCCATGAGTAATCCTCGGGTCCGAAACCTTTCCAGGCGACGAGATACTGCAAACTCCCTCTATACTGTCTAGAATTTAGGATGCGGGAAATTTCGTATTCCCCGTCCTCCACCACCGGAGGAACAGTGGCAGAGACGTCTCCATCCGACACATAAGCTCTTTTCAACAGAGAAACATGAAACACCGGATTAATCTTCCAGGAAATAGGAACCTCCAACCTAACAGCAGATTGGTTAACTACCTGAAGCACCTTAAAGGGCCCTACAAACTTGGGACCCAATTTTTTAGAAGGAATCCTCAACCGCAGATTCTTAGAGGACAACCAAACCATGTCACCAATAGCAAACAAAACCTCTTGCCGTTTCCTATCAAAGTACCTCTTAGATTTTTTGTTAGCCTCCTGAAGATTAACAAACTCTCTCCAAGTCACCGGAAAACCTCTCCTCCTCAGGCACAGCCGATACCAATTTGGAGAATGACCCAAAAGACGGATGTCTCCCAGAACAACAAAAAAAAAGGCGAACAACCAGCAGAAGAGGATGTATGGTTGTTAAGAGCAAACTCAGCAAGTGGCAGAAACTCAGACCACCCCTCCTGATTGTCTGCCACAAAACAATGCAAGAACTGTTCAACATCCTGATTCTTCCTTTCTGTCTGGCCATTAGACTCAGGATGATATCCGGATGAAAACGACAAATGAACTCCCAACCTGTCACAAAAAGCACGCCAAAAACGAGCCACGAACTGAGGTCCCCTATCCGAAACAATGTCAGTAGGAATGCCATGTAGTCTGACAATTTCCTTGACAAAGGCCTTAGCGAGTGTCTTAGCGCAGGGCAGTTTGATGAAAGGAACCAAGTGACACATCTTGCTAAAACGGTCCACGACCACCCAGATGACTGTGAAACCCTCAGAGGGGGGAAGGTCAGTAATAAAGTCCATAGCCAGATGTGTCCAAGGTGCACTAGGAACCTCCAGAGGGCAAAGCTACGCCGCTGCAGGAGTATGTGAAGACTTAGATCTAGCACACACCGTACATTGACGCACCCACTTAATGACTTCCTTCTGCCATCCAGGCCACCAAAAACTGCGACCCACAAGTCTCTTGGTCTCAGAAATTCCTGGATGACCTGCCAACCGAGACTCATGACACTCAACAAACAAATCTCTCCTAAAGGTCCTAGGCACAAACAACCTCCCATGGGGAGTGTTAGATGGGGCATTCTCCTGTGCTTTAAGAATCTCATCTTCCAAAACGGAGTCCAATGCAGCAATCACAACACCTTCTTGTAAAATGCTCCCCTCCTCCTCAGCACCGACCATGGGAGAAAAGCTGCGAGACAAAGCATCAGCTTTAACATTCTTGGTACCGGGATGTAAGTAATGGAAAAATTAAACCGCGAGAAAAAAAGTGCCCACCTAGCCTGACGGGCATTCAAGCGCTTGGCAGCATCAAGATAGATCAGATTTTTATGATCAGTGAAAACCTGAATGGGAAATTCAGCACCTTCCAAGAAATAACGCCAGTGTTCAAATGCGAGTTTAATAGCCAGCAATTCCCGATTACCAATATCGTAATTAAGTTCAGTCTCAGAAAATTTTTTTGAAAAAAAAGCACAGGGATGTACTCCATCATTGTTTTTCTGAGACAACACCGCACCGACCCCCACCGAAGAAGCATCAACCTCAACCAAAAACGGCTTAGTCACATCAGGCTGCATAAGGATGGGAGCAGAGCTGAACCTCTCCTTTAGAAACACAAAAGCTTCAATGGCCTCAGTAGTCCACTGAACCGCATTAGCACCTTTCCTGGTGAGATCGGTCAGTGGTTTGACAATAATAGAAATTTTTTTAATGAATTTTCTGTAATAATTGGCGAAACCCAAAAACCTCTGTATCAATTTCAAACCAATAGGCCTAGGCCATTCCTGAACCGCCTGAACCTTCACAGGGTCCATCTCAAAGCCCTCGCTGGAGATAATGTAGCCCAAAAAACTAATTCTCTGTACAGCAAACTCACATTTCTCCAGCTTAGCAAAAAGCGAATTGTCAATTAATAACTGTAATACCTCACGTACGCTCCGCCAATGAGACTCCAGATCAGGCGAATAAATCAAAATGTCATCCAAATACACAACCACATTTTTGCCGATCAAAGGTCTAAGGATGTCATTAATAAGATTCTGAAAAAATGCTGGAGCATTGGTAAGACCAAAAGGCATAACCAGGTTCTCAAAATGACCCACAGGAGTGTTAAAAGCAGTCTTCCATTCATCACCCTCCTTCATGCGCAACAAATTGTATGCCCCCCGGAGATCAATTTTAGAGAACCACTTGGCCCCCACTAACTGGTTAAACAAATCAGGAATCAATGGCAGTGGGTAAGGATTGCGTACAGTAATTTTATTAATCTCACGAAAATCCAGACAAGGACGTAAACCGCCGTCCTTTTTTTTAACAAAAAAAAATCCAACAGCCACAGGAGACTTGGAAGGCCTAATGTGACCGGCGGCCAAGCTTGTCTGTATGTATTCCTCCAAAGCCTTTCTCTCAGGAATAGTAAGATTAAATAAACGACTTTTAGGAAGAGTCGTGACGCGCCCCCTGGGCCATGTTCAAGGGGATACCCGGAGCCGGATCTGTATGGGGGTAGTAGTCCTTGTGGCGGTGACCCGGTCCGTGCCCAGGGTGTCAAACTAAGTGGCAGTCTATGGCAGTAGATGTTGTTAAGTGTCGACTACGCCACCCGTTGAGTGCGGCTTTGAAGCCGCCGCTGCAGAGCAGTCCGCTGAGGCCGGTGGTATATGTGCAGCAGTGATGGTATAACCCCCAACGGGAGGGGTATGGCCTCAGGGCAGCAGGTGTGGATGATGGGGGTTGTGATGGTGCAGTAAGAAGACTCAGAGTCGGGAGATGCAGTTCAGGGTTTTTACTTACTGGTGTCCTTTTGGTCACTCTGGCCTCAAGTGACCACCCAAGCCGTGCTGCGTCCACCAGGTCCTGGACTCGGCCAACCCCCAGGCAATTCCGGAGCGTGGTCCTGAGCTCCTTTCTGACTCTCCCTTCCTCTGGCCGTTCCCACCAGGGATCCACTTTTGGCCGGCTCCCTCGGGTCTCTTGGTGGTCAAGCCTCCTCTGGGCTCCCTGACCCTATACTTGGTGTGCCTTTCTAGTGGATTTGGTGAGGGTCGTGGCAGATCCTGCCCACGACCTCCGGTTCCTGGCTAAGGTTTGTTTTGGCCTCTGCCAGCTTGGGATCCAGTACCCTTGTCCGCCAACCCTTCACCCTTCTGTCCTTATTCTGGGATCTTGGGGTTCCTTCTTGTTTCCTCTCTGGGTCCTTCTGACTCCTCTCTCTCTCTCTCAGCAGGCTCTGTTCTGGAGCTGGGCCCAGCCGGAGCCACAGCTCCCTGTCAGCCCTCCTGGCTGAGCTCCTCTGCTCTGCTTCTCAGGCTCTCTGACTTCACCCTGATCTAAGATGGTGCCCACCTTATATACTCCCTCTATGTGTGAGCCCAGGTGACCAGCACCCAATGAGCTCCTAGCTTTACCCAGACTGCTCCCCCTATCTGCCCCTACACTACTGGGATGTTCCACCCCCCTCCCACTCCAGCCAGGGACAGACGCTGTCGTACCTGCACATATACTGGTGGGAGTACCGTAGTTCTGTCCCCCGGAAATGGGATGTATGTAGTGCATGCAGCCTACTAGCTCAGTTCCACACTCCATCCTTACCCGGGAGTGGAATACCACACCTCTGGGTTGAGGTGCAATACCCCTGTAGCAGCCGAATCCTCAGGGTGCTACATTCCCCCCTGGTAAATCACAGCACGTCCTCGGGCTGTAAAAGAATAAAAACATCCACAAACATACAATTTTTTTCTCAAAACATCATAAACATATAAAACATTATAAACATTATCAGCAGCAATAAACTCTTCATATAAAACTTTTCATAGTAAACATTCTTGTTCCTCCGGCCACGGTGCAACTTGTGACCGGGTAAAGTGCAACAGTCTCTTGTAGAAAAACAACAGTTTCCTATAAAACCGGTAGGGGGCGCTTTAGAAAGCGCAACTATATACAAGGGGAGGTATGGCCGCTCTCAGTCCTCGACCAGTGGGATTAAGGAAAGAATGACCGCTCTCAGTCCTCGGTCAGTGGGAAGAAGGAACATACGGGTAACTATGCACAGTTCTTTTTACCGTACTCTAGTAGCGGCGTCCTCCTGATGCTTCCTCCCTGTACTCTTCAGACCCGTCCGGGTCCTCTTGCTCCTACTGACACCGCAGCTCCTTCTCAGTCAGGCGATGTACATGAAGGGCATAGGGTCCTTTGGCACACTGGTGCCGGGTGAATGTGACCTCGTCACCCAGGTATAGGTCACGACCTCTGTGTCCTTCCGGTAGGTGGGACTCGACATCTCTTCTGGTCACGAAGACGTCGCCGGGGGTGTGATGGTCTCTGATGAAGCCCCAACCGTGCTGCAACTGGAATTTAATTACAGTCCCGGTGGCACGGGGACCGTGGGCTGCACGGGGGTTCCTTCGGGTCCGGCTTTTCTGCTCTGCACTCCGGATTTGCAGCCGCTCCTCGCGGACCCGCCTCTCTCTCCTTTCTCTGTCGAAGACCTCTAACTGCTGCCGGCAGCACTCTGCAGGCTGGGCTGCGGCCGCCCGGGTCTCTTGAGTGAACCCGATGAGGTCTCCTCCAGTGGGGTCCCACGCAAACTGCGCTTCCTCCAACGAGAGTGGGGTGATCTTGGCGGGCGCCGGAGCCGGGATCAGGGGCTCATCCAGGGGTCTTTCTTTCCGGAGTCGGGGATGGTGGTACTCCGGTGGCCACACAAAGGGCTGCCCATCCGGGCAAGTGTGCTGGGCAAATAGGTCTTCACCCAGGTGTGGCGCTGTGGACGTTGAGGGCGCGGTGGCGGTAGCGGCATCCAGGTTTACCAGGCCTTGCGACCAGGCTTGGGGTACCCTGAACGTAAAGGGCACCGTGAATACGGCGGCGCCCGGGGTTACTTGACCTTGCGACCAGGCCGGTGGCATGATGGAGGTAGAGGGCGCTGTGAAGACGGCGGCGCCCGGGGGTACTTGGCCCTGCGACCAGGCCGGTGGCGTCTCCTGCTTGGCCGCGCTCAGGATTGAGGCGCGTGATGTCACAAGAGGCGTGGCCGCGGCTCCTGCTTGAGGCCTAGTCTGGAGCGGTAGCGGAGCGGCAACGGGCACGATCGGTGGGATTTCGGGCTCTGCGACGGGGAGCGGGGGTAAGCTTATGGTGGCCGGGCTTGGGGTAGTGACGTCCCCTTTACTTGCCTCCGTATCTTCAGCTCCCTCTGTGGCGTCGTCTCCGGCCTCCGTCCCTTCTGCATCCTCTTCAGGGGCAGGCGTGCTCCTCGTTGCGGGTGGTGTGCTTCGCTGGCGGGCTCCAGCCTTTTGGGCCATCTCTCTGCTCCATGCGGCCAGTACGTCTCGCTGCACTCAGGCCATCCTCTGAGCCAAGCCCTCCAGTGCGGTCCGTGCATGCTCCCGATCTCTGGGGAGCTGCGCCAGAATCTCCACCAGGCCTTCTGGGGTTGTCGCTTGCAACAGGCTCCTGACCACTGGGTCGGTGCTGCCTGCCTCCCCCTCCATCTCCGGGTACGACTCCTCCAGACTCCTCCAAGCTGCTCCCATCTTCACTCTTTTGTTCTCGGTCCGCCCACACTCAGGGTGGTTCCGGGGCAACTTGGTGATTGTCAGTCCCAGGGGCAGTCCCCTCACGCTGATGGACATCTCAAGCATCACAGTCTCTGATGGTGGGGGCGGTCTTCGTTTTTGGCGCCATTCTTGGTCCTGGCCCACGATGGGAGGTGGCCTCTTGCCACCCTCTGGCACGCCCATAATGGCGTCCGCTCTGCCAAGGCGGGAAATCTTCTCAGATGGCGGGAACCGCTTCCCAGTGGCGGGAAACACTGCAAATGGCGGGAAAAGACTGCAGATGACGGGCAAATGGCGGGAACCGGTCCGAGATGGCGTCCGATGGCGGGGACCCTCCGGGACCGGCGGGAGACTTCTTTTTGAGGTAAATGCGAACTTTTCTTCAGGCACGCAGTACCCGGTGGTTGCGGGCACGTTATCCTGCCGACTACGCCAAAGTTGACGCGCCCCCTGGGCCATGTTCAAGGGGATACCCGGAGCCGGATCTGTATGGGGGTAGTAGTCCTTGTGGCGGTGACCCGGTCCGTGCCCAGGGTGTCAAACTAAGTGGCAGTCTATGGCAGTAGATGTTGTTAAGTGTCGACTACGCCACCCGTTGAGTGCGGCTTTGAAGCCGCCGCTGCAGAGCAGTCCGCTGAGGCCGGTGGTATATGTGCAGCAGTGATGGTATAACCCCCAACAGGAGGGGTATGGCCTCAGGGCAGCAGGTGTGGATGATGGGGGTTGTGATGGTGCAGTAAGAAGACTCAGGGTCGGGAGATGCAGTTCAGGGTTTTTACTTACTGGTGTCCTTTTGGTCACTCTGGCCTTGAGTGACCACTCGAGCCGTGCTGCGTCCACCAGGTCCTGGACTCGGCCAACCCCCAGGCAATTCCGGAGCGTGGTCCTGAGCTCCTTTCTGACTCTCCCTTCCTCTGGCCGTTCCCACCAGGGATCCACTTTTGGCCGGCTCCCTCGGGTCTCTTGGTGGTCAAGCCTCCTCTGGGCTCCCTGACCCTATACTTGGTGTGCCTTTCTAGTGGATTTGGTGAGGGTCGTGGCAGATCCTGCCCACGACCTCCGGTTCCTGGCTAAGGTTTGTTTTGGCCTCTGCCAGCTTGGGATCCAGTACCCTTGTCCGCCAACCCTTCACCCTTCTGTCCTTATTCTGGGATCTTGGGGTTCCTTCTTGTTTCCTCTCTGGGTCCTTCTGACTCCTCTCTCTCTCTCTCAGCAGGCTCTATTCTGGAGCTGGGCCCAGCCGGAGCCACAGCTCCCTGTCAGCCCTCCTGGCTGAGCTCCTCTGCTCTGCTTCTCAGGCTCTCTGACTTCACCCTGATCTAAGATGGTGCCCACCTTATATACTCCCTCTATGTGTGAGCCCAGGTGACCAGCACCCAATGAGCTCCTAGCTTTACCCAGACTGCTCCCCCTATCTGCCCCTACACTACTGAGATGTTCCACCCCCCTCCCACTCCAGCCAGGGACAGACGCTGTCGTACCTGCACATATACTGGTGGGAGTACCGTAGTTCTGTCCCCCGGAAATGGGATGTATGTAGTGCATGCAGCCTACTAGCTCAGTTCCACACTCCATCCTTACCCGGGAGTGGAATACCACACCTCTGGGTTGAGGTGCAATACCCCTGTAGCAGCCGAATCCTCAGGGTGCTACATTCCCCCCTGGTAAATCACAGCACGTCCTCGGGCTGTAAAAGAATAAAAACATCCACAAACATACAATTTTTTTCTCAAAACATCATAAACATATAAAACATTATAAACATTATCAGCAGCAATAAACTCTTCATATAAAACTTTTCATAGTAAACATTCTTGTTCCTCCGGCCACGGTGCAACTTGTGACCGGGTAAAGTGCAACAGTCTCTTGTAGAAAAACAACAGTTTCCTATAAAACCGGTAGGGGGCGCTTTAGAAAGCGCAACTATATACAAGGGGAGGTATGGCCGCTCTCAGTCCTCGACCAGTGGGATTAAGGAAAGAATGACCGCTCTCAGTCCTCGGTCAGTGGGAAGAAGGAACATACGGGTAACTATGCACAGTTCTTTTTACCGTACTCTAGTAGCGGCGTCCTCCTGATGCTTCCTCCCTGTACTCTTCAGACCCGTCCGGGTCCTCTTGCTCCTACTGACACCGCAGCTCCTTCTCAGTCAGGCGATGTACATGAAGGGCATAGGGTCCTTTGGCACACTGGTGCCGGGTGAATGTGACCTCGTCACCCAGGTATAGGTCACGACCTCTGTGTCCTTCCGGTAGGTGGGACTCGACATCTCTTCTGGTCACGAAGACGTCGCCGGGGGTGTGATGGTCTCTGATGAAGCCCCAACCGTGCTGCAACTGGAATTTAATTACAGTCCCGGTGGCACGGGGACCGTGGGCTGCACGGGGGTTCCTTCGGGTCCGGCTTTTCTGCTCTGCACTCCAGATTTGCAGCCGCTCCTCGCGGACCCGCCTCTCTCTCCTTTCTCTGTCGAAGACCTCTAACTGCTGCCGGCAGCACTCTGCAGGCTGGGCTGCGGCCGCCCGGGTCTCTTGAGTGAACCCGATGAGGTCTCCTCCTGTGGGGTCCCACGCAAACTGCGCTTCCTCCAACGAGAGTGGGGTGATCTTGGCGGGAGCCGGAGCCGGGATCAGGGGCTCATCCAGGGGTCTTTCTTTCCGGAGTCGGGGATGGTGGTACTCCGGTGGCCACACAAAGGGCTGCCCATCCGGGCAAGTGTGCTGGGCAAATAGGTCTTCACCCAGGTGTGGCGCTGTGGACGTTGAGGGCGCGGTGGCGGTAGCGGCATCCAGGTTTACCAGGCCTTGCGACCAGGCTTGGGGTACCCTGAACGTAAAGGGCACCGTGAAGACGGCGGCGCCCGGGGTTACTTGACCTTGCGACCAGGCCGGTGGCATGATGGAGGTAGAGGGCGCTGTGAAGACGGCGGCGCCTGGGGGTACTTGGCCCTGCGACCAGGCCGGTGGCGTCTCCTGCTTGGCCGCGCTCAGGATTGAGGCGCGTGATGTCACAAGAGGCGTGGCCGCGGCTCCTGCTTGAGGCCTAGTCTGGAGCGGTAGCGGAGCGGCAACGGGCACGATCGGTGGGATTTCGGGCTCTGCGACGGGGAGCGGGGGTAAGCTTACGGTGGCCGGGCTTGGGGTAGTGACGTCCCCTTTACTTGCCTCCGTATCTTCAGCTCCCTCTGTGGCGTCGTCTCCGGCCTCCGTCCCTTCTGCATCCTCTTCAGGGGCAGGCGTGCTCCTCGTTGCGGGTGGTGTGCTTCGCTGGCGGGCTCCAGCCTTTTGGGCCATCTCTCTGCTCCATGCGGCCAGTACGTCTCGCTGCACTCGGGCCATCCTCTGAGCCAATCCCTCCAGTGCGGTCCGTGCATGCTCCCGATCTCTGGGGAGCTGCGCCAGGATCTCCACCAGGCCTTCTGGGGTTGTCGCTTGCAACAGGCTCCTGACCACTGGGTCGGTGCTGCCTGCCTCCCCCTCCATCTCCGGGTACGACTCCTCCAGACTCCTCCAAGCTGCTCCCATCTTCACTCTTTTGTTCTCGGTCCGCCCACACTCAGGGTGGTTCCGGGGCAACTTGGTGATTGTCAGTCCCAGGGGCAGTCCCCTCACGCTGATGGACATCTCAAGCATCACAGTCTCTGCTGGTGGGGGCGGTCTTCGTTTTTGGCGCCATTCTTGGTCCTGGCCCACGATGGGAGGTGGCCTCTTGCCACCCTCTGGCACGCCCATAATGGCGTCCGCTCTGCCAAGGCGGGAAATCTTCTCAGATGGCGGGAACCGCTTCCCAGTGGCGGGAAACACTGCAAATGGCGGGAAAAGACTGCAGATGACGGGCAAATGGCGGGAACCGGTCCGAGATGGCGTCCGATGGCGGGGACCCTCCGGGACCGGCGGGAGACTTCTTTTTGAGGTAAATGCGAACTTTTCTTCAGGCACGCAGTACCCGGTGGTTGCGGGCACGTTATCCTGCCGACTACGCCAAAGTTGACGCGCCCCCTGGGCCATGTTCAAGGGGATACCCGGAGCCGGATCTGTATGGGGGTAGTAGTCCTTGTGGCGGTGACCCGGTCCGTGCCCAGGGTGTCAAACTAAGTGGCAGTCTATGGCAGTAGATGTTGTTAAGTGTCGACTACGCCACCCGTTGAGTGCGGCTTTGAAGCCGCCGCTGCAGAGCAGTCCGCTGAGGCCGGTGGTATATGTGCAGCAGTGATGGTATAACCCCCAACGGGAGGGGTATGGCCTCAGGGCAGCAGGTGTGGATGATGGGGGTTGTGATGGTGCAGTAAGAAGACTCAGAGTCGGGAGATGCAGTTCAGGGTTTTTACTTACTGGTGTCCTTTTGGTCACTCTGGCCTTGAGTGACCACCCGAGCCGTGCTGCGTCCACCAGGTCCTGGACTCGGCCAACCCCCAGGCAATTCCGGAGCGTGGTCCTGAGCTCCTTTCTGACTCTCCCTTCCTCTGGCCGTTCCCACCAGGGATCCACTTTTGGCCGACTCCCTCGGGTCTCTTGGTGGTCAAGCCTCCTCTGGGCTCCCTGACCCTATACTTGGTGTGCCTTTCTAGTGGATTTGGTGAGGGTCGTGGCAGATCCTGCCCACGACCTCCGGTTCCTGGCTAAGGTTTGTTTTGGCCTCTGCCAGCTTGGGATCCAGTACCCTTGTCCGCCAACCCTTCACCCTTCTGTCCTTATTCTGGGATCTTGGGGTTCCTTCTTGTTTCCTCTCTGGGTCCTTCTGACTCCTCTCTCTCTCTCTCAGCAGGCTCTGTTCTGGAGCTGGGCCCAGCCGGAGCCACAGCTCCCTGTCAGCCCTCCTGGCTGAGCTCCTCTGCTCTGCTTCTCAGGCTCTCTGACTTCACCCTGATCTAAGATGGTGCCCACCTTATATACTCCCTCTATGTGTGAGCCCAGGTGACCAGCACCCAATGAGCTCCTAGCTTTACCCAGACTGCTCCCCCTATCTGCCCCTACACTACTGGGATGTTCCACCCCCCTCCCACTCCAGCCAGGGACAGACGCTGTCGTACCTGCACATATACTGGTGGGAGTACCGTAGTTCTGTCCCCCGGAAATGGGATGTATGTAGTGCATGCAGCCTACTAGCTCAGTTCCACACTCCATCCTTACCCGGGAGTGGAATACCACACCTCTGGGTTGAGGTGCAATACCCCTGTAGCAGCCGAATCCTCAGGGTGCTACAGTCGCTCCAGGGACAAATTCAATAGTACCATCATAGTCTCTATGGGGAGGCAATATTTGTGACTCCTCCTCAGAAAAAACTCTCCAAAAATCCTGAATAGGTACAGGTAATTCCCCTTTATCCACAGCAGCAATGCGCCCGTTACAACACTTGTCATAACACTTAGGACTCCAGGACTTAATTTCATTGGTAGACCAATCCAGTACAGGATTGTGCAATATTAACCAGGGTAACCCCAAAATTACTGGAGAAGGCAAATTATTTAATACCACCAAATCCAAATTTTCTTGATGAATACCATTAATAGTGTGGGGAAATTCACAGACCTTGTGAGTAGCACTCTTCAAGGGGGAGCCATCGACAGAAACCACAGCAATAGGGGATGACAAAGGTTTGGGTTTTAATTTAAGTTTTTCCAAGAATCCCCCATCAATCACATTCATAGTAGAACCACAATCCACAAATATCCGAAATTCAATTAATTCTTCCTGAGCAGCAGTAGTAGCAGAAAGAAATACCCCCTTAGAATTTAAACAGGCAATACGGGCGTAACTGACCTTTTTTTTTTCTTTGTTCATACGAAGCACACAGTTCTGAATAAAATGGTCAGATTTCCCGCAATAAAAGCACAAACCTTCAGAAGATCTGCGGTCTTTTTCCTGAGAGCGGGGTGCCATCGCCCCAATCTCAATCGGCTCTCCAATGTCAGTACAGACCCTCTCAAGACTCGGAGCTGACATGGCAGAGGATTTACTTTCATTAACCCTTGCACGCAGTCTCCTGTCCACCCGTATAGCTAATTGCATAGCCTCCTGCAAGTTTCCAGGTGTGGGATAAGCAATCAGCAAATTCTTAACCCTTTCACCTAGCCCCGCAAGAAACAAACTTTTCAAAGCTGAATCGTTCCACCCTACCTGGGCAGACCACCGACGGAAGTGAGAACAATATTTTTCCACATTACCTGATCCCTGCCTCAAATGTCTTAATTCAGTCTCAGCTGATGAGACACGATCAGGATCATCATACAACAAACCCAAAGCAGAAAAAAAACTATCCACTGATCTAAAGCATGGATCACTAGGTTGGAGAGAAAAGGCCCATCCCTGAGGTTCTTTGCGCAAAAGTGACATTATGAACCCTATGCGCTGTGATTCATCACCAGAGGATCTGGGTCTCAAACGAAATTACAATAAACAAGCATTTTTAAAGGAAAAAAATTCCTGTTGATCACCAAAGAATAAATCAGGCAAACGTACCTTTGGCTCCACAAAATGTTCTCCAGAACAGCTACTCACGTGTTGTTGGAGCTCGGCCACCTCCAGAGAGAGTTCCTGCAGGCGTTGAGCCAAATCCTGAACTGACACCATGATGGAAACTGGAAGTCTTTCCTTAGAGATATTTTTGGGCTGGACTTACTGTTATGATCTGCTACAAGCTCTAAGGAAAGAAAGGAGATCTGTCCCTATAATAGAACTAAGCTAGATCCCTATGATGTAACGGGGAACCTGATCCTGTGATCAGACCCGCTAAAGTCCTCGGCTAGTCTGTACGAAGACCTATAGATGCAAGGGAGGGATCCCTACAAGAACTAGGGACTGGGATAAAGTTGGGCACCTCTTAGCAGAAATTGTAGCAGTAAAAGACAAACACACAACATAGAACATAAAGGTCCGAAGACCAAGCTAAACTGACTGAGAAAGGTAACTAAGCACCAGGCTAACTTAAGAGTAGAAATTACAATGAAGTCCAGCAAGGCCAGGAGGGCGGAGCAGGATTAAATAGGCAAACAAGGTCATGTGACCAGCAAGATAGAAAAAACCTAACAGGAGAGTTCCAACAGTTCACTTGAGGGAAAACAAAGCAAATTTGTTCTGGATAAGTGTAAAGCTCTGGCAAAGTCTCTTACACACAACGAAGTAAAAGACATCGATGCCATAGAGCTATGTGGTGAACTGCAGGCAATGTCAAGACGTGTTCCAGAAGATTCATCACCAAAAGACGTTCTTGAACTTTTGCTTAAATCTGACTTGAAAGAAAGTGTCCCCAACCTGGTGGTGGCTCTAAGAATTCTTTTGACTCTGCCTGTGTCCGTGGCCTCAGGAGAGAGAAGCTTCTCAAAACTAAAGCTAATTAAAACATATTTAAGGGCAAATATGACGCAAGAGAGGTTGGTTGGGTTGGCAACAATTTCGATAGAATCTGAAGTTGCTAAACAAATTAATCTTGGTGACTTAGTGTCATCCTTTTAAAAAAAAAAAGGCAAGGAAACAAAAATTTTAATTACCTATGGTCGTTTTTGTTTTGTGTTATTGATTACTTTGTATATATTTGTCCTATACAACTTCTCAGAAGATTAAAGAGTTAGGAGAGAGTTAATTAATCATTGTTGTTGTGGTTTATTTTGCTCCTAAATTTATATCCCAAGTTTTCATCTACTGCCAAGAATAGTAGGGGCGCAACAAAATAGTTTCGCCTAGGGCGCCGTAATCTCTCGGGCCCGCCCTGCGCAGCGCTGGTGATTCTCACCAGAAACCACAGGTGGCGTCACGAACTTTCATAGAATTAACAAACAATCCCCTTTTAAAAGCTGACCCCAGGGTACGGGCCCGGGAGCCGACCACGGAGACATCCCCAAAGGCCAGGCAAAGGCCCGGGTACCGAGTCGTCCCCATCCCTCTGGGCTTGTCATCTTTCCTGGTGTCACGAACAGGATCGCGTGCCCGCTGCAACGACGGAGTGTTATGCCCGTTGCCACCGGGTACTGTGCGCCTTTAATTAAAAACTGTGTATTTAACTGTGGTGAAGATGGCCGCCATTGTCGCGCAGTAGTGCGGGAAGAAGAAGGGCGTAACCGCGGGAAACCGAGAGGCGTACCTGCAAAAGCGCGCGAAGCTCCGGACACACCCCACGCCTCGACGTCAAACGAGGAAGCGCCAGGTCCTGGAAGGAGCGTCGCTGAACGCAAGCGACGCAAGGTCCTGAAGAAGACCGTCACCTGTGGAGCTGCGGCCTACCGGAAGGAAAGGAAGGTAGGCCATGGTTCGCTAGGGGGGCGCCAGAATGTCCGAGGAACAGCACAACGCCGGAATACCGGTTAACGGCCCTGATGTTCAAACCGCGCCCGATGCCGGGCAGGCCCAGGCAGCCGCTCCACCAGCAGCGCCTGTAACTCCTGTCATCCCCATAACTCTACCGTACATTCCTGGAGCAAAGTGGCTCCCCCAGTACAACAGCAAACCAGATACCCTGTCTGGATTCAAACGGAAGATATGTGGTATCTTGGACATGTACTCTATGACAGGCAAGCAGAGGGCCGCTGTTGTATTAGGACAACTGACTGGTGCTGCGGAACGGGAAGTGGAAACATGGTCAGCCACAAACCAGGAGTCAGTGTCCGCAATCTTTAAAAAGCTACAGACTGTTTTTGAGGATCATACTGAGGCGGACCTCCGGATGAGGTTCTACAACTGTTCTCAACAGCCGGAGGACAATGTCTGGGACTATGCCTGGCGTCTACAAGGGGCCCTGCGGGCTCTGAAACAGGTTAGTCCGACCAGTATCGAAAATGAAAACAAAGTGCTGAAGGAACAGTTTGTCCGGGGACTGAGGTCTCCAGAGGAGAGCAGGACTGTGAGTTGGTGGTCCTTAGATCATCCAGATGCTACCTTTGACAATCTTAAGGACATGGCTATAAAAGGACTGCAGCCCCTGGAAACAAATGCCATCCAATGTTACCAGGGTGGGACTACCCCAGTGCCTGCTACACCCACCTTTTCCCCAGTGGCTGCTGAAGCCAAGGTTCCAGCAACGTCCCCTAGAGAGCTGGACAGTCTGCGCTCTGAAGTGCGCCAGTTGAGCAAAACCCTGACCACTGTGCTGAGTGCTCTGCAGCTCCGGACGGAGCCTGAGAAAGGAGGGAAAATCCTGTTAGCCGATAGCCCTGAGGATGTCCCCTGGATGCGAAGGAGGAGGACAACACCACCCTCTACGAGGATCAGTGACCAGCGCCGTCCACAGAAGGACCCTGCCTGCTACCGCTGCCGCAAGACTGGACACACCACCCAGAATTGTCCTTTGAACGAGAAAACCCTGGGGCCGAGGGCCGACACCCAGGAGTAAACTCCCCAGGCCCATCAGACTGGTACAACAGGTTCGTCGGAGGGAGACCTTTCCTGTCCATTGTGCTGGACGGCATCCCTACGCACGCTCTGCTGGACACAGGATCTCAGGTAACCATAATGCCTGACATCCTCTACAAGACGTTCTGGTCCATGGCCAACCTAAGCCCGCCAGCTCCAAATCTCTCTGTTTATGCCTCAAATGGACTCCCCCTTAACCTAATCGAGGTTAAGAATGTGACAGTAAAGGTGGGGAGAGTGGAGCTGAAGGACCAGGGACTGATTGTAGTAGAGACTAATCCTGATGATACCAATCCGTATATGGTACTAGGCACTAACATTGTTGGTAACTGTTTGGGAGAAGTTGTGTTCTTGCTCCAACAGATAGCTGACACTGCCAGACCAGGACAGAGAAGGGCGCTGCAGAAGGAAATCCGAGTCCTGATGTACCAACAGCAAGTAAGGTTAACAGATGGTGAAATCGGTAATGTGCGGGTAACAGACCCCATACCCATTGTGATCCCCCCAATGAGTGAAATGCTTATCTGGTGTAGAGCTGCCATAGGTCTTAGAGGACAGAGCTACCAGGCGGTAGTAGAACCCCTTTGCTCCGAGCACAGACCCACACTCTTAATCGCCAGAGGAGTGGTGGATGTGCGCAATGGGAGGGTGCCCGTCCGTCTTCTCAATTGTGGGGAAGATGAGGTCAGATTGCCACATTATGCCACTGTTGCCAAATTACATGCTGTAAATAACAACTGCATTCACAAGGCGGAGTCCTTAGCCTCACCAGATGAAGTGGAGGATAATGACCCTGCAACCCAGGTGGGGGAATGGTGTCAACAGCTTCATGTTGGGACAGACACACCACTCCTGCCCATCAGAAACAGGGTGTACACCGGGTGGTTCAAGAATACGCGCAGGTGTTCAGTAAACATCCACTTGACTTCGGGAAGATTAAGGGGGTTCAACACCATATCCCCACAGGTGACCATCCACCCATCAAAGAACGTTACAGGCCTATACCACCAGCACACTACCAGAAGGCTAAGGAAATGTTGCGCAACATGAGAAAGGCGGGGGTAGTAAGGGATAGTTGTAGTCCCTGGGCAGCTCCCCAAGTGCTAGTTAGGAAAAATGACGGGAGCATGAGAATGTGTGTAGATTACCGACAAGTAAATCGCATTACACATAAAGATGCATACCCTTTACCACGCATAGAGGAGTCCCTAGCTGCCTTAAAGTCTGCAAATTACTTTTCCACCCTTGACCTCACTAGTGGGTACTGGCAAGTAGCTGTGGCTGAGGAGGATCGGGAGAAAACGGCCTTCACTACCCCGATGGGACTCTGCGAGTTCAACAGTATGCCGTTTGGACTCTGCAATGCACCTGGAACGTTCCAGAGATTGATGGAGTGCTGCCTGGGACACCGCAACTTGGAGACTGTGTTACTATTAGAGATGAGCGTTGTTCGACTCGAACTGTTCGCCAATTTCAAATTCGAGCTGTTTTGGGCAGTGTTCGAGCCGTTCGGCGAACACGAACGATTTGAAAAAAATTCGGCTGTTCGAGGTTATGTTCGATAACTGTTCGTGCACCAAAATCATAACTGGATTTTTTTTAAGTAATGATGAAAATGTATGTTAATACGCAGTTTGAGTGTACAGCGGGGCAGGGGGAGGGGCAGGGGATGGATCTCTGCAGGAATAATGAAGATCTCCATTTTTTTTCCACTTTCCCGCATTTACAGTGGGGAGGTGCAATCTGTCAGCCTATCAGCAGCGCACACACGGAGCGAAGTGCTTTTTTTCACACAAGCAAGGGCATGTGTCATTGGCAGTGTATGTCACATGTCCTTGCCCTATAAGACCCAGCCATTTTCCCCGTCGCCACCATTTTCTCACTGCTGCAGCTGCGTGTTAGACGGCACCGCTGTTGCTGTGTGCGCTATACCTTGTTAATTTCAAGCCAATTTTCGCACAAATCTACAGATAGCTTGGGAGTAGGGAATAGTTGTGATTGCAGTCCTTTTAAGGACTAGGACGACCTACGACTTTTATCAGGCAGGTCTGTGCTCTTAAATAGATAGGTTGTGGGAGTAAAGACTAATTGTAATTGCAGTCCTTTTCAGGACTAAGTTACATTGTTCCTATCAGTTTTTGCCAGGCAGGTCTGTGCCAGTGCTGTGCAAGGTTTTTTCACAGCATTTGGCTAAATCTAGCAAAGCTAATCTTTTTTGGCCTATTGCAGAGTGTGTTAGTCAGTGGAGTAGCCTATCTGTGTTGCAAGCTACACCACCTGTGTATAGAATACCAATTTTTTTACTGCACCTAGTGAAGTAAGACCTTTTGGGCATAGCATCATTCTATTAGTCCATCTATACTGACCTCCATCACGTTGCAAATTGAATATAATTTTTTTCTGCATCTAGCTCTGAAAAAATATTTGGCCTTCTAGCAGTGTGTGGGACTTGTTCTATTAGACCATCTATACTGACCTCCATCAGGTTGCAAATTGAATATAATTTTTTTCTGCATCTAGCTCTGAAAAAATATTTGGCCTTCTAGCAGTGTGTGGTACTTGTTCTATTAGTCCATCTATACTGACCTCCATCAGGTTGCAAACTGAATATAATTTTTTTCTGCATCTACCTCTGAAAAAATATTTGGGCTTCTAGCTGTGTGTGGGACTTGTTCTATTAGTCCATCTATACTGACCTCCATCAGGTTGCAAATTGAATATAATAGTTTTCTGCATCTAGCTCTGAAAAAATATTAGGCCTTCCTGCAGTGTGTGGGACTTGATCTATTAGTCCATCTATACTGACCTCCATCAGGTTGCAAACTGAATATAATTTTTTTCTGCATCTAACCCAGACAATAGTTTTGGCCTAATACCACAGTTTGGCCACTCAGCTCTGCTCGGTTCCCATCCATTGTTTTTTTGTGCAAACAACTCCAGAGTTGTGAATTAGTTAACCACCAAAATGAGTGGAAAAAGGCCTGCTGCTGGTGGAAAGGGGAATAGGCGTGTTGGGAAGGGGAAAAAAGGTTGTGTCCGTGGAGTAGGTGTTAAAGCAACAGTAACATCTGCAGAAGAAAGACCATCTTCCAGCAAAACTAAAATGTCTACTTCTTTTAGCGGACAATGTGATAAGATCCCTTTCTTACGGCCACGCCAATCGCTACAAATTCCAGATGAGGCACAAAAACAGCAGGTGCTGCAACGGATATCAAGTGCTCCTTTAAGTGGTCTCTCCTCCACATCAACTTCAACATCACAAATACTCCAGTCCTCAGAGGTGTCACCCCAATCGCACTTGCTTCCTCACAGCTCCCAAATCTCCAGCTGCCCGTCTGAGTATGAGGTAGAACAGATGGTTGAGTCTGCAGAGCTGTTTACTCATACTATAGCCTGGGAATCAGAGGTCGGCTCCAGCGCTTCTGTGAATCCAGACGAGGAAATGTTCTGCACTGATGCCCAGAATCTTTATGAGTCGGATCCAGGACCAGACGCAGAAGGTTCTGACCATAATGTAGACCCTCATTCCCAAACTGTAACTCCTGTTGGTGGAGACAATGAGGAAGACGATGATGAGATTCAAATACCTGATTGGAGCGACTTTAGTTTTTTGTCAGGGCAGGAACAGGTTGGCTCTGAGGACGACGGGTGTGATAACACACAGGGTGATGATGATGAGGTTGGAGATCCCACTTACTGTCAACCCACAGTCAGCCAAGAGATGAGGTCAGCAGAGGAGGTGGAGGAGGATGCTAGTGACGACGAGGTCAGGTTGCGCCTTCCTGGACAGAGACGTAGTACTGGAAGCACGTCAACAACTGCATCCTCAAACACAACTCTGCCTCTCACCACAAGTCGTGGTGGCTCTTCAGGTCGCATGGGTGCTAAGCCTTGCATAGCCTGGGCATTTTTTCAGATCGATAAAGATGACCCAACTCGTGTTATCTGTAACATTTGTCAGCAAAAGCTAAGTAGAGGCCAAAAAATACATAGTTTGAGTACTTCATGCATGAACCGGCACATGGACATGAAGCATAAGTTGCAGTGGGAAGCTCACTGTGCTACAATGCGGCCTAGCCGGCCGGGCCAACCGCCGTCTGCCACATCTTGTGCATCCGCAGCCTCTTCATCCTCTGTGACTGGGGGGACAGCAGTCACACCTGTTTTGGGACGCAGACCTGCCACCTCTTTACCCGCAACAGCCAGCGTGATTGTCAGGTCATCATTTTCTTTGGAGGTGGTAACACCAGCTGGTGTTCAGCGCTGTCCGACATCGATAGCACCACCTTTGGATCAAGGCAACCTAACATGTCCGCCTGCATCTTCCTCACAGACCGGCAGTTTGCCGGGGACACCCTTCTCAACCCCGTCTAAGCACAACAGCCAGCCCTCAGTCCCTCAGATGTGGACAAGTAAAAGACCATTTCCTCCTAGCCATGAGAAAGCTAAGAGGTTGAATTTCACCATCTGCAAGCTCTTGACTACAGAAATGCTGCCTTTCCGCCTGGTGGACACAGAGGATTTTCGAGACCTTATGTCCGTCGCAGTGCCCCAGTACCAGATGCCCAGTCGGCACTACTTCTCAAAGAAAGGTGTGCCTGCGCTCCACCAGCATGTCGCACATAACATCACCGCTTCTTTGAGAAACTCTGTGTGTGACAGGGTGCATTTCACCACAGACACTTGGACGAGTAGGCATGGACAGGGGCGTTACATGTTGCTGACTGGGCACTGGGTAACTATGGTGACAGCAGGACAAGGGGCTGCTGTCCAAGTCTTGCCGTCCCCACGAGTTGTGCGTCAATCCTCTTTATGTCAAAGTTCCTCCACTGCTTCTGCCTCCTCAACCTCCTCTTGGTCCTCCACCTGCACCCAAAGCCTGTCTGGTCATGCCACAAGCTTTCTAACTGCGCAGAAGGGATCCTGCACACCTCCTTACTATGCTGGCAGTAGGGCTCAACGTCATCAGGCGGTTTTTACTTTGAAATGTCTGGGAAATGTGAGTCACACAGCTGAGGAGTTGTGGTCAGCTCTGGAGAACCAGTTTCATGAATGGTTGTCTCCACTGGACCTGAAACCAGGGAAGACCGTGTGCGACAATGCTTGCAAACGTGGGTGCGGCCCTTCGCCGGGGCAATGTCACACACGTGCCTTGTATGGCTCACGTGTTGAACCTGGTTGTCCAGCAATTTTTAGCCCACTATCCCGGACTAGATGGCCTTCTGCAGAGGGCATGGTCGCTGTGTGCTCACTTCCGCCGTTCGCATCCCGCAGCTCAGCGACTTACATCTCTACAGAAGTCGTTGGGCCTGCCACTTCACCGGCTAAAATGCGATGTGCCTACCCGGTGGAATTCAACTCTGCACATGTTGCAGCGACTGTGGCAGCACCGACAAGCCCTGGTGCAATACGTTCTGACTGGGCCAACGGGATCCAGAGGTGGGGCAAATCACGCTGCAGGAGTGGTCTCAGATCAGGGACCTATGCACCCTTTTGCACAGTTTTGAAATGGCGACGAAGATGTTTAGTGCTGACGATGCCATTATCAGCATGACTATTCCGGTGATTTACATGCTGGAGCACATGTTAAACAGAATTCGGAGTCAGGTGGTGGCACAAGAGGAGGTGGAGGAAGTAGAGGAGGAGGAGTTGTATGCGGAAAGGCTAACGTCTGCAAGGTCCAGACGGTCGGCAGCACCAAGGCGGCAGGCATGTGAGGGTGGGGGAGATGGTTTTACCAGGGCGCATGGTAGCAGCCAAACTAGTGAGGAAGGTGCAGGAGCCCAGGAAGAAGTGGAGGACGAACTGATGGAAGACTCATCAGATGAGGGAGACCTTGATCACATTTCTGTTGTGCGAGGTTGGGGGGAGAGGACAGAGGAAGGAAGCATGATTGTTACCTCGCCACCAACACAACAGGGACTTGGTGCTCCTGGATGCGCAAGACACATGAGTGCCTTCTTGCTGCACTACCTGCAACATGACCCTCGAATTGGGAGAATTAGAAATAATCCTGACTACTGGGTTGCCACACTGTTAGATCCCCGGTACAAAAGTAAATTTGCAGAAATAATTCCTGCCGCATGCAGGAGTATCAGCAGAGACTGTTGCAGAATCTTACATGTGCTTTTCCACAAAACACCAGTGGTGCACGTAGTGAATCTCACAGTTCCAACTTGCCAACCGTGGGACCGTCGAGTGTATCTGCTGGTAATATCAATTTTGCGGAATCATTTCACCACTTTTTTAGCTCATCCTTTGCAAGGCCACAGGAGACAAGAAGTCTGACACATAGTCAACGCCTAGAGACGATGGTACAGGAGTATCTCCAAGTAAACATTGAAGCCATGACTGTGTCACTGGACCCTTGCTCTTTTTGGGCTTCCAATCTGGATAAATGGCCGGAGCTCACCACTTACGCCTTGGAGATCTTGTCATGCCCCGCAGCCAGCGTTCTGTCTGAACGTGTGTTCAGCGCTGCTGGTAGTGTGCTGACAGATAAGCGCACGCGGCTCTCCACTGATAATGTAGACAGACTCACGTTCATAAAGATGAACAAATCATGGATCCGAAATGACTTTTCTACCCCTGTGTCATCCTGGGGAGAGTAAAAGCTTGATGATTGGTTAAAATCACCTCACCAACCGTTTTAAGCTTTCAAATTACTAATCATGTTTATCTGTATCTTGGCTGGAAAATAATTTGGGCTTTGTAGCAGTGTGCAGTACTGATTCTATTAGGCCATCTATACTAAGCTCCACCAGATTTAAAATTACTAATCATGTTTATCTGTATCTTGGCTGGAAAATAATTTGGGCTTTGTAGCAGTGTGCAGTACTGATTCTATTAGGCCATCTATACTAAGCTCCACCAGATTTAAAATTAATAATAATTTTTAGCTGCATCTAGCCCGGAAAATAATTTTGGGGCTCCGAGATGCGCAAGACACATAAGTGCCTTCTTGCTGCACTACCTGCAACATGACCCTCAGATTGTCAGAATTCAAAGTAATCCTGACTACTGGGTTGCCACACTCTTAGATCCCCCACACTCTTCGATCAACCCTTTCATTTTAATAAAGACCAAAAAAATTGTCATTTTTGAAATTATAAGCATTAGCAGGTTATTAGAAACTGAAATCAAACAGTTTTCAACTCAAAACTTTATTCTAGGTGATGTTACATTTGCACATAGGACCCCTTGTTCGAAAGGAGCTTCTGAACTCTCTCGTCCATTGAATTTGTCAGGTTTTGGATGGTTTCTGCTTCAATTGTTTTGCATGAGGACAGAATACCCTCCCAGAGCTGTTGCTTAGATGTGAACTGCCTCCCGCCATCATATACACTCCTTTTGATGATGCTCCAGAGGTTCTGAATGGGGTAGAGGTCAGGGGAGCATGGGGGTCACACCATAAGTTTGTCCCCTTTTATGCCCATATCAGCCAGAGATGCAGATGTGTTATGTGCAGCATGAGACGGTGCATTATCATGCATGAAAATGATCTTGCTGTGGAATACACGGTTCTTCTTCTTGAACCATGGCAGGAAGTGCTGTTTGAGAAACTCCACATACATTATGGAGTTCATCTTTACCCCTTCAGGGATCCTAAAGGGGCTGACAATCTCTCTCCCCATGATTCCAGCCCAAAACATTACTCCACCTCCTCCTTGCTGGCGCTGTAGCCGTGTTTGCGTGGGGTGTCCATCAACCAGCCATCCTCCACTCCATCCATCTGGACCATCGAGCGTTGCACGGCACTCATCCGTGAACAAAACAGTTTTGAAATCAGTCTTCATGTAATGTTTGGCCCACTGGAGCCGTTTCTGCTTGTGTGCAGTGGATAGAGGAGGTCGACAGGATGGCGTACGCACAGCTGCAAACCTCTGAAGGACCCTGCATCTTGTTGTTCGGGGGACGCTGGAAGCACCAGCAGCTTCAAAAACTTGTCTGCTGCTATGACAAGGCTTTTTTGCCGCTGCTCTTTTAACCTGTCATAATTGCCTGTAGGAAAGAGTCCTCAATTTGCCCTTATCAGCACGCACACGTGTGTACTGTGAATCAGCTACATACTTCTTGATTGCCAAGACACTTCATCCTGATCATCGCACAATGTTGATTGTAGTCATGCCTTGACCTAAACACTCCACAATTTGTTGCTTCTCAGCAGCCGACACATCCTTTTTCTTTCCCATTTTGGCAGAAAATGTGGGCTGCTTAATAATGTGGGACAGCCTTCTTAGGTAGTCTTGCCGTTCATTGGACACACCTGCCAAACTAATTAGCACAGGTGTCTGCAATTGCTTACAGTGATATAAAGAGCCCTGACACACATCACCATCAATGAGTTTACCTGACAAACAAACAAATTCTTCCCTTATCACTCCTAAACACTTTTTGCATAATAATTTGGAACACAGTGTACATGTGGTTTTCCACAAAACACCAGTGGTTCACGTAGTAAATCTTACAGTTCTAACTTGCCAACCGTGGTCTGTATGGAGTTGTTCAATAAAGGGCCCAAAATTAAGATAACATAGACGTGAGAGGTCTCTATGAATAGGAATTCCTAAGAATTTGATACCCTGTGAGGGCCAGGCAAAGGGAAAGTTGGACTGGATGGAATCCTGTATTGATTTGGGGAGGGAGACATCGAGGGCCTCAGACTTCGCTGTATTGATTTTAAAATTTGATCATGTAACAAAGTGATCTATTTCAGCTATAACAGCCTGCTGATGGATATATGTGATTGACATTATCAGCAAATGCAGAGCACTTGTACTCGGTGCCTCCCACCTCAATCCACCTAATATTGGGGTTATGGCGAATTGATGAGAGCAGGTGCTCCGTCACTAGGATGTATAAGAGAGGGGACAGAGGACATCCCTGCCTTGTCCCATTGGTGATTATGAAAGGTGATGAAAAAGTTCTGACGCGCCCCCTGGGCCTTGGGACATCCGGAGCCGGACCCTTTTTGGTGGATGCTGGTGGTTGTAGTCTCCGTGGCGGCGACCCGGTTCCATGGCTCAGGGCGGTCAAACCAGTGGCGAAACTATTTATGTGGTTTTGATGTTTAAATGTCCGACTATGCCACCGGTGGATTGCGGTCAGAGTGAACCGCCGCTGCAGGGCAGACCGCTGAGGCTGGTGTTGTGGGTGCAGCAGAGCATAGCATAACTCCCCACGGGAGGAGTATAGCCTCAAGGCAGTGTATGCGGAGGATGGGGGTGATGGTGCAGGGCAGCAGCAGTAACGACACGGAGTCAGTGATGCAGTCCAGGGCCTTTACTCACAGTTCTTATTATCCAGACCACTTCTGCAGGTAACGGCTGCCCAAGTCGTACTGTGCTCACCAGGTGAGGGGCTCAGACAACTCCCAGATAACTTTGGAGCGCTTCACAGGACCCTCTTTGTGTGTCCTTTGTCTGGCCTTTCTTACCAACCCTTCTGTCCGGCTGCCTCGGGCCTCCTCTTGGTAAACTTGGCGTCAGTTTCCCTGACCCTATGTGCTGCCCTCCTAGCGGGTGTAGCGAGGGGCTGCGCCACATAAAATGTCACAGCCTCCGGTTTCTAGCTGAGGGTCGTTTCCCGCCTCCACTAGTTTCGGGGACCGGTCTCCCCCTTTGGCCTGACCCCTCCACGCAGGTGGATTCGGGCATGCGGTGGCGACTCACCCGTCCACACCCCTGGGATCCCTTCGTTCCTCATTCCTGGAGCCTTCTCCGCTCCTCTTCCTTCCTTCTCCCTCTTCCAGGCCTGGGCCTCTATTACTAGGCCCGCCTCTGGAGCAGAGCTCATGCAGAGCCCCTGCTCCCTGTCACTTCTGCTCAGACTTCTCTGCACTGAACTAAGATGGTGCCCACCTTTTATACTCCCTTCTCAATGCACCCAGGAACTGCTTCCTCCCTGCTCCTGCACTACAGGGTTCCCCTTCCTCAGTGTTCCCTCCCCCCTGCATGCAGGTGTCGGGGTCCTGATCCACACTCCATCCTTACCTGAGAGTGAGATATCACACCTCTGGGTGAGGTGCAATACCTCTGCAGCAACCGAGCCCTCGGGGTGCTACAGTTCCATTTATCTTCAGCCTAGGTGACACATTGCGATACAGGGCCGTGATTTTGGCTATAAAAGGGTCCCCTAGACCCCTACCCCAAGCTTTTTAAGAGAATAATATATGGCGTGCCAGGAGACTCTATGGAATGCTTTCTCAGCATCCAACGAGAGTATCTAATTACAAATTTTTAACTGCATCTAGCCCAGGAAATACTTTGTGCCTAGTAGCAGTGTCTGCTAGTCAGCGGATTATCCCGGCTGTTAAGCAAGCTACACCACCTGTAGTTTGGACACTTAATTTTTTCAAAGGAGATGCTTAGGGACCACTGGATACTCAGTGAAGAGCATCAGGAGGCACCCCAAGGCATAGGGGCTGGGACTGGCGGTAGGACGCCTTGCGTTGGACAGCCGAGCTCGATCCTTATAAAAGCTTTTTAACTGCAGCTGCTTTAGTGGACGCTACTGGAGCTGGAATTACGCGGCTGCTGGCATGAGACTTGCCCTTCAATAGATCCTTGTTAAAGGATTTAAAGTGTATTCATTCAAATTAGAGAGACAATTTAAATTGAAAAGCTTAGAGCTGCCTCCACCACAGGGGGGCTCGCTCGACTCACCAGCGGACAGGCACCAGTATTGGGAGAGGGGGGGCTGGCCGTCAGGGTCCACCGCGGCTCTGGCACAAACCCGGTGACATGGAGGTGGCACGGGCAGGAACGGACTGGCCGTGTCGGCTTCTCACTTTTTGGATTTTAGAAGGGCATGACATGCCTATATCTGTGTCTCCCCCTCCTTTTACTCCTCCACCTCTTTTCTTTTCGCATGACTATATGTACTTGTCACTTTTCCATGTGTTAGTTATGTCTTCTGAGCAGTTTGTCAGCTTTTGGACACCTTTGAAGGTGTTTTCTATGTGTTTCTATGTGTTTTTGTTTGCCTGCCATTGGTTTTAACGGTGTTCGAAGGTGTTCGACGAACAGTTCGGCGAACACAAGGGTGTTCGACGAACCAAACCGAACTCGAACACTACGGGGGTGGCTCAACACTAGTTACTATACCTGGATGACGTGATAGTGTACTCTAAAACGTATGAGGACCACTTGAAGCACCTGGCAGAGGTATTTGAGTCACTGTCCCGATACGGGATGAAGTTGAAGCCCTGAAAGTGCCACCTGCTCAAGAGAAAGGTACAGTACCTGGGGCACATTGTCAGTCCAAACGGGGTAGCACCAGAACCGGAGAAGGTCACTGCCATCCAGAAGTGGCCGGAGCTGAAGAACCTCAAGGAGGTGCGTCAGTTCTTGGGACTAGCAGGATACTACCGGAGGTTTGTAAAAGACTACACCAAGAAAGCAGCTCCTCTGCAAGACCTCCTGGTAGGGCAGTCCCCCAAAGGAATTCCCCATTGCACTGGGGTAAGGAGCAAACCGAGTCGTTTCAGGAGATGAAGGAGATCCTGACAGGCGATGAGATCCAAGCCTACCCTGACTACAGCCAACCGTTCCTGCTGTATACTGATGCCAGCAACGAAGGACTGGGAGCTGTCTTAAGTCAGAAGCAGAATGGCCAAGAGAAAGTGATCGCATACGCAAGCAGGAAGCTCCGCCCGACCGAGAGGAACCCAGAGAACTATAACAGCTTTAAGTTGGAGTTCCTGGCCTTGGTCTGGGCCATCACTGAAAGGTTCAAGCACTATCTAGCCTCCAGTAAGTTCACTGCCTTCACTGATAACAACCCCTTGACCCATCTTGAAACAGCTAAGCTATTAGCACTGGAACAACGACGCATGGCTCGTCTGTCAAACTACCAATTTACAATTAAATACCGGGCGGGCTGCAAGAACGCCAACGCCGATGCCCTGTCTAGGATGCCTCATCAGTCAGACACAGAAGTAGTGGATGACCTGGAAGAGATTGAGCTACCTGCCTTTCACTGGAATGGGATGATC
The DNA here is from genome assembly GCF_046119375.1 of Phyllobates terribilis. NCBI lineage: Eukaryota > Metazoa > Chordata > Amphibia > Anura > Dendrobatidae > Phyllobates > Phyllobates terribilis. Next base: position 755,617,511 of record NW_027362761.1, on the reverse strand, counting down.
CACGAGCAACGAGCCTCCACGAGGCAGCGTGGAAAGACGTTAAACCCCCTGTCTCACCACAGCTGGAAAGAGACCCAAGACAGTGACCCGGTTGTCAGCCACATCAAGGAGCTGATAACCCAAGAAGGTTCCTCCCTGGAAAAGGAAGCATCTCTGCAAGCAAAGCAGCTGTGGAACGAGAGAAGCCGGCTGTTTATCTACCGTGAGAAGCTGTGCCGGAGGTACGTCAATCCAAAAACCCATGAGATGGTATGGCAGATAGTGGTCCCCAAGACAGACATCCAAATGGTGTTGGAGGCCTACCACAATCAGGCGGGGCACTTTGGCTGGAAAAAGCTAGAGACCCTGCTGAAGTGTCGATTCTACTGGGTAGGAATGCGCAGCTCCATTGAGCGGTGGTGCCGAGACTGTGGACCCTGTGGCCTCAGAAGAAAAGACTACAGCAGCCAGAAGGCACCCCTGTAACCCATCAAGATGACCCGACCCCTGGAGATCATGGCCCTGGACCATGTCAAGCTGTCCCCCAGCAGGTCAGGGTGCTCTTTTGCTCTGACCATGGTGGATCACTACTCATGTTTCCTGGTGGTCGCCCCCGTCAAAGACCTGACGGCAGAGACAGCAGCAAAGACGTTCCAAGTGTATTTCTGTAGACCCCATGGTTATCCTGAGCAGGTGCTGACGGACCAAGGCCCGGCCTTTGAGTCTGAGTTGTTCAAGGAGTTCTGCCATCTATACGGGTGTAAAAAGATAAGAACTACACCGTACCATCCACAAACCAATGGTCTCTGTGAGAAGATGAATAACATCATCATCGACCTGCTACAGACCATACCACTTGAGGAGAGGAATCAGTGGCCAGACCTACTACCTGACCTAGTAGATCTGTACAATCACATACCAGTAAGTTCCACCAACTGTACTCCGGCATATCTCATGTGAGCAAGGCCAGGAAAGCTGCCCATGGATCTGGAGCTTGGTGTTGTTGAGCCTGAAGCTGATATGACCACTGAGGACTAGGACACGACCAGACGGGAGCAGTACAGGAGGGTACAGGCCTGTGTTGAGGACAGTCTCACTCGGGTGAGAGTTAAGCAGGAGGCGCACTACAACAAAAATGCGCCCGCAGAACCCTTCACACCTGGTGAAGTAGTACTAAAAAGGAAAAGAAGGAACCACAAACTTGATGACCAGTGGGAGAGAGAACCCTACACTGTGTTGAATTCAAGATTTGACAATAAGAAGACCTGCTTAATTAGTCGAGATGGAGGAAGAACGTCTGCAACAGTGTCCAGGGACCACCTAAAGTTGTGTCCAGACCTGCTAAAGCCTCAAGAAGAAGTGCCTCTCGTTATCCCGGAGGAGCCTAAAGAAGCAGTGATACACACTGACTTAGGAGATTTCCCGGCAGATTGGCCCCAACTAGGAGGAGCAGTAATCATCCCCGTACTCCAATTCTACGAACATCCAGAAGACCCTCCACAGCAAGATGAACCTATAAGTGCTGCAGAAGAGCATAGTGCTGCAGAAGAGCCAGCTCAAGAAGGATCCCCGACAGGAGAAGAGCCAGAGGGCCCAGCCAATGGTACACTTGCTAGTCCCAGTGACAGGTTAAGGCAGTTTTACAACTTAGTCACACGTAGAACTGGTAGGGTAACTGACAATGCAGACTCTGATACCACACAGACCACCGCACTACGCAGATCAACACGTAGTAGTAGAGGTAAACCGCCTGTGAGATACACTAAGTAAGATAGTCACCCCTGGGGTATTGTGTATGATTCTACAGTATTATTGTGTATTTTCATGCATATGTATATTATTTTGTGCTTTGCTTTACTACTGAACAGTTTAAGTGATATGGACACTTCCTTATTTATCTAAGAACTCCGTGGCTGAGGACTATGTGCAGCCCAAAAACTATTTATTGCATATAATTGCGCTCCCTGGAGTGCCCCTTTAGGTGACCTCAGAAGTAAAACCTGTCTGGAGTGGCTCTACTGGAGGTCCAACTCGGGATCTTCATGCCCTGCAGCCACCCCAGGGCCTACGTTGAGGGTTTGGGACAGGTCCCTCAAACTACCAAGTACTCTACCCTGTGAGATGGACATCCTGTCTGGGAACCTCACCACAAGAGACTTGAATTCTGAGGACGCTTTGTGTTAATATTGTTATGTAACGTTTAAGCTTGGTGCCTCCCATAAAGGGAAGATTGTTCATGTTTCTCATTGCTGTTTTAAAATGTACTTCAGCCCGGGAGTGCTGAGCTTTGCTAGGGGGGAATGTGGCGCCCAGCTGCGCTTGGTACCACAGATCCTAGAAGGGTGTATTGATGGAATCCTCCACAAGAGGCCCCCATAAACATTCACACATCTCCACCTTCCATCTCAGACCAGCAGAGGGAGCCCGTTAGGGATATAAATAGGGAAGGTGGAGCTAGGCAGAGCCGTTCCTCTGGAGAGTTCCTGCAGAGTGAGACACAGAAACAGGTCAGTCTGCAGTGGAGATCAGTCTAGTTTAGAGAACTCAGCTAATAGTTCAGCAGTGGAGCACGAGGCTCCTGCTAGCTAGATTCAGGAAGCTCAGTTAGAGCTTAAGGTGTGCCGGCGCCATAAGATCGGTGAAGCACGGTCAGCTGCCGTTAGTGTGAGTAGCCTAGTGAGGGCCCGAGCGTGGCCGAAGGCGAGTGGAAAGTGAGTAGCAGTGGGGGCAGAGGAGCTTACCCAGCTCACCCCGAAACATATACCAGACACCGGGTCCGAGCTTACCGGGATCTCTATGACCCAGTAAGGCATAACCGGAATCCCTGGAGAACTACAGGTCCCAGGTTCACCAGAGAGCTGATACGTAACAGAGCCAGGAGACACATAGGCCCCGTAAGCTGGGAGCGTGCACTCCAAGAGAAGGCCCTACCACAACGTCAGCTGGTGCAGGACAGAAATAAAGTTAGGCCTAGCTCCAGGCAGGTCAGAAACTTACTACGCAGAGGCAAGAAACAGGAGGCCCTACACCCGCTCATTGGGGAGGATCCTGACATGCACCCTTCACCCTACAGTGCTCCGGGATGTGCCTGAATTTCCATCAGTAAAAGGTACTGAAGTGACTACCGTGTCCGTCCCCATTCTTGCTCTGACCCGGCTGGGTCTCGCCTGTCCTGCATCCCCCTCTGTGTACGCTGCCCTGAGGCCTAGCTCCACCTGTGGGGAGCTATACCATTGAGCTGCCTTATCACCGGCCTCAGCGGACTGCCGCAGCGCTGGTGATTCTCACCAGAAACCACAGGTGGTGTCACGAACTTTCATAGAATTAACAAACAATCCCCTTTTAAAAGCTGACCCCAGGGTACGGGCCCGGGAGCCGACCACCGAGACATCCCCAAAGGCCAGGCAAAGGCCCGGGTACCGAGTCGTCCCCATCCCTCTGGGCTTGTCACTGTATTTACAGCAAATCGTACAAAATAGAGGATTCTCCTTTTTACTAAAAATAACCAATTAAATGGGAAGGGTGAGGAGAGACCTAAAAGGAGAGTATTTAGGAAGTATGATCCAAAAGTTAGGGGAGTGAAGAGAGATACAGCGATCATGAATATCAATAAAATCGATCCAAGGATGCCAAGCTTTCAGACAGAGCTCCAATCGAGTCTGCATGGACGGCATTTATTTTATTTATTTTTTGTAAGTCATTGAATGGATTACTCTTGACTTAACAATGTTCCCTCTGAAGAGCGGAGAACTCCACTGTGAGGTGACATGAATACAGGCATATTTATATCTTGACTCTTAGTCTGCTTGGTATATACATTATTGTCAACAAGCGTGATATAGTATGTGTTGCATGATTCCTAAAGGGGGAGTTGAGTGCAGTTTTTCCATTTGATTAGAAAACGCAGCAGGAGTCCCAAACCGTCACTTTTTTACAGTATGTGTTTTGTTCACTAAAGGAGTCAGAACATTGCTATGTGTTTATGTCATGCTTCGTCTATGTGTAACATAAAAAAACATAAAAACAAACATTTTATAAGGTTTGGTTACCAAGTGTAAATTAAATACAGACTGGGAGTTAAAAGCTGTGACTGAAGCAGATTTTTAATTGTATCACCTACTATATCATCTACCAAGGCAACAATGTCCCTCTCCGACTGCTACATCTACACTTCTTAAAGTACCACTCCAGTGTTTTTTCTTATTACACCGCTGGAGTGGTGCTTTAAATGTAATTCCCCTGCCCCAAGTCTCACACTCATCTTCCTCCGCATTCGTTTTCCAGCGTTGCTCCCGTCAGTCCAGCGAAAAGTGACCTGTCCGCAGCTCCAGCGTTCCATGAAGCGGTGTGGAGGTCACTTTTCAATACAAGTCTATGGGAGCCTCATTCTGGCCTCATTCTGGCTCTCATAGACTTGCATTGAGAGCTTGTGATATAACTTCTGACTTCCAGACAGTCAGAAGCTGTGCTCACAAGATTGCACCGCGGGACCGGAGCAGTGCAGAAAAATGGTGAAGACACCAGATTATGAGTATATGACAGGGGTCAGGGAACTTACATTTAAAGCGCCACTCCAGTGCTGGAAAAAAAAAACACTGGAATGATGCTTTAAAGGGGTTGTCCCTTTTCAACTATTTTAGTCCATAGGCTCAGTGTTGAATAATTAACAAACCTAGCTTTATTTACCCTCCCCAAGTCCAGTGCTGCTTCTCCGCCACTGCTCTAGGCTTTGACAGTGCTGCAGCCAATCAGTGGGCTCAGAAGCTCATACCACCTAAATTAATTTTTTTTCTGGACACCTTATTCATAGTGATACATGTCTACTCTTTTTTCAGATTTAAAAAAATAAAAACGAACATGTCAATTGTTTTTTTATTGAGGACAGTGGAAAAAAAGTTACATATCTAAATGGACTGTCCTGGAATTCCTGGCCAGTTGGCAAACCTGTCCCTAAGCTATGTAGTGTTGCCTTTCCCTATAACATGGTTAATTCCTCATTAATATGAGATGTTGTATAAAGTGATCATCTTGCCCCTTCAGAAGTAAAAAAAAAATGTAAATAATGTCACACAAGAGGGCTCACTATAAAAGTGACAGTTCCAGCACTCACTATACAATGCCAGACAAAGTCCATAGATACTGTGAATTTCAAACTTTTTTTCCAAAAACCATCAACACCATATTTACATTCACTTCACATGGTTACAATAAACGAGAGATCAAATGTTGATATATCAGGGCATGGTTTTGCTAAGCTCCTTTCCTTTTGTGAACACACTCATGATACTGCATCATAAAATTATGACTTTTGTCAAATATGTCAACATTTCTTAATTGAATTACCACTTTAATCTTTACCATACACATTTTTTACTGAACTTCTGATGTTCCTGTTCATTTGCACATACAAACAAGTTGTTCATTTTCATTGCCATATACCATCTTGAAGCTCAGAAACAGTAGACACAGAGCGTATTGATGACATAGAGGGTAGTTTTGCATATTCCATGGCCTTCAGCTCCTTTCCACACTCTCAGCACACAGCATTCTTCATATTACTGGTCACCCTGTAATAATTCATTTATTTTATCACTTCACTGATGTTTACACTCAATACTGTACTCAGGACTCTATGGATTTATAGAATTTTTTTTTCTTCATTTTATCAAATTTTCATGAGCATTTAAGTCATACCAAGCAACCTTGTTCCTGTAGCACCCAGGACCTCTCTTAATAGGATCAAACACTGACCATACAGAAATAAATTATCCACTGTAAATAAAATACTAAACCAAAAAAACAATTCGGACAAGAGTATTTCCAAGTTGATCTAAGTTTTTTGAATAATAATAATAATAATAATAAAACATACTTAGTGATGAGCGAACGTGCTCGCCACCGCTCGAGCATCACTGTGCTTGACGAGCTCGGCGCTCAGCGAGTATTTCTGGGTTGCTCGGGCGGGAACTCGGGTCCCCTCTCTGCATGATTGGCGCTCTTTAGAGAGCTAATGAACATCCAGGGATTGCCAGCCCTGCACTATAATGCCGTAGCCATGTGTTAGGAGGGCTGTTGCAGACAACTTTATTATAATGGAACGCAACCGACCCCGGGGTCCGCGATGCAGCCTGGTGGACTGCTGCCGAACACTTTCCAGGTGAAAAGGAAAGCAACCAACTTAAATGATAAACCCCTCCATGTTACTGCACACTGGAACGGGTATAGCAATACGCACTATCTCCGTTAGCAGCACGAGAGATAGGCGGAGAAAAACTATCTGTAGTTCTGTTACACCACAGGGACTACAATGGCGGCGCTAGGATGCGTGTGTGACTACGCCGACGGGTACACGTGCCTCCAGCCGGCGTGCTACCGGACTGCAGGGTATTACTCCACGTGGCTGACAAGCGATAACCGTGGACAGGGCGTCTGCAGGCTGCTCGGGGTGTTAGGCGACCCCTATGGCAGAGCCAGACTGCAAGACGGAGCTACCTGCCTATTTCCACTAGCCTGCCTATATCCACTACACCTGCCTATGGAAGCTACGTGGAACACAATCGTCCACACCTCAGCATCACTGCTCAATGATCAGAGCGCGCCGCCATGTTTGTGGGCGGGCCTTTTAAAGACTAAGCCCTGCCCACCGACGCGCCATTGGTGATGCCACCCGTGGACCAATCAGGCGGTGCCAGGTCACCGGATCAGGTGGGTGCCAAACCACCAATCACGATCCGCCAGGTCACGGGCATGCTCAGTGCGGCGAATCCTGGACTTAGACTCTGAAAGCCCTGTCTCCCTCCGCAACCTATGCTTAACATTGCTAGGCACAAATACCCAGGAGACAATCTGTACATCTCGTGGACCAGCTAGGCGTTTGAGCTGATGATGATGCTGAGCATCATCAGCCCTGGCTGGACTGACATGGGAGACCACAGAAGGTTATGGACCCATTTCAAATCTAGCAACAGACCGACATGTAATACCATGTTGGTTGTGGGCATTACAGTGATTGGCTGGCTGCACAGCATCATCAGGTGTATATAAGACTGGGTGCCGCTATGCTCGTCACAGTCTACTCTGGAACAAGGCAGAGTAGGGAAAGCTGCTGCTATGTCAGGGAGAGATTTGCTTCTTCATAGTTAGTATAGGTATTCCATGATATATATATATCCAACTGAACTAACAGTCCTTCTGAGGGCTAATCCAGCTGCATATATTCAGTGGTGATAGCAGGAATTAGGCAGGCTGGCAATGTATGTGGCAGACTGAAATGCATATAGTGAGAGGGTCCATTGAACATTCCTGCTGCTGTTCTTACAGATATTTGTAGACAGCCTCAGATATCAGGGGCCAGGGAAAAAAAAATTTGATCTTAATCCTGGTTATTTACTTAAAAAGCAATCCAGAGTACACCATTTTTCTGCTCCATTTGCTTGTTCTCGCTGCAGAATAAAGCCAGATCTGTTCCATATTTCAGCAATAAAAATCCAGAAATTTAAGCTGAATGTGGAAAATATTGGCGTCCTTTTCCATTCTGTTGCAGTGTGTCGGTCAAGCTATTCACACTAGGTGTCTGTGAAGCATAATATTAGCAAATAACAGGCCTGCTATTTAAAACCATGGTTCTCTGTCAGACATAACACCTATAAGAGTGTTCCAAAATCAGATATTTCTTCCATTTTCATTCCGTTGCAGTGTGTCAGTCAAGATATTCACACTAGGTGTCTGTGAAGGATAGTATTAGCAAATAACAGGCCTGCTATTTAAAACTGTGGATCTCTGTCAGATATAACACCTTTAAGAGTGTTCCAAAATCAGACATTTCTTCCATTTTCATTCCGTTGCAGTGAGTCGGTCAAGCTATTCATACTAGGTGTCTGTGAAGGATAGTATTAGCAAATTACAGGCCTGCTATTTAAAACCGTGGTTCTCTGTCAGACATAACACCTATAAGAGTGTTCCAAAATCAGACGTTTCTTCCATTTTCATTCTGTTGCAGTGTGTTGGTCAAGCTATTCACACTAGGTGTCTGTGAAGGATAGTATTAGCAAATCACAGGTCTTCTATTTAAAATTGTGGTTCTCTGTCAGACGTATCACATATAACTGCATTCCAAAATCAGCCATTTCTCGTGAACGTGGAAAATATTGTCCTCCATTAAAATGGGCAAGGTGCTTGGCAAGAGACAGGGAAGTGGACGTGATGGTGCATGCAGAGGCCGAGGACATGGTCGTGGGCAAGCTGCAATTGTGCCACAACAAACACCCACATCTTGTTGCTCGACCTTCCTGTCCCAATTACTAGGGGACCGCAGAACACCACTATTGAACACAGAGTAGTGTCAAAAGGTTATTGGTTGGATAGCAGATAATGCTTCCAGTCACTTAGCCACCACCACAACCACTCTGTCTTCCACACGGTCAAGTCTCAGTAGCCGTGAGTCTGGACCGCATATTCCTTACCCTGATCCTCCTTCCTCCCACCATGCCAAGTGCCCGGAGACAACTGATCCCACACTTGGACACTCAGAAGAGCTGTTCACTTTTTCCATTTGTAGATTAAGGGCTCTGCCCAGCTTCAAGCGAGTCAAGAGGAGAACGTGTGTAGCGATGCCCAAATATTGGCGCAGCCAAGGTCACACTAAGGCGACGATGGGAAAGTGCAATTACAGCCGCATGACATGGATGATGATGATGATGAAACACAATTGCCAGAAAATCAGGAGGAGGACCAGGGTGCGGAAGTGGAAGACGAGGTGGTAGATGATATAGCAATTGACCCAACCTGGCACGGGGACATACAGAGCAAGGACAGCAACACACAGGGGGAGGGAGGCATAGCACCACAACAGGCAGGAAGAAGAAGCGTGGTGGCCGCAGACACAAGGCAAGAAAGAGCTCCTTGTAACGCCAACACGACGGAAGTTGCCAGTACAAGTGTTAGGTTTTCCCAAGTCTGGTTATTTTTTAAAGACTCTGCAGATAACCCCAAAAAGGCCATTTGCACCACCTGCCAGGCCAGCATCATCAGGGGTAGTAAAACTAGCAGCCTGACCACCACCAACATGATCCGGCACATGGCAGCAAAGCACCCGACTAAGTGGGCCAAACACCAGGGTCCAGCAACAGTGCCTGTGGGTGACAACACTGCTTGTTCCGCTGTTGTGCGTGCATGCCAATCCCCTGTCCATGGCGCATGCCAAGATGCTTCCCGCCCTGCACCTGTCGTTGCACACTCTCAACTAGCACCATCAGCAACCACGTCCACGTCTTTGTCCCAGCGCAGCGTTCAGTTGTCCCTACCCCAGTCCTTGGAACGCAAGCACAAATATGCAGCCAACGCCCCACAGGCCACACTACTAAATTCACACATTTTGCGAATGCTTGTGCTCGAAATGTTGCCTTTTAGGCTCGTGGAGACGGAAGCTTTCCACAACCTGATGGCGGCGGCTGTCCCTGTCCCCAGCCGCCACTATTTCTCCCGGTGTGCCGTCCCTGCATTACACGAGCATGTGTCCCACAACATTGGACATGCCCTCAACAACGCAGTTCCACCTAACCATGGACACGTGGATAAGTGCTTGTGGGCAGGGACGGCACATCTCGCAGACGGCACTCTGGGTTAATATAGTGGAAGCCGGGACCCAGTCGGAGCTTGGGACGGAACACGTCCTCCCAACGCCGAGGATTGCGGGCCTTGGGTCAATCAGGGTTGCCCCCACATTCTACAGCTCCTGCACCTCCTCCTTCTCCTCTTCAGCTTCCATCTCCGAAATGACCACATCAGTCGCAAGACAAGGACTGGTCGGCCAAGTGGCAACAGGATGTGCTGAAGCTAATATGCTTAGGTGACAAACCGCACAATGCTGAAGAGTTGTGGACAGATCTGAAAGAGCAGGCAGATCTGTGGCTGACACCGCTGACCCTAAACCCAGGCATGGTCGTGTGTGACAATGGCCGGAACCTGGTGGCGGCTCTGAGGCGAGGCGAGCTCACACACGTACCATACCTGGCCTATGTGCTTAACCTCGTGGTTCAGCGATTTCTCAAAACCTACACAGATCTGTCAGATCTGCTTGTCAAAGTACGCTGCCTGTGTGCCCATTTTATAAAGTCAGCTACAGCTTTCGCCGCCCTTGCTGAGCTTCAGCAGCATTTGCAGCTTCCAGCTCGCTGACTGATCTGCGATGTCCCCAAGCGTTGGAACTCTACTTTGCAGATGTTGGGAAGGATTTGTGAGCAGAAGAGGGTAGTTTTTGACTACCAGCATCAACATATCCATCGGTATTCAGGTCAGACTCCACACATAAAACCTCAGGAGTGGAAATGGATGTCACACATATGTGCCATCATCCAAAACTTTGAGGACTCCATCAAGATGGTGAGCGGCAATGACACCTTAATCCTGCTTCTCTGTCTTCTGAAATGTCTTCTCCGCTCACAATTAAAAAGGATGCATTGCAGGCGGAGCACAATGAGATGGAGCAAGGATTCATACAGGGTGATTCCACACAGCCCAGCCTCATCTCATCCCAACGTGGATTGGGTGACAATGAGGAGGAGTAGGAGGAGGAAGAACAGGAGCTAGTTTCTTGCACTATAGACGGTACTACCTGTACAACTGTCATACCGTCTGTTCAGCATAGATGGCCTGAGAAGAGGGAGGAGGAGGAAGAGGAGGAGGATGAGGAGGAGAGCATGGTCAATCGTCCTCTTGGTGAGGACACGGAAGTCTTGCCTCTTTGCAGTATGGCACACACGGCTGAGTTTATGTTACGCTGCCTTTCCCGTGACACAGCTACAGGAGGATTTAGATAAATTGGGGAGTTGGGCCAAAAAATGGCAAATGGGGTTCAATGCCGATAAATGTAAGGCCATGCACATGGGAAAGAAAAACAGCAGTCACCCATACATATTAAATGGGAAACCGTTGGGGAAATCTGACATGGAGAAGGACCTGGGTGTCTTGGTTAACAGCAAATTAAATTGGAGTGCCCAGTGTCAGGCAGCAGCTGCGAAGGCAAATAGAGTCATGGCATGCATCAGAAGAGGAATAGGGGCATATGATGAGAACATTGTTCTTCCTCTGTATAAAGCGCTGGTAAGGCCGCACTTAGAATATTGTGCACAGTTCTGGGCTCCGGTGCTCAGGAAAGACATATTGGAGCTAGAGAGGCTGACTTTTATAAAAGTGAACAAGGGCTGGATTGGGCCAGACTTCTCAATACCACCGAATAATAGCAGCATAACATAAACTCAAATACAGTGTCTTTTTTTTGGGTGGTCTAACTCTATTCCCATGCACCTCTGTCTTCACACCCAGACATGGGTATAAGCTTCCTGATTTTGTCTATTTGCTCTTGTCCTCCTCCTTCTCCGCATCCTCATCCTCCACCACCATATGTACCATATCAACATATCTATGTCTCTTGCAAGGGGCAAACAGTATAGGAGACACACTTCCTAATAATGCAGGAGGCCCTCCGACCTCCACGTGTCTTGCAATTGGCATTGGAGTTCCTCCAAATTTTTGGCAGCCGTTGCTTCACTGCATAGGCAAACAGTATGGGAGACACACTTCCTAATAATCGGAACATTGTTTTCAGGAGGCCCTCCGACCTTTACGTCTCTTGCAAGGGGCATTCGAGTTCCTCCAAATTTTTGGCAGTCGTTGCAGTCACTGCATACGCAATAACAGTATTTATTTATTTATTTTACTCACTTATATAGCGCCATTAATTCCACAGCGCTTTACAGACATTATGGGCACTGTCCCCCATTGGGGCTCACAATGTAAATTCCCTATCAGTATGTCTTTGGAATGTGGGAGGAAACCGGAGAACCCGGAGGAAACCCACGCATACAAGGGAAGAACATACAAACTCCTTGCATGCAGATTTTGTTCTTGGTGGAATTTGAACCCAGGACCCCAGCACTGCAAGGCTGCAGGGCTAACCACTGAGCCAGCGTGCTGCCCCAGTATAGGAGACCCACTCGTTAATAATGGGAACAACAAAGCATAGCCGAATGCTGGCCCTTAAAGAATAGTAAGGGCCGCCTGATGGCCCTATAAAAATAGTTTTTGTGATTTTCAGAGTCCCTCTATCATAAATGAAACAGGATGTGTCTGATGATGTGTCACACACCATGTTACGGGGCCGGGTGGTGGAACCTCTGTGCCGAGGTGCAAGGAGGGACCCAGAGGGGCGTGACTAAGTATCCACCCGAACCGACCCTGGTCGTACGGCAGCAAACGACACCGTGACCAGGGAGGATCCGGGCTGAGGGACCAGGTGCTACTCTGGGGACGACCTTGTAAGAGAGCAGGTGGCTCCCACGGGTCAGATGGCTGGGACTGACCGGTATGGCGGATGGACACGGCAAGCAGGCGGAAGACTCTGGTAGCTGGCAGGTGGTCATAGTTCGAGGAAGCGGGGCAGGTAACAGTCTTTAGGTTTACCAGGAAGATGGTCACAGCAAGTGACTTCAGGGTCTCCAGGCAGGCTGGCAGGAAACAGGCAGGTGCTCCCAGGTGAGCGGGCAGACAGACGAGGTGGGTAACTGGCAGGTAACTGGTGGGCGCTCCCAGGTGAGCGGGCTGACGGACACAGCAGGTAACAGGTGGGTAACTGGCGGATGCTCCCAGGTGAGCAGTCAGACAGACGAGGCAGGTAACAGTCAGGTAACTGGTGGACGCTCCCAGGTGAGCGGTCTGACAGACGAGGCAGGCAACAGGCAGGTAACTGGTGGACGCTCCCAGGTGAGCGGTCTGACAGACGAGGCAGGTAACAGGCATGTAACTGGTGGACGCTCCCAGGTGAGCGGTCTGACAGGCAAGGCAGGTAACAGGCTGGCAGGCAGGACGAGGAGTCAGGCTAGCAGCGGAACCTGAGGGCTGAAGCACAGGTGAGACACAGTGCAAACAACTTTGCTCGGGCACCTCCATTTTGGAGGAGGTGCCCTATATATGGGAAGTCCTCCGGCAATTGGCCGGGGACTCCTTAGGACGACGCGCACGGCCCCTTTAAGAGAGGGGGAGCGCGCGTGCCCTAAGCGCAGTGCCCGGGAAGGAGCATGCGCTGGTAGCAGCGAGGGAAGGAGCGCAGGAGGACGCCGCACGCTGAACAGGAAGGTGAGAGGGACGGCGTCTCTGCCTAGCAGGAGGCAGAGACGCCGATGCTACAGTACCCCCCCTTTAGGCCCCTCCTTTTTTAGGCCAGAGAGAAATTTCTCAAGGAGAAGCGGAGCGTTGATGTTCTCCCTGTGTTCCCAAGTTCTTTCCTCAGGACCAAACCCCTTCCAATCCACCAGAAAAAAGGTTCTCCCTCTTACCCTCTTGGTGGCCAGGATACTCTCCACTTCAAAGACGTCCTCCGCAGAAACCGGAGTAGGAGGAGTACCTGGATTGTCGGAAAAAGTGTTAAGGACAACGGGTTTGAGGAGGGATACGTGGAAGGAGTTGGGAATGCGTAGGGTGGCTGGGAGTTTTAATTTGTACGCCACTGGATTAATTTGCCTTAGGACTTCGAAGGGTCTGAAGAACCGAGGACCCAACTTGTAGGAGGGTACTTTGAGCCGCACGTATTTGGAAGAGAGCCAAACCTTGTCTCCTGGACGGAATTGAGGTGGATCCAGACGTCTCTTATCAGCAAATCTCTTCATCCGCTCGGAGGACAGAAGAAGAGCGGACCTGGTATTCTCCCAAATAGTAGAAAACTCACTGACAAGAGACTCTGCGGCAGGGTTGTCCACAGAAGCGGAGACAGGAACTGGAATCCGGGGGTACTGGCCAAAGACAATAAAGAATGGGGATTGGGAAGAGGAATCGCTCTCATGGTTATTATAAGAGAACTCGGCCCATGGTAGGAGATCCACCCAATCCGAATGGTGGGCATTAACGAAGTGCCGGAGGTAGCTGGTCAGGATCTGATTGATTCGCTCCACTTGATCATTGGACTGTGGGTGGTAAGCGGAGGAGAAATCCAGGGTGACGTCTAGCAGCTTACATGTGGCTCTCCAGAAGCGTGAGGTGAACTGAACCCCACGATCCGACACGATGTGGAGGGGTAGGCCTTGGAGACGGAAGATATGGCGGATAAAGTCTTTAGCCAGCTCGGGTGCAGATGGGAGACCAGGCAGGGGAATGAAGTGGGCCATTTTAGAAAAGCGGTCAACGACCACCCAAATGACTGTACAACCGGCAGAAACAGGAAGATCGGTGATAAAGTCCATAGCAGTGTGCTGCCATGGAGCAGCAGGTACGGAGCGGGGGCAAGAGATGGCCAGCTGGTAGATGTCTGGGAACTTTGTTACGGGCACAGGATGAACAGGCCGCGACGAAGTCTACAACGTCCTTACGCAGGGTAGGCCACCAGTAATGCCGGGAAATGAGCTGGAAGGTCTTCTTTTGGCCAGCATGGCCAGCTAGTTTAGAAGAATGTCCCCAGTGAAGAACCCTCTCCCGATCTGATACTGCTACAAACGTCTTACCGGGTGGAAGACGAGTCAGATCCAAGGGGGCCACATTCATCACCTTGAAGGAGTCAATGATGTGCGTAGGCTCCTCCTCTAGATCGGAGGACAGGAAGGACCGGGACAAGGCATCAGCTTTGACGTTCTTGTCCGCCGGGCGGAAATGAAGAATGAAGTCGAAACGGGCAAAAAACAACGACCACCGGGCCTGGCGAGGATTGAGTCTCTGGGCATTTTGGAGATATGCCAGGTTTTTGTGATCCGTGTAGATGATTACCGGGTAGAGAGCCCCTTCTAGCAGATTGCGCCACTCCTCCAGTGCCAATTTGACGGCTAGCAATTCACGGTCTCCTATGGAGTAGTTGCTCTCAGACGAGGAGAGGATTTTGGAGAAGAAGCCGCAGGTTACCATTCTCCCGGTAGAAGATTTTTGGGTGAGTACCGCTCCGGCTCCGGAGGAGGAGGCATCAACCTCCAGGTAGAATTGTTTATTATAGTCCGGACGATGCAGGACGGGGGCAGAGGCGAAGGCTTTCTTTAAGGAAAGGAAGGCCTCCTCGGCTTCAGGCGACCATACCTTGGGATTTGCCCCCTTACGGGTAAGCGCAGATATGGGAGCAGTTCGGACGAGAAGTGTGGGATGAAAAGACGATAGTAATTAGCGAAGCCCAGGAATCGCTGTATCGCCTTCAAACTTTCTGGACGGGGCCATTTTAGAACAGAAGAGAGCTTCTCCGGATCCATTTGTAGACCTGTCTGGGAGATAACATAGCCCAAGAATTCAAGGGAGGTCTGGTCGAAGAGGCACTTCTCGTATTTGGCATAGAGATGGTTCTGCCGGAGCCTAAGCAGGACCTGACGAACATCCCTCCGGTGTGTGGGGAGATCCGGAGAGAAGACCAAGATATCGTCCAGGTAAACCACTACGCAGGAGTACAGGAGGTCACGGAAGATGTTGTTGACCAGCTCTTGAAAGACAGCGGGGGCGTTGCAGAGACCAAAGGGCATCACAAGGTACTCATAGTGACCGTCCCGGGTATTGAATGCTGTCTTCCACTCGTCTCCTTGACGGATACGGACCAAGTTATATGCCCCTCGCAGATCCAGCTTGGAGAAGATCCTGGCACCCTTGAGACGGTCAAACAATTCGGAGATGAGCGGCAGGGGGTATTTGTTTTTTATAGTGATTAGATTGAGTCCTCTGTAGTCAATACAGGGACGTAGCGAGCCGTCTTTCTTTTTGACAAAGAAGAATCCGGCTCCAGACGGGGAGGTAGATTTTCGGATAAATCCCCTAGCCAGATTCTTCTCAATGTATTCAGACATGGCCCGGGTTTCAGCCGCAGACAATGGGTAGATACGCCCACGGGGAGGAGTGGCGCCAGGTACCAGGTCGATCGGGCAGTCATATGGCCTATGGGGTGGCAACGTCTCTGCTTCCTTTTTACCGAAGACGTCCGCATAGGGCCAGTATGGAGCCGGGAGACCGGGAAGATTAGCTGGAGTAGGCGGAGGGCGAGCTGGGCGGACCGGAACCAGGCAGGTCCTATGGCAGTCTGGACCCCACCGGAGTACTTCGCCGGTTCGCCAGTTCAATACGGGTTCATGTGTCTGGAGTCAAGGTAGACCTAGCAACAGGGAGTGAGAGAGTCCAGATAGCACATGGAAGGAGATCTTCTCAGAGTGCAGCATTCCCACCTGCAGAGATAAGGGTTCAGTGATGAGTAGGATGGGTACTGGAAGGAGTTTACCATCCACGGAGGCAACTGACAAAGGTTCAGTGAGAGGCTTGGTGGGAATACGGTATCTCTCTACTAAGGACTGGGAGATGAGGTTCCCAGCCGCTCCAGAGTCCAGGTGAGCGTTTTCAAAGTGCCGATCCTCTCCCCAGGAGAGAGAGACAGACAAAGATAGGGGGGGAGAGGACTTACTTTTGTCTAGGACGACCTCTCCGAGCGATCCTAAACACCGGCGTTTCCCGGCCTCTCCGGGCAGGAACGGATCAGATGCTCCTTGCTGCCACAATAGAAACAGCTCCCCTCGGCCCGGCGTGACTCCTGGCGGGATTTGACCAACTTGGTCTGGTCGACCTGCATGGGCTCGGGTGAGTGCACCCGGGGAGTGACTGAAGAAGAGACAGGTCTCTGGAAGTTAGGAGCAAGGCGGGGAAACTTTCTCTCACGGGTGGTTTCCTTGGTACGTTCCTGGAACCGGATGTCAATCCGGGTAGCAAGTGACACTAGGTCGTCCAGGGTGGTAGGGATGTCACGACCGGCAAGTTCATCTTTAATCCGACCGGAAAGACCCTCCCAGAAGACGGACAGCAGAGCCTCGTTATCCCAGGCAAGTTCAGAAGCGAGGGTACGGAACCGTATGTCATATTGGCCTACGGTGAGACTCCCTTGGCGGAGACGTAACAGAGAGGAGGCTGACGAGGTCTTTCGTCCCGGTTCATCGAAGACTTTCCGGAAAGCAGTGAGGAAAGCTGACAAGTTGGATACTAGGGGATCCCCTCTCTCCCACAGGGGATTTAGCCAAGCCAGTGCCTCTCCAGTGAGATGGGACATTATGAAAGCCACTTTGGCCCGGTCGGTAGTAAAGTGATGTGCCAAGAGTTCAAAATGCAGGGTGCACTGGTTTATGAAGCCCCGAGCTTGAGCGGGGTCGCCTCCGAAATGAGGAGGTGCAGAAAGCCGGGGTCCAGAGCAGGACGCCATGGTACTGATGGGCAGCGGCGCTGCCGGGGTGCGAGTCATGCAACTAGCGGTGGTTGTAGGTGGAGCAGTCAGTGTGTCCAGGCGGGTGGTTCAGGATGGACTCCTGCTGGGATCTCTGACGGGAGACTTCCTGGTATAGGTCTGAGAGCGAGGAAGCTTGGGTGCCACCGGGTTCCATGGCCCGAGAAAACTGTTACGGGGCCGGGTGGTGGAACCTCTGTGCCGAGGTGCAAGGAGGGACCCAGAGGGGCGTGACTAAGTGTCCACCCGAACCGACCCTGGTCGTACGGCAGCAAACGACACTGTGACCAGGGAGGATCCGGGCTGAGGGACCAGGTGCTACTCCGGGGACGACCTTGTAAGTGAGCAGGTGGCTCCCACGGGTCAGATGGCTGGGACTGACCGGTATGGCGGATGGACACGGCAAGCAGGCGGAAGTCTATGGTAGCTGGCAGGTGGTCACAGTTCGAGGAAGCGGGGCAGGTAACAGTCTTTAGGTTTACCAGGAAGATGGTCACAGCAAGTGACGGCAGGGTCTCCAGGCAGGCTGGCAGGAAACAGGCAGGTGCTCCCAGGTGAGCGGGCAGACAGACGAGGCGGGTAACTGGCAGGTAACTGGTGAGCGCTCCCAGGTGAGCGGGCTGACGGACACAGCAGGTAACAGGCGGGTAACTGGCGGATGCTCCCAGGTGAGCAGTCAGACAGACGAGGCAGGTAACTGTCAGGTAACTGGTGGACGCTCCCAGGTGAGCGGTCTGACAGACGAGGCAAGTAACAGGCAGGTAACTGGTGGACGCTCCCAGGTGAGCGGTCTGACAGACGAGGCAGGAACAGTCAGGTAACTGGTGGATGCTCCCAGGTGAGCGGTCTGACAGACGAGGCAGGTAACAGGCAGGTAACTGGTGGACGCTCCCAGGTGAGCGGTCTGACAGGCAAGGCAGATAACAGGCTGGCAGGCAGGATGAGGAGTCAGGCTAGCAGCAGAACCTGAGGGCTGAAGCACAGATGAGACACAGTGCAAACAACTTTGCTCGGGCACCTCCATTTTGGAGGAGGTGCCTTATATAAGGGAAGTCCTCCGGCAATTGGCCGGGGACTCCTTAGGACGTCTTTAAGAGAGGGGGAGCGTGCGCGCAGCCTAAGCACAGTGTCCGGGAAGGAGCGCGCGCCGGTAGCAGCGAGGGAAGGAGCGCAGGAGGACGCCGCGCGCTGAACAGGAAGGTGAGAGGGACGGCGTCTCTGCCTAGCAGGAGGCAGAGACGCCGATGCTACACACCACATTACCAGATAAGGTAGTAAAATGTTAAAATGACATTTACTGGTACATTTTTTCATCATTGAAAGCAATGCAAAAGTGCACTATGAAGACTAGTGGGTAAAGCTTGAAAATAACTGGCCTAATTCTCTATAACGTAAGTAACAACCACCCTCTAATCTGATACTAAATAGTACACAAAATCGACTCAGAACATAAGATGGCCAGGGTAATCATAGCAAAACAATCTGAAATGTATCATAGTAGTAGGATCACAGACCCTGTGATGGTGGAACGCTCTAAATAAAAGTGTCCATTATTGTAACCATTGGTTCCATACAAAAGCTACAAAATTCTTTAAATTCTACACAAAAAGCAAATTAAAGAAGAACTCAGAACATAATGTTCCAAGCCCAGGGCTCCATCTATTCCGGACAAATAGCAACGTGTTTCTTAATATATATTATGTTGCCCTAAAGTAATTGGGAAAAACGCATAGATGAGCCTTGAGACCTGACTATATCGCAATGGTAAGGCCACATGAGGCCTCACTTCTCTCCATGTTTACAAGCTCACATTGTCCAATCCAGCCACCCACATATCAAGTTACAGCCACAGAGTCTTTCTTACCTATACAGTGCAGTGACATCACGACCACCTACATAGTGGCATCCCATAAACAGTCTAAAGAGCAGCTGCGGGTATATATTGTCAGCCAAAGGCACCTTTATATAGTCTGCCCAGTGGCGTAACTAGAGTCTGATGAGCCCGGTGCAAGATTTGGACCAGGCCTCCCCCATCCTGAATATATATATGTATATATATATATATATATATATATATATATATATGCGCCCTCCATCCTGGTATATATGTCCCTCATCCGAGCCCTATCCTGGGATAGGTCCTTTATCCTAGGCCCCATCCTGGTATATATATCCCCCATCCTTGTATGTTTGTCCCCCGTTCTGCTGCTGTTCTTTAATGTATAGAAAAAAAATAAACCATTATACCCACCAGAGGCGTACATAGAAGTCATGGGGCCACATAGCAGAATTATAATGCACTCCCCATAGTGCTCCATATAGTATAATGCATCCCATAGTCTTCTATATAATATACTGCACAGCCCATAGTCCTCCATATAGTATAATGCACAGCCCATAGTCATACATGTAGTATAATGCACAGCCCAGTCATACATAGTAGCATAATGCACAGCCCATAGTCATACATGTAGTATAATGCACAGCCCAGTCATACATAGTAGCATAATGCACAGCCCGTAGTCATCCATATAGTATAATGCACAGCTCATGGTCATACATAGTAGTATAATTCAGAGCCCATAGTCATACACAGCAATATAATGCACAGCCTATAGTCATACATATAATATAATGAACAGCCCATAGTCATACATAGTAGTATAATGCACAGCCCATAGTCATACATAGCAGTATAATGCACAGCCCATAGTCATACAAAGTAGTGTAATGCACATCCCATAGTCATACATAGTAGTATAATGCACAGCCCATAGTCATATGTAACAGTATAATGCACAGCCCATAGTCATCCATGTAATATGACCACTGATTTAAAAAAAGAAATAAATGAATACTCACCTTTTCTCCGCTCCCCCGCTGCACGCATCCTCTTCTGAAGCCAGCAACTGACTTCAGCGTACGACGGAAGCGCATGATGTCTCTGGTCACATGCCCACTGACACCATCTGCTGACCTCTGATTGGCCAGCAGCATGTATTGCTGCTCACGGACCAGATCGGTCTGTGCGGTGCAATTCACTTCAACTGGATGCACATCCAGTTGAAGCTTCTGCTGGCGTCGGCGGGCCACTGACCCACTGGGCCTCGTCACGGTGGCAACTGCTGTGACCGTGGTCGTTGCCCTACTATGGGTCATTGCCCCACTATGTCTGCCACAGACACCACAAGCAGACCTCATCATTTTCTTGCATATTAAACAGTTGGAAGCATTACTTCAGGGAGACCCTTTTTGCTGCCACTTGCTGACTATTTAAATGAAGAACAGGGATACAGGTCACTCTGTAATGGGTAGCACTCAGATAGGCTAGCACTTCATATATAATATATAATATAAATGAGAATCTGACCCTCGTATTTATGCAAGAAGAGGAACTTAGTTTTAATTGAACTATAATCTAGTATTTGCAACGTTTCAGACAAAGCATGAGCGCACATTTTCTGGGCTGTTACCCCTGCCTAGATTGCGCTTTTTACTGTTCCACCATTTATACAACCAACCTAATAGCAATTCGACTGATGAATGTCTGCGTGTTTGACCGAAACGTTACATATACTCTAATGCAGTTAAAAAAAAACTAAGTTTTTCTTCTTGCAGAGGTGTCCGTTTCTCTTTTATATTGCTATTTTAGTTATGCCTCCATGTCTAGCAGATATAAGTTGCATAATGATTGTTCAATTTTATGAGATATAATCTGTGATTTATAACTATCCCTCTGAATTTAACACACTTGGGGTATTTGGTAAAGCAAAAGGACAAATATTCTGGTGATGTTCTTCCATAATGCCCTTGGTACACCATGAATTGAGAATAATTAGCGGAAATGCCAAAAACTGCAAAAAAAGTAATAGTTCGTTACTCTTGAAAAAACAGTTATAGTAAGTAAAGCAATAACTGTTTATGCCAAGATTTTTTTTTATATATATATTTTTATATATTTACTGGTAGAGAATTGTAGTGCAGTTGGAATCTATACTGAGCAGTCCCACGTGTTCAGAAAAAACCTTCATTAGAGCTTAATTGCTTTAGGACAAACTGAGGATTTAAGGTCAGATTGGGGACAGAAAATACCACTGATGGGGCACTTATAATGCCAGAGGGGAATACTCCTAATTCTGAAATGATAGTAGTGAAAGGGCTAATTCAGATTCCCCCTAAAGGAAGGTTTTCTCACCTTATAATTAACGAAACTTTAAACTTCTGAATATAGTACTTTTATCTTTTCTTGAAAGGTGATGGTGAGAAATGTAGGGTGTATATAGGGACTGGTGTTGTAAGAGTGTGACAGGGACTGTCATGTGCCTTCCCTCCTGATTGACAACATTTGTAAAATACGAGTTATAACATGTGATTTTATTGTATTAATATATAGTGAATAGGGAAGTATAGAGTTAGGTCTAGGACATAGTGTTTAGTATAAGGATTAGAGGGTAGATTAAATCATATTTATATGATCTACTAATTAGATCATATAGAGATAGTGTTAGTAAGAATTAAAGGCCAGAGGGCTGGAGGCATGAGAAGTACTTATTGTTCTGGCAGTATGAGAACATCGGCAACTTTCTTTGGACATTCCTGCAACGTCTGGGGCCTACGGGCCGAACTAGGTACTAGAAAGAGTGCCTTATTCTCTTCCAACAAGTGGAATCCAGATGGGGAAATGCTTGAGGGAGACAAGACAGGTGTCGAGAATACTGCGGAGCCGAATGGATGACCCCAGGGGCATAAGAAGAGAATAAGCGAAAGGATAGTTCAGGCTGAACAAACAGAGTACATGGAAACATACTGAGCTTTGTCATCAATTGAACTCGGACTGTTAAGTAAAGTTGAACTTGTTGATAAGAAGCAAGTGTCCTTTGATTTTTGTGTGGCTGTTCCTGGATCCAGAAGCCTGGAGACAGCAGAGGCCTCTGACCAAACCTTGAGTGTTCTGCCCTACACACACAGCACATGTGAACTGGGACACTGTTTATTTGTGGGGTGCCAGGGTGGGGAAGACAGCCCCTCATCCATGACTATCGCCCTGTGCACCTTACATCTTGGTGTAGTCGGCAGGGTCAAGAGTCCTCGCTTACAGAGAGAGGAGGAACCCCTGAGACAGTCAAAAATGGCAACCGTTAGAAGCACGAAGATGGCGGATGTTGCCGCAAAAATCGGAGGAAGCTCTGCCCATCATGGGTGTCTGAACCGCAAGTCTGGCGTGGGCAGTGGCCTGTGCCCAGAAGTTTGCCCAACGTGGGCGGTGTCCGCCACTGGTGGGCATGGCGAATTAAGAAGAAACCCCGCCCGTTGCTGCAAGTCACTCACTGCAGAATGGGCGGGGATGTGCAAAGAATGGGTGGAGCTGCCGGAAATAACCCCCCTAGGGACAGGTGGGGTCAGGAAGAAGTATTCCCATGGTAACATAGTAACATAGTAACATAGTTTTAAGGTTGAAGGAAGACTAAGTCCATCTAGTTCAACCCATAGCCTAACATGTTGATCCAGAGGAAGGCAAAAAAAAACCCATGTGGCAAACACTAAGCTCCACATTGGGGAAAAAAATTCCTTCCTGACTCCATACGACAATCAGACTAGTTCTCTGGATCAATGCCCTATCAAGGAATCTAGTATTTATAACCTGTAATATTATCCTTTTCAAGAAAGGCATCCATGCCCTTCTTAAATTTTAGTAGTGAATCACTCATTACAACATCATGCGGCAGAGAGTTCCATAGTCTCACTGCTCTTACAGTAAAGAATCCCCGTCTGTGATTATGATTAAACCTTCTTTCCTCCAGACGTAGAAGATGCCCCCTTGTCCCCGTCTCTGGCCTCAGAGTAAAAAGATCAGTAGAAAGGTCTTTGTACTGTCCCCTCATATACTTGTACATAGTAATAAGATCACCCCTAAGCCTTCTTTTTTCCACAGTAAATAACCCCAAGTGTAATAACCTGTCTTGGTATTGCAGACCCCCCAGTCCTCTAATAACCTTGGTCGCTCTTCTCTGCACCCGCTCTAGTTCAGCTATGTCTTTCTTATACACCAGAGACCAGAACTGTACACAGTATTCTAAGTGTGGTCGCACTAGTGACTTGTATAGAGGTAAAATTATGTTCTCCTCATGAGCATCTATGCCTCTTTTAATGCATCCCATTTTTTTACTTGCCTTTGCAGCAGCTGCCTGACACTGGCCACTAAATGTGAGTTTGTCGTCCACCAATACACCCAGGTCTTTTTCAGTTACAGTTTTGCCCAGTGTTTTACAATTAAGCATATAATTATACATTTTATTTCCTCTGCCCAAGTGCATTACCTTACATTTATCCTCATTAAAGCTCATTTGCCATTTATCAGCCCAAGCTTCTAGTTTACATAGATTCTCCTGTAATATAAAATTGTCCTCCTCGGTTTTGATTACCCTGCAGAGTTTAGTGTCATCTGCAAATATTGAAATATTGCTCTGCATGCCCCCTACAAGGTCATTAATAAATATGATGATCAGATTGGCGCCATTAATGAGAAGACCAGAACAGGAGATGCAACGCTACAGCATGTCTTTTCAGGTAAAGGCGACATGGACTGGAAGCGGCAAGCGGCACTTCTAGAGCAGGAACAAAGGCCCAGAGGTCTGTGGGAAGTGGACGTCCCAGTTGAGCACCCCATTGAGCACATGCTCTGGAGACAGCAGAGGCCTTCGGCCAAACCGTGAGAGTTCTACACTACATAGACAGCACATGAGTACTGGGACACTGTTTATTTGTGGGGTGCCAGGGTGTGGGAAGATAGTCACTTGTCCATGACTACCACCTTCCGTACCTTAAATCCCCCGGCCCCCTCCTTGTCCTGAAAGAAAATGGCAGGCGCATGCGTAGTGCGCCCGCCAAGATCTGTGTCCCTGCATCCAGCAACCGCTGGGATTTTTCTCATTGGCTGATGGCTTTTGATTACTGTGAAAGCACCCAATATTAGTAAATATGGCAATATGTAAATCTCCTAAACCTCATTGATCACCCCTCCTTCTGTTTCACCGCCCTTGTCAGATTACATTTTTTTTTATAATTTTTATTTTCTTCATTCTTTGCAGATAGGGTTAGGGTTAGGTTTAGTGTTACTGGTGTTAGGGTTACTAGGATTAGGGTTACTAGAGCTAGGGTTAGTAGGTTAGTAGGGTTAGAGTTACTAGGGTTAAGGTTACAAGGGTTAGGGTTACCAGGGTTAGGGTTAGGCTTATTAGGGTTATGATTATTAGGGTTAGGGTTAGGCTTACAGTTTTTTTCAAAAATAAAATATATATATATTGTAATGCAGCAGCTTGCGGCATTACTGTAATGGTCCAAGGTGTGTTTTGGCTGACCATGTACCTCTCCCTCAGGTGACTGGTCACATGACTGTGACATCAGCACAGGTCCTGTATGTGCACTAGAGGATATATAAACCCTGGTAGATTTGAGACAGGTGTGAAAGGCGTGAGGCCTGTTCCCGTGTGGGACACCGTTAGCCTGGAGAGGCTTAGTGAGGCCTAGTGAGGCCTAGTGAAGCCTGGTGAAGCCTGAAAGGCAGAGGCTGGATCCTTATGTGTAAGCGATACCAGTAGCCTTGGAGGGCCAGAGGCTTGGAAGGCAAGAGTCCTGGAAAGCAGAGGCTGGATGTTAGGTGAGACAACATACCAGTAGCCTTTGAAGGAACGAGGGCTGGAGACCCCCATCTGAGAAGCCGTAAAGTCACAGTGGTGGCAGAACAAAACTGACTGAAGCAGCTAAAACCCGGCAAAGGTAAAACACTGCATTATATGGACGTTGCTATAAGTGACTTTGCTGGAGGCTGTAACTGGAGCCAAATGGGCCTGTCTGCCACTTGAAAGGCTCCTGGACATTATATGTGTATGTCGGCGAGCCACTGAGCTGGACTCGGTGATAAGCAGTAGTGAAGTATAATAAACTGCTGGACTGTGAAATACTGGAAAACGTGGCTGGTGTGCTTTAATTGACCCGGTGCAGCGAGTGTCCCCCAGCATGATGACTAGCGCTGCCTTACTATATATATATATATGTATATATATATATTTATATATATGTACTGTATATATAAAGAAAATAATAATAATGGATTAGGTATACAGTACAGACCAAAAGTTTGGACACACCTTTTCATTTAAAGATTTTTCTGTATTTTCATGACTATGAAAATTGTACATTCACACTGAAGGCATCAAAACTATGAATTAATACATGTGGAATTATATACTTAGCAAAAAAGTGTGAAACAACTGAAAATATGTCTTATATTCTAGGTTCTTCAAAGTAGCCACCTTTTGCTTTGATGACTGCTTTGCACACTCTTGGCATTCTCTTGATGAGCTTCAAGAGGTAGTCACCGGAAATGGTCTTCCAACAATCTTGAAGGAGTTCCCAGAGATGCTTAGCACTTGTTAGCCCTTTTGCCTTCACTCTGCGGTCCAGCTCACCCCAAACCATCTCGATTGGGTTCAGGTCTGGTGACTGTGGAGGCCAGGTCATCTGGCGTAGCACCCCATCACTCTCCTTCTTGGTCAAATAGCCCTTACACAGCCTGGAGGTGTGCTTGGGGTCATTGTCCTGTTGAAAAATAAATGATGGTCCAACTAAACGCAAACCGGATGGAATAGCATGCCACTGCAAGATGCTGTGGTAGCCATGCTGGTTCAGTATGCCTTCAATTTTGAATAAATCCCCAACAGTGTCACCAGCAAAGCACCCCCACACCATCACACCTCCTCCTCCATGCTTCACGGTGGGAACCAGGCATGTAGAGTCCATCCGTTCACCTTTTCTGCGTCGCACAAAAGCAAGGTGGTTGGAACCAAAGATCTCAAATTTGGACTCATCAGACCAAAGCACAGATTTCCACTGGTCTAATGTCCATTCCTTGTGTCCTTTAGCCCAAATAAGTCTCTTCTGCTTGTTGCCTGTCCTTAGCAGTGGTTTCCTAGCATCTATTTTACCATGAAGGCCTGCTGCACAAAGTCTCCTCTTAACAGTTGTTGAAGAGATGTGTCTGCTGCTAGAACTCTGTGTGGCATTGACCTGGTCTCTAATCTGAGCTGCTGTTAACATGCGATTTCTGAGGCTGGTGACTCGGATAAACTTATCCTCAGAAGCAGAGGTGACTCTTGGTCTTCCTTTCCTGGGGCGGTCTTCATGTGATCCAGTTTCTTTGTAGCTTGATGGTTTTTGCAACTGCACTTGGGGACACTTTCAAAGTTTGCCCAATTTTTCACACTGACTGACCTTCATTTCTTAAAGTAATGATGGCCACTCGTTTTTCTTTACTTAGCTGCTTTTTTCTTGCCATAATACAAATTCTAACAGTCTATTCAGTAGGACTATTAGCTGTGTATCCACCAGACTTCTGCACAACACAACTGATGGGCCCAACACCATTTATAAGGCAATAAATCCCACTTATTAAACCTGACAGGGCACACCTGTGAAGTGAAAACCATTTCCGGTGACTACCTCTTGAAGCTCATCAAGAGAATGCCAAGAGTGTGCAAAGCAGTCATCAAAGCAAAAGGTGCCTACTTTGAAGAACCTAGAATATAAGACATATTTTCAGTTGTTTCACACTTTTTTGTTAAGTATATAATTCCACATGTATTAATTCATAGTTTTGATGCCTTCAGTGTGAATGTACAATTTTCAAAGTCATGAAAATACAGAAGAATCTTTAAATGAGAAGGTGTGTCCAAACTTTTGGTCTGTACTGTAGGTCTAGTAGTGCTAGATTAGGTTTTGGCTTTTTTGTTAGGCATGCATTTTATTGCAAATACTAATGGCATGCAGACGTACAGCACAGAGCAGGCGTACACCCTGCTTTGCTCCTTCCACGCCCAGCTCTGCCGTTTGTCCAAACAGAACTTTTTGACTATATGTGGGGTCCATTCTCTGCACTCCTAAGAAAGTGGGTAACAAATTGTGGGGTCCACTTTTTGGTGTTACATCTGGCAAAAGTGAGAAATTTGGGGTAAAGCAAGATTTGTGAAAAAATTTTTTCAATATGACAACCTAATGTTATCAAATTCTGTGTTGTATCTGCGGGTTCAAAATGCTCACTATACCACGTTATAAAATCCTTGAGGGGTGTAGTTCCCAAAATGGGGTCACTTGTGGGAGTTTTACACTGTTTAGGTACATCAGGGGCTCTCCAAACAAGACATGGCGTCCGCTCTTGATTCCAGCCAATTTTGCACTCAAAAAGTCAAACGATACTCCTTCCCTTCCGAGCCCTGCCGTGCGTCAAAACAGTGGTTTTCTCCCACCTATGGGGTACCGGCATGCTGAGGAGAAATTGCACAACAAATTTTGTGGTCCATTTTCTCTTGTTACCCTTGTAAAAATAAAAAAAATGGGTCTGAAGTAAAATTTTTGTGAAAAAAAAGTCTCTGACTTAAGGGCATAAGAATTAAAAGTTTGAAAATTGCAAAATTTTCCAATTTTTCGCTAAATTTCCATTTTTTTCACAAATAAACGCAAGTCATATCAAGGAAATTTTACCACTATCATGAAGTACAATATATAAATATGTCACGAAAAAACAATCTCAGAATCAGGGGGATCCGTTGAAGTGTTCCAGAGTTATTACCTCATAAAGTGACACTGGTCAGAATTGTAAAATTTGGCTTGGTCATTAAAGGGGCATTTCTATCTCCAAAACTCTGTCCCAATATGTAGTAGGTGTAATAATAATAATAATATTAGCATACAACTCCAATTAGAAATATAGTATATTTGTTCAGATTTGCTATGTCTCTTTCCTCATTTGCAGGTATTGCAAGACCGTAGGTACCCATGGTTACAGCCACTATCAACTAGCTAACTAATTGGCACTTTATCAGTGGTCATAACCATGGATGAATCCTGCAATGCCTGCACATGAGGAAAGAGACATAGTGAATCAGAAGAACTATACTACATTTCTAATTGGAGTTATTTGTTAATATTATTATTATTACACTTACTACATATTAGGATAGGATCTTGGTGATGGGAATACATCTTTAAGGTCAAAATTGGCTCTGTTACTAAGGGGTTAATACTGGAGACTTTCGCTTCATTCAATGTATGTTTCTTTTTTAAGTACATGAATATAATTGACCAATTTTTATCAGTATATTGAATCAGATTTTCATCAGTATTTGATTAGCGTATCAGTTTTTACCATTAGTTTCATCCATGATTTTTTCATATGCTAAAAAAAATGGCAAGCTTTTCCTACCCATTGCAATGTTAAAATCGCACAGCACACGGATTGCATTCATGAGCAGTCTGTGATTTTCACTGATGAATAGATCTGTTTGTCTGATTTTGATCAGCGATTCAGCTCAAAACCACATATATGTCCTAGATTTTTGTGAATGCTCAATCCACAAAAAAACAAGGACATGTGAGGAACCTCATAGAATATAAAGGGTATGAGTTCTATTTATGAAAAACACAGGAAAAACACAGATAGGACACACAAACGTCAAAAACGGACATCTGAAAGAGGCCTTACAGTCTCAAAAATATTTCAATTGAATGCAGTTTGTTACAAAAATTATTGTTTTGGTAAAAAAACATATATCTGATGATGATCATATTAGTATTTAGAGCTCTGTGCATCTATCCTACATGTTAAGCAAATGTATGTGTGTTTCCTGAATGGTAGATATTTGCTTGCCATCAATGCATGGATATTCATTTCTAGAAAGACTCGTAAATACGGATTATGGTCAGAGTCATAATGTATGCCCTATTTAACCTGGAACATATTGAAGTCCTAAAGCCAGAGGAAATGGTTTGGGTTACTACATTTCTCATCCCACACTGTCTCCATTTCCGGGACACACAAGGTCAGGTCAGTAGGGGGATCAAAAATATGGTCCTGTCACAAAAACAGCTGGAGAAATTTTATTTATTGCTTATTGGCCATTCAAAGAAGTTAAGGAACCTGCAGCTGGAATGAAGAGTTTCTTGGAATATAATGTGGATTTAATTGCCACTCCCAAGGTTAATAATGAGTTACAAATTTTCAAAAAAAAAAACATTTTTCATGTTTTTCTTTATAGTGATTCCAGTATTTGTTCTTCAGTAGAATCAGATAATGTCAGTGAACACATCAACTTTCATTCCTGTCTGGCAATGGTATAGTAATTAGTTCATAAGTGATATTCTGGTTTTCTTGTTTCAGGATACATTACCATAATTGACCTGTAAACCAATTACTATCTGCTGGAAAATCCCTAGGAAAACAAAATATATTCATAAGTAAGGTTCGATTTGTTTCAGATCGGCGAACAATTCATCGAACAGTTCAACGAACATAACCAAATTCCATTGCATTCAATGGGAGGCAAAACCAAACGCATACACAACACCTTCAAAGGGGCTCAAAAGCTGCCAATACAGCTCAAATTGAGGGCAGACAACAGGAAAAGTGGCATCAATTGACCCACAGTACAAATAATTATTATTTGTAATTAATAATAAATAATAATTATTATTATTTATTATTATAGTGCCATTTATTCCATGGCACATTACATGTGAAAAGGGGTCGCCGACTGGTACAGGAGGAGAGAGGACCCTGCCCGCAAGGGCTCACAAACAATCTTCAAGGGATGAGTGCGGATACAATAGGTGAGGGTACAGCTGGTCAGGCAGTGGTATGGTGGAGCGAGGGTTACTGCAGGTTGTAGGCTTGTTTAAAGAGGTGGGTCTTCAGGTTCCTTTTGAAGGTTTCTACGGTAGGCGAGAGTCTGATATGTTGGGGTAGAGAGTTCCAGAGTAGGGGAAATGCTTGGGACAAATCTTGTATGCGATCGTGGGAAGAGGAGATAAGAGAGAAGTAGAGGAGATTTTGTGAGGATCGGAGGTTGCGCGCAGGTAAGTACTGGGAGACAAGGTCACAGATTTATGGAGGAGACAGGTTTTGGATGGCTTTGCATCCCAAAGTTAGGGTATTCAACTTGAGTCTCTGGGCAATGGGGAGCCAGCGCAGGGATTGACAAAGGAGAGAAGCCAGGGAATAATGGCGTGACAGGTGGATTAGTCGGCCAGGAGAGTTTAGGATAGATTGGAGGGGTGTGAGAGTGTTAGACGGGAGGCCACAGAGCAGGAGGTTGCAGTAGTTGAGGCGGGAGATGATGAGGGCGTGCACTAGTGTTTTTGCAGATTCATGGTTGAGGAATGTGCAGACCCGGGAGATATTTTTGAGTTGGAGTCGGCAGGAAGTGGAAAGGGCTGAGATCTCAGGTTTTAAGGAGAGATCACTGTAAAGCTTGCGGGACTGGGGAAAGTGGGTAGCCATTGACTTTGATGGATAGGTCAATAATGAAGGTTGAATGAGATGGTGAAAAGATGATGAATTCGGTGATACTGGTAAGACTCAGATACCTGAGGTGCCCGCGGACTGTACTGTGCTGTCATGGCAGGAGGAGGAGGGTGACTCTCAAGGCAAGGAGTGGGAGAGCAAATAGGCTGACAATGAGGTTGTAGATCCCACTTGGTGTAAACCCAGAGGCACGCATCTGAATGGCTCAGCAGAGGAGGTTGAGGAGGGGGAAGATGAGGAGGTTACACAGACAGAGTGATGCCACCACTACAAGCACTGCATCCACATCCACAACTGTGGCTGTGGCCAGCAGCAGTTGTGGGTCTGCAGTTTGCAGGGTTGCCTAGCCTGGGTCTTTTTGGAATTTGCCGCAACTGAGTAGAGGCAAAACTTGCAATAATTTAACTACTACATACATGAACTGGCACATGCATGATCAATATGCATTAGACTGGGAATCTCACTGCTCTAAAATGCAGACTAGCGGGCCTCACCAGCCACCAGCCGCCCCATCAACCGCAACTGCTGCTTCTTCCTCCTCCGTCACCGTGCCAAGTGTTTTCACACAGGTCTCCAGGTGCAGAACCTCCACTTGTTTTCCTGCTACAGTTGGGGTGAGTGAGGTCCCATCAGCTGTTACGGAAGTGGACATGTCTATTGTTTTTGACCAATCTCAGACACCGAGCACACCACATCTTTCTCAATTCACCATAATATCTCTGCCTCCACCTCTCTCAGCAGTTTGTCGTGTTCACCCTACTCCACCCTCTCTCAGCACAACAGCCAGCCTTTGGTCCCGCAGTTGTGGTCATATAAAATATTGTTTCCCCCTACACGTGTCAAAGCAAAGAACTTGAACTTCACCATCTCCAATGTGTTGGCCATGGAAATGCTGCCTTTCTGCCTGGTGGATACAGATGTTTTCCGAAAGCTGATGGCCATTGCAGTCTCCCAGTACCAGTTGCCCAGTCGCCATTACTTCTCTAGAAAGATGTGCCTGTGCTACACCTGCATGTTGCAGACAACAGCACCCGTTCCTTGAAAAAAATCTATGTATGACAGGGTGCATTTCACCACTGACACCTGGACAAGCAAGCATGGCCAGTAACATTACATCTCCCTGACTGGGCACTAAGTAACTCTGGTGACTGTGGGGGCAGGTGAAGAATGGACTACTCCACAAGTCTTGGAATCCCCAAGGCTTGCAGGGCGCTTGGGGATGGAGAACTAAACCACTACCACCAGCAGATGGAGAACTAAACTATTAGACAACAGGGGTTGGAGAACTAAACTATTAAACAGATAAGGTTGGAGAACTAAACCACCACACACCAGAAGATGGAGAACTAAACTAATAGACAACAGGGGTTGGAGAATTAAACTACTTAACACCTAGGGTTGGAGAACTAAACCACCACACACCAGGGGACAGAGAGCTAAACCACTAAATACCAAGTCTTGGAATCTCCAAGGCTTGCGAGACAAACCTCTCCATCTAACACTTCCTCCACTGCTTCTGCCTCCTCCACCTCCTCTACGGCCTCCACCTGCACCCTCAACCTTTGCCTTAATGAGACACATGTTCCAACAGTGCAGAGAGAATCTCTTCCACCTCCATGCTGCGCAGCCAGGGCTCACTGCAATCAGGCAGTGTTTAAATTAATATGCCTTGGAGATCACAGTCATATAGCTCCATGCCAAGTTTGTGCAATGGCCGTCTCCAATGAACCTGGAGCTAGGGAAGGCCGTGTGCGATAACTGTGCGAACCTGGTGGCGGCCTTATGCCAGGGCAACCTCACACACATGCCTTGCATGGCTCAAATCCTCAACCTGGTGGTAAAGCAATTTCTCCACCACTATACTGGCCTGGATGCGCTGCTGCAGAAACTACGGTCGCTGTGTGCTCACTTCCGCCATTCGCAACCCGCGGGTCATCGACTTGCATTGCTATAGAGATCTTTCGGCCTACCGGTTAACCGGTTGATATGAGATGTGCCGACATGGTATAATTCAACTCTGCACATGATGCAGCAACTGTGGCAACAACGACGAGCCCTGGTGCAGTATGTCATTTTGCATAGCCTGGGCCAACACAGTACGGATTTGGTGCAAATCATACTTGCGGAGTGGGCACAGATGAAGGACCTCTTCTCCACATGTTTGAAATGGCTACTAAGATGGTTTGCACTGACGATGCCGTCATCAGCATCACTATTCCGGTCATCCGGTCATTTACATGTTGGAGCACACTTTGAATAGTCTGCAGGAAGAGGTGTTGTTCCTAGGGGAAGATGAGGAATCAGACTGGGCAGATTAGGCATTGGTGTAGTTTTTATTGTGCTGCATTGATCTCGCGGTATTTCAGTCTGTGACACCTTTGTCATGGCTTCTGTGCCTATTGTTGCTAGTGCTGCTGATGTTGCTAAATTTTTTTTCAAAATGTGGAGAGTGGAGACTCCAAGTTGTGTCTCCATCTGGTGGGTTGCCTGTAGTGGAAGGGTGTCAGAGTGTCATTTTACTATTTCTACTCTGTAGACATTGATAATGTCTGTAAAGTGTTGTGGAATAATGTGGAGCCCTGGATAGAGCAGAATCTCAGCGTAAAACAATTAAAATATCAAATGTGGCATGGTTTCTGTAGCACAGTAGTAACACAACAAATTTAGATTTTAGAATGTCAACCCCTGTATGGAGCAGAATATCAGCACCAAAGAATTAAAAGGTGAAATGTGGCCTGCTTTATGTAACACTGTAGTAAGACAACAAAGTTAGATTTTATCATGTGAACCCCTGGATGCAGCAGAATATCAGCACCAAAGAATTTAAATCTAAAATGTGGTCTACTTTATGTAGCATGGTAGTAAGACAACAAAGTTAGATTTAATCATGTGGATCCCTGGATGTAGAAAAATATCAGCACCAAAGAATTTAAAGCTAAAATGTGGTCTGCTTTATGTAGCACAGTAGTAAGACAGCAAAGTTATATTTTATCATGTCAACCCCTGTATGGAGCAGAATATCAGCACCAAAGAATTAAAAGCTAAAATGTGGCCTGCTTTATGTAGCACGGTAGTAAGACAACAAAGTTAGATTTTATCATGTGAACCCCTGGATGGAGCAGAATATCAGCATCAAAGAATTAAAAGCTCAAATATGGCATGGCTTCTGTAGCACAGTAGTAAGACAACAAATTTAGATTTTATCATGTGAACCCCTGCATGGAGAAGAATATCAGCACCAAAGAATTTAAAAGATTAAATGTGGCATGGTTTCTGTAGCACAGTAATAAGACAACAAATTTAGATTTTATCAAGTGAATCCCTGTATGTAGAAGAATATCAGCACCAAAGAATTTAAAAGATTTAATGTGGCATGGTTTCTGTAGCACAGTGTAACATCCCTGGCGGCATGCTTGCATACTGTTGTCTCCTGAATCCATCAGGGTGCTACCTGATAACAAACGGAGAGAGACTTTCCTGTGTGCTGTTCCTGGTACTTCACCCACTTCATCTGTTGCTGAGGATGGCTTGATAGGAGGAAGCATCCTAGTCACCAAGAAGATGAGATCAGTTTCGTTTCCTCTAATGGACAGAAGAGGTAATCCTCTTGAAGAGAAGGATTGGCCTCCAAATTCTCTGTAGAAGACTCTTGCAGGCTTGAAGAAGAGGGGGCGTAAAGGGGGGGGTACTGTAACATCCCTGGCGGCGTGATTGCATAGTGCACCACCTCCCACTATGCAAGACCGCAATCTTACCTGTCAGTCCAGCCTGAAAATCTTGCGCCAGTTCATGCTGTGTGCATGTCTCTTGACTGACTGCTTAGGGTGGCAGCCCGGTTACTTCCAGATTCTTATAGCTGCTGTGGGCGCACCCCTAATGCGTCTGATTCCCGTCCGACAACTCCAGAAGCCGGTTTGGGCATTGTCAGCAGAAGGACGAGCCCTACTCAGAAACAGTCAAAATATGTCTGTACAAATTAAGCTCCAGATTGGAGCATTACATATGAAGAAGTTCACATTCTAGGTGCTGACTGGCTTACCCACAGGTCGTCCAGACCCGAGAGATCTAGTTCTCGCTCAGGTCTGGAGATCCTGCATGGTGTATCCTGGAGGACTGCTAAGGTACAAGGGGTATCCAGTCCCCACATCTTCAGGACAGTCAGCAGTTTCTTCTTCTTCTTCACCAGATCTGCTAGTCGCTGACTCGCTGTGCGCTGAAGTCTCCGAAGGAAGAGAAGTGGAGGCGTTGTCCCCACACAGTCTCGACAATTGTACCAATGATCTGGCTTCAGGTACCGTCCTGCCTTACAGACAAGTCATCTCTGAAACTAGTCTGAAGATGGTCCTAAAGCAAGGACCCTCCGTCTCTAATAAATCTGGTCCTACGTCCATCAAGGTGGTGTTTACCCCCGAGTCTCTGCACCCCTCCAACCAGGCGGAGGACCTCCAGTTGTCTCCTGAATCCTCCGGGAGCTACCTGATAACAAAGGGAGAGAGACTTTCCTACACCCTGTACCTGGTACGCCGCCCACTTCATCCAGTAAGCTTGGTAAAATGTACTTCGAAGCAGTGATTACCCCCGAGTCTCTGCATCCCTCCAACCAGGCGGAGGACCTCCAGTTGTCTCCTGAATTTCCCGGGGTGCTACCTGATAAACAGAGAGAGACTTTCCTACACCCGGTACCTGGTATACCACCCACTTCATCCAGTAAGCTTGGCAAAGTGAACGTCAAGGCGGTGGTTACCCCCGAGTCTCTGCACCCCTCCAACCAGGCGGAGGACCTCCAGTTGTCTCCTGAATCCATCAGGGTGCTACCTGATAACAAACGGAGAGAGACTTTCCTGTGTGCTGTTCCTGGTACTTCACCCACTTCATCTGTTGCTGAGGATGGCTTGATAGGAGGAAGCATCCTAGTCACCAAGAAGATGAGATCAGTTTCGTTTCCTCTAATGGACAGAAGAGGTAATCCTCTTGAAGAGAAGGATTGGCCTCCAAATTCTCTGTAGAAGACTCTTGCAGGCTTGAAGAAGAGGGGGCGTAAAGGGGGGGGTACTGTAACATCCCTGGCGGCGTGATTGCATAGTGCACCACCTCCCACTATGCAAGACCGCAATCTTACCTGTCAGTCCAGCCTGCAAATCTTGCTCCAGTTCATGCTGTGTGCATGTCTCTTGACTGACTGCTTAGGGCGGCGGCCCGGTTACTTCCAGATTCTTATAGCTGCTGTGGGCGCACCCCTAATGCGTCTCCAGCCTATTGCTGTGAGTCACTGGATATTTAAACCCCCTCCACCCAGTAGGAGGTGCCTGAGCATAACTAACATTCAGTGTGCTCCTTGACTCTGAAGTTGCCAGGTCCAGTTCTGCTTCTTGTCTGTTTCCGCCAACTCTGGGGGCTGCATACCCAGGCCTGTTATCTTTGTCTGCTAGTCTGTTCCACCACTCTGGGGGCTGTATACCCAGGCTCGTTCCTGTATCTCATTGCAGTAGCAGTTCCTGTCTGAACTGTATCCTAGCCTGTTACCTGTTTGTCTCTATGTCCGTACCTTCCCTTTTCCTGCAGTATCTGAAACTGCACCTATTCTAACTCGTTGTCTCTGTACTTCTGTTTGTGAGTTTTGTGTCCACTCGCTGCTTCATAGTAAGTACCTTGTGTGTATCTGGTTCTGCTTGTCCCTTTTCCCTTCCTCCATGTCTTCCTCCTGTGTTCTAGCCATCTTCCTGTATTTTCCAGTCTGTTCCATGTGAACAGAGCCCTGTCCTCTCTGCCTTGTCCACTGCACCTGCATTTTTGCTCCGCTCTGTCTTGCCCACCGCTCCAGCGGTGTCTCTCTGCTCTGACTTGCCCACCACTTCAGCGGTTTCTCTCTGCTCTGACTTGCCCACCGCTCCGGCGGCTTCTCTCTGCTCTGCCTTACCCACCGCTCCGGTGGCTTCTCTCTGCTCTGACTTGCCCACCACACCAGCGGTTTCTCTCTGCTCTGACTTGCCCACCGCTCCGGCAGCTTCTCTCTGCTCAGCTTTGCCCACCGCTCCGGCGGCTTCTCTCTGCTCTGTCTTGCCCACTGCTCCGGCGATTCCGCTCTGCTCTGCCTTGTCCACCGCACCTGCGGTTTCTCTCTGCTCTGCCTTGTCCACCGCTCCGGCGGTTCCGCTCTGCTCTGCCTTGCCCACTGCACCTGCGGTTTTTCGCTCCGCTCTGCTTGCTCACCGCACCAGCAGTTCCTCTCTGCTCCGCCTTGTCCCCCGCTCCGGCGGTTTCGCTTTACTCTGCTTGTCTACTGCATCTGCGGCTCTGTACCTGTCTCCCAGTCTGTACTGGACCCTATCCAGCCTGCGCTCCAACCTGCTAGTACCTCCTTGTCTGCACTCCAGTCGTGCTTGCCAGTATCTCCTTGTCTGCATACCAGCCATGCTTGCCAGTGCCCACCTGTCTGCATACCAGCCGTACTTGACAGTACCCACCTGTCTGCATACTAGCCGTACTTGCCAATACCCACCTGCCTGTATGCCAGTCTAACCTGCCTGTTCCTGCATTACCCGGTGTGGGTCAACAACTGTGACCGGGGTCTGACCTGGAGTCGCACCTGGTCTCTCTGCTCGGTTCCTCCTTGGTCCACGGAGTCGACTAAGCCGCCGTGCGACCTTGGTCGGATCGGGCTGATACTTAGTTACGCCCCTCCAGGCACTCTTCGGTTCATGGTACAGTGGGATCAATAATCAAGCTCACGCCAGTCAGTCCGGGCGCGAGCATAACACACAGTAGTAAGACTACAAATTTAGATTATATCATGTGAACCCCTGTATGGAGCAGAATATCAGCACCAAAGAATTAAAAGATCAAATGTGGGCTGCTGTATGTATCACGTTAGTAACAGAAAAAATTAGATTTTTCTACTATGGACGAGCTCTGCATACAGCTGAATTTCATCGCAAAAAAATACAAGCTGAGATGTGGCTTGTTGTATCACATTAGTAACAGAAGAAATTAGATTTTTTTTTACTGTGGACGAGCTCTGGATACAGCTGAATTTTACCGCAAAAAAAAATACAAGGTGAGATGTGGCCTGCTATATGTAGCACGATAATAACAGAAAAAATTAGAGTTTCAAAGGTGTACTCCTGCATGCAGCACACTATCAGCAGTGGACAACAGAGTTCTATGATGAAATGTGGCCTGCTGTCTCAGTCTGGACCTCAATAATAGTAAAAATGATCTGCTGGAATGTCGATTTCACAGCCACACAGGATCCTATCTATCTAAAATATCTCAAGCAACCGTTTAGCTATATAATTATAACTAGTAACTATCTCACTCTCGCACTATCCAGTAGCAGTAGCAGTAGCAGGAGCAGCCTCTCTGCACTGTTAAACTAACAAAATGGTGCTAAAACAACATGTCTGCTTTTATATGGAGATGGACAAATGACTTCAGCAGCCAATGACAGAAGCCATTGTGTCTGGAGATTGTGGATGGTTCCTGCGCCCTGATTGGCTTGCCAGGATCTGCACACATTAAGTTAAAGGGAACCTGTCACGTCCTAGCTATCCTCTACACTGCCCCCATAGCATTGTTAGTGATGCAATGTGCTTCACTAACAAGCTTTTTCCACTAAAATTGGTGCAGCTATAATGATTTTATAATCTCTAATATACTTAGATCCTACCTGCTCATTCAGTCATAGGGGTGTGCATTTGAATACTGCTCCCGGCAAGCTCTGATATTGTGGGGCGCATGCGCACTTGCAGATGTCCGACCGCCTGCAAAGTGAGGCTGTGTGAGTACCAGCTTCACTGCACATGCATCACTAACAATGCTTTGGGGGCAGTGTAGAGGGTAGCTAGGACGTGACAGGCTCCTTTAAAGAAAAAAAAAAAAGAAAATGGAAGCAAACTTGTGACAGTATATTTGCATATGTCTTCCGTAAATTACAATGTTGGAAACACTGATTAGTCTTTTCATCCATTCATCAGGATGAAAAAGTGTAGCAGACTGTGTTTTTTGCATCCTGTAAAAATAAACGGATTAAAACAGATATGTGCACTTATAGGTACTATGGATAGGTATTAATGCAATCAATTAGTAAATGAAGTCATGTGAGACAGATAAAGTCTCGTGTCACCATGATGGCACAGCTCTGACCATCTCTATGGGCGTTTCATTTAGTCAGAACTGTAGGCATCTACTTCTTCATCCTTATGATCAGGGGTGGATTAAGAGTAGCCCCGGGCAGTTTACAAGGAATGGGCCCCCCAGATACCCAATGCATCACGTGACATGTCACATGGTTCCGTTTGATAGATCATGTGGTAGGTCATGTGAGTAACACTCAGGTGCTTTGGTGCACATCTGTAGATGGAAAACTACAGAGATAGCGGTGCATGCAAATGTTTCCCTTGTGTACAGCACCATACATAACATAGCGCTGTACATAATAGAGCAGGGCGGGAGATTAATTTTTCCAGAAGCCACATAGAGACCGTAACTGTCGTGGAAGCCTAAACAATAGGCTGAAATTAATTCTGCTCAATATTAACATATTAATTATAATTTTTTTTATATTAATTGTATGACTTAATATTAAGCAGAATTAAGTATGCTGACATCCCCCTATATACAGTATGAGCCCCCACATAGCCCCCCTACATACAATATGAGCCATCAGATTTAAAACCTTTAAAAAATTCTCTTTAGTTTAAAAACCCCACACATAAAGACATGAATACACACACAACTGCACAGAAAAACAGTGATTTAAAAAAATAAGAGCAGAAATGAGGGGAGATGGGAACTAGTTTCACCCCTCACAATTCCCTTCCTGAGAGTGGAGGTTGGCACCCTAGGTTTGGTATGGTTCTCTCGCTCCTTGTCGACCGCCCCTATGTAGCCCCACCACTGCTCTAACTGACCAAGCCTCCTCAATAGGGGATCAGATAATGTGTAATGAATATATATAAATATATGCAATATAGGTACTAGAGGGCTGAGGGGTATATATCATAAATATTATTCAAGAATCTGACCAGAAAAAAACCCTAACAAAGTCCAAGAAGAAACATAGATGATGTCCTTCTCACACAAAGAAAAAATGGCCGGTCAAGTGTCAGTGCAATTAAACCACAAAACATCCTTTCACCTCATAGTCACATTTGTATGGACATGGACTATTAATATGGATGAGCGGTGTTCAACTAGAACTGTTCACCAATCTCAAATTCAAGCTGTATATTGTTAGGCATCAGTCTGTTCCTAGATTTGAAATGGGTCCAGAACCTTGTGTTGTCTCCCATTTCAGTCCAGCCAGGGCTGATGCTGCTCAGCATCAGCATCAGCCCCAGCTCCTAGCTGGTCCACAAGATGTACAGATAGTCTCCCAGGTATTTGTGCCTAGCAATGTTAAGCATAGGTTGCGGAGGGAGACAGGGCTTTCAGAGTCTAAGTCCAGGATTCGCCGCACTGAGCATGCCCGTGACCTGGCGGATCGTGATTGGTGGTTTGGCACCCACCTGACCCGGTGACCTGGCACTGCCTGATTGGTCCACGGGTGGCGTCACCAATGGCGCGTCGGTGGGCAGGGCTTAGTCTTTAAAAGGCCCGCCCACAAACATGGCGGTGCGCTCTGATCATTGAGCAAGTGTTGCTGTGTGTGGACGACTGTGCTCCACGTAGTGAAAGTAGGCAGGCTAGTGAAAGTAAGCAGGTAGCTTTGTCTAGCAGTCCGGCTCTGCCAAAGGGGTCGCCTAACACCATGAGCAGCCTGCAGACATCCTATTCATGGCTATCGCCTGTCTGCCTGTCTGTATCACGCCGGCTGCAGGCACGTGTACCCGTCGGTGTAGTCACACACGCACCCTAGCGCCGCCAGTGTAGTCCCTGTGCAGTAACAGGGCTACAGATAGTTTCCCGGTCGCACATCTCCCGTGCTGTTAACGGAGATAGAGCGAACCGCTATACCCGTTCTTGTGTGCAGTAACACGGAAGGGTTTATCATTTAAATTGGTTGCTTTACTTTCCACCTGGAAAGTGTTCGGCAGCAGTCCTCCAGGCTGCATTATGGACCCCGGGGTAGGTTGCGTTCCATTATAATAAAGTTGTCTGCAACCGCCCTCCTAACATATATACAGTATATATATAATCTATCCTATATGGCCTCAACAGTTGTGTACTTAGCTTAATGGCATCTTCTTCTGACGCGTTTCCCCCTTTTTTGGTCATTCAGTGGTTCATCAGGGAATTCCTTCAATCAGGACAAGAAAAGGAGACCATAAGCCGTACTGTAATGAGGATTACAGCTCACAGGTCCAGTCAATATGCCCCCACATAGCCTCTACATACAATATGAGCCCACACATAGCCCCTACATACAGCATGAGTCCACACACCGCCCCTGCATACAGTATGAGCCCTCACATAGCTTTCAGCCTATAAGCTAACCCTGGCAC
Organism: Phyllobates terribilis; assembly: GCF_046119375.1. Taxonomy (NCBI): domain Eukaryota; kingdom Metazoa; phylum Chordata; class Amphibia; order Anura; family Dendrobatidae; genus Phyllobates; species Phyllobates terribilis. The sequence continues at coordinate 755,576,527 of NW_027362761.1, read as the reverse complement.
TTTGACAGCTCCTGCTGCAGTACATCATCAATGGTCCCTGGGATGAATAAAATCCTTTTTTTAACCCATGAGCTGCACTTTCAGTACAGCTGTCTGACACCTTTCTAACACTATTACCCTGCAGAATAACCCTACATCTGTAGGTAACGGTTAGTAGCGTTATCCAACATGAGAGATTCCCTTTAAAGGGGTTTTCCACTACTCAGACAACCCCATCTCAATCTGTGTGTTTCCCCCCTTGTAAAACAGCAACATGTATATGACTAGCCCAGGGGGATGGGGACGACTCGGTACCCGGGCCTTTTGCCTGGCCTTGGGGATGTCGCGGTGGTCGGCTCCCGGGCCTGTACCCTGGGGTCAGCTTTTAAAAAGGGATTGTTTGTTAATTTTATGAAAGTTCGTGACGCCACCTGTGGTGTCTGGTGAGGATCACCAGCGCTGCAGCAGTCCACTGAGGCTGGTGTTGTGGCAGCTTAGATGGTATCGCTCCCCACAGGTGGAGCAGGGCCTCAGGGCAGCGTAGGAGGGAGGATGCAGGACAGAGGGGACCCAGCCGGGTCAGAGCAAGAATAGGAGCACACACGAAAGTCACTTCAGTACCTTTTACTGATGGAAATTCAGGCACATCCCGGAGCACTGTAGGGTGAGGGGTGCACGTCCGGATTCTCCCCAGTGAGCGGGTGTAGGGCCTCCTGTTTCTTGCCTCTCTGTACTAAGTTTCTGACCTGCCTGGAGCTAGGCCTAACTTGGTTTCTGTTCTGCAACTGCTGACTTGGTGATAGGGCCTTCTGTTGGAGATCACTCTCCCTATTCTCTGGGGTCTCCTTGATTCCTGACCCTGGTACGTATCAGCTTTTGGTGATCCTGGGACATGTAGTTCACCAGGGGTTCCGGTTGTTTTCTACTGGTCATGAAGATCCACGTAGACTCGGACCCGGTGTCCGGTATATGCTTCTGGGGTGAGCTTGTAAAGCTGCTCTGCCCCTTATGTTACTCTCTTCCACTTGCCTTCGGCCCCGCTCGGGCCCTCACAAGGCTACACACACTGCAGTCGGGACGCTGCTCTTCTTCGCCGCTCTCAGAGTGTCGGCGCACTCCTAGCTCTCTATCCTGAGCTCTGTGAGTCTAGCTAGAAGGAGCCTCATGCTCCACTGCTGAACTATTAGCTGAGTTCTCTAAACTAGACTGAGCTCCACTGCAGACTAACCTCTCTCTGACTTCTCTACTGCAGGAACTCTTCAGAAGAACTGCTGAATCACTGAGCTGCCTAGCTCCACCTTCCCTATTTATATCCCTATCGGGCTCCCTCTGGTGGTCTGAGGTAGTAGGTGGAAGTGTGTGTATGCTGTGGGGGCCTCTTGTGGAGAAATCCGGTAATGCACCCCTCTAGGATCTGTGGTACCAAGCGCAGCTGGGCGCCACATATACTTACTGCCGGTGCCATACCAGCAGCACCGTTGGTGAGTATAAGCTGTTATTTTACAAGGGGTAAAGACATAGATTGAGATGGGTTTGTCTGAGTAGTGGAAAACCCCTTTAAAAGGAGTTAACAGCAGCCGGTGGAGCTCAGCTCCACCCTTGGCTGCGAAAGACAGATACTGGCTATAACTGCGCCCTGGTACTGACAGCCCGCTCAGCATTGGAGCCGGCTGTCAGTCAGTGCAGGGGCGCAGTTACAGCTGCTGATCAATATGCACTGAGCAGTTACTGAAGCCGCCCAGCAGCACCTCTATGACTGAAAGCCTGAAGCTGCCGGGGGGATGAAAGTTGATTTTCACCAGGCAGCGGGACTCTGAGAGCTGCTCCGACTTGTGATTAAATCAGACGAATGCAATCCGATAAAAAAATCGGATTGCATTCGATCCAATGTTAATCAATGATTCTGTGCTCATATGTGGTTTTTTTTCAGCTCTGATCAGATCAAGGTCAGACCGAAACCTCAATCAACACATGCGGATTTATCTGCGTGAATGGACAGAGCGAAAATACGCTGTGTCCAAAGCGCTACTATAGCCTGATCATGGGCACGTACTCTTATTGTTGTGTATTAAATGTGGGGGATGGGAGTATACTGAAATTACATGGGGCAAATGCCACTGCACACTATGTACCTTGGAAATTTTGCTTGTATCATACATATAAATGCATAATGCAAACAAAATTTCCAAAGTGGAGGGACACATTACCCCGTGTAGTCTCAGTATACTCCCATCCCCCACACTTTAAAAATGAAACTAATGGCCCCCCTGCACTTTTTACACAGAACGCTGCTGCTTGCTACCACTGTGTCTGCCTCATGGCCCACATTATACATACTTTAAATAGTGGCAGACGAGCAGCAGCTACAGGAGGAGCGAAGGATGATGGAGACCAGGAGGAGCAGGAGCGGCAGCTTGTCTCCAGTCTTCAGGTGCGGGAGCCAGCAGAGCCATCATCAACTCAAGCAGAAGCTCTTTGGTAGGCGTGGCTTCAGCCGCAGCGCCCACGCTCTGTATGCTGGGTATGTCCTGCGAGACGTCATGCGGCGGTTACAATACATACGGATTATAATGGGGGCAATAAATTCTCGGACCATGGGCCCCCTCGGAGCCTCGGGCTCCGGGCGGTAGCCCATATTGCCCTCATTATAATCCGCCTATGCTTATGATGCTACCTTTTTATGATTGGACAACGTCATAATGGGTTGAAAGTAGAGCTGAACAAAATGAAATGTCCAGTTAACCACTTCGCGCCAGAGCCTGTTTTTGCCTTCATGACCAGGCCAATTTTTTCAATTCTGACCACTGTCACTTTATGAAGTAATTACTCTGGAACGCTTCAACGGATTCCCCTGATTCTGAGACTGTTTTTTCGTGACATATTGTACTTCATGATAGTGGTAAAATTTCTTCGATATCACTTGCGTTTATTTGTGAAAAAATCAGAAATTTGGCGAAAATTTTGAAAATTTTGCAATTTTCAAACTTTGAATTTTTATGCCCTTAAATCAGAGAGATATGTCACACAAAATAGTTAATAAATAACATTTCCCACATGTCTACTTTACATCAGCACAATTTTGGAAGCAAAATTTTTTTTTCTTAGGAAGCTATAAGGGTTAAAAGTTGACCAGCGATTTCTCATTTTTCCAACAAAATTTACAAAAACATTTTTTTAGGGACCACATCTTATTTGAAGTGACTTTGAGGGGCCTTTATGACAGAAAATACCCAAAAGTGACACCATTCTAAAAACTGCACCCATCAAGGTGCTCAAAACCACATTTAAGAAGTTTATTAACCCTCACGGGAATTTTTGGAATGTGGAAGAAAACAATGAACATTTAACTTTTTTTCACAAAAATGTTACTTTAGACACAATTTTTTTATTTTCACAAGGGTAACAGGAAAAAATGGAATACATAATTTGTAGTGCAATTTCTCATTAGCGCGTTGATACCCCATATGTGAGGGAAAACCACTGTTTGGGCGCACTGCAGGGTTCGGAAGGGAAGGAGCGCCATTAGACTTTTTGAATGTAAAATTTGTTTCAATAATTAGCAGACGCCATGTTGCGTTTGGAGAGCTCCTGATGTGCCTAAACAGTAGAAACTCCCCACAAGTGACACCATTTTGGAAACTAGACCCCTTAGGGAACTTATCTAGATGTGTGGTGAGCACCTTGAACCCCAAGGTGCTTCAACGAAGTTTATAATATTGAGCTGTAAAAATAAAATTTTCACATTTTTCCCACAAAAACGTTTTTCATCCCTTAATTTTGTATTATCATAAGGGTAACAGGAGAAATTGCACCATCAAATTTGCTGTGCAATTTCTCCTGAGTATGCCGATACCCCATATGTGGGGGAAAACCACTGCTTTGGGTACACTGCAGGGTTCGGAAGGGAAGGAGCGCCATTTGACTTTTTGAATGTAAAATTTGTTTGAATAATTAGCGGACGGCATGTCGCATGTGGGGAGCCCCTAATGTGCCTAAACAGTGGAAACCCCCCACAAGTGACACCCCTTAGGGAACTTATCTAGATTTGTGGTGAGCACCTTATACCCCCAGGTGCTTCACAGAAGTTTATAATATTGAGCTGTAAAAATAAAATTTTCAAATTTTTCCCACAAAAAATGTTTTTCATCCCCTAATTTTGCATTATCATAAGGATAACAGGATAAATTGCACCATGAAATTTATTGTGCAATTTCTCCTGAGTACGCCGATACCCCATATGTGGGGGAAAACCACTGCTTTGGTGTACGGCAGGGTTCGGAAGAGAAAGCAGAGCTATGTTGGCTGGGATCGGTTGCAGACACCATGTCACATTTGAAGAGTCGTTGACATGCCGAAACAGCAGAAATCCCCACAAGTGACCCCATTTTGTAAACTACACCTCTCAAGGAATTCATCTAGGGAAGTAGTGAGTATTTTTTAATTTTTAAATTCATACCATTGGGCAGTGAATAAAACATAATTGTATTTTTACCACAAAAAAATGTTTTACTCTCAGATTTTACATTTTCACACAGGGCAATGGGTAAAAATGGTGCCAAAATGTGTCACACAATTTCTTCTAAAAGTGGCAATACCCCATATGTGGCTGTATCATACCGCTTAGCCATACGGCGAGATCTTGGAGAGACGGAGCGCTATTTGACAATTGGAGAACAAATTATTGTAGAATAGGCATTTGGATTTGGGAGCACAAAATTTTCAGAATTTCTTTTGGGGGGCAAGGTCCATTTCGCTTTTCCAGAGCCTTTCTGCTACCAGTAACTTGGAAGTCCCTTATATTTTTAACAGATGACGGACCTGAATGGGGACTAGCTTTTTTTGAGGACTGAGTTGAAGCTTTTATTGGGAACATTTTACGTAACATTTATCCGGCGCTCTAGGCTGAGCACTTACATCGGCGTTTCCATCTAAATTTCCAAGTGATGTAATTCAGATGAAACCCCTGCAGGATCCATTCACTGTAATGAGGCAGCAGAGTTACTCTGGACTCCGTCTGGCCTCTGTTTAGCGATGTCCTTTTTTTCAGAAGTGCACAAAACTGTGGCCAACCGCACTTTTATGCACGCCTAAAAAAACTGACACCGTGAGATCACAGGCCAGATGGCATCCACAGTGGCCTATATCTGCCTCATTACAGGGAATCTTCCGTCATGGGTTCTGTTTGAATCACGTATTTCAGAGATTTACACGGAAACTCTGGTGTAAGTGCTCAGCGCAGAGCGCAGGATAAATGTGAGCAGAGCCTTACTGCGATCTTTGGGAGACATAATAAACAAATCAGTAGCAGGTGAAGAATTGGTTTTATTTATTTTTTACGCCGTTCCTTGTGCGGTATAAGTGATGAGATTACTTTATTCTTCGGGGCGGTGCGATTACAGAGATACCAGATTTAGATCGGGTTTTTATGACTGACAGCTGTCACACACTAAGAGATGCTTTTTTTTTGCAAAATCTAGTTTTTCCATCGCCATACTTTGAGAGCTATAATTTTTCCATATTTCGGCCGACAGTCATGTGACGGCTTGTTTTTTGCGAGTTGACATTTTTATTGGTACCATTTTTGGGTACGTGACATTTTTTGATCGCTTTCTATTCCGTTTTTTGGGAGGTAAAATTAACAAAAACCAACAATTCAGGAATTGTTTTTTGAGTTTTTTTTTATGCCGTTCTGCGTGTGGTAAAAGTGATAAGGCAGCGTTATTCTTCAGGACAGTACGGTTACAGCGATACTACACTTACTGTATTTTTTTTTATGTTTTGGCGCTTTTACACAATAAAACAATTTTATAGAAAAAATATTTTTTTTGCATCGCTTTATTCTGAGTGCTATAATTTTTTTACTTTTCGGCTGATGGAGCTGTATGGCGGCTTTTTTTTTGCGGAACAAGATGACGTTTTCAGCGTTACCATTTTTATTTCCATTTTGCTTTTTTATCGCATTTTTTTCCACTTTTTGTTTGGCGATATGATGAAAAAGCATAGTTTTTTGCTCCGTTTTTTATTTATTTTTATTACAGTGTGCATAGAAGGAGTTAATTAGTGTGACAGTTTTATAGATCGGGTTGATTCGGACGCGGCGATACCAAATATGTGTACTTTTTTTGTTTTTGCATAAATATACGGATTTATTGGCTTAATATTTTATTTATTTTTATTTATTTTGTGATTTTTTTTAACAGTTTGAAAACATTTTTTAGATTTTTTTTTACATTTTTACTTAGTCCTGTATGGGACATTCATTTTTATTTTTCTAATCACTGTTCTCATGCAATGCAATAGACATTGCATGAGAACTTTGCTGACAGTTTCACACTGTCTGTCTCCTGCTGGACTCAGCTGCAGGCTAAGCCTAGCAGGGCACCATATATGGCAGATCTGGAGGCGGTCATGTGACCTCCAGCTGCCATAGCAACGGCAGGTCCTGGAAGACATCAGGGGGCCGTCGGAGAGGTAAGTGGACGACCCCCTCTCCTCTCACTATCTTCTATATGCCGCGATCACTATAGATCGCGGCATATAGAAGATAGCAAAGGGTTAACATCATTGGGACCTAATCCAAGAGGGGTCCCGATGATGTCCCCTGTCAGAGCTGTCACTCTGAGCCGCAACTGCAGCACTTGCAGGACCCTGGGGGTCCTGAGGGCTGCGGGACCATCTACCGTTCATAAACGTCGGCGCTGCACAGAGCCCAGGCAGCACTGACGTTTATGTACAGTGGGCGGTCGGGAAGTGGTTAAACATTTTTAGGTTGTTGCAAGAAATTGCAAAGCACTGCATCTCTATGGTGTGTAGAAAATGAGATAAAGTATCTCACAAAAGTGAATACACCCCTCACATTTTTGTAAATATTTTATTATATCTTTTCATGGGACAACACTGAAGATATGATACTTTGATAATATGCAAAGTAGTCAATGTACAGCTTGTGACAACAAGAGGAACTAGGAGCTTTTTGAATTAAAAATGACAAATCTTTATTAAATAAATATACAAGACGTTTCTGAAAAGACATAGAAACATTTAAAAACCAGTGTGCAGAGACAAAAGCAGACACCCCATAGAGTTTCCAGCCTGAAATACCACAATAGAAACCAAAACAGTCTTTTACAAATGGTCAATCAAGAAGGGGGGTAGCACCAAGAAAGAGCCCAGGCATACAGGTAGCTGGCACAGGACAACGTATTAACCATGTGGTCTGAATCTGAGCTGCAGCAAATACAGCAATAGAGCAAAAGAAGGCCAGACAGGTAACCTGTGCCAAGGGTCTAAGAGTACAAATGCATGTGCATAGCTAAAATACTCAAAAGGACCGGGCTTACCCCACAGGATGGAAGCCCCCAGGTGGAGACAGGAGGGTGTGTTGCCACTTCCCAATGCATATTTCGCTTGGAATGTTCACTTCTTTTTCAAGGGAAGGTATAATGCTGCCTCTCCTGGACCTTTATGTAGCCCTGGCAAACGGTCACATGGAAAATCGGACTGAGCCAATGGAGCTGCTTAAAGCACGCATGCGCCCTCGGTAGGCCATGCCTCCTGCGGTGGGCATAGCAGTCATGTCCACGGGCAGCACATGCTGCGCACAGCCCAGGGGAGGGCTGCCACAGTGCACGCGCAGACATAGAGACGCCAGACCGCCGCAGGGGATCGCAGGCCCAGGGGGCGCATGCGCACTACAGCACCACCATTTGTGATCATGTATAAGGGCACAGGAAGCGTGGCTGCCAGGAAAATGTATAATAAATACAGTGCATCAAATAAAGAATAAACAGTGTAAACCCATAGGCGAAGGACCTTAAAACCAGATTCGAGCAATGGGGCTATAGCTGTCCATTAAGAGGGGGTATAATAGGGCAAAAAAATACCAAGAGCAGAATTTTCTTTATAAACATAAAAGAGAGGGCACGGGTAATGATAAAATTTGCTTTATCTCCACATTCAACAACGAGTGGAGCAACATGCAATCAATTTTAATTAAGCACTGGCCCATCCTTAGTACTGAGCCGTCATTGGTGCCTTTCTTGGGTGAACGTCCATCCATGACACCTAGAAGATTGCATAACCTGACTGACCTTCTTGTTAGGAGCCTTTATGTTCCAATTAATAGTACACCCACTTTGTGAGGTACTGCATATTATACATACATGGATATATATAAACTTTTTTATCTACATTCCTACTTTTATGTGCAGGCATGGACAGTTTTAAATGCTAAAATTTGTGAACGGTCCTCTTTAACACATATTGCTAATCATTGGAAAAGTTGATTAGTTATATTATATGCCTTAATTTGCCTCTGTGAATTAAGGCATAGTGAAGGTTAGTGAATTTACTATTAATTGCATTGTAAGGCAAGACTCATAAATGGTGGCTTTTTGCCACTTGGTACTATTACAGTCATGTATGCAGGGCTAAAGTGCCTATACACCGCAGAGAGCTGTTGAAAACTATCTCTCCCAACTACCTCCATACATGCATGCTCGATTCAGCCAAACATGCATGTGTTCTGAATGAAGAGAGGGTAGCAGGTCAGTAAAAGAAAAGCTGCTGAGGGGTGTAACAGTAGGTCGTATGCAGAGTGTTGCAAGCACAAGAAGAGCATCATAAGTGTAGGTAAGGTGTCACAAATGTTATACCAGCTCTCTACCTCTGTTCAAGATGACCTATTGTCTCATGTAAGACTGTTGAAACCATTACACTAGTTTCCTCCTTTGAGACTGTATTACATCAAGCACATTGCCTCCCAATGAGTAAAATCATTGAAGCTGCCAGAAGCTTCCTTCTGCAATCTGTGAGTGGGAATCTTAGTTCCAATACAGGCACAGAAGTGAAGATAGGTAAAATTGTTACACAGGAACACTTAACTGATGACAAATTATGACTTTTCCTAAACCTAAAGTCACAAAATGTCCCTAAATTGACTCAAATCTTCATGTGTTCCAATCAAGGAAAAAGGAGTCCCAGCGGTGACATGGGCGTAGTAACCCATGATTCAGCAAATAAGGGTTAATTAAACATACATAAATGAGGGTGGGTAATTTGTGGGGTGAAAAGTTCAAGGGGTGAAAAAGGGGGGTGGCATAAAGAAAGAGCAGGCCTACTGTATATAAAGTTATGGAGGGGGTGGGAGGCCTTCAATCAGTACAAGGGTACCATTGGAAATGTTTGATGTGGGAGAATGCAAAGTAACAAGGACATGTGTAGGGTTGTTTTTTGAGCGTCATTTCAGCTTGGCAGTGGGGAGGGTATTCTTGAAGGTGGTAGAAAAATTGTGGTGGGGGTTGTACATCAAGTTGATGGCACCCTCCAATTGTGTTTGGAATTTGGTAATGGCCTGGTGGAATTTTTGAGACTCTTCAGAGTGGGGTCCCTGGGAAGTCGTTGGTATATAAAAGGCTTTTTCCGGCAACGGAGGTCCTCCAAGCCTGCGGTAGCGGCTGGGGATAAAGCCAGAGTATTGCAATATTTGGGTACCAAGAAGCTTTGGACCTCCAAAAACCTCCTTCACCTCAAGTTATTTATTATTTTATTTGTTATAATAAAGTCCGTCTTGGCCAATTTAATCCAAATGATGGGTCTGTTTTTATTTGGGAAAAACGGGAGATAAAATTAGGTATTCATAGAAGGGGAAAGCCAGCCTCTACAATACTGGAGCCATGAAATTTTATTTAAGAATTTACAATGTTTTTCAGCATAAAATGCTATCCTTGAGCTAATATGTTTCCCTTAAGCAGATTTTAACTTTTGGACTGAAGCCCCAAAACATTTAGCAAATTCCAGGTCCAATAACCCTAATTCACCTCGCTCCATACAATGCCCAGTGAATAATATTTTCTTTTAGCAGGGGGAAAATAGGACTTTGTCTTTATCAGTCCTACGTCGGCTGCCAAATCTTATCTCATTCTAAGTCATCCAAAAATAGACAAATATCGGTGTAGGCCAAATTTTCATTCTTAATACAGTGTAGCTGAGTTTTCTGGAGCTCTACAGTCTTATTGCCAATATTCTCATGAGATCTATGTGTTTGGCAGACGGGAAGTGATTTCTGAATCTGAAAAAAATAAAACTATGAAACATTGTTAAATACTCCCAGCACCTCCTGCAGGATAGGCAATGCAATAGAGAAGTTTGTTTATTCATTATTTTTTTTAAATTAAAATAAACTAGAAATGTGGGATAATATTTCAAGGTTTAACCCAGAGTAGAAAATCTAGAGTTACTTACATACAATTTTTTCGTTTTGTTAGTAAAACTGCTCAGACATTTACCATAGCTACTGCTTCAATGTTCTCTTGGTACATGCACCAGCTAGGCCATGCAGGGTAGGTCTGTAACACCACCATACATGTTACATAGTTATCTGGTTCTAAAAATTTTCATCGGCCATGTAGGTATCACATTCTTTTCTTTACAATTTACCACTTATAATTAGTGTTGAGCGATACCTTCCGATATCAGGAAATATCGTATCGGATTGGATCGGGCCGATACCCAAAAAGTATCGGATATCGCCGATTCCGATACCGGAAACCAATGCAAGTCAATGGGACACAAATATCGGAATGAAAATAAACCCTTTCTTTCCTTGTAGGTTAATTCTACATGAAGTAAAACAACTAAGAATAATGTAGAATGACATGAAAAGCCGGCAATTCATCAGCGGCATTCACCGGTACCCGACAATTTACAACAGAAAGAATAGAGCTTCACACATAGATTAGGTAGATAGAACCATGTCAGTCACATATATATGAAGTACTGTGACAGTGTTGCTTACTGTACTTGTCATTTAGTGTAAAGGATTTATTTTAAAAAATATTAGTGTTTTCGTGCACCGTCTCTTTAAGAAAGCCGGCCGGCAATTCAGCATCTGTACCCGACAATTTATAATAGACAGAATAGAGCTTCACACATAGATTAGATAGATAGAAACATGTCAGTCACATATATATGAAGTACTGTGACAGTGTTGCTTATTGTACTTGTCATTTAGTGTAAAGGATTTATTTAAAAAAATATTAGTGTTTTCATGCACCGTCTCTTTAAGAAAGCCGGCCGGCAATTCAGCAGCGGTACCCGACAATTTATAACAGACAGAATAGAGCTTCACACATAGATTAGATAGATAGAAACATGTCAGTCACATATATATGAAGTACTGTGACAGTGTTGCTTACTGTACTTGTCATTTAGTGTAAAGGATTTATTTAAAAAAATATTAGTGTTTTCGTGCACCGTCTCTTTAAGAAAGCCGGCCGGCAATTCAGCATCTGTACCCGACAATTTATAATAGACAGAATAGAGCTTCACACATAGATTAGATAGATAGAAACATGTCAGTCATATATATATGAAGTACTGTGACAGTGTTGCTTACTGTACTTGTCATTTAGTGTAAAGGATTTATTTAAAAAAATATTAGTGTTTTCGTGCACCGTCTCTTTAAAAAAGCCGGCCGGCAATTCAGCATCTGTACCCGACAATTTATAACAGACAGAATAGAGCTTCACACATAGATTAGATAGATAGAAAAATGTCAGTCACATATATATGAAGTACAGTAATAGTGTTGATTACTGTACTTGTCATTTAGTGTTAAAATAAAGGATTTATTTAAAAAAAAAATGGCGTGGCGTTCCCCTTAATTTTAGGCTCTAGCGGAGGTTAAGCAGACAGCTGGGGCAAATGTTTGAAGCCTGGGAAGGGGGTAATACCCACGGAGCTTCCCAGGCTACTAATATCAGCCCCCAGCTGAATACCTAGCCTTGACTAGCTATTAAAATGGGGGAACCCCCCAAAAAAAATAACGTGGGGTCCCCCCTAATTTAATAGCTAGCACAGGCTAGGCAGACAGCTGGGGGCTGATATTAATAGCCCAGGAAGGGTGCCATGAATATTGGCCCCCTCCCAGGCTAGAAACACCAGCCGTCAGCCGCCCCAGAAATGGCGCATCCATAGGATGCGCCAATTCTGGCACTTAGCCTCGCTCTTCCCACTGCCCTGTAGCGGTGGCAGTGGGGTAATAGGGCTGGGGTTGATGTCAGCTTATAATGCCAGATGACATCAAGCCCAGGTTAGTAATGGAGAGGCGTCTATAAGACACCCCCATTACTAACCCCATAGTCAAAGTTAAAGAAAAACACAAACACCCAGAATAAAGTCCTTTAATTGAAATAAACACACAATTCTTTATTGTTCTAAATTAAACCATACTTACCATCACGCCCATTCCAGCTGAAGCCAACGATCTCCTGCAATAAAAGAAAAATAATAAAGCAACATCATCCTTACCTTTCAATGGTTCCCAGGACAGCTCCAGCTCTGCTACATCGAGATGACAGGCTGGACCGCAGCAGAACGCTGCCATCCAGCCTGTCATCCTGCAGACACTGAGAAGCGCAGGCATGCTTGCGCTCCTCAGTGTCTCTCTGTGACGTCATCCAGATAAGCCGAGTTCATGTCCAATGAACTCAGCTCACCTCATGCACGTCACTGACAGCGTGGGAAAATTCTCCTGCACTCAGCGCTTCAGCGTGAGAATTCTCCCACGCTGTCAGTGACATACATGAGGTGAGGTCATGTCCAATGAACTCAGCTCACCTCATGCACGTCACTGACAGCGTGGGAAAATTCTCACGCTGAAGTGCTGAGTGCAGGAGAATTTTCCCACGCTGTCAGTGACGTACATGAGGTGAGCTGAGTTCATTGGACATGACCTCGGCTTATCTGGATGCCGTCACAGCCAGACACTGAGGAGTGGAAGTATGCCTGCGCTTCTCAGTGTCTGCGGGATGACAGGATGGATGGCAGCGTTCTGCTGCGGTCCAGCCTGTCATCTCGATGTAGCAGAGCTGAAGCTGTCGTGGGAGCCATGGAAAGGTAAGGATGAGGTTGCTTTATTATTTTACTTTTATTGCAGGAGATCGTTGGCTTCAGCTGGAATGGGCGTGATGGTAAGTATGGTTTAATTTAGAACAATAAAGAATTGTGTGTTTATTTCAATTAAAGGACTTTATTCTGGGTGTTGTGTTTTTTTAAATACTTTACTAGAAATTCATGGTGGTCATGTCTAATATTGGCGTGACCCCATGAATTTCGGGCTTAGGGCCAGCTGATAATGCCAAGCTGGCCTTAACCCCTTTATTACCCAGTGAGCCACCGCACCAGGGCCCTGGATGAGTTGGGTACAGCGCCAGAAGATGGCGCTTCTATGAACGCGCCATTTTCTGGGGCGGCTGCGGACTGCAATTTGCAGCGGGGGTGGCCCAGAAAGCTTGGGTCTCCCTGCGCTGCGGATTCCAGCCCCCAGCTGCCTAGTTGTATCTGGCTGGGCACAAAAATAGGGCGAAGCCCCACGCATTTTTTTTTTTAATTATTTCATGAAATTCATGGAATAATTAAGAAAAAAAGGGCTTCCCTATATTGTTGTGTCCGGCTAGGTACAAATAGGCAGCTGGTGGTTGGGGGCAGCCCGTTCCTGCCTGCTGTACCTGACTGGACACAAATATAGGGCGAAGCCCCACATAATTTTTTTTTAATTATTTCATGAATTTCCTGAAATAATTAAAAAAAAATTGACGTGGGGCTTTGCACTATATTTGTGTCCAGCCAGGTACAGCAGGCAGGAACGGGCTGCCCCCAACCACCAGCTGCCTATTTGTACCTGGTTGGACACAACAATATAGGGAAGCCCTTTTTTTCTTAATTATTCCATGAATTTCATGAAATAATTAAAAAAAACAAAACGTGGAGCTTCTCCCTATTTTTGTGTCCAGCCAGGTACAACTAGACAGCTGGGGGATGGAATCTGCAGCGCAGGGAGGCCCAAGCTTTCTGCCCCCCCGCTGAAAATTGCAGTCTGCAGCCGCCCTGGAAAATGGCGCGTTCATAGAAGCTGGATGCTGTACCTGGCTGGCATACAAAAATATGGCGAAGCCCACGTCAAAAGTTTTGGGAAAAATTAATTAAAAAATAAATAATAATTTAGGGACTGCATCTTTATTAACTCCTCAAATGTCATTTAGTGTTAAAATAAAGGATTTATTTAAAAAAAAAATGGCGTGGGATCCCCCATAATTTTAGTCTCTAGCGGAGGTTAAGCAGACGGCTGGGGCAGATGTTTGAAGCCTGGGAAGGGGGTAAAACCCACGGAGCTTCCCAGGCTACTAATATCAGCCCCCAGCTGAATACCTAGCCTTTACTAGCTATTAAAATGGGGGACCCCCCCAAAAAAAATGACGTGGGGTCCCCCCTATTTTAATAGCTAGCAAAGGCTAGGCAGACAGCTGGGGGCTGATATTAATAGCCCAGGAAGGGTGCCATGAATAATGGCCCCCTCCCAGGCTAGAAACACCAGCCGTCAGCCGCCCCAGAAATGGCGCATCCATAGGATGCGCCAATTCTGGCACTTAGCCTCGCTCTTCCACGCTGCCCTGGTGCGGTGGCAGGGGGTAATAGTGGTGGGGTTCATGTCAGCGCCAGCTGCCATGAAGCCCAGGTTAGTAATGATGGGCGTCTATAAGACACCCCCATTACTAACCTACAAAGTGTTAAAAAGAAAAAACACACACTACACCCAGAAAAAAATAATTTATTTGAAATAAAACACACAATTTTATTTAATTCTTAGTTTACTAAAAATAATAGTTACCTGTCCACGTTCCTGCGCTGATCTCCCATGCACAGCTGTCACATCTGGAGATGGTGACAGCTGTCATGGCTGCTGTAAGCTCACGCTGCCGGGAACACGTCCGCTCCCGGCAGCGGGAGCCACTGACTGAGGTCACCGGAGTGCATTCAGGCAGCGCAGCTCCGGAGACCTCCTTTACGGCACTGCTGTACCGTGGGAATTTCTCACGATACAGCAGGGCCGTAAAGGAGCTAACCGGAGTAGCGCTGCCTGAACTCCGGTGAACCCTTACAGCCCCGTCATTCTAGCGGCGGCAGCGGTTCAGAGCGGTCACATTCTATGTGGCTGCTCTGAACTGGAGATCTTCGTGGGACACTCGTGGACTACTACGGAGGGGTAAGGATAAGGTTGTGGTTTATTATTTTATATTTTATTACAGGAGATCGATGGCTTCGGGGAATTAGGTGTCTAGGTGAGTATAGGTGTAGTTTTTTATTTTTTACTTTATTTTAGGTGGCGATCGGCGGGGACAGGTAATGTATGAACTAATTTCTTTTAGGTAACCACTGGCCACCAATGAAATGTATTTAACATTTATTGGGGACACAGTAGGGCAATTTAAATAGCAGGATCAGGCTGATGGGAACTACTGCTCCCATCGAGCTGATCCTGCTGGCAGGAGTGGACGGGGGACAGACATAGGCCGATGGGAGTAGTAGTGTCACATCGGCCTATGTCTGCCTGCACGCACAGACACCGCGCACACCCGCACAAACATCGCACAGACACCCCGCACACACACCCCGCACACATCGCACAGACACCGCACACACCCGCACAAACATCGCACACACACCCCGCACACACACTAATCATGACGGGTCTGGGAGGTGAGGCTGACCTGTGCGGCCGTGGGAAAGTTCATGTGAGTTCATGCAGTCAAGCATGAACTCACATGAACCCTCTGAGGGCACCGCGGCGACTTCAAATGAACAGCTGATCGGCATCACCTGATACCTCAGCTGTTCATTTGAAATAACCGGCGGGAAAGCGCAGCACAGAACGGGAAAGCTGGCGGTGAAGTCTTTTCACTGCCGGCTTCCCCGCCCGGGTCCTTCGCTCCTTGGTGCTGCGCTCCCCGCCCGGTCCTAATTTACGATTGGGATTGGAGGTGGCGAGGGGAGCGGAGGATCGGGGTGGGAGGCTGCGGGGAAGCAGTATGGGGCTGTGTGATTGTTTAAAAGCCGGCGGCTTTTTACCGCGCGCCGGCTTTTAAACAATCAGGAGAATTCTCCCCAGCTGGGATGGCATTCTGATGACAGGCTGGATCGCGCTGCCATCCAACTTGTCATCCTTCACAGACACTGCAGAGCGCAGGCATTATGGGAACTTCCGATTCCGGTATCCGATATTGTAAAAGTATCGGAATTAAGTATCGGAATTCCGATACCGCGAATATCGGCCGATACCCGATATTACAGTATCGGAATGCTCAACACTACTTATAATACATTTTTGGGAGTGAATTCTAGGTTGCCTACCAACAGTCAAATATCTGTGGCGCTGCAAGTCAAAGAAGATTCACAAAGCAAAGATTCGACCAGTTGGATATTTATTTGCCCAGTCCTTTGAGCTCCATATACTGGATACTGTATTGGTCTGGGGTTTTTTGAGTCTACAAGATGGAAAAAGAACCAATCGACCATCTATACAGAACATGTACAGTACAGACCAAAAGTTTGGACACACCTTCTCATTTAAAGATTTTTCTGTATTTTCATGACTATGAAAATTGTACATTCACACTGAAGGCATCAAAACTATGAATTAGCACATGTGGAATTATATACTTAAAAAGGTGTGAAACAACTGAAAATATGTCTTATATTCTAGGTTCTTCAAAGTAGCCACCTTTTGCTTTGATGACTGCTTTGCACACTCTTGGCATTCTCTTGATGAGCTTCAAGAGGTAGTCACCGGAAATGGTCTTCCAACAATCTTGAAGGAGTTCCCAGAGATGCTTAGCACTTGTTGGCCCTTTTGCCTTCACTCTGCGGTCCAGCTCACCCCAAACCATCTCGATTGGGTTCAGGTCTGGTGACTGTGGAGGCCAGGTCATCTGGCGTTGCACCCCATCACTCTCCTTCTTGGTCAAATAGCCCTTACACAGCCTGGAGGCGTGTTTGGGGTCATTGTCCTGTTGAAAAATAAATGATGGTCCAAATAAATCCAAACCGGATGGAATAGCATGCCACTGCAAGATGCTGTGGTAGCCATGATGGTTCAGTATGCTTCAATTTTGAATAAATCCCCAACAGTGTCATCAGCAAAGGACCCCCACACCATAACACCTCCTCCTCCATGCTTCACGGTGGGAACCAGGCATGTAGAGTCCATCCGTTCACCTTTTCTGCGTCGCACAAAGACACAGTGGTTGGAACCAAAGAACTCAAATTTGGAGTCATCACACCAAAGCATAGATTTCCACTGGTCTAATGTCCACTCCTTGTGTTCTTTAGCCCAAACAAGTCTCTCCTGCTTGTTGCCTGTCTTTAGCAGTGGTTTCCTAGCAACTATTTTACCTGGAAGGCCTGCTGCACAAAGTCTCCTTTTAACAGTTGTTGAAGAGATGTGTCTGCTGCTAGAACTCTGTTTGGCATTGACCTGGTCTCTAATCTGAGCTGCTGTTAACCTGCGATTTCTGAGGCTGGTGACTCGGATAAACTTACCCTCAGAAGCAGAGGTGACTCTTGGTCTTCCTTTCCTGGGGCGGTCCTCATGTGAGCCAGTTTCTTTGTAGCGCTTGATGGTTTTTGCAACTGCACTTGGGGACACTTTCAAAGTTTTCCCAATTTTTCGGACTGACTGACCTTCATTTCTTAAAGTAATGATGGCCACTCGTTTTTCTTTACTTAGCTGCTTTTTTCTTGCCATAATACAAATTCTAACAGTCTATTCAGTAGGACTATCAGCTGTGTATCCATCAGACTTCTTTACAACACAACTGATGGTCTCAACCCTATTTATAAGGCAAGAAATCCCACTTATTAAACCTGACAGGACACACCTGTAAAGTGAAAACCATTTCCGGTGACTACCTCTTGAGGCTCATCAAGAGAATGCCAAGAGTGTGCAAAGCAGTCATCAAAGCAAAAGGTGGCTACTTTGAAGAACCTAGAATATAAGACATATTTTCAGTTGTTTCACACTTTTTTGTTAAGTATCTAATTCCACATGTGTTAATTCATAGTTTTGATGCCTTCAGTGTGAATGTACAATTTTCATAGTCATGAAAATACAGAAAAATCTTTAAATGAGATGATGTGTCCAAACTTTTGGTCTGTACTGTACATATTCAGTTTAATTTGCACTGTAATCCTTATTGTAACCACAAAGTACATATCAACATATCAGTAAACTTGAATAAAGTATTTGTTGATAAATCCAAAAGGAAACAACTGTAGTGCAAGTCATTGGCTTCAAAATCAAAATGGAGATGTTTCCTGCTTAGCCCTTACAGCTCATTATTGTGTCAGAGCCACTGGGCAAAGTAAATGATACCACCCTACACCCGTATCACATTAAATTGACATGCACATTGTTATTAGGAAAAGATAAAACATGCACATGAATGCTATGCAAAAACATACTTTTTTTCTCTGCAGCTATACTATCATATCGCAGTTTTTCAAGCGGATTATCATACCTTGTACAGTGGTGGTCAATATCTGGGTCATCAGAGATCAGCGGCTCCCAGTCAAGTAACATCTAGCGCATCATTGGCAGTTTGTACTGCAGAGTTTGATTCCATCTAGATTCACCAGGTAAGGGGTGTACTGATCATGTTGAAAAGAAATGTATTATTCTTGTGTATCATTCTTGTGTAGTCTCTTTCTCTCTCTCCATATAAAAAGAGTGTTATAAATGTATTTTCCAAGCAATTAGAAGCTTTACACTATTGTGATTCACAGCAAATTTATTTGACACAAATCAAATCTTTGGGGAAAAATTTGGCAAAGCTGGTGAATTCGAATTGCAAATGACCCGCTCATCTCTAATTCTAATGAATACTTTTCTAGAATAATAATAATAATATTTTTATTTATATAGCGCCAACATATTCCGCAGCGCTTTACAATTCAGACAATTTACAAACATTATCGGTACTGTCCCCATTGGGGCTCACAATCTACATTCCCTATCAGTATGTCTTTTGAGTGTTGGAGGAAACCCATGCAAACACGGGGAGAACATACAAAATCCTTGCAGGTGTTGTCCTTGGTGGGATTTGAATCCAGGACCCCAGCGCTGCAAGGCTGCAGTGCTAACCACTGAGCCACCATGCTGCCCTATAGATTAAACACATTAATAACTAAAATCTATTTTATGGCATTATTGTGTTGAATTGACTCTTCATTGAGAATGATCACATTTTTGGCAACGAGGTTAATGCATGGGTGGATTTTTACCATGTTTGCAGAACACATTACTTTAAGGGTGTTGTCTCCTTTGTTCCATATATCTCCTTATGGTGTAAGATTAAAAGAACCAATGCAAAGAAAAAGTAAAAAAAAAGCATTACATGAGAAGCAGATATTATTTTTCACAAAACTGTACCAAGTACAGGGTCATGTAAGGCCTTTGCGTCTGAAGCCTAAATATTCTAATACAACATATTTGCTCTCCAATGTACTAGTTTTGGTGGCTGAGTTTTGTGAAATAGTGCCAAAGTTACTTTGTCAGAGTTTTTGCACAATATATGAATCAGTATGGTAGGCACTTTTTTTCAGATATTGTATTCGCAGGCGGAATATGAATCCAAGCCAAACAGATCTTGTCTCTGGATTCAAACATCCTCATAAAAAGCCTCAGCTTGCAAAATACATACTCTCTCCGTATGGTTTCAGAACTCATTCAAAAGGCCTGGCTCAATTCCCTTTGACACATTTATATGCTCAAAACTACCCATAAATGTAGTCTGGCCAGTGTGTGTCACCAGGTGTGATCATGCAGGTGTGGCATTGAATTAGTCCTGAGTTTGGTGAAATGTATACAGTCTGCATCTTGTCATCTATGATCATCACACTCTAATCGGCATGTCCATTTGTCTGTTCTTCTTGCAGGTATGACTCCCAGCTTTCCATATGTGTGATCTATCTTGCCATTCCTGTCTGAACTAACCTGGTATGTTTGCAAGCTGACCACAGCACGACCCCTGTTCAACACTTCTTTTCTTTATGGCCAGCCTGTTTTACTTTGCTTCTGTTAAATCCTGCATCTGGCCCAATTTGTACTTATCTGATACACATGGATCAGATGCCTCTCCCCTCTGCTTAACAGCTGAATGCATTTGCTAGCATATATATTGTAAAGTCTAAGTCTGGTGACGTAGTCTGGCCAGTATGTATCACCAAGTGTGATCATACAAGTGTGGGATTGAATTAATCCTGAATTGAACCTGAAGGGAACAGAATACCCAGGCAAAGTAAACAATGTTTCTGTGTGTTTTTACTCTCTCCCCTATAGTCCTTCACTTTCTACTAACCCCCTAATGCCTACACATAGTAATGAACTCTTCATCTCTCCCTTCATCCTCCCCATTCATCTCACCTCCTTCTCAGAACTATTCCTCTATATTCACTTCTGTGTCTCCAAACACAGCCACCTCACAGCCTCTCCTGCTCTCACATGCTAACACTTTCCCTGTTCCTTCTGCCTGCTGGCGATATCTCTCCAAATCCTGGCCCTCCTCAGCACATTCCCACAGTCACTTCTGCCTCCTATCCACGATCTGTCACAAATTCTCGCAAACTTTCAAACCTTATACCCATCCGCCCAGCCCCCGCCCCCCCAGTCCCACTAACAGGAGCTCTATGAAACACTCGCTCCATGTGCAACAAACTTTCCTTCATCCATGATCTTTTCATTACTAACAAACTCTCCTTCCTCGGCATCACCGAAACCTGGCTCACCCCCTCTGACACAGCCTCCCCAGATGCACTTTCGTACCGTGGATTCCATCTTTCTCACACACCCCGCTCCAATGGCAAGTATGGTGGAGGAGTAGGTTTTCTCCTGTCAGATAACTGCACCTTCACACATATCCCACTGCCACCCTCCATTACTCTCCCCTCTTTTGAGGTGCACTGTGTGCGCATCTACTCCCCCTCCAACCACCAACTAGCCGTCATTTACCGCCCCCCAGGACCAGCCACCACCTTCTTTGACAACTTCACCACCTGGCTGCTTCATTTTCTTTCCGCTGACATCCCCACTTTCATCATGGGTGATTTCAACATCCCCATTGACACTTCCCATTCATCTGTCTCCAAGCTTCTATCCCTCACTTCCTCCTTCAGCCTTGCGCAATGGTCTTCTGCCCCCACTCACAAAGATGGCCACACACTGGACCTCATCTTCACCCGCCTCTGTTCCCTATCTAACCTCTCTAGCTCACCTCTCCCTCTTTCTGACAACAACCTACTCACATTCTCTTCCCTCTCCTCTTCAGGGCCACAATCCCCATTCCACAAACTTGCAAACCCTCACAAAAATCTCAAACACCTTGACCTACACTCACTCTCTGAATCCCTTCTCCCTCTCACAGGCATAAGTTCTAGTGTTGAGCGAACATGCTCGACACTGCTCGGTACTCGTCCGAGCATCACGCTACTCGGGATGTTCGGCGAGCACCGAGCATTTCCGGGTTACTCGGGCAGGAGCTCGGGTCTCCGCCCTGCATGTTTGGCGCTCTTTACAGAGCCAATGAACATGCAGGGATTGCCAGCCATTCACTGTAATGCTGCAGCCATGTTGGTTGTGGGCATTACAGTGATTGGCTGGCCGCACAGCGTCACCTCGAGTATTTAAAACGGGGCGCCGCCATCTTGGACACAGTCGCTCCGGATTAGACAGTGTAGGGACAGCGCTGCTGATTTAGGGAGAGATATAAACTGCGAAATAGTTAGTGTAGGGTCTGTAAAGGCTGCCAGAACAAACAAACAGTCCTTTTCAGGACTAATATCCATCCCAGATACCAGGCAGGCAGGCTGTATAGGAGACACAGTGGTTATACCAGCAAACGCTGCATTACAGTCCTGTGTGCTCCTGTTGCTGAAATTGCTGGACTTAGCACCAGGTGTCGGGGGCCAGGAAAAATCCTTTTTTTTTCATCTAAATCCTCCTTTTTTTTTCCTCCTTCACACTGTACAAATACCCGTCTTATTAACCTTTTGGTGTGTCACCCCCCCCCCCCCCAAAAAAAAAGCGTGTCTCTGATTTTTCAGACACAAATATAACTTTTGAAAATAGTCTGGTGTAGGCTAGAGAAACAGAAGTGTTGTTTTGCACTTCCACGGTTCAAACCTCTGTATTATCCATTTTGGGCCATTTGTATCTAAAAAAAATAACAGTTTGAGTGTGTCGCTCACTGTTCAGCCGCAAATATCTCTATTTAAAAAAGTGTGGTATACCCCAGTAAACAATAACTGTGGTTTTGCCATCCCACGGTAAAAAATCTCTATTATTCAGGTTTTGGTATTTTTTTCCGTAAAGAAAAACAGTAGTGTTTCCTGACTGTTGTGACACAAAAATATATCTGTTGAAAATAGTCTTCTGTAGGCCCGACATCCCAGTGTGGTTTCGCAGTTCCACGGGTCAAATCGCTGTACTATCCAGTTTTGGGCCTTTGGTATCTAAAAAAAAAAGCAGTTTGAGTGTGTCGCTCACTGTTCAGCCGCAAATATCTCTATTTAAAAAAGTGTGGTATACCACAGTAAACAATAACTGTGGTTTTGCCATCCCACGGTAAAAAATCTCTATTATTCAGGTTTTGGTAGTTTTTTCCGTAAAGAAAAACAGTAGTGTCTCCTGACTGTTGTGACACAAAAATATATCTGTTGAAAATAGTCTTGTGTAGGCCCGACATCCCAGTGTGGTTTCGCAGTTCCACGGGTCAAATCGCTGTACTATCCAGTTTTGGGCCTTTGGTATCTTAAAAAAAGCAGTTTGAGTGTGTCGCTCACTGTTCAGCCGCAAATATCTCTATTTTAAAAAGTGTGGTATACCCCAGTAAACAATAACTGTGGTTTTGCCATCCCACGGTAAAAAATATCTATTATTCAGGTTTTGGTAGTTTTTTCCGTAAAGAAAAACAGTAGTGTCTCCTGACTGTTGTGACACAAAAATATATCTGTTGAAAATAGTCTTGTGTAGGCCTGACATCCCAGTGTGGTTTCGCAGTTCCACGGGTCAAATCGCTGTACTATCCAGTTTTGGGCCTTTGGTATCTAAAAAAAAAGCAGTTTGAGTGAGTCGCTCACTGTTCAGCCGCAAATATCTCTATTTAAAAAAGTGTGGTATACCCCAGTAAACAATAACTGTGGTTTTGCCATCCCACAGTAAAAAATTTCTATTATTCAGGTTTTGGTAGTTTTTTCCGTAAAGAAAAACAGTAGTGTCTCCTGACTGTTGTGACACAAAAATATATCTGTTGAAAATAGTCTTGTGTAGGCCTGACATCCCAGTGTGGTTTCGCAGTTCCACGGGTCAAATCGCTGTACTATCCAGTTTTGGGCCTTTGGTATCTAAAAAAAAAGCAGTTTGAGTGTGTCGCTCACTGTTCAGCCACAAATATCTCTATTTAAAAAAGTGTGGTATACCCCAGTAAACAATAACTGTGGTTTTCCTTTTCCACGGTTCTAAACTACTCTTTATTACCCTTTTTCCATTGATAGTGCGAGTGTAAGCTATTTTACTTCATTTACAATGGGCAAGGCGCGTGGCAAGGGACGTGGAAGTGGACGTTCTGGTGATGGTTTGTGCAGAGGACGGGGCCATGGCCAAAGTGAAAATGTGCCACAACCAACAGCCACATCTTCTCGCTCCCACTTCTTGACCGAATTACTAGGGAAGCACAGAACAACACCAGTATTGATCAGTGTGA
Organism: Phyllobates terribilis; assembly: GCF_046119375.1. Lineage (NCBI taxonomy): Eukaryota > Metazoa > Chordata > Amphibia > Anura > Dendrobatidae > Phyllobates > Phyllobates terribilis. The sequence goes on along the minus strand of NW_027362761.1, from coordinate 755,552,957 downwards.
ACAGGTTATTAATTGGATAGCAGATAATACTTCCAGTTACCTGGGCACCACCACCTCCGGTCTGTCTTCCACACGGTCAACTCTTAGTAGCCGTGAGTCTCGACCGCATACTCCTCCTCACCCTGATGCTCCTTCCTCCCACCATGCCGAGTGTCGTCAGACAGCAAGTGATCCCACACTTGGACACTCTGAAGAGCTGTTCACTGGTCCATTTCCATATTTGGGCCCCTCGCCTGATACGCTTGAAGTGGTGGAAGAGGAGATCCAATGTTGCGATGCCCAAATATTTGAACAGCCACGGCCACAGGAAGTCGACGTTGGCAATCTGTCACAAGAGGTGGATGATGACGAGACACAATTGCCAGTAAGTGAGGAGGAGGATCGTGGTGCGCAAGAGGAAGAGGAGGAGGTGGTGGATGATCTAGTAACTGACCCAACGTGGAAGGAGGACATGCAGAGTGAGGCCAGCAACACACAGGGGGAGGGAGGCAGAGTACCCCAACAGGCAGGAAGAAGCAGTGTGGTGGCCACAGACAGAAGGCAGGCAACCGTTCCCCGTAACACCAACACGAGGGACGTTGCCAGTACAAGCGGTAGGTCTTCCAGAGTCTGGAATTTTTTTAAAGACTCTGCTGATAACCCCAAAAAGGCCATATGTTCCACCTGCCATGCCAGCATCAGCAGGGGTGACAAAACTACCAGCCTGACCACCACCAGCATGATCAGGCACATGGCAGCAAAGCACCCGACTTTGTGGGGTGAAACCCAGGGTCCACGACCAGTGTCAGCGGGTGTCACCACTGCTTCTTCCACTGTTGTGCGTGCAATAGAACCCCCTGTTGTGTGTGCAAGGCAATCCCCTGTCCATACTGCATGTAAAGATGCCCCCTCCTCTCAGTCTTCACGTGTTATGGCAGTTTCTCAAGAAACAGCATCAACGTCCACGTCCACGTCCCACCGCAGCGTTCAGTTGTGCATATCCCAGACCTTTGAACGAAAGTGGAAATTCGCAGCTAACGCCCCACAGGCCGCAGTCCTAAATTCGCACATTTCACGACTGCTTGCATGGGAAATGCTGCCTTTTAGGCTGGTGGAGACGGAATCCTTCCGCAATCTTATGGCGGTGGCCATCCCTCGGTACTCGGTCCCCAGCCGACACTATTTTGCCCGGTGTGCCATCCCCGCACTACACAAGCACGTGTCCCAAAGCATCTGCCGTGCCCTCAACAACGCAGTTACTGGGAGAGTCCACCTGACAACGGACACGTGGACAAGTGCTTGTGGCCAGGGACGGTACATCTCTCTGACGGCACACTGGGTAAACATAGTGGAAGCCGGGACCCAGTCGGACCTTGGGACGGAACACATCCTCCCCACACCGAGGATTGCGGGTCCTATGTCAGTCAGAGTTGCCCCCACAGTGTACAGCTCCTGTGCATCCTCCTCCTCCTCCTCATGTTCAGCCTCCATCTCAGATATCACCACATCAGTTACAAGCTGGAAGCATTGCAGTACTGCCTCCGCCAAGCGGCAACAGGCTGTGCTTAAACTCATAAGCTTAGGTGATAAACCTCACACTGCTTGTGAGTTGTGGACAGCTGTGAAAGAGCAGGCAGATCTGTGGCTGAGACCGCTGAACCTACATCCCGTCATGGTCATGTGTGACAATGGCCGTAACCTGGTGGCGGCTCTGAGGCGAGGTGAGATCACACACGTACCATGCCTGGCTCATGTGCTTAACCTCGTGGTTCAGCGGTTTCTTAAATCGTACCCCGAGTTGCCAGATCTGCTCGTGAAAGTACGCCGCCTGTCAGCTCATTTTCGCAAGTCGGCTACAGCTGAAGTTGTGGAGGAGTATTTTTGGTTTTGGTAATTTATTTTAACTTATACACAAGTCTTTACCCTGGAAAGGATGTTCCTTAACATATTTCACAGGAAAAAAGTTTCACTTTCGTTTTTGAACGTTTTATTGTGAGCCTGTAAAAGTGGCTTAATACCTCTGACCACGTTGTTGACAGCAGTGACCTGGGGGTCAGAAATGCTTCCTGGGGCGATCCCCATGCTGTCCCCATGTCATTTGAGCACTGTCACTATCGTTTTGGGCTCTTTTTAGGCTTTCTACAGACTGCCGGGGGTGCCGCCGCAAAAATGTTCGGGTCTCCCATAGACTAACATTGGGCTCGTTGCTCGGGTCGAGCACCCGAGTATCACGGCGAGCTCGGCCCGAGCTTCGAGCACCCGAGCATTTTAGTGCTCGCTCAACACTAATAAGTTCATTACAAAATGCAGATGCTGCTGCCACTTTATATAACACCACAACAGCTGCAGCTCTCAATTCGGTCGCCCGCCTCACACATACCACAGCTAGTCTACTCAACAGGTAACCCTGTCACACGAACCTGACTAAAGAACTGCGAAGGGCCTCCAGGGTTGCTGAGCGGAAATGGAAAAGGTCCCACTCCAATGAGCATTTCATCGCATTCAAACAGTCCCTCACTACTTTCAAGTCCACACTTACTGCAGCAAAACAAACCTACTTCTCATCTCTCATATCCTTCCTGTCTCACAACCCTAAACAGCTATTCAACACTTTCAATTCTCTCCTCCATCCCCCAGCGCCTCCTCCCTCTCCTCTCATCTCAGTCAAAGACGTTGCCTCATTCTTCAAACAGAAGATTGACACCATCAGACAAAGCTTTTGCCTAAAGTCCCCACAGCCCCTCCTCATATCTACTCAACCCTCCTCCTCCAAAACCAGCTTCTCCACCATTACGGAAGATCAACTTTCCTCTTTACTCTCCAAATCACACCTCACCACCTGCGAACTTGACCCAATCCCTTCCCACCTCATCCCTAACCTCACCACAGTCTTCATCCCAACCCTAACCCACCTTTTCAACCTCTCACTAACAACTGGTGTCTTCCCCTCATGCTTCAAACATGCTTTGATCTCACCGATCCTCAAAAAGCCCTCCCTTGACCCATCCTCTCTGTCTAGCTATCTCCCCATATCACTTCTCCATTATGCCTCAAAACTACTAGAGCAACACGTCCATTTTGAACTGTCCTCCCACCTCTCCTCCTGCTCCCTCTTTGACCGCTTACAATCTGGCTTCCGACTGCACCATTCTACTGAAACTGCCCTGACAAAAAAAAGGTCAAGTTTGGTCTGAAGTCCATTATCTGTCCCATGTCAGCACTTAGGCGTGGATTAGGATTCTTAATTATGGAACAAACAGGAAATGTGGCAGCAAATCCGGAAGTTCCGGACACTGATTTTGGCAATAAACGTGACCTGAAACAGTCAATATGTCTATCTATCTAAGCACAGGCTCTATCTCAGCCTTGAGTATTTTGGCACCACATTGTAGTGAGGTCCATGCACAGTTACCCCCTGGGCGGCGCAATGGACCTTAGTTTTCTTACCTGAGAACAGACAATACACTTCTGGGTATCTTTCGGTGCACGCGTAAGATCCCAATCCATAAATAATGAAAGAAAAACTTGGCACTCCTATTCTTCATTCAAACAAATGAAACGCCACATGTCTGAGCGGTGGATGCCGCAGACATCTCTCTAGCGCTGCAGCAGGCAGTTTAAGCACCCCCAGATGACTGATGAAGGTCTGATTGACTGAAACGTCTTATTTATTCTGGAATATCTTTGAGCAATTAAAAATTCATTTGTTTGAATGAGGAATATGACGCGCCCCCTGGGCCTGTGCTGTGCAGGGGGATACCCGGAGCCGGATCGCTGGGATGCTGGGGGTTGTAGTTCTCCGTGGCGGTGACCCGGTCCGTGCCCAGGGCGGTCAAACCAGTGGCAGTCTATAGGTAAGAACAATGTCCGACTACACCACCCGTGGATTGCGGTCAGTGGGGACCGCCGCTGCGCTGCCGACCGCTGAGGCTGATGTTGTTTGCGCAGCCGAGTATGGGATAACTCCCCACGGGAGAAGTATTGCCTCAGGGCAGCTAAGGTGGATGATGGGAGTGATGGTGTGAGCATCCCAGTAGTAATGGTGCTGGTGCGGCAAGGAATCACAGAGACGTGTGGTGCAGTTCAGGGCCTTTACTGATGGTATAAAGCAGACCCTCCCGGGAGTACTGGTTAGCAGTAGGGGCCTGGTCAGTCTGTGAGCAAGCAGGATCTCCCCTGGCCAGGTGGAGTTGTAGGCCTCCCCGACTATCTGCACTCTTTCCTGGCTACCTTGCTCTATGCGGGTAGAAGTAGCCCACGTCCCTGAGTATACTGTGTGGTGCTCACCCGTATGGCCGGTGACTTGGGGCCTTCCGTCAGCCTTCGCTTCACGATGGCGGTGCTGGTCCCTTGCTTGTGACCGTGCCTTCGGGTTTCTAAGGCCAGAGGACATGGAATCCCCTGCCGGTTGGATTCTGCTGCTGGACCTGGATGTCCCCACAGCCTCGGACTCCGTGTCCGGGTTAGTGTCTTCAGCCAAGGCGAGCTATCTAGCTTCCAGCCTCTGGCACTCACTCCTGCTCCTACAGAGCTCCTGTTGTCACTTTCCCTGTGTCTGGAACTCAACTCTTTCTGACTTAATCCCGCCCCAGACCCAGTTTATAAGGGCAGATTCCTCCCCTCCCAGGTCTGGGTGGGCCGTGTTGCATGCTTAGGGCTCCTGACCAGAGAAACCTCCCACTTGCTCTCAGACATAATATCTCTATTACTGTGGCAACCAGACCCCTGGGGTGTCACATTCCCCCCTAGTAAATTTTAGTACTCCGGGACTAAACACATCTTTTTAAAGAAACATAATTACAGGGTATAACAATAACACAATAACATATTTACAAGAAGCTTTAGTTCTTTAAAGGTCACGGCGTGTCCGCAACCGGGTGTCCATATCACCCAAGGTGAAGTTTTAAGCGAAGTAGGGGACCTGTCCAAAGCAAACCCCTTGCGTTGTCCTTGGGCGTGGCTGCAAGGCTGGAGCTAGCTACTTTGGGCCGCAAGTAGGCCACGCCAGACAGGTTTTCTCTTCCGCGGCCGTCTTCGCAAGAGTCACCAAGGTGCAACTATCTACAAAACTGTTCCGGTTATCCAGTGTCCATAACCTGTTAGTCCAAAGAAATCTGCAGGGTAACTGAGAAACATAATTAACAACAGGCAACAAACATAAACCATAAACATTTTCAAGAAACAGGTAAATTCACAGTGCATTAGTTTAGATTCTCCAGCGAGCGGGCATCTGACCTCTAGTGACTCCAGTGGACCTACGGAGCTCACTAACTGGTCCTGCACTACAGGGTGTAGGGGATGTTATAGGTAAGCTGGGCAGCTGTCTGCGCACTCTTTGGCTCACTAGGGGCACGACAGGCTCACTACTAGCAGAGGGTTGATTCTCCTGTGCTGCTGGTGTGGACTCTTCTGCCTCTTGGGCCGGCTGCTCTTCCAGCTCTACCTGGTCTTCTATAGGCACTTGAGGGGCTGGCTGGAGAAAGGTGAGGACAGGCACCACGATAGCATTGTTTACTTGTGTCCAGGACCGGGGAAAGTCTCCGAGTACGGTGGTGATCATTTCCTCCTTTTCCTCTACGGGTTGAGGGTCTTCCTGATCTTCATCGTGCTTTGCAACTTCTCAGGGCACTTTTTCAGATGGTCTCTGGAGACAGTGGCTGTGGTCTCTCCTCCATTTTTGCTGATGACGTACACCTTTGGATTATTGTGGCTTGAGGGCAGTACGGTGTACGGGTCCTTTTCCCACTGGTCGTCCAACTTATGGAGCCGCCTTTTTCTTTTCAAGACCTGCTCTCCAGGTACCAGGGGAACAGCGGGAGCATGTTGGTTATAAGTTCTCTCCTGCCTTTCTCTTGATTGACAGAGACTTCGCTCGACGCTCTCTTGTACTTTCCGGTACTGCTGCTGCCGTTCTGTATCCCAGTCTGTCTCTGGTGAGGTGTCCTCGGGTATCAGGACTCCCATATCCAGGTCAACAGGCAGCTTACCAGGTCTTGCTCGCATTAGGTAAGCTGGGGTACAGTTGGTGGAACCTACCGGGATGTGGTTATACAGGTCCACCAGATCGGGCAGTTTCTCAGGCCACAGACTGCGTTCTTCCAGGGGCAATGTTTTTAGCAGATCTATCACCACCTGGTTCATCTTCTCGCAGAGTCCATTGGTTTGGGGGTGATAGGGCGTTGTTCTTATCTTCTTGCAGCCATACAGGTTGCAGAACTCCTGGAAGACCTCCGCTTCGAAGGCTGGTCCTTGGTCCGTCAGCACTTGGTCCGGGTACCCGTGTGGGCGGCAGAAGTGCAGCTGGAAGGCTCTGGCTGCTGTTTGTGCTGTTAAGTCTTTGACGGTGACTACCACTAGGAATCGGGAGTAGTGATCCACGATGGTTAGGGCGTAGACATACCCGCTTCTGCTTGGAGCCAGTTTAACATGGTCCAGAGCGACCAGTTCCAGCGGCTGCCTGGTGATGATGGGCTGCAGGGGAGTCCTCTGGCTGGCACGGTCCCTTCTTCTTAGATTGCACGGGCCACAGTCTCTACACCACCTCTCAATGGCTCCTCTCATGCTTATCCAGTAGAACCGTTCACGCAGCAGGAACTCCAGCTTCTTCCATCCGAAGTGCCCTGCCCCGTTGTGGTAGGCCTCCAGCACCATAGCCGCGTCCCGTCTCGGTACCACCACCTGCTAGATCAGCTCATGTGTCCGGGAATTGACCATTCTGCGGCACAACTTCTCCTTGTAGAGGAACAGTTTGCTCTTCTCCGTCCACAGTTGCTTGGTCTCTTCCGGAGCGTCTGGGTCCAGGCGGGCGTCAGCCTGGGTCAGCATCTCCTTCACCAGACGGACTGCGGGGTCACTGTCTTGCGTCTCCGCCCAGTTGTAGTGGGGCAAGGGGTTGAACGTAGCGGATCGCTGGCCCCTCAGACGGTGGGAATACTGGGTAATCCCATGACGATGAAACGCAGGGAGTTCGATCTCTTCCAATTCTTCTGGATCCTCCCCTTCGTCCGGTAGGTTTGGCATCCTGGACAGGGCGTCCGCGTTGGTATTGGAGCGTCCTGCCCGGTATTTGATGGTGAACTCAAAATTGGACAGGCGGGCCATCCATCTCTGCTCCAGGGCACCCAGTCTTGCAGTGTCCAGGTGTGTCAACGGGTTGTTGTCCGTGTACACGGTGAACCTGGAAGAGGCAAGGTAATGCTTGAAGCGTTCGGTTACTGCCCACACCACTGCCAGGAACTCGAGCTTGAACGAGCTGTAATTCTCAGGGATTCTTTCCGTGGGTCACAGTTTTCGGCTGGCGTAAGCAATTACCCGTTCTCTCCCCAGCTGGATCTGGGACAGTACGGCTCCTAGCCCGATGTTGCTTGCGTCCGTGTAGAGGATAAAGGGCTGGCTGTAATCAGGGTACGCCAGGATTTCATCCCCCGTGAGGGCCATCTTCAGCTGGCGGAACGACTCCTCTTCCAACTTTTCCCATTTGAAGGGTGGCTTCTGGTTTTTGGCCTTCCTGGACTGGCCTATCAGGAGGTCCTGCATAGGAGCTGCCTTCTTGGTAAAACCGGGAATGAATCTTCGGTAGTAGCCTACCAACCCGAGGAACTGCCGCACTTCCTTTATGCTGGATGGTCTTGGCCAGTCCTTGATCACGGTGATCTTGTCAGGGTCGGGAGCCACTCCGTCAGCACTCACCACGTGTCCCAGGTACTGTACCTTTGGCTTCAGTAGATGACACTTTGAGGGTTTTACCTTTAGGCCATAGTTCGCCAGGGCTTCAAACACTTCTGCCAGGTGTTCCAGATGGTCCTCATAGGTCTTGGAATAGACGATGACGTCGTCCAGGTATAATAGGACCGTCTCGAAGTTCCGGTGTCCCAGACAGCATTCCATCAACCGTTGGAAGGTTCCTGGTGCGTTGCAGAGCCCGAACGGCATACAGTTAAATTCGCTGAGTCCCATCGGGGTGGTGAATGCGGTCTTCTCCCGGTCCGCCTCTGCTACAGGAACCTGCCAGTACCCGCTAGTGAGATCCAAAGTAGAGAAGAAGTTAGCAGATTTTAAGGCAGCTAAGGACTCTTCTATCCTTGGTAACGGGTACGCATCTTTGTGTGTGATACGGTTGACCTTCCTGTAGTCTACACACATCCTCATGGTGTTGTCTTTCTTTTTCACTAAGACTAGTGGAGCTGCCCAGGGGCTACAGCTGTCCCTAATTACCCCAGCCTCCTTCATGTCTTTTAGCATCCCCTTGGCGTGTTGATAGTGTGCAGGGGGTACGGGTCGGTACCTCTCCTTTATGGGAGGATGGTCTCCCGTTGGGATGTGATGTTCTACCCCCTTTACTCGCCCAAAGTCTAACGGGTGTTTGCTAAACATTCTCTCGTACTCTTGAACCACCCGATAGACTCCCTGTTTTTGGTGTGAGGGAGTGGAGTCAGTACCCAAATGCAGTCGCTGACACCAGTCCTCCATTGGTTTCTTAGAGCAGTTACCTTCCTCTGGTTGAGATAGAGGCAAGGGTTCCACGGCCTGTACAGAATTCTGGTTTATGGTGAACAATCTGGCTAGCGTGGCATACCGGGGCAGGTATACTTCTCTCTCCCCGATATTGATGATGGGACTGGCACCCTCCCATGGCGTACATCGACCACCCCCCGTGCTGTCAAAATGGTGGGCCTACTGTCTGAGTAGACGGGTTCTACCATTGCTTGGTAGTCTCTACCTCTTAGACCAATAGCTGCCCGGCACCAAATCATCATCTCACTTTTTGGGGGCATGGCAATAGGGAACGGGTCACACATTCTCACGCTACCTATCTCACCACCAGATAGTTCCACCTGTTGCCGCTTCATCAGTGCCCGGATCTCTTTTTGGAGCACACGCTGTTGGCTGGAACTGACGTTCTTGGCAACCTGCTGCAAAATAAGAATCACCTCTGCAAGACAGTTTTCAATTACGTTAGTACCTAGGGTGATTTTTGGGTGACTCTCGCGACGGTCAATGTCCACAATGATAAGTCCTTGTGCCGGCAGTTCAACTTTACCGACCTTGATGGTCATTTCCTTAAATCCTATCTGTGGCACGGGCTGACCATTGCTGGCGATAATGCTCAGGTCGTCATCTGGGTAGCGGGTTATGTCCGAGTCATTCCAGCACTGCTTGAAGAGCACGTACGGGATGGTGGTGACCTGTGACCCGGTGTCTAATAGGGCACTCATAGGAATGCCATCCAGTACCACAGGCAAGACCGGACGTCCCCCTACGTATTTGTCACGCCAGTTCGATGGGCCTGATGATCTTATGCCTGGGGGTTGGCCCTCTACCCCAGGTTGTGCCCGTTTAAATGACAGTACCTTGCCATATGTCCGGGTTGATTGCAGCATCGGCAGATGGGTCGTCCGTCCTCGTTGTATCTGTCGCTGGGTCTTCCTCTGGCCGGTGGGGTCCTCCTCAGTTGGCGCCACGGGACGTCCTCCGGTCCGGATGCCAGCTGGATCTTTTCTGGAGAAGAGACCTGTAAAGACTGCACAGTTCTGGTTAGCGCGGCAACACTCTTAGTCAGCTCTTGGACCTGGTGGTGCAGGTCTGTTGCCGGGTCATTGTTCAAAGCCTGCGCATCAGCTCCCACAGGACCTGCAGACAAGGGCGCCGTCTCCTGGTGGTAAGTGATAGCAGGGCGCCTGTGGGTCACAGCGCCACCTGGTGCCGGTTCTCGGAGCACCCGGATGGCTCTGTCCTTGAACTGTGCAAAGTCCAGGTCAGGGTCCTGTAAGGCCATTGCCCTCAACTGGGTTCGGTGGGCATTGCACAGTAGACCCTCAATAAATTGTTCAGTCAACAGCCTGTCTTCATTTCCCACGCTGTCAGGGTCTGCCTGCTTAATGGCTCTCAGGGCCTCTTGTAGGTTTAGGGCATAGTCTCTTATACTTTCATGTGCCCGTTGTTTGCACCCATAAAATCTTAGTTTTATCTCGGCTGAGGTGAGGGTGTCAAACATGTCTTTCAGCCGGGCTAGTATCTCTCTGACAGTCCTCTTCTTCCCAGGTGACCAGGACTTTACCTCCCTTTGGGCTGCCCCGATTAACTGGGCCACCAGAATGCTCACTTTTTGCTCTTCTGTGAGGGGGTATACCTGGAAGAGGCTATCAAGTCTTTCCCTAAAGTCACTCAGGGTATGTGACTCTCCTGAGTACTGGGGTAGCCAGGTTGCCCCCGGGATATAGGGCTTGGTGAATGGCATGACTGCTGCAGCGGTTGCGCTGGCAGTGGCTGTGGCAGTGGAGCTCCCCTCGGTGTCCGACATCCTCCTTCCCCCCTAGTGGACCGTGGCCTACCTTGCGATGCTCCTCTTCCGTAGGCTGCGGCTCCGCAGTCGATCGTTGGGGTTGAGGACCTGGCGTCGCGCTCCGATGACGTCAGCTTCGCTGTTCCTTCCTTCCAGGACCTTACGCAGCGTCGGAGTGTGGGGCGGAGCTTCGGATCTCGCGCGCTTTCGGCGTCCACGCCCCTCTTCTTCCCGCGCGGCGTCCCGAAGATGGCGTCCGAAGGCGGGAAGCAGCTGCGGATGGCGGGAAGAAGGCAGAAGACAGCGGGAAACGGTCCAAGATGGCGTCTGATGGCGGGAATCGGCTCCGGATGGCGGGAAACGACTCCGGACGGCGGGAAACTTCACCACAGGTAAGTTCAAAAGTCTTTTTCAGGCACGCAGTACCCGGTGGTTGCGGGCACGAAATCCTGCCGACTACGCCAAAGTTGACTCGCCCCCTGGGCCTGTGCTGTGCAGGGGGATACCCGGAGCCGGATCGCTGGGATGCTGGGGGTTGTAGTTCTCCGTGGCGGTGACCCGGTCCGTGCCCAGGGCGGTCAAACCAGTGGCAGTCTATAGGTAAGAACAATGTCCGACTACGCCACCCGTGGATTGCGGTCAGTGGGGACCGCCGCTGCGCTGCCGACCGCTGAGGCTGATGTTGTTTGCGCAGCCGAGTATGGGATAACTCCCCACGGGAGAAGTATTGCCTCAGGGCAGCTAAGGTGGATGATGGGAGTGATGGTGTGAGCGTCCCAGTAGTAATGGTGCTGGTGCGGCAAGGAATCACAGAGACGTGTGGTGCAGTTCAGGGCCTTTACTGATGGTATAAAGCAGACCCTCCCGGGAGTACTGGTTAGCAGTAGGGGCCTGGTCAGTCTGTGAGCAAGCAGGATCTCCCCTGGCCAGGTGGAGTTGTAGGCCTCCCCGACTATCTGCACTCTTTCCTGGCTACCTTGCTCTATGCGGGTAGAAATAGCCCACGTCCCTGAGTATACCATGTGGTGCTCACCCGTATGGCCGGTGACTTGGGGCCTTCCGTCAGCCTTCGCTTCACGATGGCGGTGCTGGTCCCTTGCTTGTGACCGTGCCTTCGGGTTTCTAAGGCCAGAGGACATGGAATCCCCTGCCGGTTGGATTCTGCTGCTGGACCTGGATGTCCCCACAGCCTCGGACTCCGTGTCCGGGTTAGTGTCTTCAGCCAAGGCGAGCTATCTAGCTTCCAGCCTCTGGCACTCACTCCTGCTCCTACAGAGCTCCTGTTGTCACTTTCCCTGTGTCTGGAACTCAACTCTTTCTGACTTAATCCCGCCCCAGACCCAGTTTATAAGGGCAGATTCCTCCCCTCCCAGGTCTGGGTGGGCCGTGTTGCATGCTTAGGGCTCCTGACCAGAGAAACCTCCCACTTGCTCTCAGACATAATATCTCTATTACTGTGGCAACCAGACCCCTGGGGTGTCACAAATACAAGTGCCAAGTTTTTTTCATTAGTTTTCTTACCGACTCGGGTTTGCTCTGGACAAACAATCGGTGAATATGGACAGATGCGTGGCCCCTTCAGCAGGTGAAAGGTACTGTTGATGACTGTGACTTAACTTCTCAGCGGAGTCCAACACCTCTCATACTAGGTCCCGGCCTTTCCATATCTCAGCAGCATTCCTGGCAGAAATCTCCTCACATCTGGACAGGTTATGGTCACAGACACAATCAGCTCCAATCTGCCACTGCTCTGGTCTTGGTGGGATGCTTCCACGAGAGAATGTTGTTGGATTCCCCTCCAGCATGTCTTCTCCCTGATCTCAATAGCTGCAGACTGCCCTTAAGATGGCCGCACTTCCTCTTCCTGTGTTTCACATCATGTCATTCCACCTTTGACATTCATTTTGCATCTCATTACAGTCTTTCAGTAATGCTTAGGCAACAGCGACATCTTGTGACTAGTGTTGAGCGAGCATGCTCGACACTGCTCGGTACTCGCCCGAGCATCTCACTACTCGGTATGTTCAGTGAGCACTGAGCATTTCCGGGTTACTCGGGCGGGAGCTTGGGTCTCCGCCCTGCACGTTTGGCGCTCTTTACAGAGCTAATGAACATTCAGGGATTGCCAGCCAGTCACTGTAATGCCGCAACCATGTTGTTTGCGGGCATTACAGTGATTGGCTGGCCGCACAGCGTCACCTCGAGTATTTAAAACAGGGCGTCGCCATCTTGGACACAGTCGCCCGGGATCAGACAGTGTAGGGTCAGTGCTGCTGAGTTAGGGAGAGATATATAGTGCGAAAAGGCAGTGTAGGGTCTCTAAAGCCTGCCAAATCAAACAAACAGCCCTTCTCAGGACTAATATCCATCCCAGATATCAGGCAGGCAGGCAGGCTGTATAGGAGACGCAGTGGTTATACCAACAAACACTTCATTACAGTCCTGTGTGCTCCTGCTGGTCAAATTGCTAGACTTATCCGCCGGTCTCAGGGGCCAGGAAAAATCCCTTTTTTTCATCTAAATCCAGTATTTTTTTTTCTCTCAGTCAGATGTACAAATAGGTGTCTTATTAACCTTTTGGTATCCCCCCAAAAAAAAATTGAGTGTGTCTGTGACTGTTCAGACACCAATATATCTTTTTAAAAGAGTCTGGTGTAGGCCAGATAACTAGAACTTTGGTTTTGCAGTTCCACGGTTCAAATCTCTGTATTATCCAGTTTTTGGCCATTTTTCCGTAAAAAAATACAGTAATAGTGTCTCGCTGACTGTTCAGACACAAATATATCTGTTTAAAAGATTCTGGTGTAGGCCAGATAACTAGAACTGTGGTTTTCCTCTTCCACGGTTCAAATCTGGGTGTAATCCACCTTTTTGCATAAAAAAACAGTTTGAGTGTCTCCCTGACTGTTCAGACACAAATATATCTGTTTAAAAGATTCTTGTGTAGGCCAGATAACTATAACTGTGGTTTTGCAGTTCCACGGTTCAAATCTCTGTATTATCCTGCTTTTGGCCTTTTTTCCGTAAAAAAAAAAACAGTAATAGTGTCTCACTGACTGTTCAGACACAAATATATCTGTTTAAAAGATTCTGGTGTAGGCCAGATAACTAGAACTGTGGTTTTGCAATTCCACGGTTCAAATCTCTGTATTATCCTGCTTTTGGCCTTTTTCCGTAAAAAAAAACAGTAATAGTGTCTCACTGACTGTTCAGACACAAATATATCTGTTTAAAAGATTCTGGTGTAGGCCACATAACTATAACTGTGGTTTTGCAGTTCCATGGTTCAAATCTCTGTATTATCCTGCTTTTGGCCTTTTTTCTGTAAAAAAAAAACAGTAATAGTGTCTCGCTGACTGTTCAGACACAAATATATCTGTTTAAAAGATTCTGATGTAGGGCAGATAGCTAGAACTGTGGTTTTGCAGTTCCACAGTTCAAATCTCTGTATTATCCTGCTTTTGGCCTTTTTTCTGTAAAAAAAACAGTAATAGTGTCTCGCTGACTGTTCAGACACAAATATATCTGTTTAAAAGATTCTGGTGTAGGCCAGAGAAATACAACTGTGGTTTTCCTCTTCCACGGTTCTAATCTCCTTTCTATTACCCTTTTTCCATTGATGGTGCGATTATAAGCTATTTTACTTCATTTACAATGGCCAAGGCGCGTGGCAAGGGACGTGGAACTGGACGTTCTGGTGATGGTGCGTGTAGAGGACGGGGCCGTGCACAAGGTGAAAATGTGCCACAACCAACAGCCACATCTTCTCGCTCCCACTTCTTGACCGAATTACTAGGGAAGCACACTACAACACCAGCATTGCGAACTGATCAGTGTGTACAGGTTATTAATTGGATAGCAGATAATACTTCCAGTTACCTGGGCACCACCACCTCCGGTCTGTCTTCCCCACGGTCAAGCTTTAGTAGCCGTGAATCTCGACCGCATACTCCTCCTCACCCTTATGCTCCTCCCTCCCATCAGACAGCAACTGATCCCACAGTTGGACAAGCTGACCATTATCAAAATGAACAAGGGCGGGATTGGGCCAGACTTCTCATCACCACCAAATGACAGCAGAGTAACATAAAGTCAAATCCACTGTGTTATTTCGGGAGGTGTATTCCCATGCACCGCTTCATACCCACACATGAGTATATGCTTCCTCATTTCGGCTGTATTTTGCTCTTCTCCTTATCCTCAGCCTCCACCACCACTATACCACCAGGGTGACCGTGGTCCGTGTTGCCAGCATTGCAGGTTCCTCCGTCCTAATTTTTGGCAGCTTTTGCTTGGAAGGCATAGGCAAAGACTATGGGACACCCACTCCCCAATAATGGGAATAATGTTTTTAATATGCTGTACTGCATGGCTCTTGTAAGGGGCATGAAAACCGTCCTGTTAAGCTACTCTGAACTCCACGTCTCTTCCAAGGGGCATTAAAACCGTCTTGTTAAGCTACTGTGACCTCCACCACCCTTCCAAGGGGCATTAAAACCGTCTTGTTAAACCACTCTGAACTCCACAGCTCTTCCAAGGTTGCATTAAAACCGTCTTGTAAAGCTACTGTGGCCTCCACCACTCTTCAAAGGGGCATTAAAACCTTCTTGTTAAGCTACTGTGACCTCCACCACTCTTCCAAGGGACATTGATATTGTCTTTTTATTCCACTGCGACCTCCACCACTCTTCCAAGGGGCATTAAAACCATCTTGTTAAGCTACTGTGACCTCCACCACTCTTCCAAGGGGCATTCAAACCTTCTTGTTAAACCACTCTGAACTCCCCAGCTCTTCCAAGGGGCATTAAAACCGTCTTGTTAAACCACTCTGAACTCCACAGCTCTTCCAAGGGGCAGTAAAACCGTCTTGTTAAGCTACTGTGACCTCCACCATTCTTCCAAGGGGCATTAAAACCGTCTTGTTAAACCACTCTGAACTCAACAGCTCTTCCAAGGGGCATTAAAACCATCTTGTTAAACCACTCTGAACTCCACAGCTCTTCCAAGGGGCATTAAAACCGTCTTGTTAAGCTACTGTGACCTCCACCACTCTTCCAAGGGGCATTAAAACCATCTTGTTAAGCTACTGTGACCTCCACCACTCTTCCAAGGGGCATTAAAACCATCTTGTTAAACCACTCTGAACTCCACAGCTCTTCCAAGGGGCATTGAAATGTTGTTTTTAATTACCTCTAACCTCCACGACTCTTATAACGGGCATTGCATTTCCTCCTAATTTTAGTCAGCTTTTGCTTTTCAATGCATAGGCAAACACTAAGGGAGACCCACTCCCCAATAATGGGTAGAAGGATTTTAGTGCACTGTAATCCACGTCTGTTTCAAGGGGCATTGCAGTTCCTCATAACTTTTGGAAAGCCTTCCATTCACTGCTTAGGCCAACAGTGTACAGGAGACCCAGTTGCTATAAATGGAAAAAACGGTTTAGTTAAGGCCCTCTGACCTCCATGTCACTTCCAAGGGGCATTGGAGTGCCTCGAAATTTTTGGGAGGCATTGCACTCACTGTATGCCCTATAACTGTGTAGCCGAACCGCTCCTTTTGGTACAGAAACATATCCTACAAGACATGGGTGGTTGACAGGTCTGATATTGATGTGAATGGTTCCTGCTCTTTCTCCTTTGCCACCACCTCATCCATCATTCATCACCTGAAGCTTTGTTTTAACGGGAGTCATAGAACTGGGATAGTAGCAGGAAAACAACCAGCAATCCTCGGAGGAGGTAGGATATGCGCCAAAACGCTGACCACCTCAGGCCTAGCCGCTACTACATACATGCGCTTGCATTCAAAGGAACAGAAAGCTAAGGAGATGGATGGCCTCATGATCATGAATAATTTACTCGTTATGTAGGAGGCCAACCACTGCTGCTGTCTACCTTCTGAACTTTGTGTTGAAGCCTGATTGACCCAGGACCCGCAATCCTCTATGTCTGAAGGACATGTTGCATCCCAGTGTCCAACTGTGTACCGGCTTCCACAATATTAACCCAGTGTGATGGCGTCAGTCAGATGGACCATCCCTGGCTACATTCACTTGTCCACGTGTTTGTGGTTAGACTGTCCTTCAAATAGGGGCAGCTGGGGACCGTTTATGGACACCCGGCCGCCCCCAGGCGGCTGGGGACCGTGTGTGGGCACCCGGCCGCGGGGCGGCTGGGGCCCGAGTATGGGCACCCGGCCTCCCCCTGGTGGCTGGGGACCAAGCGTGGACACCCGGCCGCCGGGCGGCTGGGGACTAAGTATGGATACCAGGCCACCGACGCAGCCATGACGTGGTGGCCAGATTCCGCCTCTACATGCCTAAAAGGCCCAATTTCAAGTGCAAGCAAGCAAGCAGTATGGTATTGAAGCCTGGGGGTGGGTGGGTGGCAGGCAGCATACTTGCGCTTGCATTGCAAGAAATGGGGGAGGTACAATTGAACACTGCCCTGGGACAAGGACTTGCACGGGGATAGTTGCAAGTCTGCATCTTCTGATGCGGCAAGGATCACTTCTGATGGGAACACTTTTAGGCAGTGACCTGGGTGTCAGAGATGCATCCAGGGGTCTTCCCCATGCTGTTCCCATGTCTTTTCAGCACTGTATGCATGTGTCACACAGCACATGGCCAGATAAGGTTGTAAAATGTTAAAATGACATTTCCCGGTGAATGCATTTGTCACGGTTGAAAGCAATACAAAAGTGCAAAAACGCATAAAAAATGTTACTTGTGAACATAGCCCAAGGTGTGGAGGAGTATTTTTGTTTTTGGTTATTTATTTTACCTTATACACAAGTCTTTACCCTGGAAAGGAAGTTCCTTAACATATTTCACAGGAAAACAGTTTCAGTTTTGTTTTTGAACGTTTTTTTGTGAGCCCGTAAAAGTGGCTTAATACCTCTGACCACGTTGTTGACAGCAGTGACCTGGGGGTCAGAAATGCTTCCTGGGGCGATCCCCACACTGTCCCCATGTCATTTGAGCACTGTCACTATCGATTTGGGCACTTTTTAGGCTTTCTACAGACTGCCGGGGGTGCCGCCGCAAAAATGCTCGGGTCTCCCATACACTAACATTGGGCTCGCTGCTCGGGTCGAGCACCCGAGTATCACAGTGAGCTTGGCCCGAGCTTCGAGCACCCGAGCATTTTAGTGCTTGCTCAACACTACTTGTGACTAAATAAAAACATTACTGCAAAGAATCAAATCTATTTACAACAGTAACAGTATTATACTGATGCTGACACAGGTATACACATTTATACCACATCTCACCTGCCACCCGACAAGGGGTTGATGTCCTTAGCAATCCTCCCCATACAAATTGGTCTTGTGCATAGCGCTGTGAAGGTACACCAGAGTTAGATCTGGCCGTCCTACACAGAGTCGTAGGATTGGGCATGGTAGGCACATACATTGGGGAAGGAGCTGCCGGGTGCACAACTTCCTCCCCGGGTGGTAGCCCAGCAACGGCTGGAGTCTCTGTTGATGCCGGGACCAGCCACCATTCCTCATCCAAGGGAGGTTCTGCTGCTTTCAAGATAGGAGTAGGTACCTCCCATGCGGCCAAAGTCTCTTCAAAGATGCACCGTCTCAACATGTTACGGTGAAGACTCTGCGAGGGTCCCCCAATCCCTCCAGGCTCTACCTCAAATACCAGGATTTTCGGGTCTACCCTCTTTATCACCGCATTTGAGACTGCCTCCCACCACCCATCCAACTTCTGACCATCACCCGATCACCCAGAACATACTCGTCTTTCCACACGGGCTCGAGTTGGGGTGCACCACTTGTCTCAGGCACTCCCCCACAACCTTGTGCACCGCCCTCAGCCGCCGGCGATACTCTTTTGCCCACGTGATGGTATTTTTTGGTGGTGGTCCCATTGGATTGAGCATGTGGAGATCCTCAATCTCCCGGACTGTTCTCCCGAACATGAGCTTATGCAGTGAGTAGCTGGTGGTGCTGTATACCCTGTTGTTATAGGCCCGCATTAATTTGGGTAAGTGTTCTGGCCACTGGGCCTTTTGACTATCCTCCAGGGTACTCAGCATCTGGAGCGGAGTGCATTTAAACTGCTCGTACGCCCCTTTCCTTTGGGGGTGGTATGGAGTCATGCAGCAATGCTCGATGCCATAAAGCTGGTACAGCTCTGTCATCAGTGGGCCCTGGAAACATAAACATATGCCCCCTAATATGAATGAATTCTCTACGGACACCCGAACACTTGTATAAAGTGTTTCCTGACCGCCTCGGTGGTCGACACTGCTGTCTGGTCTCTGGTGGGTACAGCCACTACGTACAGTACAGACCAAAAGTTTGGACACACCTTCTCATTTAAAGATTTTTCTGTATTTTCATGACTATGAAAATTGTACATTCATACTGAAGGCATCAAAACTATGAATTAACACATGTGGAATTATATATTTAACAAAATAGTGTGAAACAACTGAAAATATGTCTTATATTCTAGGTTCTTCAAAGTAGCCACCTTTTGCTTTGATGACTGCTTTGCACACTCTTGACATTCTCTTGATGAGCTTCAAGAGGTAGTCACCGGAAATGTTTTTCACTTCACAGGTGTGCCCTGTCAGGTTTAATAAGTGGGATTTCCTGCCTTATAAATGGGGTTGGGACCATCAGTTGTGTTGTGCAGAAGTCAGGTGGATACACAGCTTATAGTCCTACTGAATAGACTGTTAGAATTTGTATTATGGCAATAAAAAACAGCTAAGTAAAGAAAAACGAGTGGCCATCATTACCTTAAGATATGAAGGTCAGTCAGTGCAAAAAATTGTGAAAAGTTTGAAAGTGTCCCCAAGTGCAGTTGCAAAAACCATCAAGCGCTACAAAGAAACTGGCTCACATGAAGACCAAGAAAGGAAAGGAAGACCAAGAGTCACCTCTGCTTCTGAGGATAAGTTTATCCGAGTCACCAGGCTCAGAAATCGCTGGTTAACAGCAGCTCAGATTAGAGACCAGGTCAATGCCACACAGAGTTCTAGCAGCAGACACATCTCTTCAACAACTGCTAAGAGGAGACTTTGTGCAGCAGGCCTTCATGGTAAAATAGCTGCTAGGAAACCACTGCTAAGGACAGACAACAAGCAGAAGAGACTTGTTTGGGCTAAAGAACACAAGGAATGGACATTAGACCAGTGGAAATCTGTGCTTTGGTCTGATGAGTCCAAATTTGAGATCTTTGGTTCCAATCACCATGTCTTTGTGCAACACAGAAAAGGTGAACGGATGGACTCTACATGCCTGGTTCCCACCGTGAAGCATGGAGGAGGAGGTGTGATGGTGTGGGGGTGCTTTGCTGGTGACACTGTTGGGGATTTATTCAAAATTGAAGGCATACTGTACCAGCATGGCTACCACAGCATCTTGCAGCGGCATGCTCTTCCATCCGGTTTGCGTTTAGTTGGACCATCATTTATTTTTCAACAGGACAATGACCCCAAACACACCTCCAGGCTGTGTAAGGGCTATTTGACCAAGATGGAGAGTGATGGGGTGCTACGCCAGATGACCTGGTCTCCACAGTCACCAGACCTGAACCCAATCAAGATGGTTTGGGGTGAGTTGCACCGCAGAGTGAAGGCAAAAGGGCCAACAAGTGCTAAGCATCTCTGGGAACTCCTTCAAGATTGTTGTAAGACCATTTCCACATGTGTTAATTCATAGTTTTGATGCCTCCAGTGTGAATGTACAATTTTCATAGTCATGAAAATACAGAAAAATCTTTAAATGAGAAGGTGTATCCAAACTTTTGGTCTGTACTGTATTTTGTGAAATGATCTGTCATGACCAGACAGTACGAGTGTCCTTAGACAGAATACCCACCCAAACTGTACATAGTCAATTATCAAGATCTTTAAGGGCGCAGACATTCAATTGGTCTGGACAGGAGCCCGCTGCTCGAGGCTCTTATGCAGCCCACAAGGCCAGCACCCGAGACATGTCTCTCAAGTCAGGGCAATATACCAGATGCTGAAGCCACCTGTACATCTTATCCCTTCCAAAATGGGCGCCCCTCTCATGGGCTTCACAGGCGGCCGCCGGCACCAATGACATGGGAATGACTTTCTGCTGTTGGTACTGCAACTCTGACTGTAAATAGACAGTTAGACACAGAAGACCCTAGGTAACACTCAGCTTATTCCACTGCCTCAGCAACTTCTGGCCCTCTGGGGTCAGACGGGCCTGCTCTTCCAGCCGTGGCCAGACCTTGATCCATACACACTCTTTCACTCTCTGTACAGTCATCCTGAACTTTTCCCCAATCAGCCAGGGTCTACCCTAACACCACTGGCATCCCAGAAGTCACCCCACTTGAATGTGTCACGTTCCAGAATGCAGGTAATCAGCTGAAATTGCGGGGTTTCAGTGTCCTTCAGCTACTTATCAACATCCTGAATCAGCGATCCCATGGGAACTCTCTTCTCGATCGGAACCAGATGCAATATTGGTACTTGGAAAGGCGGGCCATGCACCTCTGTTCAAGAGCTCCCAGTTTAGCTTTCTCCAAGTGCGCTAACGGGTTATTGTCTGCCTTTATGGTCACTTTGGCACCTGTCAGGTAGTCAGCGAACTTTTCAGTCATGGCCCATACCAGTTCTAAAATTTACAACTTAAAGGAGGTATAGTTCTCGGGGTTGTGCTCCAACTCTCTCAGAGAGCTTCTGCCATAAGCAATCACTCTCTCACATCCATCTTGAACTTGAGATAGCACAGCCCCTAGAACATGTAAACTCCCATCAGTGTATAACAAGAATGGGACATCAAACCGTGTATAGGCCAGGACTGGAGCACTGGTCAGAGCCTTCTTCAATGCTTCAAAGGTTTCTTGCTGCCATGGTCCCCACTTGATGGGTCGAATCTTTGACCCCTCTGCCATGCCCCTCCATAGTTTGTTTATCGGGCCAGCCAAATGAGCAAACTTGGTTATAAACCTTCGATACTATCCAGCCAGATCTAAAAAAGCTCGCACCTCCCAGAGAGTATTCAGCCGAGGCCACTTCTGGACAGCATCCAACTTGCTGGCAGCTGGCTGCACCCCCTACAGGGTGACCACATGTCCTAAGTATTCTATCTGGTGTTGAAACAGTTGGCACTTCCTGGGTTTGATGCAAAAAAAAGCAGATATACTGTATATATATATATATATATATATATATATATGTATGTATGTAAAAGGGGTGCACCATGTATGAAATTGCATAATAGTGGGTGCTATATCCTGCATTGTGTAAAACAACCAAGAGCATCAGAAAGAGAAGAAATAAACAATGCAAGGACCGCATATACACACCAAAATAAGTTATTAATGTATTTAAAAACAATTAAAAACAAAGACCAGAGACCATGTTGTAGACCGTGTACAGAGGAATAATAAATAACTGAAGCCAACCTGTGAGGACCTGCCCTGATAAAGGCGCTAGTATGGCGATACATGTGGGCCCCATGTAGACCTTGGTATCAGTAACTGTCTCTCCTCCCCACATGGCATTACTCACTTTCGTTGTCCCTATCTGCACTTTATGGGCATATTAGTAGACCTAGTCCTCCCAGGTTGGGTCTTGTGTTAGGTCTCTGATGAGACTGACCTCTTCTATCTCTATCGTTACATGTCCTTATACTCTTATATGTGTCTGTGCACTTCGGATATTACATTGTTTGTTTTTGCCTACCCTTTCCCTGGGACGCCTGGGTTTGGGTTCATATGCATATATATGTGCCATTGCCATCAGTTATTTATACAGCATTAGCCTTTATTGTGGGCACATTCTGATACAGTTATTACTCGTGGCTCTTTGCATTTATGCTTGACATTGTGGTGATGCACATTGATATTGATTTTGATCTTGTACCTTTGATCAATATATTTATTATTCCTTTGTACCAGGTCTACAACATGGTCTCTGGTCTTTGTTTTTAATTGTTTTTAGTGTGTTAATGTACATAATAAAGTTGCATATATTTTTCATACATTAATTGCCTATTTTGGTGAGCATATTGGGCCCTTGCATTGTTTCGTGCCTCTCTTTCTGATGCTCTTGATGCAAAAAAAGAGCATGGACCACACCTCCAAAAAATCATACATTTGATCTAAAAAAATATATAAAGCTGAACATGAGGTTCTTAGTTTAACATTCTGATCAGACTGTATGAAGCCCACTGCCACGTCACGGCAAACCTCTTAGTGGGTCCTAACGTTTCCGGCATAAAAAGAGTGGTGCCGTGAGCCAACCACCGCCCCAGCGACAGTGCACCCATGCTGCAAGACGAAGTCCCCATGACTCCAGGCTGCGCCGTCCCACAAGCACAAAACCACAGCAACAATGGCCAACGCACTGCACCAATACCACATGAAAGGATGAAAGGAGCATTGTCACCTTCCTCAAGCTCTCAAGTGAAAGCAAAAATAAGCTAGACCCTCTTTGCAGTTTCCTGCTAATTAAAATCACATGTGCCAAATGGGAGGAATGCTGGTCCAAGAAAGGGGACCGTATGAAACCCACTGCCACGGGCCAAGAGCCTCATGTTCAGTTTTATATATTTTTGCCGAGAGGCATTAGATCATGGTATGTTTTTGGAGGTGCTGTCCATTTTCTTTTTCAGCTTATTGCATGATCTGTCCTTTTTTTTCGGATGTGCACTCCTCCCATTTGGCACAGGCAATTTTAATTAGCAGGAGACTGCAAAGAGGGTCTAGCCTATTTTTGCTCTCACTTGAGAGCTTGAGGAAGGTGAGTGAAAATGCTCCTTTCATGTGGTGTTGGTGCAGTGTGTCAGCCATTGTTGCTGTGGTTTTGTGCTTGTGGGCCGGTGCGGCCTGGAGTCATGGGGACTCAGTCTTGCAGCATGGGTGCTGTGAGGCACCAGACCGCCCGCCCTGCTGGTGCATTGTCGCTGCGGCGGTGGTTGGTGTACGGCGCTGCTCCCTATCAGGCAGGAAATGTTAGGACCCACTAAGAGGTTGCCATGATATGGCAGTGGGCTTCATACAATCTGATCAGAATGTTAAACTAAGAACCTCATGTTCAGTTTTATATATTTTTGCAGAGAGGCATTAGATCAATGTATGTTTTTGGAGAAGCTGTCCATTCTCTTTTTCAACTTCCTGGGTTTGATCTTGAGGCCGTGGTCTTCCAACCGTCCTTGGACTTGTCATAGCTTCTGTAAATGATGCTCGAATGAGGTCCCAAACACCAGCACATCACCCCAGCAGGGTACCTCCGGGGACAGTTAACTCGCTGTCTAGAGCATTAATACAATGCACACACTCCTCTTTAACAGTGGCGAGGGCCCCAGCTACCAGTAGACTGGTCAACGTCTCCCCCTGGGTGGTGGGCTCGATGAGGACCTCCAGTCCACTTAACCGACGCTCAGCTCCCACCAGCAGTATCAATATCTGTTCTTGCCGTGGCGGGATCTTCACCGGAGTCCTCAGCGGCATCCTTACAGGCCGGCTGCACATGGTGCTCTTTTGCAGACTGCAGCTCCTCACAATCTGCGGCAGGTGTTTGGTGGCCCATTGCCAATACTTAGGCCCTTCTCTGGTATAGAGATGGTGGTCTAGATCCCTCAGCACGTTCATACCCATTGTCACGTTCCAATCCTCTCCAGGATGGATGGTCTACTAGCAAGATCCCCTTCTTACCAATGACATGCTTGATCAATCTGACTATTCCTTGTACATCCATCTCATTGGTATTGGCAGCCGTCAGCCTGATGACGCCTCCATCTTCCAGCTCCATCATGTGCTCAAAATGTCTTTCGAAGAACTCCAGGGGCACAATGCTGCATTCTAACTCAGTGTCAACTAGACAGCGTACCTTCTGGCCTTCTAACTTGGTTTCCATAATGGGGCTGCTGGTAAATAGATCATGTTAATCTCGCATGGGGCTTGGCTTTCGGTGGCTAATGTTACACACACACCGCTAGGTTCAGATAGGGGCGAGATAGGTTACATGAATTCTTTGGAATCCTGGGGGAACCATTACTCAGGGCGACCATAGACCATGTGCTGCAGCTTCTCTCAGGCACACAGGGGTATTGACCCTCAGGCACAAGCACGTAGATTGTTTCACTTGCTGATCAGACACACTTGACAAGAATCTTCATAAACGGTAGAACAGTAGCATTTAATTAGAAGCTGCACAGCCAGTGCAAGTTAAGTCTTATGAGTAACAGGCTCCAGTGACAAACAGTACAGTTTTCTTAGCAGCATAGCAGTTACAGCCTTCCCAGTAGTACTGGACAGCACAGTTCTAATGCAAAGGCACATTAATGAACACAGCATTCTTTACAGCATAGTGAGATGGAGGATGGGGGGAGGTTTGCTGAGGGAGATGATCCCTGTGGCACCATTTCTTCCAGTCCTTATCTTTCTGCCTGACAATACTCTGCACTGCTAGTTCAGGAACTCTACCTGACCTGTGCTTAGCTTCATTTCTGACTTGAATTCTTTTCACTTGCAGGGGCACTTCTGTCAGATGCAGAACACACACACCACCTTTCTCTTTGGCTCCAGCCAGACTGTAAACAACTTCCCCACAATCCCCCTGGGGCTCTGCTAAAACACTCCCCTTCTCCTGTGACTGTGTTAACCCCTCTAGTTGCTGGATGCTTCTGGAGCACAACACTTCCTGTCTCATGTGCTTGCGTTACTTCTAATAGTTGCTGAATGCTTTTAAAGCAACAGCACTACTTGTGCATGTCACACTCTGCAACAGCACTACTTCTGCATTTCACACTCTGCAACAGAACTACTTCTGCATGTCACACTCTTCCCTCCTTTTTGAATGTTGTCCTCGACATTCGTCTTAATTGGCCAATCTGACCAATTCTGAGACAGTGGTGAAAGTTGGATAGCTTTTAGT
Source organism: Phyllobates terribilis (assembly GCF_046119375.1). Classification (NCBI taxonomy): domain Eukaryota; kingdom Metazoa; phylum Chordata; class Amphibia; order Anura; family Dendrobatidae; genus Phyllobates; species Phyllobates terribilis. Next base: position 755,527,805 of record NW_027362761.1, on the reverse strand, counting down.
GTTGAGCGAGTATGTTCTGTCCGAGTACGCTCGGGCCGAACTCCGAGTATTTATAGCTGCTCGGTGATAAGGTTAAATCGCTCCCGTGTGCATGATTTGCAACTGTTTGGCAGCTTTATTACATATGAGGAATGTGTAAGAAATAGACATTCCTCCCATGTAATAAAGCTGTCAAACAGTCGCAAATCATGCACACAGGAGTGATTCAAGCATATCACCGAGCAGCTATAAATACTTGGTGCTCGGCCCGAGCATACTCAGCGAAAGGGTTAACAGAACATACTCGCTCAACACTAATAGCTTTATATACAAATTGGCATTGCGAAATTGGTATAACATTCATAAACATTGATAACAACCTAATCTTACGACCTTTTTCTTGTAGGATGCCTGTAAATTAACAATTGACACAATTAAAACAATCAGCATCTCTTCATCTGGAGCTTTTCGTACGTCTTCAACCAGCTCTCTCTCTCTATGCTTTAACAGTTCTTTGCTTCTACAAAGTCTTTTAAGAAAAATCAAAGCATGAAAACAAGTCTTTCCAGTAGGCAACATCTTCCATACTGCCTCTCGGTGGTGAATACCACTCAAGCGGGCTTACCTGGTCCGCAGGCAGAGATACCTGTTTCCAGTCGACAGTCCCTGGCACTTGTGTAGCGCCCCGAGGGTTCGGCCGCTACAGGGGTATTACACCTCAACCAGAGGTGTGGTATTCCACTCCCAGGTAAGGATGGAGTATGGACCAGGGCTCAGTTAGCTGCATACACCACACACACCCCATTTCCGGGGGACAGCTCTACAGTGCTCCCATTTATATATATATGCAGGCACATCTGACTATGTCCCTGGCAGGAGTGGGGAGGGGGGAGGAAAACCCAGTGGTGTAGGAGCAGATAGGGGTTGGGTTCTGAGCATAGGTAGGAGCTCATTGGGTGCTGGTCTCCTGAGCTCACACACATAGGAGGAGGTATAAAAGGTGGGCACCATCTTAGTTCTGAGAGAAGTTCAGGGAGAAGTGACAGGGAGCAGAGGCTCTGTAGGAGCTCTGCTCAGAGGCAGGCCTAGAGAAAAAGGCCGGGGCCAGAGAGAAGGAAGGAAGGAGAAGTAGGCCTAGAGAAGAGGCTGAGGGAAGGGGGAGAAGAAGGAACAGGAAAGAAGGAGAAGAAACAGAGAAGTAGAAAGGCTCAGAGACAAGAAGGCAGAAGGGACCCTAAGAGCCCATGAGATATCGGGTGAAAGGTCAGGCAGAATAAGGGTACCGGATCCCAAGTTGGTGGAGGTAAATAATCCCTCAGCCAAAGACCGGAGGTCGTGATCATCTATTGGTGCGACCCCCCGACAAACCTGCTAGGAAGGCACCATATAGGATAGCGGGAAACGGGGCCCACGTTTGCCCGCATAGATCCGCGGCAGCTGGACAGAAGTTTGGTCACTGGTGGGGCATGAGCCAGAGAAAGGACAGAAGGGGGTCCTGTGCCACACTCCTGAATTGCCTGGGGGTTGACCGAGCCCCTCACCTGGTGGACGCAGCACGGCTTGGGCAGTCATTACCGGCGGAAGTGACTTGGATATCAACTGTGAGTAAAAGACCCTGGACTGCAAAACGTTGTCTCTGTATTTCTTACTGCGCCAGCACTAACGGTACTGGGACACCCTGCACCACAACCCCCACCATCTACGCTCACTGCCCTGAGGCTACACTCCGCCCGTGGGGAGTTATACTATTCTCTGCTGCATCCACAACACCAGCATCAGAGGTCCGCCTTGCAGCGGCGGTTCACTCTGACCGCAATCCACGGGTGGCGTAGTCGGAATTTCATAACTATTCTAATAGACTGCCACAGCATTTGGTCTGACCACCCTGAGCCACGGGACCGGGTTGCAACTACTACTACTCCCTTTTGCATCCAGAGGTCCGGCCCTGAGTATCCCACAGCCCAGGGGGCGAGTCACTTGACTCGGTTCACCAAGTGTCTCATATGTCAGTATCACGGGCCTCCTCACTTCATCCTCATGGTGGGTTGTTCCTCAGAGAGCACGGGTTCTTCGGTCACAGAAGTTTCTTCCGCCGCACTCATTTCCTATTTCTCTTGGAGCTGCCTCTGTAAGTTCATGTACTTCTCCTGAGTCACCTGTTTCCGCACGGTCTGGTAATTTCGCTCCTCCTGAGTGTCAATCGGTCTCTTCAAGGACCGGTGTTCAATCATCAGATCTGAATTGGACTTCATTTGTACTCCTTGGTATGAACTCTGGAGCCTCAGGACTTAGTTCACTCTCCTGAGGATGATACATTCCTCTCCTTGCCGGTCCGAGAAATACAATGGTGTGTTCTTCTCCATCGGAATTTACAAGGTCACTATCCACCTCCGGAGCTTCAGTCTGTGGTGGTCCCTTAGTCGATCTTGGACGATGTCGGTCTACTTCTGGGAAGTCTTGTTGTGATGGGAGATAATCACAGGGTAGTAGTAAATTCCGATGGACTATTCTGGTTTTCTTGTCTCCCATTTCCAATCGGATTTCATACACTGGGCTGTTATCAGCTTTCCTCCTTACGACCACATACACCTTGTCTTGCCAGTACAAACGAAGTTTTCCTGAACCGCCTTTCTCACGTACGTTCTTGACTAGCACCCGGCTTCCTGGTGCCAATTCTGCTCCATAACATTTTCGATCATAGTACTCCTTACTCTTGCTCTGTTCTTGCGTAACCACTTTGGACGCTATGTTGTATGCCTCTGCCATCCGTTCCTTCCATTTCCGAATATAATCCGGATATGTTCTGTAAGTCTCTGACACTGGAGTATCGAACATGATGTCAATTGGCAGCCTTGGCGATTGTCCATACAATAGGAAAAAGGGTGAGTAACCCATTGCATAGCTCTTTGTACAGTTATAGGCATGTACCACTTTTGACAGAGAACTCTTCCAGTCTTTCTTCTCATCAGCTGTTAAAGTGTGCAACATCGACAATAATGTCCGGTTAAAACGTTCCACTTGTCCATTACCCTCTGCATGATAAGGCGTTGTGTGGGATCTCTGAATTCTTCATTACTTTCCTAGCTTGGCAAAGAGCTGGTTCTCAAATTCTCTTCCTTGGTCATGGTTTAACCTCGTAGGGAAGATCTTGTCTGCCGCTGTTCGACCTGATTTATTGGTGGTGGCATATGCTTGAGCAAATCGAGTGAAATGGTCTATCACCACCAAGATGTATTCGTAACCACCCTTGCACGTCTCGATATGTAGAAAGTATATTGAGACCATCTCAAATGGATACATAGTTTGGATGTTTCCCATAGGTGCCCGGGTTGATGAGTTGTGAAGTTTATCTTTCAGACACCCACACTCCCTGGTCACGTACCTTTCAATATCTCTCTGCATGTACGGCCAGAAGAAACATTCATGGATCAAGTTAGTTGTCCTTTCCACTCCCAGGTGTCCCATGTTTTCATGGAGTTCTTTGAAGACCAACCTACAGAATACTCTGAGTAGTACCAACTGCCGGTTTTGTCCTCCTATACAATATAGGATACCGTCTTCACTGAGGTAGAGCTTCGTCCATTCTTTAATTAAAACAGATACTGCTGGTGATGACTCATTGTTTCTCTCTCGTTTATTGGAAACCTATTTTGGTCCACATAAAGTAGTATTCTACCAATTATCTGATCTTTCCGTTGTGCTCTACGGATTTTCCCTTTTGGTAGTTGTTGAATAGACGGGGGGTGATCTTGCTCTCTCGCTTTTATGGTGGTTTCCACCGTCAACGGACACCACAATGGTGTGTCTTCCTCCTGATAAGCTTGTACTGCTTGGGTAGTGCTCTCAATTGCTTCCAGACTGACTTCCTCTGAGCATTCTTGCATAAACTCCTCAGGCTCTAGTGGCATTCTTGACAATCCGTCAGCATCCGCATGGCATTTTCCTGGCCTGTACTTGATGCTGAAATTGAAGTCTCCTAGTTCAGCGACCCATCTCTCACCCGTTGCATTCAGTTTGACTGTAGTAAGGACATAGGTTAAAGGGTTGCTGTATACCTCAAACTCTTTGCTGTAGTAGAGATAATTTCTAAATCGTTCACAGATAGCCCATTTCAGTGCCAGGAACTCCAATTTTCCAGAATGTAGATGGTAATTCTACTCGGCATCTGTCAATGTTCTAGAACCGTAACAGATGATTCTCAATTTTTCATCTTGATGCTGATACAGGGCAGCTCCCAGTCCAACTTGAGAAACGTCATAATGAAGAACAAATGGTAAATTGAAATCAGGATATCCCAAGATGGGTGGTGTAACCAGGTAGTCTACTAGTTCATCCAATACCTCCTGGTGGTCTGCTGTCCAGAGAAAGGGCTGTTGGGACGAAACGGCATTGTTTCTTTTAAGCCCGGTCCTAAACACGTTCTTCTTTTTCTCCGTGGGTGTTGTCATCTCTGTCGTCCCCCTAAAGAGGAGGTATAGTGGGGCGGCAATCCTGGAGAAGTTCCGAACGTAAGTACGATAGTAGGAGAGGAATACTAATATCTGCCTCAACTCCCCAACGGTAGAGGGCCGCTTGTCTTTTAAGGCCAGTACCGGAGCGATTTCTGCTGGGTCCATGGTATATCCTTCTCTGGACACAATTTTCCCTAGAAATCGGACTTGCCTTTTGAACAGTTCACACTGTTATGCACACGCCCGGACTGACTGGCGTGTGCGTGTTTAGTGATCCCACTGGACCATGAACCGGAGAGTGCCTGGAGGGGCGAAACTAAGTATCTACCCGATCCGACCAAGGTCGCACGACGGTTAACGACGCCAGTGCACCAGGGAGGAACCGAGCAGAGGGACCAGGTGCTACTCCAGGTCAGACCCTGGACACAGCTGTTGACCAACACTGGAGAATACAGGAACAGGCAGGTTTGGCTGGCACACTGACTGGTGGATATAGGCAGGCACGGCCGGTATGCAGACAGGTGGGCACTGGTAAGCACGACTGGTATGCAGGCCGGGAGTACTGGCAAGCACGGCTGGATTTCCGACAGGGAGGCACTAGCAGGTTGGAGCACAGACTGGATAAGGTCCAGTACAGACTGGGACTCAGGAACAGAACCGCAGATGCAGTAGACAAGCAGAGCAGAGCGAGACTGCCGGAGCGGTGAACAAGAGCAGAGCAGGGCGAGGCTGCCGGAGCGGTGAGCAAGAGCAGAGCAGAGCGAGATTGCCTGGAGCGGTGAGCAAAGGCAGGGCAGAGCGAGACCGCTTGGAGCGGTGAGCAAAGGCAGGGCAGAGTGAGACCGCTTGGAGCGCTGAGCAAAGGCAGAGCAGAGCGAGACCGCCTGGAGCGGTGAGCAAAGGCAGAGCAGAGCGAGGCCGCCTGGAGCGGTGAGCAAAGGCAGAGCAGAGCGTGAACCGCCGCAGCGGTGAGCAAAGGCAGAGCAGGCAAGAACCGCCGGAGCAGTGAGCAAGGCAGAGCAGGCAAGAACCGCTGGAGCGGTGAGCAAAGGCAGAGCAGAGGGGACAGGGCTCTGTTCACACGGAACAGACTGGAAGGGAAAGGCAGAACAAGATACACACAAGATACTTGCAATGAAGTAGCGAGTGGACTCTAAACTCACAAACGGAAGTACAGCGACAACGAGTAGGAGTTAGGTGCAGGAACAGACTCTGCAGGAAAAGGGAAGGTACAGACATAGAGAAAAACAGGAAACAGGCTAGGAGAGTGTTCAGACAGGAGCTGAGTGTTCAGACAGGAACTGACACTGCAGCGAGATACAGGAGCGAGTCTGGGTATGCGGCCCCCAGAAAAGGCGGAACGAACAGGCTAGGAGCGTGTTCAGACTGGCCTGGAAATACAGCCTCCAGGAAGGCGGACAGACAGGCAAGAAAACACAGACAACAGGTCTAGGTATGCAGCCCCTAGAAGGCAAGACGAATAGGCTAGGAGCGTGTTCAGACTGGCCTGGAAATACATCCTCCAGGAAGGCGGACAGACAGGCAAGAAAACACAGATAACAGATCTAGGTATGCGGCCCCTAGAAGGCGGGACGAACAGGCTAGGATACAGTTCAGACAAGAACTGCTACTGAAAGAGATACAGGAGCCAGTCTGGGAATACAGTCCCCAGAGTGGCGGAAACAGACGAGAACAGAACAGGACCTGGCACATTCAGAGTCAAGGAGCACACTGAATGATAGAGTTGCTCAGGCATCAGTTTCCAGGTGGAGCAGGTTTAAATATCCAGTGACAGACAGCAATAGGCTGAGGACGCATTAGGGGTGTGCCCACAGCAGCTACAAGAAACAGGAAGTAACCGGGCCGCCGCCCTAAGCAGTCAGAACAGAGACAAACAGACAGCATGAATAGAAGCCAGGCTAGCAGACTGGACTGAGGATCAAGTTTGCGATCTTGCATGGTGAGAGATGGTGCACCATGCAAGCTCGCCACCAGGTAAGTTACAAACACTTCTTTGGGTCAAGTTAATTCCGTGTTGTTGATACCGTTGTAATACGGTTCTCACATGTTCAACATGCTCCCGGAAGGTTTTGCTGTGTACCACATTGTCATCCAAGTACTGCTGGCAGATATCATCTCTAAATCCTTCTAAACATGTCTCCATGCTCCTCTGGAATTCTGCTGGAGCTGAACTGAGCCCAAATGGTATGCGGATCCACTCATATAATCCCCACAGTGTGATGAATGCTGTCAAGGGTCTACTGGACTCTTCGACAAACCCTTGGTGGTATGCCTTACCTGATCGAGGACAGAGAACAAGGTACTTCCTTATAGGCTATCCAGAATATCTTGGATCTTTGGTATTGGGTGCCGATCAGGTACTGACTTTCGGTTTAACTCCCGATAATCACAGCAGAGTCTCAACGTACTGTCCTTCTTCCTAACACAAACAATAGGAGAGGAATAAGACGACTTCGACTTTTGGACCCAACCTCTGTTAATTAGGCCTTGTAAATACTCTTTCACTTCACGGTGTAATGGTTTTGGCACAGACATGTAACTTGTGGTTACTGGGGTCATGTCTTTCAAATTGATTTTCAACTGGAACGATGGGATACAGCCAGGGTCGGACTGGGGTGCCTAGGGCCCACCAGGGGAACTGACTCTAGGGGCCCACACTACAACCCACCTAAACGGTTTTATTACTTGTTATGTTTTTCTATAATGTACTATAATTACATGTTTGGCCGCGCTGTGGAGCACCAAGCGGCAGGACTTTCTTCGAACAGTCATTCCGTACTGCCAGAGTCCCTTTAATGGTAACTTGCCACCTTGAAAAATGCTATTTATCTGCAGATATAGGGGTAATCTGCAGGTAAATAGGGAGTAAAGCCTGGTTAGACGGCTTATTGGAAAAGCATTGACTACACGGAGAAAATTACATTTTATTCTCCCTGCCGCCACTCGCTTCCTGTCATAGGGTCGGTGAGGGTGCTGCAATAACGTCCGGCACCTTGATTGTGACATCTTCCATGGAGGCCAACCTCAGGCTGAGCTTCATTGAATGACTAACATGGCAGCAGCACCTGGCAACTAGTGCTGAGCGAACGTGGTTGGATAAGGTGTGATCCCAGCATGCTCGGGTGTTATCCAAGTATCTTGTAGTGCTCTGCTACTATGCTCGAGTCCTCGGGGTAGCATGTTTTACGGAGGTAGACAGACGCAACACATACAGGAATTGCCGGTTTGTTAGGTAATCCCTGCATGTGTTGCTTCAGTCTATCACCGCAAAACATGCTACCCCGGGGACTCGAGCATATTAGCAGAGCACTACAAGATACTCGGATAACACCCGAGCATGCTGGGATCACACCTTATCCGACCAAACTCACTCAGCACTAGTTGCCAGGTGCAGCTACCATGTTAGTCATTCAATGAAGCTCAGCCTGAGGTTGGCCTCCATGGAAGATGTCACAATCAAGGTGCCAGACGTTATTGCAGCACCCTCACCCTCATTCTCCTCGGCCTGAGGTTGGCCGAGGAGAATGACTCCTGCAGCGAGCGGGCCCCGGAGCTGCGCTCAACAAGGGGTGCCCTGTCAATCACAGAGCACAGTTCCGGGGCAGGAGTTGTTCTCCTCGGCGTGAGCGCTCGCAAGTGCTGTTGCATTTTACACTCTGCAACAGCACTACTTCTGCATGTCACACTAACTATGGCGTCGGCCGGAAGTTTAACACTGACTCAGCCAATATGTACAGAACTGTCCCTAGCGATATGACCATATTGTCAGTAGTTCCAGCATTGGGGCCCCCGGAGGGGTCGTCATCCTGATGGGTCATGACTCACGGGATCTTGCATCATGGTCAGTTTTGTTCCTCATCTGAGCTACTTCTAAATGGAGCTCTTGCATTTGTTCTTGCATTGCTGTCGTCAGAATCTGGACCTCCTCCCTCAGGTCCGACACCTCTTCTGATGTCCAGTCTGACTTTCTGTAATTTGGGCACTACTTACGGACTTCTTGATCACAAGATTTGACTCCTTTTCCCGTTCTAGTGCAGCTAGGTAGATGTCATCAAACGTCAGATCTGGATTGCCTCTAAACATCTCTCCGAGCTTGTCCTGTAAGGACTTATTATTAGCTATTCCAGCAATGAACTGGTCTCTCAAGAGCCGATCCAGGTCTAGAAAGGCGTCCATGCCTGCTGGGGCGTGTCTCCATATCTCCTATATTGCCTCCTGAAGGGTGTTCGAGTACCGCATCAGTGTTTCCCCTCGCGCTGCGGTCGGTTAAAGAATTAGCTCCTCAGCTGCGCCACCTGCACACGGACCCCAAGGACCCTTTCCTGGAAGAGCAAATATCTTCTCTATGGTATCCCTCTTGGATTCAGACAGCACCTTCAATGTCAGCCTGGCATCACCCTCTAGCACATTTAGATCTACCTCTGGGGTCAGGTTACACACCTTGACTGCACTCCGAACCCTCTCCATCCAATCCTGAAGGCCCTTGTTACTACCATCAAACTTGGACATGTGATGAAGCAGGGTCCCTGCTTGAAAATACCATACCTGGGCTGACACTGTGGGGCCATGCCTTACTGGTGACACTGGGGTTGGTTGGCTAGAATGCACTGTCAGGCTGGTGTTGCTGGGCTTGGTCAGCTTGAACAGGGCCCTGATCCGGTGCTGGAGAATTGCTTCCCACCACTTTTCCATTCATAACGATCACTGTATCCTGCCAACTATACCAAGTTATAAGTCGTGTACCGGGGTGTGTTCTTCAGGATACAGCAAAGTCACAGGAAAAACAAAAATTTCCTACACAGTTCACTCATCATATTTATTTTACTGTGTTATGTGGATGACTCAATCAGAAAATAGAAAACATTCAAAACATTATACAGACATTAAGTCGGAAGGCTGAGACCTTTGTGCTGTACAGCATGGCACACAAACAATCCGTATCTATTATACTTTCTATAAATATACCTACTGGTGTGAATGTGTACACCTGTTAGCTGTTAACACCTAGGGAACCAAGCTCGCCTGCAGTACAGCTCAACAGTCTATAATCTTACAATCAATTACCTATATCCGCCAACCAAATATCCTTTCCCCATCGCGATGTTACTTCAATGAACTCAGAGGAATAGTCTGTCCTCAACTATACCGAAAATACCTTAATAGTTAACAAACTGTGACGGCTATTTAGCCATAAACTAAGTCTATCGAAGTTGAACAATTATCCCGTACTATAATGTTCCTCAGAAACTCTCTCCTGAAATAAAAAGAAGTTCAAGTTTGGTCTGAAGTCCGTTGCGTGCCGTGTCGGCACATAGGCGTGGATTAGGATTTTTAATTACGAACAAACAAGAAACGTGGCAGCAAATCCAGATTTTGCCAATAAACGTGGCCTGAAACAGTCAATGCATATCTATCTAACTACAGGCATTATCTCAGCCTTGAGTATTTTGGCGCCAGAATGTAGTGAGGTGCGTGCACGGTTGCGTCACTGCAGTGGGCCTTAGTTTTTTTATTGACCCGGACAAACAATCGGTGTATATGGATGGATGCGGGGCCCCTCCTGCTGGTGAACGGTACCATTGATGATTGTGGCGTAAATCTTCAGTTGCGTCCAACACTTCTCATGCTAGGTCCCCACCTTTTCCATCTCTCAACAGCGTTCCTGGCAGAAATCTCCTCACATCTGGACAGGTTCTGGTAACAGACCCGATTAGCTCCAATCTACCACTGCTGTAGTCTCGGTGAGATGCTTCCACGAGAGGATGTCGTTGGATTCCACTCCAGCACTTCCTCTCCCTGATCTCAATATCTGCAGACTGCCCTTAAGATGGCCACACTTCCTCTTCCTGTGTTTCACATCATTTCAGATTGTAGCTCCACCTCTGACATTCATTTTGCATCTTTTTACAGTCTTTTAGTAATGCTTAGGCAACAGCGACATCTTGTGACTGAATAACAACAGTACTGCAAAGAATCAAATCTATTAACAGGTACAGTATTATACTGATGCGGACAAAGGTATACACATTTATACCACCCTGGTGAGCCGACACACATCTCACACCTGCATATACCCATTACTTAAAAAAATATCCCTCTACTAGAACTGTGCTGCTAACTACAGATGACGCGCCGCCTGGGCCGTGGGGTACTCGGTAGCCGGGCCTGTTGATGCTGGAGGATGTCACGGTGGCAGTGACCCGGTCCGTGACCCAGGGCGGTCAATTAAAGGGGAAGTAAAAGGAAAGGGGAATAAAGTTTTTAAAGATAATGTTCGTGACGCCACCTGTGGTATGCGGCTATATGGGGCCGCCGCTGCGGTGCAGATCCTCTGGAGCTGATGGTGACGCAGCAGAGTTGGTTCAGCTCTCCACAGGCAGAGCTAAGCTCCAGGGCAGTATATGTAGAATTGTATGAGGTAGATGTTGCTGGTGCTGTGTAGTGCAGGGCTGGTGATGGCGCAGCAATAATTCAAGGACAAGGTCAAGTGGGGTGCAGTCTTCAGGTTTTACTCACAGTTGTTCAATTCCTCCAGGTTACAAGGGCAGTGTGTAACCTCCCACGTTGTCCTGTGTCCTCCGGGGAAGGGGTTCAGCAATCTCTCAAGTATCTCATGAGTACTTAAACGGGACCCCGTTCTATGTGCTTTTCCCGGTCGTCCACTGCGCTGGCTCTCACCCTCCTGCCCTGCGCCTCATAATCAGTGTCCCAAGCCAGTGGCCTCGGGCCTTGTCGGGCGACTTGCAGTCCCCTGGACCCTATGGGGCCACCTTTTCGGCGATGTAATTGTGGTTGTTGGCTGCAGCACCTTGAAAATGCAGCAGCCTCCGGTTGTCTAGATGAGCCTGGTTGTTTTCCACTAGTTAGGGGCCGGTCCCCTTCTGCGGCCTGATCCCTCCACGTCCGTGTGAATTCGGGCACACGGGTGGCATCCGCACTCGCTGTGCCCCTGGGATGCCCTTGGTTCCTCCTGGAGCCCTCCTCACTGCTCCTCTTTTCTCTTCAGTCTCTCCTCCTGGGCCTCTCAAACTGGGCCCTGCTCCTTTCTCCACTCCTCCGGAGCAGAGCTCCTCCTGAGCTCCTGCTCCCTGCTCTCTCTCCTCTGTACTGTCCTCAACTGTCTCTCCTCTGAACTGACCTGTTTCTAGATGGTTCCCCTTCTTCTTATACTCTTCCTGTTGGTGCTCTCCTGATTTACTTCCTCCACCCACCTCCTCTACCTAGTTCCACCCTCCAGCTAGGGACCAGGGATTGTGCTCTCCCTTAGGAGCAATCTACCCTACTGAAGTGGAGTGTATTGGATGTGAGTGTGTGGGTCCTGGGTAGTACTCCCTCCTTACCTGAGAGTGGGGTACCACACCTCTGGGTGAGATGCAGTACCTCTGTGGCGACTGAACCCGCAGGGCCGCCACATAGACCTGCCTTAATTTCCCCTTCCTTTCTAAACCTCTGGAACATTTGGTCCACTCCTATTTAATCCACTATTTCTCAGCTAAAGCTCTTCTTGACCCTTTACAATTCGGTTTCCACTCTTTACTCTCTACTGAAATTTCCCTTACTAAAGTCTCTAAACGATCTACTACTCCTTGCTGATTCTCCTGAATCTCTCTGCAGCATTTGACACTGTGGATCACCAGCTTCTCCTCACTATGCTACACTGTATCCGGCTCAAGGGTACTGCTCTCTCTTGGTTCTTCTCCTACCTCTATGACCGCTCCTTCACTGTATCTTTTGCGAACTCCTCCACTCTTTTTCCCCTTACTGTTGGGGTTCCTGTGGGCTCAGTTCTAGGTCCCCGCCTCTTCTCCCTATATACAGCTAATATTGGGCCAATCATCTGTAGATTTGGTTTACATTACCATCTACAGTCCTGCTCATTGTTATTGCCACGTTTCAAGTTTCAAGTACATAATGTGGAATATCTCCAAAAAAAAATGAATCAAGTATAGAGCACTCGTGTTAAATACAAAAAAAATGATAAACAATAATTTAAAATAAAAAACAACGGGAGGGAATAATAGGAAAATCAAAAGCTTGCGATGTCACTGGTATTGGCACCCTTTCCATTAGTAAGTATGGAAACACATTTTGACTCGCCTATGTAAATCACAAAAGAGATTCTCCTGTGATTCATTGTCAGTGCCCATGTGACATGAATTAGTCAATGAATGATGACTGCAGTGTTTTAAAAAGCCACGTGGTAGGCCCTGTTTCTTTGTCACAATGGTAAAGACAAAGTATTATTTGCAAACACAAGACTTCCAAAGTGTATAAGGCCATCTCCAAAGACCTTTGTATTCCAGTTTCAACAGTGTGCAATGTTATTAAGAAGTTTGCCAAGCATTGAACCGTCAAGAACCTCCCTGGACGTGGGGGAAAGAGGAAAATTGGCAAGAGATGTCTTCAAAGGTTCGTGCGAATGGTGGAAAAAACACCACATCAAACATCCAAAAACTTGAAGGCCAATCTGGAACAGTCTGTGGTCATGGTTTCAACAAGTACCATATGCCGTACACTAAACCAAGCAGAGCTTTATGGGCGATGGCCAAGAACGAAACCATTGCTGAAGAAAAGACATAAAAAGGAACAACTGATCTTTGCCAAAGAGTACCTTGACAAACCACCATCCTTCTGGGAAAATGTTCAGTGGACAGATGAAACAAAAATAGAGCTTTTGGCAATGCTAAACAACAGTTTGTTTACAGGTGGCGCAATGAAGCCTATAAGGAAAAGAACACCTTACCAAAAGTTAAGCATGGTGTAGGATCCATGATGCTGTGGGGTTGATTTGCTGCATCTGGTACTGGAGGCCTTGACCGTATCACAGGAATCATGAATTATCAATAGATTTTAGAGCGAAATGTCCTACCCAGTGGAAGAAAACTTGGTTTGAGTTGAAGATCATGGGTCCTCAAGTAAGACAATGACCCAAAACACACATCCAAAAGTATACAGGAATGGTTGAAAAAGAAAAAATGGATTGTTTTAAAATGGCTAGCAATGAGCCCTGACCTCAATCCCATTGAAAATCTTTGGGGTGAGCTGAAATCTGCCATTGGGAAAAAGAACCCTGCAAACATTCAAGAGCTTAAACAAACTGCAAAGGAAGAGTGGGAGAAAATTTCAGCTGAGAAGTGCAAGACGCACTGCAAGATGGCTACAAGAAACATTTGGAGGTTGTTAGCAATGTCAAAGGGTGTGCAACCAAATTAATTAGGTGTGCCTTTATTGCTGCACATGCTGTTTATTCTGTTTTTTTCTTTTAAATTGCAACATGAAAGTTGAAAAACAATGTTTTATTGATGTATTTCTTTGAAACAATAATTAAAAAATCCTGAAGGTATAACTTTGGTACATTTCCATTTATTTCTAAAGATATTGTACAGTTTATGAAAAAAATTGAGGGATGCCAATAATGGAAAGCAGCACTGTATACCTTCTTAAAAATGATGATATCAATATAGTATGCATTTGTTACATGGAATTGTTACCTTAAGAGATTCAGTGTCCAGTGACCCACCACACCCAAAAAATTATGGGATCCCTGATTTTCAGGATATCTCCCCACTTAGAGGTCCCTGGCAGGATATATTAATGAGAAAGGATTACCAGCTTCATGAATAGTTCAAAAAATAGGTTTCTTTATTGGGAAAAAAGCTCTTTAAAAGCAGATTCCATAGTCACATAGTATAGCCAGGGCAACGCGTTTCGAATGCTAAAGATGCGTTCTTTGTCAAGAGTCTGGCTATACTATGTAACTATGGAATCTGTTTTTAAAGAGCTTTTTTCACAATAAAGAAACCTATTTTTTGAACTATTCAGGAAGCTGGTAATCCTTTCTCCTTATGCTGTGGAACTACTGCGAATGGTTCATCGCACCTATGCTTCAGGACGTCATTGCTCAGGTGAGCTGGTGTTACCTTATTACTACTCCAGGATATATTAATGCCATATTTGCCATCATGATTTTAGCTTTCCATACATAGGAAACATGGCATATATGTCCTTTTTCATCTGTCCGATAATTTGGAGCTGATGGGGCAACCACCCTGGGATGTAAGTAAATGTGTTACATTTGCTACTTCATCAAGACGCCAAAAATATGTCTCTCATAACTGTAGGACCTATGCCGTTCACAAAAAAAATATTCATAACTGGAAACCATTACAGACAGAATCATCATAATTGACATCACAAAAGTGTCATAAACTGTAACAGCAGTGTTCTCCAGTGACCTTAGACATTCCTGTAATAATTTGTCACTTCTGTGTTGTACATTATGGTGACTGTCGGGGGCGCCTCTTTTTCCTCTTTCCCCCATGTCCAGGGAGGTTCTTGATGTTTCAATGCTTGGCAAACTTCTTAATAACATTGCACACTGTTGAAACTGGGATACCAAGGTCTTTGGAGATGGCCTTGACTCGCCCAGGGGGATATATATGGGGGAGACTCGGTACCCAGGATTTACCTTCTTCGTAGGATATCACGGCAGTCGGCTCCCGGGCCCGTCCTCTGGGATCACTCTTTAAAAGGGGTTTTGTTAACAGTTTGTCTCGTGATGCCACCTGTGGTTTTCCGGTAATGGCTACCGGCGCTGCTGCAGGCCTCCGGGGGTGATGGGACGGCAGCCGGGATGTTTCTGCTCCCCACAGGTGGAGCGAGCCCCTGGGTCAGTGTCGATAGAAGGGATGCAGGGCGTTGTAGTGTAGGAGGGATGATGGCGCAGCGGCAATAACCGACAGAGACAGTGGAGTGCAGTCATCCGAGTTTACTCACAGTTCTTTTTAGGTTCCTCGGGTACACTGTACAGGTTACCGCTTCCCGCGTCGCGCTGCGTTCACCAAGCAGGGGTTCAGAAGTCCCTCCGGCAATTCGAGAGTACTTATCGGGACCCCCTTTCTATATGTTCCTTTCCTCAGCCGACTTTCTGCGCTGGGTCTCTCCCTCTTGCCCTGCGCCTCACAAACTGAGTCCCAAGATGGCGTACTCGGATCCTTCAGGGTCACCTGGAATTCCCTGATCCTACACGGCTACCTTTCTTGGCTACTCGGATGCGAGTATGGCAACTGCACCATAAAAGTCAGAAGCCTCCGGTTTCCTAGCTGAGACTTGAAGTGACAAGACTAGCCCAGGGACTGGTTCCCTTCTTGCGGCCTGGTCCCTCTGACACTTGGCAGATTAGAGCATACGGGTGGCTTCCTGCTCCTTCCGTACCCCTGGGACCCCTTCAGTTACCGGAACCTTCCTCCTCTGCTCCCCTCTTCTTCTCTCCTCTGATGGGCCTCATTCACTAGGTCCACTCTGGAGCAGAGCTCCTGCAGAGCCTCTGCTCCCCTCACTAGACACAGACACCTCTTTCTCAGACTCACTAACTCCCTACTGACTAAGATGGATCCCATATTTATACTCCTAACAAATGATCACCTAAACTCCTTCCTCCACCCACACCCACTACTTGGTTCCCCCTCACTCTGGTTCCCCCCACTCCAACCAGGGACAGGGCTCGGCAGAACACAGTGCATCTTGCCCTTCCAGCCGGCCTGGAGCAGTGTAGTGTTGGATGCAGGTGTTGGGGTCCCGGGCTGTACTCTTTCCTTACCAGAGAGTGGGGCACCACGGATGCAGTACCTCTGTGGCGACTGAACCCGCAGGGGCGCCACAGCCTTATACCCTTTGGAAGTCTTGTGTTTGCTAATAATAGCAGTTCTGATGTCCTCAGGCAGCTACTTTGTCTTCACCATTGTGATAAAGGAACAGGGCCTTCCACGTGGCTTTTTAAAACACTGCAGTCATCATACATTGGCACCGATAATTAATCACAGGAGAATCTCTTTTGTGATTTACCATAGGCGAGTCAAAATGTGTTTCCATACTTAATTAATGTAAAGGGTGCCAATACCAGTGACACAGCAAGCTTTTAAGCTTTTGGTTTTTCTATTTTACCCTCCCATTGGTTTTTATTTAAAATTATTGTTTATCATTTGTTTATTATTATTTATCATTTGCTTTTTTGTATTTAACACAAGTGCTCTATACAAAAAAACCTATTCCACTTAATTCATTTTTTTTCAGGAGATATTCCACATTATGTACTTAAATTTCATGGGTGCCAATAACAATGAGCAGGACTGTATGTGTGAGTGGCATGCTTGATTTCCCTTGCCAGGCATCTCACTTAGTACTCTATTTATAAACAGTAACTATTTTTGTATACAGCTCTTTGCTTCACCATCCCAAGATATATATAGGTATACAGATGTGGATATACATACATGTGTTCCTATATTTTAATGTGTTTTTGATACATTTTTATGACACTGCAGAAAGCTACTAATGATATAATAAGCTACTACATGATGTAATAATGTGTAATAATAATGTGTAATAATTATGTACATGATATAATCATTTTACATATTTTTTATTTTGTGCAGGTGTACTCACCAATTACCTCATCTGTGTTTTTTCCTTTTTATGTATATATTGTGACAGGGTCACTGGCAATGTATGTGAGAGGAGATATGCGTCATGAAACTTGCTACCTTCCGTGATGTGAAACCCAGAAGTTTCTCTCCAGCATGTTATGTGCTGAGGGGTTAACCGGCCATGTCAGGGTTGAGTTTTTTGTAAGTAGGTGTAAGAGATTGGCGGGATGCCTACTCACCATATCTCCACCTCAAGGGTGTGGTTGGGCAAGTTAAATGTCCAGCCACTGAGTTTTTTTTCTGGTGTGTGTGAGGCAGGGAAGTTTCTAGTGTGGAGCTCCAGTGAGAGCTGAAGCTTAGAGTATCCTGAGCGGGCAAATCCCACAGTTATATGGACTGTACTACTGTGCTATATGTTATCTTTTGTTTTGCCGTCATGTTGGAAAGGCCATGTTTATTTTGTTTTCTGGTTTATGATGTAATAAACCAGCCACGGACTTTGTCTCCAAGTGTTCCTATGTATACCTCTGAGAGCAGCTGAGTGAGTCTATCTATCACACTTGGTGAAGAATGCGGGCATCATTCTGGGAACATGTGTAGCTGTTATATGTCCTGGGTGAAGGCTGCCAGTTAGAAAGGGACGTCCGGCAGTATGGAGGACGTAATTAAACCCCTGGTCTAGATGCAGCAGAAGACCAACAGGCTATTGCCACAGCAAATACAACAGCACAAGCAGGAGCAGCGGCAGCAGATGCAGCTTCTAGTGAGCGCTATCCAGGGAAAGAGGAGCAGGCAACACCCAAGTCCGGCTGATGACTCCCAAGTCCAGAAGGCGGTAAGATGAACCATGCAGAAGATAACCCCCGGGGATAATGTGGAAGCCTTTCTCACGGGCTTCGAAAGGGTGGCTGATGGGGAGAAACTTCCGCCAGAGCAGTGGGCCGAGGTGCTGGCGACATATTTGACGGACGAATTCCAAAAATCATATTGTGACTTGGCACTACAGGATGCCAAGGAGTATGCCAAGTTAAAGACCTAAATCTTGTTTGCCTGGGAATAACTATGTCAGTGAGAGCCCAGAGTCTTCCACTTCTGCCAAGATGGTTGAGCGTGCAGTGATGGACAGATTTATCCACTCCATTCCCAGACCAGTGCAGAGCTAGGTTGCCCACGGTGACCCTTGGAACGCGAACGACTTGGTTGACCTAGTAGAGAGGTACCAGGTGGTCGAAAAATCCCTCTGGAAACTAGACTTCGTCACTTCCCCGTTCTGGAATACCCAAAGGTGGCAGGATCATCACATAGGGGGTCTAGAGTCACAAACAGGGGGTGTCTCAATTCCGCTGAGGGTCCCGCAAAGGCTGTTGTTAAGGATTTGGTCCGTTGGCGATGTCACCATCCTGGACACATAGCCGCCCAGTGTCATATTTCCCCAGAACCAATGGACCAGCATAGACCAACATTGTTCCTATTACGCCTATCCGGCCTGTAGTATGGACTGTCAACCTGGCGAGGGGCTGCAGGCATGTGCCGTGTTAATTAATGGGACAATGGTGTGTGGACTGTTGGACTCGGGGAATCTGGTGATCCCTGCCAGAACCATGGGCGTTCACTGTATACACGGAGGTGCCAAGGACTACCATGTGGCCAGAGTAACCGTGGGAACAGACTGTGGTGCCTAGTCCCATGAGATCAGAGTAGTCAAGGACTTGATACATCCAGTCATATTGGGACAGCATTTTTCCTTATTTTGGGACTTGTGGCAAAAGGGGGCCATGACGAGTGTCTCGGACCAAAGTCCGATCCCTCGGGAAGAAACCCAGTCGAAATCAAAGGTGGAAGAGTTCTCCCTTTGTGTCCTTGTTGGGGAGGAGGATGAGACAGTGACTGAGGAGGCCAACCTCCCTGAGTTAGGAGTGTCCAGAGAGAACTTTGAGACTGCTCAAGTTAGGGACCTTACCTTAAAGAGGGCAATTTGACAACGTTACTGTCTGTAACGGGATTGCTCAAGAGCTGGGGGCAGACACCAAATTCCTACACTTTGCAGTTAATGGGGAGTTATTGTATTGGTTAGCCAAAATGAGAGGAGGTGAAATAGTGGAGCAGCTGTTGGTTCCAAGACCCTACTGACGGAAAGTTGTAGACATGGCCCACTCGCATGTTTTGAGGGACCCTCTGGGGATAAAAAAAACTCAGGAGAGGATAATTTAATCCTAAACTATAGTAGGTCCTGCCCCACTTGCCAGATAACCGCTCCCTCTTCTCACTTCCATAGTACCCTAGTCCCATTGCCTATGACAGAGGTCCCATTTGAGAGGATTGCCATGGACCTAGTGGGTCCCGGTGACCCGGTACCCAGAAGCGGGACCACTAAGCCAAGAGTATAGCCCGTGAACTTGTCCATATTTTTTCCAGGATGGGCTTGTCAAAGGAGATCCTGACGGACCAGTGAACCCCTTCATGGGGAAAGTGATAAACGAGCTGTGTAAGGTCCTCCAGATTGCCCAGCTGCGAATCTCAATCTACCATCTGCAGACAGCCTAGTAGAGCAGTTCAATAAGACCTTAAAAGCCATGCTCAAGAAGTTCATTGAGAAGGACGGTCGAGACTGGGACTATCTGATTCTATTCCTGCTCTTCTCCATCAGAGAAGTTCTTCAAGCTTTTACTAGCTTCTCTCCCTTAGGGCTCCTATATGATCATCTGCTAGGGCTCGTAGACGTCATCAAGGAAACCTGGGAAGCCGAGGTCACGCCCCACCGGAGCATCATAGAAAACGTTGCCCAATTGCAGGAGAGAATGGCAAAAGTGATGCCTATCGTGAAGGCACATCTTCTCCAGGCACAGGAGGCACAGACAAGGGTGTATAATTGATCAGCGAGGCTGAGGCAGTTCCAACCTAGGGAGCACATGCTGGTGCTTATCAAGTGGCAAGGCCCATATGAGGTGATGGAAAAACTAGGCGAGGTTTATTACAAGGTCCACCAGCCAGAATGAAGGAAGCCACACCAAGTATACCATGTGAACTTGCTCAAGCCATGACGAGATCGGAAAATGCTGGAAGCTCCTTGCATGGGAGTCAGTCCCCAAGCCAAAGTGGAGGATGTCACGAGAGTGGAGACTCTGTCACCGGCCCAGAAGCAACAGTGTTGAGAACTACTGCAGCGGAACCGTGACCTGTTCTCGGAGTTGCCAGGGCGTACGCAGGTGGTGAAGCATCAAGTGCTGACAGAGCCGCATATAAGGGTGAACCTTAGGCCATATAGGATTCCCGAAGCATGCTGTGAGGTAATCTCAACCAAGTTGAAGAGAATGTTAGACCTCGCCTCGGCGTGATAGAAGAGTCAAGAAGCGGATGGTCGAGTCCCATTGTCCTCGTGCCAAAGTAGATGGGGAGTGGCAGCTTTGAAACGACTACCGCAGGCTGAATGAAGTGTCCAAGTTTGATGCATACCCAATGCCCTGCATCGATGAACTCTTTAAGAAGCTTGTATCTGCGAGATACATTACCACCCTGGACCTGATGAAGGGCTACTGGCAGATCCCCATGTCCCAGAGTGGCAAGGAGAAGACTGCCTTCTTGACACCTGATGGGTGTTTTCAATACACCAGAATGCCTTTCAGACAGAAGGGGGCCCCAGCCACCTTCCAGAGGGCCATGGATCAGATCTTAGCTCCACATAGGAAGTATCCCACTGCCTACCTCGGTGACATTTAGCCCAGACTCGGGTAGTCATATACCAAAGGCACAGGCGATTCTGGATGCTCTGAGAAAGGCAGGGTTTACTATAAATCCAAAAAATGTGCCATTGGGAAGGAAGAGGCCAAGTACTTAGGCTACATCTTCGGGAGAGGCGAAATCAAGCCAACAAGGTTGAGGCAATTCCG
The DNA here is from genome assembly GCF_046119375.1 of Phyllobates terribilis. Lineage (NCBI taxonomy): Eukaryota > Metazoa > Chordata > Amphibia > Anura > Dendrobatidae > Phyllobates > Phyllobates terribilis. The sequence continues at coordinate 755,507,042 of NW_027362761.1, read as the reverse complement.
AACTGTCCGCAACTGCTTTCCAAGAAGCAGGTGAGGGCGTTTCTTGGAATTGTGGGATATTACCAGCGGTTTATCCAAAATTTCACCATGATTGCTGCACCACTGACTGATCTTCTTAAAGGCACCAAATCGACAATGGCCAAATGGACTGCTTAAATGGAGAAGGCATTCCAAGAGCTGAAGCTAACACTATGTAAACAGCCGGTTCTAGTCGCACCAAACTTTAGTAAAGAAATTGTGGTCCTGAAACATGCATCAGAAGTTGGCTTGGGAGCAGTGCTGTCTCAAGAGATAAATGGTGAAGAGCATTACATCCTGTATCTGAGCTGAAAGCTCTCTTCCTGCGAGAAAAACTATGCCATTGTCGGGAAAGAGTGCACTGCTTAGCTATCAAATGGTCCGTGGATATGCTGAAGTATTACCTGCTAGGTCACAGGTTTACACTAGTGTTAGACCATGCCCTTCTGAGATAGTTAAGGGAAAAGAAGGGTAAGAATTCTCAGGTGACTAGGTGGTTCTTACTTAGGCCTTCAGGACTTTAGTTTCCATGTGGAGCATAGACCCAGAAAGTTAGACGGTAACACGGATGCCCTCTCCAGAATTCCCTGTTTGGTGTCTGAAGGTGCCAAGACCCCCGGCTTTTGGCAGAGGGGGGATATGTGACCGGGTCACTGGCAATGTATATGAGGGGAGATACAGTGGTGGCCAAAAGTATTGGCACCCCTGCAATTCTGTCAGATAACACTCAGTTTCTTCCTGAAAATGATTGCAATCACAAATTCTTTGTTATTATTATCTTCATTTAATTTGCTTGCAAGGAAAAAACACAAAAGAGAATGAAGCAAAAATCAAATCATTGATCATTTCACACAAAACTCCAAAAATGGGCCAGACAAAAGTTTTGGCACCCTCAGCCTAATACTTGGTTGCACAACCTTTAGCCAAAATAACTGCGAACAACCGTTTCCGTTAACCATCAAAGAGTTTCTTACAATGCTCTGCTGGAATTGTAGACCATTCTTCTTTGGCAAACTGCTCCAGGTCCCTGATATTTGAAGGGTGCCTTCTCCAAACTGCCATTTTGAGATCTCTCCACAGGTGTTCTATGGGATTCAGGTCTGGACTAATTGCTGGCCACCTTAGAAGTCTCCAGTGCTTTCTCTCAAACCATTTTATAGTGCTTTTGGAAGTGTGTTTTGGGTCATTGTCCTGCTGGAAGACCCATGACCTCTGAGGGAGACCCAGCTTTCTCACACTGGGCCCTACATTATGCTGCAAAATTTGTTGGTAGTCTTCAGACTTCATAATGCCATGCACACGGTCAAGCAGTCCAGTGCCAGAGGCAGCAAAGCAACCCCAAAACATCAGGGAACCTCCGCCATGTTTGACTGTAGGGACCGTGTTCTTTTCTTTGAATGCCTCTTTTTTTTTCCTGTACACTCTATGTTGATGCTTTTTCCCAAAAAGCTCTACTTTTGTCTCATCTGACCAGAGAACATTCTTCCAAAATGTTTTAGGCTTTCTCAGGTAAGTTTTGGCAAACTCCAGCCTGGCTTTTTTATGTCTCGGGTAAGAAGTGGGGTCTTCCTGGGTATCCTACCACACAGTCCCTTTTCATTCAGATGCCGACGAATAGTACGGGTTGACACTGTTGTATCCTCGGACTGCAGGGCAGCTTGATCTTGTTTGGATGTTAGTCGAGGTTCTTTATCCACCATCCGCACAATCTTGCGTTGAAATCTCTCGTCAATTTTTTTTTTCCGTCCACATCTAGGGAGGTTAGCCACAGTGCCATGGGCTTTAAACTTCTTGATGACACTGCGCACGTAAGACACAGGAACATTCAGGTCTTTGGAGATGGACTTGTAGCCTTGAGATTGCTCATGCTTCCTACACAATTTGGTTTCTCAAGTCCTCAGACAGTTCTTTGGTCTTCTTTCTTTTCTCCATGCTCAATGTGGTACACACAAGGACACAGGACAGAGGTTGAGTCAACTTTAATCCATGTTAACTGACTGCAAGTGTGATTTAGTTATTGCCAACACCTGTTAGGTGCCACAGGTAAGTTCCAGTTGCTGTTAATTACACGAATTAGAGAAGCATCACATGATTTTTCAAACAGTGCCAATACTTTTGTCCACCCCCTTTTTTAGGTTTGGTGTGGAATTATATCCAATTTGGCTTTAGGACAATTCTTTTTGTGTTTTTTCATTGAAGACAAATTAAATGAAGATAATAAGACCAAAGAATTTGTGATTGCAATCATTTTCAAGAAGAAACTGAGTATTATCTGACAGAATTGCAGGGGTGCCAATATTTTTGGCCACCACTGTATGTGTCGTGAAGGTTGCTATCTTCCATGATGTGAAACCCAGAAGTTTCTCTCCAGCATGTTATGTGCTGAGGGGTTAATCGGCCATGTCAGGGTTGGGATTTTTGTGAGTAGGTGTAAGAGATTGGCAGAACACCTACTCACCATATCTCCACCTCAACAGTGTGGTTTGACAAGTTAAATGTCCAGCCACTGAGTTTTTTTTCTGGTGTGGTTGGGCGCATTAAATGATGTGTGTTGGGAGACAGGGAAGTCTCCAGTGTGGAGCTCTAGTGAGAGCTAAAGCGTAGAGTATCCTGAGTGGGCGAATCCCACAGTTATATGGACTGTGCTACTATACTATAGGTTATCTTTTGTTTTGCCGTTTTGCTGTTATGTCGTAACGGCCATATTCATTTTGTTTTTTTGTTTATGATGTAGTAAACCAGCCATGGACTTTGACCCCAAGTGTTCCCGTGTCTACCTAGGGAGCAGCTAGGTGAGTCAATCTATCACATAACATATATATACAGTGAAGGAAATAATTATTTGATCCCTTGCTGTTTTTGTAAGTTTTCCCGTTGACAAAGATATGAACAGTCTATAATTTTAAAGGTAGGTTAATTTTAACATTGAGAGATAGAATATCCCCCCAAAAAAATCAAGAAAATCACATTGCATAAATTAGATAAATTTATTTGCATTTTGCAGTGAGAAATAAGTAATTGATCCCCTACAAACCATTATGAGCTCTGGCTCCTACAGACCAGTTAGACACTCCTTATCAACTCGTTACCTGCATTAAAGACATAGTCACCTGTATAAAGGACTCCTGTCCACAGACTCAATTAATCAGGCAGACGCTAACCTCTACAACATGGGCAAGACAAAACAGCTTTCTAAGGATGTAAGGAACAAAATCACAGACCTGCACAAAGCTGGAATGGGCTACAAAACCATAAGTAAGACGCTGGGTGAGAAGGAGACAACTGTTGGTACAATAGTAAGAAAATGGAAGAAACACAAAATGACTGTCAATCGACATCGATCTGGGGCACCATGCAAAATCTCACCTTGTGGGGTATCCTTGATCATGAGGAAGGTGAAAGATCAGCCTAAAACTACACAGAGGGAATTTGTTAATGATCTCAAGGCAGCTGGGACCACAGTCACCAAGAAAACCATTGGTAACACATTACGCCTTAAAGGTTTAAAATCCTGCAGTGCCCGCAAGGTCCCCCTGTGCAGGCCCGTCTGAAGTTTTTCAATGAACATCTGGATTATTCTGTGAATTATTGAGGGAAGGTGCTGTGGTCAGATGAGGCAAAAATTGATCTCTTTGGCATTAACTCAACTCGCTGTTTTGGGGGAAGAGAAATGCTGCCTATGACCCAAAGAACACCGTACCCACTGTCAAGCATGGAGGTGGAAACATTATGTTTTGGGGGTGTTTCTCTGCTAAGGGCAAGGACTACTTCACCGCATCAATGGGAGAATGGATATAGCCATGTACCGTAAAATCCTGAGTGATAACCTCCTTCCCTCCGCCAGGACATTAAAAATGGGTCGTGGCTGGGTTTTCCAGCAAGACAATGACCCAAAACATACAGCCAAGGCAACAAAGGAGTGGCTCAAAAAGAAGCACATTAAGGTCCTGGAGTGGCCTAGCCAGTCTCCAGACCTTAATCCCATATAAAACTTATGGAGGGAGTTGAAGATCCAAGTTGCCAAGCAAACAGCCTCAAAATCTGAATGATTTAGAGATGATCTGCAAAGAGGAGTGGACCAAAATTCCTCCTGACATGTGCGCAACCCTCATCATCAACTACATGAAACGTCTGACTGCTGTACTTGCCAATAAGGGTTTTGCCACCAAGTATTAAGTGTTGTTTGCCAGAGGAATCAAATACTTATTTCTCACTGCAAAATGCAAAAAAAATTATCTAATTTATACAATGTGATTTTCTTGATTTTTTGGGGGGATATTTTATCTAAAGGTTAGATATTCTATCTAAAGGTTAAAATTAACCTATTCTTAAAATTATAGACTGTTATAGACAAACTTACAAAAACAGCAAGGAATCAAATAATTATTTCCTTCACTGTATATATATATTTTTTTATTTTCCATTTACGATTGTCAAAATAAAGCTTTTGGTATTTTATCTGGCCTTTATAGTAAGTTGTTCTTTTTGGTATTTGCACATTATGTATACTTTATGGCCTAATTAATAGGATTAGAAATGTAGGTGTTTCTCTTTTTTTCTATCTATGAAAATCTAAAATCATGATAGGAAATATTGGTTTAATATAAACCCGCCATGGACCTCTAGGTGGGGAGATATCCTGAAAATCAGAGATCCCATAATTTTTTGGGGCCTAGATGCATCATATTGACGAGAAATGAGCGATCATGTTCGAAAAACGTTCTCCAATTTCAAATTCGGCACGAACGTTGCACATTCGGATTCTTGATCGGACACCCGTGCGTTTTTATTTAAAATCTGCAAAATTCGGTGAAAGTCCAGCAAATGATTGCATTTCCACTAGAGTATTTTTAGCACTTTGGCTAGGATAGTGGTGCTGTATGATGAGTGGGAGAAAACGTGTTTGATGAGGGGAGGGTGGTGGGGAAAGGTCAGAGGAATGGCGTGCTGGTAATCTAATTTTTTTTTTCTTAACCTAATGTGTGCAGATTGCGGTAAGCCAATCAGGGTGCAGGAACCATCCATAATGTCCAGACATAAGGGCTTGTGCCATTGGCTGCTTAACTCACATGTCCCTCTCCATATAAATAGCGGAAATGTTGTCTTAGCGCCATTTTGTTAGTATAACAGCTCAGAGAAGATGCTCCTGATGCTGTTCCTGCATATTGAAAGATTTTAGATAGTTAGCTAGGCTGTTGCTTCTAACTCAGATAGTTTAGATAGATAGGGTCTTGTGTGGCTGGGAAATCGACCTTCCAGCAGATCTTTTTTTTGTGCTATTAGAACTCTGTTGTGCACTGCTTCTATTGTACTCCATGCATAAGTACACCGTTGAAACTACCGTGATATATACAGCAGGTACCTTGACTTTTTTTGGTGCATATATTCTACTGTATGCAGAGCTCGTCCACAGTAAAAAAAATCTATTTTTTTTCTGCTACTAACGTGATACAGCATGCGACATCTCAGCTTGAAATTTTCTGGCGGTGAGATTCAGCTTTATGCAGAGCTCGTTCACAGTAAAAAAATATATATTTTTTCTGTTGCTAGCGTGATACAGCACACCACATCTCAATTTGAAATTTTTTGGAGCATATATTCTATTGTATACAGGCATCATAAATAGTGATGAGCGAGTGTATTCGTTACTATTCGCTATTCGCATGGATAGTACGGTATTCGGGTTACTCGCTATATTGTGAGTATTTGTGTACTCACCTCGCTATATTCGGATGTCCCGCCCTGCAGTTTTGGCGCCTCCTTTGCAGCCACTAAACATGCTGGTCTTCTTAACCAATCACAGTAATGCCGCAGACATCTTGGTTGTGGCATTACTGCGATTGGCTGGCCGCCCAGCGTCATGGGGTCTATTTAAGCCCTGCCGCCGCCATTTTGTGTACATTGCGTCCGGAGCCCGTGTTCTATAAGCATAGGGAGAGATCGCTGAGCTGCTAGGGAGAGTGTTTAGGCCTCTTGATAAAACAAAAGCCCTTTTAAGGGCTACCTGCAGTGTATACTAGTTCAGTGTTTAAAGGAGCCGCTCACTAGCTCCATAATACCACCAAAAAATAGCTGTTTTCAGAGCTGAAGACACACAACAAAGTCAGAGTACAGGGAGGGAGAGATTGTGTATTAGGTAGGGAGAAGTTAAAGTGTTCTTCCAGTGTCCATCTTAAAACAGAACACAGAGTAGTAGCATTTTGTGCTGCCTTTTTTTTTTAAAGCACCAGTCTATTTTCCCCGCTGTTTTAGGGGTCAGAGCCTGGCTTCTGCTGTCCACATTAGTCCACATAAAAAGGCGGTTAGAGCCCAATGCAAAGCAGTAGTCCAAACATTTCCTACTGCCTGCTACCAAGCACGCACCAGGCCATTTTCCCCGCTGTTTTTGGGGTGACATTCTGCCTTCTGTCCACATTAGTCCACTTTAAAAAGCGCTTAGTGCGCTACCCAAAGCAGTAGTCCAAACATTTCCTACTGCCTGCTACAAACCACGCACCAGCTCATTTTCCCCGCTGTTTTTGGGGTGACAGCCTGCCTTCTGTCCACATTAGTCCACTTAAAAAAGCGTTTAGTGCCCTAAACAAAGCAGTAGTCCAAACATTTCCTACTGCCTGCTACCAAGCACGTACTAGTCAATTTTCCCCGCTGTTTTTGGGGTGACAGCCTGCCTTCTGTCAGCATTAGTCCACTTAAAAAAGCGTTTAGTGTGCTACACAAAGCAGTAGTCCAAACATTTCCTACTGCCTGCTGCCAAGCACACACCAGCCCATTTTCCCTGCTGTTTTTGGGGTGACAGTCTGCCCTCTGTCCACATTAGTCCACATAAAAAAGTGTTTAGTGCGATACACAAAGCAGTAGTCCAAACATTTCCTACTGCCTGCTACAAACCACCCACCAGCCCATTTTACCCACTGTTTTTGGGGTGACAGCCTGCCTTCTGTCCACATTAGTCCACTTAAAAAAGCATTTAGTGCCCTACACAAAGCAGTAATCCAAACATTTCCTACTGCCTGCTACAAAGCATGCACCAGCCCATTTTCCCCGCTGTTTTTGGGGTGACAGCCTGCCTTCTGCCCACATTAATCCATTTAAAAAAACGTTTAGTGCGCTACACAAAGCAGTAGTCCAAATATTTCCTACTGCCTGCTACAAAGCACACACCAGCCCATTTTCCCCCGCTGTTTTTGGGATGACAGCCTGCCTTCTGTCCACATTAGTGCACTTAAAAAAGTGTTTAGTGCGCTACACAAAGCAGTAGTCCAAACATTTCCTACTGCCTGCTACAAAGCATGCACCAGCCCATTTTCCCCGCTGTTTTTGGGGTGACAGCCTGCCTTCTGCCCCATTAGTCCATTTAAAAAAACGTTTAGTGCGCTACACAAAGCAGTAGTCCAAATATTTCCTACTGCCTGCTACAAAGCACACACCAGCCCATTTTCCCCCGCTGTTTTGGGGGTGACAGCCTGCCTTCTGTCCACATTAGTGCACTTAAAAAAGTGTTTAGTGCGCTACACAAAGCAGTAGTCCAAACATTTCCTACTGCCTGTTACAAACCACGCACCAGCCCATTTTCCTCGCTGTTTTGGGTGTGACAGCCTGCCTTCTGTCCACATTAGTCCACATAAAAAAGTGTTTAGTGCCCTACACAAAGCAGCAGTCCAAACATTTCCTACTGCCTGCTATCAAGCATGCACCAGGCCATTTTCCCTGCTGTTTTTGGGGTGACAGTCTGCCTTCTGTCCACATTAGTCCACTTAAAAAAACGTTTAGTGTGCTACACAAAGCAGTAGTCCAAACATTTCCTACTGCTTGCTACCAAGCACGCACCAGGCCATTTTCCCCGCTGTTTTTGGGGTGACAGCCTGCCTTCTGTCCACATTAGTCCACTTAAAAAAGCGTTTAGTGTGCTACACAAAGCAGTAGTCCAAACATTTCCTACTGCCTGCTACAAAGCACACACCAGCCCATTTTCCCCCGCTGTTTTGGGGGTGACAGCCTGCCTTCTGTCCACATTAGTGCACTTAAAAAAGTGTTTAGTGCGCTACACAAAGCAGTAGTCCAAACATTTCCTACTGCCTGTTACAAACCACGCACCAGCCCATTTTCCTCGCTGTTTTGGGTGTGACAGCCTGCCTTCTGTCCACATTAGTCCACATAAAAAAGTGTTTAGTGCCCTACACAAAGCAGCAGTCCAAACATTTCCTACTGCCTGCTATCAAGCATGCACCAGGCCATTTTCCCTGCTGTTTTTGGGGTGACAGTCTGCCTTCTGTCCACATTAGTCCACTTAAAAAAACGTTTAGTGTGCTACACAAAGCAGTAGTCCAAACATTTCCTACTGCTTGCTACCAAGCACGCACCAGGCCATTTTCCCCGCTGTTTTTGGGGTGACAGCCTGCCTTCTGTCCACATTAGTCCACTTAAAAAAGCGTTTAGTGTGCTACACAAAGCAGTAGTCCAAACATTTCCTACTACCTGCTACCAAGCACGCACCAGGCCATTTTACCCCCTATTTTGGCTGTGACAGCTAGCTTAGATTGTGCCATCAACATCTGAAAATCTTTCAACAAAACCCAAAATGCCAAAAAAGCCTGTTGTTAAGTGACGTGGACGTGGTGTTGTCACTGTTGCGCGAGAAGGCACTCAGTCTGTGTCAGGTCAGAAGAAGCTTGATGCATCCACTATGTTCCTGGAAAAATTTCCCGGTCTGGAACGTAAACGTGTGTGGAAGCCAGAAGAGCGAGATTCTGTCTTGGATAGCAGGCAAGGCCTCTACGCATTTGCCAAGCAGCAAAAAATCTTCCACGACCACACAATCTACTGCCGATACACAGAAGGCTGGCCCATCCAATCCTGAAGCTGGTTTTTCTTCCTCCCGCCATTATCAGTCACAGAAGACATATGACCCCAAGCTTGGCCACTCCGAGGATCTGTTTGGTACGTATCCTTTGGCTCTGGCCTATCACCGTGCAGCATTGAAGAGGGACAAGAGGAGGTGGCGTGAGTTGATGTTGAAGTATTTGAGGACCTACGGCCAGAAGAAAGGCACTTGGAGGAACGTCATTTATCGTCTCCAGAGGTGGAGGCTGATAATCATGAGACACAGTTGCCATCAGGTCAGCATACATTGTCAACTGGGAAGGAGGATGGGATGGAAGACGAGGTGGTCGATGATGAGTCCACTGATCCGACCTGAACTGTTGGCATGCATAGCCATGACAGCAACACAGAGGAAGATGGATATGTAGCACCAACACAGGCACCAAGGGGTCGTGGTTTGCCCAGAGTGAGAACTGGGTCAACTGTTCCCAAGAGCACCTCTGCTGTGTGCCAAGTCAAGGCAAGGGGGAGTTCAGCTGCTGTGTGGAATTTTTTTTCTGAAAGTCCTTCAGAGAAAAACATTGTAGTCTGTAGCATCTGCCATACCAAGTTGAGCAGAGGCCAGGGCAAAGGCAACCTGAGCACCACCAGTATGTGAAACCACATGGCAACCATGCACCCCAGTAGGTGGGCAGAACACCAGGGTACCAAATCTGTGTCTGTGGGTAAAACCAATGCCATGTCACCTGGGCTTGTCCTTCAGAATCTGCTGTTCAGGAAGCAGGCGCTCATACCTCCTGCCCACAAGCTGCGGTTGCTCACTGTTACGGGTCCAGGGGGTGGAACCTCTGTGCTACGGTGCAAGGAGGGACCCAGAGGGGAGTAACTAAGTATCAACCCGGACGGACCCTGGTCGTACGGCGGCTAGTGACTCCATGACCAGGGAGGGACTGAGCCGAGGGACCAGGTGCTACTTTGGGGACGACCTTGTAAGGGAGCAGGTGACTCCCACGGTACAGATGGCAGGGACTGACCGGAATAGCAGGTAGGCACAGGAGGCAGGCTGGCGAGCGGAAGCCTCCAGGTAGGCTATCAGGTAGACACGGCAAATGACAGCAGGAGTCTCTAGGTGGGCTGGCAGGTGGTCACGGCAAGTGACGGCAGGAGTCTCTAGGTGGTCACAGCAAGTGCTCCCAGGTGAGCGGGCTGGCAGGCACGGCAGGTAACAGGCAGGCAACAGGCAAGTGCTCCCAGGTGAGCGGACTGGCAGGCACGGCAGGTAACAGGCAGGTAACAGGCAAGTGCTCCCAGGTGAGCGGGCTGGCAGGCACAGCAGGTAACAGGCAGGTAACAGGCAAGTGCTCCCAGGTGAGTGGGCTGGCAGGCACGGCAGGTAACAGGCAGGTAACAGGCTGGCGGGCAAGACTGGTAGTCAGGCTAGCAGCGGGACCTGAGGGCTGAAGCAGAGGTCAGAAACACTGTGCAACAACTTTTGCTCAGGCACCTCCATTTTGGAGGAGGTGCCTTATATATGGGAGGATCCTCGGCTATTGGCCGGGGACTCCTCAGGACGGCGTGCGCGGCCCCTTTAAGAGGGAGGGAGCGTGCGCGCGCCCTAAGCACAGTGCCCGGGGAGCTGCGAGCGCCCGCAGCAGGAAGAGGAGCGCTGGAGAACGCAGAGCGGGGAGCGCGGGGAGCGAGGAGGTGAGTGGGACGGCGTCTCTGCCTAGCAGGGGGCAGAGACGCCGATGCTACACTCACACACAACAAGCATCAACCACATCCACTTTCTTGTTCCAGCGAAGAATCCAATTGTCCATGCCTGAGAGCTTGGAAAGAAAGCGTAAATAACCAGCCACGCACCCACAGGCACAAATACTAAACTCGCACATTGTCAAATTGCTAGCTGTGGAGATGTTGTCGTTTAGGCTTATGGGAACGCAGTCTTTCCGTGATCTCTTGGCTGTGGCTGCCCCACGATACAGTGTTCCCAGCCACCACTATTTTGCCCAGTGTGCCGTCCCTGCGTTACACAAGTACGTGTTAAACAATCTGAACCGTGCTCTCGCCAGTGCCGTAACCGGGAAGGTCCACCTAACAACAGCCAAGTTGTTGTGGACATGGACGATACATTTCTGTCACGGCACACTGGGTGAACCTGGTGGAGGGTGGGACAAAGGCGCAAACTGAAACATCACACATCCTACCCACGCCAAGAATAGCGGGCCCAACTTCTGTCAGGTTTTCCACCTCTTCATATTCCACTTCCTCTCTCCCCTCCTCCTGCTCCTCATCCTCTGCTGAATTACCCTCCCCATCACTGCCAAGCTGGGATCTGTGCAGCAGCGCATCAGCAAAGCGGCAACACGCTCTGCTGAAGCTGATCTGTTTAGGTCAGAAAGCACACACTGCAGTAGAGCTGTGGCAAGCTTTAAAACAACAGACCGATCAGTGGCTCTCCCCGCTGCACCTCCAACCCGGTCTGGTCGTCTGCGATAATGGTCGGCAAGCTGGTACACATGCCATGCATGGCTCAGAAATTTCTGAAAACTTACTGTGACTTACCGTACCTACTTGAGAAGGTGCGCCGTATTAGCGCCCATTTCCGCCATTCCTCTACCGCTCTTGCTGCTCTTACAGCGCTGCAAAAACGCTTTAATTTGCCAAGTCACCGACTCATTTGCGACCTGCCCACGCAGTGGAACTCAACATATCATATGTTGGCGAGGATTAGTGAACAGCAGAGGGCAGTAGCTGAATACCAGCTTCAACATGCTCGTCAGACTGAGAGTCAGCTGTAGCGCCCCGAGGGCTCGGCTGCTACAGGGGTATTGCACCTCTGCCAGAGGTGTGGTATTCCACTCCCGGGTAAGGATGGAGTATGGACCAGGGCTCAGTTAGCTGCATACAGCACACACACCCCATTTCCGAGGGAGAGCTCAACGGTGCTCCCACTAGACAGAAGTGCAGGCACGACCGACTATGTCCCTGTCTGGAGTGGGGAGGGGGGTGGAACACCCAGTGCTGTAGGGGCAGATAGGGGTTGGTTCCTGAGCGTAGGAAGGGAGGTATAAAAGGTGGGCACCATCTTAGTTCTGGGTCAGTTCAAGCAGGAGGAGAAGAGAGAGGAGTTCGGCCGGAGAGGGCTGACAGGGAGCTGTGGCTCAGCCTGGGCCCAGCTCCATGAGGCAGGCCTGAGGAGAGGGCCAGGAACAGAAAGGAACAAGAACAGAAAGGAACAGAAACAGAAAGGAACAGCAAAGAAAGAGAGGAAGAAACAGAAGGGCCCAGGAACAAGAAGGTGGAAGGGACCCTAAGAACCCACGAGAATCCAGGGTGCAGGGTCAGGCAGATTAAGGGTACCGGATCCCAAGTTGGTGGAGGAGAAACAACCCTCAGCCAAAGACCGGAGGTCGTGATCATTTATTGGTGCGACACCTCATCAAACCTGCTAGGAAGGCACCATATAGGACAGCGGAGGACGGGGCCCACGTTTAACCGCACAAGTCCGTGGTAGCTGGACAAAAGTGGGTCACTGGTGAGGCAGGCCAGAGAAAGGACAAAAGGGGGTCTTGAGCCATACTCCTGAGCTGTCTGGGAGTTGACTGAGCCCCTCACCTGGTGGACGCAGCACTGCTCGGGCAGTCATTCCCTGCAGAAGTGACTTGGATATTAACCGTGAGTAAAGACCCTGGACTGCAGTACGTTGTCTGTGTGCTTTTTCGCTCCTCCGGCACTACCGGTACTGGGACTCTCACCACCATCACTCCCACCATCCACTACACTGCCCTGGGGCCGCACTCTTCCCGTGGGGAGTCACACCATCCCAGCTGCATACATCATCGGCCCCAGCGGTCTGCCCTGCAGCGGCGTTTCCTAATAACCGCATTCCACGGGTGGCGTAGTCGGACATTATCTAAAACATCTAAAAGACTGCCACTGGTCTGACCACCCTGAGCCACGGGACCGGGTCGCCACTACTACCCCCATCGACTCCCTATTGCTCAGTTCCGAGTGCCCCACGGCCCAGGGGGCGAGTCACAGCCACCACACATAATAACTGTTGAGTGGGTGTGGATCACTGACATTTGTGAGGCTCTTGAGAACTTTGAGTACTGCACCAACCTTGTGAGCGGTGATCAGGCTATTATCAGCATAACCATACCGCTGCTGTGTCTCTTGAAACAATCAGTGCATAATCTCAAGAGGAAGCTTTGAGTGCCCAGCATGTTGGTATGGTGCCAGATTTCCCAATGAGTGATACTACCCAGCCCAGCCAATATTCTGAGGCAACACTGGGTGATGAGGAGGAAGATGAGGAGGATGAGGAGGGAGAGGACTTGTTTTTCTGTGCTACCGAGGGGACTCGTAATGCTACAGAGGGGACACCCAACCCAATCTTCATGTCTGTCCAGCCTGGATGGGCTGGAGAGGAGGAGGTGGAGGAGGAAGAGGAGGCGAGTCAGCGTGAGGAGAGGATGGGTACTGTTTCTACTGTTGGGGACTCAGAACATTTGCCTTTTTGCAGCTTGGCCCACATGGCACTGTTCATGTGTAAGTGTCTGTGGCAAGACCCTCACGTGATACTCATTTTATCCAGCAACCTGTACTGGTTGGCCACCTTTCTCGATCCACGGTACAAGGAGAAATTCCCTTCTCTCCTTTTGGAGTCACCAAAGAGTTTTACAATGGAATCATTCAAGAGGGCCGTTGTAGATCAGTTGCTGAAAACATCACCCTCAGACAATGCTGGTGGCAGAGGTACCGGCTCTTTTCAACACCAAGGGATAATGAGAAGAGACACGAACACCATCTCCAACAAAGGTAGAGGGAAAAATGTGCACAAATTGGGCAATTTTCAATAAACCAGCACAACAACAAGGGTTATCTGTGCCTGCAACAATGGCAAGGAGGGATAAGTTGCAGAACATGGTCAAAGGGTACTTAAGTGACCATACGTGCGTCCTTTCTGGCGCTTCAGTTCCCTTTAATTATTGGGTGTCTAAGCTGAACACTTGCCCCGACCTCTCCTTATATGCCTTTGGGGTGCTGGCCTATCCGGCTGCTAGTGTGGTGTCAGAGCGTGTTTTCAGTTCCACTGGGGCAATCATCACTAATAGGCGCACACGCCTCTCCACGGAAAATGCAGACAGACTAACTCTGATTAAATTCAACAAGGACTGGATATCTCCACAGTTTGTAATCCCTCTAGATGACAGCAAGCCAACCTAAATTCACCAAAAATGCAGATTCATACTACTGCTGTTAATGTCACCCCCTTTCCTTAAAAACCCGTTTCCTTCCTTCGTCAACCATGACTCAGCCCATAGGGCTAATTTTTACAAACCCTATGCACATTGTGCAGTGGACAAATCTGGAATGTACAGTGGTCCTACCAAACTAATATTTGTCATTGGAGGCCTTTGTCACAGGTTGTGCCACATTGTGACTGAGATAGGGGATACATATTCAATAGAAATGTACTGTCAGTCACCCTATTTGGCAAAAAAAAAATGCCTGGCTTGTGCCACATTGTGACTAAGATAGGGGATACATATTCAATAGAAATTTACACTGACTGTTGATGACCGACTGATGGCCCTCTGAAAACTTGAATTGAGGGCCACAACTACTACAGTACTCCATTGTAGATAATGTTTGTCAAGGGAGGCCCTTGTCATGGAATCTTCCTGCACCTATGACACAGCCCCCAGGAGTAATTTTTGGAAATACGATGCACATTCTGCACTGGACCAAGTAGCACAGTATCAAGAAGTCTTCTCTTCCTATATAATCTGGGGAATATTGACAATCAAAATCTCTAAGCCATTTGGAGAAGCTTCTCCAACCCATCCTGGAGGGGGGCCACCATATATCCTTTGTCCATTGACTTGTACAAGGGATATATTTGAGCTCGTCATCCAGTTAACTAGTGCAGCTTTATTTTTCTGGTTCACAGAATTCAGCCATACCTGAGGATCGCAGGCCGCACTCACTGCTACCTTCTAGTACTCCATGTCTCTTAACCTTTTTCTGTGTAGTCTCTGCCCTTAAATGAGTTAAATAATAGTGAGGGCCCTACAATACTAATAAGTGAGGGCACTCTCAAATGTATACAAGAGGGGCCTCCAAAATTTCTAGAAGGGGACACTTCAAAATGTATGTTACAGGGCCAGACGAGGGCTCTCACAAAACTCAGCTTTCCTGCCTACTGCAGGGCCTCTGAACATTTGAATTTACGGTCGCAGTATCACATGGTGGTGGAGGAGGTAGAGAAGGAGGAGGAGAGTTAAGCCCAACGCTACAATGGGCACATTGTAAACTGCTATGGAATATGTATTCCACTATCTGAGTGTGAATGATGGAGGGACCACCCAAATGTCTATGTAACAGTTGTCCCTCTAAAACTCATGTTACAGAGCCACCCGAGGCCTCTCAGGTCAAAGATCAACATACCTACTGGTACATTCTAGCTGTGCTTGTAAAGTGCTGGGGAATAGAGAACTAAAGATGCTGTATGACAGAGGGACCTACAAAATGTAGAAGTCAGGGCCCTCCCAATTGTAAAAGGCGAAAAAAAGCCACAACAGTATGTGTGAACAAACGCTAAAAGGGATATTTTTGGGGTTTCTCTGGTTTATTTAGCCTTATATACAAGTGATTATGCAGGAAAAACTGTTTCTTAACCTTTTTGGCCTGTTAAATGCAATTTAGGTTAGGTTTGGTAGTCGTTCTTGTGTGTCTGTAAAAGTGGCGTAATACTGCGACAAACTTATTCCCAGAAACCATATGTGAGTCAGAAATGCATGCAGGCACATTCTCCAGGCTCTTCCCATTCTGCTTCTTCACTTTCCCATCCATTTCAGCCTTTCCTCAGGCCCCCAGACCCCTTTGTAGAGTCCAGCAGAAAATTACTCGCATTTCCCATTGACTTACATTGTATTCGCTAATCGGAATGAATACGCGATTATTACAAAGTACTTGTTACGAGTATAGCGATTACGAATATTACGGTACTCGCTCATCACTAATCATAAACAGTAAAAAATCTAATTTCTTCTGTTACTAATGCACAGCACGCCACATCTCAGTTTGAAATTGTTTGGAGCATATATTCTATTGTATACAGGCCTCATCCACAGTAAAAAAAAAAACAACTTCTTCTGCTACTAACTAGTGATGAGCGAACGTGTTCGCCACTGCTCGGTACTCGCCCAAGCATCACGGTGCTAGACAAGCTCGACGCTCGGCGAGTATTTCTGGGTTGCTCGGGTCCCCTCCCTGCATGTTTGGCGCTCTTTAGAGTGCCAATGAACATGCAGGGTTTGCCTGCCGTGCACTGTAATGCCATAGCATGCCTAGTTGGTTGTGGCATTACAGTGATTGGCTGGCCACATAGCGTCATCAAGTATATAGAAGACCTCAACAATAAGTAAAAGTGGGCACCACTCAATAATGTCCGGAGATCAACCCACTGCATGAAAAACACTATATGAACAACAAGAGAAAGCTATGCAACAAAACGGGGATCTCACAGCAAAATACTAATAATAATTTTTTATTGACACATGATTAAGACAAAAAGCACAAACATCTAAAACAATTAAAAACAACCCCACAAAGTGCATTGGAAAGTGCCCAAAGTATAGGCAAAGATTCACTCCCCCACCATTTAGATGCAGTAATGAGAACAACAATGCTAGAAAGCAAGGAATCCACACGTAATGTAATACAACATGGTATAAACCCACATCCAGCTGGACAATTAGGTGGCCAGCCCTAAGAACCTGGTAGCTCGAGTATGTGCAAAGAAGGCGAAAAAGTGCAAATGCATAAAAAAAGCATACCAAAGGGTGTCACTACATAAATTGCTCACAAATACAAGCAACATACAAAATATATGAGGTATATCAGACAGAACCCACAAAATGCAGATAACTCCCCTATATGGTATTGGATAGTCTAACGTCAACATTTCATGAGATACCAAGCTATTAAAAGATCCTAAAGCCAGGTTGAAAGAATCCTGGATGAACAAATAACTCAAAAGCACTGCAAAGACAAAGGTAACAAACTCATGATAAAGTGAATACCTGTCAAATAGAGTATGGTGGAGGGAGGAAGGGGGAGAACCCCATGTGTATCGCTACCAAAAAATGTAGCTTCCTCAGGGATTCAAGCCAATGTCCCATCCCCTGACGACGACACTGAAGCAGTGAAACATGTTGGAGGGACATGTGCTAGTATAAACTACCTTCCTATTCTGACACGAATGGTGGCTTCCTATGAGGCCCTCAGAACAAACATATCAGTGATTATATTAGAAAGATAGGTAGATCAGGGATGTTTTTTAATACCCAGTGTGCATTTTAATTGAATATTTAATAAAAGTTACATTTTATAGTCTTTAGTGAGGGGTATTATATGGGGTTTCCCCATTTGGTAAATATTGCATATAGTCAGTGTTAGACAGGCAGGCTGTGTATGTGGCAGACTGCAGTGCATGTAGCGCAAGAGGGTCCATTGAACGTCTTGTCTGCTGCTGCTGTAATAATTACAGATATTTGTAGACATAGCCTCAGATATCAGGGGCCAGGGCAAATTTTTTTTTTATCTTAATCCTGGTTAATTTCTTAAAAAGCAATCCAGAGTACACCATTTTTCTGCTCCATTTGCTTGTTAGCACTGCAGAATGCAGCCAGATCTGTTCCATATTTCAGCGATAAAAATCCAGAAATTTGAACTGAACGTGGAAAATATTGTCCTCCTTTTCCATTCTGTTGCAGTGTGTCGTCAAGCTATTCACACTAGGTCTCTGTGTAGAATAATATTAGTAAATTACAGGCCTACAATTTAAAACCGTCGTTCTCTGTCAGGCATATCACCTGTAACAGTGTTCCAAAATCAGCCATTTCTTCCATTTTCATTTTGTTGCAGTGTGTTGGTCAAGCTATTCACACTAGTTCTCTGTGTAGAATAAAATTTGTAAATTAAAGGCCTGCTATTTAAAACCGTGGTTCTCTGTTAGACATATCACCTATAACAGTGTTCCAAAATCAGCCATTTCTGCCTTCCGTTTCGTTGCAGTGTGTTGGTCAAGCTATTCACATTAGGTCTCTATGTAGAATAATATTAGTAAATTACAGACCTGCTATTTAAAACTGCCGTTCTCTGTCAGACATATCACCTATAACAGTGTTCCAACATCAGCCATTTCTTCCATTTTCATTTCGTTGCAGTGTGTAGGTCAAGCTATTCACACTAGGTCTCTTTGTAGAATATTATTAGTAAATTACAGGCCTGCTATTTAAAACCGTGATTTTCTGTCAGACATATTACCTATGACAGTGTTCCAAAATCAGTCATTTCTGCCTTCCATTTCGTTGCAGTGTGTTGGTCAAGCTATTCGCACTAGGTCTCTGTGTAGAATAATATTAGTAAATTACAGGCCTGCTATTTAAAGCCGTGGTTCTCTGTCAGACGTATCACATATAACAGCGTTCAAAAATCAGCCATTTATCGTGAACGTGGAAAATACTGCCCTTCATTTAAAATGGGCAAAGTTCGTGGCAAGGGACGGGGAAGTGGACATGATGGTGATGGTGCATGCAGAAGCGGAGGCCGAGGATGTGGCCGTGGGCAAGCTGAAATTGTGCCACAACAAACACCCACATCTTGTCGCTCGATCTTCCTGTTCCAATTACTAGTGGACCACAGTACACCACTATTGAACACAGAACAGTGTCAAAAGGTTGTTGGTTGGATAGCAGATAATGCTTCCAGTCACTTTGCCACCACCCTGTTTTCCACACGGTCAAGTCTCAGTAGCCGTGAGTCTGGACTGCATATTCCTCACCCTGATCCTCCTTCCTCCCACCATGCCGAGTGCCCGGAGACAACTGATCCCACACTTGGACACTCAGAAGAGCTGTTCACTTTTGCATTTGTAGATTCGGGCTTCTTGCCTGGCCAGCTTCAAGCGAATCAAGAGGAGAACGCGTGTAGCGATGCCCAAATATTGGAGCAGCCACGGTCACACGAAGGTAATTACTGTCACAAGAGGTGGATTATGATGATGAGACGCAATTGCCAGAAAGTCAGGAGGATGACCAGGATGCGGAAGTGGAAGACGAGGTGGTGGATGATATAATAACTGACCCAACCTGGCAGGGGAACATACAAAGTAAGGACAGCAGCACATGGGGGGAGGGAGGCGTAGCAGCACAACAGGCAGGAAGAAGCAGTGTGGTGACCACAGACACAAGGCGGGAAAGCATTTCTCGTAACACCAACACGACGGAAGTTGACAGTACAACTGTTAGCTCTTCGCGAGTCTGGATGTTTTTTAAAGACTCTGCAGATAATCTCAAAAAGGCCATTTGCACCACCTGCCAGGCGGCATCAGTAGGGGTAGCAAAACTAGCAGCCTGGCCACACACAAGCATGATCAGGCACATGGCAGCAAAGCACAAAACTAAGTGGGCCGGATCCCAGGGTCCAGAAACAGTGTCTGCGGGTGACACCACCGCTTCTTCTGCTGTTGTGCGTGCAAGCCAATCCCCTGTCCATGGAGCATGCCAAGATGCCTCCCGCCCTGCACATGTCATTGCACACTCTCAACTAGCACCATTAGCAAGCACATTAACGTTCTTGTCCTAGTGCAGCATTCAGTTGTTCCTACCCCAGTCCTTTGAACGCAAGCGCAAATTCGCAGCCAACGCCCCACAGGCCACACTACTAAATTCCCACGTTTCGTGGCTGCTTGCGCCTGAAAAGGTTGCCTTTTAGGCGCGTGGCGACGGAAGCTTTCCGCAACCTGATGGCGGAGGCCATCCCTTGGTACTCGGTCCCCAGCCGCTACTATTTCTCCCGGTGTGCCGTCCCCGCATTTCACAAGCACGTGACCCACAACATTAGCCATGCCCTCAATAACGCAGTTACTGAGAAAGTCCACCTAACCACAGACATGTGGACAAGTGCTTGTGGGCAGGGACGGTACATCTCGCTGACGGCACACTGGGTTAATACTGTATGGTGGAAGCCGGGACCCAGTCGGACCTTGGGACGGAACACGTCCTCTCGATGCCGAGGATTGTGGGTCCTGGGTCAATAAGGGTTGCCCCCACATTCTACAGCTCTTGTACCTCCTCCTCTTCAGCCTCCATCTCCGAAATGACCACATTAGTCGCAAGCTGGAAGCATTGCAGCACTGCCTCGGCCAAGTGGCAACAGGCTGTGCTGAAGCTAATATGCTTAGGTGGCAAAATACACAATTCTGAAGAGTTTAGGACAGCTCTGAAAGAGCAGGCAGATCTGTGGCTGACACCGCTGACCCTACAACCAGGCATGGTCGTGTGTGACAATGGCCGGAACCTGGTGGCTGCTCTGAGGTGAGGCGAGCTCACACACATACCATGCCTGGCCCATGTGCTTAACCTCGTGGTTCAGCGGTTTCTCAAAACCTACCCGGATCTGACGGATCTGCTTGTCAAAGTACACCACCTGTGTGCCCATTTTAGAAAGTCACCTACAGCTTCCGCCTTTTGCCGTGCTTCAGCAGCGTTTGCAGCTACCAGCTCACTGACTAATCTGCGATTTCCCCATGCGTTGGAACTCTACATTGCAGATGTTGGGAAGGATTTGTGAGCAGAAGAGGGCAGTTGTTGACTACCAACATCAACAAGGTCATCAGTATTCAGTTCAGACTTCACACAAAAGACCTCAGGAGTGGACATGGATGTCAGACATATGTACCATCCTCCAAAACTTTGAGGATTCCACCAAGATGGTGAGCGGTGATGATGCCATAATTAGCATCACCATCCTGCTTCTCTGTCTTCTGAAATGCTTTCTGCTCACAATTAAAGAGGATGCATTGCAGTTGGAGCACGATGAGATGGAGCAAGGAACCATACAGGGTGATTACACACAGCCCAGCCTCATCTCATCCCAACGTGGGTTGGGAGACAATGAGAAAGAGGAAGAACAAGAGCTAGTTTCCTGCACTATAGATGGTACTACCTGCACAACTGTCATACCGTCTGTTCAACGTGGATGGCCTGAGGAGAGGGAGAAGGAGGAAGAGGAGGAGGAGGATGAGAAGGAGAGCATGGTCAGTCGTCCTCTTGGTGAGGACACATAAGTCTTGCCTCTTGGCAGTCTGGCACACATGGCTGAGTTTATGTTACGCTGCCTTTACCGTGACCCTCGCGTTGTCCAAATTTTGGGTGGCAAGTCATTACTGGTTGGTGACACATCTAGACCCACGCTACAAGGAGAACTTTCTTTCTCTTATTCCCTTGCAGGACAGGCCTAATAAAATGGTGCAGTACGAGAAGGCCCTTGTTGCGGAATTATTGAAAAAATTCCCATCTGAAATCGCTGGTGGCAGAGTTCACAGTTCGTTGGACAACCAAGGAGTACAGGTGAGAGATGCACAAATGCAATGCAGCAGAGGCAGGGGAACACTGTCAAAGTTCTGGGACAATTGTCTCAGACCCTCTCATCGCACAGGCCCTGAGGCGCGGGGTACTCTCCCAAGGAGGGAAAAGTTTCGGAAGATGGTGAGGGAGTACCTTGCCAACTGTACCAACGTCCTCCGTGATTCCTCTGTGCCTTATAATTATTGGGCATCCAAGCTTGACACGTGGCATGAACTGGCTCTCTATGCCTTGGAGGTCCTGGCCTGCCCTGCCGCTAGCATTTTGTCAGAGCAGGTTTTTATTGCCGCTGATGGAATTATAACCAATAGGCACATCCGCCTGTCAACTGAAAATGCTGACAGACTGACTCTTATAAAAATCAACAAGGGCTGGATTGGGCCAGACTTCTCAACACCACCTAATGATAGAAGCGTAACATAAACTCAAATACAGTGCTTTTTTTGGGAGGTCTAACTCTATTCCCATGCACCTCTGTCTTCACACCTTAACATGGGTATACGCTTCCTGATTTTGTCTATTTTCTCTTGTCCTCCTCCTTCTCCCCATACTCATCCTCCATATCCTCCTCCATATCGCCACATCTACCATATCACCATATCTACGTCTCTTGCAAGGGACATTGGAGTTCCTCCAAATTTTTGGCAGGTGTTGCATTCACTGCATAGGCAAACAGTATGGGAGACCCACTTTCTAGTAATGGAAGCATTGTTTTCAGGAGGCTCTCTGACCTCTACATCTCTTGCAAGGGGCATTGGAGTGCCTCCAAATTTTTGGCAACCGTTGCATTCACTGCAAAGGCAAACAGTATGGGAGGCCCACTTCCTAATAATGGTAACATTATTTTCAGGAGGTTCTCCGACCTCTACGTCTATTGAAAGGGACACTGGAGTTTTTCCACATTTTTGGCAGCCGTTGCATTCACTCCATAGGCAAACAGTATGGGAGACCCACTCCTTTTTAATGGGATCATGTCGTATTCATTACTCTTAGCCCAGCTCCATGTGTCTTTAAATTGTTAGTAGGGTTTTTCCTAAATTTTGACAGCCATTGGACTCACTGCATATCCTATAACTGTATAGCAGACCCTCTCCTTTCTAATGGGAACATGTCGTTATTATGGCCCAGCTCTATGTGTGTTTAAATTGTTAGTGGGGTTTTTCCTAAATGTTGACAGTCGTTGGAATCACTGCATACCCTATAACTGTATATTTGACCCTCTCCTTTCTAATGGGAACATGTCGTTACTGTGGCCCAGCTCTATGTGTCTTTAAATTGTTAGTGGTGTTTTCCTAAATTTTGGCAGCCATTGGACTCACTGCATACCCTATAACTTTATAGCAGACCCTCTCCTTTCTAATGGGAACATGTCGTTTTCGTTACTTTGGCCCAGCTCAGTTTTCCCAAATTTTGGCAGCCCTTGCAATCACAGCATGGGCATTACCACTTTAGGAGACCCACTCCTTTATAATGGGAACATTTTTTTTACTGAGACCCTCCTCTATGTCTCTTCAAAGGGGTATTGGGGTGTGTCCAAATTTTTGGCAGCCCTTGCAGTCACTGCATACACAATAACATATAGGAGACCCACTCTTTAATAA
Source organism: Phyllobates terribilis (assembly GCF_046119375.1). Taxonomy (NCBI): domain Eukaryota; kingdom Metazoa; phylum Chordata; class Amphibia; order Anura; family Dendrobatidae; genus Phyllobates; species Phyllobates terribilis. The sequence goes on along the minus strand of NW_027362761.1, from coordinate 755,484,163 downwards.
TGGGAAAAACAAAGCATAGCCGACTGCTGCCCCTTTAAGAATAGTAAGGCTGTAAAAATAGTGTTTGTGACTTTCACAATCCCTCCTTCATAAATGAAACAGGATGTGTCTGATGATGTTTCACACACCACATGGCCGGATAAGGTTGTAAAATGTTAAAATGACATTTCCCAGTGAATGCATTTGTCACGGTTGAAAGCAATGCAAAAGTGCAATAATGCATCAAAAACGCTATGTGTGAACATAGCCCAAGGTGTGGAGGAGCATTTTTGTTTTTGGTTATTTATTTTGCCTTATATACAAGTCATTACCCTGGGAAGGATGTTCCTTAACATATTTCCCAGGAAAATCCATTTTGGTTTAGTTTTTGTATGTTTTATTGTGAGTCCGTAAAAGTGGCATAATTCCTCTGATAACATTGTTGACAGCATTGACCTGGGAGTCATAAATGCTTCCAGGGGTCTTCCCCATGCAGTTCCCATGTCATTTGAGCATTGTTCCCATCGATTTGGGCAATTTTTAGGACCTCTGCAGACCGCTGGGGGAGCCGCCGGAAAAATGCTTGACTTTCCATAGACTTACATTGGGCTCGTTACTCGGACCTAGCACTCGAGCATTCCAATTTGCTCGGCCCGAGCAACGAGTACCCAAGCATTTTAGTGCTTGTTCATCACTATTATCCACGTGATACAGAGGCCAGATCTCAGCTTGAAATTTTTTGGAGAATTTATTCTATTGTATACAGGCCCCATCCACAGTAAAAAAATCTAATTTCTTCTGTCACTAACGTGATACAGCAGGCCACATCTCAGTTTCAAATTTTTTGTAGCGTATATTCTATTGTATAGAGGCCTCATTCACAGTAAAAAATCTAATTTTTTATTGCTAATAGCATGCGCCAACCACACTATCTAAGCAACATGTGTGGGAAAATGCAAGATAGTGGTGGAAGGGGGAATAGGCTTGGTGTTCAAGGTGTACGTGGGGTAGATATAGCCTGCGGGAGGATGTGGTGGTCCCAGAGGAAGAGGAGGAAGCAGAGGAGGATGCGGAAGATTTAACAATGTCTCTAAGTTCCAGACTGTTGTCACACAGGCGGGTGGCAAGGGAGGGTGGATTACTGCGATCGAGGGGGGCTGGTGATACCAGACAAACTGTTAGTGAAGGTGCAGGAGCCGAGGAACAAATGGAGGAGGAAGAGGTGATGGGCGAGCAACAGTCAGGAGATGAAGGGGATAATCATCCCCTCTCTGTTGTTCATGGTTGGCGGGAGGGGACGGAGGAAACAAGCATCAGTGTTACCAAGCCACCAACATATCATGGGCTTGGAATGCATGGAAGAGGCTGACACTTGAGCTCCTTCTTGCAGCACTATCTGCAACATGATCCCCGTATAGTTAGGATTCGAAATAGTGCTGACTACTGGTTTGCCACTCTGTAAGATCCACGTTATAAGAGTACATTTTGCCAGATGCTTCCTGCCCTGGAAAGGGACCCGCACATGCTGGAGTATCAAAACACGCTTTTAGACAACTTTAAGAGAGGTTTCCCCAAGACAGCAGTGAGGTACACAGTGTGCATCCCAACTCTAGACTTCCAACCTCTGGAACGTCAATTCGTCAACGTAAAAACATTAGCAGCAGCAGCTGCAGTGTAAGTGGCAGAAGCAATTTCTGTGAATCCTTTCACACATATTTTAGACCAGTTTGTGCAGAGTACAAGTCTGACATGTAGTGAACAACTGGAGAGCTTGGTGCAGGAGTATCTCGAGCTCAATATCAATACCATCAGGGAGGGTTTGGACCCTTTTACATTTTGGGCTTCAAAAATGCAAGAGTGGCCTGAGCTCGCCTGTCACGCCTTGGAGGTTTTATCATGGCTGGCAGCCAACGTTCTCTCAGAACGAGCCTTTAGCCCTGTTGGTGGTGTCCTGACAAATAAGCGCAGCTGGCTGTACCCTAAAAGTGTAGACAGCCTAACTTTCATCAAGATGAAAAAGTCATGGATCTCCAAGGACTTTTGCACCCCAATCGCAGACTGTGCAGACTAGGTGATGGTGTCGTTTTTAGTGTGCTGCATTGATCTCGCAAAATTGCAGTCTGTGATATCTTTGCTGTGGCTTCTGTGCCTGCTGCTGCTGCAGATGTTAACAATAATTTTTCTAAATGTGAAGACTCCTTGTTGGGTCTCCATCTGCTGGGTTGGCTGTAGTGGAAGAGGTGTCGGTCCCCATTATACTATTTCTACTCTGGTGAAATTGATGCCACTTTGGCGGTGTCTGCCCCCAATTTTTGGAAATGTGAAGACTCGTGATTTTATCTCCTTCATGTGTGTTGCCTGTAGCAGTAGGGCTCCCAGACCGGCAGGCCTCCACTTACTTTCAGTCAACCACCTGTGTTACTATCGTTAAATTTTTGTAACAATAGTACTCTATGAAATTTTTCTGCCATCTGAGTGTGGCTTAGCAGAAAACCAGCTTGAGCTGTTGCATGTGGTATCAGAGCTCCCAACACAGCAGGCGTACACCGATCCCTCACCCACCTCATCTTAATTTGAAGTTAAATTCAAAACGGTAAATGCTGGCCCAGACCCTGTTACCTTATATATGGCCCATGGCTGACTGCTGCTGTGCAATTATAAAATTTGTACTGTGGGTCCATTGATGCCACTTTTTCTGATGCCTGCCCCTAATTTGAGCAGTTTTGCCAGCTTTTGGGCCCGTCTGAAGGTGTTGTGTATGCGTTTGGTTTTGCCTCCCATTGAATCCAATGGGGTTCGGCATTTTCAACCAACCATTTGACAAATTACTCGGCGAACATTGGGAAGTTTGCAGAGCTGAAACAAACCGAACATTGAAAGGTTCGCTCATCTCTACTATTGACCAGTTCCAATCTGAGGTAATCCAGGGGAGGTATGTTGGAGCGATTTTTATCTAATAAATACAGATTTTTAATTATAATCACTGTCAGTCCTGGAAGACACAATTCGCTATGGTTCTGTACTATTTTCCTAAAAGGAGATCTTCCGTGACACAAATTTAGGCATTTTCTTTTGTTACCCCTTTTTATTTTATGAGATCGTATGATACGAGCACGCTGCTAGGTTTTGATAGGGGTGAGACAGGTTTTATGAATTCTTTGGAATCCTGGGGGAACCGTCACTCAGGGCGACCATATACTTCAGCTTCTCTCAGGCACAAACATGTAGGTGGATTCACTTGCTGACAAGACACATTTGACTAGAGTCTTCATGAACAGTGAAAAAGTTAATTTTAATGCAACAGCTCGGACAGTCCAAAACATTAGTCTCTTAAAGCAACAGGCTTCAATAACAGTAATAGCTTTTTCTTGCAAAGGCACATTAATAAACAGTCTTTCTTAGTAGCACAGTACAGCACAGATCAAGTCTCTTTAGCAGCACACTTCTATGCACCCACAACAACAGGTTTTTCCTTCACAAAGGCACAATAGTACATTGCATTCTTTATCCTGCATTGAGATGGAAGGGGAGGGGTTGATGAGGGATATGATCCCTGTAACACAATTCCTTCCAGTCCTTATCTTCCTGCCTAATGACAGACTTCCTGAACTAGCAATGCAGAGTAGCTGACATTTGCCTAGCTTCACCCTTGACTTGACTTCTGTTCACTTGCGTGCGCTTCTGTCAGGAAGAGATCACACACACCTCTCTCTTTGGCTGCAGCCAGAATAGTAAACAACTCCCCCACAATCCCCCTGGGGCTCTGCTAACCACTCTCTGTCTCCTGTGACTGTGTTAACCCCTCTAGTTGCTGGATGCTTCTAAAGCACAACACTTTCTGTCTCCTGTGATTGTTTTAACTCTTATAGTTGCTGGATGCTTTTGAGGCAACAGCACTACTTCTGCATGTCACACTCTTCCTTCCTTTTTGAATGTCGTCCTTGACATTCGCCTTAATTGGTCAATCTGACCAATTCTGAGACAGTGGTGAAAGTTAAGTAACTTTATATACAAATTGGCATTGCCAAATTGGTATAACATTTATAAACATTGATAACAACCTATTTGTCGACCTTTTTCTTGCAGTACTCCTATAAGAAATAAAAAATTAACACAATTAACGCCTCTTCAGCTGGAGTTTTTCATATGTCTTCAACCAGCTCTCTCTGTCACTAGGCGAAAACAAGTCTTTCCACCAGGTAACATTGTTCATACTGTCTCTCGGTGGTGAATACCACTCAAGTGGGCTTACCTGGTGTAATGCACACGCCCGGGCAGAGGGGCGTGTGCGTGTGATTCCACTGGACCGTGCCGGAGAGTGAATGCCTGGAGGGGCGTAACTAGGTATTCACCCGATCCGACCAGGACGGCATACGATGCCAGTGCACCAAGGAGGAACCGAGCAGAGGGACCAGGTGCTACTCCAGGACAGACCCCGGACACGGCTTTTGACCCACACAGGGGAATACAGGAACAGAATGGTTAGGCTGGCACACAGATTGGTGGGAATAGGCAGGCACGACTGGTATGCAGGCAGACGGGTATGCAGGTAGGGGGGTACAGGCAAGCACGGCTAGAGTGCAGACAGGGAGGCACTAGCAGGTAGGAACACAGGCGGGATAGGACCCAGTACACACTGGGACTCAGGAACAGAACCACAGATGTGGCGGACAAACACAGCAGAGTGAGGCCGCCCAGAGAGGTGAGCGAGAGCAGGGCAGGACGAGACCGCCTGGAGCGGTGAGCAAGAGTTGAGCAGGACGAGGCTGCCTGGAGCAGTGAGCAAGAGTAGAGCAGGACAATGCCGCCTGGAGCGGTGAGCAAGAGTAGAGCAGGACAAGGCCGCCTGGAGCGGTGAGCAAAGGGTCAGAGCTGAGCGAGACTGCCGGAGCAGTGAGCAAGAAGTCAGAGCAGAGCGAGACTGCCGGGGCAGTGAGCAAAGGAGTCAGAGCAGAGCGAGACTGCTGGGGCAGTGAGCGAAGGAGTCAGAGCAGAGCGAGACTGCCGGAGCAGTGAGCAAAGGCAGAGCAGGCTAGAACCGCCGGAGCGGTGAGCAAAGGCAGAGCAGGCTAGAACCGCCGGAGCGGTGAGCAAAGGCAGAGCAGGCTAGACCCGCCGGAGCGGTGAGCAAAGGCAGAGCAGGCTAGAACCGCCAGAGCGGTGAGCAAAGGCAGAGCAGGCTAGAACCGCCGGAGCGGTGAGCAAAGGCAGAGCAGGCTAGAACCGCTGGAGCGGTGAGCAAAGGCAGAACAGGCTAGAACCGCCGGAGCGGTGAGCAAAGGCAGAGCAGGCTAGAACCGCCGGAGCAGTGAGCAAAGGCAGAGCAGGCTACAACCGCCGGAGCGGTGAGCAAAGGCAGAGCAGGCTAGAACCGCTGGAGCGGTGAGCAAAGGCAGAGCAGGCTACAACCGCCGGAGCGGTGAGCAAAGGCAGAGCAGACTAGAACCTCCGGAGTGGTGAGCAAAGGCAGAGCAGGCTAGAACCGCCGGAGCGGTGAGCAAAGGCAGAGCAGGCTAGAACCGCCGGAGCGGTGAGCAAAGGCAGAGCAGGCTAGAACCGCCGGAGCGGTGAGCAAAGGCAGAGCAGGCTAGAACCGCCGGAGCGGTGAGCAAAGGCAGAGCAGGGGGGACAGGGCTCTGTTCACACGGAACAGACAGGAAGGGAAAGGCAGAACCAGATACCCACAGGGTACTTGCAGTGAAGTAGCGAGTGGACCACAAACTCACAAACGGGAGTACAGTGACAACGAGCAGGAGTTAGGTACGAGTTCAGACTCTGCAGAAAAAGGAAAGGTACGGACATAGAGAAACACGGGAAACAGGCTAGAAGAGTATACAGACAAGAACAGACACAGTAGCAAGATACAGGAGCGGGTCTAGGTAGCAGCCCCTAGAAGGCGGGAGGAACAGGCTAGGAGCGTGTTCAGACAGGACCGACAAGATACAGGAGCGGGTCTAGGTAATCGGCTCCTAGAAGGCGGGAGGAACAGGCTAGGAGCCTGTTCAGACAGGCCTGGAAATACAGCCTCCAGGATAGGCAGACAAGAGAACACAGAAGGGACCTGACACATTCAGAGTGCAAGAGCACACTAAATGAAACACAATGCTCAGGCATGGGTTAATTGGAGCAGCTGGTTTAAGTACCAGGTGACAGACAGCAATAGGCTGAGGACGCACAAGGGGTGTGCCTGCAGCAAGTACAAAAAGCAGGAAGTGATCGGGCACCGCCCTTAAGCAGCAGAAAGACACAAACAGACAGCATGGAGGGAAGCCAGAGAGACATTCTGGACTGGAGAACTAGTGCGCGCTCTTGCACAGTGGGAGATGGACCACTATGCAAGGACGCCGCCAGGTATGTTACACCTGGTCCATAAGCAGAGATACCTGTTTCCTTGGCACTTGGCTCGGTTCACCAAGTGTCTCATACATCAGCATCACAGGCCTCCTCACTTCTCGAGTCAACATCCTCCTGGTAGGTTGTTCCTCAGATACCACGGGTTCCTTGGTTGCAGGTGTTTCTTCTGCCACACTCATTTCTCATACTTCCTCAGATGATCTTGGAACTGCCTCTGTAAGTTCCTGTACTTCTCTTGAATCATCCGTTTCCACCTGGTCTGGTAATTCTGCTACTCCTAAGTGTCGATCGGTCTCTTCAGTGACTGGTGTTCGATCATCAGATCTGAATTGGACTTCATCTGTACTCCTTGGTAGTGTTGAGCGAGCACTAAAATGCTCGGGTGCTCGAAGCTCGGGCCGAGCTCGCCGTGATACTCGGGTGCTCGACCCGAGCAATGAGCCCAATGTTAGTCTATGGGAGACTCGAGCATTTTTGCGGTAGCACCCCCGGCAGTCTTTTAAAAGCCTAACAAGTGCCCAAAACGATAGTGACAGTGCTCAAATGACATGGGGACAGCATGGGGAACGCCCCAGGAAGCATTTCTGACCCCCAGGTCACTGCTGTCAACAACGTGGTCAGAGGTATTAAGCCACTTTTACGGGCTCACAATAAAACGTTCAAAAACGAAAGTGAAACTTTTTTCCTGTGAAATATGTTAAGGAACATCCTTTCCAGGGTAAAGACTTGTGTATAAGTTAAAATAAATGACCAAAAACAAAAATACTCCTCCACATCTTCGGCTATGTTCACAAGTAGCATTTTTTATGCGTTTTTGCACTTTTGTATTGCTTTCAACTATGACAAATGCATTCACCGTGAAATGTCATTTTAACATTTTACAACCTTATCTGGCCATGTGCTGTGTGACACATGCATAAAGTGCTGAAAAGACAAGGGAACAGCATGGGGAAGACCCCTGGAAGCATCTCTGACTCCCAGGTCACTGTCTAAAAGTGTGCCTATCAGAAGTGATCCTTGCCGCATCAGAAGATGCAGACTTGCAACTATCCCCATGCAAGTCCTTGTCCCAAGGCAGTGTTCAATTGTACCTCCCCCATTCCTTGCAATGCAAGCGAAAATATGCAGCCAACCACCCACCCACCCGCAGGCTGCAATACCATACTGCTAGCTTTCACTTGAAATGGGGCCTTTTAGTTTGGAGGAGGCCGAAGCTGGCCACTACCTCATGGCCGCTTCGGCAGCGAGGTATCCATACTCTGTCCCCAGCCGCCCGGCGGCCGGGTGTCCACGCTCGGTCCCCAGCCGCCAGGTGGCGGCCAGGTGTCCATACTCGGTCCCCAGCCGCCCTGATTTCTCCTATCACCTTCCCCCACACTTTTCTTAGCCTGGCCTGATTTAGGGCAGCATTGGACGAGCCCACCAGAGAACCAGACTCCTCCGGTGGGCCCTGGCTTCTCCATCAGGGGAGTTGAGAGTGCCTAGGTGAGGAGCATGATGATGATGATAGAAGTTAGCATCTGCTTTGTTTTCTTGGAATGCAAGCGCATGTATGTAGTAGCGGCTAGGCCTGAGGTGGTCCGCGTTTTGGCGCATATCCTACTTCCTCCGAGGATTGCTGGATGTTTTCCTGCTACTATTCCAGTTCTATGACTCCCGTTAAAACAAAGCTTCAGGTGATAAATGATGGATGAGGTGGTGGCAAAGGAGAAAGAGTAAGAGGAACAGGGACCATTCACATCAATATCAGGCCAGTCAACCAGATATGTCTTGTAGGATATGTTTCTGTAACAAAAGGAGCGGTTCGGCTACACAGTTATAGGGCATACAGTGAGTGCAATGCCTACCAAAAATTTCGAGCCACTCCAATGCCCCTTGGAAATGACATGGAGGTCAGAGGGCGTTAACTAAACCTTTTTTTCCATTTATAGCAACTGGGTCTCCCGTGCACTGTTGGCCTAAGCAGTGAATGGAAGGCTTTCCAAAAATTATGAGGAACTGCATTGCCCCTTACAAGAGCCATGTGTGGCACCCCAGGGGTCTGGTCACCACAGTAATAGAGATATTACGTCGGACAGCAAGTGGGAGGTTTCCTGGTCAGGATCCCTTAAACATGCAACATCCTTCTGCCCCAGTCCTGGGAGGGGAGAATTCTGCCCTTATAAACTGGATCTGGGGTGGGGTTGAGTGAGTCAGAGAACAGTCAGAGTCAGAGTGAGAGCAAGGGAAAGTAACAGCAAGGAGCTCTGTAGGAGCTAGGAGCTAAAGACCAGGGGCTGGAAGCTGAGCAGAGCTCGCCCTGGCAGAAGAAAATAGGAACCGGACACAGGAGTCTGAAGCTGTGAGGACTTATATATCCATCAGCAGAAACCAGCCGGCAGGGGATTTCAGGTCCTCTGGCCATAGAAGCCCGGAGGCTCAGTCACAAGCAAGGGACCAGCACCGCCGTCGTGGAGCGGAGGCTAACAGAAGGCCCCAAGTCACCAGCCATACGGGTGAGCACTACACGGTACACTCAGGGACGTGGGCTACTTCTACCCGCTTACAGCAAGGTAGCCAGGAAGAGTGCAGACAGACGGGGAGGCCTACAACTCCACCTGGCCAGGCCTCTTATGCTAGCCAGTACTCCCGGGAGGGTCTACCTTATAATCATCAGTAAAGACCCTGAACTGCACTGCAAAGACTCTGAGTCATTCCTGCTGCGCTCGTGCACCATCACCCCCATCATCCACACTCACTGCCCTGAGGCTATACTCCTCCCGAGGGGAGTTATCCCATTCTATGCTGCGCACACAACACCAGCCTCAGCGGTCTGCCTCGCAGCGGTGGTACTCCCTGACCGCAATCCACGAGTGGCGCAGTCGGACAATTAACCTCAAAACCTAAGAAAGACTGCCCCTGGTTTGACCAGCCTGAGCCACGGGACTGGGTCACCGCCACGGATACTACAGACCCCAGAGACCCGGCACGGGGTATCCCACACACGTGTACACACGGCCCAGGGGGCGCGTCACATGCAGTACAGCATATTACAAACATAAGTCCCATTATTGGGGAGTGGGTCTCCCATAGTATTTGCTTATGCTTTCCCAGCAAAAGCTGCCAAAAATTAGGACGGAGCAACTTGCAATGCCCCTTACAAGAGCCATGCAGTACAGCATACTACAAACATAAGTCCCATTATTGGGGAGTGGGTGTCCCATGGTATTTGCTTATGCTTTCCCAGCAAAAGCTGCCAAAAATTAGAATGGAGGAACTTGCAATGCTGGCACCCTGGTGGTATAGTGGTGGTGGAGGCTGAGGATAAGGAGAAGAAGATTAAACAGCCGAAACGAGGAAGCGTATACCCATGTGTGGGTGTGAAGCGGTGCATGTGAATACACCTCCCGAAATAACACAGTGGATTTGACTTTATGTTACTCTGCTGTCATTTGGTGGTGATGAGAAGTCTGGCCCAATCCAGCCCTTGTTCATTTTGATAAGGGTCAGCTTGTCAGCATTGTCAGTTGACAGGCGAGTGCGCTTATCAGTTATAATTCCCCCAGCGGCACTAAAAACACGCTCCGATAACACGCTAGCGGCAGGGCAGGCCAGGACCTCCAAGGCGTACAGAGCGAGTTCATTCCAAGTGTCCAGCTTGGATACCCAATAATTAAAAGGCACAGAGGAATCACGGAGGACGCTGGTACGATTGGCAAGGTACTCCCTCACCATCTTTTGAAACTTTCCACTCCTTGTGAGAGTACCCCGCGCCTCAGGGCCTGTAAGCTGGGCGGGTGTCAGAAAACTGTTCCAGAACGTTGACAGTATTCCCCTGCCTCTGCTGGATTGGAGTTGCATCTCTCTCGCCTGTACGCCTTGGTTGGGCAACGAACTGTGACCTCTGCCTCTAGCGTGTTCAGATGGGAATTTTTTTAAGAGTTCTGCAGCAAGGGCATTCTGGTATTGCCCCATTTTTGTAGACCTCTCCACCTCAGGAATAAGAGAGTGAAAGTTCTCCTTGTAGCGGGGGTCTACAAGTGTCACCAACCAGTAATGACTGTCACCCAACATTTTGACAACGCGAGGGTCACGGTTAAGGCAGCGTAACATAAAGTCAGCCATGCGTGCCGGACTGGTAACGGGCAAGATTTCCGTGTCCTCACCAAGATGACGACTGACCATGCTCTCCTCCTCCTCCTCCTCTTCCTCCTCCCCCCTGTCCTCAGGCCACCCACGCTGAACCGACGGTATGACACTTGTACAGGTACTACCGTCTACAACGCATGATAGCAGCTCCTGTTCTTCCTCCTCCTCCTCCTCCTCCTCCTCCTCCTCTCCCTCATTGTCCCCCAATGCACGTTGGGATGAGATGAGGCTGGGCTGTGTGTAATCGCCCGCTACAGCTTCTTGATCCATCTCATCATACTCTGGCTGCAATGCCTCCTCTTTAATTCTCTGCAGAGAGCGTTGCAAAAGACAGACAAGTGGGATGCTGACACAAATGATGCCGTCATCGCCACTCACCATCTTGGTGGCCTCCTCAAAGTTTGTCAGGATGGTACATATGTCAGACATCCAGGTCCACTCCTGAGGTGTTATGTGTGGAGTCTGACCTGAATATCGACGGCCTTGTTGCAGCTGGTACTCCACAACTGCTCTCTTCTGCTCACAAATCCTTTGCAACATGTAGAGGGTAGAGTTCCAACGTGTGGGGACATCACACACCAGTCGGTGTGCCGGAAGCTGCAAACGCTGCTGCAACACAGCAAGGGCGGCGGAAGCTGTAGCCGACTTGCGAAAATGAGCTGACAGGCGGCGTACCTTCACGAGCAGATCTGGCAACTCGGGGTACGATTTAAGAAACCGCTGAACCACGAGGTTAAGCACATGAGCCAGGCATGGTACGTGTGTGATCTCACCTCGCCTCAGAGCCGCCACCAGGTTACGGCCATTGTCACACACGACCATGCCGGGATGTAGGTTCAGCGGTCTCAGCCACAGATCTGCCTGCTCTTTCACAGCTGTCCACAACTCACAAACAGTGTGAGGTTTATCACCTAAGCTTATGAGTTTCAGCACAGCCTGTTGCCGCTTGGCGGAGGCAGTACTGCAATGCTTCCAGCTTGTAACTGATGTGGTGATATCTGAGATGGCGGCTGAACATGAGGAGGAGGAGGAGGATGCGCAGGAGCTGTACACTGTGGGGGCAACTCTGACTGACATAGGGCCCGCAATCCTCGGTGTGGGGAGGATGTGTTCCGTCCCAAGGTCCGACTGGGTCCCGGCTTCCACTATGTTTACCCAGTGTGCCGTCAGAGAGATGTACCGTCCCTGGCCACAAGCACTTGTCCACGTGTCCGTTGTCAGGTGGACTCTCCCAGTAACTGCGTTGTTGAGGGCACGGCAGATGCTTTGGGACACGTGCTTGTGTAGTGCGGGGATGGCACACCGGGCAAAATAGTGTCGGTTGGGGACCGAGTACCGAGGGACGGCCACCGCCATAAGATTGCGGAAGGATTCCATCTCCACCAGCCTAAAAGGCAGCATTTCCAATGCAAGCAGTCGTGAAATGTGCCAATTTAGGACTGTGGCCTGTGGGGCGTTAGCTGCGAATTTCCGCTTTCGTTCAAAGGTCTGGGATATGGACAATTGAACGCTGCGGTGGGATGTGGACGTGGACATTGATGCTGTTTCTTGAGAAACTGCCATAACAAGTGAAGACTGAGAGGGGGGGGCATCTTTACATGCAGTATGGACAGTGGATTGCCTTGCACACACAACAGGGGGTTCTATTGCACGCACAACAGTGGAAGAAGCAGTGGTGACACCCGCTGACACTGGTCGTGGACCCTGGGTTTCGCCCTACAAAGTCGGATGCTTTGCTGCCATGTGCCTGATCATGCTGGTGGTGGTCAGGCTGGTAGTTTTGTCACCCCTGCTGATGCTGGCATGGCAGGTGGAACATATGGCCTTTTTGGAGTTATCAGCAGAGTCTTTAAAAAAATTCCAGACTCTGGAAGACCTACCGCTTGTACTGGCAACGTCCCTCATGTTGGTGTTACGGGGAACGGTTGCCTGACTTCTGTCTGCGGCCACCACACTGCTTCTTCCTGCCTGTTGGGGTACTCTGCCTCCCTCCCCCTGTGTGCTGCTGGCCTCACTCTGCATGTCCTCCTTCCACGTTGGGTCAGTTACTAGATCATCCACCACCTCCTCCTCTTCCACTTGCGCACCACGATCCTCCTCCTCACTTCCTGGCAATTGTGTCTCGTCATCGTCCACCTCTTGTGACAGATTGCCAACGTCGACTTCCTGTGGCCGTGGCTGTTCAAATATTTGGGCATCGCAACATGGGATCTCCTCTTCCACCACTTCAAGCGTATCAGGCGAGGGGCCCAAATATGGAAATGGACCAGTGAACAGCTCTTCAGAGTGTCCAAGTGTGGGATCACTTGCTGTCTGACGACCCTCGGCATGGTGGGAGGAAGGAGCATTAGGGTGAGGAGGAGTATGTGGTTGAGACTCACGGCTACTAAGAGTTGACCGTGTGGAAGACAGACCGGAGGTGGTGGTGCCCAGGTAACTGGAAGTATTGTCTGCTATCCAATTAATAACCTGTTCACACTGATCAGTTCTCAATACTGGTGTTGTTCTGTGCTTCCCTAGTAATTCGGTCAAGAAGTGGGAGCGAGAAGATGTGGCTGTTGGTTTTGGCACATTTTCACCTTGGCCACGGCCCCGTCCTCTGCACGAACCATCACCAGAACGTCCACTTCCACGTCCCTTGCCACGCGCCTTGCCCATTGTAAATGAAGTAAAATAGCTTACACTTGCACTATCAATGGAAAAAGGGTAATAAAGAGTAGATTAGAACCGTGGAAGAGGAAAACCACAGTTATTGTTTACTGGGGTATACCACACTTTTTTAATTAGAGATATTTGCGGCTGAACAGTGAGTGACACACTCAAACTGCTTTTTTTTTAGATACCAAAGGCCCAAAACTGGATAGTACAGCGATTTGACCCGTGGAACTGCGAAACCACACTGGGATGTCGGGCCTACACAAGACTATTTTCAACAGATATATTTTTGTGTCACAACAGTCAGGAGACACTACTGTTTTTCTTTACGGAAAAAACTACCAAAACCTGAATAATAGAGATTTTTTACCGTGGAACAGCAAAACCACAGTTATAATTTACTGGTGTATACCAGGCTTTTTAAAATATATATATCTTTGCGGCTGAACAGTGAGCGACACACTCAAACTGTTATTTTTAGATACAAATAGCCCAAAAGTGGATAATACAGAGGTTTGTACCGTGGAACTGCAAAACCACACTTGTATTTCTCGGGCCTACACCAGACTATTTTCAACAGATATATTTGTGTCTGAAAAATCAGGGAGACACTATTTTTTTTTTTTTTACAGCAAAAAATGCCACAAGCAGGATAATAGAGATTTTTTACCATGGAACAGCAAAAGCACACTTCTGTCTCTCTGGCCTACACCAGACTATTTTCAACAGATATATTTGTGTCTGAAAAATCAGGGAGACACATATTATTTTTATACAGCAAAAAATGCCAAAAACAGGATAATAGAGATGTTTTACCGTGGAACATCAAAACCACAGTAATAATTTACTGGTGTATACCAGGCTTTTTAAAATATATATATATTTGCGGCTGAACAGTGAGCGACACACTCAAACTGTTTTTTTTAGATACAAATGGCCCATAGAACTGCAAAACCACACTTCTATTTCTCTGGCCTACACCAGACTATTTTCAACAGATATATTTGTGTCTGAAAAATCAGGGAGACACTATTTTTTTTTTTTTTACAGCAAAAAATGCCACAAGCAGGATAATAGAGATTTTTTACCATGGAACAGCAAAAGCACACTTCTGTCTCTCTGGCCTACACCAGACTATTTTCAACAGATATATTTGTGTCTGAAAAATCAGGGAGACACATATTATTTTTATACAGCAAAAAATGCCAAAAACAGGATAATAGAGATGTTTTACCGTGGAACATCAAAACCACAGTAATAATTTACTGGTGTATACCAGGCTTTTTAAAATATATATATATTTGCGGCTGAACAGTGAGCGACACACTCAAACTGTTTTTTTTAGATACAAATGGCCCATAGAACTGCAAAACCACACTTCTATTTCTCTGGCCTACACCAGACTATTTTCAACAGATATATTTGTGTCTGAAAAATCAGGGAGACACTATTTTTTTTTTTTTTACAGCAAAAAATGCCACAAGCAGGATAATAGAGATTTTTTACCATGGAACAGCAAAAGCACACTTCTGTCTCTCTGGCCTACACCAGACTATTTTCAACAGATATATTTGTGTCTGAAAAATCAGGGAGACACATATTATTTTTATACAGCAAAAAATGCCAAAAACAGGATAATAGAGATGTTTTACCGTGGAACATCAAAACCACAGTAATAATTTACTGGTGTATACCAGGCTTTTTAAAATATATATATATTTGCGGCTGAACAGTGAGCGACACACTCAAACTGTTTTTTTTAGATACAAATGGCCCATAGAACTGCAAAACCACACTTCTATTTCTCTGGCCTACACCAGACTATTTTCAACAGATATATTTGTGTCTGAAAAATCAGAGGCACACTTTTTTTTTTGGGGGGGGTGGCACCAAACGGTTAATAAGATGGGTATTTGTACATTGTGAAGGAGGAAAAAAGAAAGAGGATTTAGATTAAAAAAAAGGATTTTTCCTGGCCCCCGGGACCTGGAGCTAAGTCCAGCAATTTCAGCAACAGGAGCAGCACACAGGACTGAAATGCAGCGTTTGCTGGTATAACCACTGCGTCTCCTATACAGCCTGCCTGCCTGCCTGCCTGATATACCTGGGATGGATATTAGTCCTGAGAAGGACTGTTTGTTTGATCTGGCAGCCTTTACAGACCCTACACTAACTATTTTGCAGGATATATCTCTCCCTAAATCAGCAGCGCTGTCCCTACACTGTCTGATCCGGAGCGACTGTGTCCAAGATGGCGGCGCCCGGTTTTAAATACTCGAGGTGACGCTGTGCGGCCAGCCACTCACTGTAATGCCCACAACCAACATGGCTGCGGCATTACAGTGACTGGCTGGCAATCCCTGCATGTTCATTGGCTCTGTAAAGAGCGCCAAACATGCAGGGCGGAGACCCGAGCTCCCGCCCGAGTAACCCGGAAATGCTCGGTGCTCGCCGAACATCCCGAGTAGCGTGATGCTCGGGCGAGTACCGAGCAGTGTCGAGCATGTTCGCTCAACACTATGAGCGACACACTCAAACTGCTTTTTTTTTCGATCCCAAAGGCCCAAAACTGGATAGTACAGCGATTTGACCCGTGGAACTGCGAAACCACACTGGGATGTCGGGCCTACACAAGACTATTTTCAACAGATATATTTTTGTGTCACAACAGTCAGGAGACACTACTGTTTTTCTTTACGGAAAAAACTACCAAAAGCTGAATAATAGAGATTTTTTACCATGGGATGGCAAAACCACAGTTATTGTTTACTGGGGTATACCACACTTTTTTAAATAGAGATATTTGCGGCTGAACAGTGAGCGACACACTCAAACTGTTTTTTTTTTAGATACAAATGGCCCAAAATGGATAATACAGAGGTTTGAACCGTGGAAGTGCAAAACAACAATTCTGTTTCTCTAGCCTACACCAGACTATTTTCAACAGTTATATTTGTGTCTGAAAAATCAGAGACACACTTTTTTTTTGGGGGGGGGGGACACACACCAAAAGGTTAATAAGACGGGTATTTGTACAGTGTGAAGGAGGAAAAAAAAGGAGGATTTAGATGAAAAAAAAAAAGGATTTTTCCTGGCCCCCGACACCTGGTGCTAAGTCCAGCAATTTCAGCAACAGGAGCACACAGGACTGTAATGCAGCGTTTGCTTGTATAACCACTGTATCTCCTATACAGCCTGCCTGCCTGGTGTCTGGGATGGATATTAGTCCTGAAAAGGTCTGTTTGTTTGTTCTGGCAGCCTTTACAGACCCTACACTAACTATTTTGCAGTTTATATCTCTCCCTAAATCAGCAGCGCTGTCCCTACACTGTCTAATCCGGAGCGACTGTGTCCAAGATGGCGGCGCCCGGTTTTAAATACTCGAGGTGACGCTGTGCGGCCAGCCAATCACTGTAATGCCCACAACCAACATGGCTGCAGCATTACAGTGACTGGCTGGCAGTCCCTGCATGTTCATTGGCTCTGTAAAGAGCGCCAAACATGCAGGGCGGAGACCCGAGCTCCCGCCCGAGTAACCCGGAAATGCTCGGTGCTCGCCGAACATCCCGAGTAGCGTGATGCTCGGGCGAGTACCGAGCAGTGTCGAGCATGTTCGCTCAACACTACTCCTTGGTAAAAACTCTGGAGCCTCGGGACTTAGTTCACTCTCCTGAGGATGGTACGTCCCTCTTTTTGCCTGTCCAAGAAATATAACGGTGTGCTCTTCCTCATCGGAACTTTCAAGGTCACTATCCACCTCCGCAGCTTCAGTCTGTGGTGGTCCCTTAGTCGATCTCGGTCTGCTTCTGGGAAGTTTTGTTGTGGTGGGAGATAATCACAGGGTACTAATAAATTCCGATGGACTAATCTGGTTTTCTTTTCCCCTGTTCCAATCGGATTTCATACACTGGACTGTCTTCCCAGTAGGAACGCAATTTTCCTGGACCACCTTTTTCATGTACATTCTTGACTAGCACCCGGCTTCCCGGTGTCAATTCTGCTCCATAACATTTTCGATCATAGTACTCCTTACTCTTGCTCTGCCCTTGCGTAACCACTTTGGACGCTATGTTGTATGTCTCTGCCATCCGTTCCTTCCATTTCTGAATGTACTCCGGATAGGTTTTGTAAGTTTCTGACACCGGAGTATCGAACATGATGTCAATTGGCAGCCTTGGCGATCGTCCATACAATAGGAAGAAAGGTGAGTCTTTCTTCTCGTCAGCTGTTAAAGTGCGCACCATCGACAATAATGTCCGGATAAAACGTTCCACTTGTCCATTACTCTCTGGGTGATAGGGTGTTGTGTGGGATCGCTGAATTCTACAGTACTTTCCTATTTTGGCAAAGAGCTAGTTCTCAAATTCTCTTCCTTGATCGTGGTGTAACCTCGTATGGAACCCACACTTCAAACCAAAATCATTGAAGATCTTCTCTCCTGCTGTTCGACCCGATTTATTGGTGGTGGCTTATGCTTGAGCAAATCAAGTAAAATGATCCATCACCACCAATATGTATTCGTAAGATGTAGAAAGTCTATTGAGACCATCTCAAATGGGTACGTAGTTTGGATGTTACCCACAGGTGCCCGGGTTGGTGTGTTGGGATGTTTATCTTTCAGACACCCACACTCCCTGGTCACGTACCTCTCAATATCTCTCAGCATGTATTGCCAGAAGAAACGTTCACGGATCAAGTTTGTTGTCCTTTCCATTCCCAGGTGTCCAATGTTTTCACGGAGTTCTTTGAAGACCAACCTACGGAATACTCTGGGTAGTACCAACTGCCGGTTTTGTCCTCCTTTACGATACAGGATGCCGTCTTCACTGAGGTAGAGCTTCGTCCATTCTTTAACTAAAACAGATACTGTTGGTGTTATGATCTGCCACATAGGCTAAGGAAAGATGGGGAGAGCTGTCCCTACAGTAAGACTAAGCTGAGCCCCTACGTTGTAGCGGGAAACCTGTTCCTTGTGAACAGACCCGCCTTCGTCCTCGGCTAGTCTGAACGGAGACCTATAGAGAAAGGGAGGGGTCCCTAAAGGAACTAAGGACTGGGACAAAAATGGGACACCTCCTAACAGAAGTTGTTGCAGAGCAAAAGATAAACTGACAAAAAGTACTAGAGGTTCCAGAGGACCAAGCAAACTAGAGAGAGATGGGCACAAAAGCACCAGGCTAGAGAGACAGTCAAAACAACACTGAAGTCCAGCAAAGCCAGAAGGGTGGAGCTGGAATATATAGGCAGCTGGTCACGTGACCGCAAAACACAAGATAGCAAAAACTAACAGGAGGGTTCTAACAGTACCCCCTCTTCTATGAGGATACTCCGGATCCTCCAGGCCCAGGCCTATCAGGAAACCTCCTGTGGAAAGCTCTGACAAGTCTAGGGGCAGAGACATCATCCGCCTTTACCCAGGAGTTATCCCCGGGACCGAAACCTTTCCAAGCTTCAATGGCCTCAGTAGTTCACTGGACCGTATTCGCACCTTTCCAGGTGAGATCGGTCAGCGGCTTAACAATTCTAGAAAAATTCTGAATGAATTTCTTGTAATAATTGGCGAAACCCAAAAATCTCTGTATCAATTTCAAACCAATAGGCCTAGACCATTCCTGCACAGCCTGAACCTTCACCGGGTCCATCTCAAAGCCCTCACTGGAGATAATGTAGCCCAAAAAACTAATTCTCTGCACAGCGAACTCACATTTCTCCAGCTTAGCAAAAAGTGAATTATCACTCAATAACTGCAACACTTCACGTACACTCTGCCAATGGGACTCCAGATCTGGTGAATAAATCAAAATGTCATCCAAATACACAACCACATTCTTACCAATCAAAGGTCTTAGGATGTCATTAATAAGGTTCTGAAAAAACGCGGGTGCATTGGTAAGACCAAAAGGCATCACCAGATTCTCAAAATGACCTACCGGAGTGTTGAAAGCAGTTTTCCATTCATCACCCTCCTTCATACGTAACAAATTGTATGCCCCCCGGAGATCAATTTTAGAGAACCACTTGGCCCTCACTAACTGGTTAAACAAGTCAGGAATTAACGGCAATAGGCAAGAATTGCGTACAGTAATCTTATTAATTTCACGAAAGTCCAGACATGGACGTAAACCCCCGTCCTTTTTTTTAACAAAGAAAAATCCAACGGCCACAGGCGACTTAGATAGTCTAATGTGACCAGCAGCCAAGCTCGTCTGTATGTATTCCTCCAAGGCCTTTCTCTCTGTTGATTAGATCTTGTAAATACTCTTTCACTTCATGGTGTAATGGCTTCGGCACAGACATGTAACTTCTAGTTACTGGGGTTGTGTCTTTCAAATTGATTTTCAAATGCAACGACGGGAAACAGCCTATATCATAGTCATCTTTGTAGATTGCATGACACTCTTCTCTCAGCATCGGTATTGCTACCACTTGATCTTCAGCACACAAGTGTTCCAGGGCTACTGATGGATCTCAGGACCCAAAGGTGGGTCGTGAAATTTCCTCCTCTGGGCAACTCCTGTTCCTTGGTAGGGAGACTGAATTCACGGTATACCCCTGGGCTGGTCTCACACTGGCTGGGTATACTGTTTTAACGGTTTCTATGTGACCTAACACAGTCTTTGGATCCAGTCTAATTTCGTGTTTCGTAGTATTCATTACTGTCACTTGAGCAAACCCACCAGTAGGAATCGTAAGCACAGTCTCACCTTGAGCTAGGCCTTCCAGAAATTCTGAGGAGTCTTTTGGCACGAACAGTCTTTTCTGGGCTTTTCTTCCCAGTTCTACCTGGACTCCACACCTCACCCTTACCATTTGGTTTGCAGGGATGATGGTTGGGCGCAAGCCTACCTTTTCTTCTTTTAGGTCCATTGTATTCTGTGCTTTCTTTACTCTATGAATCACGTTTTCTGCCACGGCATTGGGTATGACGAGTGATGTGGCAATTGCATCCACCAACACCATCCCTGACTTGTGTTTCGTGATGACCTCACTGATTGCATTATAACCCAGGATAGGATCCTCTGCCACGTTCTGATCACTGGTCACAAGAAAAGGTACCAAAAGCTTGATGGTGTTGCTGCTCTTCGTGGTCCTGAGTTGGAAAGTCACTTCCACCCAGCCTATGAAAGGAATCTCAGTCTGGTTGACAGCTTTGATATGGAGTTCCACTGGTCCTAAGAGTTCTTGTAGCGACTGAAGGCAGGTATTTGGCAGGTAGCGCCTTCTCCATTCTTCATTAAAAGGCCTGCGTTGACTCCAGTGTCCCACAGTGCTTTTACCAGGAGTCCATCTAGCTGGCACTGTATGAAGCACCTTTCACTGATTAAGCCGATGAGGCTATCTTTACTGACCAAAGAATCCTCCTCCCAGGAGTACATCGTTTGACCTCCGCACTGGGCATTAAGTAACTGATGCCCCTGTCTCTCTTGCCGCTGTTGTAGATGGAAACACACTTAGGGATAGTGCTGATGCAGCTGTTTTACCTCATGCACCATTCTGGGGTTTAGTGAGATTTGGATTTGCTTCTGGGGCCTCCTCCGTGTCGCGGTTAACAGTCACCCCCCACCGGCAACCTCCTGTCTTTTTAACCCAAACGACCGTGACCATTGGCATTCCTTGGCATAATGTCCTTCCTCACCACATCTTAAACAGTGGGCACATACCGTACTCTGATTTGATGAACAAATCAAAAGCCGGGTATCTTCGTTTTGGAACCCACTTCTGGGTCTGAGAGATACAGATTCTGGCCTGGAACAAATCAACTTTTTCACCTCAATCAACTCAGCTCGCAGTTCTCCTATTACTTCTTCCCAGTCAGCGCTGGTTGTCCTCTCTTTTGTTGGTGGTTTAAGGTTCCCTCTCGGAGGTGGTATTGGACGGTCTCCATGATGATCTTCGGACTGGCCACTGGGGTTCTCCAACTTCAGCTGACTCATTTTGGTGGTCTTAGAAGCAGAGCCTTTCTTTAACTTCTGTTCACTCTCTGACTCCAAACTAGCTGCCTCATTCATTTTTTCAATTAGGACTTTGTCTAAAATGACAGGATCTTCTAGGTACTGTTTTAGCTGCAACTTGATATCTTTGCTGAATAACCCCGTTCCCAATGATCTCAAGAACTTCTTCTGGACTAACCCAGCATCAAACTTCTCCTCCGCTTCTACATCTCTGAATGCAAACAACAGTCTATCCTTAAGTTCAATTGCTCTGAACAAAAAACTTTGGGGTGATTCATTATTGTTCTGTGAGATGTTAATGAGTCGGTGGAACAATTCTGAAGTACTCTCTTCTTTATAGTGCCCTTTTAAAATCATTTTCAGCTGTGGTAAGGTCAATTGACTTTTTATTTCTAGCATACTACAGAGGTTCAGTCCTGGGCTGATAGCTTTCACCACACCCTCAATGATCTCATCTGGCTGGTAGCCTTTCTGTAATCCTGCATCAATCTGGTGCAACAAGTTCATATAAGACAGTTTCTATTTCTGCTCACACTCCAATCTGTCCCAGGTTCTTGAACTCTTTCCTTATGGTGATTTGTGGTGTTGGAGAGGACTGTCTTCCTGATTTATCTAACTCGAGCAGGTTAAAGGTTCTGTCAGAGTTTGTCACACGTTTTGAGGGTTTGGTAGATTTCTGCAAGGCTGTTGTTAATGCTTTGAATTGATCTTTCAATTCCTCTAGTTCTGTCTGCGGACGGAGATTCCCGCTCTTGGTAATTGGTGCCGCCCCTCCATCTTCCAACTTCAACCCAGTTAGAAACTGTATTAGCTCCTGGAGGAACATCCCCATGACGTCTTCAGCTTCTTTCTCCTCCAGCTCATTCATCTGTGCATTAATGGTGGCTAAAAGTTGTCTGCGGGTTTGTGCTTTAGAGATCTGTTCTTCTGACATCTTTATATGTTCAGCTACTGCTCTCAATTTTTCACAGGTTAACTGAAGAAGCAGTTCACTGATTCTGTCCATTTGTATTTCCACATCCATTGCTGCAAGTGAGTTTTTTTTAGGGCTAGTCCCCTTTAACTGGTGTAGCAGAGTTGAGTTGAGGTGCTGTGCTGCTGTATTTTTCAGTCACTTTTCCTTTTCTCCCTCAACACGCTAATTCTGCTCAGGACTCCCCGTACGGGCCACCAATGTTACGTGCATGCCACTAGGTTTAGATAGGTGCAAGACAGGTTTCATGAATTCTTTGGAATCCTGGGGGAACCGTCACTCAGGATGACCATATACTGCAGCTTCTCTCAGGCATAAACATGTAGGTGGATTCACTTGCTAACTAGACACATTTGACAAGAGTCTTCATGAACAGTGGAACAGTAAATTTTAATGCAACAGCATTTAATGCACAGTCCAAATCATTAGTCTCCTAAAGCAACATGTTTCAATAACAGTAATATCTTCTTTTTGCAAAGGCACATTATTAAACTGTCTTTCACACTGCCTTCTTTTTGGATTACAGATATAAAATATAATAGCATAGTTCCGCTTGCTCTATGAACCACTCCCCTGAAGCCACACACTACCTGTAATGGGCATCCAATCAGCCTGTATAAATGATTGGTGGTGGCAGCTGATTTTTCTTGGGTTATTACAGAGCATGGCAGTGGTCATACCGGAGTATATATAAATATATTTATATATACAGTATATACTATTAGTGTTAAGCCACCCCCGTAGTGTTCGAGTTCGGTTCGGTTCGTCGAACACCCGTGTGTTCGCCGAACTGTTCGTCGAACACCTTCGAACACCGTTAAAACCAATGGCAGGCAAACAAAAACACATAGAAACACATAGAAAACACCTTCAAAAATGACAAGTACATATAGTCATGAGAAAAGAAAAGAGGTGGAGGAGTAAAAGGAGGGGGAGACACAGATATAGGCATGTCATGCCCTTCTAAAATCCAAAAAGTGAGAAGCCGACACGTTCAGTCCGCTCCTGCCCGTGCCACCTCCGTGTCGCCGGGTTTGTGCCAGAGCCGCGGTGAACCCTGACGGCCAGCCCCCCTCTCCCAATACTGGTGCCTGTCCGCTGGTGGGTCGAGCGAGCCCCCCTGTGGTGGAGGCAGCTCTAAGCTTTTTAATTTAAATTGTCTCTCTAATTTGAATGAATACACTTTAAATCCATTTACAAGGATCTATTGGAGGGCAAGTCTCATGCCAGCAGCCGCGTAATTCCAGCTCCAGTAGCGTCCACTAAAGCTGCTGCAGTTAAAAAGCTTTTATAAGGATTGAGCTCGGCTGTCCACCGCAAGGCATCCTACTGCCAGTCCCAGCCCCTATGCCTTGGGGTGCCTCCTGATGCTCTTCACTGAGTATCCCGTGGTCCCGAAGCATTTCCTTTGAAAAAATTAAGTGTCCAAACTACAGGTGGTGTAGCTTGCTTAACAGCCGGGATAATCCGCTGACTAGCAGACACTGCTACTAGGCACAAAGTATTTCCTGGGCTAGATGCAGTTAAAAATTTGTAATTAGATACTCTCGTTGGATGCTGAGAAAGCATTCCATAGAGTCTCCTGGCACGCCATATATGATTCCCTTAAAAAGCTTGGGGTAGGGGTCTAGGGGACCCTTTTATAGCCAAAATCACGGCCCTGTATCGCAATACGTCACCTAGGCTGAAGATAAATGGAACTGTAGCACCCTGAGGGCTCGGTTGCTACAGAGGTATTGCACCTCACCCAGAGGTGTGATATCTCACTCTCAGGTAAGGATGGAGTGTGGATCAGGACCCGACACCTGCATGCATTACACCACATTGCGGTGGGGCAGGGCGACCAATATGCCCCTGAGATGGGCACGACAGTCCCTGTCCCTGGCTGGAGTGGGGGGAGGGAACACTGAGGAAGGGGAACCCTGTAGTGCAGGAGCAGGGAGGAAGCAGTTCCTGGGTGCATTGAGAAGGGAGTATAAAAGGTGGGCACCATCTTAGTTCAGTGCAGAGAAGTCTGAGCAGAAGTGGCAGGGAGCAGGGGCTCTGCATGAGCTCTGCTCCGGAGGCGGGCCTAGTAACAGAGGCCCAGGCCTGGAAGAGGGAGAAGGAAGGAAGAGGAGCGGAGAAGGCTCCAGGAACGAGGAACGAAGGGATCCCAGGGGTGCGGACGGGCGAGTCGCCACCGCACGCCCGAATCCACCTGCATGGAGGGGTCAGGCCAAAGGGGGAGACCGGTCCCCGAAACTAGTGGAGGCAGGAAACGACCCTCAGCTAGAAACCGGAGGCTGTGACATTTTATGTGGCGCAGCCCCTCGCTACACCCGCTAGGAGGGCAGCACATAGGGTCAGGGAAACTGGCGCGAAGTTTACCAAGAGGAGGCCCGAAGCAGCCGGACAGAAGGGTTGGTAAGAAAGGCCAGACAAAGGACACACAAAGGGGGTCCTGTGAAGTGCTCCAAAGTTATCTGGGAGTTGTCTGAGCCCCTCACCTGGTGAGCACAGTACGACGTGGGCAGCCATTACCTGCAGAGGTGGTCTGGATAATAAGAACTGTGAGTAAAGGCCCTGGACTGCATCACTGACTCCGTGTCGTTACTGCTGCTGCCCTGCACCATCATCCCCATCCTCCGCATACACTGCCCTGAGGCTATACTCCTCCCGTGGGGAGTTATGCTACGCTCTGCTGCACCCACAACACCAGCCTCAGAGGTCTGCCCTGCAGCGGCGGTTCACTCTGACCGCAATCCACGGGTGGCGTAGTCGGACATTTAAACATCAAAACCACATAAATAGTTCCGCCACTGGTTTGACCACCCTGAGCCACGGAACCGGGTCGCCGCCACGAAGACTACAACCACCAGCATCCACCAAAAAGGGTCCGGCTCCGGGTGTCCCAAGGCCCAGGGGGTGCATCAGAACATTTTCATCACCTTTCACAATCACCAATGGGACAAGGCAGGGATGTCCTCTGTCCCCTCTCTTATACATCCTAGTGACGGAGCACCTGCTCTCATCAATTCGCCATAACCCCAATATTAGGTGGATTGAGGTGGGAGGCACCGAGTACAAGTGCTCTCTCTATTTGCTGATGATGTACTAGTATATATCACTCAATCACAAATATCCATCCATGCTGTTATGGCTGAAATAGATCACTTTGTTACATGGTCAAATTTTAAAATCAATGCAGCGAAGTCTGAGGCCCTCGATGTCTCCCTCCCCAAATCCATATAGGATTCCATCCAGTCCAACTTTCCCTTTGCCTGGCCCTCACAGGGTATCAAATACTTAGGAATTCCTATTCATAGAGACCTCTCCCATCTATGTTATCTTAATTTTGGGCCCTTTATTGAACAACTCCACACAGACCACGGTTGGCAAGTTAGAACTGTAAGATTCACTACGTGAACCACTGGTGTTTTGTGGAAAAGCACATGTACACTGTGTTCCAAATTATTATGCAAAAAGTGTTTAGGAGTGATAAGGGAAGAATTTGTTTGTTTGTCAGTTAAACTCATTGATGGTGGTGTGTGTCAGGGCTCTTTATATCACTGTAAGCAATTGCAGACACCTGTGCTAATTAGTTTGGCAGGTGTGTCCAATGAAAGGCAAGACTACTTAAGAAGGCTGTCTCACATTATTAAGCAGCCTACATTTTCTGCCAAAATGGGAAAGAAAAAGGATGTGTCGGCTGCTGAGAAGCAACAAATTGTGGAGTGTTTAGGTCAAGGCATGACTACAATCAACATTGTGCGATGATCAGGATGAAGTGTCTTGGCAATCAAGAAGTATGTAGCTGATTCACAGTACACACGTGTGCATGCTGATAAGGGCAAATTGAGGACTCTTTCCTACAGGCAATTACGTCAGGTTAAAAGAGCAGCGGCAAAAAAGCCTTGTCATAGCAGCAGACAAGTTTTTGAAGCTGCTGGTGCCTCCAACGTCCCCCGAACAACAAGATGCAGGGTCCTTCAGAGGTTTGCAGCTGTGCATATGCCATCCTGTCGACCTCCTCTATCACTTCACACAAGCAGAAACGGCTCCAGTGGGCCAAACATTACATGAAGACTGATTTCAAAACTGTTTTGTTCACGGATGAGTGCCGTGCAGCGCTCGATGGTCCAGATGGATGGAGTGGAGGATGGCTGGTTGATGGACACCCCACGCAAACATGGCTACAGCGCCAACAAGGAGGAGGTGGAGTAATGTTTTGGGCTGGAATCATGGGGAGAGAGATTGTCGGCCCCTTTAGGATCCTTGAAGGCGCTAAAGATGAACTCCATAATGTATGTGGATTTTCTCAAACAGCACTTCCTGCCATGGTTCAAGAAGAAGAACCATGTATTTCACAGCAAGATCATTTTTTTGCATGATAATGCACCATCTCATGCTGCACATAAAACATCTGCATCTCTAGCTGATATGGGCATAAAAGGGGACAAACTTATGGTGTGACCCCCATGCTCCCCTGACCTCTACCCCATTCAGAACCTCTGGAGCATCATCAAAAGGAGTGTCTATGATGGCGGGAGGCAGTTCACATCTAAGCAACAGCTCTGGGAGGGTATTCTGTCCTCATGCAAAACAATTGAAGCAGAAACCATCCAAAACCTGACAAATTCAATGGACGAGAGAGTTCAGAAGCTCCTTTCGAACAAGGGGTCCTATGTGAAAATGTAACATCACCTAGAATAAAGTTTTGAGTTGAAAACTGTTTGATTTCAGTTTCTAATAACCTGCTAATGCTTATAATTTCAAAAATGACCATTTTTTTGGTCTTTATTAAAATGAAAAGGTTGATCGAAAAGTTTGGGGGATCTAAGAGTGTGGCAACCCAGTAGTCATGATTACTTCGAATTCTGACAATATGAGGGTCATGTTGCAGGTAGTGCAGCAAGAAGGCACTTATGTGTCTTGCGCATCTCGGAGCCCCAAAATTATTTTCTGGGCTAGATGCAGCTACAAATTATTATTAATTTTAAATCTGGTGGAGCTTAGTATAGATGGGCTAATAGGATCAGTGCTGCACACTGCTACAAAGCCCAAATTATTTTCCAGTCAAGATTAGTGTTGAGCCACCCCCGTAGTGTTCGAGTTCGGTTCGGTTCGTCGAACACCCGTGTGTTCGCCGAACTGTTCGTCGAACTGTTCGTCGAACACCTTCGAACACCGTTAAAACCAATGGCAGGCAAACAAAAACACATAGAAACACATAGAAAACACCTTCAAAGGTGTCCAAAAGCTGACAAACTGCTCAGAAGACACAACTAACACATGGAAAAGTGACAAGTACATATAGTCATGCGAAAAGAAAAGAGGTGGAGGAGTAAAAGGAGGGGGAGACACAGATATAGGCATGTCATGCCCTTCTAAAATCCAATAAGTGAGAAGCCGACACGGCCAGTCCGTTCCTGCCTGTGCCACCTCTGTGTCGCCGGGTTTGTGCCAGAGCCGCGGTGGACCCTGACGGCCAGCCCCCCTATCTCAATACTGGTGCCTGTCCGCCGGTGGGTCGAGGCCCCCCACGGTGGGGGGGGGAGTAACATCTGCAGAAGAAAGACCATCTTCCAGCCAAACTAAGATGTCGACTTCTTTTCGTGGACAATGTGATACGATCCCATTCTTACGGACACGCCCATCGCTACAAATTCTAGATGAGGCACAAAAACAGCAGGTGCTTCAACGGATATCAAGTGCTCCTTCAAGTGGGCTCTCCATCACCTCAATTTCAACATCACAAATACTCCAGTCCTCAGAGGTGTCACCCCAATCGCACTTGCTTCCTCACAGCTCCCAAGTCTCCAGCTGCCCGTCTGAGTATGGGGTAACACAGATGGCTGAGTCTGCCCAGCTGTTTACTCATACTATAGCCTGGGAAACGGAGGTCTGCTCCAGAGCTTCTGTTAATCCAGATGAGGAAATGATCTGATCCGATGCCCAGAATCTTTATAAGTTGGATCCAGGACCAGATGAAGAAGGTTCTGAGCATAATGTAGACCCTTGTTCCCAAACTGTAACTCCTGTTGGTGGAGACAATGATGAAGACGATGATGAGACTCAAATACCTGATTGGAGCGACAACTTGACTTTTCGGTCAGGGCAGGAAGAGGTTGGCTCTGAGGGCGACGGGTGTGATAACACACAGGGTGATGATGACGAGGTTGGAGATCCCACTTACTGTCAACCCACAGTCAGACAGTCGATGAGGTCAGCAGAGGAGGTGGGGGAGGATGTGACTAGCCCTGGGGATGGGGATGACTCGGTACCCGGGCATTTGCCTGGCCTTGGGGATGTCGCGGTGGTCGGCTCCCTGGCCCGTACCCTGGGGTCTCTCTTTAAAAGGGTGGATAATTGTTAATTTTATAAGAGTTCATGACACCACCTGTGGTATCTGGTGACAAGCACCAGCGCTGCAGCAGTCCACTGAGGCCGGTGATAAGGCAGCTCGATGGTATAGCTCCCCACAGGTGGAGCTAGGTCTCAGGGCAGCGTATGCAGGGGGAATGCAGGACAGGCGAGACCCAGCTGGGTCAGAGCAAGAACGGGAACGGACACGGTAATCACTTCAGTACCTTTTACTGGTGGAAATTCAGGCACATCCCGGAGCACTGTAGGGTGAAGGGTGCATATCAGGATCCTCCCCAATGAGCGGGTGTAGGGCCTCCTGTTTCTTGCCTCTGCGTAGTAAGTTTCTGACCTGCCTGGAGCTAGGCCTAACTTTGTCTCTGTCCTGCGCTGGCTGACCTTGTGGTAGGGCCTTCTCTTGGAGTTCACGCTCCCAGTATGCGGGGCCTAAGCGTCTCCTGGCTCTGTTACATATCAGCACCTTAGCGATCCTGGGACTTGTAGTTCTCCAGGGATTCCGGTTATGCCTTACTGGGTCATAGAGATACCGGTAAGCTCGGATCCTGTGTCCGGTAAATGCTTCGGGGTGAGCTGGTTAAGCTCCTCTGCCCCTTATGTACTAACTCGCCACTCGCCTTCGGCCTACTCGGGCCCTCACTAGGCTATACACACTAACGGCAGCTTGCCGCGCTTCACTGATCTTACGGCACCGGCACACCTTAAGCTCTATCTGGGCTCCCTGAATCTAGCAAGCAGGAGCCTCGTGCTCCACTGCTGAACTATTAACTGCGTTCTCTAGACTAGACTGAGCTCCACTGCAGACTGACCTCTCTTAGGCTTCTCTACTGCAGGAACTCTTCAGAGGAACTGAACTGCCTAGCTCCACCTTCCCTATTTATATCCCTAACGGGCTCCCTCTGCTGGTCTGAGGTGGAAGGTGGAGATGTGTGAATGTTTATGGGGGCCTCTTGTGGAGGATTCCATCAATGCACTCTTGTAGGATCTGTGATACCAAGCGCAGCGGGGCATCACAGATGCTATTGACGACGAGGTTAGGTTGCGCCTTCCTGAACAGAGACGGAGTACTGGAAGCACGTCAACAACTGCATCCTCAACCACAACTCTGCCTCTGACCACAAGTCGTAGTGGCTCTTCAGGTCACATGAGCTCTAAGCCTTGCATAGCCTGGGCATTTATTCAGATCGATAAGGATGACCCAACTCGTGTTATCTGTAATATATGTCAGCAAAAGCTAAGTAGAGGCCAAAAAATACATAGTTTGAGTACTTCATGCATGTACCGTCACATGGATATGAAGCATAAGTTGCAGTGGGAAGCTCACTGTGCTACAATGCGGCCTAGCCGGCTGGGCCAACCACCGTCTGCCCCATCTTGTGCATCCGCAGCCTCTTCATCCTCTGTGACTGGGGGGACAGCAGTCACACATGTTTTTGGACGCAGACCTGCCACCTCTTTACCCGCAACAGCCAGTGTGATTGGCAGGTCGTCAGTTCATTGGGAAGTGGAAACACCTGCTAGTGTTGAGCGCTCTCCGACATCGAGAGCACCACCTTTGGATCAAGGCAACCTAACATGTCCGCCTGCATCTTCCTCACAGACCGGCAGTTGCCGGGGACACCCTACTCAACACCGTCTAAGCACAACAGCCAGCCCTCGGTCCCTCAGATGTGGAAACGTAAAAGACCATTTCCTCCTAGCCATGAGAAAGCTAAGAGGTTGAATTTCACCATCTGCAAGCTGTTGGCTACAGAAATGCTGCCTTTCCACCTGGAGGACACAGAGGATTTTCAAGACCTTATGTCCGTCACAGTGCCCCAGTACCAGATGCCCAGTTGGCACTACTTCTCAAAGAAAGGTGTGCCTGCGCTCCACTAGCATGTCGCACACATCACCGCTTCTTTGAGAAACTCTGTGTGTGACAGTGTGCACTTCACCACAGACACTTGGACGAGAAGGCATGGACAGGGGCGTTACATGTCGCTGACTGGGCACTGGGTAACTATGGTGACAGCAGGACAAGGGGCTGCTGTCCAAGTCTTACCGTCCCCACGAGTTGTGTGTTAATCCTCTTTATCTCGAACTTCCTCCACTGCTTCTGCCTCCTCAACCTCCTCTCGGTCCTCCACCTGCACCAAAAGCCTGTCTGGTAATGCCACCTGCTTTCTAACTGCGCAGAAGAAATCCTGCACACCTCCTTACTATGCTGGCAGCAGGGCTCAACGCATCAGTGTTTACTTTGAAATGTCTGGGAAATGTGAGTCACACAGCTGAGGAGTTTTGGTCAGCTCTGGAGACCCAGTTTCATGAAAGGTTGTCTCCACTGGACCTGCAACCAGGAAAGGCCATGTGCGACAATGCTGCAAACCTGGGTGCGGCACTTCGCCGGGGCAATGTCACACACGTGCCTTGTATGGCTCACGTGTTGAACCTGGTTGTCCAGCAATTTTTAGCCCACTATCCCGGACTAGATGGCCTTCTGCAGAGTGCACGGTCGCTGTGTGCTCACTTCCGCCGTTCGCATCCCGAAGTTCAACGACTTACATCTCTACAGAAGTCGTTGGGCCTGCCAGTTCACCGGCTGAAATGCGATGTGCCGACACGGTGGAATTCAACTCTGCACATGTTGCAGCGACTGTGGCAGCACCGACAAGCCCTGGTGCAATACGTTCTGACGTATAGCCTGGGCCAACGAGATCCAGAGGTGGGGCAAATCACGCTTGAGGAGTGGTCTCAGATCAGGGACCTATGCACCCTTCTGCACAGTCTTGAAATGGCGACGAAGATGTTTAGTGCTGACGATGCCATTATCAGCATGACTATTACGGTGATTTACATGCTGGAGCACATGTTAAACAGAATTCGGAGTCAGGTGGTGGGACAAGAGGAGGTGGAGGAAGTAGAGGAGGAGTCGTATGCGGAAGGGATAACATCTCCAAGGTCCAGACGGTTGGCAGTACCAAGGCGGCAGGCATGGGAGGGTGGGGGAGAGGGATTAACCAGGGCGCATGGTAGCAGCCAAACTGTTGAGGAAGGTGCAGGAGCCGAGGAAGAAGTGGAGGACGAACTGGCAATGGGCATGGAAGACTCATCAGATGAGGGAGACCTTGATCACATTTCTGTTGTGCGAGGTTGGAGGGAGAGGGCAGAGGAAGGAAGCATGATTCTTACCTCGCTACCAACACAACAAGGACTTGGTCCTTCTGGATGCGCAAGACACATGAGTGCCTTCTTGCTGCACTACCTGCAACATGACCCCCGGATTGTCAGAATTCGAAGTAATCCCGACTACTGGGTTGCCACACTCTTAGATCCCCGGTACAAAAGTATATTTGCCGAAATAATTCCTGCCATAAAAAGGTATTGACGAATGCAGGAGTATCTGTTGCAGAATCTTACATGTGCTTTTCCACAAAACACCAGTGGTGCACGTAGTGAATCTCACAGTTCTAACTTGCCAACGGTGGGACTGTCGAGTCTTCATCACTCAAACAGTAACAGTAACACAGTATCTGCTGGTAACAGCAATTTTGTGGAATCGTTTCACCACTTTTTTAGACCATCCTTTGCAAGGCCACAGGAGACAAGAAGTCTGACACATAGTCAATGCCTAGAGAGGATGGTACAGGAGAATCTCCAAGTGAACATCGAAGCCATGACTGTGTCACTGGACCCTTGCTCATTTTGGTATTCCAATCTTGAAAAATCGCCGGAGCTCGCCACTCACGCCTTGGAGATCTTGTCATGCCATGCAGCCAGCGTTCTCTCTGAACGTGTGTTCAGCGCTGCTGGTGGTGTGCTGACAGATAAGCGCACGCGGCTGTCCACTGAGAATGTAGACAGACTCACGTTCATAAAGATGATCAAATCATGGATTCGCAAGGACATTTCTACCCCTGTGTCATCCTTGGGAGACTAAAAGCTTGGGGATTTGGTAAAATCACCTCACCAACCGTTTTAAGCAACAGTGGGGCAATTGATGCCACTTAACCCTAGAACGCATGACCATAAAAATCTACACTTTCACATACCTGGGGCCCTTTAGGCCCGTGTGCAAATAACATGGAATAACTCAAACTCAATTGACAAACAACTATATACATGAAGAATACCTAGAGTTTCAAAATTCTAACTAAAGCAATCTTGCAGAAAATAGAAAACAATTAACTGGGCGGGCCTGCAAGGCCACAGGTATGCGTTCTAGGGTTAAGTGGTGTCTGTGCCACAATTTTGGGAGTCCCCTTGCTGTGTCTTACGTGACGTTGGCATCGTCAATTCCAGGTGGGTTGGGTCGCACCCCCCCCCATTTTAACTGTAAGAAACTACATACACTATGGCTTGGGGTAACACAGATGGTTGAGTCTGAAGAGCTGTTTACTCAGAGGTCTGCTCCAAATCTTCAGTGTCTGCTAGTCAGCATAGAATTTTTAACTGCATGTAGCCTAGGCAATACTTTGGGTGTAGTAGCCCAGCTGCGAAGCAAGCTGCACCACCTGTGTATCTAATAAGAATTTTTAAATTAATCTAGCCTAGGCAGACTGTGGGGACCCCCAACCAAACCCAGATGCTCAGCCCCCCTACCGCCCCCCTTTCATGGACAACCCAATAATGTAACTCTTACAACTGGATGGGTGAGGATCGGTCACAGCTTTATTAACTCTTTATACTCATTCCATTAGAAAGGCATTTTATTTCTAAAATAATTCAGCTTGTTGCAGCATGCCCTGGGTCCCCACTCCGGCAAGTTGGCCAACAAGTGTAACTCTCCAACATGTCCTTTCTATTTCCAGGCCACGGAGGATCCAGCGTACTCGTATGCAGGACTCTGACCCCCACCCATCACTCTTAACGCTTGTTCCACTCCGTCCTGGAGTCCTGACAGGAATATGTCCAGTCCAATATCTATTAAGTGAACACCGTCGGGCCGTATGAGGCCTGCTTTATCTCCTTCCAGTTGTCGGTGTCGTATCACTACACCGCCTCTATCTCTTCTAAATTTTGCTATCCGAATATTTATTACCCGCCTTGTCCATTCGATGGCCGTGATGTCTCGCGCACCTTGCCATACCGCTATCGGCACAATCTCTGACCATACTATAGCTAATTTTGTGAAAAATTCTCTGAAGCGCTCAGTGTCTAGTTTCATTATTGCCATTAGTTATGCGCTCTTGTGATGACCTAGGTTGTTTCCCCCGGCCTGTATAACTAAGATGACCGGACCTCTTGCCTCTCTCCCTACCTTGATTACCTCCATTAGTACCTGTGGCCATAGCAGGCCTCTAATACCTCTCCAGTTGAAATATGTGTTATGAAACTCTAATTTCCTCCCGCCTGGGCGGACTTTCGCCCTTTTTTGTGCCCAATATATATACGAGTGGCCTATCACTCACACTGTTGGCTTAGCGTCACCTGTAAAAGAAACAAACCACGTTAGGATAACAAGTCCGGTCTTATGTATCTCGCCAAACACGTGGATCGCCATCTCCCTATCCTCTGAACTTCCGTTTCTGACAGTCCTGCTCTTGCTGCTTCCGTGGCTGCACCTATGCGGAATGAGTGTGTCCCGTAATCTTTGGGGTGGTTCCCTGCCGATGTTATGCATTTATTAAATATAGCTTGGAACAGGTATCTTGATAATGGCGTTCCATCAATGTGTGATACGAAGAAATTACTTTGTGATCTGATGGTTAGATATGTTTTTACTATTGTTACCCGACTCAGTGTACCGTTTGTGGGTTGTAGAAGTACCCAAGTACCCCTGCCCGCTGGAACCGTTTTCGATTGGTGTATGCGTACACGTATTGCATTATTGGCTATGACTACTTCCTGGTGTAATAAGCGTCCACTGGTGGTAATTTTGGATTGAGGGACTAATTCGCTTATACATAGCGCCCCGAAGAAGGCGATCACAAATGCAGTAGACATTAGTGTTGCATCAAATTGTGAGTGTCATGTTAATGGTGTTAGGGATAAGATGTGAGAAATCAGTTTTAGTGACACGGGACGGGACGTCTACATTTCTGACTTGGCTGACCCCTTTTCCACCCTTTTATGGATTGTCTGATGATGAATCTTTGTCACATCTCCCCAATTCAGTAGTTGGAAGTGAAATGCTACTCCGGTCAGACACCGCTGCGCTGACGCCCCTGATATGCCCCTCATCATTAGCTGGTGGAGAAATTCTATGGTGACTTGTGATCTGGCTTGTTCACATTGGTCAACCCGTCTGCCTGCTACTAGTCGTGTCCACTCTTCCCATGCCTTACCATATGCTTGCCACGTTGACGGGGCAACTGACGCTCTGATTAATGGCATCAACTATTCGCCACTAGATCCCATAGGGAGGGTGGGCAACTGTTGCCCGATGGGTGGGCGTTGTGGAAGAGCTCTGTGAAAATCTGCCAATTGAATTGTTATAAAGCGTTAGCAGCAGCTTTATACCCCTCAGCATAGTGGCTAGCGCGGACCCATGCATTGTGTTTTAGGCACAGGAATACTAGCCTGCGTAGTAGGCCTAGCACTGGGAGAGACGATGATGCCATCTTATTAATGCAGTGCGCTAGACTGGTGTTTTGTGTTATGAAGCGTATATTTTTGTTAGCCAGGCGCGCGCCCCATATTTCTATTGCTACCACTATTGGGAAAAATTATTTTCAGGGCTAGATGCAGCTAAAAATTATTATTAATTTCAAAGCTGGTGGAGCTTGGTATAGATGGCCTAATACAATGAGTCCCACACACTGCTAGAAGCCCAAATATTTTTTCAGAGGTAGATGCAGATAAAAATTATTTTGAATTTGCAACCTGATGGAGGTCAGTATAGATGGACTAATAGAGAAAGTCCCACACACTGCTAGAAGGCCCAATATTTTTTCAGAGGTAGATGCAGAAAAAAATATATTCAGTTTGCAACCTGATGGAAGTCAGTATAGATGGACTAATACAACAAGTCCCACACACAGCTAGAAGCCCAATATTTTTTCAGAGGTAGATGCAGAAAAAAATATATTCAGTTTGCAACCTGATGGAGGTCTGTATAGATGGATTAATAGAACAAGTCCCACACACAGCTAGAAGCCCAATATTTTTCCAGAGGTAGATGCAGAAAAAAATATATTCAGTTTGCAACCTGATGGAGGTCAGTATAGATGGACTAATACAACAAGTCCGACATACAGCAAGAAAGCCCAATATTTTTTCAGAGCTAGATGCAGACAAAAAATTATTTTGAATTTGCAACCTGATGGAGGTCAGTATAGATGGACTAATAGAGAAAGTCCCACACACTGCTAGAAGGCCACATATTTTTTCAGAGGTAGATGCAGAAAAAAATATATTCAGTTTGCAACCTGATGGAGGTCTGTATAGATGGATTAATAGAACAAGTCCCACACACAGCTAGAAGCCCAAATATTTTTACAGAGGTAGATGCAGATAAAAATTATTTTTAATTTGCAACCTGATGGAGGTCAGTATAGATGGACTAATAGAGAAAGTCCCACACACTGCTAGAAGGCCAAATATTTTTTCAGAGCTAGATGCAGATAAAAATTATATTCAATTTGCAACCTGATGGAGGTCAGTATAGATGGACTAATAGAACAAGTCCCACACACAGCTAGAAGCCCAATTCTTTTTTCAGAGGTACTGTAGATGCAGATAAAAATTATTTTTAATTTGCAACCTGATGGAGGTCAGTATAGATGGACTAATACAACAAGTCTCACACACAGCTAGAAGCCCAATATTTTTTCAAAGCTACATGCAGACAAAAAATTATTTTGAATTTGCAACCTGATGGAGGTCAGTATAGATGGACTAATAGAGAAAGTCCCACACACTGCTAGAAGGCCAAATATTTTTTCAGAGCTAGATGCAGAAAAAAATTATATTCAGTTTGCAACCTGATGGACGTCAGTATAGATGGACTAATAGAACAAGTCCCACACACAGCTAGAAGCCCAATTCTTTTTTCAGAGGTACTGTAGATGCAGATAAAAATTATTTTTAATTTGCAACCTGATGGAGGTCAGTATAGATGGACTAATACAACAAGTCTCACACACAGCTAGAAGCCCAATATTTTTTCAGAGCTACATGCAGACAAAAAATTATTTTGAATT
Organism: Phyllobates terribilis; assembly: GCF_046119375.1. Lineage (NCBI taxonomy): Eukaryota > Metazoa > Chordata > Amphibia > Anura > Dendrobatidae > Phyllobates > Phyllobates terribilis. Next base: position 755,447,636 of record NW_027362761.1, on the reverse strand, counting down.
TGCAACCTGATGGAGGTCAGTATAGATGGACTAATAGAGAAAGTCCCACACACTGCTAGAAAGCCAAATATTTTTTCAGAGCTAGATGCAGAAAAAAATTATATTCAGTTTGCAACCTGATGGAGGTCAGTATAGATGGACTAATAGAGAAAGTCCCACACACTGCTAGAAGGCCACATATTTTTTCAGAGGTAGATGCAGAAAAAAATATATTCAGTTTGCAACCTGATGGAGGTCTGTATAGATGGATTAATAGAACAAGTCCCACACACAGCTAGAAGCCCAATATTTTTTCAGAGGTAGATGCAGAAAAAAATATATTCAGTTTGCAACCTGATGGAGGTCAGTATAGATGGACTAATACAACAAGTCCCACACACAGCTAGAAGCCCAATATTTTTTCAGAGGTAGATGCAGAAAAAAATATATTCAGTTTGCAACCTGATGGAGGTCTGTATAGATGGATTAATAGAACAAGTCCCACACACAGCTAGAAGCCCAAATATTTTTTCAGAGGTAGATTCAGATAAAAATTATTTTTAATTTGCAACCTGATGGAGGTCAGTATAGATGGACTAATAGAGAAAGTCCCACACACTGCTAGAAGGCCAAATATTTTTTCAGAGCTAGATGCAGATAAAAATTATATTCAATTAGCAACCTGATGGAGGTCAGTATAGATGGACTAATAGAGAAAGTCCCACACACAGCTAGAAGCCCAAATATTTTTTCAGAGGTACTGTAGATGCAGATAAAAATTATTTTTAATTTGCAACCTGATGGAGGTCAGTATAGATGGACTAATACAACAAGTCCCACACACAGCTAGAAGCCCAATATTTTTTCAGAGGTAGATGCAGAAAAAAATATATTCAGTTTGCAACCTGATGGAGGTCTGTATAGATGGATTAATAGAACAAGTCCCACACACAGCTAGAAGCCCAATATTTTTTCAGAGGTAGATGCAGAAAAAAATATATTCAGTTTGCAACCTGATGGAGGTCAGTATAGATGGACTAATACAACAAGTCCCACACACAGCTAGAAGCCCAATATTTTTTCAGAGCTAGATGCAGAAAAAAATTATATTCAATTTGCAACCTGATGGAGGTCAGTATAGATGGACTAATAGAATGATGCTATGCCCAAAAGATTTTACTTCACTAGGTGCAGTAAAAAAATTGGTATTCTATACACAGGTGGTATATCTTGCAACACAGATAGGCTACTCCACTGACTAACACACTCTGCAATAGGCCAAAAAGGATTAGCTTTGCTAGATTCAGCCAAATGCTGTGAAAAAAACTTGCACAGCACTGGCACAGACCTGCCTGGCAAAAACTGATAGGAACTGATGTAACCTAGTCCTGAAAAGGACTCCAATTACAATTAGTCTTTACTCCCACAACCTATCTATTTAAGAGCACAGACCTGCCTGATAAAAGTCATAGGAAATGCTGTAACCTAGTCCTTAAAAGGACTGCAATCACAACTATTCCCTACTCCCAAGCTATCTGTAGATTTGTGCGAAAATTGGCTTGAAATTAACAAGGTATAGCGCACACAGCAACAGCGGTGCCGTCTAACACGCAGCTGCAGCAGTGAGAAAATGGTGGCGATGGGGAAAATGGCTTGGTCTTATAGGGCAAGGACATGTGACATACACTGCCAATGACACATGCCCTTGCTTGTGTGAAAAAAAGCACTTCGCTCCGTGTGTGCGCTGCTGATAGGCTGACAGATTGCACCTCCCCACTGTAAATGCGGGAAAGAGAAAAAAAAAATGGAGATCTTCATTGTTCCTGCAGAGATCCATCCCCTGCCCCTCCCCCCAACCCGCTGTACACTCAAACTGCGTATTAACATTAATTTTCATCATTACTGAGAAAAAATCCAGTTATGATTTTGGTGCACGAACAGTTATCGAACATAACCTCGAACAGCCGAATTTTTCTCAAATTGTTCGTGTTCGCCGAACGGCTCGAACACCGCCCAAAACAGCTCGAATTTGAGATTGGCGAACAGTTCGAGTAGAACAACGCTCATCTCTAGTCAAGATACAGATAAACATGATTAGTAATTTGAAAGCTTAAAACGGTTGGTAGGGTGATTTTAACCAATCATCAAGCTTTTACTCTCCCCAGGATGACACAGGGGTAGAAAAGTCGTTTCGGATCCATGATTTGTTCATCTTTATGAACGTGAGTCTGTCTACATTATCAGTGGAGAGCCGCGTGCGCTTATCTGTCAGCAGGGGCGGAACTACCGCCCGTGCAGCCGGTTCATTGAACGGGGGCCCCGAGGGAGAGGGGGCCCCTCCAGCCTCCAGCAGGGCCGCCATCAGGGCATGTCTGCCCTGACTCCAGTGTGGGGCCCAGCCGGGAGGGGCCCCCTTGGAGCCCCGTTGGGGGCCCCCTCTTGTGAGTCTCTCTCCTCATGGGGCCCCCGGCCCCATGCTAAGCGCCGGGTCCGGGACATCTCAGCGCTGCGCTGCGCTACTGCGGCAGCGCCTTCATGATTCCCCTGATTTCCGGTCATGTGACGGCGCCGTCACATGGCCGGAAGTCAGGAGAACCTGGTGTCAGCGATTTGGACGAGCGCCAGGATTCTGCAGGGATCGCATGGGGGTAAGTATAACAAGTTTTGTTTTTTTCAAAATACAATTTACTAGGAGTGGGGGGAATGGGAGGTGTGTGTGTGTGATAAGAGATGCATGGGGGGGGAGATGATAAAAGATGCACATGGGGTGGGGGGGATGAGAGAGGTGCACATGTGGGGGGAGGGGGATGAGAGAGGTGCACGTGGGGGGGGGATGATAAAAGATGCACATGGGGTGGGGGGGTGAGAGAGGTGCACATGTGGGGGGGGGATAAGAGATGCACATGGGGGTAGATAAGAGATGCACATGGGGGGGAGATAAGAGATGCACATGGGGGGAGATAAGAGATGCACATGGGGGAGGGGGATAAGAGATGCACATGGGGGGGAGATAAGAGATGCACATGGGGGGGTGAGAGAGGTGCACATATGGGGGAGGGGGATGAGAGATGTGCACATGGTGGGGATGAGAGATGCACATGGGGGGGATGAGAGAGGGGCACATGTGGGGGAGGGGGATGAGAGAGGGGCACATGTGGGGGAGGGGGATGAGAGAGGGGCACATGTGGGGGAGGGGGATGAGAGAGCGGCACATGTGGGGGAGGGGGATGAGAGAGGGGCACATGGGGGGTGGTGAGAGCTGCACATGGGGGGGATGAGAGAGGGGCACATGTGGGGGAGGGGGATGAGAGATGGGCACATGTGGGGGAGGGGGATGAGAGAGGGGCACATGTGGGGGAGGGGGATGAGAGATGTGCACATGGGGGGGTGGTGAGAGCTGCTCATGGGGGGGTGAGAGCTGCACATGGGGGAATTGGGAGTAGGGGGATAATGAGCTGCACATAATGAATGTGGGGTGGGGGAGAGTAAATGATAAATGACGATGGGGTGGGGAGAGCACGGACATGATATAATGAATTGGGGCAGGGGGTGCATGTAAATAATGAATGCGGGGAGCAGGAAGTATAGAGTAGAGGTTCTAATTAAATTATATATTAAGTGCCTATTTACAGTTAATGGGGGCACCGTGGTGGATTACAATTTATATTTGGAATGGTAGGTTGCATAATAACTAACCATATATTGATGGTGGATGCACGTCTGTATTCAGCTGCGTAATGTAGAAGTTGGGGAATGTGCTCTAGATAACTGTGTTATTTTATGCAGAGACGAGTTCTGGCTGGAAGACGTGATGGCGGTCTGTGCTGGATGAAGGAGAAAAGCGTAGCTGAAGGACTTCACCTAGAGACGTCACCAGTGAGTCAGTGCATTACATGTACACTTACACTATATACTATGTACCGGGCTCCTGTGTATAATGTCACTGGTGATCACTGTATTACCTGTACACTATATACAGAGCTCCTGTGTATAATGTCACTGGTGATCACTGTATTACCTGTACACTGACACTATATACAGAACTCCTGTGTATAATGTCACTGGAGATCACTGTATTACCTGTACACTGACAATATATACAGAGCTCCTGTGTATAATGTCACTGGTGATCCCTGTATTACCTGTACACTATATACAGAGCTCCTGTGTATAATGTCACTGGTGATCCCTGTATTACCTGTACACTATATACAGAGCTCCTGTGTATAATGTCACTGGTGATCACTGTATTACCTGTACACTGACAATATATACAGAGCTCCTGTGTATAATGTCACTGGTGATCCCTGTATTACCTGTACACTATATACAGAGCTCCTGTGTATAATGTCACTGGTGATCCCTGTATTACCTGTACACTATATACAGAGCTCCTGTGTATAATGTCACTGGTGATCACTGTATTACCTGTACACTGACACTATATACAGAGCTCCTGTGTATAATGTCACTGGTGATCACTAGATTACCTGGACACTTACATTATACATACCATGTATAGAGCTCCCGTGTATAATGACACTTATGGTAATATTAGTAATGTGGTGGTAATATTAGTAATGTGGTGGTAATATGTGGTCTGGTCATGGTGTGGCAGTTTTTCTCCCTTCTGTGTGGTATTATTCGGTCACTATGTTGTGGTAATATGTGGTCTGGTGATGGTGTGGCGGTATTCCCTGTATGTGGTATTATTGGTCATTTAAAAAAAAAATGTATATGACACATTCCCTTAAAGAAAACTAAATAAAAATATATCTAAAAAGAGTATTGGATATTTTAAGAAAATTTTAATAGGTTAGAGTAGGGCCCGGCCAGAAGAGTCTACCTTATCGTGGTGGCGGCTTTAAAAATCTTTTGGCCAAAACAAAAGCTGTTGGCTATGTATGTGGCACCGTCACATGGCCGAACGTCAGGAGAGCCTGGTGGCAGCGACGTGGACGAGCGCCAGGATTCTGCAGGGATCGCATGGGGGTAAGTATAACAAGTTTTATTTTTCTTAAATACAATTAATTAACTAGGAGTGGGGGGGATGAGAGATGCACATGGGGGGGATGAGAGATGCACATGGGGGGGATGAGAGATGCACATGGGGGGGATGAGAGATGCACATGGGGGGGATGAGAGATGCACATGGGGGGATGAGAGATGCACATGGGGGGGATGAGAGATGCACATGGGGGGGGATGAGAGATGCACATGGGGGGGATGAGAGATGCACATGGGGGGGGATGAGAGATGCACATGGGGGGATGAGAGATGCACATGGGGGGGATGAGAGATGCACATGGGGGGGATGAGAGATGCACATGGGGGGGATGAGAGATGCACATGGGGGGGATGAGAGATGCACATGGGGGGGATGAGAGATGCACATGGGGGGATGAGAGATGCACATGGGGGGGATGAGAGATGTACATGGGGGGGGTGAGAGATGCACATGGGGGGGTGAGAGATGCACATGGGGGGATGAGAGATGCATCGGGGGGGTGAGCTGCACATGGGGGGGATGAGAGCTGCACATGGGGAGGTTATGTTTACATAACTTTGTTGCCTTATGAAGCGCAGGGGGGGGGGGGGCCCAAAAATTTCTTGCACAGGGGCCCACTACAGTCTGTGTCCGCCCCTGTCTGTCAGCACACCACCAGCAGCGCTGAACACACGTTCAGACAGAACGCTGGCTGCGGGGCATGACAAGATCTCCAAGGCGTAAGTGGCTAGCTCCGGCCATTTATCCAGATTGGAAGCCCAAAAAGAGCAAGGGTCCAGTGACACAGTCATGGCTTCAATGTTTACTTGGAGATACTCCTGTACCATCGTCTCTAGGCGTTGACTATGTGTCAGACTTCTTGTCTCCTGTGGCCTTGCAAAGGATGGGCTAAAAAAGTGGTGAAATGATTCCGCAAAATTGATGTTACCAGCAGATACTGTGGTTCTGTTACGGTTTGAGTGCTGAACACTTGACGGTCCCACGGTTGGCAAGTTGGAACTGTGAGATTCACTACGTGCACCACTGGTGTTTTGTGGAAAAGCACATGTAAGATTCTGCAACAGTCTCTGCTGATACTCCTGCATGCGTGCATCCCTTTCTATGGCAGGAATAATTTCTGCAAATTTACTTTTGTACCGGGGATCTAACAGTGTGGCAACCCAGTAGTCAGGATTATTTCTAATTCTCACAATTCGAGGGTCATGTTGCAGGTAGTGCAGCAAGAAGGCACTCATGTGTGTTGCGCATCCAGGAGCACCAAGTCCCTGTTGTGTTGGTGGCGAGGTAACAATCATGCTTCCTTCCTCTGTCCTCTCCCCCCAACCTCGCACAACAGAAATGTGATCAAGGTCTCCCTCATCTGATGAGTCTTCCATCAGTTCGTCCTCCACTTCTTCCTGTGCTCCTGCACCTTCCTCACTAGTTTGGCTGCTACCATGCGCCCTGGTAAAACCATCTCCCCCACCCTCACATGCCTGCCGCCTTGGTGCTGCCGACCGTCTGGACCTTGCAGATGTTAGCCCTTCCGCATACAACTCCTCCTCCTCTACTTCCTCCACCTCCTCTTGTGCCACCACCTGACTCCGAATTCTGTTTAACATGTGCTCCAGCATGTAAATCACCGGAATAGTCATGCTGATAATGGCATCGTCAGCACTAAACATCTTCGTCGCCATTTCAAAACTGTGCAGAAGGGTGCATAGGTTCCTGATCTGAGACCACTCCTCCAGCGTGATTTGCCCCACCTCTGGATCTCGTTGGCCCAGGCTATACGTCAGAACGTATTGCACCAGGGCTTGTCGGTGCTGCCACAGTCGCTGCAACATGTGCAGAGTTGAATTCCACCGGGTAGGCACATCGCATTTTAGCCAGTGAAGTGGCAGGCCCAACGACTTCTGTAGAGATGTAAGTCGCTGAGCTGCGGGATGCGAACGGCGGAAGTGAGCACACAGTGACCGTGCCCTCTGCAGAAGGCCATCTAGTCTGGGATAGTGGGCTAAAAATTGCTGGACAACCAGGTTCAACACGTGAGCCATACAAGGCACGTGTGTGACATTGCCCCGGCGAAGGGCCGCACCCAGGTTTGCAGCATTGTCGCACACGGCCTTCCCTGGTTTCAGGTCCAGTGGAGACAACCATTCATGAAATTGGTTCTCCAGAGCTGACCACAACTCCTCAGCTGTGTGACTCACATTTCCCAGACATTTCAAAGTAAAAACCGCCTGATGACGTTGAGCCCTACTGCCAGCATAGTAAGGAGGTGTGCAGGATCCCTTCTGCGCAGTTAGAAAGCTTGTGGCATGACCAGACAGGCTTTGGGTGCAGGTGGAAGACCGAGAGGAGGTTGAGGAGGCAGAAGCAGTGGAGGAACTTTGACATAAAGAGGATTGACGCACAACTCGTGGGGACGGCAAGACTTGGACAGCAGCCCCTTGTCCTGCTGTCACCATAGTTACCCAGTGCCCAGTCAGCGACATGTAACGCCCCTGTCCATGCCTACTCGTCCAAGTGTCTGTGGTGAAATGCACCCTGTCACACACAGAGTTTCTCAAAGAAGCGGTGATGTTGTGTGCGACATGCTGGTGAAGCGCAGGCACACCTTTCTTTGAGAAGTAATGCCGACTGGGCATCTGGTACTGGGGCACTGCGACGGACATAAGGTCTCGAAAATCCTCTGTGTCCACCAGGCGGAAAGGCAGCATTTCTATAGCCAAGAGCTTGCAGATGGTGAAATTCAACCTCTTAGCTTTCTCATGGCTAGGAGGAAATGGTCTTTTACTTGTCCACATCTGAGGGACCGAGGGCTGGCTATTGTGCTTAGACGGGGTTGATAAGGGTGTCCCCGGCAAACTGCCGGTCTGTGAGGAAGATGCAGGCGGACATGTTAGGTTGCCTTGATCCAAAGGTGGTGCTATCGATGTCGGACAGCGCTCAACATCAGCTGGTGTTACCACCTCCAAAGAAAATGATGACCTGCCAATCACGCTGGCTGTTGCGGGTAAAGAGGTGGCAGGTCTGCGCCCCAAAACAGGTGTGACTGCTGTCCCCCCAGTCACAGAGGATGAAGAGGCCGCGGATGCACAAGATATGGCAGACGGTGGTTGGCCCAGCCGGCTAGGCCGCATTGTAGCACACTGAGCTTCCCACTGCAACTTATGCTTCATGTCCATGTGCCGGTTCATGCATGAAGTACTCAAACTATGTATTTTTTGGCCTCTACTTAGCTTTTGCTGACAAATGTTACAGATAACACGAGTTGGGTCATCTTTATCGATCTGAAAAAATGCCCAGGCTATGCAAGGCTTAGCACCCATGGGACCTGAAGAGCCACCACGACTTGTGGTGAGAGGCAGAGTTGTGTTTGAGGATGCAGTTGTTGACGTGCTTCCAGTACTACGTCTCTGTCCAGGAAGGCGCAACCTGACCTCGTCGTCACTAGCATCTTCCTCCACCTCCTCTGCTGACCTCATCTCTTGGCTGACTGTGGGTTGACAGTAAGTGGGATCTCCAACCTCATCATCATCACCCTGTGCGTTATCACACTCGTTGTCCTCAGAGCCAACCTGTTCCTGCCCTGACAAAAAACTAAAGTTGTCGCTCCAATCAGGTATTTGAGTCTCATCATCGTCTTCCTCATTGTCTCCACCAACAGGAGTTACAGTTTGGGAATGAGGGTCTACATTATGGTCAGAACCTTCTGCGTCTGGTCCTGGATCCGATTCATAAAGATTTTGGGCATCAGTGCAGATCATTTCCTCGTCTGGATTCACAGAAGCGCTGGAGTCGACCTCTGATTCCCAGGCTATAGTATGAGTAAACAGCTCTGCAGACTCAACCATCTGTTCTACCTCATACTCAGACGGGCAGCTGGAGATTTGGGAGCTGTGAGGAAGCAAGTGCGATTGGGGTGACACCTTTGAGGACTGGAGTATTTGTCATGTTGAAGTTGATGTGGAGGAGAGCCCACTTAAAGGAGCACTTGATATCCGTTGAAGCACCTGCTGTTTTTGTGCCTCATCTGGAATTTGTAGCGATTGGCGTGGCCGTAAGAAAGGGATCTTATCACATTGTCCGCTAAAAGAAGTAGACATTTTAGTTTGGCTGGAAGATGGTCTTTCTTCTGCAGATGTTACTGTTGCTTTTACACCTACCCCATGGACACAACCTTTTTTCCCCTTCCCAGCACGCCTATTCCCCTTTCCACCAGCAGCAGGCCTTTTTCCACTCATTTTGGTGGTTAACTAATTCACAACTCTGGAGTTGTTTGCACAAAAAAACAATGGATGGGAACCGAGCAGAGCTGAGTGGCCAAACTGTGGTATTAGGCCAAAACTATTGGCTGGGTTAGATGCAGAAAAAAATTATATTCAATTTGCAACCTGATGGAGGTCAGTATAGATGGACTAATAGAGAAAGTCCCACACACAGCTAGAAGCCCAAATATTTTTTCAGAGGTAGATGCAGATAAAAACGATTTTTAATTTGCAACCTGATGGAGGTCAGTATAGATGGACTAATAGAGAAAGTCCCACACACTGCTAGAAGGCCAAATATTTTTTCAGAGCTAGATGCAGGCAAAAAATTATTTTCAGTTTGCAACCTGATGGAGGTCAGTATAGATGGACTAATAGAACAAGTCCCACACACAGCTAGAAGCCCAAATATTTTTTCAGAGGTAGATGCAGAAAAAAATTATATTCAGTTTGCAACCTGATGGAGGTCTGTATAGATGGATTAATAGAACAAGTCCCACACACAGCTAGAAGCCCAATATTTTTTCAGAGGTAGATGCAGAAAAAAATATATTCAGTTTGCAACCTGATGGAGGTCAGTATAGATGGACTAATAGAGAAAGTCCCACACACTGCTAGAAGGCCAAATATTTTTTCAGAGCTAGATGCAGACAAAAAATTATTTTTAATTTGCAACCTGATGGAGGTCAGTATAGATGGACTAATAGAGAAAGTCCCACACACAGCTAGAAGCCCAAATATTTTTTCAGAGCTAGATGCAGAAAAAAATTATATTCAGTTTGCAACCTGATGGAGGTCAGTATAGATGGACTAATAGAACAAGTCCCACACACAGCTAGAAGCCCAAATATTTTTTCAGAGGTAGATGCAGAAAAAAATTATATTCAGTTTGCAACCTGATGGAGGTCTGTATAGATGGATTAATAGAACAAGTCCCACACACAGCTAGAAGCCCAATATTTTTTCAGAGGTAGATGCAGAAAAAAATATATTCAGTTTGCAACCTGATGGAGGTCAGTATAGATGGACTAATAGAGAAAGTCCCACACACTGCTAGAAGGCCAAATATTTTTTCAGAGCTAGATGCAGACAAAAAATTATTTTTAATTTGCAACCTGATGGAGGTCAGTATAGATGGACTAATAGAGAAAGTCCCACACACTGCTAGAAGGCCAAATATTTTTTCAGAGCTGGATGCAGATAAAAATTATTTTTAATTTGCAACCTGATGGAGGTCAGTATAGATGGACTAATAGAGAAAGTCCCACACACTGCTAGAAGGCCAAATATTTTTTCAGAGCTAGATGCAGAAAAAAATTATATTCAGTTTGCAACCTGATGGAGGTCAGTATAGATGGACTAATAGAACAAGTCCCACACACAGGTAGAAGCCCAAATATTTTTTCAGAGGTAGATGCAGATAAAAATTATTTTTAATTTGCAACCTGATGGAGGTCAGTATAGATGGACTAATAGAACAAGTCCCACACAAAGCTAGAAGCCCAAATATTTTTTCAGAGGTAGATGCAGAAAAAAATTATATTCAGTTTGCAACCTGATGGAGGTCTGTATAGATGGATTAATAGAACAAGTCCCACACACAGCTAGAAGCCCAATATTTTTTCAGAGGTAGATGCAGAAAAAAAATATATTCAGTTTGCAACCTGATGGAGGTCAGTATAGATGGACTAATAGAGAAAGTCCCACACACTGCTAGAAGCAGGGCCGGCTCCAGGTTTTTCTGGGCCCCGGGCGAAAGAGTCTCAGTGGGCTCCTTTAACACATACCATGATTCATGATGCAGAGATACGGCGGAAAAATATATATATATAGTACAATGCAAAGATTTCACTTCTTACATTACATGAGTGATATCTATTGTAAATTCCACAATAGCTCAGAAACCGGTGAATCGCTCCACACAGAATACTGGCCCCCATATAAGGCTCCATACGGAATACTGGCCCCCATATAACGCTCCATACAGAATACTGGCCCCCATATAAGGCCCCATACGGAATACTGGCCCCCATATAAGGCCCCATACGGAATACTGGCCCCCATATAAGGCCCCATAAGGAATACTGGCCCCCATATAAGGCCCCATACGGAATACTGGCCCCCATATAAGGCTCCATGCGGAATACTGACCCCCATATAAGGCTCCATGCGGAATACTGGCCCCCATATAAGGCTCCATGCGGAATACTGGCCCCCATATAAGGCTCCATGCTGAATACTGGCCCCCATATAAGGCTCCATGCGGAATACTGGCCCCCATATAAGGCTCCATACGGAATACTGGCCCCCATATAAGGCTCCATACGGAATACTGGCCCCCATATAAGGCTCCGTACAGAATACTGGCCCCCATATAACGCTCCATACAGGATACTGGTCCCCTTATAAAGCTCCATACAGGATACTGGCCCCCATATAATGCTCCATACAGGATACTGGTCCCCTTATAAAACTCCATACAGGATACTGGCCCCCATATAACGCTCCATACAGGATACCGGTCCCCATATAACGCTCCATACAGGATACTGGTCCCCTTATAAAGCTCCATACAGGATACTGGCCCCCATATAACGCTCCATACAGGATACTGGTCCCCTTATAAAACTCCATACAGGATACTGGCCCCCATATAACGCTCCATACAGGATACCGGTCCCCATATAACGCTCCATACAGGATACTGGTCCCCTTATAAAACTCCATACAGGATACTGGCCCCCATATAACGCTCCATACAGGATACCGGTCCCCTTATAACGCTCCATACAGGATACCGGTCCCCTTTTAACGCTCCATACAGGATACTGGCCCCCATATAATGCTGCATGCAGGCTGTTACCCCCCCACATAATGCCCCATACAGGCTGTCCCCCCCTTATAATGCTCCATGCAGGCTGTTACCCCCCACATAATGCCCCATACAGGCTGCCCCCCCCCTTATAATGCACTATGCAGGCTGTTCCCCACCTTATAATGCCCCATACAGGCTGTCCCCCCCTCTTTATAATGCCCCATGCAGGATGTCACCCCCCCTCTTTATAATGCCTCATGCAGGATGCCCCCCCCTTTCTTTATAATGCTCCATGGAGGATGCCACCCCCTCCCCCCCCTTCTCTTTATACTGCCCCATGCCTCCATATATTAAAAAAAAAAAAATCAAATACTCACCTCCCTTCTCCTCACCTGCTATCTGCTGCCCGCTGCCCGCTGCTCGGGTCCGAACTCCAGCGTTGTCAGCGTCTTCCCGCTCAGCGCTCCCTGTGACGGCTCAGGGGAGGGCGCTGTGTAAAGACGTCACCGCGCCCTCTGACCTGAGACATCACAGGGAGCTCAGAGCAGGAAGACAGCTGATCTGCGGAGGCACGGGGAGAGGTAAGTATCCAGCTGCCGGGGCCCTGAGCAAGCGGCGGAGAAGGGCGGGCGCTGACACCGCTCTCCTTCGCCCATAGCCCAGCGGGGTGCGCGACCGCCAGTGGGCCTCTCTGCCTGCTCAGGGCCCCGGCATTTGCCCGGGTGCGCCGGGTGCTGACGCCGGCCCTGGCTAGAAGGCCAAATATTTTTTCAGAGCTAGATGCAGAAAAAAATTATATTCAGTTTGCAACCTGATGGAGGTCAGTATAGATGGACTAATAGAACAAGTCCCACACACTGCTAGAAGCCCAAATATTTTTTCAGAGCTAGATGCAGAAAAAAATTATATTCAATTTGCAACCTGATGGAGGTCAGTATAGATGGACTAATAGAATGATGCTATGCCCAAAAGATTTTACTTCACTAGGTGCAGTAAAAAAATTGGTATTCTATACACAGGTGGTATATCTTGCAACACAGATAGGCTACTCCACTGACTAACACACTCTGCAATAGGCCAAAAAGGATTAGCTTTGCTAGATTCAGCCAAATGCTGTGAAAAAAACTTGCACAGCACTGGCACAGACCTGCCTGGCAAAAACTGATAGGAACTGATGTAACCTAGTCCTGAAAAGGACTGCAATTACAATTAGTCTTTACTCCCACAATCTATCTATTTAAGAGCACAGACCTGCCTGATAAAAGTCGTAGGAAATGCTGTAACCTAGTCCTTAAAAGGACTGCAATCACAACTATTCCCTACTCCCAAGCTATCTGTAGATTTGTGCGAAAATTGGCTTGAAATAAACAAGGTATAGCGCACACAGCAACAGCGGTGCCGTCTAACACGCAGCTGCAGCAGTGAGAAAATGGTGGCGACGGGGAAAATGGCTTGGTCTTATAGGGCAAGGACATGTGACATACACTGCCAATGACACATGCCCTTGCTTGTGTGAAAAAAGCACTTCGCTCCGTGTGTGCGCTGCTGATAGGCTGACAGATTGCACCTCCCCACTGTAAATGCGGGAAAGAGAAAAAAAAATGGAGATCTTCATTATTCCTGCAGAGATCCATCCCCTGCCCCTCCCCCCACCCCGCTGTAAACTCAAACTGCGTATTAACATTAATTTTCATCATTACTGAGAAAAAATCCAGTTATGATTTTGGTGCACGAACAGTTATCGAACATAACCTCGAACAGCCGAATTTTTCTCAAATCGTTCGTGTTCGCCGAACGGCTCGAACACCGCCCAAAACAGCTCGAATTTGAGATTGGCGAACAGTTCGAGTAGAACAACGCTCATCTCTATATACTATACGTTCACTGTGAGCTGGCTAATATTTGGCCTAGTAGCAAAAGCAGCCGTGGCCTCGTCCATCCATCGCCAGTGAATTCCCTAATTGTCCTGACAATTGGAGACAACAGAGTTAATGACAAATTGGTAGTAGTAGAGGGATATCTGTGTGATCTCTTGGCTGGTTCTCTGACAAATTGGTTGCAGCGTTTGTGACATCTGCATGATCTCCTGACTGTTGTCCTGAAAATGTACCTTTCCCATTTTTTTCCACCACTTTATAGAATCCCTGCCACTTGGGTAAAAGGCAATCCCAATGCCAACTGTCCTTCTCCTTTTATTAAACCTCTCTACCAGGCCATCCATCTGTTGATGGTACACCGAGGTACGTATCTATGAAATTTGTATGGCCTTACACAATTCCCTCATGTCTTTTGACATGAATGGTGTCAATGATCTGTTAATATCTCCTTGGGAAGGCCAGTTTGAGAGAATATATAAAATAAGTCTCGAGCAATACACTTAGAAGAGGAGCTTCTCACAGGAACTGCCATTTGCGTACCAGGTAGCGTAATCGAACACAACTAATTTGTACTGATGTCCTCTGGCGGAATTTACCATAGGTCCCTCCAGATCCATGGGTATCTGTTCAAATGGGACCTCAATAATTGGCAATGGGACTAACGGATTGTGGAAGTGGGCCACTGGGTAGGTCAACTGGCATATAGATACAGAATGAGACTGACAATAATCCCGTATTTCCTTATAACACCCGGGTCGGGAAAACCTTTGGAGGATCCGCTCTTGGGTCTTGTCTACTCCCAGATGACCCTCCATCACATTGGAGTGAGTCATATCTAACACCATGTGACAGCAGAGCTCAGGTCCAAATAGTTGCTCTATTACCTTGCCCCTCACTTTGGTCAATCTAAACAACAAATCATTATTCATGGCAAAATAAGGGAACCGATTATTGGCTCCCAGCTCCTGGGGAAAACCATTGAACACCGTTACATTTTCCAGAGCACTTTTCAGTGTCTAGTCCCTGAGCTGTGCAGTCCCAAAGTTTTCCCTGGACACCTCAAGGTCAGGGATATTGGCTTCAGGGGATGCTTCCTCATTCTCATCGCCAGCCAGTACAGTAAAAGGGAGGTCACCAGTTACATCACATGGCATGGTTATTTTAGCCAAATCCTCACTGCAGACGGGACAACTGGGTGCTACAGCTTTGGCCCACAAGTGCCAGAACAACAAATCTCGTCCGATAATAACCACATGCAAAAAGTCCTTGACAATTGCCGCTTCATGGAACATGGAACTGCAGTCTGTGCATATGTTAACCTGGGCCTTGGGATAGTTATTGGCATATCCATGGTTATTACCCCCACCCTCTTCCCAGGGACTGGCACATGCAGAAGTGTGGCAGGCAATAGGGTAATCAAACAGTTACCAGACACAGTCACACTTTTCACGGTCACCTGGCACAGTTGAGGTTCCTCACCAGGGTGCAGTGTAGCACTGAACGCAGGATGTGCAAACAATGAACAGCGCTAGCCTACAGAGCAGTCCATTGGCTTTGAGGCCATATGACAATGGGCTGTTATATGTCCCAAAGCATGACATCTGCAACAGACAATGGTATGAGACAGACCCCTTGAAACAGGCTCTGACCCCTCCTATGTCTTTAGATGCCCTACAGGGAAATGATTTAGGCCTCTTATTTTGGGTATCAACTCCACATTGGGTACTCCAGTAGGGTGACCTCAGGCTCCCTTGACTGCTCAGGGAGTTCTTCACAGCCAGGTATCTTTCCATTAGGCTCACAAGGTCATCTGTATTCTAGGGATCTCCCTGGGAAACCCAGCTTTGTACAGACCTAGAAAGCGAGTGGATAAATTGGTCTATCACCACTCTTTTTACCATCTGTGCTGGAGAGAAGGTTTCACGCTGCACCCATTTTTGCTCCAGGTGTAGCAGGTTGAACATCTGGGACCTGGGAGGCTTGTTCCTGTAGTAGCACCTGAGGTACACGCATTGTGCCCTGAGTGCCAGGGTAACGCCCAAATGCGCCATAATCTCCACCTTCAGCTTGCCGTATTCCTTGGCATCCTGCAGGGCAAGGCCATAGTGTGCTTTCTGCGGTACACCACTAAGGTATGGAGCTAGGACCTCTGCCTATTGCTCTGGGGGCAGTTTCTCCCTGTGTGCCATCCTCTTAAAGACAGTCAGAAAAGCCTCAACATCGTCCTCATGAGTCATTTTCTGCAAGGCCTCCCATACTGTTTGCCTCACACAGGTACCATCACTTTGGTTGGTGGGAGGTGCCATCTCCCTGACCCGGATAGTTTCTGCCAAGAAAGCCATATTCTGGTAATGCTGTTGCAACTGCTGGATCAGAGGTTTGTTGGTTTCCTGTCGGCCTACTGCTGCTGTTGTTACTGCTACTGCTGCTGCAGATTGCCCTGGACCAATTACTTAACAAGCTCTTCCATGATTTTAGATCGTGTTTGCAATGCTGTAGATACCTTTACCCAGGACATTCAGTCTTTAAACTTTAATCACCTGTGCTGTTTGGGACTTCTGCCAGCATTCAAACACCAATTGTAGGGTTTCAGCTCTCTGGTAGCCTCTGGCAGCTCTCTGGTAGCTTGAAAATGCACATGCACATATCAAAACAGCATTAGGTTTATTGTCCATCATAAACTTTACAGCCCCAAAACTAAAACAGCCTTCCTTCAGTACAAATGCATAATATAAATAGGACTATAAGACGCACCAGACCATAAGACACACCCCAAATTTTAGAGTGGAAAATAGGAAAAAAAATATTTTTTATAAGATGGAGGTCCGTCTTATAGTCTGAATAGGAATCTTACCTGGGGAGGTGGTGGAGCGAGGGTCACAGGAGAGAGGGTCCTTCAGGAAGCCAGCGGAAGTGGCGGAATGCTGCGGACCCTGGATGCGAGAAGCCGGTGCTCCAGCAGCGGGTAGTTGTGGTGGTGGTGAATCAGAATCGCAGGGCGCTCCGTTCCCTGCCTCAGGAACCCGGCAGCTGCAGCAGAAGAGGTGAGATGCTGTGGGGCAGGTTCCTGGCTGGGGGCCGGTGTCTGGATGTTGGCTGGGGCCTGGCTGGGGGCCGGTGCCTGGAGGCCTGGTGCCTGGTGCTGGGGGCCTGGTGCCAGGCACTGGGGGCCTGGTCCCTGGGGCTGGGGGTCTGGTGCCTGGCACTGGTGGCTGGAGCTGGGAGCCTGGCGCTGGGGCCTGGCGCTGGGAGCCTGGTGGCTGGGGGCCTAGCGCCGGGTCCTGGTGCTGGGGGCCTGGCACTGGGGGCCTGGTGCCTGGTGCTGAGGGCCTGGTGCTTGGTGCTGGGGACCTAGCCCTGGAGTGATGGTGGCTGGTGCATGGCACTGGGGGCCTGGTGGCTGGTGCTGTTGCGCTGGTGCTGGGGCCTGGCACTGGGGGCCTGGTGTCTGGCACTGGGGGCCTGTTGCCTGGTGCTGAGGGCCTAGTGCCTGGCGCTGGAGGCCTGGTGGCCGGGGGCCTGGTGGCTGAGGGCCTGTTATCTGGGGCTGGGGTCCTGGAGCCTTGCGCTGGGGGCCTGCTACCGATATCTTGCTGTTAGCAGCGTGGCAGAGCAGCGTGAGCAGCTTCCGGTGCCCGCGGACATCTTTCTGAAGCTGTGATCTACAGGAAAATGGCTGCCGGTGTGGCAGAGCGCATGCGCCGGCGGCCATTTTCCTGTAGATCACAGCTTCAAGAACATGGCCGTGGCCACCAGAAAGCCGCTCACGCCACTCACAGCAAAACACTGGTCCCAGTACCCGGCCAGGCCCCGGCCCCCAGCCAGATACCGGCCCACCTCACCTCTTCTTCTGCTGCCGCTGCCACCTTCCTGATGGAGGGAGAGAATGGGAGGGCCCTGAGATCCTGCTCCACCACCGCACCACCGGTAATTTACGTTTGGACCATAAGACGCACCCCCCATTTTCCTCCCAAATTTGGGGGAAAAAAGTGTGTCTGTGTGCGTAGTCCGAAAAATACAGTATATGGGATATTTCATTACCTAAGATACTGTTAAAGAGTCAAAAGACAGATCAAAAGACCAAAAGCTATTGCATTTGTTATAACTAGTGTTGAGCGAGTACTAAAATGCTTGGGTTCTCGAAGCTCGGGCCGAGTTCACCGTAATACTCGGGTGCTCGACCCGAGCAATGAGCCCAATGTTAGTCTATGGGAGACCCGAGCATTTTTGCGGCGGCACCCCCGGCAGTCTGTAGAAAGCCTAAAAAGTGCCCAAAAGGATAGTGACAGTGCTCAAATGACATGGGGACAGCATGGGGATCGCCCCAGGAAGCATTTCTGACCCCCAGGTCACTGCTGTCAACAACGTGGTCAGAGGTATTAAGCCACTTTTACGGGCTCACAATAAAACATACAAAAACGAAACTGAAACTGTTTTCCTGTGAAATATGTTAAGGAACATCCTTTCCAGGGTAAAGACTCGTGTATAAGGTAAAATAAATAACCAAAAACAAAAATACTCCTCCACACCTTGGGCTATGTTCACAAGTAGCATTTTTTATGCGTTTTTGCACTTTTGTATTGCTTTCAACCGTGACAAATGCATTCACTGGGAAATGTCATTTTAACATTTTACAACCTTATCTGGCCATGTGCTGTGTGACACATGCATACAGTGCTGAAAAGACATGGGAACAGCATGGGGAAGACCCCTGGAAGCATCTCTGACACCCAAGTCACTGCCTAAAAGTGTGCCCATCAGAAGTGATCCTTGCCGCATCAGAAGATGCAGACTTGCAACTATCCCCGTGCAAGTCCTTGTCCCAGGGCAGTGTTCAATTGTACCTCCCCCATTCCTTGCAATGCAAGCTCAAATATGCAGCCAACCACCCACCCACCCGCAAGCTGCAATACTGCTAGCTTGCACTTGAAATGGGGCCTTTTAGTTTGGAGGAAGCCAAAGCTGGCCATTACCTCATGGCTGCGTCGGCGGCAAGGTCTCCATACTCAGTCCCCAGCCGCCCGGCGGCCGGGTGTCCACGCTTGGTCCCCAGCCGCCAGGGGGCGGCCGGGTGTCCATACTCGGTCCCCAGCCGCCCCGCGGCCGGGTGCCCACACACGGTCCCCAGCCACCTGGGGGCAGCCAGGTGTCATAAATGGTTCCCAGCCGCCCCTATTTGTCCCGGTGCGCCTTATACTCAAGCGCGCATGCCAAAACATTACCTGTGCCCTCCCCAGTGCATTTAGTGGGAAGGACAGCCTAACCACAAACACGTGGACAAGTGAATGGGGCCAGGGATGGTCCATCTCACTGATGCCTTCACACTGGGTTAATATTGTGGAAGCCAGGACACAGTTGGACACTGGGATGCAACACGTCCTCCAGACATAGAGGATTGCGGGTCCTGGGTCAATCAGGCTTCAACACAAAGTTCAGAAGGTAGACAGCAGCAGTGGTCGGCCTCCTACACAACGAGTAAATTATTCATGATCATGAGGCCATCCATCTCCTTAGCTTTCTGTTCTTTGGAATGCAAGCGCATGTATGTAGTAGCGGCTAGGCCTGAGGTGGTCAGCGTTTTGGCGCATATCCTACCTCCTCCGAGGATTACTGGATGTTTTCCTGCTACTATCCCAGTTCTATGACTCCCGTTAAAACAAAGTTTCAGGTGATGAATGATGAAAGAGGTGGTGGCAAAGGAGAAAGAGCAGGAGGAACAGGGACCATTCAGATCAATATCAGGCCAGTCAACCACACATGTCTTGTAGGATATGTTTCTGTACCAAAAGGAGCGATTCGGCTACACAGTTATAGGGCATACAGTGAGTGAAATGCCTACCAAAAATTTTGAGGCACTCCAATGCCCCTTGGAAGTGACATGGAGGTCAGAGGGCCTTAACTAAACCATTTGTTCCATTTATAGCAACTGGGTCTCCTGTACACTGTTGGCCTAAGCAGTGAATGGAAGGCTTTCCAAAAATTATGAGGAACTGCAATGCCCCTTGAAACAGATGTGGATTACAGCGTACTAAAAACCTTCTACCCATTATTGGGAAGTGGGTCTCCCTTAGTGTTCGCCTATGCATTGAAAAGCAAAAGCTGACTAAAATTAGGAGGAAATGCAATGCCCGTTGGAAGAGTCGTGGAGGTTAGAGATTATTAAAACAACATTTCAATGTCCCTTGGAAGAGCTGTGGAGTTCAGAGTGGTTTAACAAGACGGTTTTAATGCCCCTTGGAAGAGACGTGGAGGTCACAGTAGCTTAACAAGATGGTTTTAATGCCCCTTGGAAGAGACGTGGTGTTCAGAGTGGTTTAACAAGATGGTTTTAATGCCTCTTGGAAGAGACGTGGAGGTCACAATGGAATAAAAAGACAATATCAATGCCCCTTGGAAGAGTGGTGGAGGTCCCAGTGGAATAAAAAGACAATATCAATGCCCCTTGGAAGAGTGGTGGAGGTTACAGTGGAATAAAAAGACAATATCAATGCCCCTTGGAAGAGTGGTGGAGGTTACAGTGGAATAAAAAGACAATATCAATGCCCCTTGGAAGAGTGGTGGAGGTCGCAGTGGAATAAAAAGACAATATCAATGCCCCTTGGAAGAGACGTGAAGGTCACAGTAGCTGAACAAGATGATTTTAATGCCCCTTGGAAGAGACGTGGAGTTCAGAGTGGTTTAACAAGACGGTTTTAATGCCCCTTGGAAGAGACGTGGAGTTGAGAGTGGTTTAACAAGACGGTTTTAATGCCCCTTGGAAGAGACGTGGAGGTCACAGTAGCTTAACAAGACAATTTTAATGCCCTTTGGAAGAGACGTGGAGTTCAGAGTGGTTTAACAAGACAGTTTTAATGCCCCTTGGAAGAGACGTGGAGGTCACAGTAGCTTAACAAAATGGTTTTAATGCCCCTTGGAAGAGACGTGGAGTTCAGAGTGGTTTAACAAGACGGTTTTAATGCCCCTTGGAAGAGACGTGGAGGTCCCAGTGGAATAAAAAGACAATATCAATGCCTCTTGGAAGAGTGGTGGAGGTCGCAGTGGAATTTAAAGACAATATCAATGACCCTTAGAAGAGACGTGGAGGTCACAGTAGCTTAACAAGACGATTTTAATGCCCCTTGGAAGAGACGTGGAGTTCAGAGTGGTTTAACAAGACGGTTTTAATGCCCCTTGGAAGAGACGTGGAGTTCAGAGTGGTGTAACAAGACGGTTTTAATGCCCCTTGGAAGAGACGTGGAGGGCAC
The DNA here is from genome assembly GCF_046119375.1 of Phyllobates terribilis. Lineage (NCBI taxonomy): Eukaryota > Metazoa > Chordata > Amphibia > Anura > Dendrobatidae > Phyllobates > Phyllobates terribilis. Next base: position 755,426,460 of record NW_027362761.1, on the reverse strand, counting down.
AGTAGCTTAGCAAGATGGTTTTAATGCCCCTTGGAAGAGACGTGGAGGTCCCACTGGAATAAAAAGACAATATCAATGCCCCTTGGAAGAGTGGTGGAGGTTACAGTGGAATAAAAAGACAATATCAATGCCCCTTGGAAGAGTGGTGGAGGTCGCAGTGGAATAAAGAGAAAATATCAATGCCCCTTGGAAGAGTGGTGGAGGTCCCAGTGGAATAAAAAAACAATATCAATGATCATTGGAAGAGACGTGGAGGTCACAGTAGCTTAACAAGACGATTTTAATGCCCCTTGGAAGATACGTGGAGTTCAGAGTAGCTTAACAAGATGGTTTTAATGCCCCTTGGAAGAGACGTGGAGTTCAGAGTGGTTTAACAAGACGGTTTTAATGCCCCTTGGAAGAGACGTGGAGGTCAGAGTGGTTTAACAAGACGATTTTAATGTCCCTTGGAAGAGACGTAGAGGTCACAGTAGCTTAACAAGACGGTTTTGATGCCCCTTGGAAGAGACGTGGAGGTCCCAGTGGAATAAAAAGACAATATCAATGCCCGTTGAAAAAGAGGTGGAGGTCCCAGTGGAATAAAAAGACACTATCAATGCCCCTTGGAAGAGTGGTGGAGGTCGCAGTGGAATAAAAAGACAATATCAATGCCCCTTGGAAGAGACGTGGAGGTCACAGTAGCTTAACAAGACGGTTTTAATGCCCCTTGGAAGAGACGTGGAGTTCAGAGTGGCTTAACAAGACGTTTTAATGCCCCTTGGAGGAGACGTGGAGGTCCCAGTGGAATAAAAAGACAATATCAATGCCCCTTGGAAGAGTGGTGGAGGTCCCAGTGGAATAAAAAGACAATATCAATGACCCTTGGAAGAGACGTGGAGGTCACAGTAGCTTAACAAGTAGTGTTGAGCATTCCGATACTGTAATATCGGGTATCGGCCGATATTCGCGGTCTCGGAATTCCGATACTTAATTCCTTTTACAATATCGGATACCGGAATCGGAAGTTCCCATAATGCCTGCGCTCTGCAGTGTCTGTGAAGGATGACAAGTTGGATGGCAGCGCGATCCAGCCTGTCATCAGAATGCCATCCCAGCGGGGGAGAATTCTCCTGATTGTTTAAAAGCCGGCGCGCGGTAAAAAGCCGCCGGCTTTTAAACAATCACACAGCCCCATACTGCTTCCCCGCAGCCTCCCACCCCGATCCTCCGCTCCCCTCGCCACCTCCAATCCCAATCGTAAATTAGGACCGGGCGGGGAGCGCAGCACCAAGGAGCGAAGGACCCGGGCGGGGAAGCCGGCAGTGAAAAGACTTCACCGCCGGCTTTCCCGTTCTGTGCTGCGCTTTCCCGCCGGTTATTTCAAATGAACAGCTGAGGTATCAGGTGATGCCGATCAGCTGTTCATTTGAAGTCGCCGTGGTGCCCTCAGAGGGTTCATGTGAGTTCATGCTTGACTGCATGAACTCACATGAACTTTCCCACGGCCGCACAGGTCAGCCTCACCTCCCAGACCCGTCATGATTAGTGTGTGTGCGGGGTGTGTGTGCGGGGTGTGTGTGCGATGTTTGTGCGGGTGTGTGCGGTGTCTGTGCGATGTGTGCGGGGTGTGTGTGCGGGGTGTCTGTGCGATGTTTGTGCGGGTGTGCGCGGTGTCTGTGCGTGCAGACAGACATAGGCCGATGTGACACTACTACTCCCATCGGCCTATGTCTGTCCCCCGTCCACTCCTGCCAGCAGGATCAGCTCGATGGGAGCAGTAGTTCCCATCAGCCTGATCCTGCTATTTAAATTGCCCTACTGTGTCCCCAATAAATGTTAAATACATGTCATTGGTGGCCAGTGGTTACCTAAAAGAAATTAGTTCATACATTACCTGTCCCCGCCGATCGCCACCTAAAATAAAGTAAAAAATAAAAAACTACACCTATACTCACCTAGACACCTAATTCCCCGAAGCCATCGATCTCCTGTAATAAAATATAAAATAATAAACCACAACCTTATCCTTACCCCTCCGTAGTAGTCCACGAGTGTCCCACGAAGATCTCCAGTTCAGAGCGGCCACATAGAATGTGACCGCTCTGAACCGCTGCCGCCGCTAGAATGACGGGGCCGTAAGGGTTCACCGGAGTTCAGGCAGCGCTGCTCCGGTTAGCTCCTTTACGGCCCTGCTGTATCGTGAGAAATTCCCATGGTACAGCAGTGCCGTAAAGGAGGTCTCCGGAGCTGCGCTGCCTGAATGCACTCCGGTGACCTCAGTCAGTGGCTCCCGCTGCCGGGAGCGGACGTGTTCCCGGCAGCGTGAGCTTACAGCAGCCATGACAGCTGTCACCATCTCCAGATGTGACAGCTGTGCATGGGAGATCAGCGCAGGAACGTGGACAGGTAACTATTATTTTTAGTAAACTAAGAATTAAATAAAATTGTGTGTTTTATTTCAAATAAATTATTTTTTTCTGGGTGTAGTGTGTGTTTTTTCTTTTTAACACTTTGTAGGTTAGTAATGGGGGTGTCTTATAGACGCCCATCATTACTAACCTGGGCTTCATGGCAGCTGGCGCTGACATGAACCCCACCACTATTACCCCCTGCCACCGCACCAGGGCAGCGTGGAAGAGCGAGGCTAAGTGCCAGAATTGGCGCATCCTATGGATGCGCCATTTCTGGGGCGGCTGACGGCTGGTGTTTCTAGCCTGGGAGGGGGCCATTATTCATGGCACCCTTCCTGGGCTATTAATATCAGCCCCCAGCTGTCTGCCTAGCCTTTGCTAGCTATTAAAATAGGGGGGACCCCACGTCATTTTTTTGGGGGGGTCCCCCACTTTAATAGCTAGTAAAGGCTAGGTATTCAGCTGGGGGCTGATATTAGTAGCCTGGGAAGCTCCGTGGGTTTTACCCCCTTCCCAGGCTTCAAACATCTGCCCCAGCCGTCTGCTTAACCTCCGCTAGAGACTAAAATTATGGGGGATCCCACGCCATTTTTTTTTTAAATAAATCCTTTATTTTAACACTAAATGACATTTGAGGAGTTAATAAAGATGCAGTCCCTAAATTATTATTTATTTTTTAATTAATTTTTCCCAAAACTTTTGACGTGGGCTTCGCCATATTTTTGTATGCCAGCCAGGTACAGCATCCAGCTTCTATGAACGCGCCATTTTCCGGGGCGGCTGCAGACTGCAATTTTCAGCGGGGGGGCAGAAAGCTTGGGCCTCCCTGCGCTGCAGATTCCATCCCCCAGCTGTCTAGTTGTACCTGGCTGGACACAAAAATAGGGAGAAGCTCCACGTTTTGTTTTTTTTAATTATTTCATGAAATTCATGGAATAATTAAGAAAAAAAGGGCTTCCCTATATTGTTGTGTCCAACCAGGTACAAATAGGCAGCTGGTGGTTGGGGGCAGCCCGTTCCTGCCTGCTGTACCTGGCTGGACACAAATATAGTGCAAAGCCCCACGTCAATTTTTTTTTAATTATTTCAGGAAATTCATGAAATAATTAAAAAAAAATTATGTGGGGCTTCGCCCTATATTTGTGTCCAGTCAGGTACAGCAGGCAGGAACGGGCTGCCCCCAACCACCAGCTGCCTATTTGTACCTAGCCGGACACAACAATATAGGGAAGCCCTTTTTTTCTTAATTATTCCATGAATTTCATGAAATAATTAAAAAAAAAAATGCGTGGGGCTTCGCCCTATTTTTGTGCCCAGCCAGATACAACTAGGCAGCTGGGGGCTGGAATCCGCAGCGCAGGGAGACCCAAGCTTTCTGGGCCACCCCCGCTGCAAATTGCAGTCCGCAGCCGCCCCAGAAAATGGCGTGTTCATAGAAGCGCCATCTTCTGGCGCTGTACCCAACTCATCCAGGGCCCTGGTGCGGTGGCTCACTGGGTAATAAAGGGGTTAAGGCCAGCTTGGCATTATCAGCTGGCCCTAAGCCCGAAATTCATGGGGTCACGCCAATATTAGACATGACCACCATGAATTTCTAGTAAAGTATTTAAAAAAACACAACACCCAGAATAAAGTCCTTTAATTGAAATAAACACACAATTCTTTATTGTTCCAAATTAAACCATACTTACCATCACGCCCATTCCAGCTGAAGCCAACGATCTCCTGCAATAAAAGTAAAATAATAAAGCAACCTCATCCTTACCTTTCCATGGCTCCCACGACAGCTTCAGCTCTGCTACATCGAGATGACAGGCTGGACCGCAGCAGAACGCTGCCATCCATCCTGTCATCCCGCAGACACTGAGAAGCGCAGGCATACTTCCACTCCTCAGTGTCTGGCTGTGACGGCATCCAGATGAGCCGAGGTCATGTCCAATGAACTCAGCTCACCTCATGCACGTCACTGACAGCGTGGGAAAATTCTCCTGCACTCAGCGCTTCAGCGTGAGAATTTTCCCACGCTGTCAGTGACGTGCATGAGGTGAGCTGAGTTCATTGGACATGACCTCACCTCATGTATGTCACTGACAGCGTGGGAGAATTCTCACGCTGAAGCGCTGAGTGCAGGAGAATTTTCCCACGCTGTCAGTGACGTGCATGAGGTGAGCTGAGTTCATTGGACATGAACTCGGCTCATCTGGATGACGTCACAGAGAGACACTGAGGAGCGCAAGCATGCCTGCGCTTCTCAGTGTCTGCGGGATGACAGGCTGGATGGCAGCGTTCTGCTGCGGTCCAGCCTGTCATCTCGATGTAGCAGAGCTGGAGCTGTCCTGGGAACCATTGAAAGGTAAGGATGATGTTGCTTTATTATTTTTCTTTTATTGCAGGAGATCGTTGGCTTCAGCTGGAATGGGCGTGATGGTAAGTATGGTTTAATTTAGAACAATAAAGAATTGTGTGTTTATTTCAATTAAAGGACTTTATTCTGGGTGTTTGTGTTTTTCTTTAACTTTGACTATGGGGTTAGTAATGGGGGTGTCTTATAGACGCCTCTCCATTACTAACCTGGGCTTGATGTCATCTGGCATTATAAGCTGACATCAACCCCAGCCCTATTACCCCACTGCCACCGCTACAGGGCAGTGGGAAGAGCGAGGCTAAGTGCCAGAATTGGCGCATCCTATGGATGCGCCATTTCTGGGGCGGCTGACGGCTGGTGTTTCTAGCCTGGGAGGGGGCCAATATTCATGGCACCCTTCCTGGGCTATTAATATCAGCCCCCAGCTGTCTGCCTAGCCTGTGCTAGCTATTAAATTAGGGGGGACCCCACGTTATTTTTTTGGGGGGGTTCCCCCATTTTAATAGCTAGTAAAGGCTAGGTATTCAGCTGGGGGCTGATATTAGTAGCCTGGGAAGCTCCATGGGTATTACCCCCTTCCCAGGCTTCAAACATTTGCCCCAGCTGTCTGCTTAACCTCCGCTAGAGCCTAAAATTAAGGGGAACCCCACGCCATTTTTTTTTAAATAAATCCTTTATTTTAACACTAAATGACAAGTACAGTAACCAACACTATCACTGTGCTTCATATATATGTGACTGACATGTTTCTATCTATCTAATCTATGTGTGAAGCTCTATTCTGTCTGTTATAAATTGTCGGGTACAGATGCTGAATTGCCGGCCGGCTTTTTTAAAGAGACGGTGCACGAAAACACTAATATTTTTTTAAATAAATCCTTTACACTAAATGACAAGTACAGTAAGCAACACTGTCACAGTACTTCATATATATGTGACTGACATGTTTCTATCTATCTAATCTATGTGTGAAGCTCTATTCTGTCTGTTATAAATTGTCGGGTACCACTGCTGAATTGCCGGCCGGCTTTCTTAAAGAGACGGTGCATGAAAACACTAATATTTTTTTAAATAAATCCTTTACACTAAATGACAAGTACAGTAAGCAACACTGTCACAGTACTTCATATATATGTGACTGACATGTTTCTATCTATCTAATCTTTGTGTGAAGCTCTATTCTGTCTATTATAAATTGTCGGGTACAGATGCTGAATTGCCGGCCGGCTTTCTTAAAGAGACGGTGCACGAAAACACTAATATTTTTTAAAATAAATCCTTTACACTAAATGACAAGTACAGTAAGCAACACTGTCACAGTACTTCATATATATGTGACTGACATGGTTCTATCTACCTAATCTATGTGTGAAGCTCTATTCTTTCTGTTGTAAATTGTCGGGTACCGGTGAATGCCGCTGATGAATTGCCGGCTTTTCATGTCATTCTACATTATTCTTAGTTGTTTTACTTCATGTAGAATTAACCTACAAGGAAAGAAAGGGTTTATTTTCATTCCGATATTTGTGTCCCATTGACTTGCATTGGTTTCCGGTATCGGAATCGGCGATATCCGATACTTTTTGGGTATCGGCCCGATCCAATCCGATACGATATTTCCTGATATCAGAAGGTATCGCTCAACACTATTAACAAGACGATTTTAATGCCCCTTGGAAGAGACGTGGAGTTCAGAGTGGTTTAACAAGACGGTTTTAATGCCCCTTGGAAGAGACGTGGAGGTCACAGTAGCTTAACAAGACGGTTTAGTGCCCCTTGGAAGAGACGTGGAGGTCCCAGTGGAATAAAAAGACAATATCAATGCCCCTTGGAAGAGTGGTGGAGGTTACAGTGGAATAAAAAGACAATATCAATGACCCTTGGAATAGACGTGGAGGTCACAGTAGCTTAACAAGAAGATTTTAATGCCCCTTACAAGAGCCATGCAGTACAGCATATTAAAAACCTTATTCCCATTATTGGGGAGTGGGTCTCCCATAGTCTTTGCCTATGCCTTCCAAGCAAAAGCTGCCAAAAATTAGGATGGAGGAACTTGCAATGCCCCTTACAAGAGCCATGCAGTACAGCATATTAAAAACATTATTCCCATTATTTGGGAGTGGGTCTCCAATAGTCTTTGCCTATGCCTTCCAAGCAAAAGCTGCCAAAAATTAGGACGGAGGAACTTACAATGCCCCTTACAAGAGCCATGCAGTACAGGATATTAAAAACATTATTCCCATTATTGGGGCGTGGGTCTCCCATAGTCTTTGCCTATGCCTTCCAAGCAAAAGCTGCCAAAAATTAGGACAGAGGAACTTGCAATGCTGGCAACACGGACCACGGTCACCCTGGTGGTATAGTGGTGGTGGAGGCTGAAGATAAGGAGAAGAGCAAAAAACAGCCGAAATGAGGAAGCATATACCCATGTGTGGGTGTGAAGCGGTGCATGGGAATACACCTCCCGAAATAACACAGTGGATTTGACTTTATGTTACTCTGCTGTTATTTGGTGGTGATGAGAAGTCTGGCCCAATCCAGCCCTTGTTCATTTTGATAAGGGTCAGCTTGTCAGCATTGTCAGTTGACAGGCGAGCGTGCTTTTCAGTTATAATTCCCTCAGCGGCACTAAAAACACGCTCCGATAACACGCTAGCGGCAGGGCAGGCCAGGACCTCCAAGGCGTACAGAGCGAGTTCATTCCAAGTGTCCTGCTTGGAGATCCAATAATTAAAAGGCACAGATGAATAACTGAGGACGCTGGTACGGTCGGCAAGGTACTCCCTCACCATCTTTTGAAACTTTCCACTACTTGTGAGAGTACCCCATGCCTCAGGGCCTGTAAGCTGGGCGGGTCTCAGAAAACTGTCTCAGAACGTTGACAATGTTCCCCTGCCTCTCCTGGATTGGAGTTGCGTCTCTCTCGCCTGTACGCCTTGGTTGGGCAACGAACTGTGACCTCTGCCGCTAGCGTGTTCAGATGGGAATTTTTTTAACAGTTCTGCAGCAAGGGCCTTCTGGTACTGCCCCAATTTTGTAGACCTCTCCACCTCAGGAATAAGAGAGTGAAAGTTCTCCTTGTAGAGGCGGTCTAAAAGTGTCACCAACCAGTAATGACTGTCACCCAACATTTTGACAACGCGAGGGTCATGGTTAAGGCAGCGTAACATAAAGTCAGCCATGCGTGCCAGACTGGTAACGGGCAAGACTTCCGTGTCCTCACCAAGATGACGACTGACCATGCTCTCCACCTCCTCCTCCTCCCTCCTGTCCTCAGGCCACCCACGCTGAACCGACGGTATGACAGTTGTACAGGTACTACCGTCTACAGTGCATGATACCAGCTCCTGTTCTTCCTCCTCCTCCTCCTCCTCTCCCTCATTGTCCCCCAATGCACGTTGGGATAAGATGATGCTGAGCTGTGTGTAATCGCCCGCTACGGCTTCTTGATCCATCTCATCATACTCTGGCTGCAATGCCTCCTCTTTAATTCTCTGCAAAGAGCGTTGCAAAAGACAGAAAAGTGGGATGCTGACACTAATGATGGCGTCATCGCCACTCACCATCTTTGAGGACAAAGTTTGTCAGGATGGTACATATGTCAGACATCCAGATCCACTCCTAAGGTCTTATGTGTGGAGTCTGACCTGAATATCGACGGCCTTGTTGAAGCTGGTACTCCACAACTGCTCTCTTCTGCTCACAAATCCTTTGCAACATGTGGAGGGTAGATTTCCAACATGTGGGGACATCACACACCAGTCGGTATGCCGGAAGCGCAAACGCTGCTGCAACACAGCAAGGGCGGTGGAAGCTGTAGCCGACTTGCGAAAATGAGCTGACAGGCGGCGTACTTTGGCGAGCAGATCTGGCAACTCGGGGTACGATTTAATAAACCGCTGAACCACGAGGTTAAGCACATGAGCCAGGCATGGTACGTGTGTGATCTCGCCTCGCCTCAGAGCCTCCACCAGGTTACGGCCATTGTCACACACGACCATGCCTGGATGTAGGTTCAGCGGTCTCAGCCACAGATTTGCCTGCTCTTTCACAGCTGTCCACAACTCACAAGCAGTGTGAGGTTTATCACCTAAGCTTATGAGTTTCAGCACAGCCTGTTGCCGCTTGGCTGAGGCAGTACTGCAATGCTTCTGACGCGCCCCCTGGGCCAGTGTTGTTAGGGGGATACCCGGAGCCGGATCAGATGGGGGTTGTAGTCTCCGAGTGGCTGTGACCCGGTCCGTGCCCAGGGTGTCAAGCTCAGTGTGTGGCAGTCTTTACAGATGTTATTAGTTGTTCTTTGTGTCGACTACGCCACCCGTTGATTTGCGGTCAATACGGCCGCCGCTGCAGCAGGGTCCGCTGAGACTGGTGGTATGTGTGCAGCTTCGGGTAGTATAACCCCCAACGGGAGGGGTATAGCCTCAGGGGGTCAGGTGTAGAGGATGGTGGTAGTGGTGGTGCAGTGTGGATGGTAAAAAGACTCAGAGTCGGGCTGTGCAGTTCAGGGTTTTTACTTACTGCTGTTCTTGTGGTCACTCTGGCCTTAAGTGACCGCCCGAGCCGTGCTGCGTCCACCAGGTCCTGGACTCGGCCAACCCCCAAGCAATTCTGGAGCGTGGTCCTGAGCTCCCTTTCTGACTGTCCTTTCTACTGGCCTTTCTCACCAGGGGTCCACTTATATCCGGCTCCCTCGGGCCTCTTGGTGGGTGCACCTCTTCGGGGTTCCCTGACCCTATGCCTGGTGTGCCTTCTTAGTGGACTTAGTGAGGGGCTGCTCCACATGAAATGCCGCAGCCTTCGGTTCTTAGCTGAGGGTTGTTTCTCTCCTCCACTAATTTGGGATCCGGTTCCCTTGCGTGCCAACCCTTCACCCTTCTGGTCTAATTCTGGGTTCTTGGGGTTCCTTCCTCTCCCCCTCTGGGTCCTTCTCTTCTCCTCTCTCTCTCTTCAGGCTCTCCTGGACCTCTCTCAGGACTCACTAACCCTCTACAGAAGACTGACCCTGATCTAAGATGGTTCCCACCTTATATACTCCCTCTATGTGTGAGCTCAGGTGACCAGCACCCAATGAGCTCCTAGCATTACCCAGACTGCTCCCCCTATCTGCCCCTACACTACTGGGATGTTCCACCCCCCTCCCACTCCAGCCAGGGACAGACACTGTCGTACCTGCACATTTTCCTAGTGGGAGTACCATCGGTCTGTCCCTCGGAAATGGGATGTATGTAGTGTATGCAGCTAACTGAGCTCAGTTCCACACTCCATCCTTACCCGGGAGTGGAATATCACACCTCTGGGTTGAGGTGCAATACCCCTGTAGCAGCCAAATCCTCAGGGTGCTACATTCCCCCCTGGTAAATCACAGCACGTCCTCGGGCTGTAAGAGAATAAACATCATAAACGTACAATTTTTTTTTTCATAAACATCATAAACATATAAAACAATATATATATTATCAGCAAAAACTTTTTATATAAAACTTTCTTGTTCCTTCGGCCACGGTGCAACTTGTGACCGGGTAAAGTGCGACAGTCTCTTGTAACTCAGCTTTCCTATAAAACCAGTAGGGGGCGCCTTAAAAAGCGCAACTATATACAAGGGGAATATGGCCGCTCTCAGTCCTCGGCCAGGTATTAGGGAAGGAATGACCGCTCTCAGTCCTCGGTCAGTGGGAATAGGGACACACGGGTTTCAGTTCAATTTGCTGGTCCCAACGGGGACTATATTTTAACTAGCAGCAGTAACAGTTCTTATACCCTGACGGGTAACTATGTACAGTCTCTTTACCGTACTTTAATGACGGCGTCCTCCTGCTCCTTCTTTGTCTTCAGACCCGTCCGGGTCCTCTTGCTCCTCCTCACACCGCAGCTCCTTCTCCGTCAGGCGATGTACATGGAGGGCGTAGGGTCCTTTGGCACACTTGTGCCGGGTGAACGTGACCTCGTCCCCTACATATAGGTCACGACCTCTGTGTCCCTCCGGCAGATGGCTTTCTACGTCTCTGCGGGTTACAAAGACGTCGCCGGGGGTATGATGGTCTTTTATGAAGCCCCACCCATGCTGCAGGTTGAACTTAATCACAGTCCCGGTGGTACGGGGACCATGAGCTGCACGGGGGTTCCTCCTGGTCCGGCTCTTCTGCCCTGCGCTCTGTTCCTGCAGCCGCTGCTCACGGATCCGCCTCTCTTTCCGCTCTTGCTCGAAGGCTGCCAGCTGCTGGCGGCAGCACTCCACTCGCTCTGCTGCGGCTGCCCGCGTTTCTTGAGTGAACCCCATGAGGTCTCCTCCGGTGGGGTCCCACTCGAACTGCGCTTCTTCCAGCGGGAGCGGGGTCCTTTTAACGGGCTTCGGAGCCGGAATCAGGGGCTCGCACAGGGGCCTTGCCCTTTGGAGTTCCAGTTGGTAGTACTCCTGGGGCCATACAAAGGGCTGCCCATCCGGGCACGTGTGCTGGGCAAATAGATCTTCGCCCAGGTGCGGCACTCTAGATGTTGAGGGCGCGGTGGTGGAGGCGGCGCCCGGATTGACCAGGCCTTGCGACCAGGCCTGGGGCACCCTAAAGGTAAAGGGCACCGTGAAGACGGCGGCGCCCGGGTGTTCCTGGCCTTGCGACCAGGCCTGTGGCTCGGCAGAGGTAGAGGGCGCTGTTGGTACTGCGGCGCCCGGGGGCACTCGACCTTGCGACCAGGCTGGTGGCTCCGCGGAGGTAGGGGGCGATGTTGGAATTGCGGCGCCCGGAGGTACTAGGCCTTGCGACCAGGCCGATGGTATTTCCTGCTTCGCCGCGCTCAGGGTTGAGGCGCGTGACGTCACAGGGGTCGCGGCCGCGGCTTCTGCTTGAGGCCTAGTCTGGCACGGTGACGATGCAGCGACGGGCACGGCAGGGGGAATTTCGGGCTCTGCGACGGGGAGCTGGGACAGGTACACGGTTTCTCGGCTCGGGGTAGAGACGTCCCCTTTACCTGCCTCCGTCCGTTCAGCTCCCTTCTCGGCGCCGTCTCCTGCCTTCATTCTTCCTGCGCCATCCTCAGAGGCGGTCTGTCTCCTCGTCTCGGGCGGCGTGCTCCGCTGACGGGTTCCGGTCTGCTGGGCCATCTCACGGCTCCACTCCGTCAGCGTGTCTTGCTGCACCTGGGCCATCCTTCGTGCGAGGCCCTCCAGCGCGGTCTGTGCACACTCCCGGTCTCGGGGGAGCTGTGCTAGGATCTCCACTAAGCCTAGTGGGGTTGTTGCTTGCAGCAGGCTCCTGACCACTGGGTCGGTGCTGCCTGTCTCTCCCTCCATCTCCGGGTACGCTTTCTCTGGACTCTCTTCCAGACGTCTTGTCTCCGGGTGCGCTCTCTCCAGACTCCTCCAGGCTGCACCCATCTTCGCTCCTCTGTTCTGTCTCCGCCCACATTGAGGGTGGTCCCGGGGCAACTTAGTGATTGTCAGTTCCAGGGGCAGTTCTCTCACGCTGATGGACACTTCCAGCATCACAGTCTCTGTTGGTGGGCGCGGTTTCGGCTTTTGGCGCCATTCTTCGACCTGGCCCACGATGGGAGGTGGCCTTTTGCCACCCTCTGGTACGCCCATAATGGCGTCCGCTCTTCCAAGGCGGGAAATCTTTGGAAATGGCGGGAAAAAGCTGCAAATGGCGGACAACCGGCGGGAAACGACCTTTGATGGGGTCCGTTGGCGGGGACCCTCCGGAACCGGCAGGAGACTTCTTTTTGAGGTAACGGTGAACTTTTCTTCAGGCACGCAGTACCCGGTTGTTGCGGGCACGTTATCCTGCCGACTACGCCAAAGTTGACGCGCCCCCTGGGCCAGTGTTGTTAGGGGGATACCCGGAGCCGGATCAGATGGGGGTTGTAGTCTCCGAGTGGCTGTGACCCGGTCCGTGCCCAGGGTGTCAAGCTCAGTGTGTGGCAGTCTTTACAGATGTTATTAGTTGTTCTTTGTGTCGACTACGCCACCCGTTGATTTGCGGTCAATACGGCCGCCGCTGCAGCAGGGTCCGCTGAGGCTGGTGGTATGTGTGCAGCTTCGGGTAGTATAACCCCCAACGGGAGGGGTATAGCCTCAGGGGGTCAGGTGTAGAGGATGGTGGTAGTGGTGGTGCAGTGTGGATGGTAAAAAGACTCAGAGTCGGGCTGTGCAGTTCAGGGTTTTTACTTACTGCTGTTCTTGTGGTCACTCTGGCCTTAAGTGACCACCCGAGCCGTGCTGCGTCCACCAGGTCCTGGACTCGGCCAACCCCCAAGCAATTCTGGAGCGTGGTCCTGAGCTCCCTTTCTGACTGTCCTTTCTACTGGCCTTTCTCACCAGGGGTCCACTTATATCCGGCTCCCTCGGGCCTCTTGGTGGGTGCACCTCTTCGGGGTTCCCTGACCCTATGCCTGGTGTGCCTTCTTAGTGGACTTAGTGAGGGGCTGCTCCACATGAAATGCCGCAGCCTCCGGTTCTTAGCTGAGGGTTGTTTCTCTCCTCCACTAATTTGGGATCCGGTTCCCTTGCGTGCCAACCCTTCACCCTTCTGGTCTAATTCTGGGTTCTTGGGGTTCCTTCTTCTCCCCCTCTGGGTCCTTCTCTTCTCCTCTCTCTCTCTTCAGGCTCTCCTGGACCTCTCTCAGGACTCACTAACCCTCTACAGAAGACTGACCCTGATCTAAGATGGTTCCCACCTTATATACTCCCTCTATGTGTGAGCTCAGGTGACCAGCACCCAATGAGCTCCTAGCATTACCCAGACTGCTCCCCCTATCTGCCCCTACACTACTGGGATGTTCCACCCCCCTCCCACTCCAGCCAGGGACAGACACTGTCGTACCTGCACATTTTCCTAGTGGGAGTACCATCGGTCTGTCCCTCGGAAATGGGATGTATGTAGTGTATGCAGCTAACTGAGCTCAGTTCCAAACTCCATCCTTACCCGGGAGTGGAATATCACACCTCTGGGTTGAGGTGCAATACCCCTGTAGCAGCTAAATCCTCAGGGTGCTACACTTCCATCTTGTAACTGATGTGGTGATATCTGAGATGGAGGCTGAACATGAGGAGGAAGAGGAGGATGCGCAGGAGCTGTACACTGTTGGGGCAACTCTGACATAGGGCCCGCAATCCTCGGTGTGGGGAGGATGTGTTTTCCTTCCCAAGGTCCGACTGGGTCCCGGCTTCCACTATGTTTAGCCAGTGTGCCGTCAGGGAGATGTACCGTCCCTGGCCACAAGCACTTGTACACGTGTCCGTTGTCAGGTGGACTCTCCCAGTAACTGCATTGTTGAGGGCACGGCAGATGTTTTGGGACATGTGCTTGTGTAGTGCGGGGATGGCACACCGGGCAAAATAGTGTCGGCTGGGGACCGAGTAACGAGGGATGGCCACTGCCATAAGGTTGCGGAAGGATTCCGTCTCCACCAGCCTAAAAGGCAGCATTTCCAATGCAATCAGTCGTGAAATGTGCGAATTTAGGACTGTGGCCTGTGGGGCGTTGGCTGCGAATTTGCGCTTTCGTTCAAAGGTCTGGGATATGGACAATTGAACGCTGCGGTGGGACGTGGACGTGGACGTTGATGCTGTATCTTGAGAAACTGCCATAACAAGTGAAGCCTGGGAGGAGGGGGCATCTTTGCATGTAGTATGGACAGGGGATTGCCTTTCACACACAACAGGGGGTTCTCTTACACACACAACAGCGGAAGAAGCAGTGGTGACACCCGCTGACACTGGTCGTGGACACTGGGTTTCGCCCCACAAAGTCAGGTGCTTTGCTGCCATGTGCCTGATCATGCTGGTGGTGGTCAGGCTGGTAGTTTTGTCACTCCTGCTGATGCTGGCCTGGCAGGTGGTACAAATGGCCTTTTTGGGGTTATCAGCAGAGTCTTTAAAAAATTTCCAGACTCTGGAAGACCTACCGCTTGTACTGGCAACGTCCCTCGTGTTGGTGTTACGGGGAACTGTTGCCCGCCTTCTGTCTGCGGCCACCACACTGCTTCTTCCTGCCTGTTGGGGTACTCTGCCTCCCTCCCCCTGTGTGCTGCTGGCCTCGCTCTGCATGTCCTCCTGCCATGTTGGGTCAGTTACTAGATCATCCACCACCTCCTCCTCTTCCAATTCCGCACCACGGTCCACCTCCTCACTTCGTGGCAATTGTGTCTCGTCATCGTCCACCTCTTGTGACAAATTGCCAGTGTCGCCTTCCTGTGGCCGTGGCTGTTCAAATATTTGGCCATCGCTACATGGGATCTCTTCTTCCACCACTTCAAGCGGAGCAGGAGAGGGGCCCAAATATGGAAATGGACCAGTGAACAGCTCTTCAGAGTGTCCAACTGTGGGATCAGTTGCTGTCTGATGACACTCGGCATTGTGGGAGGAAGGATCATCAGGGTGAGGAGGAGTATGCAGTCGAGACTCACGGCTACTAACACTTGACCGTGTGGAAGACAGACCGGAGGTGGTGGTGCCCAGGTGACTGGAAGTATTATCTGCTATCCAATTAATAACCTGTTCACACTGATCAGTACGCAATAGTGGTGCTGTTGTGTGCTTCCCTAGTAATTCGGTCAAGAACTGGAGTGAGAAGTTGTGGCTGATAGTTGTGGCACATTTTCACCTTGGTCACGGCCCCGTCCTCTGCACGCACCATCACCAGAACATCCAGTTCCACGTCCCTTGCCACGTGCCTTGCCCATTGTAAATGAAGTAAAATAAATTCGCACTATCAATGGCAAAAGGGTAATAAAAAGGAGATTTGAACCGTGGAAGAGGAAAACCACAGTTCTAGTTCTCTGGCCTACACCAGAATCTTTCAAACAGATATATTTGTGTCTCAACAGACAGCGAGACACTGAAACAGTTTTTTTTTTATGCAAAAAGGTGGATTACACCCAGATTTGAACCGTGGAAGAGGAAAACCACAGTTCTAGTTCTCTGGCCTACACCAGAATCTTTTAAACAGATATATTTGTGTCTGAACAATCAGCGAGACACTCAAACTGTTTTTTTATGCAAAAAGGTGGATTACACCCAGATTTGAACCATGGAAGAGGAAAACCACAGTTCTAGTTCTCTGGCCTACACCAGAATCTTTTAAACAGATATATTTGTGTCTGAACAGTCAGCGAGACACTGAACCTGTTTTTTTTTATGCATAAAGGTGGATTACACCCAGATTTGAACCGTGGAAGAGGAAAACCGCAGTTCTAGTTCTCTGGCCTACACCAGAATCTTTTAAACAGATATATTTGTGTCTGAACAGTCAGCGAGACACTCAAACTGTGTTTTTTTTATGCAAAAAGGTGGATTACACCCAGATTTGAACTGTGGAAGAGGAAAACAACAGTTCTAGTTCTCTGGCCTACACCAGAATCTTTTCAACAGATATATTTGTGTCTGAACAGTCAGCGAGACACTGAAACTGTTTTTTTTTTAATGCAAAAAGGTGGATTACACCCAGATTTGAACCGTGGAAGAGGAAAACCACAGTTCTAGTTCTCTGGCCTACACCAGAATCTTTTAAACAGATATATTTGTGTCTGAACAGTCAGCGAGACACTGAAACTCTTTTTCTTTATGCAAAAATGTGGATTACACCCAGATTTGAACCGTGGAAGAGGAAAACCACAGTTCTAATTCTCTGGCCTACACCAGAATCTTTTAAACAGATATATTTGTGTCTGAACAGTCAGCGAGACACTCAAACTGTGTTTTTTTATGTAAAAACGTCAAAAAGGTGGATTACGCCCAGATTTGAACCGTGGAAGAGGAAAACCACAGTTCTAGTTCTCTGGCCTACACTAAAATCTTTTAAACAGATATATTTGTGTCTGAACAGTCAGCGAGACACTGAAACTGTTTTTTTTTATACAAAAAGGTGGATTACACCCAGATTTGAACCTTGGAAGAGGAAAACCACAGTTCTAGTTCTTTGGGCTAAACCAGAAACTTTTAAACAGATATATTTGTGTCTGAACTGTCAGCGAGACACTGAAACTGTTTTTTTTATGCAAAAAGGTGGATTACACCCAGATTTGAACCGTGGAAGAGGAAAACCACAGTTCTAGTTCTCGGGCCTACACCAGAATCTTTTAAACAGATATATTTGTGTCTGAACAGTCAGCGAGACACTGAAACTCTTTTTCTTTATGCAAAAAGGTGGATTACACCCAGATTTGAACCGTGGAAGAGGAAAACCACAGTTCTAGTTCTATGGCCTACACCAAAATCTTTTAAACAGATATATTTGTGTCTGAGCAGTCAGCGAGACACTGAAACTGTTTTTTTTTTATGCAAAAAGGTGGATTACACCCAGATTTGAACCGTGGAAGAGGAAAATCACAGTTCTATTTCTCTGGTCTACACCAGAATCTTTTAAACAGATATATTTGTGTCTGAACAGTCAGCGAGACACTGAAACTGTTTTTTTTTATTCAAAAAGGTGGATTACACCCAGATTTGAACCGTGGAAGAGGAAAACCACAGTTCTAGTTCTCTGGTCTACACCAGAATCTTTTAAACAGATATATTTGTGTCTGAACAGTCAGCGAGACACTGAAACTGTTTTATTTTATGCATAAAGGTGGATTACACCCAGATTTGAACCGTGGAAGAGGAAAACCACAGTTCTAGTTCTCGGGCTTGCACCAGAATCTTTTAAACAGATATATTTGTATCTGAACAGTCAGCGAGACACTGAAACTGTTTTTTTTTATGCAAAAAGGTGGATTACACCCAGATTTGAACCGTGGAAGAGGAAAACCACAGTTCTAATTCTCATTCCTACGCCAGAATCTTTTAAACCGATATATTTGTGTCTGAACAGTCAGCGAGACACTGAAACTGTTTTTTTTTTATGCAAAAAGGTGGATTACACCCAGATTTGAACCGTGGAAGAGGAAAACCACAGTTCTAGTTCTCTGGCCTACACCAGAATCTTTTAAACAGATATATTTGTGTCTGAACAGTCAGCGAGACATTGAAACTGTTTTTAATTATGGAAAAAAGGCAAAAAAGTGGATAATACAAAGATTTGAACAGTGGAAGAGGAAAACCACAGTTCTAGTTATCTGGCCCACACCAGACTCTTTTAAACAGATATATTTGTGTCTGAACACTCACAGACACACTCAATTTTTTGGGGGGTGGGGGGGGGGAATACCAAAAGGTTAATAAGACGGGTATTTGTACAGTCTGACTGAGGAAAAAAAAAAGAAGATTTATATGAAAAAAAAAAGGATTTTTCCTGGCCCCTGAGACCTTGGGCTAAGTCTAGCAATTTGAAGAGCAGCACACAGGACGGTAATGCAGTGTTTGTTGGTATAGCCACTGCGTCTCCTATACAGCCTGCCTGCCTGCCTGATATCTGGGATGGATATTATTCCTGAGAAGGACTGTTTGTTTGATCTTACAGGCTTTAGAGACCCTACACTGCCTATTTTGCAGTATAAATCTCTCCCTAGCTCAGCATCACTCTCCCTACACTGTCTGATCCGGAGCAACTGTGTCCAAGATGGTGGCGCCCGGTTTTAAATACTCGAGGTGACGCTGTGCGGCCAGCCAATCACTGTAATTCCCACAACCAACATGGCTGCGGCATTACAGTGACTGGCTGGCAATCCCTGCATGTTCATTGGCTCTGTAAAGAGCGCCAAACATGCAGGGCGGAGACCCGAGCTCCCGCCCGAGTAACCCGGAAATGCTCGGTGCTCGCCGAACATCCCGAGTAGTGAGATGCTCGAGCGAGTACCGAGCAGTGTCGAGCATGCTCGCTCAACACTAGTTATAACACACAAGTCGTATTGGAGGAATGCATTATTTTCAGTGATGAATTATCTCAAAAACTAGTACCAATTAGCAAAAGTAATTGATTTTTTTATTCAGCACCCTCAAAATAACCTAAATCCATTCAAAAAACCTTAGCACCTGAAAAAAAATTTTTTGTAGACCTATGTTATGACTAATAAAGGTGCCACACCAGCTTCAAGAAGCTACACTGCAAATCAGATCCAAGGACAATAGAGTCCTCTTAGCCCAGGGTGTTGAAATTGCCCCAGTAGCTTTAGCAAAATCAGGAGGATCCAGATTCTGAAGACGGAAGCTCATCAACTGCTGCAGGTAGTTACATCAAAAGGACACACCACTTTAATGGGTATATGTTCCATCCATTAAAACCATGGATAGAGCATGTTCATGAAAAACGTACGTCTGAATGAGACCTTAGACATAGATCATTTTAAATTATGCAATATGTATTTGTTAGGTTATGAAGAAATAATAATACATTAAAACATAACTGTTACTTTAAAACAACCCTTTGCCTTTCAGGATTTTGTCATAGACTGTATTGGAATACAAGGAAACTAGAATACACTGTGATGTCATGTAGCAGACACAGCAAGGCAGATATATAAGTACGGTACCTCTCTACTGAATGCCACTTTTTAAAATAACAAAGTGTGCCTGTTCTATGTACTTAAGATGTCAGGTTCCCAAATAGAAATGTCAAGTTTGTGAGATGATAAGAACCCATCGTCTTTCTCTGACTGTCTGCAGTATAAAAAGAGTTTGTGTTTTAATTTTGGGACTAAATAAACAAAAGTCTTTACTTGAATTTTCTTCTAATTCCCATGAAAAAATAATTTAAAAAAAGGTATATGCTGCAAAAACAGCATTCTAAAGACCTATTTAGAACAGAAAATATGAGTCCACCTCAATGCCCTGTTACACAAATAGTAGATTTTTGTAAAAGGTGTTGGCAAAGCCATTGAGGTAATGAATTTTGTTAAGAAATAATTACAGTGTCTGCCTCATTTCGACAATCATTTTTTTTATATGGCTCGTTTAAACTGTCCGAAGGTGGCAGTTAAACAATCACGGATCAACTACATATACGCAACGGTGATCGTATAATAGACTCTTTAGACTGTCTGACAGCCCTACCCAAGTGCACAGAGCAATTGGTAAGATATTCAATGTGTATAAACTGTCCTTGCTCTTAACAGCGCAAGTCCTATTTACACAGCACAACGTACTGCAAAGAATGATGATTTTTAAGCAACCTTAAGGCTGAGTTCACACGATGCGTTTTTCATGCGTTTCCGCAGCGTTTTTGCAGTTGCGTAAACGCCGCGGAAACGCATGAAAAACGCATGGTAGAAGGGCAGCAATGTTCCCCAATGGAAATCCGCATGTGCTGTGCCCATGTGCACACGATGCAGAAATGCTCAGGATTTTTTCCTGAGCGTTTCTGCATCTCTCTGGCAGGAAAAAACGCATGCGGATTGTACATGCGGTTTCCTGCCAGGGACATGCGGAAATGAAGCGGTCTTCACTTTCATTTCCGCATGCGGGTTGACAAGCGCTTCCCAAGCGATTTAGCATCACTTGGAAAGTGCTTGTCAACTTCACACTATATAAATCCATGCAGCCGGCATGGATTTATATAGTGTGTGATGTCAAAAAATAAAAAATAAATCTATACTTTACCCTCTGATGGCCCCCGGTGTCCTGCTTCATCGGTCCCGGCTGCCGGCAGTGAAGACTGTAGGACCTACCGACGTCAGCGTCACGTGACCCGTCACATGACTCTGACGTCAGCGAAGGTCCTTCATTCAACCGCGAAGTGCGCGGGAAGCCGGCAGGACGCAGCGCGGGCCATCAGAAGGTGAGAATATATATATTTTTTATTTTATTCTTTTTTTTTTAATGGTACCTGGGTCTGGATGAGAGTCCTCTCCTCCACACCCGGGTACCATCCGCACATTAGACCGCATGAAAAGCGCATCAACATATACAGTGATGCGGATTCCATGCGGTCTAATGCAAGTCAATGGCGGCAAAAGAGCAGCGTTTCCGCAAAATTAATTGACATGCTGCGGATTTTTGACCGCAGCGTTTACGCTGCGGAAAAATCCGCATCATGGGCACAGCACATGCGGATTTCCATTGGGGAACATTGCTGCCCTTCTACCATGCGTTTTTCATGCGTTTCCGCGGCGTTTACGCAACTGCAAAAACGCCGCGGAAACGCATGAAAAACGCATCGTGTGAACTCAGCCTTAAAATCATTTCAACAGAGGAATGTTTTGCTTGTTCATTGGGTGGTTGCAGCCTGTTTACATTGGCCGATTGTCGAGAAATAAGAGTTCCTAGGAAGGCTCAAATCAACCAGTATAAATGCAGCCTTAGATTAGTTCCCTGGAAGATAAGCTGATCACATGATATCTTATTGCCGGGTCTTACAGTAATCAGCTGTGATTTATGAAGTACCCTGCTAGCAAGTCTTCAAATTTCTTGAAGCATTATTGCAAGGAAAGGAGACATTGGCCCAGATTCATCAAAGCAATTTTGCTAAAATTCTGACGGCATTTTCCTTACAAAGTCACTAAATTTTGGTGCAACTTGGAGCTGCACAAAAGTTTTGCCACTTCATGCTTGTTTCTCCCAGCTACGCCAAAATGGGCGGAGATGAGTGGAGCTGGGGCATAGCAGGGTTTGGCGGGGTCGTGACACCACAGCTCGTCTATTTCAAGACGAGCTGTGCCATTCCTTACATCAGAAATATTACTCCAGCTAGGGACTGGTGCAAGATTCCTGCTGTGGTGCACCTCTTCATGAATCAGGAGATTGAACAATCATTCTATCCTGACAGAGTCCCTTCAAAGAGGGCAAGTTTTGTGGATACTGTGTTGAAATGGTGCTTGGCAAGTTTTTTTTTCTTGTAAGCTACACATCGAATCTCAAAATGTTCAAATTCAGGTGAAACCGCAAATTTCAAGAAATGCAACTCAGACTCGATCCACTGAGAATTGACCTGCTCATCTCAAATCATAACATTTCTGCTAACTTAGATGAATTAGAGCTTTTTTTCTTTTTTTTGCATGAAGGGTTATAGCTTTGATTGACATCATTAATTTTAATATATAATGAGCTCAGGTGACTTTGTCAAGCACAAGTGGACCTGATTGTCCTCCGCTTGTGGAAAAATGTTACATTTGTCAATATGAATCAGACATGAATGAGAGCTGATTTTCATTCATCTGCAACTAATGTGAATGATTAGATCAGCCATAGTATCTGCCTGCCTGTCCATTGTGTCTTACACTGTTCTTCTGTTGCTAGTGCTGAAGTTCCCCACCTAGCCAGGAATCTTCTGCCTGTCCATCATGTTATATCTTTACAATGCAGGGCTGCCAATTCTGGCCCCACACAGCCAAACATCACTTGCCTGCCCCGTCATATTCTATACTGTGTTCTACAACTATGTGTTCTATAGCTATACTATACTGCTGCTGGAGCAGCTAGTCCTGGCTGTTCACAGCTGCACATCACCTTGCCTGTCCCATCATATGATATACTGTGCGGTTGTGAATGCTGCCACTTTCACTGACATTACCGATAGACAGCCACACACATTTGCTTGTCTGTTGTGTTTTATAACTATGCTGTACTGCTGCTTGGAATCCTACCCTCAAAATTAGTAAAAAGTGGTGATGAATAAAATTTAACTTTTAATAATTTATCTAAAAATACCAACAAATACAAACTATAAAAAGGAAATGAGTCCTGTATACGAGCACAAAGTGCAAAGCAGAAAGAACAGGCCTATGGTCCCCACAAGAAATGCCCTAGAATACGGGGATTACTGACGCGACCGCTGGGCCGTGGGGTACTCGGTGCCGGGCCAGTCGTTGCTAGGGGAGATGTCACAGTGGCGGTGACCCGGTCCGTGACCCAAGGCGGTCAATAAAAGGGGAATAAAGAAAAGGAATAAAGTTTTTATATAAATGTTCATGACGCCACCTGTGGTATGTGGCTAAAGGGAGCCGCCGCTGCGTAGCAGGTCCTCTGGAGCTGATGTTAATGCAGCAGAGTTGGTTCAGCTCTCCACAGGTAGAGCTTAGCTCCAGGGCGTTGCAGGGATATTATAGATGAAGTAGGTGTGTAAGGTTGTGCAGGGGATGATGGCGCAGTAAAAATTCGCAGAGACAGTGGGGTGCAGTCTTCAGGGTTTTACTCACGATTTTTAGACTCCAAGTTACCAGGGCCAGGGTAACTTCCCACGCCGTCCTGTGTTTACTCAGGGAAGGGTTCAGCAAACTCCCAGGTACCTCCGGAGTACGTAACGGGACCCCTTTCTGTGTGTTCCTTCTGGCCGTCTCCCTGCACCTCACACCCAGTGTCCCAAGCCAGTGACCGCGGACCTTGTCAGATGACGTCTTCTCTATCCCCTGGGTCCTCTATGGCCACCTTTTTGGCGAGTTAGATGTGGCTGTTGGCTGCAGCACCTGAAATACTGCAGCCTCCGGTTATCTAGTTGAGATTTAAGGAACTCTGCTAGTTTAGGGGCCGGTCCCCTCTCTGCGGCCTGATCCCTCCACGTTTCTGCAGACTCGGGCGCACGGGTGGCATCTGCACTGCCCGTGCCCCTAGGATCCTTTCTGTCTTCCTGGAGCCTTTCTCCCTGCTCCTCTCTTCAGTCTGTCCTGGACCTCTCTCACTAGGCCCTCCTCCTGAGCAGAGCTCTGGTAGAGCTCCTGCTCCTTTCACTCTCCTCTAAACAACAACTCACTTCACAAGATGGCTTCTCTTTTTATATCCTCCTTCTCAAGTGCTCCCCTGAACTGCTGCCTCTACCCACACCCACTACATGGTTCCCCCTCTCTTGGTTCCCCCCACTCCAGCCAGGGACAGGGCTCAGCAGCGCAGCGGTGCATCTTGGCCCTCCTGCTGGTCTGGAGTAGTGTAGTGTTGGATGCAGGTATTTGGGTCCGGGGCAGTACTCCATCATTACCTGAGAGTGAGATACCACACCTCTGGGTGAGATGCAGTACCTCTGTGGAGACTGAACCCGCAGTGGCGCCACATTACCATAACCAGGTCTATCTGGGACAGTGACCCTGATATCACAATTTGATAAATACATGATCAGGCATGGGATGCATAACAACAAAGTCCCATCAGGGACAACACTCCTGTTGTCACAGACAGGGCCGGACTGGGACAAAAATACAGCCCTGCCACACAAACCCCACCAGCTCACATGCTATAACACCCATCAGCCCCAATAAGTGAATTTTGCTTTTACATTGTCGTGCCCCTCACCACTCTCTTAAAGCGAACTTGTCAGCAGTATTTAGCCCTATAAATTAAAGGCATGGTTATAATAGCACTGTGATCCTGATTAATCTGATACCTGATGTGAAGGGATCTGAGCAGTGGCTGTTTAATACTCACCTTATGAAGTTTTCAGAAAATGAAGTCTTGTGTGCTTCGGGTGGAACATGGGAGCAGGGTCTAAATGGCGCTGGAGACGGCACATGCGCAGCTCTTACCTGCGCCGAGATATCGATCTGCACATGCGCCGTCTCTGGCGCTATTTTATTGAAGTCCTGCGCTGAATTTTAAAAAGGAAGCAGGTCACTGAATAATCAAAGAAACAGATAAGGCTAGTGGGGGGGGGACGAGAAGAGGACAATGCCCCCACGCCCCACCCCGAAGCATACTGAAGCACACAAGAAGTCATTTACTGAAAACTTCAAAAGGTGAGTATTAAACAACCACTGAGCGGATCCCTTCACATCAGGTATCAGATTAATCAGTATCACAGCAGCATTATGGCCATGCCTTTAGTTTATAGGGCTAAATTCTGCTGACAGGTTCACTTTAAAGGAGTTATCTGATGAGCCACATGTGAACGGCGCGGCGGTGCGTATGATCAACCACAACTGCATTTACATGATACTCTTCAAAGCTACGTTTCTCAGGATCGTGAGGGTCCCAGCGGTCAAATCCATAGCAAACAGAAAGTCATACCCTATTCAGAAGAAACTTGGGATAACCCATTTAAACAGGTTTTTCAAGACTTATTTTTATTTGCCCATATGAATGTAGAAAATAATAAACCAATGACAATTCAGAAGTCCAATGTTGCCATGGGCTCATGCAAACAAGCGTATAAATCAGGCGTGGGCTATCCGATTTTTTATCAGATCGCACACTGACCGATGTTATGCAATGAGAAACGTTTTTTTCTCATACTGATTGGGTGTGAGAAAAAAATAGTAGCATGCTGCGATCTGACTCTGGGTGCGAGAAAAAAATAGGATGCCACAGTATGGAGCCACAGTACACATCCGATATTTATGGATACATTACAATTCTGTAGCATCAAAAACTGTAAATGGTTAATAGCTGCTGAGAAAAGAAAAACTGACTACACACGGGTGGACAAGTGATTGTTTTACTGTCGTGTAACCCTACCCTAATAGCGATATAATTACATTGAGTATACAGGACAGGAGTAGTGGTACTGGGCAGTATATATACAGTACAGACCAAAAGTTTGGACACACCTTCTCATTTAAAGATTTTTCTGTATTTTCATGACTATGAAAAGTGTACATTCACACTGAAGGCATCAAAACTATGAATTAACACATGTGGAATTATATACTTAACAAAAAAGTGTGAAACAACTGAAAATATGTCTTATATTCTAGGTTCTTCAAAGTAGCCACCTTTTGCTTTGATGACTGCTTTGCACACTCTTGCCATTCTCTTGATGAGCTTCAAGAGGTAGTCACCGGAAATGGCCTTCCAACAATCTTGAAGGAGTTCCCAGAGATGCTTAGCACTTGTTGGCCCTTTTGCCTTCACTCTGCGGTCCAGCTCACCCCAAACCATCTCGATTGGGTTCAGGTCTGGTGACTCTGGAGGCCAGGTCATCTGGCGTAGCACCCCATCACTCTCCTTCTTGGTCAAATAGCCGTTACACAGCCTGGAGGTGTGTTTGGGGTCATTGTCCTGTTGAAAAATAAATGATGGTCCAACTAAACGCAAACCGGATGGAATAGCATGCCGCTGTGACTCGCCCCCTGGGCCGTGGGGCACTCGGATCCGGGCAGTAGGGGAACGATGGGAGTAGTAGTGGCAACCCGGCTCCGTGGCTCAGGGTGGTCAGGCCAGTGGTAGTCCGTTATGCGCTGATGATTATGTCCGACTACTCCACCCGTGGATTGCGGTTATTACCGTGTTTCCCCGAAAGTAAGGCCCTGTCTTACATTAATTTTACCCCCAAAAGTCCCACCCTGCCTTACTTTCGGGGGAGGCCTTACATTGGGAAAAAAAACAGGCTGAACAGTATGCAGCCTCCCCATACAGTGGTTCTGCCCCCCACTCTGCCACCACACACACACACACACACAGCCCCATACGGCACCCATACACATACCGTACACATATCGTATACACACACACACACACACACACACACACACACACAGAGAGAGTTTCGGAACTTACCGTTACTTTCCTTCTGTTTCGATCTCCTCTGCGGTGCCGGGCTGACGATTCGGATGCCGGGGAAGCTGGACCAATCGGAGCGAGCCTGCAGGCGGTGACGTCGCAGCTGATTCGGCCAATCAGCTGCGAGCCGGCTGACTGGCCAATCACACTCGAGCTGATGGCCAGCAGGGACTAGGGAGCCTGTGACGAACAGGCTGATCGGCCAATCAGCTGCGAGCCGGCTAGGGAGCCTGTGACGAACAGGCTGATCGGCCAATCAGCTGCGAGCCGGCTAGGGAGCCTGTGACGAACAGGCTGATCGGCCAATCAGCTGCGAGCCGGCTAGGGAGCCTGTGACGAATCAGCCTTACATTCCCCGGCCCCCCCCCCGCTACCCTGCCTTACAATCGGGGGGTGCCCTACATTGGCGGACCCCCCGAAACCCCCCACCCTGCCTTACTTTCGGGGGGGTCTTACTTTCGGGGAAACACGGTAGGAACCGCCGCTGCATGCAGACCGCTGGGGCTGATGAGGTGTGCAGCTAGGGTAGTGTGACTCCCCACGGGAAGAGTGCGGCCCCAGGGCAGTATAATGGATGGTGGTGAGAGTCCCAGTACCGGTAGTGCTGGAGGCGCGATGGAGCACACAGACAACAGGTTGCAGTCCAGGGCCTTTACTAAAACAGGTAAACTGACCCATAAACAGTCCCGGCTAGGAGGGGACCTGGATGTCAGAGAGCAATGGGGAAATAGGCCCTGGTCAGGGTGAGGGTGTAGGCCTACCGTGCTTTCTGTGCTCCTTCTGGCTATCTCCTCCTGATAGGGTAACAGCCCACGTTTCCGAGCTTTCCGTGTACTCTCGCCTGTATGGCCTGTGACGTGGGTTCCTTTCTGTTCCCGGCCTGGTACGGCTTTACTGGTCCCTTCTGTTGTGGCAGGGCCTTCAGGCTTCTTAGGCCAAGGAATATACAGTCCCCTGCGGACTGGTTATCTGCTGGAGAATGTGGAATCCTCCCAGCCTCAGACACCAAAGTCTGGTAAATTAAGTCCTTTATCTGCCAAGACAGGCTCACTTCGCCTCTTGTCTCTGGCTTGTGGCTCTCCTCCGGCCACACTTCCTCTTAGGTGCAATACAACTTTCTGTCCCTGCTCTGCTCCGGGACACGTCTCAGTGCTGAGACAGGTCATCCAGTTCTCTCTAACCCTGCCCCCAGTACCAGCTTTTATAGGGGCAGCCTGGTCCGCCTACTGGCCTGAGACAGGAGGTACTGCATGCTAATGTTCCCCTGACTAGAGAACCTCCCCCTTGCTCTCAGACACAGCTTTATTACATTTTGTGGCATCCAGGCCAGGGTGACACATTCCCCCCTAGTGAAATTTAGTACTCCGGGACTAAACAATAAACAAAGACAATATGCATAAACATAAAACATTAACAGACAGACGACGCACAGATTGAGTTCTTAAGGTCACAGTGTGGTCTGTGACCGGGTGTCCATATCACCAACACAACGGGGAGCCTTAACCAGGTGGGGGTCTGTCCTACCCCAAGTCCTTTACAGTCTTAGTTCATTCCTTGGTCAGGCTCCGAACGCAGTCCATACAAGGTCCCGGTTATAAAAAGTCCATAACCTGTGAGTCCTTACGGTAGCTGCAAGAAATTGAAACACAGAATTACCAAACATGCATGTAACTTGGCAAACATTTCAACATTTGGCAACAGGGTTATTTACAAATTTAGTGCACCCTATATTCTCCAGCGAGCGAGTATCTGCCCCTTTGTGCTCCTGGTTGACCTCCTTAACCCACTGTCTGGTGGTGGACCGACCAGGCTTTCCCCACTAGCGTTAGGGGTACAGCTACCAGCTGGGTGTACAGGTAGGGCAGGCAGCTGTCTGCGGGTCCTTTGGCTTACCGCAGGCATGGCAGGCTCACTGTCAGCAGAGGGTTGACTCTCCTGGGCTGCTGGTACAGGCTCTTCTGCCTCTGGAACTGCTTGCTCCTCTTCACCTTCCGGCTCTGGTGCAGGTTGTTGCGCAGTCGGTTGCAGGAAATGCAGGACGGGTACCACTATGGCATCGTTTATCCGAGTCCAGGACTGAGGAAACTCTCCGAGAACGGTGCTGATCATTTCTTCCTTGTCCTCTGCGGGTTCAAGGTCACTTTGATCCTCTTCTGCACTGCGGAGTTGCTCAGGGCACCTTTTTAGGTGGTCTCTGGAGACGGTACTAGTGGTTTCTCCTCCGTCCTTGGTGATCACGCACACCTTCGGGTTGTCGTGATCAGACTGCAGTACGGTGTAGGGCTCCCTTTCCCACTGGTCGTCCAACTTGTGAAGCCTTCTCTTTCGCTTCAGGACCTGCTCACCAGGTTCTAGGGGACCAGCAGGGGCATGTTGGTTGAAGAGTTTTTCTTGCCTCTCTCTCACCTGGGCCAGGCTCTTCTCCACACTCTCCTGTACCTTCTTGTACTGCAGTTGCCTTTCCGTATCCCAGTCCGCATCCGGGGAGGTGCCCTCAGGTGTTAGGACTCCCATCTGGCTCGCATCAGGTAAGCCGGGGTGCAGTTTGTAGCATTCACCGGGATATGGTTGTATAGGTCTATCAGGTCCGGCAGTCTTTCTGGCCACAGGCTGCATTCCTCCAGGGGCAACGTCTTCAGGAGGTCAATGACTATATTGTTCATTTTCTCACACATCCCGTTGGTTTGTGGGTGGTAAGGCGTTGTCCGAATCTTCTTACAGCCATAGAGGTTGCAGAACTCTTGGAAGATTTCAGCCTCGAACGCTGGACCCTGGTCTGTCAGGACCTGTTCCGGATACCTGTGTGGACGGCAGAAGTATTGTTGGAAGGCTCTGGCCGCTGTTTGGGCTGTCAAATCTTTTACCGGGACCACCACTAGAAAACGGGAATAGTGGTCAACGACTGTCAGGGCGTAAATGTACCCTGACCAGCTTGGAGCCAACTTGACGTGGTCTAGAGCTACCAGCTCAAGAGGCTGCGTGGTGACGATGGGCCTCAAGGGTGTCTTCTGGCTGGCACGGTCCTTCCTCCTTAGGTGACAAGGGTGACAGTCTCTGCACCACTTCTCTACAGCTCCTCTCATGCCGACCCAAAAGAACCGTCCTCTTAGCAGGAACTCCAGTTTCTTCCAACCGAAGTGCCCCGCTCTGTCATGGTAAGCCCCCAGGACCATAGCTGCATCCCGCCTTGGGACCACAACTTGCCAGGTCAGCTCGTGCGTCCGGTGGTTGACAATCCTTCTGCACAGCTTGCCTTCGTAGAGGAACAGCTTGCTCTTCTCCTTCCACAGCTGCTTGGCTTCCTCTGGAGCATCCGGATCCATGCGGGCGTCCTCCTGGGTCAGCAGATCTTTCACCAGGCGGATGGCAGGGTCACTATCTTGGGTCTCGGCCCAGCTGTGGTGAGGTAGGGGATTGATCATCACAGTTGTTAGATCCTCCTCCTTCACGTGGTGGGAGTATTGAGCGGCTCCATACCGGTGAAACGCGGGGAGTTCTACCTCCTCCAGCTCTTCTGGGTCTTCGTCACCTTCAGGTAAGTGAGGCATCCTCGATAGGGCGTCAGCGTTGGCATTGGTTTTGCCAGCCCGGTACTTGATCACGAAGTCATAGTTGGAGAGACGGGCCATCCACCGCTGTTCTAGGGCACCCAGTCATGCATTGTCCAGGTGTGTCAACGGGTTGTTGTCCGTGTACACGGTGAACTTTGCGGAGGCCAGGTAATGCTTGAAGCGTTCTGTCACGGCCCACACCACCGCCAAGAATTCTAGCTTGAAGGAGCTGTAATTTTCCGGGTTCCTCTCGGTGGGCCTCAGCTTCCGGCTGGCGTACGCAATCACCCTTTCTCTGCCCTGTTGGTTTTGGGACAGTACTGCTCCCAGTCCCACATTACTGGCGTCCGTGTGGAGAATAAAAGGCTGACCATAATCAGGGTAGGCCAGGATCTCATCCCCCGTGAGGGCCATCTTCAACTGGTGGAAGGACTCCTCTTCCGGTTTATCCCACTTGAAGGGCGGCTTTTGGCTCCTGGACTTAGACTGTCCGATTAGGAGGTCCTGCATAGGAGCTGCCATCCTAGTGAACCCGGGGATGAACCTTCGGTAGTAGCCTACCAATCCGAGAAACTGTCTCACCTCTTTGATGTTCGAGGGGCTTGGCCAGCTCTTGATTGCCGTGACCTTGTCAGGGTCGGGGGCCACTCCTTCCGCGCTTACCACGTGCCCTAGGTACTGGACCTTTGGTTTCAGCAGGTGACACTTCGATGGTTTCACCTTCAGGCCATAGCCTGCCA
This sequence comes from Phyllobates terribilis, assembly GCF_046119375.1. NCBI lineage: Eukaryota > Metazoa > Chordata > Amphibia > Anura > Dendrobatidae > Phyllobates > Phyllobates terribilis. The sequence continues at coordinate 755,396,125 of NW_027362761.1, read as the reverse complement.
GGGCTTCGAACACCTCGGCCAGGTGCTTTAGATGGTCCTCGTAGGTTTTCGAATAGACGATCACGTCGTCCAGGTAAAGGAGGACCGTCTCGAAGTTTCGGTGCCCTAGACAGCCTTCTATCAGCCGCTGGAAGGTCCCTGGTGTGTTGCAGAGCCCGAAAGGCATACAGTTGAACTCACTCAGTCCCATCGGGGTGGTGAAGGCGGTCTTCTCCTTGTCAGCCTCTGCCACAGGAACCTGCCAGTACCCGCTAGTAAGGTCCAAAGTAGAAAAGAAGTTAGCTGATTTTAGTGCGGCTAAAGACTCCTCTATTCTAGGCAGCGGGTATGCGTCTCTATGGGTGATACCGTTGATTTGTCTATAGTCTACGCACATTCTCATGGTGCCGTCCTTCTTTTTCACCAGAACCAAGGGGGCTGCCCAGGGGCTACAGCTATCTCTAATGACCCCAGCTTCTTTCATTTCTTTTAGCATGCCCTTTGCGTTCTGATAATGTGCAGGGGGTACACGTCTGTGTCTTTCTTTTATCGGTGGGTGGCTCCCTGTTGGGATGTGGTGTTCTATCCCCTTTACTCTGCCGAAGTCTAGCGGGTGCTTACTAAAGACTCTCTCGTACTCCTGTACCACCCGGTAGACTCCTTGTTTTTGGTGCAGGGGAGTGGAGTCAGCACCCACATGGAGTTTCTGGCACCAGTCCTCCTTTTGTTTCTGGGAGCCATTACCCTCCTCCTGTGGGGATGGAGGCAAGGGTTCCACGGCACTGATAGCTTTGTGTTCGACAACAAACAGTTTGGCGAGTGTAGCGTACCTGGGTAAGTGTACCTCCCTCTCCCCAATGTTGAGAATGCGAACGGGCAGCCTCCCATGGAGGACATCAACCACCCCCCTGGCTGTCAAAATGGTGGGCCTGCTGTCTGAGTACACGGGTTCTACCATGGCTTGGTAGTCTCTACCTCTCAACCCGATTGCAGTCCGACACCAGATCATCATTTCACTTTTAGGAGGCATGGAAATGGGGAATGGGTCACTCAGTCTTACGCTACCGATCTCACCACCAGACAGTTCTACCTGCTGCCGTCTCATCAGGGCTTTTATCTCCTTGTTGAGGACTCTCTGTTGGCTGGAACTAGCATTCACCGCCACCTGTTGTAGAATTACAATTACCTCTGAAAGACAATTTTCAATCACGTTAGTCCCCGCAGTTATTTTAGGGTGACTCTCACGACGGTCAATGTCCACAATAATTACTCCCTGTGCCGGCAGCTCAACTTTACCAATTTTAATGGTCATCTCCTTGAACCCCATCTGCGGCACGGGTAAGCCATTACTGGCGATGATGCTCAAGTTACTGTCTGGATACCTTGTGATATCAGCATCAGTCCAATACTGCTTAAAAAGTACATAAGGGATAGTGGTTACTTGCGACCCAGTATCAGGCAAGGCGCTCATGGGGATACCGTCCAGCACCACGGGTAAAACCGGGCGCCCCCCAACGTACTTATTACGCCAATTATAAGGGCCTGGTGATCTTATGCCTGGGGGTTGGCCCTCTGCCCCAGGTTGGACCCGTTTAAATTACAGTACCTGGAAATGTGTCCGGGCTGGTTGCATTGACGGCAAATGGGCTGTCCATCCTCTGCGTAGCGGTCTGTGGGCCTCCCTCGGAACGATGGGATCCTTCTCTATCGACGCCACGGGACATCCACCGGACTTGAAGCCAGCTCGATGGGTCTTGATGGGTCCACTTGTATTGCCTGGATGGTCCTGGTCAACGCCGCGACGCTCCTGGTCAGCTCCTGGACTTGGTGGTGCAGATCTTTCGATGAGGCTTGGTTCAGGGCCTGTGCATCAGCCCCCACGGAGTTCATAGAGGAGGGCGCCACCTCCTGGTGGTAGGTGAGAGCAGGGCGCTGGGGGTTTATAGCGCCACTTGTTGCTGTTATGTTCTGCTACCAGAGCTAAGGAAAGAGAGGAGATCTGTCCCTACGATAGAACTCAGCTGAATCCCTACGATGTAACAGACCTGCTAAAGTCCTAAGCTAGTCTGTACGGAGACCTATAGATGTGGGAAGGAATCCCTACAAGTACTAAGGACTGGGAGGAAAATGGGACACCTCCTAACAGAAATAGTAGCAGACAGACGAACAAACAAAATATATAGAACATAGAGGTCCGTAGACCAAGCAAACTAACAGAGTTAGATACAGAGCACAGGCTAGCTAGAAAGTAGTTATACAATGAAGTCCAGCAAAGCCAAAAGGGCGGAGCAGGATTAAATAGGCCAACAAGGTCATGTGACCAGCAAAGGAAAAAACCTAAGAGCAAGGTTCTAACAGTACCCCCCCTTCTAAGAGGATCCTCCGGATCCCCTAGGACCAGGCTTATCAGGAAATCTCCTGTGAAACGCTCTGATAAATCTGGACGCGGAAACATCATCTGACCTCACCCAAGAGTTATCCTCGGGTCCGAAACCTTTCCAGGCCACAAGATACTGCAAACTACCTCTATACCGTCTAGAGTTAAGGATGCGAGAAATTTCATATTCCCCGTCCTCCACCACCGGAGGAACAGAGGCAGAGGTGTCACCATCCGACACAACAGCTTTTTTTAACAGAGAGACATGAAATACCGGATTAATTCTCCAGGAGGTAGGAACCTCCAACCTAACAGCAGATTGGTTGACAACCTGAAGCACCTTAAAGGGCCCTACAAACTTGGGACCCAATTTCTTAGAAGGAATCCTCAACCGCAGATTCCTAGAGGACAACCAGACCATGTCACCAACAGCGAACAAAACCTCCTGTCGTTTCCTATCAAAGTAGTCTTTAGATTTTCTGTTGGCCTCCTGAAGATTACCACACACATCCGTCCAAACTCTCTCCAAATCACCGGAAAAATTCTCCTCCTCAGGCACGGCAGATCCCAACTTGGAGAACGACCCAAACGACGGATGTCTCCCAGAACAACAAAAAAAAGGCGAACAACCAGCAGAAGAAGATGTATGATTGTTCAGAGCAAATTCAGCAAGTGGCAGGAACTCAGACCACCCCTCTTGATTGTCTGCCACAAAACAACGCAAGAACTGCTCAACATCCTGGTTTTTCCTTTCTGTCTGGCCATTAGATTCAGGATGATATCCGGACGAGAACGACAAATGAACTCCCAACCTGTCACAAAAGGCACGCCAAAAACGAGCCACGAACTGAGGACCCCTATCAGAAACAATGTCAGTAGGAACGCCATGAAGTCTGACAATTTCCTTGACAAAGGCCTTAGCGAGAGTTTTAGCGCAGGGCAGTTTGACAAAGGGAACCAAGTGACACATCTTGCTAAAACGGTCCACGACCACCCAGATGACAGTAAAACCCTCAGAGTGGGGAAGGTCAGTTATAAAGTCCATAGCCAAATGTGTCCAAGGAGCACTGGGAACCTCCAAAGGACAAAGCAACCCCGCAGCAGGAGTATGTGAGGACTTAGATCTAGCACATATAGTACATTGACACACCCACTTAATGACTTCCTTCTGCCATCCAGGCCACCAAAAACTGCGACCCACCAGTCTCTTGGTCTCAGAGATTCCGGGATGACCTGCCAACCGAGATTCGTGACACTCAACAAACAAATCTCTCCTAAAGGTCCCAGGCACAAACAACCTCCCATGAGGAGTGTTAGATGGGGCATTCTCCTGTGCTTTAAGAATCTCATCTTCCAAAACGGAGTCCAAAGCAGCTATCACAACACCTTCTTGTAAAATGTTCTCCTCTTTCTCAGCACCGACTATGGGAGAAAAACTGCGAGACAAGGCATCCGCCTTAACATTCTTAGTACCAGGGATGTAAGTAACGGAGAAATTAAACCGCGAGAAAAACAGTGCCCACCTAGCCTGACGGGCATTCAGGCGCTTGGCAGCATCAAGATATATCAGATTTTTATGATCCGTAAGAACCTGAACGGGAAATTCCGCACCTTCCAAGAAGTGGCGCCAATGTTCAAATGCGAGTTTAATAGCCAATAATTCCCGATTACCAATATCGTAATTCAGTTCAGTCTCCGAAAAATTTTTTGAAAAAAAGGCACAAGGATGTAATCCATCCCCGTTATCCTGAGACAATACTGCGCCAACCCCCACAGAGGAAGCATCAACCTCAACCAAAAACGGCTTAGTCACATCAGGCTGCATAAGGATGGGAGCAGAGGTGAACCTCTCCTTGAGATACACAAAAGCTTCAATGGCCTCAGAAGACCACTGAACCGCATCAGCACCTTTCCTGGTGAGATCGGTCAGAGGTTTGACAATACTAGAAATTTTTTTTATGAATTTTCTGTAATAATTGGCGAAACCCAAAAACCTCTGTATCGATTTCAAACCAATAGGCCTAGGCCATTCCTGTACAGCTTGAACTTTAACCGGGTCCATCTCAAAACCTTCGCTGGAGATAATGTAACCCAAAAAACTAATTCTCTGTACAGCGAACTCACATTTCTCCAGCTTAGCAAAAAGCGAATTGTCCATTAATAACTGTAATACCTCACGTACGCTCCGCCAATGAGACTCCAGATCCGGCGAATAAATCAAAATGTCATCCAAATACACAACCACATTTTTGCCGATCAAAGGTCTAAGGATGTCATTAATAAGATTCTGAAAAAATGCAGGAGCATTAGTAAGACCAAAAGGCATAACCAGGTTCTCAAAATGACCCACAGGAGTGTTAAAAGCAGTCTTCCATTCATCACCCTCCTTCATGCGCAACAGATTGTATGCCCCCTTAAGGTCAATTTTAGAGAACCACTTGGCCCCCATTAACTGGTTAAACAGATCAGGAATCAATGGCAGTGGGTAAGGATTGCGTACAGTAATTTTGTTAATCTCACGAAAATCCAGACAAGGACGTAAACCGCCGTCCTTTTTTTTTACAAAAAAAAATCCAACCGCCACAGGAGACTTAGAGGGCCTAATGTGACCGGCGGCCAAACTTGTCTGTATGTATTCCTCCAAAGCCTTCCTCTCAGGAATAGTAAGGTTAAATAAACGACTTTTAGGAAGAGTCGCTCCAGGGACAAATTCAATAGAACAATCATAGTCTCTATGGGGAGGCAAAACCTGCGATTCCTTCTCAGAAAAAACTCTCCAAAAATCCTGAATAGGAACAGGCAATTCTCCCCTATCCAAAGCTGCAATACGCCCGTTACAACACTTGTCATAACATTTATGGCTCCAGGATTTAATTTCACTGGTAGACCAATCCAGTACAGGATTGTGAAATTTTAACCAGGGCAATCCCAATATTACTGGAGAAGGCAAGTTATTCAAAACTACCAAATCCAATTTCTCATGGTGAACACCATTAATAGTGAGAGGAAATTCACAGACCTTGAGAGTAATATTCTTCAAAGGGGAACCATCCACAGAAACCACAGCAATGGGGGATGATAAAGGTTCGGGTTTTAAATTGAGTCTTTCCAAGAATCCCCCATCAATTACATTCAGAGTAGACCCACAATCAACAAACACCCGAAATTCCATTAATTTTTCCTGAGCAATCGTGGAAGCAGCTAAAAATACACCCTTGGAATTTAAACAGGCAATACGGGCATGACTGACCATTTTTTTTTCTTTCTTCATACGAAGCTCACAGCCTTTAATCAAATGACCAGATTTTCCGCAATAGAAACACAAGCCTTCAGAAAATCGACGGTCTTTTTCTTGAGAGCGAGGTGCCACCGATCCAATCTCCATCGGTTCACCACTGTTAGTACACACATTCTCATAACCAGAAACTGACATAGCAGAGGATTTGCTCTCATTAACCCTTGCACGCAGTCTCCTATCCACCCGTATAGCTAATTGCATAGCCTGTTGCAAATCTTCAGGTGTAGGATAAGCAATTAGCAGGTCTTTAACCCTTTCATTGAGCCCAGCAAGAAATAGACTTTTCAGAGCAGAATCGTTCCACCCTGTTTGAGTAGACCATCGACGGAAATGAGTACAATATTTTTCCACATTACCTGATCCCTGTTTCAAACGTCTCAACTCAGTCTCAGCTGATGCGACACGGTCAGGATCATCATATAATAGTCCCAAAGCAGAAAAAAAACTATCCACTGATCTGAAGCATGTATCACTAGGTTGCAAAGAAAAGGCCCACTCCTGAGGCTCTTTGCGCAAAAGTGACATTATGAACCCTATGCGCTGGGATTCATCCCCAGAGGACTTGGGTCTCAAACGAAAATACAATAAGCAAGCATTTTTTAAATGAAAAAAATTCTCGGTGAAAAAATAAATGAAAAAATAAATCCGGCAAACATACCTTAGGCTCCAAGAAATGTGCTCCAGGACAGTTACTCACGTTCTGACGGAGCTCGGCCACCTCCAGAGAGAGTCCCTGCAGGCGATGAGCCAAATCCTGAACCGACACCATGATGGAACAGAAAAATCTTTCCTTAGAGAATTTGCAGGCTGGACTTACTGTTATGTTCTGCTACCAGAGCTAAGGAAAGAGAGGAGATCTGTCCCTACGATAGAACTCAGCTGAATCCCTACGATGTAACAGGGAACCTGATCCTGCGATCAGACCTGCTAAAGTCCTAAGCTAGTCTGTACGGAGACCTATAGATGTGGGGAATGAATCCCTACAAGTACTAAGGACTGGGAGGAAAATGGGACACCTCCTAACAGAAATAGTAGCAGACAGACGAACAAACAAAATATATAGAACATAGAGGTCCGTAGACCAAGCAAACTAACAGAGTTAGATACAGAGCACAGGCTAGCTAGAAAGTAGTTATACAATGAAGTCCAGCAAAGCCAGAAGGGCGGAGCAGGATTAAATAGGCCAACAAGGTCATGTGACCAGCAAAGGAAAAAACCTAAGAGCAAGGTTCTAACAGTTGCGGGTTCACAGAGCACCCTTATGGCCCTGTCCTTGAATTGGGCAAAGGTCAGATCAGGGTTCTGAAAGAACATGAGGCGCAGCTGGGCCCTGTGGGCGCTGGACAGCAGTCCTTCTATGAATTGCTCTGTTAGTAACTTATCCGTTTCCTGCAATCTGCCAGGGTCAGTTTGTTGGATGGCCCTTAGGGCGTCCTGCAGATTCAGGGCATAGTCTCTGATGCTGTCCTGTGCCCGCTGCTTACATCCATAGAACCTCATTTTAATTTCAGCGGAGGTACGTGTGTCAAAGGTACCCCGCAGCCGGGCCAGAATTCCCTTCACGGTCCTTTTCTCCTCAGTGGGCCATGATTTTACCTCCCTTTGGGCTGCGCCAGTTAACTGCCCTGTTACTATGCTGACCTTCTGTTCCTCTGTCAGGTGGTAGACTTGGAACAAACTATACAGCCTTTCCTTAAAGTCAGTTAGGGCATGGGGCTCCCCTGAGTACTTGGGCAGCCAGGCCGCTCCAGGGATGTAGGGCAGGGAAAATGGCATCACCGCTGCTGCAGCTGCGTTGGTGGTAGTGGGCGCCTCTGTATCCGACATCTTCCTCCCCCCTAGTTAAGTGTGGCCTACCTTCCGACGATCCTCTTCTGTAGGCCGCGGCTCCGCTGCTGCTGCTCTGGACGAGGACCTTGCGTCGCGTCCTGGTGACGTCAGCGTCGCTCTCTCTCCCTTCCAGGACCTTGCGCAGCGTCGGTGCGTGGGGCGGAGCTTCGGGTCTAGCGCGGTTTGGACGTCCACGCCCCTCTTCTTCCCGCGCAGCATCCTGAAGATGGCGTCCGATGGCGGGAAAACGGCTGAAAATGGCGGGAACCGATGGAAGATGGCGGGAGACGGCTGGAAATGGCGGGAAACGGCTCCGGACGGCCGGAAACCTCTTTTCAGGTAAGTGCAAAGTCTTTTTCAGGCACGCAATACCCATTTGTGGCGGGTTGGTTTCAATCCTGCCGACCACGCCAAAGCTGACTCACCCCCTGGGCCGTGGGGCACTCGGATCCGGGCAGTAGGGGAACGATGGGAGTAGTAGTGGCAACCCGGCTCCGTGGCTAGGGGTGTTCAGGCCAGTGGTAGTCCGTTATGCGCTGATGATTATGTCCGACTACGCCACCCGTGGATTGCGGTTATTAGGAACCGCCGCTGCATGCAGACCGCTGGGGCTGATGAGGTGTGCAGCTAGGGTAGTGTGACTCCCCACGGGAAGAGTGCGGCCCCAGGGCAGTATAATGGATGGTGGGAGTGATGGTGGTGAGAGTCCCAGTACCGGTAGTGCTGGAGGCGCGAAGGAGCACACAGACAACAGGTTGCAGTCCAGGGCCTTTACTAAAACAGGTAAACTGACCCATAAACAGTCCCGGCTAGGAGGGGACCTGGATGTCAGAGAGCAATGGGGAAATTGGCCCTGGTCAGGGTGAGGGTGTAGGCCTACCGTGTTTTCTGTGCTCCTTCTGGCTATCTCCTCCTGATAGGGTAACAGCCCACGTTTCCGAGCTTTCCGTGTACTCTCGCCTGTATGGCCTGCGACGTGGGTTCCTTTCTGCTCCCGGCCTGGTACGGCTTTACTGGTCCCTTCTGTTGTTGCAGGGCCTTCAGGCTTCTTAGGCCAAGGAATATACAGTCCCCTGCGGACTGGTTATCTGCTGGAGAATGTGGAATACTCCCAGCCTCAGACACCAAAGTCTGGTAAATTAAGTCCTTTATCTGCCAAGACAGGCTCACTTCGCCTCTTGTCTCTGGCTTGTGGCTCTCCTCCTGCCACACTTCCTCTTAGGTGCAATACAACTTTCTGTCCCTGCTCTGCTCCGGGACACGTCTCAGTGCTGAGACAGGTCATCCAGTTCTTTCTAACCCTGCCCCCAGTACCAGCTTTTATAGGGGCAGCCTGCTCCCCCTACTGGCCTGAGACAGGAGGTACTGCATGCTAATGTTCCCCTGACTAGAGAACCTCCCCCTTGCTCTCAGACACAGCTTTATTACATTTTGTGGCATCCAGGCCAGGGTGACACAGCTGCAAGATGCTGTGGTAGCCATGCTGGTCCCGTATGCCTTCAATTTTGAATAAATCCCCAACAGTGTCACCAGCAAAGCACCCCCACACCATCACACCTCCTCCTCCATGCTTCACGGTGGAAACCAGGCATGTAGTCCATCCGTTTACCTTTTCTGCATCGCACAAAGACACGGTGGTTGGAACCAAAGATCTCAAATTTGGACTCATCAGACTAAAGCACAGATTTCCACTAGTCTAATGTCCATTCCTTGTGTTCTTTAGCCCAAACAAGTCTCTTCTGCTTGTTGCCTGTCCTTAGCAGTGGTTTCCTAGCAGCTATTTTACCATGAAGGCCTGCTGCACAAAGTCTCCTCTTAACAGTTGTTGTAGAGATGTGTCTGCTGCTTGAACTCTGTGTGGCATTGACCTGGTCTCTAATCTGAGCTGCTGTTAACCTGCGATTTCTGAGGCTGGTGACTCGGATAAACTTATCCTCAGAAGCAGAGGTTACTCTTGGTCTTCCTTTCCTGGGGCGGTCCTCATGTGAGCCAGTTTCTTTGTAGTGCTTGATGCTTTTTGCAACTGCACTTGGGGACACTTTCAAAGTTTGCCCAATTTTTCGGACTGACTGACCTTCATTTATTAAAGTAATAATGGCCACTCGTTTTTCTTTACTTAGCTGCTTTTTTCTTGCCATAATACAAATTCTAACAGTCTATTCAGTAGGACTATAAGCTGTGTGACTTCTGCACAACACAACTGATGGTCCCAACCCCATTTATAAGGCAAGAAATCCCACTTATTAAACCTGAAAGGGCACACCTGTGAAGTGAAAACCATTTCCGGTGACTACCTCTTGAAGCTCATCAAGAGAATGCCAAGAGTATGTAAAGCAGTCATCAAAGCAAAAGGTGGCTACTTTGAAGAACCTAGAATATAAGACATATTTTCAGTTGTTTCACACTTTTTTAAGTATATAATTCCACATGTTTTAATTCATAGTTTTGATGCCTTCAGTGTGAATGTACAATTTTCAGTCATGAAAATACAGAAAAATCTTTAAATGAGAAGGTGTGTCCAAACTTTTGGTCTGTACTGTATATATATATATATATATATATATATATATATACAGTATATACACACAGGACAGGAGAAGTGTACTGTGTATTGTATATATATATATAGGACAGAAGTGGTACTGGGCAGTGTATATATACAGGACAGGAGACAAAGTATATATGCAGGACATAAGTGGTACTGTATAGTGTATATATAGGACAGAAGTGGTACTGTGCAATCTATGTATACAGGACAGAAGTGGTACTGGGCAGTGTATATATACAGATACTTACAGTAGATTTACATCCCACAGGCCATATATATATCATAACTGAGCACCACCAAATATTAAGCAGCGGGTGAAAAGCTTTTAGGACACATACCCTTATATCAAAGGGATTTATAAAAAGAAAATAAGCAGCACTCCAATAAATTGTGGAAAAGTGGAAGACTCCTTATTAGCCCATGTGGCAACATTTCATTCCATTATAGCAGAGAAATGTTCTGCTATGGATCTGAAATGTGGCCACATGGATCCTTCACTTTTTCACAATTAATTGGAGTGCTGCTTATTTTTATAAATAAATATATATATATATATATATATATATATATATATATACAGTACAGACCAAAAGTTTGGACACACCATCTCATTTAAAGATTTTTCTGTATTTTCATGACTATGAAAATTGTACATTCACACTGAAGGCATCAAAACTATGAATTAACACATGTGGAATTATATACTTAACCAAAAAGTGTGAAACAACTGAAAATGTGTCTTATATTCTAGGTTATTCAAAGTAGCCACCTTTTGCTTTGATTACTGCTTTGCACACTCTTGGCATTCTCTTGATGAGCTTCAAGAGGTAGTCACCGGAAATGGTCTTCCAACAATCTTGAAGGAGTTGCCAGAGATGCTTAGCACTTGTTGGCCCTTTTGCCTTCACTCTGCGGTCCAGCTCATCCCAAACCATCTCGATTGGGTTCAGGTCTGGTGACTGTGGAGGGCCTCCTGAAAAAAAATGTTTACATTATTAGGAAGTGGGTCTCCCATTGTGTTTGCCTATGCAGTGAATACATGAACATACTGTATAAAAACATTTTTTTACGGGCATCATAAACACCCTTTAAAAAAATTATGTGGGTGTTGCATCACAGACCATGGTCACCCTGGTGATATGGTGGTGGAGGATGAGGAGAAGGAGGAGGACAAGAGCAAATAGCCAAAATCAGGAAGCTTATACCCATGTGTGGGTGTGAAAAGGTGCATGGGAATACACCTCCCAAAAAAAGACACTGGATTTGAGTTTAAGTTACGCTGCTATCATTCGGTGGTGTTGAGAAGTCTGGCTCAATCCAGCCCTTGTTTATGTTTATAAGAGTCAGCCTGACAGCATTTTAAGTTGACAGGCGGATGAGCTTATCAGTTATAATTCCACCAGCAGCACTAAAAACCCGCTCTGATAAAACGCTAGCGGCAGGGCAGGCCAGGACCTCCAAGGCGTAGAGAACCAGTTCATTCCACGTGTCCAGCTTGTATACCTAATAATTATAAGGCACAGAGGAATCACGGAGGACGCTGGTGCGGTCGGCAAGGTACTCCCTCAGCATCTTCCCAAACTTTGCACTCCTTGTGAGAGCACCCCGCGCCTCAGGGCCTGTGGAATTGGAGGGTGTGAGAAAACTCTCCCACAACTTTGACAGTGTTCCCCTGCCTCTGCTGGATTGGAGTTGTGTCTCTCTTGCCTGTACTCCTTGGTTGTCCAACGAACTGTGACCTCTGCCACCAGCGTTTTCAGATGGGAAGTTTTTTAATAGTTCCGCAACAGGGGCCTTCTGGTACTGCCCCATTTTTGTAGACCTGTCCGCCTCAGGAATAAGAGATAGAAAGTTCTCCTTGTAGCGTGGGTCTAGAAGTGTCACCAACCAGTAATGACTGTCACCCAAAATTTTGAGAACGTGAGGATCACGAGAAAGACAGTGTAACATAAACTCAGCCATGCGTGCCAGACTGCTAACAGGCAAGACTTCCGTGTCCTCACCAAGAGGACGACTGACCATGCTCTCCTCCTCCTCCCTGTCCTCAGGCCATCCACGCTGAACAGACGGTATGACAGTTGTTCAGGTAGCACCATCTATAGCGCATGAAGCTAGCTTCTGTTTTTCCTACTACTCCTCCTCTTCCTCATTGTCACCCAATCCACATTGGGATGAGATGAGGCTGGGCTGTGTGTAATCACCCTGTATGGTTCCTTGCTCCATCTCATCGTTCTCCGCCTGCAATGCATCCTCTTTGATTGTGACCAGAGAGCATTTCAGAAGACAGAGAAGCGGGATCGTGACGCTAATTATGGCGTCATCGCTGCTCACCATCTTGGTAGAGTCCTCAAAGTTTTGGAGGTTGGTACAGATGTCTGACATCCATGTCCACTCCTGAGGTCTTATGTGTGGAGTCTGAACTGAATACCGACGGCCTTGTTGATTCTGGTAGTCAACAACTGCTCTCTTCTGCTCACAAATCCTTCCAAACATCTGCAGTGTAGAGTTCCAACGTGTGGGGACATCACACACCAGTCTGTGAGCCAGAAGCTGCAAACGCTGCTGAAGCACGACAAGAGCGGCGGAAGCTGTAGCTGACTTTCTAAAATGGGCACACAAGCGGCGTACTTTGACAAGTGGATCCGGCAGCTCCGGGTAGATTTTGAGAAACCGCTGAACCACGAGGTTAAGCACATGGATCAGGTATGGTACATGTTTGAACTCGCCTCGCCTTAGAGCCACCACCAGGTTCCGGCCATTGTCACACACGACCATGCCTGGCTGTAGGTTCAGCGGTGTGAGCCTCAGATCTGCCCGCTCTTTCAGCGCTGTCCACAACTCTTCAGCATTGTGCGGTTTGTCACCTTAGAATATTAGCTTCAGCACAGCCTGTTGCCGGTTGGCCAAGGCAGTGCTGCAGTGCTTCCAGCTTGTGACTGATGTGGTCATATCAGAGATGGAGGCTGAAGAGGAGGAGGAGGCTGAGGAGGATGAGGTGCAAGAGCTGTAGACTGTGGGGGCAACCCTGATTGACCTAGGGCCTGCATTCCTCGTCATTGGGAGGATGTGTTCCGTCCCAAAGTCCAACAGGATCCTGGCTTCCACTATGTTAACCCAGTGTGCCGTCAGCGAGATGTATCGTCCCTGCCCACAAGCACTTGTCCACGTGTCCGTGGTTAGGTGGACTTTCCCTGTAACTGCATTGTTGAAGGCATGGTTAATGTTGTGGGACACGTGTTTGTGTAATGCGGGGCCATCGGAGAGGTAAGTATAATGTTATTTTTGGGTTTTTTTACGTTTTAATTCTTTTTTTTACTATTGATGCTGCATTGAAAGCAGCATAAGTTGGTCACAAAATATAAATCCATGTCAATTGCATGGATTTATATTGTGTGACCAACTTGTCAAGCACTTTTCCAAGTGATGCTCAAAATCGCTTGGAAAAGCGCTTGAAAAAACGCCTGTGAAAATGCATGCAAAAATGCTTTAAAAACGCTTCTCCCTGGCAGAAAAACCGCATGTAAAATCCGCATGCTTTTTTTCTGTCAAGGATATGCAGAAATGCTCAGGAAAATTTCTGCTTCATTTCTACATCGTGGCACATAGCCATACTGCGACTGCTGTATATATATTATATAGGTGATGTATATAGAGCAGTAGCACCTGTATAATGTATATGGACTGCTGTATATACTGTGGCAAGACGACTCACTCGGCTGCAGTCGGAACTAGACACAGGAACGGTTTAGTCTGCAGGTTTATTATGTCAGCATAAGGCACTGCAGACTTCAGCTAAAATAAACTCAGCCTTGCTGGCATAAAGGTAAAACAAAAGACAAATGGTAACACAGTCCATATGTGTGCATGTTCGCCTGTACCAATTACCAATTTGCAGCACCTTCAACGCCTCCTGAGCTGAAGTTACACAGCCTGGAGACTTGTTTCTCCAGACTCACCAACAGAAAAAAACAGGACTGAGCATTTAAACTTGCTCAGCCACACCCTGAGGGGAGATATGGTGCATGACGTCCCTCCCGTCTCTGTGTCATTCACACCAAACCACTCACTTCACAATGGTGAGTTAATCCCCAACATATAACATTCTGGAGAATAGTTGTAAATTCAGTTCACTAAGGCTAGTAGCCTTTGCGAAACATACCTCCCCTCACATATAACACCAGTGACTCTGTCACATATTTTCCCCCTTTGCCCAAAGTCGAGGGTTTGGGCACCTTCAGAAACCAAACAGAGAATTCTGGAGAGGGCATCAGCAATAGTGTGTAACTTCCTGGGTCTATGCACCATGTGAACATTAAAGTCTTGGAGACCTAAGAACCACCTAGTTACCCGGGCATTCTTACCCTTCTTTTCCCTCAACCATCTCAAAGGGGCAGGGTCTGACACCAATTTAAACTTTCAGCCAAGCAGGTTATATCTTAGCGTGTCTATGGTCCATTTTATGGCTAAGCATTCTTTCTCCACAATGGCATAATTTTTCTCGCAGGACGAGAGCTTCCGACTCATATACAGGATGGGATGCTCTTCCCCATTTATCTCTTGGGACAGCACGGCTCCTAGGACAACTTCTGAGGCATCTGTCTGGACCACAAATTCTTTAGTAAAGTCTGGTGTGACCAGGACCGGCTGCTTGCAGAGTGCCAGCTTCAGGTCTTGGAACGCCATCTCAGTTTCAACCGTGCATTTCGCCATCGTTGATTTGGTACCTTTCAGAAGGTCCGTCTCTTGCTGTACTTGCTGTCTCTGCTGCAGCTGCTGTCGTTGCTGGTGTAGAAGCTCCCGGTGCTGCTGCTGTATGTTCTGTTGGCTTTGCAAGTGCTGTTAATGTTGCTGTTGTTGGCTCTGAAGCAAGTGCTTGAGGAGCTCCTCCATGCTGCCAGACATCTCTGGCTGGCGGCCTTTACCCAGGACATTCACCAATCTCTGTGGCAGGTACACGTGTTCCTGGAATCTTGCTTGCACTCTCACACCAACTGTAGCAAGACGACTCACTCGGCTGCAGTCGGAACTAGACACAATAACGGTTGCGTCTGCAGGTTTATTATGTCAGCATAAAGCACTGCAGACTTCAGGAAAATGAACTCAGCCTTGCTGGCATGAAGGTTAAACAAAAGAAAAATGGTAACATAGTCCATATGTGTGCGGGTTCACCTGCACCAATTTGAAGCACCTTCAACTCCTCCTGAGCTGAAGTTAAACAGCCTGGAGACTTGTCTCTCCAGACTAACCAACAACAGAAAAAAACAGGGCCGAGCATTTAAACTTGCTCAGCCACACCCTGAGGGAGGTATGGTGAATGACGTCCCTCCCGTCTCTATGTCATTCACACCAAACCACTCCCTTCACAATGGTGAGTTAAACCTCCAACATATAACATGCTAGAGAATAGTTGTAAGTTCAGTTCACTAAGGCTACTAGCCGTAGCGAAACATACCTCCCCTCACATATAGCACCAGTGACTCTGTCATAATACATTAAATAGGTGCTACTGCTGTGTATAATTGCAGTATCACCTACATAACATATAAACAGTAGTCTTTATACATTATATATGTGATGCATATATGTGGCACCCCAGGGGTCTGATTGCCACAGTAATAGAAATATTACGTCTGGGAGCAAGTGGGAGGTTTCTCTGGTCAGGAGCCCTTAAGCATGCAACGCTTCCTGCCCAGACCTGGGAGGGGAGGAATCTGCCCTTATAAACTGGGTCTGGGGCGGGATTAGTTGAGTCAGAGCCTGGAGACAGTTCCAGACACAGGGAGAGTTACAGCAGGAGCTCTGTAGGAGCAGGAGCCGAAGACCAGGGGCTGGAGCTGAGCAGAGCTCGCCCTGACAGAAGAATCCAAGTACCGGACACCGGAGTCCAAGGCTGTGGGGACGTATATTCACCCAGCAGCAGAAACCAGCCGGCAGGGGATTCCAGGTCCTCTGGCCATAGAAGCCCAGAGGCTCAGTCACAAAGAAGGGACCAGCACCGCCATCGAGGAGCGGAGGCTATCAGAAGGCCCCAAGTCACCAGCCATACGGGTGACCACCACACGGTATACTCAGGGACGTGGGCTACTACCACTCGCTTACAGCAAGGTAGCCAGGAAGAGTGCAGATAGACGGGGAGGCCTACAACTCCACCTGGCCAGGGGAACTCCTGCTTGCTCGCAGACTGACCAGGCCCCTTATGCACTGCAAAGACTCTGAGTCGTTCCTGCTTTCTCACCACATACAGCACTACTAGTACTGGGACGCCCGTGCACCATCACTCCCATCATCCACATTCCCTGCCCTGAGGCCATACTCTTCCCCTGGGGAGTTATCCCATCTTTTGCTGCGCACACCACACCAGCCTCAGTGGACTGGCTCGCAGCGGCGGCACACCCTGACCGCAATCCACGGGTGGCGTAGTCGGACAATTAACCTAAAACCCATAAAAGACTGCCACTAGTTTGACCACCCTGAGCCACGGGACCGGGTCGCCGCCACGGAGACTACAACCCCCCAGAAACCTGGTTCCGGGTAACCCACGCACGTGCACACTCGGCCCAGGGGGCGCGTCATATACAGCAGTAGCACCTGATAATGTATATACAGCAGTTTTACCTGTATAATGTATATGGACTGCTGTATATACATATACAGGTGCATCTCACAAAATTAGAATATAATCAAAAAGTTAATTTATTTCAATTCTTCAATACAAAAAGTGAAACTCCTATATTATATAGAGTCATTACAAACAGAGTGATATATTTCAAATGTTTATTTCTGTTAATGTTGATGATTATGGCTTACAGCCAATGAAAACACAACAGTCATTATGTCAGTAAATTAGAATACTTTATAGCAACAGCTTGAAAAATGTTTTCAAAATCCGAAATGTTGGCCTACTGAAATGTATGTTCAGTAAATGCACTCAATACTTGGTCGGGGCTCCTTTTGCATCAATTACTGCATCAATGCGGCGTGGTATGGAGGCGATCAGCCTGTGGCACTGCTGAGGTGTTATGGAAGCCCAGGTTGCTTTGATAGCAGCCTTCAGCTCATCTGCATTGTTGGGTCTGGTGTCTCTCATCTTCCTCTTGACAATACCCCATAGGTTCTCTATGGGGTTAAGGTCAGGCGAGTTTGCTGGCCAATCAAGCACAGTGATACTGTTGTTTTTAAACCAGGTATTGGTACTTTCGGCAGTGTGGACAGGTGCCAAGTCCTGCTGGAGAATGAAATTTCCATCTCCGGAAAGCTTGTCGGCAGAGGGAAGCATGAAGCATTACATTTCCTGGTAGACGGCTGCGCTGATTTTGGTCTTGATAATACACAGTAGACGTACACCAGCAGATGACATGGCTTCTCAAACCATCACTGATTGTGGAAACTTCACACTAGACCTCAAGCAGCTTGGATTGTGTGCCTCTCCACTCTTCCTCCAGACTCTGGGACCTTGATTTCCAAATGAAATACAAAATTTACTTTCATCTGAAAAAACACATTGGACCACTGAGCAACAGTCCAGGTCTTTTTCTCCTTGGCCCAGGTAAGATGCTTCTGGCATTGTCTATTAGTCATGAGTGGCTTGACATAAGGAATGCGACACTTGTAGCCCATGTCCTGGATTGGTCTGTGTGTGGTGGCTCTTGAAGCAATGACTTCAGCAGCGGTCCACTCTTTGTGAATCTCTTCCAAATTTTTGAATGGCCTTTTCTTAACAATCCATTCAATGCTGCGGTTGCTTGTGCACCTTTTTTACCACACTTTTTCCTTCCACTCAACTTTCCATTAATATGCTTGGATACAGCACTCTGTGAACAGCCAGCATCTTTAGCAATGACCTTTTGTGGCTTACCCTCCTTGTGCAGTGTGTCAATGATTGCCTTCTGGACATCTGTCAAGTCAGCTGTCTTCCCCATGCTTGTGGAGCCTACTGAAACAGACTAAGAGACCTTTTTAAACGCCTAGGAAGCCTTTGTAGGAGTTTTTTGTTAATTATTCTAATTTACTGAGATAATGACTTTTGTGTTTTCATTGACTGTAAGCCATAATCATCAACATTAACAGAAATAAACACTTGAAATAGATCACTCTGTTTGTAATGACTCTATATAATATGGGAATTTCACTTTTTGTATTGAAGAACAGAAATAAATTAACTTTTTGATGATATTCTAATTTAGTGAGAAGCACTTGTATTCAGTCTGTGTCCTTTGTATTAGGTATATGACGCGCCCCCTGGGCCGTGGGGTACTCGGTAGACGGGCCAGTCGGTGCTTGGGATGTCACAGTGGCATTGACCCGGTCCGTGACCCAGGGCGGTCAATAAAAGGGAATTTATAGTTTATATAGTTTAATGTTCATGACGCCACCTGTAGTATGCGGCTATATGGGGCCGCCGCTGCGGTGCAGATCCTCTGGAGCTGTTGGTGATGCAGCAGAGTTGGTTCAGCTCTCCACAGGTAGAGCTAAGCTCCAGGGCGGTGCAGTGCTGGTTAATGAGGTAGATGTTGCTGTGCAGTGTAGTGCAGGTGGTGGCGCAGATAATAACTATAGGACACAGTGGGGTGCAGTCTCCAAGGTTTACTCACGGTTATCACATTGCTCCTGGTTACAACTGCCAGATTATAACCACCCACGTCGTCCTGTGTTCACCAAAGGAGGGGTTCAGCAATCTCTCAGGTATCTCAGGAGTACATAATGAGACCCCAGTCTGTGTGCCTTCCTCGGTCGTCTTCCTGCGCTGGCTCTCACCTTCCTGCCCTGCGTCTCGCAACCAGTTTCCCAAGCCGGTAACCTCAGATTTTGGCGGGAAACCTGCAGTCCCCTGAATCCTGTGTGGTTAAATTTTCGGCGATTTAGTTGCGGCTATGAGCAACTACACCCTGAAAGTGCAGAAGCCTCCGGTTTCTAGCTGAGCCTTGTAGTTCTCCATTAGTTTAGAGGCCGGTCCCCTCTGCGGCCTGATCCCTCCACATTCCTGCAGATTCGGGTGCACGGGTGGCTTCCGCACTCACCGTGCCCCTGGGATCCCCTCACTTCTGGAGCCTTCCTCTGCTCCCTTCCTCTTCATCCTTTCCTCCTGGGCCTCTCACACTAGGCCTTGCTTCCCTGAGCAAAGCTCCTACAGAGCTCCTGCTCCCACTACTTCTCCTCTCTGACTGTTCCCTCAGACTGTTCTGACCACTCCCAAGATGGCTCCCCTTTTTATACTCCTGCTGAAGTGCTCCCCTGTACTTTTTCCTCCACCCACACCCACTACATGGTTCCACCCTGCAGCTAGGGACTAGGGACTATTCCCTTAGGAGCAATCTCGCCCTTCCCTCCTGAAGTGTAATGGATGCAAGTGTGTGGGTCCCGGGCAGTACTCCATCCTTACCTGAGAGTGAGATACCACACCTCTGGGTGAGATACAGTACCTCTGTGGCGACTGAACCTGCAGGGGTGCCACATATACAGTTCGTGTTATGATGGTTTAAAAGATAACTGCTATTTTTCAATGGGCTTTTACCCCAATGAACCCCCTTTTTTCTTTAATATATTTTTGGTGAATAACTGTATTCCTGTTTATTGGCAAATTCGTTATAGCATAGTAACTATGACTAAATACAACCTTTTCACTAAAAATTTCCACTCTCCTATTTAAAGTATTTTGTTACCATTTGTTGGACGACTTCCAGTTTTATAATATCATTCTGTGAAAATGTGCCCAAAACTGTATTGCATATTACTTTTAAACCCTATCTAACAAAATAAGAAATCATGTGAATTAAAACAAAATTTTTATCCTAGGTATAAATGTATTATTACAAATATAATTAGGAATGTAAAGGACCCTCATTATCTTACTGATGTTGTATTATTTATATTAGAGGGGAAAATTAAAAGCTATAAGGACTAGAGTTGGGTGGACCGTTTGAAATTCAAACTCACCAGCTTCACTGAATTTTCCCAAAAAATTCCATTTGCGGCAAATAAATTCACAGTAATACCATCGCAATACTAAAAAGTCTGTCATTGACCGGAAAATATGTATATAACACTCTGAGTTCACTTAGGAGTGTATTGAACCAATTTTGAGCTCTTTGAGCTTTAAAAATGTGCAAGTGACCTCAACATATCTGGCTAGGGGAAGACAGATGGTAACTAAAGCAGTATGTGGGTAGCATGTACGGTCTAATATTGGACTATTACAAGGCACTATGCAAAAAAAATATTTTACAACATTCACATTTTGCGAGTTGTGTTTAAATCTCTGGATTATGGAGATTTTTCTTTATCTTGTCGGTCTAACAACTCAGGAAGCACACTTTTTGTGACACACAAGCCTTAGTTTAAGAATTTTGTTTAGTAGCAAAATAATATTGCCCTCCTTGTTTGCAGAGTATGAAGAATTAAAAAGGCTGCTATTAAAGTGCAGTATGTCAATCAATTCACAGTCACACTGAGTTACTATGCAGGAACAGTACTTACCTATATCATTTGAATCTTTGGATTAATATTTACAGATTCAGACTATCACTCCCGTTTTCAATGTGATTTAACACTAAAGTAATATACCACAATTAGGTTAGGCCTTTTTTTATCCCTGCATGGAATGAGCTTCGTGCTTCTATTCCTAAGCTGAAAAAGCCTAAAATGACACTGCTTGGCTGGCTCCCATCGTTTATACTGGCTGTAATAGTCAACTCTAATTATCTAGGCTAGAAAATGTGATAGCTACAGGACATTATGACGAAGTCTGTGCAGTTGTGCATGATGTCATAAGTCCACTCTCTGAGTCTTCTGCAGTGTGTTAAATGGCTAAAGGCATTTTTTTTGTGGTTATCGTGAATTGAATTGCAGAGTGTTTGACTTTGCAGGTAATTTCAGGAAATTTAACTTGAAGTCGATCCTCCGTGGATGAATCTGCTCATCTGTAATAAGGAAATTTACTTTCTATGATATTTCTTCACAATTTTATACATTTTGCAATTATTTATTTATTTATTTATTTTATTCACTTCAATTTATTTATTCACTTATAATTCCACAGCGCTTTACTGACATTGTGGGCACTGTCCCCACTGAGCCCATCCCATACCCCGCAGGTGATGGCTGTGTATTACAGCCAGGACCTGCCTCTAACAATTGACGATTGTTAACCTGTTAAATAACGCTATCAAACTTTGACAACAATATTTAACATGCTCCAGCACCCATCGGCGCTCCTGTGACACAATTACAGGTCGGTGATGGGTTTCTTGCTATGACAGTTGAGGTTCAGCTGAAGACCCCCGTGCTAGTCATTACAGAGCTCCTTTGAAACCCTGCCTGTGGCAGGTTTATGGTGAAATGATGTTCTTTCCGCTTACAGATTATGACCAAAACAGTGCTCACTGGAACCTTCAGTAGTTTAGGAATTCTTCTTTAACCAAAGTCATCAGTATATTTTGCAACAATAAGGTTGTGAACATCTTGAGACAGCTTTCTGGTTTTACCCATCATGAGATGTTTATTGTGTGGCACCTTGGCAATGAGACACCTTTTTATAGGCCATCAGATGAACCAGCTGATATTATTTTTTACTAAGTGGCAGGATTGCTTTAATAATAATAATAATAATAATAATAATAATAATAATAATTTTTATTTCTATAGCGCCAACATATTCTGCAGCACTTTCTAAATACTTTTTTTGCACCTGTCTTTCTTCATGTGTTCAATTCTTTGTCCCGTGTAATTTCTCATTATTACACATAACTTAATTTATGGACATCTATGGTTTGATTCCTTTGCCTGTGTGGATTGGATGGGCTGTTATCGGAATCTGGTGAGAATTTCATGTCAATAGCACCTTAAGAAATATCTTTACTTAGAAAATTGGTGACGTGTTCAATACTTATTTCAGCCGCTGTATATTTATATAAGTTATGTGTCTGAATAAGCAGCAAGATGGCCAGATGCATTACATCATGCTGCATGGCATGATATTAGTAATGATCAAACTGTTTGAAATTTAAATTTTGCAGGCTTAGACAAACTTTCTCCAAAAAATTGATTTGCGGCAAATATTTTTTTCTTGAGTTGAGATACTGAAAAGCTTTCAATTACCCTAAAAACTGAGATCTCTCCTTATTGAACTAGTTTTGCACTCCTTAATGCAAATACGGAATTATTAGGATCCAATTGACATCAACTTGCCTAGCTAGATGAAAACCCATAGTAAACGGTATTAAATAACGAGCTGTTTAACAACCCATAGAAGTATCAGACCTGTTAGGTTTCTGTAATTGTAGAAAGAGACTAAAAATTATGCCTTTTCGGGGGAAGATGCCTGCCTTGCTGGTGTTTATAGACAGGCAGTAGAAACGGAAGAACCCTTGGTATTTTCACATGGTTGACAAAAATCATTCTTGCTTGGGGAGTTTCAAGAGCTTGTCTCTTTGCTCAATGAAAAAGCAAAAGCGTTTTCACAATACATCCAAAAAGTATCCCTTTAATTAGGAAGATGTGCTCAGCACTTTTGAAAGTTAAGACGTAATGGTTCCTCAACAAGAAGTGAAAAAAATTATCCAATTTTCAGGCTCATCTACAATCTTTTTTCAGGCTTTCCAAAAAATATCCCTTTTTTAGGGAACAGGAACTAGATAGTTGTTTTCAAAGGGAAGAAGTTATGGCTCATTGTCAACAAAGCTTTAAAAAAATAGCCCTATTTTTTGAGCTGTTTGATGTCTATGTACCCTCAAGAGAGTACATTTTATTCAGTAGTACAATATATGTCCATGGTTGTGCTGTGGCAGTGGCAATGGCAGAAGCAGTAGAGTAGAACATTAAAATGGGGCAATCAAGTTGATGACTGAAAGTTTTGGGCAAGTAATGGCAGCCTCAGCAGCATCAGTATACTCTATCACTATAAAATACAGTGGGCAGGCAGCCAGAAGATGTGTGGCTGACATGGCTGTGCAATGGCAGTGGCAGAAGTCGTAAGGTTGAGAATTAGGATGGGCAGGCAAGGAAATGTCTGGCCGTATAGGGCCTGCAATGGCAGGACCGGTAGTAGCAGTAATATAATATAGATGACATGATGGACAAGGACTTGTCCTTGACCCAGCTTGTGTGGGAATGGGGCCTGTCGATACTGACTCGCCCCCAGGGCCATGGGGTTCTCTGCAGCCGAGCCTTGTGGCTGCTTGCAGGGGATATCACGGTGGCTGGCCCGGTCCGTGACTCAGGGAGGTCAGTTAAATGGAGGAATTATTTATAGGGGATTTGTCGTGACGCCACCTGTGGTGTCTGGTGAGGATCACCAGCTCTGCAACAGTCCTCTGAGGCAGATGGTAGGGCAGCTTGTGATGGAATGGCTCCCCATAGGTGGAGTGGGCCTCAGGGCAGCGAAAACGATGGAGGTTGCGCTGGGCGTCGTGGTGCAGGGGAAGCGATGGCGCAGTAAAAGTAACGGACAGAGACAGGGGCTTTGCTTCATTACCTTTACTGGTGCTGATGTTAAGTACGGTCCAGGGTACTCCAGGTGAAGGGCGCACTTTTGGACTTCGCCCCAGTGAGTGGGTATAGGGCCTCCTGATCCGTGTCTGTGTCTGTGTATATGCCTGGCCAGCCTGCAACTGAGCCTAGACTATGTGTCCTGCTTTTACTTCACCTGATGCTCTGAAGTAGGATCTCTGGTTGGCAACCACTTTCCCTGGACGTCGGGGCCTTCGTGGTTCCTGGTCCTGTAGGTGTCTAGCTTCAGGTTTGCCAGGGACTTGTAGTCCTCCTGAGATTCCGGTTATCCTACTGGGTATAAGGCGTCCCTGCAGGCGCGGACCCGGTGTCCGGTATATATAACGGGGTGAGCTTACTATGCTCCTCTGCCACCTTAGTTCCACTCTCCTTTTCTCCTCGCCGTCGACCACACTCAGGGCCCTCACTACTTGGCAGCTGGCGTGCTGCATCTTCACCGCTCTCTGAGCGTCGGCACGCTCTCTGCTCACTCTGAGCTGTGTTCCTCTCTGGACACTAAACAGGAACTAATCTCTAACTCAAACTGAGCTGCCTGGCTCCACCTTCCCTATATATATCCCTAACGGGCTCCCTCTGCTGGTCTGAGGTGGAAGGTGGAGGTGTATGAATGTAGTGAGGGCCTCTTGTGGAGAAGTCCATCCATGCACCCTTCTGAGTTCTGTGGCACCAAGGCGTAGCAGGGCGCCACATTCCCCCCTAGTAAAACTCAGTACTCCTGGACTGAAGCAATTTTCAAAACAGGTTAACAGTAACTCTTCCCTTTATGGGAGGCACATCTCTTGAACGTTACATGTGTAAAAACATAATAAATATATACAAATATAGAGTGTCCTCAGAGTCTTACAAGTTAATGGTGTCCATCTCACCGGTGAAAGAACAGGAGGCACATGAGGGACCTGCCTGAAAACCCTCAACGTAGGCCCTGGTCGTGGCTACAGGGCATAGGTGATCCAGGTGCTGGACCACATCTTCCGCCACGCCAAACGGGTTTTTGTTCAGTGGTCACTTAAAAGGGCACTCCAGGGAGTGCAACTATGTACAAGACAGTTTTTGGGCTGCTCACAATCCTCAGCCACTGAGTCCTTTATATATATACCCTTACGAGTAACTAATGTTCATATAAATTGTCCATTGTAAGGCAAAACACATCAATAAATACATGAAAATCACACAAGAATAACATACCCCAGGGGCAACTATTTATACTATAAGTATTTCTACTTATTCACTGAACCTGACAGGGGCCTGGCCTTTGGTGCTACTTGTTGATCTGCGTAGTACGGGAGTGTGGATGCTATCTGTGTCTGCACCGTCTGCTACCCTGTCAGTTCTATGTGTGGGTAGGTTGTAAAACTGCCTTAACCTCTCTATGGGACTGGCAAGTGTACCATTGGCTGGGCCTTCTTGCTCTGCTCCATCCGGGGATCCGTCTTCCGGGGATTCTTCTTGAGCAGGCTCTTCTGGGGCAGTTACAGGTTCTACTTGCTGTGGAGGGTCTTCTGGCTGTTGGTAGAAGGGGATCACAGGTTTTATCACTACTCCATCCAATTGAGGCCAATCTGCCGGGAAATCTCCTAATTCAGTGTGGAGTACTCCTTCTTTGGCTCCTCCGGTATGGTGAGAGGCACTTCCTCCTGGGGCTTCGAAAGACCTGGACACAACTTCAGGTGGTCTCTTGATACCGTCGCAGTCGTTCTTCCTCCGTCTCTACTAATTAGGCAGGTCTTCCTATTGTTGAATCTGGAGTTCAACACAGTGTAAGGCTCTCTTTCCCACTGGTCATCCAGTTTGTTGTTTCTCCTTTTTCTTTTTAGCACAACTTCTCCAGGTGAAAAGGGTTCTGCTGGTGCACTCTTGTTGTACTGTGTTTCCTGTTTGTCTCTTACCCTATTCAGACTGTCTTCGAAACAGGCTTGTACTCTCCTATACTGCTTCTGTCGAGTCGTGTCCCAGTCCTCAGTGGACATATCTGCTTCGGGTTCTACTACACCAAGCTCCAGGTCCATGGGCAACTTTCCGGGTCTTGCTCGCAAGAGATATGCTGGAGTACAATTGGTGGAACTCACAGGTATGTGGTTGTACAAATCTACCAGGTCAGGTAGCTTGTCTCGCCACTGGTTTCTTTCCTCTAGCGGTAAGGTCTTCAACAGGTCGATGACGATGTTATTCATCTTTTCACATAACCCATTGGTTTGGGGGTGGTACGGTGTAGTCCGGATCTTCTTACACCCGTAGAGATGGCAGAACTCCTTGAACAATTCGGCTTCAAAGGCTGGGCCTTGATCTGTCAGCACCTGCTCCGGGTATCCATGGGGCCTGCAGAAGTATGCCTGAAACGTCTTTGCCGCAGTTTCTGCCATCAGATTCTTGACGGGGGCTACCACCAGAAACCGGGAGTAGTGATCCACCATGGTCAGGGCATAGGAATATCCTGACCTGCTGGGTGACAGCTTGACATGATCCAGGGCCACGATCTCCAAGGGTCGAGTTGTCTTGATGGGTTGCAGGGGTGCCTTCTGGCTGCTGTAGTCTTTTCTTCTGAGGCTACAGGGTCCACAATCCCGGCACCATCTCTCTATGGAACTGCGCATTCCAACCCAATAAAACCGACCTTTCAGCAGGGTTTCTAGCTTCATCCAGCCAAAGTGCCCCGCTTGATGGTTGTAGGTCTCCAACACCATCTGGATGTCTGTCCTGGGCACTACGATCTGCCATACCATCTCATGGGTCCTAGGGTTGACGTACCTTCAGCACAGCTTCTCTCTATAGATAAACAGCCGGCTTCCTCATTCCACAGCTGCTTGGCTTGGGGAGACGCGTCCTTCTCCAGGGAGGAACCTTCCTGGGTTATCAGTTCTTTGATACGGCTGACAACTGGGTCGCTGTCCTGGGTCTCCTTCCAGCTGTGGTGAGGCAAAGGGTTTAACGTCTTACCGCGATGCCTCCTGGAGGCTCGTTGCTCGTGGACCATTCCATTACGGTGGAAGGCAGGTAGCTCAATCTCCTCCAGGTCACCCACTTCTTCTTCGGTGTCCGACTGGTGAGGCATCCTGGACAGGGCATTGGCGTTGGCATTCTTGCGGCCTGCCCGGTACTTAATGGTGAACTGGTAGTTTGACAGCCGAGCCATCCATCGTTGTTCCATGGCTCCTAACTTGGCTGTTTCTAGATGAGTCAAGGGGTTATTATCAGTGTAGGCAGTGAAATTACTGGAGGCTAGGTAGTGCTTGAACCGCTCGGTGATGGCCCAGACCAGGGCCAGGAACTCCAACTTGAAGCTGCTATAGTTCTCTGGGTTCCTCTCGGTCGGGCAGAGCTTCCTGCTTGCATAGGCGATCACCTTCTCTCGGCCATTCTGCTTCTGACTTAACACAGCTCCTAATCCCTCGTTGCTGGCATCAGTGTACAGCAGGAACGGTTGGCTGTGGTCAGAGTAGGCTAGGATCTCTTTGCCGGTCAGGATCTCCTTCATCACCTCAAAGGCTTCAGCTTGCTCCTTACCCCACTGGAACGGGGGGGTTCTGCCTCTCCCGGACTGTCCTACTAGGAGATCTTGCAAAGGCGCCACTTTCTTGGTATAGTCCTTCACAAACCTCCGGTAATACCCGACTAGTCCCAGGAACTGACGTACCTCATTGAGGCCCTTCGGCTCCGGCCATTTCCGGATGGCAGTGACCTTCTCCGGGTCCGGTGCTACTCCTTCTGGACTGACGATGTGCCCCAGGTACTGTACCTTTCGCTTGAGCAGGTGGCACTTGGAGGGCTTCAGCTTCATCCCATACTGGGACAGCGACTCAAATACCTCTGCCAGGTGCTTCAAATGGTCCTCGTACGTTTTGGAGTACACTATCACATCATCCAGGTATAGCAGTACAGGCTCGAAGTTGCGGTGTCCCAGGCAGCACTCCATCAATCTCTGGAACGTTCCGGGGGCGTTGCAGAGTCTGAACGGCATGCTGTTGAACTCGCAGAGTCCCATCGGGGTAGTAAAGGCCGTCTTCTCCCGATCCTCCTCAGTCACAGCTACTTGCCAGTACTCACTAGTGAGGTCAAGGGTGGAGAAGTAATTTTCAGACTTTAATGCAGGCAGGGATTCTTCTATACGGGGCAAAGGGTATGCATCTTTGTGTGTTATGCGATTTACCTGTCTGTAATCTACACACATTCTCATGCTTCCATCCTTTTTCCTGACTAGGACCAGGTGAGCTGCCCAGGGACTACAGCTATACCTTACTACCCCTGCCTTCTTCATGTCGTGCAACATCTCCTTCGCCTTCTGGTAGTGTGCTGGTAGTATGGGCCTGTAACGTTCTTTGATGGGTGAATGTTCACCTGTGGGTATATGGTGTTGTACCCCTTTAATCCTCCCAAAGTCAAGTGGGTGTATACTGAATACCTGCTCGTATTCCTGAACCACCCGATGTACACCCTGCTTCTGATGGGCAGGAGTGGTCTCTGTCCCAACATGGAGCCGTTGACACCAATCCTCCACCTGGGTTCCCGGGTCATTATCCTCCACTTCGTCTGGTGAGGTTAAGGACTCCGCCGTGTGTATGGAGTTGTTATCTACTGTGTACAGTTTGGCAACAGTGGCGTAGCGCGGTAATCTAATCTCGTCCTCCCCATAGTTTAGGAGGCGTATGGGCACCCTCCCATTGCGTACATCCACTACCCCTCTGGCAGTCAAGAGTGTAGGTCTATGCTCTGAGCTAAGGGGCTCTACTACCGCCTGGTAGCTCCGTCCTTTGAGACCTATTGCTGCTCTACACCAAATCAGCATCTCACTCATAGGGGGAATCACAATGGGTATCGGGTCTGTCACCCGTACATTACCAATTTCACCACGGGATAGCTTTACCTGTTGCTGGTACATAAGGGCTCGTATCTCTTTCTGGAGCACCCTCCGCTGCCCTGGTCTGGCGGTGTCAGCCATCTGTTGGAGCAAGAACAACACTTCTCCCAAACAGTTACTAACAATATTTGTGCCAAGTACCATATACAAGTCTGTATCATCAGGATTAGTCTCTACTACAATTAGTCCCTGGTCCTTCAGTTCCACTCTTCCCACCTTTACTGCCACATCCTTAACCCCGACTAGGTTAAGGGGGAGGCCATTAGAGGCATAAACGGAAAGGTTTGGATCTGGCGGGTGAAGTTTGTCTATGGACCAGAATCTTTTGCAGAGGACATCAGGCATGATGGTTACCTGAGATCCAGTGTCCAGAAGGGCAGGTGTCGCGATGCCGTCCAGCACAATGGACAGGAAAGGTCTTCCTCCCACGAACCGGCGGTACCAGTTTGATGGCCCTGGTTGGTCTACTCCTGGGTGTCAGCCCTCGGCCCCAGGGTTTCCTCGTTTAAAGGACAGGTCCGCGTGGTGTGGCCTGCTTTATGGCAGCGGTAGCAGATGAAGTCTTCTGGAGGGCGCTGTTGGTCGTTGGTCCTCCTCCGGGGTGGCGTTATCCTCCTCCGGGGTGGCATCGTCCTCCTACGGGGTGGCGTTGTCCTCCTTTTTCTTCTCATCCAGGGGACATCCTCAGGGCTATCGGCTAGCAGGATCCTTCCTTCCGGCTCAGGCTTCGTCCGTAGCTGCAGGGTGCTCATGACAGTGGCCAGGGTTTTACTTAACTGGCGCACTTCAGAGCGTAAGCTGTCCAGCTCACTAGGGGGCACTGTTTGCATCCTGGTTTCAGCCGTCAATGCAGGAGCAGTGGGTGCTGCGGGCACTGGGGTGGCCCCACCCTGGTAACGCTGGATAGCAGTGTCTGTTGTTTCCAGGGGCTGCAGCCCCTTTATAGCCATGTCCTTAAGGGTGTCAAAGGTGGCATCTGGATGGTCTAAGGCCCACCACCGTACAGTTCTGCTCTCTTCCTGGGACTTCAACCCCCGGATGAATTGTTCTGTCAGCATTTTATTTTCCTCATGGATGCTGGCTGGATTAACCTGTTTCGGGGCCCGTAGGGCCTCCTGTAAGCGCCAGGCATAGTCCCGGATACTGTCCTCGGGTTTCTGGACACACTGGTAGAACCTCATCCGGAGATCTGTCTCAGTGAGGTTTTCAAACGCTGTTTGCAATCTTTTAAATATGATGGACACTGATTCTTGCTCTGCGACTGGCCAGGTTTCAACTTCTCGCTCAGCGGCACCAGTCAATTGTCCTAACACTACAGCGGCTCTCTGCTTGCCAGTCATAGAAGACATATCCAGTATGCCGCATATTTTCCTCTTGAATCCTGACAGTGTGTCCGGTTTACCATTATACTGGGGGAACCACTTCGCTCCAGGGATATACGGCAGGGCCATAGGTATCAATGGAGTTATGACCGCTACTGGTGGAGCGGCCGCTCCGGCCTGTGCGGCGCCGGGCGCAAGTTGGGCATCAGGAGCGTTAACCGGTGCTCCAGCAGCTTGCTGGTCGTCGGCCATGGTTGCGCCCCCCTAGTGAACCGGAGCCTACCTTCTTCAACAGGTAGCCGCAGCTCCGCGGGCGACGGTCTTCTTCTAGGACCTTGCGTCGCTCGCGTCTGACGTCAGAGCGTCCTCTGGCTCCTTCCAGGACCTGACGCTTCCTGATTCGACGTCAGGGGCGGGGCGTGTCCTAGGCTTCGCGCGCTTCCAGTGGTTACGCCCTTCTTCTTCCCGCGCGGCAACAGGAAAAATGGCGGATATGGCGGGAAAACTTCAGGAATGGCGGGAAAACGTCACCACAGTAAGGGTTACAGTTTCTTTAAGGCGCACAGTACCCGGTGGCAATGGGCACACAATCCTGTTCGTGACGCCAAGATTCTGACTCGCCCCCAGGGCCATGGGGTACTCGGCAGCCGGGCCTTGTGGCTGCTTGCAGGGGATATCACGGTGGCTGACCCGGTCCGTGACCCAGGGCGGTCAGTTAAATGGGGGAATTATTTATAGGAGATTTGTCGTGACGCCACCTGTGGTGTCTGGTGAGGATCTGAGGCAGATGGTAGGGCAGCTTGTGATGGAATGGCTCCCCACAGGTGGAGCGGGCCTCAGGGCAGCGAAAACGATGGAGGTGCAGGGGAAGCGATGGCGCAGCAGAAGTAACGGACAGAGACAGGGGCTTTGCTTCATTACCTTTACTGGTGCTGTTGTTAGGTACGGTCCAGGGTACTCCAGGTGAAGGGCGCACTTTTGGACTTTGCCCCAGTGAGTGGGTATAGGGCCTCCTGATCCGTGTCTGTCTCTGTGTATATGCCTGGCCAGCCTGCAACTGAGCCTAGACTATGTGTCCTGCTTTTACTTTACCTGATGCTCTGAAGTAGGATCTCTGGTTGGCAACCACTGTCCAGTATATATAACGGGGTGAGCTTACTATGCTCCTCTGCCACCTTAGTTCCACTCTCCTTTTCTCCTCGCCGTCGACCACACTCGGGGCCCTCACTACTTGGCAGCTGGCGTGCTGCGTCTTCACCGCTCTCTGAGCGTCGGCACGCTCTCTGCTCACTCTGAGCTGTGTTCCTCTCTGAACACTAAACAGGAACTAATCTCTAACTCAAACTGAGCTTCCTGGCTCCACCTTCCCCATATATATATCCCTAACGGGCTCCCTCTGCTGGTCTGAGGTGGAAGGTGGAGGTGTATGAATGTAGTGAGAGCCTCTTGTGGAGAAGTCCATCCATGCACCCTTCTGGGTTCTGTGGCACCAAGGCGTAGCAGGGCGCCACAATACCAGCACCTATTTCAGCTGGATGTGCATCTAAAGATATACATTAATCTGAAATGCATTGAAGCGTAGAGACGTCAGCGTGCCTGTGGCAGGCATACTAAAGTCACTTGCTGGTATCTGCGTCGGCTATGGAACATATTTCCATGCATTGTGGGAGCGGGGGAAGGTAGGAAGAATCTTTTTTTTTTTAAATGTGTTAGAAAAAAGCAGTAAAAAGGGGGATATTATTACTGGAATGGGCCAGTATGGGGGACATGATTACTGGAAGGGGCCCAGGGTGGGGGATATTGTTACAGGAAGGGTCCAGGATGCAGAACATTATTACAGGAAGGGTCAAGGATAGGGGAAATTATTACAGGAATTGGACCAGGATGGAGGACAAGATGGGGACATTATTATCGGAAGGGGCCCAGGATGGTGAACATTATTACGTGAAGCTGCCCAGGATGGGTGACATTATTACAGGTTAAGGCCAGATGTTATTAGAGGAACAGGCCAACATGGGGGACACTATTACAGGAAGGCTCCCTGATGGGGACATTAATACATAAAGATGCCAGGATGGGGACATTATCACAGGAAGAGGCACAGGATGGGGGACATTATTACAGGAAGAGGCCAGGATGAGGGACATTATTATAGGAAGGGGTCATAATGGGGACAATATTACAGGAAGGAACCCAGGAGGGAGGAAGTTATTACAAGAATGGGCTGGTATTGGAGACATTATAACAGGAACGAACCCAGAATGAGGGAGATTATTAGAAGAAGTAAAGAAAAACGAGTGGCCATCATTACTTTAAGAAATGAAGGTCAGTCAGTGCGAAAAATTGGGAAAACTTTGAAAGTGTCCCCAAGTGCAGTTGCAAAAACCATCAAACGCTACAAAGAAACTGGCTCACATGAGGACCGCCCCAGAAAAGGAAGACCAAGAGTCACCTCTGCTTCTGAGGATAAGTTTATCCAAGTCACCAGCCTCAGAAATCTCAGGTTAACAGCAGCTCAGATTAGAGACCAGGTCAATGCCACACAGAGTTCTAGCAGCAGACACATCTCTACAACAACTGTTAAGAGGAGACTTTGTGCAGCAGGCCTTCATGGTAAAATAGCTGCTAGGAAACCACTGCTAAGGACAGGCAACAAGCAGAAGAGACTTGTTTGGGCTAAAGAGCACAAGGAATGGACATTAGACTAGTGGAAATCTGTGCTTTGGTCTGATGAGTCCAAATTTGAGATCTTTGGTTCCAACCACCGTGTCTTTGTGCAACGCAGAAAAGGTGAATGGATGGACTCCACATGCCTGGTTCCCACTGTGAAGCATGAAGCATGAAGCATGGAGGAGGAGGTGTGATGGTGTGGGGGTGCTTTGCTGGTGACACTGTTGGGGATTTATTCAAAATTGAAGGCATACTGAACCAGCATGGCTACCACAGCATCTTGCAGCGGCATGCTATTCCATCCGGTTTGCGTTTAGTTGGACCATCATTTATTTTTCAACAGGACAATGACCCCAAACACACCTCCAGGCTGTGTAAGGGCTATTTGACCAAGAACGAGAGTGATGGGGTGCTACGCCAGATGACCTGGCCTCCACAGTCACCAGACCTGAACCCAATCGAGATGATTTGGGGTGAGCTGGACCGCAGAGTGAAGGCAAAAGGGCCAACAAGTGCTAAGCATCTCTGGGAACTCCTTCAAGATTGTTGGAAGACCATTTCCGGGTGACTACCTCTTGAAGCTCATCAAGAGAATGTCAAGAGTGTCCAAAGCAGTCATCAAAGCAAAAGGTGGCTACTTTGAAGAACCTAGAATATAAGATATATTTTCAGTTGTGTCACACTGTTTTGTTAAGTATATAATTCCACATGTGTTAATTCATAGTTTTGATGCCTTCAGTGTGAATGTACAATTTTCATAGTCATGAAAATACAGAAAAATCTTTAAATGAGAAGGTGTCTCCAAACTTTTGGTCTGTACTGTATGTTGGCAAGGCTTTCTGAGCAGCAGAGGGTAGTAGTTGAATACCAGCTACAACATGCCCGTCTGTATTCCAGTCTGCCTCCGCATATAAGAGCTGATGAGTGGGCATGAATGTCTGACATCTCTGCGGTTCTCCAAAAGTTTGAGGACTCCACCAAGATGGTGAGCGGCCATGACGCCATAATCATCATTACCATCCCACTTCTCTCTCTACTGAAATGCTCGCTGCTCACAATTAAAGAGGAGGCTTTGCAGGTGGAGCAAGTTGAGATGGAGCAAGAAACTATACAGGGTGATGCTACACAGCCCAGCCTCATCTCATCTTCTCAAAGCGGATGTAACATACCTGGCGGCGTCCTTGCATGGTGGTCCATCTCCCACTGTGCAAGAGCGCGCACTTGATCTCCAGTCCAGAATGTCTCTCTGGCTTCCCTCCATGCTGTCTGTTTGTGTCTGTTTCTGCTGCTTAAGGGCGGCGCCCGATCACTTCCTGCTTTTTGTACCTGCTGTGGGTCACACCCCTTGTGCGTCCTCAGC
Organism: Phyllobates terribilis; assembly: GCF_046119375.1. NCBI lineage: Eukaryota > Metazoa > Chordata > Amphibia > Anura > Dendrobatidae > Phyllobates > Phyllobates terribilis. Next base: position 755,362,386 of record NW_027362761.1, on the reverse strand, counting down.
CTATTGCTGTCTGTCACCTGGTATATAGCTCAGCTGCTCCCATCTATCCCTGCCTGAGCATAGTGTTTCATTCAGTGTGTGCTTGCACTCTGAAGGTGCCAGGTCCCGTTCTTTGTCTCCTGCTTTGCGGTATCAGTTTCCGTGTCTGAACTGAGTCCTGTCTATGTCTCCTGCCTTGCGGTATCAGTTCCCGTGTCTGAGCTGAGTCCTGTCTATGTCTCCTGCCTTGCGGTATTAGTTCCCGTGTCTGAACTGAGTCCTGTCTATGTCTCCTGCCTTGCGGTATCAGTTCCCGTGTCTGAACTGAGTCCTGTCTATGTCTCCTGCCTTGCGGTTTCAGTTCCCTTGTCTGAACTGAGTCCTGTCTATGTCTCCTGCCTTGCGGTATCAGTTCCCGTGTCTGAACTGAGTCCTGTCTGTGTTCTCTTGTCTGCCTATCCTGGAGGCTGTATTTCCAGGCCTGTCTGAACACGCTCCTAGCCTGTTCCTTCCGCCTTCTAGGGGCCCGATTACCTAGATCCGTTCCTGTATCTTGTCTGTCCTGTCTGAACACGCTCCTAGCCTGTTCCTCCCGCCTTCTAGGGGCCGATTATCTAGACCCGCTCCGGTATCTTGTCTGTCCTGTCTGAACACGCTCCTAGCCTGTTCCTCCCGCCTTCTAGGGGCCGATTACCTAGACCCGCTCCTGTATCTTGTCTGTCCTGTCTGAACACGCTCCTTGCCTGTTCATCCTGCCTCTCTGGGGGCCGTATTCCCAGACCCGCTCCTGTATTCCGCTGCAGTGTCGGTCTCCTCCGTACACTCAGTTCCAGTCTGAACTCTCTCCTATCCTTTACCTGTTTTGCCTCTATGTCCGTTCCCTTCCTTTTTCTGCAGAGTCTGAACTCGTACCTAACTCCTGCTTGTTGTCTCTGTACTCCCGTTTGTGAGTTTGTGGTCCACTCGCTACTTCACTGCAAGTACCCTGTGGGTATCTGGCTCTGCCTTTCCCTTCCTGTCTGTTCCGTGTGAACAGAGCCCTGTCCCCCCTGCTCAGCCTTGCCTGCTCTGACTCCTTTGCTCACCGCTCCGGCGGTTCTAGCCTGCTCTGTCTCCTTTGCTCACCGCTCCGGCGGTTCTAGCCTGCTCTGACTCCTTTGCTTACCGCTCCGGCGGTTCTAGCCTGCTCTGACTCCTTTGCTCACTGCTCCGGCAGCCTTGCTCCGCTCTTATCCTTTTGCTCACTGCTCCGGCAGTCTCGCTCCGCTCTTATCCTTTTGCTCACTGCTCCGGCAGTCTTGCTCCGCTCTTGCTCACCGCTCCAGGCGGTCTCGTCCTGCTTTACTCTTGCTCACTGCTCCGGCAGTCTCGCTCAGCTCTGACCCTTTGCTCACCGCTCCTGGCGGCCTTGTCCTGCTCTACTCTTGCTCACCTCTCTGGGCGGCCTCACTCTGCTGTGTTTGTCCGCCACATCTGTGGTTCTGTTCCTGAGTCCCAGTGTGTACTGGGTCCTATCCCGCCAGTGTCCCTACCTGCTAGTGCCTCCCTGTCTGCACTCTAGCTGTGCTTGCCTGTACCCCTCTGCCTGTATTGTTCCTGAGTCCCAGTGTGTACCGGGTCCTATCCCGCCTGTGTTCCTACCTGCTAGTGTCTCCCTGTCTGCACTCTAGCTGTGCTTGCCTGTACCCCCCTGCCTGCATACCCGCCTGCCTGCATACCAGTCGTGCCTGCCTATACCCACCAGTCTGTGTGCCAGCCTACCAGTCTGTTCCTGTATTCCCCTGTGTGGGTCAACAGCCGTGTCCGGGGTCTGTCCTGGAGTAGCACCTGGTCCCTCTGCTCGGTTCCTCCTTGGTGCACTGGCGTCGTATGCCGTCGTGCGACCCTGGTCGGATCGGATGAATACCTAGTTACGCCCCTCCAGGCATTCACTCTCCGGCACTGTCCAGTGGAATCACTACAATCACATGCACACGCCGCTCAGCCCGGGCGTGTGCATTACAGCGGATTAGGTGATAATGAGGAGGAGGAGGAGGAACAGGAGCTGGTTACCTGCACTACGTATGGTTCTACCCACACCACCTTTATCCCATCTGTTCAGCGAGGATGGCCTGAAGTTGAGGAGGAGAGGGAGGTCAAGGATGAGGAAGGGGAGGAAGACAATTGTCCTCTTGGTGGGGACAGGGAAATCTTGGCTGTTGGCAGTCTGGCACACATGACTGAGTTTATGTTCCACTGCCTTTCCCGTGACCCTCGCGTTGTACGCATTTTGGCCAACACTTATTACTGGTTGGTCACCCTTCTAGACCCACTCTACAGGGAGAACTTTTCATCTCTCCTTCCCCTGGCAAAGAGGTCTAATAAAATGTTGCAGTACCAGAAGGCCCTAGTTGAAAAAATATTTAAGAAATTCCCATCTGACAATGCTGGCGGCAAAGGTTAGAGTTCCTTCGACAACCAAGGAGTAGAGACGAGGGAGACCCACACCAGATGCAGTAGAGGCAGGGGAACACTATCAAAGTTCTGGGACAGTTTTCCCAGACCCTGCCAGTGCACAGTCCTTGATGCGTGGGGTACTCTGACAAGGAGGGAAACGTTTTAGAAGATGCTGAAGGAATACCTTGCCGACCGTACCAGCATCCTCCGTGATTCCTCTGTGCCTTACAACTATTGGATATCCAAGCTAGACACATGGCATGAACTGTCTCTCTACGCCTTGGAGGTCCTAGCCTGCCCTGCCGCTAGAATTTTGTCAGAGAGGGTTTTTTAGTGCCACCGTGCGCATTATAACTGATCGGCGCATCCACCTATCAACTGATAATGCTGAAAGGCTGACTCTTATCAAAATGAACAAGGGCTGTATTGGTGCAGAATTCTCAACACCACCAGATGACAGCAGTGGAACGTAAACTCAAATCCAGTGTTTTTTTTTTTCTGGTTTATTCCCATGCAACCCTTCCCACCCAATTACACACTTCACTCAGGATTTCGGCTTTTTTATGTCATCCTCCTCCTTCTCCTCCTCCTCCTCTTCCACCACCATATCAACAGGGTGATCATGCTACCCTCACTATAATTGTTTTAAGGGTATTTATAATGCTCTCATTAAGAATTTTGAGCTGCCTACCTCTAACATTCTTTCATATATATGTATACTTCTCAGGGGTAAATGTTTTTCAGCCCACTTCGTGCATGCACATTACCAGTCTAGGAGACCAACTCCTTAATAATGGGAGAAAAAAATTTCTGAGGCCCTCCTCTGTCTCTTCCAAGGGGTATTTGGAATGCCTCCTTCTAATTTTTGGCATCCCTTTGACTTAGTGCTTACACTTTGCCAGTCTAGGAGGCCCACTCCTTAGTAATGGGAAAAAATGCTTTTCTCAGGCTTAAGCTTCTAGTTGAGGGAACATTTTTGGAAACCAAAAGAGCCGGTGGGTTCTATTAGTATATGATCCAATGCCTTGTTGTGAGCTGTCAGGTGATCGTTACATAGGGAATTCTCACACTGCATTCAGGATTTCACAGCCGGGACAGGAGACTTTGTACAGTAAATACAGAAGATCCTGGTCTCCTCCATATCAGGCAAAACGCTCCACTATATTTCCCAGCAGGGTTGACGAAATAACAGTCTTTTATGCTGCTACGTTAAAGTAAGCTTTTTTCAGGGCTAATTCCAATAGATTCTATTCTCTAATAATACCGCTCTTATCTGCAATTCGTGTAGGGTGAGCCGTTGCAGTAGGGATAGGGTATTGCAGGCATCTAGTCAGAGATTATTGCCTTATAAATTATAATCCTTGCTGCTGCAGCCTAAAAAATATCAAGGTAACATCTATTCTATTCCCTATTAATACCGCTGTTAGCTGCATTTAGTATAGGGATAGGTGCTAGGTATCATCTGCTGAAAATGAGTGTTAATTCTGGTCACATACATCTCTTCCACTGTCCGTAACTTGATTGCTTTTTTTCCATACACTCATTGACAGATTCATGTGTTTTACAATGATCTGAACTCAGAAATTCATCAATGCAGGCAGGGTTGCTTGCATTCCACCAGAGATTGTTGCTTCTGACGCGCCCCCTGGGCCATGTTGTTAGGGATACCCGGAACCGGATCAGATGGGGGTTGTAGTCTCCGAGTGGCTGTGACCCGGTCCGTGCCCAGGGTGTCAAACTCAGTGTGCGGCAGTCCTGGTAGTTGTTGTTTCTGTGTCGACTACGCCACCCGTTGATTTGCGGTCAAAAGGCCGCCGCTGCAGGATGGTCCGCTGAGGCTGGTGGTGTGTGTGCAGCTGTGGTAGTATAACCCCCAACGGGAGGGGTATAGCCTCAGGGGGTCAGCCGTGGAGGATGGTGGTTGTGAAGGTGCAGCAAGGAGACTCAGAGGCATGAAATGCAGTTCAGGGTTTTTTTTACTCACTGGTGTTGCTCGGGTCACTCTGCAGATCAGTGACCACCCAAGCCGTGCTGCGTCCACCAGGTCCTGGACTCGGCCTACTCCCGGGCAATTCTTGAGTATGGTCCTGAGCTCCTTTCTGACTCTCCCTTCTTCTGGCCGTTCCCACCAGGGATCCACCTCTGTCCAGCTCCCTCGGGCCTCTTAGTGGTTGAACCCTCTCTGGCTTCCCTGGCCCTACTCGTGGTGTGCCTTCCTGGTGGATTTGGTGAGGGTCGTGGCAGATCCTGCCCACGACCTCCGGTCCCTGGCTAAGGTGTGCTTTAGCCTCTGCCAGCTTGGGATCCGGTACCCTTTTGCCGACCCTTCACCCTTTTGTCCTTATTCTGGGATCTTGGGGTCCCCTCTCGTCCTGCGCCTCTGGGTCCCTCTTCCTTCTCCTCTGCTCTGCTTCTCAGGCTCTCAGACAGACTGTCTGACTGACTCACAGGCTGACTGACTGACTGACTGACCCTGATCTAAGATGGTGCCCACCTTATATACTCCCTCTATGTGTGAGCTCAGGTGACCAGCACCCAATGAGCTCCTAGCTTTACCCAGGCTGCTCCTCCTATCTGCCCCTACAGTACTGGGATGTTCCACCCCCCTCCCACTCCAGCCAGGGACAGACGCTGTCGTACCTGCACATATACTGGTGGGAGTACCGTTGTTCTGTCCCCCGGAAATGGGATGTATGTAGTGCATGCAGCCTACTAGCTCAGTTCCATACTCCATCCTTACCCGGGAGTGGAATACCACACCTCTGGGTTGAGGTGCAATACCCCTGTAGCAGCCGAATCCTCAGGGTGCTACATTCCCCCCTGGTAAATCACAGCACGTCCTCGGGCTGTAAAAGAATAAACATCCAAAAACATACAATTTTTTTTTCTTAAAAAACATCAACATATAAAACATATAAACACTTTCAGCAGTATAAACTTTTTCTTGTTCCTCCGGCCACGGTGCAACTTGTGACCGGGTAAAGTGCCACAGTCTCTTGTAGAAAAACAACAGTTTCCTATAAAACCGGTAGGGGGCGCCTTAGAAAGCGCAACTATATACAAGGGGAATATGGCCGCTCTCAGTCCTCGGCCAGTAGGGAAGAGGAATGGCTGTTCACAGTCCTCAGCCTGTTGGGGGATAGGGACACACGGGTACAGTTCACTGGTCCCAACGGGGACTATATTTTAAACTATTAACTGTTCTTGTACCCTGATGGGTAACTATTTTACAGTTTCACGATACCGTACTCTAATGACGGCGTCCTCCTGTTCCTTCTCGCGGACAAACTTCAGACCCGTCCGGGTCCTCTTGCTCCTCCTCACACCGCAGCTCCTCCTCCATCAGCCGGTGTACATGAAGGGCGTACGGTCCTTTGGCACATTTGTGCCGGGTGAATGTGACCTCGTCCCCTACATATAGGTCACGTCCTCTGTGTCCCTCCGGCAGATGACTTTCAACGTCTCTGCGGGTGACAAAGACGTCGCCGGGGGTCTGATGATCCCTGATGAAACCCCAACCGTGCTGCAGTTGGAATTTAATCACAGTCCCGGTGGCACGGGGACAATGAGCTGCACGGGGGTTCCTCCGGGTCCGGCTCTTCTGTTCAGCGCTCTGTATTTGCAGCCGTTGCTCACGGACCCGCCTCTCTCTCCTTTCCCTGTCAAAGACCTCCAGCTGCTGCCGGCAGCACTCTGCACGCTGGGCTGCGGCCGCCCGTGTTTCTTGGGTGAACCCCATGAGGTCTCCTCCTGTGGGGTCCCACTCAAACTGCGCCTCCTCCAACGAGAGCGGGGTCATCTTGACAGGCGCCGGAGGCGGTATCAGGGGCTCATCCAGGGGTCTTTCTTTCCGGAGTCGGGGATGGTGGTACTCCGGTGGCCACACAAAGGGCTGCCCATCCGGGCAAGTGTGCTGGGCAAACAAGTCTTCACCCAGGTGTGGCGCTGTGGATGTTGAGGGCGCGGAGGTGGTAGCGGCGCCCAGGTTTACCAGGCCTTGCGACCAGGCTTGGGGCACCCTGAAGGTGAAGGGCACCGTGAAGACGGCGGCGCCCGGGTGTTCCTGGCCTTGCGACCAGGCCGGTGGCTCGGCAGAGGTAGAGGGCACTGTTGGTACTGCGGCGCCCGGGGGCACTCGGCCTTGCGACCAGGCCGGTGGCGTCTCCTGCTTGGCCGCGCTCTGGATTGAGGCACGTGACGTAGCAGGGGGCGTGGCCGCGGCTCCGGCCGCTTGAGGCCTAGCTTGGAGCGATGACGCAGCGGCTACGGAAACGGTGAGTGGGGCTTCGGGCTCTGCGACGGGGAGCTGGGGCAGGTTCACGGCTTCTGGGCACGGGATGCTGTCGTCCCCATTACCTGCCTTCATCTCTTCGGCTCCCTCCGCGGCGTCGTCTCCGGCCGTCGTCCCTCCTTCGCCGTCCTCAGAGGTGGATTTGCTCCTCGCTGCGGGTGGCATGCTTCGCTGGCGGGCTCCAGCCTGCTGGGCCATCTCTCTGCTCCACTCCGCCAGTGTTTCCTGCTGCACCCGGGCCATCCTCCGTGCGAGGCCCTCCAGCGCGGTCTGTGCACGCTCCCGATCTCCGGGGAGCTGCGCCAGGATCTCCAGCAGGCCTTCTGGAGTGGCGACCTGCAACAGGCTCCTGACCACAGGGTCGGTGCTGCCTGACTCTCCCTCCATCTCCGGGTGTGTTCTCTCTGGACTCTCCTCCAGACTCCTCCAAGCTGCTCCTATCTTCACTCTTTTGTTCTGTCTACGCCCATCCTGAGGGCGGTCCTGGGGCAACTTTGTGATTGCCAGTTCCAGGGGCAGTTCTCTCACGCTGATGGACATATCAATTATCACAGTCTCTGCTGGTGGGGGCGGTTTCCACCTTTGGCGCCATTTTCTGTCCTGGCCCACGATGGGAGGTGTCCTCTTGCCATCCTTTGGCACGCCCATAATGGCGTCCGCTCTGCCAAGGCGGGAAATCTTTTCTGATGGCGGGAATCGCTTCCCAGTGGCGGGAAACACTGCAGATGGCGGGAAAAGACTGCAGATGACGGGCAAGTGGCGGGAACTGATCCGAGATGGCGTCCGATGGCGGGGACCCTCTGGAATTGGCGGGAGACTTCTTTTTGAGGTAAATACGAACTTTTCTTCAGGCACGCAGTACCCGGTGGTTGCGGGCACGTGATCCTGCCGACTACGCCAAAGTTGACGCGCCCCCTGGGCCATGTTGTTAGGGATACCCGGAACCGGATCAGATGGGGGTTGTAGTCTCCGAGTGGCTGTGACCCGGTCCGTGCCCAGGGTGTCAAACTCAGTGTGCGGCAGTCCTGGTAGTTGTTGTTTCTGTGTCGACTACGCCACCCGTTGATTTGCGGTCAAAAGGCCGCCGCTGCAGGATGGTCCGCTGAGGCTGGTGGTGTGTGTGCAGCTGTGGTAGTATAACCCCCAACGGGAGGGGTATAGCCTCAGGGGGTCAGCCGTGGAGGATGGTGGTTGTGAAGGTGCAGCAAGGAGACTCAGAGGCATGAAATGCAGTTCAGGGTTTTTTTACTCACTGGTGTTGCTCGGGTCACTCTGCAGATCAGTGACCACCCAAGCCGTGCTGCGTCCACCAGGTCCTGGACTCGGCCAACTCCCGGGCAATTCTTGAGTATGGTCCTGAACTCCTTTCTGACTCTCCCTTCTTCTGGCCGTTCCCACCAGGGATCCACCTCTGTCCAGCTCCCTCGGGCCTCTTAGTGGTTGAACCCTCTCTGGCTTCCCTGGCCCTACTCGTGGTGTGCCTTCCTGGTGGATTTGGTGAGGGTCGTGGCAGATCCTGCCCACGACCTCCGGTCCCTGGCTAAGGTGTGCTTTAGCCTCTGCCAGCTTGGGATCCGGTACCCTTTTGCCGACCCTTCACCCTTTTGTCCTTATTCTGGGATCTTGGGGTCCCCTCTCGTCCTGCGCCTCTGGGTCCCTCTTCCTTCTCCTCTGCTCTGCTTCTCAGGCTCTCAGACAGACTGTCTGACTGACTCACAGGCTGACTGACTGACTGACTGACCCTGATCTAAGATGGTGCCCACCTTATATACTCCCTCTATGTGTGAGCTCAGGTGACCAGCACCCAATGAGCTCCTAGCTTTACCCAGGCTGCTCCCCCTATCTGCCCCTACACTACTGGGATGTTCCACCCCCCTCCCACTCCAGCCAGGGACAGACGCTGTCGTACCTGCACATATACTGGTGGGAGTACCGTTGTTCTGTCCCCCGGAAATGGGATGTATGTAGTGCATGCAGCCTACTAGCTCAGTTCCATACTCCATCCTTACCCGGGAGTGGAATACCACACCTCTGGGTTGAGGTGCAATACCCCTGTAGCAGCCGAATCCTCAGGGTGCTACACTTCCATGTACAAGAAAAAATCTTTTCAGGGCTGATTCAAATCCATTTTATATTCTGCAATATTACCGCTCTTATCTTCAATTAGTTTAGAGTGAGTTGTTGCAGTAGGGATAGCGTATTAAAGGCATCTAGTCTGGGATTGTTGCTTTATAATCCTTGCTGCTTCAACCTAACAAAAAAATATCAAGGTAATGTCTATTCTATTTCCTATTAATACCTCTGTTAGCTGTGTTTAGTGTAGGGATAGGTGCTAGATCTCATCTGCTGGAAATGAATGTTCATTCTGGTCACATACATCTTTTCCATAGTCCATAACTTGATTGCTTTTTTTTCCATACACTCATTGACAGATTTGTGTTATTTACAGTGATCTGTGCTCAGAAATTTAATAAAGCAGGTAAAATTAACTGATTTAATGTGTCCATTGACAGGTTCTCTGTAGCATCTGTAGCATCTGTATGTAAGAGGTAGTGGTGGGAGACTTTACGCTACTGAAGCTGGAATTACCACTTCTGAACTCTCCAGTGCTCTGTTTCCATCCATTTCTGGGTGCTTCTTGAAGTATGTTTGGGGTCATTGTCCTGCTAGAACAGGGTTCCCCAACTCCAGTCCTCAAGGCCCACCAACAGGTCATGTTTTCAGGATTTCCTTAGTATTGCACAGGTGATGTAACTATTGCCTGTGCTGATGATGGAATTATCACCTGTGCAATACTAAGGAAATCCTGAAAACATGACCTGTTGGTGGGCCTTTAGGACTGGAGTTGGGGAACCCTGTGCTAGAAGACCCATGACCTAGGATGCAAACACAGCTTTATGACACTGGGCACTACATTGTGACCCAAAATCCTTTGGGAATCTTCACATTTCATGATGCCTTGCACGCAGTCAATGCACCCAGTGCCAGAGGCAGCAAAACAACCCAAAAATATCTTTGAACTTCCACCATATTTAACTGTAAGTACTGTGTTCTTTTATTTGTAGGCCTCATTCAATTTCCATAAACAATAGAATGATGTACTTTACCAAAAAGCTCTATCTTGGTCTCATCTGTCAACAAGACGCCTTCTGGTCCTCTAAAAATAGTGGGGACTGCCTGCTGGCCCTTCAAGTTTCAAACTTTACAGTATTAATACGAAAAAGAAAACTTTCCAGTCTCAAAGCCCTGAAAAAATAGGCTTTGTGACTTTTAGAGTCCCTCCTTCATAAATTAAAGAAGATGTATCTGATCATGTCTCACACACCACATGGCCAAATAAGGTAGTAAAATGGTAAAATTATATTTACTAGTGAATTGTTTTTTTCACCATTGAAAGCAATACGAAAGTGCAAAAACGCAGGAAAAAACACTATGTGTGAACATAGCCCAAGGTGTGGAGTAGCTTTTTTTCTATTATTTATTTTGCCTTATATACAAGTCATTATTCTGGAAAGAATGTTTCTTAACATTCTTTAAGTAAAATCCATTTTATTTTCGGTTTTATTGTCAGTCCGTAAAAGTGGTGTAATCCTATGACAATATTGTTCCAAGCAGCGACCTGGGATTCAGAGATGCTTCCAGGGGTCTTCCTCATGCTGTTTCCACACAATTTCAACAATTTTTAGACCCCTCCAGACCTTCAGGAGGGGGGCACCAGAAAAATGCCTATTGACTTCCATTATACTCGTTACTCGGGTCAAGCACTTGAGCATTACGATTTGCTCGACTAGAGTAACGAGCACCCGAGCATTTAAGTGCTTGTCCATCACTAGTTAGGTTCTCTTTAGATCATCCCCTTTACTCAATTCACAAATAAGAAAATTATAAACATTTTTAGTAAAGTCTTGTCTGTAAAAGTCCCAATATCTGAAAATATAAAATGATACAACCTGTAAGGTAAAATCATTAAAAAGTCAGAATTGCCATTTTTTCCCCAGAAATAAGCAAAAAAAAGTTATGAAAAGAGTAAAATGAGCGGTGTCATTTACGTTACTGTGATCGAGTGCTGGTGTCAGCTCTATGAGAGAGATGACACCCCACAGCAATGCCTAAAATCGGTGCTAGCACCTATCACAGACGTTTAACCCCTATGATGCTGCTGTCAATAGTGAAAACGACATTGCAGGGCATCGCATAGGGAGTGGTTTCCCTGTTTGCTCCCATCAGCACAACGTGATGCGATCGTGGTGTGCTGATGGTCTCGATGGTCCTAAGATGGCCATGGGGTCCTTCAGGGTCCTGCAGGAAGGTGGCCACTCAGAACCTGTCAGACGCTGATCTGATGCTCTGCAGTGCAGATGCATTGCAGACTATCAGATCAGCGATCGGGGAGGGAAAAGTTGATATCCCTTAGTGGGACAATGTAAAAAAAGTAAAAAAAAGTTAATAAAAATTGTAAAAATATTTTTTAAAAAATTACAAAATAAAGAATCCAAAAAAAAGAAAAAATATTAATCCAATAAATGTATTTATCTGTGTAAAAAAAATAAACAAAAAAAATACACATATTTGGTATTGCCGCATCCGGAACGACCCAACCTATGAAACTGTCCCACCAGTTAACCCCTTCAGTGAACACCATAAAAAAAATGAAAAACAAGGCAAAAAACAATGCTTTATCATCATGCCACCGAACAAAAAGTGGAACAAAACATGAAGAAAAAGATGAATGTAAATAAAAATGGTACTGCTGAAAACATCATCTTGTCCAGCAAAAAACAAGCTGCCATACAGCTATGTCAGCAGAAGAATAAAAAGTTACAGCTCTCAGATAGAGCGATGCAAAAATAAATATTTTTTCTATAAAATAGTTTTTATTGTGTAAAAGCGCCAAAACATAAAAAAACTATATAAATGTGGTATTTCTGTAACCGTACTGACCCGAAGAATAAAGCTGACTTATCAATTTTACCACACGCAAAACAGCATAAAAAAATCTCCAAAAAACAATTCCTGAATTGCTGTTTTTTGTTCATTCTGTCTCCCAAAAAACAGAATAAAAATCAATCAAAAGATTTCATTTGCACAAAAATGGTACCAATAAAAACGTCAGTTTGTCCCGCAAAAAACAAGCCTTCTCATGACTATGTCAGCCGAAACATGGAAAAATTAATCAAAATATGGCGATGCAAAAATTTGTTTTTACAATAAAAAGCGTCTTTTAGTGTTTGACAGCTGCCAATCATAAAAACTGGATATAAATCTGGTATCGCTGTAATCGCACTGACCCGAAGAATAAATTTGTCTATTCACTTATAGCGCATGAAGAACGGCATAAAAATAAATAAAACTAATTCTTCACCTTCTGTTGATTTGTTCATTCAGCCTCCCAAAGATTGCAGTAAGGCTTAGCTCACATTTATCCTGCCCTCTATGCTGAGGGCTTATACTGGGGTTTCCGTGTACATCTCTGAAATGCGTTATTCAGACGGAAGCCCCGGAGAAAGATTCCCTATAATGAGGCAGATGGAGGCACTGTGGATGCCGTCTGACCTGTGATCCAGCGGTGTCCATCTTTTTATTATGCATGCATAAAAGTGCCATCGGCCACAGTTTTGTGTACTTCTGAAAAGAAGGACAACACTGAGCAGAGGCCAGAAGGAGTCCAGAGTAACTCTGCTGCCTCATTAAAGTGAATGGATCCCTCGGGGGGCTTCATCTTAATCACGTTACTCTGAGATTTAGATGGAAACCCCGATATAAGTGCTCAGCGTAGGCTAAATGTGATCCCAAATGTTATGTAAAATGTTCCCAATAAAAGCTTCAACTCCATTCACAAAAAAAGCAAGGTCCCACTCAGGTCCGTCATCTGTTACCGGAAATATAGGGGCTTCCACGTTACTGGTAGCACAAAGGCTCTGGAAAAACAAAATGGCTCCTTGCCCTCCAAAAAAATCCAGCGAATTCTGCACTCCCAAATCCAAATCTCCCCCTCCCTTTTGAGATCCACAGTGAGCCAAAACCTCAGTTAGCGTCCAAATGTTTAGCATTTCTGTAGCGATGAGAGCCTGCATAATTTACGGGGTGCATGTCTACAGAAGCACAAGCTGGGCATAACATACTGGTCACTACAACATACTGGTCACTACAACGGCAGTTTGCAATCTTCTCTTATCAACATCCACTGCTGCTTGTTTCTGGAAAACACCCATGGAGTCAAAATCCTCACTACACCTGTAGATAAATTCACAAAGGAGAATAATTTCCAAAATGGGGTCACTTGAGGTTGGATTCTGCTCTTCTAGCACGTATGGGCTCTGTATATGAAGTCCATAAACTATTCTAGGAAAATCTGTGCTCCAGAAGGCAAAAAGTGATCCATCCCTCCCGAGTCTCACCGTATGGCTAAGCAGTACTGCACAGCCACATATGGGGTATTTCTAAATTCAGAAATTCTGGAACAAATTTTGGTGCCATTTTTACCCATATCCCAGTGTGAAAATGTAAAATCTGTGGCTAAATCAAAATTTTGGTGGTAAAAATGTAATCATTTTTTCTTCACTGCCCAATGGTATAAAATGCTGTGACTCACCTGTGGTGTCAATATGATGCCCTAGATGAATTGATTGAAAGGTGTAGTTTGTAAAATGGGGTCATTTATGGGTTGTTTGACTGATCTGGCTCTACCAATGTGACATGGCACCCTCAAAACAGTCCAGCAAAATCTGGACTCCAATATGGTGCTTCTACCCTTTTGAGCTTTGCACTATGCCTCAAAAGTAGTTTTCGACCACATATGGGGTATCTGCGTATTCAGGAGAAATTGCACATCAACATTTGGGGTACATTTTCTCTCTGAAAATATTGGGGGCTAAAACAACATTTTTGTGGGAAAAATATATTTATCCACGTTGTAAAATTCTGTGATAAATATGAGAAATCGCTGGTCAACATTTAACCCTTATAACTTCCTAAAAAAAAAAATGTGTTTCCAAAATTGTTGTGAAGTAAAGTAGACATGTGGGAAATATTATTTATTAAATATTTTGTGTGTCATGACTCTCTGATTTAAGGGCATAAAAATTAAAAGTTTGAAAATTGCAAAATTTTCACAATTTTGTCAGAATTTCCGATTTTTTTCACAAATAAATGTACGGTAAGTCATATCAAATAAATGTTGCCTCTATCATGAAGTACAATATGTCACAAAAGAACAATCTTCAGGATCCATTGATACCTTCTATTGTTATCACCTCATAAAGTTACACTGGTCAGAGTTTAAAAAATTGGCCTGGCCAGGAAGGTGAAAACAGGCTTCGGGGTGAAAGGGTTAAAACTATAACTTATTCAGCAAAAACACAAACCCTCATATGGCTATGTTGGCAGAGAAATAAAAAAAGTTATGGCTCTTGGAAGAATGAAAGGAAAAAACTAATGATCAAAAGGGAAAAATGGCAGAAGGCCCAAAACCTGAAGATATGCCCATACATTTTTTATTATTATTATTAATATTATTATTATTTATTATTATAGCGCCATTTATTCCATGGCACTTTACATGTGAAAGGGATATACATAGCACAAACAATTACAATAAATTTTGAACAATATAAGTCAGGAGGAGCGAGGACCCTGCTCGCCAGGGCTCACAATCTACAAGGGATGGGTGAGGATACAGTAGGTGAGGGTAGAGCTGGTCGTGCAGCAGTATGGTGGAGTGAGGGTTACTGCAGGTTGTAGGCTTGTCGGAAGAGTTGGATCTTCAGGTTCCTTTTGAAGGTTTCCACGGTAGGCGAGAATCTGATGCTTTGGCGTAGAGAGTTCCAGAGTATGGAACTCTCACGGGAGAAATCTTGTATGCGATTGTGGGAAGAGAAGATAAAAGGGGAGTAGAGAAGGAGATCTTGTGAGGATCGGAAGTTGCATGTAGGTAAGTATCGGGAGACTAGGTCACAGATATATGGAGAAGACAGGTTGTGGATGGCTTTGTATGCCATGGTTAGGGTTTTGAACTGGGGTCTCTGGTCAATGGGGAGCCAGTGAAGGGATTGACAGAGAGGAGAGGCTGAGGAATTGCGGGGGGACAGGTGGATTAGTCGGGCAGCAGAGTTTAGGATAGATTGGAGGGGTGCGAGAGTGTTAGAAGGGAGGCCACAGAGCAGGAGGTTGTAGTAGTCGAGGCGGGAGATGATGAGGGCGTGCTTTTGCAGATTCGTGGTTGAAGAATGTGCGGATCCGGGAGATGTTTGAGTTGGAGTCGGCAGGAAGTGGAAAGGGCTTGGATATGTGGTTTGGAGGAGAGATTAGAGTCCAGGGTTACGCTGAGGCATTGAGCTTGCTGGACTGGGGAGAGTGAGCAGCCATTAGCTATGATGAATAGGTCAGATGGGGTGGTTGAGTGAGACTGTGGAAAGATGATGAATTCAGTTTTATCCATGTTAAGTTTTAGAAATCTGTCAGAGAAGAAGGATGAAGTAGCAGACAGACATTGTGGGATTCTGGTTAGTAGGGAGGAGATATTGGGTCCAGAGAGGTATATCTGTGTGTCATCAGCATAGAGGTGATACTGAAAGCCATGGGACTCTATGAGCTGTCCCTGGCCGAGGGTGTAGATGGAGAAGAGCAGGGGTCCTAGGACTGAACCATGGGGGACACCGACAGATAGGGGGCGAGATGAGGAGGTGGTGTGTGAGTGGGAGACACCGAATGTCCTGTCTGTTAAATATGAGGAGATCCAAGATAGGGCCAAGTCTTTGATGCCAGGAGATGAGAGAGTCTGTAGTAAGAGTCTGTAAGCCATAATCATCAACATTAACAGAAAAAAACACTTGAAATAGATCACTTTGTTTGTAATGACTCTATATAATATGAGGTTCACTTTTTGTATTGAAGAACTGAAATTAATTAACTTTTTGATGATATTCTAATTTTGTGAGAAGCACCTGTATATTAGTGAGCTCTGAAACTTACAGGTAGCAAATGTGCCATGTTTACCCAATACTACTACTAATGTATGCCTATGGAAATTGCATGGCTGTGTGCTTGCTTTTTTACAACTGTTGTGCATTAGGTGTGGCTGAAAAATCGGAGCTCAAAAATTAGGAGGTGTATTCTAATACTTTTGGCCATATAGTGACATTTGACCCTAAATTAAAGGGAACCTCGCAGCTAACTCATGCTGCCCGAATGGTTTGTGCAATATGAATCAGATATCAGCTATGTTCTTGCTGTCATGTATGTTTTACTTTGAAAAGTTGCTGAAGTTTCAGGGAACACATACTTGGAAAAGCCGGTCTCAGATGTCTAGTCTAAGGTAGGCCCCTGATGAATTCTCCTTACCCCATTTCCCTGGAATGACAGACCTCTCCCTTTACACACATTTAGGGAAGACCCGTCAGTCATGGGGAGCAGGATTGGTAGAAGTTAACGAGAACTAGTCATCTAAAGCGTACAGTCTCTGGCCAGCTTTTGAAGTATGTGCTCTCTCAAATGCTGCAACTGACGTGCCCCTGGGCCTGCTGTGTCGCGCAGCGTCTCGCGCACGGGGGCTTACCCGGAACCGGATCAGATGAGGGTTGTAGTCTCCGAGTGGCGGGGACCCGGTCCGTGCCCAGGGAGTCAGACTCAGTGTGTGGCAGTCTTGATAGATGTTATTTGAGTGTCGACTACGCCACCCGTTGATTTGCAGCTATGGAGCTGCCGCTGCAGGGCAGACCGCTGAGGCCGGTGTAGAATTGTGCAGCGTGATAGTATAACCCCCAACGGGAGGGGTATGGCCTCAGGGCAGCCGACGTGGAAGATGGGGGTAGCAGGAACCACTCAGAGACGGTGCGGTGTAATTCAGGGTCTTTACTGGTAACAACGATAGACCCTCCCGGAGTACTTGCTAGCGAACGGGGCCTGGTCAGTCCTTGAGCAGATGGGATCTCCCCTGGCCAGGCGGAGTTGTAGGCCTCCCAAACTGACTGTACTCTTCTGGCTACCTTGCTAGAAGCGGATATAAGTAGCCCACGTCCCTGAGTGTACTGTGTGGTGCTCACCCGTATGGCCGGTGACTCGGGGCCTTCTATTGGCTTCCGCTCCACGATGGCGGTGCTGGTCCCACACGTGTGACCGTGCCTTCGGGTTTCTGGGCCTGAGGACCTGAAATCCCCTGCCGGTCGGCTTCTGCTGCTGGGTAGGAGTTAGTCCCCACAGCCTCGGACGCCGGGTCCGGTAAGAAAGCTTCTCAGTCAGGGCGAGCTCTGCAGCTGCCAGCCCCTGACTCGTAGTAGTATTGCTCCCACTGAGCTCCAGCTGTTTCTTCCTATGACTGTCTCTTGTCTCTACTCTCCTTGACTCCTAACCCTGCTTCAGCCCCGGGTTTATATAGGGGAAGTTCTTCCCCTCCCAAGACTGGGCAGGAGGTGTGGCATGCACAGGATCCCTGACCAAGAGACCTCCCACCTGCTGTCAGACGTAATATCTCTATTACTGTGGCAACCAGACCCCTGGGGTGTCACACAACATTTCAGAGCAAAATATGCATGGTTGCAATAATGCAGTCAGGCTCCAATTCATGTTGTTCATGGTTTGGACAGCACGAATCAGCTGGCAGGTTCCCTTTAATGCCAGATATGTTGGTGTATGTTATAGAGAATTTTAGAACTTTGAGGCTGGGGCTTTTTTTTTTGTTTTGTTTTTTGATTGATTTTTTTCATCAAAGGAAGATTATATCACAAGTAATGCCAGATGTAGGATGCCATGAGTGGTACGATTTACACAGAAGAGACATGACATAGTAGAATGGCACTCTTTGCCTTCTATGGGCATAGCATAATAGTTTCCCAAAAACTTCAGTTTCTTGGCATTTCACTGCACACTTATATTGGTGATAGGAACTGTTACGGATCCTGGTGATGGAACCTCTGTGCTGCGGTGCAAGGAGGGACCAGAGGGGCGTAACTAGGTATCATCTCGGACTGACCAGGGTCGCACGGCGACTCAATCAACTCTGTGAACCAGGGAAGGACCGAGCAGAGGGATCTGGTGCTACTCTGGACCAGTCCTTGTATGAGAGCAGGTGACTCCCACGGGTCAGAAGGCAGGGACTGACCGTTACAGCAGATGAGTACGGCAGGCAGGCTGACGGGTGATCCGGGAAGACGGACTGGCAGACACCACGGGTAACTGGCAGGTGCCTCCAGGTAGGCTGGCTGGTAGGCACGGCAGGTAACTGGTACGTTCTCCGGGCAGGCAGGCAAGCCTGTCCCATAAACAGACTGGCGGGTTAGGACCGTAGGCAGACCGTCGGGCTGGAGAGAGTACTTGGCTGGCAGACACAGGTAGACAGGCTGGCGGACTGGACTGGTAGTCAGGCTGGCGGACTGGACTGGTAGTCAGGCTGGTGGACTGGACTGGTAGTCAGGCTGGTGGACTGGACTAGTAGTCAGGCTGGCGGACTGGACTGGTATTCAGGCTAGCAGCGGGACCTGAGGGCTGAAGCAGAGTTTAGAACACAGAGCTACAACCTTGCACGGGCACCTCCATTTTGGAGGAGGTGCCTTTTATATGAGAGGTCCTCTGGCCATTGACCGGGGACTCCTTAGGACCGCGCCCACGGCCCCTTTTAGAGGCATGGAGCGCGCACACGCGCAACCTAAGCACAGCAGCAGGAGGGCTGGAAGATGCCGGGCCAGGAGCGAGGCGGTAAGGGGGACGGCATCTCTGCCTGTCAGGGGGCAGAGACGCCGATGCTACAGTACCCCCCTGTGACGCTCGCAGCCCACCCTGGGAGATGTGGGGTTCTCGGAGCCGGGTCAGATGTTGGGGGATGTAGTGGCATCAGGAGATAGTACTACTCCCCACAGGCGGAGCAGGGCCTCAGGGCAGAGAGAACAGGAGGATGGGAGTCGTAGTGGAAGATGTGGCGTGGTGTAATGCGGTGCCGCGTTGCAATAAGGAACCGGAGGCCATAGGGGTAGTCTTGCAAGCTTTACTCACAGTAGAATGCATAGCTGCAAGGCTTCTCCCTGCTCCTCACGGCGCGCTGCGGCCACCAGGACCGGGGGTCCGTCAACCTCCGGGTAGTTCAGGTGCTTTGGTGTCACGCTGTCTCTGTATACTGGAGGTAGGGGGCCTAAGCTGACCCTAAGCTGGGGCCCTGACTAATCCCTCTGCCTGGAGGTACTGTTAAAGGTACAGAGGTCCAGGCCGCCAGCGTAACCCCTACCTCCTGAGGATCCCTGCACCTCAGTAATCTAGTCCTGAGAAGGACCCCGATCACAACAAAAGGGGACAGGTAATAATATGCCAACACTCAGTACTTAGACGAACGAGACAGTACAAGGGTAAAACCAAAACCACCTTGCATACAAAAACTACTCACAACAACAGAGGGAACACCAACGGGAAAGGAGATAAATGATAAAGCGAGGAAGGGAAAAAACACTCCAAATACACTTAGCTCTGAAACTCCAAATACCACGATCCGCTCTGTTAGTCTGCATGAAATGCTTTCACCGACAACTTCCCTAACAGAGCAGCAGACATATGAAGGAATCTCACTACTGCAGAATTGATTGCAGCTGGGTGAGGCTGGACCTTGTCTAGCACAGAGAGAGAGAGTTAACTTCCTCACTGCCGAAAAGCACAAAACACCAAAAACTCAGCTGCGAGAAGTCAGGCTGTGCAATCGTGATGATCTTCGTGGCGACACAACCATGACAGTACCCCCCCTTCTACGAGGGGCCTCCGGACCCTCAGGGCCAGGTTTATCCGGGTGAGTCGTGTGGAAGGCCCGAATTAACCGGTCTGCGTTAATATCTGACGCAGGAACCCACATCCTCTCCTCAGGACCATACCCCTTCCAATGAACCAGGTACTGAAAGGACCGACGATTAAAGCGTGAATCGATGACCTTCGATACCTGGAACTCCAAGTTACCATTGACCACCACTGGAGGGGGAGGTAAAGGTGACGGTATCACCGGCGCCACATTCCTCTTAAGCAACGATCTGTGGAACACGTTGTGAATTTTAAACGTAGGGGGGAGATCAAGACGGAATGCCACCGGATTAATTATAGAACTGATCCTGTACGGCCCGATGAACCTGGGACCCAGTTTCCAGGAAGGAACCTTAAATTTTATATTCTTAGTAGACAACCATACCAGATCGTTCACACTTAGGTCCGGACCAGACACTCTCCTCCTGTCAGCCATACGTTTGTAACGGTTCCCCATAGTACTCAGATTATTCAGTACCCCTCTCCATACAGAAGCGAGTGATGCCGAAAATCGTTCCTCCTCAGGAACCCCTGAAGAGCCCCCTCTACTGAAAGTACAAAACTGGGGGTGAAAACCATATGCCCCAAAAAACGGGGACTTACCAGTGGACTCACTCCGCCTATTATTGAGAGCAAACTCCGCCAGAGGTAAGAAAGAAGCCCAGTCCTCCTGGTTCTCTGACACAAAACACCGGAGATATGTCTCCAAACTCTGGTTCAGACGTTCCATCTGACCATTGGTCTGGGGATGAAAAGCCGATGAGAACGACAAATGCATCCCCCGCCGAGTACAAAATGCCTTCCAGAACTTGGACACAAACTGAGACCCCCGATCCGACACCACATCGGAGGGTACCCCGTGAAGCCTCGCAATCTCCCTAATGAACACCTGCGCAAGAGTTTTAGCATTAGGAAGAGCAGGAAGAGCGATAAAATGTGCCATCTTGCTGAACCTGTCCACTACAACGAGTATGACAGTTTTACCCGAAGACGGCGGGAGGTCCGTAATAAAGTCCATAGACAGATGAGTCCAAGGACGCTGCGGGATCTTCAAAGGTAAGAGGGCCCCAGACGGACGGGTATGTGGGGTCTTAGAGCGCGCACAAACCCCACAGGACGCAACAAAAGTTACCACCTCCTTATGTAAGTTAGGCCACCAAAACCGACGCGAGAGGAGATCCACAGTTGCTTTACTCCCTGGGTGTCCTGCTAAAGCTGAGTTATGGTGTGCCTCGATCACCTTTTGTCGTAGCTGATCTGGAACAAACAGTCTCCCTGGAGGTCCAACAGGGGCGTCCCCCTGAGCCTCCAATACCTCCTCCTCAAGCTCAGAGCATACTGCCGACACCACCACCCCTTCTTGAAGGATAGGAACCGGATCATCCGTATTCCCGGCCCCAGGGAAACTACGAGATAAGGCATCCGCCTTCACATTTTTTGACCCAGGACGAAACGTAACGACAAAATTAAACCTGGTAAAAAACAACGACCACCTGGCTTGTCTGGGATTCAGACGTTTTGCAGACTCCAGATAAAGCAGGTTCTTGTGATCGGTGATGACGGTGACCGGATGGACTGCCCCCTCCAAAAAATGACGCCACTCCTCAAAAGCTAACTTAATGGCCAAGAGTTCCCTATTGCCGACATCGTAATTCCTCTCGGCGGACGACAATTTTTTAGAGAAAAAGGCGCACGGATGCCACTTACCAGGGGACGAACCTTGTGACAACACTGCTCCCACCCCTACCTCGGAAGCGTCTACCTCTACAATGAATGGCTGTGACGCATCAGGTTGAATGAGTATGGGTGCCGAGGCAAAACATTTTTTCAAGGAGGAGAAAGCTTGACAAGCCTTGTCAGACCACCTAGAAAAATCCGTCCCCTTTTTTGTCATGTCAGTGAGAGGTTTAACCATGGACGAGAAATTACGAATGAACTTCCGGTAATAATTAGCAAACCCAAGGAAATGTTGTAGTGCCTTAAGATTCTCAGGCAAATCCCACTCAAGAACTGCCCGCACTTTCCCAGGGTCCATACGAAAACCAGACGCTGAAACCAGGAAACCTAAAAACTGGAGTTCCTGTACGGCGAACACACACTTTTCCCATTTAGCATACAGTTTATTGTCCCGCAAGATCTGTAACACCTGCCTAACGTGCTCCTGATGAGACACCAGATCAGGCGAGTAAATTAAGATATCATCCAGATATATGACAACAAACTGTCCAACCAGGCGGCGAAAAATGTCATTAACAAAGTGTTGGAACACCGCCGGGGCATTAGTCAGACCGAATGGCATGACAAGGTTCTCATAATGCCCCTCCGGAGTGTTAAACGCCGTCTTCCACTCATCCCCCTCCTTCATTCTAATCAGATTGTACGCCCCCCTGAGATCCAACTTAGAGAACCATTTGGCGCCCACGATCTGATTAAAGAGATCGGGAATAAATGGGAGCGGGTACGGATCTCGGACCGTAATCCGATTAAGTTCACGGAAATCCAGGCAAGGGCGTAGGCCTCCATCCTTCTTCTTCACAAAGAAGAACCCCGCGGCCACCGGGGAAGATGAAGGTCTAATATGCCCCTTAGCCAGACTTTCAGAAATATAATCCTTCATGGCCTGCCTCTCAGGACCAGAAAGGTTATACAACCTAGATTTAGTTAACTTGGCCTCAGGGAGCAGTTTTACAGAACAGTCATACTCGCGATGAGGAGGTAGTTCCCGACACCCCTTCTCCGAGAATACATCCTCAAAGTCCACCAAAAATGGAGGCAAGACCCTAGGAGTGACAGCACCGACGACCGTATTCATGCAGTTTTTATTACAGAAATTACTCCATTGGCTTATCTCTCTGGATTGCCAATTAATAACCGGGTTATGCTTAGTTAACCAAGGAAGGCCCAACACTATAGGAGTGGGAAGATCCTCCAACACGTAGCAAGACAACAGTTCTTTATGTATCGCCCCCACTTGAAGTTTTACGTTATGCACAACATGCAAAAAACTTCCCTAACCGAGGGGCCTGGCATCGATCGAGAATATGGGGATGGGTTTAGCCAACTCACTCAAATGCATACCTTGAACCTGGGCAAACCGAGCATCCACCAGATTAGCCCCGGCCCCACTATCTAAAAGAACAGATATCTTCTCAGTTCTCGTACCCACCACCACCTCCGCCGGTACGAGAAACTGAGATGACCCTAGGGACGAAATACCTACTCCCAGATTGCCGTCCACCACACAACCTGGGATTAGAAGTTTTCCGACGACTCTTTACTCTGCAAAGGACGGGATGGACACCCCCCAATAAAATGTCCCTTTCTCCCGCAGAAGAAACACCTTCCAGTCTTGTGGTGTGCCACCGGTCCCCTCCCCCGAAATGATGTCCCTCCTAATTGCATAGGCTCCTCTGGACTGACCAGGGGAACCACCATATGAGGGGACCTTGTAGGAGGTGGAGTCATCACAGGGGGTGGAGTTATCCCGCACCTCTCCCGAAGCCGTCTGTCAATGCGAATAGCAAGGGCCATAGCGGCTTCCAGTGACGCGGGAGAGTCATACTGTGCCAACACATCCTTTAATTTGTCGGATAAACCTTGACAAAACTGGCTCCTAAGAGCCGGGTCATTCCACTGGGTGTCAGTGGCCCACCTACGGAACTCCGAACAGAATTCCTCCGCCGGACGATCTCCCTGCTGGATCCTACGTAACTTAGATTCAGCAAGGGAGATCCGATCCGGGTCATCATATACAAGACCCAGAGCAGCAAAAAACCTATCCACTGACTGGAGAGCCGGGGAGCCCGGGGGAAGAGAGAACGCCCAAGATTGTGGGTCACCTTGTAGGAGCGAGATGACAATTCCCACCCTTTGTTCTTCACTCCCCGATGACCGAGGCCGCAGCCGAAAGTACAACTTGCAGGCCTCCCGGAAAACAAAAAACTTGTCCCGCCCCCCAGTGAACTTGTCAGGGAGAGCTACTTTAGGTTCTGGTCCGGCTTGCTCCTGAGGATACAAAACCTTGGACCTAACGTCCGCCAGCTCCATGGACAAACTCTGCAACTGCCGAGCTAGACCGGCTACTGGATCCATGGTAGCTGGAGAAAATCTAAGTGGTCGGTGAAAATGTCACGCTGTCTCTGTATACTGGAGGTAGGGGGCCTAAGCTGACCCTAAGCTGGGGCCCTGACTAATCCCTCTACCTGGAGGTACTGTTAAAGGTACAGAGGTCCAGGCCGCCAGCGTAACCCCTACCTCCTGAGGATCCCTGCACCTCAGTAATCTAGTCCTGAGAAGGACCCCGATCAGAACAAAAGGGGACAGGTAATAATATGCCAACACTCAGTACTTAGACGAACGAGACAGTACAAGGGTAAAACCAAAACCACCTTGCATACAAAAACTACTCACAACAACAGAGGGAACACCAACGGGAAAGGAGATAAATGATAAAGCGAGGAAGGGAAAAAACACACCAAATACACTTAGCTCTGAAACTCCAAATACCACGATCCGCTCTGTTAGTCTGCATGAAATGCTTTCACCGACAACTTCCCTAACAGAGCAGCAGACATATGAAGGAATCTCACTACTGCAGAATTGATTGCAGCTGGGTGAGGCTGGACCTTGTCTAGCACAGAGAGAGAGAGTTAACTTCCTCACTGCCGAAAAGCACAAAACACCAAAAACTCAGCTGCGAGAAGTCAGGCTGTGCAATCGTGATGATCTTCGTGGCGACACAACCATGACATTTGGTCAGGACCCCGCACCAGAGTGTTCCTAGACTTTCCACTAGGTCCTCTCCTGTCCGTATGTGGTGCGTGTACTAAGGCCGGGTCTCCCTCTGGACTATGCATAGAACAAGGGTACGGGTGGTGACTCCGCTCCGCTCGGTGGGATCCACTGAGTCTCCGGGCTTCTCCGACTAAGACTTGAAGTGACAGAGTCAGATATCAGGGGCCGGTACCCCTTTTGCAGCAGGAATCCCTCTGACTAGGCCAGAATAGCGAGGACAGGTGGCGTATACCGCTCCGTCTGCATCCCCCTGGGATCCTTTTGCCTGCGGAGCTTTACTTCTCTGCTCCCCTCCAGGCCTTATGAAGTAAGGACCTTGACCGGGTAGAGACAGCCATTAACTCTTGCCCGTTCCTCGACTCAAGGCCAGAGTACGAGGACCGTGTCCCCATCAACTGCAGGTTCACACAGAAAGCCACGTTCAGCGATGAAGATCACAATCAAAGACCCTGAACTTAAGATGGTTGGCTATTAAATATGAATTTTGTACGTGTAACCTCTAAGTGTGTCCTCCACCCTCACCCACTACTAGGTTCCCCCATCTCCACTTATCCCGGCTGGGGCAGCACCCTGGTGCCTATAAGCCCCCCTACAGGTGGGAGAGATGTAGTGTTGGATGCAGAGGTAGGGTCCTGACAGCTGCACCATCCTTACCTCGAAGGAGAGATACCACACCTCATTAAAGAGATGCAGTACCCCTGTGGCGACCGAACCCTCAGGGGCGCCACACCCCCCCCCTTTACGCCCCCTCATTTTTAGGCCTGAAATTTTTTTTTAAGAAGAAGCGGGGCGTGGATGTTCTCCCTGGGTTCCCAAGTTCTCTCCTCTGGGCCAAACCAATCCACCAGAAAAAAGGTTTTTCCTCTTACCCTCTTGGTGGCCAGAATGTTCTCTACCTCATAGACGTCCTCAGCTGAGACCGGAGTTGGGGAGGTACCTGGATTGTCGGAAAAATAATTAAGAACAACTGGTTTGAGGAGAGATACGTGGAAGGAGTTGGGAATCCGTAAGGTGGCCGGGAGTTTTAACTTGCAGGCCACTGGATTGATTTGCTTGAGGACTTCAAATGGACCAATGAACTGTGGACCCAACTTATAGGAGGGTATTTTGAGACGAACATGTTTGGAGGAGAGCCAAACCTTGTCTCCCAGACGGGATTGAGGCGGATCCAGATGTCTCTTATCAGCATGTCTCTTCATCCGCTCGGAGGATTGAAGAAGTGCGGATCTAGTGTCCTCACAAATGGTGGAAAATTCGCTGACCAGAGACTCCGCGGCAGGATTGTCCACTGAAGCGGAGACAGGAAACGGAATCCGGGGGTGTTAACCATAGACCACAAAGAATGGGGACTTGGAAGAAGATTCGCTCTCATGGTTATTATAGGAGAACTCAGCCCATGGTAGGAGCTCTACCCAACAGGTATGGTGAGCGATGACGAAGTGCCGGAGGAAGCTGGTAAGGATCTGGTTGATACGTTCCACTTGGCCATTGGACTGAGGATGATAAGCAGAGGTGAAATCCTGAGAGACATCCAGCAGCTTACACGTAGCTCTCCAGAAGCACGAAGTGAACTGGACCCCTCGATCAGACACAATGTGGAGGGGTAGGCCATGGAGAAGAAAGATGTGATGGATGAAGTCCTTAGCCAGCACAGATGCAGACGGGAGACCATGCAGAGGGATAAATTGGGCCATTTTAGAAAAGCGGTCAGCGGCCACCCAAATGACAGTACAACCGGCAGAAACAGGGAGATCAGTAATAAAGTCCATAGCAATGTGTTGCCATGGGACAGCAGGTATGGGAAGAGGCAGGAGACGGCCGACTGGAAGACGTCTGGGAACCTTGTTGCGGGCACAGGATGAACAGGCCGTGACGAAGTCTACAACATCCTTGCGCAGGGAAGGCCACCAGTAATGCCTGGTAATGAGCAGTAAGGTCCTCCGCTGGCCAGCATGGCCGGCTAGTTTAGATGAATGACCCCAGTGAAGAACCTTCTTACGATCCGGAACCGCTACAAACGTCTTACCGGGTGGGAGACGAGACAGGTACAAGGGAGCCACATTCATCACTTTGGAGGGATCGATAACATGCATAGGCTCCTCCTCTTGATCGGAAGACAGGAAGGATCTGGACAAAGCGTCGACTTTAACGTTCTTGTCCGCAGGGCGGTAATGTAGGGTAAATTTGAAATGGGTGAAGAACAAAGACCACCGGGTCTGACGCGGATTGAGTCTTTGGGCATTTTGTAGATATGCCAGGTTTTTGTGGTCAGTATAGATGACCACCGGGTGCAGAGCCCCCTCTAGCAGTAACGCCACTCCTCCAGCGCCAATTTGATGGCTAGCAGTTCTCGGTCTCCTATGGAATAGTTGCGCTCGGACGAGGAGAAGAGTTGGAGAAGAAGCCACAGGTTACCATTCTCCCAGACGGAGATTTCTGGGTGAGCACCGCTCCGACTCTGGAAGAGGAAGCATCAACCTCCAGAAAGAACTGTTTGTTGCAATCCGGATGGTGCAGCACCGGGGCAGAAGAGAAGGCTTGTTTTAAGGAGAGGAAAGCCTCCTCCGCTTCGGACGTCCATTCCTTAGAATTAGCACCCTTACGGGTGAGCGCAGAGATGGGTGCAGTCCGGGAAGAGAAATGTGGAATGAAGAGGCGGTAATAGTTAGCGAAGCCCAGGAATTGCTGAATCGCCTTCAACCCCTGCGGTCGGGGCCACTTTAGGACAGCAGAAACCTTTTTGGGGTCCATCCATAGACCAGTCTTAGAGATAATATAGCCCAGGAACGGAAGAGAGGTCTGCTCGAAGAGGCATTTCTCAAATTTTGCGTATAGGTGATTCTGCCTGAGCCTAAGCAGGACCTGACGAACATCCCTCCGGTGTGTGGGTAGATCCGGAGAGAAGACCAAGATGTTGTCCAGGTACACCACCAGGCATGAATATAAGAGGTCACGGAAGATGTCATTCTTGGAAGATGGCTGGAGCATTACAGAGGCCGAAGGGCATCACACACACGGAAGCGACTGCCAATGGTTCAGCCAGAGGTTTGGTGGGAATCTGATACTTCTCTACTAGGGACTGAGAAATGAGATTCCCAGCAGCTCCGGAATCCAGGTGGGCGGTTTCAAAGAAGCGGTTCTCTCCACAGGAAATAGAAACGGATAGAGCCAAGAATGGAGAGGATTTACTCTTGCCTAGGACGACCTCTCCGAGTGGTCCTAGACACTGGAGTTTCCCGGCTTCTCCGGGCAGGAACGGATCAGATGCTCCTTACTACCACAGTAGAAACAGCTCCCCTCGGCACGACGTGTTTCTTGGCGAGACTTGACCATCTTGGTCTGGTCGATCTGCATGGGTTTGGGCGAGCCTGCCCGGGGAGTTGCAGGTTGGGAGGCAGGTTTCTGGAAAACAGGAGCAAGACAAGGAAATCTTCTCTCCCGGGTAGTCTCCTTAGCTCGTTCCAGGAAACGGATGTCAATCCAGGTAGCTAGTGACACCAGGTCATCCAGGGTAGTAGGAATGTCCCGGCCGGGTAGCTCATCCTTGATCCGTCCGGAAAGACCCTCCCAGAAGGTGGACACCAGGGCCTCATTGTTCCAGGCAAGCTCAGAAGCGAGGGAACGGAACTGTATGGCATACTGGCCCACGGTGAGACTCCCTTGGCGGAGTCGGAGCAATGAGGAGGCAGTAGAAGTCCTTCGTCCGGGCTCATCGAAGACCTTCCAGAAGGCAGTGAGGAAAGCCGGAAGATCGGACACCAGGGGATCCCCTCTCTCCCATAGAGGGTTTAGCCATGCTAATGCTTCCCCGGTGAGGTGAGACATGATGAACGCCACCTTGGCCCGGTCGGAGGGAAATTGATGTGCCAGTAGTTCAAAATGCAGCGTGCACTGGCTTAGAAAACCCCGACATAAGAAGGGGTCACCCTCAAAACGAGGAGGCGCAGAGAGCCGGGGTCCTGAGCTGGATGCCGTGGCACTGGTAGGCAGAGGCACCGCCAGAGGGGGTGTCACTCGGCTCGAGGCGGACACTGGTGGAACGGACAGCGTGTCCAGGCGAGAGTTGACAGACCGCAGGTAGGTCAGGATGGTTTCCTGTTGGGATCTCTGACGAGAAACCTCCTGGTACAGGTCAGCAAGCAAAGGAGCCTGGGGGCCACCGGGTTCCATGGCCCGTGCAAACTGTTACGGTTCCGGGTGGTGGAGCCTCTGTGCTGCGGTGCAAGGAGGGACCAGAGGGGCGTAACTAGTAGAGATGAGCGTTGTTCTACTCGAACTGTTCGCCAATCTCAAATTCGAGCTGTTTTGGGCGGTGTTCGAGCCGTTCAGCGAACACGAACAATTTGAGAAAAATTCGGCTGTTCAAGGTTATGTTCGATAACTGTTCGTGCACCAAAATCATAACTGGATTTTTTCTCAGTAATGATGAAAATTAATGTTAATACGCAGTTTGAGTGTACAGCGGGGTGGGGGGAGGGGCAGGGGATGGATCTCTGCAGGAACAATGAAGATCTCCATTTTTTTTTCTCTTTCCCGCATTTGCAGTGGGGAGGTGCAATCTGTCAGCCTATCAGCAGCGCACACACGGAGCGAAGTGCTTTTTTTCACACAAGCAAGGGCATGTGTCATTGGCAGTGTATGTCACATGTCCTTGCCCTATAAGACCAAGCCATTTTCCCCGTCGCCACCATTTTCTCACTGCTGCAGCTGCGTGTTAGACGGCACCGCTGTTGCTGTGTGCGCTATACCTTGTTAATTTCAAGCCAATTTTCGCACAAATCTACAGATAGCTTGGGAGTAGGGAATAGTTGTGATTGCAGTCCTTTTAAGGACTAGGTTACAGCATTTCCTACGACTTTTATCAGGCAGGTCTGTGCTCTTAAATAGATAGATTGTGGGAGTAAAGACTAATTGTAATTGGAGTCCTTTTCAGGACTAGGTTACATCAGTTCCTATCAGTTTTTGCCAGGCAGGTCTGTGCCAGTGCTGTGCAAGTTTTTTTCACAGCATTTGGCTGAATCTAGCAAAGCTAATCCTTTTTGGCCTATTGCAGAGTGTGTTAGTCAGTGGAGTAGCCTATCTGTGTTGCAAGATATACCACCTGTGTATAGAATACCAATTTTTTTACTGCACCTAGTGAAGTAAAATCTTTTGGGCATAGCATCATTCTATTAGTCCATCTATACTGACCTCCATCAGGTTGCAAATTGAATATAATTTTTTTCTGCATCTAGCTCTGAAAAAATATTGGGCTTCTAGCTGTGTGTGGGACTTGTTCTATTAATCCATCTATACAGACCTCCATCAGGTTGCAAACTGAATATATTTTTTTCTGCATCTACCTCTGAAAAAATATTGGGCTTCTAGCTGTGTGTGGGACTTGTTCTATTAATCCATCTATACAGACCTCCATCAGGTTGCAAACTGAATATATTTTTTTCTGCATCTACCTCTGAAAAAATATTGGGCTTCTAGCTGTGTGTGGGACTTGTTCTATTAATCCATCTATACAGACCTCCATCAGGTTGCAAACTGAATATATTTTTTTCTGCATCTACCTCTGAAAAATTATTGGGCTTCTAGCTGTGTGTGGGACTTGTTGTATTAGTCCATCTATACTGACCTCCATCAGGTTGCAAATTGAATATAATATTTTTCTGCATCTAGCTCTGAAAAAATGTTTGGCCTTCTAGCAGTGTGTGGGACTTGTTCTATTAGTCCATCTATACTGACCTCCATCAGGTTGCAAACTGAATATATTTTTTTCTGCATCTACCTCTGAAAAAATATTGGGCTTCTAGCTGTGTGTGGGACTTGTTCTATTAATCCATCTATACAGACCTCCATCAGGTTGCAAACTGAATATATTTTTTTCTGCATCTACCTCTGAAAAAATATTGGGCTTCTAGCTGTGTGTGGGACTTGTTCTATTAATCCATCTATACAGACCTCCATCAGGTTCAAACTGAATATATTTTTTTCTGCATCTACCTCTGAAAAAATATTGGGCTTCTAGCTGTGTGTGGGACTTGTTCTATTAATCCATCTATACAGACCTCCATCAGGTTGCAAACTGAATATAATTTTTTTCTGCATCTACCTCTGAAAAAATATTTGGGCTTCTAGCTGTGTGTGGGACTTGTTCTATTAGTCCATCTATACTGACCTCCATAAGGTTGCAAACTGAATATAATTTTTTTCTGCATCTACCTCTGAAAAAATATTTGGCCTTCTAGCTGTGTGTGGGACTTGTTCTATTAGTCCATCTATACTGACCTCCAT
Organism: Phyllobates terribilis; assembly: GCF_046119375.1. NCBI lineage: Eukaryota > Metazoa > Chordata > Amphibia > Anura > Dendrobatidae > Phyllobates > Phyllobates terribilis. Next base: position 755,331,839 of record NW_027362761.1, on the reverse strand, counting down.
CAGGTTGCAAATTGAATATAATATTTTTCTGCATCTAGCTCTGAAAAAATGTTTGGCCTTCTAGCAGTGTGTGGGACTTGTTCTATTAGTCCATCTATACTGACCTCCATCAGGTTGCAAACTGAATATAATTTTTTTCTGCATCTACCTCTGAAAAAATATTTGGGCTTCTAGCTGTGTGTGGGACTTGTTCTATTAGTCCATCTATACTGACCTCCATAAGGTTGCAAACTGAATATAATTTTTTTCTGCATCTAGCACTGAAAAAATATTTGGCCTTCTAGCAGTGTGTGGGACTTGTTCTATTAGTCATCTATACTGACCTCCATCAGGTTGCAAATTCAAAATAATTTTTTGTCTGCATCTACCTCTGAAAAAATATTTGGCCTTCTAGCAGTGTGTGGGACTTGTTCTATTAGTCCATCTATACTGACCTCCATCAGGTTGCAAACTGAATATAATTTTTTTCTGCATCTAACTCTGAAAAAATATTTGGCCTTCTAGCAGTGTGTGGGTCTCATTGTATTAGGCCATCTATACCAAGCTCCACCAGCTTTTCAATTAATAATAATTTTTCGCTGCATCTAGCCCTGAAAATAATTTTTCTTCCCAATAGTGGTAGCAATAGAAATAAGGGGCGCGCTCCTGGCTTACAAAAATATACGCTTCATAACAAAAAACACCAGCTTAGCGCACTGCATTAATAAGATGGCATCATCGTCTCTCCCAGTGCTAGGCCTACTACCCAGGCTAGCATTCCTGTGCCTAAAACACAATGTATGGGTCCGCGCTAGCCACTATGCTGAGGGGTCTAAAGCTGCTGCTAACGCTTTATAACAATTCAATTGGCAGATTTTCACAGAGCTCTTCCACAATGCCCACCCATCGGGACAACAGTTGCCCACCTTCCCTATGGGATCTAGTGGCGAATAGTTGATGCCATTAATCAGAGCGTCAGTTGCCCCGTCGACGTGGCAAGCATACGGTAAGGCATGGGAAGAGTGGACACGACTAGTAGCAGGCAGACGGGTTGACCAATGTGAACAAGCCAGATCACAAGTCACCATAGAATTTCTCCACTAGCTAATGATGAGGGGCATATCAGGGGTGTCAGCGCAGCGGTGTCTGACCGGAGTAGCATTTCACTTCCAACTACTGAATTGGGGAGATGTGACAAAGATTCATCATCAGACAATCCATAAAAGGGTGGAAAAGGGGTCAGCCAAGTCAGGAGTGTAGACGTCCCGTCCCGTGTCACTAAAACTGATTTCTCACATCATATCCCTAACACCATTAACATGACACTCACAATTTGAAGCAACACTACTGTCTACTGCATTTGTGATCGCCTTCTTCGGGGCGCTATGCATAAGCGAATTAGTCCCTCAATCCAAAATTAGCACCAGTGGAGGCTTATTACACCAGGACGTAGTCATAGGCAATAATGCAATACGTCTACGCATACACAAATCGAAAATGGTTCCAGCGGGCAGGGGCACTTGGGTACTTCTACAACCCACAAACGGTACACTGAGTCGGGTAACAATAGTAAAACCATATCTAACCATCAGATCACAAAGTAATTTGTTCCTATCACACATTGATGGGACGCCATTATCAAGATACCAGTTCCAAGCTATATTTAATAAATGCATAACATCGGCAGGGAACCACCCCAAAGATTATGGGACACACTCATTCCGCATAGGCGCGGCCACAGAAGCAGCAAGAGCAGGACTGTCAGAAACGGAAGTTCAGAGGATAGAGAGATGGTGATCCACGTGTTTGGCAAGATACATAAGACCGGACTTGTTATCCTAACGTGGTTTGTTTCTTTTACAGGTGACGCTAAGCCAACAGTGTGGGTGATAGGCCACTCGTATATATATTGGGCAGATTAAAGGGCGAAAGTCCGCCCAGGCGGGAGGAAATTAGAGTTTCATAACACATATTTCAACTGGAGAGGTATTAGAGGCCTGCTATGGCCACAGGTACTAATGGAGGTAATCAAGGTAGGGAGAGAGGCAAGATGTCTGGTCATCTTAGTTATACAGGCCGGGGGAAACAACCTAGGTCATCACAAGAGCGCATAACTAATGGCAATAATGAAACTAGACACTGAGCGCTTCAGAGAATTTTTCACAAAACTAGCTATAGTATGGTCAGAGATTGTGCCGATAGCGGTATGGCAAGGTGCGCGAGACATCATGGCCATCGAACGGACAAGGCGGGTAATAAATATTCGGATGGCAAAATTTAGAAGAGACAGAGGCGGTGTAGTGGTACGACACCGACAACTGGAAGGAGATAAAGCAGGCCTCATACGGCCCGACGGTGTTCACTTAATGGATATTGGACTGGACATATTCCTGTCAGGACTCCAGGATGGAGTGGAACAAGCGTTAAGAGTGATGGGTGGGGGTCAGAGTCCTGCATACGAGTATGCAGGATCCTCCGTGGCCTGGAAATAGAAAGGACATGTTGGAGAGTTACACTTGTTGGCCAAGTTGCCGGAGTGGAGACCCAGGGCATGCTGCAACAAGCTGAATTATTTTAGAAATAAAATGTCTTTCTAATGGAATGAGTATAAAGAGTTAATAAAGCTGTGACCGATCCTCACCCATCCAGTTGTAAGAGTTACATTATTGTATTGTCAAGGAAAGGGGGGCGGTAGGGGGGCTGAGTGTCTGGGTTTGGTTGGGGGTCCCCACAGTCTGCCTAGGCTAGATGCATTTAAAAATTCTTATTAGATACACAGGCGGTGCAGCTTGCTTCGCAGCTGGGCTACTACGCCCAAAGTATTGCCTAGGCTAGATGCAGTTAAAAATTCTACGCTGACTAGCAGACACTGAAGATTTGGAGCAGACCTCTGAGTAAACAGCTCTTCAGACTCAATCATCTGTGTTACCCCAAGCCATAGTGTATGTAGTTTCTTACAGTTAAAAGGGGGGGGGAGCGAGACACAGCAAGGGGACTCCAAAAAGAGTTTCCATTTTTTCCCAAAATTGTGGCACAGACACCACTTAACCCTAGAACGCAGTCCCGCCCTGTTAATTGTTTTCTATTTTCTGCAAGATTACTTTAGTTAGAATTTTGAAACTCTAGGTATTCTTCATGTATATAGTTGTTTGTCATTTGAGTTTGAGTTATTCAATGTTATTTGCACACGGGCCTAAAAGGCCCCAGGTATATGAAAGTGTAGATTTTTATGGTCATGCGTTCTAGGGTTAAGTGGCATCAATTGCCCCACAGTTGCTTAAAACAGTTGGTGAGGTGATATTACCAAATCCTCAAGCTTTTAGCCTCCCAAGGATAACACAGGATTAGAAAAGTCCTTGCGAATCCATGATTTGTTCATCTTTATGAACGTGAGTCTGTCTACATTCTCAGTGGACAGCCGCGTGCGCTTATCTGTCAGCACACCATCAGCAGCGCTGAACACACGTTCAGAGAGAACACTGGCTGCAGGGCATGACAAGATCTCCAAGGCGTGAGTGGCGAGCTCCGGCCATTTTTCCAGATTGGAAAACCAAAATGAGCAAGGGTCCAGTGACACAGTCATGGCTTCGATGTTCACTTGGAGATACTCCTGCACCATCCTCTCTAGGCATTGACTATGTGTCAGACTTCTTGTCTCCTGTGGCCTTGCAAAGGATGGTCTAAAAAAGTGGTGAAACGATTTCACAAAATTGCTGTTACCAGCAGATACTGTGTTACTGTTACGGTTTGAGTGATGAAGACTCGACAGTCCCGCGGTTGGCAAGTTAGAGCTGTGAGATTCACTTCGTGCACCACTGGTGTTTTGTGGAAAAGCACATGTAAGATTCTGCAACAGCGTCTGCAGATACTCCTGCATGCGTCAATCCCTTTTTATGGCAGGAATTATTTCGGCAAATTTACTTTTGTACCGGGGATCTAAGAGTGTGGCAACCCAGTAGTCGAGATTACTTCGAATTCTGCAATCTGAGGGTCATGTTGCAGGTAGTGCAGCAAGAAGGCACTCATGTGTCTTGCGCATCCAGGAGGACCAAGTCCTTGTTGTGTTGGTAGCGAGGTAAGAATCATGCTTCTTTCCTCTGCCCTCTCCCCCCAACCTCGCACAACAGAAATGTGATCAAGGTCTCCCTCATCTGATGAGTCTTCCATGCCCATCGCCAGTTCATCCTCCACTTCTTCCTCGGCTCCTGCACCTTCCTCAACAGTTTGGCTGCTACCATGCGCCCTGTTTAATCCCTCTCCCCCACCCTCCCATGCCTGCCTCCTTGGTGCTGCCAACCGTCTGGACCTTGGAGATGTTATCCCTTCCGCATACGACTCCTCCTCTACTTCCTCCACCTCCTCTTGTCCGACCACATGACTCTGAATTCTGTTTCATGTGTGCTCCAGCATGTAAATCACCGGAATAGTTATGATGATAATGGCATCGTCGTCAGCACTAAACATCTTCGTCGCCATTTCAAAACTGTGCAGAAAGGTGTGTGGCACCCCTGAGGGTGCAGTCACCACAGAGTTACTGCATCTCACCCAGAGGTGTGGTATCTCACCCTCAGGTAAGGAAGGCGTATGGCTCGGGACCCTAACACCTGCATCCAACACATACCCGCAGTGGGGTTAGGGCGAGATTGCTCCTAAGGGAGAGCACAGTCCCAGGTCCCTAGCTGGTGGGAGGATCCTATGTAGTGGGTGCTTAGGGGAGCAGCTTAGGGGAGCACATGACAGGGAGAGTATAAATAGGAAGCCATCTTAGAAAGAGCAAGCCAGTCAGAGGAAGAAAAGTGACAGGAGCAGAGGCTCGGCATGAGCTCTGCTCCGGAGGCGGGCCTAGCCTGGGAGGCCCAGGACTGAAGGAGAGAAGAGAGGAGTGGGAGTAGGAAGGCTCCAGGATCCGAAGGGACCCTAGGGCTACGGGCCGTGCAGAAGGCCACCTGTACTCCCGCTGCTACCAGGAGGTAGAGGGGTCAGGCCAGATAAGGGGAACCGGTCCCTCAACTAGAGGAGAAACAGCAAGGCTCAACTAGAAACCGGAGGCTGCAGCATTTCATGTACTGCAGGCAAAAGTCCACACCAGTCTCACTAAGAAGGTAGCCACATAGGACCCAGGGGACGGAACACAAGTCGCCCGCCAAGGCCCGAGGATACCGGATAGAAGTGTCACTGGGTGTGAGGTGCAGGGAGAAGGCCAGAGAAAGGACACACAGAAGGGGGTCCTGCTAAGTACTCCGGAGCTATCTGGGGGTGGACTGAGCCCCTCACTGAGTACGCACAGCACGACGGGTGAGATAGCTCTGGTACCTGTAATCTGGACTGCAACAACTGTGAGTAAAGATCTTGGGACTGCATCACACGGACTCTGTGTTCATTACTGACTCCCTGCACTACAACCACCATCATCCACCCACACTGCCCTGAAGCTACACTCTTCCTGTGGTGAGTAATAATACCATTGCAGCAAAACCACCAGCTTCAGAGGACTGTTCCGCAGCGGCGGCCCCTTTGGCCGCACTCCACAGGTGGTGTAGTCGGACATTATAAAATCCATATATACAAATTACCGTTGGATTGACCGCCCTGGGTCACGGACCGGGTCACCGCCACAGTGACTACAACCCCCAGCGTCTACCGGCCCGGCTCCGGGTACCCCACGGCCCAGGGGGCGCGTCAACTTCATAGGTCCCTGATCTGAGACCACTCCTGCTGTGTGATTTGCCCCACCTCTGGATCTCGTTGGCCCAGGCTATACGTCAGAAACTATTGCACCAGGGCTTGTCGGTGCTGCCACAGTCGCTGCAACATGTGCAGAGTTGAATTCCACCGTGTCGGCACATCGCATTTCAGCCGGTGAACTGGCAGGCCCAACGACTTCTGTAGAGATGTAAGTCGTTGAGCTGCGGGATGCGAATGGCGGAAGTGAGCACACAGCGACCGTGCCCTCTGCAGAAGGCCATCTAGTCCGGGATAGTGGGCTAAAAATTTATGGACAACCAGGTTCAACACGTGAGCCATACAAGGCACGTGTGTAACATTGCCCCGGCGAAGGGCCACACCCAGGTTTGCAGCATTGTCGCACACGGCCTTCCCTGGTTGCAGGTCCAGTGGAGACAACCATTCATGAAACTGGGTCTCCAGAGCTGACCACAAGTCCTCAGCTGTGTGACTCACATTTCCCAGACATTTCAAAGTAAACACTGATGCCGTTGAGCCCTGCTGCCAGCATAGTAAGGAGGTGCGCAGTTAGAAAGCAGGTGGCATTACCAGACAGGCTTTGGGTGCAGGTGGAGGACCGAGAGGAGGTTGAGGAGGCAGAAGCAGTGGAGGAAGTTCGAGATAAAGAGGATTACCACACAACTCATGGGGACGGTAAGACTTGGACAGCAGCCCCTTGTCCTGCTGTCACCATAGTTACCCAGTGCCCTGTCAGCGACATGTAACGCCCCTGTCCATGCCTACTCGTCCAAGTGTCTGTGGTGAAATGCACCCTGTCACACACAGAGTTTCTCAAAGAAGCGGTGATGTTGTGTGCGACATGCTGGTGGAGCGCAGGCACACCTTTCTTTGAGAAGTAGTGCCGACTGGGCATCTGGTACTGGGGCACTGCGACGGACATAAGGTCTCAAAAATCCACTGTGTCCTCCAGGCGGAAAGGCAGCATTTCTGTAGCCAACAGCTTGCAGATGGTGAAATTCAACCTCTTAGCTTTCTCATGGCTAGGAGGAAATGGTCTTTTACTTGTCCACATCTGAGGGACCGAGGGCTGGCTGTTGTGCTTTGACGGGGTTGAGTAGGGTGTCCCTGGCAAACTGCCGGTCTGTGAGGAAGATGCAGGCGGACATGTTAGGTTGCCTTGATCCAAAGGTGGTGCTCTCGATGTCAGAGAGCTCTCAACACCAGCAGGTGTTTCCACTTCCCAATGAACTGACGACCTGCCAATCACACTGGCTGTTGCAGGTAAAGAGGTGGCAGGTCTGCGTCCAAAAACATGTGTGACTGCTGTCCCCCCAGTCACAGAGGATGAAGAGGCCGCGGATGCACAAGATGGGGCAGACGGTGGTTGGCCCAGCCTGCTAGGCCGCATTGTAGCACAGTGAGCTTCCCACTGCAACTTATGCTTCATATCCATGTGACGGTACATGCATGAAGTACTCAAACTATGGATTTTTTGGCCTCTACTTAGCTTTTGGTGACAAATATTACAGATAACACGAGTTGGGTCATCCTTATCGATCTGAATAAATGCCCAGGCTATGCAAGGCTTAGAGCCCATGCGACCTGAAGAGCCACTACGACTTGTGGTCAGAGGCGGAGTTGTGGTTGAGGATGCAGTTGTTGACGTGCTTCCAGTACTCCGTCTCTGTCCAGGAAGGCGCAACCTAACCTCGTCGTCAATAGCATCTGTGACGCCCCGCTGCGCTTGGTATCACAGATCCTAGAAGAGTGTATTGATGGAATCCTCCACAAGAGGCCCACATAAACATTCACACATCTCCACCTTCCACCTCAGACCAGCAGAGGGAGCCCGTTAGGGATATAAATAGGGAAGGTGGAGCTAGGCAGTTCAGTTCCTCTGAAGAGTTCCTGCAGTAGAGAAGCCTAAGAGAGGTCAGTCTGCAGTGGAGCTCAGTCTAGTCTAGAGAACTCAGTTAATAGTTCAGCAGTGGAGCGCGAGGCTCCTGCTAGCTAGATTCAGGGAGCCCAGATAGAGCTTAAGGTGTGCCGGCGTCATAAGATCGGTGAAGCGCGGCAAGCTGCCGTTAGTGTGTATAGCCTATTGAGGGCCCGAGTAGGCTGAAGGCGAGTGGCGAGTTAGTACATAAGGGGCAGAGGAGCTTAACCAGCTCACCCCGAAGCATTTACCGGACACCGGATCCGAGCTTACCGGGATCTCTATGACCCAGTAAGGCATAACCGGAATCCCTGGAGAACTACAAGTCCCAGGATCGCTAAGGTGCTGATACGTAACAGAGCCAGGAGACGCTTAGGCCCCGCATACTGGGAGCGTGAACTTCAAGAGAAGGCCCTACCACAAGGTCAGCCAGCGCAGGACAGAGACAAAGTTAGGCCTAGCTCCAGGCAGGTCAGAAACTTACTGCGCAGAGGCAAGAAACAGGAGGCCCTACACCCGCTCATTGGGGAGGATCCTGATATGCACCCTTCACCCTACAGTGCTCCAGGATGTGCCTGAATTTCCTCCAGTAAAATGTACTGAAGTGACTACCGTGTCCATTTCCGTTCTTGCTCTGACCCAGCTGGGTCTCGCCTGTCCTGCATTCCCCCTGCATACGCTGCCCTGAGACCTAGCTCCACCTGTGGGGAGCTATACCATCGAGCTGCCTTATCACGGGCCTCAGTGGACTGCTGCAGCGCTGGTGCTTCTCACCAGATACCACAGGTGGTGTCACAAACTCTTATAAAATTAACAATTATCCACCCTTTTAAAGAGTGACCCCAGGGTACGGGCCAGGGAGCCGACCACCGCGACATCCCAAAGGCCAGGCAAAGGCCCGGGTGACCTCATCGACTGGCTGACTGTGGGTTGACAGTAAGTGGGATCTCCAACCTTGTCATCATCACCCTGTGTGTTATCACACCCATCGTCCTCAAAGCCAACCTCTTCCTGCCCTGACCGAAAAGTCAAGTTGTCGCTCCAATCAGGTATTTGAGTCTCATCATCGTCTTCATCATTGTCTCCACCAACAGGAGTTACAGTTTGGGAACGAGGGTCTACATTATGCTCAGAACCTTCTTCATCTGGTCCTGGATCCGACTTATAAAGATTCTGGGCATCAGTGCAGATCATTTCCTCGTCTGGATTAACAGAAGCTCTGGAGCAGACCTCCGTTTCCCAGGCTATAGTATGAGTAAACAGCTGTGCAGACTCAACCATCTGTGTTACCCCATACTCAGACGGGCAGCTGGAGACTTGGGAGCTGTGAGGAAGCAAGTGCGATTGGGGTGACACCTCTGAGGACTGGAGTATTTGTGATGTTGAAGTTGAGGTGGAGGAGAGCCCACTTGAAGGAGCACTTGATATCCGCTGAAGCACCTGCTGTTTTTGTGCCTCATCTGGAATTTGTAGCGATGGGCGTGTCCGTAACAAAGGGATCATATCACATTGTCCACGAAAAGAAGTCGACATGTTAGTTTGGCTGGAAGATGGTCTTTCTTCTGCAGATGTTACTCCCCCCCCACCGCGGGGGGCTCGACCCACCAGCGGACAGGCACCAGTATTAGGAGAGGGGGGCTGGCCGTCAGGGTCCACCGCGGCTCTGGCACAAACCCGGCGACACGGAGGTGGCACGGGCAGGAACGGACTGGCCGTGTCGGCTTCTCACTTTTTGGATTTTAGAAGGGCATGACATGCCTATATCTGTGTCTCCCCCTCCTTTTACTCCTCCACCTCTTTTATTTTCGCATGACTATATGTACTTGTCACTTTTCCATGTGTTAGTTATGTCTTCTGAGCAGTTTGTCAGCTTTTGGACACCTTTGAAGGTGTTTTCTATGTGTTTCTATGTGTTTTTGTTTGCCTGCCATTGGTTTTAACGGTGTTCGAAGGTGTTCGACGAACAGTTCGACGAACAGTTCGGCGAACACACGGGTGTTCGACGAACCGAACCGAGCTCGAACACTACGGGGGTGGCTCAACACTAGTAACTAGGTATCAACTCGGACTGACCAAGGTCGCACGGCAGCTCAATCGACTCCGTGAACCAGGGAAGGACCCAGCAGAGGGACCAGGTGCTAATCTGGACCAGTCCTTGTATGAGAGCAGGTGACTCCCACGGGTCAGAAGGCAGGGACTGACCGGTACAGCAGATGAGCATGGCAGGCAGGCTGACGGGTGATCCGGGAAGATGGACTGGCAGACACCACGGGTAACTGGCAGGAGCCTCCAGGTAGGCTGGCTGGTAGACACGGAAGGTAACTGGTATGTTCTCCGGATAGGCAGGCAAGCCTAGCCCATAGACACACTGGCGGGTTAGGACCGTAGGCAGACCGTCGGGCTGGAGAGTGTACTTGGCTGGTGGACACAGGTAGACAGGCTGGCGGACTGGACTGGTAGTCAGGCTGGCGGACTGGACTGTTAGGCTATGTGCCCACGATGCAGAAATGCTCAGGATTTTTTCCTGAGCGTTTCTGCATCTCCCTGGCAGAAAAAAACGCATGCAGATTGTACATGCGTTTTCCTGCCAGGGACATGCGGAAATGGAGCGTTATTCACTGACATTTCCGCATGCGGATCGACAAGCGCTTTCCAAGCGATTAGCATCACTTGGAAAGTGCTTGTGACAACTAGGTCACACTATATAAATCCATGCAAACGGCATGGATTTATATAGTGTGACCCGAGAGAGTGGTTAAAAATAAAAAAATAAATGTATACTTACCCTCCGATGGCCCCCGGTGTCCTGCTCACTCCGTTCTCCCTTGCCGGCAGCAGCGTCGCGTGACCCGTCACATGACTCTGACGTCAGCGCAGGTCCTTCAATCCACCGCGAAGTGCCGGGAAGCAAGGAGGAGCGCAGCGCGGACCGCCGGAAGGTAAATATACATTTATTTTTTATTTTATTCTTTTTTTACAGATTTTTTAATGGTACCTGGGTCCGGAGGAGAGTCTCCTCTCCTCTACACCCGGGTACCATCTGCACATTAGAACGCGCCAATTACGCAAGTACAGATGCAGTCTTGCAGAATTGGCGCGTTCTAATGCAAGTCAACGGCGGCGAAAACGCAGCACTTCCACAAAATAATTAGTAGTGCTGCGTTTTTTTCCGCAATGATAATCCGCAGCGGAAATTTCCGCAGCATGTGCACAGCACATGCGGATTATCATTGGGGAACATTGCTGCCCTTCTACCATGCGTTTTTAATGCATTTCCGCAGCGTTTCCGCAGCTGCAAAAACGCTGCAGAAACGCATCAAAAAACGCATCGTGGGCACACAGCCGTAGTCAGGCTAGCAGTGGGACCTGAGGGCTGAAGCAGAGTTTAGAACACAGAGCTATAACCTTGCACGGGCACCTCCATTTTGGAGGAGGTGCCTTTTATATGAGAGGTCCTCCGACCATTGGCTGGGGACTCCTTAGGCCGGCGCGCGCGGCCCCTTTAAGAGGGAGGGAGCGCGCGCACGCACCCTGAGCACAGTGCTCGGGAAGCTGCGCGCGCCGGCAGCAGCAGGAGGGCCGGAAGATACCGGGCCAGGAGCGCAGCGGTAAGGGGGACTTCATCTCTGCCTGTCAAGAACATATGTAAATAGGTGCTTGGATGCAACAGTGCAGACAATGAGGAGACAATGGTAGTTGAACAACACGTATTTGGCTAACACAGAAGAAAAACCTATATAAATGAAACGTACACGTACAAATTAGTGCAATCATATGTGTACCAACAACAAGATCTATTCAAAATGTTATGACACTATCAGGACGCAAACCAAAAAGTATGGAGGCAGCACATACTGCCTCCATACTTTTTGGATTATATTACAGGACTGGTATGTACCTAGGGGGCTTTGCACCTAATGTTCTGCTTGTGCTGTTTTTTGTCTTGTTTCATAACTATCAGGACGCAGCGATAAGACTCTATACGATATCTAGTTAATGTTCCATTTATATTTACACTGTTCTGATTATCTAGCAGTTAAACGACGGTGGATTTTGATACTTAATCTGTATGCTTCGGCTTAACGGGAGTCACTCTCACTCCCAGACCATCATATTCCCCTTAAGCGTCCTCGTTTTTGTATACATTGGCCCTAATGAGAGTCACTGGTGTTTCCTGCTAGGCTGCAAGTCCTAGAGATGTGAGTCACATGATGCAGACTATGATTATTGTCACCCCGGACGTCTCTGTTCCTTGGCATGGCCCTGTCCTATACTCTGTACTGTATGTTTGTGCTGGAAGTAAGGGCCCAGAATCAGGCCTCCGAGGCTTGACCAGCAAAGTCTGGACTATGGGGCTTGACTGGCGAAGTCTACGCTTTGGGGCATGACTGGTGAGGTCTGGGCTTCGGGACTTGACCTGCGAAGTCTGGACTTCGGGGCTTGACTGACGAAGTCTGGCCTCCTCTGGGATCAGATCACTCTCAGTAATCTCTACTGCGATGGCGGCCACAAGTTTTTCCAGCTGCTTGAGTGACCTCTTCTTTTTACATATGGGCACCAACTGAGTTCCCGCTTCGCCATCCCGACTTTTTATATTTAGCAACTGCGCCACAGCTGTCTCCTGACCTGGCGTCCCCTTTCACTCTTGTAACACTCTCTCCATCCTTCAGTTTCTGTCGGTCCAGTCCAACCAGCAGATGGCGGTATTTAGTTGTCAGTGCTGTTGAACGTTGACTACACCTTCTGATCTCTATCCCCTTACACATACATGACTGGCAATCTTTCAATCTAGAAGTCTTCCAAATTTTATGTTCTCCTAGGCTGCAACTTTATGGCAACATATATCAAGTGAGTAGCAAATCACACTGCAAAAGTGAAGTCCTATGTATTCCTCACTTTATTGTTTCCCTTATAATACAATCAAAATGTATAATTTATTTTTCCCCAACAACTAAGATTCAAATCCCAAAAAAGATGCCATTTACCATGAAACCAAAAAAATTTCAGTTTTACATATATATATTATAAATTATAAACTCGCTCTCCCCCGTCTCACGTGCTGTTGTTGTGCCACCTGACGCCGGTGCCCAATCAGCGCTGGCGTCACTGTTCTCGCTTCCTGTCTATTTGAACATGATGAGGAAGTGAGAGAGCAGCTACAGCCTGGACTTCCGCTTCATGTTCAATTTGTACGAAAGTGGGAACAGTGACGCCAGCGCTGATTGAGTCACAATAACAGCATGAGAGCCCTGGGACCACCAGTGCTGATACCGCTAGAACGGGAGGTGAGTATAGGCATTTTTATTTTATCGGGGCCAAACATTTAGATCAAGAAGGGGTTGTCCACTACCTTAATCTCTTGACATATGACTGGGCCCGATTGGATGGTTTACAAATGTAGACTACGTTGTCCATTAGTATTTTTACTAAATAATAGACATTTTTTTAAAAGTTCTACAAGATAATTGCCTAGTCATGTCAGCACCATTAATGCAGATTACTCCAAGAAACACTGATAAATCTAAAATGCATGTTTGTCATTAGAACTATTTGACATATTCAGGGTGTTTTTTTTTCATATTGCAGACGATATTCTGCAGACAAAGGTTTAAGATCTTACGAAGTCTAGATAATAGGATTGAAGCAGAGTGTGAGAGGGACTGTGTTTACACATCTGTTAAGACTGGGGCCTGTCTGCCTGAGATAGGGGACTTTTTAACATGGCCCCTTAGGGACTGTGTCCAAAAGTCTGTTCCTGTGGAAACAAGATACTTACATAGTTCATACATTATAACTCCAGATGGGAATGAGCTAGCTGTACACACTTGTGTTTTCATTTTGCTTATGTACACTTCACTGAAGATAACCCTTTCGCTGACAAAGTGGGATCAGTAAAGAATTTACAGTATTTATCGTAAAAAGCAAACAAAAAAAATGCTCAGCCTGTACATGCCAGTGAATTTATACTAATATTTGCACTTTTAAAATTTATACTAATTTTTAAGAACTTTTTTTCTTCCCACTTAGCATTAGATCGGGACCTCATGTCGAAGATTGTTAGCAAAATATGTGGTACAATAGCAAGACTACAGAAATTATCAGGTGTCCTTAACTTTTCAGTGTGTATTCAATTTATTTTAGGGCTGTGCACTTAGTGAGAACCTGAATACATGTTTTTCATTTCCACAGGATCAGATTATTTTTTCTACTGACATTTAAATATGTGGTTACTCTAAAATGTCATCCAGAATTGGTGGAAAACTAATATATTAAGCATTAGAAATATGAATTGCAGATAAAAGTCACTAGTCTGTGTTTGCTCTTTTTATTTATTAAAACGCAGTTAGCAGCCACAGACTCATGGTTTCCTAAATAGAACTTATCATCGAAAGTTGCCAGATGTGTCTCTAATACCCCCTTAGGTCAGACCCATACTTTCCTAGCATGCAAAGGACAGTCTCACAATCCTTCTCAGCCTCCCTTTCTTTGAAAGTGTGAGATCTCACATGTTATCACGAGATCTCACATTTTGCACTAACCCAACACTGCCGCATTATTTACTAAGTGGTTACCGAATGGTAACATCATTAGAGCAGTTAACATTCGACAACTGCTTGACACAGGATACGGCAGCACTAAGTTATCACACTTTTACAGCAAGGGGATCAACAGAGGGTTGTGAGATCCCCTCTCTGCAACCCTGAAATTTGGACCCAACCTTTGCTAGAAAGTCAGGTCTTTTAGGGGAGCATTACTTGTCAAGCACAGGTGGCACACATGGTTCGTGGACTGACCTAGGAGGGGCGTAGCTAAGTGGCTATCTGATTTTTACTGGAGCTCCTGATGGTGGGGTCAGGCTTGAACTGCAGGTAGCAGCCAGGTACCACTCCTAGGCAGTCCCTGGTACTGCAGCTGCTGACCCCAGATGTCAGCCTCTTAGACACGGACTGGTCTCAGAGTAACTGGCAGTAGAGGGTTCTGACTCAGTTCAGACTGCACAGGTTCTGGATCATCGGGCAGCACGGATAATGACATGGAATCACAGACAGGGCTGGATTTGGATACTGGAACAGGCTCCAACAGTACAGACTCTGGAACACTAACCAGGGCTGAAACAGGTCCAGGTTCTAGTACCGACGGAACGGTTGCAGGGTTTGGGTACCGCCAATGTGGCTTCATGTTTCAGGTATCAACGGTGCAGCTTCAGGGTTCAGATACTGCCGGTGCGGCTTCAGGCTCAATGGACTGCCAGGTGCGGTTTCAGGATACAAGGACCACCGAGTGTGGCTTCAGGTTCACGGGACTGCCGGGTGTCGTTTCAGGTTCAGGCCACACAAGGACCTGGGGTTCAGGTGCAGGCCCGTGGCCACAAAAGAACCAAGGGTTCAGGTCCAGGCCCTGGTCACACAAGAACCAGGGGATCAGGTTCAAGCCCTGGCCACACAAGGACCAAGTGATCAGGTTCACGTTCAACTACATGGGATACTAGGATGAGGAACCTGTCAGCATACAGTTGCACACAAACTATACAGGTTGCTCAGGCACCTCCCTACTGGGGGCTGGGGGTATTTTAAAACTATGCACGCTGCCCCTTTAAGAACAGGGGAGCCTGTGCGTGTGCACAGGAAGCAGTGGAGCAGGAGACGTGAGGTCACTGTGTGGCTGGGGCGGTGAGTATGTTGGCGTCCCTACATGGAGGAGGAAGGGGAAGCTGGCATTGGTGTCACAACACTTCTAGCCACTTATGATATTAACTTATATTTAGGGAAATCCCACGTATGTGGCTGTCTGCTGCTTTCTTAAAGGGGTATCCCAGGCTTTTTTTTAACTTTCTTAGCTGCAATAAATAAGAACTGCTCCTACACACTGAGCAAAGCATTATTACCCCCACCAGAGCTAAAAACAGATGATCAGGGAAGGGGGGTGCTGGGTGTTGTACACTCACTAATTTGATATTAATAACCTAAACTACATATGGGTATATCAATATAGTAACAGCTCACAGAAAAGGACAAAAATTAAAAAAAAATCACAGAAAAAAAAACAGCCTTACCAACACCAAGTCAGATTACCAAAGCACAAGCAAGACGCGGCAGACCCCCATGATAAAGGCGGGGGCCGCACAGGTGCGAAATACTGATGCGACAGGCAACCCCTCCATGAATTGGCAGATATGTGAGTGGCTGTGTAGTATTAACAATGCACACAAATGCAGCTTATATAGGACGCCAGTCACACAGATAGGTGTGGTGCACTGTGTCTGGCTTACAGCCTATTAATGATGCCCATAAATTTAAATCGAGCGGGCTGCCCGGCACTATATACATGTACCACAGTAGTAAGAGCACCCACCTCTCGTCAACACGCCCACTTCCGGTTTTTGACAGGTGCCCGCCCCTTTTTGGCACCTTTCTCGCCTTTACTTCGGGTCTAAACCCCTCCCCTCTCCTCCCCATTCTCCGCCCACTCTCCACCTTTATGTGTGTCAATACCTGTTACGTCAGTTCCGTCCCTGCCCCCGGAAACAAACCCTTACCCCCCCTATGTGTGTCAATACCTGTTACGTCAGTTCTGTCCCCGCCCCCGGAAGCAAACCATTACCACCCCTATGTGTGTCAATATCTGTTACGTCAGTTCCGTCCCCGCCCCGGAAGCAGCCCATGTTCAGCCTCTGTTGCGTCCCCCATGACTGCCCACATGCCCTTCAACCAAGGTTGTAGGTTAAAATGTAAGCGCCATATGTAAGAAAAACATGTTTTTGTGAGAAAAGGCAGCCACAGGATCCCTAGGGTTAATGGTAGCATTCTGTAGTGTTCAGAATAATGACGTAATAAAAGTGTTTAAAAAAATATACATTTATTGTAGATTCACTTAGAGGTATACACAAATCAAGAAAAAGGTGTAAATAGATTTCAAAATACAACATTATACAAGCAAATCTATAGGTTACAATACATTTCAATGCTAATATTTACAAAGTTAACCATGCGCTCGGCGACAGCGGCGCTATTCTCTGTTTCGACAGCAAACGTCCTCTAGCGGCTGGCGTTGAGGTAGCTAGTACTTGTGATGCTGTTTTGAAGGGATTTGACGGCGCACTCAACATCATTTTTAATTCGTTTAGAGTGTCTCTGGTCGTATGGTGACCGATCACAGTCGAAGGCATGTTTAACTCGGCCATAGCCCTCATAAAAACGTCCCATCCTTGTGGAGCGTTCTTTTTGGTTAGTCTGTGACTTTGCAGAGTGCTCCGTACAATGTCAAACATATGGGTGCCGGGAATGACGGTCCCTTTGTAGACAAATTCACCTTTCTCAGTCCATGTAGCAATGTCTTTGTGTTGCAAGAAACTGTTGAGTAGTATATCTGCATTTTTTCGGAAACGGGGGTTGATGTGATCTAAAAACTGAGGGGCGTATCTCTATTTCACCCGCTGGTGATGGTGCTTGTTCACCGTCAGGAGGAATCACAAGGTTTAAACGTGTAAGTTCAGAACCTTCGCACTTAGCATGCAGCAAACTTCTCTGTAGTATTTCGGTGTATCTTTTAATCTTTACGTCGTCAGGCAAATCAGTGCGGCGTAGAATGTCGCCGATTTCGTCGTCTAACCTTTGGAGTGTCGTCTGACGCACAGTAGGCACCGACGGGCCAACGTTTTTTAGTCTGTTAATCTCATGCGCCGGAACCAAGTACATTTTCTCAGCACATTCCATCATCTACCTGTTATTAAATTCGTTATTAGCGGTATAGCAATAGCTAGAAGCAGCCCTATGAAGCCTCCAGACTGATTCAATAGATACTGTTTTCTCCGAATGGACACTTTTTTGTCACTCAGATTTCTTATAGCTCTACGCCATTTTTGTAATATTTTTCTTTGGCGCTCTTTGAGAGGAAGCCGTCCTTTCAGAATATTGAGAGCTATTTCCGCGATGGCAGCGATTAAATCTATGCCGGCGTTCTTCAGAATAAGCTTTCTCTCCGCCGCGTTTGCTTTCACAAGCTTTTTCAAGAGAGCCCAGTTACGCCTCACTCTCTCAGACATGTTGACAGGAAGAAGGTTACGGGTATGAATAATCACAGCAGTGTAAAAAATTCACTTTTTAGAACGAGTTTTACCTTTTTGAACGTACGCTGCTGGTAAAGCTGGTGGAAACAAACCAGTTCTTATGCGATATTCCTCGGGCGTATCACCTCTCAAATCTACGAGCAAGAACCGTAAGGCTCTCGCGTAGCATCTTCGAAAGCTTCTAAGAAGAAACGCGAGTTCCTCGGATACATCTGTCTGGCTAGCATCACAATTTGTATTTTATCGCGGGGGTTATTAAATAGAACCATGTACTTGGTATTCAAGGTGATGGTTCTACTCTTTTTCCCCTGACAAAAAACATTTTGAACCAAATAGAACAGGCTCAAGCTTCTATGATGAACGTATTTAGTAAATGCTTTTTCCAGTTCTGAATTACAGCTAGCGGCCTCCATGAGATCGTCCACTACCGCCAAGTTGTTCATGTCAGGCGGGAATAGTTCGCCATGTACAAACGTCTGCGGCAAACCTTCGATAAAACGAATACTGGGGAAGGAATGACTCAGTTCATCGTACATTTTTTGCCAACAAGAATAAAACCAAACAATATTATCGGGTTTGTGAGATAAATGTGTTGTCGCGTGAGCTAAAACCTGTTTGAAAAAATAGGATTTTCCTGAGTTAGAGGGGCCCGCTAGAATGCACGAGAATGGGTGTTGTAACCGGGGATCCATGATGTTGTATGTTTAAGACCTGTTGCGCCACGGAGTAAATTCGTCGAGCACGTTTGTCTTTAGACTTCACGACTCTATCTATAGCTACACGTCGGTCGTTTGATGGTACGGTAGTCTGTAGTGTATTCTGCACCTGTAGCGGAGATAAAGGTACGTCAGTTGTTTGAAGAAAAGGGAATTCATCGTTAATACCCATAGGGTAAAGAAGTAAAGTCATCAAACAACTCTTGGTATAGACGCAGCGTTGAGTTTTGCGTAGGGGTCGAGTTACAATATCACAGTACTTTTTGATCCGCACAATATCATTCTGCTCTACAACGATCGTCTTTTTATTTCCAGGATCTGCAGAGTTCTTGTAAGCTAACACTAAATCTTTTAGACTGTCGAAATTGATAACACCAGCGTTAGCGATATTAAGTGTGATACCTTTCACTTTCAAGATCGTGTCACCCGTGTTTAATTTGTAGCCGTAAGTTTTCGGACCGGCGGATACAAATTCTGTGATGTGACTCCCCTGGTGTATTTCACTGGTGAGTTCACCCAGGTAATCACCTAAGGGAGGCTGCCACTCTCCGTCACGACTTACAAAAATGACGGAGTCTGTGTCGTGGTAAAGACAGCGCTCCTGCAGTTTGTCTAGAAGGATGTACAATTCTAAGCGCGCATAAGCTGTAGTGAAGCATGCAATGAAAATGTTGATGTTTTTGTTGACGGTGCGGTGTTCTTTTGTGTATTTCCAATTAACAGTCACCGTATCGTCGCTGATAAAGTTTAACTCTGAAATCTCATAGTACGGGAGAAAGGCATACTCAAAGAGTTCATCGGCGTTGTTCACGATGCTGGTGGTAGGTAAATTAGAGCGCTGCGCAAACTTTCCCCATAAAGAGTTTAAGAATAGTTTGGCGATTTGTCTTTTAGCTGAATTTGGTTCTATATGATCGGGGTCTAACTTTATACCTTCTTTTTCAAGATAGGCGGCTACATAGTCTTTTTTCTTGGTTTCGTCCGTACACCACGAAGGATACCCCGAGGCTTCCTGTTTGTGTCTAAGATGTAAATCGATGTATTGCGCAAATAGATCGGTCGTCGTCTCCTCAAAATGTCACACCTCATAAATGTGTGCGAGTCTGTAACCCTTCTCTAAAGCCATTTCTATCTCTATCGTGCACCACGTACCCGTCAGAGCCCTCTCTTCCTCTGAATGAGCGCAGGGATCCACTTCTGAATGCAAAGCGCATGTGTGACAGAGGGGGAAGATCAATTTTTTGTTCATTTTAACAGGGAGCACAGGGAAAAACAAATCCCTGGGCGGGTAGACTTTCACTTTGGCGATGCCAAAGTACTGCTTGATATAACCAAGTGGTCATAGATTATTTTAGGATGTCCTAAGGGGTACACTTTTGTTTTATTGACGTACGGGTATAAACTGGTGAAATCGTAGTACTCTATAGTTTCACCGGGTTCTTGTTTGTGATAGAGTTTGATAGCGTTAGTACGACCACCGTACTGAGCGTCACGAAGCTCTAAAGGCTCAGGGAACTGCATGTGTTGCAGAAACGCTTGTAGGTCAGAGCTTTTTTCAACCATCTCTTGCCACTCGTGCTCCCACAATACACGGACGTCGAACCCCTGTTGAAGCAAGAAACGTTTCTTCACCTCAAACATTCGATACAGTTGCCCGTAAGTGGTCTTTGTGAGTTTGTTCGTGTCATTATCGTTATAGCAAACGGGACACCCATGGTAAAAACACCCCTGAAATTCAAAAGCCGTTGGGCGACCGCTGACTCTCGCATAGCCATCTAGAAAAAAGTTTCCTACTCTTTTCTCACCACCTTTCAAAGCGTGTTGCAGATCTAGGTTCTCTGTATGCGCTACGTACATTAACCATTGAATAGCCCGGGACGAGTAACGTTTGTGCTTTTTGTGATAATTATCCCCAGGCAAAATGGCTATTTTGTCTTCGGGGAGAAATTTAAAGCGGTACATGGCCAGACAAACAGATGCTAGTGTCGTGAGCTGAAACGGATCTATACTGATGAGATTTTCAGTAAATTTATTTTTGCGCTTACAGAACTGTATTTGTTTTTTGGCTGTCATTTCTACTACGCGCTCGCGATACACTACGCAGGCGCGTCTCAAGACCTTTACGTCCTGTTGACAGTATGCTTTGAGCTCTGCTTGCAAATCAAACGTATTGTTTTTCACCGATTCGTACCATGTTATGAATTCCTTTTTCTCACTATGCGTCATGTACTCTACGCCACAAAAGTTAGCATCTGGCATAGGCCCTACATAGGACTGATTTTCATCAGTGTTAAAAAAATGTGGAAAGTGACCCTTAGCGCCTGAAAATCCCATAGCTTGCGGCAACTTACTGAGCTTCATGGGAATGAAATTTAAAGAGTCGATGAATCTCATGTCTAAATCGGGTAATGATACGCACAAAAGGCGACCGCCTTGTGCTATCATGTTGACGCGCAGCTTCTCACGGATCAGCTCTTTAACGATAAAGTAGGAATCGTATCGAGCAGCATTGTGAGCTATAAAAGTGTAACCTACATACCCACCCAGCGCAATCCAACCTCTGACACGCGGAGCAAAAGTATTGGCAAGAGTGATTATTTTTGTGATGGAATGCAGAACTGCACTTTTCACAAAAGAATTTAGCTCCTATGAATCCTTTTATATTTTTTATACCGTAATAATGATTATCATGATGTAGAATATATAATATTTTGTCTGTGGGTTCTTTATCCGTGTGAAAATAGCGCCAGTCTCCCTGACTAAAGTATAGAACTTTAATGGTAACGTTCAAATACGTCTCAAACGCTCTAATGTCGCTAAAGCTCACTAGTTGATCGTCGGGTAGTTTCAAATTTCTGTGCAGCTCCGCCGCACGTTTCATTAAATCATCGTCAGGCGGGTCGTCTTCAGCCAGTAAGGCGTAGAGAGACGCGGCCAAACACTGATTAGAGCCGTAATTGTTAAAATCAAACAACATTTGACGTTTCTGATGAATAATTCGTGTATAAACTATAGATCTCAGTCGTCTGCATTTTATACCTCCCCGTCTATTCCTAACGACGCTTACTATCAATTTCAAGCAGTCGCCGGCTATTCACTCGGCGTTGCTTTGCAACACGTTGCCCACGGCATTTAGGAAAGCAGTCGCGTCAAATTGTTCTCTACATTGTTTAAAACTGTAGACTGGATTTAGTCTACCGTCCCCTTCTAATCTTAATTGTATAAAGTCGCCCGGCTCGATATCCCTCACAATCCTATCCAGTAACGTTTGAATAGAACCGTGTATGATCTCCAAACTTTCTTCAAAGGAGCGTATACGGTCTAAATTTACAAATCTAAAATGATCAATATATACTGATAGGCGTTGAGGTTACTCATCTCCTTACGAACATGAAATAAGTGTTCCAAAAAGCGCGAATGTTCGCTTATGGCCGGTGTATGAGGAGGTTGAAAACTGTGACGATGCATCTTGTCGATCATCGTTCGAGATTTCAACGCCGGAGACTGTAGGTGTATCCGACGCGGAATTCTGCAGCGTGTCTAGGAATTGAGAATCTATCGAGGAATCGCGTTCTGCCATCTCAGTGACGACTGTCGGCGAAAGCTGAAGAGTTGTAGTGTTCTGTGGGGGTTGTCCTTGCGTAACGTGTGGTGAGTCAATAGCAGTGCGCTTTACCCTATTCTTTAGGTTTTTTTGTCTCTTTAACACGCGTGTAGCGTTTGTTGCTTTTTTAATACAACGTTTTATGACACGTGGTTTATTGAAAAAACCTTTACGCGGGGGTCTGCGTTTCATACCGCGACCCGTCATGCCTAGTCATAATATACGAGCCCTCGGTAGGTTTTTGACGGCTTCAACAGCCTCTGTGTACAGCGGCTCTAAAGCCATTATTTCTGAAATGCTGGCTCTATCCGGACGCTGTGCGGACAGTTCTGTACAACGATCCAACAGGTAAGCTAAATGATTGTGTGCGTTGATAAGCGTCATGGTATGACTGTATAGGTTGTTAAATACTCTTTTTACATCTAGGGGCCATTGTTTGTACGTTGATATACTGTTTCGAGTTTTCTGTTTTTTAGGTTTTATTGGACGCATTGTGGTGTTACACAGTAGTTTCTGAACTTTAGGCTTCTGTGGTGTAGCTATAGTGTCACAAACCCGTAATACATTTGGTTCAATACTCATTGACCTACCTGAGGGTCCTGCAGAGATTGTTTCAGAATCATGGGATGTCGAGGTTCCTGCATTTAGATTGCCGCTTTTGTTGACAGATCTGGTTTTAGGGCTTGGATGAAATGAGTTACTTGTGGCTTTTTGCTCTGAGGGGTGCGGAGGGTTTACTTCTTTAAGTTGAGTGGGTTGCTTCCACAGATGTTCCAGAGGCGGCCTGCGTTCAAATTCTTTTTTCTCAAAAATAGTTCTGAAGACTTGTCTGCGTGCTGTCTTTTTAGGCGCGTCTGCGTAAGAAAATGGAGAGCTCGTAATTAATCTATGGCGCATCTTAGCAAAATAGGAAAATGAGAGTAAACATTGTTGTAACGGATTAGTACGGTTTAAAAAACTTACACGTCAGGTTGATAGGTCTCCAGAGCGGTTGGGTGGGGGGTGAATAAGACGTTGACGGGTGTGTATAATTTTCTTCGGTTCTTGTACCGGTACCGAGTGGTGAAGCATTTTCTTTGTCTTCTGTTTCATCGTCTGATCCGGTTAAATCGTTGATGGTCTCTGAAATAAATAACCGGTGATTTACCACACAGCTGTCCGTTCTATTGTAGAGCACGGCGACATTTGTAGTTGACAATACCTTCCGTAGATGTTGACGGGTACGTAGGGCTCCAGATATCATGGCCTGTGACTGAATATACATGCTGTTGCGTACAAGCTTCATCGTCGCTGGTGATGGCGGACGGACAGTCATCGTCAAAGACTATACAATCTATGAAACTCTCTGAAATAAATAGACGTCGAATTACAACAAAACTTCACAAGATAATGTAGAGTACAAAGAGCTTTTTGTTACCGGACTTACCATACATAGGTATGCTGTGTATATCCAAGGTCCAGGAGTTACCTGGGACCACTCGGCCATTACTTCAGCGTCCAATTGCTGCGATTTGGTCAGTAGTTCCTGTGAGTCTGGGTATTGCGGATCTTCCGCTAGATCGAAATTAACATGATGGCCCCCAGAGACCATTTCACGTTGCGCTTCAGCCATCAGACACTGTGTCGCTGCGTGGCATTCCTCTTCCATATCGGCGTCTAGGAATCTAGCTTTTAAAATAAAATAAAAGCGTGGTAGGTATCCCCCATCCTATAACTTCATTTTCACACATTCTCTCTAAAACTTTATTTACTTAGTTGGCTGTCCATAAGTTGCTCTTCGCCGGCGCCGTGATCGTTAAAATTACGGTTCATCTGTAAAAAACGCATAAAGTCATACAATATATAGCGACAAAATAAGAGCATAAACTATAAAATACTTACAATTACAATTAAAAATTAATATACAAGACATAATAATGGTGACAATCAGGCATTCAGTATTAAATAAACATTATACAGCCCCATGATATGCTAAAAGATAATTACTTACATTGACGGTATTCAATATCTTGTCACCTCTTCAGACTGAGTGTTCTGATAATCTGAATGAACAATTCGCACGCATATATATACATGGTTGACTATGTCACGTGAGCAGTTTTTTGCTGCGGTATACTAAAAAAATGTTCCCTAGGTTGGGAAAAATCAATCCATACCAGTTTTACCATGTGTAACTATATTAGCTAGTTAATTAAGGACTGACCTTAATTATCTTGTCAGAAACCAATAATCATTCACATTATTGTATTGATTGATATGGCTAGTTAATGTTATTTCATAGCCTGGGAATAGTTTTTTTGCTGCGTCATACTAAAAATGTTCCCTAGAATGGGAAAATCAATCCATACCAGTTTTACCATGTATAACTATAATATCTAGTTAATTAAGGATTGAATCTAAATCCGACACCATTTTGTTTTCAAAATGCCTAACGTCGAAACTCTGTTACACAAGCATTATGATACAGCAAAGAGCCCCGATTCCTACGGAGGGATACAGCGGCTCTATAATGCTGTTAAGAAATATGGCGTGCGTAGAAAGACTGTCGCAGAGTGGCTTAGCGATCAAGAAGCGTATTCTCTACACAAATCCGTAAGAAGACGGTTTATCAGAAATCGGATCATAGTTAGCGATGTGGATAGTCTCTGGCAGGCAGATCTCGTCTGCATGAATGACTACGCTAATGATAACGACGGTTTAAAATATATTTTAACGGTTATAGATGTGCTATCCAAATACGTCTGGGTCATCGGCCTGTGGACCAAGACCGGCAAGGAGCTTGCAAAAGCTTTTGAGATGATTTTTAAAAGCGAACGACGTTTCCCGCAAAAACTACAAATGGATCGCGGGAAAGAATTTATGAATAAGCCCGTCGCTACGCTTTGTAAAGAGTATAACGTACATCAGTTCTTTACGAATAATACGGTGAAAGCTGCGGTCGTGGAAAGATTTAATCGCACGTTGAAAGCTCGTATGTGGCGCTATTTAACGGCTCATAACACATTGAGATATATAGACGTATTACCTGATTTAGTGCACTCTTACAATAACGCTTATCATCGCACTATAAGATGCAGTCCTGCCTCTGTCACGAAAGCTAACTCCATGACCGTATGGCGCAGCGCTTATCAAGACGTCTCTACAGCGAAAAGATTTAAACCTCTATTAAAACCGGGGGATAGCGTCCAGATTGTACAGCATAAGCATATCTTTTCAAAAGGCTACGAGCAAACCTACACGCGTGAAATTTTCGTGGTCTCGTCCGTAAATACACGATTCAGAAAACCTCTCTACGCATTAAACGATTTGAGCGGTGAAAACGTAGAAGGGTCTTTTTATGAACACGAACTACAAAAGGTGCCGCAAGACGCTAATAGGATCTACAAAGTTGAAAAAGTGTTGAAAAAACGCAGGCATCGCGGTGCAACTCATTATTTTGTGAAGTGGCTCGGATATCCCGATAAATTCAATAGTTGGATAGAAGAAAATCAATTAACGGCCGTATAAAGCACGGAAGACGATTCGTTTTAAGTTACACTACCTAGCAATTCATCACCCAAAATCTACCCCGAAAATACTATTTCGAGTTACACCACCAAGCTAGCAAAGGCCGTTCATCTTTCAGGAGCTTATGAAGTGGCGTTAACGGAAATACAGTACCCCCATACGTAGAACACATTCGACGCTTTTGAAGGGAACTTCTATGCTGCTAAACACAACGAGCCGTTAGAGGTTTATCATGTAAAATCAGGATTTTACCCGAACATTCAAAAGCTGGTCAGTACAGTCAATGCGCGAATAGAAACGCTGAATTTATCCACGCCTGCCTATAGGATACGTTATAATGATCTACGTCGAGAGGTAATCCTACCCGACCCATCCCCTATACAGTTTGCTCTGGGTACTAAGCTAAAAATTATTTTCGGACTACAGACCGTCGATGATTCACCCGCAGCTTTAATGCCGTGGAATCGCTGCTTTTACCCTGATTCAAAGGCGGGCTTTTATTTGCTTTTTGTATACACTGATATAATTCAACATCAGCTTGTGGGCGACAGCTACGTTCAACTGTTACGGACCGTAGAAGTTAGCGGCGATGATAATGATATTGTCACAGTGCGCTACTCGCGACCAGATTACATACCGCTGTGCAAACAACACTTTGACTCCTTAACTGTTACTGTCATGTCGGACCAGGGTACGCCGGTTAAATTCAGATACGGAAAGTGTATAGTGCGATTACATTTTAGGCCTCGCAAGACTACACCACGGTAAAAATGATGTCTCAAAGAGTTTACGGCGATCCCGCCTTGTACGCCCGGTACTATGTAGCTCAAGCAGGGCATGGCTTAGAGGGGTTCCGCGGTGATGAATACATGTACGGCGCTGGTCTCGGTGGTCTGTTTAGAAGTCTTTTTAGAAGAGCAGTACCGCTTTTCAGAAAAGGCCTAGAACTAGTCAAACCGCATGTAAAAACAGCCGTAAGAAACGACGTATCCCGCAAAAACTACAAACGGATCGCGGAAAAGAATGTATGAATAAGCCCGTCGCTACGCTTTCTAAAGAGTATAACATACATCAGTTCATTACGAATAATACTGTGAAAGCTGCGGTCGTGGGAAGATTTAATCGCACGTTGAAAGCTCGTATGTGGCGCTATTTAACGGCTCATAACACATTGAGATATATAGACGTATTACCTGATTTAGTGCACTCTTACAAATACGCTTATCATCGCCCTATAAGATGCAGTCCTGCCTCTGTCACGAAAGCTAACTCCATGACCATATGGCGCAGCGCTTATCAAGACGTCTCTACAGTGAAAAGATTTAAACCTCTATTAAAACCGGGGGATAACGTCCAGATTGTACGGCATAAGCATATCTTTTCAAAAGGCTACGAGCAAACCTACACGCGTGAAATTTTCGTGGCCTCGTCCGTAAATACACGATTCAGAAAACCTTTCTACGCATTAAACGATTTGAGCGGTGAAAACGTAGAAGGGTCTTTTTATGAACACGAACTACAAAAGGTGCCGCAAGACGCTAATAGGATCTACAAAGTTGAAAAAGTGTTGAAAAAACGCAGGCATCGCGGTGCAACTCATTATTTTGTGAAGTGGCTCGGATATCCCGATAAATTCAATAGTTGGATAGAAGAAAATCAATTAACGGCCGTATAAAGCACGGAAGACGATTCGTTTTAAGTTACACTACCTAGCAATTCATCACCCAAAATCTACCCCGAAAATACTATTTCGAGTTACACCACCAAGCTAGCAAAGGCCGTTCATCTTTCAGGAGCTTATGAAGTGGCGTTAACGGAAATACAGTACCCCCATACGTAGAACACGTTCGACGCTTTTGAAGGGAACTTCTATGCTGCTAAACACAACGAGCCGTTAGAGGTTTATCATGTAAAATCAGGATTTTACCCGAACATTCAAAAGCTGGTCAGTACAGTCAATGCGCGAATAGAAACGCTGAATTTATCCACGCCTGCCTATAGGATACGTTATAATGATCTACGTCGAGAGGTAATCCTACCCGACCCATCCCCTATACAGTTTGCTCTGGGTACTAAGCTAAAAGTTATTTTCGGACTACAGACCGTCGATGATTCACCCGCAGCTTTAATGCCGTGGAATCGCTGCTTTTACCCTGATTCAAAGGCGGGCTTTTATTTGCTTTTTGTATACACTGATATAATTCAACATCAGCTTGTGGGCGACAGCTACGTTCAACTGTTACGGACCGTAGAAGTTAGCGGCGATGATAATGATATTGTCACAGTGCGCTACTCGCGACCAGATTACATACCGCTGTGCAAACAACACTTTGACTCCTTAACTGTTACTGTCATGTCGGACCAGGGTACGCCGGTTAAATTCAGATACGGAAAGTGTATAGTGCGATTACATTTTAGGCCTCGCAAGACTACACCACGGTAAAAATGATGTCTCAAAGAGTTTACGGCGATCCCGCCTTGTACGCCCGGTACTATGTAGCTCAAGCAGGGCATGGCTTAGAGGGGTTCCGCGGTGATGAATACATGTACGGCGCTGGTCTCGGTGGTCTGTTTAGAAGTCTTTTTAGAAGAGCAGTACCGCTTTTCAGAAAAGGCCTAGAACTAGTCAAACCGCATGTAAAAACAGCCGTAAGAAACGACGTATCCCGCAAAAACTACAAACGGATCGCGGAAAAGAATGTATGAATAAGCCCGTCGCTACGCTTTCTAAAGAGTATAACATACATCAGTTCATTACGAATAATACTGTGAAAGCTGCGGTCGTGGGAAGATTTAATCGCACGTTGAAAGCTCGTATGTGGCGCTATTTAACGGCTCATAACACATTGAGATATATAGACGTATTACCTGATTTAGTGCACTCTTACAAATACGCTTATCATCGCCCTATAAGATGCAGTCCTGCCTCTGTCACGAAAGCTAACTCCATGACCATATGGCGCAGCGCTTATCAAGACGTCTCTACAGTGAAAAGATTTAAACCTCTATTAAAACCGGGGGATAACGTCCAGATTGTACGGCATAAGCATATCTTTTCAAAAGGCTACGAGCAAACCTACACGCGTGAAATTTTCGTGGCCTCGTCCGTAAATACACGATTCAGAAAACCTTTCTACGCATTAAACGATTTGAGCGGTGAAAACGTAGAAGGGTCTTTTTATGAACACGAACTACAAAAGGTGCCGCAAGACGCTAATAGGATCTACAAAGTTGAAAAAGTGTTGAAAAAACGCAGGCATCGCGGTGCAACTCATTATTTTGTGAAGTGGCTCGGATTTCCCGATAAATTCAATAGTTGGATAGAAGAAAATCAATTAACGGCCGTATAAAGCATGGAAGACGATTCGTTTTACGTTACACTACCTAGCAATTCATCATCCAAAATCTACCCCGAAAATACTATTTCGAGTTACACCACCAAGCTAGCAAAGGCCGTTCATCTTTCAGGAGCTTATGAAGTGGCGTTAACGGAAATACAGTACCCCCATACGTGGAACACGTTCGACGCTTTTGAAGGGAACTTCTACGCTGCTAAACACAACGAGCCGTTAGAGGTTTATCATGTAAAATCAGGATTTTACCCGAACATTCAAAAGCTGGTCAGTACAGTCAATGCACGAATAGAAATGCTGAATTTATCCACGCCTGCCTATAGGATACGTTATGATGATCTACGTCGAGAGGTAATCCTACCCGACCCATCCCCTATACAGTTTGCTCTGGGTACTAAGCTAAAAGTTATTTTCGGACTACAGACCGTCGATGATTCACCCGCAGCTTTAATGCCGTGGAATCGCTGCTTTTACCCCGATTCAAAGGCGGGTTTTTATTCGCTTTTTGTATACACTGATATAATTCAACATCAGCTTGTGGGCGACAGCTACGTTCAACTGTTACGGACCGTAGAAGTTAGCGGCGATGATAATGATATTGTCACAGTGCGCTACTCGCGACCAGATTACATACCGCTGTGCAAACAACACTTTGACTCCTTAACTGTTACTGTCATGTCGGACCAGGGTACGCCGGTTAAATTCAGATACGGAAAGTGTATAGTGCGATTACATTTTAGGCCTCGCAAGACTACACCACGGTAAAAATGATGTCTCAAAGAGTTTACGGCGATCCCGCCTTGTAAGCCCGGTACTATGTAGCTCAAGCAGGGCATGGCTTAGAGGGGTTCCGCGGTGATGAATACATGTACGGCGCCGGTCTCGGTGGTCTGTTTAGAAGTCTTTTTAGAAGAGCAGTACCGCTTTTCAGAAAAGGCCTAGAACTAGTCAAACCGCATGTAAAAACAGCCGTAAGAAACATTGCTAAAGACGCTATCACGAGTATGTCTACGTCCGTAGTGGACAGATTGAATCGCACCTCTAAAAACAA
Organism: Phyllobates terribilis; assembly: GCF_046119375.1. Lineage (NCBI taxonomy): Eukaryota > Metazoa > Chordata > Amphibia > Anura > Dendrobatidae > Phyllobates > Phyllobates terribilis. The sequence goes on along the minus strand of NW_027362761.1, from coordinate 755,301,942 downwards.
TCAAGAGGGCGACGGACTAATCTACGTAACCACAAAATCGCGTAAAAGAAAAAGAGAAAGAAACTCTTTACCACGAGTGAAAAGACCCCGCTCACCGCGATTCCCGCCGCGCCTCATGAATAACACCGCTCAACGTAAATCGAGTTTGCGTCAGAAGTCCGCAAGACGCCTCACGAGTGACATCTTCTAATAACAGGTCATGGCGTTTATTCACGATGCGTTGAAAGAGTGCTCTAAAAGCGAACTGGATATCTTTACCGTGCCTCCCACGCAGACTAGCGTCGAAAAATCGTTTTTTGTCGAGGTGCAACCCATCGCCGCTCTAGCCGATAACGCACCCCTGGAATTTTTCGTATCGAGAAGCGGAGAATATTATTCCGATTTAAATAATACACTCTTGAACGTCCAGTGCCGCATCCTGAAACAGGACGGTACGGTTCTCGCTGCCGGCACGCGTATGGGACTTATTAATTACCCCATAGCCACACTTTTCAATCAGGTGGACATTACTCTGGGGGATCATTTGATTTCACAATCTGATAACCTTTATAGTTACCGGGCCTACATTGAAACGCTTTTAAACTACAGTACGCAAGCGTTGAGATCGCAATTTACAGCGGGGTTATTCTATAAAGACACTGCAGGCCATCACCAGACCACCGTACTCGACGGAGAAAATCAAAATCATGGGTTCGCACGCAGAGCCCACGCAACCCATCTCTCTCAAGGCCTGCGGAACTCTTGGGCCCGATCTTCGGTGACATTTTTAATCAACCGAAACTCATTTTGAACGGTCTAGATCTTAAGATCTAGTTATCAAGAAATAAGGACTCGTTTTGCCTTATGACTCCCGAACAGGCACAGTTTAAGGTTCAGATCGTGAATGCAGCCCTCTACGTAAAGAGAGTACAAGTCTCTCCAGCCGTCAGGATCGGTCACAGCCAAGCTCTTCTATCAAGCCCCGCTAAATACGCTCTAGACTGAGCCTGTTTGAAAGTCTATAGCATCCCTGGAGGAACGAGAAATAGTAATCATGAAAATCTTTTTCTGGGCCAGATACCAAAAACGGTGATTCTTTGCTTTGTGGACAACGAGGCCTTCAGCGGCAGTTACCAGAAAAACCCACTTTGCTTTCATCATAATAGGATCAACCACGCTACTCTGTATTTGGACGGACAGCAGATCCCCGCCAAGCCGTTTCACCCTAATTTTGACGCTGAACTTGCTGTGAGGGAATATTTGGCTCTCGTTCACATCTCCGGAAAACAAAAAGCCGACGCAGGATTAAGCATAGACCGTGATGATTTTATGAGCAGCTACACTTTCTTCGCGTTCGATTTGTCGCCAAATCAGGAACCGAGCGCTCACTTTTCGCTAACTAAAACGGGTAACCTACGGGCCGAAATTCATTTTGCGGATGCCACACCACACACGGTGAATATGATCGTTTATGCTGTCAACACGGCTGTACTGGAGATTAACCAACGTCGAGAAGTCCTATACGACTTTGATTAAACGTTTGTGACTCCACAGTGGACTTCGTCCATAATGAATACTATGAAACTGTCATGCATTTTGAGCCGAAATCCCATTACTCGGAGTATGTTTGGCGGCGTATTTCCCTGCGACCTCTTACCATGCCACGTTATCAGGTATAGACCTAGAGCCTATATCGTCAACAGAGATTCTTCGGAAGAGCCTGGTACGCATTGGCTACTCATTATTCTATGCAGGAACAAATCCTTATTTTTTGACAGTTACGGGTTACAATCTGACGCCGCCGTATTTCCGAATACGATTATACAATTTTTAAGAAGAAACACCACGACGTATTGCTATCAGAACCGCCAGCTGCAAGACTCTATGTCAAGTTTTTGCAGACAGTTTTGTATTTACGTGTTGTATCACGTCGCTGGGGGAATAACATTGAAGCGATTACTGAAAAGCTTTACAAATGATTTAAAACATAATGATCGTCTAGTAGATGCATTTGTACAAAATCTTTCTAACTCTATCACGATTTTACGTACGCCATTATGCGGTTATAATCAGGTTTGCAAACTGCCCTGCGAAACATGATCTTGCTCTATTTCTGCTATAGAACTAATGTGGTTTTATAACTATATTTCCTTTTTGTAATGTGTACTACAAATGTTTATATCTTAGTATTTCTTGTTTCATTAAATCATTCAATCTATTTTGCTGTGCCTGTTAACATTAACCCTGGGACTGCCTTTTCTCACAAAAACATGTCTTGACATGTTTTTCTTACATATGGCGCTTACATTTTAACCTACAACCTTGGGTGAAGGGCATGTGGGCGGTCATGGGGGACATAACGGAGGCTGAACATGGGCTGCTTCCGGGGCGGGGACGGAACTGACGTAACAGGTATTGACACACATAGGGGCGGAGAGTGGGTGGAGAATGGGGAGGAGAGGGGAGGGGTTTAGACTGGAAGTGGAGGTGGGACAGGTGCCAAAAAGGGGCGGGGCACCTGTCAAAAACCAGAAGTGGGCGTGTTGACGAGAGGTGGGTGCTCTTACTACTACTCACCACACAGGACAGATGCCTCAATTCACCCACCCAACAATAAAGGGCCCGGCCGCATCCCACAAAAAAATGGAAAATGTGCAAAAAGATTAAAATATCGACCTTTATTGTTGGGTGGGTGAATTGGGGCGTCTGTCCTGTGTGGTGCACGCAATGACTTGTGTTTTCATTGGCTGTAAGCCATAATCATCAACATTAGCAGAAATAAACACTTGAAATAGATCACTCTGTTTGTAATGACTCTATATAATATATGAGTTTCACTTCTTGTATTGAAGAACTGAAATAAATTAACTTTTTGATGATAGTCTAATTTAGTGAGATGCATCTGAAAGACTGTAAGGTGCTGAGCTTCCTTCAGGTGTTTTCTGTTCTAAGTGATTACCCAGCTACTTAGCTAAGCTGTCAGTCATAGCATTTGCTTGGTGATGGTGATGCATGTTTGCCTGTATTTCTGTGCTCTGTTTGTTGTTGCTGCCTGACCTTGGACCTCGTTCTGACCATCCATTTGCCTAGCCCCTTTGCTCTAATTCACTATCTTCCTGGTATTCTGACCTCGGACCAAGGCCTGAATTCGCCTTTGTCTTTGCCCTTCAGTTTTCTACGTGCTCACTTGGTATCTAACACCGGAACGTTTTGACTACCCTTCTTCACGACTTGTTCGTGAGCAGTGACTAGTGTTACACTGACTTCCTAATGAAGCGTAAATCTTAACCACATATCTGATTGAGTGCTGTGGTCTTTCACACTATTGTTTGGAGGAACACCATGAAGCATCACTGTCTCAAAGTCTATGAGTGCCAACCAGAATTCCCAGAATTCCAGTTCTATTAAACAGATCCTCATAGGATTCTTTGGTGATCTAAGTCTAGTTCAGTAGAGCCACTGTAGGTAAAGGTTTTGTATGCATAATATTTAGGCGAAAAGAAGCACTGATATTGTAGCTGGCTGAAAACGGCCTTATCGGTAAGTCATTAAGAACTCAGTCATTTATTGAACATCATTGTTTGTATGCTTTTGAGGCTCATGGGTTAATAATGGAGTCAGAATTTATTCTCCTGAAGGTTTTAGATCTTATCTATCCAAGAATCTTGGAATCTAGCCAAGATTCCTCTATTCTAAAGAAAAAATTAAACTGTTTCAATATGTGGGAGCATCTGGAGAACATACAAGGGTCCAGCAATGAGATAAATACAATCTAAACTACAGTTATATGTAGAACTGTAGTACATTCCCATAAGAGTTGCAGTCACTTGTAAAATGAGTGCAGATTTTAATGAACTGTTTTATTATTGTTTTAATTTAAAATACTACAATTTATTGCTATACAACGAAAGAACATGAGTTTATTACATTGTAGAAGTAATATGCTTCAAACCAAAGTAGACTTTACACACTTATGCTGTCGACAATTTTATATGTAATAGTAGGCTTGAACTACATTGAGATATAATATAGAAGATTCAGAAATCACTTACTTGAAGCCTCATACAACTAACAAAGCAATGCATACAGAGTCAATATGGTGACACATGTAGTCCATATAGTTCTATATACAGTACATATATGCACTATCTCAACTTTTCCTATATAAGCTGTAATGCAGGGTGTTTTTCTGTAATGCAGGGTGACGTAGAATGTAGGGTGAAATCATGAGAAAAAACCCTGTATACGTCTGTATAAAATCAGTAATGTGCAGTTATAGAGTATTGGCATGTAATGGTCCCACGAGACAAGGTGTGACTCCAGGCACTAGTGAAGTGGGTTTCTCTAAGTTTGTAGGTTCGCTAGTGCATTCTCCAGTTAGGTCGTAGACCTTCAGATGGTGCAGGAACCCCCCAGCAGTCATCAAAGCAAAAGGTGGCTACTTTGAAGAACCTAGAATATAAGACATATTTTCAGTTGTTTCACACTTTTTTGTTAAGTATATAATTCCACATGTGTTAATTCATAGTTTTGATGCCTTCAGTGTGAATGTACAATTTTCAAAGTCATGAAAATACAGAAAAATCTTTAAATGAGAAGGTGTGTCCAAACTTTTGGTCTGTACTGTAAGTCTATGGGAAACTTGAGCATTTTTCCGGCAGCTATCCCCGGCGGTCTGCAGAGGGCCTAAAAATTGCCAAATCGATAGGAACAGTGCTCAAATGGCATGGGAACAGCATGGTTAAGACCCCTGGAAGTATTTATGACTCCCAGGTCACTGCTATCAACAATGTTGTCAGAGGTATTACGCCACTTTTACGGACTCACAATAAAACATACAAAAACGAAACCAAATGGATTTTCCTCGGAAATATGTTAAGGAACATCCTTTCCAGGGTAATGACATGTATATAAGGCAAAATAAATATACAAAAACAAAAATGCTCCTCCACACCTTGGGCTATGTTCACACGTAACGTTTTTGATGCGTTTTTGCATTGCTTTCAACCAAGACAAATGCATTCAACGTGAAATATCATTTTAACATATTACAACCTTATCTGGCCATGTGGTGTGTGACACATCATCAGACACCTCCTGTTTCATTTATGAAGGAGGGACTTTGAAAGTTACAAAGACTATTTTCATAGAGCCATCAGGTGACCCTTACAATTCTTAAAGGGCTAGCAGTAGGCCCTCGCTTAGAGAGCCATCAGCTTAGAGAGCCATCAGCCAGCTCCCTTTATAAAGGAGCGGGTCTCCTATAGTGGTAATGCCCATGCTGTGACTGCAAGGGCTTCCAAAATTTGGGAAAAACCCCACTAACAATTTAAAGACACATAGAGCTGGGCCACAGTAACGACATGTTCCCATTAGAAAGGAGAGGGTCTGCTATACATTTATAGGGTATGCAGTGAGTCCAGCAGCTGCCAAAATTTAGGAAAACCCCACTAACAATTTAAAGACACATAGAGCTGGGCCACAGTATCGAGTATGACATGTTTCCATTAGAAAGGAGAGGGTCTGCTATTCAGTTATAGGGTATGCAGTGAGTCCAATGGCTGCCAAAATTTAGGAAAAACCCCACTAACAATTTAAACACACATAGAGCTGGGCCAAAGTAACGACATGTTCCCATTAGAAAGGATAGGGTCTGCTATTAAGTTATAGGGTATGCAGTGAATCCAAAGGCTGCCAAAATTTAGGAAAAACCCCAATAACAATTTAAAGACACATAGAGCTGGGCCTCAGTAACAACATATTCCCATTAGAAAGAACCTGTGGGGTTCAGGTGAATTAGTTGGGCAACAGAGTTTAGGATAGATTGGAGGGGTGCGAGAGTGTTAGAAGGGAGGCCACAGAGAAGGAGGTTGCAGTCATCGAGGCTGGAGATGATGAGGGCGTGCACTAGTTTTTGTAGATTTGTGGTTGAGGAATGTGCAGATCCACGATATTTTTTTTTACTTGGAGTCGGCATATTCCTCACCCTGATCCTCCTTCCTCCCACCATTCCTAGTGCCCTGAGACAACTGATCCCACTCGAGCATTCCAATTTGCTCGACTTGAGCAGCAAGTACCCCAGCATTTTAGTGCTCACTCATCACTACTGATACACTATTTAGATGATTCTTAGGTCTATTGAATTGATCGGGAAGCAATTTGGCATTCCCTTTGCACTGGAAAAATTGAGGGCCCCACCACATGTATTTGTTTTTTGGGTATTGTTACTGACTCAGTAAAATGGGAATTTCGGGTTTTATGAGAAGAAGGGGTTGTCATTGAGGCGCGTCGGGTTAAAAAGCTGATGTTGAAGAAGGATCAATCTCTACTTAATAAGCTTAATTTTAAATGTTGCATCATGCCCATGGGGAGGGTTTTTACTCGTAGGCTGGCTAGTTCCATGGCTTTGAATCGAGCCCCGCATCATTACATGCACTTGTCCTAGGAGCATAAGGCAGATTTGACAGTTTGGGGAGATTTTTTGGAGCACTATAATCATCAATTCTTGCTGATGGATGAGGTGATGAACAATTTTGAGCTCAAGCTTTATACGGATGCAGCAGGTAGCTTTGGTTTTGGGTCCTATTTTAGAGGACAGTGGTGTGCAGGTAGGTGGTCTCTGGAGTGGTATCTGTCTGGCCTAGAGAAAAATATTGCATTGCTTGAGATTTTTCCTATACTGGTTTCAGTGATTTTGTGGAAATCTTCGCAACAAGAGAGTGCATTTCAATTCTTATAATATGGGGGTGGTGTTAGCAATTAACAGTGTTTCGCCATCCTTGCCTCCGGTTATCCGGATTTTTCGTCAGTTAGTGTTGGAATGTCTGTCCATTAATGCATATATTATGGAATCTCACATGCCAGGTGTCCAGAACTCGATTGCTGATGCATTCTCTCGTTATCAGTGGGAACGGTTTCGGATCACGGCTCCTGAACGGAGGCCAGTGGTCTGTATTATCCTCCAGAATTATGGAGTATGGCATCCGAACAGCCAAACCCCTGATTAAGTCAACTCTTGTCAGAGACACATGGATGGCGTATCTGTCAGTTTGGCAGCTTTGGGAAAGTTGGTTGGAATCTTTCGGCCAGGGTGTTTTTATTGTGGTTGAGTGAGGAGGCAGTGGAGAAGTGGTCGTCGGCCAAGGTTAGCCATTTGATCTTGGGTTTGTCTTTTGGTTTTAAGTTACAGAGCCTAAGGGATTCAACATAGAATTATCTTGTGAGGCTAGCCCTAAAAAGTTTTCTCAGAGCTAACTGGCAAAAAGATAGTAGGTGACCTATGTCGTTTGCTTTGCTGGAGTGCTTGGGCAGGGAATAGCTTTTCTGTTGACTTTTTTCGGTGAATTAAAGGTGGGGAACTTGTCGCTTCCAGCAAGAACAGAGCCGGAGCACTTTTGGCAGGTGACATTATCGCCACATTTCTAGGGGCTGAATTTTTTATTTGAAAATCAAAAACTGATCAGGTAGGAAGGGATAGACTCATAGTTTTGGGTGCAATTCCAGAATCCACCATGTGTCTGATAAGATGTTTTGAGGGTTTTTTGGAATCTCAGGCATCGGTGGGATGGTCCTTTGTTATGTCATGAAGTTGATTCTTTTTTATCGCTGTATCAATTTACTATGATATTTAGGAGATGTCTAGATGCTGTGGGTTTGGATTCTTCTTCATTTATACCACATGTCTTTCGGACTGGGACTGCGACAGATGCAGCCGTTTGTGGTTTAAGTCCAGAAATTGTCCAGCACATTGGGTGTTGGGAGTCTCAGTGTTATTGGGCTTACATTAGACCTCAAGGTTTAGCTGAGGGATAGTCTCTAGGTAACTAGTGGGCTGTGTGTTTGATTTCAGTTATTAACATTATTTTGTTGTTCTATTTCAGAGCGCACCCCTTTTTTGATCTGGATTATGCACCACTCTTACCTTTATTCTGAAGCTCTTTGGGTGGACATCAGGAAGGAATGTAGACAGCTCAGTTTTTCTAGAGAAACAACGGTGATCAGGCTTGGTTTTAAATAATAATTTTTATTGATTTTTAACATATAACATAAGTATGTAAATGTACATTCCAATGCATTATTCTTAGCTTAAGTATTCATCATTTCAGTTTTGATTATCACCTTACTAATTGTATGGTCTAAGTACAAAGTAAACATTGAAGAAAAAAAAAACCCTCCCCATTGCCCTCCCTCTTCCCCAACATGCAGGAAACACTTGTAGATCAGGCTTGGTTTTAGCGGTATGGATTGGAATAGGGTTTTACAGGAAGGGTTTTTACCGTTATATTTGTCTGCATAGGGCCCCGGATATTTTAGTGTAACGTGGGAGGTAACGATTTGGGGATCTGCCCTTTCAGAGAGTTGACATTTGTTGAAAATCTCTCTCAGGCAAAAGTAATAGGTCCAAACATTCTTATCCTCTCTTGCTGACAACTTTATCTTCCAAAATGTAGAAGAGAGATCAAGGAGATCTGATCTAAACATCATAAACAGGGATGAAATGGTTGAGGAGGTAAGGGTTGCTGGGACCCTAGGAGGCAGCGATCATGCTATCATAGAATTTTGAATAACTAGAGGAGGAAGAACGGTGAAGAGTCAGACTTCAAGGTTGGATTTCAGAAAGACATATTTTAAGGGACTCTGAAAGAGGATAGGAGGGATCTAATGGCTGGATGTCTTAAGGACAGAAATGTCCAGGAAGGATGAGAAATTTTGAAAAATGAGATTCTCAAAGCACAATCATTAACACTACCTAAAAGAGGGAAGAATAGGAAGCAGTTAAGGAAACCAGGATGGATGAACACAGAACTTAAACACATGCTAAAAAGGAAGAGAGAAATGTTTAACAAATGGAAAGCGGGAGGCATATCTAAAGAAGAATATAATGCTGTCTGCAGAACCTGCAGGGCACGCATCAGATTAGATAAAGCTGATAATGAATTAAGGCTTGCAAGAGCTGTCAAAAGCAATAATAAGGATTTTGGAAGTATGTCTAAAGTAAAAGATGCTATAGGATTTTTACAGGATGAAAATGAAAAAGTGGTAAAAAATGATGCTGAGAAGACCAAACTTTTAAATTTCTATTTTGCACCTGTTTTCTCACAGAAAGTAAGTGTAACATCAACTGATCTTCACTGTACTACTGAAGGAATAGAAGAATCCACACTACCTATAAACAGAGAGATGGTGAGGGAATACTTGGATAACATAAATGAATTCAAGTCTCCAAGTACAGATGAATTACATCCTAGGGTACTGAAGGAGATAGCAGAGGAAATTATTGATCCACTATCCATAATCTTCATAAATTCTTGGAGAACAGGAGAAGTCCCAGAAGGCTGGAGAAAAGTGAATGTTGTTCCTATCTTCAAAAAGGGGAAGAAGATGGACCCAGGGAACTATAGGCCTGTGAGCCTTACTTCTATACCAGGAAAGATCTTTGAACAAATTAATAAACAACATGTATGAAAGTACCTATATGAGAATGAAGTGATTTACCAGAGTCAGCATGTGTTTGTAACTAATAAGTTATGACAGACTAACTTAGATTCCTTCTATGACAGAATCACTGACTGGGGGGATAAGGGAAACGCAGTAAATATAGTATATCTTGACTTCAGTAAAGCATTTGACAAAGTATCTCATACCATCCTTATTGAAAAAAATGACCAACTATGGAAAGGCAACTGTTAGGTGGATTAATAACTGGCTTAGCACTCAGACCCAAAGAGTGGTCATAAATGGTTGCACATCCAGTTGGAAGAATGTCTCAAGTCGGGTACCACAAGGCTCTGTCCTGGGTCCTGTGTAGGTCAAAATTTTTATCAATGAGTTAGATGAAGGGATTGATGGTAAACTGATTAAATTTGCTGATGACACAAAGCTAAGAGGGATAGCTAATACTAGAGAAGAGAGCGAGTGGATTCAAAAAGATCTAAAGAAACTGGAACTGTGGGCAGCAACTAAGGCTATGTGCCCACGTTGCATTTATGAAGCAGAAAATTTCTGCTGCATAAATGCAAGTCCTCTCCCGGAAAAACGCATGCGGAATTCCGCACGCGTTTATCGCGCATTTTTCGCGCGTTTATCACGCGTTTTCCACATGCGTAATTGCCTTGCGTTTTTTATGCATTGGACAAAGGCAATTCCGCTTGCGGAAACGCAAAATTAAATGACATGCTGCGGATTTTTGAACGCGGCATAAACGCTGCGGAAAAATCCGCAGCATGTGCATAGAACTTGCGGAATCCCATTGGGGACCATGGGGTGCGGATATACATGCGTTTTTCAAGCGTTTACGCTGCGGAAATTCCGCAGCATATACGCTTGAAAAATGCTACGTGGGCACACAGCCTAACAGAATGGTTTTTAATAGAGAGAAATGCAAAGTCCTACATCTGGGTAAGAAAAATGAAAAAAGACAATATACAGAATGGGAGGAATAGGGCTAAGCAAAACCACATGTGAAAAAGACTTGGGTATACTAATAGATCACAGACTGAACATAAGTCAGCAGTGTGATGCAGCAGCAAAAAAGCAAACACAATTTTGGGTTGCATTAACAGAAGCATACAGTCATACTGTTGTTTTTAAACCAGGTATTGGTACTTTTGGCAGTGTGGACAGGTGCCAAGTCCTGCTGGAGAATAAAATTTCAATCTCCAAAAAGCTTGTCGGCAGAGGGAGCCACTGAGCATCAGTCCAGGTGTTTGTCTACTTGGCCCAGGTAAGATGCTCCTGGCATTGTCTATTGGTCATGAGTGGCTTAAAACAAGGAATGCCACACTTGTACCCCATGTCCTCGATATGTGTAGCGTCGGCGTGTCTGCCTCCTGCTGGGCAGAGGCGCCGTTCCCCTCACCTCCCCGGTCCCGATCCGGCGTCCTCCTGCTCTCCTGCTGCTGCTGCGCGCACCGCCTGCCTGTCTATCAGCCGTGCCCGCCTGCCTGTCTATCAACCGTGCCCGCCTGCCTGTCTATCAGCCGTACCCGCCTGTCTACCTGCCGTGCCCGCTGGCGTGCCTACCCGGACCACCTGTCAGGTTACCTACTGTGCCTGCCTGCTTGCCTACCCGGATCACCTGTCTGGCTACCTGCCGTGCCCGCCCGCTTACCTACCCGGATCACCCGTCAGGCTACCTGCCATGCTCATCCTCTGTACCTGTCAGCTTCAGCCATCTGACCCATGGGAGTTGCCTGCTCTCACACAAGGTCGGTCCCAGAGTGGCACTTGGTCCACCTGCCCGGTCCCTCCCTGGTTCACGGAGTCAATTTAGCCGCCGTGTGGCCAGGGTCGGTCCGAGTTCGCATCTCAGCACAGAGGTTCCCCCACCCGGATCCGTAACAGTTTGCACAGGCCATGGAACCCGGTGGCTCCCAGGCTCCTTCGCTCTCAGACCTGTACCAAGAGGTCTCTCGCCAGAGATCCCAACAGGATACTATCCTGTCCTATCTACAGACAGTCAACTCCCGCCTGGACGCCCTGTCCACCCCGACTGTGTCCGCCTCTAACCAAGCAGCACCTGCTCCGGCGGCACCTCAACCCTGTGGCGTTGTGGCATCCGGCTTAGGACCCCAGCTTTCTGCATCTCCGCGTTTTGGTGGTGACCCTATCCTATCCTTCACAAATCAGTGCACGCTGCACTTTGAATTCCTGGCACACCAGTTCACCTCCGGCCGGGCCAAGGTGACGTTCATCATGTCCCACCTCACCGGAGAGGCATTGGCGTGGCTTAACCCTCTGTTGGGAGAGAGGGGATCCTCTGGTGTCCGATCTCCAGGCTTTCTCGCAGCTTTCCGGAAGGTGTTCGATGAGCCCGGATGAAAATCTTCTACTGCCTCCTCACTTCTCCGACTCCGCCAAGGGAGTCTCACTGTGGGCCAGTATGCCGTACGTTACTGAACCCTCGCATCTGAACTTGCCTGGAACAATGAGGCCCTAGTGTCTACCTTTTGGGAGGGCCTTTCCGGACGGATCAAGGATGAGCTAGCCGGTCGTGACATACCTCCCTCCCTGGACGACCTGGTGTCATTAGCTACCCGGATTGACATCCATTTCCTGGAATGCACTAAGGAGATGACCCATGAGAGGAAACCTCTGTGCCTCGCTCCCATCCTCCAAAGTCCAGTCTCGCAACCTGCACTCCCCCGGGTATCTTCTCCAGAGCCAATGCAAATTGACCAAGTCAAGATGGTCACGTCTCGCCAGGAGACCCGTCGTGCCGAGGCGAGTTGCTTCTATTGTGGCAATATAGAGCATCAGATCCGCTCTTGCCCTGTGAGACCAGGAAACTCCAGTGTCTAGGACCGCTCGGAGAGGTCGTCCTAGGCAAGAATTCTTCCTCTCCACCCTTGACTCTGTCCGCTTCCGTTACCAGTGGTGAGACCCGCTTCTTCGAGACTGCCCACCTGGATTCCGGAGCCGCTGGGAATCTCATCCAACAGGCCGTTGTGGAGCGTTTTCAGATTCCTACCATACGTATGGCGGACCCTTTAGCGGTTTCCTCTGTGGATGGAAAGCTTCTCCCTGAAACCATCTTGCTGGTCACTGAGCCGGTAACCCTTCAGGTGGGAATGCTGCACTCGGAGAAGATCTCCTTTTACGCACCGTCCGGATGGCAATAAACAGTTCTTCCTGGAGGTTGATGCCTCTTCCTCTGGAGCCGTAGCAGTGCTCATCCAGAAATCCTCGTCCGGGCGAATGGTGACCTGCGGCTTCTTCTCCAAATTCTTCTCTCCGACCGAGCGTAATTACTCCATAGGAGATCGAGAACTGCTGGCCATCAAATTAGTGCTGGAGGAGTGGCGCTACTTGCTTGAGGGGGCTCTGCACCCGGTGGTCATCTACACTGACCATAAAAACCTCACGTATTTGCAGACGGCCCAAAGACTGAACCCGCGTCAGTCTTTGTTCTTTGCTCAATTCTGCTTCAATCTTCATTACCGCCCGGCAGACAAGGACATTGAAGCCGACGCTCTATCCCGCTCTTTTCTGTCTTCCGACCTGGAGGAGGAGCCTCTTCGCATCATTGACCCCTCCAGAATACTGACTGTTGCTCCGTTTGACCTGTCTCGTCTACCTCCTGGTAAGACCTTTGTAGCTGCTCAGGATCGGAAGAGGGTCTTACTCTGGGTCCATTCGTCCAAACTGGCGGGCCATGCCGGCCAGAGGAAGACACTTCTGCTCATTACCCGGCACTATTGGTGGCCCACCCTGTGCAAGGATGTTGTGGATTTTGTCGTGGCTTGTTCCTTTTGTGCCCGTAACAAAATACCTAGGCACCTTCCAGCCGGTCGTCTCTTTCCTCTTCCCGTGCCTTCCACTCGTGGCAACATACTGCAATGGATTTCATCACGGATCTTCCTGTATCGGCCAGTTGTACTGTCATTTGGGTGGTCGCCGACCGCTTCTCAAAGATGGCTCACTTCATCCCGCTGCTTGGTCTTCCGTCTGCACCTGTGCTGGCTAAGGACTTCATCCGTCACATCTTCCGTCTCCATGGCTTACCCCTCCACATTGTCTCGGACCGAGGAGTTCAGTTCACTTCTCGCTTTTGGAGAGCCACATGCAAGCTGCTGGATGTCTCCTTGGATGTCTCTTCTGCCTATCATCCTCAGTCCAATGGTCAAGTGGAACATATCAATCAGATCCTTACCAGTTTTCTTCGGTACTTTGTCAACGCTCACCATAGCGATTGGGTTGAGCTCCTACTTTGGGCCGAGTTTTCCTATAACAACCATGTGAGTGAGTCTTCTGCCAAGTTTCCGTTTTTTGTGGTCAACACCTCCGGATTCCGTTTCCCGTCTCCACTTCAGTGGACAATCCTGCCGCGGAGTCTCTCATCAGTGAATTTTCTGCGATTTGGGAAGATACTAGATCTGCTCTCCGTCTGTCCTCCGAGCGGATGAAGAAGCATGCTGATAAGAGACGTCTGGATCCGCCTCAATTCCGTCCGAGAGACAAGGTCTGGCTTTCCTCCAAATATGCCCGTCTCAAGATACCATCATACAAGTTGGGTCCGCGGTTCATTGGTCCGTTCGAGATTCTGAACCAAATAAATCCTGTGTCTTACAAGCTGAAACTCCCGGCCTCCTTACGGATCCCCAACTCCTTTCACGTGTCTCTCTTCAAACCGGTTGTCCTTAATTCTTTCTCTGACGATCCAGGTACCACTCCAGCTCCTGTCTCCGCTGAGGACGTCTTTGAGGTAGAGAACATTTTGGCCATCAAGAGGGTAAGAGGAAAGACTTTCTTTCTTGTGGATTGGAAGGGGTTTGGTCCTGAGGAGAGATCTTGGGAGCCCAGGGAGAACATTCATGCCCCTCGTCTTCTTGTGGGCCTAAAAAAGAGGGGGTGTAAAGGGGGGGTACTGTAGCGTCGACGTCTCTGCCTCCTGCTGGGCAGAGACGCCGTTCCCGTCACCTCCCCTGTCACGGTCCGGCGTCCTCTTGCTCTACTGCTGCTGCTGCGTGAGCCCGGGCACTGTGCTTAGGGCGCGCGTGCTCCCTCCCTCTTAAAGGGGCCGCGCGAGCCGTCCTGAAGAGTCCCCGGCCAATGGCAGGAGGACCACTCCTATTTAAAGCACCTCCTCCAATATGGAGGTGCCTGTGCAAGGTTGTTGTTTGTGTGCTAACACTCTCCTCAGCCCTCAGGTTCCAGTGCCCGCCAGTTTGTCTATCAGCCGTGCCTGCCTTCCTATCTATCTGCCGTGCCCATCAGCCTGTCTACCTGCCGTACCCGCCGGCTTGCCTACCCGGACCACCTGTCAGGTTACCTGCTGTGCCCACCTGTTTGCCTACCCGGATCACCTGTCTGGCTACCTGCTGTGTCCGCCTGCTTGCCTACCCGGATCACCTGTCTGGCTACCTGCCATGCCCGCCCGCTTGCCTACTCGGATCACCCGTCAGGCCACCTGCTGTACTCATCCGCTGTACCTGTCAGCTTCAACCATCTGACCTGTGGGAGTCGCCTGCTCTCACACAAGGTCGGTCCCAGAGTGGCACCTGGTCCACCTGCCTGGTCCCTCCTTGGTTCACGGAGTCGACTAAGCCACCATGTGGCCAGGGTCGGTCCGAGTTGGCACTTAGTTATGCTACTCTGGTCCCTCCATACATCTCAGCACAGAGGTTCCACCACCCGGATCCGTAAAAATATGTCTGTGTGTGGTGGCTCTTGAAGCAATGACTCCAGCAGCAGTCCACTCCTTGTGAATATCCCCAAATTTTTGAATGGCCTTTTCTTAACAATCCTGTCAAGGCTGCGGTTATCCGGTTGCTTGTGCACCTTTTTCTACCACACTTTTTCCTTCCACTCAATTGTCCATTAATATGCTTGGATACAGCACTCTGTGAACAGCCAGCTTCTTTAGCAATGAACTTTTGTGGCTTACCCTCCTTGTGGAGTGTGTCAATGACTGCCTTCTGGCCATCTGTCAAGTCAGCAGTCTTCCCCATGATTGTGGAACCTACTGAAACAGACTAAGGGATCTTTTTAAACGCTTAGGAAGCCTTTGCAGGTGTTTTTGTTAATTATTCTAATTTACTGAGATAATGACTTTTGTGTTTTCATTGGCTGTAAGCCATAATCATCAACATTAACATAAATATACACTTGAAATAAATATATGAGTTTCACTTTTTGTATTGAAGAACTGAAATACATTAACTTTTTGATGCTATTCTAATTTTGTGAGAAGCACCTGTAGTTATATCATATCTGCTCATTTACTCCACAAGTGCGGCTGGCTTCACATTACACACTGCACAAGCGCAGCTCCAAGCGCCACACTGCGCAAGCACGGCTCCAAGCGCCACACTGCGTAAGCACGGCTCCAAGAGCCACACTGCGCGAGCACGGCTTCAAGCGCCACGCTGCGCAAGCACGGCTCCAAGAGCCACACTGCGCAAGCACGGCTCCAAGCGCCACACTGCGCAAGCACGGCTCCAAGCGCCACACTGCGCAAGCACGGCTCCAAGCGCCGCACTGCAGCATTTTTAATTAAAATAACGTGTGCATTGCATCACTAGCAACATCCTGGGGACAGTTTAGATGCTTGAATGAAGCTTCCTTTTAAAAGCCACAGCAAGACCACTCCATGTGGACGCAGCCTAACATAATATATTGCTCGTTATATACTAGAACAAATTTGTTCTGTCTCTTACCAAGTGTCAAACACAAACAGTGACAAAAGCAGGCAGAACAGCAAAGTACTTAAACTTGTCCCATGAGCAAAGTACATTTTAATAAACAGATCTTGGAATAATAAGTTCAATAATTGAATGTGTTAAAAAAAATGTTACTGTGCTGAGATCTTATGTAGCACCCCAGAGGGTCTGGTTGCCACAGTGGTACTAATACCATGTCTGGGAGCAAAACAGGAGTTTCCTGGTCAGGAACACATTACATGCAACACCTCCTGCCCCAGACCAGAAAGGGGAGGATCCTGCCCTATATAACAGGATCTGGAGGCGGGGTTAGTCTAAGTCGGAGTCTAGAGCTCAGTGTGTGGAGTCAAGTAGGACACGAAGGAGTAAACAGCCAGGGACTGGAGCTGGAGTTAGCTCGTCCTGGATAGTATCCACAGAGGACCGGACGCTGGAGTCCGAGGCTGTGGGGATTGCATACCCAGCAGCAGATACCGCAGGGCAGGAGATTGCAGGTCTTCTGGCCCAACAGAAGCCCGGAGGCTCAGCCACACAAAAGGACCCGTACGGCCACAGAGGAGCGAGGAATACACAAGGTCCGAGTCGCCAGCCATACGGGTGAGCGCAGCACGTTACACTCAGGGATGTGGGCTACAACACGACTATAAGCGGGATAGCCAAAGAGTATAGTCAGAAAGGCAGGCCTACAACTTCACCTGGCCAGGAGGGCTCTAGGATTGTTCCCAGACTGATCAGGCCCTCACCACTAGCCGGTACTACCGTTGGGGCCCATATAATTACCAACAGTAAAGACCCTGGGACTGCACTGCAAAGACTCCGTGTTGTCATTACTGATACCTTGCACTACCACCACCATCATCCATACACGCTGCCCTGAAGCTCCACTCTTCCTGTGGGGAGTTACATCACCTTGCTGCACATACCACCAGCTTCAGCGGACTGCTCCGCAGCGGCGGTTCCCAATAACCGCATTCCACAGGTGGCGTAGTCAGACATTTACACCCATATATATAAATACGCCTTGGATTGACCACCTGGGTCATGGACCGGGTCACCGCCACGGTGACTACAACCCCCAGCATCTACAGGCCCTGCTTCGGGTACCCCATGGCCCAGGGGGCAGGTCAACTTTGGCGTAGTCGGCAGGATTGTGTGCCCGCTACCACCGGGTACTACGCGCCTTCACAGACTGTGTCGCATACCGTGGTGAAGATTTCCCGCCATTTGTCGCCGTTTTCCCGCCATTGTCCGCCATTTTCGAGTCGCCGCGCGGGAAGAAGAGGGGTGTGATCGCTGGAAACGCGCGAAGTCCAAGCCCCGCCCCACGCACGGATGCAGCGCCAGGTCCTGGAAGGAGCCACAGCGAACGCTGACGTCAGACGCGTGCGACGCCAGGTCCTCGAAAGAGACCATCGCCTGCGGAACTGCGGCCTACGGAAGAAAAGAGAAGGAAGGTAGGCCACGGTTCACTAGGGGGGAGAAAGACGCCCGATATGTAGGGAACTTCAACCACCGGCGCGGCCGCTGCCGCGGTAATGCCATTCTCCATGCCATATATACCGGGGGCGGCGTGGTTGCCCCAGTACTCAGGAGAGTCGCACACCCTGAGTGACTTCAAGGAGAGACTAAGCAGTTTATTTAAAGTATACCCCCTGTCCGAGGAGCAGAAAGTGAGCGTCCTCATAGGACAGCTAATCGGTGCAGCCCAGAGAGAAGTGAAGTCCTGGTCAGCCAGAGAAAAAGGGACTGTAAAAGAGATACTGGCAAGCCTAAAGGACACTTTTGACACCCGTACTACGGCAGAGATAAAGATGACGTTTTATGGGTGCAAACAACGGGCACAGGACAGTGTACGGGACTATGCTTTAATCCTGCAGGAGGCGCTGAGGGCCATCAAACAGGTAGACCCTGACAGTGTGCGTGATGAAAACAAACTGTTAACTGAGCAATTTATTGAGGGTTTACTGTCCAGTGCCCACCGAACCCAGCTGCGCATAATGGCTCTGCAAAACCCTGACTTGGACTTTGCTCAATTTAAGGACAGGGCCATCCGGGTGCTACGGGAACCAGCACCAGGTGGCGCTACAGCTCACAGGCGCCCAGCTATCACCTACCACCAGGAGGTGGCACCCTTTTCCCCGGAGCCTGTAGGAGCTGATGCACAGACTCTGGACAATGCCCCGTCTACAGACCTGCATCATCAGGTCCAAGAGTTAACTAAAAGTGTAGTTGCGCTAGCCAAAACTGTGCAGTCCTTGCAGGTGTATCCCAAAGGAAAGATCCAGCTGGCTTCCAGTCCGGAGGACGTCCCGTGGCGCCGACAGAAGAGGATTCCACCATCCAGGGGGAGGAATAGCGACCGCTATGACCAGGACGGACAACCCATCTGCCGCCGCTGCAACCAGCCAGGACATTATGCAAGGTACTGTCATTTAAACGGGCAAAACCTGGGGCAGAGGGCCAACCCCTAGGCGTAAGACCACCAGGCCCATCAAGCTGGCGAGACAAATATGTGGGAGGACGACCAGTCCTACCTATCGTGCTTGACGGCTTTCCAATGAGCGCGTTGCTGGACACTGGGTCCCAGGTGACCACCATCCCCTACATTCTTTTCAAACGGTACTGGACTGATGCGGACATTACCCGCCGTCCAGACGAACATTTGAGTATTTATGCTAGTAATGGTCAACCCGTACCTCAGGTGGGATACAAAGAAGTGACCATATAGGTTGGCAAAGTCGAACTGCCAGCACAAGGACTGATTATTGTCGACATTGATCGCCGAGAAAGTCATCCCATGATAACCTTAGGCACTAATGTCATTGAAAATTGTCTTGCAGAAATAATTGTCTTGTTACAGCAGGTTGCGGAGACCGCCAGTTCCAGCCAGCAGCGGGTTCTACAAAGAGAGATCAGAGCCCTGATGAAAAGACAACAGGTAGAACTGTCTGGTGGTGAAATTGGCAGTGTCAGGATGAGTGACCGATTCCCTATTGCCATGCCCCCAAGAAGTGAAATGCTGATATGGTGCCGGGCAGCAATCGGTCTCCAGGGTAGAGATTACCAGGCCCTGGTAGAGCCCGTATACTCTGACAGTAGGCCCACCATTTTGACAGCCAGGGGGGTGGTTGATGTCCACCATGGGAGAGTGCCAGTCCGCATCCTGAACAATGGGGAAAAAGAAGTCCATTTGCCCCGGTATGCCACCCTAGCCAAGCTATTTACCGTCAATCAAAATGCTATAAAAACAGTGGAACCCTTACCTCCATCCAACCAGGCGGAGGATAATGGCTCCAAGGGACAGATGGAGGACTGGTGTCAGAAGCTGCATGTGGGCACTGACTCCACCCCTCAGCACCAAAAACATGGAGTATACCGGGTGGTCCAGGAGTATGAAAGGGTCTTCAGCAAACACCCGCTCGACTTCGGGCAGGTGAAAGGGGTTCAACACCATATCCCCACGGGAGACCATCCACCCATTAAAGAGAGGTACTGGCCTGTACCGCCAGCACACTACCAAAATGCCAAAGGGATGTTGCGAGAGATGAAGGAGGCTGGGGTAATAAGAGACAGTTGTAGCCCCTGGGCAGCTCCATTAGTTCTTGTAAAGAAAAAGGATGGCATAATGAGAATGCTCCCTTGGTCCTGGTCAGAAAGAAGGATGGTAGCATGAGGATGTGTGTAGATTACAGGCAAATTAACCGCATAACACATAAAGATGCATACCCGCTACCCAGCATAGAGGAGTCACTAGCTGCGTTAAAATCTGCTAATTATTTCTCTACTTTGGATCTTACTAGTGGGTATTGGCAGGTTCCTGTAGCAGAGGCGGATAAGGAAAAGACCGCATTCACCACCCCGATGGGCCTCAGCAAGTTCAACTGCATGCCATTCGGGCTCTGCAACGCCCCAGGAACCTTCCAGCGGTTGATGTAGTGCTGTCTAGGGCATAAGAACTTCGAGACAGTCCTGCTGTACCTGGATGACGTCATAGTATACTCCAAGACATATGAGGATCATCTGAAGCACCTGGCGGAAGTGTTTGAAGCCCTGGCTGGCTTTGGCCTGAAGGTGAAGCCGTCTAAGTGCCACCTGCTGAAGCCCAAAGTACAGTACTTAGGACATGTGGTAAGAGCTGACGGTGTAGCACCAGACCCCGATAAGATCACCGTAATCAAGGACTGGCCGAGACCTTCCACCATCAAAGAAGTGCGGCAGTTGCTCGGGTTGGTAGGCTACTACCGAAGGTTTATACCAGGCTTCACCAAGATGGCGGCACCCATGCAGGACATCCTGATAGGCCAGTCCAGGAAGGCCAAGAACCAGAAACCACCATTCAAATGGGACAAGCTGGAAGATGAGTCCTTCACCAGGTTGAAGATGACCCTAACAGGAGACGAGGTCCTAGCCTACCCTGATTATGGCCAACCCTTCATCCTTCACACGGACGCGAGCAACGTGGGACTAGGAGCGGTGCTGTCCCAGATCCAGCAAGGCAGAGAAAGGGTGATAGCCTACGCCAGCAGGAAGCTCCGGCCCACAGAAAGAAACCCAGAAAACTACAGCTCCTTCAAGTTGGAGTTCCTTGCCATCGTCTGGGCTGTGACTGAGCGCTTCAAACATTATCTCGCCTCTTCCAAATTCACTGTGTACACGGATAATAACCCGCTGACACACCTGGACACTGCAAAACTTGGTGCCCTGGAACAAAGATGGATGGCCCGACTGTCTAATTCCGAATTCACCATCAAGTACCGGGCTGGGCACAAGAATGCAAATGCAGATGCGCTGTCCAGAATGCCTAACTTGCCAGACGGGGGAGAAGACCCAGAGGAGCTGGAAGAGATAGAAATCCCCGCTTTCCACCGCCATGGGATAAAGCAGTGCTCCCATTGTGTGAAGAACAGGTGCTCTGCCAACAGAGAAGCCACGTTCAATCCATTGCCCCACCATGGATGGGCAGAAACACAAGACAGTGACCCGGCTGTTCGCCTAGTCAAAGAGTTGCTGACACAAACTGACTCATACCCTGATTCAGATACTCCAGAAGAGACCAAACAGCTGTGGAAAGAAAAGAGCAAGCTGTTCATCTATGAAGGGAAGCTGTGTCGAAGAACTGTCAACTCCCGGACACATGAGCTGGTCTGGCAGGTGGTAGTCCCGAGGCGAGATGCGTCTATGGTCCTGGAAGCGTACCACGATGGAGCGGGACATTTTGGATGGAAGAAGCTGGAAGTCCTGCTACGTGAATGGTTCTATTGGGTTGGCATGAGGAAAGCAGTCGAGAGGTGGTGTCAAGAATGGGGACCATGCAACCTGAGAAGAAAAGACCGTGACAGCCAGAGGGCTCCCCTGCAGCCCATCATCACCAAGCAGCCACTCGAACTGGTAGCCCTGGACCATGTGAAGCTATCCCCGAGCAGGTCAGGCTATGTCTACGCTCTCACCATCATAGACCACTACTCCCGGTTCCTGGTAGTAGTGCCAGTCAAGGACCAAACGGCTCAAACAGCAGCCAGAGCTTTCCAACAGCACTTCTGCCGTCCGCATGGTTACCCAAAAAGTGTGCTAACTGACCAAGGTCCGGCCTTCGAAGCAGAAGTATTCCAGGAATTCTGCAACCTGTACAGCTGCAAGAAGATCAGGACAACGCCTTATCATCCCCAGACCAACGGGATGTGTGAAAGGATGAATCAGGTGGTGATAGACCTACTGAAGACATTGCCCCTGGAGGAACGCAGCCTGTTGCCCGAAAAGTTGCCAGACCTGGTAGATCTCTACAACCACATCCCAGTGAATTCCACCAACTGCACACCTGCTCACCTGATGAGAGCAAGACCTGGTAAGCTGCCCATCGATTTGGATATGGAAGTTCTGACACCAGAGGACGCCTCACCAGATGCGGATTGGGATGCTGAGCGGCAACAGCAATACCGTAAGGTACAGGAAAGTGTTGAAAGAAGTCTGTCCCAAGTCAGAGAAAGGCAAGAGAAGACTTACAATCAACATGCACCTGCTGCCCCCTTGTCACCGGGAGAGCAAGTCCTAAAGAGAAAAACGCGGCTCCATAAATTGGATGACCAGTGGGAAAAAGAGCCGTACACCATTCTACCATCAAGTCATGATAACACCAAGGTGCACCTCATAAGTAAGGATGGAGGAGAAACGACAGCAACAGTTTCCAGAGACCACCAGAAGAAATGTCCCGAGCAGCTACAGCATGCTGAAGAAGGCCAAGATATCCCTCAAACCGCAGAGGAAGTGGAAGAAATGGTCAGCTCAGTACTCGGAGAATTTCCCCGGTCATGGAGGCAAGTGAATAATGCCATTGTTGTGCCAGTCCTTACATTTCCCCAACCAGCCCCTCAGGGAGCTGTAGAAGTCCCAGTAGAGTTGGAAGAACCATTGGCCCCAGAGGCAGAAGATTTCTCATCAGCAGACCAGGAGAATCTACCCTCTGCTAGTAGCGAACCTGTCGTACCCACGGTAAGCCAAAGGATCCGTAGGAAGCTGCCCAACCTACCAGAGACACCTCCAAACACCTGTAGTGTGGTGAACATTGAGCCCACCACACCAGGGGTAAATACAGGGGACCAAGGTAGAACACAGACAGACAGTGTGTTACGTAGATCTACCAGAAGCACCAAAGGTCAAATCCCTGCCCGCTGGAGGATTTAGAGGTAACCTATAACTGTAGTATTGCAAATGTTGAAATGTTCTATATGTATGTACTAATTGTGTTTTTCCAGTTACCCGACAGGGTCCAAAGACTTTTAGGTTATGGACAGTGAATAACCAAGAACTTTCCCTGTAAATAGTTGCACCTGTAAAAGTGCCCCTTTGTGCCAGACCACAGAACAAAAACCCGTGGAGGTGGCTGAAGACGTGGTCCAACATCCAGATCATCAATGCCCTGTAGCCACCCCAGGGCCCCCGTGGAGGGTTTGGGACGGGTCCCTCCAACTACATCTTCTTCAGTGGAATGGACACCTGGTTACGGATGATACCGTGACCTAAAAAGACAGTAATGCCTGTAAATATGTTCATGTATTATTATTGCTATTGTTTATTGTTATCTGTTATATTTTTGCAAAATATGCTCAGTCCCGGAGTACTGAAATTTACTAGGGGGGAATGTGGCACCCCAGAGGGTCTGGTTGCCACAGTTGTAGTAATACCATGTCTGGGAGCAAAACAGGAGTTTCCTGGTCAGGAACACATTACATGCAACACCTCCTGCCCCAGACCAGAAAGGGGAGGATCCTGCCCTCTATAACTGGATCTGGAGGCGGGGTTAGTCTAAGTCTAAGTCGGAGTCTAGAGCTCAGTGTGTGGAGTCAAGTAGGACACGAAGGAGTAAAGAGCCAGAGACTGGAGCTGGAGTTAGCTCGTCCTGGATAGTATCCACAGAGGACCGGACGCTGGAGTCCGAGGCTGTGGGGATTGCATACCCAGCAGCAGATACCGCAGGGCAGGAGATTGCAGGTCTCCTGGCCCAACAGAAGCCCGGAGGCTCAGCCACACGAAAGGACCCGTACCGCCACAGAGGAGCGAGGAATACACAAGGTCCGAGTCGCTAGCCATACGGGTGAGCGCAGCACGTTACACTCAGGGACGTGGGCTACAACACGACTATAAGCGGGATAGCCAAAGAGTATAGTCAGAACGGCAGGCCTACAACTTCACGTGGCCAGGAGGGCTCTAGGATTGTTCCCAGACTGATCAGGCCCTCACCACTAGCCGGTACTCCCGTTGGGGCCCATATAATTACCAACAGTAAAGACCCTGGGACTGCAATGCAAAGACTCCGTGTTGTCATTACTGATACCTTGCACTACCACCACCATCATCCATACACGCTGCCCTGAAGCTCCACTCTTCCTGTGGGGAGTTACATCACCTTGCTGCACATACCATGAGCTTCAGCGGACTGCTCCGCAGCGGCGGTTCCCAATAACCGCATTCCACAGGTGGCGTAGTCAGACATTTACACCCATATATATAAATACGCCTTGGATTGACCACTTGGGTCACGGACCGGGTCACCGCCACGATGACTACAAATCCCAGCATCTACAGACCGGGCTCCGGGTACCCCACGGCCCAGGGGGCGCGTCACTTACGAATGTGCTCCTGCTATGAAATAGCAGCATCTGATCATGCAGGAACATAGCTGACACATACCAAATCTCCTAGCCAGGGGAGGAAAGAAAAGAGTATACAGACAGGACAGCATGGGATTGCAACTGCTGCTTTCTGTGAGGTAAAAATATTTCCCAGTCTGTTTAAAAACAATGATTCATCTCGCAGAAAGAATCAGCTGTGTTCCCATGCTGTCCTGTCTGTATACTCTTTTTCTTCCTCCCCTGCCCAGGAGATGTGGTATGATTAGACCGTGTTCCTGCACGGTCAGACGCGACCATTACACAGTACATAGCAGGGGCACATTTATAAGATTTTCTTGGCACAGGAACATTTTTATTTTTTTATCACATTCAATTGTGTAAATTATTTTTATTCCAAGATCTATTGATTAAAATGTACTTTGTTTGTGGGAAAACCCCTTTAGTGACTGCGATATATACAACATTGCTGCATTTAGTTCATGCCAGTGCATCAATGGTCAGTAAAGAATAGACATAGACAGCAGCATACTTTAACTTGCTACATTATATTATTTACACTATGCAAAAACAATACATATAGAATCAGGGTTTTAATGAAACAACAAGCTCCATGGTAACCCTGGTCATTTGCCTAAGCACATAATAAGCACATAATAAAACTAAAACTGGAATAAAGTCCTAAAAACTAATTAATTGAAAAAAGAAATGGGCATTTTCTTGCTCGCCTGCTAATTAAACCCATGTGGTAAAGTACTGAAGACGTATAATATTTCAGAGGTCTGAAATGGTTTGAATGCTGTAAAGGAAATATGTGTCAGCCTCCAGTATAACAAACAGTTATTAACGTGGAATAGGGTACTATGGTTGGATTTGGAATATTTGTTTTCTTATAGTTTTTCAGAAATACCAAGAATCTAGAGGTAGATTTGTCCAAGAGGCATAATATAGTACAGTATAGACCATAAAAGTATTCTTGGTCTAAGGCCTCACTTAAACAAAATGCAATTTTTTAGTGTAAGCCACAAAAAGGAAGACAAAAAGTCAGTATGGTCAGCATGTAAGGTGCCCCAGCGAGGTAGTCGTGGGCGAGCTGTAGCCCCCTCTCGCTATGGCACCCTACAGACAATACGTGTCCTCCCTCTGAAGTGTGGCTGTGTATGTTGTGCTCTTCACTTACTTTAAGCCATCCGATCGCGGCTGTCTCCAGACAATTTTCTTCTGGGACCAGGGCAGCAATAATTTCAGAGGACACGAGGTTCTTAACCAGAACTTGGACTTTACTTGGGGAAGAGGAATATATACAATATTTACAGTCAGATATAATGGATAAGGCCCGACAGGCAATCATCTCTCTCACAGGCGCTGTTAACTGCTTCAGCCCTGGTTCCCTCTTTAAGCGGAGCATCTCTGTGGCTATCATCCCTGGCCCAAGAGACTCCTCTGTATTGACAGTGACCTGGATCCGATATCTCTCCCCCACATCTTAGCCTGGAGTCCTATTTAGCTTCCTCTGCTTCCTGCAGACTAGAAGTGCCCCGTGTCCTCACTACGCTTTGATGAGTTTCTCCGGCGGGCTGACAGGACTCGTGCTCTTGTGTGAGGAGACTTGCATGCTGGGATCCCACTGTCTGAGGGTACGGAGCTCCCGTGTACCCTAGCAGCCACTATACTCAGGCTGTCTGAACCACTTGCGGTCTCAACTCGTACTGAAGAATCACTTCCTGATTCTGGAAACTAAACAGAGACTTTCCTAATATGCCCACCCTCAGTGAGCTGTCATCACAAAACTTTAACCCATCACTGTCTATAACTTTGCTGGCAGACTCAACCTGACATCTGCACCCAGAACAGTGGCATCTTGTGGCTGTTTTCAGGTACTACAGCCCAGAAGGAATTATACCAGGAACAAGCTTTATATCTCTCTAGGCTTGATAAGGCACTAAGTTCCCCCTCTACTCTACTAACTGGACCACTAAAGCTAACCCCCTTAGCTTGGTCTACGACAGAGAGGGAGGTCTGACCTCAGGGACACTTCCTTTAACTATTTCAGTACCAAGGGAAGGCTACGCCCTTCCCCACTATTACATTCCCCAACACTTTAATGTTGGTCGTCCCTGACCACACTAAGCAATAAACATCAATCAACAGCTATAAAATTATGTTGCATAACTAAATTTTACTAAAACATTTTTAGTAAACGACTGATCCTGAGGTCATCTTCTTGGATGGAAGACCGGCCCTTCTCGGTTAAGGGCCCTGGAACAGCAATTCAGAACAGTCCATTATCAACTTTTTCAGAGGCACCGGTCCTTCTGGGTAAGGACCCTGGAAACGAAGTGTCCACAGTTTTAAGTCAGGTCAACACCTCAATAGCCCCCAATCCCCTCCTGGGGCTACATTCTGAGGCACACAGTCACAGGTGATACCCTGTGAGTCTCTTTCTTCTTGGCCCTAGCGGGGGTCACCGGTTCTTCCCGCTAGGCCGCAAGTCTTTTAGATTTGGAGGATATCCATCCTCAAGGTGTGCCTCAGCATTTTAAATTCCAGCAGAAAAAGGCGCAACAAGCGCAACAAAAAGAAAACAAAAGTAAAAACAAAAAGAGCAGCTCTCCCGGGCACGCAACTTTTGGGTGCTGCTTAAGGCCTTCCTGGCCTGGGAGGTAGGGGAACAGTCCTCCATTTTAACTCAACATGGGGCACTCCGCCCCCATTGGGTACAAGTCCCAGAAACTGGACCACCGCTGGTGGGTCCTGATAAAGGAAGAGATGAAAGGTCAACGGACCCTTAACTAGTTAGCTTACTTCTTCCGGGCCTCCCCCCGTTCCTTCATGAAGGCGGCCCATGCTGCAGATGAAGGTGGCTTCCTCCACTTCCACGGCTGATCGGGGTATCTGCTAGGCCCGGGGTCCTCGTCCGAGGACGTAGCACTGCCACAGCCGACCTGGGTAGGGCCGTAGCTGGTGACAGAAAAATGATGGACCTCCTGGCTAACACCAGCCTGAGTCTCTCTGGCAGCCCTCTGCTCAACTGCCTCAGCCCCTCCTGGGTGTTGTGGTGCCAACTCCTTCTCCGGCACCTCACTAAGGAAATCGGCTTCCTTGCTGCTTGCGACATCCTCCTCCTCGTCGCTCACAATATCTCCCCACTGCCGCCTCCTAGGCTCCTCTGTCGGTGGAGTACTGGCCTTAGGTGGGGACAGAAAGCCTTTAGGGGCTTCCCTAGCCCAGCGCTGCTTAGCCTCTCTTTTGGCCCTCCTCTCGAAGACCTGTCGGTCCTTCCCTAGGACATCTTCCCATTTATATGGGCGGGTGACCGCAGATGCGTACCACCCCCTTGTACATTCACATTTCACGAAGAGGACAATGTCCCCCACGCGTAGGTTGTGGAGACGGTCAGGCAGGTAGTCACGCTTGATGACCTCACGGGTGACAAATACCTCGTCCCCGGTCCACTCCTCCTCCAGGAACCCGTACCCCTCACGAATGTGGAACTTGAGGACTCGCCCCCGAGTCTGGGACGCCTCCACTGACTCTCTCCGCGCCGCGTTGGACCCTTCCAGCCAGCCTCTGAGGAAGGTGTCGGTCCACCGTCGCTGCTCGCGCGGGGTCATCGGGGGGTCGTGGGTAGCCCACTGTGGACCTCCGGGCTTGGTGCACCGCCCTGCTGAGGAGGAGTGCAGGGCCTCCAAGGCCAGCGACCAAAAGTTCTCCTGCGGGGTCTTCTTCCTCGGAGGCCTCGCCTCCGCGCCACCCCCTGTTGCCGTGGAAGCTGCCGCGGCAGGCGAAACCGGCCGCTGGGGTATAGGCTGCTCACCTCCGTCAGTCTCCGTCGCAGCTGTTGCTCCAGCCCCACTGGGATGTTCTCCACCCTCGGCCGAGGGGGACGGGCTTCCCGGCATCCGGCTCCAAGTCCACACACGGAGCTCATGGATGAGCAGGCCCAGCTCCGGTTCGGGCATAGTAGTCCACTGCACAGCAAATGGGGGTAGAAACTCACGGGCGACATCCGCAAGTGAGCGACTCTCGCCTGCAGCCCCTGGGGTACTCAGCTCCAACACTTCTTCCTCACTCCGCACTCTGGGCAGGTCGTCCGAGCCGCCGTCTGCCATTCTTCCGGAGCGTTCACTGCAGCGCCTCCTTCTCCTCACGTAACGGACGGAAAATGGCGCCGGTCGCTTCTTGGTGACGCGCTTCCTGCGCGTCCAACTCCGCCTCTTCCTAGGCCGGACCTCTGACGCGACCGCCGCGTCACTTGTCACTCTCGGCCGCTCCGCCTTCAGCCGCGCCCCCTCTCTGTGCGCGCTGATACTCACGGGGCCGGGCTTCACTCTGCGCCACGCCCTCTTCCTCTCTGGACGTCCCATCCTGGGATGCATCTTCACCGCTGGGCCCCTCCCTCTTCGGGCCGGAACTCGTAGGGGCTGGACATCTTTTTGCGCTCTCCAGCGCCGTCCACTCCCACGATAGGCGGTTCTTCTCCCAGACTTTACCGCCGTCGTCATCATCTTGGAATCCATGCTTCGGGCTGCCATCTTGGGCCGCATGCCTTCCAACACTTTCTCCTCAGTGTTCTGCGTCGGCTCTTCCCCGCTTTCTTCATGCGAGGAGCTGGCATCCTGCCGACTACGCCAAATGTAAGGTGCCCCAGCGAGGTAGTCGTGGGCGAGCTGTAGCCCCCTCTCGCTATGGCACCCTACAGACAATACGTGTCCTCCCTCTGAAGTGTGGCTGTGTATGTAGTGCTCTTCACTTACTTCAAGCCATCCGATCGCGGCTGTCTCCAGACAATTTTCTTCTGGGACCAGGGCAGCAATAATTTCAGAGGACACGAGGTTCTTAACCAGAACTTGGACTTTACTTGGGGAAGAGGAATATATACAATATTTACAGTCAGATATAATGGATAAGGCCCGACAGGCAATCATCTCTCTCACAGGCGCTGTTAACTGCTTCAGCCCTGGTTCCCTCTTTAAGCGGAGCATCTCTGTGGCTATCATCCCTGGCCCAAGAGACTCCTCTGTATTGACAATGACCTGGATCCGATATCTCTCCCCCACGTCTTAGCCTGGAGTCCTATTTAGCTTCCTCTCCTTCCTGCAGACTTGAAGTGCCCCGTGTCCTCACTACGCTTTGATGAGTTTCTCCGACGGGCTGACAGGACTCGTGCTCTTGTGTGAGCAGACTTGCACGCTGGGATCCCACTGTCTGAGGGTACAGAGCTCCCGTCTACCCTAGCAGCCACTATACTCAGGCTGTCTGAACCACTTGCGGTCTCAACTCGTACTGAAGAATCACTTCCTGATTCTGGAAACTAAACAGAGACTTTCCTAATATGCCCACCCTCAGTGAGCTGTCATCACAGAACTTTAACCCATCACTGTCTATAACTTTGCTGGCAGACTCAACCTGACATCTGCACCCAGAACAGTGGCATCTTGTGGCTGTTTTCAGGTACTACAGCCCAGAAGGAATTATATCAGGATCAAGCTTTATATCTCTCTAGGCTTGATAAGGCGCTAAGTTCCCCCTCTACTCTACTAACTGGACCACTAAAGCTAACCCCCTTAGCTTGATCTATGACAGAGAGGGAGGTCTGACCTCAGGGACACTTCCTTTAACTATCTCAGTACCAAGGGAAGGCTACGCCCTTCCCCACTATTACAAGCACAGCATTCATTCTTTCTTATTGTAACCAAACCAATAATGTAGTATACTATGCATTCACCTTTATATTGTTAAATGCATAAATTAGATTGAATTTGGCTCAGAGGTAGACACTATTGGTGCAATATGTGTAGCCGCACAGAGATCAAAAAGGTAAGGGGGCTATCTTATACCTCCAAAGCAAAGGAACTGTGCATTATGATGAGCTATTGGACTGCAAAGGGCCCATATATTGTTCTCTTTTGTCTATGTCCTGATCTGCCTTTCCTTGCAACACTGCCTGAATTAAAGGGAATCTGTCACCCCGATAATGGCAATTAAACTGCATAAACATTTATATACGGGACATAGCCCTTTTAAATATCACACCAGGCATATACAGTTTAACCTAATATTTGCTGAAAAATCAAATTTTATTTAATATGCAAAAGAGGGCGCTTTGGCACACGCTTGGCGTGGCCTATGCCTTGGTGCTCTGCTATGCCCTCTTACTTGCATATTGACCCCAGTCCCTTGTCTTGGTTAACAGCTTTCCATTGGTAAGAGGAAATGCTGTCTAAAACCAGTTTGCATGTCTACGCTTGTGCACTAACACTGGAGGAGTGTAGTGGTGTGCTCTAAGTATCAGTGTGGGTGCACGCACAATTTGGCTATGGATGCACTTTAACACCTGGCTCCTGCTTGTCTGAGGGCACCGCTCGAAGCACCCAGAAATGTGGAGGGAAAGGACCTTCAGTGTGGAGAAGAGGATGTTATGACATATGCATGCTGTGCTGTCTACTCACTTCAACGCCCTCTTCAAACAGGTAGGAATTGTGGTTGTGGTATGTGCAGTCCATGTCCCTGCATGGTCAGACACAGGCATTACACAACAACTAGCAGGGGCACATGTATAAGATTATCTCAGCACAGGAACATTATTTTAACACATCCGATTGTGCTACTTATTTTTATCCTAAAATCTATTGAATAAAATGTACTTTGCTCGAGGGACAACTTCTTTAAGATTGGATTAAAAATTAGACAATATATATATATATATATATACAGTACAGACCAAAAGTTTGGACACACCTTCTCATTTACAGATTTTTCTGTATTTTCATGACCTTGAAAATTGTACATTTACACTGAAGGCATCAAAACTATGAATTAACACGTGGAATTATATACTTAACAAAAATGTGTGAAACAACTGAAAAATGTCTTATATTCTAGGTTCTTCAAAGTAGCCACCTTTTGCTTTGATGACTGCTTTGCACATTCTTGGCATTCTCTTGATGAGCTTCAAGAGGTAGTCACCGGAAATGGTTTTCACTTCACAGGTGTGCCCTGTCAGGTTTAATAAGTGGGATTTCTTGCCTTATAAATGGGGTTGGGACTATCAGTTGTGTTGTGCAGAAGTCTGGTGGATACACAGCTGATAGTCCTACTGAATAGACTGTTAAAATGTGTATTATGGCAAGAAAAAATCAGTAAAGAAAAACGAGTGGCCATCATTACTTTAAGAAATGAAGGTCAGTCAGTCCGAAATATTGGGCAAACTTTGAAAGTGTCCCCAAGTGCAGTTGCAAAAAACATCAAGCGCTACAAAGAAGCTGGCTCACATGAGGACCGCCCCAGGAAAGGAAGACCAAGAGTCACCTCTGCTTCTGAAGATAAGTTTATCCGAGTCACCAGCTTCAGAAATCGCAGGTTAACAGCAGCTCAGATTAGAGACCAGGTCAATGCCACACAGAGTTCTAGCAGCAGACACATCTCTTCAACAATTGTTAAGAGGAGACTTTGTGCAGCAGGCCTTCATGGTAAAATAGCTGCTAGGAAACCACTGCTAAGGACAGGCAACAAGCAGAAGAGACTTGTTTGGGCTAAAGAACACAAGGAATGGACATTAGACCAGTGGAAATCTGTGCTTTGGTCTGATGAGTCCAAATTTGAGATCTTTGGTTCCAACCACTGTGTCTTTGTGCAACGCAGAAAAGGTGAACGGACTCTACATGCCTCGTTCCCACCGTGAAGCCTGGAGGAGGAGGTGTGATGGTGTGGGGGTGCTTTGCCGGTGACACTGTTGGGGATTTATTCAAAATTGAAGGCATACTGCTATTCCATCCGGTTTGCGTTTAGTTGGACCATCATTTATTTTTCAACAGGACAGTGACCCCAAACACACCTCCAGGCTGTGTAAGGGCTATTTGACCAAGAAGGAGAGTGATGGGGTGCTACGCCAGATGACCTGGCCTCCACAGTCACCAGACCTGAACCCAATCGAGATTGTTTGGGGTGAGCTGGAGTGAAGGCAAAAGGGCCAACAAGTGCTAAGCATCTCTGGGAACTCCTTCAAGATTGTTGGAAGACCATTTCCGGTGACTACCTCTTGAAGCTCATCAAGAGAATGCCAAGAGTGTGCAAAGCATGGTTGAAGAACCTAGAATATAAGACATATTTTCAGTTGTTTCACACTTTTTTGTTAAGTATATAATTCCACATGTGTTAATTCATAGTTTTGATGCCTTCAGTGTGAATGTACAATTTTCATAGTCATGAAAATACAGAAAAATCTTTAAATGAGAAGGTGAGAAGGTGTGCAAACTTTTGGCCTGTACTATATATATATATATATATATATATATATATATATATATATATATATATATATCTTAGTGTGTAAGCCAGTTATTCTTCTATATATGCCCAGTTACGCTCCCATAGTTATACACACCTTACCAGCCACTGTCTCTTGTGATGTACTGTATGCCCAGTGTCTCTTATGATGTTTGGGCTCCAGGACCAATGTTTCCTGTCAAGTTGTGCTCCAGCCCCCATCTCTCCTGTAACATACGTGTTCCACCCCCAATGTCTCCTGTGATGTACAGTGGTGGCCAAAAGTATTGGCACCCCTGCAATTCTGTCAGATAATACTCAGTTTCTTCCTGAAAATGATTGCAATCACAAATTCTTTTGTATTATTATCTTCATTTAATTTGTCTTCAATGAAAAAACCCAAAAAGAATTGTCCTAAAGCCAAATTGGATATAATTTCGCACCAAACCTAAAAAAGGGGGTGGACAAAAGTATTGGCACTCTTTGAAAAATCATGTGATGCTTCTCTAATTCGTGTAATTAACAGCACCTGTAACTTACCTGTGGCACCTAACAGGTGTTGGCAATAACTAAATCACACTTGCAGCCAGTTAACATGGATTAAAGTTGACTCAACCTTTGTCCTGTGTCCTTGTGTGTACCACATTGAGCATGGAGAAAAGAAAGAAGACCAAAGAACTGTCTGAGGACTTGAGAAACCAAATTGTGAGGAAGCATGAGCAATCTCAAGGCTACAAGTCCATCTCCAAAGACCTGAATGTTCCTGTGTCTTCCGTGCGCAGTGTCATCAAGAAGTTTAAAGCCCATGGCACTGTGGCTAACCTCCCTAGATGTGGACGGAAAAGAAAAATTGACGAGAGATTTCAACGCAAGATTGTGCGGATGGTGGATAAAGAACCTCGACTAACATCCAAACAAGTTCAAGCTGCCCTGCAGTCCGAGGGTACAACAGTGTCAACCCGTACTATCTGTCGGCGTCTGAATGAAAAGGGACTGTATGGTAGGATACCCAGGAAGACCCCACTTCTTACCCTGAGACATAAAAAAGCCAGGCTGGAGTTTGCCAAAACTTACCCGAGAAAGCCTAAACCATTTTGGAAGAATGTTCTCTAGTCAGATGAGACAAAAGTAGAGCTTTTTGGGAAAAAGCATCAACATAGAGTGTACAGGAAAAAAAAAGAGGCATTCAAAGAAAAGAACACTGTCCCTACAGTCAAACATGGCGGAGGTTCCCTGATGTTTTGGGGTTGCTTTGCTGCCTCTGGCACTGGACTGCTTGACCGTGTGCATGGCATTATGAAGTCTGAAGACTACCAACAAATTTTGCAGCATAATGTAGGGCCCAGTGTGAGAAAGCTGGGTCTCCCTTAGAGGTCATGGGTCTTCCAGCAGGACAATGACCCAAAACACACTTCCAAAAGCACCATAAAATGGTTTGAGAGAAAGCACTGGAGACTTCTAAGGGGGCCAGCAATTAGTCCAGACCTGAATCCCATAGAACACCTGTGGAGAGATCTCAAAATGGCAGTTTGGAGAAGGCACCCTTCAAATATCAGGGACCTGGAGCAGTTTGCCAAAGAAGAATGGTCCACAATTCCAGCAGAGCATTGTAATAAACTCATTGATGGTTACCGGAAGCAGTTGTTCGCAGTTATTTTGGCTAAAGGTTGTGCAACCAAGTATTAGGCTGAGGGTGCCAATACTTTTGTCTGGCCCATTTTTGGAGTTTTGTGTGAAATGATCAATGATTTGATTTTTGCTTCATTCTCTTTTGTGTTTTTTCCTTGCAAGCAAATTAAATGAAGGTAATAATACCAAAGAATTTGTGATTGCAATCATTTTCAGAAAGAAACTGAGTATTATCTGACAGAATTGCAGGGGTGCCAATACTTTTGGCCACCACTGTATGTGCAAGCCCCAATGTCATCTGTGATATACATGCTCCAGCTCCAATGTCTCCTGTGACATATGCACCAGCACAATGTCTCCTGTGGCATACGTGCTCCAGGCCCAATGTCTCTTGTGACATTGTGTCCCAGCCCCAATCTCTCCTGAGATGTATGCACAAGCCCCAGTGTCACCTGTGTTGTACATACTTCAGTACCAATGTCTCCAGTGATGTACGTGCCCCAGCCCCAATGTCTCCTGTGATGTACGTGCTCCAGTTCCAATGTCTCGTGTGATGAATGCACCAGCCCCAATGTCTCCTGTGACGTACGTGCTTCAGCCTCAATGTCTCCTGTGACGTACGTGCTCCAGCCTCAATGTCTCCTGTGACGTACGTGTTCCAGCCCCAATGTCTCCATTGATGTACATGCTCCAGCCCACATGTCTGCTGTGATGTATGTGCTCCAGCCCCAATGTCTGCTGTGATGTATGTGCTCCAGCACCAATGTTTCCTGTGATGTACGTACTCTAGCCCCAATTTCCCCTGTGATATAAATGCCCCAATGTCTCCTATGTGATGTATATATTCCGAACTCAGCATCTCCTATGTGATGTATATGCAGCAGCGCCAGCATCTCTTATGTGATGCATGTGCGGCAGCCCCAGTGTCTCCTATGAGACATTATAATGAGGGCAATCTGGGCTACCATAGTTACATAGTTTATAAGGCCGAAAAAAGACAAGCGTCCATCCAGTTCAGCGTATTTCTTGTGCACTGCAGCTATTCCGCAGCGTTGATCCAGGGGAAGGCAAAAAAAAAACATTCAGTATAGGCCAATTTACATCATTGAGGAAAAATTCACTTCCCGACTCCAATCTGGCAGTCAGATTAAATCCCGGGATTAATTAACTATCACTAAGCATAAGATGTAATTTTATTGTTCTCAAGAAAGGCGTCCAGGCCTCTCTTGAACTCATTAAGTGAGTTGGACATCACCACTTCCTCTCCCAGAGAGTTCCAGAGTCTCACGGCTCTGACCGTAAAGAATCCCCTTCTATGCTGGTGCAGGAACCTCCTTTCCTCCAGACACATAGTGTGCCCCCTCGTCTTTGTCACCAGGTCATGGGAGAGATCTCTGTACTGCCCCCTGATGTATTTATACATGTTTATGAGGTCTCCCCTAAGCCTTCTCTTTTCCAACGTAAATAGGCCTAATTTTGACAACCTCTTTGGGTATTTTAGTCCCTCCATTCCCTTAATTAACTTAGTCGCCCTCCTTTGTACCCTCTCTAGCTCCAATATGTCTTTCCTGAGCACCGGAGCCCAGAACTGTGCACAATATTCTAAGTGCGGCCTTACCAGCGCTTTATACAGAGGAAGAAAAATGTTCTCATCATATGCCCCTATTCCTCTTCTGATGCATGCCATGACTCTATTTGCCTTCGCAGCTGCTGCCTGACACTGGGCACTCCAATTTAATTTGCTGTTAACCAAGACGCCCAGGTCCTTCTCCATGTCAGATTTCCCCAACGGTTTCCCATTTAATATGTATGGGTGACTGCTGTTTTTCTTTCCCATGTGCATGACCTTACATTTATCAGCATTGAACCCCATTTGCCATTTTTTGGCCCAACTCCCCAATTTATCTAAATCCTCCTGTAGCTGTGCCCTATCCTCATCTGTATTAACTACTTTACAAAGTTTAGTATCATCTGCAAATATTGCTATTTTACTATGCAACCCTTCCACTAGATCAATAATAAATATATTAAATAATATAGGGCCCAAGACAGACCCTTGAGGCACCCCGCTAGTAACCCTGACACACCCTGAGCTTACTCCATTGATAACCACCCTCTGCTTTCTATCACTCAGCCAGCTATTTACCCACTTGCACACATTATCCCCCAGACCAAGCATTCTCATTTTATATACCAACCTTTTGTGTGGCACGGTATCAAACGCTTTGGAGAAGTCAAGGTATACAACATCAACTGACTCTCCCCAGTCCAGCTGTGAGTTCACCTCCTCGTAGAAGGCGATCAGGTTTGTTTGGCAGGAGCGATCCCTCATGAATCCATGTTGATATGGAGTTAGACAGTTATTATCATTAAGATATTCTACAATAGCATCTCTAAGAAATCCTTCAAACAATTTACCCACAACAGACGTTAAGCTTACTGGTCTATAGTTCCCAGGGTCACTTTTAGACCCCTTTTTGAATATTGGTACCACATTTGCTTGGCGCCAGTCTAGTGGGACAGTCCCTGTCCATAAAGAGTGCTTGAATATAAGATACAGCGGTCTGTCTATCACATTACTTAATTCTTTTAGTACCCGGGGGTGTATGCCATCTGGGCCTGGTGACTTGTCTATTTTGATATTATTTAGGCGTTTCTGAACTTCCTCCTGGGTTAGGTGGGTGATAGTTAGCGGAGGGTTTACTTTATCACCCTGCATTTCCTCCGATAAATTGTTTTCTTTTGCGAAAACAGTGGAGAAGAAGCTATTGAGTAGGTTAGCTTTACCCTCATCGCCCTCTATGATTTTACCCAGGTTATTTTTCAGTGGGCCAACTCCATCAGTTTTAATCCTTTTACTGTTTATATAGTTAAAGAACAGTTTGGGATTCGTTTTACTTTCCTTGGCAATTAGTCTCTCTGTCTCCTCTTTTGCTATTCTTATTTGTTTCTTACAGATTTTGTTTTTTTCCCTATAAGATATTAGCGCTTCCTCGTTGCCTTCTTGTTTAAGTTTACCGAAAGCCCTTTTTTTGTTTTTCATTGCCCTCTTGACTTCCTTATTTAGCCACATTGGCTTCCTCCTATTCCTAGCCCTTTTATTCCCATAAGGTATGTACCTTCTACAGTGACTATGTAGGACTGTTTTGAAAATTTCCCATTTTCTATCCGTGCTCCTATTACTGAAGATACTATCCCAGTCTATAAGGTGAAGGGCATCTCTTAGCTGATCAAACTTTGCCCTCCTGAAGTTCAGTGTTTTTGTGACTCTCTTGCTGGGCACCCTACTGAAGCACATGTGGAATTGTATAATGTTGTGGTCACTATTTCCCAGGTGCCCCCCGACCTGCACCTCAGTTATTCTGTCTGGCCTGTTAGTTAATATTAAGTCTAAAAGGGCCGTCCCTCTAGTTGGTTCCTGCACAAGTTGTGACAAATAATTGTCTTTGATAATTGACAGAAACCTGTTTCCTTTCTGAGATCTACAGCTTTCGGTTTCCCAGTCTATATCGGGGTAGTTGAAGTCCCCCATAATAATCACCTCGTTATTTTTTGCTACTTCGTCTATTTGTCTCATTAATAGACTTTCCGTGGCTTCTGCTATATTTGGTGGTTTATAACAGACTCCTATGATAATTTTATTATTGTTTTTTGCCCCATGTATCTCCACTCATAAGGACTCGACCTCCTCATTTCCCTCCCATACATCCTCCCGTATTGTAGGCTTTAGACACGTCTTTACATATAGACAGACTCCACCCCTTTCCGATTTCTTCGATCCCTTCTAAACAGACTGTAAACCTGTAACTTATCTGCCCAGTCATAGCTTTCATCTAACCATGTCTCGGTTATTCCCACTATGTCATAGTTACCTGTAGATATTTCTGCTTCCAGTTCATCCATCTTGTTTGTCAGGCTTCTGGCATTTGCTAGCACGCAGTTTACACGATTTTGTTTTGTTCCAATCTTCTCCCTGTGGATTGTATTAGAAATTTTCTTACCTCCCTTCCAAGTATCTTGTCTTGGACCTTCTTTGTCGCACTTCATATCTTTCATTAGTATGTTCTCTGGTTTCATGTTCGTGTCCGGCGTTTTTCTTCCCATCCCCTCTTCTTCTAGTTTAACGCCCTCCTGATGAGTGTTGCGAGTCTCCTGGCGAATGTGTGTTTCCCGGGTTTGTTGAGGTGTAGTCCGTCTCTGGCAAGGAGTCCGTCATAGAGGTAATTCACACCGTGGTCCAGGAATCCAAATCCTTGTTGTCTGCACCATCGTCTCAGCCAGTTGTTCACATCAAGGATCCTGTTCCATCTCCTGACGCCATGCCAGTCTACTGGAAGGATAGAAGAAAAAACTACCTGCGCATCCAGTTCTTTTACTTTCTTCCCCAATGCTTCAAAGTCCTTGCAGATTGTCGGTAGGTCCTTCCTTGCCGTGTCATTGGTGCCAACATGTATCAGAAGAAATGGGTGGACATCCTTGGAACTGATGAGCTTCAGTATCCTATCGGTAACATCCTTGATCTTCGTACCTGGGAGGCAGCATACTTCTCTTGCGGTTATGTAAGGTCTGCAGATAGCTGCTTCTGTTCCTCTCAGTAGTGAGTCTCCCACCACCACCACTCTTCTTCCCTTCTTGGCTGTCCTTTTTCTTGTCGCTTCTGGGTGTTTCTGGGTGCTCTTTTCTTCTTTGCTTGCTGGTAGTGCCTCATCCTTAGGTGTGCCATCTTCGTCCTCCACAAGTCCTTGGAATCTGTTTGTCAGTTGTGTGGTTGGTGGTGTCTCCATGGTCTTCTTCCTTCTTTTGGTCACTTGCCTCCACTTGTCTGCCTCTGGAGGTTCTCTGACGCTTCCTTCACTTTCCGTGACCAGTAGTGATGCTTCTGTTCTGTCCAGGAAGTCTTCATTTTCCTTGATGAGTTTTAATGTCGCAATTCTTTCTTCCAGTCCCCGCACCTTTTCTTCTAAAAGAGCCAGTAGTCAACACTTCTGGCAGGTGAAGTTGGTTTCATCTTCTGGTCGATCTGTGAACTTGTAGCACATGTTGCAGCTCACCATGTAGGTTGTCACATCTGCCATGCTGCTCCTTGTCCCTGCTGACTTGATGTCTGTCTGTCTTCTTCGATGTCTGTCTGTCTTCTACTGTCTGTCTTCTACTGTCTGTCTTCTACTACCACCTGGGGCCCTGGCTACGGGGAGGGCCCATGGTCAGATTGCCTCCATTATAATGTTTTGAGCACCAACATCAGTGGCGCACATCTTCGGACAACAAGCTTTCCTGGAGCTCCGCTGCTGGAAATGCAGAATGGCAGTGCAGCTCCAGGAGAGCTCCTGTTGCCTCACCTGTGATGTATTGGTGTGATGATGTCATCGCCCTAGCATGTATGTTCTGGCATAAGAAGAAGTAGAGCCCTAGAGACCTGAGAAGAGCACGGGAGAACAGGATCGAGGTGCGCTTGTGGTGTTTGTTTGTTTTTTTAATATATGTATGGGATGTGTCCCTGTATATAGATTGCTATGTGAGAGCTCATTCTGTATATAGCAGGCTATGTGAGGATTCATACTATACACTGTGTTCCAAATTATTATGCAAATAATATTTTCTCAGATTTTCCCAAATTACCTATATGAATTGCAGTCATTGTAATTTTCCAGTCAAATAACTATTAGAGTACAATTGAAAGGTTTTTGTACAAACTGCCTATGATAACAGTATATTTAAAAAAAATAAAACACTCACACTGCACTCAAAATGCATGTTCCAAATTATTATGCACAGCAGAGTTTTCAACCTTTTCATTTTAATAAAGAACAAAAAAATGGTCATTTTTGAAATTATAAGCATTAGCAGGTTATTACAAACTGAAATCAAACAGTTTTCAACTCAAAACTTTATTCTAGGTGATGTAACATTTGCACATAGGACTCCTTGTTCGAAAGGAGCTTCTGAACTCTCTCATTCATTGAATTTGTCAGGTTTTGGATGGTTTCTGCTTCAATTGTTTTGCATGAGGACAGAATACCCTCCCAGAGCTGTTGCTTAGATGTGAACTGCCTCCCGCCATCATAGACACTCCTTTTGATGATGCTCCAGAGGTTCTCAATGGGGTTGAGGTCAGGGGAGCATGGGGGCCACACCATAAGTTTGTTCCCTTTTATGCCCACAGCAGCCAGAGATGCAGATGTGTTATGTGCAGCATGAGACAGGGCATTATCATGCATGAAATGATCTTGATGGTCCAGATGGATGGAGTGGAGGATGGCTGGTTGATGGACACCCCATGCAAACACGGCTACGGCGCCAACAAGGAGGAAGTGGAGTAATGTTTTGGGCTGGAATCATGGGGAGAGAGATTGTCGGCCCTTTCTTTTAGGATCCCTGAAGGGGTAAAGATGAACTCCATAATGTATGTTGAGTTTCTCAAACAGCACTTCCTGCCATGGTTCAAGAAAAAGAACCGTGCATTCCGCAGCAAGATCATTTTCATGCATGATATTGCCCCGTCTCATGCTGCATATAACACATCTGCATCTCTGGCTGCTGTGGGCATAAAAGAGGACAAACTTATGGTGTGGCCCCCATGCTCCCCTGACCTCAACCCCATTGAGAACCTCTGGAGCATCATCAAAAGGAGTGTCTATGATGGCAGAATCAGTTCACATCTAAGCAACAGCTCTGGGAGGGTATTCTGTCCTCATGCAAAACAATTGAAGCAGAAACCATCCAAAACCTGACAAATTCAATGAATGAGAGAGTTCAGAAGCTCCTTTCGAACAAGGGGTCCTATGTGCAAATGTTACATCACCTAGAATAAAGTTTTGAGTTGAAAACTGTTTGATTTCAGTTTGTAATAACCTGCTAATGCTTATAATTTCAAAAATGACCATTTTTTTGTTCTTTATTAAAATGAAAAGGTTGAAAACTCTGCTGTGCATAATAATTTGGAACATGCATTTTGAGTGCAGTTTGAGTGTTTTATTTTTTAAAAAATATACTGTTATCATAGGCAGTTTGTACAAAAACCTTTCAATTGTACTCAAATAGTTATTTGACTGGAAAATTACAATGACTGCAATTCATATAGGTAATTTGGGAAAATCGGAGAAAATATTATTTGCATAATAATTTGGAACACAGTGTATATAGGAAGCTATGTGGGGGCTCATCCTGTATGTAGGACGCTATGTGGGGGCTTATCCTGCATGTAGGACACTATGTGGGGATTCATAATGTATCTAGGGAGGCTACAGTTAGGTCCATATATATTTGGACAGAGACAACATTTTTCTAATTTTGGTTCTAGACATTACCACAATGAATTTTAAACAAAACAATTCAGATGCAGTTGAAGTTCAGACTTTCAGCTTTCATTTGAGGGTATCCACAATAAAATTGGATGAAGGGTTTAGGAGTTTCAGCACCTTAACATGTGCCACCCTGTTTTTAAAGGGACCAAAAGTAATTGGACAAATTAAATAATTGTAAATAAAATGTTCATTTCTAGTACTTGGTTGAAAAGCCTTTGTTGGCAATGACTGCCTGAAGTCTTGAACTCATGGACATCACCAGATGCTGTGCTTCCTCCTTTTTGATGCTCTGCCAGGCTTTCACTGCGGTGGTTTTCAGTGGCTGTTTGTTTGTGGGCCTTTCTGTCTGAAGTTTAGTCTTTAACAAGTGAAATGCATGCTCAATTGGGTTGAGATCAGGTGACTGACTTGGCCATTCAAGAATATTCCAGTTCTTTGCTTTAATAAACTCCTGGGTTGCTTTAGCTTTATGTTTTGGGTCATTGTCCATCTGTAGTATGAAACGACGACTAGTGTTGAGCGATATCTTCCGATATCGGGAAATATCGGATCGGATTGGATCGGACCGATACCCAAAAAATATCGGATATCGCCGATTCCGATACCGGAAACCAATGCAAGTCAATGGGACACAAATATCGGAATGAAAATAAACCCTTTCTTTCCTTGTAGGTTAATTCTACATGAAGGAAAACAACTAAGAATAATGTAGAATGTATTACATGAAAAGCCGGCAATTCAGCAGCGGCATACACCGGTACCCGACAATTTAGAACAGAAAGAATAGAGCATCACACATAGATTAGATAGATAGAAACATGTCAGTCACATATATAAGAAGTACAGTGATAGTGTTGATTACTGTACTTGTCATTTAGTGTTAAAATAAAGGTTTTATTAAAAAAAAAATTGGCGTGGGGTTCCCCGTAATTTTAGTTTCTAGCGGAGGTTAAGCAGACGGCTGGGGCAGATGTTTGAAGCCTGGGAAGGGGGTAATACCCACGGAGCTTCCCAGGCTACTAATATCAGCCCCCAGCTGAATACCTAGCCTTTACTAGCTATTAAAATGGGGGACCCCCAAAAAAAATGACGTGGGGTCCCCCCTATTTTAATAGCTAGCAAAGGCTAGGCAGCCAGCTGGGAGCTGATATTAATAGCCCAGGAAGGGTGCCATGAATATTGGACATGAACTCGGCTCATCTGGATGCCGTCACAGCCAGACACTGAGGAGCGCAAGCATGCCTGCGCTTCTCAGTGTCTGCGGCATGGCAAGCTGGATGGCAGCTTTCGGCTGCGATCCAGCCTGTCATGTGAATGTAGCAGAGCTGAAGCTGTCCTGGGAACCATGGAAAGGTAAGGATGAGGTTGCTTTATTATTTTACTTTTATTGCAGGAGATCGTTGGCTTCAGCTGGAATGGGCGTGATGGTAAGTATGGTTTAATTTAGAACATTAAAAAATTGTGTGTTTATTTCAATTAAAGGACTTTATTCTGGGTGTTTGTGTTTTTTTTAACTTTGACTATGGGGTTAGTAATGGGGGTGTCTTATAGACGTCTCTCCATTACTAACCTGGGCTTGATGTCAGCTGGCATTATAAGCTGACATCAACCCCAGCCCTATTACCCCACTGCCACCGCTACAGGGCAGTGGGAAGAGCGAGGCTAAGTGCCAGAATTGGCGCATCCTATGGATGCGCCATTTCTGGGGCGGCTGACGGCTGGTGTTTCAAGCCTGGGAGGGGGCCAATATTCATGGCACCCTTCCTGGGCTATTAATATCAGCTCCCAGCTGGCTGCCTAGCCTTTGCTAGCTATTAAAATAGGGGGGACCCCACGTCATTTTTTTGGGGGTCCCCCATTTTAATAGCTAGTAAAGGCTAGGTATTCAGCTGGGGGCTGATATTAGTAGCCTGGGAAGCTCCGTGGGTATTACCCCCTTCCCAGGCTTCAAACATCTGCCCCAGCCGTCTGCTTAACCTCCGCTAGAAACTAAAATTACGGGGAACCCCACGCCAATTTTTTTTTTAATAAAACCTTTATTTTAACACTAAATGACAAGTACAGTAATCAACACTATCACTGTACTTCTTATATATGTGACTGACATGTTTCTATCTATCTAATCTATTTGTGATGCTCTATTCTTTCTACTCTAAATTGTCGGGTACCGATGCTGAATTGCCGGCTGGCTTTTTTAAAGAGACGGTGCATGAAAACACTATTATTTTTTTTAATAAATCCTTTAACACTAAATGACAAGTACAGTAAGCTGAGCGCTGCCATCCAGCTTGTCATCCTTCAGAGACACTGCAGAGCGCAGGCATTATGGGAACTTCCGATTCCAGTATTCGATATTCTAAAAGTATCGGAACTCAGTATCGGAACTCCGATACCGCGAATATCGGTCGATACCCGCTATTTCAGTATCGGAATGCTCAACACTAACGATGACCAATCAGTTTGGCTGCATTTGGCTGGATCTAAGCACACAGTATGGCTCTGAATACATCAGAATTCATTCGGCTGCTTCTGTCTTCAGTCACATCATCAATAAACACTAGTGACCCAGTGCCACTGGAAGCCATGCATGCCCAAGCCATCACACTGCCTCCGCCGTGTTTTACAGATGATGTGGTATGCTTTGAATCATGAGCTGTACCACGCCTTCGCCATACTTTTCTCTTTCCATCATTCTGGT
This sequence comes from Phyllobates terribilis, assembly GCF_046119375.1. NCBI lineage: Eukaryota > Metazoa > Chordata > Amphibia > Anura > Dendrobatidae > Phyllobates > Phyllobates terribilis. The sequence continues at coordinate 755,257,781 of NW_027362761.1, read as the reverse complement.
AGAGGTTGATCTTGGTTTCAACTGTCCAAAGAATGTTATTCCAGAACTGTGCTGGCTTTTTTAGATGTTTTTTTAGCAAAGTCCAGTCTCGCCTTTTTATTCTTGATGCTTATAAGTGGCTTGCACCGTGCAGGGAACCCTCTGTATTTACTTTCATGCAGTCTTCTCTTTATGGTAGATTTGGATATTGATACGCCTACCTCCTGGAGAGTGTTGTTCACTTGGTTGGCTGTTGTGAAGGGGTTTCTCTTCACCATGGAGATTATTCTGCGATCATCCACCACTGTTGTCTTCTGTGGGCGCCCAGGTCTTTTTGCATTGATGAGTTCACCAGTGCTTTCTTTCTTTCTCAGAATCTACCAAACGGTAGATTTTGCCACTCCTAATATTGTAGCAATTTCTCGGATGTTTTTTTTTTTGTTTTTGCAGTTTAAGGATGGCTTGTTTCACCTGCATGGAGAGCTCCTTTGAAAGCATGTTTACTTCACAGCAAAACCTTCCAAATGCAAGCACCACACCTCAAATCAACTCCAGGCCTTTTATCTGCTTAATTGAGAATGACATAACGAAGGGATTGCCCACACCTGTCCATGAAATAGCCTTGGAGTCAATTGTCCAATTACTTTTGGTCCCTTTAAAAACAGGGTGGCACAGGTTAAGGAGCTGAAACTCCTAAACCCTTCATCCAATTTTAATGTGGATACCCTCAAATGAAAGCTGAAAGTCTGAACTTCAACTGCATCTGAATTGTTTTGTTTAAAATTCATTGTGGTAATGTCTAGAACCAAAATTAGAAAAATGTTGTCTCTGTCCAAATATATATGGACCTAACTGTATGTAGAGGCTCATACTATATAGGAGGCTATGTGGGGGCTCATACTGAATGTAGGAGACTATGTGGGGGCTCATCCTGTATCTAGGAGGCTGTGTGAGGGTTCATCCTGCATATAGGGAGCTATATGGGTGCACACCCTGCATATAGGGGCTGTGTGAGACCTCAAACTGTATATAGGGAGCTATATAGAGGTTCATACTGTATATAGGGAGCTATGTAGAGGTTCATACTGTATATAGGGAGCTATGTAGAGGCTCATACTGTATATAGGAGGCTATGTGGGGGCTGATACTGTATATAGGAGGCTATGTCGGTGCTCATGCTGTATTTAAGGAGCTATGTGGAGGCTCATACTGTAAACAGGGGGCTGTGTGTGGGCTCATACTGTATGTAGGGGGCTTATGCATTATATAGGGGGATCACAGCATACTTAATTCTGCTAAATATGAAGTGATACAATTAATAATATAAAACAATTATAATATGTTAATATTAATATTTAGCAGAATTAATTTCAGCCTATTGGTTCAGCCTCTATAACAGTCATGGTCTCTCATGTGGCCCCCCAGGAAAATTAAATTCCTACCCTTCTCTATTATGTATAGCCCTATGTTATGTATAGCGCTGTACATTAGAGAAAAAAATTGAGTGGCAAGCTGCGCTTGTTGCTATCTCTGTCATTTTCCATTTACGAATGTGCACCAGATCACCTGTGTGTTAATCACATGAGCTATCAAAGAGAATCATGTGATATGTCAAGTGATGCATTGAATGCTAGGGGGCACCTGCCTTCTAACGTGCCCTGGGTCCTAGTTACTTTCAATCCGCCCCTGACTATGTGATGCATATGCTACAGCCCCAGCATCTTCAATATGATGTATATACCGCAGTTCCAGTGTCTTCTATGTGATGTATATGCTCCAGCCCCTCACTCTCCTATATGATGTATATACAACAGTCCCAGTGTCTCTTATGTAATGTATATGTGTGGCTCCCCTGAGGGTTCAGTCGCCACAGAGGTACTGCACCTCATCCAGAGGTGTGGTGTCTCCCTTCTCTCAGGTAAGGCGGGAGTACTGCTCGGAACCCCAAAACCCCTGCATCGAACACTACACTACTCCAGGCCGGCTGGAGGGGTAACATGCAGAGCGCAGCTGCTGAGCCCTGACCCTGGCTAGAGTGGGGGGGAACCCAAAAGTAGGGGGAACCAGTAGTGGGTGTGGGTGGAGGAAGTAGTTAGAGGGAGCACTTTCTAGGAGTATAAATAGGGAAGCCATCTTAGGGTGGCAGGTTGAGTAGCAGTGTGAGTTCTAGGGAGCTGTTCGGAAGAACAGCTCGGGACTGATCAGAACAACAGTCCGGGAGCAGAGTCTCATTAGGAGATCTGCTCCACATGTAGGGCCAGGTCAGAAGGCCCCGGAGGGGAGCAGGGAGTAGGCTCCGTTCTAAGAAAGGATCCCAGGGGGTACGGTGCGTGCAGGACGGCACCCGTACGCCCCGCATCTGTCAGAGGACAGAGGGATCGCTGCGGCATTCTAATCCCCAGGAGGGTCAAGTAGGTCCCGGATCCGACGTACAGGAAGGACTTCAGAGCACCCTTGCGGGATTGAGAGTGTGAAGCGCAGAGCAGGAGGGAGAAGGACCAGAGTGAAGACGGTCAAAATAGGAACATGAGAAAGTGGGGTTCTGCCAGGTATCCCCAAGCTGCCTGAGGAAGGATTGAACCCCTGCCTGGTGAACGCAATGCGACGAGGGAGGCCTTTACCTGTATAGTGCACCTGTGAAGTGTCTTAAGAACTGTGAGTAAAACCTTGGATGACTGCACTGCCTCCGTCCATTCTTCATCGGCGCCATCGTTCCCCCCTGCACTACAACGCCCAGCGCAACCACCACTCCATCTACCTACACTGCCCTGAGGCCTGCTTCACCTGTGGGGAGCCGTCCCATCACAAGCTGCCCTAACATCTGCCTCAGAGGACTGTTGCAGCGCTGGTGATCCTCACCAGATACCACAGGTGGCGTCACAAACTTTCCCAAATGCCCCATATATGCATATACCCCCTTTTGAGTGACCGCCCTGGGCCACGGACCGGGCCAGCCACCGTGATCTCCCCCGGCAACCAGAGGCCCGGCTGCCGAGTACCCCACGGCCCTGGGGGCGCGTCATATGCTTCAACCCCAGTGTCTCCTATGTGATGTATTTGCTCCCGTCCCAGTGTCTCCAATTTGATGTGTACAGTCCTGCTCATCGTTATTGGCACCCATGAGGTTTAAGCACATAATGTGGAATATTTCCTGAAAAAAATGAATCAAGTGAAACAGGTTTTTTTGTATAGAGTACTCATGTTAAATACTAAAAAGCAAATGATTAACAATAATTTAAAACAAAAAAACAATTTTTGCTGAACATGGTAATACCCCATATGTGTCTGTATACTACTGCTTAGCAACACGGTGAGACTCGGGAAGGACAGAGCGCTATTTGACTCTTGGAGGACACATTATCGTAGAATAGTTTGCGGACTCCATATACAGAGCCCATATGTGCCAGAAGAGCAGAATCCCTCCTCAAGTGACCCTAATTTGGAAATTACACCCTATGGGAATATATCTAAAAGATGAAGTGATGATTTTGACTCCGTGTGTGTTTTCTAGAAACAAGCAGCTGCGCATGTTGCTGAGTGAAAATTGCAAATCTGCCATTGTAGTGCCCAGTATATTGTAGTGCCCACTATGTTATGCCCAACTCGTGCTTCTGAGGACACGCACCCATAAATTAAGCAGGCTCTCATCGCTACATAAATGCCAAACATGTTAAATGTGATTGAGGCACACTGGGGTTCAGAAGGGAGGGAGGCATTGGATCTGGGAGCGCAGAATTCACTGGATTTCTTCTGGGGCGCGAAGAGCCATAGCGCTTTTCCAGAGCCTTCGGGCTAGCAGTAACGTGGAAGCCCATAATATTTCCATTAACAGATGATGCTTTTTTGTGGATTGAGTTAAAGCCTTTTTTTTTTTTTTTTTTAAAGCTTGTTTTTATTGAATAGAAAAATTGACATACATCAATACAAATATTACCTGAAGCAAATATGCTAATGACCAGGATTAACCAAAGCCTATTATCATATGCCTGCTGCACTATAATGAGATGGTGGGTAGCAAAGTACTTATTCCAGGCATAATTACATTGATTCAAAAGGAAAATAAACCAAAAACTGGGAAGGGAGAGGGAAGGAGGGAGAAAAGAACATGTCTGAAACAGGTACATCTCTTACATATTGTTCACCCAACATGGGTGCGAAACTCTCTTTAAGGGTTGTGTAGGACCCACCGACACCAGAGCAAACCCCCAACACCCAGCAGTTCTCTTAAAAGTATTTCTATATAGGCGTTTCTCCTAATAGTAGTTGCTCTTGATATCACATTGTTGGTTGAAAACAAGTTTTAATGTCATCCTGAATGTGTTGTGGAAGTGACTCGCCCCCTGGGCCATGGGGCACTTGGAGCCGGGCAAACGGGAAATGATGGGGGTAGTAGTGGCAACCCGGTTCCGTGGCTCAGGGTGGTCAGACCATTGGTAGTCTGCGACGCGCTGTTGATGTGTCCGACTACGCCACCGGTGGATTGCCGTCAGTGCGGACCGCCGCTGCCAGATAGACCGCTGGGGCTGATGATGTATGCAGCTGGGATAGCGTGACTCCCCACGGGAAGAGTGCTTCCCCAGGGCAGTATAATGGAAGATGGGGGTGATGGTGCAGGACGTACCAGTACCGTTAGTGCTGGAGGAGCAAGGAGCACACAGACAACAGGTTGCAGTCCAGGGTCTTTACTAGAACAGGTGAACTGACCCACAAACAGGCCCGGCTAGGAGGGGGCCTGGACGTCTGAGAGCAAACGGGAAATTGGCCCTGGTCAGGGTGAGGGTGTAGGCCTACCGTGCTCTCTGCGCTCCTTCTGGCTATCTCCTTCTGGTAGGGTAACAGCCCACGGTCCCGAGCTCACCGTGTCCTCTCGCCCGTATGGTTTGCAACGTGAGTTCCTTTCTACTCCCGGCCTGGTACGGCTCTGCTGGTCCCTTCTGCTGTGGCGGAGCCTCCGGGCTTCTTAGGCCAAGGAACGTACAGTCCCCTGCGGACTGGTTATCTGCTGTAGGACGTGGAATCCTCACAGCCTCAGACGCCAAAGTCTGGTAAATTTGGTTCTTTATCTGCCAGGACAGGCGTACTTCACCTCTTGTCCCTGGCTTGTGGCTCTCCTACTGCCACACATCCTCTTAGGGTGCAATACAACTGTCCCTGACTGCTCTGGGACACCTCTCAATCCAGAGACAGGTCGTCCAGTTCTCTCTAACCCTGCCCCCAGTTCCAGCTTTTATAGGGGCAGCCTGCTCCCCCTACTGGCCTGAGACAGGAGGTATTGCATGCTAATGTTCCCCTGACCAGAGAACCTCCCCCTTGCTCTCAGACACAGCTTTATTATATTTGTGGCATCCAGGCCAGGGTGACACAGAAGCAGGGAGATGAAACTTTCCCAAGTTTCAAAAAAGGACTGCACCCTTCCCTGTTTATGCAGAGAGGCCTCAGCCCAATCCATTTGAAGCAAATATGACAGTTTATCCAGAATGACCTTGAAAGAGGGGCTTGATCATGGATCCATATCTGCAGAATGGCTTTAATACCGGCTGCCACCACCAAATGCAGTGATTTACGGGCCCCTGGGGAGCATAAATATAAATATCTGGCTTTAAATATTCAAAGATGGCCTATAGAAGGTCATCAGGAACAAAGTTTGTCAGGTGTGTGGTGGTGAACTGTCTCACTCTGACCCAAAAGGGTCGAATGACCAGGCATGTCCACAGGCAATGGAACAAATTGGCTTCAGGGGATTGCCACTTAAAACACATGGAGGTTATGTACAGCCCCATTCTATACCCTTTTTGCAGAGTTAAGTAGGATCTATGACAGATTTTCAGTCTCATTTCTAGAAAACGAGCTGAAGGGAGAAATTTGTGGGCTTGATCCAGAGCTTTCAGAATGGTGCTGCAGGACAAGGTAGGGTACGCGATCTGCCATTTTGTTAGTGGAAATTGGAATTGCTCATAATCCAGGGCAACATGGATAATTTTGTAATTGGTGGCTATTTGGCCAGACAAAGAATTAGATTTAGTGAACCATCTAAGCAGGCATGGTCTCCACTCCTGCTCAGTTAGATGTGCTAGTATTTTTGCTATGTAACTTGTGAGAGTGTGAACTGTGATAGCAGCAGAAGAAGATTAGAACCCTGTTTTGCCTGGCTGAGCTCAGAGCAGTGGCAGATCAGGAGACCCTGTGTGTTCTGAGGGTGTCTGCTGTGTGAGACGCTGGATGGGGCGTCTGAGGAGAAGTGCAAGGACTGAATTGCAACAAGACTCTCTCTCTACAAGCTTTCCTGTGGGGCTTGTTAACCCCTGGCCCTAGTGAAGCTGTGTCCCTGCTTAAGAACAAGTGCTGAGCTGTGTGGCTCTTTGGAGTTTTGTGGAAGTCCATGCTGAATGACTAGAGATTTTGTGCTGAAGGAGCCAAGTGTCGAGTGAGAGGGAAAGAGACTGAGGATATCATCTCTGTGACGGAGCGCGTGGTTGGTGGTCTGGAAAACAGTGAGTGACTGCGAGAGGAGAGAAGGGGTTCGGTGCCATTCACATTGAGAGGATACTGACAAGCCTTGTGAAGAGTTCTTCCCAGACCTTAACCTGAGACTACAGGACTAAAGTCCCCGGCGTGTGGGCACGGCATCGGCCCACAAGACAAGGAGCCTTTGCTGTTTTTGTGAACGTTGCTTTTTATTTGGCGCCAAAGTTTTCCCGGGACTAGCTGCAGTCACCGCGATTCACAGGCCTGTGATAGACCACATCTGAGGTTAACGGTACCTTAACTTTAAGATACCCGGGTATCCCTATACTAGGGGAATAAGAGCAATTGGTATAGTTTCATGCATTGTTATTGTTAATAGTGGTAGAATTGTACTCAGTGTGCCATCTCAGGGGTCCCTATAGAGCACCCTCACTAGATCGACACAGCGTTTAGGTAAAATTGTTCCAGATCTTTAGAATAATTCTCATAAACTGGAAACCTTGAGATTGGCACATTGATTTCAGCTTTTGCTGATTGTGTGTATTTAGTAGAGACAGTGTCCCAGGACCTCCGGTCATTCCATTTTTGGCGTAGTCGGCAGGATCCGGTGCTTGTCATGGACGGAGGCGAGGGAAGAAATGACTCTGCTGCACCAGCAGCCCCTCCACTGGTAGCGGAACCCCTGGCAGCCACGGCGACTTTGGGAGGATATGTGCCGGTAGGAGCTTTATCCCAGTACAGGGCGTAACATGCCGTTGTAGGATTGGGCTGAGAGGGTCCGGAGTGTTCTGCGGATGTGTAATCTGGCCCCCGCATTACGAGCAGAGTTGGCATTAAATACACTAGAGGGCGACGCTAGGCGGATGGTGATGGTATGTCCAGAGTCAGAGAGGAGCACGTTAGAGAAAATCTTGGAGCTATTAGAGGGGAGTTCCGGAGGCTGGACTCGCGTGGCCCAGCTTCGTTCTTTGTTTTTCAATCGGCCCCAAAGGGAATGTGAGACCTTGATGCAGTACTCAAATACAGGAAACGTTGAATGAGGTGCAGCGACTAGACCCAGGGGCCATAGGGGCATTCCGAGAGGTAGACCACTTGCTCCGGGATCAATTCATAACAGGGTTAGCAAATAAACTCCTTCGAGACAAACATGGAGATGACCCGAGCTACCCCGGAATTATCCTTCTGGCAGATTAATCAGGCTGCGGTGGAAAGGGAGGAGGAGTCTACTCTGGTGGTCGAAGGGGCAGTGGACAGTGTGACGCGCACCCTGGTCCGTGGGGTACCCGGAGCCGGGCCTGTAGGTGCTGGGGGTTGTAGTCACCGTGGCGGTGACCCGGTCCGTGACCCAGGTGGTCAATCCAAGGGTAGCAGATGTATATAGGTTATATAATGTCCGACTACGCCACCTGTGGAGTGCGGTTAATAGAGACCGCCGCTGCGGAACAGTCCTCTGAAGCCGGTGGTATAGCAGCAAAGGTGGTATAACTCCCCACAGGAAGAGTTAGCTTCAGGGCAGCGTGTGTGGATGATGGTGCTTGTGCAGGGTGTCGCGGTGCAGAAATAACCACAGAGTCCGTGTAGTGCAGTCCCAGGCTCTTTACTGGTAGCAATTAGACAGGCCTGGACTGGAGTACTGGCTAGAGATAAGAGTCCGGTCAGTCTGGGAGCAAGCATAGAGTCCTCCTGGCCAGGTGGAGTTGTAGGCCTGCCGTCCTTACTATACTCTTTTGCCTATTCTGCTTGTAGCGGTGTTGTAGCCCACGTCCCTGAGTGTAACGTGCTGTGCTCACCCGTATGGCTGGCAGCTTGGGCCTTGTGGATGCCTCGCTCCTCCTTGGCGGTACTGGTCCCTCGGTGCAGCTGAGCCTCCGGGCGTCTGATGGGGCCAGGAGACCTGCAATCTCCTGCCCTGCGGTATCTGCTGCTGGGCCTGAAGGGTCCCACAGCCTTGGACTCCGGTGTCCAGTTCCTTGTGCAGTTCAGCTAGGACGAGCTATCTCCAGCTCCAGTCCCTAGCTCCTCTCTCTTCAGTGTCCTAAACTCGACTCCTGACACTAGACTAAACTAACCCCGCCTCCAGATCCAGTTGCCAAGGGGAGAAGCTCCCCTCGCTGGCCTGGAGCCAGGAAAGTTTTGCATGTATAGTGTTCCTTACCAGGAAACCCCTGCTTGCCTCCAGACATGGCATTACCTCTTTTGAGGGAAGCAATACCACTGTGGCAACCAGACCCTTGGGGTGCCACATTCCCCCCTAGTTAATTTCAGTACTCCGGGACTGAACATATTTTTGCAAAATAACAGGTAACAATAACAATAACAAGGTACATTAGAATATTTGTAAGCATTATAGTCTTTTACAGGTTACAGTATGATCTGCAACCAGGTGTCCATTCCACTGTGCAAGGTGTAATTTGAGGGACCCGTCCAAAACCCTCCACGGAGGCCCTGGGGTGACTGCAGAGCATAGATGATCCAGGTGTTGGACCATGCCTTCGGCCACCTCCAACAGGTTTTTGTTCAGTGGTCTTTCACAAGGGGGCACTTTTACAAGTGCAACTATTTACAATGGACAGTTCTTGGTTATTCACTGTCCATAACCTAAAAGTCTTTGTACCCCTTTCGGGTAACTGGATAAACAGGTTAAATGCACACATATAAAACATTTAAATACGTTTATACTTTAAATTTCTGCATTTTAAATTCTCCAACGGGCAGGGGGCTGACCTTTTGTAGCTCTTGTAGATCTACGGAGTACACTATCTGTCAGTGCTCTACCCTGGTCCCTTGTGTCTACCCCTGGTGTGGTGGGTTCTGTGCGAACTGCACTACAGGTATTTTGAGGTGACCCTGGTAGGTTGGGCAACTTCTTACGGATTCTTTGGCTTACCGTGGGTACGACACGTTCACTATTAGCAGAGGGTTGATTCTCCTGGTCTGCTGTTGATGAAACTTCTGCCTCCGGGGCCAATTGTTCTTCCATCTCTTCTGGGACTTCTGCAGCTTCCTGAGGGGCTGGTTGGAAAAAGGTGAGGACTGGCACAACAACTGCATTGTTCACTTGTGTCCACGACCGGGGAAAATCTCCGAGTACTGTTCTGACCATTTCTTCCACTTCCTCTGTGGGTTGAGGACTATCTTGGTCTTCTTTAGGGTGTTGCAGTTGCTCGGGACATTTCTTCAAGTGGTCTCTGGAAACTGTTGCTGATGTTTCTCCTCCATCCTTACTAATGAGGCACACCTTGGTGTTATCATGACTCGAGGGTAGGAAGGTGTACGGCTCTACCTCCCACTGGTCATCCAACTTGTGGAGTCGCCTCTTCCTCTTAAGGACTTGGTCTCCAGGTGACAGGGGAACAGCAGGTGCATGTTGATTGTAAGTCTTCTCTTGTCTTTGTCTTGCTTGGGACAGACTTCTTTCAACACTCTCTGGCACTTTGCGGTATTGTTGTTGCCGCTCAGTGTCCCAATCTGCATCTGGTGAGGCCGTCTCTGGTGTTAGGACTCCCATGTCCAGGTCGATGGGCAGCTTACCAGGTCTTGCTCTCATCAGGTAAGCAGGTGTGCAGTTGGTAGAGTTCACTGGGATGTGGTTGTATAGGTCCACCAGATCTGGTAGCTTTTCTGGCCACAGACTGCGTTCTTCCAGGGGCAACATCTTCAACAGGTCTATCACCACCTGGTTCATCTTCTCGCACAGCCCGTTGGTTTGGGGGTGGTATGGCGTTGTCCTGATTTTCTTGCAGCCGTACAGGTTGCAGAATTCCTGGAACACCTCCGATTCGAAGGCTGGACCTTGGTCAGTAAGCACACGGTCAGGGTAACCATGCGGGCGGCAGAAGTGCTGCTGGAAATCTTTGGCTGCTGTCTGAGCCGTCTGGTCCTTTACTGGCACTACTACCAGGAACAGGGAGTAGTGGTCTACGATGGTGAGAGCGTAGACATAGCCTGACCTGCTTGGGGCTAGCTTCACGTGGTCCAAGGCTACCAGTTCAAGTGGCTGCTTGGTGATGATGGGCTGCAGGGGAGCCCTCTGGCTGTCACGGTCTTTTCGCCTTAGGTTGCATGGTCCGCATTCTCGACACCACCTCTCGATTGCTTTCCTCATGCCAGCCCAGTAGAACCGTTCACGTAGCACGACTTCCAACTTCTTCCAGCTAAAGTGTCCTGCTCCATCGTGGTACGCTTCCAAGACCATTGACGCATCCCGCCTCGGGACTACCACCTGCCAGACCAGTTCATGTGTCCGGGAGTTGATGGCTCTTCGACACAGCTCCCCTTCATAGATGAATAGCTTGCCCTTCTTCTTCCACAGCTGTTTGGTCTCCTCTGGAGCATTTGGATCAGGGTATGAGTCAGCTCGTGTCAGCAACTCCTTGACTAGGCGGACTGCCGGGTCACTATCTTGTGTCTCCGCCCATCCATGGTGGGGCAATGGATTGAACGTGGCCTCTCTGTTGGTGGAGCACCTGTTCTTCACACAATGGGAGCACTGGGTTACTCCATGACAGTGGAAAGCGGGGATCACTATCTCCTCCAGCTCTTCCAGGTCTTCTCCCCCATCTGGCAAGTTAGGCATCCTGGACAGCGCATCGGCATTTGCATTCTTGCGCCCAGCCCAGTACTTGATGTTGAACTCATAATTAGACAGCCGGGCCATCCATCTTTGTTCCAGGGCACCAAGTTTCGCAGTGTCCAGGTGCGTCAGCGGGTTATTATCCGTGAAGACTGTAAACTTGGAGGAGGCGAGATAATGCTTGAAGCGTTCTGTCACAGCCCAGACTACGGCGAGGAACTCCAACTTGAAGGAACTGTAGTTTTCGGGGTTCCTTTCTGTGGGCCGGAGCTTTCTGCTGGCATAGGCAATCACTCTTTCTCTGCCTTGCTGTATCTGGGACAGCACCGCTCCTAGCCCCACGTTACTTGCATCTGTATGGAGTATGAAGGGTTGGCCATAGTCAGGGTAGGCCAGGATCTCGTCTACCGTGAGGGCCATCTTCAGCCTGCTGAAGGATTTGTCTTCCTGCTTATCCCATTTGAATGGAGGCTTCGGGTTTTTGGCCTTCCTGGACTGGCCTACTAGAAGGTCCTGCATGGGTGCCGCCATCTTGGTGAAGCCTTGGATAAATCTTCGGGAGTAGCCCACCAACCCGAGGAACTGCCGCACTTCCTTGATAGTGGAGGGTCTTGGCCAGTCCTTGATTACTGTGACCTTGTCAGGGTCTGGGGCTACACCTTCAGCGCTTACCACATGACCTAGGTACTGTACCTTGGGCTTCAACAGGTGGCATTTTGACGGCTTCACCTTCAGGCCAAAACCAGCTAGGGCTTCAAACACCTCTGCCAGGTGCTTAAGGTGATCTTCATAGGACTTGGAGTATACTATGACATCATCCAGGAACAGCAGGACTGTCTCGAAGTTCTTATGTCCTAGACAGCACTCCATCAACCGCTGGAAGGTTCCTGGGGCGTTGCAGAGCCCGAATGGCATGCAGTTGAACTCGCTGAGGCCCATCGGGGTGGTGAATGCGGTCTTTTCTTTATCCGCCTCCACTACATGAACCTGCCAATACCCACTAGTGAGATCCAAAGTAGAGAAATAATTAGCAGATCTTAATGCAGCTAGTGACTCCTCAATCCTGGGTAATGGGTATGCATCTTTATGTGTAATGCGGTTAATTTGCCTGTAGTCTACACACATTCTCATTGTGCCATACTTTTTCCTTACGAGGACTAATGGAGCTGCCCAGGGGCTACAACTGTCTCTTATCACCCCAGCCTCCTTCATCTCTCGTAACATCCCTTTGGCATTTTGGTAGTGTGCTGGTGGTACAGGCCGGTACCTTTCTTTAATGGGTGGATGGTCTCCCGTGGGGATATGGTGTTGAACCCCTTTCACCTGCCCGAAGTCGAGCGGGTGTTTGCTGAAGATCCTTTCATACTCCTGGACCACCCGGTATACTCCATGTTTTTGGTGCTGAGGGGTGGAGTCAGTGCCCACGTGTAGCTTCTGACACCAGTCTTCCATCTGTCCCTTGGAGCCATTATCCTCCTCTGGTTTGGATGGAGGTAAGGGTTCCACTGTTTTTATAGAATTGTTGCTGACGGTGAATAATTTGGCAAGAGTAGCATACCGGGGCAAATGAACTTCTTTCTCCCCAATATTTAGGATGTGGACTGGCACTCTCCCATGGCGGACATCAACTACCCACCTGGCTGTCAAGATGGTGGGCCTACTGTCAGAGTATACGGGCTCCACCAGGGCCTGGTAATCTCTACCCCTGAGACCGATTGCTGCCCGGCACCATATCAACATTTCACTTCTTGGGGGCATGGCGATGGGGAACGGGTCACTCATCCTGACACTGCAATTTCACCACCAGACAGTTCTACCTGTTGTCTTCTCATCAGGGCTCTGATTTCTCTCTGCAGAACCCGCTGCTGACTGGAACTGGCAGTCTCCGCAACCTGAGACAATTTTCAATAACATTAGTGCCTAAGGTTATCATGGGGTGACTTTCTCGGCGATCAATGTCAACAATTATCATTCCTTGCGCCGGCAATTCCACTTTGCCAACCTTTATGGTCACTTCTTTATATCCCACTTGAGGTACAGGCTGACCATTGCTGGCATAAATGCTTAAATGTTCATCTGGACGGCGGGTAATGTCTGAATCAGTCCAGTAGCGTTGGTAGAGAATGTTGGGGATAGTGGTCACCTGGGATCCAGTGTCCAGCAACGCGCTCATCGGGATGCCGTCAAGCACGACAGGTAGGACCGGTCGTCCCCCCACATACTTGTCTCGCCAGTTGTGTGGGCCTGGTGGTCTTACGCCTGGGGATTGGCCCTCTGCCCCAGGTTTTGCTCGTCTAAATTACAGTACCTTGCATAATGTCCTGGCTTGTGACAGCGGCGGCAGATGGGTTGTCCGTCCTGGTCATAGCGGTCACTGTTCCTCCCTCTGGTTGGTGGAATCCTCCTCTGTTGTCGCCACGGGACGTCCTCCGGACTGAAAGCCAGCTGGATCTTCCCTTTGGGGGACACCTGCAAGGACTGCACAGTTTTGGTTAGTGCAGCTACACTTTTAGTCAGCTCTTGGACCTGAAGGTGCAGGTCTGTAAACGGATCGCTGTCCAGAGTCTGTGCATCAGCTCCCACAGGCTCTGGGGAAAAGGGTGCCACCTCCTGGTGGTAGGTGATAGCTGGGCGCCGGTGAGATGTAGCGCCACCTGGTGTTGGTTTTCACAGCACCCGGATGGCTCTGTCTTTAAATTGTGCAAAGTCCAAGTCAGGGTTTTGCAGAGCCATTATGCGCAGCTGTGTCCGGTGAGCGCTGGACAGGAGTCCCTCAATAAACTGCTCAGTTAACAGTCTGTTCTCATCATGCACACTGTCGGGGTCTACCTGTTTGATGGCCCTCAGCGCCTCCTGCAGGTTTAAAGCATAGTCCAGTACACTGTCCTGCACCTGTTGTTTGCACCCATAAAACTTCATCTTTATCTCAGCTGTAGTACGGGTGTCAAAGGTGTCCTTTAGGCGGGCCAGTATCTCTTTCACAGTCCCTTTATCTCTGGCTGACCAGGACTTCACTTCTCTCTGGGCTGCACCAATCAACTGGCCTATGAGGATGCTCACTTTCAGCTCCTCAGACAGGGGATACCCTTTAAATAAGCTGCTCAGTCTTTCTTTAAAGTCACTTAGGGTGTGTGACTCTCCTGAGTAGTGGGGCAACCATGCCGCCCCCGGTATATATGGCATGGAGAATGGCATTACCGCGGCAGCGGCCGCGCCTGCGGCTGAAGTTCCCTCCATATTGGGTGTCTTCCTCCCCCCCTAGTGAACCATAGCCTACCTTCTTTCACTTTGCTTCTGTAGGCCGCAGTTCCGCAGGCGATGGTCTCCTTTGAGGACCTGGCGTCGCTTGCTTCTGATGTCAGCGCTTGCTGGGGCTCCTTCCAGGACCTGGCGCTGCGTCAGTGCGTGAGGCGGGGCTTGGGCTTCGCGCGCTTCCAGCGGTTACGCCCCTCTTCTTCCCACGCGGCAATCCGGAAATGGCGGCCAATGGCGGGAAACAGCGGTAGTTGGCGGGAAAACTTCACCACGGTATGCGACACAGTTCGTGAAGGCGCACAGTACCCGGTGGGACTACGCCAAAGTTGACGCTCCCCCTGGGCCGTGGGGTACCCGGAGCCGGGCCTGTAGATGCTGGGGGTTGTAGTCACCATGGCGGTGACCCGGTCTGTGACCCAGGTGGTCAATCCAAGGGTAGCAGATGTATATAGGTTATATAATGTCCGACTACGCCACCTGTGGACTGCGGTTAATAGAAACCGCCGCTGCGGAACAGTCCTCTGAAGCCGGTGGTATAGCAGCAAAGGTGGTATAACTCCCCCCAGGAAGAGTTAGCTTCAAGGCAGCGTGTGTGGATGATGGTGGTTGAGCAGGGTGTCGCGGTGCAGAAATAACCACAGAGTCCGTGTAGTGCAGTCCCAGGGTCTTTACTGGTAGCAATTAGACAGGCCTGGACTGGAGTACTGGCTAGAGATAAGAGTCTGGTCAGTCTGGGAGCAAGCATAGAGTCCTCCTGGCCAGGTGGAGTTGTAGGCCTGCCGTCCTTATTATACTCTTTTGCCTATTCTGCTTGTAGCGGTGTTGTAGCCCACGTCCCTGAGTGTAACGTGCTGTGCTCACCCGTGTGGCTGGCAGCTCGGGCCTTGTGGATGCCTAGCTCCTCCTTGGCGGTACTGGTCCCCCGGTGCTGCTGAGCCTCCGGGCGTCTGATGGGGCCAGGAGACCTGCAATCTCCTGCCCAGCCGTATCTGCTGCTGGGCCTGAAGGGTCCCACAGCCTCAGACTCCGGTGTCCGGTTCCTTGTGCAGTTCAGCTAGGACGAGCTATCTCCAGCTCCAGTCCCTAGCTCCTCTCTCTTCAGTGTCCTAAACTCGACTCCTGACACTAGACTAAACTAACCCCGCCTCCAGATCCAGTTGCCAAGGGGAGGAGCTCCCCTTGCTGGCCTGGAGCCAGGAAAGTGTTGCATGTATAGTGTTCCTGACCAGGAAACCCCTGCTTGCCTCCAGACATGGCATTACCTCTTTTGAGGGAAGCAATACCACTGTAGCAACCAGACCCTTGGGGTGCCACAAGTGCACAGCTAGAGGGAGGTCAGGTGCCAGTTTCAGGAGGGGGAGGACTGGTAAACGTTGTACAGACTCTGCGTGCCGAATTGAAGGAGTTAAAGCTGGAGGTGTCTAAACTCAGAGCTGGGCCGGTCCCTACTTCCACGGAAGGGCCACCCGCCGCGTCCTCTGGAATGGTGGTTCCACAGTCTGCCAGGTCGTCCTCCTCAAATGATTCAAGTTCTCGTCCACGAGGAGCAGTCACCTGTTGGAGGTGTGGGTGTCGGGGACACATATCCCGATACTGCCGGATGTCTGCAGCCCCGGAGCTTCCTTCGCCGGCATTAAACTCCCAGCCGCTGCTATGAGAGGGCGAGCAGCAGTGGCCCACCCCCCACAAAGCCCTCGACGGGAAGAACAAGATTTGTTCGCATGCAGTCCAGTGCTGGAAGCAGAGTTTGAAGGGCGGAAGATGAGATGCTTGGTTGACACAGGATCCGAATGTACCATAATGCCCTTAGAGGTGTACGAAAGGCACTTCAGTCAACTAGTGGTTCCCGAGGACAGCCGAGTGATACGACTTACCGCCGCTAACAATGGCCAACTGACGGTGAAGGGGATCGTGTGGATGCAACTCAAAATTTTTGGTCAAGAGCTGGGTCAGAAAGGAATAGTGCTGGTGGACCACCATCCTAGAAGAGGGATGGATGTGACGCTCGGAATGAATGTTCGGTGAGATTTAAATCATCAGATGTATGCAAGTGAGGGACCCTGATACTGGGCTCGTGCTACCCACCATCGACCCACACAGAGAATGTTACACCGTCTAGTGCTGAGCTGCGATCTCCTGAAGAGTGCGGTCCCTGGGGGTCGGGTGGGCCTGGTCCGAGTGGGATCGCGGACCATGATCTCGCTAGCGCCGTGATAAGAAGAACTATTAATGCTACCAGTGGGGGATGCGCAGAGACTGAATGGGTTTGAAGTACTACTCAAGCCAGCCCCAGAGAAGTCCTTGTTCGCCAAGGCGCATGTGGTCCGGTCTCTGGCGATTGTGAAGAATGGACGGGTGCCGGTCAGATGCATCAACATTCTAGATGAGGCTGTTACAATTCCTGCTGGGACCATTCTGGCTGAACTGTTCATGTTAGCAGGGAAGGTGCCTGACAAGGCAGTGTTCGAACTGCGCCCAGATGAACAGTCTTCCTGGACATACGCGGTCGAAGTAGGCCGGACCGAACCTCCTACCGAAGAATGGAATGGTCGTGTGATCATGGACCAGATGGGATTGGATCGGGAGAAACTGACCCCCGTGCAATTGGAGCAGCTGGAGAGGGTCTTGTGGGAACATCAAGAGACCTTTTCGCGACATGCGGAGGATTTCGGTTGTTCCCGGACGATTGAGCATGAGATTCCCAAGGGGGATACCCCTCCTATTAGGGAACGTTATTGTCAAATTCCCCCAACGCTCTATCAAGAGGTGAAGCGCATGGTGGCCAGTATTCTTGACAACCAAGTGATCTGAGAGAGCCAGAGCCCCTGGGCGGCCCCTGTGATCTTGGTGCGGAAGAAGGATGGGACCCTTGGGTTTTGTGTGGACTATCGCAAATTGAATGCTTACATGGTGCAGGAATGCATATCCATTACCTCGCATAGAAGAGTCTCTGTCGGCATTGGGTCAGGCCAAATATTTCTTGACGTTGAATTTAGCAAGTGGCTATTGGCAGGTACCAATGGCCGAAAAAGATCGGGCCAAGACGGTGTTTGTCCTACCAATGGGGCTCTATGAATGCAACCGGATACCCTTCGGGCTCACTAACGCCCCGGGAACCTTCCAATGCCTGATTGCTTAAGCGATCTGAATTTTGAATCAGTCCTGATATATCAAGATGACATTGTGGTGTTCGGGACCTCATTTGAAGACCATCTTGAGAAGTTACGTCAAGTTCTCCGGTGGCTCAGTTGTTATGGCCTAAAAAATAAAACAAAAAAAGTGCCAACTGTTACAGAGTCAGATTGAGTATTTAGGCCACGTGGTGACTCCGGATGGGGTGCTGCCCGCGATCAGTAAGGTCATGGTCGTGCAGGAGTGGCCTCCTCCCTATACCGTGCGAGAGGTTCGGGCCTTCTTGGGTTTAGCGGGGTACTATCGGCGATTTGTACCTAAGTTTTCACAAGTAGTGAGTCCCCTGAATGAGCTTTTAAGAGGGACGGCACAAGGCCCCCAAAATCACCCCATCCCATGGGGACCCCAGCAGCAAAAGGCATTTGAGGAGGTGAAGGCCGCCCTAACTAGTGCTCTGTTGTTGGCGTATGCCCGGTTTGATTCCCCTTTCCTGTTATACACCGATGGCAGTCTGCATGGGCTGGGCGCGGTACTAGCACAAGTGCAGGATGGTCAGGAGCGAGTAATCGCCTATGGCAGCAGGTCTTTAAGAGACACTGAACGCAACCCAGCTAACTGCAGCTCGTTTCGCCTAGAGCTACTGGCCCTGGTGTGGGCGATGACAGAAAGCTTTGCTGAGTATTTAACAGGAGCTGAGGTGCTAGTCATGACTGATAATAACCTTCTGGCTCACCTATAAAACACAAAACTGGGAGCGTTGGAGCAGCGGTGGGTCGCTCGCCTTGCTAAGTTCAACTATCGAATTAAGTTTTGCTCTGGCCAGGAAACCGGAAATGCGGATGCACTCTCAAGGGTGCCCCTTGGGTCCTCGGGGGAAAATATTGATGACCAGCTTGAGGACACTGAAATCCCTGACTGGGGGCAGGTACCTATCTTCCGAAGTGTGGTACATTCAAGTGGGGTGGCGTCAGGGATGCCGTGTGTTCTGGGAAAAACACCCGCGGAATGGGCGAAAGACCAGAATGATTGCCCTGACATTGCACTAGTGTGCAATTGGGTACAAAAAGTGGTCTGGCCGCGTGCAGAGGAAAAGGCCCAGCTATCCGCAGAAGGAATGAAACTACTGCAACAGTTGGATAAGTTGTGTGTGGAACAGGGCATCTTGTACCGTAAGGTGTACCTGCCATCTGAGCTGCAGCACTGGTACCAGCTAGTAATCTCTATGGGGATGCGTCCGGTGGTCACTCGCGAGGCGCATGAGAAGGGGGCCCACTTTGGGAGTGAAAAGACACTCCAGTGGCTACAGCGAGTCCTCTATTATCCTGAATTGGGGGGGATGGTGACAGAGACGTGTCGGCAGTGTCGGGTCTGTGGGCTCAATAAGAGCCCTGAGGAGCGGGCGCCCACGCAATCTATTAAGACTTCTGCTCCCTTAGAGCTGCTCATGATTGACTATGTCTTGATAGCATACTCAACGTCTGGGTATTCCTATTGCTTGGTAATGACAGACCACTTCACCAAGTATGCTGTAGCAGTGCCGACAAGAGATCAGACGGCGGAGTCGGGGCATTGATGAAGGAGCTGTACCAGCTGTATGGTATCGCACCATTGAGAACGACACCTTACCATCCCCAAGGTAACAGAGCTTGTGAGCACTTTAATCGGACTTTGTTGCAGATGTTGAGGACGTTAGAGGGTAAACAGCAGGTACGCTGGCCTGAGTATCTCCCCGAATTGATGTGAGTCTACAATAATAGAGTGCACAGCACTACTGGTTACTCACCACACTTGTTGATGTTCGGGAGACTAGGGCGGGACATTGAGGATTTGAGCATTCCAGGTCCCTCCTCCAATCCCCCTCGGACCGCATCAGAATGGGTTCGAGAACACCGGCGGCGATTAAGGGTGGTGCATCAGGTGGTGGGTGATCGACTCAGTCAGGTGACCCATAGGGACGCGCCTTTCTCCCCGGGGGATAGAGTGTTGGTGAGAATCAAACGACGGTCCGGAAAGCTGAGTGAACGATGGGAGGCGACTGTTATGATCTGCAACAAGTACTAAGGAAAGATAAGGGAAAACTGTCCCTACAGTAAAACTAAGCTGAATCCCTACGATGTAGTGGGCTGCCTGTTCCTAGCGAACAGACCCGCCTTAGTCCTCGGCTAGTCTAAACGAAGACCTATAGCATAAGGGGAGGGGTCCCTAAAAGAACTAAGGACTGGGACAAAAAATGGGACACTTCCTAAACAGAGAAGTTGTTGCAGAACACAAAAAGACAAACAGACAAAAAAGTACTAGAGGTCCCAGAAGGACCAAACGAACTGACAGAGAAAGGCACAGAAGCACCTGGCTAGAAAAACAGTCAAACACTGAAGTCCAGCACAGCCAAAAGGGCGGAGCTGGAATATAAAGGCAGATGGTCATGTGACCGCAAAACATAAGATGGAAAAAATAAACAGGAGGGTTCTAACAGCGACTCCGTACCTGGTAAAAAAACAGGTGAGCCCTGAGATTCCAGTCTACGAGGTCGAGCCGGTGGGGACAGGGGGACCAACCCGTAATCTTCATCGTAACATGCTACAACGGTGCTGGTTTGAAGATGCGGTCCCCGTTTCCACAGAACCACAGGCCGTGTCCCGAGGGGTGGGCATTCCTAATGCTCTTGAATTTGATAGTGAGTCTGTCTCTATGCCTGCTTACTTGCCCCCTGCGATCAATCTGTCCCCTTGTGGAGAGAGTGTTGAGAATGTGGTATGTCCTTCAGAGAACAGGGAATCAGGTCAGTTACCTGACATGGATGATGTGGCACAGGGCGCCACACCTCAGGAGGGAGCAGCCTCATTGGCTACTTCTGATGATACCGCTGAAGAGACTTCTGCCCCATCGGGGACCGAACCTTTTGGGGTGGGTCTCAGGAGAACTACTCGAGCTACAGCGGGTATACCCCCACAGCACTATGCACAAGACAACTTTGAGTGGGGAGGTGTGTCGAGGATGCCAACCTCTAGTGGGGTGGCATGTGAGAGTGTGAACTGTGATAGCAGCAGGAGAAGATTAGGACCCTGTGAGTTTTGCCTGGCAGATCAGGAGACCCTGTGTGTTCTGAGGGTGACTGCTGTGTGAGACGCTGGACGGGGCATCTGAGGAGAACTGCGAGGACTGAACTGCAACAAGACTCTCTCTCTACAAGCTTTCCTATGGGGGTTGTTAACCCCTGGCCTTGGTGAAGCTGTGTCCCTGCTTAAGATCAAGTGATGAGCTGGGGAAAGCTGTGTGGCTCTTTAGAGTTTTGTGGAAGTCCATACTGAGTGACTAGAGACTTTGTGCTGAAGAAGCCAAGTGTCGAGTGTGAGGGAAAGAGACTGAGGATATCATCTCTGTGATGAAGCGCGTGGTTGGTGGTCTGGGAAACAGTGAGTGACTGCGAGAGGAGAGAAGGAGTCCGGTGCCATTTACATTGAGAGGATACTGACAAGCCTTGTCAAGAGTTCTTCCCAGACCTTAACCTGAGACTACAGGACTAAAGTCCCCGGCGTGTGGGCTTGGCATCGACCGACAGGACAAGGAACCTTTGCTGTTTTTGTGAACGTTGCTTTTTATTTGGCGCCAAAGTTTTCCCGGGACTAGCTGCAGCCACCGCGATTCACAGGCCTGTGATAGACCACATCTGAGGTTAACGGTACCGTAACTTTAAGATACCCGGGTATCCTTATACTAGGGGAATAAGAGCAATTGGTATACTTTCATGCATTGTTATTGTTAATAGTGGTAGGATTGTACTCAGTGTGCCATCTCAGGGGTCCCTATAGAACACCCTCACTAGATCGACACAGTGTTTAGGTAAAATTGTTCCAGATCTTTAGAATAATTCACATAAACTGGAAACCTTGAGATTGGCACATTGATTTCAGCTTTTGTGTATTGATTTCAGCTGTGTGTATTTAGTAGAGACAGTGTCCCAGGTAAAACCTGAGACTGATTCATGCAATACTGAATTTTAGTCTAATCCCTGTATTAGTAAAGAAAGTGTTGTTTATTCTGTCTCTGTCTCAGTTTGTGACTCACTGGATCCCTCTCGGACCTCCGGTCATTACATAACTCTTACTTTATAGGAATTGGAAAGAAGGGAATATGACGGTAGGGTATTTAGACTGCATCTCCTCTATTGAGTATATACAGCGTTCCTCCAAGTGGACTAGGTGTTTAATAGATATTATACCTAGAGAGTGCCACCGATAAAAGACAGGGTGAGAATGTCCATGTTGAAAATGACGGTTACCAATGAGTGGGAGAAGGAAAGACTTCTGAGGGGAGAGCAAAAACAGTTGGCGTATTTTCTGCCATGCCTTCCATGTAAACCAGAAGTGGGTTTACTCTTACCTCAGCCTGCAATTCAGTATAAGGGAGGTGTAAGAGGGCAGGAAGAGCCAGCCCCGGTGTGAGACAGTACTCCAGGTCATACTGGGCATAGCAGGACGTCCCTCCCAGCCAGTCCACCACCACCCGGAATAAGGGATGCTAGGTTATAGTGTCTAATATCAGGGAAGTTTATCCCCCCCACTTCCATTCAGTTGTTGGAGACATTTAAAGGCTATACGCGTGTTTTTCCCTCCCAGATAAATGAGTGGTATAAATAGTTGATCCGTTTCTCCTCTTTAGGAGCTAAATAGATTAGACAGTATGAAAGAGATAGAGAAGACTCGGTAATTCTGTCATTTTAATTAAATTGGCTCTACCTAGGTATGACTGATTAAAATCCTTCCATTTAGCCAAGGTGGATTCTAAGTTATTGAGATATAAATTGATATTGGTTTTGTACAATTTAGCCAGATGTGTCGTCACTAGTGATGAGCAAGTATGTTCGGTTAACCCTTTCGCCGAGTATACTCGGCCGAGCACCGAGTATTTATAGAATGCTCGGGCTTTAAGTTTTCATCGCTCCGTGAACATGATTTGCAACTGTTTGACAGATTTAATACATGTGAGGAATGCTGGAAAAACAGGCATTCCTCACATGTATTAAATCTGTCAAACAGTCGCAAATCATGTTCATGGAGCGACGAAAACTTAAAGCCCGAGCTGTTAGAACCTTGCTCTTAGGTTTTTTCCTTTGCTGGTCACATGACCTTGTTGGCCTATTTAATCCTGCTCCGCCCTTCTGGCTTTGCTGGACTTCATTGTATAACTACTTTCTAGCTAGCCTGTGCTCTGTATCTAACTCTGTTAGTTTGCTTGGTCTACGGACCTCAGTGTTCTATATATTTTGTTTGTTTGTCTGTCTGCTACTATTTCTGTTAGGAGGTGTCCCATTTTCCTCCCAGTCCTTAGTACTTGTAGGGATTCCTTCCCCACATCTATAGGTCTCCGTACAGACTAGCTTAGGACTTTAGCAGGTCTGATCGCAGGATCAGGTCCCCTGTTACATCGTAGGGATAAAGCTGAGTTCTATCGTAGGGACAGATCTCCTCTCTTTCCTTAGCTCTGGTAGCAGAACATAACAGTAAGTCCAGCCTGCAAATTCTCTAAGGAAAGATTTTTCTGTTCCATCATGGTGTCGGTTCAGGATTTGGCTCATCGCCTGCAGGGACTCTCTCTGGAGGTGGCCGAGCTCCGTCAGCACGTGAGTAACTGTCCTGGAGCACATTTCTTGGAGCCTAAGGTATGTTTGCCGGATTTATTTTTTGGTGAACACCGAGAATTTTTTTCATTTAAAAATGCTTGCTTATTGTATTTTCGTTTGAGACCCAAGTCCTCTGGGGATGAATCCCAGCGCATAGGGTTCATAATGTCACTTTTGAGCAAAGAGCCTCAGGAGTGGGCCTTTTCTTTGCAACCTAGTGATACATGCTTCAGATCAGTGGATAGTTTTTTTTCTGCTTTGGGGCTATTATATGATGATCCTGACCGTGTCGCATCAGCTGAGACTGAGTTGAGACGTTTGAAACAGGGATCAGGTAATGTGGAAAAATATTGTACTCATTTCCGTCGTTGGTCTACTCAAACAGGGTGGAACGATTCTGCTCTGAAAAGTCTATTTCTTGCTGGGCTCAATGAAAGGGTTAAAGACCTGCTAATTGCTTATCCTACACCTGAAGATTTGCAACAGGCTATGCAATTAGCTATACGGGTGGATAGGAGACTGCGTGCAAGGGTTAATGAGAGCAAATCCTCTGCTATGTCAGTTTCTGGTTATGAGAATGTGTGTACTAACAGTGGTGAACCGATGGAGATTGGATCGGTGGCACCTCGCTCTCAAGAAAAAGATCGCAGATTTTCTGAAGGCTTGTGTTTCTATTGCGGAAAATCTGGTCATTTGATTAAAGGCTGTGAGCTTCGTATGAAGAAAGAAAAAAAAATGGTCAGTCATGCCCGTATTGCCTGTTTAAATTCCAAGGGTGTATTTTTAGCTGCTTCCACGATTGCTCAGGAAAAATTAATAGAATTTCGGGTGTTTGTTGATTGTGGGTCTACTCTGAATGTAATTGATGGGGGATTCTTGGAAAGACTCAATTTAAAACCCGAACCTTTATCATCCCCCATTGCTGTGGTTTCTGTGGATGGTTCCCCTTTGAAGAATATTACTCTCAAGGTCTGTGAATTTCCTCTCACTATTAATGGTGTTCACCATGAGAAATTGGATTTGGTAGTTTTGAATAACTTGCCTTCTCCAGTAATATTGGGATTGCCCTGGTTAAAATTTCACAATCCTGTACTGGATTGGTCTACCAGTGAAATTAAATCCTGGAGCCATAAATGTTATGACAAGTGTTGTAACGGGCGTATTGCAGCTTTGGATAGGGGAGAATTGCCTGTTCCTATTCAGGATTTTTGGAGAGTTTTTTCTGAGAAGGAATCGCAGGTTTTGCCTCCCCATAGAGACTATGATTGTTCTATTGAATTTGTCCCTGGAGCGACTCTTCCTAAAAGTCGTTTATTTAACCTTACTATTCCTGAGAGGAAAGCTTTGGAGGAATACATACAGACAAGTTTGGCCGCTGGTCACATTAGGCCCTCTAAGTCTCCTGTGGCGGTTGGATTTTTTTTTGTAAAAAAAAAGGACGGCGGTTTACGTCCTTGTCTGGATTTTCGTGAGATTAACAAAATTACTGTACGCAATCCTTACCCACTGCCATTGATTCCTGATCTGTTTAACCAGTTAATGGGGGCCAAGTGGTTCTCTAAAATTGACCTTAAGGGGGCATACAATCTGTTGTGCATGAAGGAGGGTGACGAATGGAAGACTGCTTTTAACACTCCTGTGGGTCATTTTGAGAATCTGGTTATGCCTTTTGGTCTTACTAATGCTCCTGCATTTTTTCAGAATCTTATTAATGACATCCTTAGACCTTTGATCGGCAAAAATGTGGTTGTGTATTTGGATGACATTTTGATTTATTCGCCGGATCTGGAGTCTCATTGGCGGAGCGTACGTGAGGTATTACAGTTGTTAATGGACAATTCGCTTTTTGCTAAGCTGGAGAAATGTGAGTTCGCTGTACAGAGAATTAGTTTTTTGGGTTACATTATCTCCAGCGAAGGTTTTGAGATGGACCCGGTTAAAGTTCAAGCTGTACAGGAATGGCCTAGGCCTATTGGTTTGAAATCGATACAGAGGTTTTTAGGTTTCGCCAATTATTACAGAAAATTCATAAAAAATTTTTCTAGTATTGTCAAACCTCTGACCGATCTCACCAGGAAAGGTGCTGATGCGGTTCAGTGGTCTTCTGAGGCCATTGAAGCTTTTGTGTATCTCAAGGAGAGGTTCACCTCTGCTCCCATCCTTATGCAGCCTGATGTGACTAAGCCGTTTTTGGTTGAGGTTGATGCTTCCTCTGTGGGGGTTGGCGCAGTATTGTCTCAGGATAACGGGGATGGATTACATCCCTGTGCCTTTTTTTCAAAAAAATTTTCGGAGACTGAACTGAATTACGATATTGGTAATCGGGAATTATTGGCTATTAAACTCGCATTTGAACACTGGCGCCACTTCTTGGAAGGTGCGGAATTTCCCGTTCAGGTTCTTACGGATCATAAAAATTTGATTTATCTTGATGCTGCCAAGCGCCTGAATGCCCGTCAGGCTAGGTGGGCACTGTTTTTCTCGCGGTTTAATTTCTCCGTTACTTACATCCCTGGTACTAAGAATGTTAAGGCGGATGCCTTGTCTCGCAGTTTTTCTCCCATAGTCGGTGCTGAGAAAGAGGAGAACATTTTACAAGAAGGTGTTGTGATAGCTGCTTTGGACTCCGTTTTGGAAGATCAGATTCTTAAAGCACAGGAGAATGCCCCATCTAACACTCCTCATGGGAGGTTGTTTGTGCCTGGGACCTTTAGGAGAGATTTGTTTGTTGAGTGTCACGAATCTCGGTTGGCAGGTCATCCCGGAATCTCTGAGACCAAGAGACTGGTGGGTCGCAGTTTTTGGTGGCCTGGATGGCAGAAGGAAGTCATTAAGTGGGTGCGTCAATGTACTATATGTGCTAGATCTAAGTCCTCACATACTCCTGCTGCGGGGTTGCTTTGTCCTTTGGAGGTTCCCAGTGCTCCTTGGACACATTTGGCTATGGACTTTATAACTGACCTTCTCCCCTCTGAGGGTTTTACTGTCATCTGGGTGGTCGTGGACCGTTTTAGCAAGATGTGTCACTTGGTTCCCTACGTCAAACTGCCCTGCGCTAAAACTCTCGCTAAGGCCTTTGTCAAGGAAATTGTCAGACTTCATGGCGTTCCTACTGACATTGTTTCTGATAGGGGTCCTCAGTTCGTGGCTCGTTTTTGGCGTGCCTTTTGTGACAGGTTGGGAGTTCATTTGTCGTTCTCGTCCGGATATCATCCTGAATCTAATGGCCAGACAGAAAGGAAAAACCAGGATGTTGAGCAGTTCTTGCGTTGTTTTGTGGCAGACAATCAAGAGGGGTGGTCTGAGTTTCTGCCACTTGCTGAATTTGCTCTGAACAATCATACATCTTCTTCTGCTGGTTGTTCGCCTTTTTTTTGTTGTTCTGGGAGACATCCGTCGTTTGGGTCGTTCTCCAAGTTGGGATCTGCCGTGCCTGAGGAGGAGAATTTTTCCGGTGATTTGGAGAGAGTTTGGACGGATGTGCATGGTAATCTTCAGGAGGCCAACAGAAAATCTAAAGACTACTTTGATAGGAAACGACAGGAGGTTTTGTTCGCTGTTGGTGACATGGTTTGGTTGTCCTCTAGGAATCTGCGGTTGAGGATTCCTTCTAAGAAATTGGGTCCCAAGTTTGTAGGGCCCTTTAAGGTGCTTCAGGTTGTCAACCAATCTGCTGTTAGGTTGGAGGTTCCTACCTCCTGGAGAATTAATCCGGTATTTCATGTCTCTCTGTTAAAAAAAGCTGTTGTGTCGGATGGTGACGCCTCTGCCTCTGTTCTTCCGGTGGTGGAGGACGGGGAATATAAAATTTCTCGCATCCTTAACTCTAGACGGTATAGAGGTAGTTTGCAGAATCTTGTGGCCTGGAAAGGTTTCGGACCCGAGGATAACTCTTGGGTGAGGTCAGATGATGTTTCCGCGTCCAGACTTATCAGAGCGTTTCACAGGAGATTTCCTGATAAGCCTGGTCCTAGGGGATCCGGAGGATCCTCTTAGAAGGGGGGGTACTGTTAGAACCTTGCTCTTAGGTTTTTTCCTTTGCTGGTCACATGACCTTGTTGGCCTATTTAATCCTGCTCCGCCCTTCTGGCTTTGCTGGACTTCATTGTATAACTACTTTCTAGCTAGCCTGTGCTCTGTATCTAACTCTGTTAGTTTGCTTGGTCTACGGACCTCAGTGTTCTATATATTTTGTTTGTTTGTCTGTCTGCTACTATTTCTGTTAGGAGGTGTCCCATTTTCCTCCCAGTCCTTAGTACTTGTAGGGATTCCTTCCCCACATCTATAGGTCTCCGTACAGACTAGCTTAGGACTTTAGCAGGTCTGATCGCAGGATCAGGTCCCCTGTTACATCGTAGGGATAAAGCTGAGTTCTATCGTAGGGACAGATCTCCTCTCTTTCCTTAGCTCTGGTAGCAGAACATAACACGAGCATTCTATAAATACTTGGTGCTTGGCCGAGTATACTCGGCGAAAGGGTTAACCGAACATAATCGCTCATCACTTCTCGTCACCTGTACTCCCAAGTATTTTAATGAGCCAGTAATCCACTGACAGGGGAACCCCGATGTCCACAACGGTCTGGAGGGGCCACGTAGTATCATCACGTCTGTTTTATCCTAATTGATATTATAGCCAAATAAGCCTCCAATGTCTTCTAATTCTCGCATAAGGAAAAGTAGGACCTGTTTGGGATTAGTTTCTACCAGCAAAATATCATCCGCAAATGCCGTGACCCTTAACTCTCTAGAGCCCACTATTAGTGATGAGCGAGCACTTAAATGCTCGGGTGCTCGATGCTCGAGTCGAGCACAGTGGAATACTCGGGTGCTCGACCCGAGCAATGAGCCCAATGTAAGTCTATGGGAAACTCGAGCATTTTTCAGGCGGCTCCCCCCTAGCGGTCGGCAGAGGGCCTAAAAATTGCCCAAATCGATGGGAACAGTGCTCAAATGACATGGGGATATCATGGGGAAGACCCCTGGAAGCATTTCTGACTCCCAGGTCACTTCTGTCAACAACGTTGTCAGAGGTATTACGCCACTTTTACGGACTCACAATAAAACATACAAAAACGAAACCAAAATGGATTTTCCTGGGTAATATGTTAAGGAACATCCTTTCCAGGGTAATGACTTGTATATGAAGCAAAATAAATAACCAAAAAAAAGTGCTCTTCCACACTTTGGGCTATGTTCACACATAGCGTTTTTGATGCGTTTTTTCACTTTTGCATTGCTTTCAACCGTGGCAAATGCATTCATCAGGAAATGTCATTTTAACATTTTACAACCTTATCTGGTCATGTGGTGTGTGAGATATCATCAGACACATTGTGCTTCATTTATGAAGGAGGAACTCTGAGAGTCACAAAGCCTATTTTTAAAGGGCCATCAGGCGGCCTTTACTATTCTTAAAGGGCCAGCAGTCGGCCCTCACTATTCTTAGAGAGCCATCAGCCGTCTATGTTTTATTGTTCCCATTACTAAAGAGTGGGTCTCCTATACTGTTATTGCATATGCAGTGAGTGCCAGGGCTGCCCAAAATTTGGACGCACCCCAATACCACTTTGAAAATTTGGATGCACACCAATACTCCTTTGAAGAGACTTAGAGGAGCGCCTCCTGAAAACAATATTCCCATTATTAGGAAGTAGGTCTCCCATTGTGTTTGCCTATGCAGTGAATGCAAGGGTTGCCAAAAATTTGTAGGTACTCCAATGCCCCTTGGAAGTGATGTGGAGGTCAGAGGGCCTCATAAAAAAATATTCCCATTATTAGGAAGTGGGTCTCCCATAGTTTTGGCCTATGCAGTGAATGCAAGGGCTGCCAAAAATTGGGAGGCACTCCAATGCCCCTTGAAAGAGATGTGGAGGAGGGCCTCATAAAAAAATGTTCCCATTAGAAAAGAGCGGGCCTCCTATACTTGTAATGCCCATGCACTAAGTGTATGGTCTGACAAACATTTACCCCTGGGGGTATACATGAACATACTGTATAAAAAAATGTTTTACGGGCATCATAAACACCCTGGTGATATGGTGGTGGAGGATGACGAGAAGGAGGAGGACAAGAGCAAATAGCCAAAATCAGGACGTATATACCCATGTCTGGGTGTGAAAAGGTGAATGGGAATACACCTCCCAAGAAAAGACACTGGATTGGAGTTTATTAGTGATGAGCGAGTATGTTCGGTTAACCCTTTCGCCGAGTATACTCGGCCGAGCACCGAGTATTTATAGAATGTTCGGGCTTTAAGTTTTTGTCGCTCCGTGAACATGATTTGAGACTGTTTGACAGATTTAATACATGTGAGGAATGCCTGTTTTTCCAGCATTCCTCACATGTATTAAATCTGTCAAACAGTTGCAATTCATGTTCACTGAGCGACGAAAACTTAAAGCCCGAACATTCTATAAATACTCGGCCGAGTATACTCGGCGAAAGGGTTAACCGAACATACTCGCTCATCACTAGAGTTTATGTTACGCTGCTATCATTCGGTGGTGTTGAGAAGTCTGGCCCAATCCAGCCCTTGTTCATTTTTATAAGAGTCAGCCTGTCAGCATTTTCAGTTGACAGGCGGATGCGCCTATCAGTTATCATAGAATCATAGAATCATAGAATCATAGAATGGTAGAGTTGGAAGGGACCTCCTGGGTCATCTGGTCCAACCCCCTGCTCAAAGCAGGATTCACTAGATCATCTCAGACAGATGTCTGTCCAGCCTCTGTTTGAAGACGTCCATTGAAGGGGAACTCACCACCTCTCGTGGCAGCCTGTTCCACTCATTAATCACCCTAACTGTCAAAAAGTTTTTTCTAATATCTAATCTGTGTCTCCTCCCATTTAGATTCATCCCATTGCTTCTAGTCTTTCCTTGTGCAAATGAGAATAAAGATGATCCTTCTACAATGTGACAGCCCTTGACATATTTGTAGACAGCTATTAAGTCTCCTCTCAGTCTTCTTTTTTGCAAGCTAAACATTCCCAAATCCTGCAACCGTTCCTCATAGGACATGGTTTGCAGACCAGTCACCATTCTGGTCACTCTTCTCTGAACTTGCTCCAGTTTGTCTATGTCTTTTTTAAAATGTGGTGCCCAAAACTGTACACAGTATTCCAGATGAGGTCTGACCAAAGAGGAGTAAAGACCGATAATGACTTCACGTGATCTAGACTGTATGCTTCTGTTAATACATCCCAGAATTGTATTTGCCTTTCTTGCTGCTGCATCACACTGTTGACTCATGTTCAGTCTATGATCTATTAGTATACCTAAGTCTTTTTCACATGTACTGTTGCTTAGCTCTATTCCTCCCATTCTGTATATGCTTTTTTCATTTTTATTGCCCAGATGTAGTACTTTGCATTTTTCCCTGTTAAAAACCATTCTGTTGGTTGCTGCCCACTGCTCCAGTTTATTTAGGTCTTTTTGAATCCTCTCTCTCTCTTCTCTAGTATTAGCTATCCCTCCTAGCTTTGTGTCATCAGCAAATTTAATCAGTTTACCCTCAATTCCTTCATCTAAATCATTGATAAAGATGTTGAACAATACAGGTCCCAGGACGGAGCCCTGTGGTACCCCACTTGAGACATTCATCCAGCTGGATGTGAAGCCATTTACAACCACCCTTTGAGTCCGATCACTAAGCCAGTTATGAATCCACCTAACAGTTGCCTGGTCCATTGCATACTTGGTCATTCTTTCAATAAGGATGGTGTGAGATACTTTGTCAAATGCTTTGCTGAAGTCAAGATATACTATATCTACAGCATTTCCCTGATCCACCCAGTCAGTGATTCTGTCATAGAAGGAAATTAAGTTAGTCTGACATGACTTGTTAGTTACAAACCCATGCTGACTCTGGTTAATCACTTCATTCTTATCCATGTACTTACATACATGTTGTTTAATAATTTGTTCAAAGATCTTTCCTGGTATAGAAGTCAGACTCACCGGCCTATAGTTCCCTGGGTCCACCTTCTTCCCCTTTTTGTTTTACCATATTTTTTTATTTTTAATAAACAATTTAACAGGGGAATAACAATCGTAGCATAAAAGTAGTGACAAAAAAATATTCGTAATAAGGGATAAATTCTGAAGGAAGGGGAAGGGAAAGGGTACAAACGGGAATGGATAAACAGGAAAGATGGGAGAAATTTGTTCGTCAAATAGTATATACGATAGTACATAAACTTGAACAATTTAAACACACATTACTATCATTAGCAAAAATTAAACATATTAATGAGCTAAGCATGACACACATTAAGATGTACCAGCATTATGAGAGGGTTGAGGGAACTTAGTGAGCCAAATATCCCACTTCCTAGAGAATTTAAGTAAGTTATTGTTGATAAGGGCAAATCTGAGTTCAAATATTCTATGGAGATTCATCTTATCAACTAAGTCCTCCAAAGTGGGGACATGTGACTTTCTCCAATAAAAAGCCAATGCGTTCTTACATACTGAAAATAAGTGAATCACCAAAGATCTTTCAAACGACTTATATGATTCGAGATCTAAGGATAGTAAAGCCATTTGAGGGGTCAATACTAAAGGTCTGCCTAAAAGATCATCTACCAAAGAAGAGATCTGAGCCCATAGATTCCGGATTTTGGGGCAGCTCCAAAAGAGATGTAAAAGATCTCCCCTGAGGCCGCACTCCCTCCAACAAAGGGGAGAGTTGCTGGGCTTTATTTGGTGGAGCCTGATTGGAGTGTAATACCATCTGGTTAGAATTTTGAAATAGGCCTCTTGTAAGGGCATAGATATATTAGAGGCTTGAGAAAAAAGAACAGCACTCTCCCATTGATCGGATTGGAAATTGAGTTTTAGGTCTTTTTCCCAACGTATCATGTAGAGGTGTTTTTGGAAGGAAAGATCATTATTGAAGCTGTTATATATGTGTCTCAGGCTCCAAAAAATTTTGTGGGATGGGTTGCTTAACAGGTTCACCGAGGTTTCAGAAACAATAAGTTTACCAGAAGTAAATTCCAGAATAATGCTCTTTAAATGAGAGTATAAAAAGAAATCAGAGGAAGGTAAGTTGAATCTTTTTTTAAGAATTTGGAAAGGAATAAAGGCAGAAGCTTCATAGAAGTCTCCAATTTTCCTTAACCCTTTATTGTCCCACTGATCTGGAATGGAAGAGTTATACAGATCAGCAACAAAACCAATTGGAAAATTTTTGACGAACGAAAACTTATCCATATCAGAATCTCTTAGTGTTCTTCCCCTTTTTGAAGATAGGAACAACATTTGCTCTTCTCCAGTCTTCTGGGACTTCTCCTGTTCTCCAAGAATTTTCAAAGATTATGGAGAGTGGTTCTAAAATTTCTTCTACGATCTCCTTCAGTACTCTGGGGTGTAATTCATCTGGACCTGGAGACTTGAACTCATTTATGTTAGCTAAATATTCCCTCACAATCTTTCTGTTTACAGATAACTTGGATTCCTCTATTCCTTTAAAAGGACAGTGAAGATCAGTTGATGTTACATTTTCTTTCTGAGAGAAAACAGATGCAAAATAGGAATTAAAAAGTTTGGCCTTCTCAACATCCTCTCTTACCATTTCTCCATTTTCATCCTGTAAAAATCCTATAGCATCTTTGACTTTTCTTTTACTTTTGACATACCCCCAAAATCCTTTTTTATTGCTTTTGACATCTCTTGCAAGCCTTAATTCATTGTCAGCTTTAGCTAACCTGATACGTGCCCTGCAGGATCTGCAGACTGCATTATAATCTTCTTTAGATATGCCTCCCTCTTTCCATTTAATAAACATTTCTTTCTTTCTTTTTAGCATGTGTTTAAGTTCTGTGTTCATCCATCCTGGTTTCCTTAAATGCTTCCCATTCTTCCTACTTTTCGGGATTGTTAACGATTGTGCTTTGAGAATCTCATTTTTAAAAATTTCCCATCCTTCCTGGACATTTTTGTCCTTAAGGACATCCAGCCATTGGATCCCTCCTATTCTCTTTCTGAGTCTCTTAAAATCTGCCTTTCTAAAATCTAACCTTGAAGTCTGAGTCTTCACATGTCTTCCTCCTCTATTTATCCAAAATTCTATAATAGCATGATCGCTGCCTCCTAGGGTCCCAGCCACCTTTACCTCCTCAACCATTTCCTCCCTGTTTATAAGGATTAGATCCAAAGTAGCAGATCCCCTTGTTTTCTCCCCTACCTTTTGGAAGATAAAGTTGTCAGCAAGAGAGGATAAGAATTTGCTTGACCTGTTAGTTTTACTTGAGAGAGATTCCCAACAAATGTCTGGATAGTTGAAATCTCCCATGACCACTACGTCATATTTTTTGGAGAACTTGGTCATTTGATACATAAAGAGTTCATCCATATCTTCAGCTTGCCCAGGTGGCCTGTAGTAAATGCCTACAATGGTGTCCTTTCCGTTGTTCTCTCCTTGTATTCTTACCCAAACAGTTTCCACAGAACTCCCAGTCTCTGAAGCTTCAATCTCTGTGCAGATATACGCTTTTCTAACATACAATGCAACACCTCCTCCTCGTTTATCAAGTCTGTTTCTTGCAAATAAGTTGTATCCTTTTAGCCTTTTATTCCAATCATGTGTATCGTCCCACCAAGTTTCAGTGATTCCAATGACATCATATTCCTTTTCCTGCATTAGTAGTTCCAATTCTCCTTGTTTGTTGCCCATGCTTTGTGCATTTGTATAAAAACATTTTAGTTTGTGATTGGTTTCTCTTCCTCCCATATTTTTATTATTTAAATTGTTTTGTCTTTGTTCTTCCTTTCCACTTCCAGTAGCAGAGATCTCAATAGTATTTGTCAGCTGTATGGCTTTTTCTGGCCTTTTGCTTCCCTTCCCACATTGTTCTAGTTTAAAGCTCTTCTGATGAGTGTAGCAAGGCGACTTCCAAATACATGTTTTCCAGTCTTCGTAAGGTGCACCCCATCTCTAGCAAGTAGTCCATCGTATAGGTAATTCATTCCGTGATCCAGAAATCCAAATCCTTGTTGACGGCACCATCGACGTAGCCAGTTGTTCACCTGTAGAATCTTATTCCACCTCATTGTTCCATGGCCATCCACTGGGAGGATGGATGAGAAGACCACCTGCGCTCCCAATTCTTTCACTTTCTTGCCTAAGTCTTCAAAGTCACTGCAGATGGTTTCCAGGTCCTTTCTTGCGGTGTCATTTGTCCCCACATGTATTAGCAGGAATGGGTAGTGATCTGTAGGTCTGAAGAGTCTTGATATCCTGTCAGACACATCTTTAATTTTTGCTCCTGGAAGACAGCACATTTCTCTTGAGGTTATGTCTGGTCTGCAGATAGCGGCCTCTGTTCCTCTTAACAGGGAATCCCCCATGACCACCACTCTCCGTTTTTTCTTCACAACATTCTTCTTTCTCCATCCAGGAGGATTCTGAGGGCTTACAAGGTTATTCATTGCTGGCAAAGTCTTATTTTGCTGTATTTCTTCATGGTTCTCCTGCGTGAGAGCCTGGTACTGGTTCCTGAGCAGTATGGGTGCTGACTGCCTCTCGATCCTCCTGCTTCTGTGGGTCACATGCTTCCATTCCTCTGTTTCGTCAGGTGCAGTTCGAATTTCTTCTCTTTCTGAATCATGAAGAGATAATTCTGCTCTGTCTAAGAACTCTTCACCTTCCTTAATGATTTTCAAGGTAGTTAACCTCTCTTCTAGATTTCGCAACTTTTTCTCCAACAGGGACACAAGCTTGCATTTCTGGCATGTGAAGTTTGGCTTTTCCACTGGCAAGTCTGTGAACATGTAGCAGGATATGCAGCTCACCAAATGGCTCCTGGACTCTTCCATGTTCTTATTGTTAATGTTCTGAAAACAGTGAAAAAAGCTTAAAAAAAAAGCTTCAAAATGCGCGCGCCGGTAGTTATAATTCCACCAGCGGCACTAAAAACCCGCTCTGATAAAACGCTGGCGGCAGGACAGGCCAGGACCACTAAGGCATAGAGAGCAAGTTCATTCCACGTATCCAGCTTGGATACCTAATAATTACAGTTATATGAAAAAGTTTGGGCACCCCTATTAATCTTAAGCACAATGTTTTATAAAAATTGGTGTTTTTGCAACAGCTATTTCAGTTTGATATATGTAATAACTGTTGGACACAGTAATGTTTCTGCCTTGAAATGAGGTTTATTGTACTAACAGAAAATGTGCAATCTGCATTCAAACAAAATTTGACAGGTGCATAAGTATGGGCACCTCACCAAAAAAGTGACATTAATATTTAGTAGATCCTCATTTTGCAAAAATAACAGCCTCTAGTCGCTTCCTGTAGCTTTTAATGATTTCCTGGATCCTGGATGAAGGTATTTTTGACCATTCCTCTTTACAAAACAATTCCAGTTCAGTTAAGTTTGATGGTCGCCGAGCATGGACAGCCCTCTTCAAATGATCCCACAGATGTTCAATGATATTCATGTCTGGAGACTGGGATGGCCATTCCAGAACATTGTAATTGTTCCTCTGCATGGATGCCTGAGTAGATTTGGAGCGGTGTTTTGGATCATTGTCTTGCTGAAAGATCCATCCCCTGCGTAACTTCAACTTTGTCACTGATTCTTGAACATTATTGTCAAGAATCTGCTGATACTGAGTGGAATCCATGCGTCCCTCAACTTTAACATGATTCCCGGTGCCGGCATTGGCCACACAGCCCCAAAGCATGATGGAACCTCCACCAAATTTTACTGTGGGTAGCAAGTGTTTTTCTTGGAATGCTGTGTTTTTTTGCCGCCATGCACAACACCTTTTTGTATGACCAAACAACTCAATCTTGGTTTCATCAGTCCACAGGACCTTCTTCCAAAAAGAAATTGGCTTCTCCAAATGTGCTTTTGCATACCTCAGCCGACTCTGTTTGTGGCGTGCTTGCAGAAAAGGCTTCTTTCGCATCACTCTCCCATACAGCTTCTCCTTGTGCAAAGTGCGTTGTATAGTTGACTGATGCACAGTGACACCATCTGCAGCAAGTTGATGCTGCAGCTCTCTGGAGGTGGTCTGAGGATTGTCTTTGACTGATCTCACCATTCTTCTTCTCTGCCTTTCTGATGTTTTTCTTGGCCTGCCACTTCTGGCCTTAACAAGAACTGTCCCTGTGTTCTTCCATTTCCTTACTATGTTCCTCACAGTGGAAACTGACAGGTTTAATCTCTGAGACAGCTTTTTGTATCCTTCCCCTGAACAACTATGTTGAATAATCTTTGTTTTCAGATCATTTGACAGTTGTTTTGAGGAGCCCATGATGCCACTCTTCAGAGGAGATTCAAACAGGAGAACAACTTGCAAGTGGCCATTTTAAGTAGCTTTTCTCATGATTGCATACACCTGGCTATGAAGTTCAAAGCTCAATGAGGTTACAAAACCAAAAAAAGTGCTTTAGTAAGTCAGTAAAACGTAGGTAGGAGTATTTAAAACAAGAAAATGATAAGGGTGCCCATACTTATGCAACTGTCAAATTTTGTTTGAATGCAGATTGCACATTTTCTGTTAGTACAATAAACCTCATTTCAAGGCAGAAACATTACTGTGTCCAACAGTTATTACATATATCAAACTGAAATAGCTGTTGCAAAAACACCAATTTTTATAAAACATTAAGCTTAAGATTAATAGGGGTGCCCAAACTTTTTCATATAACTGTATAAGGCACAGAGGAATCACGAAGGACGTTGGTACAGTCGACAAGATACTCCCTCAGCATCTTCCCAAACTTTGCACTCCTTCTGAGAGTACCCCGCGTCTCAGGACCTGTGCGATGGGAGGGGCTGAGAAAACTCTCCCAGAACTTTGACAGTGTTCCCCTGCCTCTGCTGGATTGAAGTTGTGTCTCTCTCGCCTGTACTCCTTGGTTGTCCAACGAAGTGTGCCCTCTGCCGCCAGCGTTTTCAGATGGGAATTTTTTTAATAGTTCCGCAACAAGGGCCTTCTGGTACAGCCCCATTTTTGTAGACCTGTCCGCCTCAGGAATAAGAGATAAAAAGGTCTCCTTGGAGGATGGTACATATGTCTGACATCCATGTCCACTCCTGAGGTCTTATGTGTGGAGTCTGAACTGAATACCGACGGCCTTGTTGATGCTGGTACTCAACAACGGCCCTCTTCTACTCACAAATCCTTCCCAACATCTGCAGTGTAGAGTTCCAACATTCCAACGCATGGGGACATCACACACCAGTCTGTGAGCCAGAAGCTGTAAACGCTGCTGAAACATGGCAAGGGCGGCGGAAGCTGTAGGTGACATTCTAAAATGGGCGCACAGGCGGCGTACTTTAACAAGCAGATCCGGCAGCTCCAGGTAGAATTTGAGAAACCACTGAACTACGAGGTTAAACACATGGGCCAGGCATGGTACGTGTGTGAGCTCGCCTCGCCTCAGAGCCGCCACCAGGTTCCGGCCATTGTCACACACAACCATGCCTGGCTGTAGGTTCAGCGGTGTGAGCCACAGATTGGCCTGCTCTTTCAGAGCTGTCCACAACTCTTCAGCATTGTGCGGTTTGTCACCTAAGCATATTAGCTTCAGCACAGCCTGTAGCCGCTTGGCCGAGTGATGCAGCGCTTCCAGCTTGTGACTGATGTGGTCATTTCGGAGATGGAGGCTGAAGAGGAGGAGGAGGCTGAGGAATCATAGAATCATAGAATCATAGAATGGTAGAGTTGGAAGGGACCTCCTGGGTCATCTGGTCCAACCCCCTGCTCAAAGCAGGATTCACTAAATCATCTCAGACAGATGTCTGTCCAGCCTCTGTTTGAAGACGTCCATTGAAGGGGAACTCACCACCTCTCGTGGCAGCCTGTTCCACTCATTAAGGAGGATGAGGTGCAGGAGCTGTAGACGGTGGGGGAGACCCTGATTGACCTAGGGCCCGCAATCCTTGGCGTCGGGAGGACGTGTTCCGTCCCAAGGTCCGACTGGGTCCCGGATTTCACTATGTTAACCAAGTGTGCCGTCAGCGAGATGTACCGTCCCTGCCCACAAGCACTTGTCCACGTGTCCGTGGTTAGGTGGACTTTCCCGGTAACTGCGTTGTTGAGGGCACGGCTAATGTTTTGGGACACGTGCTTGTGTAATGCGGAGACGGTACACCGGGAGAAATAGTGGCAGCTGGAGACCGAGTACTGAGGGAGGGCCGCCGCCATTAGGTTGCAGAATGCTTCCGTCTCCACAAGCCTAAAAGGCAACATTTCGAGCGCAAGCAGTCGTGAAATGTGAGAATTTTGTAGTGTGGCCTGTGGGTGTTGGCTGCATATTTGTGCTCGCGTTCCAAGGACTGGGGTATGGACAACTGAACGCTGCGCTGGGACAAGGACATGGATGTGCTTCCTGATGCTGCTACTTGAGAGTGTGCAATGACAGGTGCAGGGCAGGAGGCATCTTCGCATGCACCATGGACAGGGGATTGGCTTGCATGCACAACAGCGGAAGACTCAATGGTGCCACCCGCAGACACTGTTCCTGGACCCTGGGGTTCGGCCCACAAAGTCGGGTGCTTTGCTGCCATGTGCCTGATCAGGCTGGTGGTGGTCAGGCTGGTTGTTTTGCCACCCCTGCTGATGCTGGCCTGGCAGGTGGTGCAAATGGCCTTTTTGGGGTTATCGGCAGAGTCTTTAAAAAACAACCTGACTGGGGAAGACCTAACAGTTGTACTGGCAACTTCCTTCGTGTTGGTGTTACGGGGAACGGTTGCCTGCCTTCTGTCTTCGGCCACCACACTGCTTCTTCCTGCCTGTTGGGGTGCTCTGCCTCCTTCCCCCGTGTGCTGCTGTCCTCGCTCTGCATATCCTCCTGCCAGGTTGGGTCAGTTACTATATTATCCACCACCTCGTCTTCCACTTCCGCACCATGGTCATCCTCCTGACTTTCTGGCTATTGTGTCTCATCATCGTCCACCTCTTGTGACACTTTCCCACCGTCGCCTTCGTGTGACCGTGGCTGCTCCAATATTTGGGCATCGCTACATGCGACGTCCTCTTGCCCCGCTTCAAGTGGACCAGGCGAGAGGCCCGAATCTATAAATGGAAAAGTGAACAGCTCTTCACAGTGTCCAAGTGTGGGATCAGTTGTCTCTGGGCACTCAGCATGGTGGGAGGAAGGAGGATCAGGGTGAGGAATATGCGGTCCAGACTCACGGCTACTGAGACCTTTCCGTGTGGAAGACAGGGTGGTGGTGGTGGCTAAGTGACTGGAAGCATTATCCACTATCCAACCAACAACCTTTTGACACTGCTCTGGGTTCAATAGTGGTGGGCTGCGGTCCCCTAGGAATTGAGACAGGACGGTTGGGCGAGAAGATGTGGGTGTTTGTTGTGGCACAATTTCAGCTTGCCCACGGCCTTGTCCCTGGCCACTGCATGCACCATCACCATCACGTCCAGTTCCCCGTCCCTTGACACGTGCCTTGACCATTTTAAATGGAGGACACTATCTTCCACGCTCACTACAAATGACTGAGTTTAGAGCGAACTTATATGTGATCCGTGTGATGGAAAAAACAGAGTTTTAAATACCTGGCCTGTAGGTAGCTAGTTTGAACAGCAAACTGGTGTGAATTGCTTCACTGACACACTGAAAGAAATGTTTAATAGAGGCCAGAAATGGCAGTATTTTCTGACAACGT
The DNA here is from genome assembly GCF_046119375.1 of Phyllobates terribilis. Taxonomy (NCBI): domain Eukaryota; kingdom Metazoa; phylum Chordata; class Amphibia; order Anura; family Dendrobatidae; genus Phyllobates; species Phyllobates terribilis. Next base: position 755,218,111 of record NW_027362761.1, on the reverse strand, counting down.
ATATGTGATCCGTGTGACGGAGAAAACAGAGTTTTAAATACCTGGCCTGTAGGTAACTAGTTTGAACAGCACACCGGTGTCAAAAACTTCGTTGACACAGTGAAAAAAATTGGAATGGAGGCCAAAAATGGCAGTATTTTCTGAAAACCTATATGTGATCCGTGTGATGGAGAAAACACAGTTTTAAATAGCTGGATTTCTAGCGCTGTAATATGGAAAGGACCTGGTTGTATTCTGCAGTGCCAACAAGCAAATGGCGCAGAAAAACTGTATTCTCTGGATTGCTTTTTAAGCAAATAATGAGGATTAAGATCCAAAAAAAGTATTCCTGGCCCCTGATAACAGGGCTTTTGTATAGAAATATCTAACAGCAGCAGAAGGCAGAATTGGAATGGAGCCTCTTGTGCTATATGCACTGCAGTCTGCTATATACACTGCCTGCCTATATACCCTGCCTGCCTGATATCTCTGCAGATGGATTAGTGCCCAGAGGGACTGCTTGTTAAGATTGATATGTGTAATGTACGGTTTTTCTCCCTACACTACCTAATACACAAGCAAATCTCTCCCTGAGGCAGCAGCACCTCTCCCTTCTCTGCCTGATTCCGGAGTGACTGTGATGAGCACCGCGGCTCCAGGTCTGATATAGATCTGATGACGCTGTGCGGCCAGCCAATCACTGTAATGCCACAACCACCATGGCTGCGGCATTACAATGAGTGGCAGGCAATCCCTGCATGTTGATTGGCGCTCTAAAGAGCGCCAACCATGCAGGGAGAGGACCCGAGCATCCGCCCGAGCATCTCGCAAGTACTCGGTGAGCTCCCAGCATCTTGAGTACTGAGATGCTCGGGCGAGTACCGAGTACTTGCGAGTATGCTCGCTCATCACTACCCACTATAAGTCCCCTAAAAGTAGTGGTCTGCAATAGGTGGCATAGTAAGGGGTCTATAAAGAGGTTAAATAGAAGGGGTGACAGAGGGCATCCCTGTTTGGCTCCATGAAAGAGATCTGTTGCTGGTGCACTACATCCGTTAACCATCACACAAGTATTTGCATTTTATATGAAGGTATTGAATATATTGCATTTATTTCAGAATAATTGGACCTACCAGTGTGATTGGGAGTGTATAAAAGAGTCCAGGAGATGTTTGGCCATAAAATAAGCATGTTGTACATCAAGGGATGGGGACAGGGAAAGCATTGTCTGAGTCTGAATGAAGGAGGCATGTAAGGCGTTGAATTTCGTTCTGTGTGCTTTCCTTCTACATGACAGAAAACTGAAGATATGGCATCTCATAACGGCCTTAGAAGTGGCCCAGAGTAAAGGGATATTGTCAGTGTGGATGATATTGTCATCTAAGAAGTCATTCCAGTGTAATTTAAGAAAGGCTTTGAAATCATCTGATTCTGCCAGATAGGACGGAAATCTCCAATGTCGCTTCTGGGGGGCTTGGATCCATTAAAGTCAGAAATAGTGAAATAAGAGTATGATCTGAGATTAGTATTGGGTGGATATGAGAATCATGATGTTGGGTAAATAGTTGTGTGTAAATGAGTACGGGAGAAGGACTGATGGGTAAGAGAGTGGCATGTGTAATCTCTAGCTGTGAAATCCGTCATTCTCCATGGGTCGCAGAGTGAAAGCTGTTCCATGATGTGTAGGAGGAAAACGGTGACTACTGAGGACTGTGGAGGTGATGAATGGTCTAAGGTAGGACATTGTACTAAATTAAAGTCTCCTAGATGGTTAGGCCCAAGTCTCAAAAGAATCTGGGGAATCAATGTCTAGAAGTAGTGTTGATCATGATTGGGAGCATAAAGGTTGACCAAGAAGTATATTTTGCCAGTTATTTCAGAATCAGATATCTACCCTGGCTGTCGCTAATAGAATCTTGAATGGAACATGGCAGGCCCTTCTTAATAAGAATGGCTACTCCACGTGATGATGAAGTACACGAGGCAGCATAACAATCGCTTATCCAAGGTGCTAATCTATCAGGCTTGTCAGCCCTCCAATGTGCCTCTTGAAGAAAGACCACATCTGGCAAGAATCGTCTCAGGGGGATTAAAACTTTTTTGCATTTAAGAGGGGTGTTAAGGCCCGCCACGTTCCATGACAAAAAACGCAAGTGTGGTGAGGTATAAGTTGTGTTGGAGTCTGGTGTCTGAGGTATACTCATCCTGGGTCCCAGGGCAAGGTTTGAGTAGTATACAGCAACAAGGTGTGTTCATCCCTTTCAGTCCCAGCGAGCCCATGGCATGAACAAATATTAAAGGTGTCATAAAGGGTGGGTCCCGCACATATTAGTACCCGAGCTGAGAAGGGGAAAAGCATAGGAGGGTAAAAACATTAGAAGACAACAGAGAGAACAATATACTCAACTTTACGTATCAGTGATAGTAGCTCGCCGAGGATACACCAGGTGAGCCATGTCATCACAAAAGGGAACATTCCATTATGGCAGAAACAACAGTCTCCCTACAATAAAAGATAACATGTATAACGAGTTCTATAGATCATCCCACTGCGATATCTCCAGCACGACGGAATCTTCTGTCCGCCACCTCTGGGTCTTAGTAAATAGTTACACGATCTCCATCTTGGACTTTCAGTTTAGCTGGGAAGAGGAAATCTAATGCTTAGTGTTGATCGAGCACTAAAATTCTCGGGTGCTCGAAGCTCGGGCCGAGCTCACCGTGATACGCGGGTGCTCGACCCAAGCAACGAGCCCAATGTAAGTGTATGGGAGACCCGAGCATCTTTGCCTAAAAAGTGCCTAAAACGATAGTGACAGTGCTCAAATGACATGTGGACAGCATGGGGATCGCCCCAGGAAGCATTTCTGACCCCCAGGTCACTGCTGTCAACAACGTGGTCAGAGGAATTAAGCCACTTTTACGGGCTCACAATAAAACGTTCAAAAACTAAACTGAAACTGCTTTCCTGTGAAATATGTTAAGGAACATCCTTTCCAGGGTAAAGACTTGTGTATAAGGTAAAATAAATAACCAAAAACAAAAATAATCCTCCACACCTTGGGCTATGTTCACAAGTTGCATTTTTTATGCGTTTTTGCACTTTTGTATTGCTTTCAACCGTGACAAATGCATTCACCAGGAAATGTCATTTTAACATTTTACAACCTTATCTGGCCATGTGCTGTGTGACACATGAATACAGTGCTGAAAAGACATGGGAACAGCATGGGGAAGACTCCTGGAAGCATCTCTGACACCCAGGTCACTGCCTAAAAGTGTGCTCATCTGAAGTGATCCTTGCCGCATCAGAAGATGCAGACTTGCAACTATCCCCGTGCAAGTCCTTGTCCCAGGGCAGTGTTCAATTGTACCTGCCCCATTCCTTGCAGTGCAAGCGCAAGTATGCAGCCTGCCACCCACCCACCCCCAGGCTGCAATGCCATACTGCTTGCTTGCTTGCACTTGAAATTGGGCCTTTTAGGCATGTGGAGGCGGAATCTGGCCACCACGTCATGGCTGCGTCGGCGGCCTGGTATCCATACTCAGTCTTGATCCCCAGGGGGCGGCCAGGTGTCCATACTCGGTCCCCAGCCGCCCCGCGGCCGGGTGCCCACACACGGTCCCTGGGGGCGGCCGGGTGTCCATAAGCGTCCCCAGCCGCTCCTATTTGTCCCGATGCGCATTATACACAAGCGCGCATACCAAAACATTACCTGTGCACTCCAGTGCATTTAGTGGGAAGGACAGCCTAACCACAAACACATGGACAAGTGAATGTGGCCATGGATGGTCCATCTCACTGACGCCTTCACACTGGGTTAATATTGTGGAAGCCGGAACACAGTTGGACACTGGGATGCAACACGTCCTCCAGACATAGAGGACTGCGGGTCCTGGGTCAATCAGGCTTCAACACAAAGTTCAGAAGGTAGACAACAGCAGTGATCGGCCTCCTACACAACGAGTAAATAATTCATGATCATGAGGCCATCCATCTCCTTAGCTTTCTGTTCCTTGGAATGCAAGCGCATGTATGTAGTAGCGGCTAGGCCTGAGGTGGTCAGCGTTTTGGCGCATATCCTACCTCCTCCGATGTTTTCCTGCTACTATCCCAGTTCTATGACTCCCATTAAAACAAAGCTTCAGGTGATGAATGATGGATGAGGTGGTGGCAAGGAGAAAGAGCAGGAGGAACAGGGACCATTCACATCAATATCAGGCCAGTCAACCACACATGTCTTGTAGGATATGTTTCTGTACCAAAAGGAGCGGTTCGGCTACACAGTTATAGGGCATACAGTGAGTGCAATGCCTACCAAAAATTTTGAGGCACTCTAATGCCCCTTGGAAGTGACATGGAAGTCAGAGGGCCTTAACTAAACCGTTTTTTCCATTTATAGCAACTGGGTCTCCTGTACACTGTTGGCCTAAGCAGTGAATGGAAGGCTTTCCAAAAATTATGAGGAACTGCAATGCCCCTTGAAACAGACGTGGATTACAGCGTACTAAAAACCTTCCACCCATTATTGGGGAGTGGGTCTCCCTTAGTGTTCGCCTATGCATTGAGAAGCAAAAGCTGACTAAAATTAGGGGGAAATGCAATGCCCGTTGGAAGAGTCGTGGAGGTTAGAGGTAATTAAAAACAACATTTCAATGCCCCTTGGAAGAGCTATGGAGTTCAAAGTGGTTTAACAAGATGGTTTTAATACCCCTTGGAAGAGACGTGGAGGTCACAGAAGCTTAATAAGATGGTTTTAATGCCCCTTGGAAGAGACGTGGAGTTCAGAGTGGTTTAATAAGACGGTTTTAATGCCCCTTGGAAGAGACATGGAGGTCACAGTAGCTTAACAAGACGGTTTTAATGCCCCTTGGAAGAGACGTGGAGTTCAGAGTGGTTGAACAAGACGGTTTTAATGCCCCTTGGAAGAGACGTGGAGGTCACAGTAGCTTAACAAGACGGTTTTAATGCCCCTTGGAAGAGACGTGAAGTTCAGAGTGGTTTAAGAAGACGGTTTTAATGCCCCTTGGAAGAGACGTGGAGTTCAGAGTGGTTTAACAAGACGGTTTTAATGCCCCTTGGAAGAGACGTGGAGGTCACAGTAGCTTAACAAGACGGTTTTAATGCCCCTTGGAAGAGACGTGGAGTTCAGAGTGGTTTAACAAGACGGTTTTAATGCCCCTTGGAAGTGACGTGGAGGTCACAGTAGCTTAACAAGACGGTTTTAATGACCCTTGGAAGAGACGTGGAGTTCAGAGTGGTTTAACAAGATGGTTTTAATGCACCTTGGAAGAGACGTGGACGTCACAGTAGCTTAGCAAGAGGGTTTTAATGCCCCTTGGTAGAGACGTGGAGGTCACAGTAGCTTAGCAAGACAGTTTTAATGCCCCTTGGAAGAGACGTGGAGTTCAGAGTAGTTTAACAAGACAGTTTTAATGCCCCTTGGAAGAGACGTGGAGGTCACAGTAGCTTAACAAGACGGTTTTAATGCCCCTTGGAAGAGACGTGGAGTTCAGAGTGGTTTAACAAGACGATTTTAATGCCCCTTGGAAGAGACGTGGTGGTCACAGTAGCTTAACAAGACGGTTTTAATGCCCCTTGGAAGAGATGTGGAGTTCAGAGTGGTTTAACAAGACAGTTTTAATGCCCCTTGGAAGAGACGTGGAGGTCACAGTAGCTTAACAAGACAGTTTTAATGCCCCTTGGAAGAGACGTGGAGTTCAGAGTGGTTTAACAAGACAGTTTTAATGCCCCCTGGAAGAGACGTGGAGTTCAGACTGGTTTAACAAGATGGTTTTAATGCCCCTTGGAAGAGACGTAGAGTTCAGAGTGGTTTAGCAAGACCGATTTAATTCCCCTTGAAAGAGACGTGGAGGTCACAGTAGCTTAATAAGACGGTTTTAATGCCCCTTGGAAGAGACGTGGAGTTCAGAGTGGTTTAACAAGACGGTTTTAATGCCCCTTGGAAGAGACGTGGAGTTCAGAGTGGTTTAACAAGACTGTTTTAATGCCCCTTGGAAGAGACGTGGAGGTCACAGTAGCTTAACAAGACGGTCTTAATGCCCCTTGGAAGAGACGTGGAGATCAGAGTGGTTTAACAAGACAGTTTTAATGCCCCTTGGAAGAGACGTGGTGGTCACAGTAGATTAACAAGACGGTTTTAATGCCCCTTGGAAGAGACGTGGAGTTCAGAGTGGTTTAACAAGACGGTTTTAATGCCCCTAGGAAGAGACGTGGAGGTCACAGTAGCTTAACAAGATGGTTTTAATGCCCCTTGGTAGAGACATGGCGGTCACAGTAGCTTAACAAGACAGTTTTAATGCCCTTTGGAAGAGACATGGAGTTCAGACTGGTTTAACAAGATGATTTTAATGCCCCTTGGAAGAGACGTAGAGTTCAGAGTGGTTTAGCAAGACGGTTTTAATTCCCCTTGGAAGAGATGTGGAGGTCACAGTAGCTTAATAAGACGGTTTAAATGCCCCTTGGAAGAGATGTGGAGGTCACAGTAGCTTAACAAGACGGTTTTAATGCCCATTGGAAGAGACGTGGAGTTCAGAGTGGTTTAACAAGATGGTTTTAATGCCCTTTGGAAGAGACGTGGAGTTCAGAGTCGTTTAAAAAGACGGTTTTAATGCCCCTTGGAAGAGACGTGGAGTTCAGAGTGGTTTAACAAAACGGTTTTAATGCCCCTTGGAAGAGACGTGGAGTTCAGAGTGGTTTAACAAGACTGTTTTAATGCCCCTTGGAAGAGACGTGGAGGTCACAGTAGCTTAACAAGACGGTCTTAATGCCCCTTGGAAGAGACATGGAGATCAGAGTGGTTTAACAAGACGGTTTTAATGCCCCTTGGAAGAGACGTGGTGGTCACAGTAGCTTAACAAGACGGTTTTAATGCCCCTTGGAAGAGATGTGGAGTTCAGAGTGGTTTAACAAGACGGTTTTAATGCCCCTTGGAAGAGACGTGGAGGTCACAGTAGCTTAACAGGGCGGTTTTAATGCCCTTTGGAAGAGACGTGGAGTTCAGAATGGTTTAACAAGACGGTTTTAATGCCCCTTGGAAGAGTGGTGGAGGTCCCAGTGGAATAAAAAAGACAATATCAATGACCCTTGGAAGAGACGTATAGGTCACAGTAGCTTAACAAGACGATTTTAATGCCCCTTACAAGAGCCATGCAGTACAGCATATTAAAAACCTTATTCCCATTATTGGGGAGTGGGTCTCCCATAGTCTTTGCCTATGCCTTCCAAGCAAAAGCAGCAAAAAATTAGGATGGAGAAACTACCAATTCCCCTTACAAGAGCCATGCAGTACAGCATATTAAAAACATTATTCCCATTATTGGGGAGTGAGTCTCCCATAGTCTTTGCCTATGCCTTCCAACCCTATGCCTCCCAAGCAAAAGCTGCCAAAAATTAGGACGGAGGAACTTGCAATGCTGGCAACACGGACCACGGTCACCCTGGTGGTATAGTGGTGGTGGAGGCTGAAGATAAGGAGAAGAGCAAAAAACAGCCGAAATGAGGAAGCATATACCCATGTGTGGGTGTGAAGCGGTGCATGGGAATACACCTCCAGAAATAACACAGTGGATTTGACTTTATGTTACTCTGCTGTCATTTGGTGGTGATGAGAAGTCTGGCCCAATCCAGCCCTTGTTCATTTTGATAAGGGTCAGCTTGTCAGCATTGTCAGTTGACAGGCGAGTGCGCTTATCAGTTATAATTCCCCCAGCGGCACTAAAAACACGCTTCGATAACACGCTAGCGGCAAGGCAGGCCAGGACCTCCAAGGCGTACAGAGCGAGTTCATTCCAAGTGTCCAGCTTGGATACCCAATAATTAAAAGGCACAGAGGAATCACTGAGGACGCTGGTACGGTCGGCAAGGTACTCCCTCACCATCTTTTGAAACTTTCCACTCCTTGTGAGAGTACCCCGCGCCTCAGGGCCTGTAAGCTGGGCGGGTCTCAGAAAACTGTCCCAGAACGTTGACAGTGTTCCCCTGCCTCTGCTGGATTGGCGTTGCGTCTCTCTCGCCTGTATGCCTTGGTTGGGCAACGAACTGTGACCTCTGCCGCTAGCGTGTTCAGATGGGAACTTTTTTAACAGTTCAGCAGCAAGGGTCTTCTGGTACTGCCCCATTTTACTAGACTTCTCCACCTCAGGAATAAGAGAGTGAAAGTTCTCCTTGTAGCGGGGGTCTAAAAATGTCACCAACCAGAAATGACTGTCACCCAATATTTTGACAACGTGAGGGTCACGGTTAAAGCAGCGTAACATAAAGTCAGCCATGCATGCTAGACTGGTAACGGGCAAGACTTCCGTATCCTCACCAAGATGACAACTGAACATGCTCTCCTCCTCCTCCCCCCTGTCCTGAGGCCACCCACGCTGAACCGACGGTATGACACTTGTACAGGTACTACCATCTACAGCGCATGATACCAGATCCTGTTCTTCCTCCTCCTCCTGTTCCTCATTGTCCCCCAATGCACGTTGGGTTGAGATGAGGCTGGGCTGTGTATAATCACCCGCTACGGCTTCTTGATCCATCTCATCATACTCTGGCTGCAATGTAAACGACAGACAAGTGGGATGCTGACGCTAATGATGGCGTCATCGCCACTCACCATCTTGGTGGACTCCTCAAAGTTTGTCAGGATGGTACATATGTCAGACATCCAGGTCCACTCCTGAGGTCTTATGTGTGGAGGCTGACCTGAATATCGACGGCCGTGTTGCAGCTGGTACGCCACAACTGCTCTCTTCTGCTCACAAATCCTTTGCAACATGTGGAGGGTAGCGTTCCAACGTGTGAGGACATCACACACCAGTCGGTGTGCCGGAAGCTGTAAACTCTGCAGCTACACAGCAAGGGCGACGGAAGCTGCAGCCGACTTGCGAAAATGAGCTGACAGGTGGCGTACTTTGACGAGCAGATCTGGCAACTCGAGGTATGATTTAAGAAACTGCTGAACCACGAGGTTAAGCACATGAGCCAGGCATGGTACGTGTGTGATCTCACCTCGCCTCAGAGCCGCCACCAGGTTACGGCCATTGTCACACACGACCATGCCTAGATCTAGGTTCAGCGGTCTCAGCCACAGATCTGCCTGCTCTTTCACAGCTGTCCACAACTCACAAGCAGTGTGAGGTTTATCACCGAAGCTTATGAGTTTCAGCACAGCCTGTTGCCACTTGGCTGAGGCAGTACTGCAGTGCTTCCAGCTTGTAACTGATATGGTGATATCTGAGATGGAGGCTGAACATGAGGAGGAGGAGGATGATGCGCAGGAGCTGTACACTGTGGGGGCAACTCTGACTGAACTAGGGCATGCAATCCTCGGTGTGGGGAGGATGTGTTCTGTCCCAAGGTCTGACTGGGTCCCGGCTTCCACTGTGTTTACCCAGTGTGCCGTCAGGGAGATGTACTGTCCCTGGCCACAAGCACTTGTCCACGTGTCCGTTGTCAGGTGGACTCTCCCAGTAACTGCGTTGTTGAGGGCACGGCAGATGTTTTGGGACACGTGCTTGTGTAGTGCGGGGATGGCACACCGGGCAAAATAGTGTCGGCTGGGGACCGAGTACCGAGCGACGGCCACCGCCATAAGGTTGCGGAAGGATTCCTTCTCCACCAGCCTAAAAGGCAGCATTTCCAACGCAAGCAGTCATGAAATGTGCGAATTTAGGACTGTGGCCTGTGGGGTGTTGGCTGCGAATTTTTGCTTTCGTTCAAAGGTCTGGTATATGGACAATTGAACGCTGCGGTGGGACATGGACGTTGATGTTGTTTCTTGAGAAACTGCCATAACAAGTGAAGACTGAGAGGAGGGGGAATCTTTGCTTGCAGGGGATTGCCATGCACGCACAACAGGGGGTTCTCTTACACACACAACAGCGGAAGAAGCAGTGGTGACACCCGCTGACACTGGTCGTGGACCCTGGGGTTCCCCCACAAGGTCGGGTGCTTTGCTGACATGTGCCTGATCATGCAGGTGGTCAGGCTGGTAGTTTTGTCACCCCTGCTGATGCTGGCCTGGCAGGTGGTACAAATGGCCTTTTTGGGGTTATCAGCAGTCTTTAAAAAAATTCCAGACTCTGGAAGACCTACCGGTTGTACTGGCATCGTCCCTCGTGTTGGTGTTACGGGGAGCGGTTGCCCGCCTTCCGTCTGCGGCCACCACACTGCTTCTTCCTGCCTGTTGGGGTACTCTGCCTCCCTCCCCCTGTGTGCTGCTGTCCTCGCTCTGCGTGTCCTCCTGCCACGTTGGGTCAGTTACTAGATCATCCACCACCTCCTCCTCTTCCACTTCCGCACCACGGTCCTCCTCCTCACTTCGTGGCAATTGTGTCTCGTCATCGCCCACCTCTTGTGACAAATTGCCAGCGTCGCCTTCCTGTGGCCGTGGCTGTTCAAATATTTAGCCATCGCTACATGGGATCTCCTCTTCCACCACTTCAAGCGGAGCAGGCGAGGGGCCCAAATATGGAAATGGACAAGTGAACAGCTCTTCAGAGTGTCCAACTGTGGGATCAGTTGCTGTCTGACGACACTTTGCATGGTGGGAGGAAGGAGCATCAGGGTGAGGAGGAGTATGCGGTCGAGACTCACGGCTACTAACACTTGACCATATGGAAGACAGACCGGAGGTGGTGGTGCCCAGGTGACTGGAAGTATTATCTGCTATCCAATTAATAACCTGTTCACACTGATCAGTTCGCAATAGTGGTGTTGTTGTGTGCTTCCCTACTAATTCGGTCAAGAACTGGGAGCGAGAAGATGTGGCTGTTGGTTGTGGCACATTTTCACTTTGGCCACGGCCCCATCCTCAGCACGCACCATCACCAGAACGTCCAGTTCCACGTCCCTTGCCACGCACCTTGCCCATTGTAAATAAAGTAAAATAGCTTACACTCGCACTCTATGGCAAAAGGGTAATAGAAAGGAGATTAGAACCGTGGAAGAGGAAAACCACAGTTCTATATCTCTGGCCGACACCAGAATCTTTTAAACAGATATATTTGTGTCTGAACAGTCAGCGAGACACTCAAACAGTTTTTTTAATGTAAAAAAGGCAAAAAGGTGGATTACACCCAGATTTAAACCATGGAAGAGGAAAACCACAGTTCTAGTTCTCTGGCCTACACCAGAATCTTTTAAACAGATATATTTGTGTCTGAACAGTCAGCGAGACACTCAAACAGTTTTTTTTCATGCAAAAAGGTGGATTACACCCAGATTTGAACCGTGGAAGAGGAAAACCACAGTTCTAGTTCTCTGGCCTACACTAGAATCTTTTAAACAAATATATTTGTGTCTGAACAGTCAGCGAGACACTCAAACAGTTTTTTTTATGCAAAAAGGTGAATTACACCCAGATTTGAACCGTGGAAGAGGAAAACCACAGTTCTAGTTCTCTGGCCTACACCAGAATCTTTTAAACAGATATATTTGTGTCTGAACAGTCAGCGAGACACTGAAACAGTTTTTTTTTTATGCAAAAAGGTAGATTACGCCCAGATTTGAACCGTGGAAGAGGAAAACCACAGTTCTATATCTCTGGCCTACACCAGAATCTTTTAAACAGATGTATTTGTGTCTGAACAGTCTACGAGACACTCAATTTTTTTTTTGGGGGGGGGAGTACAAAAAGGTTTATAAGACGGGTATTTGTACAGTCTGCATGTTCATTGGCTCTGTAAAGAGCGCCAAACGTGCAGGGCGGAGACCCGAGCTCCCGCCCAAGTAACCCGAAAATGCTCAGTGCTCGCCGAACATCCCGAGTAGTGAGATGCTCGGGCGAGTACCGAGCAGTGTCGAGCATGCTCGCTCAACACTACTAATGTTTTCTTCAATCAATAGACGACAGATAAGTACAAATGCCTTGCGTTTCTGAGCTACAGCCGCAGAGAAATCCTGGAAAATTAGAATCTTAGAATCATGAATAGTCAGTTCTCATTGCCGTCGATATGATCTTAAGACCTTTTCTTTCATGACCCAATGAAGATATTTTGCTATAACCGGATGAGGTCTAGTACTTCCACTCTCTAGGGTGAGCCTTGGGGGACCTAGTCTGTGCGCCCATTCTATCATCATTGGGTCTTTACCAAGGTCAAATTGGATGGCAGCAGGGAGATGTTTGATAAAGTAATCCATAAGATGTTCACCGCCCACTGATTCTTGGATGCCCACAAAACACAGATTGCTACGGCGATCTCTGTTTTCCAAGTCCTCCAGATTATCACGTATTTCTCGCTCTGTGGCTTGACCTTGTTGGAGAAAGGTCCTCAGTTTTGTAAGTTCGGTTTCATTGGACTGGACCCTGTTTTCCAGTTCTGCAATTTTTTGAGAATTTGTGGTAATTTGAGCCATGGCTGTAGTGATGGAGGCATGGAGAACGTCAAACCATTTGTCAAATAGTGGCATCAGTAGCTTGGAGACTTCTTGGGCCACTAAAGTCGCCTGTATAAAGTCTTACACAGAGAATTCAGAGCAGCTCAGTAGCGGAGAAAGCTGTGGCGGGGATAAACTGTCATCCATCAGTGACACAGGTGGGTTCCCCTGCGATGGAGAAGCCTTTAGCAGGTTGTTTAGGTGATTTCAAGGTGGGTTTACTTTTGTGAATTGTAGATGGCAATTGCGTACTAAGCAGTAAAGGCACTTGCAAGCAGGTGGATTTCTCCGCTTGGGTTTTTATTAGATATTTGTCCATTACAACTCCCCACTAGTAGGGTAAAGTATTAAGTCAGTGGGCGGCAGAAGAAGTTAGTGGATTAACAGGTTACATGCCGCAGTGGGTCAAGGAGTAGGAATACTGTCATAGTCCGATTATAATATCATGGTCTTTGGCAGTGGGATCTAGGCAGGTAAGACCTGATGCTTATTTGCCACATATAACCCTAGACAGTAGGTTAGAGAAGATCGGTGCGTCCGGCAGGTAGTACGTTTGGCTTTGATCTTAATGTTCTTATAGCCTGGAGAAAGGGACGCCGGGAAAACCACACCAGTGCCTTAGTGTGGTCGACAGGCCCCTCCCCTTTGATGTTCTATGATCTACACACAGGGCTTCCGGAAAGAGAGAAAGGCCAGCAGTGCAAGGGGGGGTGCTAATCCCCTACACAGTCAGTCAGATTCTTTGCTGATAGTGGTGATATTCAACAGATTGGGCTGTATAAGCAGGAGCTGGTTTAAAAGGAGGTCATGCTGGATGTCCCGCTCCCAGAAGTCCTCAGTGCACTATTTTAGTTATGAGCAGTAGATGGCAGCAGAGCTCCAACCTAACATCTCTAGTATAGGATGTCAGGAACAAGCAGCCTCTGGAGCAAAAATGTTTGTTTCCTGTTTCATATGTATAATTAAAATGTTCCCTTTTCCCCTGGGGGGTAAGAAAGTTCCGTCCTGTTAGATGCCCCCACCAAAGGTGTGTCAGTTAAATATGTTTTGCTGTGTGGCTGGGGGGTATTATTGACCCTGGACTTCTTTTCAATATTTCTCGGCTGCTACATATTTATTTGCTTTCTTTGTCCTTCACCATCTCCCCCCCCCCCCACTTGTCCTCTTCTTCCCCCTCACTTCTTTCAAGAGGCCATGTCTGGGCCCCGATGGCGAGTGGGCCCCCCTGATGGTCCAAGGCCATGTCTGTGATGGCCATCAAACACACGCCACATGCCTGAGGAACTGGACGGGACACAGACCGGGGGCAGGTAGTGAGGCTTGTTGCCAACTTCCCCAATCCCCATACTATAAATATTTCTACTTTGTCTGTATGTGTGTGTGCATGTATGATGTGAATGACTGTGTATGTCAGTGTGTATGACTGTGTATATATATTTATGTCTGTTTTATATGTGTTTTTAAGAATTTGTATTCAACTAATAATAATGTCTGTATGTGTACATATATGTGTATGTTTGTGTATGTGTGTGTCTGCGTTTTGTATGTGTGCATATCTGTGTACCATGTGCATGTGTGTATGTTTGTGTACCGTATGTGTATGTTTGTGTACTGTGGGTGTGCATGTCTGCATACTGTGTGTATGTGCGTGTGTGTATGTCTGCATACCATGTGTGTGCATGTCTGTGTACTGTGTGTGCATGTCTGCGTACTGTGTGTGTGCGTGTCTGCATACTGTGAGTGTGTCTGCATGTCTGCAAATGTGAAGGATGAGGGGACAGCCTGGGCCCTGTGTTGTATACCTATATTATTCCGCTGTATCTGTGCATCATGAATAGTGGTAAACGTTAAAGTGGCCCACTGAGACTCTTTCGCCTGGGGCCCACGAAACCCTGCAGTGATCCTGCCAGACCCTGGGAGGTTTATTTCAGGTATATGTTTTGGAATGTGCAGTTTTTCTCAGTCGAGTTAAAGCCTTTATTAGGAACATTTTATGTAACATTTTTGGATCACATTTATCCTGTGCTCTACGCTGAGCACTAATATCAGGATTTCCATCTAAATCTCTGAATAACATGATTCAGAGGAAACCTCTGAGGGATCCATGCAATATAATGAGGCATCAGAGTTACTCTGGACTCTGTGTGGCCTCTGTTCAGTGGTGTCCTTCTTTTCAGAGGTGCACAAAACAGTGGCCTACTGCGCTTTTATGCACACTTAAAAGGATGGACTCCGCCGAATCATAGGACAGACGGCGTCCACAGTGCCTCCATCTGCCTCATTATAGGGAATCTATTGGGAGGAAGAATGAAAAAATCAACAGCAGACCAAGAATTTGTTTTATGTATTTTTTACGCAATTCCTAGTGTGACATAAGTGATTAGACGACTTTATTCTTCGGCTCGGAGAGATTACAGTGATACCAAATTTATATCGGTTTTTTATGTTTACCTATTATCATACACTAAAAAAACGCTTTGAAAAAAAAAAAGCTTTCTTTGCAAAAAAAGTTTTAGTATCGCCATACTTTGAGAGCTATAATTTTTAAATATTTCTGCCAAAAGAGTCATGTGAGGGCTTGTTTTTTGCCGAACAAGTTGACATTTTTTTATTGGTACCATTTTCAGGCACCATTTTTTGATCGCTTTGTATTCCGATTTTTGGGAGGCAGAATGAATGGAAACCAGTAATTCAGGAATTTTTTTGGAGGGGATCACCGTGTGGTAAAAGTGATAAGGCAGCTTTGTTCTTCGGGTCAGTACAATTACAGAAATACCACATTTATATAATTTTTTTTATGTTTTACCGCTTTTACACAATAAAAACTACTTTTTAGAAAAAAAAATGTATTTGCATGGCTGTATTCTAAGAGCTATACTTTTTTATTTGTCCGCTCATGGAGCTGTATGATGGCTTGTTTTCTGCAGGACAAGATAACATTTTTAGCAATACCATTTTTATTTACATTTATCTTTTTGATTGCATTTACATTTATCATTTTGATTACATTTTCACAAAAGAAAACAATTTATCGGAGGAAATGCAGAGTGATAAAGTAAATCCTCCGCTAAATATCACCCACCTAACCCAGGAGGAAATTCAGAAACGCCTAAATAATATCAAAATAGACAAGTCACCAGGCCCAGATGGCATACACCCCCGGGTACTAAAAGAATTAAGTAATGTGATAGACAGACCGCAGTATCTTATATTCAAGCACTCTTTATGGACAGGGACTGTCCCACTAGACTGGCGCCAAGCAAATGTGGTACCAATATTCAAAAAGGGGTCTAAAAGTGACCCTGGGAACTATAGACCAGTCAGCTTAACGTCTGTTGTGGGTAAATTGTTTGAAGGATTTCTTATAGATGCTATTGTAGAATATCTTAATGATAATAACTGTCTAACTCCATATCAACATGGATTCATGAGGGATCGCTCCTGCCAAACAAACCTGATCGCCTTCTACGAGGAGGTGAGCTCACAGCTGGACCGGGGAGAGTCAGTGGATGTTGTATACCTTGACTTCTCCAAAGCGTTTGATACCATGCCACACAAAAGGTTGGTATATTAAATGAGAATGCTTGGTCTGGGGGATAATGTGTGCAAGTGGGTAAATAGCTGGCTGAGTGATAGAAAGCAGAGGGTGGTTATCAATGGAGTAAGCTCAGGGTGTGTCAGGGTTACTAGCGGGGTGCCTCAAGGGTCTGTCTTGGGCCCTATATTATTTAATATATTTATTAATGATCTAGTGGAAGGGTTGCATAGTAAAATAGCAATATTTGCAGATGATACTAAACTTTGTAAGGTAGTTAATACAGATGAGGACAGGGCACAGCTACAGGAGGATTTAGATAAATTGGGGAGTTGGGCCAAAAAATGGCAAATGGGGTTCAATGCCGATAAATGTAAGGTCATGCACATGGGAAAGAAAAACAGCAGTCACCCATACATATTAAATGGGAAACCGTTGGGGAAATCTGACATGGAGAAGGACCTGGGCGTCTTGGTTAATAGCAAATTAAATTGGAGTGCCCAGTGTCAGGCAGCAGCTGCGAAGGCAAATAGAGTCATGGCATGCATCAGAAGAGGAATAGGGGCATATGATGAGAACATTGTTCTTCCTCTGTATAAAGCGCTGGTAAGGCTGCACTTAGAATATTGTGCACAGTTCTGGGCTCCGGTGCTCAGGAAAGACATATTGGAGCTAGAGAGGGTACAAAGGAGGGCGACTAAGGTAATAAAGGGAATGGAGGGACTAGAATACCCAGAGAGGTTGTCAAAATTAGGCCTATTTTCATTGGAAAAGAGAAGGCTTAGGGGAGACCTCATAAACATGTATAAATACATCAGGGGGCAGTACAGAGATCTCTCCCATGACCTGTTTATACCAAGGATGGTGACAAAGACGAGGGGGCACACTATGCATCTGGAGGAAAGGAGGTTCCTGCACCAGCATAGAAGGGGATTCTTTACGGTCAGAGCCGTGAGACTCTGGAACTCTCTGGGAGAGGAAGTGGTGATGTCCAACTCACTTAAAGAGTTCAAGAGAGGCCTGGACGCCTTTCTTGAGAACAATAAAATTACATCTTATGCTTAGTTAATTAATCCAGGGATTTAATCTTACTGCCAGATTGGTGTCGGGAAGTGAATTTTTCCTCAATGATGTAAATTGGCCTATACCTCATGGTTTTTTGTTGCCTTCCCCTGGATCAACGCTGCGGAATAGCTGCAGTGCACAAGAAATAGGCTGAACTGGATGGACGCTTGTCTTTTTTCGGCCTTATAAACTATGTAACTATGTAACATTTAATTCCACTTTTTGGACAGAGGTAGGATAAAAAAGTGCATATTTTTCTTGCCTCTTCTTTTTTTTTACGGAGTTCACTGAAGGAGTTTACTAGTATGACAGTGTTATAGGTCAGATTGTTGTGGACACGACGATATCAAATATGTACACTATTTTTGTTTTTACATAAATATTTGTATTTATTGGTATAATTTGTTTTTCTTTATTTTGTGATATATTTATATATATACTGTATCTATTTTGTACAATTTTTTAAAACTTTTTTTTCACTTTTTTACTTTGTCCCTCTATGGGACTTTAACTTTTATTACTCTAATCACTGATAAAATGCATTGCAATGCACCAGCACTGCAAGGCATTATACCTGTCAGTGTTACACTGACACATCTTTTAGACCATGCTGCTGGCCTGGTCTAACAGGCCACCATAGCTAGCAGACCTAGAGGTTGCCATTTGACCTTGTGTTGCCGTGACAACAATTGGCAACCAGTGATGATGTCATGGGGGTGCCGATCAGACGGGAGAGGGAGCCCCCTCCCTCTCCTAGCTTTGTAAATGCTGTGATCGCTATTGATCGCAGCATTTAGAGGGTTAAACAGCTGGGGGCAGTGCAGGTGCCACCCCTGACTGAGAGTGCCAGAACTCATCTATCACTTCAGCCGAGCTCCCAGTAACAATTGTGTGGGCACCACTCCTGTACGTCCATTTGTGGGAACGCACTGCAAAATAAGACGTACCAGTGTGTCCAATGTCGGGAAGGGGTTAATATTTACTCCTGCCATTTTGTCTCTCATTCAGATTGAAGTTCTGGCTAAATGACTTAATTTTGTTCCAAGCCAGAACGTTAACCTTTTTCAAACTATCAGGGATGTAAATAAATACAGTACGTCCGGTTACTTTTTTTTGGATCTTACATCTGAGGTCAAAATTCAGTAACCTAAACAATGTCATTCCAATTTTTATTTTTTTTTTATTTAAAGAACAAACTTCTCTTCTTACAGTGCAACAGTTACAGGATGAAAGGGACAGAGTATTACACCTTACAAAATTAACAGAAAAAAACAGCTCACCCGCAGCGACTCCTGGCATGCTGAAGCCCGGAACATGTGTAGACCCACGTGGGAACAGTGTTGAGAAAAGGAAAAAAGTTCCACCTTCAAAATTTCTCAAAAAAAATTTGTTCTTTATTAATCCATTTTAAAATTCCATGATGTTGTGGTGTCACAAGATACGTGTGAATTCATATAGCAAACCGTTTCCAACGCTAACCAGTGTTCTTTATCAAGCTTACATATTAAACCTTACAGACAGTGATATTATGATTGCTTAAAAAAATCCCTATTATTACTCTTTTCAATAAAGGGTACTGGCCTTCAATCTGTTTCAAACATTAGTTGAATGAGATCTTAAAATATTGCTTGAACAAACCAATAATCAACCCTTTTGTAAGAATTTAAGCAGAAAGCAATTTTAGGCTATTAATGATTTGCACAATAACTGTGTGCAAACATGTGTGAACACAATGAATACGAGTCGGTTCTCATCGATTACGTGAGGAGTTATCCAGGTCAAGCCGGGGAGCAGGAGAAGGATGATCAGAATCCTATCATGTCTGGCTAATCAAGATGGGGGAGCAATGTGACGACACAGCATTTAATCTTAATTATGCCAGACGTATATTTTCAGTAGGCCAGGAGACATAGACTATTGTTCATATGAGTCTGAAAGTTGACTCTTGACTTGATGTTTGTGAATTGTTGAATGGCAACTGTTTACCTTTTCTATTAACTCCTACAGTTTATTGTACTGCTAAGCTTGGAGGACAGGGACATATATTGCCATTTCCATGTGTGGCTCCACCATTAGTCCCCAGCAACATGCCCGCTATCTTGGTGTCATCTTTGATTCAGATCTTTCTTCACTCGCCCGCTCATGTCATCTACACCTCAAAAACATCTCTAGAATTAGACCCTCTCTTACCTTTGACTCGGCAAAAACTCTTACTGTAGCTCTTATTCATTCTTGTCTGGACTATTGCATCTCTTCACTAATTGGTCTCCCTCTTACTAAACTCTCCCCTCTCCAATCCATCCTGAATGCAGCAGGCAGGAACATATTCCTTTCAGACTGCTACACCGATGCTTCTACCCTGTGCCAGTCGCTGCACTGGTTGCCCATCCGATACAGAGATCAATATAAACTTATTACTCTCACCCACAAAGCGCTCCATGGTTCAGCATCCCCCTACATCTCCTCCCTTGTCTCAGTGTGCCACCCTACCCGTTTCTGCTAATGACTTAAAACTAAAATCCTCAATAATCTAAACCTCCCATTCCTGTCTCCAAGACTTCTCTCGTGTTGCGCCAATTCTTTGGAATGCGCTACCCAGGAAAATTTGATTAATTCCCAATACCCACAGTTTTAAGTGTGGCCTAAAAATGCATTTCTTTAGATTGTCCTGTTGCTCCACCTCACTTTTCTAACTCTCCCCGTTCGGCCCATACAAAATTTTTTTCAAAACCATGACCCCCGCAGCATCTGTTGACACCCTCCATGCACGTAATAGCCCTCTATGTCTGTACTGTACACATACTGTCTGGCGACCAGTTCATGCAGCGTTATGTGCATACCTTATTTAGTATATTATGGCTGTATTGTACAATATAAGCACATTTTACCATTTACCTTTCGTGTCTCCCCTACTTCCTCATAGATTGTAAGTTTGTGAGCAGGGCCCTCATTCCTTTTGATATCTGAGTTACGCTTATTCTGTAATGTCTTTGTTGTCTGTACAAGTCCCCTCCAAAATTGTAAAGTGCTGCGGAATATGTTGGTGCTATAAAAATAAATATTATTATTATTATTATTATTATTATTATTGAATAATCGATGTTTGCTAATACAAGTGCTTCTCACTAAATTAGAATATCATCAAAAAGTTAATTTATTTCAGTTCTTCAATACAAAAAGTGAAACTCATATATTATATAGAGTCATTACAAACAGAGTGATCTATTTCAAGTGTTTATTTCTGTTAATGTTGATGATTATGGCTTATATCCAATGAAAACACAAGTCATTATCTCAGTAAATTAGAATAATTAACAAAAAACACCTGCAAAGGCTTCTGATGCATTTAAAAAGGTCTCTCAGTCTGTTTCAGTAGGTCCCATAATCATGGGGAAGACTGCTGACTTGACAGATGTCCAGAAGGCAGTCATTGACACACTCCACAAGGAGAGTAAGCCACAAAAAGTCATTGCTAAAGAAGTTGGCTGTTCACAGAGTGCTGTATCCAAGCATATTAATGGACAGTTGAGTGGAAGGAAAAAGTGTGGTAGAAAAAGGTGCACAAGCAACCGGGATAACCACAGCCATGAAAGGATTGTTAAGAAAAGGCCATTCAAAAATTTGGGGGAGATTCACAAGGAGTGGACTGCTGCTGGAGTCATTGCTTCAAGGGCCACCACACACAGACATATCCAGGACATGGGCTACAAGTGTCGCATTCCTTGTGTCAAGTCACTCATGACCAATCGACAACGCCAGAAGAGTCTTACCTGGGTCAAGGAGAAAAATACCTGGACTGTTGCTCAATGGTCCAAGGTGTTGTTTTCAGATGAAAGTAAATCTTGCATTTTATTTGGAAATCAAGGATCTCAGAGTCTGGAGGAAGAGTGGAGAGGCCACAATCCAAGCTGCTTGAGGTCTAGTGTGAAGTTTCCACAATCAGTAATAGTTTGGGAGCCATGTCATCTGCTGGTGTAGGTCCACTGTGTTTTATCAAGATTAAAGTCAGCGCAGCCATCTACCAGGAAATTTTAGAGCACTTCATGCTTCCCTCTGCCAACAAGCTTTTTGGAAATAAAAAATGTCATTCTCCAGCAGGACTTGGCACCTATCCACACTGCCAAAAGTACCAATACCTGGTTTAAAAACAACAGTATCACTGTGCTTAATTGGCCAGCAAACTCGCCTGACCTTAACCCCATAGAGAATCTATGGGGTATTGTCAAGAGGAAGATGAGAGACACCAGACCCAACAATGCAGACAAGCTGAAGGCTGCTATCAAAGCAACCTGGGCTTCCATAACACCTCAGCAGTGCCACAGGCTGATCACCTCCATGTCACGCCGCATTTATGCAGTGATTGATGCAAAAGGAGCCCCGACCAAGTATTGAGTGCATTTACTGAACATACATTTCAGTAGGTCAACATTACGGATTTTAAAAATATTTTTCAAGCTGTTGTTGAAATAGATCACTCTGTTTGTAATGACGCTATATGATATGAGTTTCACTTTTTGTATTGAAGAACTGAAATAAATTAACTTTTTGATGATATTCTAATTTAGTGAGAAGCACTTGTATGTTGATTGCCCATTGTATAAGTTCATGTAGCTTGTTGACTTGCAAATAGTGAAGGACAAATTATGCAGATTGATTAAATACTCAAACAATGAGATGACCTTATCCCACCTTCCTCTGACCTGTGGATGATGGCCTGAACCACAGATGTGGGTATAAAAAGGCATCGCAATTCTTCTGCAAAACAGACTCTACAGAACAGTAGCCAGGATATAATGGCTCCATCAAGAGGGACACATATTTGAAATTCTACAGGATTCCAGCCTAAGGGACCACGGCCAAAGCTGGAAGAATACAGATCTGCTCCATTGAACATCACTGAACCCATGGAGACATTTGTAGAAGCCTGGTTAGGACCCTCCGGTCATCTGGCCCCATGGAGACATTTGGAAAAGCCAGGTTGGGACCTTCCATTCACCTGGCCCCATGGAGATGTTCGGAAAAGCCAGGTTGGGACCCTCCGGTCACCTGGTCACGTACCTCAATAGACTGTAAGCTTCCTAAGCTTGTCGTTACCTCTTCTCTGTGGGTGCCCACCAAAATCGGGGTGCCACTGATGGGGGTAGTCGGCCCTGGAAGCCCTGAAGTTGCACCTGCTCTAATCCCAGGTGCCAGTGGAAGGATGAGACTGAAATTTGCACAATCTTGGGTATTTGTTCTATATGTTATTATCTGTTGGTGGTTCAATAAAGTATTGCCACACTATTTTACCCTAACGCTGTGTTGTCTGAGTAGTATTATTCCCACAGGAAAGGAGTGCAGGCATTCAGTGGGATGAACCCTGGTCCATATGGTCTTTCTGAAGACAGCCGGGTCAGCGGACGAGAGCACCCACTGACCCTCATGTCTCCACATAAGTCAAATGTACACTTTCCGAATGTCTTGACAAGTGCATTCCTTTAGGGGTAATCAATACTAAATCCAAAAAATGGTTACTTCCAGATCATCCTATCATTCCTATATTTCATGGGTTACTCAAAATTCATAAAGGAACCTTTCTCCATCCTTTACGTCCTATAATTTCTGGTATTGGGTCTTTCAATGAAGAGATAAGTGAGTGGCTTGACAAACGTCTACAGCCTTTAGTCACTACAATTCCTGGTTATCTGAAAGATACATCTTCTGCTCTTGAAGTTTTTGACAAATTCAACTGGAAAAGGATTTTTCCTTTATCCCGTTATTAATTTATATTCAGTTATTCCCCATTGTTTAGCTATTTTAGCCATACAACATAATTTAAATTGCTATAACTGTTTTTCCTCTGAGTTGAAACAATTTATTCTCCCACCTTTAAATTATCTTTTGGGTCATAATTATTTTATGTTTAATTCTGATTTTTTTTTCTACAAATTAAGGGTGCCCCGATGTGCTCTACATTTTTCTCCTTCTCTAGTTATTCTTTTCATGGGGTGGTGGGAGCAAGGTTTTATTTTGGCAACATTTGACATTTGACAACATTAATAGCGGGAATGGGTCAGACTCAGGCGCAGTTAGGCATTTATACACAAAGGTGATATTTCCCAGTTTCGTTTTTTTATGCCATTGAAAAAATACCACATCTCACAAGGGGGGACAATTGGCAAAAACAGCTACCAGAAACTGCTAAAAATAAGAACCTATCATCATACATTACACAAAACACAAGAACACACTGTCAAAATTATCAAAAGAAAATAAACCATTAATTAAATGAAAAAAAGATCATTCTTGTAATTCATGCCATGGGGTATTTTAGTGTAATATTTCTATAGCATTATTGCAATTCCATTTTTCCAATATTCCATATGCTTTTCAGCCCAGGAGAGGTGACTTATCAGGTTAGGAATCCAACAATGAGATACGCCTTGTTGATCATTGTTGTGCTCCCATTCATTGGGCAATCTATGTGCTAAGTACCTTTTTTTTACTGTAATTTTTCTATAACAATATTGCAGTTCCATTTTTCCAATATTCCATATGTACATAATGTAGCATATACCTATTTTCTATGGCAGTAATGCAGTTCCAATTTTCTAAATTTATTATTCTTAGCATTTCAGATTGCAGCTATATTTTCTATTAGAAATGTATTTTTGTACATTTTGAGTTGTTTGGTTATTGTTCTCACTTTAACAAATGAAAATAAAGAATTGAGATGGGAAAATTTACATTTCTCATTTAGTTACATAATAATACTGAACACTAATAGTTGCCCAATAATTCTGCGCACATACATACAGTATTCTCCTAAAAAAGACAAAACCTCACTTTTAGTTTCTTAAATATTCAGGGTTCAGGTTTTTGGGTTGACCAAAAGCATTGTACTTGTTCAATAATAAAATAAATCTTCAAAAATTAAAATTGCCATTATGCACACAATGTATTATGTTCCTACAGTTTGTAAAGTTTTCTCCACAGTTCATTAATGATCAGATGAGACAATTAATGACCCGACATACAATTTAATTCTTATTTCCTAGAGATGTCAGGTAATTATGGCAACACATAGGACAATTTATACTATATTACTAACTAACACTTTATAGTTTACATTACTAATTACTTTCATTAAGTACTTTTCTGACTGTTTTTTAAAGCGCCCCTCCATTAATTGGTGTTCCTTACATCTCTTAAGGAAACACATAGTTAAAATATAACGTTTAGTGTGTGTTGTTGGACCACACATAGTGGAAAGTTTAGAAATGTACACATTGCCATTACTGATCTTGGATTAGCTAGACTTTTTACACTTGGATTGTGCAGATTCTGGCAGAATTCTAGAGATAACCTTTAAAGGTGTAAACGCAATCCGCTATTGAAATGGAAATGAATGAGTGATGTTTTTATGGCTGGTATTTAGCAAAGCTCCTGCTTAGAAAAAGCTTTGAGGCTGATTTTGAAATGATATCAATATCACAACTAGGAACAGACCCAGTGAAAAGTCTAGTGCATGGAAAGGCAGACAGGGCATTCACAGGTCAGTAATACAGACATACACTCCAGCCAGTTAAAAGTAAGTACAACATGGCTATTTATTAACATATACTATATAAACCAGAACAGCTGGACGTTTAATACATTTGACCAGTTTAGTGCAAGTTCAATTATTGACAGAAAATCTATAATTCGTTATGATAGAATGTTATTCTGCTTGCACTTTGCAATTTTCCAAGGTCAAATTTACAAAATGAGGGGAATCTGTAACAATTAGCTGATCAGGGTAAGGTGTACATTACTGTGCAAAAAATTTAGGCAGGTGTTAAAAAATGATGCAAAGTATGAATGCTTTCAAAAATACAAGCTTTAAAGGGTTTTATCTGAGACTATTTTATTTTTTTCTAAAGGGTCTGACGGACAGGTAGTTACTAACTACCTAGCTGTTCTGCCCAGCACCGATCTCTGCCAGTTTAGAATGGTCGCAAATCGCTCTTTCAGGCGATTCTGCGTCTTCTGGTGACATCTGATTGGGCTCCGGCCATGGAGTAAATGCGAGGGAGACAGTGGCTCTCTGGTCCGCAGTAGTTTTCACCTGGATGTAATCGGTCCCCCCTTCAGGGGGCTGATCACGGTTGCACCCGTGCAATCTTGATTATGCCCCTGGAAGTCAGGAGTAGCAGGAGATAATCTGGAACATGACTGGCGCTTGAGCCAAGTAGAAGGTGAAGCGACTCCTAACATGCACATAGTTGCTAAGAACAATGCTACCTCAAAACTCAAATAGCACGTAATTGCCTCAGCTGACCTTAAACAGGTGATGATTATCAGAGGTGTTTGCCTGGTTTAAGCACCACTACAGCGTTTTGTTTTTTTCAGTGCTGGAGTGGTGCTTCTAACAGTCCTTGTCCCCGGTCTTATACTCACTCTCCAGCGTCTTCACCTTTCTTCAGCTCTGCTCCGGTCCCGCAGAACCATCTTGTGACCCAACTTCTGTCACACAGCCATCAGCATCTAACAGCAGCAAGCAAAGCTGAACTCTGCTCGCTGATGTTAAACACTGATATGCCGCTCTAAATCTCTGACAGTGGAATTTAAAGCACTCAAATTGGGATGTGCTCCATTCTAAATGCCCTTTGTCCCAATGGCTGCCATGACGGTACTCCTGTGAAGACCTGCATGTATCTGCCATTCATTCTGCAATATAACAGTGTTGCAGAATATAGTTATAAGCAATCAGATGATCTCAAGTTAGGGCTGTATTAGCAACTAGGTACTGGAGGGCCGGTGCCTAGGGCGGCAGGTTGCAAGAGGCAGCCCCATCCTTAAGAAAAAAATATATATACAGTTGAAACCAGAAGTTTACATACACTATATAAAAAGACACATATGCATGTTTTTCTCAATATCTGACATGAAATCAGAATAAACATTTCCCATTTTAGGTCAATTAGGATTACCATATTTTTTTATATTTGCCAAATGCCAGTATAATGAGAGAGAGAATGTTTTAAGGCATTTTTATTATTTACCGCAAAGTCAAACGTTTACATACATTTCATTAGTATTTGGTACCATTGCCCTTAAACTGAATGACTTGGGTCAAACGTTTGGGATATCTTTCCACAATCTTAGTGTATATAAACTTTTGACTTTAATGTCCTAGGTCATTACTCTACATTTATCAACATTAAATCTCATTTTCCAAGTGTTTGCTCATTCACTCATCTTATCCAGATTGTTTTGCAATATTGTAATGTCAAGGTCAGATTTTACATAGTTTCATGCCATCAGCAAATACTGACACTTTACTCTCAATTACATCCACAAAGTCATTAATAAAGAGGTTAAGAAGAATCGGTCCTAGCACAGATCCCTGCAGTACTCGACTGCTGACTATATCCCATTTAGAGAACGTACCTTTTACGACAACTCTTTGTTTCCCGTCTTTCAGGCATTTCCTTACCCATCTGCATATAGTTTTCCCTAGTCCATGATTCTGTAGCTTCAGTATGAGGCTGTTATGCAAAGTCCAGATGAATCACATCAGCTGTGTTACCAACATCCAGATTTGCACTTACCTCCTCATAGAACCCCAACATGTTGGTTAGACACTAGGGATGGGCGTACACTAAAATGCTTGGGTGCTCATTGCTCAGGTCAAACACATTGGAATACTCTGGTGCTCGTCCCGAGCAATGAGCCCAATGTAAGTCTATGGGAAACTCGAGCATTTTTCAGGCGGCTTCCCCCGATGGTCTGCAGAGGGCCTAAAAATTGCCTAAATCGATGGGAACAGTGCTCAAATGACATGGGAACAGCATGGGGAAGACCCCTGGAAGCATTTCTGACTCCCAGGTCACTTCTGTCAACAACGTTGTCAGAGGTATTACTCCACTTTTACGGACTCACAATAAAACATACAAAAATGAAACCAAAATGGATTTTCCTGGGAAATATATTAAGGAACATTCTTTTCCAGGGTAATGACTTGTATATAAGGCAAAATAAATAACCAAAAACAAAAATACTCCTCCACACCTTTGGCTATGTTCACACATAGAGTTTTTGATGCGTTTTTGCACTTTTGCATTGCTTTCAACCGTGACAAATGCATTTGACTCACCCCCTGGGCCGTGGAGTACCCGGAACCGGGCCTTCTGGTGTACGGTGCTGATGGGGGTAGTAGTGGCAACCCGATCCCGTGGCTCAGGGTGGTCAGACCAAATGGCGGTCTATCAATCAGTGCTTTAAATGTCCGACTACGCCACCCGTGGATTGCGGTCAGAGATAACCGCCACTGTGAGGCAGACCGCTGAGGCTGGTGTTGGTG
Organism: Phyllobates terribilis; assembly: GCF_046119375.1. Taxonomy (NCBI): domain Eukaryota; kingdom Metazoa; phylum Chordata; class Amphibia; order Anura; family Dendrobatidae; genus Phyllobates; species Phyllobates terribilis. Next base: position 755,190,814 of record NW_027362761.1, on the reverse strand, counting down.
TGCAGCACAGGGGAAGGATAACTCCCCACGGGAAGAGTGTAGCCTCAGGGCAGTGTAGGTGGATGCTGGGGGTGATAGTGCCGGCCGCAATAGTAAGAGTTCAGAGTCCGCTTCAAACAGTCCAGGGTCTTTATTGTAGGTATTATTAATGACCCAACAGTAGTACCGGTTAGGAATGGGCCTGGGTGTCTGAGAGCATTCGGGCGAGCCCCACTGGTCAGGGTGAGTGTGTAGGCCTACCGTTCTCTCTATGCTCTTTCTGACTATCCCCCTCTTCGTGGTGTAATAGCCCACGTCCCTGAGCTGGCCGTGTACTTCTCGCCTGTATGGCTTGCGACTCGGGCCTTGGGTACCTTTTGCTTTCTCCTCGCTGTACTGGTCCCTCTGTGTGGCGGAGCCTCCAGGCTCCTTAGGCCAAGGGACCTGAAATCCCTCGCGGTTTGGTTCTTTGCTGCTGGGCTTACAACCCTGACAGCCTCGGACCCCAATGTCCGGTTAGACTGATTCTCTGCCAGGACCGGCTCTCGTCGCCTCTGTCCCTGGCTTGCAGTTTCTCCTCTGCCTCATGGACTCCTCAGCTACAGGTGAACTGTCCCTCCTTCTCTGGGACTAGTCTCAGTCCTGAGCTAGGTCGTCCAGTTCTCTCTAACCCTGCCCCCAGTTCCAGCTTTTATAGGGGCAGCCAGCTCCCCCTACTGGCCTGGGACAGGAGGTGCTGTATGCTAATTGTCCCTAACCAGGGAACCTCCCTCCTGCTCTCAGACACAGATTATTGTTTGTGGCATCCAGGCCTGGGGTGACACATTCCCCCCCTAGTAAAATTTAGTACTCCGGCCTAAACACATTTTTAGGAAACACAAATACAGGGTATAAATGATAACATAACATATATACAAGTACATTTTGTCCTTAAGGCCACGGCGCTTCCGTGACCGGGTGTCCATGTCACCCAACAAGGTGAAGTTTTGAACGGTGCGGGGACAGGGTCTCCATAAACCCCAAGTTCCTGGCCTTGGGCGTGGCGACAAGGCTGAGCTACCTACTTTGGGCCACAAGGGAGCCACGCCGGACAGGTTTTTCTTCTGTGGCCATCTTCGCAAGAGGGCACCAAGTGCAACTATCTACAAGACAGTCCCGGCCATTCAATGTCCATGACCTGTCAGTCCATTGAACTAGGAAAAACTGGAAAAACAGTATTAATAACCAGGTAACAAATATAAAACATTTGCAATATACAGCATTTAGATCTTCCAGCGAGCTGGCATTTGACCCCTAGTGATCCGGGTTGACCTGCGTAACCCACTGTCTGGTGGTGGTCTAACCTGGCTTTCCCCACTAGCATTTAGGGTACAGCTACTAGCTGGGTTTACAGGCAGGGCAGGTAGCTGTCTGCGGGTCCTTTGGTTTACCGCAGGCATGGCAGGCTCACTGTCAGCAGAGGGTTGACCCTCCTGGGCTGCTGGCATGGGTTCTTCTGCCTCTGGGGCTGCTTGTTCTTCTGATTCTTCCTGCTCTCCTGTAGGTTCCTGCTGGGTTGGCTGAAGGAAGTGTAGGACGGGTACCACTATTGCGTCGTTTATCCGAGTCCAGAACCGGGGAAACTCGCCAAGAACTGTGCTGATCATTTTTTCCTTGTCCTCTGCGGGTTCAAGGTCATCTTGATCTTCTCCTGCACTCTGTAGTTGCTCGGGGCACCTTTTTAGGTGGTCTCTGGAGACGGAGCTAGTGGTTTCTCCTCCATCCTTGGTAATTACGCATACCTTCGGGTTGTTGTGGTCCGACTGCAGTACTGTGTATGGGTCTCTTTCCCACTGGTCATCTAGCTTGTGAAGCCTTCTCTTCCGCTTCAGGACCTGCTCACCAGGTTCCAGGGGACCAGCAGGGGTGTGTTGGTTGAAGTGCCTCTCTTGCTTTTCTCTCGCTTGAGCCAGACTTCTCTCCACACTCTACTGTACCTTCTTGTACTGTAGCCGCCGTTCCGTATCCCAGTCCGCGTCTGGGGAGGTGTCCTCGGGTGTCAGGACTCCCATCTCCAGGTCTACCGGTTGCTTACCTGGTCTTGCTTGCATCAGGTAAGCCGGGGTGCAATTTGTAGCATTCACCGGGATGTGGTTGTATAAGTCTATCAGGTCTGGCAGCTTCTCCGGCCACAGGCTGCGTTCTTCCAGGGGCAACGTCTTGAGGAGATCAATGACAATATTATTCATTTTCTCACACAGCCCGTTGGTCTGCAGGTGGTAAGGCGTTGTCCGAATCTTCTTACAGCCGTAGAGGTTGCAGAACTCCTGGAAGATTTCCGCCTCGAACGCTGAACCTTGATCTGTCAAGACCTGTTCCGGATACCCGTGTGGACGGCAGAAGTGTTGTTGGAAGGCTCTGGCCGCTGTTTGGGCTGTCAAGTCTTTAACAGGAACCACCACCAGGAACTGGGAATAGTGATCCACTATTGTCAGGGCATAGACATAGCCCGACCGGCTTGGAGCCAATTTCACATGATCCAGAGCTACCAGCTCAAGAGGCTGCCTGGTGACGATGGGCCTCAAGGGTGTCTTCTGGCTGGTACGGTCCTTCCTTCTGAGGTTACATGGGCCGCAGTCCCTGCACCACTTCTCTATGGCCCCTCTCATACCGATCCAGAAGAACCGCTCTCTCAGTAGGAACTCCAGTTTCTTCCACCCGAAGTGTCCCGCTCTGTCATGGTAGGCCTCCAGGACCATTGACGCATCTCGTCTTGGGACCACCACTTGCCAGGTCAGCTCGTGCGTCCGGTGGTTGACAAGCCTTCTGCACAGCTTACCTTCGTAGAGGAATAGCCTGCTTTTCTCCTTCCATAACTGATTGGCTTCCTCTGGGGCGTCCAGGCCAGGGTTAGCGTCTGCCTGGGTTAACACGTCTTTCACCAGGCGAATTGCAGGGTCACTATCTTGCATTTCAGCCCAGCCGTGGTGGGGTAAGGGGTTGAACATGACGGTGGTTAGGTCTTTGTCTCTTACTCGGTGAGAATACTGGGTGGCCCCATACCGGTGGAACGCAGGGAGCTCTACTTCCTCCAGCTCTTCTGAGTCTTCTCCTTCGGATAGGTGGGGCATTCTTGATAGGGCGTCTGCATTGGTGTTGGTTCTGCCTGCCCGGTATTTGATTGTGAAGTCATAATTTGACAGCCGAGCCATCCACCGCTGCTCTACGGCACCAAGTCTAGCATTGTCCAGATGTGTCAACGGGTTGTTGTCCGTATACACTGTGAATTTTGCAGAGGCCAGGTAATGTTTAAACCGTTCTGTTACGGCCCACACCACTGCCAAGAACTCTAGCTTGAAGGAGCTGTAATTCTCCGGGTTTCTTTCAGTGGGCCTCAGCTTTCGGCTGGCATACGCTATCACTCGTTCCCTGCCCTGTTGATTTTCGGACAGTACGGCTCATAGCCCCACATTACTGGCGTCGGTGTGGAGGATAAAAGGCCAGAATTTCATCCCCCGTGAGGGCCATTTTCAACTGGCGGAAGGAATCCTCTTCCAACTTATCCCACTTGAAGGGTGGCTTGTGACTTCTGGATTTAGACTGACCTATCAGGAGGTCCTGCATTGGAGCTGCCATCTTAGTGAACCTGGGGCTGAACCTTCAGTAGTAGACTACCAACCCGAGGAATTGCCTCACTTCTTTGATGTTAGAGGGGCTTGGCCAGCTCTTGATGGCTATAACTTTGTCGGGGTCGGGGGCTACTCCCTCAGCACTCACCACGTGCCCCAGGTACTGTACCTTTGGTTTCAACAGGTGACACTTTGAGGGTTTCACTTTCAGGCCATAGCCTGCCAGGGCTTCGAACACCTCTGCCAGGTGTTCTAGATGGTCCTCGTAGGTCTTCGAATATACAATTACGTCGTCCAAGTAAAGTAGGACCGTCTCAAAGTTTCGGTGCCCTAGGCAGCATTCCATCAGCCTCTGGAAGGTCCCAGGTGCGTTGCAGAGCCCGAAGGGCATACAGTTGAATTCACTTAATCCCATCGAGGTGGTGAAGGCGGTCTTCTCCTTGTCAGCCTCTGCCACAGGAACCTGCCAGTACCCGCTAGTAAGGTCCAAAGTAGAGAAGAAATTAGCTGATTTTAGGGCTGCTAAAGACTCCTCCATTCTAGGTAACGGGTACGCGTCTTTGTGGGTGATACGATTAATTTTTCTATAGTCCAAGCACATTCTCATGGTACCGTCTTTCTTTTTTACCAGAACCAAAGGGGCTGCCCAGGGGCTACAGCTGTCCCTGATCACTCCCGCCTCTTTCATCTCTCTTAGCATGCCCTTTGCATTCTGATAATGTGCATGGGGTACCGGTCTGTGTATCTCCTTTATTGGTGGGTGGTTCCCCGTGGGGATGTGGTGTTCTACCCCCTTCACTTGGCCGAAGTCTAACGGGTGCTTGCTAAAAACTCTTTCATATTCGCGCACCACCCGATAGACTCCTTGTTTTTGATGCAGGGGAGTGGAGTCAGCACCCACGTGGAGTTTCTGGCACCAGTCCTCCTTGTGTTTCTGGGAGCCATTACCCTCCGCCTGGGAAGATGGAGGCAAGGGTTCCACGGCCCTGACAGCATTGTGTTCAACAGTATACAATTTGGCTAGTATAGCGTACCGGGGCAAGTGTACTTCCCTTTCCCCAATGTTTAAAATCCGGACTTGCACCCTTCCATGACAGACATCAACCACCCCTCGGGCTGTCAAAATGGTGGGCCTGCTGTCTGAGTACACGGGTTCTACCATGGCTTGGTAGTCTCTCCCTCTTAACCAGATTGCAGTCCGACACCAGATCATCATTTCACTTTTGGGAGGCATGGAAATGGGGAACGGGTCGCTCATCCTCACGCTACCGATCTCACAACCAGACAGTTCTACCTGTTGCCGTCTCATCAGGGCTCTTATCTCTTTCTGGAGGACCCTCTGTTGGCTGGAGCTAGCATTCATCGCCACCTGCTGCAAAATTACAATTACTTCTGAAAGACAATTTTCAATCACGTTAGTACCCAAGGTTATTTTAGGGTGACTTTCTCGACGATCAATGTCCACAATTATCACTCCTTGTGCCGGCAGTTCAACTTTACCAATCTTAATGGTCATCTCTCTGAACCCCACCTGCGGCACGGGTTGGCCAATGCTGGCGATGATTTTTAAGTCATCGTCTGGATAACGAGTTATATCAGTGTCACTCCAGTACTGCTTGAAAAGTACGTAGGGGATGGTAGTCACTTGAGACCCGGTGTCCAGCAGTGCACTCAGGGGGATACTGTCTAGCACTACGGGTAAAAACGGGCGTCCCCCCACGTACTTATCGCACCAATTAGACGGGCCTGATGACCTTATGCCTGGGGGTTGGCCCTCTGCCCCAGGTCGGACCCGTTTAAAGTACAGTACCTGGCTATGTGTCCCGGCTGGTTGCAATGGCGGCAAATCGGCTGACCATCCTCAGTGTAACGGTCGGTGGGCCTCCCTCTAAACGACGGGATCCTCCTCCGTCGACGTCCTCCGGACTGGAAGCCGGCTTGATTGGTCCCGACGGGTCCATCTGTAACGACTGTACGGTCCTGGTCAATGCAGCAACACTCTTTGTTAGTTCTTGGACCTGCTGGTGCAGGTTTGCAGGCGGGGATGGGTTTAGGGCCTGCGCATCAGCCCCCACAAGGTCTGCGGAGTAGGGCGCCGCCCTCTGGTGGTAAGTGATGGCAGGGCGCCGGGAAGCTACAGCGCCACCTGGTGCGGGTTCTCGGAGCACCCGAATGGCCCTATCTTTGAACTGTGCAAAAGTCAAATCGGGGTTCTGTAGGGCCATGAGGCGCAGCTGGGTTCTGTGGGCGCTGGACAGCAGACCTTCTATGAACTGGTCAGTCAATAGTTTATCCGTATCCTGCACGCTGCCAGGGTCAACTTGCTTAATTGCTCCCAAGGCTTCCTGTAAATTTAGGGCATAATCTCTGATGCTGTCCTGTGTCCGCTGCTTACATCCGTAGAACCGCATTTTAATTTCAGCTGAGGTGCGGGTGTCAAAGGTACCCCGCAGCCGGGCCAAAATGTCCTTTACAGTCCTTTTCTCCTCAGCTGGCCATGATTTTCCCTCCCGCTGGGCCGCATCAGTTAGCTGCCCTGTCAGTATGCTTACTTTCTGTTCTTCTGTCAGGGGATAAACTTTGAACAAGCTATACAGCCTTTCTTTAAAGTCGCTCAAGGTATGCGACTCGCCGGCATACTGTGGCAGCCAGGCCGCTCCGGGGATATAGGGCATGGAAAACGGCATCACAGCTGCAGCGGCTACGCTGGTGGTAGAGGGTCCCTCCGCGTCCGACATCTTCCTCCCCCCTAGTTAACCATGGCCTACCTTCCGGCGATCCTCTTCTGTAGGCCGCGGCTCCGCTCGCGATGCTCTGGGCGAGGCACTTGCGTCGCGTCCTGTTGACGTCAGCGTCGCTCTCTCTCCTTCCAGGACCTTGCGCAGCGTCTGTTATGTTCTGCTACCAAAGCTAAGGAAAGAGAGGAGATCTGTCCCTACTATAAGACTCAGCTGAATCCCTACGATGTAACAGGGAACCTGATCCTGCGATCAGACCTGCTAAAGTCCTAATCTAGTCTGTACGGAGACCTATAGATTTGGGGAGGGAATCCCTACAAGTACTAAGGACTGGGAGGAATATGGGACACCTCCTAACAGAAATAGTAGCAGAAAGACGAACAAACAAAATAGATAGAACATAGAGGTCCGTAGACCAAGCAAACTAACAGAGTTAGATACAGAGCACAGGCTAGCTAGAAAGTAGATATACAATGAAGTCCAGCAAAGCCAGAAGGGCGGAGCAGGATTAAATAGGCCAACAAGGTCATGTGACCAGCAAAGGAAAAAAAAACCTAACAGCAAGGTTCTAACAGTACCCCCCCTTCTAAGAGGATCCTCCGGATCCCCTAGGACCAGGCTTATCAGGAAATCTCCTGTGAAACGCTCTGATAAGTCTGGACGCGGAAACATCATCTGACCTCACCCAAGAGTTATCCTCGGGTCCGAAACCTTTCCAGGCCACAAGATACTGCAAACTACCTCTATACCGTCTAGAGTCAAGGATGCGAGAAATTTCATATTCCCCGTCCTCCACAGCCTTCCTCTCAGGAATAGTAAGGTTAAATAAACGACTTTTAGGAAGAGTCGCTCCAGGGACAAATTCAATAGAACAATCATAGTCTCTATGGGGAGGCAAAACCTGCGATTCTTTCTCAGAAAAAACTCTCCAAAAATCCTGAATAGGAACAGGCAATTCTCCCCTATCCAAAGCTGCAATACGCCCGTTACAACACTTGTCATAACATTTATGGCTCCAGGATTTAATTTCACTGGTAGACCAATCCAGTACAGGATTGTGAAATTTTAACCAGGGCAAACCCAATATTACTGGAGAAGGCAAGTTATTCAACACTACCAAATCCAATTTCTCATGGTGAACACCATTAATAGTGAGAGGAAATTCACTGACCTTGAGAGTAATATTCTTCAAAGGGGAGCCATCCACAGAAACCACAGCAATGGGGGATGATAAAGGTTCAGGTTTTAAATTGAGTTTTTCCACGAATCCCCCATCAATAACATTCAGTGTAGACCCGCAATCAACAAACACCCGAAATTCCATTAATTTTTCCTGAGCAATCGTGGAAGCAGCTAAAAATATACCCTTGGAATTTAAACAGGCAATACGGGCGTGACTGACCATTTTTTTTTCTTTCTTCATACGAAGCTCACAGCCTTTAATCAAATGACCAGATTTCCCGCAATAGAAACACAAGCCTTCTGAAAAACGACGGTGTTTTTCTTGAGAGCGAGGTGCCACCGATCCAATCTCCATCGGTTCACCACTGTTAGTACACACATTATCATAACCAGAAACTGACATAGCAGAGGATTTGCTCTCATTAACCCTAGCACGCAGTCTTCTATCCACCCGTATAGCTAATTGCATAGCCTGTTGCAAATCCTCAGGTGTAGGATAAGCAATTAGCAGGTCTTTAACCTTTTCACTGAGCCCAGCAAGAAATAGACTTTTCAGAGCAGAATCGTTCCACCCTGTTTGAGTGGACCAACGACGAAAATGTGTACAATATTTTTCCATATTACCTGATCCTTGTTTTAAACGTCTCAACTCAGTCTCAGCTGATGCCACACGGTCAGGATCATCATATAATAGTCCTAAAGCAGAAAAAAAAAAACTATCCACTGATCTGAAGCATGCATCACTAGGTTGCAAAGAAAAGGCCCACTCCTGAGGCTCTTTGCGCAAAAGTGACATTATGAACCCTACGCGCTGGGATTCATCCCCAGAGGACTTGGGTCTCAAACGAAAATACAATAAGCAAGCATTTTTAAATGAAAAAAATTCTCGATGTTCACCAAAAAATAAATCCGGCAAACATACCTTAGGCTCCAAGAAATATGTTCCAGGACAGTTACTCACGTGCTGACGGAGCTCGGCCACTTCCAGAGAGAGTCCCTGCAGGTGTTTAGCCAAATCCTGAACCGACACCATGATGGAACAAAAAAAATCTTTCCTTAGAGAATTTACAGGCTGGACTTACTGTTATGATCTGCTACCAAAGCTAAGGAAAGAGAGGAGATCTGTCCCTACTATAAGACTCAGCTGAATCCCTACGATGTAACAGGGAACCTGATCCTGCGATCAGACCTGCTAAAGTCCTAATCTAGTCTGTACGGAGACCTATAGATTTGGGGAGGGAATCCCTACAAGTACTAAGGACTGGGAGGAATATGGGACACCTCCTAACAGAAATAGTAGCAGAAAGACGAACAAACAAAATAGATAGAACATAGAGGTCCGTAGACCAAGCAAACTAACAGAGTTAGATACAGAGCACAGGCTAGCTAGAAAGTAGATATACAATGAAGTCCAGCAAAGCCAGAAGGGCGGAGCAGGATTAAATAGGCCAACAAGGTCATGTGACCAGCAAAGGAAAAAAAAACCTAACAGCAAGGTTCTAACAGCGTCTCAGCGTAGGGCGGGGCTTCAGGTCTCGCGCGTTTTTGACGTCCACACCCCTCTTCTTCCCGCGCGGCGTCCCGAAGATGGCGCCCGATGGCGGGAAACGGCTCCGGATGGCGGGAAATGGCCCCGAATGGCGGGAAACTTCACTTCAGGTACATATAAAGTCTTTTTCAGGCACGCAATACTCGTTTGTGGCGGGTTGGTCACAATCCTGCCGACTACGCCAAAAGCTGACCCCCTGGGCCGTGGGGTACCCGGAACCGGGCCTTCTGGTTTACGGTGCTGATGGGGGTAGTAGTGGCAACCTGATCCCGTGGCTCAGGGTGGTCAGACCAAATGGCGGTCTATCAATCAGTGCTTTAAATGTCCGACTACGCCACCCGTGGATTGCGGTCAGAGATAACCACCGCTGCGAGGCAGACAGCTGAGGCTGGTGTTGGTGTGCAGTACAGGGGTAGGATAACTCCCCACGGGAAGAGTGTAGCCTCAGGGCAGTGTAGGTGGATGCTGGGGGTGATAGTGCCGGCCGCAATAGTAGGAGTTCAGAGTCCGCTTCAAACAGTCCAGGGTCTTTATTGTAGGTATTATTAATGACCCAACAGTAGTACCGGTTAGGAATGGGCCTGGGTGTCTGAGAGCATTCGGGCGAGCCCCACTGGTCAGGGTGAGTGTGTAGGCCTACCGTTCTCTCTATGCTCTTTCTGACTATCCCCCTCTTCGTGGTGTAATAGCCCACGTCCCTGAGCTGGCCGTGTACTTCTCGTCTGTATGGCTTGCGACTCGGGCCTTGGGTACCTTTTGCTTTCTCCTCGCTGTACTGGTCCCTCTGTGTGGCGGAGCCTCCAGGCTTCTTAGGCCAAGGGACCTGAAATCCCTCGCGGTTTGGTTCTTTGCTGCTGAGCTTACAACCCTGACAGCCTCGGACCCCAATGTCCGGTTAGACTGATTCTCTGCCAGGACCGGCTCTCGTCGCCTCTGTCCCTGGCTTGCAGTTTCTCCTCTGCCTCACGGACTCCTCAGCTACAGGTGAACTGTCCCTCCTTCTCTGGGACTAGTCTCAGTCCTGAGCTAGGTCGTCCAGTTCTCTCTAACCCTGCCCCCAGTTCCAGCTTTTATAGGGGCAGCCAGCTCCCCCTACTGGCCTGGGACAGGAGGTGCTGTATGCTAATTGTCCCTAACCAGGGAACCTCCCTCCTGCTCTCAGACACAGATTATTGTTTGTGGCATCCAGGCCTGGGGTGACACATTCACCGGGAAATGTAATTTTAACATTTTACAACCTTATCTGGCCATGTGGTGTGTGAAACATGATCAGACACATTCTGTTTCATTTATGAAGGAGGGACTCTGAAAGTCACAAAGCCTATTTTTATAGGGCCATCAGACGGCCTTTACTATTCTTAAAGGACCATCAGTCGGCCCTCATTATTCTTAGAGAGCCATCAGCCGGCTATGCTTTGTTGTTCCCATTACTAAAGAGTGGGTCTTCTATACTGTTATTGCGTATGCAGTGAGTGGCAGGGCTGTCCAAAATTTGGACATACCCCAATACCCCTTTGCAAATTTGGACGCACCCAAATACCCCTTTGAAGAGATTTAGAGGAGGGCCTCCTGAAAACAATGTACCCATTATTAGGAAGTGGGTCTCCCATACTATTTGCCTATGCAGTGAATGCAAGGGTTGCCAAAAATTTGTAGGCACTCCAATGCCCCTTGGAAGAGACGTGGAGGTCAGAGGGCCTCCTGAAAACAATGTTCCCATTATTAGGAAGTGGGACTCCCACTGTGTTTGCCTAATCAGTGAATGCAAGGGTTGTCAAATATTTGGAGGCACTCCAATGCCCCTTGGATGAGACGTAGAGGGCCTCATGAAAAAATGTTCCCATTATTAGGAAGTGGGTCTCCCATAGTGTTGGCCTATGCAGGGAATGCAAGGGCTGCCAAAAATTGGGAGGCACTCCAATGCCCCTTGGAAAAGACATGGCTGAGGGCCTCATAAAAAAATGCTCCCATTAGAAAGGAGTGGGTCTCCTATACTTGTAATGCCCATGCACTAAGTGTATGGGCTGACAAACATTTACCCCTGGTGGGTATACATGAACATACTGTATAAAAAAAAATTTTTGCTGCCATTATAAGTGACTCGCCCCCTGAGCCGTGGGGCACCCAGAACCGGGCTTCAGTGCGATGATGGGGGAGTAGTAGTTGCAATCCGATCCCGTGGATCAGGGTGGTCAGACCAAATTGTGGCAGTCTATTTATCAGTGTTTTGAATGTCCGACTACGCCACCCGTGGATTGCGATCAGGGATGACCGCCGCTGCAAGGCAGACCGCTGAGGCTGGTGTTAGTGTGCAGCACAGGGATAGGATAACTCCCCTCGGGAAGAGTGTAGCCTCAGGGCAATGTAGGAGGATGCTGGGGGTGATGGTGCAGGCGCAGCATAAATCACACAGAGTCCAATGATGCAGTCCAGGGTCTTTTACTCACAGTTGTTATCCAAGTCACTTCCGTCGGCAAGGACTGCCCGAGTCATGCTGCGTCCACCAGGTGAGGAGCTCGGCTCGGTCAACCCCCAGGCAATTCAGGAGTATGGCACAGGACCCCCTTCTATCCTTTCTCTGGCCTCTCGTGCCCCACTGTAACATACCTGGCGGCGTCTTTGCATAGTGGTCCATCTCCCACTGTGCAAGAGCGCGCACTTGATCTCCAATCCAGAATGTCTCTCTGGCTTCCCTCCATGCTGTCTGTTTGCTTCTCTTTCTGCTGCTTAAGGGCGGCGCCCGATCACTTCCTGCTTTTTGTACCTGCTGCAGGCACACCCCTTGTGCGTCTTCAGCCTATTGCTGTCTGTCACCTGGTATTTAACCCAGCTGCTCCAATGGATCCCTGCCTGAGCATTGTGTTTCATTCAGTGTGGTCTTTCACTCTGAATGTGCCAGGTCCCCTTCTGTGTTCTCTTGTCTGCCTATCCTGGAGGCTGTATTTCCAGGCCTGTCTGAACACGCTCCTTGCCTGTTCGTCTCGCCTTCTAGGGGCCGCATACCTAGACCCGCTCCTGTATCTTGTCTGTCCTGTCTGAACACGCTCCTGGCCTGTTCCTCCCGCCTTCTAGGGGCTGCATTCCTAGACCCGCTCCTTATCTAGTCTGTCCTGTCTGAACACGCTCCTGGCCTGTTCCTCCCGCCTTCTAGGGGCTGCATTCCTAGACCCGCTCCTGTATCTAGTCTGTCCTGTCTGAACACGCTCCTGGCCTGTTCCTCCCGCCTTCTAGGGGCTGCATTCCTAGACCCGCTCCTGTATCTTGCTACTGTGTCTGTTCTTGTCTGTATACTCTTCTAGCCTGTTTTCCCGTGTTTCTCTTTGTCCGTACCTTTTCCTTTTTCTGCAGAGTCTGAACTCGTACCTAACTCCTGCTCGTTGTCACTGTACTCCCGTTTGTGAGTTTGTGGTCCACTCGCTACTTCTCTGCAAGTACCCTGTGGGAATCTGGTTCTGCCTTTCCGTTACTGTCTGTTCCGTGTGAACAGAGCCCTGTCCCCCCTGCTCTGCCTTGCTCACCGCTCTGGGGGTTCTAGCCTGCTCTGCCTTTGCTCACCGCTCCGGCGGTTCTAGCCTGCTCTGCCTTTGCTCACCGCTCCGGCGGTTCTACCCTGCTCTGCCTTTGATCACCGCTCCGGCGGTTCTAGCCCGCTCTGCCTTTGCTCACCGCTCCGGCGGTTCTAGCCTGCTCTGCCTTTGCTCACCGCTCCGGCGGTTCTAGCCTGCTCTGCCTTTGCTCACCGCTCCGGCGGTTCTAGCCTGCTCTGCCTTTGCTCACCGCTCCGGCGGTTCTAGCCTGCTCTGCCTTTGCTCACCGCTCCGGCGGTTCTAGCCTGCTCTGCCTTTGCTCACCGCTCCGGCGGTTCTAGCCTGCTCTTCCTTTGCTCACCGCTCCGGCGGTTCTAGCCTGCTCTGCCTTTGCTCACCGCTCTGGCGGTTCTAGCCTGCTCTGCCTTTGCTCACCGCTCCGGCAGTTCTAGCCTGCTCTGCCTTTGCTCACCGCTCTGGCGGTTCTAGCCTGCTCTGCCTTTGCTCACCGCTCCGGCGGTTCTAGCCTGCTCTGCCTTTGCTCACCGCTCTGGCGGTTCTAGTCTGCTCTGCCTTTGCTCACCGCTCCGGCGGTTCTAGCCTGCTCTGCCTTTGCTCACCGCTCCAGGCGGCCTCGTCCTGCTCTACTCTTGTTCACCGCTCCTGGCGGCCTCGTCCTGCTCTACTCTTGCTCACCGCTCCTGGCGGCCTCGTCCTGTTCTACTCTTGCTCACCGCTCCTGGCGGCCTCGTCCTGCTCTACTCTTGCTCACCGCTCCTGGCGGTCTCGTCCTGCTCTTCTCTTGCTCACCGCTCCAGGCGGCCTCGTCCTGCTCTACTCTCGCTCACCGCTCTAGGCGGTCTCGTCTTGCCCTGCTCTCGCTCACCACTCTGGGCGGCCTTACTCTGCTGTGTTTGTCCGCCACATCTGTGGTTCTGTTCCTGAGTCCCAGTGTGTACGGGCTCCTATCCCGCCTGTGTTCCTACCTGCTAGTGCCTCCCTGTCTGCACTCTAGCCGTGCTTGCCTGTACCCCCCTGCCTGCATACCCGCCTGCCTGCATACCAGTCGTGCCTGCCTATACCCACCAGTCTGTGTGCCAGCCTAGCCTGTCTGTTCCTGTATTCCCCTGTGTGGGTCAACAGCCGTGTCCGGGGTCTGTCCTGGAGTAGCACCTGGTCCCTCTGCTCGGTTCCTCCTTGGTGCACTGGCGTCGTATGCCGTCGTGCGACCCTGGTCGGATCGGGTGAATACCTAGTTACGCCCCTCCAGGCATTCACTCTCCGGCACGGTCCAGTGGAATCACACTCACACGCTGCTCAGCCCGGGCATGTGCATTACACCCACCAGTGACCACACTTCTGTCCAGCTGCCTCGGGCCTTCTCTGGTAAAACTTGGCGCCAGTTTCCCTGACCCTATGTGGTGCCTTCCTAGCGGGTGTAGCAAGGGTCGCACCAATAAATGATCACGACCTCCGGTTCTTGGCTGAGGGATGATTTACCTCCACCAACTTGGGAATCCAGTACCCTTCCACGACCCGACCCTTCACCCGATATAACACGGGTTTGCAATGGTTGCTGTCCGTTCAGCTCTCTTAGGGTCCCTTCTGCCTTTCTGTTTCTGGAGCCTTTCTACTCCTCTGTCTGTCCTCTTTCCTTCCTTCTCCTTCTCCTCTTCTCCTCGCTGGCCCCGGCCTTCTACCCAGGCCTGCCTCGTGGAGCTGAGCTCAGGCTGAGCCACAGCTCCCTGTCAGCTCTCTCTGGCTGAACTACTTCTCCCTCTGAACTGACCACTAACTAAAGATGGCTCCCACCTTTTATCTGTTTCTCTGTCCCTGAGCTCAGGTGACCTGCACCCAATGAGCTCCTTCCTATGCTCCAGAAACCGTCCCCTTCTGCTCCCACATCACTGGGTTCTCTCCCCCCTCCCCACTCCAGCCAAGGACATGGTCAGTTGTGCCTGCAATTATATGGGAGCACCGTCGAGCTGTCCCCCAGAAATGGGGAGTGTGTATGTGTGTGTGCAGCTAACTGAGCCCTGGTCCACACTCCATCCTTACCTGGGAGTGGAATATCACACCTCTGGATGAGGTGCAATACCCCTGTGGCAACCGAACCCTCGGGGCGCCACATTCCCCCCTGGTAAACCACAGCACGTCCTCGGGCTGGAACAAAGCAAAAGACCATTCAAAAACATGCAATTTTGTGTGTCCATATACAAAACCATAAATCATTATTATTCATCCCTTTATGGGAGGCAACTTTTCTCTTTTCCAACACTTTTCTTTACTATGACATTATAAGGCATTTTTTTTAATATCACCGGAACTTCTTTTACCAACAACATTTTCACTATTATGTAACTCTTTTAGCAGCATATAAAACTTTTCAGGTAAAACATTTAAATTCTCTTCCTCACTGGCCACTGTGCAACTTGCGACCAGGTGTCCATTTTTCTATTAAGTGAAAAACTTCAGCAAACTTTCAAACGTGAGGGACTCGCTCGTAAACCCTCAACTTAGGCCCTGGGCGTGGCTGCAGGGCATAGGTGATCTGGTGATTGGACCACACCTTTGGCCACGCCAAACGAGTTTTTGTCCAGAGGTAGACGTTGCAGTACTTTTATAAAACCAATAGGGGGCGCTTTAAGAAGCGCAACTATTTACAGGGGTTGGCCGCTCCCAGTCCTCGGCCGGATGGGAAAGGGGAATGGCTGACCTCAGTCCTCAGCCAGGTGGGGAAGAGGGATGGCTGCTCTCAGTCCTCAGCCAGGTGACTTGGGGATTAACTTTGAACGGGCAACAGTCCCAACGGGGCAACAAAAACAGTTCCTTGTACCCTGTCGGGTAACTACTCACACTTGCTCGTTGTCGCTCATCAGTAGCGGTATCCTCCTGATGCTCCTCCTTCCTCCTCATACTGGTCTTCAGACCCGTCCGGGTCCTCTTGGTATCCGGGTTCTGGTTCGGGGTGCTGCTCTTCTCTCACCCTCCGGACATGAAGGGCATACCATCCTTTCAGGCCTCGGTGTCGGGTGTAGGACTCCAAGTCTCCCGGGAACAGATCCCATGCCGGGTGGCCTTCTGGCAGGTGGCTCTCCACATCTCTCCGGGTAACGAACACATCCGTGTCCGTGGTCGGGTCTCGGATGAAACCCCATCCCTGCTCCTGCTGGAACTTGACTACGGTCCCGATGATTCTGGGACCTCGCGCAGCCTGGGGATCTCGCCGGACGCGCATCTTCTGCTCCGCGCTCTGGGCCTACAGCTGTTCCTGCCTCTGTCGCCGCGTCCGCCTCTCCCGCTCGAACTGCGCCACCTGTCGGTGACAGAACTCCCGTCTGCGGGTTCCGGCCGCCCGCGTCTCCTGCGAGAACCCCATGAGGTCCTCTCCTGTCGGGTCCCATTCATAATGGACCTCCTCGACCGGGAGCTGGGGAACTTCAACAGGCCGTGGGTCAGGCGGGAGTGAAAGCAGAGGAGCTCCGGCCTCTGCAGGCAGGCTTCCCCGGAGACTAGGCTGGATCCACCCAGTCGGTGGAGGGACTGGCTCTCCATCCGGACCGGACAGTTGGGCGTACAGGTCCGCGCCCAGGGGTGGTGGTTTTGAGACCGGGGGCGCACGCGGTTGGGAGACGCCTGGGGTGGTCAGGCCTTGCGACCGGGCCTGGAGACGGCCGCTTCCTACCGCGTCCGGGGTCAGAGGGCACGACGGGGGGGCGTAGTTCAGCGGTGGTCTTCGCGGCTTGCGGCCCAGGTGTTTGCGGCGGGAGCGTGGAAGCTGCAGAAGCTCCCGGGACTTCTGGCTCCGCGGCGGGATCCAGGGGTAAGGCTACGGTGTCAGGACCCGGGGCAGGGGCGTCCGCCTTACTTGCCTCCTCTGCAGCGTCGTCCTCGACCTCCGGTCTCCTCTCTCCGTCCTCAGGGGCAGGCGCGCTGCCGGGTGCTGGCAGCGTCTCTTGCTGCCGGGTCGCGACCCGCCGGGCCTTCTCCTCTCTCCATCCAGCGATGACGTCCCTCTGCGCTCGGACCATCCTCTGGTCCAGCTCCTCCAGCGCAGTCCGCAGGAACTCAGGGTCTTCTGCGGGGAGCTGAGCCATCAGCTCCGTGAGGCTGTACAGGGACGCCTCGGCCTGCAGCAGGCCGCTAGCCGCCTCTCCATCTCCGGGTGTGGTCTCGCAAGACTGATCCAAACCACACCCTGCCCCGCGGTTTTCTTCTTTTTCCGCCCCTGTTGGGGGTGGTCCCGGGGCAACCTGCTGACAATCACTCTCAGAGGCAGCCCCCCACTTTGATGGACATCTCCACAGCCGCACTCATGGCTGTTAGGGGTGGGCTCCTTCTTTGGCGCCATTCTGGGACCTGGCCCACGATGGGAGGTGGCTTCCTGTTATCTTTTGGCGCGCACATTATGGCATCTGTTCTTCTGGGGCGGGCGCCATTTTCAATACAGTGAAACAGTCTCTTTTCAGGCACGCAATACCCGTTTGTGGTGGGTTGGTCACAATCCTGCCGACTACACCAAAGCTGACTTGCCCCCTGGGCCGTGGGGCACCCGGAACCGGGCTTCAGTGCGATGATGGTGGAGTAGTAGTGGCAACCCGATCCCGTGGCTCAGGGTGGTCAGACCAAATTGTGGCAGTCTATTTATCAGTGTTTTGAATGTCCGACTACGCCACCCGTGGATTGCGATCAGGGATGACCGCCGCTGCGAGGCAGACTGCTGAGGCTGGTGTTGGTGTGCAGCACAGGGATAGGATAACTCCCCACGGGAAGAGTGTAGCCTCAGGGCAATGTAGGAGGATGCTGGGGGTGATGGTGCAGGCGCAGCATAAATCACACAGAGTCCAATGATGCAGTCCAGGGTCTTTTACTCACAGTTGTTATCCAAGTCACTTCCGTTGGCAAGGACTGCCCGAGTCGTGCTGCGTCCACCAGGTGAGGAGCTCGGTCAACCCCCAGGCAATTCAGGAGTATGGCACAGGACCCCCTTCTATCTTTTCTCTGGCCTCTCGTGCCCCACCAGTGACCACGCTTCTGTCCAGCTGCCTCGGGCCTTCTCTGGTAAAACTTGGCGCCAGTTTCCCTGACCCTATGTGGTGCCTTCCTAGCGGGTGTAGCAAGGGGTCGCACCAATAAATGATCATGACCTCCGGTTCTTGGCTGAGGGATGATTTACCTCCACCAACTTGGGAATCCAGTACCCTTCCACGACCTGACCCTTCACCCGATATAACGTGGGTTTGCAACGGTTGCTGTCCGTTCTGCTCTCTTAGGGTCCCTTCTGCCTTCTTGTTTCTGGAGCCTTTCTACTCCTCTGTCTGTCCTCTTTCATTCCTTCTCCTTCTCCTCTTCTCCTCGCTGGCCCCGACCTTCTCCCCAGGCCTGCCTCATGGAGCTGAGCTCAGGCTGAGCCACAGCTCCCTGTCAGCTCTCTCTGGCTGAACTACTTCTCCCTCTGAACTGACCACTAACTAAAGATGGCTCCCACCTTTTATCTGTTTCTCTGTCCCTGAGCTCAGGTGACCTGCACCCAATGAGCTCCTTCCTATGCTCCTGAAACCGTCCCCTTCTGCTCCCACATCACTGGTTCTCTCCCCCCTCCCCACTCCAGCCAGGGACATGGTCAGTTGTGCCTGCAATTATATGGGAGCACCGTCGAGCTGTCCCCCGGAAATGGGGAGTGTGTATGTGTGTGTGCAGCTAACTGAGCCCTGGTCCACACTCCATCCTTACCTGGGAGTGGAATATAACACCTCTGGATGAGGTGCAATACCCCTGTGGCAACCGAACCCTCGGGCGCCACATAAGCACCCTTTAAAAAAATTATGTGGGTGTTGCATCATGGACCACAGTCACCCTGGTGATATGGTGGTGGAGGATGAGGAGAAAGAGGAGGAGGAGATCAAATAGCCAAAATCAGGAAGCGTATACCCATGTGTGGGTGTGAAAAGGTGCATGGGAATACACCTCCCAAAAAAAGACACTGGATTTGACTTTATGTTCTGCTGCTATCATTCGGTGGTGTTGAGAAGTCTGGTCCAATCCAGCCCTTGTTCATTTTTATAAGAGTCAGCCTGTCAGCATTTTCAGTTGACAGGCGGATGCGCTTATCAGTTATAATTCCACCAGCGGCACTAAAATCCCGCTCTGATAAAACACTAGCGACAGGGCAGGCCAGGACCTCCAAGGCATAGAGAGCCAGTTCATTCCACGTGTCCAGCTTGGATACCCAATAATTATAAGGCACAGAGGAATCACGGAGGACATTGGTACGGTCAGCAAGGTATTTTCTCAGCATCTTCCCAAACTTTGAACTCCTTATGAGAGTACCCCGAGCTTCAGGGCCTGTGAGATGGGAGGGGCTGAAAAAACTCTCCCAGAACTTTGACAGTGTTCCCCTGCCTCTGCTGGATTGGAGTTGTGTCTCCCTTGCCTGTACTCCTTGGTTGTCCAACGAACTGTGACCTCTGCCGCCAGCGTTTTCAGATGGGAATTTTTTTTAATAATTCCGCAACAAGGGTCTTCTGGTACTGCCCCATTTTTGTAGACCTGTCCACCTCAGGAATAAGAGATAGAAAGTTCTCCTTGTAGCGTGGGTCTAGAAGTGTCACCAACCAGTAATGACTGTCACTCAAAATTTGGAGAACGCGAGGCTCATGGGAAAGGCAGCATAACATAAACTCAGCCATGCATACCAGACTGCTAACAGGCAAGACTTCTGTGTCCTTACCAACAGGACGACTGACCATGCTCTCCTCCTCCTCCTCCCTGTCCTCAGGCCATCCACGCTGAACAGACGGTATGACAGTTGTGCAGGTAGTATCGTCTATAACGCATGAAACTAGCTCCTGTTCTTCCTCCTCTTCCTCCTTCTCCTCTTCCTCCTCTTGTCACCCAATCCACATTGGGATGAGATGAGGCTGGGCTGTGTGTAATCACCCGTTATGGTTCCTTGCTCCATCTCATCGTGCTCTGCCTGCAATCCATCCTCTTTAATTGTGAGCAGAGAGCATTTCAGAAGACAGAGAAGCGGGGTGGTGACCCTAATTATGGCGTCATCGCCGCTCACCATCTTAGTGTAGTCCTCAAATTTTTGGAGGATGGTACATATGTCTGACATCCATGTCCACTCCTGAGGTCTTTTGCGTGGAGTCTGAACTGAATACCGACGGCCTTGTTGATGTTGGTAGTCAACAACTGCCCTCTTCTGCTCACAAATCCTTCCCAACATCTGCAGTGTAGAGTTCCAACACGTGGGGACATCACATCCCAGTCGGTGAGCCGGAAGCTGCAAACGCTGCTGAAGCACGGCAAGGGTGGCAGAAGCTGTAGCTGACTTTCTAAAATGGGCACACAGGCAGCGTACTTTGACAAGCAGATCCGACAGATCCGGGTACATGGGGTGTAGGTTCAGCGGTGTCAGCCACAGATCTGCCTGCTCTGTCAGAGCTGTCCACAACTCTTCAGCATTGTGCGGTTTGTCTCCTAAGCATATTAGCTTCAGCACAGCCTGTTGCCATTTGGCTTAGGCAGTGCTGCAGTACTTCCAGCTTGTGACTGATATGGTCATTTCGGAGATGGAGGCTGAAGAGGAGGTGGAGGATGAGGTGAAGGAACTGTAGACTGTGGGGGCAACCCTGATTGACCTAGGGTCCGCAATCCTCGGCGTCAGGAGGATGTGTTCCGTCCCAAGGTCCGACTGGGTCCTGGCTTCCATGATGTTAACCAAGTGTACCGTCAGCGAGATCTACAGTCCCTGCCCACAAGCACTTTTCCACGTGTCTGTGGTTAGGTGGACTTTCCCAGTAACTGCATTGTTGAGGGCATGGCTAATGTTGTGGGACACGTGCTTGTGTAATGCTGGGATGGCACACCGTGAGAAATAGTGGCGACTGGGGACCGAGTACCGAGCGACGGCCGCCGCCTCCGCTTACCACCCACAGTCCAATGGTCAAGTGGAGCGGATCAATCAGAATTTGACCAGTTACCTCCGGCACTTCGTTACTGCCCACCATTCAGACTGGGTGGATCTCCTGCCATGGGCCGAGTTCTCTTACAACAATCACGAGAGCGAATCTTCTTCTAAATCCCCGTTTTTTGTAGTCTTCGGTCAGCATCCTCGGATCCCGTTTCCTGTCTCCACCTCTGTGGACAACCCGGCCGCGGAATCTCTCGTTAGCAAATTTTCCTCCATTTGGGAGAGTACCCGATCCGCACTCCTTCAGTCGTCCGAGCGGATGAAGAGACACGCCGACAAAAAACGCCTGGATTCCCCACAATTTCGTCCCGGAGATAAAGTCTGGCTCTCATCCAAATACGTCTGGCTCAAGATTCCTTCCTATAAGTTAGGGCCTCGGTTCATCGGCCCACTGGAGGTTATCAAACAGATCAACCCGGTGGCCTATAAATTGAAACTCCCGGCCAACTTACGGATCCCTAACTCCTTCCATGTATCTCTTCTCAAACCCGTGGTACTTAACTCCTTTTCCAAGTCTACAGGTACGCCTCCTGCTCCGGTTTCTGCTGAAGACGAGTTTGAGGTAGAGAACATTCTGGCCACCAAAAGGGTAAGAGGAAAGACCTTTTTTCTGGTGGACTGGAAGGGGTTTGGTCCTGAGGAGAGAACATGGGAGCCCCGGGAGAACATCCATGCCCCTCTCATCCTTGCTAAATTTCTGTCTGGCCTAAAAAAGGGGGGGCCTAAAGGGGGGGGTACTGTAGCGTCGGCGTCCCTGCCTCCTGCTAGGCAGGGACGCTGTTCCCCTCACCTCTCTGCTCCGTGCCCGGCGGCTTCCTCCCGCTCTGCTTGCAGCGCCCGCTCTCCCCCGGTCACTGTGCTTAGGGCGCGCGCGCGCGTGCTCCCCCTCTCTTAAAGGGGCCGCGCGCGCCGCCCTAAGGAGTCACCGGCCAATGGCCGGAGGATCCCTCCATATATAAGGCACCTCCTCCAAAATGGAGGTGCCCGAGCAATGTTGTTGCACTGTTCACTACTCTGCTTCAGCCCTCAGGTCCCGTATCCAGTTACCTGCCAGTTACCTGCCAGTTTCCTGCCAGTTTGCTGTCTGATTCCTGCCTGTTATCCGCTTACCTGCTTGCTTGCCTGAGGTCCGACGATCTGCCTTCCGACACCTGTCAGTCTGTCTATGGACCAGCTTGCCCGCTCACCTGGGAGCGCTCACCTGCTACCTGTCTGCTAGTCTACCTGGAGGCTCCGCCGTCACGTGCTGTGACCACCTGCCAGTCCAGAGACTCTTGCCCGCTCACCTGGGAGCGCTCACCTGCTACCTGTCTGCTAGCCTACCTGGAGGCCCCGCCGTCACGTGCTGTGACCACCTGCCAGTCCAGAGACTCTTGCCCGCTCACCTGGGAGCGCTCATCTACTACCTGCCTGTTAGCCTACCTGGAGGCTCCGCCGTCACGTGCTGTGACCACCTGCCAGTCCAGAGACTCTTGCCCGCTCACCTGCTACCTGTCTGCTAGCCTACCTGGAGGCTCCGCCGTCACGTGCTGTGACCACCTGCCAGTCCAGAGACTCTCGCCAGCTCACCTGGGAGCACTCATCTGCCATCTGCCTGCTAGCCTACCTGGAGGCTCAGCCGTCACAGGTCGTACCTACCCTTTACCCAGAGACTGTCCCGGACACTTGCCGTGCCCTCCTGCCCGTTTACCCAGAGACTGTCCCGGTCACTTGCTGTGACCTCCTGCCCGTTTACCCAGAGACTGTCCCGGTCACTTGCCGTGACCTCCTGCCCGTTTACCCTGAGGCTGTCCCGGTCACCTGCTGTGACCGCCTGCCTGTCTTCCCTGGTCGCCACCCGCTTCCTTACAAGGACCGCCCCCTTGTATAAGTTGCTCAGTGGTTCCGCCTCCCAGACCCGTTACACTCTGCCTCTTTACCAGCTCCAGTCAGGCTGAGAGCCCGCCAGCTGTAACGGAAGCAGACATGCATGGTGTGTTTGTTTCACCGAGCACACCACATGTTTCTCAATCCACTGTAACATGTCCCCCTGCACCTCATTCACTGTCCAGCAGTTTGTCCGTTTCACCATACTCCGCCCTCTCTCAGCACAGCAGTTCAGGCCCTAATTTTTTGAACTGTGAGCACTCCTGTATGGCTGCTTTTTTACAGAGGAGGTGAATGGAGAACCTGAAGGAAACCCCCGCAAACACTGGGAGAACATACAAACCACTTGCAGATGTTGTCCTCTATCATCATAAAGGAGTTAGGTCGTTGTCTAGGAGACCAATCACCGCTGCTGTTTATCTTGTGAACATTGTGTTGAAGCTTGCAAGGTGTCACAGGTTTACCATGACAGAGAGGAGCCAGAAGACCGCAGCATCTGATTCCTCCCACTCCTGCAGTCATTAAAAAGAAGCCTTTCACCTTCATATTAATGGGTGCAGGGGTTAATCTGCTCAGTTGTGAGCTCCTGGAAGCTCTCGACAGATTTGTCCCGTGCATCTCCCCTACTGTGATAACGCTGTATCCCAAGACTGTCGCCTACGTGGAAAAATTTAAAACGAAGCTGAAGACCCACTTCTTGTGACAAGTGTATAATCTGCGGTAAGCCTCGCTCCAGCATACCGCTGCACGACTAGCTGTACCCTGACCTACTGTATCCTCACCCATCCCTTGTAGATTGTTTGTGCACCCTTGGGGGCAGGGTCCTCTCATCTCTTGTACCAGTCGGTGACCCCTTTTGACATGTAAAGCGCCACGGAATAAATGTTGCTGTAATTATATTACTAGTACTCTGGGTCAATTGATGGCACTCCCCCCCCCCCCCTAATTTGATGTGTTTTGGCTGCTTTTGGGCCGGTTTTAAGGTGTTGTGTAGGTGTTCTTTTTGTCCCCCCATTGAATCCTATGGCGTTCAGTAACGTTTGACAATCATTCGACGACTAAATCGGCGAATATCGCAAATTCGGTGATCGTAATTAGAATCGAATATTGAAACATTTGCTCATCTCTACTAGCTAGTAGCTATTGACAAGTCCCGGTAGCTGAGAAGGACCGTCCGAAGACAGCTTTTGTTCTCCCTATGAGCTTGTTCGAATTCAACCGGATGCCGTTCGGGCTGGCAAATGCTCCAGGGACCTTCGAAAGGCTGATGAAAAGATGCTTGGGGGATCTTAACTTCGAAGCCACTTTGATATACCTAGATGATATAATTATCTATTCCTCTATGTTTGAAGATCACCTCCGCTGACTGGAACATGTTAAGATCTGCAACAAGTACTAAGGAAAGATAGGGGAAAGCTGTCCCTACTAAGACTAAGCTGAATCTCTACGATGTAGTGGGCTTCCTGTTCCTAGCGAACAGACCCGCCTTTGTCCTCGGCTAGTCTGAACGAAGACCTATAGCATAAGGGGAGTGGTCCCTAAAAGAACTAAGGACTGGGACAAAAATGGGACACCTCCTAAACAGAGAAGTTGTTGCAGAACCCAAAAAGACAAACTGACAAAAATGTACTAGAGGTCCCAGAAGGACCAAGCGAACTGACAGAGAAAGGCACCGAAGCACCTGGCTAGAGAAACAGTCAAACACTGAAGTCCAGCACAGCCAAAAGGGCGGAGCTGGAATATAAAGGCAGATGGTCACGTGACCGCAAAACACAAGATGGAAAAAAACAAACAGGCGGGTTCTAACAGAACAAGTGTTAGAACGACTTCAGAGACACGGATTGAAAATCAAGCCTCTTAAGTGTCATTTATTCAAACGGGAGATTGAATATTTGGGACACACCGTGTTCAGTGCACCCCACTGCAGAGAAGGTAGCTGCAGTACAGACGTGGCCCACACCAGAAGAGAGCAGATGATCGCATATGCCATTCGGTCACTGCGGGATACAGAGAAGAACCCACTACAGCAACTACAGTTCGTCAAACTGGAACTACTGTCATTGGCATGGGCCATGACCGAGAAATTTGCGGAGTACTTGTCGGGGTCAGAAGTACAAGTGCGGACAAACAACCACTTGGCACACTTAGAAAATGTGAAGCTGGGCTCGTTAAAACAGCGGTGGGTCGCAAAGATGTCTAAGTACCAGTACAAGACCAACTATTATAAGAAGCTTGTGGAAGGATATCCCAAACGTTTGACTCAAGTCATTACATTTAAGGGCAATGGTACCAAATACTAATGAAATGTATGTAAACGTTTGACTTTGCAGTAAGTAATAGAAATGCCTTAAAACATTCTCTCTCTCTCATTATACTGGCGTTTGGCAAATATTAAAAATTATGGTAATCCTAATTGAGCTACAATGGGAAAAGTTTATTCTGATTTCATGTCGGATATTGAGGAAAAGCTTGCATATGTGCCTTTTTATATAGTGTATGTAAACTTCTGGTTTCAACTGTATATATTTTTTCTCTTAATGATGGAGCTGCCTCTTGCAACCTGCCACCCTAGGCACCGGCCCTCCAGTACCTAGTTGCTAATACAGACCTAACTTAAGATCATCTGATTGCTTATAACTATATTCTGCAACACTGTTACATTGCAGAATGAATGCCAGATACATGCAGGTCTTCACAGGAGTGCCATCATGGCAGCCATTGGGTCAAAGGGTATGAAGAATGGAATACATCCCAATTTGAGTGCTTTAAATTCCACAGTCAGAGATTTACAGCGGCATCTCAGTGATTAACATCAGAAAGCAGAGTTCAGCTTTTCTTGCTGCTGTTAGAAGCTGATGGCTGTGTGACAGAAGTTGGAGTTACAACATGCGGGACCAGAGCAGCGCTTAAGAAAGGTGAAAACGCTGAAGAGCGAGTATCAGACTGGGGACAGGGACTGTACATTAGAAGCATGGATGAAAAGTGACTGTTTAATATCTCAGCCTTTTCTTTGTCCTCTATAATTATCTTGTTATTATCGTCTTTTAAGTGGCCAATACTATCTGTTTTTTCTTCTTATTGATGTATTCATAAAATTTTGGGAGATTTATTTTAATGTTGCTTGATTTCTTTTTTACATTTCTTATTAAGATCTTAAACTTTGTATTGTCTTATTTATCCATAATGGTTTCTTTTTATTCCTGGACATTTTATTACCAGAGGGTATACATTTTCTACAGGATTCTAGTATTATATCCTTAAACATGCCCCATTTATGTTCAGTATCCCCAGCTACCACGACATGATCCCAGTCTACACGATTAAGCTCTTCCCTTAATTTGTTGAAAACTGCTTTCCTAAAGTTCCAGGTTTTTGCATTTCCCCTTTTGAATGTTTAATTGAAAATTACCCATAATTAGGTCCCTATTATAATTTGCTGCCTTTATAATTTGTTGCAGCATTTCATCCTCTACCTATTTAGCTATATTAGGAGGCTTATAGCAAACATCAATTAGCAGCTTTCCATTATTGCTATCCCCATGTACATTTACCCATACTGACTCTTCATTGTCGCAGATCCCCCCAATGTCATCATTGAGCACAGTCTTTAAGTTGAATTTAACAAAAATACACACCCCCTCCACTTTTTTTGTCTTTACTGTCCTTTCTAAATGTAGTGTAACCCTCTACGCTTGTCACCCAGTCATGGCTTTTGTCCAGCCAGGTTTCCGTGATGCTCACCACATCGTAATCTGTGGCTGACATAAGAGTTTCCAATTCATTCATTTTGTTTGCAAGACTTCTTGCATTTGCCAGGAGATATTTAATACTATTAGTACATTTATTACTCCAACTCACCTCTCTACTTTCCTTGCATATCCAAGCCCCCTAAAGACTCATTAACCCCTACTGTCTCAGATCCTAGTTTAAAAGCTCCTCCAAACATTTGACCATTTTTCCCGAAGCACAGCTGCACCCTCCCCATTGAGGTGCAGCCCATCCCTACCGTAGAGCCTGTATCCAACAGAGAAGTCGGCCCAGTTCTCCATGAACCCAAACCTTCCTTCCTGCACCAATTTCTAAGCCACTTATTTATCTCCCTATGCTCCCGCTGTCTGTATAGTGACGCTCGTGGCCCTGGCAGTATTTCTGAAAACACCACCTTGGAGGTTCTGGCTTTCTGCTTCTCTCCTAGTTCCCTGTAATTATTTTTATAGCCCTTCCACAGCCCTCTAACTTTGTCATTGGTACCGATGTATACCACGACCGTTGGGTTTTCCCCATCCATCTTTCTATTCGATCCGCAATATGTTGAACCCGAGCACTCGGCAGACAACACGATTTTCGGCGTTCACGGTCTCGGCGGCAGATGACCCTGTCTGTCCGGCTAATTATAAAGTCCCCCATCACCTATATCCTTCTGGCCTTGGCTGCACTCCTATCTCCCTCCTTCTTACAGCAGTCATTTTCCTTGTTGCTAGGAGCATCGTCATGCTGTATAGGCCATGGTTTGTAAGGGGGATAGTTTGATGGATATTGTTCATAAGGAAGAAAGTGTGGTGGTCACTTTTTCATGGGGAGTGATGGTGCAGTGGTTATAGTTCATGGGAGAGGGATGGTGTAGTGGTTATAGCATATAAGTGGGACAGTGTGGAGGTCATGTATCATAAGGGGGACAGTATGGGGATCCCTTTTTGGGCAGGAGGAATAGTGGGGCAAATATTTATTCAGCCACAGCACAAGGCTTATTTAATGCACAGCATATGTGGATATTTTATTAGGTGGAATTATAATGACACTGCTATTTCTATGGGCAATATCTCAGGATGTGCTGTAGAAGACAAGGGAAGAGGAAAGTCTGCAGAGACGAGTTGTGGATGTCCATAGTCATTATGGCATCTGGACTAGATGAAGAAGAATGGGATGAGAAAAATTCCAATCAGAGGAGATGTCAACAAATGAGGTACCTGGATCTAAGGGTGCATTCATACTTGACAATCGCCACCTTTAAACGACTGCCAACCAGTTATATGAAGCCGACCGCCAGTCGTTTAATAGCCTGCGACTGCAGACGTTTGAATCCCAGAAAAAAACGTTATAAAATAGTCTTTATTAAATTATTTTAAAATACTAGGAATTAATAGAATTCACGAAAAAACATATAACAGTGTAAAAATAATAATAATCAAGGTCATAGGGTTAGGAAATGGGCTCTATAGTCCCTAATTTGACCCTAAGGTACCCTTACCTGTCCACAAAGGTTGGCACCTTAATGTAAGCGATATGTCGCTCCCATTCAACGTGGACTGATCCTATTGGTCCCTATAAGACCCTGTTCCTAGATTGAGCATCAACAAATTATAGAGTCACACTAAGCAATGTAGCAAATTAAAAAAGCACATTGATACCCTTTTACTAGAAAAGAACTTAGGCCAGCTTTCGGTCAGTATTTTTTTCTCAGAAGTAGGAGCCAAAACCAGGAGTGGGTGGTAAGTGCAGAATTGTTGCACTTGTTTCTATTATACATTTTCTCTGATTGTTCCTCAACTGGTTTTGGCTCTTACTCCTGAGAAAAAAATACTGACCGAAAGCTGACCAAATACTGATAGTGGGGCCGTGGCCTTAGTTAAATATACTGTGGTAGGATGACTCACTAGGCCACTTCCAGAAGTAGACTCAGGAACCCGGGTTTTCTTTGCAGGCTTTGTTAACAGCATAAAGCTCTGCACTCCAGCAAAATAAATACAGCCTTACTTGGCTAAACAACAAAACAAAAGATAATAAACTATAGCACAGTCCATATATGTGTGTGCGGGTCGCGCACACAAGTTATGTCCAGCCTTCAGCTCCCTCCTGAGCTATGGCTGTCCAGTCTGGAGACCTTGCCTCTCCAAACACAACTCAAAGAAAAAAAAAACAGGACTGAACATTTAAACGATGCTCAGCCATACCCTGAGGTGGAGATGACGTCCCTCCCATCAATATGTCATTCCCCTAAAACCACGCCCTTTAAGTGAGTTAACACACCAGCATATAACATGCTGGCAGAAAGTCCACTGGTTTCAGTTCACACAGGCTAGCAACCTGTGCGACACATACCTCCCCTCATATGATTCTGTGATTCTCTCACATATTCCCCCCCTCTGCCCAAAGCCGGGGGTTTGGGCACCTTCCGATACCAGACAGGGAATTCTAGAAAGGGCATCAGTGTTACCGTGTAACTTCCCGGGCCTATGCTCTACTTGAAAATTGAAGTCCTGAAGAGCTAGGAACCATCTAGTTACCCTGGCATATTTACCCCTCTTTTCCCTCAACCATCTCAACGGGGCATGGTCTGATACCAACTTAAACTTTCGGCCTAGTAGGTAGTATCTTAGTGTATCTACGGCCCATTTAATGGCTAGACACTCTTTTTCTACTATTGCGTAGTTTTTCTAGCAGGATGAAAGCTTCCGGCTCAGATAGAGAATGGGATGTTCTTCTCCATTTATCTCTTGAGAGAGTACGGCTCCTAGACCAACCTCTGAAGCGTCTCTCTGGACCACAAACTCTTTCTTGAAGTCTGGTGCGACCAGGACCAGCTGTTTACACAGTGCTGACTTCAACAGTTGAAACGCAGTCTCTGTTTCCTCTGTCCACTTCACCATGGTTGATCTGGTGCCTTTTGGGAGATCCGTCAGTGGCACGGCCATCATGGCAAAATTTGGGATAACCCGCCGGTAATATCCCACCATTCCCAGGAATGCTCTCACTTGCTTCTTGGAGAGCGGTTTTGGCCAGGTCTGGATTGCCTCCACTTTATTAACTTGTGGCTTTATTTCACCTCTCCCGACGACATAGCCCAAGTACTTAGCCTCCTCTTTTCAAACGGCGGCGCATTTTTTTGGATTTATTGTAAATCCCGCCTTCCTTAGAGCATCCAGAATGGCCTGTAGTTTAGGTAGATGACTTTCCCAGTCTGGGCTAAAGACTACAATGTCGTCAAGGTAGGCTGTGGCATACTTCTTATGTGGGGCTAGGATCCAATCCATAGCCCTCTGGAAGGTGTCTGGGGCCCCCTGTAGTCCGAACGGCATCCGAGTGTATAGGAAGCACCTATCAGGTGTTGAGAAAGCTGTATTCTCCTTGGCCGTTTGGGACATGGGGATCTGCCAGTAGCCCTTTGTCAGGTCCAGAGTGGTGATGTACCTCGCCGGTCGAAGCCTCTTGATGAGTTCATCAACGCGGGGCATCGGGTACACGTCACACTTGGACACCTCATTCAGCCGGCGGTAATCATTACAAAACATCCACTCTCTGTTGGGTTTTGGCACGAGGACGATGGGGCTTGACCATCCACTCTTTGACTCCTCTATCCCCCCGTGGTCTAAAATCCTCTTCACCTCGGCCGAGATCACCTCCCGGCGTGCTTCAGGAATCCTGTATGGCTTCAGGTTCACCCTTATATGCGGCTCTGTTAGCACATCATGTTCTACCACCTGGGTATGCCCTGGCAACTCTGAGAACAGGTCCCTATTCTGCTGGAGCAGTTCTCGACACTGTTGCTTCCGGGCTGGCAAAAGGGTCTCCGCTATCGTGACATCTTCCACCTGGCCTTCGGGAGTGGCTCACAGGCAAGGAGTTCCCACGGGTTCCCGATCTCGCCATGTCTGGAGCAGGTTTACATGGTACACCTGGTGCTGCTTTCTTTGGCCAGGCTGGTGGACTCTGTAGTTCACTTTACCGAGCTTCTCCACCACCTCATATGGGCCTTGCCTCTTGGCCAGAAACTTACTTTCAACGGTGGGAATAAGAACCAGGACACGATCCCCAGGTTGGAACTGTCTCAGCCTTGCCGACCAGTTATACATTCTCGCCTGTGCTTCCTGCGCTTGGAGGAGATGTTCCTTCACGATGGGCATCACCTTCGCCATTCTCTCCTGTAACTGGGTGACATGTTCGATGATGCTCCGGTGGGGCGTGACCTCGGCCTCCCAGGTTTCCTTGGTGATGTCTAGAAGATCTCTTGGATGCCGTCCATACAGGAGCTCAAATGGAGAGAAGCCAGTGGAGGCTTGAGTAACTTCTCTGACAGAGAAAAGCAGAAATGGGAGCAGGTAGTCCCAGTCTCGCCCATCCTTTTCAACAACCTTCCTGAGCATCGCCTTTAAGGTCTTATTGAAGCGTTCCACTAAGCCGTCCGTCTGCGGATGATAAACTGAAGTCCAAATCTGAGCAGTCTAAAGGACTCTGCATAGCTCCTTCATCACGTTGCTCATGAATCTCTTTTGGCAGACCTGCCCGAGCAAAAATATGAACTAGCTCTCGGGCTATACATTTACTGGACGAGTTCCTTAGGGGTACCATTTCGGAGTCCATGACCACCAGGATGTATTGGTGGCCCGGGGCCGATTTAACTACGGGACCCACGAGGTCCATGGCAATACTCTCAAAGGGAACCTCTGACAGGTAGTGGAACTAAGGGACTGCAGAAGTGGGAGGTGGGCGCAGTTATCTGGCAGGTGGGGCAGGACCTACAATAGTTTAAGATTTCCCGATAACATCCTGGCCAATAAAACGTCCTTATTATTCTCTCCTGGGTTTTCTCAACCCCTAGGTGTCCCCCCAGAATATGTGAGTGTGCCATGTTTAATATCCTCTAATGGTATGAACCTGGAACTAACAGCTGTTCCACTACCTCTTCACTTTTTAATTTGGTCACCCGGTATAATAGCTCCCCCTGAACTGCAAAGTGTGGGTACCAGGTGTCCGCCCCTGGCTCTTGAGCAACACCATTACAAACAGTAACATTATCCCACGCCCCTTTCAAGGTCAAGTCCTGAACCTGAACTGACCCAAAGTTCTCTCCAGGCACCTCTAATTCAGGGAGGTCGACTACCTCAGACACAGTCTCATCCTCGTCGCCGACAAGGACACATAGTGGGAGCTCATCTACTTCTGATGTCGACCGGGGTATTTCTCTAGGGTACTAGCTTCCCCCACAAGTCCCAGAACAAGGGAAAATCACGGCCCAAAATGACGGGATGTATCAGGTCCCTGTCCACCCCGACGTCGTGGGGTTGGGCGCCACAGTCTGTTCCGACTGTCACTCTGGCCACTGGGTAGTTCTTAGCGTCCCAATGTATGCAGCGGATGCCCACAGATTTGGTAGAGATCAGCTGGTGGGGAATGGTGGCACTGATTAAGGTTACCAGACTCCCAGAGTCCAACAGCCCCAGGACCATCACTTCATTAACGGATACGGCCTGCGGGCCCTCATTGGGTTGACAGTACACACTGCAGGCTGGGTAAGCATAATATGAACATCGTCTGCCTAGGCTGCAGTCCATTGGCTTAGCAGACGTATGACACTGGGCGGCTACGTGTCCCGGTTTGCGACACCGCCAACAGATCACATCCTTAACAGTCCTTGCGGCACCTTCAGTGGAAGTGGGACACCCCCCAGTTGTGGCTCTGAACCTCTTCCATGGTGAACCCGTCCCCTTTTGGGCACTCCAGTAGGGGGAGGTAATTATGTCGGGTTTCCCTAGGGATTTTTCGACCACTTGGTACCTCTCTACCAGGCCAACAAGGTCGTCCGCATTCTGAGGGTCGCCCTGGTCAACCCAGGTCTGCACCGGCCTGGGTAAGGAATGGATGAACTTATCCATCACCACACGCTCAACCATCTGGGTAGGAGTGGAAGACTCTGGCTGCAGCCACTTCTGGACTAGATGTAACAAGTTGAACATCTGTGAGCGTGGAGGTTTGTCACCAGCATACGCCCAGTGGTGGACCCTTTGCGCTCTGACAGACATTGTCACTCCTGAGCGTGCCAATATCTCGGTTTTTAATTTCGCATACTCCTTTGCGTCTTGTAAAGTCAGATCATAATAGGCCTTCTGTGGCTCCCCGGTCAAATATGGAGCCAGAACCTCCGCCCACTGCTCCTGAGGTCATCTCTCCCGTTCTGCCACCCTTTCAAAAACAGTCAGGAACGCCTCAACGTCATCCCCCGGGGTCATCTTCTGTAAGGTTCTCCTTACTGTTTTCCTGACGTGTGCATCCTCACCTGGATCTGGGGGTGGAGCGGATGTCTTGTCACGGATCTCCCCTGCTAGGAGCTACATCTGTCGTTGCTGCTGCTGGATTGGCTGTATCAGGAGTTTATTTGTCTCCTGCTGCTGCTCCCATAGCTGCTGAAGCTGCTCTCTGAGGGTCTGCAAGTGCAGTTGCTGCATGCTTTTCTGGCTTTGGACCTGGTGTTTAATGAGCTCCTCCATGCTGCCGGACTTCTCTGGCTGGCTGGCTGGCGGCCTTTACCCAGGACATCCACTGGTCTCTGTGGCAGGTATACATGTTCCTGGAATCTTGCCTGCATTCTCCACCAACTGTGGTAGGACGACTCGCTCGGCCACTTCCGGAAGTAGACTCAGGAACCCGGGTTTTCTTTGCACGCTTTATTAACAGCATAAAGCTCTGCACCCCAGCAAAATAAATACAGCCTTACTTGGCTAAACAACAAAACAAAAGATAATAAACTATAGCACAGTCCATATATGTGTGTGCGGGTCGCACACACAAGTTATGTCCAGCCTTCAGCTCCCTCCTGAGCTATGGCTGTCCAGTCTGGAGACCTTGCCTCTCCAAACACAACTCAAAGAAAAAAAAACAGGACTGAACATTTAAACGATGCTCAGCCACACCCTAGGGTGGAGGTATGGGGAATGACGTCCCTCCCATCAATATGTCATTCCCCCAAAACCACACCCTTTAAGTGAGTTAACCCACCAATATATAACGTGCTGGCAAAAAGTCCACTGGTTTCAGTTCACACAGGCTAGCAACCTGTGTGACACATACCTCCCCTCATATACCATACCAGTGACTCTGTCACAAGGGGTTAACCAAATGTTCACCCATGTAGTTCATATTTCCATAACATGGTATTCAGTTGAGCATAGAACAAAACTAAATAGTCTGGTTCAGTATGTGCAAACCCATCCGGGTAAATGCACTAAGACTGGCATTCCATATGTTCAGGGTTACATATAAGTAAATTGACAGAGTTTAGTGATTAAATTAAGCTGACAAAAGTTTCAGTTAGTCATTTAGGAGTTACGGTTTCAAGCTTGAAGATTAGTGATGAGCGACCACAAAAATGCTCAGGTACTCGTTGTTCGAGTGGAGCAAATTGGAATGCTCGAGTGCTCAGTCCGAGTAACGAGCCCAATGTAAGTCTATGGGAAACTCAAGCATTTTTCCGGCGGCTCCCCCCGGCGGTCTACAGAGAGCCTAAAAATTACCCAAATCGATGGGAACAGTGCTCAAATGACATGGGAACAGCATGGGGAAGATCCCTGGAGGTATTTCTGACTCCCAGGTCACAACTATCAACAACGTTGTCAGAGGTATTACGCCACTTTTACAGACTCACAATAAAACATACAAAAACTAAACCAAAATGGATTTTCCTGGGAAATATGTTAAGGAACATCCTTTCCAGGGTAATGACTTGTATATTAGGCAAAATAAATAACCAAAAACAAAAATGCTCCTCCACAGCTTGGGCTATGTTCACACGTAGCGTTTTTGATGCGTTTTTGCAGTTTTGCATTGCTTTCAACCTAGACAAATGCATTCACCGGGAAATGTCATTTTAACATTTTACAACCTTATGTAGCCATGTGGTGTGTGACACATCATCAGACACATCCTGTTTCATTTATGATGGAGGGACTCTGAAAGTCACAAAGCCTATTTTTATAGGGTCATCAGGCGGCCCTTACTATTCTTAAAGGGCCAGTAGTTGGCCCTCGCTATTGTTAAAGAGCCATCAGCCGGCTATGCTTTGTTGTTCCCATTATTAACGAGTGGGTCTCCTATACTGTTATTGCGTATGCAGTGACTGCAAAAGCTGCCAAAAATTTGGAGGCAACCCAATACCCCTTTGAAGAGACATAGAGGAGGATCTCAGTAAAAAAATGTTCCCATTATAAAGGAGCGGGTCTCCTATAGTGGCCATGCTGTGACTGCAGGAGCTGCCAAAATTTGGGAAAAACCCCACTAACAATTTAAAGACACACAGAGCTGGGCCAAAGTAACAACATGTTCCAATTAGAAAGGAAAGGGTCTGCTATTCAGTTATAGGGTATGCAGTGAGTGCAATGGCTACCAACATTTTGGAAAAACCCTAATAACAATTTAAAGACACATAGAGCTGGGCCACAGTAACGAGTACCAAAAATTTGGAGGAACTCCAATGACCCTTGCAAGAGATGTAGAGGTCGGAGGGCCTCCTGAAAACAATGTTCCCATTATTAGGAAGTGGGTCTCCCATACAGTTTACCCATGCAGTGAAGCAACAGCTGGCAAAAAATTGGAGGAACTCCAATGTCCCTTGCAAGAGACGTAGATATGTTGATATGGTACATATGGTGGTGATGTGGTGGTGAAGGATGAGGATGCGGAGAAGGAGGAGGACAAGAGCAAATGGACAAAATCAGGAAGCATATACCCATGTCTGGGTGTGAAGACAGAGGTGCGTGGGAATAGAGTTAGACCTCCCAAAAAAAGACACTGTATTTGAGTTTATGTTACGCTGCTATCATTCGGTGGTGTTGAGAAGTCAAGCCCAATCCATCCCTTGTTCATTTTTATGAGTCAGCCTGTCAGCATTTTCAAGTTCAGGGCTTCTGCGATGGGAGGGTCTGAGAAAACTGTCCCAGAACTTTGACAGTGTTCCTCTGCCTCTGCTCGATTGCATTTGTGTCTCTCTTGCCTGTACTCCTTGGTTGTCCAATGAACTGTGACCTCTGCCGCCAGCGTTTTCAGATGGGAATTTTTTTAATAATTCCGCAACAAGGGCCTTCTCCTACTGCATCATTTTATTAGGCCTGTCCTGCAAGGGAATAAGAGACAGAAAGTTCTCCTTGTAGCCTGGGTCTAGAAGTGTCACCAACCAATAATGACTGTCACCCAAAATTTGGACAACGCAAGGATCACGGGAAAGGCAGCGTAACATAAACTCAGCCATGTGTGCCAGATTACTAAAAGGCAGGACTTCTGTGTCCTCACTAAGAGGACAACTGACCATGCTCTCCTCCTCATCTTCCTTCTCCTCCTCCTTCTCCCTGTCTTCAGGCCATCCACACTGAACAGACGGTATGACAGTTGTGCAGGTAGTACCGTCTATAGCACAAGAAACTAGCTCCTGTTGTTCCTCCTCCTCCACCTCTTTCTCATTGTCACCCAATCCACGTTGGAATGAGATGAGGCTGGGCTGTGTGTAATCACCCTGTATGGTTCCTTGCTCCATCTCATCGTGCTTCGCCTGCAATGCATCCTCTTTAATTGTGAGCAGAGAGCGTTTCAGAAGTGAGAGAAGCGGGTTGGTGACGCTAATTATGGCGTCATCGCCGCCAACCATCTTGGTGGAGTCCTCAAAGTTTTGGAGGATGGTACATATGTCTGACATCCATGTCCACTCCTGAGGTTTTATGTATGGAGTCTGACCTGAATAGCGACGGCCTTGTTGATGCTGGTAGTCAACAACTGCCCTCTTCTGCTCACAAATCCTTTCCAACATCTGCAATGTAGAGTTCCAACACGTGGAAACATCGCTGATCAGTCGGTGAGCTGGAATCTGCAAACGCTGCTGAAGCACGGCAAGGGCGGCAGAGGCTGTAGCTGACTTTCTAAAATAGGCACACAGGTGATGTACTTTGACAAGCAGATCCGACAGATCCGGGTAGGTTTGAGAAACCACAGATCTGCCTGCTCTTTCAGAGCTGTCCACAACTCTTAAGCGTTGTGCGGTTTGTCACCTAAGCATATTAGCATCAGCACAGCCTGTTGCCGCTTGGCCAAGGCAGTGCTGCAGTTCTTCCAGCTTGCGACTGATGTGGTCATTTCGAAGATGGAGGCTGAAGAGGAGGAGGTGCAGGAGCTGTAGAATGTGGGATCAACCCTGATTGACCCAGGGTCCGCAATCCTCAGCGTCGTGAGGACGTGTTCCTTTCCGAGGTTCGACTGGGTCTCGGCTTCCACTACATTAACCAAGTGTGCCGTCAGTGAGATGTACTGTCCCTGCCCACAAGCACTTTTCCACGTGTCCGTGGTTAGGTGAAATTCCCAGTAACTGCGTTATTGAGGGCACATCTAATGTTGTGGGACACATGCTTGTGTAATGCGGGGACGGCACACTGGAAGAAATAGTGGCGGCTGGGGACCGAGTACCGAGGGACGGCCACCGCCATCATGTTGCGAAAGGCTTCCGTGTTCACAAGCCTAAAAGGCAACATTTCAAGCACAAGCATTCGAGAAATGTGTGAATTTAGTAGTGTGGCCTGAGGGACGTTGGTTGTGTATTTGCGCTTGCTTTCCAAGGACTGGGGTAGGGACAACTGAACGCTGTGCTGGGACAAGGACGTGGACGTGCTTGCTGATGGTGCTAGTTGAGAGTGTTCAATGACAGGTGCAGGGCGGGAGGCATCTTGGCATGCGCCATGGACAGGGGATTGAGGTGCATGAACAACAGCGGAACAAGCAGTGGTGTCACCCGCAGACACTGTTGCTGAACCCTGGGGTTCAGCCCACTTAGTCAGATGCTTTGCTGCCATGTGCCTGATCATGCTGGTGGTTGTCAGGCTGCTAGTTTTGCTACCCCTGCTGATGCTGGCCTGGCAGGTGGTGCAAATGGCCTTTTTGGGGTTATCTGCAGAGTCTTTAAAAAATAACCAGACTCGGGAAGACCTAACAATTGTACTGGCAACTTCTGTCGGGTTGGCATTACGAGGAACGCTTTCCAGCCTTGTGTCTGCGGCCACCACACTGCTTCTTCCTGCCTGTTGTGGTGCTACGCCTCCCTCCTCCTGTGTGCTGCTGTCCTCGCTCTGTATGTCCCCCTGCCAGGTTGGGTGAGTTACTATATCATCCACTACCTCGTCTTCCACTTCCGCACCCTGGTCCTCCTCCTGACTTTCTGGCAATTGTGTTTCATCATCATCATCCACCTCTTGCGACATTAATTGGACTTTCCCACCATCACCTTCATGTGACCGTGGCTGCTCCAATATTTGGGCTTCGCTACACACGTTTTCCTCTTGACTCACTTGAAGCAGGCCAGGTGAGAGGCCTGAATCTACAAATGGAAAAGTGAACAGCTCTTCTGAGTGTCTAAGTGTGGGATCAGTTGTTTCCGGGCACTCGGCATGGTGGGAGGAAGGAGGATCAGGGTAAGGAATATGTTGTCTAGACTCATGTCTACTGAGATTTGACTGTGTGGAAGACAGGGTGGTGGTGGTGGTGGCAAAGTGACTGGAAGCATTTATCTGCTATCCAACCAACAACCTTTTGACACTGCTCTGAGTTCAATAGTGGTGTACTGCGGTACCCTAGTAATTGGGACAGGAAGGTCGAGCGACAAGATGTGGGTGTTTGTTGTGGCACAATTTCAGCTTGCCCACGACCACGTCCTCGGCCTCTACATGCACCATCACCATCACGTCCACTTCCCCGTCCCTTGCCATGCACCTTGCCCATTTTTAATGGAGGACAATATTTTCCACGTTCACGAGAAATGGCTGATTTTGGAACGCAGTTATATATGATGCGTCTGACAGAGAACCATGGTTTTAAATAGCAGGCCTGTAATTTGCTAATACTATTCTTCACAGACACCTAGTGTGAATAGTTTGGCAAACACACTGCAACGAAATGAAAATGAAAGAAATGGCTGATTTTGGAATACTCTTACAGGTGGTATGTCTGACAGAGAACCACGGTTTTAAATAGCAGGCCTGTAATTTACTAATACTATTCTACACAGAGACCTAGTGTGAATAGCTTGATAGGCACACTGCAACAGAATGGAAAAGGAGGCCAATATTTCCCACGTTCAGTTCAAATTTCTGGATTTTGATCGCTGAAATACGGAACAGATCTGGCTTTATTCTGCAGTGAGAACAAGCAGAAAAATGGTGTACTCTGGATTGCTTTTTAAGCAAATAACCAGGCTTAAGATAAAAAAAAATTGCCCTGGTCCCTGATATCTGGGGCTATGTCTACAAATATCTGTAATTATTACAGCAGCAGCAGACAGGACGTTCAAAGGACCCTCTTGTGCGGTATCATACACTGCAGTCTGCCACATACACTGCCTGCCTACCTAGCACTGATTATATGCAGCTGGATTAGTCCTCAAAAGGACTGTTAGTTCAGATGGATATGTATACAGTGGGTACGGAAAGTATTCAGATCCTTTTAAATTTTTCACTCTTTGTTTCATTGCAGCCATTTGGTAAATTCCAAAAAGTTCATTTTTTTCCTCATTAATGTACACTCTGCACCCCATGTTGACTGAAAAATACCGAAATGTAGAAATTTTTGCAATTTTTTTAAAAAAGAAAAACTGATATAGCACATGGTCATAAGTATTTAAGACCCTTTGCTCAGACACTCATATTTAAGTCACATGCTGTCCATTTCCTTATGATCCTCCTTGAGATGGTTCTACTCCTTCATTGCAGAACAGCTGTGTTTAATTAAACTGATAGGACTTGATTTGGAAAGGCACATACCTGTCTATATAAGACCTCACAGCTCACAGTGCATGTCAGATCAAATGAGAATCATGAGCTCAAAGGAACTGCCCAATGAGCTCAGAGACAGAATTGTGGCAAGGCACAGATCTGGCCAAGGTTACAAAAGAATTTCTGATTTACTCAAGGTTCCTAAGGGCACAGTGGTCTCCATAATCCTTAAATGGAAGAAGTTTGGGACCACCAGAAGTCTTCCTAGACCTGGCTGTCCAGCCAAACTGAGCAATCGTGGGATAAGAGCCTTGGTGAGAGAGGTAAAGAAGAACCCCAAGATCACTGTGGCTGAGCTCCAGAGATGCAGTAGGGAGATGGGAGAAAGTTCCACAAAGTCAACTATCACTGCAGCCCTCCACCAGTTGGGCCTTTATGGCAGAGTGGCCCGACGGAAGCCTCTCCTTAGTGCAAGACATATGAAAGCCCGCATAGAGTTTGCTCAAAAACACATGAAGGACTCCCAGACTATGAGAATTAAGATTTTCTGGTCTGATGAGACGAAGATAGAACTTTTTATTATTATTATTATTTATTATTATAGCGCCATTTATTCCATGGCGCTTTACATGTGAAAAGGGGTATAATACAAGAACAATTACAATAATCTTGAATACAATGTGACAGCGACTGGTACAGGAGGAGCGAGGACCCTGCCCGCGAGGGCTCACAATCTACGAGGGATGGGTGAGGATACAGTAGGTGAGGGTAGAGCTGGTCATGCAGCGGTATGGTGGAGCGGTGGTTACTGCAGGTTGTAGGCTTGTCGGAAGAGGTGGGTCTTCAGGTTCCTTTTGAAGGTTTCCACGGTATTCGAGAGTCTGATACGTTGGGGTAGAGAGTTCCAGAGTAGGGTGGAAGCACGGGAGAAATCTTGTATATGGTTGTGGGAGGAGGAGATAAGAGGGGAGTAGAGCAGGAGATCTTTTGAGGATCGGAGGTTGCGTGCAGGTATGTAACAGGAGACTAGGTCGGAGATATATGGAGGAGACAGGTTGTGAATGGCTTTGTATGTCATGGTTAGGGTTTTGAACTGGAGTCTCTGAGCAATGGGGAGCCAGAGAAGAAATTGACAGAGAGGAGAGGCCGGGGAATAGCGGGGGGACAGGTTGATTAGTCGAGCAGCAGAGTTTAGGATAGATTGGAGGGGTGCGACAGTGTTAGAGGGGAGGCCACAGAGCAGGAGGTTGCAGTAGTCAAGGCGGGAGATGATGAGGGCGTGCACTAGTGTTTTTGCAGATTCATTGTTTAGGAATGTGCGGATCCGGGAGATATTTTTGAGTTGGAGTCGGCAGGAAGTGGAAAGGGCTTGGATATGTGGTTTGAAGGAGAGTTCAAAGTCCAGGGTTACCCCAAGGCAGCGAGCTTGAGGGACTGGGGAGAGTGGGCAGCCATTGACGTTGATAGATAGGTCAGTTGAGAGGGTTGAATGAGATGGCAGAAAGATGATGAATTCTGTTTTGTCCATGTTAAGTTTTAGAAATCTGGCAGAGAAGAAGGCTGAAATAGCAGACAGACATTGTGGGATTTTGGTTAATAAGGAGGTAATATCGGGTCCAGAGACGTAGATCTGTGTGTCATCAGCATAGAGGTGATAATGAAAGCCATGAGACTCTATGAGCTGTCCCAGGCCTAAGGTGTAGATGGAGAAGAGCAGGGGTCCTAGAACTGAACCTTGGGGGACACCGACAGATAGGGGGCGAGATGAAGAGGTGGTGTGTGAGTGGGAGACACTGAATGTCCGGTCTGTTAGGTATGAGGAGATCCAGGATAGGGCCAAGTCTGTGATGCCGAGAGATGAGAGAGTCTGGAGTAAGAGGGAATGGTCCACTGTGTCAAAGGCAGATGACAGGTCTAGAAGGAGGAGGACAGAGTAGTGTCGCTTAGATTTGGTGGTTAGTAGGTCGTTTGTGACTTTAGTCAGTGCAGTTTCAGTAGAATGGTGCGGTCGGAAACCAGAATGTAGGCGGTCAAAGAGGGAGCAGGAGGAGAGGTGGGAGGACAGTTCAGAATGGACATGTTGTTCCAGTAATTTTGAGGCATAGGGGAGAAGTGATATGGGGCGATAGCTAAACATGGAGGATGGGTCAAGGGAAGGCTTTTTGAGGATGGGTGTGATTGAGGCATGTTTGAAGCATGAGGGGAAGACACCAGTTGTTAGTGACAGGTTGAAGAGGTGGGCTAGGGCTGGGATGAAGATAGTGGTAAGGTTTGGGATGAGGTGGGACAGGATTGGGTCAAGTTTACAGGTGGTGAGGTGTGATTTGGAGAGTAAGGAGGAAAGTTGATCTTCAGAAATGGTGGAGAATGTAGTTTTGGAGGAGGAGGGTTGAGTAGGTGTGGGGAGGGGCGGTGGGGGCTTTAGGCAAAAACTTTGTCTGATGGTGTCAATCTTCTGCTTGAAGAATGAGGCAAAGTCTTCAGCTGAAATAAGAGGAGAGGGAGGAGGCACTGGGGGACGGAGGAGAGAATTGAAGGTGTTGAATAGTTGTTTAGGGTTGTGAGACAGGGAGGATATGAGAGATGCAAAGTATTTTTGTTTTGCTGCAGTGAGTGTGGACTTGAAGGTAGTGAGGGACTGTTTGAATGCGATGAAGTGCTCATGGGAGTGGGACCTTTTCCATCTACGTTCAGCAACTCTGGAGGCCTGTCGCAGTTCTTTAGTTAGGCTGGTGTGCCAGGGTTGTCTGTTGATTGTGCGAGCTTTGGTATGCATGAGGGGGCGACCGAATCGAGAGCTGCAGCTGTTGTGGTGTTGTATAAAGTGGCAGCAGCATCTGCATCATGTAAGGAACTAATGTCTGTAAGAGGGAGGAGGGATTCAGAGAGAGAGTGTAGATCAAGGTGTTTGAGATTTCTACGAGGGTATGCAAGTTTGTGGAGTGGGGATTGTTGCCCCGGGGAGGAGAGAGAAGAGAATGTGAGTAGGTTGTGGTCAGAGAGAGGGAGAGGTGAGTTAGAGAGGTTAGATAGGGAACAGAGGCGGGTGAAGATGAGGTCCAGCGTGTGGCCGTCTTTGTGGGTGGGTGTGGAAGACCACTGAGTAAGACCGAAGGATGAAGTGAGGGATAGAAGCTTAGAGGCAGCTGAGAGGGAAGTGTCAATGGGGATGTTAAAGTCACCCATGAGGATAGTGGGGATGTCAACGGAGAGGAAATGAAGTAGCCAGGTGGTGAAGTGGTCAAAGAAAGTGGTGGTTGATCCTGGGGGGCGGTAAATGACAGCTAGTTGGAGGTTGGATGGGGAGTAGATGCGCACGCAGTGCACTTCAAAAGAGGGGAGAGTAATTGCGGGCAGCAGTGGGATATAGGTGAAGGAGCAGTTATCTGAGAGGAGGAAACCTATTCCTCCACCGTGCTTGCCGGTGGGGCGTGGGGTATGGGAGAGGTGGAATCCGCCATACGAAAGTGCAGCAGGAGAGGCTGTATCGGAGGGGGTGAGCCAGGTTTCAGTGATGCCGAGGAAGGAAAGCTTGTTAGTGATGAAGAGATCGTGAATGTAGGAAAGTTTATTGCAGACAGAGCGAGCGTTCCATAGAGCTCCTGTTAGTGGAACTGGGGAAGCGGGGGCTGGGCGTATAGGTATAAGGTTAGAAGGGTTACGAGAGTTTGGGATAGATCGTGGGTAGGAGGTGGAAGTGATTGTAGGGATGTGGTGAGGAGGGCCGGGATTTGGTGAGATGTCGCCAGCAGTGAGGAGGAGCAGAGAAAGCATTATTAGGTGGGAGCAGGAGAGGGCATGAGGTGGCTGTCTGTGTTTGGAGACAAAGGATTGTATGTTGTGTAATAGCTCTGAGGAGGAGGTGAGATGGGTGGGGAGAATGGAGGGAGAAATGAAGAGTTCCTTACTAGGTGTAGGGATTAGGGGTGGTTGAAAGAAGTGAAGAATTAAGGGGGTGAGAGTGAAAACAAAGACAAACATTGTTTACTGTGACTTAGTATCCAGTTACCTTCAGTTCACTTCAGATTCAATTCAATTCAACTTTTTGGTGATAATTCTAAGTGGAATGTGTGGAGAAAACCAGGCACTGCTCATCACCTGCCCAATACAATCCCAACAGTGAAACATGGTGGTGGCAGCATCATGCTATGGGGGTGTTTTTCAGTTGCATGGACAGGACAACTGTTTGCAATTGAAGGAAACATGAATGCTGCCAAGTACAGAGATATCCTGGATGAAAACCTCTTCTAGAGTGCTCTGGACCTCTGACTTGGCCGAAGGTTCACCTTCCAACAAAACAATGACCCTAAGCACACAGCTAAAATAACAATGGAGTGGCTTCAGAACAACTCTGTGACCATTCTTGACTGGCCCAGCCAGAGCCCTGACCTAAACCCAATTGAGCATCTCTGGAGAGACCTGAAAATGGCTGTTCACCAACATTCACCATCCAACCTGAGAGGAACTGGAGAGGATCTGCAAGGAAGAATGGCAGAGGATCCCCAAATCCAGGTGTGAAAAACTTGTTGCATCATTCCCAAGAAGACTCATGGCTGTACTAGCTCAAAAGGGTGCTTTTACTCAATACTGAGCAAAGGGTCTGAATACTTATGACCATGTGATATTTCAGTTTTTCTTTTTTAAGAAATTTACAAAAATGTCTACATTTCAGTTTTTTTCAGTCAAGATGGGGTGCAGAGTGTGCATTAATGAGAAAGAAAATTAACTTTTTAGAATTTACCAAATGGCTGCAATGAAACAAAGAGTGAAAAATTTAAAGGGGTCTGAATACTTTCCGTACCCACTGTATATATATGTTGTGGAATACCTATACTAACAGGACCTTCAATGGACCCTCTTGCACTATATTCACTGCAGTCTGCCACATACACTGCCACCTGCATAACTCCTGCTATCACCACTGAATATATGCAGCTGAATTAGTCCTCAGAAGG
This sequence comes from Phyllobates terribilis, assembly GCF_046119375.1. NCBI lineage: Eukaryota > Metazoa > Chordata > Amphibia > Anura > Dendrobatidae > Phyllobates > Phyllobates terribilis. The sequence continues at coordinate 755,146,921 of NW_027362761.1, read as the reverse complement.
ACTGTTAGTTCAGATGGATATATACTGTATATATGTTGTGGAATACCTATACTAACTATAAAGAAACAAATCTCTCCCTGACACAGCAGCACCTCTCCCTACTCTGCCTGATTCCGGGGTACATTGTGACGAGCATAGGTCTTATATAGACCTGATGATGCTGTATGGCCAGCCAATCACTGTAATGCCCACAACGAACATGGCTACGGTATTACAGTGCGTGGCATGCAATCCCTGCATGTTCATTGGCTCTCTAAAGAGCGCCAAACATGCAGGGAGGGAACCCGTGTTCCCTCCCGAGCAACCTGGAAATACTTGCTGAGCGCCGAGCTCTTCAAGCACAGTGATGCTCGGGCTAGTACCGAGCAGTGGCGAGCACGTTCGCTCATCACTACTGAAGATCCATCTAGCCTCTCGCTGTAGGATCTTATTGTGCCAATTACTGAAATGTACTAAGGAAGGAACAACTTTAATCACCGTAAATGAAGTAGGATTAACATTTCTTTTATGATTTCTGAATCCCCACAACATGAGCGCTGTCATTCTCTAGTACCGGTGGCAAGAGCAGGTCGTCATGTGACCACAAGTATGCGATATGCATACTTCTGACCCCATTCAGACAAGATGTGCATGTCCTCAATCAGTTCACTTGTATGATATGACAAACCTGGACAACTCCTTTCACATGCTCCTTCTGTGCACATATAATAGCATTGTTCTCGACAGCATATGTTTTATATAGGACCAGGGCTGCCATCAGGTCATTACTGCCCTCACTGGTGTATGGGGTCCAGTGAGCAGAAGCAAGGTCCGGGCCCCCCCCCCCCACTCTTTTTTGCTTCTGCTCAGGGGCAAGAGTGGGTTGTGGCATACATCTCATCGCATGGAGCTTTCCCGTCAAACCAGAACAGCAGCCAGCTCCAGGGCAGCTTCCTCTGCCTCTTTTGTGATGTGCTGGTGACGGCTGATGTCATTGCTTCGGCGCCGGCACATACGTGCATACATGCACTGGACACCGGAAGTGGAGCTGCAGGGAATCGTATGAGAGGTATTTATGAAAATCTTTTTTCTTTTTTTTTTAATTTAATAAAACGTAATAAAATTAATTGAATAGGGGCGGGGGACAGCAAATGATGATGAATTGAGAGTGCGATGGGGGAGCACAAATAATGATGAATTGGGGTGAAGGAGCGCAAATAATGATGACTTGGGGTGGGGCACAGCAAATGATGAATTGAAGGTGGGTTGTGTGGAGAGTTAATGATGATGAATTGAGGGTGGGGGAGAGTAAAGGATTATGTAATGAAGGTTGGTGGGGAGAGCAAATGATGAATTGAGACTGGGGGGTGAGGTACAGCAAATGATTATAAAATGAGACTGGGGATGGGGTACACCAAATGGTTATGAATTGAGACTGGGGAATGGGGTACAGCAAATGATTATGAATTGAGACTGGGGCAGGGTTGGACTCGCCCACCGGGACATCGGAGGATTCTCCGGTGGGCCCAAGGGCCTTGCAGGCCCTCACGAAGGACGTAGAGGCGGCCCGCTAGTTTCAACTGAGTGTGCATCCTCTGATATGACAGTGACGTCGCTGAGGTATGACATCACTGTCATGTGGCGCCTGTGACAGGTGCACTCATGTCAGCCACCGGCCTCTACTAGGTCGGCAGCAATTTTAACATGAGCGCGCCAGATCTGTAAGAAGAGGATGCTGCATGGCGTCGGGAGTGCAGGCAGCTAAGAAGGATTTTTTTTCTTCTGTCACTGTGAATGCGGCATGATGCTGGAGCCGAGCCAAGGGACATAGGGAGCACAGTCAGGTCCAAGGCAAGGCACATAGAGGGCTCATACAAGGCCAAAGGAGATGGGGGGCACAGTCAGGCCAAATGGGGGCCAATATGAGTAACTTAAAGGGAACCTGTCAGGTCCCCCATGCCCTCCAACCCAGCAGCATTCACTTATTTATGAGTACATTCCCAGCCTAACTATCCCTGTATAATGTTTTTCTATAAAAATGATCAATACCAATGAGCTGATGAACTCCGGTGAACTTTCTCACAGCAGCTCAGTGCTACACACTGCAGGAGCGATTATGCTCCTGTGATGATGTGAGCCGGCTGTCGTGGAGAGCAGTCACATCAGTGACTGCTGATGTCACTGCTCTCCAAGTCATCTGGATCGTCGTGGGACAGTATGGATTATCTTTCACTTCGGACAGGTGAGGAATTTGGTTGTTTTTTATTTTATTTTTTTTTTACATAGGTATATGTATAAATTAGCTTTTTTTATTTTTGCTTTTTTTACAAGGGACAATGGCTTCAATGGATTAGGCATTAAGGTGAGTTTAACTGTGTTTTTTATTTTTTCATAAATGTGTAAAACGGTGTTGACTTCTATTTCAAATAAAGAAATTTATTCTTGCTGTGTGGTAAGTTAAAAATTACTATGTATGCGGTTAGTAATGGGGCGTCCTATGGGTGTCAGCTGCCAATACAAAGCTCAAAACCAGTAGAAATGGTCGGCACTCCGTTCTGGGAAAGGTGGTGCACGTGGAAAATCAGAATTTGCATCAATAGAGTTAAATCCCGGCACTCATATGTTCTCAATGCTTCTTTTAATGAACAACCACAGAAGACGTTTCAGCCCATCCCGAGTTTTTATTAATTGTGGACTAGTATTAACAACATACATTTATAGGGAACAACCCTGGGAATACCAAGAAAAAACAATAAAAAAACTTTTGTAACAGAAAACACTACAAAAAATAAATTGTTGCAATTGGTCACAAAACACGTGTGTATATATATATGTGTGTGTGTGTATATATATATATATATATTATATATATATATACAGTACAGACCAAAAGTTTGGACACACCTTCTCATTTAAAGATTTTTCTGTATTTTCATGACTATGAAAATTGTACATTCACACTGATGGCATCAAAACTATGAATTAACACATGTGGAATTATATACTTAACAAAAAAGTGTGAAACAACTGAAAATATGTCTTATATTCTAGGTTCTTCAAAGTAGCCACCTTTTGCTTTGATGACTGCTTTGCACACTCTTGGCATTCTCTTGATGAGCTTCAAGAGGTAGTCACCGGAAATGGTTTTCACTTCACAGGAGTGCCCTGTCAGGTTTAATAAGTGGGATTTCTTGCCTTATAAATGGGGTTGGGACCATCAGTTGTGTTGTGCAGAAGTCAGGTGGATACACAGCTGATAGTCCTACTGAATAAACTGTTAGAATTTGTATTATGGCAAGAAAAAAGCAGCTAAGTAAAGAAAAATGAGTGACCATCATTACTTTAAGAAATGAAGGTCAGTCAGTGCGAAAAATTGGGTAAACTTTGAAAGTGTCCCCAAGTGCAGTTGCAAAAACCATCAAGCGCTTCAAAGAAACTGGCTCACATGAGGACCGCCCCAGGAAAGGAAGACCAAGAGTCACCTCTGCTTCTGAGGATAAGTTTATCCGAGTCACCAGCCTCAGAAATTGCAGATTAACAGCAGCTCAGATTAGAGACCAGGTCAATGCCACACAGAGTTCTAGCAGCAGACACATCTCTACAACAATTGTTAAGAGGAGAATTTGTGCAGCAGGCCTTCATGGCAAAATAGCTGCTAGGAAACCACTGCTAAGGACAGGCAACAAGCAGAAGAGGCTTGTTTGGGCTAAAGAACACAAGGAATGGACATTAGACCGGTGGAAATCTGTGCTTTGGTCTGATGAGTCCAAATTTGAGATCTTTGGTTCCAACCACCGTGTCTTTGTATGACGCAGAAAGGGTGAACGGATGGACTCTACATGCCTCGTTCCCACCGTGAAGCATGGAGGAGGTATGATGGTGTGGGGGTGCTTTGCTGGTGACACTGTTGGGGAATTATTCAAGATTGAAGGCATACTGAACCAGCATGGCTACCACAGCATCTTGCAGCGGCATGCTATTCCATCCGGTTTGCGTTTAGTTGGACCACCATTTATTTCTCAACAGGACAATGACCCCAAACACACCTCCAGGCTGTGTAAGGGCTATTTGACCAAGAAGGAGAGTGATGGGGTGCTACGCCAGATGACCTGGCCTCCACAGTCACCAGACCTGAACCCAATCGAGATGGTTTGGGGTGAGCTGGAACGCAGAGTGAAGGCAAAAGGGCCAACAAGTGCTAAGCATCTCTGGGAACTCCTTCAAGATTGTTGGAAGACCATTTCCGGTGACTACCTCTTGAAGCTCATCAAGAGAATGCCAAGAGTGTGCAAAGCAGTTATCAAAGCAAAAGTTGGCTACTTTGAAGAACCTAGAATATAAGACATATTTTCAGTTGTTTCACACTTTTTTGTTAAGTATATAATTCCACATGTGTTAATTCATAGTTTTGATGCCTTCAGTGTGAATGTACAATTTTCATAGTCATGAAAATACAGAAAAATCTTTAAATGAGAAGGTGTGTCCAAACTTTTGGTCTGTACTATATATATATATATATATATATATATATATATATATATATATGCAAAATTATATCATGCATCAAAAGTATATGCACAACATATATATGACATAAAAAGTACAAAAAACAATTGAAATAAAGGGCATTTTTTATCACAAAAAATCTATATTATTAAATAATATCTGATATACAGTTATATGAAAAAGTTTGGGCACCCCTATTAATCTTAAGCTTAATGTTTGATAAAAATTGGTGTTTTTGCAACAGCTATTTCAGTTTGATATATGTAATAACTGTTGGACACAGTAATGTTTCTGCCTTGAAATGAGGTTTATTGTACTAACAGAAAATGTGCAATCTGCATTCAAACAAAATTTGACAGGTGCATAAGTATGGGCACCCTTATCATTTTCTTGTTTTAAATACTCCTACCTACTTTTTACTGACTTACTAAAGCACTTTTTTTGGTTTTGTAACCTCATTGAGCTTTGAACTTCATAGCTAGGTGTATGCAATCATGAGAAAAGCTACTTAAAGTGGCCACTTGCAAGTTGTTCTCCTGTTTGAATCTCCTCTGAAGAGTGGCATCATGGGCTCCTCAAAACAACTGTCAAATGATCTGAAAACAAAGATTATTCCACATAGTTGTTCAGGGGAAGGATACAAAAAGCTGTCTCAGAGATTTAACTTGTCAGTTTCCACTGTGAGGAACATAGTAAGGAAATGGAAGAAAACAGGGACAGTTCTTGTTAAGGCCAGAAGTGGCAGGCCAAGAAAAACATCAGAAAGGCAGAGAAGAAGAATGGTGAGATCAGTCAAGGACAATCCTCAGACCACCTCCAGAGAGCTGCAGCATCAACTTGCTGCAGATTGTTTCACTGTGCATCAGTCAACTATACAACGCACTTTGCACAAGGAGAAGCTGTATGGGAGAGTGATGGGTAATAAGCCATTTCTGCAAACACGCCACAGAGTTGGCTGAGGTATGCAAAAGCACATTTGGAGAAGCCAATTTCTTTTTGGAAGAAGGTCCTGTGGACTGATGAAACCAAGATTGAGTTGTTTGGTCATACAAAAAGGAGTTATGCATGGCGGCAAAAAAACACAGCATTCCAAGAAAAACACTTGCTACCCACAGTAAAATTTGGTGGAGGTTCCATCATGCTTTGGGGCTGTGTGGCCAATGCCGGCACGGGGAATCTTGTTAAAGTTGAGGGACGCATGGATTCCACTCAGTATCAGCAGATTCTTGACAATAATATTCAAGAATCAGTGATAAAGTTGAAGTTACGAAGAGGATGGATCTTTCAGCAAGACAATGATCCAAAACACTGCTCCAAATCTACTCAGGCATTCATGCAGAGGAACAATTACAATGTTCTGGAATGGCCATCCCAGTCCCCAGACCTGAATATCATTGAACATCTGTGGGATCATTTGAAGAGGGCTGTCCATGCTCGGCGACCATCAAACTTAACTGAACTGGAATTGTTTTGTAAAGAGGAATGGTCAAAAATACCTTCATCCAGGATCCAGGAACTCATTAAAAGCTACAGGAAGCGACTATAGGCTGTTATTTTTGCAAAAGGAGGATCTACTAAATATTAATGTCACTTTTCTGGTGAGGTGCCCATACTTATGCACCTGTCAAATTTTGTTTGAATGCAGATTGCACATTTTCTGTTAGTACAATAAACCTCATTTCAAGGCAGAAACATTACTGTGTCCAACAGTTATTACATATATCAAACTGAAATAGCTGTTGCAAAAATACCAATTTTTATAAAACATTAAGCTTAAGATTAATAGGGGTGCCCAAATTTTTTCATGTAACTGTATAATTCCATATTGTATATACAATTTTTCCACATTGAAGTTAATTAATTTTTGATGATGTTTATCCCAAATTATGTATTCCCCACATGGAAATTGATTGGTATTCATTGCAAACAATAATAAATAATGATAAATTCTGTTGTTAATTATACCCATAATATATGGAATAAAATGCTACTTTGTAATATACCAGAAAAAACTTTTATATTTATTATTTATTTATATATATATATATATATATATATATATTTTTTATTATTATTATTCATAATAAATTTATATACTATATGAAATTAATTCGCACAGTGTCCGTCCAATATATCATATTGTATCAAACGTTTTTATTCAAAAAAACTCTTAAAATTTGTATTTATTTGTTTAATTTTTAATTTGCTATATCAGATATTCATCCTCATAAATAGACATCATCGAGTGCCACCGATTAACGTGCTTGTGATGTCTGAAAAAAGAAAAAGGAAAAAAGAAAAAGATAGATAAACAAATAAACCTCTGAGTACAGGATCAAAAACGGCTTGTCTCATACTCCCTGTTCAAGCCATGTGGAGTCAATGTATTCAGGGTGTAGATCCAGTAGGCTTCTCTTTGCCATAGGATCTTTTTGATGTTGCCACCCCGTCTAGGTAATTCAACTTGCTCCAATATTTGATATTTTAATTGCGCTATGGATAGTGTTGAGCGATACCTTCCGATATCGGGAAATATCGGATCGGATTGGATCGGACCGATACCGAAAAAGTATCGGATATCGGCGATTCCGATACCGGAAACCAATGCAAGTCAATGGGACATAAATATCGGAATTAAAATAAACCCTTTCTTTCCTTGTAGGTTAATTCTACATGAAGGAAAACAACTAAGAATAATGTAGAATGTATTGGGGGAGGTGGGGGAGACAATAAAGGCATAGAGGTTTAGCCCAGTCAAATGGAATAGCAGGAATTACTATTTTTTTAAGATGTTCTGAGTTACGGAAATATTAACTATGTTAAGTATTTTTATATTTTGTCAGATATTTATGTTTCACTACTTCCATGCTCTTCACCTTCTTTTTTACTTCTCCCACACTTTCTCCTTCATCATCCTCAGCATCTTTTTCATCCACTTCTTCTTCACCTTCTTCTTCTTCACCTTCTTCGTATTATTCTTTTTTTTACATTCTTCATATTCTACTTCTTCATCTTCTTCATATTCTTCTTCTTCATCATATTCTTATTTGTGACAGGCATTCCTGTAGTTGTTATCTATAAAAGGTTGGACATTACACCTTTCGTTCTGCCCGTCACAAAAGATTCACAACAGGATTTGTCCGCGTTCAGTTTGGCCTGCAGCAGCAGGTCTTTTCCAGGGGCACCACGAGGAGGAACGGACTCACCCCCATACACTGCTTAGTCATCTTCTGCTTATAATTTAGATATTATCTTTTGCTCTGTTTTTTAGTCTTATGCTTAATGTTCTTCCGCTTTTTGTTCTGCAGCTTCTTGTATTTCTGCTTCTTGGTTTTCTGTCTCTTGTTCTTCTGTATCTTGGTGCTTGTCTTCTCTTCTTTGTCCTCTTGGTCAACTTCTTCAGGGTCATCTTCTTGGTCTTCATCGGGGTGGTCATCAGGGTCGTCGTCTTCGGGGGTCCTCGTCTTCGGGGTCCTCGTCTTCTTCGGGTTGGTCTTCTGGGTCCTCGTCTTCGGGGTCCTCGTCTTCTTCGGGGTGGTCTTCAGGGTCCTCGTCTTCTTCGGGGTGGTCTTCAGGGTCCTCGTCTTCAGGGTCCTCGTCTTCTTCGGGGTGGTCTTCAGGGTCCTCGTCTTCAGGGTCGTCGTCTTCGGGGTCCTCATCTTCTTCGGGTTGGTCTTCAGGGTCCTCGTCTTCAGGGTCCTCGTCAGGGAGATCCAGAGTGATTACCAAGAACCATTTCAAAAAGCTTGAACTTGGAAATGTAGCAGAAAGTACAAGAAGGCTGAGGAACTACCGAGGACCAGCTGACGGTACTGGAACCCGGATGGGTAGCAGAAGGTACAAGAGCCAATGGAACTACCGAGGACCAGCTGATGTTACTGGAACTCGGTTACTAAGCAGGAGGTACCTGTGCCAGAAAGCACTACCAAGGACCAGCAGACGTTGGTGGAACTTGGATACCGAGAAGGAGGCACCTAATCCAAAGGCACTGCCGAGAACCAGCTGACGGTACTGGAACCCGGATGGGTAGCAGAAGGTACCCATGTAAAAAAAAGTTCAAGGCCGCGAGCCGGCCGCAGTTACCAAAACCCACAGTCCTACAGGGGGTGCTTGTCCTATTGGCACTATGGAACCAGCCTTCATTGCCAGATCCCGCAGCCCACATAGGAGTCACCTAAACTGCAGGCACCATAGAGTCGGCTAACCCGACCGCAACACGACAGGACAACGCATTGGAGGCAAAGTGACGTTGACACTACCCGGAAACAGCTGGCGTGCTGGAACCAGGCTGGGCAGGAGGGAGTACCCGTGCCAAAGACACTGCCGAGAACCAGCTGACGGTACTGGAACCCGGATGGGTAGCAGAAGGTACAAGAGCCAATGGAACTACCGAGGACCAGCTGATGTTACTGGAACTCGGTTACTAAGCAGGAGGTACCTGTGCCAGAAAGCACTACCAAGGACCCGCAGACGTTGGTGGAACTTGGATACCGAGAAGGAGGCACCTAATCCAAAGGCACTGCCGAGAACCAGCTGACGGTACTGGAACCCGGATGGGTAGCAGAAGGTACCCATGTAAAAAAAAGTTCAAGGCCGCGAGCCGGCCGCAGTTACCAAAACCCACAGTCCTACAGGGGGTGCTTGTCCTATTGGCACTATGGAACCAGCCTTCATTGCCAGATCCCGCAGCCCACATAGGAGTCACCTAAACTGCAGGCACCATAGAGTCGGCTAACCCGACCGCAACACGACAGGACAACGCATTGGAGGCAAAGTGACGTTGACACTACCCGGAAACAGCTGGCGTGCTGGAACCAGGCTGGGCAGGAGGGAGTACCCGTGCCAAAGACACTGCCGAGAACCAGCTGACGGTACTGGAACCCGGATGGGTAGCAGAACGTACAAGAGCCAATGGAACTACCGAGGACCAGCTGATGTTACTGGAACTCGGTTACTAAGCAGGAGGTACCTGTGCCAGAAAGCACTACCAAGGACCAGCAGACGTTGGTGGAACTTGGATACCGAGAAGGAGGCACCTAATCCAAAGGCACTGCCGAGAACCAGCTGACGGTACTGGAACCCGGATGGGTAGCAGAAGGTACCCATGTAAAAAAAAGTTCAAGGCCGTGAGCCGGCCGCAGTTACCAAAACCCACAGTCCTACAGGGAGTGCTTGTCCTATTGGCACTATGGAACCAGCCTTCATTGCCAGATCCCGCAGCCCACATAGGAGTCACCTAAACTGCAGGCACCATAGAGTCGGCTAACCCGACCGCAACACGACAGGACAACGCATTGGAGGCAAAGTGACGTTGACACTACCCGGAAACAGCTGGCGTGCTGGAACCAGGCTGGGCAGGAGGGAGTACCCGTGCCAAAGACACTGCCGAGAACCAGCTGACGGTACTGGAACCCGGATGGGTAGCAGAAGGTACAAGAGCCAATGGAACTGCCGAGAACCAGCTGGCGGTGCTGGAGCCCAGGGTAAATACTAAAAACAGAGGAGCCAGAGGTGTATTTGGAGGAGGTTTTAAATCCGTAGTACAGTGGATGTGGACAAAGCAGGAGAATTTGCCGGACACACAGCTGGGGATCAGCTGACGTTACTGAACCCCAATAACACTGGAGCAAGCGTTGACTGTGCAGACGGCACTTCTGAGCAGCAACTAGCGGTATTGGGGCCCAGGGTAAATACTAAAAACGGAGGAGCCAGAGGTGTATTTGGAGGAGGTTTTAAATCCGTAGTACAGTGGATGTGGACAAAGCAGGAGAATTTGCCGGACACACAGCTGGGGATCAGCTGACGTTACTGAACCCCAATAACACTGGAGCAAGCGTTGACTGTGCAGACGGCACTTCTGAGCAGCAACTAGCGGTATTGGAGCCCAGGGTAAATACTAAAAATGGAGGAGCCAGAGGTGTATTTGGAGGAGGTTTTAAATCCGTAGTACAGTGGATGTGGACAAAGCAGGAGAATTTGCCGGACACACAGCTGGGGATCAGCTGACGTTACTGAACCCCAATAACACTGGAGCAAGCGTTGACTGTGCAGACGGCACTTCTGAGCAGCAACTAGCGGTATTGGAGCCCAGGGTAAATACTAAAAACGGAGGAGCCAGAGGTGTATTTGGAGGAGGTTTTAAATCCGTAGTACAGTGGATGTGGACAAAGCAGGAGAATTTGCCGGACACACAGCTGGGGATCAGCTGACGTTACTGAACCCCAATAACACTGGAGCAAGCGTTGACTGTGCAGACGGCACTTCTGAGCAGCAACTAGCGGTATTGGAGCCCAGGGTAAATACTAAAAACGGAGGAGCCAGAGGTGTATTTGGAGGAGGTTTTAAATCCGTAGTACAGTGGATGTGGACAAAGCAGGAGAATTTGCCGGACACACAGCTGGGGATCAGCTGACGTTACTGAACCCCAATAACACTGGAGCAAGCGTTGACTGTGCAGACGGCACTTCTGAGCAGCAACTAGCGGTATTGGAGCCCAGGGTAAATACTAAAAACGGAGGAGCCAGAGGTGTATTTGGAGGAGGTTTTAAATCCGTAGTACAGTGGATGTGGACAAAGCAGGAGAATTTGCCGGACACACAGCTGGGGATCAGCTGACGTTACTGAACCCCAATAACACTGGAGCAAGCGTTGACTGTGCAGACGGCACTTCTGAGCAGCAACTAGCGGTATTGGAGCCCAGGGTAAATACTAAAAACGGAGGAGCCAGAGGTGTATTTGGAGGAGGTTTTAAATCCGTAGTACAGTGGATGTGGACAAAGCAGGAGAATTTGCCGGACACACAGCTGGGGATCAGCTGACGTTACTGAACCCCAATAACACTGGAGCAAGCGTTGACTGTGCAGACGGCACTTCTGAGCAGCAACTAGCGGTATTGGAGCCCAGGGTAAATACTAAAAACGGAGGAGCCAGAGGTGTATTTGGAGGAGGTTTTAAATCCGTAGTACAGTGGATGTGGACAAAGCAGGAGAAATTGCCGTCCGCACAGCAGGGGAACAACTGACGTTACCGAACCCCAATAACACGGCAGCAAGTGTTGACTGTGCAGACGGCACTTCCGAGCGCCAACTGGCGGTGTTGGAGCCCAGGGATAAGAATGAAAACAGAGAGGAGCCAGAGGTGTAATTGGAGCAAGTTTTAAATAAGTAGCACAGTGAATATGGACAGAGCAGGAGAAATTGCCGTGAACACAGCAGGGGAACAGCTGACGTTACCGAACCCCAATAACACCGCAGCAAGTGTTGACTGTGCAGACGGCACTTCCGAGCGCCAACTGGCGGTGCTGGAGCCCAGGGATAAGAATGAAAACAGAGGAGCCAGAGGTGTAATTGGAGCAACTTTAAAATGTGTAGTACAGTGGATGTGGACAAAGCAGGAGTAATTGCCGTCCGCACAGCAGGGGAACAGCTGACGTTACCGAACCCCAATAACACGGCAGCAAGTGTTGACTGTGCAGACGGCACTTCCGAGCGCCAACTGGCGGTGTTGGAGCTCAGGGATAATACTGAAAACAGAGGAGCCAGAGGTGTAATTGGAGCAACTTTAAAATCTGTAGTAGTGAGAATGTGGACAGAGCAGGAGAAATTGCCGTCCACACAGCAGGGGAACAGCTGACGTTACTGAACCCCAATAACATGGCAGCAAGTGTTGACTGTGCAGACGGCACTTCCGAGCGCCAACTGGCGGTGTTGGAGCTCAGGGATAATACTGAAAACAGAGGAGCCAGAGGTGTAATTGGAGCAACTTTAAAATCTGTAGTAGTGAGAATGTGGACAGAGCAGGAGAAATTGCCATCCGCACAGCCGGGGAACAGCTGACGTTACTGAACCCCAATGACACGGCAGCAAGTGTTGACTGTGCAGACGGCACTTCCGAGTGCCAACTGGCGGTGTTGGAGCTCAGGGATTTACAGTTCAGGTGGTAGACACATGAACAGAACAGGAGACCTGGATACTTTTGCCAACAATTATTTATTCTGGAAGAGGACTGGCAAATTCATGAGAGATCCAGGCCTTGTTCATTTTGAGAAATGTAAGCCGGTCAACGTTATCGGAGGATAGTCGCATGCGACGGTCTGTTAGTACACCACCTGCGGCACTAAAGACGCGTTCCGATAATACACTAGCAGGAGGGCAAGCTAGCACCTCCAATGCATACTGACTTAGCTCTGGCCATGTATCCAGCTTACAGACCCAAAACTTGAAGGGAGAAGAGCCGTCTGGGAGTACACTAAGAGGGCAAGACATGTAGTCTGTCACCATCTGACGGAAACGTTGCCTCCTGCTGACTGGAGCCGTCTGTGATGGTGTAGACATTTGTGGCGGCGGGGACACAAAACTTTGCCACATTTCGGCCATACTGGTCTTGCCTTGTGCTGAGGCGCTGCTTCTGCTCCCTCTTTGTGCAGAGCTTCCTCCACTGCCTTGACGCACTGAGCTGCTTTGTAAAGCACTAGCAGCACTGCTCTCGGTTGGAATGGAGAACATGATGGAATGCACCAGTGCGTCTTGGTACTCCCGCATTTTACGCTCCCGGTTCAACGGTGTTATGAGGCTTTGTAAGTTGTCCCGGTAGCGAGGATCTAGGAGGGTGGACACCCAATAATCAGCCGTGTTGAGAATGTGGGCGATGCGGCGGTCGTTTCTCAGGCACTGCAGCATGAAATCAACCATGTGCTGCAGACTGCCAACTGGCCAAGAAACGCTGTCCCCTGCTTGAGGCGTGATCTCTGCCTGCTCTGCATCACCCCACCCTCGCTCTAGATACTGACTACTAGAGCATTGTGTACCTCCCTCCTCTGGACAGATGTCTTCCTCATCCATTGACTCCTCCTCATCCTCCTCACAAAGTGTCCCCTGCCTAGGCCTTTGTGAGGAACCACGTTGCGCAGACTGTAGAGAAGCAGATGGCATTTGTGACTCCTCATCCTCCACCTCTTCCAAAACCTCGTCCCTTAGTGCTTGCAGTGTTTTTTCAAGCAGGCAGATAAGGGGGATAGTCATGCTGACTAGTGCATCATCTGCACTCGCCATCCGCGTGGAATAATCGAAGGCACGCAAAACGTGGCAAATGTCCTTCATAGAGGCCCACTCAGTGGTGGTGAAGTGTGAACGGCGCGCACTGCGACTTGTTTGCGCCTGCTGCAGCTGGTACTCCATTACTGCTGCCTGCTGCTCACACAACCTCTCCAACATATGTAACGTTGAATTCCACCTGGTGGGTAGGTCACATATGATGCGATGTTCCGGAAGACATAATCGGCGCTGCAGAGCTGCAATGCGTGATCTTGCATTGCTGGAACGCCGCAAGTGAGCGCACTCTATGCGGACCTTGTGAAGCAGTGCATCAAGATCCGGATAGTCCCTCAAAAAACTCTGCATGACCAAGTTGAGCACATGTGCCAGACATGGGATGTGAGTGAGGTTGCCTAGGCCCAGAGCTGCCACCAGATTTCGGCCATTGTCACACACTACCATGCCTGGCTGGAGATTCGCTGGCACAAACCACACGTCGCTCTGCTGCTTGATGGCATTCCAGAGCTCCTGCGCTGTGTGGCTTCGATTCCCCAAAGAAATTAATTTTAATACGGCCTGTTGATGTTTGGCCACGGCTGTGCTCATATCGGTCATCATAACAGGTAACCGTTCACGGGTCGATGTGGAGGTAGACCGTGACGGCTCCTGCAGCGCTGATTCAGAGGAACTGAAGCATGAGGAGGAGTCAATGTGTACAGACTGGATTCCTGCAATCCTTGGAGTTGGCAGAACACGTACAGCGCCACTCTCAAGATTTGTACCCGGCTCCACAACATTTACCCAATGGGCAGTGAGGGAAAGGTATCGTCCCTGTCCATGCTTACTGGTCCACGCATCAGTGGTCAGGTGGACCTTGCTACTGACAGCGTTTTGTAGCGCATGTTTAATTTTTCCCTCCACATTATGTTGCAGGGCAGGGACGGCTTGCCTGCTGAAATAAAAGCGGCTGGGCACGTTGTATTGTGGGACTGCCGATGCCATAAAGTTACGGAATGTGTCAGTCTCCACCAGCCTGAATGATAGCATTTCAAGGGCCAGTAGTTTAGCAATGCCAGCATTCAGAGCCTGTGCTCGGGGGTGGTTTGCCGAGTATGGGCGCCTTTTCTCCCATGCCTGTGCTAACGATGGCTGTAGACTGGCCTGGGAGTGTGAGGATGACTGGCAAAGTGGTGCTGTGGGTGCAATTACACTGTGTCTCTGTACAACAGTGCCAGAGATTCTTCCATGGCGATCCTGTGAGGAAGCCGAACCAGCTGTGTGTGAGCTGGAGGAAGAGGCTACAACACGAGCTGAAGAGGTGGTAGGTGGCGCTGTAGGTTGGCCTAGGTCTTCAGTGTGTTTTTGTAACTCCACCACGTGCTTGGTCCGCACATGTTTCCACATATTTGTGGTATTGAGGTTGCTGACACTTTTCCCTCTTTTCACCTTCTGATTACACAGCTTGCATTTGACAAAGCAAATGTCATCTGCAACTGTGTCAAAAAAGGACCAGGCACTGCAAGTCTTGGGAGCGCCCGCTTTGGATTTTGGAAGAGCCATGCTCCTAATGGGTGCCGAAGTGGAGGCTACAGGCAACCAAGTCTGCCCCCTCCCTCTCCCTCCTTTTTGGGCCGTTCGGGGACTCTCTTCCTCAGAGCTGCTCCCACCACCTTCCTGTCCCTCACGCCATGATGGGTCAAGGACCTCATCATCTACACCACCCTCTTCAAACAACTGCTTCTCCTGGGTAGTCTCGACAGCACAGTACGCACCAGAAAGTGGCACCTGAGTCTCATCATCAGATGCGTACTGAGGTGTGCTGCTGACCATAGGCACTGGCCCACCCGCCTCTTCAGATTCAGAGAGACAAAACAGTTGCGCATCACTGCATACTACCTCTTCTTCAAATTCTAGAATTCTGCTTGGCTGGCCCCCTCTTTCCAAGCCAAGAGATTCAGAGAACAGAAGTAGAGATGGCTCCTGTCCAGAGCTCTCTGACTGCCTGGGCAATTTGGCAGGTGGTGAAGAGACAGATGGGTGCTCTTCAGTGCTCAGGACCTGAGAGGATCTGGAACTAATTGAAGTCGATGCGTTAGCTGCCATCCATCCGACAACGGCTTCAATTTGGTCCTCGCGCAGCAGTGGGGTACGGCTAGCTCCTACAAAGCTGCGCATAAAGGACTGTTCCCTGGTAAAACTGGGGGATGCTGAGTCACTGGTGCCCGCAGCAGGCACAGAATCCCCACGTCCTCTCCCTGCGGGCACAGAATCCTCACGTCCTCTCCCTGCAGAAACTCCATGCCCACGCCCACGACCACATGCCTTACTCCCTGCCTTCTTCATCTTGGTAGACTGATAAAGATAGGCAGAAAAGTACTAAGGGCTTAGTGTGCTTATTCCTGAACAGCTGCTAACAGGTATAAGAAACACTAATTTTATAAAGTGTGGACTAGACTTTAATATGAGCTAATGTGGCCTACACAACTGTAAAGTGGAGTGTTTGGTGAACTTTATTTAGGTTTTTTTTTGTCACAAAAAGACACTGGATGTGCCTAAAGATGTAATAACGATAGTATCACAAACTTTTTGTAGCTATTACAATGTAGGAAGGTAACCTACAATGCAATAGATGAGGCTGCAAAAAATAGGCTAATACTAATCTGGCTGGGGCTGCAGGGCCCAATGCTGCAGAAAGGCTCCTCTATCTACTCCTATATAGTGTGTTTGGAATCAATTTAGCTGAATACGGATGGAACCACCACACTAATAGGAGATATCAGGAAAAATTATGAATTGGCAATAAAGGACAATGTATGAGGCAGTGACACACACTGAGTGCACTACAACCAGACGGGGTTGAAGCACACACTACAGGGTGAGCTGCACTCACACACCAGACCTTGCAGACAGCGGTGAACAGTACAGATGCAGAGCACTGTGCACCAGCGCTGCAAGACCAAAAAAATTTCTCTATCTACTCCTATATAGTGTGTTTGGAACCAATTTAGCTGAATACGGATGGAACCACCACACTAATAGGAGATATCAGGAAAAATTATGAATTGGCAAAAAAGGACAATGTATGAGGCAGTGACACACACTGAGTGCACTACAACCAGACGGGGTTGAAGCACACACTACAGGGTGAGCTGCACTCACACACCAGACCTTGCAGACAGCGGTGAACAGTACAGATGCAGAGCACTGTGCACTAGCACTGCAAGACCAAAAAAATTTCTCTATCTACTCCTATATAGTGTGTTTGGAACCAATTTAGCTGAATACGGATGGAACCACCACACTAATAGGAGATATCAGGAAAAATTATGAATTGGCAAAAAAGGACAATGTATGAGGCAGTGACACACACTGAGTGCACTACAACCAGACTTGGCTGAAGCACACACTACAGGGTGAGCTGCACTCACACACACAGACCTTGCAGACAGCGGTGAACAGCACAGGGAACTGTGCACTAGCGCTGCAAGGCACAGTGATTTAGAAAGTAGCTTGGGTAAAGCAGTATAGAGCAAATAGGTAGCTAAAACTGTCCCTCAGAACAACAGCGTCCTATCCCTAACTGAATTCACAGCAGAGTGAGCTCAAAATGGCGGCGGCGGCTTTTATAGTGCATCATGACATCATTTCAGCAGCCAATCACAGCCATGCCATTAGTTAAGATGCCTACATGCCTAACAGGATGTGCCCACACTTCTTAGGATCCTCATTGGCTGAATAAAATGAAAATGGCTCATTGCATTATGGGAACTTCCGATTCCGGTATACGATATTGCAAAAGTATCGGAATTAAGTATCGGAATTCCGATACCGCGAATATCGGCCGATACCCGATATTTCAGTATCGGAATGCTCAACACTAGCTATGGAATGTGTCTTCTCATTAAAGTGATATGGAAGAGGTAATGTCAAATCATTAGAACGAATGGTGGATTTATGCTTATTTATCCTTCTACCCACCTGCTGCATAGTCTCCCCTATATAGAGTAAGCCACATGGGCATTTTATAGAATAAGTGACATTACTAGTTTTACAAGTAAAAAACCCTTTAATTGTAAAACGTTTACCTGTATAGGGATGTAAGAAATATTGGCCCCTGATCACATTATTGCACTGAGCACAATTCAAACATGGATAAGTGCCATTATTATTACTAGAAAAGAAAGTCTGTTTTGGAATTTTTACTGCACTCCCTATATCTGCCATTATTATTTTATTGTGTATGTTGGGTAACCTTTTATTGCATACTAAGGGAGGGTTTCTAAATTATGGTATATTCGGATATGCTTTCTCTAAAATGTACCAACATTTCTTCAAAATGTTATCTATTTTACAATTAATTGGATGGAATTCTCTTAGAAAAGGTATACAGGTATTTTTATTTCTATTTCGTTCTTGTGGAATACTAGCATTGATCTCTGCCTCAGGTAACAGGTGGGAAGGATAACCTCTTAATTTAAAATTAGTCTCCATTTCCTGCAATCTTTCATAGTCGTTGGATCCGTCATTATTCTATGCATTCTTTGAAACTGCGATTTCGGAATCGCTTTTTTCAAAGCGTATGCATGCGCACTGTCAAAATGTAGAACGCTATTTCTATCCGTTTGTTTTTTATATAGGTCAACATTAAAGCCCCCTTTCACATTCTTAATGATAACCGTATCCAAAAAATTAATCTTTTGATTATCATATTGTGAAGTAAACTGAAGTTCACTCCATTGTGAATTCAAATAGCTTACAAATTCAAGCAATGCGCAATGTGGTCCCCCCCATATGCAAAAAACATCATCTATAAATCTATACCATACTTTGCAATACTATAAAAATTAATTATTAATGTAAATAAAATGCTCTTCAAAATATGTTATATATATATTTGCGTATGGGGGTGCCACATTAGCACCCATTGCCGAGCCACATAATTGTTTATAAAAATTGTCCTGAAAAAGAAAATAATTTTCATATAGGACCACTTTTAAAGTGTGCAGAATGAAATCCTCTTGTTTAATGGGAAAATCATGTTCATTCAAAGACCACATTACCGCATTAATACCTTTAGTATGTTCAATTGAGGTATATCAATTTACCACATCAATGGTGACTAAAATTATCGATGGAGAAAGATCTGTAACTCTTTTGATTTTATTCCTTAAATTCGACTATTTTAAATTTATTATTATGAATAAAAGAAAAATTAAAATATAAAATATAAAAAAATAAAAAATAAATAATAAATATAAAAGTTTTTTCTGGTATATTACAAAGTAGCATTTTATTCCATATATTATGGGTATAATTAACAACAGAATTTATCATTATTTATTATTGTTTGCAATGAATACCAATCAATTTCCATGTGGGGAATACATAATTTGGGATAAACATCATCAAAAATTAATTAACTTCAATGTGGAAAAATTGTATATACAATATGGAATTATATATCAGATATTATTTAATAATATAGATTTTTTGTGATAAAAAATGCCCTTTATTTCTGTTGTTTTTTGTACTTTTTATGTCAGATACAGTACAGACCAAAAGTTTGGACACACCTTCTCATTTAAAGATTTTTCTGTATTTTCCTGACTTTGAAAATTGTACATTCACACTGAAGGCATCAAAACTATAAATTAACACATGTGGAATTATATACTTAACAAAAAAGTGTGAAACAACTGAAAATATGTCTTATATTCTAGGTTCTTCAATGTAGCCACCTTTTGCTTTGATGACTGCTTTGCACACCCTTGGCATTCTCTTGATGAGCTTCAAGAGGTAGTCACCGGAAATGGTTTTCACTTCACAGGAGTGCCCTGTCAGGTTTAATAAGTGGGATTTCTTGCCTTATAAATGGGGTTGGAACCATCAGTTGTGTTGTGCAGAAGTCAGGTGGATACACAGCTGATAGTCCTACTGAATAGACTCTTAGAATTTGTATTATGGCAAAAAAAAGCAGCTAAGTAAAGAAAAACGAGTGGCCATCATTACTTTAAGAAATGAAGGTCAGTCAGTCCGAAAAATTGGGCAAACTTTGAAAGTGTCCCTAAGTGCAGTTGCAAAAACCATCAAGCGCTACAAAGAAACTGGCTCACACAGAGTTCTAGCAGCAGACACATCTCTACAACAACTGTTAAGAGGAGACTTTGTGCAGCAGGCCTTCATGGTAAAATAGCTGTTAGGAAACCACTGCTAAGGACAGGCAACAAGCAGAAGAGACTTATTTGGGCTAAAGAACACAAGGAATGGATATTAGACCAGTGGAAAGTTGTGCTTTGGTCTGATGAGTCCAAATTTGAGATCTTTGGTTCCAACCACCATGTCTTTGTGCGACACAGAAAAGGTGAACGGATGGACTCTACATGCCTGGTTCCCACTGAGAAGCATGGAGGAGAAGGTGTGATGGTGTGGGGGTGCTTTGCTGGTGACACTGTTGGGGATTTATTCAAAATTGAAGGCATACTGATCCAGCATGGCTACCACAGCATCTTGCAGCGGCCTGCTATTCCATCCAGTTTGCGTTTAGTTGGACCATCATTTATTTTTCAACAGGACAATGACCCCAAACACACCTCCAGGCTGTGTAAGGGCTATTTGACCAAGAGGGAGAGTGATGGGGTGCTACGCCAGATGACCTGGCCTCCACAGTCACCAGACCTGAACCCAATCGAGATGGTTTGGGGTGAGCTGGACCGCAGAGTGAAGGCAAAAGGGACAACAAGTGCTAAGCATCTCTGGGAACTCCTTCAAGATTGTTGGAAGACCATTTCCGGTGACTACCTCTTGAAGCTCATCAAGAGAATGCCAAGAGTGTGCAAAGCAGTCATCAAAGCAAAAGGTGGCTACTTTGAAGAACCTAGAATATAAGACATATTTTCAGTTGTTTCACACTTTTTTGTTAAGTATATAATTCCACATGTGTTAATTCATAGTTTTGATGCCTTCAGTGTGAATGTTCAATTTTCATAGTCATGAAAATACAGAAAAATCTTTAAATGAGAAGGTGTGTCCAAACTTTTGGTCTGTGCTCTATGTTGTTAATACTAGTCCACAAATTGATAAAAGCTCGGGATGGGCTGAAACGTCTTCTGTGGTTGTTCATTAAAAGAAGCAATGAAAACATATGTGAGTGCCGGGATTTTACTCTATTGATGCCAATACAAAGCTGACATCATCCCCAACCCTATTACCTCACTTGCCACAGCACTAGATTACTCAGTGCACTTTGGCTGCCATAGTTCTCATCAATGCGAGACCTGTTTACACAAGATGATGCACTGCCAAGAATGATGATCATTTGAGCTGCACAAAACATCATTTCACCTGATGACTGAGCATTTTGCTCGTTCATCAGGTGATCGGCAGCCTCTTTACATGGCAAGATAATCAGGAAAGTCTTCTGGGCCTGGTAGTCGCAGGATGGCTGATTGATGTATCCGCTTCTCCGTACTTTTAACGTAGACCTGTGAATAAGAGAATCATTGAAGAATCCACACATTCCCTTTGGACTTAGTACTTATCCTCATTGGACTGGACTATTCTGATAAATCATCTTGGTGTGATCTACTAATTATTTTTTAGCAATTTTTAGTGTCTAGCACTCTATATATTTTTATATATAATTGTTGTATTTTTTGTTTATCTTATATATTTTTATTTATCTGTGCCTTGATACACTCATAATCTTGTTGCAGTAATATTTACACTTTAATACTTAGTTATTGCACTGTGCACTTTGAAAGGTTAAGATTTATCTTTGTTTGTGTATATATCTCATGACTTGCCACTAGTCACTTCACTTGTATTCTTTTTTATTGCATGCCAGCTTGCCCATTAATTAATGTGTGAGCTTATCTATAAATTCTTTACGTTAATTCACTTAACTCAGGTCATATCTGCTGCTCCTTTTGCTCCACAAAGTGCACTCTATGTCTTGCTATTAGATTTATAACTTTGTGCACTTGTGATGCTCGCAGCCCTGCCCTGAGAGATGGGGGGTACTCGGAGCCGGGTCAGATGTTTGGTGGGTTGTAGCTGTGGCCTGGACCCGTTCCGTGCCCAGGGCCATCACATTTAAAAGGGTGGAATGGGCTTTCAGAGTTGGTGTTAATCGAGTGGTTGTATTTGACTACGCCACCTGTGGTGTCTGGTGATTCCCCACCAGCGCTGCATTCAGTCCTCTGAGGCGGGATGTAGTGGCAGCCGGAGATGATACTACTCCCCATAGGCGGAGCAGGGCCTCAGGGCAGAGAGAACAGGAGGATGGGAGTCGTAGTGGGAGATGTGGTGCGATGTGATGCGGTGCCGCGTTGCAATAAGAAATCGGAGGCCATAGGGGTAGTCTTCCAAGCTTTACTCACGGTAGAATGCACACCTTCAAGGCTTCTCCCTGCTCCTCATGGCGCGCTGCGGCCACCAGGACCGGGGGTCCAACAACCTCCGAGTAGTTCAGGTGCTTTGGTCAGGACCCCGCACCAGAGTGTTCCTAGACTTTTCCACTAGGTCCTCTCCTGTCCGTATGTGGTGCGTGTACTAAGGCCGGGTCTCCCTCTGGACTATGCGCAGAACAAGGGTACGGGTGGCAACTCCGCTCTGTCCGTTACCCGATGGGATCCACTGAGCCTCTGAGCTTCTCCGACTAAGACGTGAAGTGACAGAGTCAGATATCGGGGGCCGGTACCCCTTTTGCAGCAGGACTCCCTCTGACTAGGCCAGAATAGCGAGGACAGGTGGCATATACCGCTCCGTCTGCATCCCCCCTGGGATCCTTTTGCCTGTAGAGCTTTACTCCTCCGCTCCCCTCCAGGCCTTCTTGGGTAGGGACCTTGACCAGGCAGAGACAGCCGTTAACTCTAGCCCGCTCCTCGACTCAAGGCTAGAGTACGAGGACCGTGTCCCCATCAACTACAGGTTCATACAGAAAGCCACGTTCAGTGATGAAGATCACAATCAAAGGACCATGAGCCCAAGATGGCTGTTTATTAAATATGAATTTTTGTTGTGTAACCTCTAAGTGTGTCCTCCACCCTCACCCACTACTAGGTTCCCCCTATCTTTGGCTCCCCCATCTCCACTTATCCCGGCTGGGGCAGCACCCTGGTGCATATAAGCTCCCCTCAGGTGGGAGAGGTGTGGTGTTGGATGCAGAGGTGAGGTCCTGACAGTTGCACCATCCTTACCTCGAAGGAGGGATACCACACCTCATTAAAGAGATGCAGTACCCCTGTGGCGACCGAAGCCTCAGGGGCGCCACACACTGTGCACTATATTACTTGTAATATGACTGTTTTGGATAGTTTACCTTGAGTTCTTACTTACCATTCACATGCTTTTGCACAAAGCACTTTATTTATTTAATGCTCAAGCACCTTTTATATGTCTGTTTCTAGCTAATTCTAAACAATGGAGTGACTTGCTAGCTCTTATATGTAGAGACCTTTATACCACTTGGAATTACTTTTAACCCCTTAACAACATTAGACGTACTAATACGCGTCTGTGCCATGGGACTTAAGAGCCAGACCCGTATTAGTACGTCATGGCGATCGCGCGCGCACACAGGCTGTGCAGGCGCAATCGCCGCTGGGTGTCAGCTGATTGTCACAGCTGACACCCGATACTATGTGCAGGGAGCGGTCCTGCACCGCTCCCAGCACATTAACCCCCGCGATACTGCGATCGAAGTCGATCGCAGTATTGCGGTGGCAAGGGGAGGTGATCGCAGATACTCACCTCCTCTTCCGGCTTCCAGCGCTGTCTGCCGTGGCTTCCAGGATGTTGCCATAACGACCCGATGTCGTCATGACAACATCCGGGTCACCAGACAGCAGGAAGATTTTTTGGACATGCACAGTGCATCTCCAAACAATCTTCTCCCTGCCCAGCGCTGACAGCCTGCATGGCACAGGGATGGTGCTGCATTCCTGTGCCATGCAGGCGATCAGAGAAAAAAAAGTGAAAGTCCCATAGTGGGACAAAGTAATAAAGTATAAAAACTATCAGAAAGTGAAAAAAAAAATAATAATAATCCACCAAAAATAAAAATATAATGTACCCATCAATAAATATTATTATATTATAAAAAAAACCAAAAAAAATAATAAAAGTACACATATTTGGTATCGCCGCGTCCGGGACAACCTGACCTATAAAACTGTCCCACTAGTTAACCCCTTCAGTGAACACGGTAAAAAAAAAAAAAAAACGAAGCAAAAAACAATGCTTTATCACCATACCACCAAAAAAAAAATGGAATAACACGCGATCAAAAAGACAAATATAAATAAAAATGATACCGCTGAAAACGTCATCTCGTCCCGCAAAAAACAAGCCACCATACAGCTCCATCAGCCGAAAAATAAAAAAGTTATAGCTCTCAGAATAAAGCTATGCTAAAAAATAATTTTTTCTATAAAATTGCTTTTATGTAAAAGTTCAAAACATAGAAATACGATATAAATGTGGTACCGCTGTAAACGTACTGACCCGAAGAATAAAGATGCCTTATCAATTTTACCACACGCGGAACAGAATAAAAAAAAAACAAAAAACACAATTCCTGAATTGTTGTTTTTTATTTATTCTGCCTCCCAAAAATCGGAATAGAAAGCGATCAAAAAATGTCACGTGCCTGAAAATGGCACCAATAACAACATCAACAAATCCCGCAAAAAACAAGCCGTCAAATGACTGTCTGCCAAAATCTGGAAAAATTATAGCTCTCAAAATATGGCGATGCAAAAACTAGATTTTACAAAAAATGCGTCTTTTAGTGTGTGACAGCTGTCAGTCATAAAAACCCCATATGATTCTGGTATCGCTGTAGTCTCACCGACCCGAAGAATAAGGTCGTCTAATCACTTATACCGCATGAGGAACGGCGTAAAAAATAAACTCTCAGGTTAGGGTTGTGCTAGGATTAGGGTTGTGCTAGGGTTAGGGTTGTGCTACGGTTAGAGTTGTGTTAGGGTTAGGGTTGTGTTAGGGTTAGGGCTGGGGTTGGGGTTAGGGTTGGGGTTAGGGTTGTGATGGGGTTGGAATTTTTTTCAAAAGTAAGAAAAAAAGATGACGATATGGCGACTAGTGTTGAGCGCAAGTCCTCGCTACTTGAGTTTGCATCGGGTGTTCTGGTATGCATTGAGTATCGTGGGTATTTGAGTGACATGCTCGAGTCTCCGCCCCATATGCTTCACGGCCCAAAAAACTTTGCGGGGATTGCCTGCCATGTACGAGCGATCCCCGCATGTTTTTTTAGGGGTGTCTAATAACCGTGAAACATCCGGGCGGGGACTCGAGCATGTCACTCGAGCACACGCAGTACATGGTGCATACCTGAGTACCCGATGCAAACTCAAGTAGCGAGCACTTGCGCTCAAGACTAATGACAACTTATTCAATATGATGACCTAATGTTATCAAATTCTGTGTCGTACCTCTGGGTTCAAAATGTTCACTATACACCTTAATAAAATCCTTGAGGGGTATAGTTTCCAAAATGGGGTCACTTGTGGGGGAGCTCCACTGTTTAGGCACATCAGGGGCTCTCCAAACGCGACATAGTGTCCGCTAACAAATTGAATGGAAAATCGGCTCAAATTGTTAGCGGACGCCATGTTGCGTTTGGAGAGCCCCTGCGTGCCTAAACTTTGGAGCTCCCCACAAGTGACCCCATTTTGGAAACTAGACCACCCAAGGCACCTATCTAGATGCATAATGAGCACTTGGAACCCCCAGGTGCTTCACAAATTGATTCATAAAAATGAAAAAGTGGAAAAAAAAATACTTTTTAATTTTTACGAATCAATTTGTGAAGCACCTGGGGGTTCCAAGTGCTTACTATGCACCTAGATAGGTGCCTTGGGTGGTCTAGTTTCCAAAATGGGGTCACTTGTGGGGGAGCTCCAATGTTTAGGCACACAGGAGCTCTCCAAACGCGACATGGTGTCCGCTAACAAATTGGAACCATATCGTGTTTGGAGAGGCCCTGTGTGACTAAACATTGGAGCTCCCCCACAAGTGACCCCATTTTGGAAACTAGACCACCAAAGGCACCTATCTAGATGCATAGTGAGCACTTTGAACCCCCAGGTGCTTCACAAATTGATTCGTAAAAATGAAAAAGTGAAAAAAAAAACACTTTTTCATTTTTACGAATCAATTTGTGAAGCACCTGGGGGTTCCAAGTGCTCATTATGCATCTAGATAGGTGCCTTGGGGGGTCTAGTTTCCAAAATGGGGTCACTTGTGGGGGAGCTCCAATGTTTGGGCACACAGGGACTCTCCAAATGCAACATGGTGTCCGCTAACAAATTGAATGGAAAATCGGCTCAAATTGTTAGCGGACACCATGTTGCGTTTGGAGAGCCCCTGTGTGCCCAAACATTGGAGCTCCCCCACAAGTGACCGCATTTTGGAAAGTAGACCCCCCAAGGCACCTATCTAGATGCATAATGAGCACTTGGAATCCCCAGGTGCTTCACAAATTGATTCGTAAAAATGAAAAAGTGAAAAAAAAAACACTTTTTCATTTTTACGAATCAATTTGTGAAGCACCTGGGGGTTCCAAGTGCTCATTATGCATCTAGATAGGTGCCTTGGGGGGTCTAGTTTCCAAAATGGGGTCACTTGTGGGGGAGCTCCAATGTTTGGGCACACAGGGACTCTCCAAATGCAACATGGTGTCCGCTAACAAATTGAATGGAAAATCGGCTCAAATTGTTAGCGGACACCATGCTGCGTTTGGAGAGCCCCTGTGTGCCCAAACATTAGAGCTCCCCCACAAGTGACCCCATTTTGGAAACTAGACCCCCCAAGGCACCTATCTAGATGCATGGTGAGCACTTGGAACCCCCAGGTGCTTCACAAATTGATTCATAAAAATGAAAAAGTGTTTTTTTTTTCACTTTTTCATTTTTACGAATCAATTTGTGAAGCACCTGGGGGTTCCAAGTGCTCACTATGCATCTAGATAGGTGCCTTGGGGGGTCTAGTTTCCAAAATAGGTTCACTTGTGGGGGAGCTCCAATGTTTGGGCACACAGGGGCTCTCCAAACGCAACATGGCGTCCGCTAATTATTCAAGCAAATTTTACAATCAAAAAGTCAAATGGCGCTCCTTCCCTTCCGAGCCCTGCCGTGCGCCCAAACAGTGTTTTTTCCCCACGTATGGGGTATCTGCGTGCCCAGGGGAAATTGCACAACAAATTTTGGGGTCCATTTTTTCTTGTTACCCCTGTGAAAATAAAAAAATTGGGTCTAAAGTAACATTTTTGTGAAAAAAGTTAAATGTTCATTTTTTTCTTCCACATTCCAAAAATTCCTGTGAAGCACCTGAAGGGTTAATAAAGTTCTTGAATGTGGTTTTGAGCACCTTGAGGGGTGCAGTTTTTAGAATGGTGTCACTTTTGGGTATTTTCTGTCATAAAGACCTCTCAAAGTGACTTCAAATGTGATGTGGTCCCTAAAAAAATGGTTTTGTAAATTTTGTTGGAAAAATGAGAAATCGCTGGTCAACTTTTAACCCTTATAGCTCCCTAACAAAAAAACATTTTGGTTCCAAAATTGTGCTGATGTAAAGTAGACATGTGGGAAATGTTATTTATTAACTCTTTTGTGTGACATATCTCTCTGATTTAAGGGCATAAAAATTCAAATTTTGAAAATTGCTAAATTTTCAAAATTTTTGCCAAATTTCCGTTTTTTTCACAAATAAACGCAAGTGATATCGAAGAAATTTTACCACAATCATGAAGTACAATATGTCAGAATCAGGAGGATCCGTTGAAGCGTTCCAGAGTAATTACCTCATAAAGTGACAGTGGTCAGAATTGTAAAAATTGGCCTGGTCATTAACGTGCAAACCACCCTCGGGGGTTAAGGGGTTAATATTGGTCTATGCATGTTCCATTAATGTATTGAGCTTAATCTTGGTTTCTAGTGTGAATTACTATTATCAAGGAGCATGGGCTCCCTCTAGTGTTGCAGTTTGATATGACCAGTGTTTTGGATTTTTTTCAGCTAGTTATTTCCCTTCTTAATGTGTTTTTATCTTACTTGTTAATAAAGATTATTACTTTTATGCATTTGGCTTTCTGCTTCCATTAACTCTGTAGGTTTTGGTAGCACAAAGGCTCTGGAAAAGTACTATGGCTCCTCGCCCCCAAAAGAAATCCAGCGAATTCTGCACTCCAAAATTGTCCCTCCACCTTTCGAGCCCCATGCAAGAGAATGATGAGCCATAATATTCTGCGAAGGACTATAGAAATATATGTGTAACCAAGAATAAACCTATACGTGAGTTATCTACAAGAACATGAGAAAAGAGTTTTGTGCCCGGTAGCAAATATGCTTTAAAAGAAGGAGGGAGATGCCTGGCAAGCATAGTGAGAGAGGCTGGAGCGCAACCACACCTCTTTTGGTTGACTCAAGCCGGCAACGTGTCGTCCAGACAGAGAGATGTGAGTATCTAACTTTTCCTCAAATTGCACTTGTTGATAGCAGAGCAGAGAAAAAGCGTCCTTGTAGTCCTCCAGTATGGAATGGTTAACAAGGCAGACAGAGAAGCACACTAGCACACCCCAGCTGGAGGGGGAAATGTTGAAACTACAGTTATTGCTTTTGATCAGTCCATTGATTCATCCTGCAAGACAGCAAATTGATGTGATCACCAAGAGAGGGGCAGTGTTCAGAGAGAAAGTAGAACAGCTGAATGAAATAATAAAGCAAGCAGAGATAGTATAGAAAGATGGGTATGAATATCGGGCTTTGGAAATAGTAATTGATGAAATGGGAGGTGTAGCAGAGAAACACGAAGGTGACAGGAATACGATTCAGGAATGGAGACTTGGGTTAGAAGACTGGATGGGATAATATTTTGAGAAACAGAATGTGATGACAAGTAGAGATGAGCGAGCACTAAAATGCTCGGATGCTTGTTACTGGAACAGAGCAATTTCTAATGCTCGGATGCTTGTTACTGGAACAGAGCAATTTCTAATGCTCGGATGCTTGTTACTGGAACAGAGCAATTTCTAATGCTCGGGTGCTTGTTTAGAGTAATGAGTATAATGGAAATCAATGGGAAATCTCAGCATTTTTCTGGCAGACCCTACAAGGAGGTCTAGAAGGCATTTAAAATATTAAAATGGATGGAAAAAGTGCTGAATGGAAGAACAGTATGGGAAAGACCCCTGGAAGCATCTCTGACTCCCAGATTGCTGCTGAGAACATTGGTGTCATACTTTTACTCCACTTTAACCCCTTAACGACCTTGGATGTATAGGCTCGTGCAAGGTCGCCTCCCCCTCTTTGTCTTCCCGCCTCCTTCGGCGATGAGCCCACACCTTTCTGGGGACATGACAGCTGATCTGATCAGGGATTGTGATTCCACCTGCGGCTGTTAACATGTTAAATGCTGCTGTCAAACTCCGACAGACCGCAAATTTTCCCTTGTGTACAGCGCTACACATAACATAGCGCTAAACAAAATAGAGCGGGGTGGGAGATCAGTTTTCCCAAGGGGCCACATGAGAGACCGTGACTGTTGTGGAGGCCGAACCAATAGGCTGAAATTAATTCTGCTCAATATTAATATTAACATATTAATTATAATTAATTGTATGACTTAATATTGAGCAGGTGTGAAAAACTTGTTGCATCATTCCCAAGAAGACTCTGGCTGTACTAGCTCAAAAGGGTGCTTCTACTCAATACTGAGCAAAGGGTCTGAATACTTATGACCATGTGATATTTCAGTTTTTCTTTTTTAATAAATTTGCAAAAATTTCTACATTTCTATTTTTTTTCAGTCAAGATGGGGTGCAGAATGTACAATTAATGAGAAAAAAATGAACTTTTTAGAATTTACCGAATGGCTGCAATGAAACAAAGAGTGAAAAATTTAAAGGGGTCTGAATACTTTCCGTACCCAGTGTACAAAGACACATTGCAGGGCTAAACATATTTGAAGATATGCAGAAAAATACATATAAAAAGACATATCACACATACATAGATAAACACAATCATACATGCACACAGACATACAGGGGGTACATTGGGAAGCAGTCACTCACCATCCCCTGACTTATCTCCGGTTCCCATCCTCCGGCTTGGCTTCAGTCCAGGTCCTCTCTGGAGGTAAGCATGCAGCAGTGCAGGCCAGGCGCACACTGCGTAGCGTCATTTCAGCAGACAGGGCTGTGTCTGCTATCTGTGGATAGCTGCTGAGAGAGCAGCCTAGGAGCTGCTAGGGGAGTGGCCAAGGGTTCTGCTGGCTGGGGGAGAGGCCTAGGAGCTGCTGGGGGAGCAACCAAGGGCTTCCCCGGTCCAGCCCACACCTGCAAGTTGCTGGGATATGTGCTCCGGATCGGCTGCACGGCTCATAAAACATTATAATGAGGGCAATCTGGTCATGCCCGCCCCCCCGGAGCTCTGTGCCCTGGGCGGTAGCCCAGATTGCTCTCATTATAATCCATCTATGATTCCCCCCCTCCTATATTTTCAACAAATGATGGACTTGAGTGGGGACTTGCTTTTGTTTTGTGGATTGAGTCGAAGCTTTTATTGTGATCCAAAATATTATGTAAAATGTTCCCATTTATAGTGTGCTCTACGCTGAGCACTGATATCGGGGTTTCCATTTAAATCTGAGTGATGTAATTCAGATGAAACTCCCGAGGGATCTATTCTCTATAATGAGGCAGCAGAGTTACTCTGGACTCCGTCTGGCCTCTGTTTAGCGGTGTCCTTTCTTTCAGAAGTTCACAAAACTATGAGGCACTTTTATGCACGCCTAATAAAAAGACAGACACTGTGGGATCACAGGCCAGACGGTATCCACAGTGCCTCCATCTGCTTCATTACAGGGAATCTTTCGCTGGGGGTTCCATCTGAATCATGCATTTCAGAGATTTACACAGAAACCTTGGTGTAAGTGCTCAGCGCAGAGCGTAGGATAACTGTGAGCCGAGCAATACGGCGATCGTAGGGAGGCAGAATGAACAAATCAGCAGCAGGTGAATAATTGGCTTTATTCATTTTTT
The DNA here is from genome assembly GCF_046119375.1 of Phyllobates terribilis. NCBI lineage: Eukaryota > Metazoa > Chordata > Amphibia > Anura > Dendrobatidae > Phyllobates > Phyllobates terribilis. The sequence goes on along the minus strand of NW_027362761.1, from coordinate 755,116,345 downwards.
ATGCTGTTCCTCATGCGGTATAAGTGATTAGACGACTTTATTCTTCCAGTCGGTGCGATTACAACAATACCAGATCGCCATATTTTGGGAGCTATAATTTTTCCATATTTCAGCCGACAGAGTCATGTAAGGGCTTGTTTTTTGCGGGACAAGTTGACGTTTTTATTGGTCCTATTTTTGGGCACGTGACATTTTTTGATTGTTTTCTATTCCGATTTTTGGGAGGCAGAATAAATAAAAACCAACAATTCAGGAATTGTTTTTTGTTTTTTTTTCATGCCATTCCGCTTGTGGTAAAATTAATAAAGCAGCTTTATTCTTCGGGTTAGTATGTTTACAGCGATACTACTTTTATATTTTTTTTATGTTTTGGCGCTTTTCCACAATAACAAATAAGTTTTTTGCTTCTTAGAGTTATAACTTTTTTATTTTTATGCTGATGGAGATGTTTAGTGGCTTGTTTTTTGTGGGACAAGATGACGTTTTCAGTGGTACCATTTTTATTCACTGTCTTTTTTTTTTCTTGTCTTTTTTATTGCGTTTTATTCGACTTCTTGTTCGGCGATATGATGACAAAGCATCGTTTTTTGCTTGTTTTTTTATTTATTGTTTTTACCGTGTTCACTAAAGGGGTTAACTAGTGGGACTGTTTTATAGGTCAGGTCGTTCTGGACTCGGCGATAAAAAATGTGTACTTTTATTGTTTTTTTTTCATAATATTTATTTATGGGTACAATATATGTATATACACATATATATATATATATATATATATATATATATATATATATATATATATACATTGCTCAAGAATATAAAGGGAACAGAACACTTAAACAACAGAATATAACTCCAAGTAAATCAAACTTCTGTGAAATCAAACTGTCCACTAAGGAAGCAACACTGATTGACAATCAATTTCACATGCTGTTGTGCAAATGGAGTAGACAATAGATGGAAATTATTGGCTATTATCAAGACACCCTCAATAAAGGAGTGGTTCTGCAGGTGGGGACCACAGACCACATCTCAGTATCAATGCTTTCTGGCTGATCTTTTGGTCACTTTTGAATATTGGTTGTGCTTTCACACTTGTGGTAGCATGAGACGGACTTTACAACCCACAGAAGTTGCTCAGGTAGTGCAGGTTTGCTGTGTCTCTCAGTGTAGTGTCCAGAGGCTGGAGGCGCTACCAGGAGACAGGCCAGTACACCAGGAGATGTGGAGGGGGCCGTAGGAGGGCAACAACCCAGCAGCAGGACCGCTACATCCGCCTTTGTACAAGGAGGAACAGGAGGAGCACTGCCAGAATCCTGCAAAATGACCTCCAGCAGGCCACAAATGTGCATGTGTCTGCACAAACGGTTAGAAACCGACTCCATGAGGGTGGTATGATGGCCCGACTTCCACAGATGGGGGTTGTGCTCACAGCCCAACACCGTGCAGGACACTTGGCATTTGCCACAGAACACCAGGATTGGCAAAGTCGCCACTGGCTCTCTGTGCTCTTCACAGATGAAAGCAGGTTCACACTGAGCACATGTGACAGATGTGACAGAGTCTGGAGATGCTGTGGAGAGTGATCTGCTGCTTGCAACATCCTTCAGCATGACCGGTTTGGCAGTGGGTCAGCAATGGTGTGGGGTGGCATTTATTTGGAGGGCCGCACAGCCCTTCATGTGCTCACCAGAGGTAGCCTGACTTCCATTAGGTACCGAGATGAGATCCTCAGACCCCTTGTGAGACCATATGCTGGTGCGGTTGGCCCTGGGTTCCTCCTAATGCAGGACAATGCCAGACCTCATGTGGCTGGAGTGTGTCAGCAGTTCCTGCAAGATGAAGGCATTGAAGCTATGGACTGGCCCGCCCGTTCCCCAGACCTGAATCCGATTGAGCACATCTGGGACATCATGTCTCGCTCCATCCACCAACGTCACGTTGCACCACAGACTGTCCAGGAGTTGGCGGATGCTTTAGTCCAGGTCTGGGAGGAGATCCCACAGGAGACCATCCGCAACCTTATCAGGAGCATGCCTAGGCGTTGTAGGGAGATCATACAGGCACTTGGAGGCCACACACAATACTGAGCCTCATTTTGACTTGTTTTAAGGACATTACATCAAAGTTGGATCAGCCTGTAGGGTGTTTTTCCACTTTAATTTTGGGGATGACTCCAAATCCAGGCCTCCATTGCTTAATAAATTTGATTTCCATTGATGATTTTTGTGTGATTTTGTTGTCATCACATTCAGCTTTGTACAGAACAAAGTATTCAATGAGAATATTTCATTCATTCAGATCTAGGATGTGTTATTTGAGTGTTCCCTTTATTTTTTTGAGCAGTGTATATATATATATATATATATATATATATATATATATATATGTGCATCTCACTAAAATTTATTTATTTCAGTTCTTCAATACAAAAAGTGAAACTCATATTATATAGAGTCATTACAAACAGAGTGATCTATTTCAAGTGTTTATTTCTGTTAATGTTGATGATTATTACACACACGCCGCTAGGTTCAGATAGGGCGAGACGGGTTTCATGAATTCTTTGGAATCCTGGGGGAACCGTTACTCAGGGCGACCAGGCACACAATAGATTCAATTGCTGACCAGACACATCTGACAAGAGTCTTTTTCAACAATTTAACAGTGGAATTTAATCTGAAGCACGGCCAGTGCAACTCAGGGATATTACAGCAACTATCTTCATTACAGTACAGTACAGTTTTTTGAGCAACCGCCTCCAGTAACAAAACAGCAGTTTCTTCACAAGGCACAGTATTACAGTCTATTCAGTAGCATAATTCAGCATAGATTAGATCTCTTAGCAGCACACTTCTATGCATACACAACCATAGGCTTTTCCTTCACAAGGACACAAAAGTACACAGCATTCTTTATCCAGCATGGAGATGGAGAGGGGGGAGGGTTTGATGAGGGAGATGATCCCTGTGACACAATTCCTTCCAGTCCTTATCTTCCTGCCCGATAATACTCTGCACTGTTAGTTCAGGGAGTTTATCTGACCTATGTTTAGCTTCTCTCCTGATCTGAATACTGTTCAGTCACCTTCTGTCAGATCCAGATAACACACCACCTTTCTCTTCGGCTTCAGCCAGACTACAATAACAAGTTCCCCCCTGGGGCTCTGCTAAAACAATCCCTGTCTCCTATGACTGTGTTAGCCCCTCTAGTTGCTGGATGCTTCTGAAGCACAACACTTCCTGTCTCCTGTGTTTGTGTTATTTGTAACACTTACTGGATGCTTTTGAAGCAACAGCACTACTTTTGCATGTCACACTCTACCCTCCTTTTTGAATGTCGTCCTCGACATTCATCTTAATTGGTCAATTTGACCAATTCTGAGACAGTGGTGAAAGTTGAGTAACTTTATATACAAATTGATATAACATTTATAACCATTTATAACAACCTATTATACGACCTTTTTCTTGCAGTACTCCTGCAAGAAATAAACAATTAACACAATTAACGTCTCTTCAGCTGGAGCTTTTCGTACGTCTTCAACCAGCTCTATCTCCTCTCACTAGGCCTTAACAGTTCTTGTTTCTAAAAAGTCTTTTAAGGAAAATCAAAGCATGAAAACAAGTCTTTGCACCAGGCAACATCTTCCATACTGCCTCTCGGTGGTGAATACCACTCCAGTGGGCTTACCTGGTCCGTAGGCAGAGATACCTGTTTCCAGTTGACAGTCCTTAGAACTTGATTCAGTTCACCAAGTGTCTCATATGTCATCATCATGGGCCTCTTCACTTCTCGAGTCGACATCCTCCTGGTGGGTTGTTCATCAGATACCACGGGTTCTTCGGTTACAGGAGTTTCTTCCACCACACTCATTTCCCATGCTTTCTCAGATGCTCCTGGAACTGCCTCTGTAAGTTCCTGTACTTCTCCGGAATCGCCTGGTTCCACACGGTAAGGTAATTCCGCTTCTCCTGTTGATCGGTCTCTTCAGTGACCGGTTTTTGATCATCAGATCTGAATTGGACTTCATCTGTACTCCTTGGTACAAACTCTGGAGCCTCGGGACTTAGTTCACTCTCCTGAGGATGGTACATCCCTCTCCTTGCCGGTCCGAGAAATCTAAGAGTGTGCTCTTCTTCATCGGAACTTTCAAGGTCACTATCCACCATCGGAGCTTCAATCTGTGGTGGTCTGTTATTCAATCGCGGTCGATGTCGGTCAGCTTCTGGGAAGTCTTGTTGTGGTGGGAGATAATCACAGGGTAGTAATAAATTCCAATGGACTATTCTAGTTTTCTTGTCCCCTCTTTCCAATCGGATTTCATACATTGGACTGTCATCGGATTTCCTCTTTACGACCACATACACCTTGTCTTCCTAGTACGAACAAAGTTTTCCTGGACCACCTTTCTCACGTACGTTCTTGACTTGCCAATTCTGCTCCATAACATTTTTGATAATAGTACTCCTTACTCTTGCTCTGTCCTTGTGTAAACACTTTGGACGCTATGTTGTATGCCTCTGCCATCCGTTCCTTCCATTTCCGAACGTACTCCGGATACATTCTGTAAGTCTCTGACACCGGAGTATCGAACATGATGTCGATTGGCAGTCTTGGCAATCGTCCATACAATAGGAAGAAGGGTGAGTAACCCATTGCATCGCTCTTTGTACAGTTATAGGCATGTACCACTTTTGACAGAGAACTCTTCCAGTCATTCTTGTCGTTAGCTGTTAAAGTGAGCAACTTCGACAATAATGTCCGGTTGAAACGTTCCACTTGTCCATTACCCTCTGGGTGATAGGGCTTTGTGTGAGATCTCTGAATTCTACAGTACTTTCCTAGCTTGGCAAAGAGCTGGTTCTCAAATTCTCTTCCTTGGGCGTGGTGTAACCTCATAGGGAACCCAAACCTCAAAGCAAAATCATTGAAGATCTTCTCTGCCGCTGTTCGACCAGCTTTATTGGTGATGCCATATGCTTGGGCAAATCGAGTAAAATGGTCCATCACCACCAATATGTATTCCTAACCACCCTTGCACGTCTCGAGATGTAGAAAGTCTATTGAGACCATCTCAAATGGATACGTAGTTTGGATGTTGCCCGGGTTGATGTGTTGAGACGTTTATCTTTCAGACACCAACACTCCCTAGTCACTTACCTCTCAATATCTCTCTGCATGTACGGCCAGAAGAAACGTTCATGGATCAAGTTGGTTGTCCTTTCTAGTGTTGACCAAATTTGTTCGGCATTGCAAATTCGTGTTCGTGTTCTGGGTTCCGACTTGTTCGCGCCAAAAAATCGGCTCCGCTCATGAACATCCCTGATTTACCACGATGTTATGCTTATGTCATGGCAAATCAGAGGTATTCATGGGCGGAGACGATTTTGGCGTGAACAAATTCGCTCAATACTAGTCCTTTCCACTCCCAGGAGTCCCATGTTTTCATGGAGTTCTTTGAAGACCAACCTACGGAATACTCTGGGTAGTACCAATTGTCGATTTTGTCCTCCTTTACAATACAGGATACTGTCTTCACTGAGGTAGAGCTTCGTTCATTCTTTAACTATAACAGATACTGCTGGTGACTCATTATCTCTCTCCCGTTTACTTGGAAACCGATTTTGGTCCACATAAAGTAATATTCTACCAATTATCTGATCTTCCTGTTGTGCTATACAGATTTTTCCTTTTGGTAGTTGTTGAATGGACAGGGGGTGATCTTGTTCTCTCGCTTTAATGGTGGTTTCCACCATCAACGGACACCACAATGGTGTGTCTTCCTCTTGATAAGCTTGCACTGCTTGGGTAGTGCTCTCAATTGCTTCCAGACTGATTTCCTCCTAGCATTCTTGCATGAACTCCTCAGGCTCTATCAGAATACGCATTGCATTTTCCTGGCCCATACTTGATGCTGAAATTGAAGTCAGCTAGTTCAGCGACTCATCTCTGACCCATTGCATTCAGTTTGGCTGTAGTGAGGAGATATGTCAAAGGGTTGTTGTCAGTGTATACCTCAAATTCTTTGCTGTAGTAGAGATAATATCTAAATCGTTCACAGATAGCGAATTCCAATGCCAGGAACTCCAATTTTCTGGAATGTAGATGTTAATTCTTCTCGGCGTCTGTCAACATTCTAGGACCGTAACCGATGACTCTCAATTTTCCATATTGATGCTGATATAGGGCAGCTCCCAATCCAGCTTGAGAAGCGTCACAATGAAGAACAAATGGTAAGTTGAAATCAGGATATCCCAAGATGGGTGGTTTTATCAGGTAGTCTACTAGTTCTTCCAATCCTGGTGATCTGTTGTCCAGAGAATGGGTTGTTGGGACGAAGCGGCGTTGTTTCTTTTAAGCCCGGTCCTACCCGCTTTCTTCTTTTTCTCCATGGGTGTTGTTGACTCTGTCGTCCCCCCAAGAGGGGGTGTAGCAGGGCGGCAATCTTGGAGAAGTTTCGAACGTAAGTACGATAGTAGGAGAGGAATCCTAAGATCTGCCTCAACTCCCCGACAGTAGAGGGCCGCTTGTCTTTTAAGGTCAGCAATTTCTGCTGGGTCCATGGTATATCCTTCTCTGGACACAATTTTCCCTAGAAATCGGACTTGCCTTTTGAACAGTTCAAACTTCTTTGGGGTCAACTTAACTCCGTGTTGTTGACACCACTGTAATACGGTCCTCACGTGTTCAACATGCTCCCGGAAGGTTTTGCGGTGTACCACATTGTCATCCAAGTACGGCTGGCAGATATCGTCCCTCAATCCTTCCAAACAGGTCTCTATGCTCCTCTGAAATTCTGCTGGAGCTGAACTGAGCCCAAACGGTATGCGGATCCACTCATATAACCCCTATGGTGTTATGAATGCTGTCAATTGTCTACTGGACACTTCAACAAACCCTTGATGGTATGCTTTACCCTGATTGAGGACAGAGAACCAGGTACTTCCTGTTAGGCTATCCAGCATATCTTGAATCTTTGGTTTTGGGTGCCGATCAGGTACTGACTTTCGGTTTAGTTCCCGGTAATCACAGCAGAGTCACAATGTACCGTCCTTCTTCCTAACACAAATAATAGGAGAGGAATAAGACGACTTCGACTTTTGAACACAACCTCTGTTGATTAGATCTTGTAAATACTCTTTCACTTCACGGTGTAATGGTTTCGGCACAGACATGTAACTTCTGGTTACTGGGGTCGTGTCTTTCAAATTGAGTTTCAATTGCAATGACGGGATACAGCCTATATCAGAGTCATCTTTAGAGAATGCATGACACTCTTCTCTCAGCATCTGTTTTACTATCGCTACATCTTCAGCACACAAGTATTCCAGGGATACTGGGGGATCCCAGGAACCTGAGGTGGGTTGTGCAATTTCCTCTCCTGGGCAACTCCTGTTCCTTGGTGGGGAGACTAAATTCATGATAGACCCCTGGATATACCGTTTTAACAGTTTCAATGTGGCCTAACACAGTCTTTGGATCCAGTCTAATTTTGTGTTTCGTAGTATTCATCACCGGTACTGTCACTCGAGCAAACCCGCCAGTAGGAATCGAAAGCACAATCTCACCTTGAACTAGGCCTTCTGGAAGTTCTGAGGAGTCTTTTGGCACGAACAGTCTTTTCTGGACTTTTCTTCCCGGTTCTACCTGGACTCCACACCTCACCCCCACCATTTGGTTTGCAGGGATGATGGTTGGGCGCCAGCCTACCTTGACTTCTTTAGGTCCATTGTATTCTGTGCTTTCTTTATTCTATAAATTACATTTTCCACCACGGCGTTGGGTGTGGCAAGTGATGTGTCAATTGCATCCACCACCAGCATCCCTGACTTGTGTTTCGTGATGACCTCACTGATTACATTATAATCCAGGATAGGATCCTCTGCCACGTTCTGATCACTGGTCACAAGAAAAGGTACCATAGCTCAATGGTGTTGCTGTTCTTCGTGGCCCTCAGTTGGAAAGTCACTTCCACCCAGCCTATGAAAGGGATTTCAGCCTGTTTGACGGCTTTACCGTGGAGTTCCACTGGTCCTAAGAGTTCTTTTAGCGACCGAAAGCAGGTATATGGCAGGTAGCGCCTTCTCCATTCTTCATTTAAAAGGCTCGCTTGGACTCATGTGTCCAACAGTGCTTTTACCAGGAATCCATCTAGCTGCCATTGTATAAAGCACCTTTCACCGATTAGGCTGATGAGGCTATCTTTACTGACCGAGGAATCCTCCTCCCAGGAGTACATCGTTTGACTTCTGCACTGGGCATTAAGTAACTGATGCCCCTGTCTCTCTTTCAACTGTTCTAGACTGGAACACGCTTGGGGATAGTACTGACGCAGCCGTTTTACCTCATGCGCCATTCTGGGGTTTGGTGAGATTTGGATTTGCTTCTGGGGCCTCCTCGTGTCACGGTTACCAGTCGCCCCGCACTGGCAACCTCCTGTCCTTCAACCAAAATGACCGTGACCATTGGCATTCCTTGGCATAATGTCCTTCCTCACCACATCTTAAGAACTTCTTCCGGACTAGTCCAGCATCAAACTTCTCCTACGCTTCTACATCTCTGGATGCAAACAATAGTCTATCTTTCAGTTCAATTGCTCTGAACAAGAAACTTTGGAGTGATTCATTATTTTCCTGTGAGAGGTTAATGAGTTGGTGGAACAATTCTGAAGTACTCTCTTCTTTATAGTGCCCTTTTAAAATCATCTTCCGCTGTTGCAAGGTCAATTGACTCTTCATTTCTAGCATACTACAGAGGTTCAGTCCTGGGCTGATCGCTTTCACTACCCCCTCAACAATCTCATATGGCTGGTAGCCTTTCTGTAAGCCTGCATTGATCTGGTGCAAAAAGTTCATATAAGACAGTTTTTCTTTCTGTTCACACTCTCCAATCTGTCCCAAGATCTTGAATTCTTTCCTTATGGTAATTTGTGGTGTTAGAGAGGACTGTCTTCCTGATTTACCTAACCCCAGCAGGATAAAGGCTCTGTCTGAGTCTGTCACCCGTTCAGAGGTTTTGGTCGATTCCTGCAGGGCTGTTGTTAAGGCTTTGAATTGTTCTTTCAATTCCTGTAGTTCTGTCTGCGGACGGAGATTCCCGCTTTTGGTAATTGGTGCCGCCCCTCCATCCTCCAACTTCAACCTGGTTAGAAACTGTGTTAGCTCCTGGAGGAATGTCCCCATGACGTCTTCAGCTTCTTTCTCCCCCAGCTCATCCATTTTTTGCATTAATAGGAGCTAACAGTTGTCTGGGGTTGTGTGCTTTAGAAATCTGTTCTTCTGATATCTTTATATGTTCTGCTACTGTTCTCAATTCTTCACAGCTTAACTGAAGAAGCATTTCACTAATTCTGTCCATTTGTATTTCCACATCTATTGCTGCTAGTAAGTTTTCTTTAGTGTTATGAAAACACAAAAGTCATTATCTCAATAAATTAGAATATTTTATAACAGCTTGAAAAATGTTTTTAAAATCCGAAATGTTGGCCTGCTGAAATGTATGTTCAGTAAATTCACCCAATACTTGGTCGGGGCTCCTTTTGCATCAATTACTGCATCAATGCGGTGTGGCATGAAGGCAATCAGCCTGTGGCACTGCTGAGGTGTTATGGAAGCCCAGGTTGCTTTGATAGCAGCCTTCAGCTGGTCTGCATTGTTGGCTCTGGTGTCTCTCATCTTCCTCTTGACAATACCCTATAGATTCTCTATGGGGTTAAGGTCAGGCGTGTTTGCTGGCCAATCAAGTACAGTGATACTGTTGCTTTTAAACCAGGTATTGGAACTTTTGTCAGTGTGGACAGGTGCCAAGTCCTGTGGGAGAATGAAATTTCCATCTCCAAAAAGCTTGACGGCAGAGGGAAGCATGAAGTGCTCTAAAATTTCCTGGTAGACGGCTGCGCTTACTGTGGTCTTGATAAAACACAGTGGACCTACACCAGCAGATGACATGGCTCCCCAAACCATCACTGATTGTGGAAACTTCACACAAGACCTCAAGCAGCTTGGATTGTACGCCTCTCTACATTTCCTCCAGACTCTGGGACCTTCGTTTCCAAATGAAAATTGGAACTCTGGGACCTTGTGGAGTGTGTCAATGACTGCCTTCTGGACATCTGTCAAGTCAGCAGTCTTCCCCAAGATTGTGGAGCCTATTGAAACAGTCTAAGGTAACTTTTTAAATGCTTAGGAAGCCTTTTGTGTTTTCATTGGCTGTAAGCCATAATCATCAACATTAACAGAAATAAACACTGGAAAGAGATCACTCTATTTGTAATGACTCTATATAATATATGAGTTTCACTTTTTGTATTGAAGAACTGAAATAAATTAACTTTTTGATGATATTCTAATTTAGTGATATGCACGTGTATTTATATATATATATATATATATATATATATATATATATATATATATATAAATTATTAATTTGTGATTTATTTTTTTTTATATTTTTACAACTTTTTTTCACTTTTTTACTTAGTCCCACTATGGGACTTTCACTTTCTTCAGTCTGATCACGGTTCTATAAGGTATAGCAGTGCAGGATCACTGCAATACCTTATAACCTGTTAGTGCTGCAGATTCAAGTTAGTTAGATTATGAAGTGCGCATGATCTAACTAACTTGCTAGTGCCGGGTGACCCGTATGTCGTCATTACGACATCGGGTCTCCATGGCAACGATCGGGTCTTCGATCCAAGAGCAGAGGGGTTTCTGTCCCTCTGCTCGCTCACTAAATGCTGCGATCTCAGCATTCAGGGGGTTAAAGTGCTGGGAGCAGTGCAGGCACCGCTCCTGGCACTGAGTGCCAGGTGTCGGCTGCCAAAATCACGATCGCTGAGATGTATCTATACATACCTGGTCGATAAGGCCCAGGCCACAGGGACGTATAGATAAGTCTCACGTTAGAAAGGGGTTAAAGGGAACTTGACATCGCCAAAAACTATATTTGCCTGCTGTTATGGGGTCATTCTGCAGATAACTAACGTTAGAACCCTATGTAGCTGAAGTGCACCTTGGTGATGTAGGGGTGTGATTATGTCACTATTCAGTATTCTGAAAGCGCGGCTGTAATCACAACCGGGAACTTTGTGTGACAGTTCGCTCTACACACACACGCTACAGGCAGGCTGTCACTCAAAGTGCCAGGAAGTGATTACAGCTGTGTTCCCATTATATAGAGCAGTGACTGAATCACTCCCCTGCACAGCCCTCATCACTCGGTAAGAGCTGTTAAACAGAGATTACACTTTGATTAAAAGTTATTTTTCTCTGTGTAGCTGCACTTCAAGTCAGTTAGCTACCTGGGGTTTTAATGCTATTTACATATATCTTCAAGTAAATAGCATTTTTGGTGTTATTAGGTTCCGTTTAACATCCATTGCGGAAAAATGTTTGATGATCTTATAAGGGTTTATATACAGGAGTATGTAATAGAAAATAACATTATAAGTGAAAGTCAGCACAGATTTACTAAGGACAGAAGTTAAGATGTCAAACTAACCTAAGTTTTTAAGAAGAGGTAAGTGGAAATCTGTAGCTGTGGATATGATGTTTTTGGACTTTGCAAAGGTATTTGACATTTTCCCACATAAACGCCAAATGGGTAAACTGAGGTGTATAGGATTAAAAAGTAAGGTTTGTAATTGTATCTGGGTATATGTGGTGCCCTCCAAGGTTCAGTGCTATTATTAAACTTATTTATTAATGATATAAGAGATGGGATTATTAGTGTTGTTTCTATGTTTACAGATGACTAAACTATGTAGTAGAATGTAGTCTATGGAAGACATTCATAAGATTACAGGTAGACTTGGAAGAGCTGTGTTTGGGCATCCATTTGGCAGATGAGGTTTAATGTGGAGAAATGTAAAGTTATGTACTTGCACCCTAATAATATGCAGTCATCACATGTTTTAGGGGGAATAAAACTAGGAGAGTCACTTATAAAGAAGGATCTGGATGTATTTATAGATCAAAGACTAAATGAGAACATGCAATGTCAATCAATAGCTTCTAAAGCCAGCAGGATATTGTGATGTATTAAAAAAAACACATGGAATCACGGGCAGAGACATAATACTACCAGTTTACAAATTTTTAATACAACCTCATCTGGAATATGCAGTTCAGTTTTGGTCACATTTTCATAGAAAGACATAGAAAGGATGCATTGGAACTAGAAAAGGTAGAAGAGCCACAAAACTGACAAATGGAGGATCATGGTTATAAGAAAATATTAAAATAATTAAATTTATTTAGTCTTGAGAAAAGACTTCTAAGGGGACACAATAAACTTGTTCAATTACATAAACAGTCCATACAAAAAGTATGGTCAAAACATGTTTTATTTAAAAACGCCTCAAAAGACACGGGGGCACTGCCTACGTCTTCGGAAAGAAAGGTACAATCTCCATAGGAAACAGGCATTTTTTACCATAATCACTATTAATCTGTGGAACAGCCTACTTCAAGAGCTGGTCACGCTGTTCATGGTTTCAAAAGAGGTTTAATTGCTTTTTAGAAGAAAATAACATAAATGCTTATGTAAATGTATAAAGTTACTTTCTGAATGTTTAGTCCAGTACATCAACAATTGGGATCATGAGGGAAAGCTTAGCTCTTTTGGGGTAAACTGGATCATAGATTGTGGTACATGTTCCCATTCCCTTTGTCCCTACCATCCCTTGGTTGAATCTGACATTTGTCTTTTTTCAACCTTATTAACTACGTAACTTTGTCTTTTATTTCATAGTAGCCACTTGCTCCAAATGTCAAATGTACTTATTCCAAGTTAGTTTTTCCATTGATTGCTTTTGCCAAACCCCTTCACTCCAAGGCTATTTTCACCTTCCTGAGCAAGCCAATTTTTACAATTCTGACCAGTGTCACTTTATGAGGTAATAACTATGGAACGCTTCAATGTATCCCAGTGATTCTAAGATTGTTTTTTCATGACATATTGTACTCAGTGTTAGTGGTAAATTTGGTTGATATGATTTGTGATTATTTATGAAAATATCTAAAATTTTATAAAAAAAAAATAGAAAATTTAGCAATTTTCAAACTTTGAATTGTTATGCCCTTACACAAAATAGTTAATCATAAATAACATTTACCACATGTCTACTTTACATCAGCATAATTTTTTAAACATAATTTTTTGTTAGGAAGTTAACAAAGTTAAAAGTTGATTAGCAATTTTTCATTTTTCCAACAAAATTTACAAATTCGATTATTTTAGGGACCACATCACATTTGAAGTGACTTTGAGGTATTTATGTGACAGAAAATACCCAAAAGTGACACCATTTTAAAAACTGTACCACACAAAGCACTCAAAACCACATTCAAGAAGTATATTAACCCTTTAAGTGCTTCACAGGAATTAAAGCAATGTGGAAGGAAAAAATGACAATTTAAATTTTTCCCACAAAAATGTTGCTTTAGCGCCAAATTTTGCATTTTCACAAGGATTACAGGAGAAAATTGACCATACAATTTGTTGTGCAATTTCTCCTGAGTACATCGGTACCCCTAATGTGGTAGAAAACTACTGTTTGGGCAGACAGCAGGGCATGGAAGGGAAGTAGCACCATTTGACTTTTGGAGAGCAAATTTGGCTGGAATAGATAGCGAAAGCCATGTTATGTTTGCAGAGCTTTGGATGTGCCTAAACACTGGAAACTAATGAGTGCTTTGAACCTGCAGGTGCTTCATAGAATTTTTATAATGTTGTGCCGTGAAAATGAAAGAATACATTTTTCCCACAAAAATGTTGCTTTAGCCCAATATTTTAAATTTTCAGAATTGTAACAGGAAAAAATGGACCACACAATTTACTGTGAAATTTCTCTTGAGGATACCAATACCCAATATGTGGGTGGAAATTACTGTGTGTGCACGCAGCAGGGCTCGGAAAGGAGCTCTATATGAATTTCGGAATGGCATTTGTTTTGAACAGATTGCGGATGCCATGTCACATTTAAAGAGCCCTTGACATGCCAAACCAGAAGAAACCCCCACAAGTGACCCCATATTGGAAACTATACTTCTAAAGGAATTCATCTAGGAGTATATTTAGCATTTTTAACCATCTGGCAATTCACAGAATTGTATAACATTAGGCTGAGTAAATTAAAAATCATACCATTTTTTTTCACTAAAATGTTTCTTTGCTCCCAAGTTTTTAATTTTCAAAAGGGGTAATAGGAGAAAATGAATGGTACAATCTGTTACGCAATTTCTCCAGAGTACGTCAATACCCCATATGTGGTTGAAAACTATTTAGCTCAGAAGGAAAGGAGCGCCATATTGGGGTGCAGATTTTCCTGGAATGGTTCGATGGTGCATTGTCACATTGGCAGAGTATCTGAAGTGACAAAATAGTAGAAAACCCCATAAGTGATCCCATTTTACAAACTACACCCCTTAATGAATTCATCTAGGGGTGCAGTGAGCATGTTGCCACCACTGGTGCCTCACAGAATTTTATACCATTGGGTGAAAAAAGAGTAATCACATTTTTACCATTAAGATGTTGTTTAGGCCCCAAGTTTTTAGTTTTCTTTTTTGACGATGTTCACTGTAGGGGTTAAATAGCGTGACAGTTTTATAGTTCAGGTCGTTCCTGACACAGTAAGACCAAACGTGTACTTTTTTTTGTTTATTTTTATATAAATATACTAATTTATTGGCGTAATATTTTTACCTTTTTTTAGGTTTTTTTTTCTTAAATATATGTTGACAGTTTTTTTTTTTACTTTTTTACTTACTTCCTTTATGAGACTTCAACTTTTATTACTCTGATCACTAGTATAATGCATTGCAATACACATGTACTGCAATGCATTACACCTGTCAGTTTTACACTAACAAAATGCCTTTTAGACCATGCTTCTGGTATGGTCTAACAGGCCATCATAGCTGACAGACCAGAAGGTCATTATGTGACCTCCTGCTCTCATGGCAATTATCAGGCTCCCGTGATCACGTCGCGTGGGTGCCGATCGTGGGTGCCTTCTAAATGCTGGGATTACTACTGATTTAGGGGGCATTTAGGGGGTTATACAGCCAGGGACAGTGCGGGCACAGCTTCTGGCTGTGACAGCCAGAGCTCAGCTATCACTTAAGCTGAGCTCCTGTCTGCGATTGTGCGGGCACAACTCCTGTGCCCTCACGATTGCCATGACATACCAGTACATCCATTTGTGGGAAATACTCACAAAATATGACGGACCGGTACATCATATGTCAGGTAGGGGTTAACCCATGTGAGCTTTGAATCAATGAGTTCTACTATCTTGACCTGTTGAATGTTGGCCCACTTCTATCTCAAAAACTCAAACAGCTTAAAACAGGACGCAAGTTTTCATGAACATTCTCTCACATCACAATCATTGATAGCACAGGCATGTTCTTTGGGTTGCATGTCAGTTGACTAAAGAACCATGGAAACTTCCATATGCCTTTCTTTGCTTGGCAATCTTGGGTCTTGTTAGTAATGTGGCAAGGAGCTCCATCTTTATGTTTCTGTTTTTGTAACTGGAAAAAAGTTCTGCATGATGCACTTGTTTTCAATGGGGCATTCTGTTTCCACTTGCATCAGTTATGCAACTAATGTGCATTGAATAAAATACAAGTGTGAACCCAGCCTAGCTAATATACTAAGAAATAGGATGTATCAATTAAAAAAACGTTTGGTTATCAGGATTATTTTATTGACAATATACTTTATTAGTTGTAGGGTATAACATTCCTTTCCCCTTGCTGACATCACTAAACATTCCAGATCTTCAGAATCCCTTCACTTCTCTTCTTTCTCATTGTTTTCCCCATTTGCTCATGTTCAACGAAACATTGATTGTACATGTATCAAAACTGCACAGTTTGCAAACTTCAAGGCCTAGTTCTCAATCTTTCACAGTATGGTATGTTGGAAAATCCTTATGTATCTGTGCAATAAAAGACTATGAATTCCATTAGAACCCATCTAGTGATGAGCGAGCACTAAAATGCTTGGGTACTCGTTGTTCAAGTCGAGCAAATTGGAATGCTCGAGTGCTCGGACCGAGTAACAAGTCCAATGTAAGTCTATGGGAAACTCGAGCATTTTTCCGGTGGCTCTCCCCGGCGGTCTGCAGAAGACCTAAAAATTGCCCAAATCGATGGGAACAGTGCTCAAATGACATAGGAACAGCATGGGGAAGACCCCTGGAAGCATTTCTGACTCCTAGGTCACTGTTGTCAACAACGTTGTCAGAGGTATTACGCCACTTTTACTGACAATAAAACATACAAAAACGAAACCAAAATGTTTTTTCCTGGGAAATATGTTAAGGAACATCCTTTCCAGGGTAATGACTTGTTTATAAGGCAAAATAAATATAAGGCAAAATAAATAACCACCTTGGGCTATGTTCCCACGTAGCGTTTTTGATGCGTTTTTGCACTTTTGCATTGCTTTCAACCAAGACAAATGCATTCACCAGGAAATGTTATTTTAACATTTTACAACCTTATCTGGCCATGTGGTGTGTGACACATCATCAGACACATCCTGTTTCATTTATGATGGAGGGACTCTGAAAGTCACAAAGCCTATTTTTATAGGGCCATCAGGTGGTCCTTACTATTCTTAAAGGGCCAGCAGCCGGCCCTCGCTATTGTTAGAGAGCCATCAGCCGGCTATACTTTGTTGTTCCCATTATTAATGAGTGGGTCTCCTATACTGTTATTGCGTATGCAGTGACTGGGACATAGAGGTCGGACGGCCTCCTGCAAAAAATGCTGAACATGCAGGGATTGTCTGCAACACACTGTAATGCCGCAGCCATGTTGGTTGTGGCATTACAGTGATTGGCTGGCCGCACAGCATCATCAGGTCTATATCAGACCTATGCTTGTCACAATGTACTGTCATCACAGTCTACTTCTACTCTGGAATCAGGCAGTGTAGGGAGAGGTGCTGCTGAGCTAGGGAGAGATTTGCTTGTTTCTTAGTTAGTGTAGGTATACCACCATATACACTGCTCAAAAAAATAAAGGAAACACTCAAATAACACATCCTAGATCTGAAGGAATTAAAAATTTGTAAGGGGGTGGATCAGGGTGTAAGTACTTTCAGAACAAGGGATCCGGAACTGCCGGGGCTGTGCCTCTTGTTGCGGGGGGGAAGACAGACTGCGAGCACAGGAGTCAAGTGACCGGGAAGCTGGGGGTGTGTCCAGGGGAAGAGCTGAGGAGTCAGGTGACTGTGGAGCTGGTGTCGCGTCTAGGAAGAGGGTAAAAAAGGAGTTTTGCATGAGAAAAGCGTCAATGAACAGTGGGAGTCAAGCCCGACTAGAGGGAGAAGAGACGCAGGGTCCGTGGAGCCGAGCAAGTGAGGTGCAGTGTTATGGACTAGGGGCTCAATGGGTCAAACCGGAGACCGACCGCTGCCACCAGAAGACGGAGCATTGTTTAGGCGGGGAAGCCGGAAGAAAACAACACCGGCATCAGCCGGCAACTGCCTTGTAAGGAACAAGAGTCAGCTAAGTGTAAAACTGCCGAATACAACCGTGTTGACTCTGCTACATCTAGCCAAACTGTGGATTGTCAGTTCCAGCATGTTACCCGCTACTTCCCTTGTTGTCCCCATATTTCCTCTGTTACTCCCTGCGTGGAGATTGACCCTGTTATAATAAATCCCCCCTGTTCATTAACCCTGTACTGGCTGCTCTGTATTTCTGTGTCACTGCATCTAAAGTACCTGTGTTACATTTGGTGTAGTCGGCGGGATGCAGTCTTTAGACACAGACGAATAAAAAAAGAATAAAGGAGAAAAGAAAGGGGGGCGCAGACCTAAGTGTAGTATTTTAGTAATATCAAATTAGAATTAAAAATTGCTCTCACCTTTGTGATGTCTTGTTATCCAGCATGTAACCCTGTCTTCAGGGAGCGGAGTAGTCGTCTGGATCTGCTGGCCTGCAGCTCATAAACAGGTGAAACGAGCTCCCTTGCAGGAGACTCGTCAGAAAGTGCAAGAAAGAGTTTCCAGTTTGTCAAGGAGCGCTTCCAGGTGATTCATTACTTACTCCAAATCTTTCAGGAATAATCCAGTTTATTTTTATACAAACAACGCGTTTCAGCTATACATAACATTAGCCTTCATCAGGTAAAATCAAAATTGTTTTTTAAGGATACATTTATATAGAATAAAAAGAGGAGGAGGAACTAATCCAACCCCTCGATCGATTTTGATCAATTAAAAACAGATGTGCACTTCTAAAAGGTATTAGGCAGCTAGTTAAAAGTGAACTCCATATTGATTTAGAAAGGGAAAAAAAATTCCTCTATAAAATTAATAAAATTATTTGTCATATGACTTCATTTACTATCCTATTTACTACTTCACTGATAAGGTAAAAAATATTTCTCCCAATTCTAGAATATAACGATGTCATCAATATTAAGAACTCCATTTTTTATCTACTGCATCACCAATAAGGGAAAAATATTTCTCCCAATTCTAAGGTACAACAAATTTATCACCAATAGATGAACCAGTATCTGCCGGAATTAGAACTCATACATTTAGATTCTCCATATCTACAATACCTGCGTATTTACTCCATTGAGCCACTCACAGTCATAGTCTCTGGGTGCTTAATTTTTCTTTTTATTCTCTTTAGCTTTTCTCCCTCTACCTCATTTACGAACTTTGCAGACTTCAATTTTTAACACCAAAAATTTAACGCTATTATATGTTCTCTAATTTATCATTGAGGCCGTCTGGGTACAGAGTCCTCAATCTGTATATCCAGAAGGCCTCCTTTTTATTTAACTGTTGTATCCTGTTGGAAACATCTCTAGGGATCTGTTCAATCGGTGTCAAAGTAACATTGAATTCATTTTTATGTTTTAGCAAAAGGTGTCTTGGTAGACTATGGATAAGGAGACCGACTCTGGCATTGTGTCTGTGGCCATTCAGTCGGGTTTGGACCATTTGCGTGGTCCTCCCCACATACTGGAGGCCACAGTCACAATTTCTAACGTATATAAAAAAGTCGCTTGTACATGTCAAATGTTGTTCTATCTGAAATATTTCACCTGTACTCTTGGAAACTATGTGTTGTTGTTTATCTGCTATATTATAGCAGCACTGACATTTTTTCTGGTTACATTTATATACTCCAGGTTTATTCACCTTTTTTAAGCAATTGTGGTTTTTCATGAAGTTTTTCAATCGGCTGGGAGCTACCATGTTCCTTATTGTTTTTCCCCTTCTAAGTGTCATATTGGGGACTTGTGATAATACATTTCGTAGCAAGGGATCTTGTTTTAAGATATACCAGTGTTTTTTCAAGATTCCACAAATTTTTTCGTTATCTTTATTGTAGGTTGTAATGAAATTGAACTGCCATTTCTCATCATTAGATTTCAGGTGAGATTTAGTTATATCCATGACAGCATTTTCTCTCACAGTTATTTCAGTGCTTTTTTCTCTAGTATTTTCAAGCGTTTTTTTCAAACATTCACCCTGAGTTTTTGCTAAGTTTACCTTATAAGCTTGTTGTATTCGGGTTTTTGGATACTTTTTTTCCCGAAATCTGTTAGTCAGGATCTTGCTTTGTGTTATATAATCCTGTTCACTACTATTATTTTTCCTTATTCTTAAATATTGACTAAATGGAATATTATTCTTCCATTTAGTATAGTGTGCACTGTTATAATGTAAATATCCATTAATGTCTACTTTTTTAAAATGTGTTTTTGTTACTATTTTCTTTTTCATATGTGAAATCTCTAAATCCAAGTAAACTATTTTTTCTGTGCTGATAGTGGACGTAAAGGAAATACCCCATGTGTTTTGATTCAATGCCCTCACCAGCAGATGGGCTTGTTCTATATCCTCCCTCCAGATGATTATTAAGTCATCTATAAAACGTTTATACATTATTATGTTGTCTTTGTATTTTTCTGAATTAAGTGGGGATAGGGACTCGAATAGCCCCAAAAATAAATTTGCAAAACTTGGGGCTACCCGAGTCCCCATGCTGCTGCAGGTACAGTTGTCCATTAAACTCAAAGACGTTATAACGCAAAATGAATTGCAAACCAGTCAGAAGGAATTCTACTTGTTCATCTGGCATTTTTTCATTTTTCTCCAAATAAAATCTGGCAGCTCTTATACCCAAATTATGTTCTATATTTGAATATAATGCTACTACATCTAGGGTTAGAAATAAAAAATTCTCCTCCCAATCTATTCCCTCCAAGAGACTAATGAGGTGGTTCGAGTCTTTCAAATATGAGGGTAGTGATTTGACATGTGCTTGTAAATGTAAATCCAGATAGTGTGACAAACAGCTAGTGAGAGAATTAATCCCCAAAATAATAGGTCGTCCAGGTGGATTTACGAGGTCCTTATGGACTTTGGGGAGATGGTAAAAAAAGCCATAGCCGGTTCTTTGTTAACTAAAAAATTTTTCTCTCTTTTTGTTATAATTCCTTTCTCAGAGGCCTCATTCAGCAATTGGTGATATTCTTTAGAGAAATCACCAGTAGGATCCTTTTCCAATTTTTTGTAGTATTTTCGATTGGATAGTATTTTAGCTGCCTCACTGAGATAATCCTTCCTATCTTGGATAACAGTACCGCCGCCTTTATCAGCCTCTCTGATTATTATTTCGGTATTCTCTCTTAGATTTTTTAAGGCTTCTCGTTCTTGGGGGGTAATGTTATATTTAGCATTTTTTTAGCAGTTTTTGATTTCTTACGTAGATTTTTACATTTTTTATCTTTGCTCTTTATTTTGTCAATAGTATCCAACTTACGGAAATCATCACCCACCAGAGAAAAAAATGTTTCAATATAGCTACCCCTATGATGTATGAGATTAAAGGCAGATCGTGGTTTCACTTCCATATGTATATATGGTGTTTCATTTGTTATCCTTGCTGTTTGTTCCAACTCTTTCTTATTTTTTAAAACAATGTTTTTGTCATTTTTCCCTTTATTACGATCTTGCAATACAAAGTGTCTTTTTAAGGCAAGACGCCTTATATAGTGATTAAGATCAATAAAAAGCTCAAAATTATTACTATGTTGTGTGGGGCAAAAATTTAACCCTTTACTCAAGACCTTTTCTTCATCTTGTGTAAGTAAGTACATGCGAGGACAAATGGAAGATTTTTTGAGAAGATTTAGGGGAAATTTTATTTTTGAAAAAAAATCCTTTTGTTGAGTTAGTTATATTAAACTCGGATTTTTTATCTTTTTTTGAATTGGACTCTTCTACCACCCCTGCAGCCCCTGGTATTTCTTTTCTTTTTTGGGGGGCTATAAGTGTGGGGAAGAAGCTGGTTATTTGTCTTTGAGCAGCTATTATTTGAGGGGATATAGTCTCCAAATTCAGCGGCAGAAATTGAGCTATAGGTGTTAAGGAGGGGGCTTGTAGGGATTTGGCTACTATTTTGGGTACTAATGTTTCTAGCAGAGTGGGAGTTTAGAGGGGGCCTATTTCTAAAAAAGAAATCTGTGAGTTAAGAGATGATTGAGATGGGCCCAGAGCTTGTAAATCTGTAATGGAGGGTACATTTGTCTCCTCAGTACTATGTGTAGTAAAGATACTAAGATCAAAGGAACATTCTTCCTCATTTTTCTCAGTATCACAAGTTATTGTGTTATTATCAGGATTAAATATCTCGCAGTCAGGGATATTGTTTAAGGAAAATTCTGCATTAATTATAGATGTGGATTCAACATTGATATTTTCATTTCCTATATAGTTGGAAGAAGGCATAGGATTAGTAAAATTTTTAGTTGTTTTATGTCCTGATTTATAGATAAAATCGGGTCTAGATGGATTATAGAATTTATTTTTTGGCATAGCCCCCAAATCTTTATTAACCACTTCGCACCAGAGCCTGTTTTTGCCTTCGTGACCGGGCCAATTTTTTCAATTCTGACCACTCTCACTTTATGAAGCAAATACTCTGGAACGCTTCAATGGATTCCCCTGATTCTGAGACTGTTTTTTCGTGACATATTGTACTTCATGATAGTGGTAAAATTTCTTTGATATCACTTGCGGTTATTTGTGAAAAAATCAGAAATTTGGCGAAAATTTTGAAAATTTAGCAATTTTCAAACTTTGAATTTTCATGCCCTTAAATCAGAGAGATATGTCACACAAAATAGTTAATAAATAACATTTCCCACATGTCTACTTTACATCAGCACAATTTTGGAACCAAAATTTTTTTTGTTAGGGAGCTATAAGGGTTAAAAGTTGACCAGCGATTTCTCATTTTTCCAACAAAATTTACAAAAACATTTTTTTAGTGACCACATCATATTTGAAGTCACTTTGAGGGGTCTTTATGACAGAAAATACCCAAAAGTGACACCGTTCTAAAAACTGCACCCCTAAAGGTGCTCAAAACCACATTCAAGAACTTTATTAACCCTTCAGGTGCTTCACAAGAATTTTTGGAATGTGGAAGAAAAAAATTAACATTTAACTTTTTTCACAAAAATGTTACTTTAGACCCAATTTTTTTTATTTTCACAGGGGTAACAGGAAAAAATGGACCCCAAAATTTTTTGTGCAATTTCTCTTGAGCGCGCTGATACCCCATATGTGAGGGAAAACCACTGTTTGGGCGCATGGCAGGGTTCGGAAGGGAAGGAGCGCCATTAGACTTTTTGAATGTAAAATTTGTCTGAATAATTAGCAGACACCATGTTGCGTTTGGAGAGCTCCTGATGTGCCTAAACAGTGGAAACCCCCCACAAGTGACACCATTTTGGAAACTAGACCCCTTAGGGAACTTATCTAGATGTGTGATGAGCACCTTGAACCCCAAGTTGCTTCACAGAAGTTTATAATATTGAGCTGTAAAAATAAAATTTTCACATTTTTCCCACAAAAACGTTTTTCATCCCTTAATTTTGCATTATCATAAGGGTAATAGGATAAATTGCAGCATGAAATTTGTTGTGCAATTTCTCCTGAACACACCGATACCCCATATGTGGGGGAAAACCACTGTTTGGGCGCACGGCAGGGTTTGGAAGGGAAGGAGCGCCATTTGACTTTTTGAATGTAAAATTTGTCTGAATAATTAGCAGACGCCATGTTGCGTTTGGAGAGCCCCTGATGTTCCTAAACAGTGGAAACCCCCCACAAGTGACACCATTTTGGAAACTAGACCCCTTAGGGAACTTATCTAGATGTGTGATGAGCACCTTGAACCCCAAGGTGCTTCACATAAGTTTATAATAATCAGCTGTAAAAATAAAATTTTCACATTTTTCCCGCAAAAACGTTTTTCATCCCTTAATTTTGCATTATCATAAGGGTAATAGGACAAATTGCACCATGAAATTTGTTGTGCAATTTTTCCTGAACACGCCGATGCCCCATATGTGGGGGAAAACCACTGTTTGGGCGCACGGCAGGGTTTGGAAGAGAAGGAGCGCCATTTGACTTTTTGAATGTAAAATTTGTCTGAATAATTAGCAGACGCAATGTTGCGTTTGGAGAACCCCTGATGTTCCTAAACAGTGGAAACCCCCCACAAGTGACACCATTTTGGAAACTAGACCCCTTAGGGAACTTATCTAGATGTGTGGTGAGCACCTTGCACCCCCAGCTGCTTCACAGAAGTTTATAATATTGAGCCATAAAAATAAAATTTTCACATTGTTCCCACAAAAAATGTTTTACATTCCCTAATTTTGTATTATCATAAGGGTAACAGGATAAATTGCACCGTGAAATTTGTTGTTCAATTTCTCCTGAACACGCCGATACCCCATATGTGGGGGAAAACCACTGCTTTGGTGTACGGCAGGGTTCGGAAGAGAAAGGAGCTCTATGTTGGCTGGGATAGGCAGCAGACACCATGTCACATTTGAAGAGTTGCTGACATGCCTAAACAGCAGAAACCCCCACAAGTGACCCCATTTTGTAAACTACACCTCTCAAGGAATTCATCTAGGGAAGTAGTGAGTATTTTTTAATTTTTAAATTTATACCATTGGGCAGTGAAAAAAGCATAATTATATTTTTACCACAAAAAAATGTTTTACCCTCAGATTTTACATTTTCACACAGGGCAATGGGTAAAAATGGTGCCGAAATGTGTCACACAATTTCTTCTAAAAGTGGCAATACCCCATATGTGGCTCAGCCATACGGCGAGATCTGGGGGGGACGGAGTGCTATTTGACAATTGGAGGACAAATTATTGTAGAATAGGCATTTGGATTTGGGAGCACAAAATTTTCTGAATTTCTTTTGGGGGGCAAGGGCCATTTCGCTTTTCCAGAGCCTTTCTGCTACCAGTAACTTGGAAGTCCCTTATATTTTTAACAGATGACAGACCTGAGTGGGGACTAGCTTTTTTTGAGGACTGAGTTGAAGCTTTTATTGGGAACATTTTATGTAACATTTATCCGGCGCTCTAGGCTGAGCACTTACATCGGGGTTTCCATCTAAATTTCCAAGTGATGTAATTCAGATGAAACCCCTGCGGGATCCATTCACTGTAATGAGGCAGCAGAGTTACTCTGGACTCCGTCTGGCCTCTGTTTAGTGGTGTCCTTTTTTTCAGAAGTGCACAAAACTGTAGCCAACCGCACTTTTATGCACGCCTAAAACAAATGACACCATGGGATCACAGGCCAGACGGCATCCACAGTGGCCTATATCTGCCTCATTACAGGGAATCTTCCGTCATGGGTTCCGGCTGAATCACGTATTTCAGAGATTTACACGGAAACTCTGGCGTAAGTGCTCAGCGCAGAGCGCAGGATAAATGTGTGCCGAGCCATACTGCGATCTTTGGGAGACATAATAAACAAATCAGTAGCAGGTGAAGAATTGGTTTTATTTATTTTTTTACGCCGTTCCTAGTGTGATATAACTGCTTAGATTACTTTATTCTTCGGGTCGGTGCGATTACAGAGATACCAGATTTATAACGGGTTTTTATGACTGACAGCTGTCACACACTAAGAGACGCTTTTTTTTTGCAAAATCTAGTTTTTGCATTGCCATATTTTGAGAGCTATAATTTTTCCATATTTCGGCCGACAGAGTCATGTGACGGCTTGTTTTTTGCGGGACGAGTTGACATTTTTATTGGTACCATTTTTGGGTACGTGACATTTTTTGATCGCTTTCTATTCCGTTTTTTGGGAGGTAAAATTAACAAAAACCAACAATTCAGGAATTGTTTTTTGAGTTGTTTTTTAATGCCGTTCTGCGTGTGGTAAAAGTGATCAGGCAGCGTTATTCTTCGGGTCAGTACGTTTACAGCGATACTACACGTACTGTATATTTTTTTATGTTTTGGCGCTTTTACACAATAAAACAATTTTATAGAAAAAATATTTTTTTTGCATTGCTTTATTCTGAGCGCTATAACTTTTTTATTTTTTGGCTGATGGAGCTGTATGGCGGCTTGTTTTTTGCGGAAGAAGATGACGTTTTCAGCAGTACCATTTTTATTTCCATTTTGCTTTTTGATCGCATTTTTTTCCACTTTTTGTTTGGCGATATGATGAAAAAGCATAGTTTTTTGCTCCGTTTTTTATTTATTTTTATTACGGTGTGCACAGAAGGAGTTAATTAGCGTGACAGTTTTATAGCTCGGGTTGTTTCGGACGCGGAAATACCAAATATGTGTACTTTTTTTTATTTTTGCATAAATATATGGATTTATCGGTTTAATATTTTATTTATTTATTTTTATTTATTTTGTATTTTTTTTTAACAGTTTCAAAACATTTTTTTTTACTTTTTTTTACATTTTTACTTAGTCCCTGTATGGGACATTAATTTTTATTTTTCTGATCCCTGATCTCATGTAATGTAATAGACATGTATTACATTATATGAGATCTTCACTGACTGTTTCACAGTCTCCTGCCTGGCATCAGCTTGCAGGCTGAAGCCAGGCAGGAAGGACACCATATATGGCAGAGCTGGAGGCGGTCATGTGACCTCCAGCTGCCATAGCAACGCCAGGTCCTGAAAGGAATCAAGGGGTTGTCGGAGAGGTAAGTGGACGACCCCGTCTCCTCCTGCTGTCTTCTATATGCCGCGATCACTATAGATCGCGGCATATAGAAGACAGCAAAGGGTTAACATCACTGGGACCTGATCTAATCAGGTCCCAATGATGTTCCCTGTCAGAGCTAACGCTCTGCACTGCTCCCACAGAGCTTGCAGGACCCTTGGGGTCCTCAGCGCTGCGAGACCACCCACCGTTTTTAAACGTCGGCGCTGCACAGAGCCCAGCAAGCGCCGACGTTTATCTACAGTGAGCGGTCGGGAAGCGGTTAATGACATTCATATTCATTCTTAAATCAATGTTTTTCTTATTAGAATTCGCTCCTGCTATTTTACAGTTATAAAAGACTCGTAGACTATCTACTGTGTCTCTTTGTTTTTTCAATAGACCTTCAATATTCCCTAATGGTTGTAAGGTATTCTTATTATTAATCATATTAGTTTTAGAATTATTTTTATTTTTATATTTTTTATCAGATATGATTTCAAACATATCTCTCCGTAGTTTTTTAGTTTTTGTTTCCATTAAATTATTTTCATACATTTGAAGGTTTCGATTTGTATCCTCGTTTATAGTACGATAATAAACCAATTTTTCATACTGTTGCAATTTCTCCATTAGTTGTTCACATATATCAGTGGCTTTTATGGCTAACTGTTTGCGTTTGTGTACTAGGAGGGACATTAATTCATATGAGCATTTATCTAAAATCTCTTTCCATTTATCTGAAAAATCTGTATCATTCGAAAAAGTACTTTCAAAATGAATCTCTAGACCCTTCGGTATAATTTCTCGATCAATACAGATACTCAAAAATCTCTGTCTTCATACTTTTCTCGAAGCCGGAGAACAGATTTCTAATATTTTTCTTAGTCTCTAAGTCAATGTCATTGTGCGCAGGTATTGATGTCATGTCCACACTTAAATTTGTTGAAGTAATAGAGGCCAATGCCTAGAGTCTTCTGTGATATCTGTTCTTAAAATGTTCCATAATATGATCGCTGCCAACCCCAATGGATTTCTTTCCTCACAAGTCAATGGAAGGTAAGATGCCTCCTCTGGCTTCAGAAATGGATGAATAAAAAAAGAAGAAAGGAGACAAGAAAGGGGGGCGCAGACCTAAGTGTAGTATTTTAGTAATATCAAATTAGAATTAAAAATTGCTCTCACCTTTGTGGTGTCTTGTTATCCAGCATGTAACCCTATCTTCAGGGAGTGGAGTAGTCGTCTGGATCTGCTGGCCTGCAGCTCAAAAACAAGTGAAACGAGCTACCTTGCAGGAGACTCATCAGAAAGTGCAAGAAAGAGTTTCCAGTTTGTCAAGGAGCGCTTCCAGGTGATTCATCACTTACTCCAAATCTTTCAGGAATAATCCAGTTTATTTTTATACAAACTGTTATGTTCTGCTACCAGAGCTAAGGAAAGAGAGGAGATCTGTCCCTACGATAGAACTCAGCTTAATCCCTACGATGTAACAGGGAACCTGATCCTGCTATCAGACCTGCTAAAGTCCTAAGCTAGTCTGTACGGAGACCTATAGATGTGGGGAAGGAATCCCTACAAGTACTAAGGACTGGGAGGAATATGGGACACCTCCTAACAGAAATAGTAGCAGACAGACGAACAAACAAAATATATAGAACATAGAG
Source organism: Phyllobates terribilis (assembly GCF_046119375.1). Lineage (NCBI taxonomy): Eukaryota > Metazoa > Chordata > Amphibia > Anura > Dendrobatidae > Phyllobates > Phyllobates terribilis. The sequence continues at coordinate 755,088,628 of NW_027362761.1, read as the reverse complement.
GTCAGTAGACCAAGCAAACTAACAGAGCAAGACACAGAGCACAGGCTAGCTATAAAGTAGATATACAGTGAAGTCCAGCAAAGCCAGAAGGGCGGAGCAGGATTAAATAGGCCAACAAGGTCATGTGACCAGCAAAGGAAAAAAAACTAAGAGCAAGGTTCTAACAGTACCCCCCCTTCTAAGAGGATCCTCCGGATCCCCTAGGACCAGGCTTATCAGGAAATCTCCTGTGAAACGCTCTGATAAGTCTGGACGCGGAAACATCATCCGACCTCACCCAAGAGTTATCCTCGGGACCGAAACCTTTCCAGGCCACAAGATACTGCAAACTACCTCTATACCGTCTAGAGTTAAGGATGCGAGAAATTTCATATTCCCCGTCCTCCACCACCGGAGGAACAGAGGCAGAGGCGTCACAATCCGATGCAACAGCTTTTTTCAACAGAGAGACATGAAATACCGGATTAATTCTCCAGGAGGTAGGAACCTCCAACCTAACAGCAGATTGGTTGACAACCTGAAGCACCTTAAAGGGCCCTACAAACTTGGGACCCAATTTCTTTGAAGGAATCCTCAACCGCAGATTCCTAGAGGACAACCAAACCATGTCACCAACAGCGAACAAAACCTCCTGTCGTTTCCTATCAAAGTAGTCTTTAGATTTTCTGTTGGCCTCCTGAAGATTACCACGCACATCCGTCCAAACTCTCTCCAAATCACCGGAAAAATTCTCCTCCTCAGGCACGGCAGATCCCAACTTGGAGAACGACCCAAACGACGGATGTCTCCCAGAACAACAAAAAAAAGGCGAACAACCAGCAGAAGAAGATGTATGATTGTTCAGAGCAAATTCAGCAAGTGGCAGAAACTCAGACCACCCCTCTTGATTGTCTGCCACAAAACAACGCAAGAACTGCTCAACATCCTGGTTTTTCCTTTCTGTCTGGCCATTAGATTCAGGATGATATCCGGACGAGAACGACAAATGAACTCCCAACCTATCACAAAAGGCACGCCAAAAACGAGCCACGAACTGAGGACCCCTATCAGAAACAATGTCAGTAGGAACGCCATGAAGTCTGACAATTTCCTTGACAAAGGCCTTAGCGAGAGTTTTAGCGCAGGGCAGTTTGACGAAAGGAACCAAGTGACACATCTTGCTAAAACGGTCCACGACCACCCAGATGACAGTAAAACCCTCAGAGGGGGGAAGGTCAGTTATAAAGTCCATAGCCAAATGTGTCCAAGGAGCACTGGGAACCTCCAAAGGACAAAGCAACCCCGCAGCAGGAGTATGTGAGGACTTAGATCTAGCACATATAGTACATTGACGCACCCACTTAATGACTTCCTTCTGCCATCCAGGCCACCAAAAACTGCGACCCACCAGTCTCTTGGTCTCAGAGATTCCGGGATGACCTGCCAACCGAGATTCGTGACACTCAACAAACAAATCTCTCCTAAAGGTCCCAGGCACAAACAACCTCCCATGAGGAGTGTTAGAAGGGGCATTCTCCTGTGCTTTAAGAATCTCATTTTCCAAAACGGAGTCCAAAGCAGCTATCACAACACCTTCTTGTAAAATGTTCTCCTCTTTCTCAGCACCGACTATGGGAGAAAAACTGCGAGACAAGGCATCCGCCTTAACATTCTTAGTACCAGGGATGTAAGTAACGGAGAAATTAAACCGCGAGAAAAACAGTGCCCACCTAGCCTGACGGGCATTCAGGCGCTTGGCAGCATCAAGATATATCAGATTTTTATGATCCGTAAGAACCTGAACGGGAAATTCCGCACCTTCCAAGAAGTGGCGCCAGTGTTCAAATGCGAGTTTAATAGCCAATAATTCCCGATTACCAATATCGTAATTCAGTTCAGTCTCCGAAAAAATTTTTGAAAAAAAGGCACAGGGATGTAATCCATCCCCGTTATCCTGAGACAATACTGCGCCAACCCCCACAGAGGAAGCATCAACCTCAACCAAAAACGGCCTAGTAACATCAGGCTGCATAAGGATGGGAGCAGAGGTGAACCTCTCCTTGAGATACACAAAAGCTTCAATGGCCTCAGAAGACCACTGAACCGCATCAGCACCTTTCCTGGTGAGATCAGTCAGAGGTTTGACAATACTAGAAAAAATTTTTATGAATTTTCTATAGTAATTGGTGAAACCCAAAAACCTCTGTATCGATTTCAAACCAATAGGCTTAGGCCATTCTTGCACAGCCTGAACCTTAACCGGATCCATCTCAAAACCTTTGCTGGAGATAATGTAGCCCAAAAAACTAATTCTCTGTACAGCGAACTCACATTTCTCCAGCTTAGCAAAAAGCGAATTGTCCATTAATAACTGTAATACCTCACGCACGCTCCGCCAATGAGACTCCATATCCGGCGAATAAATCAAAATGTCATCCAAATACACAACCACATTTTTACCGATCAAAGGTCTAAGGATGTCATTAATCAGATTCTGAAAAAATGCAGGAGCATTAGTAAGACCAAAAGGCATAACCAGATTCTCAAAATGACCCACAGGAGTGTTAAAAGCAGTCTTCCATTCGTCACCCTCCTTCATGCACAACAGATTGTATGCCCCCTTAAGGTCAATTTTAGAGAACCACTTGGCCCCCATTAACTGGTTAAACAGATCAGGAATCAATGGCAGTGGGTAAGGATTGCGTACAGTAATTTTGTTAATCTCACGAAAATCCAGACAAGGACGTAAACCGCCGTCCTTTTTTTTTACAAAAAAAAATCCAACCGCCACAGGAGTCTTAGAGGGCCTAATGTGACCGGCGGCCAAACTTGTCTGTATGTATTCCTCCAAAGCCTTCCTCTCAGGAATAGTAAGGTTAAATAAACGACTTTTAGGAAGAGTCGCTCCAGGGACAAATTCAATAGAACAATCATAGTCTCTATGGGGAGGCAAAACCTGCGATTCCTTCTCAGAAAAAACTCTCCAAAAATCCTGAATAGGAACAGGCAATTCTCCCCTATCCAAAGCTGCAATACGCCCATTACAACACTTGTCATAACATTTATGGCTCCAGGATTTAATTTCACTGGTAGACCAATCCAGTACAGGATTGTGAAATTTTAACCAGGGCAATCCCAATATTACTGGAGAAGGTAAGTTATTCAACACTACCAAATCCAATTTCTCATGGTGAACACCATTAATAGTGAGAGGAAATTCACAGACCTTGAGAGTAATATTCTTCAAAGGGGAACCATCCACAGAAACCACAGCAATGGGGGATGATAAAGGTTCAGGTTTTAAATTGAGTCTTTCCACGAATCCCGCATCAATAACATTCAGAGTAGACCCACAATCGACAAACACCCGAAATTCCATTAATTTTTCCTGAGCAATCGTGGAAGCAGCTAAAAATACACCCTTGGAATTTAAACAGGCAATACGGGCATGACTGACCATTTTTTTTTCTTTCTTCATACAAAGCTCACAGCCTTTAATCAAATGACCAGATTTTCCGCAATAGAAACACAAGCCTTCAAAAAATCAACGGTCTTTTTCTTGAGAGCGAGGTGCCACCGATCCAATCTCCATCGGTTCACCACTGTTAGTACACACATTCTCATAACCAGAAACAGACATAGCAGAGGATTTGCTCTCATTAACCCTTGCACGCAGTCTTCTATCTACCCGTATAGCTAATTGCATAGCCTGTTGCAAATCTTCAGGTGTAGGATAAGCAATTAGCAGGTCTTTAACCCTTTCACTGAGCCCAGCAAGAAATAGACTTTTCAGAGCAGAATCGTTCCACCCTGTTTGAGTAGACCAACGACGGAAATGAGTACAATATTTTTCCACATTACCTGATCCTTGTTTTAAACGTCTCAACTCAGTCTCAGCTGATGCGACACGGTCAGGATCATCATATAATAGTCCCAAAGCAGAAAAAAAACTATCCACTGATCTGAAGCATGTATCACTAGGTTGCAAAGAAAAGGCCCACTCCTGAGGCTCTTTGCGCAAAAGTGACATTATGAACCCTACGCGCTGGGATTCATCCCCAGAGTACTTAGGTCTCAAACGAAAATACAATAAGCAAGCATTTTTGAATGAAAAAAAATTCTCGGTGTTCACCAAAAAATAAATCCGGCAAACATACCTTAGGCTCCAAGAAATGTGCTCCAGGACAGTTACTCACGTGCTGACGGAGCTCGGCCACCTCCAGAGAGAGTCCCTGCAGGCGATGAACCAAATCCTGAACCGACACCATGATGGAACAGAAAAATCTTTCCTTAGAGAATTTGCTGGCTGGACTTACTGTTATGTTCTGCTACCAGAGCTAAGGAAAGAGAGGAGATCTGTCCCTACGATAGAACTCAGCTTAATCCCTACGATGTAACAGGGAACCTGATCCTGCGATCAGACCTGCTAAAGTCCTAAGCTAGTCTGTACGGAGACCTATAGATGTGGGGAAGGAATCCCTACAAGTACTAAGGACTGGGAGGAATATGGGACACCTCCTAACAGAAATAGTAGCAGACAGACGAACAAACAAAATATATAGAACATAGAGGTCAGTAGACCAAGCAAACTAACAGAGCAAGACACAGAGCACAGGCTAGCTAGAAAGTAGATATACAATGAAGTCCAGCAAAGCCAGAAGGTCAGAGCAGGATTAAATAGGCCAACAAGGTCATGTGACCAGCAAAGGAAAAAAAACTAAAAGCAAGGTTCTAACACAAACAACGCGTTACGGCTATACATAAAATTAGCCTTCATCAGGTAAAATCAAAATTGTCTTTTAAGGATACATTTATATAGAATAAAAAGAGGAGGAGGAACTAATCCAACCCCTCGATCGATTTTGATCAATTAAAAACACATGTGCACTTCTAAAAGGTATTAGGCAGTTAATTAAAAGTGAACTCTGTATTGATTTAGAAAGGGAAAAAAATTTCCTCTATAAAATTAATAAAATTATTTGTCATATGACTCCATTTACTATCCTATTTACTACTTCACTGATAAGGTAAAAAATATTTCTCCCAATTCTAGAATATAACGATGTCATCAATATTAAGAACTCCATTTTTTCTCTCTTTTTGTTATAATTCCTTTCTCAGAGGCCTCATTCAGAAATAGTGTTTTTTGGGGGTTAAAAATCGAAGTCTGCAAACCTCGTAAATGAGGTAGAGGGAGAAAAGCTAAAGAGAATAAAAATAAAAATTAAGCACCCAGAGACTATAACTGCGAGTGGCTCAATGGAGTAAATTCGCAAGTATTGTAGATATGGAGAATCTAAATGTATGAGTTCTAATTCCGGCAGATACTGGTTCATCTATTGGTGATAAATTTGTTATACCTTAGAATTGGGAGAAATATTTTTCCCTTATTGGTGATGCAGTAGATAAGATAAAAAATGGAGTTCTTAATATTGATGACATCGTTATATTCTAGAATTGGGAGAAATATTTTTTACCTTATCAGTGAAGTAGTAAATAGGATAGTAAATGGAGTCATATGACAAATAATTTTATTAATTTTATAGAGGAAATTTTTTTCCCTTTCTAAATCAATATAGAGTTCACTTTTAATTAACTGCCTAATACCTTTTAGAAGTGCACATGTGTTTTTAATTGATGAAAATCGATCGAGGGGTTGGATTAGTTCCTCCTCCTCTTTTTATTCTATATAAATGTATCCTTAAAAGACAATTTTGATTTTACCTGATGAAGGCTAAATTTATGTATAGCCGAAACGCGTTGTTTGTATAAAAATAAACTGGATTATTCCTGAAAGATTTGGAGTAAGTAATGAATCACCTGGAAGCGCTCCTTGACAAACTGGAAACTCTTTCTTGCACTTTCTGACGAGTCTCCTGCAAGGGAGCTCGTTTCACCTGTTTATGAGCTGCAGGCCAGCAGATCCAGACGACTACTCCACTCCCTAAAGACAGGGTTACATGCTGGATAACAAGACATCACAAAGGTGAGAGCAATTTTTAATTCTAATTTGATATTACTAAAATACTACACTTAGATCTGCGCCCCCCTTTCTTTTCTCCTTTCTTCTTTTTTTATTCATCCATTTCTGAAGCCAGAGGAGGCATCTTACCTTCCATTGACTTGTGAGGAAAGAAATCCATTGGGGTTGGCAGCGATCATATTATGGAACATTTTATGAACAGATATCACAGAAGACTCTAGGCATTGGCCTCTATTACTTCAACAAATTTAAGTGTGGACATGACATCAATACCTGCGCACAATGACATTGACTTAGAGACTAAGAAAAATATTAGAAATCTGTTCTCCGGCTTCGAGAAAAGTATGAAGACAGAGATAAGACATCAACCTGATGCTGATTTTTTGAGTATCTGTATTGATCGAGAAATTATACCGAAGGGTCTAGAGATTCATTTTGAAAGTACTTTTTCGAATGATACAGATTTTTCAGATAAATGGAAAGAGATTTTAGATAAATGCTCATATGAATTAATGTCCCTCCTAGTACACAAACGCAAACAGTTAGCCATAAAAGCCACTGATATATGTGAACAACTAATGGAGAAATTGCAACAGTATGAAAAATTGGTTTATTATCGTACTATAAACGAGGATACAAATCGAAACCTTCAAATGTATGAAAATAATTTAATGGAAACAAAAACTAAAAAACTACGGAGAGATATGTTTGAAATCACATCTGATAAAAAATATAAAAATAAAAATAATTCTAAAACTAATATGATTAATAATAAGAATACCTTACAACCATTAAGGAATATTGAAGTTCTATCGAAAAAACAAAGAGACACAGTAGATAGTCTACGAGTCTTTTATAACTCTAAAATAACAAGAGCGAATTCTAATAAGAAAAACATTGATTTAAGAATGAATATGAATGTCATTAATAAATATTTGGGGGCTATACCAAAAAATAAATTCTATAATCCATCTAGACCTGATTTTATCTATAAATCAGGACATAAAACAACTAAAAATTTTACTAATCCTATGCCTTCTTCCAACTATATAGGAGATGAAAATATCAATGTTGAATCCACATCTATAATTAATTCAGAATTTTCCTTAAAAAATATCCCTGACTGCGAGATATTTAATCCTGATAATAACACAATAACTTCTGATACTGAGAAAAATGAGGAAGAATGTTCCTTTGATCTTAGTATCTTTACTACACATAGTACTGAGGAGACAAATGTACCCTCCATTACAGATTTACAAGCTCTGGGCCCATCTCAATCATCTCTTAACTCACAGATTTCTTTTTTAGAAATAGGCCCCCTCCAAACTCCCACTCTGCTAGAAACATTAGTACCCAAAATAGTAGCCAAATCCCTACAAGCCCCCTCCTTAACACCTATAGCTCAATTTCTGCCGCAGAATTTGGAGACTATATCCCCTCAAATAATAGCTGCTCAAAGACAAATAACCAGCTTCTTCCCCACACTTATAGCCCAAAAAAAAAGAAAAGAAATACCAGGGGCTGCAGGGGTGGTAGAAGAGTCCAATTGAAAAAAGATAAAAAAAACGAGTTTAATATAACTAACTCAACAAAAGGATCTTTTTTCAAAAATAAAATTTCCCCTAAATCTTCTGAAAAAATCTTTAATTTGTCCTCGCATGTACTTACTTATCAAGATGAAGAAAAGGTCTTGAGTAAAGGGTTAAATTTTTGCCCCACACAACATAGTAATAATTTTGAGCTTTTTATTGATCTTAAACACTATATAAGGCGTCTTACCTTAAAAAGACACTTTGTATTGCAATAAAGGGAAAAATGACAAAAACATCGTTTTAAAAAATAAGAAAGAGTTGGAACAAACAGCAAGGATAACAAATGAAACACCATATATACATATGGAAGTGAAACCACGATCTGCCTTTAATCTCATACATCATAGGGGTAGCTATATTGAAACATTTTTTTCTCTGGTGGGTGATGATTTCCGTAAGTTGGATACTATTGACAAATTAAAGAGCAAAGATAAAAAATGTAAAAATCTACGTAAGAAATCAAAAACTGCTAAAAAAAATGATAAATATAACATTACCCCCCAAGAAAGAGAAGCCTTAAAAAATGTAAGAGAGAATACCAAAATAATAATCAGAGAGGCTGATAAAGGCGGCGGTACTGTTATCCAAGATAGGAAGGATTATCTCACTGAGGCAGCTAAAATACTATCCAATCGAAAATACTACAAAAAATTGGAAAAGGATCCTACTGGTGATTTCTCTAAAGAATATCACCAATTTCTGAATGAGGCCTCTGAGAAAGGAATTATAACAAAAAGAGAGAAAAAATTTTTAGTTAACAAAGAACCGGCTATGGCTTTTTTTAACCATCTCCCCAAAGTCCATAAGGACCTCGTAAATCTACCTGGACGACCTATTATTTCGGGGATTAATTCTCTCACTAGCTGTTTGTCACACTATCTGGATTTACATTTACAAGCACATGTCAAATCACTACCCTCATATTTGAAAGACTCGAACCACCTCATTAGTCTCTTGGAGGGAATAGATTGGGAGAATTTTTATTTCTAACCCTAGATGTGGTAGCATTATATTCAAATATAGAACATAATTTGGGTATAAGAGCTGCCAGATTTTATTTGGAGAAAAATGAAAAAATGCCAGATGAACAAGTAGAATTCCTTCTGACTGGTTTGCAATTCATTTTGCATCATAATGTCTTTGAGTTTAATGGACAACTGTACCTGCAGCAGCATGGGGACTCGGGTAGCCCCAAGTTTTGCAAATTTATTTTTGGGGCTATTCGAGTCCCTATCCCCACTTAATTCAGAAAAATACAAAGACAACATAATAATGTATAAACGTTTTATAGATGACTAAATAATCATCTGGAGGGAGGATATAGAACAAGCCCATCTGCTGGTGAGGGAAATGAATCAAAACACATGGGGTATTTCCTTTACGTCCACTATCAGCGCAGAAAAAATAGTTTACTTGGATTTAGTGATTTCACATATGAAAAAGAAAATAGTAACAAAAACACATTTTAAAAAAGTAGACATCAATGGATATTTACATTATAACAGTGCACACTATACTAAATGGAAGAATAATATTCCATTTAGTCAATATTTAAGAACAAGGAAAAATAATAGTAGTGAACAGGATTATATAACACAAAGCAAGATCCTGACTAACAGATTTCGGGAAAAAAAGTATCCAAAAACCCTAATACAACAAGCTTATAAGGTAAACTTAGCAAAAACTCAGGGTGAATGTTTGAAAAAAACGCTTGAAAATACTAGAGAAAAAAGCACTGAAATAACTGTGAGAGAAAATGCTGTCATGGATATAACTAAATCTCACCTGAAATCTAATGATGAGAAATGGCAGTTCAATTTCATTACAACCTACAATAAAGATAACGAAAAAATTTGTGGAATCTTGAAAAAACACTGGTATATCTTAAAACAAGATCCCTTGCTACGAAATGTATTATCACAAGTCCCCAATATGACACTTAGAAGGGGAAAAACAATAAGGAACATGGTAGCTCCCAGCCGATTGAAAAACTTCATGAAAAACCACAATTGCTTAAAAAAGGTGAATAAACCTGGAGTATATAAATGTAACCAGAAAAAATGTCAGTGCTGCTATAATATAGCAGATAAACAACAACACATAGTTTCCAAGAGTACAGGTGAAATATTTCAGATAGAACAACATTTGACATGTACAAGCGACTTTGTTATATACGTTAGAAATTGTGACTGTGGCCTCCAGTATGTGGGGAGGACCACGCAAATGGTCCAAACCCGACTGAATGGCCACAGACACAATGCCAGAGTCGGTCTCCTTATCCATAGTCTATCAAAACACCTTTTGCTAACACATAAAAAAGAATTCAATGTTACTTTGACACCGATTGAACAGATCCCTAGAGATGTTTCCAACAGGATACAACAGTTAAATAAAAAGGAGGCCTTCTGGATATACAGATTGAGGACTCTGTACCCAGACGGCCTCAATGATAAATTAGAGAACATATAATAGCGTTAAATTTTTGGGGTTAAAAATCGAAGTCTGCAAAGTTCGTAAATGAGGTAGAGGGAGAAAATCTAAAGAGAATAAAAAGAAAAATTAAGCACCCAGAGACTATGACTGTGAGTGGCTCAACGGAGTAAATATGCAGGTATTGTAGATATGGAGAATCTAAATGTATGAGTTCTTATCCCGGCAGATACTGGTTCATCTATTGGTGATAAATTTGTTGTACCTTAGAATTGGGAGAAATATTTTTCACTTATTGGTGATGCAGTAGATAAAAAATGGAGTTCTTAATATTGATGACATCGTTATATTCTAGAATTGGGAGAAATATTTTTTACCTTATCAGTGAAGTAGTAAATAGGATAGTAAATGAAGTCATATGACAAATAATTTTATTAATTTTATAGAGGAATTTTTTTTTCCCTTTCTAAATCAATATAGAGTTCACTTTTAACTAGCTGCCTAATACCTTTTAGAAGTGCACATCTGTTTTTAATTGATGAAAATCGATCGAGGGGTTGGATTAGTTCCTCCTCCTCTTTTTATTCTATATAAATGTATCCTTAAAAGATCATTTTGATTTTACCTGATGAAGGCTAATTTTATGTATAGCTGAAACGCGTTGTTTGTATAAAAATAAACTGGATTATTCCTGAAAGATTTGGAGTAAGTAATGAATCACCTGGAAGCACTCCTTGACAAACTGGAAACTCTTTCTTAGTCTTTAGACACAGACATTGCAGATCAGTCCATCCTGGGAGTCCCCAGATCTAGCTTGCCGCTGGGGGCCATGCTCAGCAATCTCCCAAAGTTCACCGGGGACAATATGATGATGTGGAACTGGGTTGAGAGAGTTAGGAGTATGTTACGTATGCATCCGATGAGCCCAGCTATGCAAGCCGAAATAGCCTTACTGGCCCTGGACGGCGAGGCCCGGCACTCCGTGATGTACCGCCCTCCCCATGACCGGGATACTGTAGAAAAAGTGATGCGGACATTGGAGGAGATGCATGGGGATCCCACCAATGTAGGAGAAGGATACAGCTGTTTCACCAAGTGCAGCAGGAGGGGGAGACTGTGACGCAGTATGTTAATGCATTACAGAGGGTGCATGCCTATATCACTAGAAAAGACGACATGGGGAATTTGGGAATGGGCCCCCCTGACGTGATCTTAAGGGACCAATTTGTGGCAGGCCTCAGGGATGTGCAGCTGTAGCAGGCCTTGCGGGAGCGCCTGTGCGCTAACCCACGTATGACTTTTCTAGAAGTGGGGGCGGAGGCACGTGTGAGAGAGCAGGAGATGGGGGTGACGGCCCTGGCAGGGATGGTCTGGAGTAACGAGGTACCCACCCCGCCTGCATCTGAACCGGAATGGGCTCGAGATATGCAAAAAGAGATACAGGAGATGCGGGGTGAATGGTCCAGTCTCAAGAAGACCCCTGCAGAGACCCACCAAAGATACCCAGATCGATTGCCCCAGTTAGGGAAAGAATTGAATTCAGGCCCCGCCCTGCAGGAGAGTTCCGTAGAGAAGTGAGGCCGCCCTACACAGACAGAGACATGACCTGCTGGAAGTGTGGAGGCGCAGGACATTACGCCAGGGGCTGTGCTAGCTGAGGGCGGCCCCTGTCGTGTCAGCCGTTAAACTAACGGGCTCCGTGTTTGGGGGACACAGCCCGGAGCCTAAAGAAGGGGAAAGAAAAAGAGGAAGTCCCTAGGACCTAGTTTCCACCAGCCCAACTGTCTGGGCCGAAATAAGCGGTCGGGCTGTTCACTGCCTGATTGACACGGGATCCCAGGTAACTACGATGGCAGAAGCCTACTTTCAACAGCGATTTCCAGAGATAGCGCGGCCTGAATGGGGACCAGTAATTAGACTCACGGCAGCTAATCAATTACCCATCCCAGTCGCAGGGGTGGTATGGATGAAGATCCGAGTGTGTGGAAAAGATGTGGGAAAAAAAAGGGGTCGTCTTGGTCGCAGGGGGAACCGGAAGTGGAGATTCCTCTAGACCGGTGGGACCCACGAGCTCCCCAAAGGAGGGTTTTTCAATAATTAATCTGAGCCGCCCAGGCTCAGGAGACGTCGAGTGAAGGGAAGGTCCTGGGGAAAATAATAGAAAGATGGGACCCTGCAGTTCTGTGTGGACTGTAGATGACTGAATGCCTGTACAGTACGAGACTCTTACCCACTACCCCGAATCGAAGAGCCCTGTCGGCCTTAGGGAAGGAAAGATCATGACCGGCGTTCATATTACCCATGGGACTGTTCGAGTTTAATCAGATGCCCTTCGGCCTGACTAATGCCCCCGGGACGTTCCAGCGTCTGATGGAGAGGTGCCTCGAGGAGCACCTCCAGCGACTAGCGACTGGAGCAAGTACTGAGTCGCCTACAGAGTCATGGCCTAAAGGTTAAGCCCCAGAAGTGCCACCTGTTCCGCAAACAGATCGAATATCTTGGTCATACTGTGTCCAGTGAAGGAGTCAGGCCCACCTGGGAAAAGGTTGCCGCCGTACAGGAGTGGCCTACCCCGAAGACAGTGGTGAAGGACATTCGGGCCTTCCTGGGACTTGCCGGGTACTACCGAAGATTCGTGAAGAACTTCACCCGCATAGCCAACCCATTACTGGAGCTACTTAAGGGAGTGCCGGCGGGTTCCAAGAATTGGGCGATTCGGTGGGAAAGCAGCCAGGAAGAGGCCTTCCGTGCCCTAAAAATGGCCCTGACCAAGGCCCCAATACTTGCCTATGCGGATTTCTCCCAACCATTCATACTCCACACTGATGGGAGCCTACATGGTCTGGGAGACGTGTTATCCCAAGTACAGGAGGAGAAAGAGCGTGTGATTGCGTACACCAGTCGCTCCATTCACGACTCTGAGAGGAACCCAGATAATTATAGCTCTTTCAAATTAGAGTTGCTGGCTCTGGTTTGGGCAATGACCGAGAAGTTTGCAGAGTATTTGTCCGGTCCGAAGTACTGGTGAGAACAGATAACAACCCACTGGCTCACCTGGAGAATGCGAAATTGGGGGCCCTGTAGCAGCGATGGGTGGCCCACATGGCCAGGTACCAGTATAAGATCACCTACCGGTCAAAGGCAGAGAATACTCACGCTGACGCCCTCTCCAGAGTGACATATGAATGGCCTGATCATGACCACGATGAAGATTTGGAGGCGGATGAGATCCCTAGCTTCCGAAGTTTCGTGGGACCGCTGGTCACGGCGCTGGGACAGATCGGAGAGATGTCGGAAGAACAAGTGCTAGGGCAGCCAAGAGATGACTGAGTCCCACTTCAACAGACTGACAGAGAAGTTGCTCAATTACGTCAATGGGCGGCTTTAAGGCAGGTCCCCAGTCAAGAGGAGAGGAGTACCCTGTCCCCAGGAGCGCTGAAAATGCTGGGACAATGGGAGAGACTTTGTTTGCGAGACGGGCTGCTGTACCGACGGGTACAGCTACTGCGAGAGTTTGGGATCACCAGGCAAGTGGTGATCCCAGAGAAGTTGGTCGGAGTAGTGGCTAAGGAGGCTCATGAACGAGGGGCTCACTTCGGACCAGAGAAGACATTTCAGTGGTTGCAGAGGCTGGTGTATCACCCCCGAATGCGAGCAACAATAGAAGACACTTGTCGAAGACGCCGGAGCTGTGAGCTGGTTAAGCCCCCGGAGCAGCAGGTCCCCATACAAACCATTGTGATTTCTGCCCCCTTGGAGGTGCTGATGATCAACTATTTGACTGTTGGACCGGCGCATCTCGGGTATGAACATTGCCTGGTAATGACAGACCACTTCACAAAGTTTGCGGTGGTGACCCCGACCAGAGATCAGACCACCGAATCAGCTGCGCAGGCCATCTGCCGAGACTTCATTCGGGTGTACGGCTGCCCAAAGAGGATCCATTCCGATCAAGGGGCCAGCTTCCAGGGCCGGGTGATGAAAGAGCTGCACCGGTTGTACAGGATTGAGAAGTCACGGACTACTCCTTATCACCCTCAAGGGAATGGGGCCTGTGAACGCTTTAATCGGACACTGATCCAAATGCTCCGCACGTTGGAGGAAGATCGGAAGGTACGATGGCCTGAGTTTTGTAGCCGAGCTGGTGTGGGTTTACATCAACAGAGTGAATAGTACGACGGGGTTCACTCCTTATACCTGACTGTTCAGGCGAAAGGGGCTAGAGATTACCGAGTTAGAGCTGGACCCCGAGGAGGACTACCCACGGACGGGGATGTATTCCTGGGTCCGGGAACACCCGCATCGGCTGCAGACCCTCCGACGGTAGGTACAACAAAAGTTTCGGGAGCTCAAACATCATGAGACATTGCCTCTTCGAGGGACAGCTCTGAGGCCAATGGAGCGGGTGTTGGTTCGAGACAGGCGGCCACGGGGCAAATTGAGTAGGTGGTGGGAACGGACCCCGCACCGAGTGAAGCGCAGGGTTGGCGCTGAAGGACCTGTGTATGAAGTTCAACCTGAGGGGGCTGAAGGAGCCCCTACCAGAGTGGTTCATCGTAGTATGCTGCAGCCCTGTCTGTCTAAAGATGATGAGGATGAAGAATCACCTGCTTCTAGAGAGAGTCCTGTCACAGTTGCCCCAAGCCACGATGTGAATGAAGAAGAATTGTTGATTCTACCTTCAAGCCCCAGCACTCGATTACCGACAGGCGGTGAGGGAACACCATCGGTTGAAGCCACTGAGCAGGTGGAGACTGGGAATCCAAGTCACCCTGCACCCCCTATCGGTCAAACTGAGTTACGCCGGTCAGAACGGACAACAGCAGGAGTGCCTCCTCACCGTTACGACCAAGATCAATTTATATGGCAACGTATCGTCCAGGAAGTTCAAGAATGTGAACGTTTGATGAAGGACCTCTCGCCCGTGCAATGGCGAGTTAAAGGAGAGCGGGAGTGTAAGGGGGAAGACCGGGGTGTAAGTACTTTCAGAACAAGGGATGCGGAACTGCCAGGGTTGTGCCTCTTGTTTGTGGGGAGAAGACAGACTGCGAGCACAGGAGTCAGGTGACCGGGAAGCTGAGGATGTGTCCAGGAGAAGAGCTGAGGAGTCAACTGACTCCTGGTGTCGTGTCTAGGAAGAGGGTAAAAAAGGAGTTTTGCATGAGAAAAGTGGCAGTGGACAGTGGGAGTCAAGCCCGACTAGAGGGAGAAGAGACGCAGGGTCCGTGGAGCCGAGCAAGTGAGGTGCAGTGTTATGTACTAGGGGCTCAGCGGGTCAAACCGGAGACCGCCCGCTGCCGCCAGAAGACGGAGCATTGTTTAGGCGGGGAAGCCAGAAGAAAACAACACCGGCATCAGCCGGCAACTTCCTTGTGAGGAACAAGAGTCAGCTAAGTGTAAAACTGCCGAATACAACCGTGTTGACTCTGCTACATCTAGCCAAACTGTGGATTGTCAGTTCTAGCATGTTACCCGCAACTTCCCTTGTTGTCCCCATATTTCCCCTGTTACTCCCTGCGCGGAGATTGACCCTGTTATAATAAATCCCCCCTGTTCATTAACCCTGTACTGGCTGCTCCGTGTTTCTGTGTCACTGCATCTAAAGTACCTGTGTTACATTTTCTCATTGAATACTTAGTTCTGTACAAAGTTGAATGTGCTGACAACAAAATCACACAAAAATAATCAATGGAAATCAAATATATTAACCAATGGAGGCCTGGATTTGGAGTCACTCCCAAGATGAAAGTGGAAAAACACACTCAAGGCTGATTCAACATGGATGTAATGTCCTTAAAACAAGTCAAAATGAGGCTCAGTATTGTGTGTGGCCTCCACGTTACTGTATGGCCTCCCTACAACGCTTGGGCATGCTCCTGAGGAGGTTGCGGATGGTCTCCTGTGAGATCTCCTCCCAGACCTGGGCTAAAGCATCTGCCAACTCCTGGACAGTCTGTGGTGCAACGTGATGGTGGTGGATGGAGCGAGACAGGTCTGGGGAATGGGCGGGCCAGTCCATAGCTTCAATGCCTTCATCTTGCAGGAACTGCTGACACACTCCAGCCACATGAGGTCTGGCATTGTCCTGCATTAGGAGGAACCCAGGGCCAACCGCACCAGCATATGGTCTCACAAGGGGTCTGAGGATCTCATCTCGGTACCTAATGGCAGTCAGGCTACCTCTGGCGAGCACATGAAGAGCTGTGCGGCCCTCCAAAGAAATGCCACCCCACACCATTACTGACCCACTGCTAAACTGGTCATGCTGAAGGATGTTGCAGGCAGCAGTTCGCTTTCCACGGCGTCTCCAAACTCTGTCACGTCTGTCACATGTGCTCAGTGTGAACCTGCTTTCATCTGTGAAGAGCACATGGCACCAGAGGCGACTTTGCCAATCCTGGTGTTCTGTGGCAAATGCCAAGTGTCCTGCATGGTGTTGGGCTGTGAGCACAACCCCCATCTGTGGACGTTAGGCCCTCATACCACCCTCATGGAGTCGGTTTCTAATCATTTGTGCAGACACATGCACATTTGTGGCCTGCTGGAGGTCATTTTTCAGGGCTCTGGCAGTGCTCCACCTGTTTCTCCTTGCACAAAGGCGGAGGTAGCGGTCCTGCTGCTGGGTTGTTGCCCTCCTACGGCCCCCTCCACATTTCCTGGTGTACTGGCCTGTCTCCTGGTAGCGCCTCCAGCCTCTGGACACTACACTGACAGACACAGCAAACCTTCTTGCCACAGCTCGCATTGATGTGCCATCCTGGATGAGCTGCACTACCTGAGCAACTTCTGTCGGTTGTAGAGTCCATCTCATGCTACCACAAGTGTGAAAGCACAACCAACATTCAAAAGTGACCAAAACATCAGCCAGAAAGCATTGGTACTGAGATGTGGTCTGTGGTCCCCACCTGCAGAACCACTCCTTTATTGAGGGTGTCTTGATAATAGCCAATAATTTCCATCTATTGTCTATTTCATTTGCACAACAGCATGTGAAATTGATTGTCAATCAGTGTTGCTTCCTAAGTGGACAGTTTGATTTCACAGAAGTTTGATTTACTTGGAGTTATATTCTGTTGTTTAAGTGTTCCCATTATTTTTTTGAGCAGTGTATTACTCACATATCCATCTCAACTAACTGTCCTTCTGAGGACTAATCCAGCTGCATAGATATCAGTGCTAGGCAGGCAGTGTATGTGGCAGACTGTAGTGCGTATAGCAAGAGGGTCCATTCCAGTTCTGTCTGCTGGTGCTTTTACAGATATTTCTAGAAATAGCCCCAGGTATCAGGGGCCAGGAATAATTTTTTTTGGATCTTAATCCTGATTATGTGCTTAAGAAGCAATCCAGAGAACACAGTTTTTCTGCTCCAGTTGCTTGTTGGCACTGCAGAATACAGCCAGATCCTTTCTATATTACAGCGCTAAAAATCCATCTATTTAAAACTGTGGTTTGTCCGTCACACGGATCACATTGAAATTTTGTTGCAGTTTTTCAGCGAAGTTATTGACATGAGGTCGCAGTTAAAAGTAGTTACCTACAGGCCCGCTATTTAAAACTGTGGTTTGTCCGTCACACGGATGACATATAAATGCGCTAAAAATTCTGCCATTTCTGGCCTCCATTGAAATTTTGTTGCAGTGTGTCTGTGAAGTTATTGACATGAGGTCACTATTAAAAGTAGTTACCTACAAGCCAGCTATTTAAAACTGTGGTTTTCCATCACACGTATCATATATCACTGAGGTTCAAATCCCGCCATTTGTAGAGAATGTGGAAAATATTGTCCTCCATTTAAAATGGGCAAGGCACGTGGCAAGGGACGGGAAAGTGGACGTGATGGTGATGATGGTGCATGCAGAGGACGAGGTTGAGGCCGTGGGCTAGCTGAAATTGTCCCACAACAAACACCCACATCTTCTCGCTCGACCTTCCTGCCCCATTTAATAGGGGACTGCAGAACACCACTATTGAACACAGAGCAGTGTGAAAAGGTTATTGGTTGGATAGCAGATAATGCATCCAGTCACTTAGCCACCACAACCACCACCCTGTCAGTCAAGTCTCAGTAGCCGTGAGTCTGGACCGCATATTCCTCACCCTGATCCTCCTTCCTCCCACCATGCCGAGTGCCCGGAGACAACTGATCCCACACTTGGACACTCCGAAGAGCTGTTCATTCACTTTTCAATTTATAGATTCGGGCCTCTCGCCCGGTCCATTTGAATAGGGGCAAGAGGAGATCGCATGTAGCGATGCCCAAATATTTGAGCAGCTACGGTCACACGAAGGCGACGGTGGGAAACTTTCACAAGAGGTGGACGATGATGAGACACAATTGCCAGAAAGTCAGGAGGAGGACCAGGGTGCGGAAGTGGAAGACGAGGTGGTGGATGATATACTAACTGACCCAACCTGGCAGGGGGACATACAGAGCGAAGACAGAAGCACACAGGGGGAGGGAGGCGTAGAACCACAACAGGCAGGAAGAAGCAGTGTGGTGGCCGCACACAAAAGGCGGAAGTTGCCAGTAAAACTGTTAGGTCTTCCCGAGTCTTCCCGAGACTCTGCTGATATCCCCAAAAAGGCCATTTGCACCACCTGCCAGGCCAGCATCAGCAGGGGTAGCAAAACTACTAGCCTGACAACCACCAGCATGATTAGACACATGGCAGCAAAGCAACCGACTAAGTGGGCCGAACCCCAGGGTCCAGGAACAGTGACTGCGGGTGACACCACGCTTCTTCCGCTGTTGTGCGTGCAAGCCAATCCTTTGTCCATGGCATGCGAAGATTCCTTCTGCCCTGCACCTGTCGTTGCACACTCTCAACTAGCACCATCAGCAAGCACGTCCACGTCCTTGTCTCAGCGCAGTGTTCAGTTGTCCCTACCCCAGTCCTTGGAACGCAAGCGCAAATATTCAGCCAACGCCCCACAGGCCACACTACTAAATTCACATATTTGGCGACTGCTTACGCTCAAAATATTGCCTTTACGCTCGTGTAGACGGAAGCTTTCCGCAATCTGATGGCGGCGGCCTTCCCTCGGTACTCAGTCCCCAGCCGCCACTATTTCTCCCGGTGTGCCGTCCCCGCATTACACAAGCAAGTGTCCCACAACATTAGCCGTGCCCTCAACAACGCAGTTGCTGGGAAAGTCCAGCTAACCACGGACACGTGGACAAGTGCTTGTGGGCAGGGATGGTACATCTCGCTGATGACACACTGGGTTAACATAGTGGAAGCTGGGACCCAGTCAGACCTTGGGATGTAACACGTCCTCTTGAAGCCAAAGATTGCGGGCCCTGGGTCAACCAGGGTTGCCCCCACATTCTACAGCTCCTGCACCTCCTCCTCCTCTTCAGCATCCATATCCGAAATGACCACATCAGTCACAAGCTGGAAGCACTGCAGCACTGCCTCGGCCAAGCAGCAACAGGCTGTGCTGAAGCTAATATGCTTAGGTGACAAACCACACAATGCTGAAGAGTTGTGGACAGCTCTGAAAGAGCAGGCAGATCTATGGCTGACACCGCTGAACCTACAGCCAGGCATGGTCGTGTGTGACAATGGCCGGAACCTGGTGGCGGCTCTGAGGCGACGCGAGTTCACACACGTACCATGCCTGGCCCATATGCTTAACCTCATGGTTCAGCGGTTTCTCAAAACCTACCTGGAGCTGCCGGATCTGCTTGTCAAAGTACGCCGCTTGTGTGTCCATTTTAGAAAGTCACCTTCAGTTTCCACTGCCCTTGCCGTGTTTCAGCAGCGTTTGCAGCTTTCGGCTCACCGACTGTTGTGTGATGTCCCCACACATTGGAACTCTACATTGCAGATGTTGGGAAGGATTTGTGAGCAGAAGAGGGCAGTTGTTGACTACCAGCATCAACAAGGCCATCGGTATTCAGTCCAGACTCCATACATAAGACCTCAGGAGTGGACATGGATGTCAGACATATGTACCATCCTCCAAAACTTTGAGGACTCCACCAAGATGAGCGGCGATGACACCATAATTAGCGTCACCATCCCGCTTTCCTGTCTTCTGAAACGCTCTCTGCTCATAATCAAAGAGGATGCATTGCAGGCGGAGCACGATGAGATGGAGCAAGGAACCATACAGGGTGTTTACACACAACCCAGCCTCATCGCATGCCAATGTGGATTGGGTGACAATGAGGAAGAGGAGCTAGTTTCATGCGCTATAGATGGTGCTACCTGCACAACTGTCATACCGTGTGTTCAGCATGGATGGCGTGAGGACAGGGAGGAGGAGGAGGATGAGAGCATGGTCAGTCGTCCTCATGGTGAGGACACGGAAGTCTTGCCTGTTAGCAGTCTGACCTGCATGGCTGAGTTTATGTTACCCTGCCTTTCCTGTGACCCTCGCGTTCTCCAAATTTTGGGTGACAGTCATTACTGGTTGGTGACACTTCTAGACCCACGCTACAAGGAGAACTTTCTATCTCTTATTCCCGAGGCGGACAGGTCTACTAAAATGGGGCAGTACCAGAAGGCCCTTTTTGCAGAATTATTAAAAAAATTCCCATCTGAAAACCCTGGCGGCAGAGGTCACAGTTCGTTGGACAACCAAGGAGTACAGGCGGGAGAGACACAACTCTAATCCACCAGATGCAGGAGAACACTGTCAAAGTTCTGGGACAGTTTTCTCAGACCCTCCCATCTTATAGGCCCCGAGGGAGGGGCCAGCTTGGATACCCAATAATTATAAGGCACAGAGTAATCACGGAGGATGTTGGTACGGTCGTCAAGGTACTCCCTCACCATCTTCCCAAACTTTGCACTCCTTGTGAGAGTACCCCACCATTTTATTAGGCCTGTCCTGCAAGGGAATAAGAGACAGAAAGTTCTCCTTGTAGCGTGGGTCTAGAAGTGTCACAAACCAATAATGACTGTCACCCAAAATTTGGACAACACGAGGGTCACGAGAAAGGCAGCGTAACATAAACTCAGCCATGTGTGCCAGACTGCAAAGAGGCAAGACTTCCATGTCCTCACCAAGAGGACAACTGACCATGCTCTCCTCCTCATCCTACACCTCCCTGTCCTCAGGCCATCTATGCTGAACAGACGGTATGACAGTTGTGCAGGTAGAACCGTCTATAGCGCAGGAAACTAGTTCCTGTTCTTCCTCCTCCTCCTCTTCCTCATTGTCACCCAATCCACGTTTGGATGAGATGAGGCTGGGCTGTGTGGAATCACCCTGTATGGTTCCTTGCTCCATCTCATCATGTTTCGCCTGCAATGCATCCTCTTTAATTGTGAGCAGAGAGCGTTTCAGAAAACAGAGAAGCGGGATGGTGACGCTAATTACGGAGTCATCGCTGCTCACCATCTTGATGGAGTCCTCAAAATTTTGGAGGACAGTACATATGTCTGACATCCATGTCCACTCCTGAGGTCTTGTGTGTGGAGGCTGACCTGAATACCGATGGCCTTGTTGATGCTGGTAGTCAACAACTGCCCTCTTCTGCTCACAAATCCTTCCCAACATCTGCAATGTAGAGTTCCAAAGTGTGGGGACATCGCAGATCAGTTGGTGAGCTGGAAGCTGCAAGGGTGGTGGAAGCTGTAGCTGATGTTCTAAAATGGGCACACAGGCGGCGTACTTTGACAAGCAGATCCGACAGATCTGGGTAGGTTTTGAGAGACCGCTGAACCACGAGGTTAAGCACATGGGCCAGTCATGGTACGTGTGTGAGCTCGCCTCGCCTCAGAGCCTCCACCAGGTTCCGGCCATTGTCACGCACGACCATGCCTGGTTGTAGGTTTAGTGGTGTCAGCCACGGATCTGCCTGCTGTTTCAGAGCTGTCCACAACTCTTCAGCGTTGTGCGGTTTGTCACCTAAGCATATTAGCTTCAGCACAGCCTGTTGCCGCATGGCCGAGGCAGTGCTGCAGTGCTTCCAGCTTGTGACTGATGTGGTCATTTTGGAGATGGAGGCTGAAGAGGAGGAGGAGGAGGTGCAAGAGCTGTAGAATGTGGGGGCAACCCTGATTGAACCAGGGCCAGCAATCCTCGGCATTGGGAGGAAGTGTCCCATCCCAAGGTCCGACTGGGTCCCGGCTTCCACTATGTTAACCCAGTGTGTCATCAGCGAGATGTACCATCCCTGCCCACAAGCACTTGTCCACGTGTCCGTGGTTAGCTGCGTTGTTGAGCGCATGTCTAATGTGGTGGGACACGTGCTTGTGAAATGTGGGGACAGAGCACCGGGAGAAATAGTGGCGGCTGGGGACTGAGTACCGAGGGACTGTAATTTGCTAATACTATCCTTCACAGACATCAAGTGTGAATAGCTTGACCGACACACTGCAACAGAATGGAAAAGGAGGCCAATATTTTCCACGTTTAGTTTAAATTTCTGGATTTTTATTGCTGAAATATGGAACAGATCTAGCTTTATTCTGCAGTGAGAACAAGCAAAAAGAGCAGAAAAATGGTGTACTCTGGATAGTTTTTTAAGCGAATAACCAGGATTAAGATCAAAAAAATTTTTTAACTGGCCCCTGATATCTGGGGCTATGTCTACAAATATCTGTAAGAACAGCAGCAGGAACGTTCAGTGGACCCTCTTGCACTATATGCACTGCAGTCTGCCACATACATTGCCTGCCTGCCTAATTCCTGCTATCACCACTGAATATATGCAGCTGGATTAGTCCTCAGAAGGACTGTTAGTTCCGTTGGATATATATATATATATATGTTGTGAAATACCTATACTAACTATGAAGAAGCAAATCTATCCCTGACGCAGCAGCAGCTCTCCCTACTCTGCCTGATTCCGGGGTAGACTGTGACGAGCATGGCGACGCCTGGTATTATATACACCTGATGATGCTGTGCGGCCAGCCAATCACTGTAATGCCCACAACCAACATGGCTTCGGCATTACAGTGCATGGCAGGCAATCCTTGCATGTTCATTGGCTCTCTAAAGAGTGCCAAAAATGCAGAGAGGGGACCCGAGTTCCCAGAAATACTCGCTGAGCTCGTCGAGCACAGTTATGCTCGGGCGAGTACCGAGCAGTGGCAAGCACCTTCGCTCATCACTAAACCCATCATGTTGGGGGCTTCTAGAAATGTTAGGTTGTACTCTCAAAATAGTTTCATGCTGCCATCTACTGGAGAGAAATGATACTGCAGCAATTACACATGGGCTTACCAAGTATTCATCTTCTTTAAAGGGAACCTGTCACGTCCTAGTTGCTATGTACACTGCCCCCATAGCGTTGTTAGTGATGCAATGTGCATCACTAACAAGCTGTTTTCATGAAAATTGGTGGTATTATAATGCTTTTCTAATGTTTTATATACTTTGTCCTACGTGCTCGTATTCAGTCGTACGGGTGTGATTCTCAGATTCAGTCATGGATGGACGCCGCATTCAGTTAGTGCTGGCGCCTGCCCATCACTGAATGTGAGAATTCCACCCCTATGACTGAATACGAGCAGGTAAGACAAAGTATATAAAACGTTATAACATCATTATACTACCACCGATTTTCATGAAAACAGCTTGTTAGTGATGCACATTGCATCACTAACAACGCTATGGGGGCAGTGTACATAGCAACTAGGACGTGACAGGTTCCCTTTAATTCAATAGCAAGCAAAAATTGAGTGTACCTCTGTAATAACACACGCTATGATTTTGCTAGTTGTTTTTACTTAATTATTTTACTATAATTCAAGTGAAATTTCAAAAGAATCTTTATTATGGATTAGTGTTTTATATATCCTTAAAAAAAAGTCACCCAAAAGAATCTATGGTCCATACATTACTTCTACATTCAGCCGATTTCATGTTTGTTTGTTTTTTTTATTCTGTGTATGAACCATGCATGTTGTGTTTCCTTGGTTGCCACAATGTGCATAACACATAATGGAAATCAGCTGTCAAAACATTCACGTTTTTTACACCGTCCTTGTCCCTAGCCACTGCTCTCTCACTTCCTCCGGATATCATTTTTGTTAGAAAAAAGTTAGAGGAAAGCAGCACATTAGTTGCTGCTGATTGGCTGCATGGCTCACGTGGCATAACAACCAGGGGCGGACACTGACAGCTTGGGGCCCTTGTACAAGAAATGTTTTTGGGCCCCTCCCCTCCCCCCATATATATATAGTCATAGCCAAAAGTGTTGACACCCTTGAAATTGTTCCATGATATGCAAAAAAGCAAATTGGACATAATTTCATATGAAACCCAAAAAAATGGGCCGGAGAAAATTGTTGGCACCTTTCCTAAATTGCGGGTAAATAACTTTGTTTGAAGCTTGTTCAAACTCACCTGTGACAAGTAAAAGGTGTGGGCAATATGAAAATCACACCTGAAATCTTTGAATTGTGTGTCTGTGTGTGCCACACTAAGCATGGAGAACAGAAAGCAGAGAAAAGAACTGTCTGAGGACTTGAGAACCAAAATTATTAAACAATATCAACAATCTCAAGGTTAAATGTCTATCTGCAGAGATCTTGATGTTCATTTGTCCATGGTGAGAAACATAATCAAGAAGTTTACAGTCCATGGCATTGTAGCTAATCTCCCTGAACGTGGACGGCAAAGAAAAATTGATGAAAGATTGCAATGCAGGATGGTGGATAAGCAGCCCAATTAAGTTCCAAAGAAATTCAAGTTGTCCTGCAGGCTCAGGGTCCTATGGCAGGGGACCCAGGAGGACCCCGCTGTTGACACAGAGACATAAAAAAGTTAGACTGCAGTTTGCCAAATTTTACGTGAAAGAGCCAAAATCCTTCTGGGAAGGCGTCTTGTGGACAGATGAGACCAAGATAGAGCTTTTTGGTAAAGCACATCTTTCTACTGCTTACCGAAAACGGAATGAGGCCTACAAAGAAAAGAACACAGTACCTACAGTCAAGTATGGAGGAGCTTCAAAGATATTTTGGGGTTGTTTTGCTGCCTCTGGGACTGGGTACCCTTACTGTGTGCAAGGCATCATGAAATCTGAAGATTACCAAAGGATTTTGGGTCATAATGTAGCGCCCAGTGTCAGAAAGCTGGGTTTGTGTCCTACGTCATGGGTCTTCCAGCAGGGCAATGACCTCAAACATACTTCAAGAAGCACCCAGAAATGGATGGAAACAAGAGCTGGAGAGTTCTGAATTGGCCAGCAATGAGTCTGGATCTAAATCCCATTGAACATTTGTATAGAGATCTTAAAATTGCTGTTGGGAGAAGGCACTCTTCAAAAAAGAGACCTAGAGGTATTTATTCCAAAGGGTGTGAAACCAAATATTAAGTTGAGGGTGCCAACAAGTTTGTCCGGACCATTTTGGTGGTTTTCTGTGAAATGATGTCCAATCTGCCTTTTTTACTCAGTTATTTTGTGCTGTTCCAGTATAGACAAAGGAAATAAACGTGTATAACAAAACATGGTTTTGCGTAATTGCAATAATTTTCTGGGAGAAATGCTTCATTTCTGGAAAAACTTCAGGGGTGCCAACACATGACTGTGTATGTGTGTATATATATATATATATACTGTATATATATTTATTTTACTCACTTATACAGCACTTTTAGTTCCACAGCACTTTACAGACATTATCAGCACTTTCCCCCATTGTGGCTCACAATCTAAATTCCCTATCAGTATGTGTTTGGAGTGTAGGAAGAAACTGGAGAACCCAGAGGAAACCCACACAATCATGGGGAGAACATACAAACTCCTTGCAGATGTTTTCTTGGTGGGATTTAAACCAAGGACCCTAGCGCTGCAAGGCTGTAGTGCTTACCACTGAGCCACCATGCTGCCCCAGTTTTAGATAGGGTAAGGATGTGATGTTAGAGACAGTAGGGAGATAATCACTGGTATTTTATAATAATGCAGTGGTGATGTCAGGAGAGGTGTATAATTGGGTGTCATCAGCATATAGATGGTACTGAAAACCACATTTACTGGTTTGTGGAATAGGGGCAGTATATAGGAAGAAGAGATGTGGACCTAGAACTGAACACAGAGGAAACCCAACAATGAGGGGAAGAGGAGCCTGGAAACAATACAGTGAAGGAGTGGTCAGAGGAGAACCAAGAGAAAGCAGTAAATTGTACCCAGGACCACTGCAAGACTACACTGTTAACTATTGAGCCACCATGCTGCCACATGAGGATTACAGGTTGAATTTTCATATCACTCTGAACAACTATGAAAATATATTTTAAGCGCTATGAAGAGGCCTAAGGGAAAAGAACAAGAGAAAAACTATTGCATTGCACTCCTACACTGAATTTTGAAAACAAATGGTACAAAAACAAAAAAGCGTTAAAGATACAAAAAAAAATGCTGTGTATGGAATTTTTTGCTGTTACATTCTTTGCATGAAAATACAGTAAAGAAAACACCTAGGAAAACACTATGAATACAGCACCGAAGTATTACACAATATACAACACATGTAAATGGGTTTTAAAACTTCAATCATGTACAGTAGCTCAAACAAAGCAACACACATATTTCAGGGGTATACTGTGTGCAGAATTATTAGGCGAGTATTTTGCCCATATTATTTTTAGGCTACGTTCCCATGATGAGTTTTTGGCGAGTTTTTAACTTTGCAGACTTTCGAAAAAATGCAAGTAAACTATTTTACCTAAAGGGGTTGTCCGGAACTTTTAAAAATATGCCAATGTGCTTTAATGATAAATAGAAGCTTCTTTCTAATTACCTCCTGGTGCTGTTTCTGCCTGTGAGCGTCGCTATCGGTGGCCGCTCACAGGCATCACGTGACCCCCCGCTGACGTCACGTCAAGTGAGGCGTGACTCAGCGCTGGGGCCCCCGCGGTGGCTGCTGGGTTGTGGGCGGAGTTATTCCCCGCGTCACACCCAGCATCCACCGCACGCTTTCCCAATGAATTGGCACAGGGAGAGCATGCGGTGGATGCCGGGTGTGACGCGTGGGGTAACCCCGCCCACAACCCAGCAGCCACCGGTGGAACGCGGAAGAGGGACCCTCGGCTGCAGCCTAGACTTGTCGTGAGGTCAGCGAATGTCAGAGCCGGCTGCAGCCGGGGGTCACGTGCTGCCTGTGAGCGGCCACCGATAGCGCGCCTCACAGGCAGAAACAGCACCAGGAGGTGATTAGAAAGAAGCTTCTATTTATCATTAAAGCACATTGGCATATTTTTAAAAGTACTGGACAACCCCTTTAATGGATGCAGAAATGCTGCAGAGAATCTGCAACCCCTTAAGGACCGAGCCACTTTGTAGGTTAATGACTGGGCTAATTTTTTCAATTCTGACCAGTGTCACTTTATGAGGTAATAACTCTAGAACGCTTCAACGGATCCCCCTGATTCTGAGAATGTTTTTTGGTGACATATTGTACTTCATGATAGTGGTAAAATTTATACGATATGACTTGCATTTATTTGGGAAAAAAAATGAATATTTGGCGAAAATGTTGAAAATTTTGCAATTTTCAAACTTTGAATTGTTATGTCCTGAAATCAGAGAGATATGTCACACAAAATAGTTAATGAATAACATTTCCCACATGTCTGTTTTATATCAGCACAAGTTTTGAAAAAAAAAATTGGGTTAAAAGTTGACCAGCGATTTCTCCTTTTTCCAACAAAATTTACAGTTATATGAAAAGCAAACCTATATATGTGACACATCAGCTATATTATTAAAAAATAACATTTATTTAGAGAAATATAATAAAATACATATCAAGATAAAATGAGGGAAAGGGTAACATAGAAGGAGGTTATTGGGTAGGACAATACTTAATATATAGGAAATACAAAATATGTTCAGTTTCTATACATCAGATGAGGCAGTGTGCAGACAATCAATATATTAGATGAGGTCCACAATAAAGTGCATTGTGCTATAGGAGGACCAAAATGGTAGAAAGGTGCTGCATTATACAGAAATCATCAATGGAAAGTATAGAGGTAGAGACAAAAATTGTATAAGTGATAGAGCATGTACTAACCCAGATAACCAGATCCGACGCGCGTTTCGCCAAGAAGAGGGCTTTGACGAGGATGTAATGTCAAGTAGGGGTGGTTGATATTTATAGGGAGATCAGACCAATGGAAAAGGTGTAGGCATGATTGAAAGACATGGCGCCATGTGAGTGATGCCGTGCACAACTTCACCGCTCTGAGCTGCGGCTCCTAGGAGCGCAGAGCAGGCGGGGGAGTAAGGTGCCGGCGTGCGTGTCAGCGTGGAACGCAAACCGGAAGTGATGTGATGGATGTCATGTGACGAAAACCGGAAGTGCGTTCCACAGTGGAACGCAAGCCGGACAGAGAAGAGAAACAGAGAAGCGGTGAAAGTGGAAGTGAAGAGAATGCAGAGGGAGACAAGTGAGAAGTGTAAAGACAGGAAAGAAAGAAAGGGAGAAATAAGAATATGTGAAAGATGTGATAGGGGTGTGGGTGTAGTAATGATAAAGAAATAAAGGAATAAAGGTGCATCGAAAAGAGGGCAATAAAAACGGCAAAAAATAGGAATGGAAGATGAAGGTGTGAGAGTAGAAACTATAAGAGGAATAGTATAAGCATATGTGAAAAAGAATATATATATATATATATATATATATATATATATACCATATGTGCCAATCATACACACCCATGGTAGTGAGCAACTGGTATAACTAAAGTATAAACCAATACAATTATAAACATTGATTTATATAAACTACAATAAATATAAGAGAATGGACATATGACATATGAGAATAAAAAGACAAAATGTCATATAAATAGATATTGATGTGATATCATGTTAGCATGATTTCCATAACATATAAATCAATGTTCAAGGGATTTATGAATATGATAATTGATTGAAGAGCTCATTTGATAACCCCAAGGACACCACCAGAAAACGGCAAATCGTCAGGCGAAAGAACTAGAATAAAAGAACAGGGTAAGTAAAAAGTAATAAAAACAGATAAAAATTCATGTAAGCGAATGATTGTAAGTGAGTCCTGACATAAAGAACACTCTCAATTCAAAGAAAGGAAATAAAGCTATTGGTTTCATTTCATGAATTTTTATCTGTTTTTATTACTTTTTACTTACCCTGTTCTTTTATTCTAGTTCTTTCGCCTGACGATTTGCCGTTTTCTGGTGGTGTCCTTGGGGTTATCAAATGAGCTCTTCAATCAATTATCATATTCATAAATCCCTTGAACATTGATTTATATGTTATGGAAATCATGCTAACATGATATCACATCAATATCTATTTATATGACATTTTGTCTTTTTATTCTCATATGTCATATGTCCATTCTCTTATATTTATTGTAGTTTATATAAATCAATGTTTATAATTGTATTGGTTTATACTTTAGTTATACCAGTTGCTCACTACCATGGGTGTGTATGATTGGCACATATGGTATATATATATATATATATATATATTCTTTTTCACATATGCTTATACTATTCCTCTTATAGTTTCTACTCTCACACCTTCATCTTCCATTCCTATTTTTTGCCGTTTTTATTGCCCTCTTTTCGATGCACCTTTATTCATTTATTTCTTTATCATTACTACACCCACACCCCTATCACATCTTTCACATATTCTTATTTCTCCCTTTCTTTCTTTCCTGTCTTTACACTTCTCACTTGTCTCCCTCTGCATTCTCTTCACTTCCACTTTCACCGCTTCTCTGTTTCTCTTCTCTGTCCGGCTTGCGTTCCACTGTGGAACGCACTTCCGGTTTTCGTCACATGACATCCATCACATCACTTCCGGTTTGCGTTCCACGCTGACACGCACGCCGGCACCTTACTCCCCCGCCTGCTCTGCGCTCCTAGGAGCCGCAGCTCAGAGCGGTGAAGTTGTGCACGGCATCACTCACATGGCGCCATGTCTTTCAATCATGCCTACACCTTTTCCATTGGTCTGATCTCCCTATAAATATCAACCACCCCCTACTTGACATTACATCCTCGTCAAAGCCCTCTTCTTGGCGAAACGCGCGTCGGATCTGGTTATCTGGGTTAGTACATGCTCTATCACTTATACACTTTTTGTCTCTACCTCTATACTTTCCATTGATGATTTCTGTATAATGCAGCACCTTTCTACCATTTTGGTCCTCCTATAGCACAATGCACTTTATTGTGGACCTCATCTAATATATTGATTGTCTGCACACTGCCTCATCTGATGTATAGAAACTGAACATATTTTGTATTTCCTATATATTAAGTATTGTCCTACCCAATAACCTCCTTCTATGTTACCCTTTCCCTCATTTTATCTTGATATGTATTTTATTATATTTCTCTAAATAAATGTTATTTTTTAATAATATAGCTGATGTGTCACATATATAGGTCTGCTCCAATACAGACACATTCGCGCTTCAGTATATTTGCATTTAGTCCTTACATTAGTTATATGAAAAGGTTTGGCCACCCCTAGTAATCTTAAGCTTAATATTTTATAAAAATTGGTGTTTTTGCAACAGCTATTTCAGTTTGATATATGTAATAACTGTTGGACACAGTAATGTTTCTGCCTTGAAATGAAGTTTATTGTACTAACAGAAAATGTGCAATCTGCATTCAAACAAAATTTGACAGGTGCATAAGTATGGGCACCCTTATCATTTTCTTGTTTTAAATACTCCTACCTACTTTTTACTGACTTACTAAAGCACTTTTTTTGGTTTTGTAACCTCATTGAGCTTTGAACTTCATAGCCAGGTGTATGCAATGAGAAAAGCTACTTAAAGTGGCCACTTGCAAGTTGTTCTCCTGTTTGAATCTCCTCTGAAGAGTGGCATCATGTGCCCCTCAAAACTACTGTCAAATGATCTGAAAACAAAGATTATTCAACATAGTTGTTCAGGGGAAGGATACAAAAAGCTGTCTCATAGATCTAACCTGTCAGTTTCCACTGTGAGGAACATAGTAAGGAAATGGAAGAACACAGGGACAGTTCTTGTTAAGGCCAGAAGTGGCAGGCCAAGAAAAACATCAGAAAGGCAGAGAAGAAGAAAGGTGAGATCAGTCAAGGACAGTCCTCAGACCACCTCCAGAGAGCTGCAGCATCAACTTGCTGCAGATGGTGTCACTGTGCATCGGTCAACTATACAACGCACTTTGCACAAGGAGAAGCTGTATGGGAGAGTGATGCGAAAGAAGCCATTTCTGCAAGCACGCCACAAACAGAGTCGGCTGAGGTATGCAAAAGCACATTTGGAGAAGCCAATTTCTTTTTGGAAGAAGGTCCTGTGGACTGATGAAACCAAGATTGAGTTGTTTGGTCATACAAAAAGGCGTTATGCATGGTGGCAAAAAAACACAGCATTCCAAGAAAAACACTTGCTACCCGCAGTAAAATTTGGTGGAGGTTCCATCATGCTTTGGGGCTGTGTGGCCAATGCCGGCACCGGGAATCTTGTTAAAATTGAGGGACGCATGGATTCCACTCAGTATCAGCAGATTCTTGACAATAATGTTCAAGAATCAGTGACACAGTTTAAGTTACGCAGGGGATGGATCTTTCAGCAAGACAATGATCCAAAACACCGCTCCAAATCTACTCAGGCATTCATGCAGAGGAACAATTACAATGTTCTGGAATGGCCATCCCAGTCCCCAGACCTGAATATCATTGAACATCTGTGGGATCATTTGAAGAGGGCTGTCCATGCTCGGCGACCATCAAACTTAACTGAACTGGAATTGTTTTGTAAAGAGGAATGATCAAAAATACCTTCATCCAGGATCCAGGAAATCATTAAAAGCTACAGGAAGCGACTAGAGGCTGTTATTTTTGCAAAAGGAGGATCTACTAAATATTAATGTTACTTTTCTGGTGAGGTGCCCATACTTATGCAATTATTACATATATCAAACTGAAATAGCTGTTGCAAAAACACCAATTTTTATAAAACATTAAGCTTAAGATTAATAGGGGTGCCCAAACTTTTTTATATAACTGTAACTGTACAAAGCCATTTCTTTAGGGACCACATCACATTTGAAGTGACTTTGAGGGGTCTATATGACAGAAACTACCCAAAAGTGACACTATTCCAAAAACTGCATTCCTCAAGGTGCTCAAAATCACATTGAAGAAGTTTATTATTAACCCTTCAGGTGCTTCACAGGAACTGACGCAATGAGGAAGAAAAAAATTAACATTTAACTTTTTTTCACAAAAAAATTTAATGGACCCCGAAATGTATTGTGCAATTTCTCCTGAGCATGCTGATACCTAATATGTGGCGGAAAACCATTGTTTGGGCACATGGTAGGGCTCGGTAGGGACAGAGCGCCATTTGACTTTTTGAGTTCAAAATTGCTGGAATAATCAGCAAACACCATGTTGCATTTAGAGAGCCCCTGATGTGCCTAAACAGTGGAAACCCCCCACAAGTGACCCCATTTTGGAAACTAGACCCCTCAATGAACTTAGCTAGATGTGTGGTGAGCACTTTGAACCCCCAGGTGCTTCACAGAAGTTTATAACGTAGAGCCGTGAAAATAAAAAAATCACAAAAATTTTCTTTTAGCCCCAATTTTTTTATTTTCACAAGGGTAACAGGAGAAAATGCACCCCAAAAGTTGTTGTGCAATTTCTACTGAGCACGCCGATATCCTATATGAGGATGAAAACTGCTGTTTGAGCGCACAGCAGGTTTCAGAAGAGAAGGAGTGCCATTTGACTTTTTGAATGCAAAATTGGCTTGAATTGAGAGCGGACGCCATGTCGCATTTAGAGAGCCCCTGATGTGCCTAAACAGCGGAAATTTCCCACAAGTGACCCCATTTTGGAAACTAGACCCCTCAATGAACTTATCTAGATGTGTGGTGAGCACTTTGAACCCTCAGGTGCTTCACAGAAGTTTATAACGTAGAGCTGTGAAAATAAAAAAATCACAAAAAATTTATTTTAGACCTAATTTTTTTATTTTCACAGGGGTAACAGGAGAAAATGGACCTCTCATTTTGTTGTGCAATTTCTCCTGAGTACGCCAATACCCTACATGTAATTGAGAACTATTTTTGAGGCATAGTGCAAAGGTCAGAAGGGAAGGAGCACAATAGTATAGTTCAGTTTATACTGTTATGGTTCGAGGGTGCCATGACCGACTGGAAGAGCCCCTGAGGTGCCAGAACAGCAGAATCCCCCATAAGTGACCCCATTTTACAAACTACACCTGTCAATGAGCTCATCTAGGGGTGCAGTGATCATATTGACACCACAGGTGTGTCACAGAATTTTATACCATTGGGCAGTGAGGAAAAAATAATTACATTTTTACCGCAAAAATTTTGTTTTAGCCCCAGATTTTACATTTTCAAACTGGGATAAAAATGGCACCAAAATGTGTCCCATAATTTCTGCTAAATTTGGCAGTACATCATATGTGGCTGTACAGTACTGCTTGGCCACACGGCGACACTCGGGAGGGACGGAGCGATATTTGCCTCCTGGAGCGCAGATTTTCCTAGAATAGTTTGCAGACTCCATGTACAGAGCTCCTAAGTGCTAGAAAAGCAGAATCCCCCCTCACATGACCCTATTTTGGAAATTATATCCCTGAAAAACATGTGGACACTAAATACTGTTTAGACACGCTGTGGGGCTCAGAAGGGAGGGGGGATTTGGAAGTGCAGAATTTGCTGAATTTCTTTTGGGGGGCGAAGAGCCATTTCGTTTTTCCAGAGCCTTTGTACTACCAGTAATGTGGAAGCCCCCTATATTTCCATTAACACATGACAGACCTGAGTGACGGCTTTTTATATGAAGCTTTTATTGGGAACATTTTACATAACATTTTAGATCACATTTATCCAGTGCTCTACGTTGAGCACTTACTTTGGGGTTTCCATCTAAATCTCCGAATGATGTGATTCAGATGAAACCCCTGAGGGATACATTCATGAGATGAGGCAGCAGAGTTACTCTGGACTCTGTCAGGCCTCTGTTCAGAGGTGCACAAAACTGTGGCCAACCGCGCTTTTATCTACACCTAAAAAGATGGACACCGCCGAATCATAGGCCAGATGGCGTCCACGGTGCCTCCATCTGCCTCATCATTGGAAATCTTCTGCCTGGGGTTCTGTCTCAATCACGCATTTCAGAAATTTACACGGAAACCCCGATGTAGGCAATCAGCGCAGAGCACAGGATAAACGTGAGTCGAGCCTTACTGCGATCTTTGGGAGGCAGAATGAGCAAAACAACAGCAGGTGAAGAATTGGTTTTATTTATTTTTTACGCCGTTCCTCGTGCAGTATAAGTGATTAGACAACTTTATTCTTCGGGTCGGTGTGATTACAGCGATGCCAGATTCATATCGGGTTTTTAAGATTGACAGCTGTCACACACTAAAAGACGCTTTATTTTGCAAAAACTAATGTTTGCATCGTCATATTATGATAGCTATAATTTTTCCATATTTCTGCCGACAGAGTCATGTGACGGCTTGTTTTTTGCAGGACGAGTTGATGTTTTTATTTGTACCATTTTTGGGCAAATTACATTTTTCGAACGCTTTCTATTCTGATTTGTGGGGAGGCAGAATGAACAAAAACTAACAATTCAGGAACTATAATTATATTATATATTAATTATAATATATATATTATATGATTATAGCAATACCACACTTATGTAATTATTTTTTATGTTTTTGCGCTTTTACATAATAAAAACTTTTATAGAAAAAATAATTATCTTGGCATCGCTTTATTCTGAGCACTGTAACTTTTTAATTTCTCGGTTGATGGAGCTGTATGGCGGCATGATTTTTTTCAGGACAAGATGAAGTTTTCAGCGGTAACATTTTTATTTACATTTGTCTTTTTGATCGCGTTTTATTCCACTTTTTTCCAGCAGTATGATGAAAAGGCATAGTTTCCCATATGTTGTTTTTTTTTACACTGTTCTCTGAAGGGGTTAACTAGTATGACAGTTTTAGAGGTTGGGTCGTTCCGGACGTGGCAATACCAAATATGTGTACTTTTTTTGTTTCTTTTTATTTTTTTTTACATAAAAATGTGTATTTATTAGTGTAATATATTTTATTATTTTTTAACACTTAACATCCCACTATGGGACTTTCACTTTTTCCACAGGTATAATGTATTGCATACTACAACCCCTGGCAAAAATTATGGAATCACCGGGCTCGGAGGATGTTCATTCAGTTGTTTAATGTTGTTGAAAAAAAGCAGATCACAGACATGGCACAAAACTAAAGTAATTTCAAATGGCAACTTTAGAGCTTTAAGAAACACTAAAAGAAATCAAGATAAAAAAATGTGGTACTCAGTAAGGGTAATTTTTTTCAGACCAAGCAGAGGGAAAAAATTATGGAATCACTCAATTCTGAGGAAAAAATTATGGAATCATGAAAAGCAAACACACAAAAGAACACTCCAATACATCACTAGTATTTTGTTGCACCACCTCTAGCTTTAATAACAGCTTACAGTCTCTGAGGCATGGACTTAATGAGTGACAAACAGTACTCTTCATCAATCTGGTTCCAACTTTCTCTGATTGCTGTTGCCAGATCAGCTTTGCAGGTTGGAGCCTTGTCATGGACCATTTCCTTCAACTTCCACCAAAGATTTTCAATTGGATTGAGATTCGGACTATTTGCAGGCAATGACATTGACCTTATGTGTCTCCTTTCAAGGAATGTTTTCACAGTTTTTGCTCTATGTCAGGATGCATTATCACCTTTAAAAATAATGTCATCATCCCCAAACATCCTTTCAATTGATGGGATAATAAAACTGTCCAAAATATTAATGTAAACTTCGGCATTTTTTGAAGATGTAATGACAGCCATCTCCCCAGTGCGTTTACCTGACAAGCAGCCCCATATCACCAATGACTGTGGAAATTTGCATGTTCTCTTCATGCAGTCATCTTTTAAATCTCACTGGAACGGCACCAAACAAAAGTTCCAACATCATCACCTTGCCCAATGCAGATTCGCGATTCATCACTGAATATGACTTTCATCCAGTCATCCACAGTCCACGATTGCTTTTCCTTAGCCCATTGTAACCTTGTTTTTTTCTGTTTAAGTGTTAATGATGGCTTATATTTAGTTTTTCTGTAAATCCCATTTCCTTTTGGCGGTTTCTTATAGTTCGGTCACAGATATTGACTCCAGTTTCCTCCTATTCGTTCCTCATTTGTTTTGCTGTGCATTTCCTGTTTTGGAGACATATTGCTTTAAGTTTCCGGTCTTGACGCTTTGATGCCTTCCTTGGTCTACCAGTATGTTTGCCTTTAATAACCTTCCCATGTTGTTTGTATTTGGTCCAGATTTTAGACACAGCTGACTGTGAACAACCAACATCTTTTGCAACATTGCGTGATGATTTACCTTCTTTTAAGAGTTTGTTAATCCTCTCCTTTGTTTCAATTGACATCTCTCGTGTTGGAGCCATGATTCATGTGAGTCCACTTGGTGCAACAGCTCTCCAAGGTGTGATCATTCCTTTTTAGATGCAGACTAACGAGCAGATCTAATTTGATGCAGGTGTTAGTTTTGGAAATGAAAATTTACAGGGTGATTCCATAATTTTTTCCTCAGAATTGAGTGATTCCATAATTTTTTCCCTCTGCTTGGTCTGAAAAAAATTACCCTTACCGAGTACCACATTTTTAATCTTGATTTCTTTTAGTGCTTCTTAAAGCCCTAAAGTTGCCATTTGAAATGACTTTAGTTTTGTGCCATGTCTGTGATCTGCTTTTTTTCAACAACATTAAACAACTGAATGAACATCCTCCGAGCCCGGTGATTCCATAATTTTTGCCAGGGGTTGTATGAGCATCACAGGAGCGCTGATCTGAAGGCAGGGGGAGCTCCTGTCCCTCTGCCTGCCTCCTGAACGCTACGATCACGGTTGATATCAGCATTCAGGGGGTTAACAGCCAGGGGGGGCGCTGACACCACTCCTGGCTGTTTAGTGCCGAAGCTCCGGCACTGATCGGGCAGGAGACGCTGATATTTCAGCTTCTCCTGCGCGATCGTGCAGTGACCACAGCGATCTGGGTGAGGGGACTGCCGGCATGGGTCCCTGCACCTCTTCCCCTGCCGATCAGTTGTCTGTGACAGCTGTCGGCAATGAATTGTCACTGTGTGTTTACAAGGTCAGCCAGCGCAGGACAGAGAAAAAGTTAGGCCTAGCTCCAGGCAGGTCAGAACTTACTACGCAGAGGCAAGAAACAGGAGGCCCAAAACCTGCTCATTGGGGAGGATCCTGACATGCACCCTTCACCCTACAGTGCTCCGGGACGTGCCTGAATTTCCATCAGTAAAAGGTACTGAAGTGACTATCGTGTCTGTCCCTGTTCTTGCCCTGATCCGGCTGGGTCGCCTCTGTCCTGCATTCCCCGTCCGTACGCTGCCCTGAGGCCTAGCTTCACCTGTGGGGAGCTATACCATCCAGCTGCCTTATCACCGGCCTCAGTGGACTGCCGCAGCGCTGGTGATTCTCACCAGAAACCACAGGTGGCGTCACGAACTTTTATAAACTTCACAAATCACCAACCCTTTTTAAAGGAGCGGCCCCAGGGTATGGGCCCGGGAGCCGACCACCGCGACATCTTTAAGGCAAAGGCCCGGGTACCGAGTCATCCCCATTCCCCTGGGCGAGTCATCTCCGACTTGGCATCACGAACAGGATTACGTGCCCGCTGCAACGACGAAGTGTTATGCCCTTTGCCACCGGGTACTGTGTGCCTTTATTCTGAACTGTGTACGTAAAGTTGTAGTGAAGGTTGCCGCCATTGTTGGGCCACTGAGCGAGAAGAAGGGTGTACCTGCAAAAGAGCGCGAAGCCCCGGACACGCCCCACGTCAAACCAAGAAGCGCCAGGTCCTGTAAGAAGCGTCGCTGAACGCGCTGACGTAGGACGCAAGCGGCGCAAGGTCCTGAAGACGACCGTCACCTGCGGAGCTGCGGCCTACCGGAAGAAGAACTAGAAGGTAGGCCACGGTTAACTAGAGGGGCGCCAAGATGTCCGATGAGCAGCAGAACGCCGATATGCCGGCCAACGTCCCTGAAGTTCAGCCCGCGCCCGATGATGAGCAGGCCGAAGCCGCCGCTCCACCAGCAGCGCCTGTAACACCCGTTATTCCCATGACTTTACCGTACATTCCTGGAGCAAAGTGGCTCCCCCAGTACAACGGCAAACCAGATACCCTGTCTGGATTCAAACGGAAGATATGTGGTATCTTGGACATGTACTCTAAGACCGGCAAACAAAGAGCCGCCGTTGTATTAGGACAACTGACCGGTGCTGCGGAAAGGGAAGTAGAAACATGGTCGGCCGCAGACCAGGAGTCAGTGTCCGCAATATTCCAAAAACTACAGACTGTCTTTGAGGACCTTACTGAGGCGGACCTCGGGATGAGGTTCTACAGCTGCTTCCAACAACCAGAGGACAATGTTCGGGACTATGCCTGGCGTCTCCAAGGGGCCCTGCGGGCTCTGAATCAGGTTAGTCCAACCAGCGTTGAGAATGAGAACAAGATGCTGAAGGAACAGTTTGTCCGGGGACTGAGGTCTCCAGAGGAGAGCAGGACTGTGCGTTGGTGGTCCCTGGATCATCCAGATGCCACCTTTGACAATCTCAAGGACATGGCTATAAAAGGACTGCAGCCCCTGGAAACAAATGCCATCCAACGTTACCAGGGTGGGGCTACCCCAGAGCCTGCAACACCCACCTTCTCCCCAGTGGCTGCTGAAGCCAATGTCCCAGCAACGTCCCCTAAAGAACTGGACAGTGTGCGCTCCGAAGTGCGTCAGTTGAGCAAAACCCTGACCACTGTCCTGAGTGCTCTGCAGCTGCGGACGGAGCCCGAGGAAGGAGGGAAGATCCTGTTAGCCAATAGCCCTGAGGATGTCCCCTGGATGCGGAGGAGGAGGAGACCAACACCGCCCTCGCCGAGGACCAGTGACCAACGCCGTCCACAGAAGGACCCAACCTGCTACCGATGCCGCAAGACCGGACACATCGCCCAGAATTGTCCTTTAAACGAGAAAACCCTGGGTCCGAGGGCCGACACCCAGGAGTAAACTCACCAGGCCCATCAGACTGGTACAACAGGTTCGTCGGAGGAAGACCTTTCCTGTCCATTGTACTGGACGGGATCCCGACGCATGCCCTGCTGGACACAGGATCTCAGGTAACCATCATGCCTGACATCCTCTACAAGAGGTTCTGGTCCATGGACGACCTACGTCTGCCAGCTCCAAATCTAGCTGTATACGCCTCAAATGGACTCCCTCTTACCCTACTCAGGGTTAAAAATGTGACTGTAAAGGTGGGGAGAGTGGAGCTGAAGGACCAGGGCCTAATTGTAGTAGAGACTAATCCTGATGACACCAACCCGTATATGGTACTAGGCACTAATGTTGTTGGTAACTGGGAGAGGTTGTGTTCTTACTCCAACAGATCGCCGACACTGCCAGACCAAGACAGAGGAGGGCACTGCAAAGGGAGATCCGAGTCCTGATGTATCAACAGCAAGTAAGGTTTACAGACGGTGAAATCGGTAACGTGAGGGTAACAGACCCCATACCCATTGTCATCCCCCCAATGAGTGAAATGCTCATCTGGTGTAGAGCTGCTATAGGTCTTAGAGGACAGAGCTACCAGGCGGTAGTAGAACCCCTTTGCTCCGAGCATAGACCCACGCTCTTAACCGCCAGGGGAGTGGTAGATGTACATAATGGGAGGGTGCCCGTCCGTCTTCTCAACTTAGGGGAAGATGAGGTCAAACTGCCACGTTATGCCACTGTTGCCAAATTACATGCTGTCAATAACAACTGCATCCATGAGGCGGAGTCCTTAATCTCACCAGAGGAAGTGGAGGATAATGACCCTGCAACCCAGGTGGAGGATTGGTGTCAACAGCTCCATATTGGGACAGACACCACTCCTGCCCATCAAAAACAGGGTGTACACCGGGTGGTTCAAGAATACTCGCAGGTGTTCAGTAAACATCCACTCGAGTTCGGGAGGGTTAAGGGGGTTCAACATCATATCCCCACAGGCAACCATTCCCCAATAAAATAACGTTATAGGCCTATACCCCCAGCTCACTACCAGAAGGCAAAAGAAATGCTGCATGACATGAGGAAGGCGGGAGTGATAAGGGATAGTTGTAGTCCCTGGGCAGCTCCCCTAGTGCTGGTTAGGAAAAAGGATGGGAGCATGAGAATGTGTGTAGATTACCGTCAAGTAAATCGCATTACACATAAAGATGCATACCCTTTACTACGCATAGAGGAGTCCCTAGCTGCTTTAAAGTCTGCAAATTACTTTTCCACCCTTGACCTCACTAGTGGGTACTGGCAAGTAGCTGTGGCTGAGGAGGACCGGGAGAAGACGGCCTTCACCACCCCGATGGGACTCTGCGAGTTCAACAGTATGCTGTTTGGACTCTGCAATGCCCCCGGAACGTTCCAGAGATTGATGGAGTGCTGCCTGGGACACCGCAACTTCGAGACGGTGTTACTTTACCTGGACGATGTAATAGTGTACTCCAGAACGTACGAGGACCACTTGAAACACCTGGCAGAGGTATTTGAGTCACTGTCCCGGTACGGGATGAAGTTGAAGCCCTCAAAGTGCCACCTGCTCAAGAAAAAGGTACAGTACCTGGGGCACATTGTCAGTCCGGAAGGGGTAGCACCAGACCCGGAGAAGGTCACAGCCATCCAGAAGCGGCCGGAGCCAAAGAACCTCAAGGAGGTGAGTCAGTTCTTGGGACTAGTAGGATACTACCGGAGGTTCGTAAAGGACTACACTAAGAAAGCAGCTCCTCTGCAGGACCTCCTGGTAGGATAGTCCCCCAAAGGCAAAAAACCCCCATTCCACTGGGGTAAGGAGCAAGCCGAGTCGTTTCAGGAGATGAAGGAGATCCTGACAGGCGATGAGATCCTAGCCTACCCTGACTACAGCCAACCGTTCCTGCTGTATACAGATGCCAGCAACGAAGGCCTGGGAGCTGTCCTAAGTCAGAAGCAGAATGGCCAAGAGAAAGTGATCGCATACGAAAGCAGGAAGCTCCGCCCGACTGAGAGAAACCCAGAGAACTATTGCAGCTTTAAGTTGGAGTTCCTGGCCTTGGTCTGGGCCATCACTGAAAGGTTCAAGCACTACCTGGCCTCCAGTAAGTTCACTGCCTTCACTGATAACAACCCCTTGACCCATCTTGAAACAGCTAAGTTGGGGGCACTGGAACAACGATGGATGGCTCGGCTGTCAAATTACCAATTTACAATTAAATACCGGGCCGGCCGCAAGAACGCCAACGCCAATGCCCTGTCTAGGATGCCTCACCAGTCAGACACGGAAGAAGTGGATGACCTGGAAGAGATAGAGCTACCTGCCTTTCATCGGAGTGGGATGATCCACGAGCAACGAGCCTCCAGGAAGCAGCGTGGAAAGACGTTAAACCCCCTGCCTCACCACAGCTGGAAAGAGACCCAGGACAGTGACCCGGTTGTCCGCCGCATCAAACAGCTAATAACCCAAGAAGGTGCCTCCCTGGAGAAGGATGCGTCTCTCCAAGCAAAGCAGCTGTGGAATGAGAGAAGCTGGCTGTTTATCTACCGTGAGAAGCTGTGCCGGAGGTACAGTATAGACCAAAAGTTTGGACACACCTTCTCATTTAAAGATTTTTCTGTATTTTCATGACTATGAAAATTGTACATTCACACTCTTATAGGTGTTATGCCTGACAGAATCATGGTTTTAAATAGCAGGCCTGTAATTTGCTAATACTATCTTTCACAGACACCTAGTGTGAAAAGCTTGACCGACACACTGCAACAGAATGGAAAAGGAGGCCAATATTTTCCACAAAAAGAAAAAAGCAAACACCAGCTCACCCTAACTCAGGTGTCCTCAAGCCCGGAATAGAAGAGGAACCACTCGCTGGCAAATTGCAAGATAAAAAGAAGGAAGGATTCCAGCTTCTAAAGTGCAGCAGACAGATCTTTATTCCATAAAAACAAATTCCGCAGTCACAGGATTAGCTACGCGTTTCGAACACTCCAATCTGCGTTCTTTTTCAAAGCTACATGCAAATGTGCTCACCATCTTTTTATACAGATAATCATCAATAACATTTCATAAAAATATCACATGACCCTGAACAATTTACATACATGATTATTTATACAAAAAACATACAACATACAGTACAGACCAAAAGTTTGGACACACCTTCTCATTTATAGATTTTTCTGTATTTTCATGGCTATGAAAATTGTACATTCACACTGAAGGCATCATCAAAACTCATCAACACACTCTTGGCATTCTCTTGATGAGCTTCAAGAGGTAGTCACCGGAAATGGTCTGCCAACAATCTTGAAGGAGTTCCCAGAGATGTTTAGCACTTGCTGGCCCTTTTGCCTTCACTCTGTGGTCCAGCTCACCCCAAACCTTCTCGATTGGGTTCAGGTCTGGTGACTGTGGAGGCCAGGTCATCTGGCGTAGCACCCCATCACTCTCCTTCTTGGTCAAATAGCCCTTACACAGCCTGGAGGTGTGTTTGGGGTCATTGTCCTGTTGAAAAATAAATGATGGTCCAACTAAACGCAAACCGGATGGAATAGCATGCCGCTGCAAGATGCTGTGGTAGCCATGCTGGTTCAGTATGCCTTCAATTTTGAATAAATCCCCAACAGTGTCACCAGCAAAGCACCCCCACACTATCACACCTCCTCCTCCATGCTTCACGGTGGGAACCAGGCATGTAGAGTCCATCCGTTCACCTTTTCTGCGTCGCACAAAGACACGGTGGTTGGAACCAAAGATCTCAAATTTGGACTCCTCAGACCAAAGCACAGATTTCCACTGGTCTAATGTCCATTCCTTGTGTTCTTTAGCCCAAACAAGTCTCTTCTGCTTGTTGCCTGTCCTTAGCAGTGGTTTCCTAGCAGCTATTTTACCATGAAGGCTTGCTGCACAAAGTCTCCTCTTAACAGTTGTTGTAGAGATGTGTCTGCTGCTAGAAATCTGTGTGGCATTGACCTGGTCTCTAATCTGAGCTGCTGTTAGCCTGCGATTTCTGAGGCTGGTGACTCGGATAAACTTATCCTCAGAAGCAGAGGTGACTCTTGGCCTTCCTTTCCTGGGGCGGTCCTCATGTGAGCCAGTTTCTTTGTAGTGCTTGATGGTTTTTGCAACTGCACTTGGGAACACTTTCAAAGTTTTCCCAATTTTTCGGACTGACTGACCTTCATTTCTTAAAGTAATGATGGCCACTCGTTTTTCTTTACTTAGCTGCTTTTTTCTTGCCATAATACAAATTCTTACAGTCTATTCAGTAGGACTATCAGCTGTGTATCCACCAGACTTCTGCACAAGACAACTGATGGTCCCAACCCCATTTATAAGGAAAGAAATCTCACTTATTAAACCTGACAGGGCACACCTATGAAGTGAAAACCATTTCCGGTGACTACCTCTTGAAGCTCATCAAGAGAATGCCAAGAGTGTGTAAAGCAGTCATCAAAGCAAAAGGTGGCTACTTTGAAGAACCTAGAATATAGGACATATTTTCAGATGTTTCACGCTTTTTTGTAAAGTATATAATTCCACATGTGGTAATTCATAGTTTTGATGCCTTCAGTGTGAATGTACAATTTTTAAAGTCATGAAAATACAGAAAAATCTTTAAATGAGAAGGTGTGTCCAAACTTTTGGTCTGTACTGTACGTCAATCCAAAAACTCATGAGATGGTATGGCAGATAGTGGTCCCGAAGACAGACATCCAGATGGTATTAGAAGCTTACCACGATCAGGCGGGGCACTTTGGCTGGAAAAAGCTAGAGACCCTGCTGAAGTGTCGATTCTACTGGGTAGGAATGCGCAGCTCCATTGAGAGGTGGTGCCGGGACTGTGGACCCTGTGGCCTAAGAAGAAAAGACTTCAGTAGCCAGAAGGCACCCCTGCAACCCATCAAGACGACTCGGCCCCTGGAGATCGTGGCCCTGGACCATGTCAAGTTGTCCCCCAGCAGGTCAGGATACTCGTATGCTTTGACCATGGTGGATCACTACTCACGTTTCCTGGTGGTCGCCCCCGTCAAAGACCTGACGGCAGACACAGCAGCAAATACATTCCAAGCGTATTTCTGTAGACCCATGGTTATCCTGAGCAGGTGCAGACGGACCAAGGCCCGGCCTTTGAGGCTGAATTGTTCAAGGAGTTCTGCCATTTGTACGGTTGAAAAAAGATAAGAACTACACCATACCACCCACAAACAAACGGTCTCTGCGAAAAGATGAACAACATCATCATCGACCTGCTAAAGACCATACCACTTGAGGACAGAAACCAGTGGCCAGACCTACTACCTGACTTAGTGGATCTGTATAATCATATACCAGTAAGTTCCACCAATTGCACTCCGGCATATCTCATGCGGGCAAGGCCAGGAAAGTTGAACATGGATCTGGAGCTTGGTGTTGTTGAGCCTGAAGCTGATATGACCACTGAAGACTGGGACAAGACCAGACAAGAGCAGTACAGAAGAGTACAAGCCTGTGTCGAGGACAGTCTCACTCGGGTGAGAGAAAAGCAGGAGAGTCAATATAACAAAAACGCACCCGCAGAACCTTTCATACCAGGTGAAACAGTACTAAAAAGGAAAAGACGTAACCACAAACTTGATGACCAGTGGGAAAAAGACCCCTACACTGTGTTACCGTCAAGATTTGACAACAAAAAGACCTGCATAATCAGTCGAGATGGAGGAAAAACGACTGCTACAGTGTCCAGGGACCACCTAAAGTTGTGTCCA
This sequence comes from Phyllobates terribilis, assembly GCF_046119375.1. Classification (NCBI taxonomy): domain Eukaryota; kingdom Metazoa; phylum Chordata; class Amphibia; order Anura; family Dendrobatidae; genus Phyllobates; species Phyllobates terribilis. Next base: position 755,043,809 of record NW_027362761.1, on the reverse strand, counting down.
GAATTACTGAAACCCCAAGAAAAAGTGCCTCTCACAATCCAGGAAGAACCTGAAGAAGCAGTGATACACACTGACCTAGGAGACTTCCCAGCTGATTGGCCTCAAATAGGAGGTGCAGTAATCATTCCAGTACTCCAGTTCTATGAGCAGCCAGAAAACCCTCCACAGCAAGTTGAACCTGTAAGTGCTGCAGAAGAGCCAGCTCAAGAAGTATCCCCGGATGAAGGATCCCCGGTAGGAGCAGAGCAAGAGGGCCCAGCCAATGGTAGACTTGCCAGTCCAAGAGAGAGGTTAAGGCAGTTTTACAACATGGTTACACGTAGAACTGGTAGAGTAACTGAGAATACAGACACTGACACCTCACCAATCATGATAATACGCAGATCAATATGTAGCACGAGAGGTAAACCCCCTGCTAGGTACACGCAGTAGATGGTAAAAATTTAGGAGAGTGTAGATAGTTACCCCTGGGGTATTATATATTTAAATTGTAATTTACGGAATTAATTGTCTATTTTTGTGCATGTGTTTATTAATTTGTGCTTTACCTATTAATTTCTTTATTGCCTACATAATGAACTTCGTGGCTGAGGACTGTGTGCAGCCCAAAAACTCTTATTGTATATAATTGCGCTCCCTGGAGTGCCCTTTAGGTGACCTCAGAAGGAAAACCTGTCTGGAGTGGCTCTCTTGGAGGTCCAACACGGGATCTTCATGCCCTGCAGCCATCCTAGGGCCTACGTAGAGGGTTTAGGACAGGTCCCTCAAAACCACCAAGTACACTACCTTGTCAGATGGACATCCTGTATGGGAACCTCACCACAAGAGACTTGGATTCTGAGGACGCTTTGCATTTGTTATTGTTATGTAACGTTTAAGATTCGTGCCTCCCATAAAGGGAAGATTGTTCTTGTATTGCTTATGTTTCCTATTGTTATTGTTGTTATAAAATGTACTTCAGCCCGGGAGTGCTGAGTTTAACTAGGGGGGAATGTGACGCCCAGCTGCGCTTGGTATCACAGATCCTAGAAAGGTGTATTGAAGGATTCCTCCACAAGAGGCCCCCATAACCATTCACACATCTCCACCTTCCACCTCAGACCAGCAGAGGGAGCCCATTAGGGATAGATAAATAGGGAAGGTGGAGCCAGGCAGCAGTTAGTCTGTTGTGAGTTGTGAGTCTATTCTGGTGTAGCAGTGAGTCCAGTACAGTCTGAGAAGAGATACCTCAGATGACAAAAGCCTGTTCCCGCTCCTGCAATTGCTATCCTGCAGTGGAGCTTATCCAGACCAAGACTCAGTTGTAGCTCAGAGAGGTGAGCTTTAGGTGTGCCGGCGCCATAAGATCGGTGAAGCGCGGCTAGCTGCCGTTAGTGTGAGTAGCCTAGTGAGGGCCCGAGTAGGCCGAAGGTGAGTGGAGAGTTAGTACATAGGGGGCAGAGGAGCTTAACTAGCTCACCCCGAAGAAGAAGTTACCGGACACCGGGTCCGAAGTTTACCGGGATCCCTATGACCCAGTAAGATATAACTGGAATCCCTGGAGAACTACAAGTTCCAGGATCGCTAAAGTGCTGATACGTAACTGAGCCAGGAGACACATAGGCCCGCAGCTAAGGTGCGTGTACTCCAAGAAAAGGCCCTACCACAAGGTCAGCCAGCGCAGGACAGAGACAAAGTTAGGTCTAGCTCCAGGCAGGTCAGAAACTTACTACGCAGAGGCAAGAAACAGGAGGCCCAAAAACCGCTCATTGGGGTGGATCCTGACATGCACCCTTCACCCTACAGTGCTCCGGGACGTGCCTAAATTTCCATCAGTAAAAGGTACTGAAGTGACTATCGTGTCTGTCCCTGTTCTTGCCCTGATCCGGCTGTGTCGCCTCTGTCCTGCATTCCCCGTCCGTACGCTGCCCTGAGGCCTAGCTCCACCTGTGGGGAGCTATACCATCCAGCTGCCTTATCACCGGCCTCAGTGGACTGCCGCAGCGCTGGTGATTCTCACCAGAAACCACAGGTGGCGTCACGAACTTTTATAAACTTCACAAATCACCAACCCTTTTTAAAGGAGCGGCCCCAGGGTAGGGGCCCGGGAGCCGACCACCGCGACATCTTTAAGGCAAAGGCCCTGGTACCGAGTCATCCCCATTCCCCTGGGCGAGTCAGTGTCATATCTCAGAACTGCAACTTCCCTGGAGTGCCCAGAAGTACAAAGTGTTTATGTCACAGTTCGCTTTGTGGATTCAATCCGATGACTTGTTGCTGCATGGTTTTTGGTTACCCTGTCTGCTGATCTATTGCCGTTTCTTCCCTGTCCAAATGTTGATGATTCCAATTGTCTTTGTTCCCCCTTCTTGCTTTGCTCCTCTCCAGGTGTTTTCCATTTTCCCATTTTGGTCTGCCCTATCACATTCTGGGTTGTGTTTTATATGTTCACCCTTCATGGCACTTTCTTGCTGGCTATACCTCCAGGTGGACTTGGGTTTAGGAATTCCAGCCCTTCAGCTAAGGGGTTTATCTTGCATGGTAAACACCAATTGAATTACTGCAGTGAGTCTGTTTTCCTTCCCAGTTCCTCTTTCTTTCACCTCTTATGTTTCTAGGAGGCTATACTTGTTCTGTTTACTTTTGGTTGTCCTTAGCTTTCCTTCTCTTCTCTACATAAACGTAATTTTCTCATCTTGGGTTTTATATCTTCCTACACACTTTCCTTTCCTCTTGTTGGCAGTGTGTTGCAGCCTCACCTCTGGTCCCTCAGTAGTCCAAGGTCTTTTTGAGTTTTGCGGCTAAGGTCTTTCTAGTCTGTATAGGGACCAGTTGGGTGTGGCGTCTCCCTGTAATAGGTCTTCCTTTTCTGTTACCCGTGAGTGTGTATAAGGCCACGGCCCCATTATCAATATTTCAGACCAAAATCCAGTGATGTGGTGTAATTAAAATTTCCATTTATTTGAAGGATGATATTTCCATAAAAAATGCACTTACAAAGAGAGGCAATTCACACCATATGGGCAAACATGATTAAGGCTTTTCTAAGCCGAAACGCGTAGCATTTTTTTTTACTTTGTTTGCCAATATGGTGTGAATAGGCTCTCTTTGTAAGTGCATTTTTTATGGAAATATCATCCTTCAAATAAATGGAAATTTTAATTACACCACATCGCTGGAGTCTACTCACTCGCTGGATTTTGGTCTGAAGTTGTGTTCAATGCAGCAGCCTTCTGCTATCCGAGCAGAAAGGAGGAAACACCAGGAAGGAGTTTATAGGTAAGCGGACTTAATCATTTTCTTTGTATAGTCATTATTAGTATTTGGTCAGTATTTTTTCACAGGAGTGAGAGCCAAATCCAGGTGAGGAACAGTCAGAGAAAAGGTATAATAGAAACAAGTCACCAATTCTGCATTTATCACCCACTCCTGGTTTTGGCTCCCACTCCTGAGAAAAAATACTGACAAAATACTGATAGTGAGGCCATGGCCTTACGTTCATAACATTATAGCCAGCCCTTAATGTGTTCTGGGGCATCAGCATGGATCCAGTGAATGCCTTGGCCATGTAATTATAAACTATATCCTTGGAGGTTGCGGTCATTAAGCATCAACAAAAGCTCGCACGATCAGCTGTTCCAAACGACTCAGGCCAACAGGGCATTACGGCTGAATCCAAGGTAAAGTTGCCTGAATGCTTTGACAGGGACAGAAGTTCTTAGTCTTTTTTGTCTTGTGTAAATTTACTCTGACGAGCAAAATGGCAACAATGTTTTGAACTTTTGACTTTCAGGCTCCATATCTCACCATCCACTACTGCTTTGAAAGTGAGACTACCATCATTTTATAGACAATCATCTTGCTAATTTGACCTGCAACTAATTAGCATATGATTAGTTATGCAGATTCTTGTCATGTCACTGCAATGATAGGCCGGTTTCACGCGTCCGTATATTTCCGGTACAGGAGATATCCGTGTCCTGTGTGTCTGTCACATGTGTGGCAACCATGTGCCTTCCATGTGCCACATGAGGATCACACGGACCGGCGCCTGGGAATCAGCGCTACAGTTAGCGCTGTTCCCAAGTGCCAGTGCTGAACGCTGCCCTCAGCACCAGCATGAACAATGATGAGGGTAGTAGTGTTTGCTCCCACAGTGTCCCTGTGTAAAAAATAAGAATAAAATAATAAAATCCATATACTCACCTGTCTGATGTCCCCCGCTGTAATCCTCTGACCGCTGGTGATGGGGAGAATGAGCTGCTGCAGCGAGCAGCTCCGGAGCAGTGCTTAGTGAGTGACAGGACACCGCTCCTGAGTTCAGCACAGCTACGGGGCTTGCTCGCTGGAGCGGCTAATTCTCCCCGGGACCAGCAGTCAGAGGATTACAGCGGGGGATATCTCCGGACAGGTTAGTACAAGGATTTTATTATTTTATTCCTATTTTTACACAGGGACACTGCGGGAGCAGACTACAATCCTCAACATTGACCCTTGCTTGTGTTGATCGCAGTGCCGGCAGGGAACCCCTTAGTGACTGAGCCAATTTTGTTCTTAATGACCAGGCCAATTTTTGGAAATCTGACCCGTGTTACTTTATGTGGTAATAACTTTAGAACGCTTCAACGGAGCCCACTGACTCTGAGAATGTTTTTTTTGTGATATATTGTACTTCATAATAATTGTACAGTTTGTTCGATATAGCTTGCGTTTATTTGTGAAAATATCGGAAATTTGGTGAAAATTTTAAACATTTTGCAATTTTCAAACTTCTAATTCTTATGCCCTGTAATGCAGCGACTTGCTGGCATTACGGTAATGGTCCAGGATGTGTTTTACCTGACCATGTACCTTCCCCCTCAGGTGACTGGTCACATGACTGTGACAGCACAGGTCCTGCACGCACAGAATGTCTGTCTGGTCACATGACTGTGACATCAGCAAGGTCCTGTCAGTATGTGTGTGTGTGTGCACGGGATGCATATATAAACCCTGCTTGATGGGAGACAGGTGTGTTCGGTGTGAGGCCTGTGCTCCGTGTGTGTGGGACACCGTTTGTGAGAGGCCTAGTGAGGCCGAGAGTGAAGCCTGGCAGCCTGAAAGGCCGAGCCTGGATCCGGTGCGTGGATGTCAGTGGCCTTTGAGGGAGAGCCGGCTTGGTGAAGAACCCTGAAAGGCGCAGGCTGGATGTCAAGTGTGGAAGACGTACCAGTAGCCTACGAGGGGACGACGGCTAGAGACCCCCACCTGGGAAAGCCGCAAAGCCACTAGTGGTGGCGGAATAAACGGACTGTAGCAGCCAAAACCCGCTAAAGGTAAAAACGCTGCGTTATATGGACATTTATGTTGTTGCCTAGTCGAGGGCTATAACGGGAGCCAAGTGGACGTATCTGTCGCTGGAAAGGCTCCCGAATTGTGATGTGTGTAATATGCCGGTCTGCCACTTGAGAAGCTCCCGGAGGTGATAGGTGTAAACATGCCGGGCGTATACTAAGATGGACTGTGTGATTAGCGGTTTATGACGAAATAATAAACTGCATTGTGAATTATCGGAAGGACATTGCTTATGTGCCTTAATTGACCCGGTGCAGCGAGTATCCCCCATTATGATGACTAGCGCTGCCTTACAGCTCTTAAACCACAGTTATGGCCCACAAAACAGTTAGTAAATAACATTTCCCATGTCTACTTTACATCTGCACCATTTTTTAAACATATATTTTTTTTTTGTTAAGAAGTTAAAAGGGTTAAAAGATGATCAGCAATTTCCCACTTTTCCAACAAAATTTACAAAAACATTTTTTAGGGACCACATCACATTTGAAATGACTTTGGGGGGCCTATATGACAGAAAATACCCAAAAGTGACACCATTCTAAAAACTGCACCCGTCAAAGTCCCCAAAACGACATTCAAGAATTTTATGCTTCACAGGAACTAAAGCAATGTGGAAGGGAAAAAATTTTTCACTTTTTTTCACAAAAATTGTACTTCAGCCCCAATTTTTTTATTTTCACAAGGTTAACAGGAGAAAATGAACCACAAAACTTGTTATGCAATTTCTCCTGAGTACGATACCGCATATGTGGGGGAAAACTACTGTTTGGGCACATGTCAGGGCTTGGAAGGGAAGATGCACTGCTTGACTTTTTGAAAGCCCCTGATGTGCCTGAACAGTGGAAACCTCCCCAAGTTTTTGGAAACTTGAAAGCTCAAGCAATGTGTCTAAATGTGTGGTGAGCACAGTGAATCCCCAGGTGCTTCACAGAAGTTCATAACGTAGAGCCGTGAAAATAAAAAATCACAATTTGTGCAATTCCTACTGAGTGTGCATATACCCCATATGTGGAGGAAAACTATTGTTTGGGCGCATGGCAGGGCTCAGAAAGAAATAAGTGACGTTTTGTAACGTAGACTTTGATGGAATTGTCTACGGATGTCACGTTTGGAGAGCTCCTGATGTGCCTAAACAGTGGAAACCTCCCACAAGTGACCCCATTTTGAAAACTACACCCCGGAAGGATTATATCCAGGAGTATATTGAGAATTTTTAACCCACAGGTACTACACAAAACTTGACAACATTAGTGAATATGGTCACTGATCATAGCAATCTAACTTACATTGAATCAGCTAAACGATTAACCTCCAGACAGGCCAGATGGCCTTGTTTTTCTCTAATTTCTCTATCACATTCGGGCTTCAGGCCAGGGTCCAAGAATGTGAAGGCAGACGCATTATCTCGCAGTCTTGCTTCAGTTTTTTGTCCAGTACCTACATTCTTCCTCAGGGCATAGGGGTTTCCATGGTATTCTCAGCCCATTTTTTGAGTTGTGTGAAATTATGTACAATGTGCCTTTATTTGTCCTGTTTTTTGTGTTATTCCAATACACACAAAGGAAATAAACATGTGTATAACAAAATATGTGTAATTGCAATCATTTTCTGGTAGAAATACTTCATTTTTTGCAACAATTTCAAGGGTGACAAAATTTTCAGACATGACTGAAATTCCTCTTAAATTTCCTTTACATATGTATCTTTAATCTATTACTCTGGTCTTCTCTTTCCTTAGCTTTTACCTTCCCATCATGTTTGTCAATTATTTGTCATCCCCCTTGGCGTCACTTCCAGTTTTCTCGAGTCACTGCTTATACTAGATGAAGAGACTCCCTGCATCACTTCCAGCTCGCCAGCACTCGCCCACACATAACAGGTAGTTGTCAGATTTAAATGCCCATCATGGAGCGATACACAACAGCACATCTCACCTCTGCGGCAGGCTTCTAATTTGTTACAGTGCTGCATGCCTCCCTTGTCTCCAGTGACCAGGTAAGCTGTCCCATATATTTTGGTATTTCTTTCTACTCTGCACACATGTGGGTATTTAGATTTACTCTGACAACCTGGTCCACTATGTGTCTTTATTATATACTTTTGAATAGAACCTCTATCAGAGGGTCCTTAATTGATACACTCACGCCTCCATTTTATGATTAACTTGTGATGGAAACTGATATATATATATATGTACCGTATTTTGCAGATTATGCACCCCAAATTTTAGGGTGGAAAACAGGAAAAAAAAAATTAAAAGCACCACCAGAAGTCAGAAGCTATGTCACACACTCTCAGTACAAGTCTACGAGAGTCCGAAAGAGACTCTCAAACTTGTACTGTAAAGTGATCTACGTGCAGCTCCATGAAACACTGGAGCTGCGAGCAGGTCACCTTTCGCCGGAGACCAACCAGAGCGACACTGGAAACCGATTAAGGCGGCAGGTGAATATGACACAGAGGTCAGGGGACTTACATTTAAAGCACCCCACGATGCAATAAAATAAACCGCTGGAGTGGTCTTTAATAAAATGGTGGTGCATCTTATAATCCGCTATTATGGTAGCTTACTTGAGGGAGGCGGTGGTAGTGAAGGGTCGCTGCAGCAGGAAGCTGGCGGTGGCAGGAGATGCTGTGGGCCCCAGGCTGGTAGCAGGTGGTGTTCGGGGAAGGAAGGAGTGGGGCAATGCTGCAGGGCCCAGGCTGGTAGGAGGCTGTGTTCGGCGATGCGGGTACTCCACCGACATTTTGTGGCACCCGCACTTTCCATGCTTTTCAATGCGATGGACTCCGGAAAAATGGCTGGCCGAGGCAATGTGCAATTGAGATCTCAGGAGCAGAGATCTATGTGCCAAGAACTCAATTTGCCCATGCGCCGCCTCCGGCGACCATTTTCCTGGAGTCCACAGCATTGAAAAACATAGAAAGTGCTGGAGCTCCAGTCTTTTACAAAATGACGGCGGAGCCCCCGAACACCCCCTCCTACCAGCCTGGGAGCCGGAGCTTCGCCCCACTCCTGCCACTAGCTTCCTGCAGCAGCGACCCTGGGACCCCGCTCTACCGAAGCCAGTAAGCTACATTCGGATTATAAGATGCACCCCTATTTTCCCAAATTTTGGGGAAAAGTGTTTTATAATCCAAAAAATACAGTATATATTTTATTTTTTTATATGGTTTGAACACATTATGAACTACTTACGTGTTTCTATGCAATAATCCTTTTGTGCTTAAAGATAATTTATTCCTTACTTCAGTATTGTTTATACTAGCTTATGATTTGAATTTCCATGTTCTATTTTCTGATAAAGGTCGTGTTTGACCAAAATGTCAAGTGTTCTATGCTTTAGATCACTATTAAAGCTACTTGCATTAGTGGCGTGATGCTTCTCTTTTAAGGCTGCATTGCTGAACTTAGCCATGAGTATACATGAAATAAAATTTAAAGGGGTTGTCCACTACTTTGACACTGATGCCCTAGGATAGGGCATCAATGTATGATCGGCCGGGGACCCGCACGCGGCACCCCAGCCGATCAGCTGTTATCGGTGCTGACGGCGGCGGGCCAATGTCCTTACCTGAGGTGCTTGGCCGTCAAGTTGTAGTGGCCGGCGCTTGTTACTGCACATCTGGGAGGCGGATGTGCAGTACCCCGCGGCGGCCACTACAGATGGACGGCCAAGTATCGCAGGTAAGGGCTTCCAGCCGGCGGCCGCCACCCCAATAACAGATGATCGGCGGGGGTGCAGTGTGCGAGACTTCGGGCGACCATACATCCTGCGGATAGGGCATCAATGTCAAAGTAGTGGACAACTTCTTTAAGGCCCCCATTTTCCAGACAAAGGTTTTTTGTTTGTTTTTTAGCCTGTTTGGCAGTTACATGTCCATAACTTTTCCATTGGTAGAGCTGTATGAGGAGGGCTTGTTTTTTGTGTAATAACTTGTAGCATGCATTGGTACCATTTTGAGATATGTACACTTTTTATTTTTTTTTATATGAAAATCAACACCAGAATTGACATTTTTGTTCATCCTATTTATTTTTTTTTGCATCATTCAATGTGCAAGATAAATAACAGTAGTGTAACATGTCGTTACAGATGCAGGAAAAATCTAAACTACGTTCATTTTTTCCAGAAATGCACCATTTTTTTATTTTTTGGAACACTTGGATTTTGGAGAGGCTGTTTTTATTTTTTAAAAATTGAAAAACATTTTATTAGTCTCTTAAGAAAAACTTGTTCATGTGACCTCATTGCATTAGTAATACACATCACTACCCAAGTAATATGTATTACACAATGCTGTCAGTTTCTCCAGAATGGTCTAAGCTGTAATGTAACTTGGAAATCTTAGTCAGGTCCTGGTTGACAATCTGCACCCCTGCCATTATTCTGAAGGGTTGCCAATGGGATGAAATAGGAAGTTCCTTCCCATGCCCCCTATAAAAGTTTAAACTGCTAGAATTAAATGCAGTATGTGAATATTTTTTCATGTGAATTTGGGAAAGTTATGAAATGTCCTATAAATGTCTGATCTATTCCTGATCTAAGGATCTAGGCTTTTAGCTGAGATTAATCTGTGCTGCACTTTATGTATACGCTCAGTAGTGAAGCTCCTCCTACCACTGCTGTGGAGTCAGAGAAATTGGGGAGTCAGAGAAATTGGGGAGTCAGAGAAATTGGGGAGTCAGAGAAATTGGGGAGTCGGAGGTTTGGCTTACTGACTCCACAGCCCTGGTAACGTGTCCATGATGGTGTTAGGGGTTAAAGCGATTCAGTGTTAGCACTGAGTAGCAGATCATTGTTCTTATGTACTTTTTCCTCAATTTGAATGACAATAGATTGTTGGGCTTTGTTTAGATTTTGAAGTTCAGTGGAGGGAGCCCAATAATAGATCAGCAATTCTATAAGTTGTCAAAAAATAAATAAATCAGGGAGCGAATGTGTGTTTTCAAAGGTTTCACAAAATGGGCTACCATCCACTAATAATTTCAATGGAACACACATGCATCAGTACAGATAGTGAACTGCTGACTTTACCATCCACAAAGAAGTGGGCTTGATAGTGGCAGTTTACCTTAGCAAACATTATTTTCTTCCCTCCACTGAACTCCAAACTACAGAGTGATCCGAACAAGACTCCATATATGACATGTTTTTGTTTCAGGCTTCATGAAAATTCACAAGAAGTACAACGAACAAACCATTCAAAGCATTTATTTCTCATTACTGTAAAACAATCATATTTCTGTTAAATACTTTGACACTGACAGAAAGTAACTAAAAAAAGAATAAACCATTTGTTTTCAACAACAACAAAGCCTGAAAATGCCTAAAACCGAACTCCATTCAAAACACAAAGATTCAGAACAGGACAGATCCTTAGCAAATTTCTTTGCTTCCCAAATAGATGGAATGGAGAGATCAGTGCACATCACACACTATTGGGCAGGATTTTATGAATTTTCAGCTTTCTGGTAGACTGCTTTCACATGTCCCACAGTCACGATCTGTAGACCAGCCTCAGGTCTCCTGTCCAGAACTCAACAGACTCAGATACATACGAGTTCAAGTCAGGAGACCCAGGGCCAGTCCAGACATTGCAGTCTGTATGTAGACCATTAATGTCGGACGTGTGAAATCAGCCTGTCTTCTTTTAACGGTCTTCATATGCCCTGAACGATCCAACTTATATACCATGGTAACAATAAATGCCCCCTTTGTTTCCAAAGAGAACAGAACGATAATACTAAGAATAAGGTTTCCATATTTTTTCCAAGGAGTAACCATTATGCCTTGAATGGACAAAACCTAAAAGGATTAAAGGGATTTCTGGAATTTAAAGAAAACTAATTCTTCCGTCCTCTGCTGTTGGTTGTTTATGATAGTGCTACGTACATATCATCACACAAACAGTAAGATTGGCAGAACAACTGCAGTGGGGAAAGGATAATGGTTGGGCGTTATGATGTTTTTTTTTATATTTTAAATATGACAAAAAGGTTGATGGATCAACAGGTACCAATGTCACCCCTTCTCTTCCCTAAACTAGGTCTTGCAAAGACAAGCTGAGTCATTCATTTAGCTAGACAGTCCTTCCTCTTACCAAAAAATCTGCTGTTGAATCAATATGCAAATGAGGCTGAAGTGCTTTAGGAGCGTGGAAGATCTTCCCAAGCCTTTGTCACTGCAGCTCTATTCCTACATGACTGCCAGCTTCTTTACCGTGTGACTTCAAGCATAGAAGCTGTCAGTCAGGCAGAAGGCAGCAATGGGCGGAGAACAGAGACGGAGTGACAGAGGCTTGGGAACATCTTCCACATGCTGAAAGCAGTTCAGCCTCCTTTGCATATTGATTCAGATGTAGTAACAGAGGAACAGACTGTGGAGCTAAAGGTATTGTTGAACTGCTCTCTGTAAAAACTACATGTGCTTATAGTGTGCGGAGTGAAATCCTGCTGACAGATTCCCTTGAAAGGGAATCTGTCATCAGGTTTTCATACACCAAACTAATGTCACTTTAATGCTGATTAAATCCATACCTTTCTTTGAGAAATGTGTGTTTTAGGTTTAGAGAAATCTATTTTTGCTATATGCAATATCCATTGTATGCAAATGAATTGCAAATGCAGCGGATGGGACACTGCATTGCGGCCCTCCTTCCTTCTCTCCCTATTCTTCACCCGCTGCGTGCCAGTGACCGATAGGTCACTCTTCTCAGTGACCTGCTTTCCCCAGCAAGCTCTCATGAACACCATCATTGCCTGGGGTGGTACCTGTGCAGATTGATCGTCCAATTCTCACAATACCATCAGTATTGTACAGCACTTGTGCCGCCCCAGGCAATGATGGCACTGGCAAGAGATTTCACTAAGGGAAGCAGGTCACTGAAAGACAAGTAAACTATCAGTCACTGATGGGAGGCAGACGGCAAGAGAGGAATAGTTAGAGAGGGCAAGAGAGCCTTAAGTGCAGTGTCCCACCCCGCTGCACTAGAAACTAGTTTGCATGAAATTTGAACAATGGATTTCTCTAAAATGCAAACACAGATTTAGATGATATGGAAAGGTAGATAGATCTGGGTAGGTAGATTTGAAAGGTATGGATTTAATCAGAATTAAAGTAGTTTGTCAGCAGGTTTTTATACCCAAAACTGATTCCCTTTAACTTTTTTTTATTTCACTTTTTTTCTCTAAATATCTGATATTGAAAAGGATTTCCATTTGAAATTTAAACATGGCACATGGTAAATAAGATTACTAATTTTGCTAATATATGGCCATTATTAGGTTTTGCGTAAAAAATCCTTTACAATCGATGCAAGTTTAGAAATATTAAGGGCAAAGAATTATACCAACAGTGTTACATTCATCCACTTCCCCAGCTTATGATTTGGTCTAACATTAAACACAAAGCCTAACTTTTAAATTCCACAGAGACAACATGTAAAACACAGTGAACAGTTGTTGTTTTTCTTCCCATTTGCATGAAAGATGCTTCAGAGGAGACTCCTTTTAGTTTCCTTCTAGTTATGGTCTTCTTGGTAAGTTAGCTTCCAGTAAATGCTTTAAAAAAATAAAAATAAAAATTATTGCAGGTTTAACAATAGAGTAGAACAATCAAAACCTAAGATGATATTGTTGTACAGTAATATATATGATTTTAACAGTGAATTTTAGTTTTTAGGTTTGCATTTCTCGTCTTCTTCCAAGAGCCATACTGGTAGGAGGCATTGTTTTTTGCGAGACGAGTAGTAGTTTTGAATGACACCATCCATTTTATCATGCAATGTACTGAAAAACAGGAACGAAATTCCAAGAGCAATGAAATAATGGCAGAAATATGCAACTCCACCATAGCTTTTTGGGTTTTGTTTTTTACAATGTTCATTGTACAGTAAGACTGACCCGGAAACAAGATTCTTCAGGTCAGAACAATTTCTAAACTTGCAGAGATTTTTTTTAAATTTAAGTGGTGAAAAAAATTCAGGCGTTTGTAAAGAAAAAAATTGGCTTTTGTTAATATAGCCAGTAAGATTTTTATTTTTTTGTCTATAGAGCTGTGTGAGGCCTTATGTTTTGCACTGATGTTTTTTTTCTTTTACTGTCTTTATGGCATGGGTTAAATAATGTTATATTTTTTAGAAACTCAAAGTTTATAGGCATAAATATATGCCATAAAAATATAATTTTTTTTAAATTTTTATGGGGAAAAAATATTTTATTTCCCTTATGGCACCTGTACATGTAATTGTTTGATCCACAGTATTGTAGTATATAGTGTAACGGTCCAGGAACAGCCAGAGTGGCTTCAGGTTCACATTTATCATTCTAGAGCCTTTCCACATCAGGATTTTCAATCTAAACACTCTCCTGTTCCTTCTTTTAAGTAATACATCTTTCCTAAAAAAAAGATTAAATATCTATAATATAACGGTAGATGTGTCCGTCTGTCCGAAGCCTCTGTAGACTGCACAAGCGCGATGCACCTGCGCAGTCTGGCTCCAGACAGAAGAACGCATCCAGCCGTTACAGGTAAGAGGAGAGGATGGCACTGGAGATCGCAGTATTCATAGACACTGAATGCATACTGGGACGCCATAAGTACATACCTGACCGGGAGGAGTGTTGCTGCGGCGCCTCTTTTCGGGTCAGAGGCCGGGGCAGAAGTGCGGCGTCAGAATCGGTGCATGCGCCTAGCACGCTATCCGGCGGCATCTTAGTGAAGCCACATTTGCAGTGTGTCTTCAAAAAAATGGTGCCGCACAGCGTGGTATAGGCACACGCGTACTCCGGCAGCACACTCCTCCCCCGGCAATCAGGAGCAAGATGTGGGCGCCGGATGGGGGCAGCACATGCCAGGATGGGGGCGCAGGATGGAGCACATGACAGGAGGGGAACAGGATGGAGCACATGACAGGATGGGGAAGAGCACATGACAGGATGGGGGGGGGGAGCATGTAACAGGATGGGGGGAGCATATAACAGGATGGGGGGAGCATAGAACAGGATGGGGGGAGCATAGAACAGGATGGGGGAGCATAGAACAGGATGGGGGACCAAGATTGCGGAGCATGGACTAGGATGGAGACCATATACCAAAAAAAATGCTCGCCACCCAGGTGCAGAAAGGGTTCAATAGCTAGTACATATATATTGCTTACTATACAGTGCACTTCTTCTTTTACATCTTCCACCATCCCTTTATGGGAGGAGCTTGTAAAAAGAAAACAATCATTTATTACTAAGATTGCATAAACACAATGAGCTAATGTCATGCACCATTTGATATATCGACATACTGATGCAAAGAACTCCAGCCATGAGGTGGTTTAAAGTAGTATTGTAAAGTTATCTCTTGAGGAGCTCAGAGCTATGCAGTCTCCCAACTAACTGGTTTCTGGCAGGGAGGGCTCTCTGCATTAAGTGACAGTTCTGGTGAGTAGCACAAGTTCTGCTGCAACACATTCAACTATCAGTGGCACACTGATCTCATTATATTTACACATTTAGTTTACAGGACATCTGAACAAGCACATGGCTATGGAAACTGAGATCTGCGGTTAAGAGACCTGCTCTTAAGGCTGCAGGGCTTGTGAATTTAAAATATTTATAACAGCAGCTTGTCAGGAGTTGAGAGGGACAGCTTGTCAGGAGTTAAAAGGGAGAGAGAGGGAGATGAGACGCTCACTGCTGTATAAAAATCAATAAGCTTGAGAGAGGTGACTTATGTTAGGAAATATGTCCTCTCCTGCAATGTACCTACTGTGAACTCTTGGCCAGGGTCTGAGCAGGCAGTAGTGGCCAAGCTCAATGAAAACCATCTAATATACTATTGTAAGGACTCATTCGGATGTAAGTGTTGTATCTATTTTTTGAAAGGATATAATATGCACCCACTGTAATCTACGGTGCTAATCACATGTCCAATCACATGCTTTTCACGCACTGTGTGTCCATGCAAAACAGATGGAAACAAGTCCGTTTTTATTCCTGGCAGCACAGATGACAAGGGCTAATATAAGTCTATGGGTCTGTAAAAAAAACATACACCGGATGGCATCCGTGTTTAACATTGCAAAGTATAGGAGAAGCCTTAGAATGGATTTCTTTTTTTTAATCCATCAGTGAAAAACACTGATGACACGATGGTAAAGACGGACACACTGATGCAAAACATTGATGACACCGGTAGCATTTTTTTATGTACGTGTTTAAACACGGATGTCTGAATGAGGCTTATAGAAGTTGTCCGGTATTTTTTTTAAATTGCCCAATGTATTCAGCATGAGAGCATAATTATATTTGTAAATACCTTGCGTTGCTGATAATGCCTGTGAGCGGCGCTATTGGTGGCCGCTCACAGGCATCACGTGACCACGCGCTGACGTCCCGTCTATTTAGGCGTGACTCAGCACTGGGGTCCCCGTGGTGTCTGCTGGGTTGTGGGCGGGGTTATTCCCCACGTCACACCCGGCTTTCCCAATGAATGAGGAGAGGGAGAACGCGCGGTGGATGCTGGGTGTGACGTGGGAGGTAACCTTGCACACAACCCAGCAGACACCGGTGGAACGCGGAAGAGGGACCCACGGCTGCAGCCTGGACTTGTCGTGACATCAGCGGATGTCAGAGCCGGCTGCAGCCGGGGGTCACGAGATGCCTGTGAGCGGTCAGTAATAGCGCCGCTCACGGCATTATCTGCAACACAAGGTATTTACAGAGATACTTCTGCCCACATGCTGAATACATTGGGCAACTTAAAAAAAAGTACCGGTCAACCCCATTAAGATAAAATAGAAACTAGAAGCCAATTACAAACATGTTTATTTTCATGTTGTTTAACTGAAGCAATTTAATAACTTGAAAATATCAATTTAAGGGAAATCTGTCAACAGGTTTATGCTTCTGAATCAGAGGGATGTATAAAATAGGGACATAGATCCTGATTCTAGCAATGTGTCACGTATTGGGCTCCTTGTTAGTTTTGATATCACTATTTTATCTGGTAGTCTTCTCAAGCTGTTTAACTCTGCCCACACAAATTATTCATAGTTTTCTGTCTACAATATGCATAGGCAGAAATCGGACAATCAGTGGAGGCAGGGCTACCCGGGGCACATGTGTCACCCCAGGCCTGGATGCCACAAACGTTAAAGGTTGTGTCTGAGAGCAGGAGGGAGGTTCCATGGTCAGGGACCATTAGCATGCAGCACCTCCTGTCCCAGGCCAGTAGGGGGAGCAGGCTGCCCCTATAAAAGCTGGCGCTGAGGGCAGGGTTAGAGAGACCAGGACCCACTTCTGAAGCATCCAGAAGGGTTCCCAGAGGAAAGGGACAGGTCAGCAGCAGCTGAGGAGTCCAGGAGGCATAGGAGGAACAGCAAGCCAGGGACAGAGGCGACGAGAGCCGGTCCTGGCTGAGAGAGAACTACACAACTGGACACTGGGGTCCGAGGCTGCCAGGGTTGCAAGCCCGGCAGCAGATAACCAACCCGCAAGGGATTTCAGGTCCCTTGGCCTAAGAAGCCTGAAGGCTCCACCACACAGAGGGACCGGTACAGCACACAGAGGCAACAGGTACCTAAGGCCCGAGTCGCAAGCCATACAGGCGTAGTACACGGCCAGCTCAGGGACGTGGGCTATCACACCACAAAAAGGGGGATAGTCAGCAAGGGCAGAGAGAGAACGGTAGGCCTACCCACTCACCCTGACCAGTGGGGCTCGCCCGAATGCTCTCAGACACCCAGGCCTATTCCTACCCTGTACTCCTGTTGGGTCATTAGTACTAACTACAATAAAGACCCTGGACTGTTTGAAGCAGACTCTGAACCCTTATTATTGCGGCCTGCACCATCACCCCCAGCATCCTATCACACTGCCCTGAGGCTACACTCTTCCCGTGGGAAGTTATCCTGTCCCTGTGCTGCATACCAACATCAGCCTCAGCGGTCTGCCTTGCAGCAGCGGTCATCCCTGACCGCAATCCACGGGTGGCGTAGTCGGACATTCAAAACCCTACAAATAGACTGCCACAGCATTGGGTCTGACCACCCTGAGCCACGGGATCGGGTTGCCACTACTACCCCCATCATTGCACAGAAGCCCGGTTCCGGGTACTCCACGGCCCAGGGGGCGAGTCAGCTTTGGCGTACTCGGCAGGATTGTGACCAACCCGCCACAAACGGGTATTGCGCGCCTGAAAAAGACTGTACACGTACCTCAAAAGGAAGTTTCCCGCCATTCGGAGCCGTTTCCCGCCATCTTCAGCAGTTTTCCCGCCATCTTCAGCCGTTTTCCCGCCATCGGACGCCATCTTTGGGACGCCGCGCGGGAAGAAGAGGGGCGTGAACGTCCAAACCGCGCGAGACCTGAAGCCCCGCCCTACGCACCGACGCTGCGCAAGGTCCTGGAAGGAGTGAGAGCGACGCTGACATCACCAGGACGCGACGCAAGGTCCTCGCCCGGAGCAGCACCAGCGGAGCCGCGGCCTACGGAAGAGGTAGGCCACGATTAACTGGGGGGGGGGGGAGGAGATGACGGACACGGAGGGACCTTCTACCACCAGCATGGCTGCAGCAGCGGTGATGCCGTTCTCCATGTCCTACATCCCCGGAGCAGCCTGGCTGCCCCAATACTCAGGGGAATCCCATACATTAACTGACTTTAAGGAAAGACTGCACAGTTTATTTAAAGTTTATCCCCTGACAGAAGAACAGAAAGTGAGCATTCTGACGGGACAGCTCACCGGTGCAGCCCAGCGGGAAGTGAAATCATGGTCAGATGAGGAGAAAAGGACTGTAAAGGACATTCTGACCCGGCTGCGGAGTACCTTTGATACCCGTACCTCAGCAGAAATCAAAATGCGGTTCTATGGCTGTAAGCAGCGGGCCCAAGATAGTATAAGAGACTATGCCTTGAACCTGCAAGAAGCTCTGGGAGCAATCAAGCAAGCTGACCCTGGCAGCGTGCAGGACACTGATAAACTGTTGACTGATCAGTTCATAAAAGGTCTGCTGTCCAGCGCCCACAGAACCCAGCTGCGCCTCATGGCCCTACAGAACCCCGATTTGACTTTTGAACAGTTCAAGGATAGGGCCATCCGGGTGCTCCGAGAACCCGCACCAAGTGGCGCTGTAGCTTTCCGGCGCCCTGCCATCACTTACCACCAGGGGGCGGCGCCCTACCCCGCAGACCTTGTGGGGGCTGATGCTCAGGCCCTAAATCCATCCCAGCCTGCAAACCTGCACCATCAGGTCCAAGAGCTAACAAAGAGTGTGGCTGCATTGACTAGGACTGTACAGTCGTTACAGGTGGAACCATCAAGACCAATCAAGCTGGCTTACAGTCCGGAGGATGTCCCGTGGCGTCGACGGAGGAGGAACCCGTCGTCCAGAGGAAGGCCCACCGACCGCTACACCGAGGATGGACAGCCGATTTGCCGGCGTTGCAGCCAGCCAGGACATATAGCAAGGTATTGTACTTTAAATGGGTCCGACCTGGGGCAGAGGGCCAACCCCCAGGCATAAGGTCATCAGGCCCATCTAATTGGCGCGATAAGTACGTGAGGGGACGCCCGGTCTTACCCGTAGTGCTGGACAGTATCCTCACGAGTGCACTGCTGGACACCGGGTCTCAAGTGACTACTATCCCCTACGTACTTTTCAAGCGGTACTGGAGTAACGCCGACATAACCCGCTATCCAGACGATGACTTAAGCATCATCGCCAGCAATGGCCAACCCGTGCCGCAGGTGGGGTTCAGAGAGACGACCATTAAGATTGGTAAGGTGGAACTGCCGGCACAGGGAGTGATCATTGTGGACATTGACCGTCGTGAAAGTCACCCTAAAATAACCTTGGGTACTAGTGTGATTGAAAACTGTCTTTCAGAAGTAATTGTGATTTTGCAGCAGGTGGCGATGAATGCGAGCTCCAGCCAACAGAGGGTCCTCCAGAAAGAGATAAGAGCCCTGATGAGACGGCAACAGGTAGAACTGTCTGGTGGTGAGATCGGTAGCGTGAGGATGAGCGACCCGTTCCCCATTGCCATGCCTCCCAAAAGTGAAATGATGATCTGGTGTCGGACTGCAAGCGGGTTAAGAGGGAGAGACTACCAAGCCATGGTAGAACCCGTGTACTCAGACAGCAGGCCCACCATTTTGACAGCCAGGGGGGTGGTTGATGTCCACCATGGAAGGGTGCCCGTCCGGATCTTAAACATCGGGGAAAGGGAAGTACACTTGCCCCGGTACGCTACACTCGCCAAATTATTTGCCGTCGAACACAGTGCTATCAGGGTCGTGGAACCCTTGCCTCCATCTTCCCCGGTGGAGGGTAATGGCTCCCAGAAACACAAGGAGGACTGGTGCCAGAAACTCCATGTGGGTGCCGACTCCACTCCCCTGCACGAAAAACAAGGAGTCTACCAGGTGGTTCAGGAGTACGAGAGAATTTTTAGTAAGCACCCGCTAGACTTCGGCCGAGTAAAGGGAATAGAACACCACATCCCCAAGGGGAGCCACCCACCAATAAAAGAGAGACACAGACCTGTACCTCCTGCACATTATCAAAACGCAAAGGGTATGCTGAGAGAAATGAAAGAAGCTGGGGTCATTAGAGATAGCTGTAGCCCCTGGGCAGCTCCCTTAGTTTTGGTAAGAAAGAAAGACGGTACCATGAGAATGTGCGTGGACTATAGAAAGTTCAATCGTATCACCCATAAAGACGCGTACCCGTTACCTAGGATAGAGGAGTCTTTAGCAGCCCTAAAATCAGCTAACTTCTTCTCTACTTTGGACCTTACTAGCGGGTACTGGCAGGTTCCTGTGGCAGAGGCTGACAAGGAGAAGACCGCCTCCACCACCCCGATGGGATTGAGCAAATTCAACTGTATGCCCTTCGGGCTCTGCAACGCACCAGGGGCCTTCCAGACGCTGATGGAATGCTGTCTAGGGCACCGAAACTTCGAGACGGTCCTACTCTACCTGGACGATGTTATTGTCTATTCGAAGACCTACGAGGACCATCTAAAGCACCTGGCCGAGGTGTTCGAAGCCCTGGCAGGCTATGGCATGAAGGTGAAACCCTCAAAGTGTCACCTGTTGAAACCGAAGGTCCAGTACCTAGGACACGTGGTGAGTGCAGAGGGAGTAGCCCCCGACCCCGACAAAGTTACAGCCATCAAGAGCTGGCCAAGCCCCTCTAACATCAAAGAAGTGAGGCAATTCCTCGGGTTGGTAGGCTACTACCGAAGGTTCATCCCTGCGTTCACAAAGATGGCAGCCCCTATGCAGGAGCTCCTGATAGGCCAGTCTAAATCCAGAAGTCACAAGCCACCCTTCAAGTGGGACAAGCCGGAAGAGGAGTCCTTCCGCCAGTTGAAGATGGCCCTCACGGGGGATGAGATCCTAGCCTACCCCGATTATGACCAGCCTTTTATCCTCCACACAGACGCCAGTAATGTGGGGCTGGGAGCCGTACTGTCGCAGAACCAATAGGGCAGAGAAAGGGTGATCGAGTATGCCAGCCGGAAGCTGAGGCCCACTGAAAGAAACCCGGAGAATTAGAGCTCCTTCAAGCTAGAATTCTTGGCACTGGTGTGGGCCGTCACAGAAAGGTTTAAGCATTACCTTGCCTCCGCAAAGTTCACTGAGTACACGGACAACAACCCGCTGACACACCTGGACAATGCAAGACTAGGTGCCCTAGAACAGCGGTGGATGGCCCGGCTATCAAATTATGACTTCACAATCAAATACCGGACAAGCAGAACCAAAGCCAACGCAGACGCCCTATCAAGAATTCCCCACCTACCTGAAGGAGAAGACGACTCGGAAGAGCTGGAGGAAATAGAGCTCCCTGCGTTCCACCGGTATGGGGCCACTCAGTATTCTCACCGGGTAAGAGACAAAGACTTAACCACCGTCATGTTCAACCCCTTACCCCACCACGGCTGGGCTGAAACGCAAGATAGTGACCCTGCAATACGCCTGGTGAAAGGTCTGTTAACCCAGGCAGACGCTAGCCCTGGCCCGGACGCTCCAGAGGAAGCCAAGCAGATATGGAAGGAGAAAAGCAGGCTATTCCTCTACGAAGGTAAGCTGTGCAGAAGGCTTGTCAACCACCGGACGCACGAGCTGACCTGGCAGATAGTGGTCCCAAGGCGAGATGCAGCAATGGTCCTGGAGGCCTACCATGACAGAGCGGGACACTTCGGGTGGAAGAAACCGGAGTTCCTACTGAGAGAGTGGTTCTACTGGGTCGGTATGAGAAGGGCCATAGAGAAGTGGCGCAGGGACTGCGGCCCATGTCACCTCAGAAGGAAGGACCGTACCAGCCAGCAAACACCCTTGAGGCCCATCGTCACCAGGCAGCCTCTTGAGCTGGTAGCTCTGGACCATGTGAAATTGGCTCCAAGCCGGTCGGGCTACGTCTATGCCCTGACAATTGTGGACCATTACTCCCGGTTCCTGGTGGTGGTTCCTGTTAAAGACCTGACAGCCCAAACAGCGGCCAGAGCCTTCCAGCAACACTTCTGCCGTCAAAATGGGTATCCGGAACAGGTTTTGACAGATCAAGGTCCAGCGTTTGAGGCTGAAGTATTCCAGGAGTTCTGCAATCTCTACGGCTGTAGGAAGATTCGGACAACGCCTTACCACCCGCAAACCAACGGGTTGTGTGAGAAAATGAACAATATCGTCATTGATCTCCTCAAGACGTTGCCCCTGGAAGAACGCAGCCTGTGGCCGGAGAAGCTGCCAGACCTGATTGACTTGTACAACCATATCCCGGTGAATGCTACAAATTGCACCCCGGCTTACCTGATGCGAGCAAGACCAGGTAAGCTGCCGATAGACCTGGAGATGGGAGTCCTGACACCCGAGGACACCTCCCCAGACGTGGACTGGGATACGGAACGGCGGCTACAGTACAAGAAGGTACAGGAGAGTGTGGAGAGGAGTCTGGCTCAAGCGAGAGAAAAGCAAGAGAGGCTCTTCAACCAACGCGCCCCTGCTGGTCCCCTGGAACGTGGTGAGCAGGTCCTGAAGCGGAAGAGAAGGCTTCACAAGCAGGACGACCAGTGGGAGAGAGACCGGTACACAGTACTGCAGTCCGACCACGACAACCCGAAGGTATGTGTGATTACCAAGGCTGGAGGAGAAACTACTAGCACCGTCTCCAGAGACCACCTAAAACGGTGCCCCGAGCAACTACAGAGTCCAAGTGAAGATCAAGATGACCTTGAACCCACAGAGGACAAGGAAGAAATGATCAGCACAGATCTCGGAGAGTTCCCCCGGACCTGGACTCGGATAAATGGCGCGATAATGGTACCCGTCCTACACTTCCTTCAGCCTACCCAGCAGGAGCCTACAGGAGAGCAGGAAGAACAAGAAGAACAAGCAGCCCCGGAGGCAGAAGAACCTACGCCAGCAGCCCAGGAGAGTCAACCCTCTGCTGACAATGAGCCTGCCATGCCTGCGGTAAGCCAAAGAACGCGCAGACAGCTGCCTGCCCTGCCTGTGAACCCAGCTAGTAGCTGTACCCTAAAAGCTAGTGGGGAAAGCCAGGTTAGACCACCACCAGACAGTGGGTTAAGGAGGTCAACCCGGAGCACTAGGGGTCAAATACCAGCTCGCTGGAAGACCTAAATGTATAATGTATATATTTAATGTGTTATGTTTGTACCCTGGTTATTAATAATGTTTCTCCAGTTTTCCTAGATGCAATGGACTGACAGGTTATGGACAGTGAATAACCGGAACTACCACGTAGATAGTTGCACTTGGTGCCCTCTTGTGAAGTTGGCCACAGAAGAAAAACCTGTCCGGCGTGGCCCCCTTGTGGCCCAAAGTAGGTAGCTCATCCTTGTCGCCACGCCCAAGGCCAGGAACTTGGGGTTTATGGAGACAGGTCCCCACTTCGCCTTATTTGGTGATATGGACACCCGGTCACAGACCACACTGTGACCTAAAGAACTCAATATGTGGTGTTATTTGTTATTTCCTTCTCAGTTGTGTTTATGGTCATGCATTTATACCCTGTATTTGTGTTTTCTGTTTAGTCCCGGAGTACTAAAATTTTACTAGGGGGGAATGTGTCACCCCAGGCCTGGATGCCTCAAACATTAAAGACTGTGTCTCAGAGCAGGAGGGAGGTTCCCTGGTCAGGGACCATTAGCATGCAACACCTCCTGTCCCAGGCCAGTAGGGGGAGCAGGCTGCCCCTATAAAAGCTGGCACTGAGGGCAGGGTTAGAGAGACCAGGACCCACTTCTGAAGCATCCAGAAGGGTTCCCAGAGGAAAGGGACAGGTCAGCAGCAGCTGAGGAGTCCAGGAGGCATAGGAGGAACAGCAAGCCAAGGACAGAGGCGACGAGAGCCGGTCCTGGCTGAGAGAGAACTACACAACCGGACACTGGGGTCCGAGGCTGCCAGGGTTGCAAGCTCGGCAGCAGATAACCAACCCGCAAGGGATTTCAGGTCCCTTGGCCTAAGAAGCCTGGAGGCTCCGCCACACAGAGGGACCGGTACAGCACAGAGAAGCAACAGGTACCTAAGGCCCGAGTCGCAAGCCATACAGGCGTAGTACTCGGCCAGCTCAGGGACGTGGGCTATCACACCACAAAAAGGGGGATAGTCAGCAAGGGCAGAGAGAAAACGGTAGGCCTACCCACTCACCCTGACCAGTGGGGCTCGCCCGAATGCTCTCAGACACCCAGGCCTATTCCTACCCTGTACTCCTGTTGGGTCATTAGTACTAACTACAATAAAGACCCTGGACTGTTTGAAGCAGACTCTGAACCCTTATTATTGCGGCCTGCACCATCACCCCCAGCATCCTATCACACTGCCCTGAGGCTACACTCTTCCCGTGGGGAGTTATCCTATCCCTGTGCTGCATACCAACATCAGCCTCAGCCGTCTGCCTTGCAGCGGCGGACATCCCTGACCGTAATCCACAGGTGGCGTAGTCGGACATTCAAAACCCTACAAATAGACTGCCACAGCATTTGGTCTGACCACCCTGAGCCACGGGATCGGGTTGCCACTACTACCCCCATCATTGCACAGAAGCCCGGTTGCGGGTACCCCACGGCCCAGGGGGCGAGTCACACACGACTATCGAGAACTACACAGCAGAAGCACTAAAAAAACCTGACCATTATCTCCTAACAGAATAAAGCAAGTGTGAACAGATGCAACTTATAACTGAATAATATACAAACAAAAGAATACAGTCACATTCTGTACACCTTAAAGATGTATGCAAACACTGAATGCATGAACTTTAGCCTGCATTACTGCTATAAAAAATATACCTGTAGAACTCAGCTACTTAGCGCATAAATTGGCTAATTCATTTGGGGACACCAGTCACAACAAAGCGTACCCTTCTCTGGTAGGATCCTAAAACCTCCGGGTGATTCGTTTTCAGTCAAATATGGAGAACTTGCTGTTGCCGCTGGGCACCAATGAATATGTCAATATGTGCGCCAAGCACCTTGTGTCTATAAGTATATTCTATATAGCAGGAATGCAGGTTACATTTCATATATTCAATGTCTGCATACATCTCTGCATATATAGAGTGCTGCTGTATTCTTCTGTTTGTATACATAACAGGAGCACATTACTGAGAAAACTAGCAGCACTGCAGCAATACAGTGTTTTATGAAAACTACAGTAAACAGGCATACAGTGGGTACGGAAAGTATTCAGACCCCTTTAAATTTTTCACTCTTTGTTTCATTGCAGCCATTTGGTAAATTCTAAAAAGTTCATTTTTTTTCTCATTAAAGTACACTCTGCATATGACTAGACTGAAAAAAACAGAAATGTAGAAATTTTTGCAAATTTCTTAAAAAAGAAAAACTGAAATATCACATAGTCATATAGTATTCAGACCCTTTGCTCAGACACTCATATTTAAGTCACATGCTGTCCATTTCCTTGTGATCCTCCTTGAGATGGTTCTACACTGGAGTTCAGCTGTGTTTTATTAAACTTGATTTGGAAAGGCACACACCTGTCTATATAATACCTCACAGCTCACAGTGCGTGTCAGACCAAATGAGAATCATGAGCTCAAAAGAACTGCCCAAGGAGCTCAGAGACAGAATTGTGGCAAGGCACAGATCTGGCCAAGGTTACAAAAGAATTTCTGCATTACTAAAGGTTTCTAAGAGCACAATGGACTCCATAATCCTTAAATGGAAGACGTTTGGGGCTACCCGAAGTCTTCCTAGACCTGGCCGTCCAGCCAAACTGAGCAATCGTGGGAGAAGAGCCTTGGTGAGAGAGGTAAAGAAGAACCCCAAGATTACTGTGGCTGAGCTCCAGAAATGCAGTAGGGAGATGGGAGAAAGTTCCACAAAGTCAACTATCACTGCAGCCCTCCACCAGTCGGGCCTTTATGGCAGGGTGGCCCGACAGAAGCATCAGGTGGTGGCAGCATCATGCTATGGGGTGTTTATCAGCTGCAGGGACAGGACGACTGGTTGCAATTGAAGGAAACATGAATGCGGCCAAGTACAGAGATATCCTGGATGAAAACCTCTTTCAGAGTGCTCTGGACCTCAGACTTCACCGAAGGTTCACCTTCCAACAAAACAATGACCCTAAGCACACAGCTAAAATAACAAAGGAGTGGCTTCAGAACAATTCTGTGACCATTCTTGACTGGCCCAGCCAGAGCCCTGACCTAAACCCAATAGAGCATCTCTGGAGAGACCTGAAAATGGCTGTCCACCAATGTTCACCATCCAACTTGACGGAACCGGAGAGGATCTGCAAGGAAGAATTACATAGGATCCCCAAATCCAGGTGAGAAAAACTTGTTGCATCATTCCCAAGAAGACTCCTGCATATACTACCTCAAAAGGGTGCTTCTACTTAATACTGAGCAAAGGGACTGAATACTTATAACCATGTGATATTTCAGTTTTTCTTTTTGAATAAATTTGAAAAAATTTCTACATTTGTTTTTTTTTCAGTCAAGATGGGGTGCAGAGTGTACTTTAATGAGAAAAAAATGAACTTTTTAGAATTTTCCAAGTGGCTGCAATGAAACAAAGAGTGAAAAATGTAAAGGGGTCTGAATACTACTTATACCCACTGTATAAGAGACATCTCTGGAAAAAGGGTCTCTGTCCCTTCTTTTTGGTGATCTCAGATGAAGCAGAAAAATCTCATGGTGACAAATTCTCTTTTAAAGACCTGATAAATTGGGTTCAGATTCCACTGACTTTCACAAGAATTAATCCTGTTAAACTATAAATCTGCTCAAGAATTTTAACCCCTTCACAACCTTAGACGTAGCAATCCGTCCTGGTTAGGAACGACTTGCCGACCTATGACGTCTGTGACTCGCCCTCTGGGCCGAGGGGCACCCGGAACCGGGCTTCTGGGGGTTGTAGTCTCCGTGGCGGTGACCCGGTCCCGTGGCTCAGGGTGGTCAGGCCAATGGCGGTATTTTGTGGGGGTTTTAGGTTAATTGTCCGACTACGCCACCCGTGGATTGCGGTCAGTGCGGACAGCCGCTGCAAGGCAGACCGCTGGGGCTGATGGTGTATGCAGCTGAGGTAGTGTGACTCCCCACGGGAAGAGTGCAGCCCCAGGGTAGAGAATGTGGATGATGGGAGTGATGGTGCGCGGGCCTCCCAGCACTAGTAGTGCTGGTGCGGCGATGAAGCACAGAGACGTGGGGTTGCAGTTCAAGTTCTTTACTCACAGTTCTTTATGTCCCAAGTCATTCCGCGGGCAATGACTGCCCAAGCCGTGCTGCGTCCACCAGGCAGGGGGCTCGGTCAACCACCAGGCAATTCCAGAGTGTGTCACAGGACTCCCTTCTACTCCTTTCTCTGGCCGTGCCCCACCAGTGACACTACGTCTGTCCAGCTCCCGCGGGCCTTCTCTTGGGAGGGCTTCGTGCTCACCTTCCTGACCCTATGTGGTATGCCTTTCTAGTAGGTGCAGCGAGGGGTCGCACCAAGATATGATCGCGACCGTCGGTCTTTGGCTGAGGATTAGTCGCCTCCACCAACTTGGGATCCGGTACCCTGTTCTGCCAACCCGTCACCCGCAATCTCCTGGGCCTTTGGGGTACCTTCTGCCTTCGGGTCACTGGGCCTCTCTTGGTGTTCAGTTCCTTTCTTCCTTTCCTTTCTGTTTCTGTCTTTTCTGCTGGCTCTGGCCTCACAGGCTAGGCCCGCCTCCGGAGCTGAGCTCCACAGAGGCCCTGCTCTGTCACTTCCTCTCTCAGACTGAACTGACTACTGGTCTAAGATGGTGCCCACCTCTTATACCTCCCTCTCTGTGTATGAGCCCATGTGACTTGCAACCAATGGGCTCCTGCCTATGCCCAGAAACCCAACCCCTATCTGCTCCTACATCACTGGGTTTTCCTCCCCCCCTCCACACTCCAGCCAGGGACAGATTCTGTCGTGCCTGCATTTCTGTCTAATGGGAGCACCGTTGAACTGTCCCTCGGAAATGGGGTGTGTGTGATGCATGCAGCTAAAAGAGCCCTGGTCCACACTCTATCCTTACCCGGGAGTGGGATATCACACCTCTGGTTTGAGGTGCAATACCCCTGTAGTGGCCGAACCCTCGGAGCGCTACATATGGGTACGTCCTGGTGATTTTGCGGGCACAGGCAATGTGTGCGCGCGGTTGCCGCTCGGTGTTCAGCGAACATGCCAGCTGACACGCGTCTCTCACTGCCAGGAGCAGTGCCCACACGGCTCCTGCCTGCTAACCCCCTAAATGCTGCAATCGATATCGCGAGGGCCCAATAGTT
This sequence comes from Phyllobates terribilis, assembly GCF_046119375.1. Taxonomy (NCBI): domain Eukaryota; kingdom Metazoa; phylum Chordata; class Amphibia; order Anura; family Dendrobatidae; genus Phyllobates; species Phyllobates terribilis. The sequence goes on along the minus strand of NW_027362761.1, from coordinate 755,015,699 downwards.
GCCATGAAGAAAAACGGGTCACCAGGCTATGGCAAGCTTGTTAGACCATGCTCAGAGCATTCTGTCTCCAAAAAATCGGAACAGAAAGCGATGATATGTGTCTGAAAGTGGTACCAATAAAAACGTCAATTCGTTCATCAAAAAAAATAAGCTCTCACATGACTATCGACAGAAATAACAGGATTTTTGGTTACTCACAGTAAAATTTGTTTCTCAGAGCCTTCATTGGGGGACACAGGAAACCATGGGTGTATGCTATCGCCACTAGGAGGTTGACACTATGCACAAAAAAAGTTAGCTCCTCCCCAGCAGTGTACACCCCACCAACCGGCTTTAAAAGGATTGTCCAATACTTATAAAAATATGCCAATGTGTTTTAATGATAAATAGAAGCTTCTTTCTAAATTACCTCCTGGTGCTGTTTCTGCCTGTGAGCGGTGCTATCGGTGGCCGCTCACAGGCAGCACATGACCCTCCGCTGACGTTACGTCAAGTGAGGAATGACTCAGCGCTGGGGTTTCTGCACCGCGCGCTTTCCCAATGAATGGGGACAGGGAGAGCGCGCGGTGGATGCCGGGTGTGACGTGGGGGGTAACCCCGCCCATAATCCAGCAGCTACCGGTGGAACGTGGAAGAGGGACCCTCGGCTGCAGCCTGGACTTGTCGTGACGTCAGAGGATGTCAGAGCCGGGGGTCACGTGCTGCCTGTGAGCAGCAACCGATAGCGCTGCTCACAGGCAGAAACAGCACCAGGATGTAATTAGAAAGAAGCTTCTATTTACCATTAAAACACATTGGCATATTTTTAAAAGTAGTGGACAACCCCTTTAAGTTAATCAGTTAGTGCACAAGCAGTAGGAGCAGCAACATTAAACAGAGAGAAACACCAAAAATTCAAACTGTACCAAAACAATAACAGTTAGTAAAGCTGTCAAAATAGGAGGGTGCTGTGTCCCCCTAATGAAGGATTCGAGAAACAGATTTTACGGTGAGTAACCAAAAATCCTGTTTTCTCTATCGCTTCATTGGGGGACATAGGAAACCATGGTATGTCCCAAAGCAGTCCATGGGGAGGGAAACAGCAGAAAACAACTCAACCACTGCCGCCTGCAGGATTCTCCTACTTAGGCTGATGTTTGCCGAAGCGTAGGTATGAGCCCTATAAAAATTGGCAAAAGTGTGGATAGAGGACCAAGTTTCCGCCTTGCAAAGCTGTAGGGTGGCTGCCCTATGATGAACCGCCCAGGAGGCACCCACCGCTCTGGTAGAGGGGGCCTTAATCCGGGGGGGAGGAATCCCGTTCTTACACAGATACGCCTCCAGGATTGCCGTCCGGATCCAGCGAGCAACTGTAGCCTTGGAAGCCAGGAGGCCTCTCCACACTCCCTCAGGTATAACAAAGAGGGAATCCGTCTTCCGGAAGGGAGCGGTCCTAGCCAGGTAAACCCGAACTGCTCTGACAAGGTCCAACCTATTCAGAGATGTTCCAGAGGATGAGACGGAGTTGGACAAAAGGAAGGGAGGACGATGTCCTCATTGAGGTGAAAGGTGAAGACCACCTTGGGGAGTAAAAAAGGCAACGGTCTCAAGACCAGCTTGTCTTGGTGGAGTATCAGAAAAGGGGCGTGACAGGAGAGAGCCGTTAGTTCCGACACGCGCCGCATAGAATTGATTGCCACCAGGAAAACCACCTTCCAAGAAAGAAGGGACAGACACAGAGGTTCAAAGGCGGAACTCCTCTAAGAACTTCCAGGACCAGGTTGAGGTCCCAAGGATCGACTGGCGTTCGGTACGGAGGGACCGCGTGAGCCACTCCCTGAAGAAAAGGTTTTACCTGAGAGAGAGAAAACAAGTTTTTCTGGAAAAGGATAGAAAGCGCAGAGACTTGGCCCTTCAAGAAACTGAGGGCAAGCCCCGCGTCAAGCCTGGCTTGAAGATAGGCCAAAATTGAAAGAAGAATCTCTTAGGCGCGGTGTGATTACGCTCACACCAACGGAAAAAAGGCCTTCCAGGTCTGGTAGTATACTCGAGACGATGAAGGCTTCTGAGCCCTGATCATCGTCTGAACTAGATGTTCTGAAAAACCCGACGCTCTTAATACCGCGGTTTCAACAGCCACGCTGTCAAATCGAGCAACTGAGAATTCCGGTGTCTGTTGGCCCTATATATTGTATGTTCTGATTTTTTTTTTGCACAAAGTTCAATAAACACATTGTTTTAAAAAAAAAAAAGAATTTCGGTGGAAGATTGGGCCCTGGGAAAGCAGATCTGGTCTGTCTGGAAGCTTCCAAGGAGCATCAGCGAGAAGATTGATGACTTCTGCGTACCAAGACCTCCTGGGCCAATCCGGAGCGATCAGGATGACCGGCACCCCCTCTGCTTTGATCTCCTTCAGCAGCGGGGGAAGGGGTGGGAACATATAAGGAAGTGCGAACTGTGACCAAGGTATTGCCAGCGTGTCAACTCCCACCGCGAGGGGGTTGCAAGACCTGGAGACTAACTGCCTTCCTGTTCAATCGGGACACCATGAGATCCACATCCAGAGTGTCCCATCTTAGACAAATCTGAAGGAAGACATCCTGATGTAGAGACCATTCCCCTGCCTTGAGACCCTCGCGACTGAGAAAATCGGCGGCCCAGTTCTCTACGCCGGGAATATGCACTGCGGAAAAGGATTTTGGAGACCTCAGCTAATGCCAAAGGACTCCGGGTACCTCCCCGGTGGTTGACGTATGCCACCGCCGTGGCATTGTCTGTCTGGATTTGGACTGGTAAGCCACTGAGAAGGTTCTGCCAGTGACGGAGGGACAGGAGAATCGCCCTGATCTCTAGGATGTTAATCGGCAGAGAGGACTCCTCCTAAGAACAATGTCCCTGGACTGTAAGCCAAGGAGGCTGGCATCCGTCTTGACCACCTGCCAGTGAAAGGGGAGAAAGGATAGACCCTGAAGAGTGAGGGGGGAAGACAGCCACCAATTCAGGGACGCCTTGACGTGGTGCGAGATCCGAATTGGACGGTCCAGAGAGAAAACAAATCTGTTCCACTGGGATAGGATGGTCTGTTGAAGCGGTCTGATGTGAAATTGCGCAAAGGGAATTGCCTCCGATGCCGCCACCATCATTCCCAGGACCACCATAACAGAGCAGAGAGAAGAAGGTCGAGGGACCTGAAGAGAGTAAATCCCACGCTGGAGGGCTGTCCTTTTCTCCTTGGAAAGAAAGACCCTGGCTTGAAGGGTGTTGAATGGAACGCCGAGGAAGACCAGATGCTGGGTAGGAACAAGACAAGAATTCTTCCTGTTGAGTAGCCAGCCGAGCCGATAACGAGTATCGAGAGCGATGGAAAGATTTTCCTGGGCGAGGGAGAAGGATGGAGCCTTGACGAGAATGTCGTTGAAATAGGAAATGACCACTAGGCCCCTGATTCGAAGAAGGGTCATTACCGCTGCCATTATCTTTGTGAAGATTCTGGATGCGGTAGAGAGGCCGAACAGCAGGGCGACAAACTGGAAGTGGTCTAAATAAAAATTGCCTGTTCTGCAGGTTCCTTAACAGAATCCTTAATGTTAAAGGTCTGGTTGACCACTGCAATAAGACTCTGAACTATGTCCCGCATGTTAGAGGCCTGGTCGGAATTTAAGTCAGAGTCAGGTTCGGTAACCGAATGAGAGTCCAACTCATCAGGTAAGTCGGGGAATGAGGACCGAGAAGAAGAACCTGCCCGCAGGGAAGGACAGGGAGGAGTGAGGGAGTGAGAGGAAGACCTGGAACTGTCTTCCTCCCTAGATCTCTTACGGGCAATTTTGGTAGGCTGATCCGGGGGTTCCTGTGATCCGCTGGAGGTGGCGGAAGCAGAGGTAGGTAATATGTCTAGCGCAGATACCAGGGTTTGAGATACCCTGGTAACATCTGCAACAGACTGGGACTGGGACACGGAGAACACTCACCTAGACGCAATGGGGGCCTCTTGGGTAGCGAGAGTGGGAGGATTGCTGCAGTCCTGACATAGGGAAGAAGTCTGACCTGAAGGGAGCCTGCATTTACATGAAGAACAAAGTGCTTTACCAGAGAGAGTAGTAGAAGTCGAAGGGCAAGAGCGCTCGCCTTTAGACTTAGACATGATAGAAGATACACTAACTGATGTCAGAGGTTAGGGGACAGGTAAAGATTTGCTGAGGAAGTGTCAGTCTGCAGCGTAGAGCTTACCCACAGAAGAAATTACAGGCTGGATCTTGCTTGAGAAAGTCCTGGGAGAGATCAGGGCGACCACAGGTCTCCAGGCGACCACTTTGTTCTGGGAGACCACAGGTGCACAGGGCGACAGCAGGCTACCATCAAATGGTGGTGTCAGGAAGACGCAGGAGGAAGAGGAGGGCCTACCGAAGTAAAAAGAGCATGCAGAGTCCACGCCACTGGGAGGGGGAGTGACTGAGGCCGGGAGGCAAGAAGCCCCAACAATGAGGCTGGACAGAGGGGCGTGGCTATAGCGGGCGGGAGAAAGGCCTGCATGATGAGGACAGTGTGGGGGCAGAGCTAACCGCCGCAACTAGGCCGCGGTGAAGCAGTAAAATCTGCACTACAATATTCCCTTCTGAATTTTGCACTGTGCCTCAAAAGTAGTTTCTGATTACATGTAGGGTATTGGTGCACTCAGGAGAAATTGCACAACAAACGGAGGTACATTTTTTCCTATTAGCCCTTATAGAAATTAAACATTTGGGGCTAAAACAACATTTTAGCGATAAAAATGTAATTATTCTTTCTTCATCACCAATCGTAAACATTTCTGTGAGGCACATGTGGTGGCAATATGCTAACCACACCCCTAGAATAATTTAATGAGAGGTGTAATGTCTAAAATGATGTCACTGATAGGGGGGGGGGGATCTGCTGTTCTGGCACCTCAGGGGCTCTGTCAATGTGACATGACACCCTGAAACCATTCCAGCAAAATTTGAACTTCAATATGACGCTCATTCCATTCTGAGTTTTGCACTGTGTTTCAAATGTAGTTTTCGACCACATATGGGGTATCGGCGTACTCAGGAGAAATTGTACAACAAAATGTATGGTCCATTTTCTCCTGTTACCCTTATGAAAATAAAAAAATTAGGGCTTAAAAACATTTTTTTGTGGGAAAAATAACATTTTTTATTTTCACGTCTACATATTCTGTGAAGCACCTGGGGGTTCAAGGTGTTCACCACATATCTATATAAATTCCGTAATGAGCCTACTTTCCAAAATGGGGTCACTTGTGGTGGGTTTCCACTGTTTAGGCACATCAGGGGCTTTCCAAACGCGCTCTCGATTCCAGTCATTTTTTGCATTTAAAAAGTCAAACGGTGCTCCTTCCCTTCTGAGCCCTGCCATGCGCCCAAACAGAAGTTTTCCACCACATATGGGGTACTGATGTACTCAGGAGAAATTGCACAACAAAAGTTTGAGGTCTATTTCTCCTGTTACCCTTGTGAAAATAAAAAAAATTTGGGCTAAAGTCAAATTTTTGTAAAAAAAAATAATAAAAATTTTTTTTTTCTTTCCACATTGCTTTCATTTCTATGAAACATACGAAAAGTTAAAGGGGTTGCCCATTACATGGACAACCCCTTCTTGATCTAAATGTTTGGCCCCAATATGATAAAAAACCCTATACTCACCTCCCATGCTGGCCCCATTCCAGCACTCTCGGTCCTGGGGCTCTCGTACAGTTGTCTTGCCACGTGACCCCGGCGCCCAATCAGCACTAGCGTCACTGTCCCTGCATTTATTCAAATCAAACATGAAGAGGAAGTCCAGGCTGCAGCTGATCTCTGAGTTCCTCTTCATGTTTGATTCAACAGGAGGTGGGGACAGTGACACCAGCGCTGTTTGGGCACCAGGGTCACGTGTCACAACAATAGCACGAGAGCCCAAGAGAGAGTGAGTGCCGATACCACAGGAACGGCGCCAGCATGGGAGGGGAGTATAAGCTTTTTTTTATTTTATCGGTGCCAAGTGTGGGGTATGACAAGGAGTTGTTTATAAATTTTGTTGGAAAAATAAGAAATTGCTGATCAACTTTTAACCCAACTTCCTAACATCAAAAAAATTATGCTGATGTAAAGTAGACATGTAGGAAATGTTATTTATTAAATATTTTGCATGACATGACTCTCTGGTTTAAGGGCATACGAATTAAAAGTTTGAAAATTGGGACATTTTTCAAAATTTTCACCAAATTTCAGATATTTTCACAAATAAACGCAAGTCATATCAAACAAATTTTACCACTATCGTGAAGTACAATACGTCACGAAAAAAATCTTAGAATATTTGAGATCTGTTGAAACGTTGCAGAGTTATAACCACAAAGTGACACTGGTCAGAATTGTAAAATTTGGCCTTGTCATGAAAAACAAGCTGGGGGGTGAAGGTGTTAAATAAACCCTAAGAATAGTGCCCATCCTCCACAAAGAGCTCCAGCATCCTAGCAGTGGGTCTCCCTACCTGTGCTGACTGGGACACCCAGGTCTCTGGGCTTCAGCAAGCCCACTATCAAGAAATTTCCCAACTATGGGTAAACCTTGATCACCCAGAAACATAGAATCATCAATGCAGTGGGGGGATGGTAGTAAGTGTACCTCTGGGTACGGAAGCAGATCACAAGGCCACTGGCGTCTGCTCATAAGAGAGGTCTGGTGGAGAGAAGTCGTGCTGCTCACTCCATTCCACCTTCCCCAAAATTTGTGTCCATTACTACTGTACCTAATAAACACTGGATATGCAATCTCAAATGTGACTGCAGTTTACAGTACAGATAAGTGCAAAGCCGGCAACACTGCTCTAACGTTATACATATTTGAAGAAAGGAGAGGGTCCTATCGTATCGAGGAGAGACCTCAGCACTGAGGAAGACAGAGGCATCAAACTCTTACTCAAAATGATGTAAATTTCTTGGGTGTTTTCATTGGGACACAGAAAACCATGGGTTTATGTTGCTGCATCCAGGAGGCTACCACTAAGAATTACACTTAGGGCTCATACCCATCACCGCTAAAAAAGAATAGGATGGATGTTGTTCCTAAAAAGTTGGACGAGTGTCATGTGATTTTCATGAGAGTACAATGCGATTTTTATCACCTAGATTCCGAATGACATGTGAATGCAATCTGTATGCGATGCAATTTTAACAGCTTTTACATAGAGAAATTCTCTGTCATTTAAAGATAGTTTTCAAAGGAAATATTCTTCTAAACATATATAGATTAATAAATAGATAAAAGATAGAAATAGGTGAGATATATAATCAGTGCTTTGGGTGTGTAGCTTACTGTACATGTATTTTAGTAATAAATAAATTTCAGAAAAAAATGGCTTGGGATCCCCTCAAATTTTATTAACCAGCAGAGGGAAAGCGGACCGCTGGGGGCTGATGTTTATTGCCTGGAAAGGTGGTAATGCCCATGGAGGTTCCCAGGCTATCAATATCTGCTCACAGCTGTTTACTTAGCCTTTACTGGTTATTAAAATATGGGACAATCCCCCTCCGTCCCCCCTTCAAAAAAAAAAAGATGTGGATTCCCTATTTTAACAACCAGCAAAGGCTAGGCAGACAGCTGTGGGCTGATATTAATAGGCTCGGATGGGGCCATGGATATTGGCCCCCTCCCAAACTAAAAACATCAGCTCTCAGCCGCCCCAGAAAAGGAGCATCCATAAGATACACCAATGCTGCCGCTTAGCCTCCACTCTTCCCACTTGCCCTAGTGCGGGGGCAAGTGGTATAATAGGGTTGGGGTTGATATCTGCTTTGTATTGGCAGCTGACATCAAGCCCAGGGGTTAGTAATGGAGATCAGTCTATATGATTCCCCCATTACTAACCTGAGTTAAATTGTAAAAAAAAAACACTCAGAATAAAGTCTTTTATTTGAAATGATGACACAGACTCCTTTATTGAAATAAAAAAGCAAACTTATACTCACCTGTCTGAAGATCAGATAATCCACTGAAGCCAATGTCACCTGAAAAAAAAACTAAAATAATAAACCACCATATTGCTCACCTGTCTGACGAGCCTTTATTGGGTGTGCTGTTATCTTCTACTCTTCTGGGACCCGTGGCCCCCAGCAGTCATGACACTTGGATCAGAGAGGTAATCTCCGCCTCCCACATTAGCAGAGTATCTGCGTGATCCTCCAGTAAGGCGGAGAAAAGGTTCAGAAGAGTTGTCTAAGTGCTCACATGCATGTTTTTTTTTCCAAATCTCGTCTTTCACAGTCTCACTCCTTCCACTAGTGTTAGTGCTTCAGTTCCTGCACAGGAGCACTTTTCGGTTCATCCCATCACGGACCTGAACTTTTGAACAAACTGACATGACTATGCCGCTTCAGGATGTTGTCTCTTTGTTCTTTGTAGCCATAGAACCCAGGGAATTTGTATGCTCAGTGGATATCCATAACGCTAATCTCCACATTCCTATTTTTTCAGCTCATCAAAAGTGCCTTTGTTTTGCAAGCCATCCCAGGGTGTTTGCAAAGGTCATGGCTGCAGTCATGCCCTCAGGGGAATCATTGTAGTACCCTACTTGGACAACATTCTTACCAAGGCTCCCTTTTACTTAGAGAATCTCGAGTTTGCTTATCACCCAGGACACAATTGCTTCGGTTGGTTTGTCAACTAATCAGTCTTTGATTCCTGTTCAACATCTTGTTTTTCTGAAGATACTGTTTGATACGGTCTAAGTGAAAGTATTCTTAATAGGGGACAAGATGTCTGCTCTTCAAACTGGTTTCTGTTCCCTCAGGCATCCCTCATTTACCCCCGTTTCTGCATGAGAATCCTGGGTAATATGATGGCGTCCATTGAGGTAATTTCCTTTGCTCAGTTCCATAGCAGAACCCTGCCGCTTGCCCTCTTCTTTCATCGGGACAAACCTGTCTATCTTGAATCACCCTGTCCCCCAAATCTATGCATCAGGCAATCACTGATCTGGTGGCAATACTCCTCATTCATACATTTCGCTTGCTCTCTTCTGATTCATTGGCAGATCGTGACGATAGATGCCAGTCTTCCTTATGGGTAGCGGTCTTCTAGAAGTACAATATTCAGGGGCACTGGTTGAATCACGAAACTTTCAACGTCTTTGGCCAGACCAGCTGTCAAGTTTAGCCATCCGGATCCAGTTCAGCAATACCACCGCTGTGGCACCAACCATAAATATGGAACGCAAAATCGTCAAGCTATGGCAGAGATCTCTCGGATTCTGGTTTCAGCAGCACAAAGAATTACTGCAATCTCATTAATCCACATACCCACAGTGGACCACTAAGTCATGAAGGGATATCCACAGGGAAGTGGTCTCTCCATCTAGATGTCTTCCTCCACATTTGTCTCCACTGGGAGACTTCAGAAGTCTGATACCATTTAGATTGAACCAAATTACTCAAAAGGATCAAGTCAAAGGGGTTCCTCTTATTCTCGTTGCCTTGGACTGGTGCAGAAGATCCTGGTATGCAGAATCAATCTTCCTGTCCTGCAGATGCTACATTAAGACTGCCAGATCGTCCAGACTTACTTTTATATGGTCCCATCTTACACACGTACTCATGGACACTCCCTTTAATGGTATGGCTGTTGAATCTTCAGTTTTCTTCGATCATCCTGACTATGATTAGAGTATGGATGTCTTCCTTGTCACATTGCTCTCTTTGTATTTGGAGGGTTTCTTTTTGGTTGGAGAGTATCCAACCTTGTCACCTTTATGCTCTTCTGTCTCCAGGGTCTTCTTGCAGCCGGGTCTTAAGTTAGGACTGTCTCTCAGATCCCTCATGAGACAGGATTCTGCACTGTTTACACCTTTTCATAATCATCTGGCTTTAGACTCCTAAACAGCTCTTTCCTTTCCTTCAAGGTGTGGCTCACATAGTCCCTTCTTTACTGGTCTTTCATGGATAAGCGGGATCTCATCCTGGTCCTTGACACCTTACAGACCTTTCCCTGCTGTTCCTCTCCTGGTAGGTTGCTTTACTGATAGCAATTACTTCCATTAGGTTAAGTGCACACGAAGCGTTTTTGATGCGTTTTCGCGGCAGTTTTCCCGCTGCAAAAACGCTTGTTATAAGGTCTTCCAGGTATAGCAATGCTAATCCGGATGTGCTGTGCACATGATGCGGAAACATCTGCTCCGGATTTGCATTGCGTTAAAAACCGCAGCATGACCATTTCTGGCGCGATCCCGCCCGCAAATTCGCAACCACTGACTTGCATTGAATCGCAACAAACCCGCAGGTATAATGTCTATACCTGTGGATTTGCTGCGTTTCAATTAAAGCCAATGGCCGCAAATTTGCGGCTGAAAAGTGGTGCGGGTGGTACCCGGGTCGGGAGAGGACTACTGCTCCTCTCATCCGATCGCCACTCCCGCTGTTAACAGAACAGCTGGGACAGGCGTTGAAGAGGGGAATGATTTCTGTAGGGAAAAAGAGACTTCCTGTTTCTTTAAAGACCAGAGAAAAGAGAATAATTAGCTGGGTAGGAAGTCAAAATGAGCAATTGTAAGTACACAGTGCTATATAATATGATGATTGTAATATATTAAGAGGATAAAAACTTTGATGGGAGTGCCTCTTTAAGTTGTGCTTATGAGCACTTGAGAAATCAAACACAACCTTAACATATTGTACCGAGCAAGATTTCTGCTTTATTATTACGCATCAAGTTTAAATACTATCACAAATAAAAAAAACTTCCCACCAATAGGCATTTAGGGGTATGAACAGAAATGTGAAAAATACTGTATTTTTCAGACTATAAGACGCACTTTTTTCCTCCAAAATTTTGGAGGAAAGTGGGGGGTGAGTCTTTTAGACCGAATGTATATGGACTATATATGGTGGCTGTGGGTGGTGTGGGGGAGAAACAGTGGTGGTTGAGCGGGCACAGCAGGCAGAAGCCGTCTGCTGCAGCCTACACTGTGCCCGCTACTAAATATTATGAATATTCACTGCTCTCCACGCCCATAGGGGTGGGGAGCACTGAATATTAATTTTCCTTAATAGCGCATACTGTAGCCACAGTGCGGCTCCTGCAGCAGACGGCGGTCAGTGTGCCCGCTATTAAAGACCATGAATATTCTCTACAACCCACTCCCATGGGTTGTAGTGAATATGCATGAACTTTAATAGTGGGCACACCGACCGCCGGCTGCTGCAGGAGCCGCACTGCGGCTACAGTGTGCGTGCTATTGAAGATCATGAATATTCACTACAACCCATGGGAGTGAGTTGCAGAGAATATTCATGGACTTTAATATCGGGAACGCTGACCACCGGCTGCTGCAGGAGCCACGCTGCGGTACAGTGTGAGCGCTATTAGAGATAATGAATGGTCACTGCTCCTCACTCACACAGTCCAGGTGTAGGGAGCAGTGACTCTTCCGGCACAGCATCACACAGTGTGAGGGCACATGGCATCATCGCTATGCGCGGCTCACACTGAGATCAGTGCTGGCTGCAGAGGAGGACACAGCGCTGGAACACTGGGAAGAAAGGTGAGTAGAACTAGTGTGTGCAGCATGGGATCAGGGGTGTCTAGAATGCCAGGAAGAAGGAAGAGGGGGGCCATACATAACATGAAGAAGGATGAGGGGGGCCATACATGCCAGGAAGAAGGATGAGGGGGGCTATACATGCCAGGAAGAAGAAGGATGGGGGGGGGCATACATGCCAGGAAAAAGAAGGATGAGGGGGGCCATACATGCCAGGAAGAAGAAGGATGAGGGGGGCCATACATGCCAGGAAGAAGGATGAGGGGGGCCATACAGGCCAGGAAGAAGGATGAGGGGAGCCATACATGCCAGGAAGAAAAAGGATGAGGGGGGCCATACATGCCATGAAGAAGGATGAGGGAGGCCATACATGTCAGGAAGAAGGATGAGGGGGGCCATACATTCCAGGAAGAAGAAGGATAAGGGGGGCCATACATGCCAGGAAGAAGGATGAGGGGGGGCCACATGCCAGGAAGGATAAGGGGGACCATACATGCCAGGAAGAAGGATTAGGGGGACCATACACACCAGGAAGGGGGATAAGGGTAGCCATGCATACCAGGGTGAGGGATGAGAGATGAAGGGTGTCATGTATACCAGGATGAGGGGTGCCATGCATACAATGAAGAGGGATGAGAGATGAGGGGAGCCATGCATACCAGGATGAGGGGTGCCATGCAAACCAGGAAGAGGGATGAGAGATGAGGAGAGCCATGCATACCAGGATGGTGGATTGGGGTGCCATGCATACCAGGATGGTGGATTGGGGTGCCATGCAAACCAGGATGGTGGATTGGGGCGCCATGCATACCAGGATGGTGGATTGGGGCGCCATGCATACCAGGATGGTGGATTGGGGTGCCATGCACACCAGGATGGGGGCCACGTATAACAGGAAGGAAGGGCCATATATACTAGGATGGAGGATAACAACAGAATTGGCGGACATTGCCCCTATACCAGTGTCAGCAGCAGACCCCCTCCCCCATAACAGTGCATCATGACCACATTTTTTGCCTACAATTTTTTTCTATTTTCCTCCTCTAAAATCTAGGTGCGTCATATGGTTTGGTGCATCTTATAGTCCGAAAAATACGGTACTCTGCCCAGCAGTGTTATCTGATCACAATGAAACTGGAGGTGTGAGACTAGATGGAGTATGTTCTCTCACAAAATAAAGGTTTAATTTTAAAGGGGTTACCTTAAAAATCAGCTGAAAAAGAAATCTATAACCTGCTTACTTATATAAAAAAAATATTGCATATGAACTAGGTATCAAACATCTTGCATCAGGGTCAAAAATGTATTGTACTTGTACTGTAAGTAATCATTGCAATTGCATAAAGTAGGAAAGTTTCACATTTTAAAGTACAGCAATTCCTGATGACCCTACTCATATATACTGCACTGACATTGGCTGCTGATTTTCAGGGCAAAATCCACCAGAAAATGCTATGTCTTAGAGCTGAATGTGTGTCTAACAGCTATCTAGCTTACTTTTAAAATATTTCATATTTGATTTGATAAAAAAAGAAAAAAAATCTCAAACATTAGAAAGAACTTACATAATTAATCTGGATTAACAATTAAGCTGAATTCTTCCAAAGGCAGCGAGTTATCACAAAATGGTTTCGAGGTACCAATTATAGATTCAGTTACTCTCCCAGGTTTCATTGACAGTGAAGATGAAAAAACACTTTTGGCTCTTGCGGATCTTAGTGAACTGAACGAAGAAGAAATGCCTGATGATAAATTAACTTGGCCATTAGTGAATATATAGTCAAGCTTGGGTATAGCCTGGGTTAGTTTTCTATAAAGACTTTCAAAATCCAGATTTGCTCTGAAAGTAAACGGGAATATAAAAGAGAAATTTCTCCAGCTCAGACTGTATCTTCTATACACGTGTTTATTGCGGCTTCCATAGTTTCTCATATCAACGTCCATCAGGCTTTGAGAGGTTATGGGCCTACTTGGGTTCGTGGCCTTGTCAATCATATCGCAGTTTGCTTTGGCATTTTCTTTTTCAAACCTCTGCAAAACAGAAAACCCAGAAAAGATCAGTCTATTGGTAGCGGCAAGGAGCACAGCAGTTGTAAGCTTTATTCTACAGAGATTGTAAGCACTGCTCTCAAACTGGCCATTTCTCTGGATCTGGTCAGCTTCATTGTCCCTTCAATGCTGGAGAAGCAAAGCTGCCTTTGATTGCAGCAGAAGAGACGACAGTTCGGGCCATCGGCACAACAATGCTGCTGGTCTGAGCTGTCAATGAATAAGTAGTGCACCAACTTCCAGGAAGCTAAAATCCAGGAGGCTGGGGAGCAAGCCCTCCTGAAGATAAGAGGAGAACAAGCCTATAAAAACCGTGAGCCCTTTTAAAGGAGTAAAACTATCCCTTTAAAAAAAGTAAAGAAGTTTCACACAACTATTTCACCTGTTGCACTGAGCCACCAGCAGTTTCCTCTTGAGCAACATCAATGTCTCACGTTTCTGTTGTCAGATTACCCGAGTCAGATTCCTTGTCTTTAACGCTATGGGTGCCCTAGCTATCCCTGCTCCCCAGATTACTTGTGATGGTGAAGATGATGGGGCCATGTATCTTGCTGAACTCCTGAATCAGTACTATATCTGGCCCCCTCCTCCACCAGAGAAGTGGGGAGGAATAGTGTATGTACAAGTGCTTCTCACTAAATTAGGATATCATCAAAAAGTTAATTTATTTCAGTACTTCAATAAAAAAAGTGAAACTCATAATATAGAGTCATTACAAACAGAATGATCTATTTCAAGTGTTTATATCTGTTAATGTTGATGATTATGGATTACAGACAATGAAAACACAAAAGTCATTATCTCAGTAAATTAGAATAATTAAGAAAAAACACCTGCAAAGGTTTCCTAAGCATTTAAAAGGTCCCTTAGTCTGTTTCAGTAGGCTCCACAATCATGGGGGAAGACTGCTGACTTGACAGGTGTCCAGTAGGCAGTCACTGACACACTCCACAAGGAGGGTAAGCCACAAAAGGTCATTGCTAAAGAAGCTGGCTGTTCACAGAGTGCTGTATCCAAGCATATTAATGGAAAGTTGAATGGAAGGAAAAAGTGTGGTAGAAAAAGGTGCACAAGCAACCAGGATAACCGTAGCCTTGAAAGGATTGTTAAGAAAAGGCCATTCAAAAACTTGGGGGAGATTCATAAGGAGTGGAACTGCTGCTGGAGTCGCTGCTTCAAGAGCCACCACACACAGACGTATCCAGGACATGGGCTCCAAGTGTCGCATTCCTTATGTCAAGCCACTCATGATCAATAGACAATGCCAAAAGAGTCTTACCTGGGCCAAGGAGAAAAAGACCTGGACTGTTGCTCAGTGGTCCAAGGTGTTGTTTTCAGATGAAAGTAAAGTTTGCATTTCATTTGGAAATCAAGGTCCCAGAGTCTGGAGGAAGAGTGGAGAGACACACAATCCGAGCTGCTTGAAATCTAGTGTGAAGTTTCCACAATCAGTGATGGTTTGGGGAGCCATGTCATCTGCTGGTGTAGGTCCACTGTGTTTTATCAAGACCAAAGTCAGCGCAGCCGTCTACCAGGAAATTTTAGAGCACTTCATGCTTCCCTCTGCCGTCAAGATTTTTGGAGATGGAAATTTCATTCTCCAGCAGGATTTGGCATCTGTCCACACTGCCAAAAGTACCAAATACTTGGTTTAAAAACAACAGTATCACTGTGCTTGATTGGCCAGAAAACTCGCCTGACCTTAACCCCATAGAGAATCTATGGGGTATTGTCAAGAGGAAGATGAGAGACACCAGACTCAACAATGCAGACGAGCTGAAGGCTGATATCAAAGCAACCTGGGCTTCCATAACACCTCAGCAGTGCCACAGGCTGATCGCCTCCATGCCACGCCGCATTGATGCAGTAATTGATGCAAGGATCCCCGACCAAGTATTGCGGGCATTTACTGAACATACATTTCAGTAGGACAACATTTCAGATTTTAAAAATATTTTTCAAGCTGTTATAACGTATTCTAACTTACTAAGATAATGACTTTTGTGTTTTCATTGGCTGTAAGCCATAATCATCAACATTAACAGAAATAAACACTTGAAATACTGTAGATCACTCTGTTTGAAATGATTATATAATAAAGGGAACACTCAAATAACACATCCTAGTTCTGAATGAATGAAATATTCTCATTGAATACTTTGTTCTGTACAAAGTTGAATGTGCTGACAACAAAATCACACAAAAATCATCAATGGAGATCACATTTATTAACCAATGGAGGCCTGGATTTGGAGTCACCCCCAAAAATAAAGGGGAAAAACACACTACAGGCTGATCCAACTTTGATGTAATGTTCTTAAAACAAGTCAACATGAGGCTCAGTATTGTGTGTGGCCTCCACGTGCCTGTATGACCTCCCTACAATGCCTGGGCATGCTCCTGTTGAGGTTGCGGATGGTCTCCTGTGGGATCTCCTCCCAGATCTGGGCTAAAGCATCCGCCAACTCCTGGACAGTCTGTGGTGCAATGTGACGTTGGTGGATGGAACGAGACATAATGTCCCAGATGTGCTCAATCGGATTCAGGTCTGGGGAACGGGCGGGCCAGTCCATAGCTTCAATGCCTTCATCTTGCAGGAACTGCTGACACACTCCAGCCACATGAGGTCTGGCATTGTCCTGCATTAGGAGGAACTCAGGGCCAACCGCACCAGCATATGGTCTCACAAGGGGTCTGAGGATCTCATCTCGGTAACTAATGGAAGTCAGGCTACCTCTGGCGAGCACATGGAGGGCTGTGCGGCCCTCCAAAGAAATCCCACCCCACACCACTACTGACCCACTGCCAAACCGGTCATGCTGAATGATGTTGCAGGCAAGAGATCGCTCTCCACGGCGTCTCCAGCCTCTGTCACGTCTGTCACATGTGCTCAGTGTGAACCTGCTTTCATCTGTGAAGAGCACAGGACGCCAGTGGCAACAATCCTGGTGTTCTGTGGCAAATGCCAAGCGTCCCGCATGGTGTTGGGCTGTAAGCAGAACCCCCATCTGTGGACGTCGGGCCCTCATACCACCCTCATGGAGTCGGTTTCTAACCGTTTGTGCAGACACATGCACATTTGTGGCCAGCTGGATGTCATTTTTCAGGGCTCTGGCAGTGCTCCTCCTGTTCCTCCTTGCACAAAGGCGGAAGTAGCGGTCCTGCTGCTGGGTTGTTGCCCTCCTACGGCCCCCTCCACGTCTCCTGGTGTACTGGCCTGTCTCTTGGTAGCGCCTCCAGCCTCTGGACACTACGTTGATAGACACAGCAAACCTTCTTCCCACAGCTCGCATTGATGTGCCATCCTGGATGAGCTGCACTAACTGAGCAACTTCTGTGGGTTGTAGAGTCCGTCTACCACGAGTGTGAAAGCACAACCAACATTCAAAAGTGATCAAAAACATCATCCAGAAAGCAATGGTACGGAGATGTGGTCTGTGGTCCCCACAGAACCACTCCTTTATTGAGTGTGTCTTGATAATTGACAATAATTTCCATATATTGTCTATTCCATTTGCACAACAGCATATGAAATTGATTGTGAATCAATGATGCTTCCTAAGTGGAGAGTTTGATTTCACAGAAGTTTGATTTACTTGGAGTTATATTCTGTTGTTTAGGTGTCCCCTTTATATTTTTGAGCAGTGTATATGAGTTTCACTTTTTGTATTGAAGAAATGAAATAAATTAACTTTTTAGTGATATTCTAATTTAGTGAGAAGCACTTGTATATACATAGACAAGGAAGGACGTACAGCGATAAATGAAAATAACAATCATACAAATATGCACTCACAGATAACAGAGGTACACCGGGGAGAAAAGTTAGGAAAACTAAATAGGAGAGGAAGAGGAATTGCACACAGCCGAAACACCTTGCAACAGTCACAGATAAACACTCCAAAACGCCTCTATCAACAACAGACTCCTCACCAGTCAGTACAAGTCTTAACACTGACAATCCAGATTGCCAGAGGCAAGTATATATAGGAGAGGGGAGTGGCTGATACTGAACAGCTGAGATCATCCAAGCTGAACAGATTAACCCCTGCACTGCTAACAAAAACCTGCACCGTTTAATATGAAGGAGAAGTGCTTCAGATCAGTGCAGGAGTACATAAAATCAGATGCTGCAGTCTCCTGGCACCTCTCTATCGCGGTAAGCTCGTAACACAAAGTTTATGCATAAACACTGTGTGACAGCTACCTCCTGCCAGTGCTGTACATGTATGGTGCTGGAAGGCGTAAAATCACACACGGTTTGAGTCTCCATTAATGTTTGTTGATGTACTACATTCATTTCTTTCATTTGTATGTCACTGATGAAAATCTCCGGTACGTCTCTAGGACAGGTCAGAGATTTCTAAAACTGAAGTTATTTCAGTTTTAAGCCCTCTATATACAGTATGCTGTGGAATTCAAAGTAGATGTACTTCCAAACCTTGCTAATTTCCATAAGTCTTTCTGTAAATGACTTTCTCTTCGGGGTTGTAAATAAACACATACAGTTAGGTCCATATATATTTGGACAGAGACAACATTTTTCTAATTTTGGTTCTAGACATTACCACAATGAATTTTAAACAAAACAATTCACATGCAGTTGAAATTCAGACTTTCAACTTTCATTTGAGGGTATCCACATTAAAATTGGATGAAGGGTTTAGGAGTTTCAGCTCCTTAACATGTGCCACCCTGTTTTTAAAGGGACCAAAAGTAATTGGACAAATTAAATAATTGTAAATAAAATGTTCATTTCTAGTACGTGGATGAAAACCCTTTGTTGGCAATGACTGCCTGAAGTCTTGAACTCATGGACATCACCAGACGCTGTGTTTCCTCCTTTTTGATGCTCTGCCAGGCCTTCACTGTGGTGGTTTTCAGTTGCTGTTTGTTTGTGGGCCTTTCTGTCTGAAGTTTAGTCTTTAACAAGTGAAATACATGCTCAATTGGGTTGAGATCAGGTGACTGACTTGGCCATTCAAGAATATTCCACATCTTTGCTTTAATAAACTCCTGGGTTGCTTTGGCTTTATGGTTTGGGTCATTGTCCATCTGTAGTATGAAACGACGACCAATCAGTTTGGCTGCATTTGGCTGAATCTGAGCACACAGTATGGCTCTGAATATATCAGAATTCATTCGGCTGCTTCTGTCCTGTGTCACATCATCAATAAACACTAGTGACCCAGTGCCTCTGGCAACCATGCATGCCCAAGCCATCACACTGCCTCCGCCGTGTTTTACAGATGATGTGGTATGCTTTGGATCATGAGCTGTACCACGCCTTTGCCATACTTTTCTCTTTCCATCATTCTGGTAGAGGTTGATCTTGGTTTCATCTGTCCAAAGAATGTTCTTCCAGAACTGTGCTGGCTTTTTTAGATGTTTTTTTATCAAAGTCCAGTCTAGCCTTTTTATTCTTGATGCTTATGAGTGGCTTGCACCGTTCAGTGAACCCTCTGTAGTTACTTTCATGCAGTCTTCTCTTTATGGTAGATTTGGATATTGATACGCCTACCTCCTGGAGTGTTGTTCACTTGGTTGGCTGTTGTGAAGGGGTTTCTCTTCACCATGGAGATTATTCTGCGATCATCCACCGCTGTTGTCTTCCGCGGGCGCCCAGGTCTTTTTGCATTGATGAGTTCACCAGTGCTTTCTTTCTTTCTCAGGATGTACCAAATTGTAGATTTTGCCACTCCTAATATTGTAGCAATTTCTCGGATGGTTTTTTTCTGTTTTTGCAACTTAAGGATGGCTTGTTTCACCTGCATGGAGAGCTCCTTTGACCGCATGTTTACTTCACAGCAAAACCTTCCCAATGAAAGCACTACACCTCAAATCAGCTCCAGGCCTTTTATCTGCTTAATTGAGAATGACATAACGAAGGGATTGCCCACACCTGTCCATGAAATAGCCTTGTAGTCAATTGTCCAATTACTTTTGATCCCTTTAAAAACAGGGTGGCACATGTTAAGGAGCTGAAACTTCTAAACCCTTCATCCAATTTTAATGTAGATACCCTCAAATGAAAGCTGAAAGTCTGAACTTCAACTGCATCTGAATTGTTTTGTTTAAAATTCATTGTGGTAATGTCTAGAACCAAAATTAGAAAAATGTTGTCTCTGTCCAAATATATATGGACCTAACTGTATGTGAGACCAAGGACGTACAGGGATAGGCAGGGGTAAGTCCTTCCTTGCCAGAGCGGTGCGGAGGACTTTGTTTCTGGCGCAAATTTCACATGACTTAACCCCTTCACGACCTATGACGTATAGGTCATATATCCCCCTTTGATGGGGGCTCCAGCGCTGAGAACGCATCTTTTCTGGCAACTAACAGCTGATTTGATGAGCAGCCATGTGCCGTCAACAATCTGACAGCGGTATTTGACATAATCGCGTGGGACGCCCTTCACAAACCCCGTCCGTCGGCCCCCGTCACATGATTGCGGGTCGCCGATGAGTTGGCATGACAACCGGGGGTCTGTAGAAGACCACCATGATTTTTGTTAGTCCCAGGGTACACACATTCCTACCATTGGCTAAAACCAGGCAAGGAAGCGTCCTGCATTACCTGGCAACCGGGAGACACAGCATCCCATGTCTCCCGGGCCGCGAAACAAGTGGAAAGAACGGCTTCCCAAGTGCTCGACATCTCCGTCCCTAGAGCGGACAGACCGGCGGAGCAATCTGGAAACCGGAGGACGACGACTGTGTCCACGGCAGGTATTTCTAACATTCAGACTGCATACTTGATTCAATACTTGCTCAGTGTGTTCTTTGTGGATATTTTTTCATAAGAATTTGGGAAAGTTATGAAATGTCCTTTAATGTCTGTCCTATTCCTGATCTAAGGGTCTAGACTTTTAGCTGAGATGAATCTGTGCTGCAGTTTATGTACATGATAAATAGTGAAGCTCCTCCTCTACAGATAAGGGGAAAAAAAACACAGGGAAGGAATGCCTGCACTCATCTCAGAACTGCTGGAGTGAACAGGAAAGCAGGATTAAGGTAAGTACTTCTTAAAGCATATTGTATGCTTGATGTTTTAGTTTGTTTTTCCTCTTAGCTCATGTTTGGAGAAATTAGCTGCTCTCATGACTTATATACACTATACATAGAATATGAGGAGAAAAACTGTTTTCTAACATCTCAAATTCAGAAATACAGCAACAGGATCGATGAGGACATATATATTTTTATGTATATATATGTGTGTGTTTTTCTGGAATATGATTCTGCACAAACTTGCTTCCTCCCTCCTCCCCTCTTCATATACTGTGAAGAAATATGATGTGAAGCATTTAGTGAGCTGTACCCTGAGACAAGCCTGACATTGAAAGTTCAGAGTAAGGCTATGTGCCCACGATGCAGACATGCTCCGGATTTTTCCTGAGCGTTTCTGCATCTCCCTGGCACAAAAAACGCATGCGGATTGTACATGCGTTTTCCTGCCAGGGACATGCGGAAGTGAAGAATTCTTCACATGCATTTCCGCATGCGGGTTGTCAAGCGATTTTAGCATCACTTGGAAAGTGCTTGACATCTTGGTCACACTATATAAATCCATGCAGCTGGCATGGATTTATATAGTGTGACTGAAAGAATGTTAAAAAATAAAAAAAGAAATCTATACTTACCTTCTGATGGCCCCCGGAGTCTTTATCTGATGCGTCTCTGCTTGCTGGCAGCTCGCGGTACACTGAAAGGACCTGCCGATGTCAGCGGTCGCGTGACCCGTCACATGACTAAATGACAACATGGCAGGTCCTTGAGTCCACCGGGGGCCATCAGAAGGTAAGGATAATGTTTATTTTATATTTTATTCTTTTTTTTACAGGTTCTATGGTACCCGGGTCCGGAGGAGAGTCTCATCTTCTCCAGACCCGGGTACCATCCACACATTGAAACGCATGTAATCCGCATGTACAGATGCAGTGATGCGGATTACATGCGTTCCAATGCAATTCAATGGCGGCCAAAACGCAGCGCTTCCGCAAAATAATTGGTAGTGCTGTGTTTTTTTCCGCAATGATAATCTGCAGCGGAAATTTCCGCAGCATGTGCACAGCACATGCGAATTATCATTGGGGAACATGGCAGACCTTCTACCAAGCGTTTTTTAAGCATTTCTGCAGCGGAATTGGCGCTGCAAAAACACTTAAATGCATCGTGGGCACACAGCCTTAAATATACTAAAGCTCATCACAGCAGCCAGTTCCTCTAGGCCTTAGTGGAAAAAGTTCTGCAAGATTACGAAATCTAAAAAGAACAGGTTCTTGCTATTATAACTGATAATGCTTCAAACATGATAAGTACAATTAAACTGATGAATGAGAATAATGAAGGTGAACAGCAGCCAGAACATTTCAGATTCAGTATGTTGGAGATGGAAGGCCACAGTCCTGTTCCCATGAGGAGGAACAGATATTACTACAGAAGAACAGTAAAAGGATTCTGTACAATTAGAGGATCTTGTTGAAGCTGCTTCACACATCTCTCCTATTCATCACATGCGCTGTGTTGTGCACACGCTGCAGCTGGCAATAAGAGATAGTCTGCAAGAGGGACATGCTGCAATTCTGATTAGCAAAGTGTTGGAAATTGGCTATTGTTGCCAGAACCCTTAAAATTGACTCCATCTTGAAGAGACGTGCTGGAAAAAGGGCTGTAATGCACACGCCCGGACTGACTGGCGTGTGCGTGTTTAGTGATCCCACTGGACCATGAACCCGTGAGTGCCTGGAGGGGCGTAACTAAGTATCTGCCCGATCCGACCAAGGTCGCACGACGGCATACGACGCCAGTGCACCAGGGAGGAACCGAGCAGAGGGACCAGGTGCTACTCCAGGTCAGACCCCAGACACGGCTGTTGACCCACACCGGGGAATACAGGAACAGGCAGGTTCGGCTGGCACCCAGACTGGTGGGTATAGGCAGGCACGACTGGTATGCAGGCAGGGGGTACAGGCAAGCACGGCTAGAGTGCAGACAGAGAGGCACTAGCAGGTTGGAGCACAGATGGGATAGGACCCAGTACAGACTGGGACTCAGGAACAGAACCGCAGATGCGGTGGACAAACACAGCAGAGTGAGGCCGCCCAAAGCGGTGAGCAAGAACAGGGCAAGACGAGACCGCCTAGAGCGGTGAGCGAGAGTAGAGCAGGACGAGGCCACCTGGAGCGGTGAGCGAGAGTCAGAGCAGAGCGAGACTGCCGGAGCGGTGAGCAAAGGGCCAGAGCAGAGCGAGACTGCTGGAGCGGCGAGCAAAGGGTCAGAGCAGAGCGAGACTGCCGGAGCGGCGAGCAAAGGGTCAGAGCAGAGCGAGACTGCTGGAGCGGCGAGCAAAGGGTGCCTGGAGGGGCGTAACTGAGTATCTGCCCGATCCGACCAAGGTCGCACGACGGCATACGACGCCAGTGCACCAGGGAGGAACCGAGCAGTGGGACCAGGTGCTACTCCAGGTCAGACCCCAGACACGGCTGTTGACCCACACCGGGGAATACAGGAACAGGCAGGATCGGCTGGCACCCTGACTGGTGGGTATAGGCAGGCACGACTGGTATGCAGGCAGGCGGGTATGCAGGCAGGGGGTACAGGCAATTACGGCTAGAGTGCAGACAGAGAGGCACTAGCAGGTTGGAGCACAGACGGGATAGGACCCAGTACAGACTGGGACTCAGGAACAGAACCGCAGATGCGGTGGACAAACACAGCAGAGTGAGGCCGCCCAGAGCGGTGAGCAAGAACAGGGCAAGACGAGGCCGCCTGGAGCGGTGAGCGAGAGTCAGAGCAGAGCGATACTGCCGGAGCAGCGAGCAAAGGGCCAGAGCAGAGCGAGACTGCCGGAGCAGCGAGCAAAGGGCCAGAGCAGAGCGAGACTGCCGGAGCAGAGAGCAAAGGGCCAGAGCAGAGCGAGACTGCCGGAGCAGAGAGCAAAGGGCCAGAGCAGAGCGAGACTGCCGGAGCAGCGAGCAAAGGGTCAGAGCAGAGCGAGACTGCCGGAGCAGTGAGCAAAGCAGAGCGAGACTGCAGGAGCAGTGAGCAAAGCAGAGCAGAGCGGAAACCGCAGGAGCGGTGAGCAAGGCAGAGCAGAGGGGACAGGGCTCTGTTCACACGGAACAGACAGGAAGGGAAAGGCAGAACCAGATACACAAAAGATACTTGCAATGAAGTAGCGAGTGGACTCTAAACTCACAAACGGAAGTACAGCGACAACGAGAAGGAGTTAGGTGCAGGTTCAGACTCTGCAGAAAAAGGGAAGGTACGGACATAAAGAAAAACAGGAGACAGGTTAGGAGACAGTACAGACAGGAACTGTTACTGCAACAAATAGAGGAACGAGCCAAGGTAAAGCCAAGTGCTGGTTCAGACAATGCAGGAGAAAGGGAAGGTACGGACATAGAGAAAAACAGGAAGCAGGTTAGGAGACAGTTCAGACAGGAACTGTTACTGAAGCGAGATACAGGAGCGAGTCTGGGTATGCGACCCCCAGAGGGCGGGACGAACAGGCTAAGAGCGTGTTCACACGGGCCTGGAAATACAGCCTCCAGGAAAGGCAGAAAGACAGCTGGCTAGAGAGCACAGACAGGACTCAGTTCAGACACGGGAACAGATACCGCAAGGCAGGAAACATAGACAGGACCTGGCACATCAGTGACTAGAAGCCAACTGAAAGAACAAGATGCTCAGGTATGGATTCCAAGGAGGAGCTGGTTTAAATACCAGGTGACAGACAGCAATAGGCAGAGGACGCATTAGGGGTGTGTCTGCAGCAGCTACAAGAAACAGGAAGTTCAGCGGGCGTCGCCCTAAGCAGCCACAGCAGAGCAAAGCAGACAACATGGAAAGAAGCCAAAGTGACAGTCTGGACTGGAAATCAAGTGCGCGCTCTTGCACAGTGGGAGATGGACCACTATGCAAGGACGCCGCCAGGTGTGTTACAAGGGCAAATGTGGAATTACAACATTTTTCACTTGTTCTCAAAGAAGTAGAAGAGTTCAATCGCTCCTCAAAACTGACTATGCACGAGGCAACTCCTTTATCCCCTGAAATTGTTAGAGATGTTACCCATGTGGTTACTGCTTTGCCACCAACCCAAGTCAGTGTAGAGAGGTTGTTCTCTAGCCTTAAAAATTAGGGCAGATTTGAGGTCATCTATGAAGGAGGATCTGATGGAGGCGATACCATTTCTCAGAACAAATTCATAGACTGCACAAAGGTTATTCAGTACGTTTTTGTTGAAAACTGTTATTTCCACTTGCTGCATAGTGCATAATAAATTGTAAATATGCAAAAGGTTTTTTTGCTCTAAAGTTGTATTCCAATAAATGCATTTTAGGTTCTAAATAAATAGCTTGATTATTGTATCATAATAATGATTAAAAGCCTGATGTCACCATTTTACTACAGTAAATTTAGCACTTAAACATGAGCCATGTATGAAGGAGTCGGAGTTGGTGTCACAGAAATTGAGGAGTCTGAGTTGAAGTCGGAGGTTTGGCTTACCGTCTCCACAGCCCTGTCCATCAGGCTTTCAGAGGTTATGGACCTACTTGGGCCCCTGGTCTTTTGCCTCTTTTTGCCGTTTGCGTTGACATCCTCTTTATTCACGTTCTGCAATACAGAAAACCAAGAAAAAGATTTTTTCAGAGTGTGATTGTGCTGGAGAAACAGCCTGCACCACACTTCACAGTCCACTGTGCTTGTAATTAGTCTGTGGCCCTAGGCTGGAATCACACATCTGTGTGATGTGGTCTGAGTACGGCTTGTAATGCACAGACTGTCCTCAGGGTCTCCGGCCCTGAACTCAGCAGCCTCATAGGCATATACATACAGTGGGGGCCAATAGTATTGGCACCCCTGCAATTCTGTCAGATAATACTCAGTTTCTTCCTGAAAATGATTGCAATCACAAATTCTTTGGTATTATTATCTTCATTTAATTTGTCTTCAATGAAAAAACACAAAAAGAAATGACCTAAAGCCAAATTGGATATAATTCCACACCAAACCTAAAAAAGGGGGTGGACAAAAGTATTGGCACTGTTTGAAAAGTCATGTGATGCTTCTCTAATTCATGTAATTAACAGCACCTGTAACTTACCTGTGGCACCTAACAGGTGTTGGCAATAACTAAATCACACTTGCAGCCAGTTAACATGGATTAACCCCTCAAGCCCCGGAGCATTTTCCGTTTTTGCATTTTCGTTTTTTGCTCCCCTTGTTCCCAGAGCCATAGCGTTTTTATTTTTTTGGTCAATAAGGCCATGTGAGGGCTTATTTTTTGCGGGACGAATTGTACTTTTCAACGCCATTACTAGTTTTACCATATCCTGTACGGGAAAACGGGAAAAAAATTCCAAGTGCGGTAAAATTGCAAAAAAGTGCAATACCACAGTTGTTTTTTATTTATTTTTTTTACCACGTTCACTGAATGCTAAAACTGACCTGCCATTCTTATTGTACAGGTCATTACGAGTTCATAGACACCAAACATGTATAGGTTCTTTTATATTTAAGTGGTGAAAAAAAATTCCAAAATTTGGTAAAAAAAAAATAAAAAATAGTGCCATTTTCTAAGACCCGTAGCGTCTCCATTTTTCGGGATCTGGGGCTGGGTGAGGGCTTATTTTTTGTGCGCCGAGCTGACGTTTTTATTGATAACATTTTGGGGTAGATCCGATGTTTTGATCGCCCGTTATTGCATTTTATTGCAATTTTGCGGCGACCAAAAAACGTAATTCTGCCGTTTAGAATTTTTTTCTCGTTACGCCGTTTAATGATCGGATTAATTCTTTTTTTATATTGATAGATCGGGCAATTCTGAACGCGGCGATACCAAATATGTGTATGTAGGGTTTTTTTTTTATATATTTTATTTTGAATGGGGCGAAAGGGGGGTGATTTAAACTTTTATATTTTTTTAATTTTTTTTATATTTTTAAAAACTTTTTTTTTTTACTTTTTGCTTGCTTCTATAGTCTCCATAGGAGACTAGAAGCAGCAACTGTCCGATCGCCTCTGCTACATACAGGGGACGAGCAGGTCCCCTTCATGCAGCAGAAATGGTACTGTGCTATGAGCGCCGACCACTAGGTGGCACTCATAGCGACAAGATCATGACAACCACAGGCATCTGCTGCAGACCCTGGGTTGTCATGCCCACCCATCGGTGACCCGCGATCACGTGATGGGGTCGCCGGTGGGCGGGGCTTATGACGCGCTACCCGGAAGCGCGCGTTAAATGCCGCTGTCGGAGTTTGACAGCGGCATTTAACATGTTAACAGCCACGGGTGGATCGCGATTCCACCCGGGGCTGTTGCGGGCACATGTCAGCTGTAAGAATCAGCTGACATGTGCTCCGTTCAGTGAGGGCTCAGCGCAGCAGCCCTCACTGAACGGGCAGTACGCAAATGTGCGTACTAATACGTCACCGGTAGTTAAGGGGTTAACGTTGACTCAATCTGTGTCCTTGTGTGTACCACATTGAGCATGGAGAAAAGAAAGAAGACAAAAGAACTGTCTGAGGACTTGAGAAACCAAATTGTGAGGAAGCATGAGCAATCTCAAGGCTACAAGTCCATCTCCAAAGACCTGAATGTTCCTGTGTCTTCCATGCGCAGTGTCATCAAGAAGTTTAAAGCCCATGGCACTGTGGCTAACCTCCCTAGATGTGGACAGAAAAGAAAAATTGACGAGAGATTTCAACGCAAGATTGTGTGGATGGTGGATAAAGAACCTCGACTAACATCCAAACAAGTTCAAGCTGCCCTGCAGTCCGAGGTTACAACAGTGTCAACCCGTACTATCCGTCGGCGTCTGAATGAAAAGGGACTGTATGGTAGGATACCCAGGAAGACCCCACTTCTTACCCCGAGACATATAAAAGCCAGGCTGGAGTATGCCAAAACTTACCTGAGAAAGCCTAAAACGTTTTGGAAGAATGTTCTCTGGTCAGATGAGACAAAAGTAGGGCTTTTGGGAGGCATTCAAAGAAAAGAACACGGTCCCTACAGTCAAACATGGCGGAGGTTCCTTGATGTTTTGGGGTTGCTTTTGCTGCCTCTGACACTGGACTGCTTGACTGTGTGCATGGCATTATGAAGTCTGAAGACTACCAACAAATTTTGCAGCATAATGTAGGGCCCAATGTGAGAAATCTGAGTCTCCCTCAGAGGTCATGGGTCTTCCAGCAGGACAATGACCCAAAACACACTTCCAAAAGCACTATAAAATGGTTTGAGAGAAAGCACTAGAGACTTCTAAGGTGGCCAGCAATGAGTCCAGACCTGAATCCCATAGAACACCTGTGGAGAGATCTCAAAATGGCAGTTTGGAGAAGGCACCCTTCAAATATCAGGGACCTGGAGCAGTTTGCCAAAGAAGAATGGTCTACAATTCCAGCAGAGCATTGTAAGAAACTCATTGATGGTTACCGCAAGCGGTTGTTCGCAGTTATTTTGGCTAAAGGTTGTGCAACCAAGTATTAGGCTGAGGGTGCCAATACTTTTGTCTGGCCCATTTTTGGAGTTTTGTGTGAAATGATCAATGATTTGATTTTTGCTTCATTCTCTTCTGTGTTTTTTCCTTGCAAGCAAATTAAATGAAGATAATAAGACCAAAGAATTTGTGATTGCAATCATTTTCAGGAAGAAACTGAGTATTATCTGACAGAATTGTAGGGGTGCCAATACTTTTGGCCACCACTGTATTTATAGGACAGGTCAGAGATTTCTAAAACTGAAGTGCTTTCACTTTTAAGCCCTCTGTATATGCTGTGGAGATCAAAGTAGACTTACTAACCTTGTGAGCAATTTCCAGAAATGACTTTCTCTTCAGTCCTTTTGATGAACCCACATCTTGGACACTCATCTTAGTGTCAGGAGTCTAAAGCAAAGAATAAAAACAGAAACTAAGTAAAATGTCCATTAAGAGACATGCAAATAATGTAGTACAACAATGTGCTTTATATATTTCAAAGGCTTAGTCTGGGTCACTCGTCACTTGTACTGGACTTACCTGTATATATACTGTGGGTACGGAAAGTATTCAGACCCCGTTAAATTTTTTACTCTTTGTTTCATTGCAGCCATTTGGTAAATTCTAAAAAGTTCATTGTTTTCCCCATTAAAGTACACTCTGCACCCCATCTTGACTAAAAAAAAACCAGAAATGTAGAAATTTTTGCAAATTTTTAAAAAAAGAAAAACTGAAATATCACATTGTCATAAGTATTAAGACCCTTTGCTCAGTATTCAGTAGAAGCACCCTTTTGAGCTAGTACAGCCATGAGTTTTCTTGGGAATGATGCAACAAGTTTTTCACACCTGGATTTGGGGATCCTCTGCCATTCTTCCTTGCAGATCCTCTCCAGTTCCGTCAGGTTGGATGGTGAACGCTGGTGGACTGCCATTTTCAGGTTTCTCCAGAGATGCTCAATTGGGTTTAGGTCAGGTCTCTGGCTGGGCCAGTCAAGAATGGTCACAGAGTTGTTCTGAAGCCACTCCTTTGTTATTTTAGCTGTTTTCTTAGGGTCATTGTCTTGTTGGAAGGTGAACCTTCGGCAAAGTCTGAGGTCCAGAGCACTCTTGAACAGGTTTTCATCCAGGATATCTCTGTACTTGGCTGCATTCATGTTTCCTTCATTTGCAACCAGTCGCCCTGTCTCTGCAGCTGAAAAACACCCCCATACCATGATGCTGAAACCACCATGTTTCACTGTTGGGATTGTATTGGGCAGGTGATGAGCAGTGCCTGGTTTTCTCCACACATACCACTTAGAATTATCACCAAAAAGTTCTATCTTCGTCTCATCAGACCAGAGAATCTTATTTCTCATAGTCTGGGAGTCCTTCATGTGTTTTTGAGCAAACTCTATGCGGGCTTTCATATGTCTTCACTGAGGAGAGGCTTCAGTCGGGCCACTCTGCCATAAAGGTCTGACTGGTGGAGGGCTGCAGTGATAGTTGACTTTGTGGAACTTTCTCCCATCTCCCTACTGCATCTCTGGAGCTCAGCCACAGTGATCTTGGGGTTCTTCTTTACCCCTCTCACCAAGATTCTTCTCCCACGATTGCTCAGTTTGGCTGGACGGCCAGGTCTAGGAAGACTTCTGGTGGTCCCAAACTTCTTCCATTTAAGGATTATGGAGGCCAATGCGCTCTTAGGAACCTTGAGTAATGCAGAAATTCTTTTGTAACCTTGGCCAGGTCTGTGCCTTGACACAATTCAGTCTCTGAGCTCATGATTCTCATTTGGTCTGACATGCACTGTGAGATGTGAGGTCTTATATAGACAGGTGTGTGCCTTTCCAAATCAAGTCCTATCAGTTTAATTAAACACATCTCAACTCCAATGAAGGAGTAGAACCATCTCAAGGAAGATCACAAGGAAATGGACAGCATGTGATTTAAATATCAGTATCTGAGCAAAGGGTCTGAATACTTATGACCATGTGATATTTCAGTTTTTCTTTTTTAATAAATTTGCAAAAATTTCTACATTTCTTTTTTTTTCCAGTAAAGATGGGGTGCAGTGTGTACTTTAATGAGAAAAAAATGAACTTTTTAGAAGTTAACAAATAGCTGCAATGAAACAAAGAGTGAACAATTTAAAGGGGTCTGAATACTTTCCGTACCCACTGTAAATAGGAATAGATTCATTAGGTACATGAAGGGTATGTGCCCACGATGCGTACCAGCCTGCGGCCCGAACGCTGCAGAAGAGCCGCCGGTGGCTTCCGCTCATCTATGCAAATGAGCGGCGCCATTTTGTTCTTCACCTGCGGACTTTCCTCAGAGGTTAGGTCTATGGGAAAAGCCAGCATGCGGACCCGCCGCAGAAATTAACATGCTGCCGTCTGGAAAGACGCGCCGCATGTCAGTTTCCGCGAGTGAGCCGCAGACGCATAGTGGACATGGGATTTCTACAAATCCATCCACTATGCTGTAACATCTTACTCCTGCGGGTTTCACGCTGCACAAGTCTGCAGCGTCAAACCCACAGTGGCTCCAGATCGTGGGCACACAGCTTATTGCCTCTACATCTGAGCCATATTCAGCCCAACAAAAAGGTAATAGGCCCAGAATGCCACTCCAATCAATATATTAAATAGCACGACAAGGGAGTTTTAAGGCAAAGAACAAGTTAAACTTTATTACACTTTTCAACATTAACAAACACTTAATTTAAAAAGGATGACAAACCAGCAGCCAAATACTTGGTGACACAAATATATATATATATTAATGTCAGTTGTATAATAGAACTATTAAAGACTGAGGCACCTACAGAAAGGATATAGACCAATTAATATTAAAAGTATGAGCCATAGCATAGTGTATAATATGAAAGTCACTGTGGACATGGATAGCACACAATCAGCCTGTCTCTATGAGCAGTATTTGGGTAGATAATATAACCCTACAGATGAAGAAATATTGCACCCGTACCCATAATGGACCCAGTCACGGCCACCAGATAGTCTTGGGGCAGTGTGGGGCGCTCTCACCATACACGCCATGGGTAAGCTCAGCATTGTGCTTTGACCATTATTGAATTCTCATCTGTATAGGTCCTGTCATGGGTATTGTTTGAGTTTTACTTTACCTTGTATAATATGTGATGTTGGGGTGATACATACCTATTTATTAACATGGTCATTCATTATACCCTACATTTGTTTGTATCTGCTTTTTACATATATAAGCCCAAGTGATAACGTTCCCATAGGTGATACTGTATATGGATAGGTCTACCTCTTCCTCCTATACTAGATCTCACTGATATGTCATCTAACTATTAATGTGTCTTAATAAAAAACAAGGCTTTTATTCTATTTGGTGGTTTATGGTTACTCCATTTTTCCCTTTTTGCTCTTGGTCTATAGGAGTACTCCACCCCCTATTTGTCTTATTATTTCGGGGGAACTTTACATTTCTCATAGTTCCTAGCCACATTAATATATGATATGCTATTTGAATATTTGGTTAAATGTGACATGGTTTCTGCAATCTATTACAGCCGAATTTACATCCCAAACACCAAACAGCGCTTCTTCCCTTCAGGGCCTGGCTGTGCAGCAGACAGCAGTTATTGGCCACATATGGGATATTGCCATGTTTGGGAGAAATTGTGTAATGCATCGTAGTGTCCATTTCCCCCTATTATCACTTGTAAAAGTTAAAAATTTGCAGCTAAAGCAATATTAAGCTAAAAATTGGCTCTGTCTCTAGAGGGTTAAATCTCAGACTTTGACGTTCAGTATATAGATGATCTTCACAAGAGTACGAAGATGGCAGCGACAGGGGTCTTCTGCACACCCCCTGCTGTCATAGTAACACATTAGCACCCCGCACCGGCTGTGACATCAGCGAAATGCCGCCATCAATAGTATTTAAAAGGTTCATAGCCGCAGCTGTTAAGAGTCAGATGCTGATTATGTAACATAGCTGACATCAGTCACATGTAGAGGGAGCTCAGCTCCTGGGCCTCCTCCACATGTACTCACTCCAGTATAGACGTATAGTTATGCCCACCGGCATGAAGGGGTTAATGCAACGATAAATTTATAACAATCCATGTTTTTACACAAATGGCAAGGTAGAGTAAATTTAAGTTTTCTACCAGCACTTATAGAGGTATTCTCACTTTAGACATTTATAGCACAGCCACAGACCAGCATGAGAATCGGGGTCCTGTACCCTCCATTCATAGATGCTGCAGCAGCGGACAGGACAAGGCGATGAGGGACTCCATGCCTCCAGATGTATACATGTTCAACTTCTCTGACCCACACCAAAAAGACACGTATGACAGATCCTGTGTAAATACCTATTTAAATGGATTATCTCATTAGTGAGAACGACAGTAAGAATGCCGCCCCCAAAGCAATTAGCTGATCTCCCCTAGTCCTGCTTCCAGGGAAAATCATAGCCATCCGGACATTTCTTCACCAGTGGTAATGCAATATTATATATTCAGAGAAATGGTGTCGGTATAATCCAAGGACAGCTTGAGTCCACAGAATAGGAGTCACTCCCACAGAGTTTAGGCTTAAAGGGGTTACCCTGGCTTAAAGGGGTCCCGGTTATTCGGGACTTTTTTTTTTCATGTGGCTAAGAACTGATAGGCAGGTAGTTTCTAACATGCCTATTCTGCCCGGCGCCAGCTCAGAAACATCACGGACCGCTCCTGCCGGCGATTCGGCTGCTTCATGACAACAGAGCAGCTCTTTCTCTTCCAGGATGTTCTGTCGACAGGGTGTGACTGCCGGAATTATTCTGATAGAATCACACCCCTATGACTGAATACAAGCAGGTAAGACAAAGGATATATAATGTTATAAAATCATTGTACTACCACCGGTTTTCATGAAAACAGCTTGTTAGTGTTGCACATTGCATCACTAACGCCGCTATGGGGGCAGTGTACATAGTAGGACGTGACAGGTTCCCTTTAAAGATGAGTCCAAAGTGGAAGACCTCTCCCCCTTCCTCTGTAATGTCCACATGCTATAATAGGGAATATAGATGAGGCTGTCTTCTAAAGAAAACCCCTTTAACTGGATGCATCACATGCTTGTAATCATTGTACCAAACCTATTGCAGAGAGCTCTATACAGGAAGGAAAATCTATGCTACCTCCACAATCAGTGCTGTGTCCACAGTTGGGCTCATAAATATTGTCACATGCCTGCTGCAGCCATAATGGTACCAGCCTGGAGATGAGTATATGGAGCTTGTAATCTATGTGGGGAATGTTGTAACTGAGAAGGGGCTGTCCAGTGGCGGAGAACCCCTTTAGGCTGGGTCCGTCCAGTGGCAGAGGACCCCTTTAGGCTGGGTCCGTCCAGTGGCGGAGAACCCCTTTAGGCTGGGTCCGTCCAGTGGCGGAGAACCCCTTTAGGCTGGGTCCGTCCACTGGCGGAGAACCCCTTTAGGCTGGGTCCGTCCACTGGCGGAGAACCCCTTTAGGCTGGGTCCGTCCACTGGCAGAGAACCCCTTTAGGCTGGGTCTGTACACTGGCAGAGAACCCCTTTAGGCTGGGTGTGTCCACTGGCGGAGAACCCCTTTAGGCTGGGTGTGTCCACTGGCGGAGAACCCCTTTAGGCTGGGTGTGTCCACTGGCGGAGAACCCCTTTAGGCTGGGTGTGTCCACTGGCGGAGAACCCCTTTAGGCTGGGTGTGTCCACTGGCGGAGAACCCCTTTAGGCTGGGTGTGTCCACTGGCGGAGAACCCCTTTAGGCTGGGTCCGTTCACTGGCGGAGAACCCCTTTAGGCTGGGTCCGTTCACTGGCGGAGAACCCCTTTAGGCTGGGTCCGTCCACTGGCAGAGAACCCCTTTAGGCTGGGTCTGTACACTGGCAGAGAACCCCTTTAGGCTGGGTCTGTACACTGGCAGAGAACCCCTTTAGGCTGGGTCTGACCACTGGCGGAGAACCCCTTTAGGCTGGTGTCTGTCCAGTGGCGGAGAACCCCTTTAGGCTGGTGTCTGTCCAGTGGCAGAGAATCCCTTTAGGCTGGGTCTGTCCAGTGGCGGAGAACCCCTTTAGGCTGGGTCTGTCCACTGGCAGAGAACCCCTTTAGGCTGGGTCTGTCCACTGGCAGAGAACCCCTTTAGGCTGGGTCTGTCCACTGGCAGAGAACCCCTTTAGGCTGGGTCTGTACACTGGCAGAGAACCCCTTTAGGCTGGGTCTGTACACTGGCAGAGAACCCCTTTAGGTTGGGTCTGTCCACTGGCGGAGAACCCCTTTAGGCTGGGTCTGACCACTGGCGGAGAACCCCTTTAGGCTGGGTCTGACCACTGGCGGAGAACCCCTTTAGGCTGGGTCTGTCCACTGGCGGAGAACCCCTTTAGGCTGGGTCTGTCCACTGGCGGAGAACCCCTTTAGGCTGGGTCTGTCCACTGGCGGAGAACCCCTTTAGGCTGGGTCTGACCACTGGCGGAGAACCCCTTTAGGCTGGTGTCTGTCCAGTGGCGGAGAACCCCTTTAGGCTGGTGTCTGTCCAGTGGCGGAGAACCCCTTTAGGCTGGTGTCTGTCCAGTGGCAGAGAACCCCTTTAGGCTGGGTCTGTACAGTGGCGGAGAACCCCTTTAGGCTGGGTCTGTACACTGGCGGAGAACCCCTTTAGGCTGGGTCTGTCCAGTGGCGGAGAACCCCTTTAGGCTGGGTCTGTCCAGTGGCGGAGAACCCCTTTAGGTTGGGTCTGTACACTGGCAGAGAACCCCTTTAGGTTGGGTCTGTACACTGGCAGAGAACCCCTTTAGGTTGGGTCTGTACACTGGCAGAGAACCCCTTTAGGTTGGGTCTGTCCACTGGCGGAGAACCCCTTTAGGCTGGGTCTGACCACTGGCGGAGAACCCCTTTAGGCTGGTGTCTGTCCAGTGGCGGAGAACCCCTTTAGGCTGGTGTCTGTCCAGTGGCAGAGAACCCCTTTAGGCTGGGTCTGTCCAGTGGCGGAGAACCCCTTTAGGCTGGGTCTGTCCACTGGCAGAGAACCCCTTTAGGCTGGGTCTGTCCACTGGCAGAGAACCCCTTTAGGCTGGGTCTGTCCAGTGGCGGAGAACCCCTTTAGGCTGGGTCTGTACACTGGCAGAGAACCCCTTTAGGTTGGGTCTGTCCACTGGCGGAGAACCCCTTTAGGCTGGGTCTGACCACTGGCAGAGAACCCCTTTAGGCTGGGTCTGACCACTGGCGGAGAACCCCTTTAGGCTGGGTCTGTCCACTGGCGGAGAACCCCTTTAGGCTGGGTCTGTCCACTGGCGGAGAACCCCTTTAGGCTGGGTCTGACCACTGGCGGAGAACCCCTTTAGGCTGGTGTCTGTCCAGTGGCGGAGAACCCCTTTAGGCTGGGTCTGTCCAGTGGCGGAGAACCCCTTTAGGCTGGGTCTGTCCAGTGGCGGAGAACCCCTTTAGGCTGGGTCTGTCCAGTGGCGGAGAACCCCTTTAGGTTGGGTCTGTCCACTGGCGGAGAACCCCTTTAGGCTGGGTCTGTCCACTGGCGGAGAACCCCTTAGGCTGGGTCTGTCCACTGGCGGAGAACCCCTTTAGGCTGGGTGTGTACACTGGCGGAGAACCCCTTTAGGCTGGGTCTGTCCACTGGCATAGAACCCCTTTAGGCTGGGTCTGTCCACTGGCGGAGAACCCCTTTAGGCTGGGTCTGTACACTGGCAGAGAACCCCTTTAGGCTGGGTCTGTACACTGGCAGAGAACCCCTTTAGGCTGGGTCTGTCCAGTGGCGGAGAACCCCTTTAGGCTGGGTCTGTCCACTGGCGGAGAACCCCTTTAGGCTGGGTCTGTCCACTGGCGGAGAACCCCTTTAGGTTGGGTCTGTACACTGGCAGAGAACCCCTTTAGGTTGGGTCTGTCCACTGGCGGAGAACCCCTTTAGGCTGGGTCTGACCACTGGCGGAGAACCCCTTTAGGCTGGTGTCTGTCCAGTGACGGAGAACCCCTTTAGGCTGGTGTCTGTCCAGTGGCAGAGAACCCCTTTAGGCTGGTGTCTGTCCAGTGGCAGAGAACCCCTTTAGGCTGGTGTCTGTCCAGTGGCAGAGAACCCCTTTAGGCTGGTGTCTGTCCAGTGGCAGAGAACCCCTTTAGGCCGGGTCTGTCCAGTAGTGGAGAAACCCCTTTCATATCACCAGCATTTATACTGGGCTGGACACTGGCGGCCATTATTCCCCGCTCCTAGTAGTTGCTCTATAAGAAGGCCTTGTAGCGGTATCACCGGCCTCCAGTATTACCTTGAACTCTTCAGACTGGCCGCCCTCTCTCATGGCCTGTATTATATATATATCCACTGCGCCAGGAATACAACCTCCGAGCAGCTCGCTCTCGCCAGATGAAGACTGAGCATGCGTAGATGACGTCACCAGACTCCGTCTCCTCATTGCTGGCTTGTGTT
Source organism: Phyllobates terribilis (assembly GCF_046119375.1). Lineage (NCBI taxonomy): Eukaryota > Metazoa > Chordata > Amphibia > Anura > Dendrobatidae > Phyllobates > Phyllobates terribilis. Next base: position 754,979,208 of record NW_027362761.1, on the reverse strand, counting down.
CAAGGGTGAAACGCAATGATCGCCGGGAGCCTGAGCAGGCGCAGCAGTTACAGACGTGCCGAACTGCAGATGTGTAATGTCAGGGGCGGCAGCAGTTCTTCCCTGAGCGGCCATTTTCCTTATTCAGTCTGTATAAGTGGCTCGTTATGACGCAGGGCAGTGTTGTGACTAAACTCCTTGCTCCTTGAGGACCAGCTACAGGCTTATTAGTAGGACAGGTGGATTCAGTGGCGGGAAAGTGAACGAGTTGTAAAAGATAAGAAAGGTGAACAACAGCTCATAAATCCCTCCTTCCTTCATAAGAAGCCCCTCATATAGCCTGAAGAACATGTCTACTCAGGGAAGAACCATGCACATCCGTACCGGCGGGGTCTGCTCCAATATTCTGCAATCATTGTGATGGCGGTCCGCCGATAGGTGGCCATGACAGCCGGGGGTCCTGAAAGCACTCGCCGTCCGTGGTGGTACCTCTGGGGCTTCATAGGAAACCAGAACTTTTACTATATATCTATATGGGGAATAAAGAAATGAAAAAAAATGTTTTTAAAAACAACATAAAACTTGAATCACCCCCACCACACACAGACCTGGTCCTAAAGAAAAATTTGGTATCACCATGTCCATAGAGGTCCAGTCCATGAAAATATAGAACAAATTAACGTGATTGGTAAATGCCGTTAATAGAAATGAGATTGGAAACCCCAGAATTGCATTTTTTTCAGTAAATGCAACAAGAAACAAAGCATCTTATCTTCCCCAAAATGGTGTCAACAAACACAGCAGCTCTCCACACAAAAGAACAATCACACATCACCATCCACCGAAAAATGAGAATATTACAGCTCTTGGAAAACAGCGACACAAGCAAACTATTTTTTTTACCAATTTCTGAATTTTTTTACCCCTTCAGGAAAAAAAAACTACAAGTTTGATATCGCTGTAATTGTACCAACCTAGAAAGCATTTTGATAAGTTATTTTTTACCATTCAATGGATAATGTAAAGAAAAAAACAATTTCGGAATTGCATTCTTTACAATTTCACCGCCGTTTTCAAGTACAATGAATGGTAAATTCAATGGAGACATTCAAAACTTCAACTCATACCACAAAATCAGGGCCGGCTCAAGGTTTTTGTGGGCCCCGGGCGAAAGAGTCTCAGTGGGCCCCTTTAACACATACACGATTCATGATGCACAGATACCGCACAGAAATATATATAGTACAATGCCGAAGATTTCACTTCTTAAATTACATGAGCGATATCTATTGTAAATTCTACAATAGCTCAGAAACCGGCGAATCCTCGCAGTGCACAGTGCAGACCGGACAATATAGTCCTCCATACAGTATTATGGGCCCCATATATTGCTCCATACAGAATAATGACCCCACATAGTCCTCCGTACAGTAATATGGGCACCACATAGTCCTCCATACAATATTATGGGCGCCATATATTGCTCCACGCAGAATACTGGTCCCCATATAACGCTCCATACAGAATACTGACCCCCATATAATGCTCCATACAGGATACTGGTCCCCGTATAATTCTCCATAGAGGATACTGGCCCCCTTATAACGCTCCATACAGGATACTGGTCCCCATATAACGCTCCATACAGAATACTGGTCCCCATATAATGCTCCATACAGGATACTGGTTGCCATATAATGCTCCATACAGGATACTGGTCCCCATATAATGCTCCATACAGAATACTGGTCCCCATATAACGCTTCCTACAGAATACTGGTCCCCATATAACGCTTCATACAGAATAATGAACCCCATATAATGCTCCATGCAGAATACTGGTCCCCATATAATGCTCCATACCGGATACTGGCCCCCATATAATGCTCCATAGAGGATACTGGCCCCACATAATGCCCCATGCAGGATGTCACTTCCCCGATATAATGCCCCATACAGGATGTCACTTCCCCTCCCCCATATAGAGCCCCTTGCAGGATGTCACTCCCCCCCATATAATGCCCCATGCAGGATGTCACTTCTCCCCCATACAATGCCCCATGCAGGATGTCACTCCCCCCATATAATGCGCCATGCAGGATGTCACCTTTCCCCCCCATATAATGCCCCATGCAGGATGTCACTTCTCCCCCATATAATGCCCCATGCAGGATGTCACTTCCCCCCCATATAATGCCCCATGCAGGATGTCACTTCCCCCCATATAATGCCCCATGCAGGATGTCACTCCCCCCCATATAGAGCCCCATGCAGGATGTCACTCCCCCCCCCCATATAATGCCCCATGCAGGATGTCACCTCTCCCCCCATATAATGCCCCTGCAGGATGTCACTTTTCCTCCATATAATGCCCCATGCAGGATGTCACCTCTCCCCTCATATAATGCCCCATGCAGGATGTCACTTCCCCCCATATAATGCCCCATGCAGGACGTCACTTCCCCCCCATATAATGCCCCATGCAGGATGTCACTCCCCCCTCCCCCATATAATGCCCCATGCAGGATGTCACTTCTCCCCTATATAATGCCCCATACAGGATGTCACCTTTCCCCCCATATAATGCCCCATGCAGGATGTCACTTCCCCCCTCATATAATGCCCCATGCAGGATGTCACCTCTCTCTCCCCCCCATATAATGCCCCATGCAGGATGTCGCTTCTCCCCCATATAATGCCCCATGCAGGATGTCAATTCCCCCCCATATAATGCCCCATGCAGGATGTCACTTCCTCCCATATAATGCCCCATGCAGGATGTCACTACCCCCCCCCCATATAGAGCCCCATGCAGGATGTCACTCCCCCCCCATATAATGCCCCATGCAGGATGTCACCTACCCCCCATATAATGCCCCATGCAGGATGTCACTTCTCCATGTAATGCCCCATGCAGGATATCACCTCTCCCCTCATATAATGCCCCATGCAGGATGTCACTCCCCCCATATAATGCCCCATGCAGGACGTCACTTCCCCCCCATATAATGCCCCATGCAGTATGTCACTTCCCCCCCATATAATGCCCCATGCAGGATGCCACCCCCCCCCCTTATGATGCCCTATGCAGGATGTCTGTCACTTGTTCCCCCACTCATATACTGCCACATGGAGGATGTCACTTGTTCCCCCCCATATAATGCCCCATACAGGATGTCACCTTCCCCACTCCCATATAATGCCCATGCAGGATGTCACTTGTCCCCCCTCTTGTGACCACAACTTCTGGCTGACCTAAAATCAGAGGTAACATTCACCTCGCTGGTCTCTGCTCTGGTCTGGACTCCTCAGCGTCGCAGTCTTCCATATCTCTGCATTATGACTGCTCAGATCAGTGGGCTTTCTGCAGTGACGTCATCGCGCCCTCTGTCCTGAGACGTCACAGAGTCAGAAAACACCAGAGCTGCGGAGGAACAGGGAGAGGTAAGTATTGCAAGTGCCGGGGCCTTGAGCAAGCGGGGGGGAGCCCACTCGGGGCCAAATTGCATGCCGGTGTCACCGACGGCTAGTGTCCCCCCCGCTTGCTCAGGGCCCCGGCATTTGCCCGGGTGGTGACGCCGGCCCTGAGAGCAGCACTGATAAAATATGAAGATGACGGCTGTTAAGTACAATAGGGGCAGAGAATTTAGATTAGAAGCACAACCTCAGCCGTGAAATAAAAAGCATGCACTCACCAGCTGCTTGTGACCGTTACCTCGGACTTCCAGTCACAAGGTTAAAACATTCATAAAGTGTGATTTTGATTGATTACAAACAGTAATGCCAGCAACAGAGGAGATGGAGAAATTGATTTCTCTGTCTCCTCCGCAGCTGTGCTGCGATCCTCTCTGTGCTAGAAGATCGGAGCACGGAGCACTGACATTCAGCTCCCTCTAGCAGCAGAGCGGCAGCCGAATGTCATTAGCATATCGCATCCGATGCTCTCGCGTCAGATGCCATACACTAGTGGGACCCCGGCCTAAACCTGCAGATATGCAGTCAATCTGCAGGTCAATAGCAGGTTCAATCATTGTATTCTCAGCGATGACTGAACCCGCGGCGCCTCCCACCGCATGACTGAAACCGAATGCTGGCAGGGAGAATAAAGTTAATTTTGTCCCCGCTCTATTCGGCTGCGTGCAGGCGCAAGGCAGCATAATAACTCTATTAACCTGCAGATTAACCCCATATCTGCAGGTTAATAGTGTTATTTCAGGTGACAGGTTCCCTTTAAAGAGTTCTCACTAGAAATAGTAAAATAATACTTGATAGCACCAACACAAGCAGCCCAAGTGTATTTTTTGTAACTCATTTCCTTCTTTGGCACCAGTCATGGAATTGCACTCCCCCATGATATTCCATTTTAATATTTTGCTAAAAGGTGTCTGGGTTAGGCCCCTTATTTAGGGATCAAGATTTTCACAAAACCCTTTGATTGCTGCTCTAAATCACGGTTCCCCAACTCCAGTCCTCAAGCCCCACCAGCAGGACATGTTTTCAGGATTTCCTTAGTATTGCACAGGTGATAATTCCATCACCTGCACAGGTAATAATTCCATCACCTGTGCAATAGTAAGCAAATCCTGAAAACATGACCTGTTGGTGGGCCTTGAGGACTGGAGTTGGGGAGCACTGCTCTAAATGTTGTAAAACAGGCAGAAAAGAGCAAAGGTAGGTAACACCTCGACATAATATATCTGAGGTTCAACCATACAGTACAGACCAAAAGTTTGGACACATCTTCTCATTTAAAGATTTTTCTGTATTTTCATGACTTTGAAAATTGTACATTTACACTGAAGGCATCAAAACTATGAATTAACACATGTGGAATTATATACTTAACAAAAAAAAGTGTGAAACAACTGATGTCTTTTGCTTTGATGACTGCTTTGCACACTCTTGGCATTCTCTTGATGATCTTCAAGAGGTAGTCACCGGAAATGGTTTTCACTTCACAGGTGTGCCCTGTCAGGTTTAATAAGTGGGATTTCTTGCCTTATAAATGAGGTTGGGACCATCAGTTGTGTTGTACAGAAGTCTGGTTTATACACAGCTGATAGTCCTACTGAATAGACTGTTAGAATTTGTATTATGGCAAGAAAAAAGCTAAGTAAAGAAAAACGAGTGGCTAACATTACTTTAAGAAATGAAGGTCAGTCAGTCCGAAGAATTGGGCAAACTTTGAAAGTTTCCCCAAGTGCAGTTGCAAAAACCATCAAGCGCTACAAAGAAACTGGCTCACATGAGGACTGCCCCAGGAAAGGAAGACCAAGAGTCACCTCTGCTTCTGAGGATTAGTTTATCAGAGTCACCAGCCTCAGAAATCGCAGGTTAACAGCAGCTCTGATTAGAGACCAGGTCAATGCCACACAGAGTTCTAGCAGCAGACACATCTCTACAACAACTGTTAAGAGGAGACTTTGTGCAGCAGGCCTTCATGGTAAAATAGCTGCTAGGAAACCACTGCTAAGGACAGGCAACAAGCAGAAGATACTTGTTTGAGCTAAAGAACACAAGGAATGGACATTAGACCAGTGGAAATCTGTGCTTTGGTCTGATGAGTCCAAATTTGAGATCTTTGGTAACAACCACTGTGTCTTTGTGCGACGCAGAAAAGGTGAACGGATGGACTCTACATGCCTGGTTCCCACCGTGAAGCATGGAGGCGGAGGTGTGATGATGTGGGGGTGCTTTGCTGGTGACACTGTTGGGGATTTATTCAAAATTGAAGGCATACTGAGCCAGCATGGCTTCCACAGCATCTTGCAGCGGCATGCTATTCCATCCGGTTTGCGTTTAGTTGGACCATCATTTATTTTTCAACAGGACAATGACCACAAACACACCTCCAGGCTGTGTAAGGGCTATTTGACCAAGAGTGAGAGTGATGGGGTGCTACGCCGGATGAGCTGGCCTCCACAGTCACCAGACCTGAACCCAATCGAGATGCTTTGGGGTGAGCTGGACCGCAGAGTGAAGGCAAAAGGGCCAACAAGTGCTAAGCATCTCTGGGAACTCCTTCAAAATTGTTGGAAGACCATTTCCGGTGACTACCTCTTGAAGCTCATCAAGAGAATGCCAAGAGTGTGCAAAGCAGTCATCAAAGCAAAAGGTGGCTACTTTGAAGAACCTAGAATATAAGACATATTTTCAGTTGTTTCACACTTTTTTGTTAAGTATATAATTCCACATGTGTTAATTCATAGTTTTGATGCCTTCAGTGTGAATGTACAATTTTCATAGTCATGAAAATGCAGAAAAATCTTTAAATGAGAAGGTGTGTCCAAACTTTTGGTCTGTACTGTATATGCAGTATATATATTTTTTACAGTCGTTATCAGTTGTTGGCGCCTCAGCTAGCAGGCTCGATGACCTCACTTCGTTGCGCCACGCTGTGGGCTGTGGAGCTGCTGAGGAGACACGCTGCAGAGACTGGAGCAGCGGGGGAACGAGGAGAGGTGAGAATTGTATTTATTTTTTTAAATCAGTTTGTACAGTACATTGTGGTGGCCATAATACTGGAGGGCTATGGTTTGCATTATATTTATGTACTATATGGGGTGTGCATTATACTCTATCTAGGACTATGGGGTGTGCATTATACTGTATGGAGGTCTATGGGGAGTGCATTATACTATATGAAGGACTATGGGGAGTGCATTATACTATATGGAGGACTATGGGGAGTGCATTATACTATATGGAGGACTATGGGGAGTGCATTATACTATATTAAGGACTATGGGGAGTGCATTACACTATATGGAGGACTATGGGGTGTGCATTATACTATATGGAGGATGTGAAGACCCGGGGTCTTCCGTGGGCATAACGCTACTCAGACAACACAGGTTGAGGGTTAAATAGCGTAGAAATACTTTATTGAACCACAAAGCGGACAATAAACAAACAGAACAGTCCCAGCAAATACCCAAGATGGTACAACGTTACACAGTCTCACCCTTTCACTGACTCACCTGGGATAGAACAGCCAGCCGCTACTTTGGAGACTTCCAGGGCTGACTACCTCAACCAGTGGCCACCCGCTTCTGGCAGCAGGCCCCCACAGAAAGGAGGTAGCGGCAAGCTTAGGAAGCTATCAGTCTATCAATGTACAAGACCAGGAGACCCTAGGGTCCAAATCTGGCCTCTCCGAGAGTTTCCATGGGGCCAGGCGAGCGGTGGGTCCCTCCTGGCAACTCCAAATGTCTCTATGGGTCAGGTGACTTCTTCGTCCTCTCCTGGACTCCCCAAAATGTATCCATGTCTCTCTGATGGTTAATGTAGCAGATCCAAATCATTCCAGTCAGGGCCGGTACCCTTAGGCTAGAATAATATAGAATTCCAATATGTGTCTTTTTGGTAATTGTAGCGTCGGCGTCCCTGCCTCCTGCTAGGCAGAGACGCCGTTCCCCTCACCTCCCTGCTCCGTCTTCGGCATCCTCTTCCCGCGCTGCTGGCAGCGCTCGCTGCTTCCCGGGCACTGTGCTTAGGGCGCGCGCACTCCCTCCCTCTTAAAGGGGCCGCGCGCGTCGTCCTAAGGAGTCCCCGGCCAATTGCCGGTGGAGCTCCCATATATAAGGCACCTCCTCCAAAATGGAGGTGCCCGAGCAAAGTTGTTGCAAAGCCTTTCATCTCTGCTTCAGCCCTCAGGTCCCGTTGCCAGTCTGTTTTCCAGCTCTGTCTACCTGCTTGCATTCCCTGCGGTCCGACGGTCTGTCTACCAGCATCCGCCAGTCTGTCTATGGACCAGTCCGCCTGCGGATCAGGAAGCACCTGCCTGATACCTGCCTGAGACCACCTGCCAGCCAGCCGAGAGACTCTTACCCGCTCACCTGGGAGCGCTCACCTGCTACCCGCCAGCTAGCCTACCTGGAGGCTCTGCCGTCACTTGCCGTGACCACCTGCCAGCCAGCCGAGAGACTCTTACCCGCTCACCTGGGAGCGCTCACCTGCTACCCGCCAGCTAGCCTACCTGGAGGCTCTGCCGTCACTTGCTGTGACCACCTGCCAGCCAGCCGAGAGACTCTTACCCGCTCACCTGGGAGCGCTCACCTGCTACCCGCCTGCTAGCCTACCTGGAGGCTCTGCCGTCACTTGCTGTGACCACCTGCCAGCCAGCCGAGAGACTCTTACCCGCTCACCTGGGAGCGCTCACCTGCTACCCGCCTGCTAGCCTACCTGGAGGCTCTGCCGTCACTTGCCGTGACCACCTGCCTGTTTAGAGACTCTTACCCTGCTGTCACTTGCCGTGACCACCTGCCTGTCAAGAGACTGTTCCCGTCACTTGCCGCGAGCTCCTGCCCTTCTACCCAGAGACTGTTCCTGTCACTTGCCATGACTACCTGCCCGCCTTCCCTGGGAGCCACCCGCTTCCTTACAAGGACTGTCCCTTTGTATAGTAGCTCAGAGGTTCCACCTCCCAGACCCGTTACAGTTTGCTCGGGCCATGGAACCCGGTGGCACCCAAGCTCCCTCGCTCTCAGACCTATGTCATGAACTTTCCCGTCAGAGGTCCCAACAGGACTCCATCTTGGGCCACCTGCGTAGTGTTCACTCCAGCCTGGACACACTGACTGCCTCGTCGGGAGCTGCTTCCACTCTCACAACTACTACCCCGGCAGCGCCGCTGCCCATCAATACCATGGCATCCCTTCCCGGTCCCCGCCTTTCCGCCCCGCCTCGTTTTGGTGGAGATCCCGGTCAGGCACGGGGCTTCATTAACCAGTGCACCCCGCACTTCGAACTTTTGGCACACCAGTTTTCCACCGACCGAGCCAAAGGGACCTTCATCATGTCCCATCTCACTGGGGAGGCGCTGGCTTGGCTAAATCCTCTATGGGAGAGAGGAGAACCCCTGGTGTCCTACCTGCCAGCCTTTCTCACGGCCTTCCGGAAAGTCTTCGACGAACCAGGATGAAAGACCTCATCCGCCTCATCTCTGCTACGCCTCCGTCAAGGGAGTCTCACCGTGGGCCAATATGCCATACGGTTCCGTACACATAACAGTTCGCCTTGCTGCGTTTGAGTTGAGTCCATTTTAGCAACCTGAGCTTGCCTGGGATAATGACGCCCTGGTGTCCGTCTTCTGGGAAGGTCTATCCGTCCGGATTAAAGATGAACTTGCCGGTCGGGACATTCCTACCACTCTCGACGACTTAATAACACTTGCCACCCAGATTGACATCCGGTTCCAGGAGCGTACCAAAGAGGTCACCCGTGAGAGGAGGTTTCCTCGCCTTGCTCCTACCTTCCAGAATCCTGTCGCTTCCTCTGTTACTCCCCAGGCTCACTCACCCGAGCCTATGCAGGTCGACCAGACCAAGATGGTCAAAACCCGTCAAGAGTCACGCCGTGCCGAGGGGAGCTGCTTCTACTGTGGCAGTAAGGAGCACCGGATCCGTTCCTGCCCGGAGAGGTCGGGAAACGCCTGTGTCTAGGATCGCTCAGAGAGGTCGTCTTAGACAAGAATAAACCCTCTCCATCTCTGATGCTGTCGGTCTCTATCATCTGTGGGGAGAACCGTTACTTTGAACTAGCTCAACTTGATTCTGGAGCTGCCGGAAATCTCATTTCTCAGTCCCTGGTAGAAAAATACCGCATTCCCACCAAACCTCTGGCCGAACCCTTATCTGTCGCCTCCTCTTACCGCATCCCATCCAACTTATCACCGAATCCATAACTCTGCAGGTGGGAATGCTGCACTCTGAGAGCATCTTCTTCCATGTTCTACCTGGACTCTCTCATGCCCTTTTGCTTGGCCTACCTTGGCTCTAGAGACATGCACCCGTGCTTAATTGGCAGACCGGAGAAGTCCTTCGCTGGGGACAGGACTGCCATAAGACTTGTTTAGTTCCCATTCGTCCTGCCCGTCCTTCTCCTCCCCCAGCCAATCTACCCGGCCTGCCAGTACCCTATTGGTCTTATGCTGATGTCTTTAATAAAAAGGAAGCAGAGACATTACCTCCTCATAGACCATACGATTGCCCTATCGACTTGGTACCTGGCGCTACTCTGCCCCGAGGGCGTATCTACCCTTTGTCCGCTGCTGAGACCCAGTCCATGTCTGAATATATCGAGGAGAACCTGGCCCGGGGATTTATCCAGAAATCTACCTCCCCGGCGGGAGCAGGCTTCTTCTTCGTTAAAAAGAAGGACAGCTCACTCCATCCCTGCATAGACTATAGAGGCCTTAACCAGATCACGGTAAAGAACAAATACCCCCTTCCGCTCATTCCTGAATTATTTGACCGTCTGAGGGGTGCTAGAATCTTCACCAAGCTGGATCTCCGTGGGGCCTATAACCTGGTTCGTATCCGTCAGGGGGATGAATGGAAGACGGCATTCAACACCCGGGACGGCCACTATGAATACCTCGTAATGCCCTTCGGTCTCTGTAATGCTCCCGCCGTCTTTCAAGAGTTGGTCAATGATATCTTCCGTGACCTTCTCTACTCCTGCGTGGTGGTATACCTGGACGACATCTTGGTCTTCTCTCTGGATCTCCCCACACACCGGAGGGACGTTCGTCAGGTCCTGCTCAGGCTCAGGCAAAACCACCTCTACGCAAAATTTGAGGAGTGCCTCTTTGAGCAGACCTCGCTTCCATTTCTGGGCTACATCATCTCTCAGACCGGTCTACGAATGGATCCTGAGAAACTTTCTGCCATCCAGAAGTGGCCCCGACCGGAGGGGTTGAAGGCTATCCAGCGGTTCCTGGGCTTCGCCAACTACTACCGCCTCTTCATTCCGCACTTCTCTTCCCGGACTGCCCCTATCTCTGTGCTCACCCGTAAGGGCGCTAATCCCAAAGAATGGCCGCCCGAGGCAGAGGAGGCCTTCCTGTCTTTGAAACAAGCTTTCTCCTCCGCTCCTGTGCTGCACCGTCCTGACAGCAACAAACAATTCTTCTTAGAAGTAGACGCTTCCTCCTCCGGAGCCGGAGCGGTGCTCACCCAAAAGTCGTCATCCGGAAGAATGGTAACCTGTGGCTTCTTCTCCCAACTCTTCTCCTCATCTGAGCGCAATTATTCTATAGGAGACCGAGAATTGTTAGCCATTAAGTTGGCACTGGAGGAGTGGCGTTACCTGCTCGAGGGGGCTCTTCACCCGGTAATAATCTACACGGATCACAAAAACTTGGCTTATCTCCAGAGTGCCCAAAGACTTAACCCGCGCCAAGCCCGGTGGTCCTTGTTCTTCGCCCGCTTAGATTTCATTCTTCATTTTCGCCCGGCTGACAAAAATATCAAAGCTGATGCCTTGTCCCGATCCTTTTTGTTCTCCGATCTAGAGGAGGAGCCAAAGCACATCATTGACCCCGCCAAGGTAATGCTAGTGGCTCCCATGGATCTAAATCGTTTTCCACCCGGTAAGACGTTCGTAACAGTACCTGATCGTGAGAAAGTCCTACACTGGGGACATTCGTCTAAGCTAGCTGGCCATGCTGGCCAGAAAAAGACCCTCCTGCTTATTACCCGGCATTACTGGTGGCCTACCCTGCACAAGGACGTAATAGACTTTGTCTCAGCCTGTGCGTCCTGCACCCGCAACAAGGTTGCTAGACATCTGCCAGCCGGCCGCCTTCTGCCTCTTCCCATACCTGCTGCCCCGTGGCAGCATATAGCCATGGACTTTATAATGGATCTCCCTGTCTCTGCTGGTTGTACGGTCATTTGGGTGGTCGCTGACTGCTTCTCTAAGATGGCTCACTTCATTCCCCTGCCGGGCCTTCCGTCTGCATCTGAATTGGCTAAAGACTTTATCCATCATATTTTCCGTCTTCATGGTCTCCCTCTCCACATCATATCCGACCGAGGAGTTCAGTTCACCTCTCGCTTCTGGAGAGCCATGTGTAAACTGCTGGGGGTCACCTTGGACTTCTCCTCTGCTTATCACCCACAGTCCAATGGTCAAGTAGAGCGGATCAACCAAATTTTAACCAGTTACCTCCGGCACTTTGTTAATGCCCACCATTCCGACTGGGTGGATCTTTTACCGTGGGCCGAATTTTCCTATAATAATCACGAGAGCGAGTCTTCCTCCAAATCCCCGTTTTTTATTGTCTACGGTCAACATCCTCGGATCCCGTTTCCCGTCTCCGCCTCGGTGGATAATCCGGCCGCGGAATCTCTTGTTAGCGAATTCTCCTCCATTTGGGAAAGTACCAGATCCGCACTTCTTCAGTCCTCCGAGCGGATGAAGAAACAGGCTGACAAGAGACATCTGGATCCGCCCCAATTCCGTCCTGGAGATAAAGTCTGGCTCTCGTCCAAATATGTCCGGCTCAAGATTCCTTCCTACAAGTTAGGGCCTCGGTTCATCGGCCCACTGGAAGTTATCAAACAAATCAACCCGGTGGCCTATGTAAGGCAGCCCTAGTCACCATACTGGGGGATACTCGCTGCACCGGGTAAATTAAGCACACGTGCAATGTCCTTCCGGTATTTTCTCAATACAGCAGTTTATTATGTTATCATAAACCGCTGTTCACACACATAATGTCCATCTTAGTTTGTCACCGGAATGTTTACACACTTAACATCCGGGAGTCTCTCAAATAGCAGACAGGCCCAATTGGCCCAGGACACAGCCTTCAGCAAGGTAATACTATAGCAATGTCCATAACACAGTCCATGTAACAAAGTGTATTACCTTTGCCGGGTTTAGTTGCTGCAGTCCCTTTAATCCGCCACCACTGTGGCTTTGTGGCTTCCCAGGTAGGGATCTCTAGCCATCGTCCCGTCTAAGCCTACTGGAATGTTTCACTCACACACATCCAGTCTGCGCCTTTCCGGACTCTTCACCAAGCCTCTGCCTTCCAAGGCCATTAGCATCCACTCACAGGATCCAGTCTCAGCCTTTCAGGCTGCCAGGCTTCACTCAGCCTCACTAGGCAGAACGGTGTCCCACACACATGGGGAACAGGCCTCATGTCTCTCACACCGAACACACCTGTCTCCAATTACCGGGGTTTATATATCCTGTGCACACATACACCCATACTGACAGGACCTTGCTGATGTCACAGTCATGTGATCAATCAGCTGTGTGTATAGGTCCTGTGTGCTGTCCCAGTCATGTGTACAGACCTTTACTGTGCATACAGGACCTGTGTGATGTCACAGTCATGTGACCAGTCAGTTAAAGGGGAAGGTACATGGTCAGGTAAAACACATCCTGGACCATTTACAGTAATGCTAGCAAGCTGCTGCATTACACCTATAAATTGAAACTCCCGGCCAACTTGCGGATCCCTAACTCCTTCCATGTATCTCTCCTCAAACCTGTGGTACTTAACTCTTTTTCCAAGTCTACAGGTACGCCTCCTGCTCCGGTTTCCGCTGAAGACGAGTTTGAGGTAGAGAGCATTCTGGCCACCAAAAGGGTAAGAGGAAAGACCTTTTTTCTAGTGGATTGGAAGGGGTTTGGTCCTGAGGAGAGAATGTGGGAGCCCTGGGAGAACATCCATGCCCCGCTCATCCTTGATAAATTTCTCTCCGGCCTAAAAAAGGGAGGACCTAAAGGGGGGGGTACTGTAGCGTCGGCGTCCCTGCCTCCTGCTAGGCAGAGACGCCGTTCCCCTCACCTCCCTGCTCCGTCCTTGGCGTCCTCTTCCCGCGCTGCTGGCAGTGCTCGCTGCTTCCCGGGAACTGTGCTTAGGGCGCGCGCGCTCCCTCCCTCTTAAAGGGGCCGCGCGCGTCGTCCTAAGGAGTCCCCGGCCAATTGCCGGTGGAGCTCCCATATATAAGTCACCTCCTCCAAAATGGAGGTGCCGGAGCAAGGTTGTTGCAAAGCCTTTCATCTCTGCTTCAGCCCTCAGGTCCCGTTGCCAGTCTGTTTTCCAGCTCTGTCTACCTGCTTGCATTCCCTGCGGTCCGACGGTCTGTCTACCAGCATCCGCCAGTCTGTCTATGAACCAGTCCACCTGCCTGATACCTGCCTGAGACCACCTGCCAGCCAGCCGAGAGACTCTTACCCGCTCACCTGGGAGCGCTCACCTGCTACCCGCCAGCTAGCCTACCTGGAGGCTCTGCCGTCACTTGCTGTGACCACCTGCCAGCCAGCCGAGAGACTCTTACCCGCTCACCTGGGAGAGCTCACCTGCTACCCGCCTGCTAGCCTACCTAGAGGCTCTGCCGTCACTTGCCGTGACCACCTGCCTGTCTAGAGACTCTTACCCTGCTGTCACTTGCCGTGACCACCTGCCTGTCAAGAGACTGTTCCCGTCACTTGCCGCGACCTTCTACCCAGAGACTGTTCCTGTCACTTGCCGTGACTACCTGCCCGCCTTCCCTGGGAGCCACCCGCTTCCTTACAAGGACTGTCCCTTTGTATAGTAGCTCAGAGGTTCCACCTCCCAGACCCGTTACAGTAATGCCATGCAATCCATCTGCTGTCCTGGAGGATGTCTCTCATTCTCCTTCCAAAGTCTGTCTGAATCTCTGTCCGAAGACTCCCTCTGTCTCAGGAACACATGTCCCTTCTGCTTCTCTGGGCTCTAGTCTAACTGCTACAAAAGCATATCTCCTTTTTAAATACACATCCACAGGTCAAGGGGTTTTTGGAGGGCAGCCTCACATGGCTCAGCTCTCATTGTTTTGATATAATCAGTTTACTTAGTTTGTATCACAGGGGCTCTTGTAAATACACATCATTGTTTCAGAATCAAAGAGCAGATAACATTTAGGGTTATACAAATAGTAGTCTGTGTTAATCAACTAAAGAAGAACAGAGATTAAAGAGTCAACATAAAAATAAAGGAATGCTGCTCTTGCCATTAGAAAGTATGTCTGGCATAATTAAGATTTTACTCTGTATCGTCACATTCCTCCCCTAATCTTAATTAACCAGACATGATAGGATCCCAGTCATCCTTCTCCACTTATTGTAGGCAGTCCATCAGCATGTCTTTAAGCACAGACATGAATGTAAGATGTTTCACCTTCATGGGAACAAAACTTTGCATCACCCAGTTTGCTCAGAGCATATTCCATGTCTTCCTTGCAAATAAACTCCAAACGTAATTGAAGAAAACAGACTGGTGTCCATTGCATCCACACATGCCTTCATCTGCATCCTGTGGTTCCTGAATTAAATCCGATGAGTGTTGGTGGCCTGGTATTCAATCCGTTGAAGCTGGCACAGCTCCTGTAGTTGCCATTACTTGTTGCTGCTGTATATCCTCTCCAGTCCTCGTCCCAAGGCCGAGCTGCTGGGGTTGGACGTAGTAGCATCCGAAACCCACTGTGTATGCCTCACCTATGGTCTGCTGGGTCTGTCTACATGCCTCCCTGGTTGTGGAGCCCTTTGGACAGTGTGTGCTAACACCAGTTCCATGCAGCTCCCCCACCTCTGCTGGGCTGAGTAGTATCACACCTCTGCCACCAAAATGTGAAGACCCGGGGTCTTACGTGGGCATAACACTACTCGGACAACACAGGGTGAGGGTTAAATAGCAAGGCAATACTTTATTGAACCACAAAGCAGACAATAAGCACACAGAACAGTCCCAGCAAATACCCAAGATGGTACAACCTTACACAGTCTCACCCTTCCGCTGGCCCGCCTGGGATAGAACAGCCGCTACTTTGGAGACTTCCCGGGCAGACTACCTCAACTAGTGGCCCCCCGCTTCTGGCGTGCCCCTACAGAGAGGAGGTAGCAGCAAGCTTAGGAAGCTAGCAGTCCATCAAGGTACAAGACCAGGAAAACCGAGGGTCCAAATCTGTCCTCTCCGAGAGTTTCCATGGAGCCAGGCGAGCGGTGGGTCCCTCCTGGCAACTCCATATGTCTCCATGGGTTCTAGGAGACCGGTGGGTCCCTCCTAGGAACCCAAAAACAACATATCCATGGGGCCAGGTGACTTCTTCGTCCTCTCCTGGACTCCCCAAAATGTATCCATGTCTCTCTGATGGTTAATGTAGCAGATCCAAATCATTCCAGTCAGGGCCGGTACCCTTAGGCTAGAATAATATAGAATTACAATCTGTGTCTTTTTGGTAATGCCATGCAATGCATCTGCTGTCCTGGAGGATGTCTCTTATTCTCCTTCCAAAGTCTGTCTGAATCTCTGTCCCAAGACTCCCCCTGTCTCAGAAACACATGTTCCTTCTGCTTCTCTGGGCTCAAGTCTAACTGTTACAAAATCATATCTCCTTTTTAAATACACATCCACAGATCAAGGGGTTTTTGGAGGGCAGCCTCACATTATATTGAGATAATCAATTTACTTAGCTTGTATCACAGGGGCTCTTGTAAATACACATCATTGTTTCAGAATCAAAGAGCAGATAACATTTAGGGTTATACAAATAGTAGTCTGTGTTAATCAACTGAAGAAGAACAGAGATTAAAGAGTCAACATAAAAATAAAGGAATGCTGCTCTTGCCATTGGAAAGTATGTCTGGAATAATTAAGATTTTACTCTGTATCGTCACAGAGGACTATGGGGTGCATTATTGTATATTGAGGGCTATGGGGGTGCATTATTGTATATAGAGGACTATGGGGAATATATTATACTATATGGAGGACTATGGGGTGTGCATTATACTATATGGAGGACAATGGGGCATATTATACTATTTGGAGAACAATGGGGCACATTATACTATATGGAGGACTATGGGGCACATTATACTATATGGAGGACTATGGGGCACATCATACTACATGGAGAACTATGGGGCACATTATACTATATGGAGGACTATGGGGCTCATCATATTAGATGGAGAACTATGGGGCACATTATAATTTGTGGAGGACTATGGGGCATATTATACTATGTGGAAGACTATGGGGCACATTATACTATATGGAGGACTATGGGGCATATTATACTATTTGGAGAACAATGGGGCACATTATACGATATGGAGGACTATGGGGCACATTATACTATATGGAGGACTATGGGGCACATCATACTAGATGGAGAACTATGGGGCACATTATACTATATGGAGGACTATGGGGCACATCATACTAGATGGAGAACTATGGGGCACATTATAATTTGTGGAGGACTATGGGGCATATTATACTATGTGGAAGACTATGGGGCGCATTATACTATATGGAGGACTATGGGATGTGCATTATACAATATGAAAGACTATGGGGTACATTATACTATGTGGACGACTATGGGGTGCATTGTACTAAACGAGCAAAATGCTGTCAATTCATCGGGTGATTGGATTGTTTATGCTGGAAAAAAAACATGGTTTCAGCAGCACATCGCCTGGTGAAAACTGCAAATGTGCTGCTTATAACATGATACTGTATGGGTAATATCTCCAAAAAAAACTTTTCAAAAGGCCAAATGTATAAGAGTAAAACACAGTATTTTATTGATAAATATTTAGAAAAAAACATAATAAAGATACATATAAAACTGTGAGACAAAATACACATAAGGCACAAGGTGGGTGTACCCGGATGAGGAAGCAGTAAAAGCATATGCCAGATAGCCCATATGAAAAATATCAATGGAAATCCTATGTATAGCTAATCTAACTGTTATCTGCAGAAAAAAGCATGATTAAAGGGAATCTATCACCCCCCTAGGACTTTTCAGACCGTTAATATGGGCATACAGGT
The DNA here is from genome assembly GCF_046119375.1 of Phyllobates terribilis. Lineage (NCBI taxonomy): Eukaryota > Metazoa > Chordata > Amphibia > Anura > Dendrobatidae > Phyllobates > Phyllobates terribilis. The sequence continues at coordinate 754,961,618 of NW_027362761.1, read as the reverse complement.
GATAGAAATGTGAATCTATACCTACTGTACCTGTATGACTCATATTAGTGGTCTGATTGCTGTGAAATTACTTTTTTATTAAATTATTTTTGCTAAGCTTCGCGTCCCCCGGATGCCAAGAAATGCCCACCTACTAGCCCTATTTCCATACTCACCCCACCTCCCCTGCACATCACAGGGCCCTGTGACATGCAGTTCCCGGCCGGATCCCGCCCCTGCGCTGTTTCCTCTGTAGGGACGGCATTCTTCTCCTTGCTGTCAGTGTAGTGTTGTGCAGCAGGGAACTTGTGCGCAGCCTCCGTTGAGTTACTCTTCCTTCACAGCACATGCGCACAAGTTCCCTGCTGCAAAATACTACATCTATTCTGTAATAAGGTCCCCCTTTCTGCAATAATTCCCCCCATATTGTACTGTTCTCTATTCAGGCCCCTAACATTTAATAATGTCCGCTGTTCTTGCCCTTTTCTTTAATAATGTTCCTTGTCCTGACCCCTTTTTTAATAGTGTACTTCATCCTGGCCCCTATCCTCTAATAATGCCACCCATCCTGTAATAATATAGTGGCATGTACAAGTTTAGCCACCCCTGGTTAAAATCTCTAAAAGTGACACCTTTCCTTTGTATTTTAGGCAAATATATATATATATATATTGTAATTTTTTACATTTTAAAAATTTCTGAAAAGAAAATTGGCAGATGCAAAAGTTTGGGCACCCTGTATGGTTAGTGCCTAGTAGCACCCCCTTTTACAAGTATCACAGCTTGTAAACACTTTTTGTAGTCAGGCAAGAGTCTTTCAATTCTTGTTTGAGGGATTTTCATCCATTCATCCTTGGGAAATTCTTCCAGTTCTGTAAGATTCCTGGGTTGTCTTGCATGCACTGCTATTTTGAGGTCTAGCCACAGATTTTCAATGATGTTCAGATCAGGGGACTGTGAGGGCCATTGTAAAACCTTCAGCTTGCGCCTTTTGAGGTAGTCCATTGTGGATTTTGATGTGTGGTTAGGATCATTATTCATTTGTAGAAGCCATCCTCTTTTCAACTTCAGCTTTTTTACAGATGGTGTTATGTTTGTATCAAAAATTTGTTGTAATTTAATTGAATCCATTCTACCCTCAAACCGTTAAATGTTCGCCGTGTCATTGGCTGCAACGCAACCCCAAAGCATGAGATATTTACCCCCATGGTTGGTTGCTTAATGGTTAGCGAGATGTTATTTTCCTGAAATTCTGTGAAACTCTGCCCTTTTTTCTCCACACATAACTATGATCATTGTGGCCAAAGAGTTCTATTTTAACCTCATCGGTCCACAGGACTTGTTTCCAAAATGTATCAGGCTTGTTCAAAATGTTCTCTTGCATACTTCTGACGCTGTATTTTGTGGTGAGGACACAGGGGAGGTTTTGTTCTGGTGACTCTTCCATGAATGCCATATTTGTGCAGGTGTCTCTGAACAGTAGAACAATGTACCACAACTCCAGAGTCTTCTAAATCTTTCTGAAGGTCTTTTGCAGTCAAGCGGGAGTTCTGATATGCCTCTCTAGCAATCCTACAAGCAGCTCTCTCTGAAATTTTGCTTGGTCTTCCATACATTATCTTGACCTCCACTGTTACATTTCAAACTGAGGAAAGGACAACTTGAAAACTCTTTGCTATCTTTTTATAGCCTTCTCCTGCTTTGTGGGCCTCCACCATTTTCAGAGAGCTAGGTAGCTGCTTAGAAGAACCCACATTTGCTGTTTTTTGGCACAAGGTTAGAGGAGGCTGGGTTTATATAAAGCTGGGAAATTTGCATCACCTGGCCTTTTCTAACGATGATAGTGAACAAGCCATAAGCCTAAAAGGCTGATTAAGGCCTGAAACCTTAGTCAAAGTTATCAGAGCACATAAATTTCCAAGGTTGCCCAAACTTTTTCATCGACCCATTTTCCTTTTTGTAATTTTTAAAATGTAAAAATTGACTATTTTTTGCCTAAAATACAAAGAAGATGTGTCATCTTTAACTTTAGCTTTTTTAGAGATCATTTCATCTTCAACTTGCTTAATTGTTCACAACAATAGTAATTTTGACCAGGGTGCCCAAAATTTTACATGCCACTGTATCCTCCATCCTGGTTCCTATCCTTTATTAATGCTCCCCATCCTGTAGTAATGTCCCCTAACCTGCAGTAATGTCCTGCATCCTGGGCCCTATCCTGTAAAATGTCCTCCATCCTGACTCCTATCCTGTAATAATGCCCCCCATTCTGTAATAACGTCCCTTATTCTGTAATAATTTCCCCCATTCTGAATTAATATTCCCTATCCTGGCCTATTTCTTTAATAATGTCCCCCATCCTGGCCTCTTTTATTAATTATAAGTATCAAAGACTGACAGTCACTTCCAAACAGAAAAACAGGTGTGAGCAGGTGCAAGCTAAGAGAGCCACTTACATATGTAACAATTTAAGCTGCACTCTGTAATGCAATAGTATGGAACCATGGAATATATGAAATTGGAATTGCATTGCTGCTCTAGAAAAAAGTTAAAAAGTAAGGTACTTAGCGCATAAATTGGCCAATTCATTTGTGCCCAACAACCATCGAAAAGGCAACCTTCTTTGCTGGGAACCTAACCTAAAATGATACCTCTCCTGGACTGATAGCTTACAGTTATATGGGTAGGCAGGGTCTAGCTGTGATTAAAACTACTATAGGGTTTCAGAGTGCAGCTTTAATTTGTAAGTTACATATGGAAGTGGCTCTTTTAGCTTGCACCTGTTCACACTTGTTTTTCTGTTTGAAAGTGACGGTCAGTCTTTGATATTTTCTTTTTTTTGCCCTATTCTTTTAAAATGTCCCTAGTCCTGGCAGCCCTCTCCAACATGTTTAAAAAATAAATAAAAAGATTCTTCCTACCTTTCCCCGCTCCCACAACCTCTTCATCCTCCATAGCCATCACAGTGGTTCAGGGCAGTGAAGTGATGGGCCACCTGCGATGGGTACTCCAATGTCAACTGCTGGCCTCTGATAAGCCGGCTGAGAGACCCAAAGGAGGTATTCAATGAGAGGGACATAGACAGTAATATTGAATATACATAATAACCACTTTATTTAGATAATAAATGACAAAAACAAGGACACATTAAAATTAAATAAAAAACAGCTCAGGAGAGGGAGGGGTATGCCCAAAATAACATCAAATCAAGCCTTTCCAATTACATATGCATCCAAAAATAGGATAAATACACCAACAGTTGAGTATACACATTTGCATCACACATTTAATATAATTATGATAATTGTGCAATGACAATATATTCAGTGATTACTAAAGTGCATATCAGTGATTTAATGCAGAAAAGCATACAGTTAAGCATGAAGACACAAATTGCTGGGAAGAAAAAATTGCCGTCCAAAATAGCACACCTAAGTGCTGTAAAGTGCAATTCACATAATGAATTTACAAAGCTAAATGCTTAGAAACAACGTTTCACCACCGCTTCTTCCGGGGGGGTGTCTATATGGATAGGGGCCGTCGTATATATATATATATATATATATATATATATATATATATATATATATATATATATAGTACAGACCAAAAGTTTGGACACACCTTCTCATTAAAGATTTTTCTGTATTTTCATGACTATGAAAATTGTACATTCACACTGAAGGCATCAAAACTATGAATTAACACATGTGGAATTATATACTTAACATAAAAGTGTGAAACAACTGAAAATGTGTCTTATATTTTAGGTTCTTCAAAGTAGCCACCTTTTGCTTTGATGACTGCTTTGCACACTCTTGGCATTCTCTTGATGAGCTTCAAGAGGTAGTCACCGGAAATGGTTTTCATTTCACAGGTGTGCCCTGTCAGGTTTAATAAGTTGGGACCATCAGTTGTGTTGTGCAGAAGTCTGGTGGATACACAGCTGACAGTCTGAATACTGCATACTGAATAGACTGTTAGAATTTGTATTATGGCATGAAAAAAGCAGCTAAGTAAAGAAAAACGAGTGCCCATCATTACTTTAAGAAATGAAGGTCAGTCAGTGCGAAAAATTGGGAAAACTTTGAAAGTGTCCCCAAGTGCAGTTGCAAAAACCATCAAGCGCTACAAAGAAAGTGTCTCACATGAGGACCGCCCCAGGAAAGGAAGACCAAGAGTCACCTCTGCTTCTGAGGATAAGTTTATCCGAGTCACCAGCCTTAGAAATCGCAGGTTAACAGCAGCTCAGATTAGAGACGAGGTCAATGCCACACAGAGTTCTAGCAGCAGACACATCTCTTCAACAACTGTTAAGAGGAGACTTTGTGCAGCAGGCCTTCATGGTAAAATAGCTGCTAGGAAACCACTGCTAAGGACAGGCAACAAGCAGAAGAGACTTGTTTGGGCTAAAGAACACAAGGAATGGACATTAGACCTGTGGAAATCTGTGCTTTGGTCTGATGAGTCCAAATTTGAGATCTTTGGTTCCAACCACCGTGTCTTTGTGCGACTCAGAAAAGGTGAACGGATGGACTCTACATGCCTGGTTCCCACCGTGAAGCATGGAGGAGGAGGTATGATGGTATGGGGGTGCTTTGCTGGTGACACTGTTGGGGATATATTCAAAATTGAAGGCATACTGAACCAGCATGGCTTCCACAGCATCTTGCAGCGGCATGCTATTCCATCCGGTTTGCGTTTAGTTGGACCATCATTTATTTTTCAATAGAACAATGACCCCAAACACACCTCCAGGCTGTGTAAGGACTATTTGACCAAGAAGGAGAGTGATGGGGTGCTACGCCAGATGACCTAGCCTCCACAGTCAGTCACCAGACCTGAACCCAATCGAGATGGTTTGGGGTGAGCTGGACCGCAGAGTGAAGGCAAAAGGGCCAACAACTCCTTCAAGATTGTTGGAAGACCATTTCGGGTGACTACCTCTTGAAGCTCATCAAGAGAATGCCAAGAGTGTGCAAAGCAGTCATCAAAGCAAAAGGTGGCTACTTTGAAGAACCTACTGTAGAATATAAGACATATTTTCAGTTGTTTCACACTTTTTTGTTAAGTATATAATTCCACGTGTTAATTCATAGTTTTGATGCCTTCAGTGTGAATGTACAATTTTCATAGTCATGAAAATACAGAAAAATCTTTAAATGAGAAGGTGTGTCCAAACTTTTGGTCTGTACTGTATATATATTTATGTATTGCTAACCAATAAGGGATTCCCACGTAAGAGTACTTGCGCTGTTGCTTGCGGTCACATGCTTGGGGTGGGTGGCGCATATACGCATCGATCCGTCCCTTATTTTTTTTAAATACATCATTTTTATTAGGATTTTCAGAAAAGAAAAAACATATAAAGACAAGTGAACAAAGCCAACTTTGAAAGGTTAATCAGGAGCCCGTCCGCAGATCAGGCACGATGTACAAGCATTAGTTTGTGATTAGCTGGCACAACAAATAAAACAAAGATTAAATATTAACAACTTAAAGTCATCATTGTCGACATTACAAAAAGAATTAGACGTGGGTAATTAATTCTTTCTGTTTTTCTCCCATATTTTAGTTTATACGTAATAGTCCCAAGTTGTTGTTGAGATCCTCTAAAATATACCATTCTGTAGAAGTGAATGGTTCGACAATTTTTTTTTCAATCAGAGAGCAGCATGTTATGATAAACTGTTTCCTATTTAATAGAAATTTGCCAGCTTGCTGTTCCTTGTTACTGAGGGCATCAAGTTGTTCTACTCCCAAAAAATGTTTCATTTGGATTATCAACTCTGCTATGGGGGGAATGTTGGGGTCTAGCCAATGTTTGAGTAGCTGTTTTTTTGCCAAGAAGAGTAGAGTGTGGAGCAGTTTTGGGGGGCCTCGGGGTTACTCCAATAATGTAGGAGGGCTAAGTGTGGAGAGAGGGTTTACCCTGGACCCCATATAGTGTGAATCAAATCTGAAACCTGATCCCAATATACTGTTGATTCGGTGCAGGACTATAGGCCATGCATGAGGTCAGAGTATGGATGATGACACTTAGGGCATGCAGTTAGTCTATTTGATAATGGATCTTTTTTCAGTATATTAAAGGCGTAGATGGCCCCATGTATTATTTTATATTGAGTTTCTCTCCATGTTTCACTTATAATGTGGTTCCTAAATACCTTCCAACCTAATCTGATCTTAATGGGAATTTCCACGTCTTCAAATTGTTGCTTCCAATATTTAAAGAAAATGCCTGGGTGTACCCCTAAGAAATTAGATTTCATTACCGAATAGAGATTAGATATTGAGGGGGTGCCTATTGGAGATAGTAGAATGACATCCAGTTCATTCTGGGAGGTCTCATAAGTAACATCCCTTAAGTTTGTCATACTGAAAGTCATGTTGGAGAGGTAGATTATATTTTCCCATACATTCTGCATATGTCAACCATCTCTGATCGGTTGGATGGAGGAGATGAGATATGTTGTCTATACCAGCGCCTGTTGCCACTTAGAAAATAATTTGTTTTCAATGCCCTGTGGAAATTCTGGATTCCGCCATACCGGCAGGTGCTTAGAAATTCTGAAGGAGAGGCCATATTTTTTCCTAACTGCCTTCCAAGCAGAGATGGTGTCTGTAAAAGTTACTGATTTTTTGATTGCTAGGGGTAGGGAAGTATAGCGAGAGTATAGAAGTGCAGTTAAATTGAAGGGGTAAGCATAGTCTGATTCCAAAGAGTAATCAGAGTATGTATGTCTTTTGTGGAGCCAGTCTATTATGTAGCGAAAGAGGCAGGCGAGGTTATAATTCCTGATGCTTGGAAAATTAATGCCACCATCATCTTTGGATGACATAAGTTTGTCTAGATTAATCCTAGGATGTTTTCCCCTCCATATAAAATGACTGAAGGCCCTGTTGAGTGTAGTTACGCCAGAGTGTTTCAGTAGCAATGGTAGAGTTTGGAGTTCATACATCATTTTGGATGTACTGATCATCTTGACCAAATGTGCCCTATCCAAAAAAAGACAAGGTCAAATCCTGCCATGTCTTTAATTGATTAGTGATTTTTTTGATGAGGGGGGGATAATTTAACGTGTACAAAGAGAATGGCGTGCGACCTATTTTCATACCCAAATAAGTGATATAAGAGAGAGCTATAGTTATATCGTTGAAAGATCCTCTTGGGTAAAGTTTTATTCCTTTTTCAGTTAATGGTAGTATTTCACAATTTTTGGCATTTATTTTAAACCCAGAGTAAGCTCCGAAATTTTTATGCAAATCCATTAATAGAGGTAAATGCAGAATGGGATCAGAAATAAACAGAATGATATCATCTGCAAAAAATTACGCCTGAATTGTTTTTTTAGTAAATTGGATGTCTGAAAAAGTTTTTGGGTCCAACAGAATACGAACTAAGGGTTCTAGTGCTATGTTAAAAAGTAGGGGGGACAACTGACAACCCTGTCTTGTTCCCTTCTCAAGGGGGAAGGGAGTGGATAGAAAACCCGGTGTATATACCTGAGCCTTTGGATACATATATAAATTGCTTATATTGTTAAAGAAGGGGCCTGTCAATGACATCTTAGTTAAGACCTTGTACAACCAATCCCAATTAATGTTGTCAAAGGCCTTTTCGGCGTCTAAGGAGACAATCGCCGTGGAACCTTTTAAATTAGATGTAGAATGGATTTTATCCAGCGCTGACAGTACCTTCCTAATATTTAGCGTGGCTGAGCGACCCTTAACAAAACCTGCTTGTACAGGGGACATAAGGTGAGGTAAAATAGAGGCCAGTCTGTCAGCCATTATTTTGGACATTATCTTAATGTCGATATTTATGAGGGAAATTGGTCTGTATGAGCTGGGGGATAATGGATTTTTGTCTGGTTTTAGTAACAATTTAATATAAGCCATATTTGCGGAAGGGAAAATGGGATCACCTTGAGTTATGTTGTTAAATATCGATTCTAATAATGGGGAAACCTTTTCCCTTAAAGATTTAAAGAAATCAGAGGTGTAGCCATCTGGGCCAGGGGCTTTATTTGGTTTCAAATCTGTAATTGTATTAGTAATCTCTTCCAATGAAATAGGTTTATTTAATATAGATTTTTGTTCCTCTGAAAATAAAGGTAATTTGACCCTATCTAAGAGTGTATCGGAGAGGGGCATGATTTGTTTTGGATTTTTATATAAGTCCTTATAAAATGAGCCTAGGATCTCATTATTTGATTCAGGATTCGTGTGGATTTCCTCGTTGGTATTTCTTAGTTGGAAAATTCCCTGTGACTTTTTCCGACCTCTTGCCGGATTAGCCATCATCCTCCCTGATTAGTTGCCAAATCTATAAAAATATGCTTGTGTTTGGGATAGGTGGAATTTTTCTCTCATATCTACGTATTGGTTGAATTCAGACTGTTTTTGGGACCAAAGTGTTTTATTTAAAGGGGAAGGGTCAAGAAGAAATGTAGTGTAGGCTTGTTTCAGTTCAGAGGATAGTTCATTATATCTTCTCATAACTTTTTTTTGTGAGAGAACGTATACGCCAAAATTTTCCCCCTAAGTACCGCCTCGGCCGATTCCCATAGTAGTGTGGGATCATTTTGGTGTGCCGAGTTGCCCGACAAAAATTCCTGCCACCATAATTTGAGAGAGGAAATAAATGAATCGTCTTTGCAAAAATAATCTGGAAATCTCCATAAGAAATCAGAGCTCCGAGGGAATTTCTTTGATAGTTCCAAATTTACTGGAGCATGGTCTGAAATAACAATATTATCAATGTGCATGGTAATCAATTTAGCTAACAGGGAGGGGGAGATAAATATATAGTCAATTTGAAACCAAGAGTCGTTGGCGTGTGAGAAATGTGTGAATTCTCTATTACTAGGGTTCATGAATCTCCACGAGTCGATTAGTTGGTTGGTGGACATAAGAGGTGCTAGCGCTTTGTCATGCGAGGTTGTTAATTGCCAGCAGTATTTTTTCTATCCTCTTGGAGTGAAACCACTGAATTAAAATCTCCACCTACTATTTTATTAGGATTGAAGTCGAGCAAAAGTCTCGTTTCCAATTGTTTAAAGAAAGATTTGTTTCCTATATTAGTGTTATGATCTGCTACAAGCACTAAGGAAAGACAGGAGATCTGTCCCTACAATAGAACTAAGCTGGATCCCTACGATGTAACGGGGAACCTGATCCTGCGATCAGACCCGCTAAAGTCCTCGGCTAGTCTGAACGAAGACCTATAGATGTGAGGAAGGGATCCCTACAAGAACTAGGGACTGGGAGAAAGATGGACACCTCCTAGCAGAAATTGTAGCAGAAATAAGACAGACAAACAACATAGAACATAGAGGTCCGAAGACCTAGCAAAACTGACTGAGAAAGGTAACAGAGCACCAAGCTAGCTCAAGAGTAGAAATTACAATGAAGTCCAGCAAGGCCAGGAGGGCGGAGCAGGAATAAATAGGCAAATAAGGTCATGTGACCAGTAAACTAGAAAAAACCTAACAGGAGAGTTCTAACAGTACCCCCTCTTCTAAGAGGATCCTCCGGATCCCCTAGGCCCGGGCTTATCAGGAAACCTCCTGTGAAACGCTCTGGCAAGTCTGGTAGCAGAAACATCAACCTCCCTCACCCATGAGTTATCCTCGGGTCCGAAACCCTTCCAAGCGACGAGATACTGCAAACTCCCTCTATACCGTCTAGAATTTAGGATGCGGGAAATTTCATATTCCCCGTCCTCCACCACCGGAGGAACAGTGGCAGAGGCGTCACCATCTGACACATCAGCTCTTTTCAACAGAGAAACATGAAACACCGGATTAATCTTCCAGGAGGTAGGAACCTCCAACCTAACAGCAGATTGGTTAACTATCTGAAGCACCTTAAAGGGCCCTACAAACTTGGGACCCAATTTTTTAGAAGGAATTCTCAATCGCAGATTCTTAGAGGACAACCAAGCCATGTCACCAATAGCAAACAAAACCTCTTGCCGTTTCCTATCAAAGTACCTCTTAGATTTTTTGTTAGCCTCCTGAAGATTACCACGCACATCCGTCCAAACTCTCTCCAAATCACCGGAAAAACTCTCCTCCTCAGGCACAGCCGATACCAATTTGGAGAATGACCCAAAAGACGGATGTCTCCCAGAACAACAAAAAAAAGGCGAAAACCCAGCAGAAGAGGATGTATGGTTGTTAAGAGTAAATTCAGCAAGTGGCAGAAACTCAGACCACCCCTCTTGATTGTCTGCCACAAAAGAACGCAAGAACTGCTCAACATCCTGGTTCTTTCTTTCTGTCTGGCCATTAGACTCAGGATGATATCCGGATGAAAACGACAAATGAACTCCCAACCTGTCACAAAAGGCACGCCAAAAACGAGCCACGAACTGAGGTCCCCTATCAGAAACAATTTCAGTAGGAACGCCATGTAGTCTGACAATTTCCTTGACAAAGGCCTTAGCGAGTGTCTTAGCGCAGGGCAGTTTGATGAAGGGAACCAAGTGACACATCTTGCTAAAACGGTCCACGACCACCCAGATGACCGTGAAACCCTCAGAGGGGGGAAGGTCAGTAATAAAGTCCATAGCCAGATGTGTCCAAGGTGCACTAGGAACCTCCAGAGGGCAAAGCAACCCCGCAGCAGAAGCATGCGAAGACGTAGATCTAGCACACACAGTACTTTAACGCACCCACTTAATGACTTCCTTCTGCCATCCACGCCACCAAAAACTGCGACCCACCAGTCTCTTGGTCTCAGAAATTCCTGGATGACCTGCCAACCGAGACTCATGACACTCAACAAACAAATCTCTCCTAAAGGTCCTAGGCACAAACAACCTCCCATGGGGAGTGTTAGATGGGGCATTCTCCTGCGCTTTAAGAATCTCATCCTCCAAAACGGAGTCCAAAGCAGCAATCACAACACCTTCTTGTAAAATGCTCTCCTCCTCCTCAGCACCGACCATGGGAGAAAAGCTGCGAGACAAAGCATCAGGTTTAACATTCTTGGTACCCGGGATGTAAGTAACGGAAAAATTAAACCGCGAGAAAAAAAGTGCCCACCTCGCCTAACGGGCATTCAAGCGCTTGGCAGCATCAAGATAGATCAGATTTTTATGATCAGTGAAAACCTGAATGGGAAATTCAGCACCTTCCAAGAGATGACGCCAGTGTTCAAATTCGAGTTTAATAGCCAGCAATTCCCGATTACCAATATCGTAATTAAGTTCAGTCTCAGAAAATTTTTTTGAAAAAAAGGCACAGGGATGTACTCCATCCTTGTTTTCCTGAGGCAACACCGCACCGACCCCCACAGAAGAAGCATCAACCTCAACCAAAAACGGCTTAGTCACATCAGGCTGCATAAGGATGGGAGCAGAGGTGAACCTCTCCTTTAGAAACACAAAAGCTTCAATGGCCTCAGAAGTCCACTGAACCGCATTAGCACCTTTCCTGGTGAGATCGGTCAGTGGTTTGACAATAATAGAAAATTTTTTTATGAATTTTCTGTAATAATTGGCGAAACCCAAAAACCTCTGTATCGATTTCAAACCAATAGGCCTAGGCCATTCCTGCACAGCTTGAACTTTAACCGGATCCATCTCAAAGCCCTCGCTGGAGATAATGTAGCCCAAAAAACTAATTCTCTGAACAGCGAACTCACATTTCTCCAGCTTAGCAAAAAGCGAATTGTCAATCAATAACTGCAATACCTCACGTACGCTCCGCCAATGAGACTCCAGATCCGGCGAATAAATCAAAATGTCATCCAAATACACAACCACATTTTTGCCAATCAAAGGTCTAAGGATGTCATTAATAAGATTCTGAAAAAATGCTGGAGCATTGGTAAGACCAAAAGGCATAACCAGATTCTCAAAATGACCCACAGGAGTGTTAAAAGCAGTCTTCCATTCATCACCCTCCTTCATGCGCAACAAATTGTATGCCCCCCGGAGATCAATTTTAGAGAACCACTTGGCCCCCACTAACTGGTTAAACAAATCAGGAATCAATGGCAGTGGGTAAGGATTGCGTACAGTAATTTTATTAATCTCACGAAAGTCCAGACAAGGACGTAAACCGCCGTCCTTTTTTTTAACAAAAAAAAATCCAACAGCCACAGGAGACTTGGAAGGCCTAATGTGACCGGCGGCCAAGCTTGTCTGTATGTATTCCTCCAAAGCCTTTCTCTCAGGAATAGTAAGATTAAATAAACGACTTTTAGGAAGAGTCGCTCCAGGGACAAATTCAATGGTACAATCATAGTCTCTATGGGTAGGCAAAATTTGCGATTCCTTCTCAGAAAAAACTTTCCAAAAATCCTGAATAGGTACAGGTAATTCCCCTTTATCCACAGCAGCAATGCGCCCGTTACAACACTTGTCATAACACTTAGGGCTCCAGGACTTAATTTCATTGGTAGACCAATCCAGTACAGGATTGTGCAATTTTAACCAGGGTAACCCCAACACTACTGGAGAAGGCAAATTATTTAATACTACCAAATCCAAATTTTCTTGGTGAATACCATTAATATTGAGGGGAAATTCACAGACCTTGTGAGTAACACTCTTTAAGGGAGAGCCATCGACAGAAACCACGGCAATAGGGGATGACAAAGGTTTGGGTTTTAATTTAAGTTTTTCCAAGAATCCCTCATCAATCACATTCAGAGTAGAACCACAATCCACAAATACCCGAAATTCAATTAATTCTTCCTGAGCAGTGGTAGTAGCAGAAAGAAGTACACCCTTAGTATTTAAACAGGCTATACGGGCGTAACTGACCTTTTTTTTTTCTTTGTTCATACGAAGCACACAGTTCTTAATGAAATGGTCAGATCCACCGCAATAAAAGCACAACACTTCAGAAAATCTGTGGTCTTTTTCCTGAGAGCGGGGTGACATCGCCCCAATCTCCATCGGCTCTCCAATGTCAGTACAGACCCTCTCAAGACTCGGAGCTGACATGGCAGAGGATTTACTCTCATTAACCCTTGCACGCAGTCTCCTGTCCACCCGTATAGCTAATTGCATTGCCTCCTGCAAGTTTCCAGGTGAAGGATAAGCAATCAGCAGATCCTTAACCCTTTCACCTAGCCCCGCAAGAAACAAACTTTTCAAAGCTGAATCGTTCCACCCCACCTGAGCAGACCATCGACGGAAGTGAGTACAATAATTTTCCACATTACCTGATCCCTGCCTCAAACGTCTTAATTCAGACTCAGCAGATGAGACACGATCAGGATCATCATACAACAACCCCAAAGCAGAAAAAAAACTATCCACTGATCTAAAACACGGATCACTAGGTTGGAGCGAAAAGGCCCATCCCTGAGGTTCTTTGCGCAAAAGTGACATTATGAACCCTATGCGCTGTGATTCATCACCAGAGGATCCGGGTCTTAAGCGAAAATACAATAAACAAGCATTTTTAAAGGAAAAAAAATCTTGTTGTTCACCAAAAAATAGATCAGGCAGACGTACCTTAGGCTCTACAAAATGTGCTCCAGAACAGCTACTCACGTGTTGTTGGAGCTTGGCCACCTCCAGAGAGAGTCCCTGCAAGTGTTGAGCCAAATCTTGAACCGAGACCATGATGGAAACTGGAGGTCTTTCCTTAGAGAAATTTTTTGGGCTGGACTTACTGTTATGATCTGCTACAAGCACTAAGGACAGACAGGAGATCTGTCCCTACAATAGAACTAAGCTGGATCCCTACGATGTAACGGGGAACCTGATCCTGCGATCAGACCTGCTAAAGTCCTCGGCTAGTCTGAACGAAGACCTATAGATGTGAGAAAGGGATCCCTACAAGAACTAGGGACTGGGAGAAAGATGGACACCTCCTAGCAGAAATTGTAGCAGAAATAAGACAGACAAACAACATAGAACATAGAGGTCCGAAGACCTAGCAAAACTGACTGAGAAAGGTAACAGAGCACCAAGCTGGCTCAAGAGTAGAAATTACAATGAAGTCCAGCAAGGCCAGGAGGGCGGAGCAGGAATAAATAGGCAACAAAGGTCATGTGACCAGCAAACTAGAAAAAATCTAACAGGAGAGTTCTAACAATTAGGGGCATATACATTATAGATAGAGAGGGTTCCACAAGATGTGGTTAATGTTAATTGTACCAATCTTCCCTCTCCATCTTGTTGTTGACTTATGATCTGGTGTTTGAATTGTTTATTGATAAGGATTAAGACCCCAGCTTTTCTATCCACAGATGATGAGCCATAAACGCCACCCACCCATAATTTTTTCATCCGGGGGAAGTCTGCATCCGAGAGATGTGTCTCCTGTAGGAGGGCTATGTCAGATTTTAAACGTTTTAAATGTCTAAGGACTTTCATGCATTTTTGGGGAGATCTCAAACCTTTAACATTCCATGACACAATAAACATACTCAGGGACTGTAAGAATAAACATGACTGGTAAAATACTTACAAGACAATGATGACATGTAACTAGATTATATAATAAGGAGCAATGCTTGAACATGTATAACAAACTTAAGTAACAATTAATCAAATTTTTAGAAAGCAACTGTCCTAGCAAGAGCGTAGACACTTTGTATCTGCTCACTAGGGAAACCTTTCCCCTGGGCTTCACTTCTGCCTTGACCATGTGTGTAAAACTAAACATTACAAGTTAACCCCCTTTTTCTATGTTGTTTTTCATCAAAATTTTTCTTCCATTTTGATCCCTTATTGAATCCATTCTCCCCTCCCACCTCAACCATGGAATATAATAATGTTAGTCAAAATTGTAAAAGTCTGAGTGGGGTGAAGGACGGAAGCAACTGCCTCCATACTACCTTTCCTCCGGCACCTCCAGGTGTACAAAAGGAGAAGCTCATTGAATCAACGATTGTTGCAACTCTGGCCTCCTTTGTCTCCTCACCTTGTAGATCCCTTAGGGGACCGCGAGCAAGAAGGAATTTCATCCTGGTGGATTCGTTCCGGGCTGGCCCTCGGGCACAGGAGACTGTTGACAAATGTTTCCGCTTTAACAGGGGAAATAAATTCCCGGAAAGAGACATGTGTCCTTCAAGCGTAGAATAGCTGGGTAGCGGAGTTGAAAGCAAATTTTTTCCTTGTGAAGTCTGGTGCATATGGAGCTGAAGGTCTTCCTTTTCCTGGTTACTTCGATGGAGTAGTCTTCAAAAAGCAAGATTTTATGGCCTTGAATGATCAATGGGTGGTTTAATTGTATGCTTGAATAATGTCCGCTTTATCATTGAAGTCCAGAAATTTCATGATGACTTGTCTTGGCCTGGTTGTACCCTGGGTCCCAGAGGTAGCGGGTGGAGGACCAATTCTGTGAACCCTTTCCACCTTTTTACCTTCGGGTAGTTTTAGGGCTCTTGGGACTTCATTTTCACATAGAGGTTTCAAGGTGTTTTGAAGATACGATTCTGGTAGACCTACCAAACGTAGATTGCTTCTACGAGAGTGATTTTCCAGGTCATCTATACGGTCTCTCAAAATTATGTTTTCACGGACGATAGCAGGTATTTTGGTATAGTCCACTTTTGAATCATCCTCGATGTTCGATATTCGTGATTCTGGTCCTCTTTTGAATCATCTTCGATGTTCGATATTCGTGATTCTATGATTCTAATTCGGTTAGTTGTTCGGCTTGTTCATCCTATCTGGCTTGTAGATCCAGCAGGGCAGTGTTTAGTGTGGATTGTATTATGTTTTTGATTTCTCCTTAGCACGTAGGTGGCGGTGCCTCACGCCGTGTGTCTCTCCGCCGCCGTCTCAGTCCACAGCCGCAGGTGATCCAAATTGGGTCCCCCGCAGCCTGTCACTAGCGCTCCTCCATCGTCCCAGCAGGGCACGTCACGGATCCCACAGAGAGGAGAGGCCGCGGCTTCGGGCTTCCAGGTAGGCCCGGGTTCACCGGGTAGTGAGGCGGCCTCCTCTATGCACCGGTCTGCAACCAAGGGGTCCAAGGACCTCTCCTGTGACCATGGACAATTGAAAGGGGGAAGAAAAAAGCCTTTATAGGGGCTAAATTCAGCCAAATTCAGGGAGCTTCTGTGAAGTGCGACTCTCTCCCTCAGCAGCAGGCCACGCCCCTCGGTCCGTCCCTTTTTGTCAATGGGACCTTCTGAGAAATGTGCCGTGACCCGCGTGTGCCATGACCATGCGCCGTGTCCCGTATATGCGCCCCGGAAGAAGCGTTGGCGAAACGGCATTGGGGTGGGCAGGACGCTACATGTGATGGAAGCATATTCATTAGGTAACTTTACCTTGAATATCTGACTTTTTTCATCTGCAGCTTACCATTATTTATAGGCCTTATTTATTTGATGACATAATTATTATGGATATGACTATTACGGTCACTTAGAGAGCTGGCACCTTAAGCTTAGGCTTTGGCATTTAGATTGCATTCTGAATATACCCAAAGATACAGATTTTTTTGAATCTATGTCATTATTATATGTATGACCAATGTCACTTGTAAATTAGTATATTATATATGTGTATACAGTATAATATAAGTGTAGTTCATGCAAACAATTTTCCTTCCCAACTTTTGTATGTGTCTCTCCATTATAAAGGTTGTTGCCCTGTGTTTTTAATTGTTTTTTAAAAACTGTTCAAATAAAATGTATACCTTTTAATATTCAGCTAGTATCTCTTCCTTATCCAGACGGTAAACATATATAAATCTGGATTTTAGTTGTATATTCCTTTTGAAGTGTCCAGCAATGGATTAGCATAGGACATTTGTGTGACTAAAGTCAAAAGTTTACATACATTTCATTAGTATTTGGTACCATTGCCCTTAAACTGAATTTTGTCCCATTCCTCCTGACAAAACTGGTGTAACTGATCCAGGTTTGTAGGTCGCCCTGATTGCACCTTCCTTCTTTTCTCATGATGCCATCTATTTTGTGAAGTGCACCAGTCCCTCCTGCAGCAAAACAACCCCACAACATGATGCTGCCACCCCGGTGTTTCACAGTTGGGATGGTGTTCTTAGGTTTCCAAGCATCTCCCTTTTTCCTCCAGTTGTAATGATGGTCATTATGCCCAAAAATTTAAATTTTAGTTTCATCAGACCACAGGATATGTCTCCAAAAATTAAGGTCTTTGTTCCTCTGTGCATTCACAAACATTAATCTGGCTTTTTTATGTTTCTTTTGAAGTAATGGCTTCTTCCTGGCAAAGTGGCCTTTCAGCTCATGTTGATACAGTACTCGTTTCACTGTGGTTATTACAATCTTACCAGCTTCTGCCATTATCTTCACAAGGCCATTTGCTTTTGTCCTTGGGTTAATATGCACATGTCGAACCAAAGCACGTTCATCTCTGGGACACAGAACCTGTCTCCTTCCTGAGCGGTATGATGGCTGGACATTCCCATCTTGTTTGTACTTGCATATAATTGTTTGTACAGATGAACGAGGTACCTTCAGGTATCTCGAAATTGTACCCAAGGATGAGCCAGACTTGTGCAAGTCCACAATTCTCTTCCTGATATCTTGGCTGATTTCTTTAGACTCTCCCATAATGCTACACAAAGAAGCAGTGTGTTTCAGGTGTGCATTAAAATACATCCACAGGTGTATCTCTAATTAACTGAGATGTTTCCAAAAAACCTATCAGAAGCTTCCAAACACATGACATCATCATATGGGCAGTCCAGAATTGTTTAAAGGCATAGTAATCTTAGTGTATGTAAACTTTTGACTTTGCAGTAAGTAATAAAAATGCCTTAAAACATTCTCTCTTTCTCATTATTCTGGCATTTGGCAAATATTAAAAATTATGATAATAATCCTAATTGACCTAAAATGGGAAAGGTTTATTCTGATTTCATAATACACATAGAAAAATTGATTTCATGTCAGATATTGAGAAAAACATATATATGTGTCTTTTTATATAGTATATGTAAACTTTTGGTTTGAACTGTATATAATATATGTAACCTTTGTTATTTTCAGGGCTGCAGTGATCATCGTGACAAGAGGAGTCGTAGCTGGCGGATCTCGGCATGAAGATCTGACCAAATGGAGAAGAAACAGCAGAAAACTACTCCACTCAGACGAGACTTCACCGGTAAGTACTTGGATGTAAGGCTGTGTGCCCACGATGCGTTTTTTAAGCGTTCCCGCAGCGGCAGAAACGCTGCAGAAACGCTTAAAAAATGCATGGTAGAAGGCCTGCCATGTTCCCCAATGATAATTCGCATGTGCTATGCACATGCTGCAGAAATTTCCGCTGTGGGTTATCATTGCGGAAAAAAACGCAGCACTACCAATTATTTTGCAGAAGCGCCGCGTTTTCGCCGTCATTGACTTTCATTGGAACGCTTGGATTCCGCATCACTGCATCTGTACATGCGGAATCCAAGCGTTTCAATGTGCGGATGGTACCCAGGTGTGGAGGACAGGAGACTCTTCTCCGGACTCGGGTACCATAGAACGTGTAAAAAAAACAATAAAATAAAAAATAAATATTATATTTACCTTCTGATGGCCCCCGGTCTCCTTGTCTTCGCTTGCCAGCAGCTCGTGGTGGACTGAAGGACCTGCGCTGACGTCATTTAGTCATGTGACGGCAGGTCCTTCAGTGTAGTGTACCGCGAGCTGCTGGCAAGCCAGGACAGAGTGAAGCAAGACTGCGGGGGCCATCAGAAGGTAAGTATAGGTTTATTTTTTTGACATTCTTTGGGGTCACACTATATAAATCCATGCCGGTTGCATGGATTTATATAGTGTGACCAAGTTGTCAAGCACTTTCCAAGTGATGCTAAAATCGCCTGGAAAGCGCTTGTCAACCCGCATGCAGAAATGCAAGTGAAGAACGCTTCACATCTGCTTGTCCCTGGCTGGATAAACGCATGTACAATCCACATGTACAGTCCGCATGTACAATCCGCATGCGTTTTTTCTGCCAGAGAGATGCGGAAATGCTCAAAAAAAATCCAGAGCATTTGTGCATCGTGGGCACATAGCCTAAATGTTATTCTGGAGTGATAATAATATTTGTAAAATCCCTTAGGCCACATTCTCACATTTGTGTGAAATGTCTGGGTGCTGCCAGATTATTTTTATCGGATGGCACACAGACTCGTAGAGTTTTCTAGATAGATTCACACATAAGTTGTGGTAAAGCGACTTGCTTGGCTCTCCAGAGGCAGACACAGGACACAGGGTTTGGGTTAACTTCCTGCTGGTTTATTCTGTGGCATAAACTCCAGCAGTGTCCCATAAAAATAAACAGACCCTCTTGGGGTTATCGGGAAAAACAAAAAGATAAGGTATGACAGAGTCCAATAGTAAGCAAGGCTCTGCCCGCTGCAGGTAACATAGCTAAGTCTAACACCGGCCCTTATTACGTACCATCTTCTATAGTTATATATGGTGCTGTCACTTATATATAGCTTCCTCTGCTGTTATGTACAGTGCTTCCCCTTACATAGTAGTACTACTAGTATAGCCATCTTATTGAAGAGAAGGATACAGAAATCTTTAATTAATTGACACTGGCAAAAGAGTAATGTGCAAGAAAACAAAGTGCATAGTGCATAAGATCAAAGTTTGAAATGGATGTGCAAATATGTAAAAAATACAATTAAAAATATAAATATGAAAGTGGACAATTATAAGGCATAAGGAGATTAATCTGAAAAATGTTCCTAATGAAAAGAAAGTGAAGATGAGGGTGAAAAAAATATCAAGAAGTGATAAAATGAGTGAATATGGTCTCCTACACAAGTGATTCCTATACAGGAAAAAACAGTACTTGCTAGATCCGTGGTCTGTGTCAGTGTGCCATCTGTGTGACATCTGCATGTCCGTGTGCTGTCCGTATCCGTGTGTCCGTGTGCTGTCAGTGTGACACTTATGGAATAAGATGTAGAATAGAAATTAAAGAGTGTTTGATATTAAAGATGATCAAAGTTACAGATAGCAATGAGAAACTAGATAGATATATAGAAGATAGATATATACAACCCCTGGCAAAAATTATGAAATCACCGGGCTCGGAGGATGTTCATTCCGTTGTTTAATCTTGTTGAAAAAAAGCAGATCACAGACATGGCACAAAACTAAAGTCATTTCAAATGGCAACTTTAGGCCTTTAAGAAACACTAAAAGAAATCAAGATAAAAAATGTGATACTCAGTAAGAGTAATTTTTTTCAGATCAAGCAAAGGGAAAAAATTATGGAATCACTCAATTCTGAGGAAAAAATTATGGAATCACCCTGTAAATTTTCATTTCCAAAACTAACACCTGTATTTAATTAGATCTGCTCGTTAGTCTGCATCTAAAAAGGAGTGATCACACCTTGGAGAGCTGTTGCACCAAGTGGACTGACATGAATCATGGCTCCAACACAGGAGATGTCAATTGAAACAAAGGAGAGGATTATCAAACTCTTAAAAGAAGGTAAATCATCACGCAATGTTGCAAAAGATGTTGGTTGTTCACAATCAGCTGTGTCTAAAATCTGTACCAAATACAAACAAAATGGGAAGGTTGTTAAAGGCAAACATACTGGTAGACCAAGGAAGACATCAAAGCATCAAGACTGTAAACTTAAAGCAATATGTCTCCAAAACAGGAAATGCACAACAAAACAAATGAGGAACGAATGGGAGGAAACTGGAGTCAATGTCTGTGACCGAACTGTAAGAAATCGCCTAAAGGAAATGGGATTTACATACAGAAAAGCTAAACAAAAGTCATCATTAACACCTAAACAGAAAAAACAAGGTTACAATGGGCTAAGGAAAAGCAATCATGGACTGTGGATGACTGGATGAAAGTCATATTCAGTGATGAATCGCGAATCTGCATTGGGCAAGATGATGATGCTGGAACTTTTGTTTGGTGCCGGTCCAATGAGATTTATAAAGACGACTGCATGAAGAGAACATGCAAATTTCCACAGTCATTGATGATATGGGGCTGCATGTCAGGTAAAGGCACTGGGGAGATGGCTGTCATTGCATCTTCAATAAATGCCCAAGTTTACATTGATATTTTGGACAGTTTTCTTATCCCATCAATTGAAAGGATGTTTGGGGATGATGACATCATTTTTCAAGATGATAATGCATCCTGCTATAGAGCAAAAACTGTGAAAACATTCCTTGAAAGAAGACACATAAGGTCAATGTCTTGGCCTGCAAATAGTCCGGATCTCAATCCAATTGAAAATCTTTGGTGGAAGTTGAAGAAAATGGTCCATGACAAGGCTCCAACCTGCAAAGCTGATCTGGCAACAGCAATCAGAGAAAGTTGGAGTCAGATTGATGAAGAGTACTGTTTGTCACTCATTAAGTCCATGCGTCAGAGACTGCAAGCTGTTATTAAAGCCAGAGGTGGTGCAACAAAATACTAGTGATGTATTGGAGTGTTCTTTTGTGTGTTCGTTTTTCATGATTCCATAATTTTTTCCTCAGAATTGAGTGATTCCATAATTTTTTCCTTCTGCTTGGTCTGAAAAAAATGACCCTTAATGAGTACCACATTTTTTATCTTGATTTCTTTTAGTGTTTCTTAAAGCCCTAAAGTTGCCATTTGAAATGAGTACTTTAGTTTTGTGCCATGTCTGTGATCTGCTTTTTTTCAACAACATTAAACAACTGAATGAACATCCTCCGAGCCCTGTGATTCCACAATTTTTGCCTGGGGTTGTAGATAGATATATAAATGTCAGTATGCTATATAATCAGTGCTTTGTGTTTTTTTTTAAATGATTAAAAAAAACGGCGTGGGCTCCTACGTAATTTTCATATACAGCAGACAGAAAGGCGACCTCTGCGGGGGCTGATGTTAATAATCTGGGAAAGGAGCCAATAGCCCTAAATAAAGGCTATCAATAACAGCTAACAGCAGTTTGGTTAGACTTTACTGGCTAGATTTCAGGGGGACCCCAGAAAAAAAATGACGAAGGGTCCCCCTATAATTACTAATCAGCAAAGGCTAAACAGACAGCTGTGGGCTGATATTAATAGCCAGGGAAGGAGCTATGGATATTCTCCCCACCCCCTCCCAGGCTAAGAACATCAGCCCTGAGTCCAAAACTGGCGCTTAGCTTAGCTCGTCCAACTTGCCCTGGTGCAGGGGCAAGTGGGGTAATATTTGTGGGGTTGATGTCAGTTTGAAATGTCAGCTGTCATCAAGCTTAGGGGTTAGTAATGGAAAGACGTCTATCAGACTCCCCCATTAATAATCCCGCAGTCAAATGTAATAATGACACAGACAGAGTAAAGTCCTTTATTTGAAAAAACACTCACCACCCTATTTTTCCCATTTATTACTTTAAAATAAAAATAATAAAACATCATATTGTCCCATGAAGAGCCCAACCCTATTCATCTGGATTGCATGGCTGAGCGGTGGCATGATGTGACCGCTCAGCCGTGAATCCAGGAGACACTGAGCTGATCATGAGAGCGCATCTTCACTGACGAGCGGTAATGCCATTAAGGTTACCAAAGGTCACATGCAGCTGTTCCCATGGTTAGTTCAGTGTGAGCTGGTCGCTGAACTGCAGTTATGCTGATATAGTTAAATGCACGATGCTGGGGAGGGCTGGCGCCATATCCCCCTGAATCATGGGCCCCATAGCGGCCGCATGGTGTGCCACTATTAGTGGCATGCCACTGGCTGGGGGTCTTTGGGAAAGTGGGGGCCCTAGGCAATTGCCTAGTTTGCCTGGCCCTAACACCGCCCTGGCTGTGATGATTGTATATTAACATATCACGTAGTGTTTTCCTACGTTTGGCTGTAAGCAGAGGCGTAGCTAGGGTTTTGGTTCAGGGTGGACGAAACTTCTGAGTGGGCCCCTTACCAGGTAACCCTGATTACAGCTATGATGGCGCACCCAGATAGTGGATGTAGGAAAACCTCAGCAGATAATGGCACTGTTACTAAAAATAATCTCTATACAAAGACCAGCACTGATACTACCGCCATATGGTGACATATATTGATAGATACCAGTCCTGCAGAACATATAAGAGATCACAGCACGGTTATATATTGTAACTTACAGCTGACGTTCTTTCTGATTAAACTGTTAATTTTTCCTGTCTTTTCCATCTGGCCCAGACCGACACAACAACTCCTCCATCCAGGACTCAGTCTCAAGTCTGCAGAGATCACAACAAAGGCACATTTGACTCCTTACAGCTCAGGCCCCGTCCACATCTATTCCCAACCTGCACAAACTCCTCATCCTGCTGATACCCCAATACTGAGCCGCTGCCGTATGTGTTCCGATTACTGCACCTGCTGTGCGCCCTCTAGATGGTTAAACAAACCTCTAGAATATAGTAATGCCGTGTGCAAGTGCCCTAGAAAACAGTGCCCACATTTTGCCCCCTAGAAAGTAATAGTGCCCTCTGTATGCCCCTTTGACAGTCATAATAACCTGAGTTCCCCTATAACGATAACTGCCCACTTAACATTAAAAAATGTCCTGAGTCTCCCCCCATGTACAGCTCCCCAGTATGATGCTCTACTAGACACAGTATAATGCTCCCTCACTGTATAGTACCCCACACAGTATACTGACCCCTTAGTAGCCTCCAAACTGATGGCTCCAACACTGTATGATGGCCCCCACACTGCACAAAGACCCCACATTATCTACCACACTGTATGATGGCCGCCACAGTGTGCAAAGACCCTACATTATCTCCCACACTGTATGATGGCCTCCACACTATACAAAGACCCCACATTATCTCCCACACTGTATGAAAGTCCCCATACTGTGCAAAGACCCGACATTATCTCCCACATTGTATGATGGCCCCCACACTGTGCAAAGACTCCACATTATCTCCCACAATGTATGACCCTAACTGTAATCCCCACACTGTATAAATAGCCTACATATAGTATAATGCACCAGATAGTCCTTCATATAGTATAATCCCCTGATAGGCAGAGTCTGTAGCATAATCCCCCCCATAGGCAGTCTGCAGCATAATCCCCCCCATAGGCACTCTGTAGCATAACCCCCCCCATAGGCAGTCTGTAGCATAATCCCCCCCATAGGCAGTCTGTACCATAATCCCCCCCATAGGCAGTCTGTAGCATAATCTCCCCCCCACCATAGGCAGTCTGTAGCATAATCCCCCCCATAGGCAGTCTGTAGCATAATCTCCCCCCCACCATAGGCAGTCTGTAGCATAATCCCCCCTCATAGGCAGTCTGTGGCATAATCCCCCACCATAGGCAGTGTGTATCATAATCCCCCCCATAGGCACTCTCTAGCAAAATCCCCCCCCATAGGCAGTCTGTAGCATAATCCCCCCCATAGGCAGTCTGTAGTATAATCCCCCCCATAGGCAGTCTGTAGTATAATCTCCCCCCCATAAACAGTCTGTAGTATAATATTCCCCTCATAGGCAGTCTGTAGTATAGTTTCCTCCCCCCATAGGCAGTCTGTAGCATAATCCCCCCCCCCATAGGCAGTCTGTAGCATAATCCCCCCCGTAGGCAGTCTGTAGCATAATCCCCCCCATAGGCAGTCTGTAGTATAATCCCCCCATAGGCAGTCTGTAGCATAATCCCCCTCCCCATAGGCAGTTTGTAGTATAATCCCCCCCATAGGAAGTCTGTAGTATAATCCCTCCTATAGGCAGTCTGTAGCATAATCCCCCCATAGGCAGTCTGTAGCATAATCCCCCCCATAGGCAGTCTGCAGCATAATCCCCCCCATAGGCACTCTGTAGCATAATCCCCCCCCATAGGCAGTCTGTAGCATAATCCCCCCCATAGGCAGTCTGTAGTATAATCTCCCCCCCATAAACAGTCTGTAGTATAATATTCCCCTCATAGGCAGTCTGTAGTATAGTTTCCTCCCCCCATAGGCAGTCTGTAGCATAATCCCCCCCCCCATAGGCAGTCTGTAGCATAATCCCCCCCGTAGGCAGTTTGTAGCATAATCCCCCCCATAGGCAGTCTGTAGTATAATCCCCCCATAGGCAGTCTGTAGCATAATCCCCCCCCCATAGGCAGTTTGTAGTATAATCCCCCCCATAGGAAGTCTGTAGTATAATCCCTCCTATAGGCAGTCTGTAGCATAATCCCCCCATAGGCAGTCTGTAGCATAATCCCCCCATAGGCAGTCTGCAGCATAATCCCCCCCATAGGCACTCTGTAGCATAATCCCCCCCATAGGCAGTCTGTAGCATAATCCCCCCCATAGGCAGTCTGTAGCATAATCTCCCCCCACCATAGGCAGTCTGTAGCATAATCCCCCCTCATAGGCAGTCTGTGGCATAATCCCCCACCATAGGCAGTGTGTATCATAATCCCCCCCATAGGCACTCTCTAGCAAAATCCCCCCCCCATAGGCAGTCTGTAGCATAATCCCCCCCATAGGCAGTCTGTAGTATAATCCCCCCCATAGGCAGTCTGTAGTATAATCTCCCCCCCATAAACAGTCTGTAGTATAATATTCCCCTCATAGGCAGTCTGTAGTATAGTTTCCTCCCCCCATAGGCAGTCTGTAGCATAATCCCCCCCCCATAGGCAGTCTGTAGCATAATCCCCCCCGTAGGCAGTCTGTAGCATAATCCCCCCCATTGGCAGTCTGTAGTATAATCACCCCATAGGCAGTCTGTAGCATAATCTCCCCCCCATAGGCCGTTTGTAGTATAATCCCCCCCATAGGAAGTCTGTAGTATAATCCCTCCTATAGGCAGTCTGTAGTATAATCCCCCCATAGGCAGTCTGTAGTATAACCCCTCCCCATAGGCAGTCTGTAGTATAATCCCCCCCATAGGCAGTCTGTAGTATAATCTCCCCCTCATAGGCAGTCTGTAGTATAATCTCCCCCCCATAGGCAGTTTGTAGTATAATCCCCCCCCATAGGAAGTCTGTAGTATAATCCCTCCTATAGGCAGTCTGTAGCATAATCTCCCCTCCATAGGCAGTTTGTAGTATAATCCCCCCCCCATAGGAAGTCTGTAGTATAATCCCTCCTATAGGCAGTCTGTAGTATAATCCCCCCATAGTCAGTCTGTAGTATAACCCCTCCCCATAGGCAGTCTGTAGTATAATCCCCCCCATAGGCAGTCTGTAGTATAATCTCCCCCTCATAGGCAGTCTGTAGTATAATCTCCTCCCCCCCATAAGCAAAGTATGTATCATAATATCCCCCCCCAATAGGAAAAATAAATAAATAAACACAGTACTCACCTCTCCTCCCTGTTCCCTCGCTGCTCCGAGCGCCTGGCCCGCACACATGTTCAGCACAGCGGCCGGGTGCCAGGTGATGACGTTATTGACGTCAGATGCAGAGGGGGGACTGATGGGAGAGGGAGCGTCGCGCTCCTTCTCTCATCAGTTAACTTGCGGCGGTGACGGGCAGGGAGACCTATGCTGGTACCGGGCCCCCCACCCCCTCCTGCTCAAGAGCCGCATATCGGCCTCCGGGCGGTGCAGGGACATCCAGGGTGGGCCCCATCAGGGCGCGCCCCCTTTGCCCCCCCCCCACAGTAGCTAAGCTACTGGCTGTAAGGCAAGGTTTGTCTGCTAGAAACGAAGATAGAGTCGGATCCTGTTTCAAAATAGGCCAAAATTTAGATATAGCCAAGGACATTTCATTCCACCTAGAGTGATAGTTGGTGATAAATCTGGTTACTTCTGTAGATCCATTTTTGATTTTCGGCATAAGAAGGGACTTTCTATTCAGTTGTTTTGCATAATGATAGGTGGTATCAATACACTTCCTCTTGTAGCCACATTGGGAGAATCTCTGTCTCAAGTTATTAGAATGACTCTCAAAATCTTCTTGGTCTCAGATCCGTCTTATCCTAATGAATTGACCCGTGGGTTTAGCTCGGATAACATGTGCAGGATGGGCAGATTGTGCGTGTAATACTGTATTTACACTTGTCTTTTTGCGATGGATCGTAGTATGTATTCGTCCATTTAAATCCAAGATTAGATGCCAAGATTCAAGAAATTGATTGCAGTCTGGCTGACCTGAGATGTCAACTTAATATTCCACTTGTTATCATTAAGATGCGATAAAAAGAGTTCCAGTTGATCCCTGGACCCCTGCCAAATAAACAAAACGTTATCAATAAATCGCATCCATGACATTACAGAGCCAGAGAGGTTTACATCATTGTTTTGAATATATTGCCGTTCCCACAAACCCAGAAAGAGGTTTGCGTACGATGGGGCACATGCTACCCCCATCATCATGCCCCTCTTCTGTAAGAAGTGTCTATGTTTCAAAAAATAGTAGTTGTGGGAAAGAATATATTCCATCAATACCAAAGGTAATTCAGTTAGTTGTTTGTCCAAACCCCAACCACTAAAAAAAAATCTTAAAGCAGTAAGACCATGTTGATGCGCTATACCGGTGTATAAGGATTCAATGTCACTTGTCACCAGAAACAAATGGTTCCATGTGACCGTCATCCAATCTCTGAAGCACCTCAGTGGAATCGCTTATATAAGAGGGTAGTTCCATAACAATTGGTTTGAGATAAAAATCCAAACGTTTTGAAATGTGCTCCGACATACTGTCATTACTGGACACAATGGGGCGTCCTGGAGGGTTCTGTAAATTCTTGTGAATCTTTGGTAGTAGATACAATGTTGGTATTGATGGCTGATATACCTTAGCTCTCTTTGAAAGATAAGGGTGAGATCACTGGGTAGGCGTTGATAGCAGACAGGGTCATTGAGTTGTCTGAAGGCCTCCTTTTCATAAAGGTCGACCGGCCATACCACAATGTTCCCACCCTGGTTTGAAAACATCTTTCATTTTGCATAGTCCCTCCTGGGCTCGTCTTTTTTGTGATTTAAGATTATCATATGGCCAATGAGAGGAGATGTGTGAAATTCCTCACATACTATACAGACAAAAATTTCAATGGAGGGACTCAATGAAAGAGGGGGAAAAGAAATGCAGGAAACTTACCAGCAGGGTTCTCTACTTGTTCAGTTAGGAGTTCCTCTAGTATTTGTAATGCCGCCAATTCTTCTTCTGTAGAGAAAGGATGATGAGATTGTTCATTGACCCAATATTTCTTTAATAGCAATGTCCTCGCAAATAAAAAAGTGTCTTTAATGACCACAATATAGTCAAATTTTGCTGTGGGACTAAAGCCAAGACACAGCGAAAATACAGAAATCTACTCAGGGGAGAGAGCAATATTGGATGAATTCATGACCTATAATGGACCATCATACCCATTTTCTCTGATAGGCTGGCAGCCTGTATAGACATTCAGGTGCAGGGAGCCAGGGGTTCTCTCCACTTTAATACTACTGGCAACTGGTGTCGGTGGGCCCGTGGAGTAAGAGGCCCGCTGACACACGCACATTTAGCAGAAATAGGCACTGAGGGATACTAGTCGATTTTCTTTAGATATTCATATAAGAAATGTTTGGACAGGCCACACCATAGTACACCGTTCTTGATATTGGATCTTTGCTTGTTCATCTTCCTTTTGAACCTTTGGATGATTCTCCCTACGTTCTGTAACAAGCACATTCCAAAAGATATAGTACATAGTGTTAGAATTTAAAAATTGTTTGATAGAAAAACTTTTTTGAGTGACAACTGTTACAATTGTGCTTTATCATAGAGCAACACTGGCATCTAGAACTTCTACACCTGAACGGCCCCTTCAAGTTTTGTTTGGAATAAGGATAATTTAGCTAATCCTGTTTTAAAAGTAGGAATAGCTTTTGCTGGTTTGATACGACTTGGTGCTAGGTGATTCTTGAGATTCACATCTAAACGTGATCTTGGGTTTATCAGGAAGAATCTTAGTTAAAATAGGGTCACCTCAAAGAACGCACTCGTGTTCTAAATGCTGAGCATGGGGCTCAGTGGATAGCACTGCTGCTTTGGAACGTTGGGGTCATGGATTCAAATCCCACCAAGGGCAACATCTGCAAGGAGCTGAAATAATCTCGATGGTCCAGATGGATGGAGTGGAGGATGGCTGGTTGATGGACACCCCATGCAAACACGGCTACTTCGCTAACAAGGAGGAGGTGGAGTAATGTTTTGGGCTGGAATCATGGGGAGAGAGATTGTCGGCCCTTTTAGGATCCCTGAAGGGGTAAAGATGAACTCCATAATGTATGTTGAGTTTCTCAAACAGCCCTTCCTTCAAGAAGAAGAACCGTGCATTCCGCAGCAAGATCATTTTCATGCATGATAAAGCCCCGTCTCATGCTGCACATAACACATCTGCATCTCTGGCTGCTATGGGCATAAAAGGGGACAAACTTATGGTGTGGCACCCATGCTCCCCTGACCTCAACCCCATTGAGAACCTCTGGAGCATCATCAAAAGGAGTGTCTATGATGGCGGGAGGCAGTTCACATCTAAGCAACAGCTCTGGGAGGGTATTCTGTCCTCATGCAAAACAATTTAAGCAGAAACCATCCAAAACCTGACAAATTCAATGGACGAGAGAGTTCAGAAGCTCCTTTCGAACAAGGGGTCCTATGTACAAATGTAACA
The DNA here is from genome assembly GCF_046119375.1 of Phyllobates terribilis. Taxonomy (NCBI): domain Eukaryota; kingdom Metazoa; phylum Chordata; class Amphibia; order Anura; family Dendrobatidae; genus Phyllobates; species Phyllobates terribilis. The sequence continues at coordinate 754,932,147 of NW_027362761.1, read as the reverse complement.
TCAGTTTTGAGTTTTGAGTTGAAAACTGTTTGATTTCAGTTTGTAATAACCTGCTAATGCTTATAATTTCAAAAATTACCATTTTTTTATTCTTTATTAAAATGAAAAGGTTGAAAACTCTGCTGTGCACAATAATTTGGAACATGCATTTTGAGTGCAGTTTGAGTTTTTTATTTTTTAAAAAATATACTGTTATCATAGGCAGTTTGTACAAAACCTTTCAATTGTACTCTAATAGTTATTTGACTGGAAAATTACAATGACTGCAATTCATATAGGTAATTTGGGAAAATCTGAGAAAATATTATTTGCATAATAATTTGGAACACAGTGTATATGAGTAAGTAATGTACTGTGAATTTATTAATGTACTCACCTAGCTCTGCTTTCTTCAGTGTACAGCGCCGTTCTGCTCTTCTTCTCAGTGATGTCACCGCAATAGCAACTAGCTGGCACACTCTATGCACTATGCGTGAGCTGGAAGCCTCGTTCTGATGCTCCATAGGCTTACATTTTAAAAGTCACTTCTGGGTCACGCAGAGCACAGCGTGAGCCAGAGAGTCTGCAGAGGGGTAATGTCACTGAGAAGAAGAGAAAATTGGCGCTGGACATGGGAGAGAGCAGCAGTAAGTAAGTATATTATTAACGACGTGGTACGTAATAGTATGTACCACGTCGTAACCCCCGGTTCAGCGCGGGCTCCGGCGCTGAGCCCGCACTAAACCGGGCGCATGTCAGCTGATTTATACTGCTGACATGTGCCTGCAACAGCCACGGGTGGAATCGCGATCCACCCGTGGCTGTTAACTAGTTAAATGCCGCTGTCAATTTCTGACAGCGGCATTTAACAGCGCCGCACCGCAAACGTGTCACTTACCCCACCCATCGGTGACCCCGTCACATGATTGCGGATCATGAATGGGCTGGCATGACAACCCGGGGTCTGCAGGAGACCCCTGTGGTTGTCATGTCCAGATTGCTATGAGCGCCGCCCAGTGGTCGGTGCTCATAGCAAGTGAGCAAATCTGCTGCATACAGGCGATCTGCTCATCGCCTGTATGGAGCACAGCCGATCAGGCAACTGCTGCTTCTAGTCTCCCATGGAGACTATTGAAGCATGAAAAAAGTGAAAATAAAAATGTTTTTAAAAATATTAAAAAGGAAAAAAAATATAAAAGTTTAAATCACCCCCCTTTTGCCCCATTCAAAATAAAACAATAAAAAAAAATACACATATTTTGTATCGCCGCGTTCAGAATCGCCTGATCTATCAATTTCAAAAAAGAATGAATCCAATTGGTAAACGGCGTAACGAGAAAAAAATTTTAAATGCCAGAATTACGTTTTTTTGGTCGCCGCAACATTGCATTAAAATGCAATAATGGGCGATTAACCGGTTCAGGACCGCCCACTGTACATAAACGTCGGCGCTGCCTGGGTTCTGTGCAGCGCCGACGTTTAAAAACGGTGGGTGGTCCCGCAGCGCTCAGGACCCCCAGGTTTCTGCAAGCGCTGCGGCTCCGGTGCAGAGCGATAGCTCTAACATGTGACATCTGGGGACCTGATTGGATCAGGTCCCCATGATGTTAACCTGTTCCTATCTTCTAGATGCCGCGATCCATAGCGATCGTGGCATTTAAAAGATAGTGACAGCCGGTGGTCGGTGATCGGGACCCCCACATACCTTAGCAGCGAGGGGATCTGTGTGCTGTGACCTCTGACATCATCGAGACCTGATTGGCTCAGGTCTCGATGATGTCAGCGTCACACCAGCCAATCAGAGAGATTACTAGGGAAGTTTGTTTTAGCAACAAACTTTCCCGGCGATCTGCCTGATAAATACACTGTTTCCCCTCCGATCTCAGTGAGAGAGCAGAGGAGAAACAGTGTGACAAGAGCTGTGTCAGCCTTGCCACTGTGAAAGTAAAAAAAAAAAAAAAAAAAAAAAGAAGAAAGTAAGAGTTAGGTTAGGGTTAGTCAGTCCTGTCAGTCAGTCAGTCCTGTCAGGTCAGTCAGTCCTGTCAGTCAGTCAGTCCTGTCAGGTCAGTCCCGTCAGTCCGGTCAGTCAGTCCGGTTCGGTCAGTCCGGTCAGGTCAGTCCGGTTAGTCCAGTCTAGTCTGTCCAGTCCAGTCCGGTTAGTCCGGTCTGGTCAATCCAGTCCGGTCAGTCCAGTCCGGTCAGTCCAGTCAAAAAATATAAAGACAAATAAAATAGCCCGTCAGACTTATACCGCAGAGGAGGTGTATGCCCTGCTATGTTCTGACAGTGACGACAGTGCAATCTCAGATGGAGATGTGGATTTTGAGGGCTTTTGTAGCGGCGACAGTGAGAGCTCATCCTCAAGCCCAAGGACCAGTACAACAATAGGGGCAAATAGCGGTACTGGAGAAACGTCTCCAAATCAGGGAACACTGCCCAGTACAAGCGCTGTCTCTGCTACTAGTGAATTGGCGCATGCCAGTGTACAAGGGGCTTTTCCACGTGATTTAGCATTTCCCAGATGGGAGGCTTCGGATTCGGCTGCTCCATTCAGCCCTGATTTCAATGCCATTCCTGGTATAAATGTGGAGGTGGAAGATTTTGGACCAATTCATTTTTTTAATTTTTTTTTTACAGACAGCTTGCTAGAGCATATTGTCGTGCAAACAAATTTATACGCATCCCAATTCATAAGCCAGAATCCCCGATCTTACTATGCTAGGGCAAATTTATGGACACCAACTAATGTCCCGGAAATAAAATTTTTTTTGCCATGGGGCTTGTTAAAAAACCAAGCATTCGATCCTACTGGTCCAACCACCCTGTTCAAGCCACCCCTATGTTTTCTGTCGTTCTTCCTAGGACCCGTTATGAAATGCTCATGCGGTTTTGGCATTTTAACGACAATAGTCAATGCCTGCCCAGAAATGCCCCAGAACATGACAGGTTATATAAAATTAGACCCATCATTGAAAATTTGTCAGAAAAATTCTTAAGGCTCTACACCCCAACACAAAATATTTCTATAGATGAGTCCCTTGTAAAATTCAAAGGAAGACTGCACCTCAAGCAATTTATCCCATCTAAAAGGGCAAGGTTTGGAATAAAGCTCTAGAAAATGTGCGAAAGTTCAACCGGATACACATCCGCTTTTCGCATATATGAGGGGAAAGATAACCAACTAAACCCACCAGGATGCCCTACTTATCCGGGGACATCTGGAAAAATTGTTTGGGAGCTGATAAGTCAATTTTTTCAAAAAGACTACAATCTATATGTGGACAATTATTACACCAACATACCCCTATTTAAAAGTCTGGTTGAACACAACATCGGGGCTTGTGGGACCATTCGTAAAAACAGTCAGGGGTTTCCACAACCATTGGTCAACCAAAAGTTCCAAAAGGGGCAGTCAGGGGCTGTACGCAACAGAGAGTTGCTTGCCCTGAAGTATAGGGATAAGAGGGATATTTTTGTCCTCAGCTCGATCCACACAGATGCCACAAGGGCCACTGTAGAACTAGGATCCACCACTTCAAAGCAAAAACCTGTGTCAGTCATTGACTACAACAAACACATGGGGGGTGTGGACCTTGCGGACCAGGTTCTACAGCCATACCAGGTATCAAGAAAGTCCTATACCTGGTATAAAAAGTTGGTTATTTATTTGTTTCAGGTGGCCACATACAATTCTTTTGTGTTGTACAAAAAAGCAGGAAATTCACATCCTTTTCTTGATTATCAAGAAAAGGTAATTGAAAATCTTGTTTTTGAAAGTGTTAGCCCCACTCATCCATTAGAATCTGAGGATGTGAAAAGACTCACTGAGCGACATTTTATTGCACTTATTCCAGCAACGGAAATGAGAAGGAACCCCCAGAAAAGATGTCGTGTATGTACTAAGAGAGGAATGAGGCGTGATACCCGCTACTATTGCCCACAATGCCCATCATTGCCAGCCTTATGCGTCACTGACTGCTTTAAAATCTTCCACACAGAACCACGTTTTTAAACTGTAAAAATGTATCCCATTTTGTCATTCAAACATTTGGTTCATTTAGTGAATGACACATTCGAGTAGAGCTCACTTAATTTCCAGGGCTGGGGGTGGTTCTCCAGAATCTAAACCTTCCATTGCGTGCTTGTTTCTGGAAATCATCCATTGAGTTAAAATGGTCACTAAACCCATAGATGAATTCCCAGAGGGGTGTCATTTCCAAAATGGGGTTACTTCAGGGGGGATTCTTTAGTTCTTGTACTTAGCACCTCTTAAAAGTGCCAGAACAGCAGAATCCCCCCTGAAGTGACCCCATTTTGGAAATGACACCTCTCTGGGAATTCATCTATGGGTTTAGTGACCATTTACCTATCTACTTATTTTCCCACCACTAGATTAATTTATACAGAGGAATAGATTGTAAAATTCGGTCACTTGTTGGGGGTTTCCTCTGTTTAGGCACCTCAGGGGCTCTCCAAATGCAACATGGCGTCCGCTATCGATTCCAGCCAAATTTCCATTCCAAAAGTCAAATGGCGCTCCTTACCTTCCGAGCCATGCCGTGCGCCTAAACAGTGGTTTTGCACCACATATGGGGTATCAGCGTGCTCAGGAGAAATTGCACAACACATTTTGGGGTCCATTTTTTCTGTCTGCCCTTGTGAAAATTAAAAATTTGAGACTAAAGTAGCAGTTTTGTGTTAAAAATGTGTTTTTTTATTTTCACACTTCAACATGATAAAATTCTGTGAAGCCCCTGGGGGTTCAAGGTGCTCACCACACATCTAGATAAGTTCCTTGAGGGGTCTAGTTTCCAAAATGGGGTCACTTGTTGGGGGTTTCCTCTGTTTAGGCACCTCAGGGGCTCTCCAAATGCAACGTGGCGTCCGCTATCGATTCCAGCCAAATTTCCATTCCAAAAGTCAAATGGCTCTCCTTACCTTCCGAGCCACGCCGTGCGCCTAAACAGTGGTTTTGCACCACATATGGGGTATCAGCGTGCTCAGGAAAAATTGCACAACACATTTTGGAGTCCATTTTTTCCTGTTACCCTTGCGAAAATTAAAAAATATTGGGTCTAAGGTAATTTTTTGTGAAAAAAAGTTAAATGTTCATTGCTTTCTTCCACATTCCAAAAATTACCGTGAAGCACCTGAAGGGTTAATAAACTTCTTGAATGTGGTTTTGAGCACCTTGAGGGGTGCATTTCTTAGAATGGTATCACTTTTGGGTATCCCTCAAAGGGACTTCAAATAAGATGTCGTCCCTAAAAAAATGTTTTTGTAAATTTCATTGTAAAAATGAGAAATCGCTGGTCAACTTTTAACCCTTATAGCTTCCTAACAAAAAAAAATTTTGATTCCAAAATTGTGCTGATGTAAACTAAACATGTGGGAAATGTTATTTATTAACTATTTTGTGTGAAATATCTCTCTGATTTAAGGGCATGAAAATTCAAAGTTTGAAAATTGAAAAATTTTAAAATTTTTGCCAAATTTCCGATTTTTACACAAATAAATGCAAGTGATATTGAAGAAATTTTACCACTATCATGAAGTACAATATGTCACGAAAAAACATTCTCAGAATCAGGGGGATCCGTTGAAGCATTCCAGAGTAATTACTTCATAAAGTGACAGTGGTCAGAATTGAAAAAATTGGCCCGGTGACGAAGGCAAAAACAGGCTCTGGCGCGAAGTGGTTAAAACATCGGATCTACCCCAAAATGGTATCAATAAATACATCAGCTCGGTGCGCAAAAAAAAGCCCTCACTGGCCCCAGATCACGAAAAATGGAGATGCTATGGTTCTCGGAAAATGGCGCCATCTTTTTTTTTTTTAGCTAATTTTTGGATTTTTTTTTCACCATTTAAATAAAAAAGAACCTATACATGTTTGGTGTCTACGAACTAGTAATGACCTGGAGAATAAGAATGGCAGGTCAGTTTTAGCATTCAGTGAACGTTGTAAAAAAAAAAAAAAACAACTGTGGAATTGCACTTTTTTTGCAATTTCACCGCACTTGGATTTTTTTTCCCGTTTTCCAGTACATGATATGGTAAATCCAGTGATGGCGTTCAAAAGTACAACTCGCCCCGCAAAAAATAAGCCATCACATGGCCACATTGAGAAAAATAAAAAAAGTTATGGCTCTGGGAACAAGGGGAGCAAAAAACGAAAATGCAAAAACGGAAAATGTCCCGGTCATTAAGGGGTTAATTAATGAAAAACATACATATATATATATATATATATATATATATATATATATATATATATATATGACTGCTTCTTTAAATAAATTATAATCAGATTCTTTCTTGAGACAATAAGAATGAGAAAGACATCTGTTGGTATTGAAGTCATTACTCAGAATATTCTTGGATTACCATTAGCTAAAAACTGCTTCCAAAGAATATATAATTGATTAAAAAAAATCACTACCATATGCATTTTTTACAGGAACTAATACTATTCATAAAATATGTTCTTAATCCATTTGGGGAAATAGCTGCTTTCGAACCTAAGGTATCTATTCACTATTTACACTTTTGAAATGTGTGGACATGGAAATGCCACCGCCATTGTCACAAGATATGATCAGGTCAAGAATTTCAATGAGTCTCTGAATAATTAATTGAAAAATTAAGGCCCAAATCATTCCGGTTGAACTTATTAACAAAGAATCGAGCCTCGTGTGCAGTCCAAATGAAAAATGAATCATCAATGAAATGTTTGTAGAACATGTTTTAGCTCATCTGCAGGGGGACCAGGAAATGAACAGGGACTCAAAATGCCAAAAAAACAAGTTTGCATAACTAGGGGCTAATCGTATCCCCATTGTTCAGCCCCTCAACTGGCGATAGATCACACCATCAAAGGAAAAAATATTGTGCCTCAACATGAAATCAGTACCTTGAAGAACAAATTGGACCTGTTCCTGGGGGATGGAATTATTACCAAATAGATAAGATCAATTGCTTGTAATCCCAATATAAAATAGTATAACAGGTAGACAAAGTAACAAATAATGTGCTCAAAAAACGGAGTAGATGATAAAGCATGGTAAATAAAAAAATTAGTATCCCGGGATGTGACACTACAATTAATAATAATGCAGTCTTATTCAGCAATCAAAAAACTGAAATGCGAATAAAACATTTTTTTGTAATTATTCCATTTGTTGAGCACGTTATTTTTTATACATGTTATAGATCTTACACTGACGAGCAAAACGGTAACAATATTTTGCACTTTTGACTTTCAGGCTCCATATCTCACCATCTACTGCTGCTTCGAACGTGAGACTACAATCATTTTATAGATAATCATCTTGGCTATCTCATACACATATTTGACTTGCGGCTATTTAGCATATAATTAGTTATGCAGATTCTTGTTATGTCACTGCATTGTTACTGTTTTGCTTCTAAAAATCTAAATTTTTACTTTTATTGTTTTATCATGATTTTGTGAATCCACCTTTAACTTTCAACACTGCTGGGCATGATCTCAATCAGATTCAAACATGTCTTGACCGAAATCTGATTACAGGTTTCTTTTACACGTTCCCAAAGTTGGTGCATACTGGTCAACTCACTTGGGTATATATACAGTTTTTTCTTCAACTCTACCCTCAAGTGTTTGAGTTGAGGTCTGTTGAGGGCTAAGGACTGTGGAGGCCAATCCAGCACCTCTACTTCATTGTCATTGAACCATTTCTTCGCCAATCACAACGTATACATTGTGGTCACAAGAAAGTTTATTCATGAATGTGGTGTATCTTTTTGGAACTGTAAAAAAAGAAATACAGATATTTTGAGGGAAACCAGCTAATTATGGAGTGCTGTTCCATCTCTTTCTATATGTTCTGAAGTCTACTGAGCAAGTCATCAAATCTATTGGAATATGCACCTTGGCTCTACCTATACTTTATAACAGGAGTGGGAAATTAGTTTTCCTAAGAGTCCAAATGAGGGACAGTGACTGTTGTGGAGGGCTGAACCAACAGGCTGGTCTTAATTCTGATTATTGTTTTATATTAATATGTATGACTTAATATTGAGCTACTGCTCGTACATGTTATGATACCGCTTATTGTAACAAGTACTTTTACCAGTAGCAGCTAATCAAAACAATATATTTTCTTGCTTTTATAAAGTTTATAAACTATACTGCTTCTGTTATTCAGCCCTTATACCTTGATCAACAGTTCCCCTCACACTGTAGATGCACGCTACCCAGTAAAATGCCCTAACACCTCCCTATACACAGTAAAATGGTCCACACAGACCCCTTCACCGAGTATGGTGGACCACACAAACCTCCAAACACAGCATGATGGACCCCACAGACTCCCCACACACAGTGTAGTGGATTCTACGGCTCTCCACACACAGTATAATTGACCCCACAGACCCCACACACATTATGGTGGACCCCACAGCACTTCACACAGTATAATGGACCTTAACCCCTTCATCCCCAAGCCAGTTTTCACCTTCATGACCAGGCCAAATTTTACAATTCTAACCAGTATCACTTTATGTGGTAATAACTCTGGAACGCTTCAACGGATCCCCCTGATTCTGAGAATGTTTTTTTCTTGACATATTGTACTTCATGGTAGTGGTAAAATCTGTTCGATATGACTTGCGTTCATTTATGAAAAAAATGTACATTTGGCAAAAATTTTGCAATTTTCAAACTTTTAATTTTTATGCCCTTAAACCAGAGAGTTACCTCACACAAAATAGTTAATAAATAACATTTCCCACATGTTTACTTTACATCAGCACAATGTTTGAAACATATTTTTTTTGTTAGGTAGTTAGAAGGTTTAAAAGTTGACTAGCAAGTTCTCATTTTTCCGGCAAAACGTATCAAACCATGTTTTATGGACCACATCACATTTGAAGTGACTATGGGGAGCCTACATGATAGAAAATACACAAAAGTGATACCATTCTAAAAACTGCATCACTCAAGGTCCTCAACACCACATTCAAGAAGTTTAGTAACCCTTCAGATGCTTCACAGGAATTAATACAATGTGGAAGGAAAATATTGGACATTTAACGTTTTTTTCACAAGAATGTTAATTTTGCTCCAAACTTTTTATTTTTACAAGGGTAACAGGTGAACATGGACCCCAAAGTTTGTTGTGTAATTTCTTCTGAGTACGCTAATACCCCATATGTGGGGGAAAACGACTGTTTGGGCGCATGGCATGGCTCGGAAGGGAAGGAATACTGTTTGACTTTTTGAATGCAAAAATGGCTGGAATTGAGAGCGGACACCATGTCGCGTTTGGAGAGCCCCTGATGTGCTTAAACAGTGGAAACACCTTCAAGTAACTCAATTTTGGAAATTAGACCCCTCAAGGAATGTAACTAGATTTGTGGTGAGCGCCTTGAACCCCCAAGTGCTTCACAGAAGTTTACAACATAGAGCCGTGAACATAAAAAAAATCTAATTGTTCCTACAAAAATGTTCTTTTAGCCCAAAATTTAGTATTTTCACAAAGGTAATAGGAGAAAATGCACCATAAAATTTGTTGTGCAATTCCTCCTGAATACGCCGATACCCAATATGTGGAAGAAAACTACTGTTGGGGCGCATTTGACTTTTTGAACGGAAATTCGCTAGAGTTGTTAACTGACACCATGTCGGGTTTATAGAGTCCCTGATGTGCCTAAACAGTGGAAACCCCCCACAAGTATCCATATGTCCTTCCCAACCTGGACATATGGATATGTCTAAGGTCATGAAGGTGTTAAAGTCCCCACACATTATAATGTCCCCACATAGCTTCCCACAAAGTATAATGTCCACACACAGTATGATGCCCCCCCCCCACACTGTATGATGGTCCCCACAGCTCCCTACACATGGTATGATGTCACCACAATTCCACTCACAGTATGAAGGCCCCTTAGTTTCCTCCCAATACTGACTCACAATAAAAAAAAAAAAAATAGAACCGCTCGCCTATTCCCACAAAGCGCCACTACAGTCTGTGCATTGTACAGACTGACACTTTATGCAGCAAGCATGTTCTAGTGATGGCATCACATCTGCTATGCTGATACCCAGACACACAGGCTGAATGGTGGAACATATTCTTCAGCCGATTTTCTTCACAGTTATCCTGTGCATGCGAATACTGGTAAAATTGAGTTGTTGAGCAGGGGCAGCTGCTAGATGTGGTATGCCACGATTTCTAGGCCTTTGGATAGACCGGTCCACAGGATGGACAGGAACAGCCAAGGGCCAGATATAATAACTCCTCTAAAGGAGTTGAGCTGCCTGGACTTGTGTATACCATTCTGCGGATAGCTAAAAACTTGTTTTCACTACACAACCCTTTGAAGTTGAATATTTGTAGCAGTAGGGGAAGGTCATAAACATTGCTACATTACTACATTTAACCTCTACGCTGTTGATAATATTAATTTTAGTGTTGCAGTTTTGCATTACAGTCAGTACCAGAGAGGTTAATAGGTAACTGGCACACTGAATCCTTTAATTCTGTTCTTGTAAATGCAGTAAAAAAAAGGTATCCTAATTTCTAGCCCTACAATGGTTTTTGTTACTGGGAGACTTAGATTAGGTCCCTCCAGGAACAGACTCTCAAACCTTCCTCTGTCTTTTTCAGAAAGTAGTCCCTTCAGACAGATGTCAGCCATGTGCTTATGGACAAAGCCCAATTATAATCTTAGGCTGCGTGCCCACGTTGCGTATTACAAACGTATATGCTGCGGAATTTCCGCAGCGTAAACACTTGTAAAATGCATGTATATCCGCACCCCATGGTCCCCAATGGCATTCCGCAATGTCAATGCCCATGCTGCGGATTTTTCCGCAGCGTATATGCTGCGGTCAAAAATCCGCAGCATGTTCATTCATTTTGCGTTTCCGCATCTGGAATCATTGTGCGGATGGTACCCAAGTCTGGAGGAGAGGAGACTCTCATCCAGACCTGGGTACCAAAGAACCTGTAAAAAAAAGAATAAAATAAAGTTTATACTTATCTTCTGATGTTTTCCCTCCGTCGCGCTGTTGTGTGAAGGACCTGCCACGTCATTGAGTCATGTGACCCATCACATGACTCAATGACGTCACCGAAGGTCCTGCACACAACAGCGTGAGCCGCTCAAGACTCCGGACGGGGCAGAGAATGCATCAGTAGGTGAGTATAAAGTTTATTTTTTTTTTTTTTACCATTCTGATTCTTTTTTTTTAACTATTACTTGGTCACACTATATAAATCCATGCCGGTTGCATGGATTTATATAGTGTGAACAAGTTGTCAAGCACTTTTCCAAGTGATGCTTAAATCACTTGGAGAAGTGCTTGATAACCCGCATGCAGAAATGCATGCAAATACGCTGCAAAGACGCCTCACAAACGCTTCTACCTGGCGGGAAAACCGCATGTAAAATCCGCATGCGATTTTCCCGCCAGGGAGAAGCGTAAAAAATATGCTTCATTTCCGCAACGTGGGCACATAGCCTTATGCCTCTCTTCTAAAATCCCTCTACTCTGTCCACCCTATAGTAATGCTATAACCATTAACAAATAGAGATCTTTCTTTTACTGTAGCTTTAAATCTTTAACCCTTCTGTATATTATAATCATTCATTAACATTGATAACCTGACAAAAGTTGTGTGTTCACTTACCTAGACTTGTAAAATGGTTAATTTATTTTAACTTTTGTTGCAGTTTATTGGGCTTTGTGGAGCCAGAACTTTGAAAAAACCGGGCAATTTCCAAATGGGTTCCACTTTATTGGAATAATAGTTAGACTAGTTCCTGTCACTTCACTGTGTTTTCACTTCATAATGGAATATGCCTTCCCACTGGCTCTCCCGGGATATTGTGACAGGGATTCCCCTCTCACTCAGCTCACTGTGGGGCTAAGTTCAAATGAGCATAATAAAAAATTGTCCAAGTTTCATCCTCTAAAAATTTTTAGCTCAAATGCCATCTCTATGCAATCTGTTTGGTATCCGTATAGCATTCGTTTTTACGAGGGGCGTTCATTGAAGATTTTCCCTGACCCACTTCTATTTATCACAGGATGCTGAAACTTCACATGTGTAATGATATAAGTCTCTATAGGTTACGTGCCAATTTGCAACTCAGAACTGATAAAGGTCTTGATTTTACAGGTGCTGAAGTGGTGTGAGGTTTGATAATGAACCCAGTGGAATACAGAGCAGTCATCAAGTTCCTTTACTTCACAGGCCGCACACCAAAAGTGACGTTCGTTGAGATGAAAGAGGTTTATGGTGATGATTCCCCATCATTTGACGTAGTCAAGAACTGGCATCGTCAATTGAAATGTGGTCGGACTTTGGTGCAAACAGCTCCAATTCCAGGGCAACCCCACTCTGCTATTGATGAACACACCATCCAGCAAGTGGAGGTCGCCATTTTGGAAAATCGACGCTTAACCATTCACCACCTAGCCCAAAATGTCAAGATTAGTGTGAGGTCCATGGACAAAAATCATCCAAGGCCATCTTCACATGCATAAGGTATCCTCTCGATGGGTTGCCCGGCTGCTCACACCTTTCCAGAAGCAGGAACGAGTCGAATGCTCTCAGGCTCTATTGACGATGTGCCATGGAAACCAGGAGGACTTTTTCAACGGACTGATCACACAGGATGAAAGCTGGGTCCATCGCTATGATCCTGAGAATAAAGTCCAGTTGATGCAATGGAAGCATCATGACTAACCGCCTCCAAGAAGGCACGTGCCCAACCCTCAGCAGGCAAGGTCTAGGGAACGGGCGGGCCAGTCCATAGCTTCAATGCCTTGATCTTGCAGGAACTACTGACACACTCCAGCCACATGAGGTCTGACATTGTCCTGCATTAGGAGGAACCCAGGGCCAACCGCACCAGCATATGGTCTCACAAGGGATCTGAGGATCTCATCTCGGTACCTAATGGCAGTCAGGCTACCTCTGGCGAGCACATGGAGGGCTGTGCGGCCCTCCAAAGAAATGCCACCCCACACCATTACTGACCCACTGCCAAACCGGTCATGTTGCAGGCAGCAGATCGCTCTCCACGGCGTCTCCAGACTCTGTCACGTCTGTCAGATGTGCTCAGTGTGAACCTGCTTTCATCTGTGAAGAGCACAGGGTGCCAGTGGCGACTTTGCCAATCCTGGTGTTCTGTGGCAAATTCCAAGCATCCTGCACGGTGTTGGGCTGTGAGCACAGCCCCCATCTGTGGACGTCGGGCCCTCATACCACCCTCATGGAGTCGGTTTCTAACTGTTTGTGCAGACACATGCACATTTGTGGCCTGCTGTAGGTCATTTTGCAGGGCTCTGGCAGTGCTCCTCCTGTTCCTCCTTGCACAAAGGAGGAGATAACGGTCCTTCTAGTGTTGTACCTTTGATGTTAGCTTTTTCACTTACAGCACTTGGACCAAAAAAACACACGTGAACTTGTCCTGGGAGTGAGCAGGGTGGGTGCTCTGGATCAGCTCAGTTAACTCCTTAGATGCCGGTGGATAGATGCCTACAAGTTTGACATGGGCATAGGGCTCTAACCTGCAATCAGCATCCTGTGATGTGAATTCAAGGAAAGCAAAGATTTACTATGGCAGCCTGAAGCATTTGGCTGTGCTAGAGACATTTACATTGACATCATGTAAGTGATCAAATGATCCAAGCTTTTAGTCCGCCAATGGGACAAAAAAGTTAATGTTAAAAAAAAAATATATATATATCTATAATATAACCGGACCGGAGATGCGTCCCTCTGTCTGAAGCCTTTATAGACTGCGCAGGTGCGACACGCCTGCGCAGTCTGGCTCCAGACAGAAGAACGCATGGAGCCGTTACAGGTAAGAGGAGTGTGTATGGCACCGGAGATCACGGTATGCGTATACACTAAACGCATACTGCGATCTCCAGTGCAATAGTTACATACTTACCTGAACGGGAGTAGCGTTGCCGCGGCGCCTCTCTTCTTGCCGGAGACCAGGGCAGGAGTAAGGCGCTAGAATCGGCACATGCGCATAGCGCTATCCAGCGCCATTTTACTGAAGACACATTTGCAGTGTGTCTTCAGCAAAATGGCGCCGGACAGCGCAGTATGGGCACGCGCGTACTTCGGCGCCGCACTCCTACCCTGGCCTCCGGCAGAACGGGACACAGCGCTGGAGCACAAGGAAGAAAGGGGAGTATAAGTGTTTATTTTTTTGTATGTGTGCAGCGTGATAGGGATGAGGGGTGTCATGCATACCAGGATTGTGGGGTTAGAGGCCCATACATACCAGGATTGGGGGATCAGGGGTGCCATACATACCAGGATAGGGATGAGGGGGTACCATGCATATCAGGATTGGGGGTGAGGGGGCCATGCATACCAGGATTGGGGGGTGAGGGGTGCCATACATACCAGGATTTGGGGGTGAGGGGCCCATGCATAAGAGGATTGGTGTTGAGGGGTGGCATACATACCAGGATAGGAATGAGGGGGTACCATGCATACCAAGATTGGGGGGAGAGGGGACCATGCATACCACGATTGAGGGGTGAGGAGACCATGCATACCAGGATTGGGGGATGAGGAGGCCATGCATACCAGGATTGGGGATGAGGGGGCCATGCATACTAGGATTGGGGGGTGAGGAGACCATGCATACCAGGAGGGGGGTGAGGGGTGCCATGCATACCAACATTGGGAATGAGGGGTACCATGCATACCAGGATTGGGGGTGAGGGGACCATGCATACCAGGATAGGGATGAGGGGGTACCATGCATACCAGGATTGGGGGGTGAGGGGACCATGCATACCAGGATAGGGATGAGAGGGCACCATGCATACCAGGATTGGGGGCTGAGGGGACCATGCATACCAGGATTGGGGGAGGGATGTCATGCATATCAGGATTGCGGGGTGAGGGGTTGAGGGGTGCCATACATACCAGGATAGGGATGAGGGGTACCATGCATACCATGATTGGTGGGGTGATGGGACAATGCATACCAGGATAGGGTTGAGGGGTACCATGCACACCAGGATTGGGGGTTGAGGGGACCATGCAGACCAAGATGAGGAATGGGGTGTCATGCATACCAGGATGAGGGGTACCACACATGCCAGGATTGGGGGGTGAGGGGACCATGCATACCAGGATAGGGATGAGGGGGTACCATGCATACCAGGAATGGGGGGTGAGGGTTGCCATGCATACTAGCATTGGGGATGAGGGGTACCATGCATACCAGAATAGGGATGAGGGGTACCATGCATACGAGGATAGGAATGCAGGATACCATGCATACCAGGATGACGGATGGGGTGCCATGCAAAACCAGGATTAGGGGTACCATGCATACCAAAATAGGGATGAGGAGTACCATGCATACCAGAATAGGGATGAGGGGTACTATGCATACCAGGATAAAGGAAGGGGTGCCATGCATACCAGGATAAGGGATGGGGTGTCATGCATACCAGGATTGGGGGATGAGGAGTGCCATACATACAAGGATAGGGATGAGGGGGCCATACATACCAGGATTGGGGATGAGTGAGCCATGCATACCAGGATGAGGGAATGAGTGTCATGCATACCAGAATTGGGGGATGAGGAGGCCATACATACCAGGATTGGGGGATGAGGGTTGCCATATATACCTGAATTGGGATGAGGGGTGCCATGTATACCAGGATGAGGGGCATCATACATACTAGAATAGGGATGCGGGGTACTATGCATACCAGGATGAGGGATGGGGTGCCATGCATACCAGGATGAGGGGTACCATACATACCAGGATAGGGATGAGGGGTACCATACATACCAGGATTGGGGGATGAGGAGTGCCATGCATACCAGGATTGGGGATGAGGAAGCCATGCATACCAGGATGAAGGATTGGGTGCCATGCATACCATGATTGGGCAATGTGGAAGCCATGCATACCAGGATGAGGGATTGGGTACCATACATACCAGTATTGGGGGATGAGGGGTGCCAAACATACCAGGATTGGGATGAGGGGTGCCATGTATACCAAATTTGGGATGAGGGGGCCATGCATACCAGGATGAGAGATGGGGTGCCATGCATACCAGGATTGGAATGAGGGGTGCCTTGCATACCAGGATTGGGAAGAGGGGTGCCATGCATACCAGGATTGGGGATGAGGGGTGCCATGCATACCAGGATTGGGGATGAGGGGTGCCATGCATACCAGGATTGGGGGTGAGGGGTGCCATGCATACCAGGATTGGGGGTGAGGGGTGCCATGCATACCAGGATTGGGGGTGAGGAGTGCCATGCATACCAGGACTGGGGGTGAGGGGTGCCATGCATATCAGGATTGGGGGTGAGGGTTACCATGCATATCAGGATTGGGGGTGAGGGGTGCCATACATACTAGGATGGGATGAGGGGTGCCAGGCATACCAAGATAGGGATGAGGGGTGTCATGCATACCAGGATAGGGATGAGGGGTTCCATGCATACTAGGATAGGGATGAGGGATGCCATGCATACCAGGATAGGATGGGGGCAGCACATAACAGGATGGGGGAACAGGATTGGGGAGCACAAATACCAGGATGGGGACAGCAGAAATACCAGGATGGGGGCAGCACATACCAGCATGGGAGACCATATAGCAATAAAAATGTTCACCAAGGGAACACTTAAACAACACAATGTAACTCCAAGTCAATAACACTTCTGTGAAATCTACCTGTCCAGTTATGAAGCAACACTAATTGTGAATCAATTTCTCCTGCTGTTGTGCAAATAGAACAGAAAACTGGTAGAAATGATAGGCAATTAGCAGACCATTTCTCTGTTCTCATCCTTTTTGGCTGTTGTTTTGGTCACTTTTTCATTTTGCCATTGCTCTCACCCCTAGAGGTACAGTAGCATGAGGCAGTGTCTACAGTACAACCCACAGAAGTTGCTCAGGTAGTGCAGTTCATCCAGGATGGCACATCAGTGCGAGCTGTGGCAAGAAGGGTAGCTGTGTCTGTCAGCACAGTGTCCAGAGCAAGGAGCAGATAACAGGAGATGTGGAGTGAGCCATAGGAAGGCAACAACCCAACAGCAGGACCGTTACATCCTCCTTTGTGCAAGGAGGAACAGGAGGAGCACTGCCAGATCCCTGAAAAATGACCTCCAGCAGGCCACAAATGTGCATGTGTCTGCACAAACGGTTAGAAACCAACTCCATGAGGGTGGTATGAGGGCCCGACGTCCACAGATGGGGGCTGTGCTCACAGCCTAACACCGTGCAGGACGCTTGGCATTTGCCACAGAACACCAGGATTGTCAAAGTCGCCACTGGCACCCTGTGCTCTTCACAGATGAAAGCAGGTTCACACTGAGCACATGTGACAGACGTGACAGAGTCTGGAGACGCCGTGGAGAGCGATCTGCTGCCTGCAACATGACCGGTTTGGCAGTGGGTCAGTAATGGTGCGGGGTGGCATTTCTTCGGAGGGCCGCACAGCCCTCCATGTGCTCGCCAGAGGTAGCCTGACTGCCATTAGGTACCGAGATGAGATCCTCAGACCCCTTGTGAGACCATATGCTGGTGCGGTTGGCCCTGGGTTCCTCCTAATGCAGGACAATGCCAGACCTCATATGGCTGGAGTGTGTCAGTAGTTCCTGCAAGATGAAGGCATTGAAGCTATGGACTGGCCCGCCCGTTCCCCAGACCTGAATCCAATTGAGCACATCTGGGACATCATGTCTCGCTCCATTGCACCACAGACTGTCCAGGAGTTGGCGGATGCTTTAGTCCAGGTCTGGGAGAAGATCCCACAGGAGACCATCCGCAACCTCATCAGGAGCATGCCCAGGCGTTGTAGGGAGGTCATACAGGCACGTGGACGCCACACACAATACTGAGCCTCATTTTGACTTGTTTTAAGGACATTACATCAACGTTGGATCAGCCTGTAGTGTGTTTTTTTACATTTGAATTTTGGGGGTGACTCCAAATCCAGGCCTCCATTGGTTAATAAATTTGATTTACATTGATGATTTTTGTGTGATTTTGTTGTCAGCACATTCAACTTTGTACAGAACAAAGTATTCAATGAGAATATTTAAAAAAATGCAAAAAAAGGAGCATGGACCACACCTCCAAAAATCATACATTTGATCTAATGCCTCTCAGCAAAAATATATATACCGTAACTGAACATAAGGTTCTTAGTTTAACATTCTGATCAGACTGTATGAAGCCCACTGCCAAATCACGGCAAACCTCGTAGTGGGTCCTAACATTTCCTACCTGAACGGGAGCGGAGCCGTGCGCCAACCACCGCCACAGCGACAATGCACCAACAAGTGCAGTGTAGTGTGTTTTTTTACATTTGAATTTTGGGGGTGACTCCAAATCCAGGCCTCCATTGGTTAATGAAATTTGATTTCCATTGATGATTTTTGTGTGATTTTGTTGTCAGCACATTCAACTTTGTACAGAACAAGGTATTCAATGAGAATATTTCATTCATTCAGAGCTAGGATGTGTTATTTGAGTGTTCCCTTTATTTTTTTGAGCAGTGTATTTATATACGGTATATGAAAAAGCTTATCCCCTCACTCATTTAAAATAAACTACTATTAGTTATTCTAATATATGGCACCATTTTAATTGTAACAATTGTAGGAGTTCAGCTCTTTGGTAGTCACCAGGTCCACATAGGCAGAAAGCTTCTTAGTGCAAATGACTCGCCCCCTGGGCCGTGGGGTACCCGGAACCGGGCCTCTGTACGATGCTGGGGGTAGTAGTGGCAACCCGATCCGTGGCTCAGGGTTGTCAGACCAAATGTTGTGGCAGTCTATTTATCAGTGTTTTGAAGGTCCGACTACGCCACCCGTGGATTGCGGTCAGAGATAACCGCCGCTGCAAGGCAGACCGCTGAGGCTGATGTTAGTGTGCAGCACAGGGGTAGGATAACTCCCCACGGGAAGAGTGTAGCCTCAGGGCAATGTAGGTGGATGCTTGGGGTGATGGTGCAGACGCAGCAGAAATCACACAGAGTCCAATGATGCAGTCCAGGGTCTTTTACTCACAGTTGTTATCCAAGTCACTTCTGTCAGCAAGGACTGCCCGAGCCGTGCTGCGTCCACCAGGTGAGGAGCTCGGTCAACCCCCAGGCAATTCAAGAGTATGGCACAGGACCCCCTTTTGTCCTTTCTCTGGCCTCTTGTGCCCCACCAGTGTGCTGACTTCTGTCCAGCTATCGCGGACCGTGTTGGGTAAGCGTTGGCCTTCACTTCCCGCTATCCTATATGGTGCCTTCCTAGCAGGTTTAGCGGGGGGGTCGCACCAATAAATGGTCACAACCTCCGGTTCTTGGCTGAAGGTAGATTCGCCTCCACCAATTTAGGGATCCGGTACCTTTCCACAGCCTGACCCTTTCACCCGGTATAATGGGGTTTGCAACGGTTGCTGACCGTTCTGCACTCTTAGGGTCCCTTCTGCCTTCTTGTTTCTGGAGCCCTTCCACTCCTCTGTCTCTTCTCCTTCCTTCCTTCTCCTTCTCCTCTTCTTCTCTCTGGCCCCGGCCTTCTCTCTAGGCCTGCCTCGTGGAGCTGAGCTCAGGCTGAGCCGCAGCTCCCTGTCAGCTCTCTCTCTTTCTCTACCACTCTGCTCTGACTTAAGATGGCTCCCACCTTTTATCTACTTCTCTGTGTTGAGCTCAGGTGACCTGCACCCAATGAGCTCCTTCCTATGCTCCAGAAACCGTCCCCTTCTGCTCCTACACCACTGGGTTCTCTCCCCCCTCCCCACTCCAGCCAGGGACACGGTCAGTTGTGCCTGCAAAAATGCGAGCACCGTCGAGCTGTCCCCCGGAAATGGGGAGTGTATGTATGTGCAGCTAACTGAGCCCTGGTCCACACTCCATCCTTACCTGGGAGTGGAATATCACACCTCTGGTTGAGGTGCAATACCCCTGTAGCAGCCGAGCCCTCGGGGCGCTACACAAACAGGAAAGTTTATTGGACTTCATAGACTTTCAGTATAAGGGAAAACAAACGGCCTTTCCTTCAGCGTAACAGCGAACCAAAAACAAACAGAAAATAAACAGTCCATTTGCCCATGTTCGCCTGCTCAGGTAGGTGTCTAATTCTGAGTCTTCCCTTCCTTGTTAACCACAACCCCTCCCATCCCCCTACCGCTGCATAAGATTAGGTCCATAGACTCATGTTCTGGTGATGTCATTTACTTCAGGATACAGCCTGGTTATTTACCGTTCCCTGTTGTCCCTTACCGTTTTGTTTTGCTGTTTTGTAACTGTACCATGCCTAGTTTTTTACTTTTATACTGGCTGTCTTTGTATTATTCCTGTATATTTGTTTACCCACTTGTATATTTGTACAGAACATTAATTTATGTATATCTTTATTTTAGCGATGTTTGAAAAAGACCCTGGCTGGGTTGAAATGTAACATACCGCTATACCAATCGCTATTTGTCAACACAGTGGTGAATTAATTTTGTAATAAGCATAATTTGAAAGATATTTGTGAGTGTGATTATCTACATTGACTCTTTGGATTCTCCAGTCCAGCCGGCACCCGTGCAATAACGCTGAGTGCGCATCTTTTTTAGTGCATAACTCTGAGTCTCTGGCAGGGACAGAACTAGCTGGAGGTCAACTCAGACATTCAATGAGGCAGCTGGACTGGCTTTTATAGGCCGTGCCACACCCAGAGGTGCAGATATGGGAGCAGCCAGTCTCACCCATCTTTAACTGCTCCTAAACCGGCCCTTTCTACATCCTATTAACTCTTTGTAAGGGGGGTGAGAAGAAGACGCCGAGTCAAGAAGAGTTAAATTGTATAGTAATGATTATTAATATTTTTATTGTTATGTGTTTTATGTAAATCTGCATTATATCCTTATGGCCGGTTTGTGTCTTGGTTTTACTGGAGGCTTTACCTCAAGGCCATCCCCGGAGATTGGGGAGGGCTGTCCACAGGGGAACCAGTGGAAGGCATAGGGATATAGTTTGCAGCACTCAAGGTAGGATATAGTTAAGACCTTGGGAATAGCCCATATGTTGGGAGGGGTTAAATCAGATAAAAAGGGGAAGCACTTCCTAGTCAGGGGATCTAGTAGAGGAAGTCAGAGAGTGACAGGTGTGACAGGTTCAACGTCAGCGAATGCAATAGCGGTGAAGGGTTCTGTCAGTTACAAGTCTCCAAAACGGTATGAGGACACATCCAAGGTATGCGCAGTTCTTGGGGCGGTCTTGGGCCTAAGGCACAGAAGAGGCATCTGATTCCAAGTCTCTGTCTCCCCTGTGAGGAAGAGGCTGGTCGGGTCACAGCAAGAAGGAACCATGGTGGGCCTCAGAGAAGCTGTTATGCTGGATAGGAAGTCACTGGTACCAAGAAAAGCTGTTGAGGTAGGGGTAGGTCAGGAAGAATGGAGGCAAGGACTGATAGTGCACCGAACAAAGGGCACAACAACCGGGGGGGACTCTGTCTTTTTCTGTGTGCTGCAACCGCATGTATCTGAATTGCACAGTAAAGCATCCGCTTCATCTCTTTCGAGATTACCTCTCTGCAATCTTCTGGGATCCGATATGGCTTCAGGTTCATACGAACATGAGTCGCCGTGAGGACCTCATGTTCTATGACCGGAGTAACACCTGCTAATTCTGAAAAGAGGTCTCTGTTCCAGTGCAACAACTATCAGTACTGCTGCTTTTGGGAGTGTAATAAAGCCTCTGCAACCTTGACGTCTTCCATGTTGGCTTCGGACTTAGTCAACAAACAAGGAGCTTCCACAGGTTCCCTATCTTGTCAAGGCTTGATCAGATTGATGTGGTAAACCTAGTAGGGCTTCCTTCTCCCTGGTTGGCGAATTTTATAATTGACCTCACCAACCTTTTCCATCACTTCACAGGAGCCCTGCTACTTGGCCAGGAACTTGCTCTCCAACACAAGTACCCAATCTCCAGGGTTGAACTGTCTCACCCTTCACTGTTTCCCTTGTGCTTTGAGGAGGTGCTCTTTGACAATTGGCATCACATTGGCAATCCTCTCTTGCATCTGGGCCACATATTCAATTACACTCCTGTAGGGTGTAGGCTCCACTTCTCAGGTCTCCTTTTCTACATATAGTAGTCCATGAGGGTGTCAGCCATACAATAGCTCAAATGGGGAAAAACCAGTAGTGGCTTGTGGGACAGTTACAGTCTCGGCCATACTTCTCTACGACCTTTTTCAACATTACCTTCAAGGTTTTATTGAACCTTTCCACCTGACTATCTGTCGGTGGATGGTACACCGAGGTCCGGCGCTGTTCAATTTGTAGAGCTTTGCACAACTCTCTCATGATTTTTGACATGAATGGAGTCCCTTGATATGTTAGGATCTCCTTAGGCATGTGAGAAGATGTGGTCCAACTCCCAAGCTATACACCTAGTGGGGGAGTCTAGAAACGGCACTGCCTCCAGGTACCATATAGCAAAGTCAAGGACCACCAAAATATATTGATGTCTTCTGGCGGACTTTACAATGGGTCCCACGAAAATCCATAGCTATGAAATCGAAAGGGACCTCGATGATGGGAAATGGAACTTGGGGACTATGTAAGTGGAAAACCAGGGAGGTTAGCTGGCGGATGGGATAGGACCTTCAGTAGCTCAGGATTTATCTGTGACAACTGGGCCAGTAGAATCTCTGGACCTGCTCCTGGGTTTTCTCTATCCCCAGATGACGACATAACATGTGTATGGGCCATGTCCAACACCTTGCGTTTGTAGGACCCTGATACCAGTAACTGGTCTATTACTTCACCCCTTTGGTTGGTGACTTGATATAACAAATCCCCATTGATGACAAAATCTGACTACTGGGTGTCAGCCCCTGGCTCCTGAGGAACACCTGCCTGGTCCAAATCGATAAGTCTACAGTCACTCTGTATGACCGCAGACTTATGAATCCCCCTAGCGCACACAGTGTACACTGCGGGGATTCGCTGGTTTGTGACCAGGGACTGTAGGGTATGAATGAGTGACTGCAGACTTATGGATTTGGACTGGTCAACCCCTTTAAGTACTGTCATATGTTCAAGCACCCCTTTCAGAGTTATGTCCCTGAGTTGGGCGCTTCCAAAGTTTTCCCCGGATACCTCCAGCTCTGGAATGTTGGCATCAGGGGATGCTGCTTCACCCTGATCGCCGAGTACAGAAAATGGAAACCTGTTGGTCGCGGCCTATGATGAGGTTTTTTTAGGGGCAATCTGGCTGTCGCTCGCTCGAGCAACCAGGCGACGCCACTTTCCCCCACAAGTCCCAGAACAAAGTAAAGTCCTGTATTATTATCACTGTATGTAATAAGTCCACAGTTCATCTTTATGATGACCAGGGCCCTAGGGTAGTTCTTGTGTCTCGATAGATACAACTGACACCCACCACCAGTGGCGTAATGACAGCGGTCACAGTGGTCGCCGCTGTGACCAGGCCCAGCGGGTTAGTGGCCTGACGGGTGAGGGGTGAAGCCCGCTGACAGCAGCAAAAGGTTCAACTGGATGTGCGTCCTTGGCCAGCACCTGAGCAGCTGACGTTGATGTGCACATGACGCGGCGCATGGCAGTGACCTCACATGCTCCTGTCACACACCAGAGTCAGCTGTTGGCTTCATAAGAGGATGCGCGCGACTCGGGAGTGAAGGAACAGTGAGTATTTATTTTTTTTAAATATGGGGTGCATTATACAAATATGTATGACAATGGGGTGCATTATACTTTACAGTATGACTATGGGGGTGCATTATACAACTATGGATGACAATGGTGCGCATTATACTACTATGGATGACAATGGCGTGCATTATACTTTATGGGTGACAATGGGGGTGCATTATACTTTATAGGATGACTCTGGGGTGCATTATACTACTATGGATGATTATGGGGGGTGCATTATACTTTATACGATGACTGGGGTGCATTATACTTCTATGGATGACTATGTCGTGCATTATACTTTCTAGAATGACTATGGGGGTGCATTATACTACTATGGATGATTTTGGGGGTGTATTATACGTTATAGGATGACTAGGGGGTGCATTATACTTTATGGATGACGATGGGGTGCATTATACTTTATGGTTGACTATGGGCTTTGCATTACACTTTATGGAGGACTATGGGCTGTGCATTATGTAGCGCCGGCGTCCCTGCCCTCTGCTAGGCAGGGACGCTGTTCCCCTCACCCCTCTGCTCTGAGCCCGGCGTCCTCCTCCCGCTCTGCTGGCAGCGCGCGCTCCTTTCCGGCCACTGTGCTTAGGGCGCGCGCGCGCGCTCCCTCCCTCTTAAAGGGGCCGCGCGCGCCGTCCTAAGGAGTCCCCTGCCAATGGCCGGAGGACTTCACCATATATAAGGCACCTCCTCCAAAATGGAGGTGCCCGAGCAATGTTGTTGCACTGTTCACTACTCTGCTTCAGCCCTCAGGTCCCGTTGCCAGTTACCTGCCAGTTACCTGCCAGAATCCTGCCAGTTTGCTGTCTGTTTCCTGCCTGACATTCCTCCTACCTGCTTGCTAGCCTGAGGTCCGACGGTCTGCCTTCCTACTCCTGTCAGTCTGTCTATGGACCAGCTTGCCCGCTCACCTGGGAGCGCACATCTGCTACCTGCCTGCTAGCCTACCTGGAGGCTCCGCCGTCACGTGCTGTGACCACCTGCCATTCCAGAGACTCCTGCCCGCTCACCTGGGAGCGCACACCTGCTACCTGCCTGCTAGCCTACCTGGAGGCTCCGCCGTCACGTGCTGTGACCACCTGCCATTCCAGAGACTCTCGCTTGCTCACCTGGGAGCACACATCTACCATCTGCCTGCTAGCCTACCTGGAGGCTCTGCCATCACAGGTCGTACCTACCCTTTACCCAGAGACTGCCCCGGTCACTTGCCGTGACCTCCTGCCCGTTCATCCAGAGACTGCCCCGGTCACTTGCCGTGACCTCCTGCCCGTTCATCCAGAGACTGCCCCGGTCACTTGCCGTGACCTCCTGCCCGTTCATCCAGAGACTGCCCCGGTCACTTGCCGTGACCTCCTGCCCGTTCATCCAGAGACTGCCCCGGTCACTTGCCGTGACCTCCAGCCCGTTCACTCAGAGACTGTCTCGGTCACCTGCTGTGACTACCTGCCCGTCTTCCCTGGTCGCCACCCGCTCCCTTACAAGGACCGCCCCCTTGTATAGTAGCTCAGAGGTTCCGCCTCCCAGACCCGTTACAGTTTGCTCGGGCCATGGAACCCGGTGGCACCCAAGCTCCCTCACTCTCGGACCTGTGTCATGAACTGTCTCGTCAGAGGTCCCAACAGGAGTCCATCCTGGGTCACCTGCGGAATGTCAATTCTCGCCTGGACACTCTGACTGCTCCACCAGCAACCACCGCCTGTGCCATGACTCGCAATCCGGCAGCTCCGCTGCCCACCAATACTATGGTATCCTAACCCGGACCCCGGCTTTCTGCACCTCCTCGCTTCGGAGGCGACTCCGCTCAGGCTCGGGGCTTTATAAATCAGTGCACCCTGCACTTTGAACTCCTGTCCCACCAGTTTAACTCCGACCGGGCCAAAATTGCTTTCATCATGTCCCATCTCACCGGGGAGGCCCTGACCTGGCTAAATCCTCTATGGGAGAGAGGAGACCCCCTGGTGTCCGACTTGCCTGCCTTTCTCACGGCTTTCCGGAAAGTCTTCGACGAACCTGGACGGTAGACCTCATCCGCATCATCTCTGCTACGCCTCCGTCAGGGAAGTCTCACCGTGGGCCAATATGCCATACGGTTCCGTACCCTTGCCTCGGAGCTGGCCTGGGATAACGACGCTCTGGTATCTGTCTTCTGGGAGGGTCTGTCCGGCCGTATTAAAGATGAACTCGCCGGTCGAGATATTCCTACCACTCTCGATGACCTAATAACTCTTGCCACCCGGATTGACCTACGGTTCCAGGAGCGTGCCAAAGAAGTCACCCGTGAGAGGAGGTTTCCACGTCTAGCTCCTACTTTTCAGAAACCCGTCACTCCCTCCGTTTCTCCCCAGGTACACTCTCCTGAGCCTATGCAGGTCGACCAGACCAAGATGGTCAAAACACGTCAGGACTTACGCCATGCCGAGGGGAGCTGCTTCTACTGTGGCAGTAAGGAGCACCGGATCCATACCTGCCCGGAGAGGTCGGGAAACGCCTGTGTCTAGGTTCGCTCAGAGAGGTCGACCTAGACAAGAATAAATCCTCTCCATCTCTGCTGCTGTCAGTCTCAATTATCTGCGGGGAGAATCGTTATTTCGAACTAGCCCAACTTGACTCTGGAACGGCCGGGAATCTTATTTCACAGGCCCTGGTAGAAAAATACCGCATTCCCACCAAACCTCTGGCTATACCATTATCTGTCGCTGCTGTGGATGGGGGCCTCTTACCACATCCCATCCAACTCATCACCGAATCCATAACTCTGCAGGTGGGAATGCTGCATTCTGAGAGCATCTCTTTTCATGTTCTGCCTGGACTCTCTCACGCCCTCTTACTAGGTCTATCTTGGCTCCAGAGACATGCACCCGTGCTTGACTGGCAGACCGGAGAAGTCCTTCGCTGGGGACAGGACTGTCATAAGACTTGTTTGGTTCCTGTTCATCCCGCCCATCCTTCTCCTACCCCAACTAATCTACCTGGACTTCCGATTCCCTATTGGTCATTTGCTGATGTCTTTAATAAAAAGGAGGCAGAGACATTACCCCTTCATAGACCATACGACTGTCCTATCGACCTGTTACCCGGTACTACGCCTCCCCGTGGGCGTATTTACCCATTGTCCGCTGCTGAGACCCGGTCGATGTCCGAATATATTGAGGAGAATTTGGCCAGGGGATTCATCCGGAAATCTACCTCCCCGGCGGGAGCAGGCTTCTTTTTCGTAAAAAAGAAGGACGGCTCTCTCCGTCCCTGTATAGACTATAGAGGCCTTAACCAGATCACGGTGAAGAATAAGTACCCCCTTCCGCTCATTCCAGAATTATCTGATCGTCTGAGGGGGGCTAGAATCTTCACCAAACTGGACCTCCGTGGGTCGTACAACCTGGTCCGTATCCGTCAAGGGGATGAATGGAAGACTGCATTCAACACCCGGGACGGCCACTATGAATATCTGGTAATGCCCTTTGGTCTCTGTAACGCTCCTGCCGTTTTTCAAGAGTTGGTCAATGACATCTTCCGGGACCTTCTCTACTCCTGCGTAGTGGTGTACCTGGACGACATCTTGGTCTTCTCTCCGGATCTCCAGACTCACCGGAGGGACGTTCGTCAGGTCCTGCTCAGGCTCAGGCAGAATCACCTCTTCGCTAAATATGAGAAGTGCCTCTTTGAGCAGACCTCGCTTCCGTTTTTGGGCTACATTATTTCTCAGACCGGCCTACGAATGGATCCAGAGAAACTGTCTGCCATCGAGAAATGGCCCCGACCGGAGGGGTTGAAGGCCATTCAGCGGTTCCTGGGCTTCGCCAACTACTACCGCCTCTTCATACCGCACTTCTCTTCCCGGACTGCCCCAATTTCCGCGCTCACCCGTAAGGGCACTAATCCCAGAGAGTGGCCGCCCGAAGCAGAGGAGGCCTTTCTTTCCTTAAAACAGGCCTTCTCTTCCGCCCCGGTGCTGCATCGCCCAGATGGCAACAAGCAGTTCTTCCTGGAGGTTGACGCCTCCTCCTCTGGAGCCGGAGCGGTACTTACCCAAAAATCATCTTCCGGGAGAATGGTAACTTGTGGCTTCTTCTCCAAACTCTTCTCCTCTTCTGAGCGCAACTATTCCATAGGAGATCGAGAGTTATTGGCCATCAAGCTGGCATTGGAGGAGTGGCGTTACCTGCTCGAAGGGGCTCTTCACCCGGTAATAATTTACACTGACCACAAGAACTTGGCTTACCTCCAGCATGCCCAGAGACTTAACCCGCGCCAAGCTCGGTGGCCCTTGTTTTTTGCTCGCTTTGATTTTATTCTTCATTTTCGCCCGGCTGACAAAAACATCAAGGCGGACGCCTTGTCCCGATCCTTTCTGGTGTCTGATCTCGAGGAAGAACCGAAACACATCATCGATCCCGCCAGAGTAATGCAGGTGGCTCCCGTGAGTCTAAATCGTCTCCCTCCCGGTAAGACGTTCGTATCAGTACCTGATCGGGAGAAGATCCTACACTGGGGTCACTCGTCTAAACTAGCTGGCCACGCCGGTCAGAAAAAGACCCTCCAGCTTATTACCCGGCACTACTGGTGGCCTACCCTGCACAAGGACGTAATTGACTTTGTTTCTGCCTGTGTGTCCTGCGCCCGCAACAAGGTTCCGAGACATCTGCCAGCCGGTCGCCTCCTTCCGCTCCCAGTACCTGCTGCCCCCTGGCAGCATATAGCAATCGACTTTATAACTGAGCTCCCCATCTCTGCCGGTTGTACGGTCATTTGGGTGGTCGCTGACCGCTTTTCCAAGATGGCTCATTTCGTTCCCCTGCCAGGCCTCCCGTCTGCACCCGAGCTGGCTAAAGACTTTATCCGCCACATCTTCCGTCTTCATGGCCTGCCCCTCCACATCGTGTCGGATCGTGGGGTACAGTTCACCTCACGCTTCTGGAGAGCCACTTGTAAACTGCTAGACGTCACCCTGGACTTCTCCGCTTACCACCCACAGTCTAATGGTCAAGTGGAGCGGATCAATCAGAACCTGACCAGTTACCTCCGGCACTTCGTTAATGCCCACCATTCAGACTGGGTGGATCTCCTGCCATGGGCCGAATTTTCTTACAACAATCACGAGAGCGAATCTTCCTCCAAATCCCCGTTTTTTGTTGTCTTCGGTCAGCATCCTCGGATCCCATTTCCCGTCTCCACCTCGGTGGACAATCCAGCTGCGGAATCTCTTGTTAACAAATTTTCCTCCATATGGGAGAGTACCCCGTCCGCACTCCTTCTGTCTTCCGAGCGTATGAAAAGACATACTGACAAAAAACGTCTGGATCCTCCTCAATTCCGTCCAGGGGATAAGGTCTGGCTCTCGTCCAAGTATGTCCGGCTCAAGATTCCTTCCTATAAGTTAGGGCCTCGGTTCATCGGTCCTCTGGAGGTCATCAGTCAGATCAACCCGGTGGCCTATAAATTGAAACTCCCGGCCAACTTGCGGATCCCTAACTCCTTCCATGTATCTCTCCTCAAACCTGTGGTACTTAACTCTTTTTGCAAGTCTACAGGTACGCCTCCTGCTCCGGTTTCCGCTGAAAACGAATTTGAGGTAGAGAACATTCTGGCCACCAAAAGGGTAAGAGGGAAGACCTTTTTTCTAGTAGATTGGAAGGGGTTTGGTCCTGAAGAGAGAACGTGGGAGCCCCGGGAGAACATCCATGCCCCTCTCATCCTAGCTAAATTTCTCTCTGGCCTAAAAAAGGGGGGGCCTAAAGGGGGGGGTACTGTAGCGCCGGCGTCCCTGCCCTCTGCTAGGCAGGGACGCTGTTCCCCTCACCCCTCTGCTCCGAGCCCGGCGTCCTCCTCCCGCTCTGCTGGCAGCGCGCGCTCCTTTCCGGCCACTGTGCTTAGGGCGCGCTCCCTCCCTCTTAAAGGGGCCGCGCGCGCCGTCCTAAGGAGTCCCCGGCCAATGGCCGGAGGACTTCACCATATATAAGGCACCTCCTCCAAAATGGAGGTGCCCGAGCAATGTTGTTGCACTGTTCACTACTCTGCTTCAGCCCTCAGGTCCCGTTGCCAGTTACCTGCCAGTTACCTGCCAGAATCCTGCCAGTTTGCTGTCTGTTTCCTGCCTGACATTCCTCCTACCTGCTTGCTAGCCTGAGGTCCGACGGTCTGCCTTCCTACTCCTGTCAGTCTGTCTATGGACCAGCTTGCCCGCTCACCTGGGAGCGCACATCTGCTACCTGCCTGCTAGCCTACCTGGAGGCTCCGCCGTCACGTGCTGTGACCACCTGCCATTCCAGAGACTCCTGCCCGCTCACCTGGGAGCGCACACCTGCTACCTGCCTGCTAGCCTACCTGGAGGCTCCGCCATCACGTGCTGTGACCACCTGCCATTCCAGAGACTCTCGCTTGCTCACCTGGGAGCACACATCTACCATCTGCCTGCTAGCCTACCTGGAGGCTCTGCCATCACAGGTCGTACCTACCCTTTACCCAGAGACTGCCCCGGTCACTTGCCGTGACCTCCTGCCCGTTCATCCAGAGACTGCCCCGGTCACTTGCCGTGACCTCCTGCCCGTTCATCCAGAGACTGCCCCGGTCACTTGCCGTGACCTCCTGCCCGTTCATCCAGAGACTGCCCCGGTCACTTGCCGTGACCTTCTGCCCGTTCATCCAGAGACTGTCCCGGTCACCTGCTGTGACTACCTGCCCGTCTTCCCTGGTCGCCACCCGCTCCCTTACAAGGACCGCCCCCTTGTATAGTAGCTCAGAGGTTCCGCCTCCCAGACCCGTTACACATTATACCACATGGATAACTGAGTTTTGTAGTATATTATATGGAGGACTGTGGGATGCATTATACTATATGGGGGACTATGGGGAGTGCATTACACTACTGCTATGGGGACCCCATGAGTTCTATGTACGCCCCTGGTGAGTATAATGGTTTATTTTCTTCTATACATTAAAGAACAGTGGCAGAACTGTGGACATATATACCAGGATGGGGCCCAGGATAAAGGACATATACAGTGAAGGAAGTAATTATTTAATCCCTTGCTGTTTTTGTAAGTTTGCCCACTGACAAAGACATGAACAGTCTATAATTTTAAGGGTAGGTTAATTTTAACATTGAGAGATAGAATATCCCCAAAATAATCAAGAAAATCATATTGTATAAATTAGATAAATTTATTTGCAATTTGCAGTGAGAAATAAGTGTTTGATTCCTCTGGCAAACAACACTTAATACTTGGTGGCAAAACCCTTGTTAGCAAGCACAGCAGTCAGACGTTTTTTGTAGTCGATGATGAAGGTTGTGCACATGTCAGGAGGAATTTTGGTCCACTCCTCTTTGCAAATCATCTCTAAATCATTCAGATTTTGAGGCTGTCACTTGGCAACTCCCTCCATAAGTTTTCTATGGGATTAAGGTCTGGAGACTGGCTAGGCCACTCCATGACCTTAATGTGCTTCTTTTTGATCCACTCCTTTATTGCCTTGGCTGTATGTTTTGGGTCATTGTCTTGCTGGAAAACCCAGCCACGAACAATTTTTAATGTCCTGGAGGAGGGAAGGAGATTGTCACTCCATCCATTCTTCCATTTATGCGGTGAAGTAGTCCTGTACCTTTAGCAGAGAAACACCCCCAAAACATAATGTTTCCACCTCCATGCTTGACAGTGGAGACGGTGTATTTTGGGTCATAGGCAGCATTTATCTTCCTCCAAACACAGCTAGTTGAGTTAATGCCAAAGAGCTCAATTTTTGTCTCATCTGACCACAGCACCTTCTCCCAATAACTCACAGAATCATCCAATTGTTCATTGACAAACTTCAGACAGGCCTGCATTTGTGCCTTCTTGAGCAGGGGGACCTTGCGTGCACGGCAGGATTTTAAACCTTTAAGGCATAATGTGTTACCAATGGTTTTCTTGGTGACTGTGGTCCCAGCTGCCTTGAGATCATTAACAAGTTTCCCCCGTGTAGTTTTAGGCTGATCTCTCACCTTCCTCATGATCAAGGATACCCCAAGAGGTGAGATTTTGCATGGTGCCCCAGATCGATGTCGATTGACAGTCATTTTGTATTTCTTCCATTTTCTTACTATTGCACCAACAGTTGTCTCCTTCTCACCCAGCGTCTTACTTATGGTTTTGTAGCCGATTCCAGCTTTGTGCAGGCCTATGATCTTGTCCCTGACATCCTTAGAAAGCTCTTTGGTCTTGCCCATGTTGTAGAGGTTAGAGTCTGACTGATTAATTGAGTCTGTGGACAGGAGTCTTTTATACAGGTGACTATGTAAGGCAGCTGTCTTTAATGCAGTTAACAAGTTGATTAGGAGCGCCTAACTGGTCTGTAGGAGCCAGAACTCATAATGGTTTGTAGGGGATCAAATACTTATTTCTCACTGCAAAATGCAAATAAATTTATCTAATTCATACAATGTGATTTTCTTGTTTTGTTTTTGGATATTCTATCTCTCAATGTTAAAATTAACCTACTCTTAAAATTATAGACTGTTCATGTCTTTGTCAGTGGGCAAACTTACAAAAACAGCAAGGGATCAAATAATTATTTCCTTCACTGTATACCAGAATGGTATATATATAGAATTTATTCAGGATGGGGGGCCCCGGTCCAAATCTTGCACCGGGGCCCATCAGACTCTAGTTACGCCACTGCCCACCACCTCCCCAGCAGATGAGGAAGTGTGGCTCTTACTAGGGCCACCAAACTCCTTTAGTCCAGCAGACCAGTCACTTGCACCCCATTTTCCGACACTGGGCATGCCTGAGGGTCCTAACCATAACGAGGGACTGCACTGCAGGCACAGTAAGCAAAATGTGAGTTGCGCTGTCCCATGCTGCAGTCCATTGGATCAAAGGTTATGGGACAATGGATGGCTATATGACCTGAGGCGTGACTCCTCCAACTGACAATGGAATCAGACTAATCCCTTGGCAGCAGCTTAGATGCCTCCTGGGCCTTTAGACTCCTCCAGATGTGGTGTTCGTTCCCTTTTTTGGGGTGGCCCAGTATGATGACGTTAAAGCCACTTTATTAAAGCCACTTTACTCTCCAAGGAGCTCTCGACCGCCCAGTATCTCTCCACTAGGCTCACCAGGTCATTGGTGTTCTCGGGATTTCTCTGATAACCCAGCACTTAACCGACCTCGGTAGAGAGTGTATGGACTGGTGCACTACTACTCTTTCCACTATCTGCACTGGGGA
Source organism: Phyllobates terribilis (assembly GCF_046119375.1). NCBI lineage: Eukaryota > Metazoa > Chordata > Amphibia > Anura > Dendrobatidae > Phyllobates > Phyllobates terribilis. Next base: position 754,899,240 of record NW_027362761.1, on the reverse strand, counting down.
AGAAGTCTCGGGCTGCAGCCATTTTTGTATCAGGTGCAGAAGATCAAACATTCGGGACTGGGGAGGTTTGTCCCTGTGATAGCCACCCTGACAGCCAGGATTACGCCCAGTCGAGCCAAAATCTCAGTTTTTAGTTTGCCATACTCCTTGGTGTCCTGCAGAGTCAGATCATAATATGCCTTCTGCAGTTCACCAGTATCAGGACTTCAAATATTTTTGATTACATTTTGCCCATTTTTGCCCTCTTTCAAGATGGCGTCTTTTGTCTCATGTGCCCCTTGTCAGTGCTAGAGTATTCTGCCTGTGACCTGTTCCTGGTGGTTTCCTAGTTTCCTGCTTTCCCCTGCAAACCTGTGTGGATCTCCTGTTACCTGCTCTCAGAGATTCTGCTGCATTCACTTGTTACCAGCATTTCTCCTTCTCCTGCTGCTCGTGCTGCTTCCTCTGAGCCTCAGTCCTCACCTGCATTTTGCTAACAAGTAAGCTCGTTTCTGCTCTGACTCACCTTCATTAGATAGTTGCAGAGCACGGGTCTGTGCTGCACTATCAGGGACTTCCTACCCAGGCCTCCCTGGATTATCCAATATATATTGTATGGACTTACTTGCATCTATATATATATTTGTGTATGGACTTGATAAAGACTTACTTGTTTTCTAGCATCCTCTAGTGTGAACTGTGCCTTACAGACTGCTCTGCTGATTGCATTTTCCCCTGAGTGTTTATGGACTTTGAGTTTTCGTCTGCACTTGTTTGAAACACCGTGTGTTTATAATATAAACTTTGACACCTATAAACTGTGTTCTGTAGTATCTTTGTTCCACACAAAGAGACTCCTGGGGTATCCATTATAATTATTACAACCAGTCAAATATGGAGCCCGAACCTCCGCTCACTGCTCCGGAGACAGTTTCTCCCGGTCTGCCACCCTCTCAAACATTGTCAGGAACGCCTCAACGTCAGAGTCATCTTCTGCAACACTCTCCTTACCATTTTCTGAGTATCTGGCAGAGAGAGAACAACACTGGAGGTCATTACACCTACACTCACAGACACTCAATGAGGCAGCTGAACTGCCTTATATAGGGCATACAACCCCCAGAGGTGGAGATATGGGAGCAGCCAGTCCCACCCATCTTTTTGACTGCTCCTAAATCCAGCCTTTCCTACGCCCTATTAATTCTCTCACCACTATACGTGTGGGAGCCTGCTTTTCCGGGCTTACATTACCGAGACTAACCATCTCGATGACACATATCTCCCTTCGAGGACCTGTCTGACGGCCATCTTACACAATCCATATAAATAATCTAATACAGTTAAATCCTTTATAAAAAATTAAAAAAATAAAAAATTATGGGCACACCAAAATGGTGGCAAGAAAATGTATAGCCCAGCCTACAAAAAAACAAGCTCTTATATGACTTATATGTTGATGGAAAAATTAATAAGCTATTGGTCCTGGAAAGTACTATTCCAAAAAATATTATTTTCTATAAAACAGTCCTATATTGAGCAAAGGTTCTGAACCACAAAAATAACTGTAAATTTGTTTAAAGGGAAATCTGTCAGCAGGTTTCCCTGAAGACAGCGTGAGGTTGTGGTTAAAACACAGATTTCATCAATGACTCTCTTATCAAGCTCCAAGGTTTTGTTTGCTTTCAATGATTGTTTTAGCACCAGTAGCTTATCATTGCTGTGACTAGCTAGGTTGTGTGAGCCTGGTCTGACACTGTATATAGACATTAGATATTGAGAGTCTGGTGTGGGTGGTGTTAGCTTTCTCAGCTCTACTTCATGCTCAGTCTAAAACTCTGATTGTGTCAGAATGTCTGAACCCAGGAATCTAAGTGGTACTGTACACCATTGCATTCAGCTTCTCTTTGATTTCATCAGGCTGCTCTCAGATGAGGTAGTAAAGACCTGCTGACAGATTCCCTTCAAAGAGATTGTGGAGGCTGGACACAAGTCTGTTGTCACACTATGTCACTGCAGACTTCTAAGTCATTACAATGTGCAATGCACACACTGTCAGGATTCCACTTCTGCCAGTGTGAGTGGGCGTTCACATAAGTGCATGTGTGCAATTTGCATACTTGCAGTCTCACAACGCCTAGACATATCTGTCTTCTCTCTATACATATCTATTGAGACAGGCCGAACATGTCTTGTCGACACTTAACTGCACATATGCAATTAGCATACTTACAGTAATATAACAACCTGCTTGCACCGCACACTGTCATGATCAGAAGTCTGCAATCACATTGGGTGACTGCAAACTTGTCACGCTGTCTCTGTATACTGGAGGTAGGGGGCCTAAGCTGACCCTAAGCTGGGGCCCTGACTAATCCCTCAACCTGGAGGTACTGTTAAAGGTACAGAGGTCCAGGCCGCCAGCGTAACCCCTACCTCCTGAGGATCCCTGCACCAAAGTAATCTAGTCCTGAGAAGGACCCCGATCACTACAAAAGGGGACAAGTAATAATATGCCCACACACAGTACTTAGACGCACGAGACAGTACAAGGGAAAAACCAAAATCACCTTGCATACAAAAACTACACAACTACAACAGAGGGAACACCAACGGGAAAGGAGATAAATGATAAAGCGAGGAAGGGAAAAAACTCTCCAAATACACTTATCTCTTAAACTCCAAATGCCACGATCCGCTCTGTTAGTCTGCATGAAAAGCTTTCACCGACACTTCCCTAACAGACCAGCAGGCATATGAAGGAGTCTAACTACAGCAACATTGATTGCAGCTGGGCGAGGCTGGACCTCGTCTAGCACAGAGAGAGAGAGAATTAACTCCCTCACTGCTGAAAAACACAAAGCACCAAAAAGTCAGCTGCGAGAAGTCAGGCTGTGTAATCGTGACGATCTTCGTGGCGACACACCCGTGACAGTACCCCCCCTTCTACGAGGGGCCTCCGGACCCTCAGGGCCAGGTTTATCCGGGTGAGTCGTGTGGAAGGCCCGAACTAATCGGTCTGCGTTAATATCCGACGCAGGAACCCACATCCTCTCCTCAGGACCATACCCTTTCCAATGAACCAGGTACTGAAGGGACCGGCGATTAAAGCGTGAATCGATGACCCTCGATACCTGGAACTCCAAGTTACCATTGACCACCACTGGAGGGGGAGGTAAAGGTGACGGTACCACCGGTGCCACATACCTCTTAAGCAACGATCTGTGGAACACGTTGTGAATTTTAAACGTAGGGGGGAGGTCAAGACGGAATGCCACCGGATTAATAATAGAACTGATTCTGTACGGCCCGATGAACCTGGGACCCAGTTTCCAGGAGGGAACCTTAAGTTTTATATTCCTGGTAGACAACCATACCCGATCGTTCACACTTAGGTCCGGACCAGACACTCTCCTCCTATCAGCCATACGTTTGTATCGGTTCCCCATAGTATTCAGATTCTTCAGCACCCCTCTCCATACTGAAGCGAGTGATGAGGAAAATCGTTCCTCCTCAGGAACCCCCGAAGAGCCCCCCCTACTGAAAGTACAAAACTGGGGGTGAAAACCATATGCCCCAAAAAACGGGGACTTACCAGTGGACTCGCTCCGCCTATTATTGAGAGCAAACTCTGCCAGAGGTAAGAAAGAAGCCCAGTCCTCCTGGTTCTCTGACACAAAACACCGGAGATATGTCTCCAAGCTCTGGTTCATACGTTCCGTCTGACCATTGGTCTGAGGATGAAAAGCCGATGAGAACGACAAATGCATCCCCCGCCGTGCACAAAACGCCTTCCAGAATTTGGACACAAACTGAGACCCCCGATCAGACACCACCTCGGAGGGTACCCCGTGAAGCCTCACAATCTCCCCAATGAACACCTGCGCAAGAGTTTTAGCATTAGGGAGAGCCGGAAGAGCGATAAAATGTGCCATCTTGCTGAACCTGTCCACTACAACGAGTATGACCGTTTTACCCGAAGACGGAGGGAGGTCCGTAATAAAGTCCATAGACAGATGAGTCCAAGGACGCTCCGGGATCTTCAAAGGTAAGAGGGACCCAGACGGACGGGTATGTGAGGTCTTAGAGCGCGCACAAACCCCACAGGACGCGACAAAAGTTACCACCTCCTTATGTAAGTTAGGCCACCAAAACCGACGCGAGAGGAGATCCACAGTTGCTCTACTCCCCGGGTGTCCTGCAAAAACTGAGTTATGGTGTGCCTCGATCACCTTTTGTCGCAACTGATCTGGAACAAACAGTCTCCCCGGAGGTCCAACAGGGGCGTCCCCCTGAGCCTCCAATACCTCCTCCTCCAGCTTAGAGCATAGTGCCGAAACCACCACCCCCTCCTGAAGGATAGGAATCGGGTCGTCCGTATTCCCGGCCCCAGGGAAACTACGAGATAAGGCATCCGCCTTTACATTTTTTGACCCAGGACGATATGTAACGACAAAATTAAACCTGGTAAAAAACAATGACCACCTAGCTTGTCTGGGATTCAGACGTTTCGCGGACTCCAGATATAGCAGGTTCTTGTGATCGGTGATGACGGTGACCGGATGGACTGCCCCCTCCAAAAAATGGCGCCACTCCTCAAAAGCTAACTTAATGGCCAAGAGTTCCCTATTGCCGACATCGTAATTCCTCTCAGCGGACGACAATTTTTTAGAGAAAAAGGCGCACGGATGCCACTTACCAGGGGACGAACCTTGTGACAATACTGCTCCCACCCCTACCTCGGAAGCGTCTACCTCTACAATGAATGGCTGTGACGCATCAGGTTGAATGAGTATGGGTGCCGAGGCAAAACATTTTTTCAAGGAGGAGAATGCTTGACAAGCCTTGTCAGACCACCTAGAAAAATCCGTCCCCTTTTTAGTCATGTCTGTGAGAGGCTTAACCATGGACGAGAAATTACGAATGAACTTCCGGTAATAATTCGCAAACCCCAGGAAACGTTGTAGTGCCTTAAGATTCTCTGGCCGATCCCACTCAAGAACTGCCCGCACTTTCCCAGGGTCCATACGAAAACCGGACGCTGAAACCAGGAAGCCTAAAAACTGGAGTTCCTGTACGGCGAACACACACTTTTCCCATTTGGCATACAGTTTATTATCCCGCAGGATCTGTAACACCTGCCTAACGTGCTCCTGATGAGACACCAGATCCGGCGAGTAAATTAAGATATCATCCAGATATATGACAACAAACTGTCCCACCAGGTGGCGAAAAATGTCATTAACAAAGTGTTGGAACACCGCCGGGGCATTAGTCAGACCGAATGGCATGACAAGGTTCTCATAATGCCCCTCCGGAGTGTTAAACGCCGTCTTCCACTCATCCCCCTCCTTCATCCTAATCAGATTGTACGCCCCCCTGAGATCCAACTTAGAGAACCATTTGGCGCCCACGATCTGATTAAAGAGATCGGGAATAAGTGGGAGCGGATACGGATCCCGGACCGTAATCCGATTAAGTTCACGGAAATCCAGGCAAGGGCGTAGGCCTCCATCTTTCTTCTTAACAAAGAAGAACCCCGCAGCCACCGGTGAAGATGAAGGTCTAATATGCCCCTTAGCCAGACTTTCTGAAATATAATCCTTCATGGCCTGCCTCTCAGGACCAGAAAGGTTATACAACCTAGCTTTAGGTAACTTGGCCTCAGGGAGCAGTTTTACAGAACAGTCATACTCGCGATGAGGAGGTAGTTCCTGACACCCTTTCTCCGAGAATACATCCTCAAAGTCCGCCAGAAATGGAGGTAATACCCAAGGAGTAACCGCACCGATGACCGTGTTCATGCAGTTTTTATTACAGAATTTACTCCATTGGCTTATCTCTCTGGTTTGCCAATTAATAACCGGGTTATGCTTAGTTAACCAAGGAAGGCCCAACACTATAGGAGTGGGAAGACCCTCCAACACGTAGCAAGACAACAGTTCTTTATGTATCGCCCCCACTTGAAGTTTTACATTATGCACAGCTTGCAAAAAACTTCCCTGACCGAGAGGCCTGGCATCGATCGAGAATATGGGGATGGGTTTAGCCAACTCACTCAATCGCATACCTTGAACCCGGGCAAACCGAGCATCAACCAGATTAGCCCCGGCCCCACTATCCAGAAGAACAGATATCCTCTCAGTTCTCGTACCCACCACCACCTCCGCCGGTACGAGAAACTGAGACGAACCTAGGGACGAAATACCTACTCCCAGATTGCCGTCCACCACACAACCTGGGATCAACAGTTTTCCGACGACTCTTCACTCTGCAAGGGACGGGATGGACACCCCCCAATAAAATGTCCCTTTCTCCCGCAGAAGAAACACCTTCCTGTCTTATGGCGCACCACCGGTCCCCTCCCCCGAAATGATGTCCCACCTAATTGCATAGGCTCCTCTGGACTGACCAGGGGAACAACCATATGAGGGGACCTTGTAGGAGGTGGAGTCATCACAGGGGGTAGAGTTATCCCACACCTCTCCCGAAGCCGTCTGTCAACGCGAATAGCAAGGGCATAGCGGCTTCCAGTGACGCGGGAGAGTCATACTGTGCCAACACATCCTGTAATTTGTCGGATAAACCTTGACAAAACTGGCTCCTAAGAGCCGGATCATTCCACTGGGTGTCCGTGGCCCACCTGCGGAACTCCGAACAGAATTCCTCCGCCGGACGATCTCCCTGCTGGATCCTACGTAACTTAGACTCAGCAAGGGAGATCCGATCTGGGTCATCATATACGAGTCCCAGACCAGCGAAAAACCTATCCACTGACTGGAGAACCGGGGAGCCCGGGGGAAGAGAGAACGCCCAAGATTGTGGGTCCCCTTGTAGGAGCGAGATGACAATTCCCACCCTTTGTTCTTCACTCCCCGATGACCGAGGCCGCAGCCGAAAGTACAACTTGCATGCCTCCCGGAAAACAAAAAACTTGTCCCGCCCCCCAGTGAACCTGTCAGGGAGAGCTACTTTAGGTTCTGGTCCGGCTTGCTCCTGAGGATACAAAACCTTGGACCTAACGTCCGTCAGCTCCATGGACAAGCTCTGCAACTGCCGAGCTAGACCGGCTACTGGATCCATGGTAGCTGGAGAAAAACTAAGCGGGTCGGTGAAAATGTCACGCTGTCTCTGTATACTGGAGGTAGGGGGCCTAAGCTGACCCTAAGCTGGGGCCCTGACTAATCCCTCAACCTGGAGGTACTGTTAAAGGTACAGAGGTCCAGGCCGCCAGCGTAACCCCTACCTCCTGAGGATCCCTGCACCAAAGTAATCTAGTCCTGAGAAGGACCCCGATCACTACAAAAGGGGACAAGTAATAATATGCCCACACACAGTACTTAGACGCACGAGACAGTACAAGGGAAAAACCAAAATCACCTTGCATACAAAAACTACACAACTACAACAGAGGGAACACCAACGGGAAAGGAGATAAATGATAAAGCGAGGAAGGGAAAAAACTCTCCAAATACACTTATCTCTTAAACTCCAAATGCCACGATCCGCTCTGTTAGTCTGCATGAAAAGCTTTCACCGACACTTCCCTAACAGACCAGCAGGCATATGAAGGAGTCTAACTACAGCAACATTGATTGCAGCTGGGCGAGGCTGGACCTCGTCTAGCACAGAGAGAGAGAGAATTAACTCCCTCACTGCTGAAAAACACAAAGCACCAAAAAGTCAGCTGCGAGAAGTCAGGCTGTGTAATCGTGACGATCTTCGTGGCGACACACCCGTGACAAAACTTTTGTGTCAAGCTTGAGAACTGCTGACTGTTCCAAATTATTACGCACAACAGAGTTCCCAAACATTTTATAGGTTGTAGAGAATGGGATATGGTCATTTGTTGAATTTGCAGCATTAAGAGGTCACATTTACTGAAATCAAAAGCATCTTAACAGGCCAAGCTACATGTTAATGTAGGACTCCTTTTTTGATATCACCTTCACGATTCTTGCATCCATTGAACTTGTGAGTTTTGTAACATTTCTGCTTGAATTTCTTTGCATCCTCCCAGAGCTGCTGTTTTGATGAGAACTGCCTCCAACCCTCATAGATCTTTTGCTTGAGGACACTCCAAAGGTTCTCAATAGGGTTGAATGGTGACCACACCATGAGATTCTTTTGTTTTCTGCCCATAGCATCCAATAACTCAAGACGATTTTTCTACGGATGGAACAGTTCTTCTTTTTGTTTCAGGCCCAAAACATGACTCTTATACCTCTTTACTGATCTCGCTGCCTTGTTGGGACATGGTGGCCAACCACCAACCATCCACTACTTCATTTATCCGGACGATCCAGGGTTTCACACACTCATCAGTAAGCAAGACTGTTTTAAAATTAGTATTCATGCATGTCTGGGCCCACTGCAATTGTTTCTGCATGTGAGCACTGTTTAGAGGTGGCTGAATCGTAGATTTATGCACAATTGTAAGCCTCTGGAGGATCCTACACCTTAAGGGGCGAGGAACTCTAGAGGTACCAATAACTTTAAATACCCGTTTGCTGCTTTGTACTGGTATTTTAGCTACTGCTCTCTTAATCCGATGAATTTGTCTGGCAGAAACCTTTCTCATTATGCCTTTATCTGCATGAACCCGTCTGTGCTCTGTTTCAGCCACAAATCTCTTCACAGTAAAATGATCATGCTCAAGTTTTCATGAAATATCTAATGTTTTCCTACCTTGTCTAAAACATTGCATTATTTGACACTTTTTGGCAACAGATAGATATTTTTTTCTTTCCCATATTGCTTGAAACCTGTGGCCTGCTTAATAATGTGGAACGTCCTTCTTAAGTAGCTTTCCTGGCCTACTAATTGTCACGGGTGAGGTGTTTGAGATCAATTTCACTGATCCAAAGAGCCCTGAGACACAACACCATCCAAGAGTTTATTTTAAAAACCAAAAAATAAATCTTTATGACACTTAAATCCAATTTGCATAATAATTTAGAATGCAGTGTAATAATGGAGCAAACCACTCTGCTATCTGCATCAGTCCTATAGACAATGAATGAAGGGTAGCACAGATAGGTCATCAATGTCTAATCAGTGGGGTGCGACACCAGGCACCCCCACCAATCAGCTCTGGGTGCCGTCACAGGCCGGAAGTGCTCAGTTACAGAGCTGCCGCGGCTGGGTACTGTTCGCCTGCCCCTATTGATTTGAATAGGGGGCAGATGTGCAGTCCCCAATCGTGGCCACTATGAGTAGACGGAGCAGCTCCATTACTGAACACTTCAGACCGCCGGTGGCACCAAAAACAGCTAATCGGCAGGGGTGCCAGGTGTCGCACCCCCACCGATAAGACATTGATGACCTCTCCTAAGGACCGTTCATCAATGTTAAAATAATGGACAACATATCAAATATAATAACTTATATACTTTTACAGGGATTCAGAGCACGGGAGGGGGCAAAACACATCTGAATGTGCCCTTAACTTAGGTATCCATGTTTACATCTAAAATAATAATATAAGAATTTTATTTATATGGCGCCAACATATTCCGCTGCACTTTGGATTAAGTGGGACATGTACAGACAATAACGACATTACTGAGTAACACATAATTCAACAGTTACAGTAGGAGTGAGGGTCCTGCTCGCAAGCTTACAATCTATTATTATCTATATTGATAAACCCTAATCATAGTGGTTGTCATAGAAAAAAATAAAATCCATAAGGCATCTCCAGTGAAGGGAGAAAAGCTGAAAATTCAAACTTCCTTAGAAGTAGGACTTCACAAGGAACATATGGGGAAGAGGTAAAATTACTTATAGCTAGGGAGAGAGGAACTAATTAAAAGAGGGGAAATACAGAGAGAGCTAACACCTCATCTCCTCTGAAGCAGTAACTCCTTGTAGTGTTCAGGTAATTAAACAGGAAAAATCTTTTCTGGGAACAAAATACCAAAACAAGATCAGTTTACAAAGTGGTAGCTTTTGTTCTCATGTCATCAATAAATCTCCCGCATCACCATATGGTGTCTGTCGTCGGGGTCTCCCGCACCACCTGTTACAGAATTCTTAAATTATCTGGAGGATAACAACTATAATTTAAAATTCACTATGGAGATTCACAAGGAGTCAACTCCGTTTTTGGATGTCGTATTGACTGGTTGTGTGAGTACAGGGAAAATTACCTCTAAACTTTACCGCAAGCCCCTCAGCGGTAATTCTCTCTTGAGAGCTGAAAGTAGTCACCCAAAATATGTTATAAAAAATTTACCAGTGGGTGAGTTCATTAGAGCTAGACGCAATTGCAGTGAACAAGAGGGTTTTGAGGAGGAAACTAAAACCATGTCAGCGAGACTAAAATCTAGGGGATATGAAAAATGGATGATCGATAGGGCTGTATCTATAGCTACATCTAAAGATAGAGAAGGTTTGTTGACACAATCAGAAAAACATAGTTCCAATAAGGCGAAATCGTCATTAACTTTCTCTACACCATATAGTGATCATTTTTACAACACTAAACAAATCTTTCTCAAGAATTTACCCATATTATATCAGGATGACAAATTGTCTAATATATTGGAAGCAGGTTGTAGGGTGGTTTCAAGGAAAGGTCAGGATCTACGCAATATGTTGTCACCCAGCGTATTTTTGGATAATAAAGTACAAAGTCCCACCTGGCTGAAATATGTCGGCATGTATAAGTGTGGTGAAAATAGATGCTGTATGTGCAAATATGTCGCTATGGGTTCAAGTTTCTCTGATCTACACACGGGTAGAAAATATGACATAGAGTCTTATATAAATTGTAACACCCCCCATGTTGTCTATATGGCAAAGTGTGTCAGCTGTTCAAAATATTATACAGGCTGTACTATCAGAGCCATTAAAGCGAGAATATCAAAACATATTACAGGAGCAAATCCTGCCTCAAAATCCATCAGGTTATCAGGTCTCTCCAAACGTTTCAGGGAGGTACATGCGGGCAATATAAGCACATTAAATATTAGAGGCATAGAGTGAGTACCACGTCCCCATCGTGGCGGTAATTGGGAAAAAATGCTCCATAACAAAGAAAAATTCTGGATATTGAAATTAAATGCACGGATACCGCAAGGTATGAATTATAGATCAGATCTAATGTTTTTCTATTAAATTATACATATATGCTTGCATCTATAATAGTATATGCATGTTCTGTTTCTGTGCATTTATATGGCAAATCTATTACATATATAAAAGAAAGGGAAAAAAAATAAAAATTTTGTGTTTTGTTTTTTTTTCTTTCCTTTTCTCCTAAGTTTATATCTGAATATTCTATGAGAATTCGTTGCACGCAAATCTTGTCTAAGTAGGAGTTAATGTCCTAATTTGTATACTAATCTATCACACATGTTTAGGGTTGGTCACAGTTTTTATTATAAATGTGTTGTTTTTTAATTCATTTGTATACTGACGAATAAGGGGCTGTGTCCTCGAAACGCGTCCAGTTGTTCCCCTCCTAGGGACATGTTGTGATTTTTAATTTTGGAATAAAAGGATTTATCGCATGTGGCACCGGATTTTACCTTATTTATATATCCCTGCAAGTGTATGCTGGACACTAATCCGTGAGGCTGGGATTCTTGTGAGTATCTGGTGATATGAGCTAATTATCTTTTTTCAGTCCCAGATGTATTAACCCAGTGATTATAAGACGTTTTGTAAATACCTTACTGTCCTTCTTGCCTGTGAGTGGTGCTATCACTGGCATCACGTGGCCCCCGACTGCAGCCGGCTCTGACATCCACTGATCTCCCGCTGTGTATAGATGGCTACCTGCGGCCTCCCGCTGTGTATAGATGGCTACGTACGGCCTCCCGCTGTGTATAGATGGCACCGTGCGGCCTCCAGCTGTGTATAGATGGCGCCGTGCGGCCTCCCGCTGTGTATAGATGGCGCAGTGCGGCCTCCTGCTGTGTATAGATGGCTACGTGCGACCTCCCGCTGTGTATAGATGTCACCGTGCGGCCTCCCGCTGTGTATAGATGGCGCTGTGCGGCCTCCCGCTGTGTATAGATGGCTACGTGCGACCTCCAGCTGTGTATAGATGACTACGTGCGGTCTCCCGCTGTGTATAGATGGCTACGTGCGGCCTCCCTCTGTGTATAGATGGCTATGTGCGACCTCCAGCTGTGTATAGATGGCTACGTGTGACCTCCCGCTGTGTATAGATGGCGCCGTGCGGCCTCCCGCTGTGTATAGATGGCGCCGTGCGGCCTCCTGCTGTGTATAGATGGCACCATGCGGCCTCCTGCTGTGTATAGATGGCTACGTGTGCTCAATGTTAAGCCATACAATTAATGTAAGGCTATGTGCCCACGATGCAGAAATGCCCCGGATTTTTCCTGTGCGTTTCTGCATCTGCCTGGCAGAAAAAACGCATGCGGATTGACAAGCATTCTTCACATTCGTTTCCTCATGCGGGTTGACAAGCGCTTTCCAAGCGGTTTTAGCATCACTTGGAAAGTGCTTGACAACTTAGTCACACTATATAAATCCATGCAAATGGCATGGATTTATATAGTGTGATCGTAAAAGAATGGTAAAAAATAAATATATACTTACCTTCTGATGACCTGCCGGCGTCAGCGGTCGCGTGACTCGTCACATGACTAAATTACGTCACCACAGGTCCTTTAGTCTACCGTGAGCTGCCGGCAAGCCAGGACGCATTTGATAAAGACACCGGGGGCCATCAGAAGGTAAGTATAATATTTATTTTTTATTTTATTCTTTTTTTTTTACAGGTTCTATGGTACCCGGGTCCGGAGGAGAGTCTCATCTTCTCCAGACCCGGGTACCATCCGCACATTGAAACGCATGGAATGCGCATGTACAGATGCAGTGATGCGGATGCCATGCGTTCCAATGCAAGTCAATGGCGGCAAAAACGCATCGCTTCCGCAAAATAATTAGTAGTGCTGCTTTTTTTTCCGCAATGATAATCCGCAGTGGAAATTTCGGCAGCATGTGCACAGCACATGCGGATTATCATTGGGGAACATGGCAGACCTTCTACCAAGCGTTTTTTAAGCGTTTCTGCAGCGGAATTGCCGCTGCGGAAACGCTTAAAAAACGCATAGTGGGCACATAGCCTAAAAAAAATTATTATAATTAATATATTAATATTGTGCCAAATTAATTTCACGTGAACTATCACATGATCTATCACAGGGGATCATGTGACATGTGATACATCAGGTGTGTGTGTGCGGGGGGGCCCGCGCCTTCTAAACTGCCCAGGGGCCCTTGCTACTCTTAATCCATCCCTGATTTTAGGGACCACATCAAATTTGAAGTGACTTTGAGGTATTTATGTGACAGAAAATACCCAAAAGTGACACCATTTTAAAAACTGTACCACACAAAGCACTCAAAATCACATTCAAGAAGTATATTAACCCTTTAAGTGCTTCACAGGAATTAAAGCAATGTGGAAGAAAAAATGACAATTTAAATTTTTCCCACAAAAATGTTGCGTTAGCGCCAAATTTTGCATTTTCACAAGGGTTACAGGAGAAAATTGCCCATACAATTTGTTGTGCAATTTCTCCTGAGTACATTGGTACCCCTAATGTGGTAGAAAACTACTGTTTGGGCAGACAGCAGGGCATGGAAGGGAAGTAGCACCATTTGACTTTTGGAGAGGAAAAATGTCTGGAATAGATAGCGAAAGCCATGTTATGTTTGCAGAGTTTTGGATGTGCCTAAACACTGGAAACTAATGAGCACTCTGAACCTGCAGGTGCTTCATAGAATTTTTATAATGTTGAAAATGAAAGAATAAATTTTTCCCACAAAAATGTTGCTTTAGCCCAATATTTTACATTTTCAGAATTGTAACAGGAAAAAATGGACCGCACAATTTATTGTGCAATTTCTCTTGAGGATACCAATACCCAATATGTGGGTGAAAACTACTGTGTGTGCATGCAGCAGGGCTCGGAAAGGAGCTCTATTTGAAATTTGGAATGGCATTTGTTTTGAACAGATTGTGGACGCCATGCCAAACCAGAAGAAACCCCCACAAGTGACCCCATGTTAGAAACTATACTTCTAAAGGAATTCATCTAGGAGTGTATTTAGGATTTTTAACCATCTGGCAATTCACAGAATTGTATAACATTAGGCTGAGTAAATTAAAAATCATACCATTTTTTTCCACTAAAATGTTTCTTTGCTCCCAAGTTTTTAATTTTCAAAAGGGGTAATAGGAGAAAATGAATGGTACAGTCTGTTACGCAATTTCTCCTGAGTACGCCAATACCCCATATGTGGTTGAAAACTATTTAGCTCAGAAGGGAAGGAGCGCCATATTGGGGTGCAGATTTTCCTGGAATGGTTCGATGGTGCATTGTCACATTGGCAGAGTATCTGAAGTGCCAGAATAGTAGAAAAACCCATAAGTGATCCCATTTTACAAACTATACCCCTTAATGAATTAATCTAGGGGTGCAGTAAGCATGTTGCCGCCACATGTGCCTCACAGAATTTAATACCGTTGGGTGAAAAAAGAGTAATCACATTTTTTCCATTAAGATGTTGTTTTACCCCAAGTTTTTAGTTTTCTTTTGTGACGATGTTCACTGTAGGGGTTAAATAGCGTGACAGTTTTATAGTTCAGGTCGTTCCAGACACAGTGAGACCAAACGTGTACTTTTTTTGTTTATTTTTATATACAGTACAGACCAAAAGTTTGGACACACCTTCTCATTTAAAGATTTTTCTGTATTTTCATGACTTTGAAAATTGTACATTCACACTGAAGGCATCAAAACTATGAATTAACACATGTGGAATTATATACTTAACAAAAAATTGTGAAACAACTGAAAATATGTCTTATATTCTAGGTTCTTCAAAGTAGTCAACTTTTGCTTTGATGACTGCTTTGCACACTCTTGGCATTCTCTTGATGAGCTTCAAGAGGTAGTCACTGGAAATGGTTTTCACTTAAACAGGTGTGCCCTGTCAGGTTTAATAAGTGGGATTTCTTGTCTTATAAATGGGGTTGGGACCATCAGTTGTGTTGAGCAGCAGTCAGGTGGATACACAGCTGATAGTCCTACTGAATAGACTGTTAGAATTTGTATTATGGCAAGAAAAAAGCAGCTAAGTAAAGAAAAACGAGTGCCCATCATTACTTTAAGAAATGAAGGTCAGTCAGTCTGAAAAATTGGGCAAACTTTGACAGTGTCCCCAAGTGCAGTTGCAAAAACCATCAAGCGCTACAAAGAAATTGTCTCACATGAGGACCGCCCCAGGAAAGGAAGACCAAGAGTCACCTCTGCTTCTGAGGATAAGTTTATCCGAGTCACCAGCCTCAGAAATTGCAGGTTAGCAGCAGCTCAGATTAGAGACCAGGTCAATGCCACACAGAGTTCTAGCAGCAGACACATCTCTTCAACAACTGTTAAGAGGAGACTTTGTGCAGCAGGCCTTCATGGTAAAATAGCTGCTAGGAAACCACTGCTAAGGACAGGCAACAAGCAGAAGAGACTTGTTTGGGCTAAAGAACACAAGGAATGGACATTAGACCAGTGGAAATCTGTGCTTTGGTCTGATGAGTCCAAATTTGAGATCTTTGGTTCCAACCACCGTGTCTTTGTGCGACACAGAAAAGGTGAACGGATGGACTCTACATGCCTGGTTCCCACCGTGAAGCATGGAGGAGGAGGTGTGATGGTGCGGGGGTGCTTTGCTGGTGACACTGTTGGGGATTAATTTAAAACTGAAGGCATACTGAACCAGCATGGCTACCTCAGCATCTTGCAGCGGCATGCTATTCCATCCGGTTTGCGTTTAGTTGGACCATCATTTATTTTTCAGCAGGACAATGACCCCAAAGACACCTCCAGGCTGTGTAAGGGCTATTTGACCAAGAGGGAGAGTGATGGGGTGCTACGCCAGATGACCTGGCCTCCACAGTCACCAGACCTGATCCCAATCGAGATGGTTTGGGGTGAGCTGGACTGCAGATTGAAGGCAAAAGGGCCAACAAGTGCTAAGCATCTCTGGGAACAACTTCAAGATTGTTGGAAGACCATTTCCAGTGACTACCTCTTGAAGCTCATCAAGAGAATGCCAAGAGTGTGCAAAGCAGTCATCAAAGCAAAAGGTGGCTACTTTGAAGAACCTAGAATATAAGACATATTTTCATTTGTTTCACACTTTTTTGTTAAGTATATAATTCCACATGTGTTAATTCATAGTTTTGATGCCTTCAGTGTGAATGTACAATTTTCATAGTCATGAAAATACAGAAAAATCTTTAAATGAGAAGGTGTGTCCAAACTTTTGGTTTGTACTGTAAATATACTAATTTATTCGCATAATATTTTTACCTTTTTTCGTTTTTTTTTTTTTAATATACATTGACAGGTTGTTTTTTTTTACTTTTTTACTTATTTCCTTTATAGGACTTCAACTTTTATTACTCTGATCACTGGTATAATGCATTGCAATACACATGTACTGCAATGCATTACACCTGTCAGTTTTACACTGACAAAATGCCTTTTAGACCATGCTCCTGGTATGGTCTAACAGGCCATCATAGCTGACAGACCAGAAGGTCATTATTTGACCTCCTTCTCTTATGGCAATTATCAGGCTCCCGTGATCACATCGCATGGGTGCCGATCGTGGGTGCCTTCTAAATGCTGGGATTACTACTGATTTAGGGGGCATTTAAGGGGTTATACAGCCAGGGACAGTGCGGGCACAGCTTCTGGCTGTGACAGCCAGAGCTCAGCTATCACTTAAGCTGAGCTCCTATCTGCGATTGTGCGGGCTCCTGTGCCCTCACAATTGCCATGACATACCAGTACATCCATTTGTGGGAAATACTCACAAAATATGATGGACCGGTACGTCATATGTCAGGTAGGGGTTAACCCATGTGAGCTTTGAATCAATGAATTCTGCTATCTTGACCTGTGGAATGTTGACCCACTTCTATCTCAAAAACTCAAACAGCTTAAAACAGGACACAAGTTTTCATGAACATTCTCTCACATCACAATCATTGATAGCACAGGCATGTTCTTTGGGTTGCATGTCAGTTGACTAAAGAACCATGGAAACTTCCATATGCCTTTCTTTGCTTGGCAATCTTGGGTCTTGTTAGTAATGTGACAAGGAGCTACATCTTTATGTTTCTGTTTTTGTAACTGGAAAAAAGTTCTATATGATGTACTTGTTTTCAATGGGGCATTCTGTTTCCACTTGCATCAGTTATGCAACTAATGCGCATTGAATAAAATACAAGTGTGAATCCAGCCTAGCTAATATACTAAGAAATAGGATGTATCAATTTAAAAAAAAGTTTGGTTATCAGGATTATTTTATTGACAATATACTTTATTAGTTGTAAGGTATAACATTCCTTTCCCCTTGCTGACATCACTAAACATTCCAGATCTTCAGAATCCCTTCACTTCTCTTCTTTCTCATTGTTTTCCCCATTTGCTCATGTTCAACGAAACATTGATTGTACATGTATCAAAACTGCACAGTTTGCAAACTTCAAGGCCTAGTTCTCCCTCTTTCACCCTTGAAAAAGGTTTTCCTACCGAAACGTGCGTCGGGGTGACGGTAGCAGAGCCTGTCTGGTGGCCTTACCCAGGTACATAGCTATTTTAGCTTATTTATGACCAATTGGTTGCATTACTTCCATCTGTATAAGGGTTTTAACCCTTTTGTTTCTGGGTATTTTGATTGTGATGGGATATTATTGCTTTGGGGGTACTATTTGTAAAAGGTATTCATGATGGGTGGTATATATTTATTAATACATGTGACCCTGTCGCTGTCCCCCCCTTATATTTCCACTTGCTATATAGGCTGACCTTTCGGGCGCTGTGTCACAGTTTTTAACATTGTTTTATTCATGTGGATCCAGCACTCTGTGTCTACTCTGTCGTCCGCATTTATCTTTGTAATTTGTGTTTACTACATGTGTTAATAAAGGAATTTTCTTACTTCTTTACAATTTTGAACTTGTGTGGCCATCTTTTTGTTTCTCTGCTTCACAGAGGAACAATCCCCCCTTATCTTTATTGTTACAAGATGATGGCCCGTTCTCTTTATTAGTCCTATATGCAATAACATGGGTCCATTGGGATTAGATTTATCTTTACTGTGTTGTTTGCATCTGAGTTTCTGTCTCTCACTATCTTTATGTTTCTGTTTTTGTAACTGGAAAAAAGTTCTATATGATGTACTTGTTTTCAATGGGGCATTCTGTTTCCACTTGCATCAGTTATGCAACTAATGCGCATTGAATAAAATACAAGTGTGAATCCAGCCTAGCTAATATACTAAGAAATAGGATGTATCAATTTAAAAAAAAGTTTGGTTATCAGGATTATTTTATTGACAATATACTTTATTAGTTGTAAGGTATAACATTCCTTTCCCCTTGCTGACATCACTAAACATTCCAGATCTTCAGAATCCCTTCACTTCTCTTCTTTCTCATTGTTTTCCCCATTTGCTCATGTTCAACGAAACATTGATTGTACATGTATCAAAACTGCACAGTTTGCAAACTTCAAGGCCTAGTTCACCCTCTTTCACAGTATGGTATGTTGGAAAATCCTTATGTATCTGTGCAATAAAAGACTGAATTCCATTAGAACCCATCTAGTGATGAGCGAGCACTAAAATACTTGGGTACTCGTTGTTGAAGTCGAGCAAATTGGAATGCTCGAGTGCTCGGACCGAGTAACAAGTCCAATGTAAGTCTATGGGAAACTCGAGCATTTTTCTGCTGGCTCCCCCTGGCGGTCTGCAGAAGGCCTAAAAATTGCCCAGATCGATGGGAACAGTGCTCGAATGACATGGGAACAGCATGGAGAAGACCCCTGGAAGCATTTCTGACTCGCAGGTCACTTTTACTAACAATAAAACATATAAAAACAAAATCAAAATGGATTTTCCTGGGAAATATGTTAAGGAACATCCTTTCCAGGGTAATGACTTGTTTAGAAGGCAAAATAAATGCAAGGCAAAATAAATAACCACCTTGGGCTATGTTCCCACGTAGCATTTTTGATGCGTTTTTGCACTTTTGCATGGCTTTCAACCAAGACAAATGCATTCAACAGGAAATCTCATTTTAACATTTTACAACCCTATCTGGCCATGTGGTGTGTGACACATCATCAGACACATCCTGTTTCGTTTATTATGGAGGGACTCTGAAAGTCACAAAGCCTATTTTTATAGGGCCATCAGGTGGCCCTTACTATTCTTAAAGGGCCAGCAGTCGGCCCTCGCTATTGTTATAGAGCCATCAGCCGGCTATGCTTTGTTGTTCCCATTATTAATGAGTGGGTCTCATATACTGTTATTGCGTATGCAGTGACTGTAACGACTGCCAAAAATTTAGAGGCACTCCAATGCCCCTTGCAAGAGACATAGAGGTCGGACGGCCTCCTGCAAAAAATGCTCCCATTATTAGGAAGTGTGTCTCCCATACTGTTTGCCTATGCAGTGAAGCAACGTCTGCCAAAAATTTGGAGGAACTCCAATGCCCCTTGCAAGAGACGTAGAGGTTAGTGATGAGCGAGCAAGCTCGCTACTGCTCGGTGCTCGCCCGAGCATCTGGCTGCTCGAGATGCTCGGCGCTCGCCGAGTATTTCCAGGGTTGCTCGGCGGGGGCTCGGGTCCCCTCTCTGCATGTTTGGCGCCCTAAAGCGCCAATGAACATGCAGGGATTGTCTGCAACACACTGTAATGCCGCAGCCATGTTGGTTGTGGCATTACAGTAATTGGCTGGCCGCACAGCGTCATCAGGTCTATATCAGACCTGGCGCCGCCATGCTCATCACAGTCTACTCCGGAATCAGGCAGTGTAGGGAGAGGTGCTGCTGAGCTAGGGAGAGATTTGCTTCTTTCTTAGTTAGTGTAGGTATACCACCATATACACTGCTCAAAAAACTAAAGAGAACACTCAAATAACACATCCTAGATCTGAATGAATGAAATATTTGTAAGGGGGAAGACCGGGGTGTAAGTACTTTCAGAACAAGGGATCCGGAACTGCCGGGGCTGTGCCTCTTGTTGCGGGGGGGGAGACAGACTGTGAGCACAGGAGTCAGGTGACCGGGAAGCTGGGGGTGTGTCCGGGGGAAGAGTCGAGGAGTCAGGTGACTGGGGAGCTGGTGTTGTGTCTAGGAAGAGGGTAAAAAAGGAGTTTTGCGCGAGAAAAGCGGTAGTGGACATTGGGAGTCAAGCCCGACTAGAGGGAGAAGAAACGCAGGGTCCGTGGAGCCGAGCAAGTGGGGTGCAGTGTTATGGACTAGGGGCTCAGCGGGTCAAACCGGAGACGGCCTGCTGCTGCCAGAAAACGGAGCATTGTTTAGGAGGGGAAGCCGGAAGAACACAACACCGGCATCAGCCGGCAACTGCCTTGTGAGGAACAAGAGTCAGCTAAGTGTAAAACTGCCGAATACAACCATGTTGACCCTGCTACATCTAGCCAAACTGTGGATTGTCAGTTCTAGCATGTTACCCGCTACTTTCCTTGTTGTCCCCATATTTCCCCTGTTACTCCCTGCGTGGAGATTGACCCTGTTATAATAAATCCCCCCTGTTCATTAACCCTGTACTGGCGGCTCTGGATTTCTGTGTCACAGCATCTAAAGTACCTGTGTTACATTTTCTCATTGAATACTTTGTTCTGTACAAAGTTGAATGTGCTGACAACAAAATCACACAAAAATCATCAATGGAAATCAAATTTATTAACCAATGGAGGCCTGGATTTGGAGTCACTCCCAAAATTAAAGTGGAAAAACACACTACAGGCTGATCCAACTTTGATGTAATGTCCTTAAAACAAGTCAAAATGAGGCTCAGTATTGTGTGTGACCTCCACGTGCCTGTATGACCTCCCTACAATGCTTGGGCATGCTCCTGATGAGGTTACGGATGGTCTCCTGTGGGATCTTCTCCCAGACCTGGACTAAAGCAACTGCCAACTCCTGGACAGTCTGTGGTGCAACGTGACGTTGGTGGATGGAGCGAGACATGATGTCCCAGATGTGCTCAATCGGATTCAGGTCTGGGGAACGGGAGGGCCAGTCCATAGCTTCAATGCCTTCATCTTGCAGGAACTGCTGACACACTCCAGCCACATGAGGTCTGGCATTGTCCTGCATTAGGAGCAACCCACGGCCAACCGAACCAGCATATGTTCTCACAAGGGGTCTGAGGATTTCATCTCGGTACCTAATGGCAGTCAGGCTACCTCTGGCGAGCACATGAAGAGCTGTGCGGCCCTCCAAAGAAATGCCACCCCACACCATTACTGACCCACTGCTAAACTGGTCACGCTGAAGGATGTTGCAGGCAGCAGTTCGCTTTCCACGGCGTCTCCAATCTCTGTCACGTCTGTCATGTGCTCAGTGTGAACTTGCTTTCTTCTGTGAAGGGCACAGGGCACCAGTTTTGACTTTGCCAATCCTGGTGTTCTGTGGCAAATGCCAAGCGTCCTGCATGGTGTTGGGCTGTGAGCACAACCCCCATCTGTGGACGCTGGGCCCTCATACCACCCTCATGGAGTTGGTTTCTAACCGTTTGTGCAGACACATGCACATTTGTGGCCTGCTGGAAGTCATTTTGCAGGGCTCTGGCAGTGCTCCACCTATTCCTCCTTGCACAAAGGCGGAGGTAGCGGTCCTGCTGCTGGGTTGTTGCCCTTCTACGGTCCCCTCCATGTCTCCTGGTGTACTGGCCTGTCTCCTGGTAGTGCCTCCAGCCTCTGGACACTACGCTGACAGACACAGCAAACCTTCTTGCCACAGCTCGCATTGATGTGCCATCCTGGTTGAGTTGCACTACCTGAGCAACGTCTGTGAGTTGTAGAGTCCGTCTCATGCTACTGACTCGCCCCCTGGGCCGTGGGGTACTCGGTGCCGGGCCGTTCGTTGCTAGGGGAGATGTCACAGTGGCGGTGACCCGGTCCATGACCCAGGGCGGTCAATAAAAGGGGAATATTTACAGGGGATTTACAGTTTTATATACAGTTCGTGACTCCACCTGTGGTCTGTGGCTAAAGGGAGCCACCGCTGTGGAGCAGGTCCTCTGGAGCCATTGTTAATGCAGCAGAGTTGGTTCAGCTCTCCACAGGTAGAGCTTAGCTCCAGGGCAGTTTAGAGGTGTTATAGATGTTATAGGTGATGCTGGGCGTTGTAGTGCAGGGGTGATGGCGCAGCAACAATAACGGACAGAGGTAGTGGGGTGCAGTCTTCAGGGTTTTTACTCACAGTTGTTGCAATCCAAGTTACAGGTACCGGTGTAACTTCCCTCGTCATGCTGCGCTTACTCAGGGAGGGGTTCAGCCAACCCTCAGGTACCTACGGAGTACTTAGTGGGACCCCCTTCTGTGTGTTCCTTCTGGCCGTCTCCCTGCACCTCACACCTAGTGTCCCAATCCAGTAACTGCGGGCCTTGTCGGGCGACGTCTGATCTGTCCCCTGGGTCCTCTATGGCTACCTTCTTGGTGAGACAGATATGGACTGTTGGCTGCAGGAAATACTGCAGCCTCCGGTTTCTAGCTGAGACATGAAGTACTCTGCTAGTTGAGGGACCGGTCCCCTTTGTGCGACCTGACCCTGTCGCAGAGTGCATCTTCTTACAGTCACCACTGTACTTACAAGAGCTTCAATCAGCAAGATATCTTGAGTAAACAGTATTTACTTCATACTGGTTAAACATGAGATACAATTCAGTGTCACACAGTCCGTGTGCTGCTTACATAACACATTCAGGAAAGAAAGAAAACACACAGGAAGTAAAAAACAACCAACAATTGAGAGCTTTCCTCCCACCATATAGCAAGCATATAACTTTACACACTATCGCCATCTGCTGTCTGGTTAGTATAAAGTCCTCCTTTCACTTATAATAAGTCCTGATCTGTTGCATATGCCAACACCCTTTCTCAACAATAAGGACTTATTCAATCAAACCCAACTTTTTTATTAGTCTCTGTTGTTTATCAGCATTCAACGCCTTTGTGAAGATGTCTGCTGTCATTTCTTCAGTAGGACAATACTCTAACTTCAAGATTCCTTGTTCCTGATGATCTCTCAAGAAATGATATTTCACATCAATATGCTTGGTTCTTGGATTGACTCTTTCCATCTGAGCAAGAACAAGACAGCCTTGATTGTCCTCTTTCAGTTTTGTTGGTTCCAACTGTGGTTGTCCTAATTCTGTCAACAATTGTCTTAACCACAGTACTTCTTGACTCGCATGTGCTGCGGCAACATATTCTGCTTCTGTTGAAGACAGTGTCACAATTGACTGTTTCTTACTTGTCCAACTTATTGGTCCACCTGAGAGAAAAAAAATATGTCCACTGGTAGATCTTCTGTCAGTTGGATCTCCAGCCCAATCTGCATCAACATATCCTGTTAAAATGCAATTATCACTTGTGGGTAATTTCAACTTAACATTGCTAGTTCCTTTCAAATAACGCATTACTCTCTTCACGGCATTCCAATCAGCTTTATTTGGTTTTGATACCTTTCTACTCAGGATTCCTACTGCTGCTGCGATGTCTGGTCTTGTAACGGTCGCTAGATACAGTAGTTTTCCTATTGCTGTTCTGTATTCTTCATTATTTGGTAGAATATTTTTTTCACTGTTCATCTCTTTGAGATAATTAGTTTCCATTGCAGACTTTACTGTTTTTGCATCCTTTAATCCAAACTTTTCTGTTATGTCTTGAATCATGTGATTTTGATTCAGTAGGAAACTTCCGTCTTCTTCTCTTTCTACCTATATTCCTAGGTACTGTTTTACATTTCCCAAGTCTTTGATTTCAAAATGTTGCTTCAGGATTTTTAGAATGTTTTCTTTATCCCTTTCTTGTTTAAAACAAATCAAAATGTCGTCTACATATATGAGTACATAAATCCATCTATTAATCAGCCATTTTGTGTACAAGCATGGATCAGCTTTGCTTCTTTGAAATTTTTAATTTGTAAGTACTTCTGTGATTTTGTCATTCCACGCTTTAGCTGCTTGCTTTAAACCATATATGCTTTTCTGTAGTTTGCAAACTTTGTTTGGATTTCTTTCATCTTTGAATCCTGGAGGTTGTTCCATGGAAATGTCTTCTGTTAAATCTCCATTCAGAAAAGCTGTCTTTACGATATTGGCGGGACTGTGGCGTGGGAGTGGAGACGACTGAATGCAGTTCCCTTCAGCAGAGACAGCTAAACACCTATACAGTTTACAGCTTCTCTAAGCAATTTATAGACACTAACCTCTATCAGAGAGCTGCAACTCTTTTCCTAGTCCCTGCGGAGGTTGCAAGTTATAAAGGGATAACTTAGGTGATTTTCCTCCACCACACATAATAACATATATACCCTACAATACATGAGGCTCCTTTGAATATACCTTAAGAGCAGACACCAGAAGATTCTAATTTTACAACTTAGTGAACTGGGATACAGCGGTCTAAGTGCACCATCTAGTGGCTGTTTGGTGCCACTGCTAGGAAATACACAATTATAAAACCCCCTGCTAATTGAGGGCGAGTGCACATCTCCATCAATGTCACCTAAAATAATAAATATGAACGCCTAAAATGTATAAATAGCCCAAGTGGTGGTCCAATATTGCCCGCTTTAAAGAAATATATAATGGTCCGAACACAAAAAGACAGGGCGAAAAGTCTCACGAGAAATACCCCAACGGCTGCGAAACCCACTCCCCAGGGAGAACTGGATACATATCTGACAAGGAAGGGGGAAGCATCCCGGATCCAGGACAAATCAAAACCGCACCATACAAAACTCTCTTCCAACATGGACAACCCAGATGCAAGATTTGATGAGTCTGACTGTGAATCTAATGCAGAGGGTCCAATCTCTCGCTCCTTTATGAAAAAACTACTAGCTGACAGCATGAAGCCATTGACAAAGGAGATAAACGGATTACGAGCAGACATGCAACACATAGGCCACAGGGTGGAGACACTAGAGAACAGCCAAACAGATCTGATAGAGGCCTCTAACATCTTGAAAGATCAAATTGTCACTCATCAGAAACACCTCAACGAAATTTTCCTATCCGTAGAAGACCAGGAGAATAGGAGTAGAAGGAAGAATGTTCGCCTGAGAGGTATCCCAGAATCCTGGGCACCAGAGGTTCTCAACAAAGTCTCTATGGAGATATTTTCCTACATTCTGGGACCTGACAAAGCCAACAGTATCATCATTGAAAGAGTGCATAGAGCACTCAAACCAAAGCCCAAAAATGGGGAACCATCTAGAGATGTTATCTGTGGACTGTTAAATTATCTAGACACTGCAGCTATCTTAAAAGGAGCCAGAGAGAAATCCCCTCTAATCTATAACGACACAAATTTTCAAATCTTTCAAGACATTTCACCGACCACATTAGCAAAAAGGAGACAACTAAAGCCACTGACAGACGCACTAGTGGCCAAAGGATTAAGATTCAGGTGGCTCTTCCCTTTCGGTTTGGGGATCACTATAGAGGGACGACAAATTACCATTCATACCCCTGACGATCTAGAGAAATCCTGGGAACTCCTACAGATAGATCCTATACCAATTTGTTCATGGCTGCCCCTGGACATGGGATTGGACTTTCCGAATCTAATCAAACCTGGGGAATGGTCCACCAAAAAGAAGTTCACCTCTCCAAAATCCAAGAATGCCTCTACCAAAAGAGATTTAACATGAGAAGTTGGTAAACGACATGGAGGGTCTAGACTTGTCACCCACTAGAGATGAAGCTGAAAAAATCTGTTGGATGTATTTTGATTAATACTCTGTTATATGCTGGATTGTAATCTCACTCTGTTCCCCCGCCCTGATCCTCCAAATTCTCCTTCCCGCACCTCTCCCTATTCCCCTCTCTCTTGTTGGTTCTTTTCCCTCTTTCTTTTTTGTCAACACTCTTAAGTAATAAGGTTTATACTGAAAGAGAATGTGAACTTAAAACTCTCTCCCCCTGCTGAATTGGGTTAAATTGTTCCGTAAAAGGTGTGCTCTATTTGTTGTTAAATGGATATTAGAAGCATCACCACTTGGGTGTTCTTATACTATATCTCATCCTTCAAAATTGGGTTCTTAATACTCCCCCCTGCGGAAGATGAGAAAGTTTACCTTTATGTATATAGTTCTACGTTTATTCTAATATTTTTTTACCACAGGTGTATAATGAAAATGGTACTCGCAGATGGTTCCCATGGTTATGGCTAAACAAGATACAGGGGGCTTGATCACCGTGGCATCATATAATGTTAAAGGTATGAACACACCAGCCAAACGCAGCCAGATCCTCTATTCACTACGCAAACACCATGCACAAGTTATATTTTTTCAAGAAACACATTTTAAAAAGGAAAGAACACCAACGCTTCCTTTTCACCTTATCCAAATTGGTTCCACAGCTGCTCAAATTCAGCATCAAAAGGAGTTAGCATTGCCTTTAAAAAGTGACTTCCCTTTACATTAAAAGACCAACTAACAGATGCAGACGGTAGATACATTTTGGTAAAAGGCTTTTTAGCCAACACATTGGTAACGTTTGCAAACCTTTGTGCCCCAAACCAGGGCCAGGTACAATGGTTGTCTTCAACCATAGACACTTTAACTCTATTCACAGAGGGATTATTGGTTGTGAGAGGTGCCTTGAACTTAACGTTGAACCCGATCTTGGACGCATCTAACAGCAAATCCTCGATCCCACAAAAAATGAGGCTGTGCTTACTACGTAAGTTAGATTCTCTACATCTTATAGACCCATGGAGAATTGCTCATCCCACAATGAAAGACTATACATTTTACTCAACACCACATAATACGTACCACAGAATAGACTACTTTTTAATACAACATGCTACTATTAAATTAGTTTCAAACACCTCAATTGGATCAATAACTATCTCGGATCGTGCGCCAATCTTTTTAGAACTAAAAATAACATCCCTTCCTCGCACACTCCCGTCCTGGCGGCTAAATGAATCTTTGTTAGGTAACCCTGATCATTTGTCTCAATTAAACCTCTCCCTAAAAAGATACTTCAGTGAAAACATTACTAATGGACACATCACACCAATGGTGTGGGAAGCTCACAAGGCAGTGCTGAGAGGAGAGTTGATAGCTTTAGGATCTCATGTTAAACGACAGAGAGACAAAGAACTCTCTTCAATTCTACACCAGATCAGCACTTTGGAAAAGATTCATAAGGGCAAAAGGGGCGATTCGGTGCGCTCAGACCTGACCACGCTGCGCTGCAAACTGAAAGATCTGCTTAATATAAACTCTGCCAAAATATTCACACGCTGCAGACATAAAATTTACATGCATGGCAATAAAGGAAGTAAATTTACCTCAAGAATGCTTAAAAAACAAAAGGAGAGTTGCTTCATAAGGCGAGTTTGATCGGAGAAGGGTAGGGCTTTAGTAGAGACGGAAGACATAGCCGAAGCCTTCAGAAGCTATTATGACTCTTTGTACAACTTAAAACCCCCAGACTCAATGACAGATCCTGCTACTGCTAACAACCGAATACAGACCTTCCTCGACAGACTTTCATTACCTGAGATCACCCCCATAGGTCAAACAATTCTTATGAAAAAAATTACGAAACAAGAAATAAAAGAGACGTTAGCGGCAATACCAAACGGAAAGGCACCAGGACCTGATGGTTTCCCAATTATTTATTATAAAAAATTTGCAGATGTTTTTATGCCACAATTAGTGGACTTGTTTAACACTTTTCTACTAGGTTCCATTCCACCACCACAAGCTTTAGAAGCTTTTATCACTGTCATACCCAAGGAGGGGAGAGATGGCACCATTTGTAACAATTACAGACCAATATCTCTGCTTAATACAGACATGAAACTCTGGGCCAAAATACTGGCCAATAGGATCAACTTAGTTCTGGCCGACCTGATACACCCTGACCAAGCTGGATTTGTGAGGGGAAGGGAGGGAAGGACAACTCGGCTAAAGTTTTGCAGGCCATCTCATATACCAAACGTACAAACATGCCTCTTGTCATATTGTCTACAGACGCAGAGAAGGCTTTTGATCGAGTAAGTTGGCAATATATGACATGTGCTTTGCAGAAGTTTGCCTTCCCCCCTCCCCTCATCGAAGCCATATTAGCTTTATATGCACTACCTACGGCCAGTGTTAGGGTGAATGGAATATTGTCAAAACCATTTAGGATCTGTAATGGCACCAGACAGGGCTGCCCTCTCTCTCCGGCCTTGTTTGTAATAGTAATGGAGACACTAATCCAGGCAATCCGTCAAAATAAAGACATCAAAGGGATCAAAATTGGGACACTGGAAATGAAAACCGCAGCTTTTGCGGACGATCTATTGCTGATGGTTTCTAACCCGAAAACAGCTATCCCAGAATTGCTAGACCTCCTAGCCTCATTTGGGGAACTCTCTAATTTTAAAATAAACCTTGACAAGTCTGAGGCGCTTAATATCTCAGTCGCTGAAGCGGACATTCGGAATCTACAATCCTCCACCCCTTTCAAATAGCCTAAAGATAAAATTAAATATTTGGGAATATTTATTACAAACGACCCATATACTCTCTACCAACACAACTTTACCCCTCTCATAGGCAACCTCAAAAATATTTTAAAAACTACCAAAATCCCTTTTAGCTCCCTAAACCAAATTATTTCAAAGTTTGTATGGAACCATAAAAGAGCCCGACTCCCGTTTAAGTCACTGTTACTCCCGAAGAGAGCAGGAGACCTAGGACTCCCTGACTTAATTTCTTACTACGGAGCCATTCATTTGGCCAGGTGGCTGAGATTAACCCAATTAACTACTCAAGGTAATGATAAACACATCGAAATGCAATTACTAAGCACCAAAGCAAACAGACTATTATGGACAAATTGTCTCCCTAAAAAGGAAGAATATGATGATATCCTCTTCACAACCCTGGAGATAAGATGTTCATTGATTCCAAATCAGCCTCCCACAGGTCAATTCCTAGACAAAACACCGATAGGTCTCATACCATACCTGTTTGACATAGACTTCACAGACCCCTACAACTTATGGTCTTCACTACCGAACAAACCGATTTCCCACTTACTGTCTCGGAAAATTCCATGTAAAAACCTATGGCCCTTAGAAGCAAAATTACATCCGTACTCATTTCTCCAAGAGCAACACATATCCTACTACATGAAGAAAGTTAGACAATTAACTACACTGCCGACCCAATGGCTGTGGTTGGAAATATTAACAATGGTGACATCCCCAATCTCCAAAGTCACCTCTAAAATATACAACAACCTCCTCAACACTAAGCAGAATGCCTTCCCACTCTCCTTACATTCGTGGGAAGTAGAATTGGGTATCTCGCTTTCCCAACGTGAGAAAGAAAAAGTATGTCTAGGATCACATGGATTCTCCAGATGCATCTTATTACAAGAGATGTCTTTCAAACTTTTCTCGAGGTGGTATTTTACTCCTGAAAAACTCTTCCATTTGGGACTAACTGAGTCCCCGCTATGTTGGAGATGCGAGAGATCAAGAGGAACTTTGACCCATATTTTTTGGACATGCCAAGACTTAAAAGGCTTTTGGAAAGGGGTTAATGACACATTGAAAGTGCTAGGACTTATAGACCTCGACTTAACGGCTGTAGAAGTACTCCCATCACTCCACAATTACAGACCTAAAAGACATGGGCTTGCACCATTAATGATAGGAGCAGCAAAACACATGATCACTTTAAAATGGAAACAACAACACCCCCCGACGTTGGAGGACTGGCTGGCAAAAATTACAGATATACACAGATTGGAGGAACTCTCCAGTTGGGAGACCTATTCCCATGAACGTTTTCTCAAAACATGGCAGCCATGGACTGAGAAATATGGGATAAAGTGAATGTATGAAACCTTGTCAGATGCCGAGGTGATGGAGTTCTCTCCACTTCTCCTCCAGACGCTGTGTCCCTGATATGAAGATATCCCGATGGGAAGAGATACTCCACTACATGCTCACTACAGGAGCCTGGCCATGACAATCCCCAAGAACTTAAAAAAAAAAAACAACTGGTAGCCAAAATGCTAGACAGATTCAATTACAACAACCTGACTTAATATTTCGAAAGTATTACTTTATCATTGAAAGACACCTGTTTTATTTTATTTTACCTTATTTTACTTAATTTTACTTTACTTCATCTTATTTGACGTTGTCCCTCCTTATTTGATCTGTATCGATATCTATGGTTATTTACTATCTTCCAATTGTTGTTACTAGTATTATTGTATATATGAAACTGACAACGAATCATTTCAAGGAGAATACGTTTGCTAAGAGACCTCACCAACCAGGGTGGGTCTATATATTAACCCCTTAACAACATTTGACGTACTAATACGCGTCTGTGCCCTGGGACTTAAGAGCCAGACCCGTATTAGTACGTCATGGCGATCGCGCGCGCACACAGGCTGTGCGGGCGCGATCGCCGCCGGGTGTCAGCTGATTGTCACAGCTGACACGCGGTACTATGTGCAGGGAGCGGTCACGCACCGCTCCCAGCACATTAACCCCCGCGATGCTGCGATCGAAGTCGATCGCAGCATTGGGGTGGCAAGGGGAGGTGATCGCAGATACTCACCTCCTCTTCCGGCTTCCAGCGCTGTCTGCCGTGGCTTCCAGGATGTTGCCATGATGACCCGATGTCGTCATGACAACATCCGAGTCACCAGACAGCAGGAAGATTTTTTGGACATGCGCAGTGCATCTCCAAACAATCTTCTCCCTGTCCAGCGCTGACAGCCTGCATGGCACAGGGATGGTCCTGCATTCCTGTGCCATGCAGGCGATCAGAGAAAAAAAAGTGAAAGTCCCATAGTGGGACAAAGTAATAAAGTATAAAAACTATCAGAAAGTGAAAAATAAAAATAAAAAAAAAATTGCAAAAATATAAAAAATAAATAAATAAAATAATCCACCAAAAATAAAAATATAATGTACCCATCAATAAATATTATTATAAAAAAAAAAAAAAAACAATAAAAGTACAGATATTTGGTATCGCCGCGTCCGGAACAACCTGACCTATAAAACTGTCCCACTAGTTAACCCCTTCAGTGAATACGGTAAAAAAAAAAAAAAAAAAAAACGAAGCAAAAAACAATGCTTTATCACCATACCGCCAAACAAAAAATGGAATAACACACAATCAAAAAGACAAATATAAATAAAAATGGTACCACTGAAAACGTCATCTCGTCCCGCAAAAAACAAGCCACCATACAGCTCCATCAGCCGAAAAATAAAAAAGTTATAGCTCTCAGAATAAAGCTATGCTCAAAAATAATTTTTTCTATAAAATTGCTTTTATTATGTAAAAGTGCTAAACATAGAAAAACGATATAAATGTGGTACCGCTGTAAACGTACTGACCCGAAGAATAAAGCTGCCTTATCAATTTTACCACACGCGGAACAGAATAAAAAAAAAAAAAAAAAAACAATTCCTGAATTGTTGGATTTTGTTTATTCTGCCTCCCAAAAATCGGAATAGAAAGCGATCAAAAAATGTCACGTGCCTGAAAATGGCACCAATAACAACGTCAACTCATCCCGCAAAAAGCGAGCGTCACATGACTGTCTGCCAAAATCTGGAAAAATTATAGCTCTCAAAATATGGCGATGCAAAAACTAGATTTTACAAAAAATGCGTCTTTTAGTGTGTGACAGCTGTCAGTCATAAAAACCCCATATGATTCTGGTATCGCTGTAATCACACCGACCCGAAGAATAAAGTCGTCTAATCACTTATACCGCACGAGGAACGGCGTAAAAAATAAACTCTCGGGTTAGGGTTGGGCTAGGGTTAGGGCTGGGTTTGGGGATAGGGTTGTGATGGGGTTGGGATTATTTTCAAAAGTAAGAAAAAAAGATGACGATATGGCGACTAATGTTGAGCGCAAGTGCTAGCTACTTGAGTTTGCATCGAGTGCTCGGGTATGCATTGAGTATCGTGGGTATTTGAGTGACATGCTCGAGTCTCCGCCCCATATGCTTCGCGGGCAAAAAAACTTTGCGGGGATTGCCTGCCATGCACGAGCAATCCCCGCATGTTTTTTTTTGGGTGTCTAATAACCGTGAAACATGCGGAGCAGGGACTCGAGCATGTCACTCGAGCACACGCTGTACATGGTGCATACCTGAGTACCCGATGCAAACTCAAGTAGCTAGCACTTGCGCTCCAGACTAATGACAACTTATTCAATATGATGACCTAATGTTATCAAATTCTGTGTCGTACCTCTGGGTTCAAAATGTTCACTATACACCTTAATAAAATCCTTGAGGGGTATAGTTTCCAAAATGGGGTCACTTGTGGGGGAGCTCCACTGTTTAGGCACATCAGGGGCTCTCCAACCGTGACATGGTGTCCGCTAACAAATTGAATGGAAAATCGGCTCAAATTGTTAGCGGACGCCATGTTGCGTTTGGAGAGCCCCTGCGTGCCTAAACATTGGAGCTCCCCCACAAGTGACCCCATTTTGGAAACTAGACCCCCCAAGGCACCTATCTAGATGCATAATGAGCACTTGGAACCCCCAGGTGCTTCACAAACGCGCCCAAACAGTGTTTTCTTCCCCACATATGGGGTATCTGCGTGCCCAGGGGAAATTGCACAACAAATTTTGGGGTCCATTTTTTCCTGTTACCCCTGTGAAAATAAAAAAAATTGGGTCTAAAGTAACATTTTTGTGAAAAAAGTTAAATGTTCATTTTTTTCTTCCACATTCCAAAAATTCCTGTGAAGCACCTGAAGGGTTAATAAAGTTCTTGAATGTGGTTTTGAGCACCTTGAGGGGTGCAGTTTTTAGAATGGTGTCACTTTTGGGCATTTTCTGTCATAAAGACCTCTCAAAGTGACTTCAAATGTGATGTGGTCCCTAAAAAAATGGTTTTGTAAATTTTGTTGGAAAAACTTTTAACCCTTATAGCTCCCTAACGAAAAAAAAATTTTGGTTCCAAAATTGTGCTGATGTAAAGTAGACATGTGGGAAATGTTATTTATTAACTCTTTTGTGTGACATATCTCTCTGATTTAAGGGCATAAAAATTCAAATTTTGAAAATTGCTAAATTTTCAAAATTTTCGCCAAATTTCCGTTTTTTTCACAAATAAACGCAAGTGATATCGAAGAAATTTTACCATAATCATGAAGTACAATATGTCACGAAAAAACAATCTCAGAATCAGGGGGATCCGTTGAAGCGTTCCAGAGTAATTACCTCATAAAGTGACAGTGGTCAGAATTGTAAAAATTGGCCTGGTCATTAATGTGCAAACCACCCTCGGGGGTTAAGGGGTTAAGAATATTTTCTCTGTTTGTTTTTGGAAAATTTAAATAAAGAATTGAAAAAAAAAGAAAAGCTGTCTTTACATCCAGATGTCTCAGTTCCATCTGTTTCATTGCTGCAACTTTAAGTAAAGTTCTTATTGTAGTGTGTTTGACAACTGGAGCAAAAGTCTCATCATAGTCTTCTCCATATTTTTGAGAATACCCTTTAGCTACAAGTCTTGCTCGGTATCTTTTAGCTGTGCCATCTGTTTGGTATTTTACTTTAAAAATCCATTTACATCCTATGGCTTTTCTTCCTTCTGGCAAATCTGTTAGTGTCCATGTATTTGAATCATGCATGGATTTAATTTCTGTTTCTGTTGCTTCTATCCATTTATTAGCTTCTTCTTCAGGAAGTTTAGATATGTCTTCCCAAGAGGTAGGCTCATAGATTTTTATTATGCTGGTCTTGTATGAGAGACGTGTTGGTGGTTTTCCTTTGTTCTCTCTCATTGAACGTCTTGGTTCTGTGTCTGTTTGTAGTTGTGATTCTTCACTTTCAGTATTTTGTTCTTCATTGATTTCTACTTCTTTCTCATCAGATATTTCTTCAGTTATGTCACTATTGTTTTTCTCATTTTTTGTTTCAACTGAAATCATTATGTCTTCATTTAAATCTTCAATGAATGTCACACTGTTACTCACCGTAACTCCATCTGTTTTGGGATCTAGGATTCTATATCCTTTGCAATTTTCACTATATCCAACGAATATTCCTTCCATGGATCTGTTTTGAAGTTTGGATCGTTTTTCTGTTGGAATGAATATAAAAACTTTACATCCAAAAACTTTTAAATGATTGACACTTGGTTTCATACCTTGCCACAGTTCATATGGAGTTTTCGTCAGTTTTCTGGAAAAAAGTCGGTTCTGTAGATATGTAGCTGTCATTGTTGCTTCACCCCAATATTTCTCTGGTAGTTTGGAATCCGTCAGCATACATCTTATCATTTCTGTTAGAGTTCTGTTTTTCCTTTCTGCTACTCCATTTTGTTCAGGTGTGTATGGAACAGTTTTCTGGTGTTCTATTCCATTTTGTCTTAAGTAGTCTTCTATTCTGTGACCTGTAAATTCACCTCCATTATCACTTCTGATGACAATTGGCTTCCTTTGAAATTTGTTACTTGATCTTGTTATATAGTCTACAAGTTTATCAAAAACTTCACTTTTGTTCTTAATTAAGTATGTGACTGTGTATCTTGAGTAGTCGTCTATAAAAGTCAACATGTATCTATTGCCTCCTGATGTAGTCACTTTCATGGGTCCACATACGTCAGTATGCACCAAATCAAGTGGTCTTTCGCTTTTCATCTCACTTTCTTTTGGAATAGATATCCTTGTGGCTTTGGATTTTATACAACATTCACATCTTACGGTAATTGAGCAATCTGATATCTTTAAATCTTTTGTCAATTCTT
The DNA here is from genome assembly GCF_046119375.1 of Phyllobates terribilis. Taxonomy (NCBI): domain Eukaryota; kingdom Metazoa; phylum Chordata; class Amphibia; order Anura; family Dendrobatidae; genus Phyllobates; species Phyllobates terribilis. The sequence goes on along the minus strand of NW_027362761.1, from coordinate 754,864,413 downwards.
TTCTCTGTAGTTCCCTTATACTGTCAGGGTGTCTATGTCCTAGACGTCTATGCCACATGTGAATACAGTTTTTGTGATCATGTGTACATACCTTCATCTGTTCATTTGGTGTGTCAAAATGATATAATTGTTCATCTGCCTTGACTTTGGTGATCACCTAGTTTCCTGTAATAATTGCACACTCATTGTCTTTGAATTTTACTGTAAGTCCTTTTGCTGTTAAACGTTTCACAGATAATAATCTGCCTTCCAATTTTGGAACATACAACACATCCTGTACAAGTATCTTTGAATCTTGTCCGAACTTGTTTGAACAATTTAGCATACCTTGTCCGATACCTTCTGCGGTTATTTTGCTTCAATCTGCAAGATAAATGGCTTCTTTCTTATCTAAATCAAGATCAGTAAAGAAATTCTTGTCATTTGTCATATGACTCGTTGCTCCTGAATCAATAAACCAACCAAGTGATGATTTATTGTCTGTTACTTTAAATGTGCCATTCCAATTATTCCCACATGAATCGGAAATTGTGTTTTTTACTTTCTGTGTATGCTTTTTATGTTGTAATTTTTGTTGTTCTGCTTTCCATATGGTACAGTCTTTCTTTAAATGACCTTTTTTCTTAAATCTGAAGCACTCTCTTGTCTCTTTCTTATAGGGTTTTTTAAATTCTGTAGCTTTAAGAGCGTTTTCACTGTCCTTTTCAGTAGAAGAATCATTTCTTTGTTCTTTTCTTCTCTAATATTCATCTATTAGTCTTGTTTTCACAAAATCTAATGTAATATCAGTTTCTCGTCTCAAGGGCATTTATCAAGGCTGTATACGAATCTCGTAAACTGCACAATAATATAGCTGCTACATGACTATCTTTAATGTCTTCACCAATAGATCTTAGCTGTGATATCACTTCCATCATTGAGAATATGTGCTTCTGCATGTCGTCATTTGCACTCAATCTCATACTGTAAAGCTTTCTTAATAAAAATAACTCGTGATTCAAGCTAGGTCTTTCATACAGTTTTCTTAATTCTTCCCACATTCCTTTAGCGGTTTCTTCATTTCTTATATGTATTAATTGAGCATCATCCACTAATAAGCTAATGGTGGCTCGCGCTTGTCTATTCTTCTTATCCCATATCTGATTATCTTGATCTGGTCTTTCTGTAACAATTACTTCCCATAAATCATCCTTAGATAACAACATCTCTACTTTGAATTTCCATAACTGATAATTTTCACTATTCAGTTCAGCTACTGTGAATTTCAGTTCTGTGTTACTCATCATCTTTATATAGTCTTACTTGTTTAGAGAGTTGTACTGAAGATATTCTCCTGTTTTTCTTGTTGCTGATAGTTCCTGTATGTCCTGCTTGTGTTGAATTCTCTGTAATTATATCCAGCTCCTGGGATCATGAATTCCTTTGTCACTCTGTATCTGGATTTATTTCCTTCTGTTTACAGAGCTTATCTGTGTGCTCCGTTATCTGGGGTTATAAACCAGGATCCTCTTGTAGTGCGGGCTTTAGTGTCTGGGCTCCGGTCTGGGGGTTGCCTGGGCCCATAGCCTGTCGCAGAGTGCATCTTCTTACAGTCACCACTGTACTTACGAGAGCTTCAATCAGCAAGATATCTTGAGTAAACAGTATTTACTTCATACTGGTTAAACATGAGATACAATTCAGTGTCACACAGTCCGTGTGCTGCTTACATAACACATTCAGGAAAAGGAAAAAACACACAGGAAGTAAAAACAACCAACAATTGAGAGCTTTCCTCCCACCATACAGCGAGCATATAACTTTACACACTATCGCCATCTGCTGTCTGGTTAGTATAAAGTCCTCCTTTCACTTATAATAAGTCCTGATCTGTTGCATATGCCAACAGACCCCTCCACCTCCTGGCAGATTCGGGCATACAGGTGGCCTCTAGCACTGCCCGTACCCCTGGGGTCCCTTCCTTGTTCCTGGAGCCTTTCTTCTGGAGCCTTTCTTCTGCTCCTCTCCTTCCTCAGTCTTGGGCCTCACTGGCTAGGCCCTCCTCCTGAGCAGAGCTCCTGCAGAGCCTCTGCTGCTTCCACTACTCCTCTGACTGTCTGCTCTCTACTCCCAAGATGGTTCCCTCTGTTATATCGCTTCCTTTCATGTGTTCCCCTGATCTACGTCCTCCACCTACACCCACTACATGGTTCCACCCTCCAGCTAGGGACCAGGGACTATGCTCTCCCTCAGGAGCAATCTCGCCCTGCCCCCACTGAAATGGAATGTGTTGGATGCAGGTGTAAGGCTGTACTCCTTCCTTACCCGAAAGTGAGATACCACACCTCTGGGTGAGATGCAGTACCTCTGTGGTGTCTGAACCTTCAGGGGCGCTACATACCCCCCTGGTAAAACACAGCACGTCTGCGGGCTGGAACAGAGCAAAAACAGGGTATTTTACAGACATGCAAAATTTTAGATGCATCACATAGAAGACTTTTCAAACAACTTTTTCTTCCCTTTATGGGAGGCACTTCTCTTGAACGTTAAAGGTTACTTATTAGCTTATAAACCATTATAAAACTTTTCAAAGAACACATTTTTCTTAAAACATTTTTCAAGCAGGTAAAACACTTCTCTTATCAAACTTTTCAATCAAATACAGTGAAATTTACTGCCGAATGTCCTTTTCACGGGTAAGGTGTACTTGGAACAACATGAGGGACCCGTCCGAAAACCCTCAACGTAGGCACTGGGCGTGGCTGCAGGGCATAGGTGATCCAGGTGTTGGATCATGTCTTTGGCCACGCCAAACGGGTTTTTGTTCTGAGGTCAGTTTTGTATGTATAAAACCAATAAGGGGCACTTTAAGAAGTGCAAACTATGTACAACGGAAAGTTTTTAGCTGCTCACCGTCCACAAGCTATGTCTCTTTACCCTTACCGGGTACAGTATAGAGTTTTAAAGGCACAAAAAAACAAATAAACTTTTTCAAACTTGCAATGTCTCTGTTTTACCCTTCCGGGTAACTATATACAGTTTCTGTAAATGAGACAGTTTAACAGTGGGGCTCCCTCCAGGGGGGGAACTCCTGGTTCCTTCCACCTGACCCAGCTGGGTCTTCAGCCTCGTACTGCGGGGGCGTGTCTCTCCTTTCCTTCGCCACTCTGTATACCTGGAGGGCATACCACCCGCGCTCTCCCTTGTGGCGGGTAAAGGTGACACGGTCACCGGGGTAAAGGTCTCAGCCGGGGTGCCCCTGTTGGAGGTGGGGCTCTACGTCCCGTCAGTTGACAAAGACGTCCCGATCTGTCTACAGCTCTCTGACGAAGCCCCACCCGGCGTCCAGGTCGAACTTCACCACTATCCCCTCCAGGCGGGGACTGGGTGTGGTAGACCTTGCCTGGCTGGCCCGGGTCTTGGCCGCCATGTTGCGGGCCTCCATCTGCTCCCACCGCACCTGCTGGTTGTGATGCTCCTTCTCCAGCTGCAGGAGCTCCTGCCTAGGGGCCTAGGAGCAAGTCGGCGGAGCAGGCACCCGGGATCGGAGGCTCTGCTAGGGAGCCCAGGAGCAGGTCTCTCAGCGCCCGGGACAGGGAGACTCCTCTTACCTGCTCCCGTGGCCACGCCTGTGCCGTCCTCTGCCTCCTGGCTCTGTTCAGGTTCCTCCAGGGCTGGGGCGCTGCTGGTGGAACGCAGCGCTGGCTGATGCCGGGTTGCATGATTCTCCAGCACCTCCTTCTTTCAGCCGGCGATCGCATCCTGCTGGGCCCTCTCCATCCTCCGGCCTAGCTCCTGGATTTCAGCTTGGAGGAACTCGGTATCCTCCAGGGATAACTCCGCCATTGCCTCCTCCAGGGTGAGAGGCGTTGCTGATCGCTGCAGGCCATGGACGGGAGCTGGCTCCTGACTCTCCTCCATCTTGCCTACCGGGTGCCGTCTGTCTAGACTGCTGGAGACTCCACCCTGTCTCCCAGGTTTCTTCTCTCCTCTCCCCTTTCGGGGGCGGTTCCATGGCAACTTGCTGTTGGCCACACCTAGGGGCGGCCCCCCCAGCTCGATGGACACATCTACATACATGGCCACTGCTACTCGGGGCGAGCCTTGCTTTTGGCGCCATTCTGGAATCCGGCCCACGATGGAATGCGGTTTCTTGTTGTCTTTTGTCTCGCACATAATGGCACCCATTCTTCTGGGGCGGGCGCCACATTCAGTATAGAACACAGTCTCTAGGCGCACAATACCCAGTGATAAGGGGTGGGTTCATATCCTGTTCGTGACGCCAAAGATGACGCGCCCCCTTGGGCCGTGGGGTACTCAGTGCCGGGCCGGTCTTTGCTAGGGGAGATGTCACAGTGGCGGTGACCTGATCCGTGACCCAGGGCGGTCAATAAAAAGGGTATATTTACAGTGGATTTATAGTTTTATATACAGTTCGTGATGCCACCTGTGGTATGCGGCTAAAGGGAGCCGCCGCTGCGGAGCAGGTCCTCTGGAGCCGTTGTTAATGCAGCAGAGTTGGTTCAGCTCTCCACAGGTAGAGCTTAGCTCCAGGGCAGTGTAGAGATGTTATAGATGTTATAGGTGATGCTGGGTGTTGTAGTGCAGGGGTGATGGCGCAGCAACAATAACGGACAGAGGCAGTGGGGTGCAGTCTTCAGGGTTTTTACTCACGGTTTTTGCAATCCAAGTTACAGGTACCAGTGTAACTTCCCTCATCGTGCTGCGCTTACTCAGGGAGGGGTTCAGCCAACCCTCAGGTACCTCTGGAGTACTTAGCGGGACCCCCTTCTGTGTGTTCCTTCTGGCCGTCTCCCTGCACCTCACACCTAGTGTCCCAATCCAGTAACCGTGGGCCTTGTCGGACGACGTCTGTTCCGTCCCCTGGGTCCTCTATGGCTACCTTCTTGGTGAGACAGATATGGACTTTTGGCTGCAGGACTTGAAATACTGCAGCCTCCGGTTTCTAGATGAGACATGAAGTACTCTGGTAGTTGAGGGACCGGTCCCCTTTGTGCGACCTGGTCCCTCCACCTCCTGGCATATTCGGGCATACAGGTGGCCTCCAGCACTGCCCGTACCCCTGGGGTCCCTTCCTTGTTCCTGGAGCCTTTCTTCTGCCCCTCTCCTTCCTCAGTCTTGGGCCTCACTGGCTAGGCCCTCCTCCTGAGCAGAGTTCCTGCAGAGCCTCTGCTCCTTCCACTACTCCTCTGACTGTCTGCTCTCTACTCCCAAGATGGTTTCCTCTTTTATATCGCTTCCTTTCATGTGCTCCCCTGATCTACAATCTCCACCCACACCCACTACATGGTTCCACCCTCCATCTAGGGACCAGGGACTGTGCTCTCCCTCAGGAGCAATCTCGCCCTGCCCCCACTGAAATGGAATGTGTTGGATGCAGGTGTTAGGGTCCCGGGCTGTACTCCTTCCTTACCGGAGAGAGAGATACCACACCTCTGGGTGAGATGCAGTACCTCTGTGGCGACCGAAGTCTCAGGGACACCACACTACCACGAGTGTGAAAGCACAACCAACATTCAAAAGTGACCAAAGCATCAGCCAGAAAGCATTGGTACTGAGATGTGGTCTGTGGTCCCCACCTGCAGAACCACTCCTTTAATGAGGGTGTCTTGATAATTGCCAATAATTTCCATCTATTGTCTATTTCATTTGCACAACAGCATGTGAAATTGATTGTCAATCAGTGTTGCTTCCTAAGTGGACAGTTTGATTTCACAGAAGTTTGATTTACTTGGAGTTATATTCTATTGTTTAAGTGTTCCCTTTATTTTTTTGAGCAGTGTATTACTCACATATCCATCTCAACTAACAGTCCTTCTGAGGACTAATCCAGCTGCATAGATATCAGTGCTAGGCAGGCAGTGTATGTGGCAGACTGCAGTGCATAGAGCAAGAGGGTCCATTCCAGTTCTGTCTGCTGGAGCTTTTACAGATATTTCTAGAAATAGCCCCAGGTATCAGGGGCCAGGAATAATTTTTTAGGGATCTTAATCCTGATTTTGTGCTTAAAAATCCATCCAGAGAACACCGTTTTTCTGCTCCATTTGCTTGTTGGCACTGCAGAATACAGCCAGATCCTTTCCATATTACAGCGCTAAAAATCCATCTATTTAAAACTGTGGTTTGTCCGTCACACGGATCACATATAAGTGCGCTGAAAATTCTGCCATTTCTGGCCTCCATTGAAATTTTGTTGCAGCGTGTCAGCGAAGTTATTGACACGAGGTCGCTGTTAAAAATAGTTACCTACAGGCCAGCTCTTTAAAACTGTGGTTTGTCCGTCACACGGATGATATATAAGTGCACTAAAAATACTGCCATTTCTGGCCTCCATTGAAATTTTGTTAGTGTGTCTGTGAAGTTATTGACACGAGGTCACTATTAAAAGTAGTTACCTACAGGCCAGCTATTTAAAACTATGGTTTTCCGTCACACATATCACATATCACTGCGGTTCAAATCCAGCCATTTGTACTGAATGTGGAAAATATTGTCCTCCATTTAAAATGGGCAAGGCGCGTGGCAAAGGACGGGGAAGTGGACGTGATGGTGATGATGGTGCATGTAGAGGACGAGGTTGAGGCCGTGGGCTAGCTGAAATTGTGCCACAACAAACACCCACATCTTCTCGATCTACCTTCCTGTCCCAATAGGGGACTGCAGAACACCACTATTGAACACAGAGCAGTGTGAAAAGGTTATTGGTTGGATAGCAGATAATGCATCCAGTCACTTAGCCACAACCACCACCACCACCACCCTGTCTTCCACACAGTCAAGTCTCAGAAGCCTTGAGTCTGGACCGTATATTCCTCACCCTTATCCTCCTTCCTCCCACCATGCCGAGTGCCCGGAGACAACTGATCCCACACTTGGACACTCCGAAGAGCTGTTCACTTTTCATTTATAGATTTGGGCCTCACGCCCGGTCGATTTGAAGCGGGGCAAGAGGAGATTGCATGTAGCGATGCCCAAATATTTGAGCAGCTACGGTCACATGAAGGCGACGGTGGGAAACTTTCACAAGAAGGTGCACGATGATACACAATTGCCAAAAAGTCAGGTGGAGGACCAGGGTGCGGAAGTGGAAGACGAGGTGATGGATGATATAGTAACTGACCCAACCTGGCAGGGGGACATACAGAGCGAAGACAGCAGCACACAGGGGGAGGGAGGCGTAAAACCACAACAGGCAGGAAGAAGCAGTGTGGTGGCCGCACACAGAAGGCGGGAAACCGTTCCCCGTAACATCGACATGGCGGAAGTTGCCAGTAAAACTGTTAGGTCTTCCTGAGTCTGGTTGTTTTTTAAAGACTCTGCTGATAACCCCAAAAAGGCCAGCATCAGCAGGGGTAGCAAAACTACTAGCCTGACCACCACCAGCATGATTAGGCACATGGCAGCAAAGCAACCGACTAAGTGGGCTGAGCCCCAGGGTCCAGGAACAGTGTCTGCGGGTGACACCACGGCTTCTTCCGCTGTTGTGCGTGCAAGCCAATCCTCTGTCCATGGCGCATGCAAAGATGCCTTCTGCCCTGCACCTGTCGTTGCACACTCTCAAGTAGCACCATCAGCAAGCACGTTCACGTCCTTGTCTCAGCGCAGTGTTCAGTTGTCCCTACCCCAGTCCTTGGAACGCAAGCACAAATACGCAGCCAATGCCCCACAGGCCACACTACTAAATTCACACATTTGGCGACTGCTTACGCTCAAAATGTTGCCTTTACGCTCGTGGAGACAGAAGCTTTCCGCAATCTGATGGTGGCAGCCTTCCCTCGGTACTCAGTCCCAAGCTGCCACTATTTCTCCCGGTGTGCCATCCCCGCATTACACAAGCATGTCCCACAATATTAGCCGTGCCCTCAACAACGCAGTTACTGGGAAAGTCCAGCTAACCACGGACACGTGGACAAGTGCTTGTGGGCAGGGACGGTACATCTCCCTGATGACACACTGGGTTAACATAGTGGAAGCTGGGACCCAGTCGGACCTTGGGACGGAACACGTCCTCTCGACGCCGAAGTTTGCAGGCCCTGGGTAAACCAGGGTTGCCCCCACATTCTACAGCTCCTGCTCCTCCTCCTCCTCTTCAGCATCCATCTCCGAAATGACCACATCAGTCACAAGCTGGAAGCACTGCAGCACTGCCTCGGCCAAGCAGCAACAGGCTGTGCTGAAGCTAATATGCTTAAGTGACAAACCACACAATGCTGAAGAGTTGTGGACAGCTCTGAAAGAGCAGGCAGATCTGTGGCTGACACCGCTGAACCTACAGCCAGGCAAGGTCGTGTGTGACAACGGCCGGAACCTGGTGGAGGCTCTGAGGTGAGGCGAGCTCACACACGTACCATGCCTGGCCCATGTGCTTAACCTCGTGGTTCAGCGGTTTCTCAAAACCTACCTGGAGCTGCCGGATCTGCTTGTCAAAGTACGCCGCTTGTGTGCCCATTTTAGAAAGTCACCTACAGTTTCCACTGTCCTTGCTGTGTTTCAGCAGCGTTTGCAGCGTCCGGCTCACTGACTGTTGTGTGATGTCTCCACGTGTTGAAACTCTACATTGCAGATGTTGGGAAGGATTTGTGAGCAGAAGAGGGCAGTTGTTGACTACCAGCATCAACAAGGCCATCGGTATTCAGTTCAGACTCCATACATAAGACCTCAGGAGTGGACATGGATGTCAGACATATGTACCATCTTCCAAAACTTTGAGGACTCCACCAAGATGGTGAGCGGCGATGATGCCATAATTAGCGTCAACGTCCCGCTTTCCTGTCTTCTGAAATGCTCTCTGCTCATAATCAAAGAGGATGCATTGCAGGCGGAGCACGATGAGATGGAGCAAGGAACCATACAGGGTGATTACACACAACTCAGCCTCATCTCATCCCAATGTGGATTGGGTGACAATGAGGAAGAGGAGGAGGAGCTAGTTTCATGCGCTATAGACGGTACTACCTGCACAACTGTCATACCATCTGTTCAGCGTGGATGGCCTGAGGACAGGGAGGAGGAGGAGGAGGATGAGAGCATGGTCAGTCGTCCTCTTAGTGAGGACACAGAAGTCTTGCCTATTAGCAGTCTGGCCTGCATGGCTGAGTTTATGTTATGCTGCCTTTCCTGTGACCCTCGCGTTCTCCAAATTTTGGGTGACAGTCATTACTGGTTGGTGACACTTCTAGATCCACGCTGCAAGGAGAACTTTCTATCTCTTATTCCCGAGGCCGATAGGTCTACTAAAATGGGGCAGTACCAGAAGGCCCTTGTTGCGGAATTATTAAAAAAATTCCCATCTGAAAACGCTGGCGGCAGAGGTCACAGTTCATTGGACAACCAAGGAGTACAGGCAAGAGAGACACAACTCTAATCCACCAGAGGCAGGGGAAAACTGTCAAATTTCTGTGACAGTTTTCTCAGGCCCTCCCATCTTACAGGCCCCGAGGCGCAGGGTACTCTCACAAGGAGTGCAAAGTTTGGGAAGATGGTGAGGGAGTACCTTGATGACCGTACCAACATCCTCCATGATTCCTCTGTGCCTTATTGGGTATCCAAGCTGGAGACGTGGAATGAACTGGCTCTCTACGCCTTGGAGGTCCTGGACTGCCCTGCCCTGTCAGCGGGTTTTTAGTGCCACTTGTGGAACTATAACTGATAAGCGCATCCGCCTGTCAACTGAAAATGCTGACAGGCTGACTTATAAATATGAACAAGGGCTGGATTGGGCCAGACTTCTCAACACCACTGAATGATAGCAGCGTAACATAAACTCAAATCCAGTGTCTTTTTTTGGAAGGTCTATTCCCATGCACCTCTTCACACCTACACATGGGTATACGCTTCCTGATTTTGTCTATTTACTCTTGTCCTCCTCCTTCTCCTCATCCTCCATCGCCATATCATTCACCACCATATCTACCATATCACCTCCTATACGTGTCTTGCAAGGGGCATTGGAGTTCCTCCAAATTTTTGGCAGCTTTTGCATTCAATGCATAGGCAAACACTATGGGAGACCCACTTCCTAATAATGGGAACATTTTTTCATGAGGCCCTCTACATCTCTTCCAAGGGACATTGGAGTTCCTCCAAATTTTTGGCAACATTGCTTCACTGCATAGGCAAACACAATGGGAGACCCACTTCCTAATAATGGGAACATTGTTTTTAGGAGGCTCTCCGACTTCTATGTCTCTTCCAAGGGGCATTGGAGTTCCTCCAAACTTTTGGCAGCCGTTGCTTCATTGCATTGGCAAACACTATGGGAGACCCACTTCCTAATAATGGGAACATTGTTTTTAGGAGGCTCTCTGACTTCTATGTCTCTTCCAAAGGGCATTGGAGTGTCTCCAAATTTTTGGCAGCTTTTGCATTCACGGCATAGGTAAACACTATGGGAGACCCACTTACTAATAATGGGAACATTGTTTTTAGGAGGCTCTCCGACTTCTACGTCTCTTGCAGGGGGCATTGGAGTTCCTCCAAATTTTTGGCAGCCGTTGCTTCACTGCATAGGCAAACACTATGAGAGACCCACTTCCTAATAATGGGAGCATTGTTTTTAGGAGGCTCTCCAACCTCTATGTCTCTTCCAAGGGGCATTGGAGTACCTCCCATTATTAGGAAGTGTGTCTCCCATACTGTTTGCCTATGCAGTAAAGCAATGGCTGCCAAAAATTTGGAGGAACTCCAATGTCCCTTGCAAGAGACGTAGATATGTTGATATGGTACATATGGTGGTGAAATAGTGGTGGAGGATGAGGATGCAGAGAAGGAGGAGGACAAGAGCAAATAGACAAAATCAGGAAGCGTATACCCATGTCTGGGTGTGAAGACAGAGGTGCATGAGAATAGAGATAGACCTCCCAAAAAAAAGACACTATTTGAGTTTATGTTACGCTGCTATCATTCGGTGGTGTTGAGAAGTCTGGCCCAATCCAATCCTTGTTCATTTTTATAAGAGTCAGCCTGCCAGTTCATGTCCAGCTTGGATACTCAATAATTATGAGGCACAGAGGAATCACGGAGGATGTTGGTACGCCCACCATCTTCTGAAACTTTTCCTTCCTTGAGAGAGTACCCCGCGCATCACGGCTTGTGCGATGAGAGGTTCTGAGAAAACTGTCACAGAAGTTTCACAGTATTCCTCTGCCTCTGCTTGATTGCATTTGTCTCTCTCGCCTGTACTCCTTGGTTGTCCAACGAACTGTGACCTCTGCCGCCAGAGTTTTCAGAGGGGAATTTTTTTAATAATTCCGCAACAAGGGCCTTCTCGTACTGCACCATTTTATTAGGCCTGTCCTGCAAGGGAATAAGAGACAGAAAGTTTTCCTTGTAGCATGGGTCTAGAAGTGTCACGAACCAATAATGACTGTCACCCAAAATTTGGACAACACGAGGGTCACGGGAAAAAGGCAGCGTAACATAAACTCAGCCATGTGTGCTAGACTGCAAAGAGGTAAGACTTCCATGTCCTCACCAAGAGGACGACTGACCATGCTCTCCTCCTCATCCTCCTCCTCCCTGTCCTCAGGCCATCCACGCTGAACAGACATTATGACAGTTGTGCAGGTAGAACCGTCTATAGCGCAGGAATCTAGCTCCTGTTCTTCCTCCTCTTCCTCATTGTTACCCAATCCACGTTGGGATGAGATGATGCTGGGCTGTGTGGAATCACCCTGTATGGTTCCTTGCTCCATATCATCATGTTCCGCCTGCAATGCATCCACTTTAATTGTGAGCAGAGAGTTTCAGAAAACAGAAGCGAGATGATGATGCTAATTATGGAGTCATCGCTGCTCACCATCTTGATGGAGTCCTCAAAGTTTTGGAGGATGGTACATATGTCTGACATCCATGTCCACTCCTGAGGTCTTATGTGTGGAGGCTGACTGGAATACCGACGGCCTTGTTGATGCTGGTAGTCAACAACTGTCCTCTTCTGCTCACAAATCCTTCCCAACATCTGCAATGTAGAGTTCCAACGTGTGGGGACATCGCAGATCAGTCTGTGAGCTGGAAGCTGCAAGAGTGGTGGAAGCTGTAACTGACGTTCTAAAATGGGCACACAGGCAGCGTACAGACAAGTGGATCCGACAGATCTGGGTAGGTTTTGAGAAACCGCTGAACCACGAGGTTAAGCACATGGGCCAGGCATGGTACATGTGTGAGCTCGCCTCGCCTCCGAGCCACCACCAGGTTTTGGCCATTGTCACGCACGACCATGCCTGGCTGTAGGTTCAGCGGTGTCAGCCACGGCTCTGCCTGCAGTTTCAGAGCTGTCCACAACTCTTCAGCGTTGTGCGGTTTGTCTCCTAAGCATATTAACTTCAGCACAGCCTGTTGCTGCTTGGCCGAGGCAGTGCTGCAGTGCTTCCAGCTTGTGACTGATGTGGTCATTTCGGAGATGGAGGCTGAAGAGGAGGAGGAGGAGGTGCAAGAGCTGTAGAATGTGGGGGCAACCCTGATTGAACCAGGGCCAGCAATCCTCGGCGTTGGGAGGACATGTTCCATCCCAAGGTCCGACTGGGTCCCGTCTTCCACTACATTAATCCAGTGTGCCATCAGCGAGATGTACCGTCCCTGCCTACAAGCACTTGTCCATGTGTCCGTGGTTAGGTGGACTTTCCCACCAACTGCGTTGTTGAGCGCACGTCTAATGTTGTGGGACACATGTTTGTGGCGGCTGGGGACTGAGTACCGAGGGACGGCCACCGCCATCAGGTTGCGGAAAGCTTCTGTCTCCACGAGCAGGACTATAATTTGCTAATACTATCCTTCACAGACATCTAGTGTGAATAGCTTGATCGACACACTTCAACGGAATGAAAATGGAAGAAATGTCAGATTTTGGAACACTCTTACAGGTATTATGGCTGACAGAGAACCATGGTTTTAAATAGCAGGCCTGTAATTTACTAATACTATTCTTCACAGACACCTAGTGTGAATAGCTTGACCGACACACTGCAACAGAATGGAAAAGGAGGCCAATATTTTCCACGTTCAGTTTAAATTTCTGGATTTTTATTGCTGAAATATGGAACAGATCTGTCTTTATTCTGCAGTGAGAACAAGCAAATGGAGCAGAAAAATGGTGTACTCTGGATTGCTTTTTAAACAAATAACCAGGATTAAGATAAAAAAAAAATTTCCCTGGCCCCTGATATCTGGGGCTATGTCTACAAATATCTGTAAGAACAGCAGAAGCAGGAACGTTAAATGGACCCTCTTGCGCTATATGCACTGCAGTCTGCCACTTTCACTGCCTGCCTGCCTGATTCCTGCTATCACCACTGAATATATGCATCTGGATTAGTCCTCAGAAGGACTGTTAGTTCAGTCGAATATATATATATAAATATGTTGTGGAATACCTATACTAACAGGACGTTCAATGAACAAGGATTGGATTGTGCTGTATCATGCACTGCAGTCTGCCACATACACTGCCACCTGCAGAACTCCTGCTTTCACCACTGAATATATGCAGCTGGATTAGTCCTCAGAAGGACTGTTAGTTCCGTTGGATATATATATATATATATATATATATATATATATATGTTGTGGAATACCTATTCTAACTATGAAGAAGCAAATCTATCCCTGACGCAGCAGCAGCTCTCCCTACTCTGCCTGATTCCGGGGTAGACTCTGACGAGCATGGCGGCGCCCGGTCTTATATACACCTGATGATGCTGTGCGGCCAGCCAATCACTGTAATGCCCACAGCCAACATGGCTACGGCATTACAGTGCATGGCAGGCAATCCCTACATGTTTATTGGCTCTCTAAAGAGCGCCAAACATGCAGAGAGGGGACCCGAGTTCCCGGAAATACTCGTCGAGCTCGTCGAGCACAGTTATGCTCGGGCGAGTACCGAGCAGTGGCGAGCACGTTCACTCATCACTAAACCCATCATGTTGGGGGCTTCTAGAAATGTTAGATTGTACTCTCAAAATAGTTTCATGCTTCCCTCTACTGGAGAGAAATGATACTGCTGCAATTGCACATGGGCTTACCATGTATTCATCTTCTTTAAAGGGAACCTGTCACGTCCTAGTTGCTATGTACAATGCCCCCATAGCGTTGTTAGTGATGCAATGTGCATCACTAACAAGCTGTTTTCATGAAAATTGGTGGTATTATAATGCTTTTCTAACGTTTTATATACTTTGTCCTACCTGCTCGTATTCAGTCATAGGGGTGTGATTCTCAGATTCAGTCATGGATGGGCGCGGAATTCAGTTAGTGCTGGCGCCGCCCATGACATTTGAATACTACTCCTGGCAAGCACTAGGTTTGAGGGGCGCATGCGCATTTGCACACGTCAGGCCACTGGTTCGGCGCGTGCGCACTGAGGCTGTGTGATTACAAGCTTCAGTGCGCGCGCACAGTAATCTGTGACTTCCGGCGCGTGCTCAGTCAACATATCTTGGGTCACCGCTGCAGTGTTACTGTGCATGCGGTGAATGCAAGATACATTGACTGCGCACGCGCCAGGAGCCACAGGTCTCAGCGCATGCGCACTGATGCTGATAATCACACAGCCTCAGTGCGCACGCACCAGGAGCCACAGACCACAGCACGTGCACACTGAAGCTAGTTATCACACAGCCTCAGTGCGCACACCGTGGACCAGCGGCTCAACGCGTGCAAATGCGCATGCGCCCCTCAAACATAGCGCTTGCCAGGAGCAGTATTCATATGTCATGGGTGGCGCCAGCACTGACTGAATGCGGCATCTGCCCATGACTGAATGTGAGAATCCCACCCCTATGACTGAATACGAGCGGGTAAGACAAAGTATATAAAACGTTATAACATCATTATACTACCACCGATTTTCATGAAAACAGCTTGCTAATGATGCACATTGCATCACTAACGCCGCTATGGGGGAAGTGTAGATAGTAGGACGTGACAGGTTCCCTTTAATTCAATAGGAAGCAAAAATTGAGTGTACCTCTGTAATAACACACGCTATGATTTTGCTAGTTGTTTTTACTTAATTATTATACTATAATTCAAGTGAAATTTCAAAAGAATCTTTATTATGGATCAGTGTTATGTGTATCCTTAAAAAAAGGCACCCAAAATAATCTATGGTCCATACATTACTTCTACATTCAGCCGATTTCATGTTTGTTTGTTTTTTTTATTCTGTGTATGAACCATGACATGTTGCATTGCATGTTGTGTTTCCTTGGTTGCCACAATGTGCATAACACATAATGGAAATCAGCTGTCAAAACATTCACATGTTTTTTACACCCTCCTTGTCCCTAGCCACTGCTCTTTCTCCAGATATCATTTTTGTTAGAAGAAAGTTAGAGGAAAGCAGCACATTAGTTGCTGCTGATTGGCTGCATGGCTCACGTGGCATAACAACCAGGGGCGGACACTGACAGCTTGGGGCCAATGTGCAAGAAATGTTTTTGGGCCCCTCCCCCATATATATAGTCATAGCCAAAAGTGTTGACACCCTTGAAATTGTTCCATGAAATGCAAAAAAGCAAACTGGACATAATTTCACACGAAACCAAAAAAAATGGACCGGAGAAAATTGTTGGCACCTTTCCTAAATTGTGGGTAAATAACTTTGTTTCAAGCTTGTTCAAACTCACCTGTGACAAGTAAAAGGTGTGAGCAATATTATTATTATTATTGTTATAGCGCCATTTATTCCATGGCGCTTTACATGTGATAGGGATATACATAACAAAAGCATTTACATAATCTTAACAAAACGAGTCAGCGACTGGTACAGGAGGAGCGAGGACCCTGCCCACGAGGGCTCACATTCTAGAAGGGATGGGTGAGGATACATTAGGTGAGGGTAGAGCTGGTCGTGCAGCGGTGGTTACTGCAGGTTGTAGGCTTGTTGGAAGAGGTAGGTCTTCAGGTTTCTTTTGAAGGTTTCCACGGTCGGCGAGAGTCTGATGTGTTGGGGTAGAGAGTTCCAGAGTAGGGGGGATGCACGGGAGAAATCTTGTATACGATTGTGGGAGGAGGAGATAAGAGGGGAGTAGAGGAGGAGATCTTGTGAGGATCGGAGGTTACGTGCAGGTAGGTACCGGGAGACTAGGTCACAGATGTATGGGGGAGACAGGTTGTGGATAGCTTTGTATGCCATGGTTAGAGTTTTGAACTGAATTCTCTGGGCAATGGGGAGCCAGTGAAGAGATTGACAGAGAGGAGAGGCCGGGGAATAGCGAGGAGACAGGTGGATTAGTCGAGCAGCAGAGTTTAGGATAGATTGGAGAGGCGCAAGAGTGTTGGAAGGGAGGCCACAGAGCAGGAGGTTGCAGTAGTCGAGGCGGGATATGATGAGGGCATGCACTAGTGTTTTTGCAGAGTCTTTGCTGAGGAATGCACGGATCCGGGTGATGTTTTTGAGTTGGAGTCGGCAGGAAGTGGAAAGGGCTTGGATGTGTGGCTTGAAGGAGAGATCAGAGTCCAGGGTTACTCCAAGGCAGTGAGCTTGTGGGACTGGGGAGAGTGAACAGCCATTGACGTTGATGGCTAGGTCAGATGGGGGATGTGAATGAGAGGGTGGAAAGATGATGAACTCTGTTTTATCCATGTTGAGTTTTAGAAATCTGTCAGAGAAGAAGGATGAGATGGCGGTCAGACATTGTGGGATTTTGGTTAGTAGGGAGGAGATATCAGGTCCAGAGAGGTAGATCTGTGTGTCGTCAGCATAGAGGTGATACTGAAAACCGTGAGACTCTATGAGCTGTCCCAGGCCAAAGGTGTAGATGGAGAAGAGCAGGGGTCCTAGAACTGAACCTTGGGGGACGCCCACAGATAGGGGGCGAGATGAGGAGGTGGTGCGTGAGTGGGAGACGCTGAATGTCCTGTCTGTTAAGTATGAGGAGATCCAAGATAAAGCCAAGTCCGTGATGCCAAGAGATGAGAGAATCTGGAGTAAGAGGGAATGGTCCACTGTATCAAAGGCAGATGACAGGTCCAGAAGGAGGAGGATGGAGTAGTGTCGCTTGGATTTGACATTTAGTAGGTCGTTGGTGACTTTGGTCAGGGCAGTTTCAGTAGAGTGATGCGGTCGGAAGCCAGATTGCAGGCGGTCGAAGAGGGAGCAGGAGGAGAGGTGGGAGGACAGTTCAAGGTGGACATGTTGTTCTAGTAGTTTTGAGGCAAAGGGGAGGAGTGATATGGGGCGGTAGCTAGTCAGAGAGGAAGGGTCAAGGGAGGGCTTTTTGAGGATGGGTGTGATTGCGGCATGTTTGAAACATGAGGGGAAGACACCGGTTGTTAGTGACAGATTGAAGAGGTGGGTTAGGGTTGGGATGAAGACTGTGGTAAGGTTAGTGATGAGGTGGGATGGGATTGGGTCAGGTTCGCAGGTGGCAAGGTGTGATTTGGAGAGTAAAGAGGAGACTTGACCTTCTGTAATGGTGGAGAAGTGGGGTTTGGAGGAGGAGGGTTGAGTAGATATGAGGAGGGGTTGTGTGGACTTTAGGCAAAAGTTTTGTCTGATGGTGTCAATCTTCTGTTTGAAGAATGAGGCAAAGTCGTCCGCTGAGATGAGAGAAGAGGGAGGAGGTGCTGGGGGACGAAGGAGAGAGTTGAAAGTGTTAAATAGCTGTTTAGGGTTGTGAGATAGGGAGGATATGAGAGATGAGAAGTAGGTTTGTTTTGCTGTAGTGAGTGCGGCCTTGAAATTAGTGAGGGATTGCTTGAATGCGATGAAGTGCTCGATGGAGTGAGACCTTTTCCATCTCCGCAACCCTGGAGGCCCGGCGCAGTTCTTTAGTAAGTTTAGTGTGCCAGGGTTGCCTGTTGAATGTGCGAGATGTGGTGTGTGTGAGAGGGGCGATCGAGTCTAGAGCTGCAGCTATTGTGGTGTTATATGAAGCAGCAGCAACATCAGCATCGTGTAAGGAATTTATGTCTGTAAGAGGGAGGAGGGATTCAGAGAGTGAGTGTAGGTCAAGCTGTTTGAGATTTCTGCGAGGGTGTGTAAGTTTGTGGAGTGGGGATTGTGCACCTGGAGAGGAGAGGGTAGAGAATGTGAGGAGGTTATGGTCAGAGAGAGGGAGTGGTGAGTTAGAGAGGTTCGATAGGGAACAGAGGCGG
Source organism: Phyllobates terribilis (assembly GCF_046119375.1). Lineage (NCBI taxonomy): Eukaryota > Metazoa > Chordata > Amphibia > Anura > Dendrobatidae > Phyllobates > Phyllobates terribilis. The sequence goes on along the minus strand of NW_027362761.1, from coordinate 754,846,317 downwards.
GTGAAGATGAGGTCCAGTGTGTGGCCATCTTTGTGGGTGGGTGTGGAAGACCATTGAGTGAGTCCGAAGGAGGAAGTGAGAGATAGGAACTTAGAGACAGACGAGTGGGAAGTGTTAATGGGGATGTTGAAGTCACCCATTATGATAGTGGGGATGTCAGTGGAGAGGAAGTGAAGCAGCCAGGTGGTGAAGTGGTCTAAGAAGGTGGTGGCTTGCCCTGGGGGTCGGTAAACGACGGCCAGTTGGAGGTTGGAGGGGGAATAGATGCGCACACAGTGCACCTCAAAAGAGGGGAGTGTAACGGAGGGTGGCAGTGGGATTTGGGTGAAAGCGCAGTGTTCTGATAGGAGAAAACCTACGCCTCCGCCATGTTTGCCGTTGGGGCGGGGGGTGTGGGAAAGGTGGAATCCGCCATATGAAAGTGCAGCTGGGGAGGCTGTGTCAGAGGGGGTGAGCCAGGTTTCAGTGATGGCGAGGAAGGAAAGTTTGTTTGTAATGAAAATATCGTGGATGAAGGAAAGTTTGTTGCAGACAGAGCGAGCGTTCCATAGAGCTCCTGTTAGAGCAACTAATTGAGTGGGGATTAGTTGGATGCGTATGAGGTTAGAAGGGTTGCGACAGTTTGTGGAAGGTCGTGGATAGGAGGAAGAAGTAACTGTGGGGATATGGCGAGGAGGACCAGGATTTGGAGAGATATCTCCAGCAGTGAGGAGGAGCAGAGAAAGTGTTAGCAGGTGGGAGCAAGAGAGAGCATGGGGTGGCTGTCTGTGTTTGGAGATCCAGGATTGAATGTTGAGGAATAATTCGGAGGAGGAGGTGAGGTGAATGGGGAGGATGGAGGGAGAGATGAAGAGTTTATTACTAGGTGTAGGGATTTGATGGGTTACTAGAAAGTGGAGGATTGTGGAGCAAAAAGTGAGAGCTAACAGAAACATAGTTAATAGAGAGTAAGCGGTTAAAGTGTGGGTTACCTGACTCCTGCCCTGACTAACTGCCTCTGAAATAACTGCCACTTATCTCCAAAGCCACTTTGCACAAGAAGACGCGTGCACCCCTTACAGAGCTTCTAAATATATAGGGCACATTAAACTATCAGGTGAAGGGCATTGTGGGAGCTGCTTATGGCTAAATTAGCAGCTGGTCGTCTCACCAGGAGATGGCTGGGTGATCAAAGACAGAGCTAGGACTCTAGTCTCTGCAGTTTAGCACCTCTAAAAATCAGATAAGATCTATAGTGGGGAAGGGGCAGACATATGTGGGTATTGAATGGAATGGGACAGATAAAGCAGAGAAATTATGCAGAGCATGTACCTGTGAGGTGAATCAGCAGAGCATTAGATTACAGCAGACACAGCAAGCAGAGAAATTATGCAGAGCATGTACCTGTGAGGTGAATCAGCAGAGCATTAGATTACAGCAGACACAGCAAGCAGAGAAATTATGCAGAGCATGTACCTGTGAAGAGAGAAGAAGAGGGATGTTAGTCCATTGACTCTGAAATAACTGCCACTTATCTCCAAAGCCACTTTGCACAAGAAGACGCGTGCACACCCCAGCACGCGTGCACCCCTTACAGAGCTTCTAAATATATAGGGCACATTAAACTATCAGGTGAAGGGCATTGTGGGAGCTGCTTATGGCTAAATTAGCAGCTGGTCGTCTCACCAGGAGATGGCTGGGTGATCAAAGACAGAGCTAGGACTCTAGTCTCTGCAGTTTAGCACCTCTAAAAATCAGATAAGATCTATAGTGGGGAAGGGGCAGACATATGTGGGTATTGAATGGAGTGGGACAGATAAAGCAGAGAAATTATGCAGAGCATGTACCTGTGAGGTGAATCAGCAGAGCATTAGATTACAGCAGACACAGCAAGCAGAGAAATTATGCAGAGCATGTACCTGTGAGGTGAATCAGCAGAGCATTAGATTACAGCAGACACAGCAAGCAGAGAAATTATGCAGAGCATGTACACGTGAAAAGAGAAGAAGAAGAGGGATGTTAGTCCATTGCCTCTGAAATAACTGCCACTTATCTCCAAAGCCACTTTGCACAAGAAGACGCGTGCACACCCCAATATGAAAATCACACCTGAAATCTTTGAATTGTGTTTCTGTGTGTGCCACACTAAGCATGGAGAACAGAAAGCGGAGAAAAGAACTATCTGAGGACTTGAGAACCAAAATTATTAAACAATATCAACAATCTCAAGGTTAAATGTCTATCTGCAGAGATCTTGATGTTCATTTGTCCACGGTGAGAAACATAATCAAGAAGTTTACAGTCCATGGCATTGTAGCTAATCTCCCTGAACGTGGACGGCAAAGAAAAATTGATGAAAGATTGCAATGCAGGATGGTGGATAAGCAGTCCCAATTAAGTTGCAAAGAAATTCAAGTTGTCCTGCAGGCTCAGGGTCCTATGGCAGGAGACCCAGGAGGACCCCGCTGTTGACACAGAGACATAAAAAAGTTAGACTGCAGTTTGCCAAATTTTACGTGAAAGAGCCAAAATCCTTCTGGGAAGGCGTCTTGTGGACAGATGAGACCAAGATAGAGCTTTTTGGTAAAGCACATCTTTCTACTGCTTACCGAAAACGGAATGAGGCCCACAAAGAAAAGAACACCGTACCTACAGTCAAGTATGGAGGAGCTTCAAAGATGTTTTGGGGTTGTTTTGCTGCCTCTGGGACTGGGTGCCTTTACTGAGTGCAAGGCATCATGAAATCTGAAGATTACTAAAGGATTTTGGGTCATAATGTAGCGCCCAGTGTCAGAAAGCTGGGTTTGCGTCCTAGGTCATGGGTCTTCCAGCAGGGCAATGACCTCAAACATACTTCTAGAAGCACCCAGAAATGGATGGAAACAAAGAGCTGGAGAGTTCTCAATTGACCAGCAATGAGTCTGGATCTAAATCCCATTCAACATCTGTATAGAGATCTTAAAATTGCTGTTGGGAGAAGGCACTCTTCAAAAAAGAGACCTAGAGGTATTTATTCCAAAGGGTGTGAAACCAAATATTAAGTTGAGGGTGCCAACAATTTTGTCCGGACCATTTTGGTGGTTTTGTGTGAAATGATGTCCAATCTTCCTTTTTTACTCAGTTATTTTGTGCTGTTCCAATATAGACAAAGGAAATAAATGTGTATAACAAAACATGTGTAATTGCAATAATTTTCTGGGAGAAATGCTTCATTTCTGGAAAAATTTAAGGGGTACCAACACATGACTGTGTATGTGTGTATATATATATACTGTATATATATTTATTTTACTCACTTACATAGCACCTTTAGTTCCACAGCACTTTACAGACATTATCAGCACTTTCCCCCATTGTGGCTCACAATCTAAATTTCCTATCAGTATGTGTTTGGAGTGTAGGAAGAAACTGGAGAACCCAGAGGAAACCCACACAATCATGGGGAGAACATACAAACTCCTTGCAGATGTTGTCCTTAGTGGGATTTGAACCCAGTGCTGCAAGGCTGTAGTGCTTACCACTGAGCCACCATGCTGCCCCAGTTTTAGATAGGGTAAGGATGTGATGTTAGAGACAGTAGGGAGATAATCACTGGTATTTTGTAATAATGCAGTGGTGATGTCAGGAGAGGTGTACAGTCATGGCCAAAAGTATTGAGAATGAGACAAATAGTAATTTTTCCAAAGTTTACTGCTTCATTTTTTGTAATGGCAATTTGCATATACTCCTGAATGTCAAAGAGTGATCAGCTTAACAGCAATTACTGTACTTGCAAAGTCAATATTTGCCCAGAAAATGAACTTTAACCCCCAAAACACATTTCAACATCATTGCAGTCCTGCCTTAAAAGGAGCAGCTAACATCGTTTTAGTGATTGATCCATTAACACAGGTGTGGGTGTTGATGAGGATAGGGCTGGCGATGAATCAGTCATGATTATGTAAGAATGACATCACTGGACACTTTAAAAGGAGGCTGGTTCTTGGTATCATTGTTTCTCTTCAGTTAACCATGGTTATCTCTAAAGAAACACGTGCAGCCATCATTGCACTGCACAAAAATGGCCTAACAGGGAAGAGTATCGCAGCTACAAAGATTGCACCTCAGTCAACAATCTATCGCATCATCAAGAACTTCAAGGAGAGAGCTTCCATTGTTGTCAAAAAGGCTCCAGGGCGCCCAAGAAAGACCAGCAAGCGCCAGGACCGTATCTTAAAACTGTTTCAGCTGCGGGATCGGACTACCAGCAGTGCTGAGCTTGCTCAGGAATGGCAGCAGGCTGGTGTGAGTGCTTCTGCACGCACTGTGAGGCGGAGATTCTTTGAGCAATGGCTGGTTTCAAGGAGGGCAGCAAAGAAGCCACTTCTCTCCAGAAAAAACATCAGGGACCGACTGATATTCTGCAAAAGGTACAGGGAGTGGACAGCTGAGGACTGGGGCAAAGTCATTTTCTCTGATGAATCCCCTTTTCGATTGTTTGGGACATCTGGAAAACAGCTTATTCGGAGAAGAAGAGGTGAGCGCTACCACCAGTCTTGTCTCATGCCAACTGTAAAGCATCCTGAAACCATTCATGTGTGGGGTTGCTTCTCAGCCAAGGGAATCGGCTCACTCACAGTCTTGCCTAAAAACACAGCCATGAATAAAGAATGGTACCAGAATGTCCTCCAAGAGCAACTTCTCCCAACCGTCCAAGAGCAGTTTGGCGCCCAACAATGCCTTTTCCAGCATGATGGAGCACCTTGCCATAAAGCAAAGGTGATAACTAAATGGCTCATGGAACAAAACATAGAGATTTTGGGTCCATGGCCTGGAAACTCCCCAGATCTTAATCCCATTGAGAACTTGTGGTCAATCATCAAGAGACGGGTGGACAAACAAAAACCAACAAATTCTGGCAAAATGCAAGCATTGATTATGCAAGAATGGACTGCTATCAGTCAGGATTTGGTCCAAAAGTTGATTGAGAGCATGCCAGGGAGAATTACAGAGGTCTTGAAGAAGAAGGGGCAACACTGCAAATATTGACTTGCTGCATTAACTCAATCTAACTGTCAATATAACCTATTGGTCCTCATAATATGATTGCAATTATATTTCTGTATGTGATATAAACATCAGACAAACACTAATAAAAACCAGAGGCCAGCAGATCATGTGAAAATATCATTTTGGTGTCATTCTCAAAACTTTTGGCCATGACTGTATAATTGGGTATCATCAGCATATAGATGGTACTGAAAACCACATTTACTGGTTTGTCGAATAGGGGCAGTATATAGGAAGAAGAGATGTGGACCTAGAACTGAACACAGAGGAAACCCAACAATAAGGGGAAGAGGAGCCTGGAAACAATACAGTGAAGGAGTGGTCAGAGGAGAACCAAGAGAAAGCAGTAAATTGTACCCAGGACCACTGCAAGGCTACACTGTTAACTATTGAGCCACCATGCTGCCACATGAGGATTACAGGTTGAATTTTCATATCACTCTGAACAACTATGAAAATATATTTTAAGCGCTATGAAGAGGCCTAAGGGAAAAGAACAAGAGAAAAACTATTGCATTGCACTCCTACACTGAATTTTGAAAACAAATGGTACAAAAACAAAAAAGCGTTAAAGATACAAAAACAAAAATGCTATGTATGGAATTTTTTGCTGCTACATTTTTTGCATGAAAATACAGTAAAGAAAACACCTAGGAAAACACTATGAATACAGCACCGAAGTATTACACAATATACAACACATGTAAATGGATTTTAAAACTTCAATCATGTACAGTAGCTCAAACAAAGCAACACACATATTTCAGGGGTATACTGTGTGCAGAATTATTAGGCGAGTATTTTGCCCATATTATTTTTAGGTTACGATCCCATGATGAGTTTTTGGCGAGTTTTTAACTCTGCAGACTTTCGAAAAAATGCAAGTAAACTATTTTACCTAAAGGGGTTGTCCGGAACTTTTAAAAATATGCCAATGTGTTTTAATGATAAATAGAAGCTTCTTTCTAATTACCTCCTGGTGCTGTTTCTGCCTGTGAGCGGCGCTATCGGTGGCCGCTCACAGGCATCACGTGACCCCCCGCTGACGTCACGTCAAGTGAGGCGTGACTCAGCGCTGGGGTCCCTGCGGTGGCTGCTGGGCTGTGGGCAGGGTTATTACCCGCATCACACCCAGCATCCACTGCATGCTTTCCCAATGAATGGGGACAGGGAGAGCGTGCGGTGGATGCCGGGTGTGACGCGCGGGATAACCCCGCCCACAACCCAGCAGCCACCGGTGGAACGCGGAAGAGGGACCCTCGGCTGCAGCCTAGACTTGTTGTGAGGTCAGTGGATGTCAGAGCCGGCTGCAGCCGGGGGTCACGTGCTGCCTGTGAGCGGCCACCGATAGCGCGCCTCACAGGCAGAAACAGCACCAGGAGGTAATTAGAAAGAAGCTTCTATTTATCATTAAAGCACATTGGCATATTTTTAAAAGTACTGGACAACCCCTTTAATGGATGCAGAAATGCTGCAGAGAATCTGCAACCCCTTAAGGACCGAGCCACTTTGTAGATTAATGACTGGGCTAATTTTTTCAATTCTGACCAGTGTCACTTTATGAGGTAATAACTCTAGAACGCTTCAACGGATCCCCCTGATTCTGAGATTGTTTTTTGGTGACATATTGTACTTCATGATAGTGGTAAAATTTATTCGATATGACTTGCATTTATTTGTGAAAAAAATGAATATTTGGCGAAAATTTAGAAAATTTAGCAATTTTCAAATTTTGAATTGTTATGTCATGAAATCATAGAGATATGTCATACAAAATAGTTAATGAATAACATTTCCCACATGTCTGTTTTATATCAGCAAAGTTTTTAAAAAAAAAAATTTGGGTTAAAAGTTGACCAGCGATTTCTCCTTTTTCCAACAAAATTTACAAAGCCATTTTTTAGGGACCACATCACATTTAAAGTGACTTTGAGGGGTCTATATGACAGAAACTACCCAAAAGTGACACTATTCCAAAAACTGCACTCCTCAGGTGCTCAAAATCACATTGAAGAAGTTTATTATTAACCCTTCAGGTGCTTCACAGGAACTGACACAATGAGGAAGAAAAAAATTAACATTTAACTTTTTTTCACAAAAAATGTAATGGACCCCGAAATGTATTGTGCAATTTCTCCTGAGCATGCTGATACCTAATATGTGGCGGAAAACCATTGTTTAGGCACATGGCAGGGCTCAGTAGGGACGGAGCACCATTTGACTTTTTGAGTTCAAAATTTGCTGGAATAATCAACAAACACCATGTCGCATTTAGAGAGCAACTGATGTGCCTAAACAGTGGAAACCCCCCACAAGTGACCCCATTTTGGAAACTAGACCCCTCAATGAACTTAGCTAGATGTGTGGTGAGCACTTTGAACCCCCAGGTGCTTCACAGAAGTTTATAAGGTAAAGCCGTGAAAATAAAAAAATCACAAAAATTTTCTTTTAGCCCCAATTTTTTTATTTTCACAAGGGTAACAGGAAAAAATGCACCCCAAAAGTGGTTGTGTAATTTCTCCTGAGCACGCCGATACCCTATATGAGGATGAAAACTCCTGTTTGAGCGCACAGCAGGTTTCAGAAGGGAAGGAGCGCCATTTGACTTTTTGAATGCAAAATTGGCTTGAATTGAGAACGGACGCCATGTCTCATTTAGAGAACCCCTGATGTGCCTAAACAGTGGAAACCCCCCACAAGTGACCCCATTTTGGAAACTAGACCCCTCAATGAACTTATCTAGATGTGTGGTGAGCACTTTGAACCCTCAGGTGCTTCACAGAAGTTTATAACGTAGAGCTGTGAAAATAAAAAAATCACAAAAAATTTCTTTTAGCCCTAATTTTTTTATTTTCACAGGGGTAACAGGAGAAAATGGACCTCTCATTTTGTTGTGCAATTTCTCCTGAGTACGCCAATACCCTACATGTAATTGAGAACTATTTTTGAGGCACAGTGCAAAGGTCAGAAAGGAAGGAGCACTATATTATAGTTCAGATTTTACTGTTATGGTTCGAGGGTTCCATGACCCACTGGAAGAGCCCCTGAGGTATCAGAACAGCAGAATCCCCCATAAGTGACCCCATTTTACAAACTACACCTGTCAATGAGCTCATCTAGGGGTGCAGTGATCATATTGACACCACAGGTGTGTCACAGAATTTTATACCATTGGGCAGTGAGGAAAAAATAATTACATTTTTACCGCAAAAATTTTGTTTTAGCCCCAGATTTTACATTTTCAAACTGGGATAAAAATGGCACCAAAATGTGTCCCATAATTTCTGCTAAATTTGGCAGTACATCATATGTGGCTGTACAGTACTGCTTGGCCACACGGCGACACTCGGGAGGGACGGAGCGATATCTGCCTCCTGGAGCGCAGATTTTCCTAGAATAGTTTGCAGACTCCATTTACGGAGCTCCTAAGTGCTAGAAAAGCAGAATTTCCCCTCACATGACCCTATTTTGGAAATTATACCCCTGAAAAACATGTGGACACTAAATACGGTTTAGACACACTGTGGGGTTCAGAAGGGAGGGGGGATTTGGAAGTGCAGAATTTGCTGAATTTCTTTTGGGGTGCGAAGAGCCATTTAGTTATTCCAGAGCCTTTGTACTACCAGTAATGTGGAAGCCCCCTATATTTCCATTAACACATGACAGACCTGAATGGGGGCTTTTAATGTGAAGCTTTTATTGGGAACATTTTACATAACATTTTAGATCACATTTATCCAGTGCTCTACATTGAGCACTTACTTTGGGGTTTCCATCTAAATCTCCGAATGATGTGATTCAGATGAAACCCCTGAGGGATACATTCACTATAATGAGATGAGGCAGCAGCTAGCATTGCAGTACATTATATCTGTGTAGAATACTTCTGAGACCATACTACAACCCCTGGCAAAAATTATGGAATCACCGGGCTCGGAGGATGTTCATTCAGTTGTTTAATGTTGTTGAAAAAAAGGAGATCACAGACATGGCACAAAATTAAAGTAATTTCAAATGGCAACTTTAGAGCTTTAAGAAACACTAAAAGAAATCAAGATAAAAAATGTGGTACTCAGTAAGGGTAATTTTTTTCAGACCAAGCAGAGGGAAAAAAATATGGAATCACTCAATTCTGAGGAGAAAATTATGGAATAATGAAAAACAAACACACAAAAGAACACTCCAATACATCACTAGTATTTTGTTGCACCACCTCTAGCTTTAATAACAGCTTGCAGTCTCTGAGGCATGGACTTAATGAGTGACAAACAGTAATCTTCATCAATCTGGCTCCAACTTTCTCTGATTGCTGTTGCCAGATCAGCTTTGCAGGTTGGAGCCTTGTCATGGACCAATTTCTTCAACTTCCACCAAAGATTTTCAATTGGATTGAGATCCGGACTATTTGCAGGCAATGACATTGACCTTATGTGTCTTCTTTCAAGGAATGTTTTCACAGTTTTTGCTCTATGGCAGGATGCATTATCATCTTGAAAAATGATGTCATCATCCCCAAACATCCTTTCAATTGATGGGATAATAAAACTGTCCAAAATATCAATGTAAACTTGGGCATTTATTGAAGATGTAATGACAGCCATCTCCCCAGTGCGTTTACCTGACATGCAGCCCCATATCACCAATGACTGTGGAAATGTGCATGTTCTCTTCATGCAGTCATCTTTATAAATCTCACTGGAACGGCACCAAACAAAAGTTCCAACATCATCACCTTGCCCAATGCAGATTTGCGATTCATCACTGAATATGACTTTCATCCAGTCATCCACAGTCCACGATTGCTTTTCCTTAGCCCATTGTAACCTTGTTTTTTTTTCTGTTTAGGTGCTAATGATGGCTTATGTTTAGCTTTTCTGTATCTAAATCCCATTTCCTTTTGGCGGTTTCTTATAGTTCGGTAGTTCGGTCACAGACATTGACTCCAGTTTCCTCCCATTCGTTCATTTGTTTTGTTGTGCATTTCCTGTTTTGGAGAAATATTGCTTTAAGTTTCCGGTCTTGACGCTTTGATGTCTTCCTTGGTCTACCAGTATGTTTGCCTTTAACAACCTTCCCATGTTGTTTGTATTTGGTCCAGATTTTAGACACAGCTGTGAACAACCAACATCTTTTGCAACATTGCGTGATGATTTACCTTCTTTTAAGAGTTTGATAATCCTCTCCTTTGTTTCAATTGACATCTCTCGTGTTGGAGCCATGATTCATGTCAGTCCACTTGGTGCAACAGCTCTCCAAGGTGTGATCATTCCTTTTTAGATGCAGACTAACGAGCAGATCTAATTTGATGCAGGTGTTAGTTTTGGAAATGAAAATTTACAGGGTGATTCCATAATTTTTTCCTCAGAATTGAGTGATTTCATAATTTTTTCCCTCTGCTTGGTCTGAAAAAAATTACACTTACCGAGTACAACATTTTTAATCTTGATTTCTTTTAGTGCTTCTTAAAGCCCTAAAGTTACCATTTGAAATGACTTTAGTTTTGTGCCATGTCTGTGATCTGCTTTTTTTCAACAACATTAAACAACTGAATGAACATCCTCCAAGCCCGGTGATTCCATAATTTTTGCCAGGAGCTGTATGAGCATCACAGGGGCGCCGATCGGAAGGCAGGGGGAGCTCCTGTCCCTCTGCCTGCCTCCTGAACGCTACGATTAATATCAGAATTCAGGGGGTTAACAGCCAGGGGCGGCACTGACACCACTCCTGGCTGTTTAGTGCCGAAGCTCCGGCACTGCTCGGGCAGGAGACGCTGATATTTCTGCTTCTCCTGCGCGATCTTGCAGTGACCACAGCGATCTGGGTGCGGGGACTGCCGGCATGGGTTCCTGCATCTCTTCCCTGCCGATCAGCTGTCTATGACAGCTGTCGGCAATGAATTGTCACTGTGTGTTTACACACAGTGACAGTTCAAAGTCATGACGGGGATAACCCGTCATGGTGCGGAACTAGCATCCTGCCATGATGGGTTATCCCCGTCATTGGGCGTTAAGAGGGTAAACTTGAATGCTTATTACATGAAGCATATCAGGTGATATGTATTTGTGTAATGAGAAGGGAATGAGAAAAGAGATTTATCTGAAAAGTCAAAAATTGTTATAAGTCTTACAGAGGGATGCAGCACTCATGAAATCACTAACATACTGGGTCGTGATCACAAGACCATCAAACGTTTTTCTGCAAATAATCAGCGGGGTTGTAAAAAATGTGTTGAAAAAAACACCAAAAATCTGAGAAGAAGCAACCAGGAGCCCATTATCCAGTGGTGTCATATCTCAGAACTGCAACTTCCCTGGAGTGCCCAGAAGTACAAAGTGTTTATGTCACAGTTCGCTTTGTGGATTCAATCCGATGACCTGTTGCTGCATGGTTGGTTACCCTGTCTGCTGAGCTATTGCCTTTTCTTCCCTGTCCAAATGTTGATGATTCCAATTGTCTTTGTTCCCCCTTCTTGCTTTGCTCCTCTCCAGGTGTTTTCCATTTTCCCATTTTGGTCTGCCCTATCACATTCTGGGTGGCGTTTTATATGTTCACCCTTCATGGCACTTTCTTGCTGGCTATACCTCCAGGTAGACTTGGGTTTAGGAATTCCAGCCCTTCAGCTAAGGGGTTTATCTTGCATGGTAAACACCAATTGAATTCCTGCAGTGAGTCTGTTTGTTTTCCTTCCCACTTCCTCTTTCTTTCACCTTTTATGTTTCTGGGAGGCTATACTTGTTCTGTTTACTTTTGGTTCTCCTTAGCTTTCCTTCTCTTCTTTACATAAACGTGTTTTAATTTTCTCATCTTGGGTTTTATATCTTCCTACACACTTTCCTCTCCTCTTGTTGGCAGTGTGTTGCAGCCTCACCTCTGGTTCCTCAGTAGTCCAAGGTGTTTTTGAGTTTCGCGGCTAAGGTCTTTCTAGTCTGTATAGGGACCAGTTGGGTGTGGCGTCTCCCTGTAATAGGTCTTCCTTTTCTGTTACCCGTGAGTGTGTATAAGGCCACGGCCCCATTATCAATATTTCAGACCAAAATCCAGTCATGTGGTGTAATTAAAATTTCCATTTATTTGAAGGATGATATTTCCATAAAAAATGCACTCACAAATAGAGATGAGCATTGTTCTACTCGAACTGTTCGCCAATCTCAAATTCGAGCTGTTTTGGGCGGTGTTCGAGCCGTTCAGCGAACACGAACGATTTGAGAAAAATTCGGCTGTTCGAGGTTATGTTCGATAACTGTTCGTGCACCAAAATCATAACTGGATTTTTTTTCAGTAATGATGAAAATTAATGTTAATACGCAGTTTGAGTGTACAGCGGGGTGGGGGGAGGGGCAGGGGATGGATCTCTGCAGGAATAATGAAGATCTCCATTTTTTTTTCTCTTTCCCGCATTTACAGTGGGGAGGTGCAATCTGTCAGCCTATCAGCAGCGCACACACGGAGCGAAGTGCTTTTTTTCACACAAGCAAGGGCATGTGTCATTGGCAGTGTATGTCACATGTCCTTGCCCTATAAGACCAAGCCATTTTCCCCGTCGCCACCATTTTCTCACTGCTGCAGCTGCGTGTTAGACGGCACCGCTGTTGCTGTGTGCGCTATACCTTGTTAATTTCAAGCCAATTTTCGCACAAATCTACAGATAGCTTGGGAGTAGGGAATAGTTGTGATTGCAGTCCTTTTAAGGACTAGGTTACAGCATTTCCTACGACTTTTATCAGGCAGGTCTGTGCTCTTAAATAGATAGATTGTGGGAGTAAAGACTAATTGTAATTGCAGTCCTTTTCAGGACTAGGTTACATCAGTTCCTATCAGTTTTTGCCAGGCAGGTCTGTGCCAGTGCTGTGCAAGTTTTTTTCACAGCATTTGGCTGAATCTAGCAAAGCTAATCCTTTTTGGCCTATTGCAGAGTGTGTTAGTCAGTGGAGTAGCCTATCTGTGTTGCAAGATATACCACCTGTGTATAGAATACCAATTTTTTTACTGCACCTAGTGAAGTAAAATCTTTTGGGCATAGCATCATTCTATTAGTCCATCAGGTTGCAAATTGAATATAATTTTTTTCTGCATCTAGCTCTGAAAAAATATTTGGGCTTCTAGCAGTGTGTGGGACTTGTTCTATTAGTCCATCTATACTGACCTCCATCAGGTTGCAAACTGAATATAATTTTTTTCTGCATCTAGCTCTGAAAAAATATTTGGCCTTCTAGCAGTGTGTGGGACTTGTTCTATTAGTCCACCTATACTGACCTCCATCAGGTTGCAAATTCAAAATAATTTTTTGTCTGCATCTAGTTCTGAAAAAATATTTGGCCTTCTAGCAGTGTGTGGGACTTTCTCTATTAGTCCATCTATACCGACCTCCATCAGGCTGCCAATTAAAAATAATTTTTATCTGCATCTACCTCTGAAAAAATATTTGGCCTTCTAGCTGTGTGTGGGACTTGTTCTATTAGTCCATCTATACTGACCTCCATCAGGTTGCAAATTGAATATAATTTTTTTCTGCATCTAGCTCTGAAAAAATATTTGGGCTTCTAGCAGTGTGTGGGACTTGTTCTATTAGTCCATCTATACTGACCTCCATCAGGTTGCAAACTGAATATAATTTTTTTCTGCATCTAGCTCTGAAAAAATATTTGGCCTTCTAGCAGTGTGTGGGACTTGTTCTATTAGTCCACCTATACTGACCTCCATCAGGTTGCAAATTCAAAATAATTTTTTGTCTGCATCTAGCTCTGAAAAAATATTTGGCCTTCTAGCAGTGTGTGGGACTTTCTCTATTAGTCCATCTATACTGACCTCCATCAGGCTGCCAATTAAAAATAATTTTTATCTGCATCTAGCTCTGAAAAAATATTTGGCCTTCTAGCAGTGTGTGGGACTTTCTCTATTAGTCCATCTATACTGACCTCCATCAGGTTGCAAATTAAAAATAATTTTTATCTGCATCTAGCTCTGAAAAAATATTTGGGCTTCTAGCAGTGTGTGGGACTGGGTCTATTAGTTCATCTATACTGACCTCCATCAGGTTGCAAATTAAAAATAATTTTTATCTGCATCTAGCTCTGAAAAAATATTTGGGCTTCTAGCAGTGTGTGGGACTGGGTCTATTAGTTCATCTATACTGACCTCCATCAGGTTGCAAATTAAAAATAATTTTTATCTGCATCTAGCTCTGAAAAAATGTTTGGGCTTCTAGCAGTGTGTGGGACTCATTGTATTAGGCCATCTATACCAAGCTCCACCAGCTTTGAAATTAATAATAATTTTTAGCTGCATCTAGCCCTGAAAATAATTTTTCCCAATAGTGGTAGCAATAGAAATATGGGGCGCGCGCCTGGCTAACAAAAATATACGCTTCATAACACAAAACACCAGCCTAGCGCACTGCATTAATAAGATGGCTTCATCGTCTCTCCCAGTGCTAGGCCTACTACGCAGGCTAGCATTCCTGTGCCTAAAACACAATGTATGGGTCCGCGCTAGCCACTATGCTGAGGGGTCTAAAGCTGCTGCTAACGCTTTATAACAATTCAATTAGCAGATTTTCACAGAGCTCTTCCACAACGCCCACCCATCGGGCAACAGTTGCCCACCCTCCCTATGGGATCTAGTGGCGAATAGTTGATGCCATTAATCAGAGCGTCAGTTGCCCCGTCAAAGTGGCAAGCATACGGTAAGGCATGGGAAGAGTGGACACGACTAGTAGCAGGCAGACGGGTTGACCAATGTGAACAAGCCAGATCACAAGTCACCATAGAATTTCTCCACCAGCTAATGATGAGGGGCATATCAGGGGCGTCAGCGCAGCGGTGTCTGACCGGAGTAGCATTTCACTTCCAACTACTGAATTGGGGAGATGTGACAAAGATTCATCATCAGACAATCCATAAAAGGGTGGAAAAGGGGTCAGCCAAGTCAGGAATGTAGACGTCCCGTCCCGTGTCACTAAAACTGATTTCTCACATCTTATCCCTAACACCATTAACATGACACTCACAATTTGAAGCAACACTAATGTCTACTGCATTTGTGATCGCCTTCTTCGGGGCGCTATGTATAAGCGAATTAGTCCCTCAATCCAAAATTACCACCAGTGGAGGCTTATTACACCAGGACGTAGTCATAGCCAATAATGCAATACGTCTACGCATACACCAATCGAAAACGGTTCCAGCGGGCAGGGGTACTTGGGTACTTCTACAACCCACAAACGGTACAGTGAGTCGGGTAACAATAGTAAAAACATATCTAACCATCAGATCACAAAGTAATTTCTTCCTATCACACATTGATGGAACGCCATTATCAAGATACCTGTTCCAAGCTATATTTAATAAATGCATAACATCGGCAGGGAACCACCCCAAAGATTACGGGACACACTCATTCCGCATAGGTGCGGCCACGGAAGCAGCAAGAGCAGGACTGTCAGAAACGGAAGTTCAGAGGATAGGGAGATGGCGATCCACGTGTTTGGCGAGATACATAAGACCGGACTTGTTATCCTAACGTGGTTTGTTTCTTTTACAGGTGACGCTAAGCCAACAGTGTGAGTGATAGGCCACTCGTATATATATTGGGCACAAAAAAGGGCGAAAGTCCGCCCAGGCGGGAGGAAATTAGAGTTTCATAACACATATTTCAACTGGAGAGGTATTAGAGGCCTGCTATGGCCACAGGTACTAATGGAGGTAATCAAGGTAGGGAGAGAGGCAAGAGGTCCGGTCATCTTAGTTATACAGGCCGGGGGAAACAACCTAGGTCATCACAAGAGCGCATAACTAATGGCAATAATGAAACTAGACACTGAGCGCTTCAGAGAATTTTTCACAAAATTAGCTATAGTATGGTCAGAGATTGTGCCGATAGCGGTATGGCAAGGTGCGCGAGACATCACGGCCATCGAATGGACAAGGCGGGTAATAAATATTCGGATGGCAAAATTTAGAAGAGACAGAGGCGTTGTAGTGATACGACACCGACAACTGGAAGGAGATAAAGCAGGCCTCATACAGCCCGACGGTGTTCACTTAATAGATATTGGACTGGACATATTCCTGTCAGGACTCCAGGACGGAGTGGAACAAGCGTTAAGAGTGATGGGTGGGGGTCAGAGTCCTGCATACGAGTACGCTGGATCCTCCGTGGCCTGGAAATAGAAAGGACATGTTGGAGAGTTACACTTGTTGGCCAACTTGCCGAAGTGGGGACCCAGGGCATGCTGCAACAAGCTGAATTATTTTAGAAATAAAATGCCTTTCTAATGGAATGAGTATAAAGAGTTAATAAAGCTGTGACCGATCCTCACCCATCCAGTTGTAAGAGTTACATTATTGTATTGTCCATGAAAGGGGGGCGGTAGGGGGGCTGAGCGTCTGGGTTTGGTTGGGGGTCCCCACAGTCTGCCTAGGCTAGATTCATTTAAAAATTCTTATTAGATACACAGGCGGTGCAGCTTGCTTCGCAGCTGGGCTACTACGCCCAAAGTATTGCCTAGGCTAGATGCAGTTAAAAATTCTACGCTGACTAGCAGACACTGAAGATTTGGAGCAGACCTCTGAGTAAACAGCTCTTCAGACTCAACCATCTGAGTTACCCCAAGCCATAGTGTATGTAGTTTCTTACAGTTAAAAGGGGGGGGGGTGCGACCCAACCCACCTGGAATTGACGATGCCAACGTCACGTAAGACACAGCAAGGGGACTCCCAAAATTGTGGCACAGACACCACTTAACCCTAGAACGCATACCTGTGGCCTTGCAGGCCCGCCCAGTTAATTGTTTTCTATTTTCTGCAAGATTACTTTAGTTAGAATTTTGAAACTCTAGGTATTCTTCATATAGTTGTTTGTCATTTGAGTTTGAGTTATTCCATGTTATTTGCACACGGGCCTAAAGGGCCCCAGGTATGTGAAAGTGTAGATTTTTATGGTCATGCGTTCTAGGGTTAAGTGGCATCAATTGCCCCACTGTTGCTTAAAACGGTTGGTGAGGTGATTTTACCAAATCCCCAAGCTTTTAGTCTCCCAAGGATGACACAGGGGTAGAAATGTCCTTGCGAATCCATGATTTGTTCATCTTTATGAACGTGAGTCTGTCTACATTCTCAGTGGACAGCCGCGTGCGCTTATCTGTCAGCACACCACCAGCAGCGCTGAACACACGTTCAGAGAGAACGCTGGCTGCATGGCATGACAAGATCTCCAAGGGGTGAGTGGCGAGCTCCGGCGATTTTTCCAGATTGGAATACCAAAATGAGCAAGGGTCCAGTGACACAGTCATGGCTTCGATGTTCACTTGGAGATTCTCCTGTACCATCCTCTCTAGGCATTGACTATGTGTCAGACTTCTTGTCTCCTGTGGCCTTGCAAAGGATGGTCTAAAAAAGTGGTGAAACGATTCCACAAAATTGCTGTTACCAGCAGATACTGTGTTACTGTTACTGTTTGAGTGATGAAGACTCGACAGTCCCACCGTTGGCAAGTTAGAACTGTGAGATTCACTACGTGCACCACTGGTGTTTTGTGGAAAAGCACATGTAAGATTCTGCAACAGCGTCTGCAGATACTCCTGCATTCGTCAATACCTTTTTATGGCAGGAATTATTTCGGCAAATATACTTTTGTACCGGGGATCTAAGAGTGTGGCAACCCAGTAGTCGGGATTACTTCGAATTCTGACAATCCGGGGCTCATGTTGCAGGTAGTGCAGCAAGAAGGCACTCATGTGTCTTGCGCATCCAGAAGGACCAAGTCCTTGTTGTGTTGGTAGCGAGGTAAGAATCATGCTTCCTTCCTCTGCCCTCTCCCTCCAACCTCGCACAACAGAAATGTGATCAAGGTCTCCCTCATCTGATGAGTCTTCCATGCCCATCGCCAGTTCGTCCTCCACTTCTTCCTCGGCTCCTGCACCTTCCTCAACAGTTTGGCTACTACCATGCGCCCTGGTTAATCCCTCTCCCCCACCCTCCCATGCCTGCCGCCTTGGTGCTGTCAACCGTCTGGACCTTGGAGATGTTATCCCTTCCGCATACGACTCCTCCTCTACTTCCTCCACCTCCTCTTGTCCTACCACCTGACTCTGAATTCTGTTTAATGTGTGCTCCAGCATGTAAATCACCGGAATAGTCATGCTGATAATGGCATCGTCGTCAGCACTAAACATCTTCGTCGCCATTTCAAAACTGTGCAGAAGGGTGTGTGGCGCCCCTGAGGGTTCAGTCGCCACAGAGTTACTGCATCTCACCCAGAGGTGTGGTATCTCACCCTCAGGTAAGGAAGGCGTATGGCTCGGGACCCTAACTCCTGCATCCAACACATACCCGCAGTGGGGGTAGGGCGAGATTGCTCCTAACGGAGAGCACAGTCCCAGGTCCCTAGCTGGTTTGAGGGTCCTATGTAGTGGGTGCTTAGGGGAGCAGCTTAGGGGAGCACATGACAAGGAGAGTATAAATAGGAAGCCATCTTAGAAAGAGCAAGCCAGACAGAGGAGGAAAAGTGACAGGAGCAGAGACTAGGCATGAGCTCTGCTCCGGAGGCGGGCCTAGCCTGGGAGGCCCAGGACTGAAGGAGAGAAGAGAGGAGTGGGAGCTGGAAGGCTCCAGGAACCGAAGGGACCCCACGGCTACGGGCCGTGCAGAAGGCCACCCGTACTCCCGCTGCTACCAGGAGGTAGAGGGTCAGGCCAGATAAGGGGAACCGGTCCCTCAACTAGCGGAGAAACAGCAAGGCTCAACTAGAAACCGGAGGCTGCTGCATTTCATGTACTGCAGGCCAAAGTCCACACCAGTCTCACTAAGAAGGTAGCCACATAGGACCCAGGGGACGGAACACACGTCACCCGCTAAGGCCCGAGGATACCGGATAGAAGTGTCACTGGGTGTGAGGTGCAGGGAGAAGGCCAGAGAAAGGACACACAGAAGGGGGTCCTGCTAAGTACTCCGGAGCTATCTGGGGGTGGACTGAGCCCCTCACTGAGTATGCACAGCACAACGGGGGAGATTGCTCTGGTATCTGTAATCTAGACTACAACAACTGTGAGTAATATCTTGAGACGGCATCACACGGACTCTGTGTTCATTACTGACTCCCTGCACTACAACCACCATCATCCACCCACACTGCCCTGAAGCTACACTCTTCCTGTGGTGAGTAATAATACCGTTGCTGCAAAACCACCAGCTTCAGAGGACTGTTCCGCAGCGGCGGCCCCTTTGGCCGCACTCCACAGGTGGCGTAGTCAGACATTATAAAATCCATATATACAAATTACCCTTGGATTGACCGCCCTGGGTCACGGACTGGGTCACCGCCACAGTGACTACAACCCCCAGCGTCTACCGGCCCGGCTCAGGGTACCCCATGGCCCAGGGGGCGCGTCAACTTCATAGGTCCCTGATCTGAGACCACTCCTGCAGCATGATTTGCCCCACCTCTGGATCTCGTTGGCCCAGGCTATACGTCAGAACGTATTGCACCAGGGCTTGTCGGTGCTGCCACAGTCGCTGCAACATGTGCAGAGTTGAATTCCACCGTGTCGGCACATCGCATTTCAGCCGGTGAACTGACAGGCCCAACGACTTCTGTAGAGATGTAAGTCGTTGAACTGCGGGATGCGAACGGCGGAAGTGAGCACACAGCGACCGTGCCCTCTGCAGAAGGCCATCTAGTCCGGGATAGTGGGCTAAAAATTGCTGGACAACCAGGTTCAACACGTGAGCCATACAAGGCACGTGTGTGACATTGCCCCGGCGAAGTGCCGCACCCAGGTTTGCAGCATTGTCGCACATGGCCTTCCCTGGTTGCAGGTCCAGTGGAGACAACCTTTCATGAAACTGGGTCTCCAGAGCTGACCACAACTCCTCAGCTGTGTGACTCACATTTCCCAGACATTTCAAAGTAAACACTGATGCCGTTGAGCCCTGCTGCCAGCATAGTAAGGAGGTGTGCAGGATTCCTTCTGCGCAGTTAGAAAGCAGGTGGCATTACCAGACAGGCTTTGGGTGCAGGTGGAGGACCGAGAGGAGGTTGAGGAGGCAGAAGCAGTGGAGGAACTTCGAGATAAAGAGGATTGACGCACAACTCGTGGGGACGGTAAGACTTGGACAGCAGCCCCTTGTCCTGCTGTCACCATAGTTACCCAGTGCCCAGTCAGCGACATGTAACGCCCCTGTCCATGCCTACTCGTCCAAGTGTCTGTGGTGAAGTGCACCCTGTCACACACAGAGTTTCTCAAAGAAGCGGTGATGTTGTGTGCGACATGCTAGTGGAGCGCAGGCACACCTTTCTTTGAGAAGTAGTGCCGACTGGGCATCTGGTACTGGGGCACTGTGACGGACATAAGGTCTTGAAAATCCTCTGTGTCCTCCAGGTGGAAAGGCAGCATTTCTGTAGCCAACAGCTTGCAGATGGTGAAATTCAACCTCTTAGCTTTCTCATGGCTAGGAGGAAATGGTCTTTTACTTTTCCACATCTGAGGGACCGAGGGCTGGCTGTTGTGCTTAGACGGTGTTGAGTAGGGTGTCCCCGGCAAACTGCCGGTCTGTGAGGAAGATGCAGGCGGACATGTTAGGTTGCCTTGATCCAAAGGTGGTGCTCTCGATGTCGGAGAGCGCTCAACACTAGCAGGTGTTTCCACTTCCCAATGAACTGACGACCTGCCAATCACACTGGCTGTTGCGGGTAAAGAGGTGGCAGGTCTGCGTCCAAAAACATGTGTGACTGCTGTCCCCCCAGTCACAGAGGATGAAGAGGCTGCGGATGCACGAGATGGGGCAGACGGTGGTTGGCCCAGCCGGCTAGGCCGCATTGTAGCACAGTGAGCTTCCCACTGCAACTTATGCTTCATATCCATGTGACGGTACATGCATGAAGTACTCAAACTATGGATTTTTTGGCCTCTACTTAGCTTTTGCTGACAAATATTACAGATAACACGAGTTGGGTCATCCTTATCGATCTGAATAAATGCCCAGGCTATGCAAGGCTTAGAGCCCATGTGACCTGAAGAGCCACTACGACTTGTGGTCAGAGGCAGAGTTGTGGTTGAGGATGCAGTTGTTGACGTGCTTCCAGTATTCCGTCTCTGTTCAGGAAGGCGCAACCTAACCTCGTCGTCAATAGCATCTGTGATGCCCCGCTGCGCTTGGTATCACAGATCCTAGAAGAGTGCATTGATGGAATCCTGCACAAGAGGCCCCCATAAACATTCACACATCTCCACCTTCCACCTCAGACCAGCAGAGGGAGCCCGTTAGGGATATAAATAGGGAAGGTGGAGCTAGGCAGTTCAGTTCCTCTGAAGAGTTCCTGCAGTAGAGAAGCCTAAGAAAGGTCAGTCTGCAGTGGAGCTCAGTCTAGTCTAGAGAACGCAGTTAATAGTTCAGCAGTGGAGCACGAGGCTCCTGCTTGCTAGATTCAGGGAGCCCAGATAGAGCTTAAGGTGTGCCGGTGCCGTAAGATCAGTGAAGCGCGGCAAGCTGCCGTTAGTGTGTATAGCCTAGTGAGGGCCCGAGTAGGCCGAAGGCGAGTGGCGAGTTAGTACATAAGGGGCAGAGGAGCTTAACCAGCTCACCCTGAAGCATTTACCGGACACAGGATCCGAGCTTACCGGTATCTCTATGACCCAGTAAGGCATAACCGGAATCCCTGGAGAACTACAAGTCCCAGGATCGCTAAGGTGCTGATATGTAACAGAGCCAGGAGACGCTTAGGCCCCGCATACTGGGAGCGTGAACTCCAAGAGAAGGCCCTACCACAAGGTCAGCCAGCGCAGGACAGAGACAAAGTTAGGCCTAGCTCCAGGCAGGTCAGAAACTTACTACGCAGAGGCAAGAAACAGGAGGCCCTATACCCGCTCATTGGGGAGAATCCTGATATGCACCCTTCACCCTACAGTGCTCAGGGATGTGCCTGAATTTCCACCAGTAAAAGGTACTGAAGTGACTACCGTGTCCGTTCCCGTTCTTGCTCTGACCCAGCTGGGTCTCTCCTGTCCTGCATTCCCCCTGCATACGCTGCCCTGAGACCTAGCTCCACCTGTGGGGAGCTATACCATCGAGCTGCCTTATCACCGGCCTCAGTGGACTGCTGCAGCGCTGGTGCTTGTCACCAGATACCACAGGTGGCATCATGAACTCTTATAAAATTAACAATTATCCACCCTTTTAAAGAGAGACCCCAGGGTACGGGCCAGGGAGCCGACCACCGCGACATCCCCAAGGCCAGGCAAATGCCCGGGTACCGAGTCATCCCCATCCCCAGGGCTAGTCACATCCTCCTCCACCTCCTCTGCTGACCTCATCGACTGGCTGACTGTGGGTTGACAGTAAGTGGGATCTCCAACCTCGTCATCATCACCCTGTGTGTTATCACACCCGTCGTCCTCATAGCCAACCTCTTCCTGCCCTGACCGAAAAGTCAAGTTGTCGCTCCAATCAGGTATTTGAGTCTCATCATCGTCGTCATCATTGTCTCCACCAACAGGAGTTACAGTTTGGGAACAAGGGTCTACATTATGCTCAGAACCTTCTTCATCTGGTCCTGGATCCGACTTATAAAGATTCTGGGCATCAGATCAGATCATTTCATCATCTGGATTAACAGAAGCTCTGGAGCAGACCTCCGTTTCCCAGGCTATAGTATGAGTAAACAGCTGTGCAGACTCAACCATCTGTGTTACCCCATACTCAGACGGGCAGCTGGAGACTTGGGAGCTGTGAGGAAGCAAGTGCGATTGGGGTGACACCTCTGAGGACTGGAGTATTTGTGATGTTGAAATTGAGGTGATGGAGAGCCCACTTGAAGGAGCACTTGATATCCGTTGAAGCACCTGCTGTTTTTGTGCCTCATCTAGAATTTGTAGCGATGGGCGTGTCCGTAAGAATGGGATCGTATCACATTGTCCACGAAAAGAAGTCGACATCTTAGTTTGGCTGGAAGATGGTCTTTCTTCTGCAGATGTTACTCCCCCCCCCACCGCGGGGGGCCTCGACCCACCGGCGGACAGGCACCAGTATTGGGATAGGGGGGCTGGCCGTCAGGGTCCACCGCGGCTCTGGCACAAACCCGGCGACACAGAGGTGGCACGGGCAGGAACGGACTGGCCGTGTCGGCTTCTCACTTTTTGGATTTTAGAAGGGCATGACATGCCTATATCTGTGTCTCCCCCTCCTTTTACTCCTCCACCTCTTATCTTTTCGCATGACTATATGTACTTGTCACTTTTCCATGTGTTAGTTGTGTCTTCTGAGCAGTTTGTCAGCTTTTGGACACCTTTGAAGGTGTTTTCTATGTGTTTCTATGTGTTTTTGTTTGCCTGCCATTGGTTTTAACGGTGTTCGAAGGTGTTCGACGAACCGAACCGAACTCGAACACTACGGGGGTGGCTCAACACTACTCACAAAGAGAGGCAATTCACACCATATGGGCAAACATGATTAAGGCTTTTCTAAGCCGAAAAGCGTAGCGTTTTTTTTTACTTTGTTGGCCCATATGGTGTGAATAGGCTCTCTTTGTAAGTGCATTTTTTATGGAAATATCATCCGTCAAATAAATGGAAATTTTAATTACACCACATCGCTGGAGTCTACTCACTCGCTGGATTTTGGTCTGAAGTTGTGTTCAATGCAGCAGCCTGCTGCTATCCGAGCAGAAAAGAGGAAACACCGGGAAGGAGTTTATAGGTAAGCGGACTTAATCATTTTCTTTGTATAGTCATTATTAATATTTGGTCAGTATTTTTTGACAGGAGTGAGAGCCAAAACCAGGTAAGGAACAGTCAGAGAAAAGGTATAATAGATACAAGTCACCAATTCTGCATTTATCACCCACTCCTGGTTTTGGCTCCTGACAAATACTGATAGTGAGGCCATGGCCTTACGTTCATAACATTATAGCCAGCCCTTAATGTGTTCTGGGGCGTCAGCATGGATCCAGTGAATGCCTTGGCCATGTAATTATAAACTATATCCTTGGAGGTTGCGGTCATCAAGCATCAACAACAGCTCGCATGATCAGCTGTTCCAAACGACTCAGGCCAACAGGGCATTACAGCTGAATCCAAGGTAAAGTTGTCTGAATGCTTTGACGGGGACA
This sequence comes from Phyllobates terribilis, assembly GCF_046119375.1. Taxonomy (NCBI): domain Eukaryota; kingdom Metazoa; phylum Chordata; class Amphibia; order Anura; family Dendrobatidae; genus Phyllobates; species Phyllobates terribilis. The sequence continues at coordinate 754,822,188 of NW_027362761.1, read as the reverse complement.
GAAGTTCTTAGTCTTTTTTGTCTTGTGTAAATTTACTCTGACGAGCAAAATGGTAACAATGTTTTGAACTTTTGATTTTCAGGCTCCATATCTCACCATCCACTACTGCTTTGAAAGTGAGACTACCATCATTTTATAGACAATCATCTTGCTAATTTGACCTGCAACTAATTAGTATATGATTAGTTATGCAGATTCTTGTCATGCCACTGCATTGATAGGCCGGTTTCACGCGTCCGTATATTTCCGGTACCGGAGATATCCGTGTCCTGTGTGTCTGTCACATGTGTGGCAACCATGTGCCTTCCATGTGCCGCATGAGGATCACACGGACCGGCGCCTGGGAATCAGCGCTACAGTTAGCGCTGTTCCCAAGCGCCAGTGCTGAACGCTGCCCTCATCATGGTTCCCTGCCGGTGCTGCGATCAGCACCAGCAGGAACAATGATGAGGGTAGTAGTGTCCCTGTGTAAAAAATAATAATAAAATAATAAAATCCATATACTCACCTGTCTGATGTCCCCCGCTGTAATCCTCTGACCGCTGGTGATGGGGAGAATGAGCTGCTGCAGCGAGCGGCTCCGGAGCAGTGCTTAGTGAGTGACAGGACATCGTTCTGCGCAGCTACGGGGCTTGCTTGCTGGAGCGGCTAATTCTCCCCGGCACCAGCGGTCAGAGGATTACAGCGGGGGGTATCTCCGGACAGGTGAGTACAAGGATTTTATTATTTTATTCCTATTTTTACACAGGAACTCTGCGGGAGCAGACTACAATCCTCAACATTGACCCTTGCTTGTGTTGATCGCAGTGCCGGCAGGGAACCCCTTAGTGACTGAGCCAATTTTGATCTTAATGATCAGGCCAAATTTTGGAAATCTGACCGGTGTTACTTTATGTGGTAATAACTTTAGAACGCTTCAACAGAGCCCACTGATTCTGAGAATGTTTTTTTCGTGATATATTGTACTTCATAATAGTTGTACAGTTTGTTCGATATAGCTTGCGTTTATTTGTGAAAATATCGGAAATTTGGTGAAAATTTTAAACATTTTGCAATTTTCAAACTTCTAATTCTTATGCCCTTAAACCACAGTTATGGCCCACAAAACAGTTAGTAAATAACATTTCCCATGTCTACTTTACATGTGCACCATTTTTGAAACATAATTATTTTTTTTTGTTAAGAAGTTAAAAGGGTTAAAAGTTGATCAGCAATTTCCCATTTTTCCAACAAAATTTACAAAAATATTTTTTAGGGACCACATCACATTTGAAATGACTTTGGGGGGCCTATATAACAGAAAATACCCAAAAGTGACACCATTCTAAAAACTGCACCCGTCAAAGTCCTCAAAACGACATTCAAGAATTTTATGCTTCACAGGAACTAAAGCAATGTGGAAGGGAAAAAAAATCAAAATTTCGCCTTTTTTCACAAAAATTGTACTTCAGCCCCAAATTTTTCATTTTCACAAGGTTAACAGGAGAAAATGAACCACAAAACTTGTTATGCAATTTCTCCTGAGTACGATACCGCATATGTGGGGGAAAACTACTGTTTGGGCACATGGCAGAGCTTGGAAGGGAAGATGCACTGCTTGACTTTTTGAAAGCCCCTGATGTGCCTAAACAGTGGAAACCTCCCCAAGTTTTTGGAAACTTGACAGCTCAAGGAATGTATCTAAATGTGTGGTGAGCACAGTGAATCCCCAGGTGCTTCACAGAAGTTCATAACGTAGAGCCGTGAAAATAAAAAATCACAATTTGTGCAATTCCTACTGAGTGTGCATATACCCCATATGTGGAGGAAAACTATTGTTTGGGCGCATGGCAGGGCTCAGAAAGAAATAAGTGACGTTTTGTAACGTAGACTTTGATGGAATTGTCTGCGGATGTCACGTTTGGAGAGCTCCTGATGTGCCTAAACAGTGGAAACCTCCCACGAGTGACCCCATTTTGAAAACTACACCCCTGAAGGATTATATCCAGGAGTATATTGAGAATTTTTAACCCACAGGTACTACACAAAACTTGATAACATTAGTGAATATGGTCACTGATCATAGCAATCTAGCTTACATTGAATCAGCTAAACGATTAACCTCCAGACAGGCCAGATGGTCCTTGTTTTTCTCTAGGTTTAATTTCTCTATCACATTCAGGCTTCAGGCCAGGGTCCAAGAATGTGAAGGCAGACGCATTATCTCGCAGTCTTGCTTCAGTTTTTTGTCCAGTACCTACATTCTTCCTCAGGGCATAGGGGTTTCCATGGTATTCTCAGCCCATTTTTTGAGTTGTGTGAAATTATGTACAATGTGCCTTTATTTGTCCTGTTTTTTTGTGTTATTCCAATACACACAAAGGAAAAACATGTGTATAACAAAATATGTGTAATTGCAATAATTTTCTGGTAGAAATACTTCATTTTTTGCAACAATTTCAAGGGTGACAAAATTTTCAGACATGACTGAAATTCCTCTTAAATTTCCTTTACGTATGTATCTTTAATCTATTACTCTGGTCTTCCCTTTCCTTAGCTTTTACCTTCCCATCATGTTTGTCAATTATTTGTCATCCCCCTTGGCGTCACTTCCAGTTTTCTCGAGTCACTGCTTATACTAGATGAATAGCCTCCCTGCATCACTTCCAGCTCGCCAGCACTCACCCACACTTAACAGGTAGTTGTCAGATTTAAATGCCCATAATGGAGCGATACACAACAGCACATCTCACCTCAGCGGCAGGCTTGTAATTTGTTACAGTGCTGCATGTTTCCCTTGTCTCCACAGTGATCAGGTAAGCTATCCCATATATTTTGGTATTTCTTTCTACTCTGCACACATGTGGGTATTTAGATTTACTCTGGCAACCTGGTCCACTATGTGTCTTTATTATATACTTTTGAATAGAACCTCTATCAGAGGGTCCTTAATTGATACACTCACGCCTCCATTTTATGATTAACTTGTGATGGAAACTGATATATATACAGTACAGACCAAAAGTTTGGTCACACCTTCTCATTTAAAGATTTTTCTGTATTTTCATGACTTTGAAAATTGTACATTCACACTGAAGGCATCAAAACTATGAATTAACACATGTGGAATTATATACTTAACAAAAAAGTGTGAAACAACTGAAAATATGTCTTATATTCTAGGTTCTTCAAAGTAGCCACCTTTTGCTTTGATGACTGCTTTGCACACTCTTGGCATTCTCTTGATGAGCTTCAAGAGGTAGTCACCGGAAATGGTCTTCCAACATGTCCATAACTTTTCCATTTGTAGAGCTGTATGAGGAGGGCTTGTTTTTTGTGTAATAACTTGTAGCATGCATTGGTACCATTTTGAGATATGTACACTTTTTATTTTTTTATATGAAAATCAACACCAGAATTGACATTTTTGTTCATCCTATTTATTTTTTTTGCATCATTCAATGTGCAAGATAAATAACAGTAGTGTAACATGTCGTTACAGATGCAGGAAAAATCTAAACTACGTTCATTTTTTCCAGAAATGCACCATTTTTTTATTTTTTGGAACACTTGGATTTTGGAGAGGCTGTTTTTATTTTTTAAAAATTGAAAAACATTTTATTAGTCTCTTAAGAAAAACTTGTTCATGTGACCTCATTGCATTAGTAATACACATCACTACCCAAGTAATATGTATTACACAATGCTGTCAGTTTCTCCAGAATGGTCTAAGCTGTAATGTAACTTGGAAGTCTTAGTCAGGTCCTGGTTGACAATCTGCACCCCTGCCATTATTCTGAAGGGGTGCCAATGGAATGAAATAGGGAGTTCTTTCCCAAGCCCCCTATACAAGTTTAAACTGCTAGAATTAAATGCAGTATGTGAATATTTTTTCATGTGAATTTGGGAAAGTTATGAAATGTTCTATAAATGTCTGTTCTATTCCTGATCTAAGGATCTGGGCTTTTAGTTGAGATGAATCTGTGCTGCACTTTATGTACACGCTCAGTAGAGGCAGTGAGATGAATCTGTGCTGCACTTTATGTACATGCTCAGTAGTGAGGCAGTGAGATGAATCTGTGCTGCATTTTATGTACACGCTCAGTAGTGAGGCAGTGAGATGAATCTGTGCTGCACTTTATGTACACGCTCAGTAGTGAGATGAATCTGTGCTGCACTTTATGTACACGCTCAGTACTGAGGCAATGAGATGAATCTGTGCTGCACTTTATGTACACGCTCAGTACTGAGGCAGTGAGATGAATCTGTGCTGCACTTTATGTACACGCTCAGTACTGAGGCAGTGAGATGAATCTGTGCTGCACTTTATGTACACGCTCAGTAGTGAGGCAGTGAGATGAATCTGTGCTGCACTTTATGTACACGCTCAGTAGTGAGATGAATCTGTGCTGCACTTTATGTACACGCTCAGTACTGAGGCAATGAGATGAATCTGTGCTGCACTTTATGTACACGCTCAGTACTGAGGCAGTGAGATGAATCTGTGCTGCACTTTATGTACACGCTCAGTACTGAGGCAGTGAGATGAATCTGTGCTGCACTTTATGTACACGCTCAGTAGTGAGGCAGTGAGATGAATCTGTGCTGCACTTTATGTACACGTTCAGTAGTGAGGCAGTGAGATGAATCTGTGCTGCACTTTATGTACATGCTCAGTAGTGAGGCAGTGAGATGAATCTGTGCTGCATTTTATGTACACGCTCAGTAGTGAGATGAATCTGTGCTGCACTTTATGTACACGCTCAGTAGTGAGATGAATCTGTGCTGCACTTTATGTACACGCTCAGTAGTGAGATGAATCTGTGCTGCACTTTATGTACATGCTCAGTAGTGAGGCAGTGAGATGAATCTGTGCTGCATTTTATGTACACGCTCAGTAGTGAAGCAGTGAGATGAATCTGTGCTGCACTTTATGTACACGCTCAGTAGTGAGATGAATCTGTGCTGCACTTTATGTACACGCTCAGTAGTGAGATGAATCTGTGCTGCACTTTATGTACACGCTCAGTACTGAGGCAGTGAGATGAATCTGTGCTGCACTTTATGTACACGCTCAGTACTGAGGCAGTGAGATGAATCTGTGCTGCACTTTATGCACACGCTCAGTAGTGAGGCAGTGAGATGAATCTGTGCTGCACTTTATGTACACGCTCAGTAGTGAGGCAGTGAGATGAATCTGTGCTGCACTTTATGTACACGCTCAGTAGTGAGATGAATCTGTGCTGCACTTTATGTACATGCTCAGTAGTGAGATGAATCTGTGCTGCACTTTATGTACACGCTCAGTAGTGAGGCAGTGAGATGAATCTGTGCTGCACTTTATGTACACGCTCAGTAGTGAGATGAATCTGTGCTGCACTTCATGTACACGCTCAGTACGGAGATGAATCTGTGCTGCACTTTATGTACACGCTCAGTACTGAGGCAGTGAGATGAATCTGTGCTGCACTTTATGTACATGCTCAGTACTGAGGCAGTGAGATGAATCTGTGCTGCACTTTATGTACACGCTCAGTAGTGAGATGAATCTGTGCTGCACTTTATGTACACGCTCAGTAGTGAGGCAGTGAGATGAATCTGTGCTGCACTTTATGTACACGCTCAGTAGTGAGATGAATCTGTGCTGCACTTTATGTACACGCTCAGTAGTGAGATGAATCTGTGCTGCACTTTATGTACACGCTCAGTACTGAGGCAGTGAGATGAATCTGTGCTGCACTTTATGTACACGCTCAGTAGTGAGATGAATCTGTGCTGCACTTTATGTACACGCTCAGTAGTGAGATGAATCTGTGCAGCACTTTATGTACACGCTCAGTAGTGAAGCTCCTCCTACCACTGCTGTGGAGTCAGAGTCGGGAGTCAGAGAAATTGGGGAGTCAGGGAAATTGGGGAGTCGGAGGTTTGGCTTACTGACTCCACAGCCCTGGTAACGTGTCCATGATGGTGTTAGGGGTTAAAGCGATTCAGTGTTAGCACTGAGTAGCAGATCATTGTTCTTATGTACTTTTTCCTCAATTTGAATGACAATAGATTGTTGTGCTTTGTTTAGATTTTGAAGTTCAGTGGAGGGAGCCCAATAATAGATCAGCAATTCTATAAGTTGTCAAAAAATAAATAAATCAGGGAGCGAATGTGTGTTTTCAAAGGTTTCACAAAATGGGCTACCATCCACTAATAATTTCAATGGAACACACATGCATCAGTACAGATAGTGAACTGCTGACTTTACCATCCACAAAGAAGTGGGCTTGATAGTGGCAGTTTACCTTAGCAAACATTATTTTCTTCCCTCCACTGAACTCCAAACTACAGAGTGATCCGAACAAGACTCCATATATGACATGCTTTTGTTTCAGGCTTCATGAAAATTCACAAGAAGTACAACGAACAAACCATTCAAAGCATTTATTTCTCATTACTGTAAAACAATCATATTTCTGTTAAATACTTTGACACTGACAGAAAGTAACTAAAAAAAGAATAAACCATTTGTTTTCAACAACAACAAAGCCTGAAAATGCCTAAAACCGAACTCCATTCAAAACACAAAGATTCAGAACAGGACAGATCCTTAGCAAATTTCTTTGCTTCCCAAATAGATGGAATGGAGAGATCAGTGCACATCACACACTATTGGGCAGGATTTTATGAATTTTCAGCTTTCTGGTAGACTGCTTTCACATGTCCCACAGTCACGATCTGTAGACCAGCCTCAGGTCTCCTGTCCAGAACTCAACAGACTCAGATACATACGAGTTCAAGTCAGGAGACCCAGGGCCAGTCCAGACATTGCAGTCTGTATGTAGACCATTAATGTCGGACGTGTGAAATCAGCCTGTCTTCTTTTAACGGTCTTCATTTGCCCTGAACGATCCAACTTATATACCATGGTAACAATAAATGCCCCCTTTGTTTCCAAAGAGAACAGAACGATAATACTAAGAATAAGGTTTCCATATTTTTTCCAAGGAGTAACCATTATGCCTTGAATGGACAAAACCTAAAAGGATTAAAGGGATTTCTGGAATTTAAAGAAAACTAATTCTTCCGTCCTCTGCTGTTGGTTGTTTATGATAGTGCTACGTACATATCATCACACAAACAGTAAGATTGGCAGAACAACTGCAGTGGGGAAAGGATAATGGTTGGGCGTTATGATGTTTTTTTTTATATTTTAAATATGACAAAAAGGTTGATGGATCAACAGGTACCAATGTCACCCCTTCTCTTCCCTAAACTAGGTCTTGCAAAGACAAGCGGAGTCATTCATTTAGCTAGACAGTCCTTCCTCTTACCAAAAAATCTGCTGTTGAATCAATATGCAAATGAGGCTGAAGTGCTTTAGGAGCGTGGAAGATCTTCCCAAGCCTTTGTCACTGCAGCTCTATTCCTACATGACTGCCAGCTTCTTTACCGTGTGACTTCAAGCATAGAAGCTGTCAGTCAGGCAGAAGGCAGCAATGGGCGGAGAACAGAGACGGAGTGACAGAGGCTTGGGAACATCTTCCACATGCTGAAAGCAGTTCAGCCTCCTTTGCATATTGATTCAGATGTAGTAACAGAGGAACAGACTGTGGAGCTAAAGGTATTGTTGAACTGCTCTCTGTAAAAACTACATGTGCTTATAGTGTGCGGAGTGAAATCCTGCTGACAGATTCCCTTGAAAGGGAATCTGTCATCAGGTTTTCATACACCAAACTAATGTCACTTTAATGCTGATTAAATCCATACCTTTCTTTGAGAAATGTGTGTTTTAGGTTTAGAGAAATCTATTTTTGCTATATGCAATATCCATTGTATGCAAATGAATTGCAAATGCAGCGGATGGGACACTGCATTGCGGCCCTCCTTCCTTCTCTCCCTATTCTTCACCCGCTGCGTGCCAGTGACCGATAGGTCACTCTTCTCAGTGACCTGCTTTCCCCAGCAAGCTCTCATGAACACCATCATTGCCTGGGGTGGTACCTGTGCAGATTGATCGTCCAATTCTCACAATACCATCAGTATTGTACAGCACTTGTGCCGCCCCAGGCAATGATGGCACTGGCAAGAGATTTCACTAAGGGAAGCAGGTCACTGAAAGACAAGTAAACTATCAGTCACTGATGGGAGGCAGACGGCAAGAGAGGAATAGTTAGAGAGGGCAAGAGAGCCTTAAGTGCAGTGTCCCACCCCGCTGCACTAGAAACTAGTTTGCATGAAATTTGAACAATGGATTTCTCTAAAATGCAAACACAGATTTAGATGATATGGAAAGGTAGATAGATCTGGGTAGGTAGATTTGAAAGGTATGGATTTAATCAGAATTAAAGTAGTTTGTCAGCAGGTTTTTATACCCAAAACTGATTCCCTTTAACTTTTTTTTATTTCACTTTTTTTCTCTAAATATCTGATATTGAAAAGGATTTCCATTTGAAATTTAAACATGGCACATGGTAAATAAGATTACTAATTTTGCTAATATATGGCCATTATTAGGTTTTGCGTAAAAAATCCTTTACAATCGATGCAAGTTTAGAAATATTAAGGGCAAAGAATTATACCAACAGTGTGACATTCATCCACTTCCCCAGCTTATGATTTGGTCTAACATTAAACACAAAGCCTAACTTTTAAATTCCACAAAGACAACATGTAAAACACAGTGAACAGTTGTTGTTTTTCTTCCCATTTGCATGAAAGATGCTTCAGAGGAGACTCCTTTTAGTTTCCTTCTAGTTATGGTCTTCTTGGTAAGTTAGCTTCCAGTAAATGCTTTAAAAAAATAAAAATAAAAATTATTGCAGGTTTAACAATAGAGTAGAACAATCAAAACCTAAGATGATATTGTTGTACAGTAATATATATGATTTTAACAGTGAATTTTAGTTTTTAGGTTTGCATTTCTCGTCTTCTTCCAAGAGCCATACTGGTAGGAGGCATTGTTTTTTGCGAGACGAGTAGTAGTTTTGAATGACACCATCCATTTTATCATGCAACGTACTGAAAAACAGGAACGAAATTCCAAGAGCAATGAAATAATGGCAGAAATATGCAACTCCACCATAGCTTTTTGGGTTTTGTTTTTTACAATGTTCATTGTACAGTAAGACTGACCCGGAAACAAGATTCTTCAGGTCAGAACAATTTCTAAACTTGCAGAGATTTTTTTTAAATTTAAGTGGTGAAAAAAATTCAGGCGTTTGTAAAGAAAAAAATTGGCTTTTGTTAATATAGCCAGTAAGATTTTTATTTTTTTGTCTATGGAGCTGTGTGAGGCCTTTGCACTGATGTTTTTTTTCTTTTACTGTCTTTATGGCATGGGTTAAATAATGTTATATTTTTTAGAAACTCAAAGTTTATAGGCATAAATATATGCCATAAAAATATAATTTTTTTTTAATTTTTATGGGGAAAAAATATTTTATTTCCCTTATGGCACCTGTACATGTAATTGTTTGATCCACAGTATTGTAGTATATAGTGTAACGGTCCAGGAACAGCCAGAGTGGCTTCAGGTTCACATTTATCATTCTAGAGCCTTTCCACATCAGGATTTTCAATCTAAACACTCTCCTGTTCCTTCTTTTAAGTAATACATCTTTCCTAAAAAAAAGATTAAATATCTATAATATAACGGTAGATGTGTCCGTCTGTCCGAAGCCTCTGTAGACTGCACAAGCGCGATGCACCTGCGCAGTCTGGCTCCAGACAGAAGAACGCATCCAGCCGTTACAGGTAAGAGGAGAGGATGGCACTGGAGATCGCAGTATTCATAGACACTGAATGCATACTGGGACGCCATAAGTACATACCTGACCGGGAGGAGTGTTGCTGCGGCGCCTCTTTTCGGGTCAGAGGCCGGGGCAGAAGTGCGGCGTCAGAATCGGTGCATGCGCCTAGCACGCTATCCGGCGGCATCTTAGTGAAGGCACATTTGCAGTGTGTCTTCAAAAAAATGGTGCCGCACAGCGTGGTATAGGCACACGCGTACTCCGGCAGCACACTCCTCCCCCGGCAATCAGGAGCAAGATGTGGGCGCCGGATGGGGGCAGCACATGCCAGGATGGGGGCGCAGGATGGAGCACATGACAGGAGGGGAACAGGATGGAGCACATGACAGGATGGGGAAGAGCACATGACAGGATGGGGGGGGGAGCATGTAACAGGATGGGGGGAGCATATAACAGGATGGGGGGAGCATATAACAGGATGGGGGGAGCATAGAACAGGATGGGGGAGCATAGAACAGGATGGGGGACCAAGATTGCGGAGCATGGACTAGGATGGAGACCATATACCAAAAAAAATGCTCGCCACCCAGGTGCAGAAAGGGTTCAATAGCTAGTACATATATATTGCTTACTATACAGTGCACTTCTTCTTTTACATCTTCCACCATCCCTTTATGGGAGGAGCTTGTAAAAAGAAAACAATCATTTATTACTAAGATTGCATAAACACAATGAGCTAATGTCATGCACCATTTGATATATCGACATACTGATGCAAAGAACTCCAGCCATGAGGTGGTTTAAAGTAGTATTGTAAAGTTATCTCTTGAGGAGCTCAGAGCTATGCAGTCTCCCAACTAACTGGTTTCTGGCAGGGAGGGCTCTCTGCATTAAGTGACAGTTCTGGTGATTAGCACAAGTTCTGTTGCAACACATTCAACTATCAGTGGCACACTGATCTCATTATATTTACACATTTAGTTTACAGGACATCTGAACAAGCACATGGCTATGGAAACTGAGATCTGCGGTTAAGAGACCTGCTCTTAAGGCTGCAGGGCTTGTGAATTTAAAATATTTATAACAGCAGCTTGTCAGGAGTTGAGAGGGACAGCTGGTCAGGAGTTAAAAGGGAGAGAGAGGGAGATGAGACGCTCACTGCTGTATAAAAATCAATAAGCTTGAGAGAGGTGACTTATGTTAGGAAATATGTCCTCTCCTGCAATGTACCTACTGTGAACTCTTGGCCAGGGTCTGAGCAGGCAGTAGTGGCCAAGCTCAATGAAAACCATCTAATATACTATTGTAAGGACTCATTCGGATGTAAGTGTTGTATCTATTTTTTGAAAGGATATAATATGCACCCACTGTAATCTACGGTGCTAATCACATGTCCAATCACATGCTTTTCACACACTGTGTGTCCATGCAAAACAGATGGAAACAAGTCCGTTTTTATTCCTGGCAGCACAGATGACAAGGGCTAATATAAGTCTATGGGTCTGTAAAAAAAACATACACCGGATGGCATGCGTGTTTAACATTGCAAAGTATAGGAGAAGCCTTAGAATTGATTTCTTTTTTTTAATCCATCAGTGAAAAACACTGATGACACGATGGTAAAGACGGACACACTGATGCAAAACATTGATGACACCGGTAGCATTTTTTTATGTACGTGTTTAAACACGGATGTCTGAATGAGGCTTAAAGAAGTTGTCCGGTATTTTTTTTAAATTGCCCAATGTATTCAGCATGTGGGCATAATTATATTTGTAAATACCTTGCGTTGCTGATAATGCCTGTGAGCGGCGCTATCGGTGGCCGCTCACAGGCATCACGTGACCACGCGCTGACGTCCCGTCTATTTAGGCGTGACTCAGCACTGGGGTCCCCGTGGTGTCTGCTGGGTTGTGGGCGGGGTTATTCCCCACGTCACACCCGGCTTTCCCAATGAATGAGGAGAGGGAGAACGCGCGGTGGATGCTGGGTGTGACGTGGGAGGTAACCTTGCCCACAACCCAGCAGCCACCGGTGGAACGCGGAAGAGGGACCCACGGCTGCAGCCTGGACTTGTCGTGACATCAGCGGATGTCAGAGCCGGCTGCAGCCGGGGGTCACGAGATGCCTGTGAGCGGTCAGTAATAGCGCCGCTCACAGGCATTATCTGCAACACAAGGTATTTACAGAGATACTTCTGCCCACATGCTGAATACATTGGGCAACTTAAAAAAAAGTACCGGTCAACCCCATTAAGATAAAATAGAAACTAGAAGCCAATTACAAACATGTTTATTTTCATGTTGTTTAACTGAAGCAATTTAATAACTTGAAAATATCAATTTAAGGGGAATCTGTCAACAGATTTATGCTTCTGAATCAGAGGGATGTATAAAATAGGGACATAGATCCTGATTCTAGCAATGTGTCACGTATTGGGCTCCTTGTTAGTTTTGATATCACTATTTTATCTGGTAGTCTTCTCAAGCTGTTTAACTCTGCCCACACAAATTATTCATAGTTTTCTGTCTACAATATGCATAGGCAGAAATCGGACAATCAGTGCAGGCAGGGCTACCCGGGGCACATGTGTCACCCCAGGCCTGGATGCCACAAACGTTAAAGGTTGTGTCTGAGAGCAGGAGGGAGGTTCCATGGTCAGGGACCATTAGCATGCAGCACCTCCTGTCCCAGGCCAGTAGGGGGAGCAGGCTGCCCCTATAAAAGCTGGCGCTGAGGGCAGGGTTAGAGAGACCAGGACCCACTTCTGAAGCATCCAGAAGGGTTCCCAAAGGAAAGGGACAGGTCAGCAGCAGCTGAGGAGTCCAGGAGGCATAGGAGGAACAGCAAGCCAGGGACAGAGGCGACGAGAGCCGGTCCTGGCTGAGAGAGAACTACACAACTGGACACTGGGGTCCGAGGCTGCCAGGGTTGCAAGCCCGGCAGCAGATAACCAACCCGCAAGGGATTTCAGGTCCCTTGGCCTAAGAAGCCTGAAGGCTCCACCACACAGAGGGACCGGTACAGCACACAGAGGCAACAGGTACCTAAGGCCCGAGTCGCAAGCCATACAGGCGTAGTACACGGCCAGCTCAGGGATGTGGGCTATCACACCACAAAAAGGGGGATAGTCAGCAAGGGCAGAGAGAGAACGGTAGGCCTACCCACTCACCCTGACCAGTGGGGCTCGCCCGAATGCTCTCAGACACCCAGGCCTATTCCTACCCTGTACTCCTGTTGGGTCATTAGTACTAACTACAATAAAGACCCTGGACTGTTTGAAGCAGACTCTGAACCCTTATTATTGCGACCTGCACCATCACCCCCAGCATCCTATCACACTGCCCTGAGGCTACACTCTTCCCGTGGGAAGTTATCCTGTCCCTGTGCTGCATACCAACATCAGCCTCAGCGGTCTGCCTTGCAGCAGCGGTCATCCCTGACCGCAATCCACGGGTGGCGTAGTCGGACATTCAAAACCCTACAAATAGACTGCCACAGCATTGGGTCTGACCACCCTGAGCCACGGGATCGGGTTGCCACTACTACCCCCATCATTGCACAGAAGCCCGGTTCCGGGTACCCCACGGCTCAGGGGGCGAGTCAGCTTTGGCGTAGTCGGCAGGATTGTGACCAACCCGCCACAAACGGGTATTGCGCGCCTGAAAAAGACTGTACACGTACCTCAAAAGGAAGTTTCCCGCCATCTTCAGCAGTTTTCCCGCCATCTTCAGCCGTTTTCCCGCCATCGGACGCCATCTTTGGGACGCCGCGCGGGAAGAAGAGGGGCGTGAACGTCCAAACCGCGCGAGACCTGAAGCCCCGCCCTACGCACCGACGTTGCGCAAGGTCCTGGAAGGAGTGAGAGCGACGCTGACATCACCAGGACGCGACGCAAGGTCCTCGCCCGGAGCAGCACCAGCGGAGTCGCGGCCTACGGAAGAGGTAGGCCACGATTAACTAGGGGGGGGGGGGGGGAGATGACGGACACGGAGGGACCTTCTACCACCAGCATGGCTGCAGCAGCGGTGATGCCGTTCTCCATGTCCTACATCCCCGGAGCAGCCTGGCTGCCCCAATACTCAGGGGAATCCCATACATTAACTGACTTTAAGGAAAGACTGCACAGTTTATTTAAAGTTTATCCCCTGACAGAAGAACAGAAAGTGAGCATTCTGACGGGACAGCTCACCGGTGCAGCCCAGCGGGAAGTGAAATCATGGTCAGATGAGGAGAAAAGGACTGTAAAGGACATTCTGACCCGGCTGCGGAGTACCTTTGATACCCGTACCTCAGCAGAAATCAAAATGCGGTTCTATGGCTGTAAGCAGCGGGCCCAAGATAGTATAAGAGACTATGCCTTGAACCTGCAAGAAGCTCTGGGAGCAATCAAGCAAGCTGACCCTGGCAGCGTGCAGGACACTGATAAACTGTTGACTGATCAGTTCATAAAAGGTCTGCTGTCCAGCGCCCACAGAACCCAGCTGCGCCTCATGGCCCTACAGAACCCCGATTTGACTTTTGAACAGTTCAAGGATAGGGCCATCCGGGTGCTCCGAGAACCCGCACCAAGTGGCGCTGTAGCTTTCCGGCGCCCTGCCATCACTTACCACCAGGGGGCGGCGCCCTACCCCGCAGACCTTGTGGGGGCTGATGCTCAGGCCCTAAATCCATCCCAGCCTGCAAACCTGCACCATCAGGTCCAAGAGCTAACAAAGAGTGTGGCTGCATTGACTAGGACTGTACAGTCGTTACAGGTGGAACCATCAAGACCAATCAAGCTGGCTTACAGTCCGGAGGATGTCCCGTGGCGTCGACGGAGGAGGAACCCGTCGTCCAGAGGAAGGCCCACCGACCGCTACACCGAGGATGGACAGCCGATTTGCCGGCGTTGCAGCCAGCCAGGACATATAGCAAGGTATTGTACTTTAAATGGGTCCGACCTGGGGCAGAGTGCCAACCCCCAGGCATAAGGTCATCAGGCCCATCTAATTGGCGCGATAAGTACGTGAGGGGACGCCCGGTCTTACCCGTAGTGCTGGACAGTATCCTCACCAGTGCACTGCTGGACACCGGGTCTCAAGTGACTACTATCCCCTACGTACTTTTCAAGCGGTACTGGAGTAACGCCGACATAACCCGCTATCCAGACGATGACTTAAGCATCATCGCCAGCAATGGCCAACCCGTGCCGCAGGTGGGGTTCAGAGAGATGACCATCAAGATTGGTAAGGTGGAACTGCCGGCACAGGGAGTGATCATTGTGGACATTGACCGACGTGAAAGTCACCCTAAAATAACCTTGGGTACTAATGTGATTGAAAACTGTCTTTCAGAAGTAATTGTGATTTTGCAGCAGGTGGCGATGAATGCGAGCTCCAGCCAACAGAGGGTCCTCCAGAAAGAGATAAGAGCCCTGATGAGACGGCAACAGGTAGAACTGTCTGGTGGTGAGATCGGTAGCGTGAGGATGAGCGACCCGTTCCCCATTGCCATGCCTCCCAAAAGTGAAATGATGATCTGGTGTCGGACTGCAAGCGGGTTAAGAGGGAGAGACTACCAAGCCATGGTAGAACCCGTGTACTCAGACAGCTGGCCCACCATTTTGACAGCCAGGGGGGTGGTTGATGTCCACCATGGAAGGGTGCCCGTCCGGATCTTAAACATCGGGGAAAGGGAAGTACACTTGCCCCGGTACGCTACACTCGCCAAATTATTTGCCGTCGAACACAGTGCTATCAGGGTCGTGGAACCCTTGCCTCCATCTTCCCCGGTGGAGGGTAATGGCTCCCAGAAACACAAGGAGGACTGGTGCCAGAAACTCCATGTGGGTGCCGACTCCACTCCCCTGCACGAAAAACAAGGAGTCTACCGGGTGGTTCAGGAGTACGAGAGAATTTTTAGTAAGCACCCGCTAGACTTCGGCCGAGTAAAGGGAATAGAACACCACATCCCCAAGGGGTGCCACCCACCAATAAAAGAGAGACACAGACCTGTACCTCCTGCACATTATCAAAACGCAAAGGGTATGCTGAGAGAAATGAAAGAAGCTGGGGTCATTAGAGATAGCTGTAGCCCCTGGGCAGCTCCCTTAGTTTTGGTAAGAAAGAAAGACGGTACCATGAGAATGTGCGTGGACTATAAAAAGGTCAATCGTATCACCCATAAAGACGCGTACCCGTTACCTAGGATAGAGGAGTCTTTAGCAGCCCTAAAATCAGCTAACTTCTTCTCTACTTTGGACCTTACTAGCGGGTACTGGCAGGTTCCTGTGGCAGAGGCTGACAAGGAGAAGACCGCCTCCACCACCCCGATGGGATTGAGCAAATTCAACTGTATGCCCTTCGGGCTCTGCAACGCACCAGGGGCCTTCCAGACGCTGATGGAATGCTGTCTAGGGCACCGAAACTTCGAGACGGTCCTACTCTACCTGGACGATGTTATTGTCTATTCGAAGACCTACGAGGACCATCTAAAGCACCTGGCCGAGGTGTTCGAAGCCCTGGCAGGCTATGGCATGAAGGTGAAACCCTCAAAGTGTCACCTGTTGAAACCGAAGGTCCAGTACCTAGGACACGTGGTGAGTGCAGAGGGAGTAGCCCCCGACCCCGACAAAGTTACAGCCATCAAGAGCTGGCCAAGCCCCTCTAACATCAAAGAAGTGAGGCAATTCCTCGGGTTGGTAGGCTACTACCGAAGGTTCATCCCTGCGTTCACAAAGATGGCAGCCCCTATGCAGGACCTCCTGATAGGCCAGTCTAAATCCAGAAGTCACAAGCCACCCTTCAAGTGGGACAAGCCAGAAGAGGAGTCCTTCCGCCAGTTGAAGATGGCCCTCACGGGGGATGAGATCCTAGCCTACCCCGATTATGACCAGCCTTTTATCCTCCACACAGACGCCAGTAATGTGGGGCTGGGAGCCGTACTGTCGCAGAACCAATAGGGCAGAGAAAGGGTGATCGAGTATGCCAGCCGGAAGCTGAGGCCCACTGAAAGAAACCCGGAGAATTAGAGCTCCTTCAAGCTAGAATTCTTGGCACTGGTGTGGGCCGTCACAGAAAGGTTTAAGCATTACCTTGCCTCCGCAAAGTTCACTGTGTACACGGAAAACAACCCGCTGACACACCTGGACAATGCAAGACTAGGTGCCCTAGAACAGCGGTGGATGGCCCGGCTATCAAATTATGACTTCACAATCAAATACCGGACAAGCAGAACCAAAGCCAACGCAGACGCCCTATCAAGAATTCCCCACCTACCTGAAGGAGAAGACGACTCGGAAGAGCTGGAGGAAATAGAGCTCCCTGCGTTCCACCGGTATGGGGCCACTCAGTATTCTCACCGGGTAAAAGACAAAGACTTAACCACCGTCATGTTCAACCCCTTACCCCACCACGGCTGGGCTGAAACGCAAGATAGTGACCCTGCAATACGCCTGGTGAAAGGTCTGTTAACCCAGGCAGACGCTAGCCCTGGCCCGGACGCTCCAGAGGAAGCCAAGCAGATATGGAAGGAGAAAAGCAGGCTATTCCTCTACGAAGGTAAGCTGTGCAGAAGGCTTGTCAACCACCGAACGCACGAGCTGACCTGGCAGATAGTGGTCCCAAGGCGAGATGCAGCAATGGTCCTGGAGGCCTACCATGACAGAGCGGGACACTTCGGGTGGAAGAAATCGGAGTTCCTACTGAGAGAGTGGTTCTACTGGGTCGGTATGAGAAGGGCCATAGAGAAGTGGCGCAGGGACTGCGGCCCATGTCACCTCAGAAGGAAGGACCGTACCAGCCAGCAAACACCCTTGAGGCCCATCGTCACCAGGCAGCCTCTTGAGCTGGTAGCCCTGGACCATGTGAAATTGGCTCCAAGCCGGTCGGGCTACGTCTATGCCCTGACAATTGTGGACCATTACTCCCGGTTCCTGGTGGTGGTTCCTGTTAAAGACCTGACAGCCCAAACAGCGGCCAGAGCCTTCCAGCAACACTTCTGCCGTCAAAATGGGTATCCGGAACAGGTCTTGACAGATCAAGGTCCAGCGTTTGAGGCTGAAGTATTCCAGGAGTTCTGCAATCTCTACGGCTGTAGGAAGATTCGGACAACGCCTTACCACCCGCAAACCAACGGGTTGTGTGAGAAAATGAACAATATCGTCATTGATCTCCTCAAGACGTTGCCCCTGGAAGAACGCAGCCTGTGGCCGGAGAAGCTGCCAGACCTGATTGACTTGTACAACCATATCCCGGTGAATGCTACAAATTGCACCCCGGCTTACCTGATGCGAGCAAGACCAGGTAAGCTGCCGATAGACCTGGAGATGGGAGTCCTGACACCCGAGGACACCTCCCCAGACGTGGACTGGGATACGGAACGGCGGCTACAGTACAAGAAGGTACAGGAGAGTGTGGAGAGGAGTCTGGCTCAAGCGAGAGAAAAGCAAGAGAGGCTCTTCAACCAACGCGCCCCTGCTGGTCCCCTGGAACGTGGTGAGCAGGTCCTGAAGCGGAAGAGAAGGCTTCACAAGCAGGACGACCAGTGGGAGAGAGACCGGTACACAGTACTGCAGTCCGACCACGACAACCCGAAGGTATGTGTGATTACCAAGGCTGGAGGAGAAACTACTAGCACCGTCTCCAGAGACCACCTAAAACGGTGCCCCGAGCAACTACAGAGTCCAAGTGAAGATCAAGATGACCTTGAACCCACAGAGGACAAGGAAGAAATGATCAGCACAGATCTCGGAGAGTTCCCCCGGACCTGGACTCGGATAAATGGCGCGATAATGGTACCCGTCCTACACTTCCTTCAGCCTACCCAGCAGGAGCCTACAGGAGAGCAGGAAGAACAAGAAGAACAAGCAGCCCCGGAGGCAGAAGAACCTACGCAGGCAGCCCAGGAGAGTCAACCCTCTGCTGACAATGAGCCTGCCATGCCTGCGGTAAGCCAAAGAACGCGCAGACAGCTGCCTGCCCTGCCTGTGAACCCAGCTAGTAGCTGTACCCTAAATGCTAGTGGGGAAAGCCAGGTTAGACCACCACCAGACAGTGGGTTAAGGAGGTCAACCCGGAGCACTAGGGGTCAAATACCAGCTCGCTGGAAGACCTAAATGTATAATGTATATATTTAATGTGTTATGTTTGTACCCTGGTTATTAATAATGTTTCTCCAGTTTTCCTAGATGCAATGGACTGACAGGTTATGGACAGTGAATAACCGGAACTACCACGTATAGTTGCACTTGGTGCCCTCTTGTGAAGTTGGCCACAGAAGAAAAACCTGTCCGGCGTGGCCCCCTTGTGGCCCAAAGTAGGTAGCTCATCCTTGTCGCCACGCCCAAGGCCAGGAACTTGGGGTTTATGGAGACAGGTCCCCACTTCGCCTTATTTGGTGATATGGACACCCGGTCACAGACCACACTGTGACCTAAAGAACTCAATATGTGGTGTTATTTGTTATTTCCTTCTCAGTTGTGTTTATGGTCATGCATTTATACCCTGTATTTGTGTTTTCTGTTTAGTCCCGGAGTACTAAAATTTTACTAGGGGGGAATGTGTCACCCCAGGCCTGGATGTCTCAAACATTAAAGGCTGTGTCTCAGAGCAGGAGGGAGGTTCCCTGGTCAGGGACCATTAGCATGCAACACCTCCTGTCCCAGGCCAGTAGGGGGAGCAGGCTGCCCCTATAAAAGCTGGCACTGAGGGCAGGGTTAGAGAGACCAGGACCCACTTCTGAAGCATCCAGAAGGGTTCCCAGAGGAAAGGGACAGGTCAGCAGCAGCTGAGGAGTCCAGGAGGCATAGGAGGAACAGCAAGCCAGGGATAGAGGCGACGAGAGCCGGTCCTGGCTGAGAGAGAACTACACAACCGGACACTGGGGTCCGAGGCTGCCAGGGTTGCAAGCCCGGCAGCAGATAACCAACCCGCAAGGGATTTCAGGTCCCTTGGCCTAAGAAGCCTGGAGGCTCCGCCACACAGAGGGACCGGTACAGCACAGAGAAGCAACAGGTACCTAAGGCCCGAGTCGCAAGCCATACAGGCGTAGTACTCGGCCAGCTCAGGGACGTGGGCTATCACACCACAAAAAGGGGGATAGTCAGCAAGGGCAGAGAGAAAACGGTAGGCCTACCCACTCACCCTGACCAGTGGGGCTCGCCCGAATGCTCTCAGACACCCAGGCCTATTCCTACCCTGTACTCCTGTTGGGTCATTAGTACTAACTACAATAAAGACCCTGGACTGTTTGAAGCAGACTCTGAACCCTTATTATTGCGGCCTGCACCATCACCCCCAGCATCCTATCACACTGCCCTGAGGCTACACTCTTCCCGTGGGGAGTTATCCTATCCCTGTGCTGCATACCAACATCAGCCTCAGCCGTCTGCCTTGCAGCGGCGGACATCCCTGACCGTAATCCACAGGTGGCGTAGTCGGACATTCAAAACCCTACAAATAGACTGCCACAGCATTTGGTCTGACCACCCTGAGCCACGGGATCGGGTTGCCACTACTACCCCCATCATTGCACAGAAGCCCGGTTGCGGGTACCCCACGGCCCAGGGGGCGAGTCACACACGACTATCGAGAACTACACAGCAGAAGCACTAAAAAAACCTGACCATTATCTCCTAACAGAATAAAGCAAGTGTGAACAGATGCAACTTATAACTGAATAATATACAAACAAAAGAATACAGTCACATTCTGTACACGTTAAAGATGTATGCAAACACTGAATGCATGAACTTTAGCCTGCATTACTGCTATAAAAAATATACCTGTAGAACTAAGCTACTTAACGCATAAATTGGCTAATTCATTTGGGGACACCAGTCACAACAAAGCGTACCCTTCTCTGGTAGGATCCTAAAACCTCCGGGTGATTCGTTTTCAGTCAAATATGGAGAACTTGCTGTTGCCGCTGGGCACCAATGAATATGTCAATATGTGCGCCAAGCACCTTGTGTCTATAAGTATTTTCTATATAGCAGGAATGCAGGTTACATTTCATATATTCAATGTCTGCATACATCTCTGCATATATATAGAGTGCTGCTGTATTCTTCTGTTTGTATACATAACAGGAGCACATTACTGAGAAAACTAGCAGCACTGCAGCAATACAGTGTTTTATGAAAACTACAGTAAACAGGCATACAGTGGGTACGGAAAGTATTCAGACCCCTTTAAATTTTTCACTCTTTGTTTCATTGCAGCCATTTGGTAAATTCTAAAAAGTTCATTTTTTTTCTCATTAAAGTACACTCTGCATATGACTAGACTGAAAAAAACAGAAATGTAGAAATTTTTGCAAATTTCTTAAAAAAGAAAAACTGAAATATCACATAGTCATATAGTATTCAGACCCTTTGCTCAGACACTCATATTTAAGTCACATGCTGTCCATTTCCTTGTGATCCTCCTTGAGATGGTTCTACACTGGAGTTCAGCTGTGTTTTATTAAACTTGATTTGGAAAGGCACACACCTGTCTATATAATACCTCACAGCTCACAGTGCGTGTCAGACCAAATGAGAATCATGAGCTCAAAGGAACTGCCCAAGGAGCTCAGAGACAGAATTGTGGCAAGGCACAGATCTGGCCAAGGTTACAAAAGAATTTCTGCATTACTAAAGGTTTCTAAGAGCACAATGGACTCCATAATCCTTAAATGGAAGACGTTTGGGGCTACCCGAAGTCTTCCTAGACCTGGCCGTCCAGCCAAACTGAGCAATCGTGGGAGAAGAGCCTTGGTGAGAGCGGTAAAGAAGAACCCCAAGATTACTGTGGCTGAGCTCCAGAAATGCAGTAGGGAGATGGGAGAAAGTTCCACAAAGTCAACTATCACTGCAGCCCTCCACCAGTCGGGCCTTTATGGCAGGGTGGCCCGACAGAAGCATCAGGTGGTGGCAGCATCATGCTATGGGGTGTTTATCAGCTGCAGGGACAGGACGACTGGTTGCAATTGAAGGAAACATGAATGCGGCCAAGTACAGAGATATCCTGGATGAAAACCTCTTTCAGAGTGCTCTGGACCTCAGACTTCACCGAAGGTTCACCTTCCAACAAAACAATGACCCTAAGCACACAGCTAAAATAACAAAGGAGTGGCTTCAGAACAATTCTGTGACCATTCTTGACTGGCTCAGCCAGAGCCCTGACCTAAACCCAATTGAGCATCTCTGGAGAGACCTGAAAAAGGATGTCCACCAATGTTCACCATCCAACTTGACGGAACCGGAGAGGATCTGCAAGGAAGAATTACATAGGATCCCCAAATCCAGGTGAGAAAAACTTGTTGCATCATTCCCAAGAAGACTCCTGCATATACTACCTCAAAAGGGTGCTTCTACTTAATACTGAGCAAAGGGACTGAATACTTATGACCATGTGATATTTCAGTTTTTCTTTTTGAATAAATTTGAAAAAATTTCTACATTTGTTTTTTTTTCAGTCAAGATGGGGTGCAGAGTGTACTTTAATGAGAAAAAAATGAACTTTTTAGAATTTTCCAAGTGGCTGCAATGAAACAAAGAGTGAAAAATGTAAAGGGGTCTGAATACTACTTATACCCACTGTATAAGAGACATCTCTGGAAAAAGGGTCTCTGTCCCTTCTTTTTGGTGATCTCAGATGAAGCAGAAAAATCTCATGGTGACAAATTCTCTTTTAAAGACCTGATAAATTGGGTTCAGATTCCACTGACTTTCACAAGTATTAATCCTGTTAAACTATAAATCTGCTCAAGAATTTTAACCCCTTCACAACCTTAGACGTAGCAATCCGTCCTGGTTAGGAACGACTTGCCGACCTATGATGTCTGTGACTCGCCCTCTGGGCCGAGGGGCACCCGGAACCGGGCTTCTGGGGGTTGTAGTCTCCGTGGCGGTGACCCGGTCCCGTGGCTCAGGGTGGTCAGGCCAATGGCGGTATTTTGTGGGGGTTTTAGGTTAATTGTCCGACTACGCCACCCGTGGATTGCGGTCAGTGCGGACAGCCGCTGCAAGGCAGACCGCTGGGGCTGATGGTGTATGCAGCTGAGGTAGTGTGACTCCCCACGGGAAGAGTGCAGCCCCAGGGTAGAGAATGTGGATGATGGGAGTGATGGTGCGCGGGCCTCCCAGCACTAGTAGTGCTGGTGCGGCGATGAAGCACAGAGACGTGGGGTTGCAGTTCAAGTTCTTTACTCACAGTTCTTTATGTCCCAAGTCATTCCGCGGGCAATGACTGCCCAAGCCGTGCTGCGTCCACCAGGCAGGGGGCTCGGTCAACCACCAGGCAATTCCAGAGTGTGTCACAGGACTCCCTTCTACTCCTTTCTCTGGCCGTGCCCCACCAGTGACACTACGTCTGTCCAGCTCCCGCGGGCCTTCTCTTGGGAGGGCTTCGTGCTCACCTTCCTGACCCTATGTGGTATGCCTTTCTAGTAGGTGTAGCGAGGGGTCGCACCAAGATATGATCGCGACCGCCGGTCTTTGGCTGAGGATTAGTCGCCTCCACCAACTTGGGATCCGGTACCCTGTTCTGCCAACCCGTCACCCGCAATCTCCTGGGCCTTTGGGGTACCTTCTGCCTTCGGGTCACTGGGCCTCTCTTGGTGTTCAGTTCCTTTCTTCCTTTCCTTTCTGTTTCTGTCTTTTCTGCTGGCTCTGGCCTCACAGGCTAGGCCCGCCTCCGGAGCTGAGCTCCACAGAGGCCCTGCTCTGTCACTTCCTCTCTCAGACTGAACTGACTACTGGTCTAAGATGGTGCCCACCTCTTATACCTCCCTCTCTGTGTATGAGCCCATGTGACTTGCAACCAATGGGCTCCTGCCTATGCCCAGAAACCCAACCCCTATCTGCTCCTACATCACTGGGTTTTCCTCCCCCCTCCACACTCCAGCCAGGGACATATTCTGTCGTGCCTGCATTTCTGTCTAATGGGAGCACCGTTGAACTGTCCCTCGGAAATGGGGTGTGTGTGATGCATGCAGCTAAACGAGCCCTGGTCCACACTCTATCCTTACCCGGGAGTGGGATATCACACCTCTGGTTTGAGGTGCAATACCCCTGTAGTGGCCGAACCCTCGGAGCGCTACATATGGGTACGTCCTGGTGATTTTGCGGGCACAGGCAATGTGTGCGCGCGGTTGCCGCTCGGTGTTCAGCGAACATGCCAGCTGACACGCGTCTCTCACTGCCAGGAGCAGTGCCCACACGGCTCCTGCCTGCTAACCCCCTAAATGCTGCAATCGATATCGCGAGGGCCCAATAGTTGCCATGAAGAAAAACGGGTCACCAGGCTATGGCAAGCTTGTTAGACCATGCTCAGAGCATTCTGTCTCCAAAAAATCGGAACAGAAAGCGATGATATGTGTCTGAAAGTGGTACCAATAAAAACGTCAATTCGTTCATCAAAAAAAATAAGCTCTCACATGACTATCGACAGAAATAACAGGATTTTTGGTTACTCACAGTAAAATTTGTTTCTCAGAGCCTTCATTGGGGGACACAGGAAACCATGGGTGTATGCTATCGCCACTAGGAGGTTGACACTATGCACAAAAAAAGTTAGCTCCTCCCCAGCAGTGTACACCCCACCAACTGGCTTTAAAAGGATTGTCCAATACTTTTAAAAATATGCCAATGTGTTTTAATGATAAATAGAAGCTTCTTTCTAATTACCTCCTGGTGCTGTTTCTGCCTGTGAGCGGTGCTATCGGTGGCCGCTCACAGGCAGCACATGACCCTCCGCTGACGTTACGTCAAGTGAGGAATGACTCAGCGCTGGGGTTTCTGCACCGCGCGCTTTCCCAATGAATGGGGACAGGGAGAGCGCGCGGTGGATGCCGGGTGTGACGTGGGGGGTAACCCCGCCCATAATCCAGCAGCTACCGGTGGAACGTGGAAGAGGGACCCTCGGCTGCAGCCTGGACTTGTCGTGACGTCAGAGGATGTCAGAGCCGGGGGTCACGTGCTGCCTGTGAGCAGCAACCGATAGCGCTGCTCACAGGCAGAAACAGCACCAGGATGTAATTAGAAAGAAGCTTCTATTTACCATTAAAACACATTGGCATATTTTTAAAAGTAGTGGACAACCCCTTTAAGTTAATCAGTTAGTGCACAAGCAGTAGGAGCAGCAACATTAAACAGAGAGAAACACCAAAAATTCAAACTGTACCAAAACAATAACAGTTAGTAAAGCTGTCAAAATAGGAGGGTGCTGTGTCCCCCTAATGAAGGATTCGAGAAACAGATTTTACGGTGAGTAACCAAAAATCCTGTTTTCTCTATCGCTTCATTGGGGGACATAGGAAACCATGGTATGTCCCAAAGCAGTCCATGGGGAGGGAAACAGCAGAAAACAACTCAACCACTGCCGCCTGCAGGATTCTCCTACTTAGGCTGATGTTTGCCGAAGCGTAGGTATGAGCCCTATAAAAATTGGCAAAAGTGTGGATAGAGGACCAAGTTTCCGCCTTGCAAAGCTGTAGGGTGGCTGCCCTATGATGAACCGCCCAGGAGGCACCCACCGCTCTGGTAGAGGGGGCCTTAATCCGGGGGGGAGGAATCCTGTTCTTACACAGATACGCCTCCAGGATTGCCGTCCGGATCCAGCGAGCAACTGTAGCCTTGGAAGCCAGGAGGCCTCTCCACACTCCCTCAGGTATAACAAAGAGGGAATCCGTCTTCCGGAAGGGAGCGGTCCTAGCCAGGTAAACCCAAACTGCTCTGACAAGGTCCAACCTATTCAGAGATGTTCCAGAGGATGAGACGGAGTTGGACAAAAGGAAGGGAGGACGATGTCCTCATTGAGGTGAAAGGTGAAGACCACCTTGGGGAGTAAAAAAGGCAACGGTCTCAAGACCAGCTTGTCTTGGTGGAGTATCAGAAAAGGGGCGTGACAGGAGAGAGCCGTTAGTTCCGACACGCGCCGCATAGAATTGATTGCCACCAGGAAAACCACCTTCCAAGAAAGAAGGGACAGACACTTCTTGCAGAGGTTCAAAGGCGGAACTCCTCTAAGAACTTCCAGGACCAGGTTGAGGTCCCAAGGATCGACTGGCGTTCGGTACGGAGGGACCGCGTGAGCCACTCCCTGAAGAAAAGGTTTTACCTGAGAGAGAGAAAACAAGTTTTTCTGGAAAAGGATAGAAAGCGCAGAGACTTGGCCCTTCAAGAAACTGAGGGCAAGCCCCGCGTCAAGCCTGGCTTGAAGATAGGCCAAAATTGAAAGAAGAATCTCATAGGCGTGGTGTGATTACGCTCACACCAACGGAAAAAAGGCCTTCCAGGTCTGGTAGTATACTCGAGACGATGAAGGCTTCTGAGCCCTGATCATCGTCTGAACTAGATGTTCTGAAAAACCCGACGCTCTTAATACCGCGGTTTCAACAGCCACGCTGTCAAATCGAGCAACTGAGAATTCCGGTGTCTGTTGGCCCTATATATTGTATGTTCTGATTTTTTTTTTGCACAAAGTTCAATAAACACATTGTTTTTAAAAAAAAAAAAGAATTTCGGTGGAAGATTGGGCCCTGGGAAAGCAGATCTGGTCTGTCTGGAAGCTTCCAAGGAGCATCAGCGAGAAGATTGATGACTTCTGCGTACCAAGACCTCCTGGGCCAATCCGGAGCGATCAGGATGACCGGCACCCCCTCTGCTTTGATCTCCTTCAGCAGCGGGGGAAGGGGTGGGAACATATAAGGAAGTGCGAACTGTGACCAAGGTATTGCCAGCGTGTCAACTCCCACCGCGAGGGGGTTGCAAGACCTGGAGACTAACTGCCTTCCTGTTCAATTGGGACACCATGAGATCCACATCCAGAGTGTCCCATCTTAGACAAATCTGAAGGAAGACATCCTGATGTAGAGACCATTCCCCTGCCTTGAGACCCTCGCGACTGAGAAAATCGGCGGCCCAGTTCTCTACGCCGGGAATATGCACTGCGGAAAAGGATTTTGGAGACCTCAGCTAATGCCAAAGGACTCCGGGTACCTCCCCGGTGGTTGACGTATGCCACCGCCGTGGCATTGTCTGTCTGGATTTGGACTGGTAAGCCACTGAGAAGGTTCTGCCAGTGACGGAGGGACAGGAGAATCGCCCTGATCTCTAGGATGTTGATCGGCAGAGAGGACTCCTCCTAAGAACAATGTCCCTGGACTGTAAGCCAAGGAGGCTGGCATCCGTCTTGACCACCTGCCAGTGAAAGGGGAGAAAGGATAGACCCTGAAGAGTGAGGGGGGAAGACAGCCACCAATTCAGGGACGCCTTGACGTGGTGCGAGATCCGAATTGGACGGTCCAGAGAGAAAACAAATCTGTTCCACTGGGATAGGATGGTCTGTTGAAGCGGTCTGATGTGAAATTGCGCAAAGGGAATTGCCTCCGATGCCGCCACCATCATTCCCAGGACCACCATAACAGAGCAGAGAGAAGAAGGTCGAGGGACCTGAAGAGAGTAAATCCCACGCTGGAGGGCTGTCCTTTTCTCCTTGGAAAGAAAGACCCTGGCTTGAAGGGTGTTGAATGGAACGCCGAGGAAGACCAGATGCTGGGTAGGAACAAGACAAGAATTCTTCCTGTTGAGTAGCCAGCCGAGCCGATAACGAGTATCGAGAGCGATGGAAAGATTTTCCTGGGCGAGGGAGAAGGATGGAGCCTTGACGAGAATGTCGTTGAAATAGGAAATGACCACTAGGCCCCTGATTCGAAGAAGGGTCATTACCGCTGCCATTATCTTTGTGAAGATTCTGGATGCGGTAGAGAGGCCGAACAGCAGGGCGACAAACTGGAAGTGGTCTAAATAAAAATTGCCTGTTCTGCAGGTTCCTTAACAGAATCCTTAATGTTAAAGGTCTGGTTGACCACTGCAATAAGACTCTGAACTATGTCCCGCATGTTAGAGGCCTGGTCGGAATTTAAGTCAGAGTCAGGTTCGGTAACCGAATGAGAGTCCAACTCAGCAGGTAAGTCGGGGAATGAGGACCGAGAAGAAGAACCTGCCCGCAGGGAAGGACAGGGAGGAGTGAGGGAGTGAGAGGAAGACCTGGAACTGTCTTCCTCCCTAGATCTCTTACGGGCAATTTTGGTAGGCTGATCCGGGGGTTCCTGTGATCCGCTGGAGGTGGCGGAAGCAGAGGTAGGTAATATGTCTAGCGCAGATACCAGGGTTTGAGATACCCTGGTAACATCTGCAACAGACTGGGACTGGGACACGGAGAACACTCACCTAGACGCAATGGGGGCCTCTTGGGTAGCGAGAGTGGGAGGATTGCTGCAGTCCTGACATAGGGAAGAAGTCTGACCTGAAGGGAGTCTGCATTTACATGAAGAACAAAGTGCTTTACCAGAGAGAGTAGTAGAAGTCGAAGGGCAAGAGCGCTCGCCTTTAGACTTAGACATGATAGAAGATACACTAACTGATGTCAGAGGTTAGGGGACAGGTAAAGATTTGCTGAGGAAGTGTCAGTCTGCAGCGTAGAGCTTACCCACAGAAGAAATTACAGGCTGGATCTTGCTTGAGAAAGTCCTGGGAGAGATCAGGGCGACCACAGGTCTCCAGGCGACCACTTTGTTCTGGGAGACCACAGGTGCACAGGGCGACAGCAGGCTACCATCAAATGGTGGTGTCAGGAAGACGCAGGAGGAAGAGGAGGGCCTACCGAAGTAAAAAGAGCATGCAGAGTCCACGCCACTGGGAGGGGGAGTGACTGAGGCCGGGAGGCAAGAAGCCCCAACAATGAGGCTGGACAGAGGGGCGTGACTATAGCGGGCGGGAGAAAGGCCTGCATGATGAGGACAGTGTGGGGGCAGAGCTAACCGCCGCAACTAGGCCGCGGTGAAGCCGGGGCCTAGATTATTCTGAAAAGGCCGCCGGCGGAAGTGTTAAGGTGCGGAGGCCCGCAAAACGATGACCAGAAGGAGCCCAGAGCCCAAACCAATGGGTGAAGGTACAGCGCCGCTGCAGGGAAGATGCTGCAGAGTAACATACAGTCAGGGATAATCCTGCTGAAGGGAAGCACCTATCCAGGGACAGTACTGCTGCAAGGGAACCCTGGCCTAAGGACTGTCCTGCTGCAGGAGAGCAGGACAGGAGGGGGCCCCTGTGGAGAAAAAAAACAACATACAATAAAACAAAAAACAGTCCTTGGACAGTCCTGCTGCAGGGGAACAGGATAGAAGGGGCCCTTGGGGAGAAAAAGTCACATATCTAATAAAAAACAGTCCTTGAAACTTCTGTCTTCTTCGTCTTCTCCTCGTCACCTCTGGAGTGGGAACCTGATGGAGAGAAGGAAGTAGTACAAGTAGTACCTCTCCATCCCTGAAGATGTAATGGGATCAGAAGACGTCAGGGCCTCTTTGGTGATGGAAGTCCTTCCCTCCTGAAACCGTCAAGCTCTGGTGGGCGAGCGGGCAGGAGAGGGGGGCAAGGACCGGCGATTGGATCACCTGTAAACACTTGAAGTTAGGGGCTGGGGGTCCTGACCGATAAGCATTTGAGGATACGGGGTGGCAGTACACGCCGTACTCATAGCCTCTACATGGGAAGTACAGTGTGACCGTGGCACAGTGTATCCCTCCAGAGGTAATCTGGGAGAAATTACAAGAATACGCAGAAAACCAATGTAGATCTGGGTCTAGTGAAAGACCCATGTCTACCTCCTACTGACACTTGCCAGTCAGTGGGGTATACACCGCTGGGGAAGAGCTAACTCTTTTTTTGTGCATAGTGTCAGCCTCCTAGTGACAGCAGCATTCCCCCATGGTTTCCTGTGTCCCCCAATGAAGCGATAGAGAAATAGAAAATTATTGCTCTTATAATATGGCAATGCAAAACTAAAACTAAAAAAAAAAAAAAAAAAAAAAAAAAAGTCTTTTAGTGTGTGACAGCAGCCAAACATAAAAAAAGATATATATCTGGTATCGCCGTAATTGCACCGACCTGAAGAATAAAGTCGTCTAATCACTTACACCGCATGAGGAAAGGCGTAAAAAATAAATAAAAACAATTCTTCACTTGCTGTTGATTTTTTCATTCAGCCTCCCAAAGATTTTTTTAACTTATTTATTTTACTCACTTATATAGTGCCATAAATTCCACAGGGCTTTACAGACATTATCATCACTGTCCCCATTGGGGCTCACAATCTAGATTCCCTATCAGTATGTCTTTGGAGTGTGGGAGAAAACCGGAGTACCTGGAGGAAACCCACGCAAACACGGGGAGAACATACAAACTACTTGCAGATGTTGTCCTTGGTGGGATGTGAACCCAGGACCCCAGTGCTGCAAGGCTGCAGTGCTAACCACTGAGCCACCATGCTGCCCAGGTTGCAGTAAAGCTCGGCGCACACTTATCCTGCGCTTACACCGGGTTTTCCGTGTAAATCTCTGAAATACGCGATTCAGACGGCGTGCTTAAAAGCGCAGTCCTTCACAGTTTTGTGCACTTCTGAAAAGAAGGACACCGCTGAACAAAGGCCAGACAGAGTCCAGAGTAACTCTGCTGCATCATTATAG
Organism: Phyllobates terribilis; assembly: GCF_046119375.1. NCBI lineage: Eukaryota > Metazoa > Chordata > Amphibia > Anura > Dendrobatidae > Phyllobates > Phyllobates terribilis. Next base: position 754,791,982 of record NW_027362761.1, on the reverse strand, counting down.
TGAATAGACAAGTCGGGCATGTCATCTGAATTACGTCATTTGGAGATTTAGATGGAAACCCCGATGTAAGTGATCAGCGTAGAGCGCCTGATAAATGTGAACCAAAATGTTATGTAAAACGCTACCAATAAAAGCTTCAACTCAATTCACAAAAAAAGCAATTCCCCACTCAGGTCAGTCATCGGTTAACGGAAATATAGGGGGCTTCCACATTACTGGTAGCATAAAAGGTCTGGAAAAACTATATGGCTACTCACCCCCCAAAAGAAATCCAACGAATTCTGCACTCCCAAATCCAAATGTCCCTCTCACTTCTGAGTCCCACAGTGTGCATAAACCACATTTAGTGTCCAAATGTTTGGCATTTCTGTAGTGATGAGAGCCTACCTAATTTATGGGTGCATGTCTCCAGAAGCACGAGCTGAGCACTATGTATGGGGCACTACAATGTATGGGCACTACAATATACTGGGCACTACAATAGCAGTGTTGCAATTTTCACTTAGCAACATCCACTGCTGCTTGTTTCTGGAAAACACTCATGGAGTCAAATCATCACTGTAGATAATTTTCCAAAGGGGTGTAATTTCCAAAATGGGGTCACTTGAGGGGGGTATTCTGCTCTTCTAGCACTTAGGGGCTCTGTATATGATGTATGCAAACTCTTTTTAGGAAAATCTGCGCTGCAGGAGGCAAATAGAGCTTTTACTCTCCCGAGTCTCACAGCGTGGATAAGCAGTACTGTACAGCCAGTTATGGGGTATGTCCACGTTTTGCAGAAATTGTGTCACAAATTTTGGTGCCATTGTTACCCATTTCCCCATGTAAAAATATAAAATCTGGGGCTAAAACAAAATTGTTGTGGTAAAAAATGTAATTATTTTTTCTTCACTGCCTAATGGTATAAAATTCTATGACACACCTGTGGTGTCAATATGATCACTGCACCCTTACATGAATTCATTGGGAGGTGTAGTTTGTAAAATGGGGTCACTTATTGGAAGGGTTGCACCTCATTGCTGTTCTGGCACCTCAGGGTCTCTTCCAGTGGGTCATGTCATCCGCAAACCATAACAGTAAAATCTGCACTACAATATGGCGCTCTTTCCCTTCTGAATTTTGCACTGTGCCTCAAAAGTAGTTTCTGATTACATGTAGGGTATTGGTGCACTCAGGAGAAATTGCACAACAAACGGAGGTACATTTTTTCCTATTAGCCCTTATAGAAATTAAACATTTGGGGCTAAAACAACATTTTAGCGATAAAAACGTAATTATTCTTTCTTCATCACCAATCGTAAACATTTCTGTGAGGCACATGTGGTGGCAATATGCTAACCACACCCCTAGAATAATTTAATGAGAGGTGTAATGTCTAAAATGATGTCACTTATAGGGGGGGGGGGGGGGGATCTGCTGTTCTGGCACCTCAGGGGCTCTGTCAATGTGACATGACACCCTGAAACCATTCCAGCAAAATTTGAACTTCAATATGACGCTCATTCCATTCTGAGTTTTGCACTGTGTTTCAAATGTAGTTTTCGACCACATATGGGGTATCGGCGTACTCAGGAGAAATTGTACAACAAAATGTATGGTCCATTTTCTCCTGTTACCCTTATGAAAATAAAAAAATTAGGGCTTAAAAACATTTTTTTGTGGGAAAAATAACATTTTTTATTTTCACGTCTACATATTCTGTGAAGCACCTGGGGGTTCAAGGTGTTCACCACATATCTATATAAATTCCGTAATGAGCCTACTTTCCAAAATGGGGTCACTTGTAGTGGGTTTCCACTGTTTAGGCACATCAGGGGCTTTCCAAACGCGCTCTCGATTCCAGTCATTTTTTGCATTTAAAAAGTCAAACGGTGCTCCTTCCCTTCTGAGCCCTGCCATGCGCCCAAACAGAAGTTTTCCACCACATATGGGGTACTGATGTACTCAGGAGAAATTGCACAACAAAAGTTTGAGGTCTATTTCTCCTGTTACCCTTGTGAAAATAAAAAAAATTTGGGCTAAAGTCAAATTTTTGTAAAAAAAAATAATAAAAATTTTTTTTTTCTTTCCACATTGCTTTCATTTCTATGAAACATACGAAAAGTTAAAGGGGTTGCCCATTACATGGACAACCCCTTCTTGATCTAAATGTTTGGCCCCAATATGATAAAAAACCCTATACTCACCTCCCATGCTGGCCCCATTCCAGCACTCTCGGTCCTGGGGCTCTCGTACAGTTGTCTTGCCACGTGACCCCGGCGCCCAATCAGCACTAGCGTCACTGTCCCTGCATTTATTCAAATCAAACATGAAGAGGAAGTCCGGGCTGCAGCTGATCTCTGAGTTCCTCTTCATGTTTGATTCAACAGGAGGTGGGGACAGTGACACCAGCGCTGTTTGGGCACCAGGGTCACGTGTCACAACAATAGCACGAGAGCCCAAGAGAGAGTGAGTGCCGATACCACAGGAACGGCGCCAGCATGGGAGGGGAGTATAAGCTTTTTTTTATTTTATCGGTGCCAAGTGTGGGGTATGACAAGGAGTTGTTTATAAATTTTGTTGGAAAAAAAAGAAATTGCTGATCAACTTTTAACCCAACTTCCTAACATCAAAAAAATTATGTTGATGTAAAGTAGACATGTAGGAAATGTTATTTATTAAATATTTTGCATGACATGACTCTCTGGTTTAAGGGCATACGAATTAAAAGTTTGAAAATTGGGACATTTTTCAAAATTTTCACCAAATTTCAGATATTTTCACAAATAAACGCAAGTCATATCAAACAAATTTTACCACTATCGTGAAGTACAATACGGCACGAAAAAAATCTTAGAATATTTGAGATCTGTTGAAACGTTGCAGAGTTATAACCACAAAGTGACACTGGTCAGAATTGTAAAATTTGGCCTTGTCATGAAAAACAAGCTGGGGGGTGAAGGTGTTAAATAAACCCTAAGAATAGTGCCCATCCTCCACAAAGAGCTCCAGCATCCTAGCAGTGGGTCTCCCTACCTGTGCTGACTGGGACACCCAGGTCTCTGGGCTTCAGCAAGCCCACTATCAAGAAATTTCCCAACTATGGGTAAACCTTGATCACCCAGAAACATAGAATCATCAATGCAGTAGGGGGATGGTAGTAAGTGTACCTCTGGGTACGGAAGCAGATCACAAGGCCACTGGCGTCTGCTCATAAGAGAGGTCTGGTGGAGAGAAGTCGTGCTGCTCACTCCATTCCACCTTCCCCAAAATTTGTGTCCATTACTACTGTACCTAATAAACACTGGATATGCAATCTCAAATGTGACTGCAGTTTACAGTACAGATAAGTGCAAAGCCGGCAACACTGCTCTAACGTTATACATATTTGAAGAAAGGAGAGGGTCCTATCGTATCGAGGAGAGACCTCAGCACTGAGGAAGACAGAGGCATCAAACTCTTACTCAAAATGATGTAAATTTCTTGGGTCGTTTCATTGGGACACAGAAAACCATGGGTTTATGTTGCTGCATCCAGGAGGCTACCACTAAGAATTACACTTAGGGCTCATACCCATCACCGCTAAAAAAGAATAGGATGGATGTTGTTCCTAAAAAGTTGGACGAGTGTCATGTGATTTTCATGAGAGTACAATGCGATTTTTCTCACCTAGATTCCGAATGACATGTGAATGCAATCTGTATGCGATGCAATTTTAACAGCTTTTACATAGAGAAATTCTCTGTCATTTAAAGATAGTTTTCAAAGGAAATATTCTTCTAAACATATATAGATTGCTAAATAGATAAAAGATAGAAATAGGTGAGATATATAATCAGTGCTTTGGGTGTGTAGCTTACTGTACATGTATTTTAGTAATAAATAAATTTCAGAAAAAAATGGCGTGGGATCCCCTCAAATTTTATTAACCAGCAGAGGGAAAGCGGACCGCTGGGGGCTGATGTTTATTGCCTGGAAAGGTGGTAATGCCCATGGAGGTTCCCAGGCTATCAATATCTGCTCACAGCTGTTTACTTAGCCTTTACTGGTTATTAAAATATGGGACAATCCCCCTCCGTCCCCCCTTCAAAAAAAAAAAAGATGTGGATTCCCTATTTTAACAACCAGCAAAGGCTAGGCAGACAGCTGTGGGCTGATATTAATAGGCTCGGATGGGGCCATGGATATTGGCCCCCTCCCAAACTAAAAACATCAGCTCTCAGCCGCCCCAGAAAAGGAGCATCCATAAGATACACCAATGCTGCCGCTTAGCCTCCACTCTTCCCACTTGCCCTAGTGCGGGGGCAAGTGGTATAATAGGGTTGGGGTTGATATCTGCTTTGTATTGGCAGCTGACATCAAGCCCAGGGGTTAGTAATGGAGATCAGTCTATATGATTCCCCCATTACTAACCTGAGTTAAATTGTAAAAAAAAAACACTCAGAATAAAGTCTTTTATTTGAAATGATGACACAGACTCCTTTATTGAAATAAAAAAGCAAACTTATACTCACCTGTCTGAAGATCAGATAATCCACTGAAGCCAATGTCACCTGAAAAAAAAACTAAAATAATAAACCACCATATTGCTCACCTGTCTGACGAGCCTTTATTGGGTGTGCTGTTATCTTCTACTCTTCTGGGACCCGTGGCCCCCAGCAGTCATGACACTTGGATCAGAGAGGTAATCTCCGCCTCCCACATTAGCAGAGTATCTGCGTGATCCTCCAGTAAGGCGGAGAAAAGGTTCAGAAGAGTTGTCTAAGTGCTCACATGCATGTTTTTTTTTCCAAATCTCGTCTTTCACAGTCTCACTCCTTCCACTAGTGTTAGTGCTTCAGTTCCTGCACAGGAGCACTTTTCGGTTCATCCCATCACGGACCTGAACTTTTGAACAAACTGACATGACTATGCCGCTTCAGGATGTTGTCTCTTTGTTCTTTGTAGCCATAGAACCCAGGGAATTTGTATGCTCAGTGGATATCCATAACGCTAATCTCCACATTCCTATTTTTTCAGCTCACCAAAAGTGCCTTTGTTTTGCAAGCCATCCCAGGGTGTTTGCAAAGGTCATGGTTGCAGTCATGCCCTCAGGGGAATCATTGTAGTACCCTACTTGGACAACATTCTTACCAAGGCTCCCTTTTACTTAGAGAATCTCGAGTTTGCTTATCACCCAGGACACAATTGCTTCGGTTGGTTTGTCAACTAATCAGTCTTTGATTCCTGTTCAACATCTTGTTTTTCTGAAGATACTGTTTGATACGGTCTAAGTGAAAGTATTCTTAATAGGGGACAAGATGTCTGCTCTTCAAACTGGTTTCTGTTCCCTCAGGCATCCCTCATTTACCCCCGTTTCTGCATGAGAATCCTGGGTAATATGATGGCGTCCATTGAGGTAATTTTCTTTGCTCAGTTCCATAGCAGAACCCTGCCGCTTGCCCTCTTCTTTCATCGGGACAAACCTGTCTATCTTGAATCACCCTGTCCCCCAAATCTATGCATCAGGCAATCACTGATCTGGTGGCAATACTCCTCATTCATACATTTCGCTTGCTCTCTTCTGATTCATTGGCAGATCGTGACGATAGATGCCAGTCTTCCTTATGGGTAGCGGTCTTCTAGAAGTACAATATTCAGGGGCACTGGTTGAATCACGAAACTTTCAACGTCCTTGGCCAGACCAGCTGTCAAGTTTAGCCATCCGGATCCAGTTCAGCAATACCACCGCTGTGGCACCAACCATAAATATGGAACGCAAAATCGTAAAGCTATGGCAGAGATCTCTCGGATTCTGGTTTCAGCAGCACAAAGAATTACTGCAATCTCATTAATCCACATACCCACAGTGGACCACTAAATCATGAAGGGATATCCACAGGGAAGTGGTCTCTCCATCTAATGTCTTCCTCCACATTTGTCTCCACTGGGAGACTTCAGAAGTCTGATACCATTTAGATTGAACCAAATTACTCAAAAGGATCAAGTCGAAGGGGTTCCTGTTATTCTCGTTGCCTTGGACTGGTGCAGAAGATCCTGGTATGCAGAATCAATCTTCCTGTCCTGCAGATGCTACATTAAGACTGCCAGATCGTCCAGACTTACTTTTATATGGTCCCATCTTACACACGTACTCATGGACACTCCCTTTAATGGTATGGCTGTTGAATCTTCAGTTTTCTTCGATCATCCTGACTATGATTAGAGTATGGATGTCTTCCTTGTCACATTGCTCTCTTTGTATTTGGAAGGTTTCTTTTTGGTTGGAGAGTATCCAACCTTGTCACCTTTATGCTCTTCTGTCTCCAGGGTCTTCTTGCAGCCGGGTCTTGAGTTAGGACTGTCTCTCAGATCCCTCATGAGACAGGATTCTGCACTGTTTACACCTTTTCATAATCATCTGGCTTTAGACTCCTAAACAGCTCTTTCCTTCAAGGTGTGGCTCACATAGTCCCTTCTTTACTGGTCTTTCATGGATAAGCGGGATCTCATCCTGGTCCTTGACACCTTACAGACCTTTCCCTGCTGTTCCTCTCCTGGTAGGTTGCTTTACTGATAGCAATTACTTCCATTAGGTTAAGTGCACACGAAGCGTTTTTGATGCGTTTTCGCGGCAGTTTTACCGCTGCAAAAACGCTTGTTAATAGGTCTTCCAGGTATAGCAATGCTAATCCGGATGTGCTGTGCACATGATGCGGAAACATCTGCTCCGGATTTGCATTGCGTTAAAAACCGCAGCATGACCATTTCTTGCGCGATCCCGCCCGCAAATTCGCAACAACTGACTTGCATTGAATCGCAACAAACCCGCAGGTATAATGTCTATACCTGTGGATTTGCTGCGTTTCAATTAAAGCCAATGGCCGCAAATTTGCGGCTGAAAAGTGGTGCGGGTGGTACCCGGGTCGGGAGAGGACTACTGCTCCTCTCATCCGATCGCCACTCCCGCTGTTAACAGAACAGCTGGGACAGGCGTTGAAGTGGGGAATGATTTCTGTAGGGAAAAAGAGACTTCCTGTTTCTTTAAAGACCAGAGAAAAGAGAATAATTAGCTGGGTAGGAAGTCAAAATGAGCAATTGTAAGTACACAGTGCTATATAATATGATGATTGTAATATATTAAGAGGATAAAAACTTTGATGGGAGTGCCTCTTTAAGTTGTGCTTATGAGCACTTGAGAAATCAAACACAACCTTAACATATTGTACCGAGCAAGATTTCTGCTTTATTATTACGCATCAAGTTTAAATACTATCACAAATAAAAAAAACTTCCCACCAATAGGCATTTAGGGATATGAACAGAAATGTGAAAAATACTGTATTTTTCGGACTATAAGACGCACTTTTTTCCTCCAAAATTTTGGAGGAAAGTGGGGGGTGAGTCTTTTAGACCGAATGTATATGGACTATATATGGTGGCTGTGGGTGGTGTGGGGGAGAAACAGTGGTGGTTGAGCGGGCACAGCAGGCAGAAGCCGTCTGCTGCAGCCTACACTGTGCCCGCTACTAAATATTATGAATATTCACTGCTCCCCACGCCCATAGGGGTGGGGAGCACTGAATATTCATTTTCCTTAATAGCGCATACTGTAGCCACAGTGCGGCTCCTGCAGCAGCCGGCGGTCAGTGTGCCCGCTATTAAAGACCATGAATATTCTCTACAACCCACTCCCATGGGTTGTAGTGAATATGCATGAACTTTAATAGTGGGCACACCGACCGCCGGCTGCTGCAGGAGCCGCACTGCGGCTACAGTGTGCGTGCTATTGAAGATCATGAATATTCACTACAACCCATGGGAGTGAGTTGCAGAGAATATTCATGGACTTTAATATCGGGAACGCTGACCACCGGCTGCTGCAGGAGCCACGCTGCGGTACAGTGTGAGCGCTATTAGAGATAATGAATGGTCACTGCTCCTCACTCACACAGTCCAGGTGTAGGGAGCAGTGACTCTTCCGGCACAGCATCACACAGTGTGAGGGCGCATGGCATCATCGCCATGCGCGGCTCACACTGAGATCAGTGCTGGCTGCAGAGGAGGACACAGCGCTGGAACACTGGGAAGAAAGGTGAGTAGAACTAGTGTGTGCAGCATGGGATCAGGGGTGTCTAGAATGCCAGGAAGAAGGAAGAGGGGGGCCATACATGCCAGGAAGAAGGATTAGGGGGGCCATACATGCCAGGAAGAAGGATGAGGGGGGCTATACATGCCAGGAAGAAGAAGGATGAGGGGGGGCATACATGCCAGGAAAAAGAAGGATGAGGGGGGCCATACATGCCAGGAAAAAGAAGGATGAGGGGGGCCATACATGCCAGGAAGAAGGATGAGGGAAGCCATACATGCCAGGAAGAAGGATGAGGGGGGCCATACATGCCAGGAAGAAAAAGGATGAGGGGGGCCATACATGCCATGAAGAAGGATGAGGGAGGCCATACATGTCAGGAAGAAGGATGAGGGGGGCCATACATTCCAGGAAGAAGAAGGATAAGGGGGGCCATACATGCCAGGAAGAAGGATGAGGGGGGCCACATGCCAGGAAGAAGGATAAGGGGGACCATACATGCCAGGAAGAAGGATTAGGGGGACCATACACACCAGGAAGGGGGATAAGGGTAGCCATGCATACCAGGGTGAGGGATGAGAGATGAAGGGTGTCATGTATACCAGGATGAGGGGTGCCATGCATACAATGAAGAGGGATGAGAGATGAGGGGAGCCATGCATACCAGGATGAGGGGTGCCATGCAAACCAGGAAGAGGGATGAGAGATGAGGAGAGCCATGCATACCAGGATGGTGGATTGGGGTGCCATGCATACCAGGATGGTGGATTGGGGTGCCATGCAAACCAGGATGGTGGATTGGGGCGCCATGCATACCAGGATGGTGGATTGGGGCGCCATGCATACCAGGATGGTGGATTGGGGTGCCATGCACACCAGGATGGGGGCCACGTATAACAGGAAGGAAGGGCCATATATACTAGGATGGAGGATAACAACAGAATTGGCGGACATTGCCCCTATACCAGTGTCAGCAGCAGACCCCCTCCCCCATAACAGTGCATCATGACCACATTTTTTGCCTACAATTTTTTTCTATTTTCCTCCTCTAAAATCTAGGTGCGTCATATGATTTGGTGCGTCTTATAGTCCGAAAAATACGGTACTCTGCCCAGCAGTGTTATCTGATCACAATGAAACTGGAGGTGTGAGACTAGATGGAGTATGTTCTCTCACAAAATAAAGGTTTAATTTTAAAGGGGTTACCTTAAAAATCAGCTGAAAAAGAAATCTATAACCTGCTTACTTATATAAAAAAAGGAAATATTGCATATGAACAAGGTATCAAACATATTGTATCAGGGTCAAAAATGTATTGTACTTGTACTGTAAGTAATCATTGCAATTGCATAAAGTAGGAAAGTTTCACATTTTAAAGTACAGCAATTCCTGATGACCCTACTCATATATACTGCACTGACATTGGCTGCTGATTTTCAGGGCAAAATCCACCAGAAAATGCTATGTCTTAGAGCTGAATGTGTGTCTAACAGCTATCTAGCTTACTTTTAAAATATTTCATATTTGATTTGATAAAAAAAATCTCAAACATTAGAAAGAACTTACATAATTAATCTGGATTAAGAATTAAGCTGAATTCTTCCAAAGGCAGCGAGTTATCACAAAATGGTTTCGAGGTACCAATTATAGATTCAGTTACTCTCCCAGGTTTCATTGACAGTGAAGATGAAAAAACACTTTTGGCTCTTGCGGATCTTAGTGAACTGAACGAAGAAGAAATGCCTGATGATAAATTAACTTGGCCATTAGTGAATATATAGTCAAGCTTGGGTATAGCCTGGGTTAGTTTTCTATAAAGACTTTCAAAATCCAGATTTGCTCTGAAAGTAAACGGGAATATAAAAGAGAAATTTCTCCAGCTCAGACTGTATCTTCTATACACGTGTTTTTTGCGGCTTCCATAGTTTCTCATATCAACGTCCATCAGGCTTTGAGAGGTTATGGGCCTACTTGGGTTCGTGGCCTTGTCAATCATATCGCAGTTTGCTTTGGCATTTTCTTTTTCAAACCTCTGCAAAACAGAAAACCCAGAAAAGATCAGTCTATTGGTAGCGGCAAGGAGCACAGCAGCTTTATTCTACAGAGATTGTAAGCACTGCTCTCAAACTGGCCATTTCTCTGGATCTGGTCAGCTTCATTGTCCCTCCAATGCTGGAGAAGCAAAGCTGCCTTTGATTGCAGCAGAAGAGACGACAGTTCGGGCCATCGGCACAACAATGCTGCTGGTCTGAGCTGTCAATGAATAAGTAGTGCACCAACCTCCAGGAAGCTAAAATCCAGGAGGCTGGGGAGCAAGCCCTCCTGAAGATAAGAGGAGAACAAGCCTATAAAAACCGTGACCCCCTTTAAAGGAGTAAAACTATCCCTTTAAAAAAAGTAAAGAAGTTTCACACAACTATTTCACCTGTTGCACTGAGCCACCAGCAGTTTCCTCTTGAGCAACATCAATGTCTCACGTCTCTGTTGTCAGATTACACGAGTCAGATTCCTTGTCTTTAACGCTATGGGTGCCCTAGCTATCCCTGCTCCCCAGATTACTTCTGATGGTGAAGATGATGGGGCCATGTATCTTGCTGAACTCCTGAATCAGTACTATAGCTGGCCCCCTCCTCCAGAGAAGTGGGGAGGAATAGTGTATGTACAAGTGCTTCTCACTAAATTAGGATATCATCAAAAAGTTAATTTATTTCAGTACTTCAATAAAAAAAGTGAAACTCATAATATAGAGTCATTACAAACAGAATGATCTATTTCAAGTGTTTATTTCTGTTAATGTTGATGATTATGGATTACAGACAATGAAAACACAAAAGTCATTATCTCAGTAAATTAGAATAATTAACAAAAAACACCTGCAAAGGTTTCCTAAGCATTTAAAAGGTCCCTTAGTCTGTTTCAGTAGGCTCCACAATCATGGGGGAAGACTGCTGACTTGACAGGTGTCCAGTAGGCAGTCACTGACACACTCCACAAGGAGGGTAAGCCACAAAAGGTCATTGCTAAAGAAGCTGGCTGTTCACAGAGTGCTGTATCCAAGCATATTAATGGAAAGTTGAATGGAAGGAAAAAGTGTGGTAGAAAAAGGTGCACAAGCAACCAGGATAACCGCAGCCTTGAAAGGATTGTTAAGAAAAGGCCATTCAAAAACTTGGGGGAGATTCATAAGGAGTGGAACTGCTGCTGGAGTCGCTGCTTCAAGAGCCACCACACACAGACGTATCCAGGACATGGGCTCCAAGTGTCGCATTCCTTATGTCAAGCCACTCATGATCAATAGACAATGCCAAAAGAGTCTTACCTGGGCCAAGGAGAAAAAGACCTGGACTGTTGCTCAGTGGTCCAAGGTGTTGTTTTCAGATGAAAGTAAAGTTTGCATTTCATTTGGAAATCAAGGTCCCAGAGTCTGGAGGAAGAGTGGAGAGACACACAATCTGAGCTGCTTGAAATCTAGTGTGAAGTTTCCACAATCAGTGATGGTTTGGGGAGCCATGTCATCTGCTGGTGTAGGTCCACTGTGTTTTATCAAGACCAAAGTCAGCGCAGCCGTCTACCAGGAAATTTTAGAGCACTTCATGCTTCCCTCTGCCGTCAAGATTTATGGAGATGGAAATTTCATTCTCCAGCAGGATTTGGCATCTGTCCACACTGCCAAAAGTACCAATACTTGGTTTAAAAACAACAGTATCACTGTGCTTGATTGGCCAGCAAACTCGCCTGACCTTAACCCCATAGAGAATCTATGGGGTATTGTCAAGAGGAAGATGAGAGACACCAGACCCAACAATGCAGACGAGCTGAAGGCTGATATCAAAGCAACCTGGGCTTCCATAACACCTCAGCAGTGCCACAGGCTGATCGCCTCCGTGCCACGCCGCATTGATGCAGTAACTGATGCAAGGATCCCCGACCAAGTATTGAGTGCATTTACTGAACATACATTTCAGTAGGACAACATTTCAGATTTTAAAAATATTTTTCAAGCTGTTATAACGTATTCTAACTTACTAAGATAATGACTTTTGTGTTTTCATTGGCTGTAAGCCATAATCATCAACATTAACAGAAATAAACACTTGAAATACTGTAGATCACTCTGTTTGAAATGACTATATAATAAAGGGAACACTCAAATAACACATCCTAGTTCTGAATGAATGAAATATTCTCATTGAATACTTTGTTCTGTACAAAGTTGAATGTGCTGACAACAAAATCACACAAAAATCATCAATGGAGATCACATTTATTAACCAATGGAGGCCTGGATTTGGAGTCACCCCCAAAAATAAAGGGGAAACACACACTACAGGCTGATCCAACTTTGATGTAATGTTCTTAAAACAAGTCAACATGAGGCTCAGTATTGTGTGTGGCCTCCACGTGCCTGTATGACCTCCCTACAATGCCTGGGCATGCTCCTGTTGAGGTTGCGGATGGTCTCCTGTGGGATCTCCTCCCAGATCTGGACTAAAGCATCCGCCAACTCCTGGACAGTCTGTGGTGCAATGTGACGTTGGTGGATGGAACGAGACATAATGTCCCAGATGTGCTCAATCGGATTCAGGTCTGGGGAACGGGCGGGCCAGTCCATAGCTTCAATGCCTTCATCTTGCAGGAACTGCTGACACACTCCAGCCACATGAGGTCTGGCATTGTCCTGCATTAGGAGGAACTCAGGGCCAACCGCACCAGCATATGGTCTCACAAGGGGTCTGAGGATCTCATCTTGGTACCTAATGGAAGTCAGGCTACCTCTGGCGAGCACATGGAGGGCTGTGCGGCCCTCCAAAGAAATCCCACCCCACACCACTACTGACCCACTGCCAAACCGGTCATGCTGAATGATGTTGCAGGCAAGAGATCGCTCTCCACGGCGTCTCCAGCCTCTGTCACGTCTGTCACATGTGCTCAGTGTGAACCTGCTTTCATCTGTGAAGAGCACAGGACGCCAGTGGCAACAATCCTGGTGTTCTGTGGCAAATGCCAAGCGTCCCGCATGGTGTTGGGCTGTAAGCACAACCCCCATCTGTGGACGTCGGGCCCTCATACCACCCTCATGGAGTCGGTTTCTAACCGTTTGTGCAGACACATGCACATTTGTGGCCAGCTGGAGGTCATTTTTCAGGGTTCTGGCAGTGCTCCTCCTGTTCCTCCTTGCACAAAGGCGGAAGTAGCGGTCCTGCTGCTGGGTTGTTGCCCTCCTACGGCCCCCTCCACGTCTCCTGGTGTACTGGCCTGTCTCTTGGTAGCGCCTCCAGCCTCTGGACACTACGTTGATAGACACAGCAAACCTTCTTCCCACAGCTCGCATTGATGTGCCATCCTGGATGAGCTGCACTAACTGAGCAACTTCTGTGGGTTGTAGAGTCCGTCTACCACGAGTGTGAAAGCACAACCAACATTCAAAAGTGATCAAAACATCAGCCACAAAGCATTGGTACGGAGATGTGGTCTGTGGTCCCCACAGAACCACTCCTTTATTGAGTGTGTCTTGATAATTGCCAATAATTTCCATATATTGTCTATTCCATTTGCACAACAGCATATGAAATTGATTGTGAATCAATGATGCTTCCTAAGTGGAGAGTTTGATTTCACAGAAGTTTGATTTACTTGGAGTTATATTCTGTTGTTTAGGTGTCCCCTTTATTTTTTTGAGCAGTGTATATGAGTTTCACTTTTTGTATTGAAGAAATGAAATAAATTAACTTTTTAGTGATATTCTAATTTAGTGAGAAGTACTTGTATATACATAGACAAGGAAGGACGTACAGCGATAAATGAAAATAACAATCATACAAATATGCACTCACAGATAACAGAGGTACACCGGGGAGAAAAGTTAGGAGAGAAAGAGGAATTGCACACAGCCGAAACACCTAGCAACAGTCACAGATAAACACTCCAAAACGCCTCTATCAACAACAGACTCCTCCACTCCTCACCAGTCAGTACAAGTCTTAACACTGACAATCCAGATTGCCAGAGGCAAGTATATATAGGAGAGGGGAGTGGCTGATACTGAACAGCTGAGATCATCCAAGCTGAACAGATTAACCCCTGCACTGCTAACAAAAACCTGCACCGTTTAATATGAAGGAGAAGTGCTTCAGATCAGTGCAGGAGTACATAAAATCAGATGCTGCAGTCTCCTGGCACCTCTCTGTCGCGGTAAGCTCGTAACACAAAGTTTATGCATAAACACTGTGTGACAGCTACCTCCTGCCAGTGCTGTACATGTATGGTGCTGGAAGGCATAAAATCACACACGGTTTGAGTCTCCACTAATGTTTGTTGATGTACTACATTCATTTCTTTCATTTGTATGTCACTGATGAAAATCTCCGGTACGTCTCTAGGACAGGTCAGAGATTTCTAAAACTGAAGTTATTTCAGTTTTAAGCCCTCTATATACAGTATGCTGTGGAATTCAAAGTAGATGTACTTCCAAACCTTGCTAATTTCCATAAGTCTTTCTGTAAATGACTTTCTCTTCGGGGTTGTAAATAAACACATACAGTTAGGTCCATATATATTTGGACAGAGACAACATTTTTCTAATTTTGGTTCTAGACATTACCACAATGAATTTTAAACAAAACAATTCACATGCAGTTGAAATTCAGACTTTCAACTTTCATTTGAGGGTATCCACATTAAAATTGGATGAAGGGTTTAGGAGTTTCAGCTCCTTAACATGTGCCACCCTGTTTTTAAAGGGACCAAAAGTAATTGGACAAATTAAATAATTGTAAATAAAATGTTCATTTCTAGTACGTGGATGAAAACCCTTTGTTGGCAATGACTGCCTGAAGTCTTGAACTCATGGACATCACCAGACGCTGTGTTTCCTCCTTTTTGATGCTCTGCCAGGCCTTCACTGCGGTGGTTTTCAGTTGCTGTTTGTTTGTGGGCCTTTCTGTCTGAAGTTTAGTCTTTAACAAGTGAAATACATGCTCAATTGGGTTGAGATCAGGTGACTGACTTGGCCATTCAAGAATATTCCACATCTTTGCTTTAATAAACTCCTGGGTTGCTTTGGCTTTATGGTTTGGGTCATTGTCCATCTGTAGTATGAAACGACGACCAATCAGTTTGGCTGCATTTGGCTGAATCTGAGCACACAGTATGGCTCTGAATATATCAGAATTCATTCGGCTGCTTCTGTCCTGTGTCACATCATCAATAAACACTAGTGACCCAGTGCCACTGGCAACCATGCATGCCCAAGCCATCACACTGCCTCCGCCGTGTTTTACAGATGATGTGGTATGCTTTGGATCATGAGCTGTACCACGCCTTTGCCATACTTTTCTCTTTCCATCATTCTGGTAGAGGTTGATCTTGGTTTCATCTGTCCAAAGAATGTTCTTCCAGAACTGTGCTGGCTTTTTTAGATGTTTTTTAGCAAAGTCCAGTTTAGCCTTTTTATTCTTGATGCTTATGAGTGGCTTGCACCGTTCAGTGAACCATCTGTAGTTACTTTCATGCAGTCTTCTCTTTATGGTAGATTTGGATATTGATACGCCTACCTCCTGGAGTGTTGTTCACTTGGTTGGCTGTTGTGAAGGGGTTTCTCTTCACCATGGAGATTATTCTGCGATCATCCACCGCTGTTGTCTTCCGTGGGCGCCCAGGTCTTTTTGCATTGATGAGTTCACCAGTGCTTTCTTTCTTTCTCAGGATGTACCAAACTGTAGATTTTGCCACTCCTAATATTGTAGCAATTTCTCGGATGTTTTTTTTCTGTTTTTGCAGCTTAAGGATGGCTTGTTTCACCTGCATGGAGAGCTCCTTTGACCGCATGTTTACTTCACAGCAAAACCTTCCAAATGAAAGCACTACACCTCAAATCAGCTCCAGGCCTTTTATCTGCTTAATTGAGAATGACATAACGAAGGGATTGCCCACACCTGTCCATGAAATAGCCTTGTAGTCAATTGTCCAATTACTTTTGATCCCTTTAAAAACAGGGTGGCACAGGTTAAGGAGCTGAAACTTCTAAACCCTTCATCCAATTTTAATGTGGATACCCTCAAATGAAAGCTGAAAGTCTGAACTTCAACTGCATCTGAATTGTTTTGTTTAAAATTCATTGTGGTAATGTCTAGAACCAAAATTAGAAAAATGTTGTCTCTGTCCAAATATATATGGACCTAACTGTATGTGAGACCAAGGACGTACAGGGATAGGCAGGGGTAAGTCCTTCCTTGCCAGAGCGGTGCGGAGGACTTTGTTTCTGGCGCAAATTTCACATGACTTAACCCCTTCACGACCTATGACGTATAGGTCATATATCCCCCTTTGATGGGGGCTCCAGCGCTGAGAACGCATCTTTTCTGGCAACTAACAGCTGATTTGATGAGCAGCCATGTGCCGTCAACAATCTGACAGCGGTATTTGACATAATCGCGTGGGACGCCCTTCACAAACCCCGTCCGTCGGCCCCCGTCACATGATTGCGGGTCGCCGATGAGTTGGCATGACAATCGGGGGTCTGTAGAAGACCACCATGATTTTTGTTAGTCCCAGGGTACACACATTCCTACCATTGGCTAAAACCAGGCAAGGAAGCGTCCTGCATTACCTGGCAACCGGGAGACACAGCATCCCATGTCTCCCGGGCCGCGAAACAAGTGGAAAGAACGGCTTCCCAAGTGCTCGACAGCTCCGTCCAGAAGCGGACAGACCGGCGGAGCAATCTGGAAACCGGACGACGACGACTGTGTCCACGGCAGGTATTTCTAACATTCAGACTGCATACTTGATTCAATACTTGCTCAGTGTGTTCTTTGTGGATATTTTTTCATAAGAATTTGGGAAAGTTATGAAATGTCCTTTAATGTCTGTCCTATTCCTGATCTAAGGGTCTAGACTTTTAGCTGAGATGAATCTGTGCTGCAGTTTATGTACATGATAAATAGTGAAGCTCCTCCTCTACAGATAAGGGGAAAAAAACACAGGGAAGGAATGCCTGCACTCATCTCAGAACTGCTGGAGTGAACAGGAAAGCAGGATTAAGGTAAGTACTTCTTAAAGCATATCTAAACTTTCAATAAACTGTGCATAAATCAATAATCCAGGATATGTTGTCTTGTATGCTTGATGTTTTAGTTTGTTTTTCCTCTTAGCTCATGTTTGGAGAAATTAGCTGCTCTGATGACTTATATACACTATACATAGAATATGAGGAGAAAAACTGTTTTCTAACATCTCAAATTCAGAAATACAGCAACAGGATCGATGAGGACATATATATTTTTATGTATATATACGTGTGTGTTTTTCTGGAATATGATTCTGCACAAACTTGCTTCCTCCCTCCTCCCCTCTTCATATACTGTGAAGAAATATGATGTGAAGCATTTAGTGAGCTGTACCCTGAGACAAGCCTGACATTGAAAGTTCAGAGTAAGGCTATGTGCCCACGATGCAGACATGCTCCGGATTTTTCCTGAGCGTTTCTGCATCTCCCTGGCACAAAAAACGCATGCGGATTGTACATGCGTTTTCCTGCCAGGGACATGCGGAAGTGAAGAATTCTTCACATGCATTTCCGCATGCGGGTTGTCAAGCGATTTTAGCATCACTTGGAAAGTGCTTGACATCTTGGTCACACTATATAAATCCATGCAGCTGGCATGGATTTATATAGTGTGACTGAAAGAATGTTAAAAAATAAAAAAAGAAATCTATACTTACCTTCTGATGGCCCCCGGAGTCTTTATCTGATGCGTCTCTGCTTGCTGGCAGCTCGCGGTACATTGAAAGGACCTGCCGATGTCAGCGGTCGCGTGACCCGTCACATGACTAAATGACAACATGGCAGGTCCTTGAGTCCACCGGGGGCCATCAGAAGGTAAGGATAATGTTTATTTTATATTTTATTCTTTTTTTTGCAGGTTCTATGGTACCCGGGTCCGGAGGAGAGTCTCATCTTCTCCAGACCCGGGTACCATCCACACATTGAAACGCATGTAATCCGCATGTACAGTGATGCGGATTACATGCGTTCCAATGCAATTCAATGGCGGCCAAAACGCAGCGCTTCCGCAAAATAATTGGCAGTGCTATGTTTTTTTCCGCAATGATAATCTGCAGCGGAAATTTCCGCAGCATGTGCACAGCACATGCGAATTATCATTGGGGAACATGGCAGACCTTCTACCAAGCGTTTTTTAAGCATTTCTGCAGCGGAATTGCCGCTGCAAAAACACTTAAAAAACGCATCATGGGCACACAGCCTTAAAGATACTAAAGCTCATCACAGCAGCCAGTTTCTCTAGGCCTTAGTGGAAAAAGTTCTGCAAGATTATGAAATCTAAAAAGAACAGGTTCTTGCTATTATAACTGATAATGCTTCAAACATGATAAGTACAATTAAACTGATGAATGAGAACAATGAAGGTGAACAGCAGCCAGAACATTTCAGATTCAGTATGTTGGAGATGGAAGGCCACAGTCCTGTTCCCATGAGGAGGAACAGATATTACTACAGAAGAACAGTAAAAGGATTCTGTACAATTAGAGGATCTTGTTGAAGCTGCTTCACACATCTCTCCTATTCATCACATGCGCTGTGTTGTGCACACGCTGCAGCTGGCAATAAGAGATAGTCTGCAAGAGGGACATGCTGCAATTCTGATTAGCAAAGTGTTGGAAATTGGCTATTGTTGCCAGAACCCTTAAAATTGACTCCATCTTGAAGAGACGTGCTGGAAAAAGGGCTGTAATGCACACGCCCGGACTGACTGGCGTGTGCGTGTTTAGTGATCCCACTGGACCATGAACCCGTGAGTGCCTGGAGGGGCGTAACTAAGTATCTGCCCGATCCGACCAAGGTCGCACGACGGCATACGACGCCAGTGCACCAGGGAGGAACCGAGCAGAGGGACCAGGTGCTACTCCAGGTCAGACCCCAGACACGGCTGTTGACCCACACCGGGGAATACAGGAACAGGCAGGTTCGGCTGGCACCCAGACTGGTGGGTATAGGCAGGCACGACTGGTATGCAGGCAGGCGGGTATGCAGGCAGGGGGTACAGGCAAGCACGGCTAGAGTGCAGACAGAGAGGCACTAGCAGGTTGGAGCACAGATGGGATAGGACCCAGTACAGACTGGGACTCAGGAACAGAACCGCAGATGCGGTGGACAAACACAGCAGAGTGAGGCCGCCCAGAGCGGTGAGCAAGAACAGGGCAAGACGAGACCGCCTAGAGCGGTGAGCGAGAGTAGAGCAGGACGAGGCCACCTGGAGCGGTGAGCGAGAGTCAGAGCAGAGCGAGACTGCCGGAGCGGTGAGCAAAGGGCCAGAGCAGAGCGAGACTGCTGGAGCGGCGAGCAAAGGGTCAGAGCAGAGCGAGACTGCCGGAGCGGCGAGCAAAGGGTCAGAGCAGAGCGAGACTGCTGGAGCGGCGAGCAAAGGGTGCCTGGAGGGGCGTAACTGAGTATCTGCCCGATCCGACAAAGGTCGCACGACGGCATACGACACCAGTGCACCAGGGAGGAACCGAGCAGTGGGACCAGGTGCTACTCCAGGTCAGACCCCAGACACGGCTGTTGACCCACACCGGGGAATACAGGAACAGGCAGGATCGGCTGGCACCCTGACTGGTGGGTATAGGCAGGCACGACTGGTATGCAGGCAGGCGGGTATGCAGGCAGGGGGTACAGGCAATTACGGCTAGAGTGCAGACAGAGAGGCACTAGCAGGTTGGAGCACAGACGGGATAGGACCCAGTACAGACTGGGACTCAGGAACAGAACCGCAGATGCGGTGGACAAACACAGCAGAGTGAGGCCGCCCAGAGCGGTGAGCAAGAACAGGGCAAGACGAGGCCGCCTGGAGCGGTGAGCGAGAGTCAGAGCAGAGCGAGACTGCCGGAGCAGCGAGCAAAGGGCCAGAGCAGAGAGCAAAGGGCCAGAGCAGAGCGAGACTGCCGGAGCAGCGAGCAAAGGGCCAGAGCAGAGCGAGACTGCCGGAGCAGCGAGCAAAGGGCCAGAGCAGAGCGAGACTGCCGGAGCAGCGAGCAAAGGGTCAGAGCAGAGCGAGACTGCCGGAGCAGCGAGCAAAGGGCCAGAGCAGAGCGAGACTGCCGGAGCAGCGAGCAAAGGGTCAGAGCAGAGCGAGACTGCCGGAGCAGCGAGCAAAGGGTCAGAGCAGAGCGAGACTGCCTGAGCAGCGAGCAAAGGGTCAGAGCAGAGCGAGACTGCCGGAGCAGCGAGCAAAGGGTCAGAGCAGAGCGAGACTGCCGGAGCAGCGAGCAAAGGGTCAGAGCAGAGCGAGACTGCCGGAGCAGTGAGCAAAGCAGAGCGAGACTGCAGGAGCAGTGAGCAAAGCAGAGCAGAGCGGAAACCGCAGGAGCGGTGAGCAAGGCAGAGCAGAGCGGAAACCGCAGGAGCGGTGAGCGAGGCAGAGCAGGGCGGAAACCGCAAGAGCGGTGAGCAAGGCAGTGCAGGCAAGAACCGCCGGAGCGGTGAGCAAGACAGAGCAGAGGGGACAGGGCTCTGTTCACACGGAACAGACAGGAAGGGAAAGGCAGAACCAGATACACAAAAGATACTTGCAATGAAGTAGCGAGTGGACTCTAAACTCACAAACGGAAGTACAGCGACAACGAGAAGGAGTTAGGTGCAGGTTCAGACTCTGCAGAAAAAGGGAAGGTACGGACATAAAGAAAAACAGGAGACAGGTTAGGAGACAGTACAGACAGGAACTGTTACTGCAACAAATACAGGAACGAGCCAAGGTAAAGCCAAGTGCTGGTTCAGACAATGCAGGAGAAAGGGAAGGTACGGACATAGAGAAAAACAGGAAGCAGGTTAGGAGACAGTTCAGACAGGAACTGTTACTGAAGCGAGATACAGGAGCGAGTCTGGGTATGCGGCCCCCAGAGGGCGGGACGAACAGGCTAAGAGCGTGTTCACACGGGCCTGGAAATACAGCCTCCAGGAAAGGCAGAAAGACAGCTGGCTAGAGAGCACAGACAGGACTCAGTTCAGACATGGGAACAGATACCGCAAGGCAGGAAACAGACAGGACCTGGCACATCAGTGACTAGAAGCCAACTGAAAGAACAAGATGCTCAGGCATGGATTCCAAGGAGGAGCTGGTTTAAATACCAGGTGACAGACAGCAATAGGCAGAGGACGCATTAGGGGTGTGTCTGCAGCAGCTACAAGAAACAGGAAGTTCAGCGGGCGTCGCCCTAAGCAGCCACAGCAGAGCAAAGCAGACAACATGGAAAGAAGCCAAAGTGACAGTCTGGACTGGAAATCAAGTGCGCGCTCTTGCACAGTGGGAGATGGACCACTATGCAAGGACGCCGCCAGGTGTGTTACAAGGGCAAATGTGGAATTACAACATTTTTCACTTGTTCTCAAAGAAGTAGAAGAGTTCAATCGCTCCTCAAAACTGACTATGCACGAGGCAACTCCTTTATCCCCTGAAATTGTTAGAGATGTTACCCATGTGGTTACTGCTTTGCCACCAACCCAAGTCAGTGTAGAGAGGTTGTTCTCTAGCCTTAAAAATTAGGGCAGATTTGAGGTCATCTATGAAGGAGGATCTGATGGAGGCGATACCATTTCTCAGAACAAATTCATAGACTGCACAAAGGTTATTCAGTACGTTTTTGTTGAAAACTGTTATTTCCACTTACTGCATAGTGCATAATAAATTGTAAATATGCAAAAGGTTTTTTTGCTCTAAAGTTGTATTCCAATAAATGTATTTTAGGTTCTAAATAAATAGCTTGATTATTGTATCATAATAAGGATTAAAAGCCTGATGTTACCATTTTACTACAGTAAATTTATCACTTAAACATGAGCCATGTATGAGGGAGTCGGAGTTGGTGTCACAGAAATTGAGGAGTCTGAGTTGAAGTCGGAGGTTTGGCTTACCGTCTCCACAGCCCTGTCCATCAGGCTTTCAGAGGTTATGGACCTACTTGGGCCCCTGGTCTTTTGCCTCTTTTTGCCGTTTGAGTTGACATCCTCTTTATTCACGTTCTGCAATACAGAAAACCAAGAAAAAGATTTTTTCAGAGTGTGATTGTGCTGGAGAAACAGCCTGCACCACACTTCACAGTCCACTGTGCTTGTAATTAGTCTGTGGCCCTAGGCTGGAATCACACATCTGTGTGATGTGGTCTGAGTACGGCTTGTAATGCACAGACTGTCCTCAGGGTCTCCGGCCCTGAACTCAGCAGCCTCATAGGCATATACATACAGTGGGGGCCAATAGTATTGGCACCCCTGCAATTCTGTCAGATAATACTCAGTTTCTTCCTGAAAATGATTGCAATCACAAATTCTTTGGTATTATTATCTTCATTTAATTTGTCTTCAATGAAAAAACACAAAAAGAAATGACCTAAAGCCAAATTGGATATAATTCCACACCAAACCTAAAAAAGGGGGTGGACAAAAGTATTGGCACTGTTTGAAAAGTCATGTGATGCTTCTCTAATTTGTGTAATTAACAGCACCTGTAACTTACCTGTGGCACCTAACAGGTGTTGGCAATAACTAAATCACACTTGCAGCCAGTTAACATGGATTAACCCCTCAAGCCCCGGAGCATTTTCCGTTTTTGCATTTTCGTTTTTTGCTCCCCTTGTTCCCAGAGCCATAGCGTTTTTATTTTTTTGGTCAATAAGGCCATGTGAGGGCTTATTTTTTGCGGGACGAATTGTACTTTTCAACGCCATTACTAGTTTTACCATATCCTGTACGGGAAAACGGGAAAAAAATTCCAAGTGCGGTAAAATTGCAAAAAAGTGCAATACCACAGTTGTTTTTTATTTATTTTTTTTACCACGTTCACTGAATGCTAAAATTGACCTGCCATTCTTATTCTACAGGTCATTACAAGTTCATAGACACCAAACATGTATAGGTTCTTTTATATTTAAGTGGTGAAAAAAAATTCCAAAATTTGGTAAAAAAAAAATAAAAAATAGTGCCATTTTCTAAGACCCGTAGCGTCTCCATTTTTCGGGATCTGGGGCTGGGTGAGGGCTTATTTTTTGTGCGCCGAGCTGACGTTTTTATTGATAACATTTTGGGGTAGATCCGATGTTTTGATCGCCCGTTATTGCATTTTATTGCAATTTTGCGGCGACCAAAAAACGTAATTCTGCCGTTTAAAATTTTTTTCTCGTTACGCCGTTTAATGATCGGATTAATTCTTTTTTTATATTGATAGATCGGGCGATTCTGAACGCGGCGATACCAAATATGTGTATGTAGGGTTTTTTTTTTATATATTTTATTTTGAATGGGGCGAAAGGGGGGTGATTTAAACTTTTATATTTTTTTAATTTTTTTTATATTTTTAAAAACTTTTTTTTTTTACTTTTTGCTTGCTTCTATAGTCTCCATAGGAGACTAGAAGCAGCAACTGTCCGATCGCCTCTGCTACATACAGGGGACGAGCAGGTCCCCTTCATGCAGCAGAAATGGTCCTGTGCTATGAGCGCCGACCACTAGGTGGCACTCATAGCGACAAGATCATGACAAACACAGGCATCTGCTGCAGACCCTGGGTTGTCATGCCCACCCATCGGTGACCCGCGATCACGTGATGGGGTCGCCG
Source organism: Phyllobates terribilis (assembly GCF_046119375.1). NCBI lineage: Eukaryota > Metazoa > Chordata > Amphibia > Anura > Dendrobatidae > Phyllobates > Phyllobates terribilis. The sequence goes on along the minus strand of NW_027362761.1, from coordinate 754,768,312 downwards.
GTGGGCGGGGCTTATGACGCGCTACCCGGAAGCGCGCGTTAAATGCCGCTGTCGGAGTTTGACAGCGGCATTTAACATGTTAACAGCCACGGGTGGATCGCGATTCCACCCGGGGCTGTTGCGGGCACATGTCAGCTGTAAGAATCAGCTGACATGTGCTCCGTTCAGTGAGGGCTCAGCGCAGCAGCCCTCACTGAACGGGCAGTACGCAAATGTGCGTACTAATACGTCACCGGTAGTTAAGGGGTTAACGTTGACTCAATCTCTGTCCTGTGTCCTTGTGTGTACCACATTGAGCATGGAGAAAAGAAAGAAGACAAAAGAACTGTCTGAGGACTTGAGAAACCAAATTGTGAGGAAGCATGAGCAATCTCAAGGCTACAAGTCCATCTCCAAAGACCTGAATGTTCCTGTGTCTTCCATGCCCAGTGTCATCAAGAAGTTTAAAGCCCATGGCACTGTGGCTAACCTCCCTAGATGTGGACGGAAAAGAAAAATTGACGAGAGATTTCAACGCAAGATTGTGTGGATGGTGGATAAAGAACCTCGACTAACATCCAAACAAGTTCAAGCTGCCCTGCAGTCCGAGGGTACAACAGTGTCAACCCGTACTATCCGTCGGCGTCTGAATGAAAAGGGACTGTATGGTAGGATACCCAGGAAGACCCCACTTCTTACCCCGAGACATATAAAAGCCAGGCTGGAGTATGCCAAAACTTACCTGAGAAAGCCTAAAACGTTTTGGAAGAATGTTCTCTGGTCAGATGAGACAAAAGTAGGGCTTTTGGGAGGCATTCAAAGAAAAGAACACGGTCCCTACAGTCAAACATGGCGGAGGTTCCCTGATGTTTTGGGGTTGCTTTTGCTGCCTCTGACACTGGACTGCTTGACTGTGTGCATGGCATTATGAAGTCTGAAGACTACCAACAAATTTTGCAGCATAATGTAGTGCCCAGTGTGAGAAAGCTGGGTCTCCCTCAGAGGTCATGGGTCTTCCAGCAGGACAATGACCCAAAACACACTTCCAAAAGCACTATAAAATGGTTTGAGAGAAAGCACTAGAGACTTCTAAGGTGGCCAGCAATGAGTCCAGACCTGAATCCCATAGAACACCTGTGGAGAGATCTCAAAATGGCAGTTTGGAGAAGGCAGCCTTCAAATATCAGGGACCTGGAGCAGTTTGCCAAAGAAGAATGGTCTACAATTCCAGCAGAGCATTGTAAGAAACTCATTGATGGTTACCGCAAGCGGTTGTTCGCAGTTATGTTGGCTAAAGGTTGTGCAACCAAGTATTTAGCTGAGGGTGCCAATACTTTTGTCTGGCCCATTTTTGGAGTTTTGTGTGAAATGATCAATGATTTGATTTTTCCTTCATTCTCTTCTGTGTTTTTTCCTTGCAAGCAAATTAAATGAAGATAATAAGACCAAAGAATTTGTGATTGCAATCATTTTCAGGAAGAAACTGAGTATTATCTGACAGAATTGCAGGGGTGCCAATACTTTTGGCCACCACTGTATTTATAGGACAGGTCAGAGATTTCTAAAACTGAAGTGCTTTCACTTTTAAGCCCTCTGTATATGCTGTGGAGATCAAAGTAGATGTACTTACTAACCTTGTCAGCAATTTCCAGAAATGACTTTCTCTTCAGTCCTTTTGATGAACCCACATCTTGGACACTCATCTTAGTGTCAGGAGTCTAAAGCAAAGAATAAAAACAGAAACTAAGTAAAATGTCCATTAAGAGACATACAAATAATGTAGTACAACAATGTGCTTTATATATTTCAAAGGCTTAGTCTGGGTCACTCGTCACTTGTACTGGACTTACCTGTATATATACTGTGGGTACGGAAAGTATTCAGACCCCTTTAAATTTTTTACTCTTTGTTTCATTGCAGCCATTTGGTAAATTCTAAAAAGTTCATTGTTTTCCCCATTAAAGTACACTCTGCACCCCATCTTGACTAAAAAAAAAACAGAAATGTAGAAATTTTTGCAAATTTTTAAAAAAAGAAAAACTGAAATATCACATTGTCATAAGTATTAAGACCCTTTGCTCAGTATTCAGTAGAAGCACCCTTTTGAGCTAGTACAGCCATGAGTTTTCTTGGGAATGATGCAACAAGTTTTTCACACCTGGATTTGGGGATCCTCTGCCATTCTTCCTTGCAGATCCTCTCCAGTTCCGTCAGGTTGGATGGTGAACGCTGGTGGACAGCCATTTTCAGGTTTCTCCAGAGATGCTCAATTGGGTTTATGTCAGGGCTCTGGCTGGGCCAGTCAAGAATGGTCACAGAGTTGTTCTGAAGCCACTCCTTTGTTATTTTAGCTGTTTTCTTAGGGTCATTGTCTTGTTGGAAGGTGAACCTTCGGCAAAGTCTGAGGTCCAGAGCACTCTTGAACAGGTTTTCATCCAGGATATCTCTGTACTTGGCTGCATTCATGTTTCCTTCATTTGCAACCAGTCGCCCTGTCTCTGCAGCTGAAAAACACCCCCATACCATGATGCTGAAACCACCATGTTTCACTGTTGGGATTGTATTGGGCAGGTGATGAGCAGTGCCTGGTTTTCTCCACACATACCACTTAGAATTATCACCAAAAAGTTCTATCTTCGTCTCATCAGACCAGAGAATCTTATTTCTCATAGTCTGGGAGTCCTTCATGTGTTTTTGAGCAAACTCTATGCGGGCTTTCATATGTCTTCACTGAGGAGAGGCTTCAGTCGGGCCACTCTGCCATAAAGGTCTGACTGGTGGAGGGCTGCAGTGATAGTTGACTTTGTGGAACTTTCTCCCATCTCCCTACTGCATCTCTGGAGCTCAGCCACAGTGATCTTGGGGTTCTTCTTTACCCCTCTCACCAAGATTCTTCTCCCACGATTGCTCAGTTTGGCTGGACGGCCAGGTCTAGGAAGACTTCTGGTGGTCCCAAACTTCTTCCATTTAAGGATTATGGAGGCCAATGCGCTCTTAGGAACCTTGAGTAATGCAGAAATTCTTTTGTAACCTTGGCCAGGTCTGTGCCTTGACACAATTCAGTCTCTGAGCTCATGATTCTCATTTGGTCTGACATGCACTGTGAGATGTGAGGTCTTATATAGACAGGTGTGTGCCTTTCCAAATCAAGTCCTATCAGTTTAATTAAACACAGCTCGACTCCAATGAAGGAGTAGAACCATCTCAAGGAAGATCACAAGGAAATGGACAGCATGTGATTTAAATATCAGTATCTGAGCAAAGGGTCTGAATACTTATGACCATGTGATATTTCAGTTTTTCTTTTTTAATAAATTTGCAAAAATTTCTACATTTCTTTTTTTTTCCAGTAAAGATGGGGTGCAGAGTGTACTTTAATGAGAAAAAAATGAACTTTTTAGAAGTTAACAAATAGCTGCAATGAAACAAAGAGTGAACAATTTAAAGGGGTCTGAATACTTTCCGTACCCACTGTAAATAGGAATAGATTCATTAGGTACATGAAGGGTATGTGCCCACGATGCGTACCAGCCTGCGGCCCGAACGCTGCAGAAGAGCCGCCGGTGGCTTCCGCTCATCTATGCAAATGAGCGGCGCCATTTTGTTCTTCACCTGCGGACTTTCCTCAGAGGTTAGGTCTATGGGAAAAGCCAGCATGCGGACCCGCCGCAGAAATTAACATGCTGCCGTCTGGAAAGACGCGCCGCATGTCAGTTTCCGCGAGTGAGCCGCAGACGCATAGTGGACATGGGATTTCTACAAATCCATCCACTATGATGTAACATCTTACTCCTGCGGGTTTCACGCTGCACAAGTCTGCAGCATCAAACCCACAGTGGCTCCAGATCGTGGGCACACAGCTTATTGCCTCTACATCTGAGCCATATTCAGCCCAACAAAAAGGTAATAGGCCCAGAATGCCACTCCAATCAATATATTAAATAGCACGACAAGGGAGTTTTAAGGCCAAGAACAAGTTAAACTTTATTACACTTTTCAACATTAACAAACACTTAATTTAAAAAGGATGACAAACCAGCAGCCAAATACTTGGTGACACAAATATATATATATATTAATATCAGTTGTATAATAGAACTATTAAAGACTGAGGCACCTACAGAAAGGATATAGACCAATTAATATTAAAAGTATGAGCCATAGCATAGTGTATAATATGAAAGTCACTGTGGACATGGATAGCACACAATCAGCCTGTCTCTATGAGCAGTATTTGGGTAGATAATATAACCCTACAGATGAAGAAATATTGCACCCGTACCCATAATGGACCCAGTCACGGCCACCAGATAGTCTTGGGGCAGTGTGGGGCGCTCTCACCATACACGCCATGGGTAAGCTCAGCATTGTGCTTTGACCATTATTGAATTCTCATCTGTATAGGTCCTGTCATGGGTATTGTTTGAGTTTTACTTTACCTTGTATAATATGTGATGTTGGGGTGATACATACCTATTTATTAACATGGTCATTCATTATACCCTACATTTGTTTGTATCTGCTTTTTACATATATAAGCCCAAGTGATAACGTTCCCATAGGTGATACTGTATATGGATAGGTCTACCTCTTCCTCCTATACTAGATCTCACTGATATGTCATCTAACTATTAATGTGTCTTAATAAAAAACAAGGCTTTTATTCTATTTGGTGGTTTATGGTTACTCCATTTTTCCTTTTTTGCTCTTGGTCTATAGGAGTACTCCACCCCCTATTTGTCTTATTATTTCGGGGGAACTTTAGTTCCTAGCCACATTAATATATGATATGCTATTTGAATATTTGGTTAAATGTGACATGGTTTCTGCAATCTATTACAGCCGAATTTACATCCCAAACACCAAACAGCGCTTCTTCCCTTCAGGGCCTGGCTGTGCAGCAGACAGCAGTTATTGGCCACATATGGGATATTGCCATGTTTGGGAGAAATTGTGTAATGCATCGTAGTGTCCATTTCCCCCTATTATCACTTGTAAAAGTTAAAAATTTGCAGCTAAAGCAATATTAAGCTAAAAATTGGCTCTGTCTCTAGAGGGTGAAATCTCGGACTTTGACGTTCAGTATATAGATGAGCTTCCCAAGAGTACCAAGATGGCAGCGACAGGGGTCTTCTGCACACCCCCTGCAGTCATAGTAACACATTAGCACCCCGCACCGGCTGTGACATCAGTGAAATGCCGCCATCAATAGTATTTAAAAGGTTCATAGCCGCAGCTGTTAAGAGTCAGATGCTGATTATGTAACATAGCTGACATCAGTCACATGTAGAGGGAGCTCAGCTCCTGGGCCTCCTCCACATGTACTCACTCCAGTATAGACGTATAGTTATGCCCACCGGCATGAAGGGGTTAATGCAACGATAAATTTATAACAATCCATGTTTTTACAGAAATGGCAAGGTAGAGTAAATTTAAGTTTTCTACCAGCACTTATAGAGGTATTCTCACTTTAGACATTTATAGCACAGCCACAGACCAGCATGAGAATCGGGGTCCTGTACCCTCCATTCATAGATGCTGCAGCAGCGGACAGGACAAGGCGATGAGGGACTCCATGCCTCCAGATGTATACATGTTCAACTTCTCTGACCCACACCAAAAAGACACGTATGACAGATCCTGTGTAAATACCTATTTAAATGGATTATCTCATTAGTGAGAACGACAGTAAGAATGCCGCCCCCAAAGCAATTAGCTGATCTCCCCTAGTCCTGCTTCCAGGGAAAATCATAGCCATCCGGACATTTCTTCACCAGTGGTAATGCAATATTATATATTCAGAGAAATGGTGTCGGTATAATCCAAGGACAGCTTGAGTCCACAGAATAGGAGTCACTCCCACAGAGTTTAGGCTTAAAGGGGTTACCCTGGCTTAAAGGGGTCCCGGTTATTCGGGACTTTTTTTTTTCATGTGGCTAAGAACTGATAGGCAGGTAGTTTCTAACATGCCTATTCTGCCCGGCGCCAGCTCAGAAACATCACGGACCGCTCCTGCCGGCGATTCGGCTGCTTCATGACAACAGAGCAGCTCTTTCTCTTCCAGGATGTTCTGTCGACAGGGTGTGACTGCCGGAATTATTCTGATAGAATCACACCCCTATGACTGAATACAAGCAGGTAAGACAAAGGATATATAATGTTATAAAATCATTGTACTACCACCGGTTTTCATGAAAACAGCTTGTTAGTGTTGCACATTGCATCACTAACGCCGCTATGGGGGCAGTGTACATAGTAGGACGTGACAGGTTCCCTTTAAAGATGAGTCCAAAGTGGAAGACCTCTCCCCCTTCCTCTGTAATGTCCACATGCTATAATAGGGAATATAGATGAGGCTGTCTTCTAAAGAAAACCCCTTTAACTGGATGCATCACATGCTTGTAATCATTGTACCAAACCTATTGCAGAGAGCTCTATACAGGAAGGAAAATCTATGCTACCTCCACAATCAGTGCTGTGTCCACAGTTGGGCTCATAAATATTGTCACATGCCTGCTGCAGCCATAATGGTACCAGCCTGGAGATGAGTATATGGAGCTTGTAATCTATGTGGGGAATGTTGTAACTGAGAAGGGGCTGTCCAGTGGCGGAGAACCCCTTTAGGCTGGGTCCGTCCAGTGGCAGAGGACCCCTTTAGGCTGGGTCCGTCCAGTGGCGGAGAACCCCTTTAGGCTGGGTCCGTCCAGTGGCGGAGAACCCCTTTAGGCTGGGTCCGTCCACTGGCGGAGAACCCCTTTAGGCTGGGTCCGTCCACTGGCGGAGAACCCCTTTAGGCTGGGTCCGTCCACTGGCAGAGAACCCCTTTAGGCTGGGTCTGTACACTGGCAGAGAACCCCTTTAGGCTGGGTGTGTCCACTGGCGGAGAACCCCTTTAGGCTGGGTGTGTCCACTGGCGGAGAACCCCTTTAGGCTGGGTGTGTCCACTGGCGGAGAACCCCTTTAGGCTGGGTGTGTCCACTGGCGGAGAACCCCTTTAGGCTGGGTGTGTCCACTGGCGGAGAACCCCTTTAGGCTGGGTCCGTTCACTGGCGGAGAACCCCTTTAGGCTGGGTCCGTTCACTGGCGGAGAACCCCTTTAGGCTGGGTCCGTCCACTGGCAGAGAACCCCTTTAGGCTGGGTCTGTACACTGGCAGAGAACACCTTTAGGCTGGGTCTGACCACTGGCGGAGAACCCCTTTAGGCTGGTGTCTGTCCAGTGGCGGAGAACCCCTTTAGGCTGGTGTCTGTCCAGTGGCAGAGAATCCCTTTAGGCTGGGTCTGTCCAGTGGCGGAGAACCCCTTTAGGCTGGGTCTGTCCACTGGCAGAGAACCCCTTTAGGCTGGGTCTGTCCACTGGCAGAGAACCCCTTTAGGCTGGGTCTGTCCACTGGCAGAGAACCCCTTTAGGCTGGGTCTGTCCACTGGCAGAGAACCCCTTTAGGCTGGGTCTGTACACTGGCAGAGAACCCCTTTAGGCTGGGTCTGTACACTGGCAGAGAACCCCTTTAGGTTGGGTCTGTCCACTGGCGGAGAACCCCTTTAGGCTGGGTCTGACCACTGGCGGAGAACCCCTTTAGGCTGGGTCTGACCACTGGCGGAGAACCCCTTTAGGCTGGGTCTGTACACTGGCGGAGAACCCCTTTAGGCTGGGTCTGTCCACTGGCGGAGAACCCCTTTAGGCTGGGTCTGTCCACTGGCGGAGAACCCCTTTAGGCTGGGTCTGACCACTGGCGGAGAACCCCTTTAGGCTGGTGTCTGTCCAGTGGCGGAGAACCCCTTTAGGCTGGGTCTGTCCAGTGGCGGAGAACCCCTTTAGGCTGGTGTCTGTCCAGTGGCAGAGAACCCCTTTAGGCTGGGTCTGTCCAGTGGCGGAGAACCCCTTTAGGCTGGGTCTGTACACTGGCAGAGAACCCCTTTAGGCTGGGTCTGTCCAGTGGCGGAGAACCCCTTTAGGCTGGGTCTGTCCAGTGGCGGAGAACCCCTTTAGGCTGGGTCTGTCCACTGGCGGAGAACCCCTTAGGCTGGGTCTGTCCACTGGCGGAGAACCCCTTTAGGCTGGGTGTGTACACTGGCGGAGAACCCCTTTAGGCTGGGTCTGTCCACTGGCATAGAACCCCTTTAGGCTGGGTCTGTCCACTGGCGGAGAACCCCTTTAGGCTGGGTCTGTACACTGGCAGAGAACCCCTTTAGGCTGGGTCTGTACACTGGCAGAGAACCCCTTTAGGCTGGGTCTGTCCAGTGGCGGAGAACCCCTTTAGGCTGGGTCTGTCCACTGGCGGAGAACCCCTTTAGGCTGGGTCTGTCCACTGGCGGAGAACCCCTTTAGGTTGGGTCTGTACACTGGCAGAGAACCCCTTTAGGTTGGGTCTGTCCACTGGCGGAGAACCCCTTTAGGCTGGGTCTGACCACTGGCGGAGAACCCCTTTAGGCTGGTGTCTGTCCAGTGACGGAGAACCCCTTTAGGCTGGTGTCTGTCCAGTGACGGAGAACCCCTTTAGGCTGGTGTCTGTCCAGTGGCAGAGAACCCCTTTAGGCTGGTGTCTGTCCAGTGGCAGAGAACCCCTTTAGGCTGGTGTCTGTCCAGTGGCAGAGAACCCCTTTAGGCTGGTGTCTGTCCAGTGGCAGAGAACCCCTTTAGGCCGGGTCTGTCCAGTAGTGGAGAAACCCCTTTCATATCACCAGCATTTATACTGGGCTGGACACTGGCGGCCATTATTCCCCGCTCCTAGTAGTTGCTCTATAAGAAGGCCTTGTAGCGGTATCACCGGCCTCCATTATTACCTTGAGCTCTTCAGACTGGCCGCCCTCTCTCATGGCCTGTATTATATATATATCCACTGCGCCAGGAATACAACCTCCGAGCAGCTCGCTCTCGCCAGATGAAGACTGAGCATGCGTAGATGACGTCACCAGACTCCGTCTCCTCATTGCTGGCTTGTGTTCAAGGGTGAAACGCAATGATCGCCGGGAGCCTGAGCAGGCGCAGCAGTTACAGACGTGCCGAACTGCAGATGTGTAATGTCAGGGGCGGCAGCAGTTCTTCCCTGAGCGGCCATTTTCCTTATTCAGTCTGTATAAGTGGCTCGTTATGACGCAGGGCAGTGTTGTGACTAAACTCCTTGCTCCTTGAGGACCAGCTACAGGCTTATTAGTAGGACAGGTGGATTCAGTGGCGGGAAAGTGAACGAGTTGTAAAAGATAAGAAAGGTGAACAACAGCTCATAAATCCCTCCTTCCTTCATAAGAAGCCCCTCATATAGCCTGAAGAACATGTCTACTCAGGGAAGAACCATGCACATCCGTACCGGCGGGGTCTGCTCCAATATTCTGCAATCATTGTGATGGCGGTCCGCCGATAGGTGGCCATGACAGCCGGGGGTCCTGAAAGCACTCGCCGTCCGTGGTGGTACCTCTGGGGCTTCATAGGAAACCAGAACTTTTACTATATATCTATATGGGGAATAAAGAAATTAAAAAAAATGTTTTTAAAAACAACATAAAACTTGAATCACCCCCACCACACACAGACCTGGTCCTAAAGAAAAATTTGGTATCACCATGTCCATAGAGGTCCAGTCCATGAAAATATAGAACAAATTAACGTGATTGGTAAATGCCGTTAATAGAAATGAGATTGGAAACCCCAGAATTGCATTTTTTTCAGTAAATGCAACAAGAAACAAAGCATCTTATCTTCCCCAAAATGGTGTCAACAAACACAGCAGCTCTCCACACAAAAGAACAATCACACATCACCATCCACCGAAAAATGAGAATATTACAGCTCTTGGAAAACAGCGACACAAGCAAACTATTTTTTTTACCAATTTCTGAATTTTTTTACCCCTTCAGGAAAAAAAAACTACAAGTTTGATATCGCTGTAATTGTACCAACCTAGAAAGCATTTTGATAAGTTATTTTTTACCATTCAATGGATAATGTAAAGAAAAAAACAATTTCGGAATTGCATTCTTTACAATTTCACCGCCGTTTTCAAGTACAATGAATGGTAAATTCAATGGAGACATTCAAAACTTCAACTCATACCTCAAAATCAGGGCCAGCTCAAGGTTTTTGTGGGCCCCGGGCGAAAGAGTCTCAGTGGGCCCCTTTAACACATACACGATTCATGATGCACAGATACCGCACAGAAATATATATAGTACAATGCCGAAGATTTCACTTCTTAAATTACATGAGCGATATCTATTGTAAATTCTACAATAGCTCAGAAACCGGCGAATCCTCGCAGTGCACAGTGCAGACCGGACAATATAGTCCTCCATACAGTATTATGGGCCCCATATATTGCTCCATACAGAATAATGACCCCACATAGTCCTCCGTACAGTAATATGGGCACCACATAGTCCTCCATACAATATTATGGGCGCCATATATTGCTCCACGCAGAATACTGGTCCCCATATAACGCTCCATACAGAATACTGACCCCCATATAATGCTCCATACAGGATACTGGTCCCCGTATAATTCTCCATAGAGGATACTGGCCCCCTTATAACGCTCCATACAGGATACTGGTCCCCATATAACGCTCCATACAGAATACTGGTCCCCATATAATGCTCCATACAGGATACTGGTTGCCATATAATGCTCCATACAGGATACTGGTCCCCATATAATGCTCCATACAGAATACTGGTCCCCATATAACGCTTCCTACAGAATACTGGTCCCCATATAACGCTTCATACAGAATAATGAACCCCATATAATGCTCCATGCAGAATACTGGTCCCCATATAATGCTCCATACCGGATACTGGCCCCCATATAATGCTCCATAGAGGATACTGGCCCCACATAATGCCCCATGCAGGATGTCACTTCCCCGATATAATGCCCCATACAGGATGTCACTTCCCCTCCCCCATATAGAGCCCCTTGCAGGATGTCACTCCCCCCCATATAATGCCCCATGCAGGATGTCACTTCTCCCCCATACAATGCCCCATGCAGGATGTCACTCCCCCCATATAATGCGCCATGCAGGATGTCACCTTTCCCCCCCATATAATGCCCCATGCAGGATGTCACTTCTCCCCCATATAATGCCCCATGCAGGATGTCACTTCCCCCCCATATAATGCCCCATGCAGGATGTCACTTCCCCCCATATAATGCCCCATGCAGGATGTCACTCCCCCCCATATAGAGCCCCATGCAGGATGTCACTCCCCCCCCCCATATAATGCCCCATGCAGGATGTCACCTCTCCCCCCATATAATGCCCCTGCAGGATGTCACTTTTCCTCCATATAATGCCCCATGCAGGATGTCACCTCTCCCCTCATATAATGCCCCATGCAGGATGTCACTTCCCCCCATATAATGCCCCATGCAGGACGTCACTTCCCCCCCATATAATGCCCCATGCAGGATGTCACTCCCCCCTCCCCCATATAATGCCCCATGCAGGATGTCACTTCTCCCCTATATAATGCCCCATACAGGATGTCACCTTTCCCCCCATATAATGCCCCATGCAGGATGTCACTTCCCCCCTCATATAATGCCCCATGCAGGATGTCACCTCTCTCTCCCCCCCATATAATGCCCCATGCAGGATGTCGCTTCTCCCCCATATAATGCCCCATGCAGGATGTCAATTCCCCCCCATATAATGCCCCATGCAGGATGTCACTTCCTCCCATATAATGCCCCATGCAGGATGTCACTACCCCCCCCCATATAGAGCCCCATGCAGGATGTCACTCCCCCCCCATATAATGCCCCATGCAGGATGTCACCTACCCCCCATATAATGCCCCATGCAGGATGTCACTTCTCCATGTAATGCCCCATGCAGGATATCACCTCTCCCCTCATATAATGCCCCATGCAGGATGTCACTCCCCCCATATAATGCCCCATGCAGGACGTCACTTCCCCCCCATATAATGCCCCATGCAGTATGTCACTTCCCCCCCATATAATGCCCCATGCAGGATGCCACCCCCCCCCCTTATGATGCCCTATGCAGGATGTCTGTCACTTGTTCCCCCACTCATATACTGCCACATGGAGGATGTCACTTGTTCCCCCCCATATAATGCCCCATACAGGATGTCACCTTCCCCACTCCCATATAATGCCCATGCAGGATGTCACTTGTCCCCCCTCTTGTGACCACAACTTCTGGCTGACCTAAAATCAGAGGTAACATTCACCTCGCTGGTCTCTGCTCTGGTCTGGACTCCTCAGCGTCGCAGTCTTCCATATCTCTGCATTATGACTGCTCAGATCAGTGGGCTTTCTGCAGTGACGTCATCGCGCCCTCTGTCCTGAGACGTCACAGAGTCAGAAAACACCAGAGCTGCGGAGGAACAGGGAGAGGTAAGTATTGCAAGTGCCGGGGCCTTGAGCAAGCGGGGGGGAGCCCACTCGGGGCCAAATTGCATGCCGGTGTCACCGACGGCTAGTGTCCCCCCCGCTTGCTCAGGGCCCCGGCATTTGCCCGGGTGGTGACGCCGGCCCTGAGAGCAGCACTGATAAAATATGAAGATGACGGCTGTTAAGTACAATACGGGCAGAGAATTTAGATTAGAAGCACAACCTCAGCCGTGAAATAAAAAGCATGCACTCACCAGCTGCTTGTGACCGTTACCTCGGACTTCCAGTCACAAGGTTAAAACATTCATAAAGTGTGATTTTGATTGATTACAAACAGTAATGCCAGCAACAGAGGAGATGGAGAAATTGATTTCTCTGTCTCCTCCGCAGCTGTGCTGCGATCCTCTCTGTGCTAGAAGATCGGAGCACGGAGCACTGACATTCAGCTCCCTCTAGCAGCAGAGCGGCAGCCGAATGTCATTAGCATATCGCATCCGATGCTCTCGCGTCAGATGCCATACACTAGTGGGACCCCGGCCTAAACCTGCAGATATGCAGTCAATCTGCAGGTCAATAGCAGGTTCAATCATTGTATTCTCAGCGATGACTGAACCCGCGGCGCCTCCCACCGCATGACTGAAACCGAATGCTGGCAGGGAGAATAAAGTTAATTTTGTCCCCGCTCTATTCGGCTGCGTGCAGGCGCAAGGCAGCATAATAACTCTATTAACCTGCAGATTAACCCCATATCTGCAGGTTAATAGTGTTATTTCAGGTGACAGGTTCCCTTTAAAGAGTTCTCACTAGAAATAGTAAAATAATACTTGATAGCACCAACACAAGCAGCCCAAGTGTATTTTTTGTAACTCATTTCCTTCTTTGGCACCAGTCATGGAATTGCACTCCCCCATGATATTCCATTTTAATATTTTGCTAAAAGGTGTCTGGGTTAGGCCCCTTATTTAGGGATCAAGATTTTCACAAAACCCTTTGATTGCTGCTCTAAATCACGGTTCCCCAACTCCAGTCCTCAAGCCCCACCAGCAGGACATGTTTTCAGGATTTCCTTAGTATTGCACAGGTGATAATTCCATCACCTGCACAGGTAATAATTCCATCACCTGTGCAATAGTAAGCAAATCCTGAAAACATGACCTGTTGGTGGGCCTTGAGGACTGGAGTTGGGGAGCACTGCTCTAAATGTTGTAAAACAGGCAGAAAAGAGCAAAGGTAGGTAACACCTCGACATAATATATCTGAGGTTCAACCATACAGTACAGACCAAAAGTTTGGACACATCTTCTCATTTAAAGATTTTTCTGTATTTTCATGACTTTGAAAATTGTACATTTACACTGAAGGCATCAAAACTATGAATTAACACATGTGGAATTATATACTTAACAAAAAAAAGTGTGAAACAACTGATGTCTTTTGCTTTGATGACTGCTTTGCACACTCTTGGCATTCTCTTGATGATCTTCAAGAGGTAGTCACCGGAAATGGTTTTCACTTCACAGGTGTGCCCTGTCAGGTTTAATAAGTGGGATTTCTTGCCTTATAAATGAGGTTGGGACCATCAGTTGTGTTGTACAGAAGTCTGGTTTATACACAGCTGATAGTCCTACTGAATAGACTGTTAGAATTTGTATTATGGCAAGAAAAAAGCTAAGTAAAGAAAAACGAGTGGCTAACATTACTTTAAGAAATGAAGGTCAGTCAGTCCGAAGAATTGGGCAAACTTTGAAAGTTTCCCCAAGTGCAGTTGCAAAAACCATCAAGCGCTACAAAGAAACTGGCTCACATGAGGACTGCCCCAGGAAAGGAAGACCAAGAGTCACCTCTGCTTCTGAGGATTAGTTTATCAGAGTCACCAGCCTCAGAAATCGCAGGTTAACAGCAGCTCTGATTAGAGACCAGGTCAATGCCACACAGAGTTCTAGCAGCAGACACATCTCTACAACAACTGTTAAGAGGAGACTTTGTGCAGCAGGCCTTCATGGTAAAATAGCTGCTAGGAAACCACTGCTAAGGACAGGCAACAAGCAGAAGATACTTGTTTGAGCTAAAGAACACAAGGAATGGACATTAGACCAGTGGAAATCTGTGCTTTGGTCTGATGAGTCCAAATTTGAGATCTTTGGTAACAACCACTGTGTCTTTGTGCGACGCAGAAAAGGTGAACGGATGGACTCTACATGCCTGGTTCCCACCGTGAAGCATGGAGGCGGAGGTGTGATGATGTGGGGGTGCTTTGCTGGTGACACTGTTGGGGATTTATTCAAAATTGAAGGCATACTGAGCCAGCATGGCTTCCACAGCATCTTGCAGCGGCATGCTATTCCATCCGGTTTGCGTTTAGTTGGACCATCATTTATTTTTCAACAGGACAATGACCACAAACACACCTCCAGGCTGTGTAAGGGCTATTTGACCAAGAGTGAGAGTGATGGGGTGCTACGCCGGATGAGCTGGCCTCCACAGTCACCAGACCTGAACCCAATCGAGATGCTTTGGGGTGAGCTGGACCGCAGAGTGAAGGCAAAAGGGCCAACAAGTGCTAAGCATCTCTGGGAACTCCTTCAAAATTGTTGGAAGACCATTTCCGGTGACTACCTCTTGAAGCTCATCAAGAGAATGCCAAGAGTGTGCAAAGCAGTCATCAAAGCAAAAGGTGGCTACTTTGAAGAACCTAGAATATAAGACATATTTTCAGTTGTTTCACACTTTTTTGTTAAGTATATAATTCCACATGTGTTAATTCATAGTTTTGATGCCTTCAGTGTGAATGTACAATTTTCATAGTCATGAAAATGCAGAAAAATCTTTAAATGAGAAGGTGTGTCCAAACTTTTGGTCTGTACTGTATATGCAGTATATATATTTTTTACAGTCGTTATCAGTTGTTGGCGCCTCAGCTAGCAGGCTCGATGACCTCACTTCGTTGCGCCACGCTGTGGGCTGTGGAGCTGCTGAGGAGACACGCTGCAGAGACTGGAGCAGCGGGGGAACGAGGAGAGGTGAGAATTGTATTTATTTTTTTAAATCAGTTTGTACAGTACATTGTGGTGGCCATAATACTGGAGGGCTATGGTTTGCATTATATTTATGTACTATATGGGGTGTGCATTATACTCTATCTAGGACTATGGGGTGTGCATTATACTGTATGGAGGTCTATGGGGAGTGCATTATACTATATGAAGGACTATGGGGAGTGCATTATACTATATGGAGGACTATGGGGAGTGCATTATACTATATGGAGGACTATGGGGAGTGCATTATACTATATTAAGGACTATGGGGAGTGCATTACACTATATGGAGGACTATGGGGTGTGCATTATACTATATGGAGGATGTGAAGACCCGGGGTCTTCCGTGGGCATAACGCTACTCAGACAACACAGGTTGAGGGTTAAATAGCGTAGAAATACTTTATTGAACCACAAAGCGGACAATAAACAAACAGAACAGTCCCAGCAAATACCCAAGATGGTACAACGTTACACAGTCTCACCCTTTCACTGACTCACCTGGGATAGAACAGCCAGCCGCTACTTTGGAGACTTCCAGGGCTGACTACCTCAACCAGTGGCCACCCGCTTCTGGCAGCAGGCCCCCACAGAAAGGAGGTAGCGGCAAGCTTAGGAAGCTATCAGTCTATCAATGTACAAGACCAGGAGACCCTAGGGTCCAAATCTGGCCTCTCCGAGAGTTTCCATGGGGCCAGGCGAGCGGTGGGTCCCTCCTGGCAACTCCAAATGTCTCTATGGGTCAGGTGACTTCTTCGTCCTCTCCTGGACTCCCCAAAATGTATCCATGTCTCTCTGATGGTTAATGTAGCAGATCCAAATCATTCCAGTCAGGGCCGGTACCCTTAGGCTAGAATAATATAGAATTCCAATATGTGTCTTTTTGGTAATTGTAGCGTCGGCGTCCCTGCCTCCTGCTAGGCAGAGACGCCGTTCCCCTCACCTCCCTGCTCCGTCTTCGGCATCCTCTTCCCGCGCTGCTGGCAGCGCTCGCTGCTTCCCGGGCACTGTGCTTAGGGCGCGCGCACTCCCTCCCTCTTAAAGGGGCCGCGCGCGTCGTCCTAAGGAGTCCCCGGCCAATTGCCGGTGGAGCTCCCATATATAAGACACCTCCTCCAAAATGGAGGTGCCCGAGCAAAGTTGTTGCAAAGCCTTTCATCTCTGCTTCAGCCCTCAGGTCCCGTTGCCAGTCTGTTTTCCAGCTCTGTCTACCTGCTTGCATTCCCTGCGGTCCGACGGTCTGTCTACCAGCATCCGCCAGTCTGTCTATGGACCAGTCCGCCTGCGGATCAGGAAGCACCTGCCTGATACCTGCCTGAGACCACCTGCCAGCCAGCCGAGAGACTCTTACCCGCTCACCTGGGAGCGCTCACCTGCTACCCGCCAGCTAGCCTACCTGGAGGCTCTGCCGTCACTTGCCGTGACCACCTGCCAGCCAGCCGAGAGACTCTTACCCGCTCACCTGGGAGCGCTCACCTGCTACCCGCCAGCTAGCCTACCTGGAGGCTCTGCCGTCACTTGCTGTGACCACCTGCCAGCCAGCCGAGAGACTCTTACCCGCTCACCTGGGAGCGCTCACCTGCTACCCGCCTGCTAGCCTACCTGGAGGCTCTGCCGTCACTTGCTGTGACCACCTGCCAGCCAGCCGAGAGACTCTTACCCGCTCACCTGGGAGCGCTCACCTGCTACCCGCCTGCTAGCCTACCTGGAGGCTCTGCCGTCACTTGCCGTGACCACCTGCCTGTTTAGAGACTCTTACCCTGCTGTCACTTGCCGTGACCACCTGCCTGTCAAGAGACTGTTCCCGTCACTTGCCGCGAGCTCCTGCCCTTCTACCCAGAGACTGTTCCTGTCACTTGCCATGACTACCTGCCCGCCTTCCCTGGGAGCCACCCGCTTCCTTACAAGGACTGTCCCTTTGTATTGTAGCTCAGAGGTTCCACCTCCCAGACCCGTTACAGTTTGCTCGGGCCATGGAACCCGGTGGCACCCAAGCTCCCTCGCTCTCAGACCTATGTCATGAACTTTCCCGTCAGAGGTCCCAACAGGACTCCATCTTGGGCCACCTGCGTAGTGTTCACTCCAGCCTGGACACACTGACTGCCTCGTCGGGAGCTGCTTCCACTCTCACAACTACTACCCCGGCAGCGCCGCTGCCCATCAATACCATGGCATCCCTTCCCGGTCCCCGCCTTTCCGCCCCGCCTCGTTTTGGTGGAGATCCCGGTCAGGCACGGGGCTTCATTAACCAGTGCACCCCGCACTTCGAACTTTTGGCACACCAGTTTTCCACCAACCGAGCCAAAGGGACCTTCATCATGTCCCATCTCACTGGGGAGGCGCTGGCTTGGCTAAATCCTCTATGGGAGAGAGGAGAACCCCTGGTGTCCTACCTGCCAGCCTTTCTCACGGCCTTCCGGAAAGTCTTCGACGAACCAGGATGAAAGACCTCATCCGCCTCATCTCTGCTACGCCTCCGTCAAGGGAGTCTCACCGTGGGCCAATATGCCATACGGTTCCGTACACATAACAGTTCGCCTTGCTGCGTTTGAGTTGAGTCCATTTTAGCAACCTGAGCTTGCCTGGGATAATGACGCCCTGGTGTCCGTCTTCTGGGAAGGTCTATCCGTCCGGATTAAAGATGAACTTGCCGGTCGGGACATTCCTACCACTCTCGACGACTTAATAACACTTGCCACCCAGATTGACATCCGGTTCCAGGAGCGTACCAAAGAGGTCACCCGTGAGAGGAGGTTTCCTCGCCTTGCTCCTACCTTCCAGAATCCTGTCGCTTCCTCTGTTACTCCCCAGGCTCACTCACCCGAGCCTATGCAGGTCGACCAGACCAAGATGGTCAAAACCCGTCAAGAGTCACGCCGTGCCGAGGGGAGCTGCTTCTACTGTGGCAGTAAGGAGCACCGGATCCGTTCCTGCCCGGAGAGGTCGGGAAACGCCTGTGTCTAGGATCGCTCAGAGAGGTCGTCTTAGACAAGAATAAACCCTCTCCATCTCTGATGCTGTCGGTCTCTATCATCTGTGGGGAGAACCGTTACTTTGAACTAGCTCAACTTGATTCTGGAGCTGCCGGAAATCTCATTTCTCAGTCCCTGGTAGAAAAATACCGCATTCCCACCAAACCTCTGGCCGAACCCTTATCTGTCGCCTCCTCTTACCGCATCCCATCCAACTTATCACCGAATCCATAACTCTGCAGGTGGGAATGCTGCACTCTGAGAGCATCTTCTTCCATGTTCTACCTGGACTCTCTCATGCCCTTTTGCTTGGCCTACCTTGGCTCTAGAGACATGCACCCGTGCTTAATTGGCAGACCGGAGAAGTCCTTCGCTGGGGACAGGACTGCCATAAGACTTGTTTAGTTCCCATTCGTCCTGCCCGTCCTTCTCCTCCCCCAGCCAATCTACCCGGCCTGCCAGTACCCTATTGGTCTTATGCTGATGTCTTTAATAAAAAGGAAGCAGAGACATTACCTCCTCATAGACCATACGATTGCCCTATCGACTTGGTACCTGGCGCTACTCTGCCCCGAGGGCGTATCTACCCTTTGTCCGCTGCTGAGACCCAGTCCATGTCTGAATATATCGAGGAGAACCTGGCCCGGGGATTTATCCAGAAATCTACCTCCCCGGCGGGAGCAGGCTTCTTCTTCGTTAAAAAGAAGGACAGCTCACTCCATCCCTGCATAGACTATAGAGGCCTTAACCAGATCACGGTAAAGAACAAATACCCCCTTCCGCTCATTCCTGAATTATTTGACCGTCTGAGGGGTGCTAGAATCTTCACCAAGCTGGATCTCCGTGGGGCCTATAACCTGGTTCGTATCCGTCAGGGGGATGAATGGAAGACGGCATTCAACACCCGGGACGGCCACTATGAATACCTCGTAATGCCCTTCGGTCTCTGTAATGCTCCCGCCGTCTTTCAAGAGTTGGTCAATGATATCTTCCGTGACCTTCTCTACTCCTGCGTGGTGGTATACCTGGACGACATCTTGGTCTTCTCTCTGGATCTCCCCACACACCGGAGGGACGTTCGTCAGGTCCTGCTCAGGCTCAGGCAAAACCACCTCTACGCAAAATTTGAGGAGTGCCTCTTTGAGCAGACCTCGCTTCCATTTCTGGGCTACATCATCTCTCAGACCGGTCTACGAATGGATCCTGAGAAACTTTCTGCCATCCAGAAGTGGCCCCGACCGGAGGGGTTGAAGGCTATCCAGCGGTTCCTGGGCTTCGCCAACTACTACCGCCTCTTCATTCCGCACTTCTCTTCCCGGACTGCCCCTATCTCTGTGCTCACCCGTAAGGGCGCTAATCCCAAAGAATGGCCGCCCGAGGCAGAGGAGGCCTTCCTGTCTTTGAAACAAGCTTTCTCCTCCGCTCCTGTGCTGCACCGTCCTGACAGCAACAAACAATTCTTCTTAGAAGTAGACGCTTCCTCCTCCGGAGCCGGAGCGGTGCTCACCCAAAAGTCGTCATCCGGAAGAATGGTAACCTGTGGCTTCTTCTCCCAACTCTTCTCCTCATCTGAGCGCAATTATTCTATAGGAGACCGAGAATTGTTAGCCATTAAGTTGGCACTGGAGGAGTGGCGTTACCTGCTCGAGGGGGCTCTTCACCCGGTAATAATCTACACGGATCACAAAAACTTGGCTTATCTCCAGAGTGCCCAAAGACTTAACCCGCGCCAAGCCCGGTGGTCCTTGTTCTTCGCCCGCTTAGATTTCATTCTTCATTTTCGCCCGGCTGACAAAAATATCAAAGCTGATGCCTTGTCCCGATCCTTTTTGTTCTCCGATCTAGAGGAGGAGCCAAAGCACATCATTGACCCCGCCAAGGTAATGCTAGTGGCTCCCATGGATCTAAATCGTTTTCCACCCGGTAAGACGTTCGTAACAGTACCTGATCGTGAGAAAGTCCTACACTGGGGACATTCGTCTAAGCTAGCTGGCCATGCTGGCCAGAAAAAGACCCTCCTGCTTATTACCCGGCATTACTGGTGGCCTACCCTGCACAAGGACGTAATAGACTTTGTCTCAGCCTGTGCGTCCTGCACCCGCAACAAGGTTGCTAGACATCTGCCAGCCGGCCGCCTTCTGCCTCTTCCCATACCTGCTGCCCCGTGGCAGCATATAGCCATGGACTTTATAATGGATCTCCCTGTCTCTGCTGGTTGTACGGTCATTTGGGTGGTCGCTGACTGCTTCTCTAAGATGGCTCACTTCATTCCCCTGCCGGGCCTTCCGTCTGCATCTGAATTGGCTAAAGACTTTATCCATCATATTTTCCGTCTTCATGGTCTCCCTCTCCACATCATATCCGACCGAGGAGTTCAGTTCACCTCTCGCTTCTGGAGAGCCATGTGTAAACTGCTGGGGGTCACCTTGGACTTCTCCTCTGCTTATCACCCACAGTCCAATGGTCAAGTAGAGCGGATCAACCAAATTTTAACCAGTTACCTCCGGCACTTTGTTAATGCCCACCATTCCGACTGGGTGGATCTTTTACCGTGGGCCGAATTTTCCTATAATAATCACGAGAGCGAGTCTTCCTCCAAATCCCCGTTTTTTATTGTCTACGGTCAACATCCTCGGATCCCGTTTCCCGTCTCCGCCTCGGTGGATAATCCGGCCGCGGAATCTCTTGTTAGCGAATTCTCCTCCATTTGGGAAAGTACCAGATCCGCACTTCTTCAGTCCTCCGAGCGGATGAAGAAACAGGCTGACAAGAGACATCTGGATCCGCCCCAATTCCGTCCTGGAGATAAAGTCTGGCTCTCGTCCAAATATGTCCGGCTCAAGATTCCTTCCTACAAGTTAGGGCCTCGGTTCATCGGCCCACTGGAAGTTATCAAACAAATCAACCCGGTGGCCTATGTAAGGCAGCCCTAGTCACCATACTGGGGGATACTCGCTGCACCGGGTAAATTAAGCACACGTGCAATGTCCTTCCGGTATTTTCTCAATACAGCAGTTTATTATGTTATCATAAACCGCTGTTCACACACATAATGTCCATCTTAGTTTGTCACCGGAATGTTTACACACTTAACATCCGGGAGTCTCTCAAATAGCAGACAGGCCCAATTGGCCCAGGACACAGCCTTCAGCAAGGTAATACTATAGCAATGTCCATAACACAGTCCATGTAACAAAGTGTATTACCTTTGCCGGGTTTAGTTGCTGCAGTCCCTTTAATCCGCCACCACTGTGGCTTTGTGGCTTCCCAGGTAGGGATCTCTAGCCATCGTCCCGTCTAAGCCTACTGGAATGTTTCACTCACACACATCCAGTCTGCGCCTTTCCGGACTCTTCACCAAGCCTCTGCCTTCCAAGGCCATTAGCATCCACTCACAGGATCCAGTCTCAGCCTTTCAGGCTGCCAGGCTTCACTCAGCCTCACTAGGCAGAACGGTGTCCCACACACATGGGGAACAGGCCTCATGTCTCTCACACCGAACACACCTGTCTCCAATTACCGGGGTTTATATATCCTGTGCACACATACACCCATACTGACAGGACCTTGCTGATGTCACAGTCATGTGATCAATCAGCTGTGTGTATAGGTCCTGTGTGCTGTCCCAGTCATGTGTACAGACCTTTACTGTGCATACAGGACCTGTGTGATGTCACAGTCATGTGACCAGTCAGTTAAAGGGGAAGGTACATGGTCAGGTAAAACACATCCTGGACCATTTACAGTAATGCTAGCAAGCTGCTGCATTACACCTATAAATTGAAACTCCCGGCCAACTTGCGGATCCCTAACTCCTTCCATGTATCTCTCCTCAAACCTGTGGTACTTAACTCTTTTTCCAAGTCTACAGGTACGCCTCCTGCTCCGGTTTCCGCTGAAGACGAGTTTGAGGTAGAGAGCATTCTGGCCACCAAAAGGGTAAGAGGAAAGACCTTTTTTCTAGTGGATTGGAAGGGGTTTGGTCCTGAGGAGAGAATGTGGGAGCCCTGGGAGAACATCCATGCCCCGCTCATCCTTGATAAATTTCTCTCCGGCCTAAAAAAGGGAGGACCTAAAGGGGGGGGTACTGTAGCGTCGGCGTCCCTGCCTCCTGCTAGGCAGAGACGCCGTTCCCCTCACCTCCCTGCTCCGTCCTTGGCGTCCTCTTCCCGCGCTGCTGGCAGTGCTCGCTGCTTCCCGGGAACTGTGCTTAGGGCGCGCGCGCTCCCTCCCTCTTAAAGGGGCCGCGCGCGTCGTCCTAAGGAGTCCCCGGCCAATTGCCGGTGGAGCTCCCATATATAAGTCACCTCCTCCAAAATGGAGGTGCCGGAGCAAGGTTGTTGCAAAGCCTTTCATCTCTGCTTCAGCCCTCAGGTCCCGTTGCCAGTCTGTTTTCCAGCTCTGTCTACCTGCTTGCATTCCCTGCGGTCCGACGGTCTGTCTACCAGCATCCGCCAGTCTGTCTATGAACCAGTCCACCTGCCTGATACCTGCCTGAGACCACCTGCCAGCCAGCCGAGAGACTCTTACCCGCTCACCTGGGAGCGCTCACCTGCTACCCGCCAGCTAGCCTACCTGGAGGCTCTGCCGTCACTTGCTGTGACCACCTGCCAGCCAGCCGAGAGACTCTTACCCGCTCACCTGGGAGAGCTCACCTGCTACCCGCCTGCTAGCCTACCTAGAGGCTCTGCCGTCACTTGCCGTGACCACCTGCCTGTCTAGAGACTCTTACCCTGCTGTCACTTGCCGTGACCACCTGCCTGTCAAGAGACTGTTCCCGTCACTTGCCGCGACCTTCTACCCAGAGACTGTTCCTGTCACTTGCCGTGACTACCTGCCCGCCTTCCCTGGGAGCCACCCGCTTCCTTACAAGGACTGTCCCTTTGTATAGTAGCTCAGAGGTTCCACCTCCCAGACCCGTTACAGTAATGCCATGCAATCCATCTGCTGTCCTGGAGGATGTCTCTCATTCTCCTTCCAAAGTCTGTCTGAATCTCTGTCCGAAGACTCCCTCTGTCTCAGGAACACATGTCCCTTCTGCTTCTCTGGGCTCTAGTCTAACTGCTACAAAAGCATATCTCCTTTTTAAATACACATCCACAGGTCAAGGGGTTTTTGGAGGGCAGCCTCACATGGCTCAGCTCTCATTGTTTTGATATAATCAGTTTACTTAGTTTGTATCACAGGGGCTCTTGTAAATACACATCATTGTTTCAGAATCAAAGAGCAGATAACATTTAGGGTTATACAAATAGTAGTCTGTGTTAATCAACTAAAGAAGAACAGAGATTAAAGAGTCAACATAAAAATAAAGGAATGCTGCTCTTGCCATTAGAAAGTATGTCTGGCATAATTAAGATTTTACTCTGTATCGTCACATTCCTCCCCTAATCTTAATTAACCAGACATGATAGGATCCCAGTCATCCTTCTCCACTTATTGTAGGCAGTCCATCAGCATGTCTTTAAGCACAGACATGAATGTAAGATGTTTCACCTTCATGGGAACAAAACTTTGCATCACCCAGTTTGCTCAGAGCATATTCCATGTCTTCCTTGCAAATAAACTCCAAACGTAATTGAAGAAAACAGACTGGTGTCCATTGCATCCACACATGCCTTCATCTGCATCCTGTGGTTCCTGAATTAAATCCGATGAGTGTTGGTGGCCTGGTATTCAATCCGTTGAAGCTGGCACAGCTCCTGTAGTTGCCATTACTTGTTGCTGCTGTATATCCTCTCCAGTCCTCGTCCCAAGGCCGAGCTGCTGGGGTTGGACGTAGTAGCATCCGAAACCCACTGTGTATGCCTCACCTATGGTCTGCTGGGTCTGTCTACATGCCTCCCTGGTTGTGGAGCCCTTTGGACAGTGTGTGCTAACACCAGTTCCATGCAGCTCCCCCACCTCTGCTGGGCTGAGTAGTATCACACCTCTGCCACCAAAATGTGAAGACCCGGGGTCTTACGTGGGCATAACACTACTCAGACAACACAGGGTGAGGGTTAAATAGCAAGGCAATACTTTATTGAACCACAAAGCAGACAATAAGCACACAGAACAGTCCCAGCAAATACCCAAGATGGTACAACCTTACACAGTCTCACCCTTCCGCTGGCCCGCCTGGGATAGAACAGCCGCTACTTTGGAGACTTCCCGGGCAGACTACCTCAACTAGTGGCCCCCCGCTTCTGGCGTGCCCCTACAGAGAGGAGGTAGCAGCAAGCTTAGGAAGCTAGCAGTCCATCAAGGTACAAGACCAGGAAAACCGAGGGTCCAAATCTGTCCTCTCCGAGAGTTTCCATGGAGCCAGGCGAGCGGTGGGTCCCTCCTGGCAACTCCATATGTCTCCATGGGTTCTAGGAGACCGGTGGGTCCCTCCTAGGAACCCAAAAACAACATATCCATGGGGCCAGGTGACTTCTTCGTCCTCTCCTGGACTCCCCAAAATGTATCCATGTCTCTCTGATGGTTAATGTAGCAGATCCAAATCATTCCAGTCAGGGCCAGTACCCTTAGGCTAGAATAATATAGAATTACAATCTGTGTCTTTTTGGTAATGCCATGCAATGCATCTGCTGTCCTGGAGGATGTCTCTTATTCTCCTTCCAAAGTCTGTCTGAATCTCTGTCCCAAGACTCCCCCTGTCTCAGAAACACATGTTCCTTCTGCTTCTCTGGGCTCAAGTCTAACTGTTACAAAATCATATCTCCTTTTTAAATACACATCCACAGATCAAGGGGTTTTTGGAGGGCAGCCTCACATTATATTGAGATAATCAATTTACTTAGCTTGTATCACAGGGGCTCTTGTAAATACACATCATTGTTTCAGAATCAAAGAGCAGATAACATTTAGGGTTATACAAATAGTAGTCTGTGTTAATCAACTGAAGAAGAACAGAGATTAAAGAGTCAACATAAAAATAAAGGAATGCTGCTCTTGCCATTGGAAAGTATGTCTGGAATAATTAAGATTTTACTCTGTATCGTCACAGAGGACTATGGGGTGCATTATTGTATATTGAGGGCTATGGGGGTGCATTATTGTATATAGAGGACTATGGGGAATATATTATACTATATGGAGGACTATGGGGTGTGCATTATACTATATGGAGGACAATGGGGCATATTATACTATTTGGAGAACAATGGGGCACATTATACTATATGGAGGACTATGGGGCACATTATACTATATGGAGGACTATGGGGCACATCATACTACATGGAGAACTATGGGGCACATTATACTATATGGAGGACTATGGGGCTCATCATATTAGATGGAGAACTATGGGGCACATTATAATTTGTGGAGGACTATGGGGCATATTATACTATGTGGAAGACTATGGGGCACATTATACTATATGGAGGACTATGGGGCATATTATACTATTTGGAGAACAATGGGGCACATTATACGATATGGAGGACTATGGGGCACATTATACTATATGGAGGACTATGGGGCACATCATACTAGATGGAGAACTATGGGGCACATTATACTATATGGAGGACTATGGGGCACATCATACTAGATGGAGAACTATGGGGCACATTATAATTTGTGGAGGACTATGGGGCATATTATACTATGTGGAAGACTATGGGGCGCATTATACTATATGGAGGACTATGGGATGTGCATTATACAATATGAAAGACTATGGGGTACATTATACTATGTGGACGACTATGGGGTGCATTGTACTAAACGAGCAAAATGCTGTCAATTCATCGGGTGATTGGATTGTTTATGCTGGAAAAAAAACATGGTTTCAGCAGCACATCGCCTGGTGAAAACTGCAAATGTGCTGCTTATAACATGATACTGTATGGGTAATATCTCCAAAAAAAACTTTTCAAAAGGCCAAATGTATAAGAGTAAAACACAGTATTTTATTGATAAATATTTAGAAAAAAACATAATAAAGATACATATAAAACTGTGAGACAAAATACACATAAGGCACAAGGTGGGTGTACCCGGATGAGGAAGCAGTAAAAGCATATGCCAGATAGCCCATATGAAAAATATCAATGGAAATCCTATGTATAGCTAATCTAACTGTTATCTGCAGAAAAAAGCATGATTAAAGGGAATCTATCACCCCCCTAGGACTTTTCAGACCGTTAATATGGGCATACAGGTGATAGAAATGTGAATCTATACCTACTGTACCTGTATGACTCATATTAGTGGTCTGATTGCTGTGAAATTACTTTTTTATTAAATTATTTTTGCTAAGCTTCGCGTCCCCCGGATGCCAAGAAATGCCCACCTACTAGCCCTATTTCCATACTCACCCCACCTCCCCTGCACATCACAGGGCCCTGTGACATGCAGTTCCCGGCCGGATCCCGCCCCTGCGCTGTTTCCTCTGTAGGGACGGCATTCTTCTCCTTGCTGTCAGTGTAGTGTTGTGCAGCAGGGAACTTGTGCGCAGCCTCCGTTGAGTTACTCTTCCTTCACAGCACATGCGCACAAGTTCCCTGCTGCAAAATACTACATCTATTCTGTAATAAGGTCCCCCTTTCTGCAATAATTCCCCCCATATTGTACTGTTCTCTATTCAGGCCCCTAACATTTAATAATGTCCGCTGTTCTTGCCCTTTTCTTTAATAATGTTCCTTGTCCTGACCCCTTTTTTAATAGTGTACTTCATCCTGGCCCCTATCCTCTAATAATGCCACCCATCCTGTAATAATATAGTGGCATGTACAAGTTTAGCCACCCCTGGTTAAAATCTCTAAAAGTGACACCTTTCCTTTGTATTTTAGGCAAATATATATATATATATATTGTAATTTTTTACATTTTAAAAATTTCTGAAAAGAAAATTGGCAGATGCAAAAGTTTGGGCACCCTGTATGGTTAGTGCCTAGTAGCACCCCCTTTTACAAGTATCACAGCTTGTAAACACTTTTTGTAGTCAGGCAAGAGTCTTTCAATTCTTGTTTGAGGGATTTTCATCCATTCATCCTTGGGAAATTCTTCCAGTTCTGTAAGATTCCTGGGTTGTCTTGCATGCACTGCTATTTTGAGGTCTAGCCACAGATTTTCAATGATGTTCAGATCAGGGGACTGTGAGGGCCATTGTAAAACCTTCAGCTTGCGCCTTTTGAGGTAGTCCATTGTGGATTTTGATGTGTGGTTAGGATCATTATTCATTTGTAGAAGCCATCCTCTTTTCAACTTCAGCTTTTTTACAGATGGTGTTATGTTTGTATCAAAAATTTGTTGTAATTTAATTGAATCCATTCTACCCTCAAACCGTTAAATGTTCGCCGTGTCATTGGCTGCAACGCAACCCCAAAGCATGAGATATTTACCCCCATGGTTGGTTGCTTAATGGTTAGCGAGATGTTATTTTCCTGAAATTCTGTGAAACTCTGCCCTTTTTTCTCCACACATAACTATGATCATTGTGGCCAAAGAGTTCTATTTTAACCTCATCGGTCCACAGGACTTGTTTCCAAAATGTATCAGGCTTGTTCAAAATGTTCTCTTGCATACTTCTGACGCTGTATTTTGTGGTGAGGACACAGGGGAGGTTTTGTTCTGGTGACTCTTCCATGAATGCCATATTTGTGCAGGTGTCTCTGAACAGTAGAACAATGTACCACAACTCCAGAGTCTTCTAAATCTTTCTGAAGGTCTTTTGCAGTCAAGCGGGAGTTCTGATATGCCTCTCTAGCAATCCTACAAGCAGCTCTCTCTGAAATTTTGCTTGGTCTTCCATACATTATCTTGACCTCCACTGTTACATTTCAAACTGAGGAAAGGACAACTTGAAAACTCTTTGCTATCTTTTTATAGCCTTCTCCTGCTTTGTGGGCCTCCACCATTTTCAGAGAGCTAGGTAGCTGCTTAGAAGAACCCACATTTGCTGTTTTTTGGCACAAGGTTAGAGGAGGCTGGGTTTATATAAAGCTGGGAAATTTGCATCACCTGGCCTTTTCTAACGATGATAGTGAACAAGCCATAAGCCTAAAAGGCTGATTAAGGCCTGAAACCTTAGTCAAAGTTATCAGAGCACATAAATTTCCAAGGTTGCCCAAACTTTTTCATCGACCCATTTTCCTTTTTGTAATTTTTAAAATGTAAAAATTGACTATTTTTTGCCTAAAATACAAAGAAGATGTGTCATCTTTAACTTTAGCTTTTTTAGAGATCATTTCATCTTCAACTTGCTTAATTGTTCACAACAATAGTAATTTTGACCAGGGTGCCCAAAATTTTACATGCCACTGTATCCTCCATCCTGGTTCCTATCCTTTATTAATGCTCCCCATCCTGTAGTAATGTCCCCTAACCTGCAGTAATGTCCTGCATCCTGGGCCCTATCCTGTAAAATGTCCTCCATCCTGACTCCTATCCTGTAATAATGCCCCCCATTCTGTAATAACGTCCCTTATTCTGTAATAATTTCCCCCATTCTGAATTAATATTCCCTATCCTGGCCTATTTCTTTAATAATGTCCCCCATCCTGGCCTCTTTTATTAATTATAAGTATCAAAGACTGACAGTCACTTCCAAACAGAAAAACAGGTGTGAGCAGGTGCAAGCTAAGAGAGCCACTTACATATGTAACAATTTAAGCTGCACTCTGTAATGCAATAGTATGGAACCATGGAATATATGAAATTGGAATTGCATTGCTGCTCTAGAAAAAAGTTAAAAAGTAAGGTACTTAGCGCATAAATTGGCCAATTCATTTGTGCCCAACAACCATCGAAAAGGCAACCTTCTTTGCTGGGAACCTAACCTAAAATGATACCTCTCCTGGACTGATAGCTTACAGTTATATGGGTAGGCAGGGTCTAGCTGTGATTAAAACTACTATAGGGTTTCAGAGTGCAGCTTTAATTTGTAAGTTACATATGGAAGTGGCTCTTTTAGCTTGCACCTGTTCACACTTGTTTTTCTGTTTGAAAGTGACGGTCAGTCTTTGATATTTTCTTTTTTTTGCCCTATTCTTTTAAAATGTCCCTAGTCCTGGCAGCCCTCTCCAACATGTTTAAAAAATAAATAAAAAGATTCTTCCTACCTTTCCCCGCTCCCACAACCTCTTCATCCTCCATAGCCATCACAGTGGTTCAGGGCAGTGAAGTGATGGGCCACCTGCGATGGGTACTCCAATGTCAACTGCTGGCCTCTGATAAGCCGGCTGAGAGACCCAAAGGAGGTATTCAATGAGAGGGACATAGACAGTAATATTGAATATACATAATAACCACTTTATTTAGATAATAAATGACAAAAACAAGGACACATTAAAATTAAATAAAAAACAGCTCAGGAGAGGGAGGGGTATGCCCAAAATAACATCAAATCAAGCCTTTCCAATTACATATGCATCCAAAAATAGGATAAATACACCAACAGTTGAGTATACACATTTGCATCACACATTTAATATAATTATGATAATTGTGCAATGACAATATATTCAGTGATTACTAAAGTGCATATCAGTGATTTAATGCAGAAAAGCATACAGTTAAGCATGAAGACACAAATTGCTGGGAAGAAAAAATTGCCGTCCAAAATAGCACACCTAAGTGCTGTAAAGTGCAATTCACATAATGAATTTACAAAGCTAAATGCTTAGAAACAACGTTTCACCACCGCTTCTTCCGGGGGGGTGTCTATATGGATAGGGGCCGTCGTATATATATATATATATATATATATATATATATATATATATATATATATATATAGTACAGACCAAAAGTTTGGACACACCTTCTCATTAAAGATTTTTCTGTATTTTCATGACTATGAAAATTGTACATTCACACTGAAGGCATCAAAACTATGAATTAACACATGTGGAATTATATACTTAACATAAAAGTGTGAAACAACTGAAAATGTGTCTTATATTTTAGGTTCTTCAAAGTAGCCACCTTTTGCTTTGATGACTGCTTTGCACACTCTTGGCATTCTCTTGATGAGCTTCAAGAGGTAGTCACCGGAAATGGTTTTCATTTCACAGGTGTGCCCTGTCAGGTTTAATAAGTTGGGACCATCAGTTGTGTTGTGCAGAAGTCTGGTGGATACACAGCTGACAGTCTGAATACTGCATACTGAATAGACTGTTAGAATTTGTATTATGGCATGAAAAAAGCAGCTAAGTAAAGAAAAACGAGTGCCCATCATTACTTTAAGAAATGAAGGTCAGTCAGTGCGAAAAATTGGGAAAACTTTGAAAGTGTCCCCAAGTGCAGTTGCAAAAACCATCAAGCGCTACAAAGAAAGTGTCTCACATGAGGACCGCCCCAGGAAAGGAAGACCAAGAGTCACCTCTGCTTCTGAGGATAAGTTTATCCGAGTCACCAGCCTTAGAAATCGCAGGTTAACAGCAGCTCAGATTAGAGACGAGGTCAATGCCACACAGAGTTCTAGCAGCAGACACATCTCTTCAACAACTGTTAAGAGGAGACTTTGTGCAGCAGGCCTTCATGGTAAAATAGCTGCTAGGAAACCACTGCTAAGGACAGGCAACAAGCAGAAGAGACTTGTTTGGGCTAAAGAACACAAGGAATGGACATTAGACCTGTGGAAATCTGTGCTTTGGTCTGATGAGTCCAAATTTGAGATCTTTGGTTCCAACCACCGTGTCTTTGTGCGACTCAGAAAAGGTGAACGGATGGACTCTACATGCCTGGTTCCCACCGTGAAGCATGGAGGAGGAGGTATGATGGTATGGGGGTGCTTTGCTGGTGACACTGTTGGGGATATATTCAAAATTGAAGGCATACTGAACCAGCATGGCTTCCACAGCATCTTGCAGCGGCATGCTATTCCATCCGGTTTGCGTTTAGTTGGACCATCATTTATTTTTCAATAGAACAATGACCCCAAACACACCTCCAGGCTGTGTAAGGACTATTTGACCAAGAAGGAGAGTGATGGGGTGCTACGCCAGATGACCTAGCCTCCACAGTCAGTCACCAGACCTGAACCCAATCGAGATGGTTTGGGGTGAGCTGGACCGCAGAGTGAAGGCAAAAGGGCCAACAACTCCTTCAAGATTGTTGGAAGACCATTTCGGGTGACTACCTCTTGAAGCTCATCAAGAGAATGCCAAGAGTGTGCAAAGCAGTCATCAAAGCAAAAGGTGGCTACTTTGAAGAACCTACTGTAGAATATAAGACATATTTTCAGTTGTTTCACACTTTTTTGTTAAGTATATAATTCCACGTGTTAATTCATAGTTTTGATGCCTTCAGTGTGAATGTACAATTTTCATAGTCATGAAAATACAGAAAAATCTTTAAATGAGAAGGTGTGTCCAAACTTTTGGTCTGTACTGTATATATATTTATGTATTGCTAACCAATAAGGGATTCCCACGTAAGAGTACTTGCGCTGTTGCTTGCGGTCACATGCTTGGGGTGGGTGGCGCATATACGCATCGATCCGTCCCTTATTTTTTTTAAATACATCATTTTTATTAGGATTTTCAGAAAAGAAAAAACATATAAAGACAAGTGAACAAAGCCAACTTTGAAAGGTTAATCAGGAGCCCGTCCGCAGATCAGGCACGATGTACAAGCATTAGTTTGTGATTAGCTGGCACAACAAATAAAACAAAGATTAAATATTAACAACTTAAAGTCATCATTGTCGACATTACAAAAAGAATTAGACGTGGGTAATTAATTCTTTCTGTTTTTCTCCCATATTTTAGTTTATACGTAATAGTCCCAAGTTGTTGTTGAGATCCTCTAAAATATACCATTCTGTAGAAGTGAATGGTTCGACAATTTTTTTTTCAATCAGAGAGCAGCATGTTATGATAAACTGTTTCCTATTTAATAGAAATTTGCCAGCTTGCTGTTCCTTGTTACTGAGGGCATCAAGTTGTTCTACTCCCAAAAAATGTTTCATTTGGATTATCAACTCTGCTATGGGGGGAATGTTGGGGTCTAGCCAATGTTTGAGTAGCTGTTTTTTTGCCAAGAAGAGTAGAGTGTGGAGCAGTTTTGGGGGGCCTCGGGGTTACTCCAATAATGTAGGAGGGCTAAGTGTGGAGAGAGGGTTTACCCTGGACCCCATATAGTGTGAATCAAATCTGAAACCTGATCCCAATATACTGTTGATTCGGTGCAGGACTATAGGCCATGCATGAGGTCAGAGTATGGATGATGACACTTAGGGCATGCAGTTAGTCTATTTGATAATGGATCTTTTTTCAGTATATTAAAGGCGTAGATGGCCCCATGTATTATTTTATATTGAGTTTCTCTCCATGTTTCACTTATAATGTGGTTCCTAAATACCTTCCAACCTAATCTGATCTTAATGGGAATTTCCACGTCTTCAAATTGTTGCTTCCAATATTTAAAGAAAATGCCTGGGTGTACCCCTAAGAAATTAGATTTCATTACCGAATAGAGATTAGATATTGAGGGGGTGCCTATTGGAGATAGTAGAATGACATCCAGTTCATTCTGGGAGGTCTCATAAGTAACATCCCTTAAGTTTGTCATACTGAAAGTCATGTTGGAGAGGTAGATTATATTTTCCCATACATTCTGCATATGTCAACCATCTCTGATCGGTTGGATGGAGGAGATGAGATATGTTGTCTATACCAGCGCCTGTTGCCACTTAGAAAATAATTTGTTTTCAATGCCCTGTGGAAATTCTGGATTCCGCCATACCGGCAGGTGCTTAGAAATTCTGAAGGAGAGGCCATATTTTTTCCTAACTGCCTTCCAAGCAGAGATGGTGTCTGTAAAAGTTACTGATTTTTTGATTGCTAGGGGTAGGGAAGTATAGCGAGAGTATAGAAGTGCAGTTAAATTGAAGGGGTAAGCATAGTCTGATTCCAAAGAGTAATCAGAGTATGTATGTCTTTTGTGGAGCCAGTCTATTATGTAGCGAAAGAGGCAGGCGAGGTTATAATTCCTGATGCTTGGAAAATTAATGCCACCATCATCTTTGGATGACATAAGTTTGTCTAGATTAATCCTAGGATGTTTTCCCCTCCATATAAAATGACTGAAGGCCCTGTTGAGTGTAGTTACGCCAGAGTGTTTCAGTAGCAATGGTAGAGTTTGGAGTTCATACATCATTTTGGATGTACTGATCATCTTGACCAAATGTGCCCTATCCAAAAAAAGACAAGGTCAAATCCTGCCATGTCTTTAATTGATTAGTGATTTTTTTGATGAGGGGGGGATAATTTAACGTGTACAAAGAGAATGGCGTGCGACCTATTTTCATACCCAAATAAGTGATATAAGAGAGAGCTATAGTTATATCGTTGAAAGATCCTCTTGGGTAAAGTTTTATTCCTTTTTCAGTTAATGGTAGTATTTCACAATTTTTGGCATTTATTTTAAACCCAGAGTAAGCTCCGAAATTTTTATGCAAATCCATTAATAGAGGTAAATGCAGAATGGGATCAGAAATAAACAGAATGATATCATCTGCAAAAAATTACGCCTGAATTGTTTTTTTAGTAAATTGGATGTCTGAAAAAGTTTTTGGGTCCAACAGAATACGAACTAAGGGTTCTAGTGCTATGTTAAAAAGTAGGGGGGACAACTGACAACCCTGTCTTGTTCCCTTCTCAAGGGGGAAGGGAGTGGATAGAAAACCCGGTGTATATACCTGAGCCTTTGGATACATATATAAATTGCTTATATTGTTAAAGAAGGGGCCTGTCAATGACATCTTAGTTAAGACCTTGTACAACCAATCCCAATTAATGTTGTCAAAGGCCTTTTCGGCGTCTAAGGAGACAATCGCCGTGGAACCTTTTAAATTAGATGTAGAATGGATTTTATCCAGCGCTGACAGTACCTTCCTAATATTTAGCGTGGCTGAGCGACCCTTAACAAAACCTGCTTGTACAGGGGACATAAGGTGAGGTAAAATAGAGGCCAGTCTGTCAGCCATTATTTTGGACATTATCTTAATGTCGATATTTATGAGGGAAATTGGTCTGTATGAGCTGGGGGATAATGGATTTTTGTCTGGTTTTAGTAACAATTTAATATAAGCCATATTTGCGGAAGGGAAAATGGGATCACCTTGAGTTATGTTGTTAAATATCGATTCTAATAATGGGGAAACCTTTTCCCTTAAAGATTTAAAGAAATCAGAGGTGTAGCCATCTGGGCCAGGGGCTTTATTTGGTTTCAAATCTGTAATTGTATTAGTAATCTCTTCCAATGAAATAGGTTTATTTAATATAGATTTTTGTTCCTCTGAAAATAAAGGTAATTTGACCCTATCTAAGAGTGTATCGGAGAGGGGCATGATTTGTTTTGGATTTTTATATAAGTCCTTATAAAATGAGCCTAGGATCTCATTATTTGATTCAGGATTCGTGTGGATTTCCTCGTTGGTATTTCTTAGTTGGAAAATTCCCTGTGACTTTTTCCGACCTCTTGCCGGATTAGCCATCATCCTCCCTGATTAGTTGCCAAATCTATAAAAATATGCTTGTGTTTGGGATAGGTGGAATTTTTCTCTCATATCTACGTATTGGTTGAATTCAGACTGTTTTTGGGACCAAAGTGTTTTATTTAAAGGGGAAGGGTCAAGAAGAAATGTAGTGTAGGCTTGTTTCAGTTCAGAGGATAGTTCATTATATCTTCTCATAACTTTTTTTTGTGAGAGAACGTATACGCCAAAATTTTCCCCCTAAGTACCGCCTCGGCCGATTCCCATAGTAGTGTGGGATCATTTTGGTGTGCCGAGTTGCCCGACAAAAATTCCTGCCACCATAATTTGAGAGAGGAAATAAATGAATCGTCTTTGCAAAAATAATCTGGAAATCTCCATAAGAAATCAGAGCTCCGAGGGAATTTCTTTGATAGTTCCAAATTTACTGGAGCATGGTCTGAAATAACAATATTATCAATGTGCATGGTAATCAATTTAGCTAACAGGGAGGGGGAGATAAATATATAGTCAATTTGAAACCAAGAGTCGTTGGCGTGTGAGAAATGTGTGAATTCTCTATTACTAGGGTTCATGAATCTCCACGAGTCGATTAGTTGGTTGGTGGACATAAGAGGTGCTAGCGCTTTGTCATGCGAGGTTGTTAATTGCCAGCAGTATTTTTTCTATCCTCTTGGAGTGAAACCACTGAATTAAAATCTCCACCTACTATTTTATTAGGATTGAAGTCGAGCAAAAGTCTCGTTTCCAATTGTTTAAAGAAAGATTTGTTTCCTATATTAGTGTTATGATCTGCTACAAGCACTAAGGAAAGACAGGAGATCTGTCCCTACAATAGAACTAAGCTGGATCCCTACGATGTAACGGGGAACCTGATCCTGCGATCAGACCCGCTAAAGTCCTCGGCTAGTCTGAACGAAGACCTATAGATGTGAGGAAGGGATCCCTACAAGAACTAGGGACTGGGAGAAAGATGGACACCTCCTAGCAGAAATTGTAGCAGAAATAAGACAGACAAACAACATAGAACATAGAGGTCCGAAGACCTAGCAAAACTGACTGAGAAAGGTAACAGAGCACCAAGCTAGCTCAAGAGTAGAAATTACAATGAAGTCCAGCAAGGCCAGGAGGGCGGAGCAGGAATAAATAGGCAAATAAGGTCATGTGACCAGTAAACTAGAAAAAACCTAACAGGAGAGTTCTAACAGTACCCCCTCTTCTAAGAGGATCCTCCGGATCCCCTAGGCCCGGGCTTATCAGGAAACCTCCTGTGAAACGCTCTGGCAAGTCTGGTAGCAGAAACATCAACCTCCCTCACCCATGAGTTATCCTCGGGTCCGAAACCCTTCCAAGCGACGAGATACTGCAAACTCCCTCTATACCGTCTAGAATTTAGGATGCGGGAAATTTCATATTCCCCGTCCTCCACCACCGGAGGAACAGTGGCAGAGGCGTCACCATCTGACACATCAGCTCTTTTCAACAGAGAAACATGAAACACCGGATTAATCTTCCAGGAGGTAGGAACCTCCAACCTAACAGCAGATTGGTTAACTATCTGAAGCACCTTAAAGGGCCCTACAAACTTGGGACCCAATTTTTTAGAAGGAATTCTCAATCGCAGATTCTTAGAGGACAACCAAGCCATGTCACCAATAGCAAACAAAACCTCTTGCCGTTTCCTATCAAAGTACCTCTTAGATTTTTTGTTAGCCTCCTGAAGATTACCACGCACATCCGTCCAAACTCTCTCCAAATCACCGGAAAAACTCTCCTCCTCAGGCACAGCCGATACCAATTTGGAGAATGACCCAAAAGACGGATGTCTCCCAGAACAACAAAAAAAAGGCGAAAACCCAGCAGAAGAGGATGTATGGTTGTTAAGAGTAAATTCAGCAAGTGGCAGAAACTCAGACCACCCCTCTTGATTGTCTGCCACAAAAGAACGCAAGAACTGCTCAACATCCTGGTTCTTTCTTTCTGTCTGGCCATTAGACTCAGGATGATATCCGGATGAAAACGACAAATGAACTCCCAACCTGTCACAAAAGGCACGCCAAAAACGAGCCACGAACTGAGGTCCCCTATCAGAAACAATTTCAGTAGGAACGCCATGTAGTCTGACAATTTCCTTGACAAAGGCCTTAGCGAGTGTCTTAGCGCAGGGCAGTTTGATGAAGGGAACCAAGTGACACATCTTGCTAAAACGGTCCACGACCACCCAGATGACCGTGAAACCCTCAGAGGGGGGAAGGTCAGTAATAAAGTCCATAGCCAGATGTGTCCAAGGTGCACTAGGAACCTCCAGAGGGCAAAGCAACCCCGCAGCAGAAGCATGCGAAGACGTAGATCTAGCACACACAGTACTTTAACGCACCCACTTAATGACTTCCTTCTGCCATCCACGCCACCAAAAACTGCGACCCACCAGTCTCTTGGTCTCAGAAATTCCTGGATGACCTGCCAACCGAGACTCATGACACTCAACAAACAAATCTCTCCTAAAGGTCCTAGGCACAAACAACCTCCCATGGGGAGTGTTAGATGGGGCATTCTCCTGCGCTTTAAGAATCTCATCCTCCAAAACGGAGTCCAAAGCAGCAATCACAACACCTTCTTGTAAAATGCTCTCCTCCTCCTCAGCACCGACCATGGGAGAAAAGCTGCGAGACAAAGCATCAGGTTTAACATTCTTGGTACCCGGGATGTAAGTAACGGAAAAATTAAACCGCGAGAAAAAAAGTGCCCACCTCGCCTAACGGGCATTCAAGCGCTTGGCAGCATCAAGATAGATCAGATTTTTATGATCAGTGAAAACCTGAATGGGAAATTCAGCACCTTCCAAGAGATGACGCCAGTGTTCAAATTCGAGTTTAATAGCCAGCAATTCCCGATTACCAATATCGTAATTAAGTTCAGTCTCAGAAAATTTTTTTGAAAAAAAGGCACAGGGATGTACTCCATCCTTGTTTTCCTGAGGCAACACCGCACCGACCCCCACAGAAGAAGCATCAACCTCAACCAAAAACGGCTTAGTCACATCAGGCTGCATAAGGATGGGAGCAGAGGTGAACCTCTCCTTTAGAAACACAAAAGCTTCAATGGCCTCAGAAGTCCACTGAACCGCATTAGCACCTTTCCTGGTGAGATCGGTCAGTGGTTTGACAATAATAGAAAATTTTTTTATGAATTTTCTGTAATAATTGGCGAAACCCAAAAACCTCTGTATCGATTTCAAACCAATAGGCCTAGGCCATTCCTGCACAGCTTGAACTTTAACCGGATCCATCTCAAAGCCCTCGCTGGAGATAATGTAGCCCAAAAAACTAATTCTCTGAACAGCGAACTCACATTTCTCCAGCTTAGCAAAAAGCGAATTGTCAATCAATAACTGCAATACCTCACGTACGCTCCGCCAATGAGACTCCAGATCCGGCGAATAAATCAAAATGTCATCCAAATACACAACCACATTTTTGCCAATCAAAGGTCTAAGGATGTCATTAATAAGATTCTGAAAAAATGCTGGAGCATTGGTAAGACCAAAAGGCATAACCAGATTCTCAAAATGACCCACAGGAGTGTTAAAAGCAGTCTTCCATTCATCACCCTCCTTCATGCGCAACAAATTGTATGCCCCCCGGAGATCAATTTTAGAGAACCACTTGGCCCCCACTAACTGGTTAAACAAATCAGGAATCAATGGCAGTGGGTAAGGATTGCGTACAGTAATTTTATTAATCTCACGAAAGTCCAGACAAGGACGTAAACCGCCGTCCTTTTTTTTAACAAAAAAAAATCCAACAGCCACAGGAGACTTGGAAGGCCTAATGTGACCGGCGGCCAAGCTTGTCTGTATGTATTCCTCCAAAGCCTTTCTCTCAGGAATAGTAAGATTAAATAAACGACTTTTAGGAAGAGTCGCTCCAGGGACAAATTCAATGGTACAATCATAGTCTCTATGGGTAGGCAAAATTTGCGATTCCTTCTCAGAAAAAACTTTCCAAAAATCCTGAATAGGTACAGGTAATTCCCCTTTATCCACAGCAGCAATGCGCCCGTTACAACACTTGTCATAACACTTAGGGCTCCAGGACTTAATTTCATTGGTAGACCAATCCAGTACAGGATTGTGCAATTTTAACCAGGGTAACCCCAACACTACTGGAGAAGGCAAATTATTTAATACTACCAAATCCAAATTCTCTTGGTGAATACCATTAATATTGAGGGGAAATTCACAGACCTTGTGAGTAACACTCTTTAAGGGAGAGCCATCGACAGAAACCACGGCAATAGGGGATGACAAAGGTTTGGGTTTTAATTTAAGTTTTTCCAAGAATCCCTCATCAATCACATTCAGAGTAGAACCACAATCCACAAATACCCGAAATTCAATTAATTCTTCCTGAGCAGTGGTAGTAGCAGAAAGAAGTACACCCTTAGTATTTAAACAGGCTATACGGGCGTAACTGACCTTTTTTTTTTCTTTGTTCATACGAAGCACACAGTTCTTAATGAAATGGTCAGATCCACCGCAATAAAAGCACAACACTTCAGAAAATCTGTGGTCTTTTTCCTGAGAGCGGGGTGACATCGCCCCAATCTCCATCGGCTCTCCAATGTCAGTACAGACCCTCTCAAGACTCGGAGCTGACATGGCAGAGGATTTACTCTCATTAACCCTTGCACGCAGTCTCCTGTCCACCCGTATAGCTAATTGCATTGCCTCCTGCAAGTTTCCAGGTGAAGGATAAGCAATCAGCAGATCCTTAACCCTTTCACCTAGCCCCGCAAGAAACAAACTTTTCAAAGCTGAATCGTTCCACCCCACCTGAGCAGACCATCGACGGAAGTGAGTACAATAATTTTCCACATTACCTGATCCCTGCCTCAAACGTCTTAATTCAGACTCAGCAGATGAGACACGATCAGGATCATCATACAACAACCCCAAAGCAGAAAAAAAACTATCCACTGATCTAAAACACGGATCACTAGGTTGGAGCGAAAAGGCCCATCCCTGAGGTTCTTTGCGCAAAAGTGACATTATGAACCCTATGCGCTGTGATTCATCACCAGAGGATCCGGGTCTTAAGCGAAAATACAATAAACAAGCATTTTTAAAGGAAAAAAAATCTTGTTGTTCACCAAAAAATAGATCAGGCAGACGTACCTTAGGCTCTACAAAATGTGCTCCAGAACAGCTACTCACGTGTTGTTGGAGCTTGGCCACCTCCAGAGAGAGTCCCTGCAAGTGTTGAGCCAAATCTTGAACCGAGACCATGATGGAAACTGGAGGTCTTTCCTTAGAGAAATTTTTTGGGCTGGACTTACTGTTATGATCTGCTACAAGCACTAAGGACAGACAGGAGATCTGTCCCTACAATAGAACTAAGCTGGATCCCTACGATGTAACGGGGAACCTGATCCTGCGATCAGACCTGCTAAAGTCCTCGGCTAGTCTGAACGAAGACCTATAGATGTGAGAAAGGGATCCCTACAAGAACTAGGGACTGGGAGAAAGATGGACACCTCCTAGCAGAAATTGTAGCAGAAATAAGACAGACAAACAACATAGAACATAGAGGTCCGAAGACCTAGCAAAACTGACTGAGAAAGGTAACAGAGCACCAAGCTGGCTCAAGAGTAGAAATTACAATGAAGTCCAGCAAGGCCAGGAGGGCGGAGCAGGAATAAATAGGCAACAAAGGTCATGTGACCAGCAAACTAGAAAAAATCTAACAGGAGAGTTCTAACAATTAGGGGCATATACATTATAGATAGAGAGGGTTCCACAAGATGTGGTTAATGTTAATTGTACCAATCTTCCCTCTCCATCTTGTTGTTGACTTATGATCTGGTGTTTGAATTGTTTATTGATAAGGATTAAGACCCCAGCTTTTCTATCCACAGATGATGAGCCATAAACGCCACCCACCCATAATTTTTTCATCCGGGGGAAGTCTGCATCCGAGAGATGTGTCTCCTGTAGGAGGGCTATGTCAGATTTTAAACGTTTTAAATGTCTAAGGACTTTCATGCATTTTTGGGGAGATCTCAAACCTTTAACATTCCATGACACAATAAACATACTCAGGGACTGTAAGAATAAACATGACTGGTAAAATACTTACAAGACAATGATGACATGTAACTAGATTATATAATAAGGAGCAATGCTTGAACATGTATAACAAACTTAAGTAACAATTAATCAAATTTTTAGAAAGCAACTGTCCTAGCAAGAGCGTAGACACTTTGTATCTGCTCACTAGGGAAACCTTTCCCCTGGGCTTCACTTCTGCCTTGACCATGTGTGTAAAACTAAACATTACAAGTTAACCCCCTTTTTCTATGTTGTTTTTCATCAAAATTTTTCTTCCATTTTGATCCCTTATTGAATCCATTCTCCCCTCCCACCTCAACCATGGAATATAATAATGTTAGTCAAAATTGTAAAAGTCTGAGTGGGGTGAAGGACGGAAGCAACTGCCTCCATACTACCTTTCCTCCGGCACCTCCAGGTGTACAAAAGGAGAAGCTCATTGAATCAACGATTGTTGCAACTCTGGCCTCCTTTGTCTCCTCACCTTGTAGATCCCTTAGGGGACCGCGAGCAAGAAGGAATTTCATCCTGGTGGATTCGTTCCGGGCTGGCCCTCGGGCACAGGAGACTGTTGACAAATGTTTCCGCTTTAACAGGGGAAATAAATTCCCGGAAAGAGACATGTGTCCTTCAAGCGTAGAATAGCTGGGTAGCGGAGTTGAAAGCAAATTTTTTCCTTGTGAAGTCTGGTGCATATGGAGCTGAAGGTCTTCCTTTTCCTGGTTACTTCGATGGAGTAGTCTTCAAAAAGCAAGATTTTATGGCCTTGAATGATCAATGGGTGGTTTAATTGTATGCTTGAATAATGTCCGCTTTATCATTGAAGTCCAGAAATTTCATGATGACTTGTCTTGGCCTGGTTGTACCCTGGGTCCCAGAGGTAGCGGGTGGAGGACCAATTCTGTGAACCCTTTCCACCTTTTTACCTTCGGGTAGTTTTAGGGCTCTTGGGACTTCATTTTCACATAGAGGTTTCAAGGTGTTTTGAAGATACGATTCTGGTAGACCTACCAAACGTAGATTGCTTCTACGAGAGTGATTTTCCAGGTCATCTATACGGTCTCTCAAAATTATGTTTTCACGGACGATAGCAGGTATTTTGGTATAGTCCACTTTTGAATCATCCTCGATGTTCGATATTCGTGATTCTGGTCCTCTTTTGAATCATCTTCGATGTTCGATATTCGTGATTCTATGATTCTAATTCGGTTAGTTGTTCGGCTTGTTCATCCTATCTGGCTTGTAGATCCAGCAGGGCAGTGTTTAGTGTGGATTGTATTATGTTTTTGATTTCTCCTTAGCACGTAGGTGGCGGTGCCTCACGCCGTGTGTCTCTCCGCCGCCGTCTCAGTCCACAGCCGCAGGTGATCCAAATTGGGTCCCCCGCAGCCTGTCACTAGCGCTCCTCCATCGTCCCAGCAGGGCACGTCACGGATCCCACAGAGAGGAGAGGCCGCGGCTTCGGGCTTCCAGGTAGGCCCGGGTTCACCGGGTAGTGAGGCGGCCTCCTCTATGCACCGGTCTGCAACCAAGGGGTCCAAGGACCTCTCCTGTGACCATGGACAATTGAAAGGGGGAAGAAAAAAGCCTTTATAGGGGCTAAATTCAGCCAAATTCAGGGAGCTTCTGTGAAGTGCGACTCTCTCCCTCAGCAGCAGGCCACGCCCCTCGGTCCGTCCCTTTTTGTCAATGGGACCTTCTGAGAAATGTGCCGTGACCCGCGTGTGCCATGACCATGCGCCGTGTCCCGTATATGCGCCCCGGAAGAAGCGTTGGCGAAACGGCATTGGGGTGGGCAGGACGCTACATGTGATGGAAGCATATTCATTAGGTAACTTTACCTTGAATATCTGACTTTTTTCATCTGCAGCTTACCATTATTTATAGGCCTTATTTATTTGATGACATAATTATTATGGATATGACTATTACGGTCACTTAGAGAGCTGGCACCTTAAGCTTAGGCTTTGGCATTTAGATTGCATTCTGAATATACCCAAAGATACAGATTTTTTTGAATCTATGTCATTATTATATGTATGACCAATGTCACTTGTAAATTAGTATATTATATATGTGTATACAGTATAATATAAGTGTAGTTCATGCAAACAATTTTCCTTCCCAACTTTTGTATGTGTCTCTCCATTATAAAGGTTGTTGCCCTGTGTTTTTAATTGTTTTTTAAAAACTGTTCAAATAAAATGTATACCTTTTAATATTCAGCTAGTATCTCTTCCTTATCCAGACGGTAAACATATATAAATCTGGATTTTAGTTGTATATTCCTTTTGAAGTGTCCAGCAATGGATTAGCATAGGACATTTGTGTGACTAAAGTCAAAAGTTTACATACATTTCATTAGTATTTGGTACCATTGCCCTTAAACTGAATTTTGTCCCATTCCTCCTGACAAAACTGGTGTAACTGATCCAGGTTTGTAGGTCGCCCTGATTGCACCTTCCTTCTTTTCTCATGATGCCATCTATTTTGTGAAGTGCACCAGTCCCTCCTGCAGCAAAACAACCCCACAACATGATGCTGCCACCCCGGTGTTTCACAGTTGGGATGGTGTTCTTAGGTTTCCAAGCATCTCCCTTTTTCCTCCAGTTGTAATGATGGTCATTATGCCCAAAAATTTAAATTTTAGTTTCATCAGACCACAGGATATGTCTCCAAAAATTAAGGTCTTTGTTCCTCTGTGCATTCACAAACATTAATCTGGCTTTTTTATGTTTCTTTTGAAGTAATGGCTTCTTCCTGGCAAAGTGGCCTTTCAGCTCATGTTGATACAGTACTCGTTTCACTGTGGTTATTACAATCTTACCAGCTTCTGCCATTATCTTCACAAGGCCATTTGCTTTTGTCCTTGGGTTAATATGCACATGTCGAACCAAAGCACGTTCATCTCTGGGACACAGAACCTGTCTCCTTCCTGAGCGGTATGATGGCTGGACATTCCCATCTTGTTTGTACTTGCATATAATTGTTTGTACAGATGAACGAGGTACCTTCAGGTATCTCGAAATTGTACCCAAGGATGAGCCAGACTTGTGCAAGTCCACAATTCTCTTCCTGATATCTTGGCTGATTTCTTTAGACTCTCCCATAATGCTACACAAAGAAGCAGTGTGTTTCAGGTGTGCATTAAAATACATCCACAGGTGTATCTCTAATTAACTGAGATGTTTCCAAAAAACCTATCAGAAGCTTCCAAACACATGACATCATCATATGGGCAGTCCAGAATTGTTTAAAGGCATAGTAATCTTAGTGTATGTAAACTTTTGACTTTGCAGTAAGTAATAAAAATGCCTTAAAACATTCTCTCTTTCTCATTATTCTGGCATTTGGCAAATATTAAAAATTATGATAATAATCCTAATTGACCTAAAATGGGAAAGGTTTATTCTGATTTCATAATACACATAGAAAAATTGATTTCATGTCAGATATTGAGAAAAACATATATATGTGTCTTTTTATATAGTATATGTAAACTTTTGGTTTGAACTGTATATAATATATGTAACCTTTGTTATTTTCAGGGCTGCAGTGATCATCGTGACAAGAGGAGTCGTAGCTGGCGGATCTCGGCATGAAGATCTGACCAAATGGAGAAGAAACAGCAGAAAACTACTCCACTCAGACGAGACTTCACCGGTAAGTACTTGGATGTAAGGCTGTGTGCCCACGATGCGTTTTTTAAGCGTTCCCGCAGCGGCAGAAACGCTGCAGAAACGCTTAAAAAATGCATGGTAGAAGGCCTGCCATGTTCCCCAATGATAATCCTCATGTGCTGTGCACATGCTGCAGAAATTTCCGCTGTGGGTTATCATTGCGGAAAAAAACGCAGCACTACCAATTATTTTGCAGAAGCGCCGCGTTTTCGCCGTCATTGACTTTCATTGGAACGCTTGGATTCCGCATCACTGCATCTGTACATGCGGAATCCAAGCGTTTCAATGTGCGGATGGTACCCAGGTGTGGAGGACAGGAGACTCTTCTCCGGACTCGGGTACCATAGAACGTGTAAAAAAAACAATAAAA
Source organism: Phyllobates terribilis (assembly GCF_046119375.1). Lineage (NCBI taxonomy): Eukaryota > Metazoa > Chordata > Amphibia > Anura > Dendrobatidae > Phyllobates > Phyllobates terribilis. The sequence continues at coordinate 754,723,361 of NW_027362761.1, read as the reverse complement.
TAAAAAATAAATATTATATTTACCTTCTGATGGCCCCCGGTCTCCTTGTCTTCGCTTGCCAGCAGCTCGTGGTGGACTGAAGGACCTGCGCTGACGTCATTTAGTCATGTGACGGCAGGTCCTTCAGTGTAGTGTACCGCGAGCTGCTGGCAAGCCAGGACAGAGTGAAGCAAGACTGCGGGGGCCATCAGAAGGTAAGTATAGGTTTATTTTTTTGACATTCTTTGGGGTCACACTATATAAATCCATGCCGGTTGCATGGATTTATATAGTGTGACCAAGTTGTCAAGCACTTTCCAAGTGATGCTAAAATCGCCTGGAAAGCGCTTGTCAACCCGCATGCAGAAATGCAAGTGAAGAACGCTTCACATCTGCTTGTCCCTGGCTGGATAAACGCATGTACAATCCACATGTACAGTCCGCATGTACAATCCGCATGCGTTTTTTCTGCCAGAGAGATGCGGAAATGCTCAAAAAAAATCCAGAGCATTTGTGCATCGTGGGCACATAGCCTAAATGTTATTCTGGAGTGATAATAATATTTGTAAAATCCCTTAGGCCACATTCTCACATTTGTGTGAAATGTCTGGGTGCTGCCAGATTATTTTTATCGGATGGCACACAGACTCGTAGAGTTTTCTAGATAGATTCACACATAAGTTGTGGTAAAGCGACTTGCTTGGCTCTCCAGAGGCAGACACAGGACACAGGGTTTGGGTTAACTTCCTGCTGGTTTATTCTGTGGCATAAACTCCAGCAGTGTCCCATAAAAATAAACAGACCCTCTTGGGGTTATCGGGAAAAACAAAAAGATAAGGTATGACAGAGTCCAATAGTAAGCAAGGCTCTGCCCGCTGCAGGTAACATAGCTAAGTCTAACACCGGCCCTTATTACGTACCATCTTCTATAGTTATATATGGTGCTGTCACTTATATATAGCTTCCTCTGCTGTTATGTACAGTGCTTCCCCTTACATAGTAGTACTACTAGTATAGCCATCTTATTGAAGAGAAGGATACAGAAATCTTTAATTAATTGACACTGGCAAAAGAGTAATGTGCAAGAAAACAAAGTGCATAGTGCATAAGATCAAAGTTTGAAATGGATGTGCAAATATGTAAAAAATACAATTAAAAATATAAATATGAAAGTGGACAATTATAAGGCATAAGGAGATTAATCTGAAAAATGTTCCTAATGAAAAGAAAGTGAAGATGAGGGTGAAAAAAATATCAAGAAGTGATAAAATGAGTGAATATGGTCTCCTACACAAGTGATTCCTATACAGGAAAAAACAGTACTTGCTAGATCCGTGGTCTGTGTCAGTGTGCCATCTGTGTGACATCTGCATGTCCGTGTGCTGTCCGTATCCGTGTGTCCGTGTGCTGTCAGTGTGACACTTATGGAATAAGATGTAGAATAGAAATTAAAGAGTGTTTGATATTAAAGATGATCAAAGTTACAGATAGCAATGAGAAACTAGATAGATATATAGAAGATAGATATATACAACCCCTGGCAAAAATTATGAAATCACCGGGCTCGGAGGATGTTCATTCCGTTGTTTAATCTTGTTGAAAAAAAGCAGATCACAGACATGGCACAAAACTAAAGTCATTTCAAATGGCAACTTTAGGCCTTTAAGAAACACTAAAAGAAATCAAGATAAAAAATGTGATACTCAGTAAGAGTAATTTTTTTCAGATCAAGCAAAGGGAAAAAATTATGGAATCACTCAATTCTGAGGAAAAAATTATGGAATCACCCTGTAAATTTTCATTTCCAAAACTAACACCTGTATTTAATTAGATCTGCTCGTTAGTCTGCATCTAAAAAGGAGTGATCACACCTTGGAGAGCTGTTGCACCAAGTGGACTGACATGAATCATGGCTCCAACACAGGAGATGTCAATTGAAACAAAGGAGAGGATTATCAAACTCTTAAAAGAAGGTAAATCATCACGCAATGTTGCAAAAGATGTTGGTTGTTCACAATCAGCTGTGTCTAAAATCTGTACCAAATACAAACAAAATGGGAAGGTTGTTAAAGGCAAACATACTGGTAGACCAAGGAAGACATCAAAGCATCAAGACTGTAAACTTAAAGCAATATGTCTCCAAAACAGGAAATGCACAACAAAACAAATGAGGAACGAATGGGAGGAAACTGGAGTCAATGTCTGTGACCGAACTGTAAGAAATCGCCTAAAGGAAATGGGATTTACATACAGAAAAGCTAAACAAAAGTCATCATTAACACCTAAACAGAAAAAACAAGGTTACAATGGGCTAAGGAAAAGCAATCATGGACTGTGGATGACTGGATGAAAGTCATATTCAGTGATGAATCGCGAATCTGCATTGGGCAAGATGATGATGCTGGAACTTTTGTTTGGTGCCGGTCCAATGAGATTTATAAAGACGACTGCATGAAGAGAACATGCAAATTTCCACAGTCATTGATGATATGGGGCTGCATGTCAGGTAAAGGCACTGGGGAGATGGCTGTCATTGCATCTTCAATAAATGCCCAAGTTTACATTGATATTTTGGACAGTTTTCTTATCCCATCAATTGAAAGGATGTTTGGGGATGATGACATCATTTTTCAAGATGATAATGCATCCTGCTATAGAGCAAAAACTGTGAAAACATTCCTTGAAAGAAGACACATAAGGTCAATGTCTTGGCCTGCAAATAGTCCGGATCTCAATCCAATTGAAAATCTTTGGTGGAAGTTGAAGAAAATGGTCCATGACAAGGCTCCAACCTGCAAAGCTGATCTGGCAACAGCAATCAGAGAAAGTTGGAGTCAGATTGATGAAGAGTACTGTTTGTCACTCATTAAGTCCATGCGTCAGAGACTGCAAGCTGTTATTAAAGCCAGAGGTGGTGCAACAAAATACTAGTGATGTATTGGAGTGTTCTTTTGTGTGTTCGTTTTTCATGATTCCATAATTTTTTCCTCAGAATTGAGTGATTCCATAATTTTTTCCTTCTGCTTGGTCTGAAAAAAATGACCCTTAATGAGTACCACATTTTTTATCTTGATTTCTTTTAGTGTTTCTTAAAGCCCTAAAGTTGCCATTTGAAATGAGTACTTTAGTTTTGTGCCATGTCTGTGATCTGCTTTTTTTCAACAACATTAAACAACTGAATGAACATCCTCCGAGCCCTGTGATTCCACAATTTTTGCCTGGGGTTGTAGATAGATATATAAATGTCAGTATGCTATATAATCAGTGCTTTGTGTTTTTTTTTAAATGATTAAAAAAAACGGCGTGGGCTCCTACGTAATTTTCATATACAGCAGACAGAAAGGCGACCTCTGCGGGGGCTGATGTTAATAATCTGGGAAAGGAGCCAATAGCCCTAAATAAAGGCTATCAATAACAGCTAACAGCAGTTTGGTTAGACTTTACTGGCTAGATTTCAGGGGGACCCCAGAAAAAAAATGACGAAGGGTCCCCCTATAATTACTAATCAGCAAAGGCTAAACAGACAGCTGTGGGCTGATATTAATAGCCAGGGAAGGAGCTATGGATATTCTCCCCACCCCCTCCCAGGCTAAGAACATCAGCCCTGAGTCCAAAACTGGCGCTTAGCTTAGCTCGTCCAACTTGCCCTGGTGCAGGGGCAAGTGGGGTAATATTTGTGGGGTTGATGTCAGTTTGAAATGTCAGCTGTCATCAAGCTTAGGGGTTAGTAATGGAAAGACGTCTATCAGACTCCCCCATTAATAATCCCGCAGTCAAATGTAATAATGACACAGACAGAGTAAAGTCCTTTATTTGAAAAAACACTCACCACCCTATTTTTCCCATTTATTACTTTAAAATAAAAATAATAAAACATCATATTGTCCCATGAAGAGCCCAACCCTATTCATCTGGATTGCATGGCTGAGCGGTGGCATGATGTGACCGCTCAGCCGTGAATCCAGGAGACACTGAGCTGATCATGAGAGCGCATCTTCACTGACGAGCGGTAATGTCATTAAGGTTACCAAAGGTCACATGCAGCTGTTCCCATGGTTAGTTCAGTGTGAGCTGGTCGCTGAACTGCAGTTATGCTGATATAGTTAAATGCACGATGCTGGGGAGGGCTGGCGCCATATCCCCCTGAATCATGGGCCCCATAGCGGCCGCATGGTGTGCCACTATTAGTGGCATGCCACTGGCTGGGGGTCTTTGGGAAAGTGGGGGCCCTAGGCAATTGCCTAGTTTGCCTGGCCCTAACACCGCCCTGGCTGTGATGATTGTATATTAACATATCACGTAGTGTTTTCCTACGTTTGGCTGTAAGCAGAGGCGTAGCTAGGGTTTTGGTTCAGGGTGGACGAAACTTCTGAGTGGGCCCCTTACCAGGTAACCCTGATTACAGCTATGATGGCGCACCCAGATAGTGGATGTAGGAAAACCTCAGCAGATAATGGCACTGTTACTAAAAATAATCTCTATACAAAGACCAGCACTGATACTACCGCCATATGGTGACATATATTGATAGATACCAGTCCTGCAGAACATATAAGAGATCACAGCACGGTTATATATTGTAACTTACAGCTGACGTTCTTTCTGATTAAACTGTTAATTTTTCCTGTCTTTTCCATCTGGCCCAGACCGACACAACAACTCCTCCATCCAGGACTCAGTCTCAAGTCTGCAGAGATCACAACAAAGGCACATTTGACTCCTTACAGCTCAGGCCCCGTCCACATCTATTCCCAACCTGCACAAACTCCTCATCCTGCTGATACCCCAATACTGAGCCGCTGCCGTATGTGTTCCGATTACTGCACCTGCTGTGCGCCCTCTAGATGGTTAAACAAACCTCTAGAATATAGTAATGCCGTGTGCAAGTGCCCTAGAAAACAGTGCCCACATTTTGCCCCCTAGAAAGTAATAGTGCCCTCTGTATGCCCCTTTGACAGTCATAATAACCTGAGTTCCCCTATAACGATAACTGCCCACTTAACATTAAAAAATGTCCTGAGTCTCCCCCCATGTACAGCTCCCCAGTATGATGCTCTACTAGACACAGTATAATGCTCCCTCACTGTATAGTACCCCACACAGTATACTGACCCCTTAGTAGCCTCCAAACTGATGGCTCCAACACTGTATGATGGCCCCCACACTGCACAAAGACCCCACATTATCTACCACACTGTATGATGGCCGCCACAGTGTGCAAAGACCCTACATTATCTCCCACACTGTATGATGGCCTCCACACTATACAAAGACCCCACATTATCTCCCACACTGTATGAAAGTCCCCATACTGTGCAAAGACCCGACATTATCTCCCACATTGTATGATGGCCCCCACACTGTGCAAAGACTCCACATTATCTCCCACAATGTATGACCCTAACTGTAATCCCCACACTGTATAAATAGCCTACATATAGTATAATGCACCAGATAGTCCTTCATATAGTATAATCCCCTGATAGGCAGAGTCTGTAGCATAATCCCCCCCATAGGCAGTCTGCAGCATAATCCCCCCCATAGGCACTCTGTAGCATAACCCCCCCCATAGGCAGTCTGTAGCATAATCCCCCCCATAGGCAGTCTGTACCATAATCCCCCCCATAGGCAGTCTGTAGCATAATCTCCCCCCCACCATAGGCAGTCTGTAGCATAATCCCCCCCATAGGCAGTCTGTAGCATAATCTCCCCCCCACCATAGGCAGTCTGTAGCATAATCCCCCCTCATAGGCAGTCTGTGGCATAATCCCCCACCATAGGCAGTGTGTATCATAATCCCCCCCATAGGCACTCTCTAGCAAAATCCCCCCCCATAGGCAGTCTGTAGCATAATCCCCCCCATAGGCAGTCTGTAGTATAATCCCCCCCATAGGCAGTCTGTAGTATAATCTCCCCCCCATAAACAGTCTGTAGTATAATATTCCCCTCATAGGCAGTCTGTAGTATAGTTTCCTCCCCCCATAGGCAGTCTGTAGCATAATCCCCCCCCCCATAGGCAGTCTGTAGCATAATCCCCCCCGTAGGCAGTCTGTAGCATAATCCCCCCCATAGGCAGTCTGTAGTATAATCCCCCCATAGGCAGTCTGTAGCATAATCCCCCTCCCCATAGGCAGTTTGTAGTATAATCCCCCCCATAGGAAGTCTGTAGTATAATCCCTCCTATAGGCAGTCTGTAGCATAATCCCCCCATAGGCAGTCTGTAGCATAATCCCCCCCATAGGCAGTCTGCAGCATAATCCCCCCCATAGGCACTCTGTAGCATAATCCCCCCCCATAGGCAGTCTGTAGCATAATCCCCCCCATAGGCAGTCTGTAGTATAATCTCCCCCCCATAAACAGTCTGTAGTATAATATTCCCCTCATAGGCAGTCTGTAGTATAGTTTCCTCCCCCCATAGGCAGTCTGTAGCATAATCCCCCCCCCCATAGGCAGTCTGTAGCATAATCCCCCCCGTAGGCAGTTTGTAGCATAATCCCCCCCATAGGCAGTCTGTAGTATAATCCCCCCATAGGCAGTCTGTAGCATAATCCCCCCCCCATAGGCAGTTTGTAGTATAATCCCCCCCATAGGAAGTCTGTAGTATAATCCCTCCTATAGGCAGTCTGTAGCATAATCCCCCCATAGGCAGTCTGTAGCATAATCCCCCCATAGGCAGTCTGCAGCATAATCCCCCCCATAGGCACTCTGTAGCATAATCCCCCCCATAGGCAGTCTGTAGCATAATCCCCCCCATAGGCAGTCTGTAGCATAATCTCCCCCCACCATAGGCAGTCTGTAGCATAATCCCCCCTCATAGGCAGTCTGTGGCATAATCCCCCACCATAGGCAGTGTGTATCATAATCCCCCCCATAGGCACTCTCTAGCAAAATCCCCCCCCCATAGGCAGTCTGTAGCATAATCCCCCCCATAGGCAGTCTGTAGTATAATCCCCCCCATAGGCAGTCTGTAGTATAATCTCCCCCCCATAAACAGTCTGTAGTATAATATTCCCCTCATAGGCAGTCTGTAGTATAGTTTCCTCCCCCCATAGGCAGTCTGTAGCATAATCCCCCCCCCATAGGCAGTCTGTAGCATAATCCCCCCCGTAGGCAGTCTGTAGCATAATCCCCCCCATTGGCAGTCTGTAGTATAATCACCCCATAGGCAGTCTGTAGCATAATCTCCCCCCCATAGGCCGTTTGTAGTATAATCCCCCCCATAGGAAGTCTGTAGTATAATCCCTCCTATAGGCAGTCTGTAGTATAATCCCCCCATAGGCAGTCTGTAGTATAACCCCTCCCCATAGGCAGTCTGTAGTATAATCCCCCCCATAGGCAGTCTGTAGTATAATCTCCCCCTCATAGGCAGTCTGTAGTATAATCTCCCCCCCATAGGCAGTTTGTAGTATAATCCCCCCCCATAGGAAGTCTGTAGTATAATCCCTCCTATAGGCAGTCTGTAGCATAATCTCCCCCCCATAGGCAGTTTGTAGTATAATCCCCCCCCCATAGGAAGTCTGTAGTATAATCCCTCCTATAGGCAGTCTGTAGTATAATCCCCCCATAGTCAGTCTGTAGTATAACCCCTCCCCATAGGCAGTCTGTAGTATAATCCCCCCCATAGGCAGTCTGTAGTATAATCTCCCCCTCATAGGCAGTCTGTAGTATAATCTCCTCCCCCCCATAAGCAAAGTATGTATCATAATATCCCCCCCCAATAGGAAAAATAAATAAATAAACACAGTACTCACCTCTCCTCCCTGTTCCCTCGCTGCTCCGAGCGCCTGGCCCGCACACATGTTCAGCACAGCGGCCGGGTGCCAGGTGATGACGTTATTGACGTCAGATGCAGAGGGGGGACTGATGGGAGAGGGAGCGTCGCGCTCCTTCTCTCATCAGTTAACTTGCGGCGGTGACGGGCAGGGAGACCTATGCTGGTACCGGGCCCCCCACCCCCTCCTGCTCAAGAGCCGCATATCGGCCTCCGGGCGGTGCAGGGACATCCAGGGTGGGCCCCATCAGGGCGCGCCCCCTTTGCCCCCCCCCCACAGTAGCTAAGCTACTGGCTGTAAGGCAAGGTTTGTCTGCTAGAAACGAAGATAGAGTCGGATCCTGTTTCAAAATAGGCCAAAATTTAGATATAGCCAAGGACATTTCATTCCACCTAGAGTGATAGTTGGTGATAAATCTGGTTACTTCTGTAGATCCATTTTTGATTTTCGGCATAAGAAGGGACTTTCTATTCAGTTGTTTTGCATAATGATAGGTGGTATCAATACACTTCCTCTTGTAGCCACATTGGGAGAATCTCTGTCTCAAGTTATTAGAATGACTCTCAAAATCTTCTTGGTCTCAGATCCGTCTTATCCTAATGAATTGACCCGTGGGTTTAGCTCGGATAACATGTGCAGGATGGGCAGATTGTGCGTGTAATACTGTATTTACACTTGTCTTTTTGCGATGGATCGTAGTATGTATTCGTCCATTTAAATCCAAGATTAGATGCCAAGATTCAAGAAATTGATTGCAGTCTGGCTGACCTGAGATGTCAACTTAATATTCCACTTGTTATCATTAAGATGCGATAAAAAGAGTTCCAGTTGATCCCTGGACCCCTGCCAAATAAACAAAACGTTATCAATAAATCGCATCCATGACATTACAGAGCCAGAGAGGTTTACATCATTGTTTTGAATATATTGCCGTTCCCACAAACCCAGAAAGAGGTTTGCGTACGATGGGGCACATGCTACCCCCATCATCATGCCCCTCTTCTGTAAGAAGTGTCTATGTTTCAAAAAATAGTAGTTGTGGGAAAGAATATATTCCATCAATACCAAAGGTAATTCAGTTAGTTGTTTGTCCAAACCCCAACCACTAAAAAAAAATCTTAAAGCAGTAAGACCATGTTGATGCGCTATACCGGTGTATAAGGATTCAATGTCACTTGTCACCAGAAACAAATGGTTCCATGTGACCGTCATCCAATCTCTGAAGCACCTCAGTGGAATCGCTTATATAAGAGGGTAGTTCCATAACAATTGGTTTGAGATAAAAATCCAAACGTTTTGAAATGTGCTCCGACATACTGTCATTACTGGACACAATGGGGCGTCCTGGAGGGTTCTGTAAATTCTTGTGAATCTTTGGTAGTAGATACAATGTTGGTATTGATGGCTGATATACCTTAGCTCTCTTTGAAAGATAAGGGTGAGATCACTGGGTAGGCGTTGATAGCAGACAGGGTCATTGAGTTGTCTGAAGGCCTCCTTTTCATAAAGGTCGACCGGCCATACCACAATGTTCCCACCCTGGTTTGAAAACATCTTTCATTTTGCATAGTCCCTCCTGGGCTCGTCTTTTTTGTGATTTAAGATTATCATATGGCCAATGAGAGGAGATGTGTGAAATTCCTCACATACTATACAGACAAAAATTTCAATGGAGGGACTCAATGAAAGAGGGGGAAAAGAAATGCAGGAAACTTACCAGCAGGGTTCTCTACTTGTTCAGTTAGGAGTTCCTCTAGTATTTGTAATGCCGCCAATTCTTCTTCTGTAGAGAAAGGATGATGAGATTGTTCATTGACCCAATATTTCTTTAATAGCAATGTCCTCGCAAATAAAAAAGTGTCTTTAATGACCACAATATAGTCAAATTTTGCTGTGGGACTAAAGCCAAGACACAGCGAAAATACAGAAATCTACTCAGGGGAGAGAGCAATATTGGATGAATTCATGACCTATAATGGACCATCATACCCATTTTCTCTGATAGGCTGGCAGCCTGTATAGACATTCAGGTGCAGGGAGCCAGGGGTTCTCTCCACTTTAATACTACTGGCAACTGGTGTCGGTGGGCCCGTGGAGTAAGAGGCCCGCTGACACACGCACATTTAGCAGAAATAGGCACTGAGGGATACTAGTCGATTTTCTTTAGATATTCATATAAGAAATGTTTGGACAGGCCACACCATAGTACACCGTTCTTGATATTGGATCTTTGCTTGTTCATCTTCCTTTTGAACCTTTGGATGATTCTCCCTACGTTCTGTAACAAGCACATTCCAAAAGATATAGTACATAGTGTTAGAATTTAAAAATTGTTTGATAGAAAAACTTTTTTGAGTGACAACTGTTACAATTGTGCTTTATCATAGAGCAACACTGGCATCTAGAACTTCTACACCTGAACGGCCCCTTCAAGTTTTGTTTGGAATAAGGATAATTTAGCTAATCCTGTTTTAAAAGTAGGAATAGCTTTTGCTGGTTTGATACGACTTGGTGCTAGGTGATTCTTGAGATTCACATCTAAACGTGATCTTGGGTTTATCAGGAAGAATCTTAGTTAAAATAGGGTCACCTCAAAGAACGCACTCGTGTTCTAAATGCTGAGCATGGGGCTCAGTGGATAGCACTGCTGCTTTGGAACGTTGGGGTCATGGATTCAAATCCCACCAAGGGCAACATCTGCAAGGAGCTGAAATAATCTCGATGGTCCAGATGGATGGAGTGGAGGATGGCTGGTTGATGGACACCCCATGCAAACACGGCTACTTCGCTAACAAGGAGGAGGTGGAGTAATGTTTTGGGCTGGAATCATGGGGAGAGAGATTGTCGGCCCTTTTAGGATCCCTGAAGGGGTAAAGATGAACTCCATAATGTATGTTGAGTTTCTCAAACAGCCCTTCCTTCAAGAAGAAGAACCGTGCATTCCGCAGCAAGATCATTTTCATGCATGATAAAGCCCCGTCTCATGCTGCACATAACACATCTGCATCTCTGGCTGCTATGGGCATAAAAGGGGACAAACTTATGGTGTGGCACCCATGCTCCCCTGACCTCAACCCCATTGAGAACCTCTGGAGCATCATCAAAAGGAGTGTCTATGATGGCGGGAGGCAGTTCACATCTAAGCAACAGCTCTGGGAGGGTATTCTGTCCTCATGCAAAACAATTTAAGCAGAAACCATCCAAAACCTGACAAATTCAATGGACGAGAGAGTTCAGAAGCTCCTTTCGAACAAGGGGTCCTATGTACAAATGTAACATCAGTTTTGAGTTTTGAGTTGAAAACTGTTTGATTTCAGTTTGTAATAACCTGCTAATGCTTATAATTTCAAAAATTACCATTTTTTTATTCTTTATTAAAATGAAAAGGTTGAAAACTCTGCTGTGCACAATAATTTGGAACATGCATTTTGAGTGCAGTTTGAGTTTTTTATTTTTTAAAAAATATACTGTTATCATAGGCAGTTTGTACAAAACCTTTCAATTGTACTCTAATAGTTATTTGACTGGAAAATTACAATGACTGCAATTCATATAGGTAATTTGGGAAAATCTGAGAAAATATTATTTGCATAATAATTTGGAACACAGTGTATATGAGTAAGTAATGTACTGTGAATTTATTAATGTACTCACCTAGCTCTGCTTTCTTCAGTGTACAGCGCCGTTCTGCTCTTCTTCTCAGTGATGTCACCGCAATAGCAACTAGCTGGCACACTCTATGCACTATGCGTGAGCTGGAAGCCTCGTTCTGATGCTCCATAGGCTTACATTTTAAAAGTCACTTCTGGGTCACGCAGAGCACAGCGTGAGCCAGAGAGTCTGCAGAGGGGTAATGTCACTGAGAAGAAGAGAAAATTGGCGCTGGACATGGGAGAGAGCAGCAGTAAGTAAGTATATTATTAACGACGTGGTACGTAATAGTATGTACCACGTCGTAACCCCCGGTTCAGCGCGGGCTCCGGCGCTGAGCCCGCACTAAACCGGGCGCATGTCAGCTGATTTATACTGCTGACATGTGCCTGCAACAGCCACGGGTGGAATCGCGATCCACCCGTGGCTGTTAACTAGTTAAATGCCGCTGTCAATTTCTGACAGCGGCATTTAACAGCGCCGCACCGCAAACGTGTCACTTACCCCACCCATCGGTGACCCCGTCACATGATTGCGGATCATGAATGGGCTGGCATGACAACCCGGGGTCTGCAGGAGACCCCTGTGGTTGTCATGTCCAGATTGCTATGAGCGCCGCCCAGTGGTCGGTGCTCATAGCAAGTGAGCAAATCTGCTGCATACAGGCGATCTGCTCATCGCCTGTATGGAGCACAGCCGATCAGGCAACTGCTGCTTCTAGTCTCCCATGGAGACTATTGAAGCATGAAAAAAGTGAAAATAAAAATGTTTTTAAAAATATTAAAAAGGAAAAAAAATATAAAAGTTTAAATCACCCCCCTTTTGCCCCATTCAAAATAAAACAATAAAAAAAAATACACATATTTTGTATCGCCGCGTTCAGAATCGCCTGATCTATCAATTTCAAAAAAGAATGAATCCAATTGGTAAACGGCGTAACGAGAAAAAAATTTTAAATGCCAGAATTACGTTTTTTTGGTCGCCGCAACATTGCATTAAAATGCAATAATGGGCGATTAACCGGTTCAGGACCGCCCACTGTACATAAACGTCGGCGCTGCCTGGGTTCTGTGCAGCGCCGACGTTTAAAAACGGTGGGTGGTCCCGCAGCGCTCAGGACCCCCAGGTTTCTGCAAGCGCTGCGGCTCCGGTGCAGAGCGATAGCTCTAACATGTGACATCTGGGGACCTGATTGGATCAGGTCCCCATGATGTTAACCTGTTCCTATCTTCTAGATGCCGCGATCCATAGCGATCGTGGCATTTAAAAGATAGTGACAGCCGGTGGTCGGTGATCGGGACCCCCACATACCTTAGCAGCGAGGGGATCTGTGTGCTGTGACCTCTGACATCATCGAGACCTGATTGGCTCAGGTCTCGATGATGTCAGCGTCACACCAGCCAATCAGAGAGATTACTAGGGAAGTTTGTTTTAGCAACAAACTTTCCCGGCGATCTGCCTGATAAATACACTGTTTCCCCTCCGATCTCAGTGAGAGAGCAGAGGAGAAACAGTGTGACAAGAGCTGTGTCAGCCTTGCCACTGTGAAAGTAAAAAAAAAAAAAAAAAAAAAAAGAAGAAAGTAAGAGTTAGGTTAGGGTTAGTCAGTCCTGTCAGTCAGTCAGTCCTGTCAGGTCAGTCAGTCCTGTCAGTCAGTCAGTCCTGTCAGGTCAGTCCCGTCAGTCCGGTCAGTCAGTCCGGTTCGGTCAGTCCGGTCAGGTCAGTCCGGTTAGTCCAGTCTAGTCTGTCCAGTCCAGTCCGGTTAGTCCGGTCTGGTCAATCCAGTCCGGTCAGTCCAGTCCGGTCAGTCCAGTCAAAAAATATAAAGACAAATAAAATAGCCCGTCAGACTTATACCGCAGAGGAGGTGTATGCCCTGCTATGTTCTGACAGTGACGACAGTGCAATCTCAGATGGAGATGTGGATTTTGAGGGCTTTTGTAGCGGCGACAGTGAGAGCTCATCCTCAAGCCCAAGGACCAGTACAACAATAGGGGCAAATAGCGGTACTGGAGAAACGTCTCCAAATCAGGGAACACTGCCCAGTACAAGCGCTGTCTCTGCTACTAGTGAATTGGCGCATGCCAGTGTACAAGGGGCTTTTCCACGTGATTTAGCATTTCCCAGATGGGAGGCTTCGGATTCGGCTGCTCCATTCAGCCCTGATTTCAATGCCATTCCTGGTATAAATGTGGAGGTGGAAGATTTTGGACCAATTCATTTTTTTAATTTTTTTTTTACAGACAGCTTGCTAGAGCATATTGTCGTGCAAACAAATTTATACGCATCCCAATTCATAAGCCAGAATCCCCGATCTTACTATGCTAGGGCAAATTTATGGACACCAACTAATGTCCCGGAAATAAAATTTTTTTTGCCATGGGGCTTGTTAAAAAACCAAGCATTCGATCCTACTGGTCCAACCACCCTGTTCAAGCCACCCCTATGTTTTCTGTCGTTCTTCCTAGGACCCGTTATGAAATGCTCATGCGGTTTTGGCATTTTAACGACAATAGTCAATGCCTGCCCAGAAATGCCCCAGAACATGACAGGTTATATAAAATTAGACCCATCATTGAAAATTTGTCAGAAAAATTCTTAAGGCTCTACACCCCAACACAAAATATTTCTATAGATGAGTCCCTTGTAAAATTCAAAGGAAGACTGCACCTCAAGCAATTTATCCCATCTAAAAGGGCAAGGTTTGGAATAAAGCTCTAGAAAATGTGCGAAAGTTCAACCGGATACACATCCGCTTTTCGCATATATGAGGGGAAAGATAACCAACTAAACCCACCAGGATGCCCTACTTATCCGGGGACATCTGGAAAAATTGTTTGGGAGCTGATAAGTCAATTTTTTCAAAAAGACTACAATCTATATGTGGACAATTATTACACCAACATACCCCTATTTAAAAGTCTGGTTGAACACAACATCGGGGCTTGTGGGACCATTCGTAAAAACAGTCAGGGGTTTCCACAACCATTGGTCAACCAAAAGTTCCAAAAGGGGCAGTCAGGGGCTGTACGCAACAGAGAGTTGCTTGCCCTGAAGTATAGGGATAAGAGGGATATTTTTGTCCTCAGCTCGATCCACACAGATGCCACAAGGGCCACTGTAGAACTAGGATCCACCACTTCAAAGCAAAAACCTGTGTCAGTCATTGACTACAACAAACACATGGGGGGTGTGGACCTTGCGGACCAGGTTCTACAGCCATACCAGGTATCAAGAAAGTCCTATACCTGGTATAAAAAGTTGGTTATTTATTTGTTTCAGGTGGCCACATACAATTCTTTTGTGTTGTACAAAAAAGCAGGAAATTCACATCCTTTTCTTGATTATCAAGAAAAGGTAATTGAAAATCTTGTTTTTGAAAGTGTTAGCCCCACTCATCCATTAGAATCTGAGGATGTGAAAAGACTCACTGAGCGACATTTTATTGCACTTATTCCAGCAACGGAAATGAGAAGGAACCCCCAGAAAAGATGTCGTGTATGTACTAAGAGAGGAATGAGGCGTGATACCCGCTACTATTGCCCACAATGCCCATCATTGCCAGCCTTATGCGTCACTGACTGCTTTAAAATCTTCCACACAGAACCACGTTTTTAAACTGTAAAAATGTATCCCATTTTGTCATTCAAACATTTGGTTCATTTAGTGAATGACACATTCGAGTAGAGCTCACTTAATTTCCAGGGCTGGGGGTGGTTCTCCAGAATCTAAACCTTCCATTGCGTGCTTGTTTCTGGAAATCATCCATTGAGTTAAAATGGTCACTAAACCCATAGATGAATTCCCAGAGGGGTGTCATTTCCAAAATGGGGTTACTTCAGGGGGGATTCTTTAGTTCTTGTACTTAGCACCTCTTAAAAGTGCCAGAACAGCAGAATCCCCCCTGAAGTGACCCCATTTTGGAAATGACACCTCTCTGGGAATTCATCTATGGGTTTAGTGACCATTTACCTATCTACTTATTTTCCCACCACTAGATTAATTTATACAGAGGAATAGATTGTAAAATTCGGTCACTTGTTGGGGGTTTCCTCTGTTTAGGCACCTCAGGGGCTCTCCAAATGCAACATGGCGTCCGCTATCGATTCCAGCCAAATTTCCATTCCAAAAGTCAAATGGCGCTCCTTACCTTCCGAGCCATGCCGTGCGCCTAAACAGTGGTTTTGCACCACATATGGGGTATCAGCGTGCTCAGGAGAAATTGCACAACACATTTTGGGGTCCATTTTTTCTGTCTGCCCTTGTGAAAATTAAAAATTTGAGACTAAAGTAGCAGTTTTGTGTTAAAAATGTGTTTTTTTATTTTCACACTTCAACATGATAAAATTCTGTGAAGCCCCTGGGGGTTCAAGGTGCTCACCACACATCTAGATAAGTTCCTTGAGGGGTCTAGTTTCCAAAATGGGGTCACTTGTTGGGGGTTTCCTCTGTTTAGGCACCTCAGGGGCTCTCCAAATACAACGTGGCGTCCGCTATCGATTCCAGCCAAATTTCCATTCCAAAAGTCAAATGGCTCTCCTTACCTTCCGAGCCACGCCGTGCGCCTAAACAGTGGTTTTGCACCACATATGGGGTATCAGCGTGCTCAGGAAAAATTGCACAACACATTTTGGAGTCCATTTTTTCCTGTTACCCTTGCGAAAATTAAAAAATATTGGGTCTAAGGTAATTTTTTGTGAAAAAAAGTTAAATGTTCATTGCTTTCTTCCACATTCCAAAAATTACCGTGAAGCACCTGAAGGGTTAATAAACTTCTTGAATGTGGTTTTGAGCACCTTGAGGGGTGCATTTCTTAGAATGGTATCACTTTTGGGTATCCCTCAAAGGGACTTCAAATAAGATGTCGTCCCTAAAAAAATGTTTTTGTAAATTTCATTGTAAAAATGAGAAATCGCTGGTCAACTTTTAACCCTTATAGCTTCCTAACAAAAAAAAATTTTGATTCCAAAATTGTGCTGATGTAAACTAAACATGTGGGAAATGTTATTTATTAACTATTTTGTGTGAAATATCTCTCTGATTTAAGGGCATGAAAATTCAAAGTTTGAAAATTGAAAAATTTTAAAATTTTTGCCAAATTTCCGATTTTTACACAAATAAATGCAAGTGATATTGAAGAAATTTTACCACTATCATGAAGTACAATATGTCACGAAAAAACATTCTCAGAATCAGGGGGATCCGTTGAAGCATTCCAGAGTAATTACTTCATAAAGTGACAGTGGTCAGAATTGAAAAAATTGGCCCGGTGACGAAGGCAAAAACAGGCTCTGGCGCGAAGTGGTTAAAACATCGGATCTACCCCAAAATGGTATCAATAAATACATCAGCTCGGTGCGCAAAAAAAAGCCCTCACTGGCCCCAGATCACGAAAAATGGAGATGCTATGGTTCTCGGAAAATGGCGCCATCTTTTTTTTTTTTAGCTAATTTTTGGATTTTTTTTTCACCATTTAAATAAAAAAGAACCTATACATGTTTGGTGTCTACGAACTAGTAATGACCTGGAGAATAAGAATGGCAGGTCAGTTTTAGCATTCAGTGAACGTTGTAAAAAAAAAAAAAAACAACTGTGGAATTGCACTTTTTTTGCAATTTCACCGCACTTGGATTTTTTTTCCCGTTTTCCAGTACATGATATGGTAAATCCAGTGATGGCGTTCAAAAGTACAACTCGCCCCGCAAAAAATAAGCCATCACATGGCCACATTGAGAAAAATAAAAAAAGTTATGGCTCTGGGAACAAGGGGAGCAAAAAACGAAAATGCAAAAACGGAAAATGTCCCGGTCATTAAGGGGTTAATTAATGAAAAACATACATATATATATATATATATATATATATATATATATATATATATATATATGACTGCTTCTTTAAATAAATTATAATCAGATTCTTTCTTGAGACAATAAGAATGAGAAAGACATCTGTTGGTATTGAAGTCATTACTCAGAATATTCTTGGATTACCATTAGCTAAAAACTGCTTCCAAAGAATATATAATTGATTAAAAAAAATCACTACCATATGCATTTTTTACAGGAACTAATACTATTCATAAAATATGTTCTTAATCCATTTGGGGAAATAGCTGCTTTCGAACCTAAGGTATCTATTCACTATTTACACTTTTGAAATGTGTGGACATGGAAATGCCACCGCCATTGTCACAAGATATGATCAGGTCAAGAATTTCAATGAGTCTCTGAATAATTAATTGAAAAATTAAGGCCCAAATCATTCCGGTTGAACTTATTAACAAAGAATCGAGCCTCGTGTGCAGTCCAAATGAAAAATGAATCATCAATGAAATGTTTGTAGAACATGTTTTAGCTCATCTGCAGGGGGACCAGGAAATGAACAGGGACTCAAAATGCCAAAAAAACAAGTTTGCATAACTAGGGGCTAATCGTATCCCCATTGTTCAGCCCCTCAACTGGCGATAGATCACACCATCAAAGGAAAAAATATTGTGCCTCAACATGAAATCAGTACCTTGAAGAACAAATTGGACCTGTTCCTGGGGGATGGAATTATTACCAAATAGATAAGATCAATTGCTTGTAATCCCAATATAAAATAGTATAACAGGTAGACAAAGTAACAAATAATGTGCTCAAAAAACGGAGTAGATGATAAAGCATGGTAAATAAAAAAATTAGTATCCCGGGATGTGACACTACAATTAATAATAATGCAGTCTTATTCAGCAATCAAAAAACTGAAATGCGAATAAAACATTTTTTTGTAATTATTCCATTTGTTGAGCACGTTATTTTTTATACATGTTATAGATCTTACACTGACGAGCAAAACGGTAACAATATTTTGCACTTTTGACTTTCAGGCTCCATATCTCACCATCTACTGCTGCTTCGAACGTGAGACTACAATCATTTTATAGATAATCATCTTGGCTATCTCATACACATATTTGACTTGCGGCTATTTAGCATATAATTAGTTATGCAGATTCTTGTTATGTCACTGCATTGTTACTGTTTTGCTTCTAAAAATCTAAATTTTTACTTTTATTGTTTTATCATGATTTTGTGAATCCACCTTTAACTTTCAACACTGCTGGGCATGATCTCAATCAGATTCAAACATGTCTTGACCGAAATCTGATTACAGGTTTCTTTTACACGTTCCCAAAGTTGGTGCATACTGGTCAACTCACTTGGGTATATATACAGTTTTTTCTTCAACTCTACCCTCAAGTGTTTGAGTTGAGGTCTGTTGAGGGCTAAGGACTGTGGAGGCCAATCCAGCACCTCTACTTCATTGTCATTGAACCATTTCTTCGCCAATCACAACGTATACATTGTGGTCACAAGAAAGTTTATTCATGAATGTGGTGTATCTTTTTGGAACTGTAAAAAAAGAAATACAGATATTTTGAGGGAAACCAGCTAATTATGGAGTGCTGTTCCATCTCTTTCTATATGTTCTGAAGTCTACTGAGCAAGTCATCAAATCTATTGGAATATGCACCTTGGCTCTACCTATACTTTATAACAGGAGTGGGAAATTAGTTTTCCTAAGAGTCCAAATGAGGGACAGTGACTGTTGTGGAGGGCTGAACCAACAGGCTGGTCTTAATTCTGATTATTGTTTTATATTAATATGTATGACTTAATATTGAGCTACTGCTCGTACATGTTATGATACCGCTTATTGTAACAAGTACTTTTACCAGTAGCAGCTAATCAAAACAATATATTTTCTTGCTTTTATAAAGTTTATAAACTATACTGCTTCTGTTATTCAGCCCTTATACCTTGATCAACAGTTCCCCTCACACTGTAGATGCACGCTACCCAGTAAAATGCCCTAACACCTCCCTATACACAGTAAAATGGTCCACACAGACCCCTTCACCGAGTATGGTGGACCACACAAACCTCCAAACACAGCATGATGGACCCCACAGACTCCCCACACACAGTGTAGTGGATTCTACGGCTCTCCACACACAGTATAATTGACCCCACAGACCCCACACACATTATGGTGGACCCCACAGCACTTCACACAGTATAATGGACCTTAACCCCTTCATCCCCAAGCCAGTTTTCACCTTCATGACCAGGCCAAATTTTACAATTCTAACCAGTATCACTTTATGTGGTAATAACTCTGGAACGCTTCAACGGATCCCCCTGATTCTGAGAATGTTTTTTTCTTGACATATTGTACTTCATGGTAGTGGTAAAATCTGTTCGATATGACTTGCGTTCATTTATGAAAAAAATGTACATTTGGCAAAAATTTTGCAATTTTCAAACTTTTAATTTTTATGCCCTTAAACCAGAGAGTTACCTCACACAAAATAGTTAATAAATAACATTTCCCACATGTTTACTTTACATCAGCACAATGTTTGAAACATATTTTTTTTGTTAGGTAGTTAGAAGGTTTAAAAGTTGACTAGCAAGTTCTCATTTTTCCGGCAAAACGTATCAAACCATGTTTTATGGACCACATCACATTTGAAGTGACTATGGGGAGCCTACATGATAGAAAATACACAAAAGTGATACCATTCTAAAAACTGCATCACTCAAGGTCCTCAACACCACATTCAAGAAGTTTAGTAACCCTTCAGATGCTTCACAGGAATTAATACAATGTGGAAGGAAAATATTGGACATTTAACGTTTTTTTCACAAGAATGTTAATTTTGCTCCAAACTTTTTATTTTTACAAGGGTAACAGGTGAACATGGACCCCAAAGTTTGTTGTGTAATTTCTTCTGAGTACGCTAATACCCCATATGTGGGGGAAAACGACTGTTTGGGCGCATGGCATGGCTCGGAAGGGAAGGAATACTGTTTGACTTTTTGAATGCAAAAATGGCTGGAATTGAGAGCGGACACCATGTCGCGTTTGGAGAGCCCCTGATGTGCTTAAACAGTGGAAACACCTTCAAGTAACTCAATTTTGGAAATTAGACCCCTCAAGGAATGTAACTAGATTTGTGGTGAGCGCCTTGAACCCCCAAGTGCTTCACAGAAGTTTACAACATAGAGCCGTGAACATAAAAAAAATCTAATTGTTCCTACAAAAATGTTCTTTTAGCCCAAAATTTAGTATTTTCACAAAGGTAATAGGAGAAAATGCACCATAAAATTTGTTGTGCAATTCCTCCTGAATACGCCGATACCCAATATGTGGAAGAAAACTACTGTTGGGGCGCATTTGACTTTTTGAACGGAAATTCGCTAGAGTTGTTAACTGACACCATGTCGGGTTTATAGAGTCCCTGATGTGCCTAAACAGTGGAAACCCCCCACAAGTATCCATATGTCCTTCCCAACCTGGACATATGGATATGTCTAAGGTCATGAAGGTGTTAAAGTCCCCACACATTATAATGTCCCCACATAGCTTCCCACAAAGTATAATGTCCACACACAGTATGATGCCCCCCCCCCACACTGTATGATGGTCCCCACAGCTCCCTACACATGGTATGATGTCACCACAATTCCACTCACAGTATGAAGGCCCCTTAGTTTCCTCCCAATACTGACTCACAATAAAAAAAAAAAAAATAGAACCGCTCGCCTATTCCCACAAAGCGCCACTACAGTCTGTGCATTGTACAGACTGACACT
This sequence comes from Phyllobates terribilis, assembly GCF_046119375.1. NCBI lineage: Eukaryota > Metazoa > Chordata > Amphibia > Anura > Dendrobatidae > Phyllobates > Phyllobates terribilis. Next base: position 754,702,315 of record NW_027362761.1, on the reverse strand, counting down.
TTATGCAGCAAGCATGTTCTAGTGATGGCATCACATCTGCTATGCTGATACCCAGACACACAGGCTGAATGGTGGAACATATTCTTCAGCCGATTTTCTTCACAGTTATCCTGTGCATGCGAATACTGGTAAAATTGAGTTGTTGAGCAGGGGCAGCTGCTAGATGTGGTATGCCACGATTTCTAGGCCTTTGGATAGACCGGTCCACAGGATGGACAGGAACAGCCAAGGGCCAGATATAATAACTCCTCTAAAGGAGTTGAGCTGCCTGGACTTGTGTATACCATTCTGCGGATAGCTAAAAACTTGTTTTCACTACACAACCCTTTGAAGTTGAATATTTGTAGCAGTAGGGGAAGGTCATAAACATTGCTACATTACTACATTTAACCTCTACGCTGTTGATAATATTAATTTTAGTGTTGCAGTTTTGCATTACAGTCAGTACCAGAGAGGTTAATAGGTAACTGGCACACTGAATCCTTTAATTCTGTTCTTGTAAATGCAGTAAAAAAAAGGTATCCTAATTTCTAGCCCTACAATGGTTTTTGTTACTGGGAGACTTAGATTAGGTCCCTCCAGGAACAGACTCTCAAACCTTCCTCTGTCTTTTTCAGAAAGTAGTCCCTTCAGACAGATGTCAGCCATGTGCTTATGGACAAAGCCCAATTATAATCTTAGGCTGCGTGCCCACGTTGCGTATTACAAACGTATATGCTGCGGAATTTCCGCAGCGTAAACACTTGTAAAATGCATGTATATCCGCACCCCATGGTCCCCAATGGCATTCCGCAATGTCAATGCCCATGCTGCGGATTTTTCCGCAGCGTATATGCTGCGGTCAAAAATCCGCAGCATGTTCATTCATTTTGCGTTTCCGCATCTGGAATCATTGTGCGGATGGTACCCAAGTCTGGAGGAGAGGAGACTCTCATCCAGACCTGGGTACCAAAGAACCTGTAAAAAAAAGAATAAAATAAAGTTTATACTTATCTTCTGATGTTTTCCCTCCGTCGCGCTGTTGTGTGAAGGACCTGCCACGTCATTGAGTCATGTGACCCATCACATGACTCAATGACGTCACCGAAGGTCCTGCACACAACAGCGTGAGCCGCTCAAGACTCCGGACGGGGCAGAGAATGCATCAGTAGGTGAGTATAAAGTTTATTTTTTTTTTTTTTACCATTCTGATTCTTTTTTTTTAACTATTACTTGGTCACACTATATAAATCCATGCCGGTTGCATGGATTTATATAGTGTGAACAAGTTGTCAAGCACTTTTCCAAGTGATGCTTAAATCACTTGGAGAAGTGCTTGATAACCCGCATGCAGAAATGCATGCAAATACGCTGCAAAGACGCCTCACAAACGCTTCTACCTGGCGGGAAAACCGCATGTAAAATCCGCATGCGATTTTCCCGCCAGGGAGAAGCGTAAAAAATATGCTTCATTTCCGCAACGTGGGCACATAGCCTTATGCCTCTCTTCTAAAATCCCTCTACTCTGTCCACCCTATAGTAATGCTATAACCATTAACAAATAGAGATCTTTCTTTTACTGTAGCTTTAAATCTTTAACCCTTCTGTATATTATAATCATTCATTAACATTGATAACCTGACAAAAGTTGTGTGTTCACTTACCTAGACTTGTAAAATGGTTAATTTATTTTAACTTTTGTTGCAGTTTATTGGGCTTTGTGGAGCCAGAACTTTGAAAAAACCGGGCAATTTCCAAATGGGTTCCACTTTATTGGAATAATAGTTAGACTAGTTCCTGTCACTTCACTGTGTTTTCACTTCATAATGGAATATGCCTTCCCACTGGCTCTCCCGGGATATTGTGACAGGGATTCCCCTCTCACTCAGCTCACTGTGGGGCTAAGTTCAAATGAGCATAATAAAAAATTGTCCAAGTTTCATCCTCTAAAAATTTTTAGCTCAAATGCCATCTCTATGCAATCTGTTTGGTATCCGTATAGCATTCGTTTTTACGAGGGGCGTTCATTGAAGATTTTCCCTGACCCACTTCTATTTATCACAGGATGCTGAAACTTCACATGTGTAATGATATAAGTCTCTATAGGTTACGTGCCAATTTGCAACTCAGAACTGATAAAGGTCTTGATTTTACAGGTGCTGAAGTGGTGTGAGGTTTGATAATGAACCCAGTGGAATACAGAGCAGTCATCAAGTTCCTTTACTTCACAGGCCGCACACCAAAAGTGACGTTCGTTGAGATGAAAGAGGTTTATGGTGATGATTCCCCATCATTTGACGTAGTCAAGAACTGGCATCGTCAATTGAAATGTGGTCGGACTTTGGTGCAAACAGCTCCAATTCCAGGGCAACCCCACTCTGCTATTGATGAACACACCATCCAGCAAGTGGAGGTCGCCATTTTGGAAAATCGACGCTTAACCATTCACCACCTAGCCCAAAATGTCAAGATTAGTGTGAGGTCCATGGACAAAAATCATCCAAGGCCATCTTCACATGCATAAGGTATCCTCTCGATGGGTTGCCCGGCTGCTCACACCTTTCCAGAAGCAGGAACGAGTCGAATGCTCTCAGGCTCTATTGACGATGTGCCATGGAAACCAGGAGGACTTTTTCAACGGACTGATCACACAGGATGAAAGCTGGGTCCATCGCTATGATCCTGAGAATAAAGTCCAGTTGATGCAATGGAAGCATCATGACTAACCGCCTCCAAGAAGGCACGTGCCCAACCCTCAGCAGGCAAGGTCTAGGGAACGGGCGGGCCAGTCCATAGCTTCAATGCCTTGATCTTGCAGGAACTACTGACACACTCCAGCCACATGAGGTCTGACATTGTCCTGCATTAGGAGGAACCCAGGGCCAACCGCACCAGCATATGGTCTCACAAGGGATCTGAGGATCTCATCTCGGTACCTAATGGCAGTCAGGCTACCTCTGGCGAGCACATGGAGGGCTGTGCGGCCCTCCAAAGAAATGCCACCCCACACCATTACTGACCCACTGCCAAACCGGTCATGTTGCAGGCAGCAGATCGCTCTCCACGGCGTCTCCAGACTCTGTCACGTCTGTCAGATGTGCTCAGTGTGAACCTGCTTTCATCTGTGAAGAGCACAGGGTGCCAGTGGCGACTTTGCCAATCCTGGTGTTCTGTGGCAAATTCCAAGCATCCTGCACGGTGTTGGGCTGTGAGCACAGCCCCCATCTGTGGACGTCGGGCCCTCATACCACCCTCATGGAGTCGGTTTCTAACTGTTTGTGCAGACACATGCACATTTGTGGCCTGCTGTAGGTCATTTTGCAGGGCTCTGGCAGTGCTCCTCCTGTTCCTCCTTGCACAAAGGAGGAGATAACGGTCCTTCTAGTGTTGTACCTTTGATGTTAGCTTTTTCACTTACAGCACTTGGACCAAAAAAACACACGTGAACTTGTCCTGGGAGTGAGCAGGGTGGGTGCTCTGGATCAGCTCAGTTAACTCCTTAGATGCCGGTGGATAGATGCCTACAAGTTTGACATGGGCATAGGGCTCTAACCTGCAATCAGCATCCTGTGATGTGAATTCAAGGAAAGCAAAGATTTACTATGGCAGCCTGAAGCATTTGGCTGTGCTAGAGACATTTACATTGACATCATGTAAGTGATCAAATGATCCAAGCTTTTAGTCCGCCAATGGGACAAAAAAGTTAATGTTAAAAAAAAAATATATATATATCTATAATATAACCGGACCGGAGATGCGTCCCTCTGTCTGAAGCCTTTATAGACTGCGCAGGTGCGACACGCCTGCGCAGTCTGGCTCCAGACAGAAGAACGCATGGAGCCGTTACAGGTAAGAGGAGTGTGTATGGCACCGGAGATCACGGTATGCGTATACACTAAACGCATACTGCGATCTCCAGTGCAATAGTTACATACTTACCTGAACGGGAGTAGCGTTGCCGCGGCGCCTCTCTTCTTGCCGGAGACCAGGGCAGGAGTAAGGCGCTAGAATCGGCACATGCGCATAGCGCTATCCAGCGCCATTTTACTGAAGACACATTTGCAGTGTGTCTTCAGCAAAATGGCGCCGGACAGCGCAGTATGGGCACGCGCGTACTTCGGCGCCGCACTCCTACCCTGGCCTCCGGCAGAACGGGACACAGCGCTGGAGCACAAGGAAGAAAGGGGAGTATAAGTGTTTATTTTTTTGTATGTGTGCAGCGTGATAGGGATGAGGGGTGTCATGCATACCAGGATTGTGGGGTTAGAGGCCCATACATACCAGGATTGGGGGATCAGGGGTGCCATACATACCAGGATAGGGATGAGGGGGTACCATGCATATCAGGATTGGGGGTGAGGGGGCCATGCATACCAGGATTGGGGGGTGAGGGGTGCCATACATACCAGGATTTGGGGGTGAGGGGCCCATGCATAAGAGGATTGGTGTTGAGGGGTGGCATACATACCAGGATAGGAATGAGGGGGTACCATGCATACCAAGATTGGGGGGAGAGGGGACCATGCATACCACGATTGAGGGGTGAGGAGACCATGCATACCAGGATTGGGGGATGAGGAGGCCATGCATACCAGGATTGGGGATGAGGGGGCCATGCATACTAGGATTGGGGGGTGAGGAGACCATGCATACCAGGAGGGGGGTGAGGGGTGCCATGCATACCAACATTGGGAATGAGGGGTACCATGCATACCAGGATTGGGGGTGAGGGGACCATGCATACCAGGATAGGGATGAGGGGGTACCATGCATACCAGGATTGGGGGGTGAGGGGACCATGCATACCAGGATAGGGATGAGAGGGCACCATGCATACCAGGATTGGGGGCTGAGGGGACCATGCATACCAGGATTGGGGGAGGGATGTCATGCATATCAGGATTGCGGGGTGAGGGGTTGAGGGGTGCCATACATACCAGGATAGGGATGAGGGGTACCATGCATACCATGATTGGTGGGGTGATGGGACAATGCATACCAGGATAGGGTTGAGGGGTACCATGCACACCAGGATTGGGGGTTGAGGGGACCATGCAGACCAAGATGAGGAATGGGGTGTCATGCATACCAGGATGAGGGGTACCACACATGCCAGGATTGGGGGGTGAGGGGACCATGCATACCAGGATAGGGATGAGGGGGTACCATGCATACCAGGAATGGGGGGTGAGGGTTGCCATGCATACTAGCATTGGGGATGAGGGGTACCATGCATACCAGAATAGGGATGAGGGGTACCATGCATACGAGGATAGGAATGCAGGATACCATGCATACCAGGATGACGGATGGGGTGCCATGCAAAACCAGGATTAGGGGTACCATGCATACCAAAATAGGGATGAGGAGTACCATGCATACCAGAATAGGGATGAGGGGTACTATGCATACCAGGATAAAGGAAGGGGTGCCATGCATACCAGGATAAGGGATGGGGTGTCATGCATACCAGGATTGGGGGATGAGGAGTGCCATACATACAAGGATAGGGATGAGGGGGCCATACATACCAGGATTGGGGATGAGTGAGCCATGCATACCAGGATGAGGGAATGAGTGTCATGCATACCAGAATTGGGGGATGAGGAGGCCATACATACCAGGATTGGGGGATGAGGGTTGCCATATATACCTGAATTGGGATGAGGGGTGCCATGTATACCAGGATGAGGGGCATCATACATACTAGAATAGGGATGCGGGGTACTATGCATACCAGGATGAGGGATGGGGTGCCATGCATACCAGGATGAGGGGTACCATACATACCAGGATAGGGATGAGGGGTACCATACATACCAGGATTGGGGGATGAGGAGTGCCATGCATACCAGGATTGGGGATGAGGAAGCCATGCATACCAGGATGAAGGATTGGGTGCCATGCATACCATGATTGGGCAATGTGGAAGCCATGCATACCAGGATGAGGGATTGGGTACCATACATACCAGTATTGGGGGATGAGGGGTGCCAAACATACCAGGATTGGGATGAGGGGTGCCATGTATACCAAATTTGGGATGAGGGGGCCATGCATACCAGGATGAGAGATGGGGTGCCATGCATACCAGGATTGGAATGAGGGGTGCCTTGCATACCAGGATTGGGAAGAGGGGTGCCATGCATACCAGGATTGGGGATGAGGGGTGCCATGCATACCAGGATTGGGGATGAGGGGTGCCATGCATACCAGGATTGGGGGTGAGGGGTGCCATGCATACCAGGATTGGGGGTGAGGGGTGCCATGCATACCAGGATTGGGGGTGAGGAGTGCCATGCATACCAGGACTGGGGGTGAGGGGTGCCATGCATATCAGGATTGGGGGTGAGGGTTACCATGCATATCAGGATTGGGGGTGAGGGGTGCCATACATACTAGGATGGGATGAGGGGTGCCAGGCATACCAAGATAGGGATGAGGGGTGTCATGCATACCAGGATAGGGATGAGGGGTTCCATGCATACTAGGATAGGGATGAGGGATGCCATGCATACCAGGATAGGATGGGGGCAGCACATAACAGGATGGGGGAACAGGATTGGGGAGCACAAATACCAGGATGGGGACAGCAGAAATACCAGGATGGGGGCAGCACATACCAGCATGGGAGACCATATAGCAATAAAAATGTTCACCAAGGGAACACTTAAACAACACAATGTAACTCCAAGTCAATAACACTTCTGTGAAATCTACCTGTCCAGTTATGAAGCAACACTAATTGTGAATCAATTTCTCCTGCTGTTGTGCAAATAGAACAGAAAACTGGTAGAAATGATAGGCAATTAGCAGACCATTTCTCTGTTCTCATCCTTTTTGGCTGTTGTTTTGGTCACTTTTTCATTTTGCCATTGCTCTCACCCCTAGAGGTACAGTAGCATGAGGCAGTGTCTACAGTACAACCCACAGAAGTTGCTCAGGTAGTGCAGTTCATCCAGGATGGCACATCAGTGCGAGCTGTGGCAAGAAGGGTAGCTGTGTCTGTCAGCACAGTGTCCAGAGCAAGGAGCAGATAACAGGAGATGTGGAGTGAGCCATAGGAAGGCAACAACCCAACAGCAGGACCGTTACATCCTCCTTTGTGCAAGGAGGAACAGGAGGAGCACTGCCAGATCCCTGAAAAATGACCTCCAGCAGGCCACAAATGTGCATGTGTCTGCACAAACGGTTAGAAACCAACTCCATGAGGGTGGTATGAGGGCCCGACGTCCACAGATGGGGGCTGTGCTCACAGCCTAACACCGTGCAGGACGCTTGGCATTTGCCACAGAACACCAGGATTGTCAAAGTCGCCACTGGCACCCTGTGCTCTTCACAGATGAAAGCAGGTTCACACTGAGCACATGTGACAGACGTGACAGAGTCTGGAGACGCCGTGGAGAGCGATCTGCTGCCTGCAACATGACCGGTTTGGCAGTGGGTCAGTAATGGTGCGGGGTGGCATTTCTTCGGAGGGCCGCACAGCCCTCCATGTGCTCGCCAGAGGTAGCCTGACTGCCATTAGGTACCGAGATGAGATCCTCAGACCCCTTGTGAGACCATATGCTGGTGCGGTTGGCCCTGGGTTCCTCCTAATGCAGGACAATGCCAGACCTCATATGGCTGGAGTGTGTCAGTAGTTCCTGCAAGATGAAGGCATTGAAGCTATGGACTGGCCCGCCCGTTCCCCAGACCTGAATCCAATTGAGCACATCTGGGACATCATGTCTCGCTCCATTGCACCACAGACTGTCCAGGAGTTGGCGGATGCTTTAGTCCAGGTCTGGGAGAAGATCCCACAGGAGACCATCCGCAACCTCATCAGGAGCATGCCCAGGCGTTGTAGGGAGGTCATACAGGCACGTGGACGCCACACACAATACTGAGCCTCATTTTGACTTGTTTTAAGGACATTACATCAACGTTGGATCAGCCTGTAGTGTGTTTTTTTACATTTGAATTTTGGGGGTGACTCCAAATCCAGGCCTCCATTGGTTAATAAATTTGATTTACATTGATGATTTTTGTGTGATTTTGTTGTCAGCACATTCAACTTTGTACAGAACAAAGTATTCAATGAGAATATTTAAAAAAATGCAAAAAAAGGAGCATGGACCACACCTCCAAAAATCATACATTTGATCTAATGCCTCTCAGCAAAAATATATATACCGTAACTGAACATAAGGTTCTTAGTTTAACATTCTGATCAGACTGTATGAAGCCCACTGCCAAATCACGGCAAACCTCGTAGTGGGTCCTAACATTTCCTACCTGAACGGGAGCGGAGCCGTGCGCCAACCACCGCCACAGCGACAATGCACCAACAAGTGCAGTGTAGTGTGTTTTTTTACATTTGAATTTTGGGGGTGACTCCAAATCCAGGCCTCCATTGGTTAATGAAATTTGATTTCCATTGATGATTTTTGTGTGATTTTGTTGTCAGCACATTCAACTTTGTACAGAACAAGGTATTCAATGAGAATATTTCATTCATTCAGAGCTAGGATGTGTTATTTGAGTGTTCCCTTTATTTTTTTGAGCAGTGTATTTATATACGGTATATGAAAAAGCTTATCCCCTCACTCATTTAAAATAAACTACTATTAGTTATTCTAATATATGGCACCATTTTAATTGTAACAATTGTAGGAGTTCAGCTCTTTGGTAGTCACCAGGTCCACATAGGCAGAAAGCTTCTTAGTGCAAATGACTCGCCCCCTGGGCCGTGGGGTACCCGGAACCGGGCCTCTGTACGATGCTGGGGGTAGTAGTGGCAACCCGATCCGTGGCTCAGGGTTGTCAGACCAAATGTTGTGGCAGTCTATTTATCAGTGTTTTGAAGGTCCGACTACGCCACCCGTGGATTGCGGTCAGAGATAACCGCCGCTGCAAGGCAGACCGCTGAGGCTGATGTTAGTGTGCAGCACAGGGGTAGGATAACTCCCCACGGGAAGAGTGTAGCCTCAGGGCAATGTAGGTGGATGCTTGGGGTGATGGTGCAGACGCAGCAGAAATCACACAGAGTCCAATGATGCAGTCCAGGGTCTTTTACTCACAGTTGTTATCCAAGTCACTTCTGTCAGCAAGGACTGCCCGAGCCGTGCTGCGTCCACCAGGTGAGGAGCTCGGTCAACCCCCAGGCAATTCAAGAGTATGGCACAGGACCCCCTTTTGTCCTTTCTCTGGCCTCTTGTGCCCCACCAGTGTGCTGACTTCTGTCCAGCTATCGCGGACCGTGTTGGGTAAGCGTTGGCCTTCACTTCCCGCTATCCTATATGGTGCCTTCCTAGCAGGTTTAGCGGGGGGGTCGCACCAATAAATGGTCACAACCTCCGGTTCTTGGCTGAAGGTAGATTCGCCTCCACCAATTTAGGGATCCGGTACCTTTCCACAGCCTGACCCTTTCACCCGGTATAATGGGGTTTGCAACGGTTGCTGACCGTTCTGCACTCTTAGGGTCCCTTCTGCCTTCTTGTTTCTGGAGCCCTTCCACTCCTCTGTCTCTTCTCCTTCCTTCCTTCTCCTTCTCCTCTTCTTCTCTCTGGCCCCGGCCTTCTCTCTAGGCCTGCCTCGTGGAGCTGAGCTCAGGCTGAGCCGCAGCTCCCTGTCAGCTCTCTCTCTTTCTCTACCACTCTGCTCTGACTTAAGATGGCTCCCACCTTTTATCTACTTCTCTGTGTTGAGCTCAGGTGACCTGCACCCAATGAGCTCCTTCCTATGCTCCAGAAACCGTCCCCTTCTGCTCCTACACCACTGGGTTCTCTCCCCCCTCCCCACTCCAGCCAGGGACACGGTCAGTTGTGCCTGCAAAAATGCGAGCACCGTCGAGCTGTCCCCCGGAAATGGGGAGTGTATGTATGTGCAGCTAACTGAGCCCTGGTCCACACTCCATCCTTACCTGGGAGTGGAATATCACACCTCTGGTTGAGGTGCAATACCCCTGTAGCAGCCGAGCCCTCGGGGCGCTACACAAACAGGAAAGTTTATTGGACTTCATAGACTTTCAGTATAAGGGAAAACAAACGGCCTTTCCTTCAGCGTAACAGCGAACCAAAAACAAACAGAAAATAAACAGTCCATTTGCCCATGTTCGCCTGCTCAGGTAGGTGTCTAATTCTGAGTCTTCCCTTCCTTGTTAACCACAACCCCTCCCATCCCCCTACCGCTGCATAAGATTAGGTCCATAGACTCATGTTCTGGTGATGTCATTTACTTCAGGATACAGCCTGGTTATTTACCGTTCCCTGTTGTCCCTTACCGTTTTGTTTTGCTGTTTTGTAACTGTACCATGCCTAGTTTTTTACTTTTATACTGGCTGTCTTTGTATTATTCCTGTATATTTGTTTACCCACTTGTATATTTGTACAGAACATTAATTTATGTATATCTTTATTTTAGCGATGTTTGAAAAAGACCCTGGCTGGGTTGAAATGTAACATACCGCTATACCAATCGCTATTTGTCAACACAGTGGTGAATTAATTTTGTAATAAGCATAATTTGAAAGATATTTGTGAGTGTGATTATCTACATTGACTCTTTGGATTCTCCAGTCCAGCCGGCACCCGTGCAATAACGCTGAGTGCGCATCTTTTTTAGTGCATAACTCTGAGTCTCTGGCAGGGACAGAACTAGCTGGAGGTCAACTCAGACATTCAATGAGGCAGCTGGACTGGCTTTTATAGGCCGTGCCACACCCAGAGGTGCAGATATGGGAGCAGCCAGTCTCACCCATCTTTAACTGCTCCTAAACCGGCCCTTTCTACATCCTATTAACTCTTTGTAAGGGGGGTGAGAAGAAGACGCCGAGTCAAGAAGAGTTAAATTGTATAGTAATGATTATTAATATTTTTATTGTTATGTGTTTTATGTAAATCTGCATTATATCCTTATGGCCGGTTTGTGTCTTGGTTTTACTGGAGGCTTTACCTCAAGGCCATCCCCGGAGATTGGGGAGGGCTGTCCACAGGGGAACCAGTGGAAGGCATAGGGATATAGTTTGCAGCACTCAAGGTAGGATATAGTTAAGACCTTGGGAATAGCCCATATGTTGGGAGGGGTTAAATCAGATAAAAAGGGGAAGCACTTCCTAGTCAGGGGATCTAGTAGAGGAAGTCAGAGAGTGACAGGTGTGACAGGTTCAACGTCAGCGAATGCAATAGCGGTGAAGGGTTCTGTCAGTTACAAGTCTCCAAAACGGTATGAGGACACATCCAAGGTATGCGCAGTTCTTGGGGCGGTCTTGGGCCTAAGGCACAGAAGAGGCATCTGATTCCAAGTCTCTGTCTCCCCTGTGAGGAAGAGGCTGGTCGGGTCACAGCAAGAAGGAACCATGGTGGGCCTCAGAGAAGCTGTTATGCTGGATAGGAAGTCACTGGTACCAAGAAAAGCTGTTGAGGTAGGGGTAGGTCAGGAAGAATGGAGGCAAGGACTGATAGTGCACCGAACAAAGGGCACAACAACCGGGGGGGACTCTGTCTTTTTCTGTGTGCTGCAACCGCATGTATCTGAATTGCACAGTAAAGCATCCGCTTCATCTCTTTCGAGATTACCTCTCTGCAATCTTCTGGGATCCGATATGGCTTCAGGTTCATACGAACATGAGTCGCCGTGAGGACCTCATGTTCTATGACCGGAGTAACACCTGCTAATTCTGAAAAGAGGTCTCTGTTCCAGTGCAACAACTATCAGTACTGCTGCTTTTGGGAGTGTAATAAAGCCTCTGCAACCTTGACGTCTTCCATGTTGGCTTCGGACTTAGTCAACAAACAAGGAGCTTCCACAGGTTCCCTATCTTGTCAAGGCTTGATCAGATTGATGTGGTAAACCTAGTAGGGCTTCCTTCTCCCTGGTTGGCGAATTTTATAATTGACCTCACCAACCTTTTCCATCACTTCACAGGAGCCCTGCTACTTGGCCAGGAACTTGCTCTCCAACACAAGTACCCAATCTCCAGGGTTGAACTGTCTCACCCTTCACTGTTTCCCTTGTGCTTTGAGGAGGTGCTCTTTGACAATTGGCATCACATTGGCAATCCTCTCTTGCATCTGGGCCACATATTCAATTACACTCCTGTAGGGTGTAGGCTCCACTTCTCAGGTCTCCTTTTCTACATATAGTAGTCCATGAGGGTGTCAGCCATACAATAGCTCAAATGGGGAAAAACCAGTAGTGGCTTGTGGGACAGTTACAGTCTCGGCCATACTTCTCTACGACCTTTTTCAACATTACCTTCAAGGTTTTATTGAACCTTTCCACCTGACTATCTGTCGGTGGATGGTACACCGAGGTCCGGCGCTGTTCAATTTGTAGAGCTTTGCACAACTCTCTCATGATTTTTGACATGAATGGAGTCCCTTGATATGTTAGGATCTCCTTAGGCATGTGAGAAGATGTGGTCCAACTCCCAAGCTATACACCTAGTGGGGGAGTCTAGAAACGGCACTGCCTCCAGGTACCATATAGCAAAGTCAAGGACCACCAAAATATATTGATGTCTTCTGGCGGACTTTACAATGGGTCCCACGAAAATCCATAGCTATGAAATCGAAAGGGACCTCGATGATGGGAAATGGAACTTGGGGACTATGTAAGTGGAAAACCAGGGAGGTTAGCTGGCGGATGGGATAGGACCTTCAGTAGCTCAGGATTTATCTGTGACAACTGGGCCAGTAGAATCTCTGGACCTGCTCCTGGGTTTTCTCTATCCCCAGATGACGACATAACATGTGTATGGGCCATGTCCAACACCTTGCGTTTGTAGGACCCTGATACCAGTAACTGGTCTATTACTTCACCCCTTTGGTTGGTGACTTGATATAACAAATCCCCATTGATGACAAAATCTGACTACTGGGTGTCAGCCCCTGGCTCCTGAGGAACACCTGCCTGGTCCAAATCGATAAGTCTACAGTCACTCTGTATGACCGCAGACTTATGAATCCCCCTAGCGCACACAGTGTACACTGCGGGGATTCGCTGGTTTGTGACCAGGGACTGTAGGGTATGAATGAGTGACTGCAGACTTATGGATTTGGACTGGTCAACCCCTTTAAGTACTGTCATATGTTCAAGCACCCCTTTCAGAGTTATGTCCCTGAGTTGGGCGCTTCCAAAGTTTTCCCCGGATACCTCCAGCTCTGGAATGTTGGCATCAGGGGATGCTGCTTCACCCTGATCGCCGAGTACAGAAAATGGAAACCTGTTGGTCGCGGCCTATGATGAGGTTTTTTTAGGGGCAATCTGGCTGTCGCTCGCTCGAGCAACCAGGCGACGCCACTTTCCCCCACAAGTCCCAGAACAAAGTAAAGTCCTGTATTATTATCACTGTATGTAATAAGTCCACAGTTCATCTTTATGATGACCAGGGCCCTAGGGTAGTTCTTGTGTCTCGATAGATACAACTGACACCCACCACCAGTGGCGTAATGACAGCGGTCACAGTGGTCGCCGCTGTGACCAGGCCCAGCGGGTTAGTGGCCTGACGGGTGAGGGGTGAAGCCCGCTGACAGCAGCAAAAGGTTCAACTGGATGTGCGTCCTTGGCCAGCACCTGAGCAGCTGACGTTGATGTGCACATGACGCGGCGCATGGCAGTGACCTCACATGCTCCTGTCACACACCAGAGTCAGCTGTTGGCTTCATAAGAGGATGCGCGCGACTCGGGAGTGAAGGAACAGTGAGTATTTATTTTTTTTAAATATGGGGTGCATTATACAAATATGTATGACAATGGGGTGCATTATACTTTACAGTATGACTATGGGGGTGCATTATACAACTATGGATGACAATGGTGCGCATTATACTACTATGGATGACAATGGCGTGCATTATACTTTATGGGTGACAATGGGGGTGCATTATACTTTATAGGATGACTCTGGGGTGCATTATACTACTATGGATGATTATGGGGGGTGCATTATACTTTATACGATGACTGGGGTGCATTATACTTCTATGGATGACTATGTCGTGCATTATACTTTCTAGAATGACTATGGGGGTGCATTATACTACTATGGATGATTTTGGGGGTGTATTATACGTTATAGGATGACTAGGGGGTGCATTATACTTTATGGATGACGATGGGGTGCATTATACTTTATGGTTGACTATGGGCTTTGCATTACACTTTATGGAGGACTATGGGCTGTGCATTATGTAGCGCCGGCGTCCCTGCCCTCTGCTAGGCAGGGACGCTGTTCCCCTCACCCCTCTGCTCTGAGCCCGGCGTCCTCCTCCCGCTCTGCTGGCAGCGCGCGCTCCTTTCCGGCCACTGTGCTTAGGGCGCGCGCGCGCGCTCCCTCCCTCTTAAAGGGGCCGCGCGCGCCGTCCTAAGGAGTCCCCTGCCAATGGCCGGAGGACTTCACCATATATAAGGCACCTCCTCCAAAATGGAGGTGCCCGAGCAATGTTGTTGCACTGTTCACTACTCTGCTTCAGCCCTCAGGTCCCGTTGCCAGTTACCTGCCAGTTACCTGCCAGAATCCTGCCAGTTTGCTGTCTGTTTCCTGCCTGACATTCCTCCTACCTGCTTGCTAGCCTGAGGTCCGACGGTCTGCCTTCCTACTCCTGTCAGTCTGTCTATGGACCAGCTTGCCCGCTCACCTGGGAGCGCACATCTGCTACCTGCCTGCTAGCCTACCTGGAGGCTCCGCCGTCACGTGCTGTGACCACCTGCCATTCCAGAGACTCCTGCCCGCTCACCTGGGAGCGCACACCTGCTACCTGCCTGCTAGCCTACCTGGAGGCTCCGCCGTCACGTGCTGTGACCACCTGCCATTCCAGAGACTCTCGCTTGCTCACCTGGGAGCACACATCTACCATCTGCCTGCTAGCCTACCTGGAGGCTCTGCCATCACAGGTCGTACCTACCCTTTACCCAGAGACTGCCCCGGTCACTTGCCGTGACCTCCTGCCCGTTCATCCAGAGACTGCCCCGGTCACTTGCCGTGACCTCCTGCCCGTTCATCCAGAGACTGCCCCGGTCACTTGCCGTGACCTCCTGCCCGTTCATCCAGAGACTGCCCCGGTCACTTGCCGTGACCTCCTGCCCGTTCATCCAGAGACTGCCCCGGTCACTTGCCGTGACCTCCAGCCCGTTCACTCAGAGACTGTCTCGGTCACCTGCTGTGACTACCTGCCCGTCTTCCCTGGTCGCCACCCGCTCCCTTACAAGGACCGCCCCCTTGTATAGTAGCTCAGAGGTTCCGCCTCCCAGACCCGTTACAGTTTGCTCGGGCCATGGAACCCGGTGGCACCCAAGCTCCCTCACTCTCGGACCTGTGTCATGAACTGTCTCGTCAGAGGTCCCAACAGGAGTCCATCCTGGGTCACCTGCGGAATGTCAATTCTCGCCTGGACACTCTGACTGCTCCACCAGCAACCACCGCCTGTGCCATGACTCGCAATCCGGCAGCTCCGCTGCCCACCAATACTATGGTATCCTAACCCGGACCCCGGCTTTCTGCACCTCCTCGCTTCGGAGGCGACTCCGCTCAGGCTCGGGGCTTTATAAATCAGTGCACCCTGCACTTTGAACTCCTGTCCCACCAGTTTAACTCCGACCGGGCCAAAATTGCTTTCATCATGTCCCATCTCACCGGGGAGGCCCTGACCTGGCTAAATCCTCTATGGGAGAGAGGAGACCCCCTGGTGTCCGACTTGCCTGCCTTTCTCACGGCTTTCCGGAAAGTCTTCGACGAACCTGGACGGTAGACCTCATCCGCATCATCTCTGCTACGCCTCCGTCAGGGAAGTCTCACCGTGGGCCAATATGCCATACGGTTCCGTACCCTTGCCTCGGAGCTGGCCTGGGATAACGACGCTCTGGTATCTGTCTTCTGGGAGGGTCTGTCCGGCCGTATTAAAGATGAACTCGCCGGTCGAGATATTCCTACCACTCTCGATGACCTAATAACTCTTGCCACCCGGATTGACCTACGGTTCCAGGAGCGTGCCAAAGAAGTCACCCGTGAGAGGAGGTTTCCACGTCTAGCTCCTACTTTTCAGAAACCCGTCACTCCCTCCGTTTCTCCCCAGGTACACTCTCCTGAGCCTATGCAGGTCGACCAGACCAAGATGGTCAAAACACGTCAGGACTTACGCCATGCCGAGGGGAGCTGCTTCTACTGTGGCAGTAAGGAGCACCGGATCCATACCTGCCCGGAGAGGTCGGGAAACGCCTGTGTCTAGGTTCGCTCAGAGAGGTCGACCTAGACAAGAATAAATCCTCTCCATCTCTGCTGCTGTCAGTCTCAATTATCTGCGGGGAGAATCGTTATTTCGAACTAGCCCAACTTGACTCTGGAACGGCCGGGAATCTTATTTCACAGGCCCTGGTAGAAAAATACCGCATTCCCACCAAACCTCTGGCTATACCATTATCTGTCGCTGCTGTGGATGGGGGCCTCTTACCACATCCCATCCAACTCATCACCGAATCCATAACTCTGCAGGTGGGAATGCTGCATTCTGAGAGCATCTCTTTTCATGTTCTGCCTGGACTCTCTCACGCCCTCTTACTAGGTCTATCTTGGCTCCAGAGACATGCACCCGTGCTTGACTGGCAGACCGGAGAAGTCCTTCGCTGGGGACAGGACTGTCATAAGACTTGTTTGGTTCCTGTTCATCCCGCCCATCCTTCTCCTACCCCAACTAATCTACCTGGACTTCCGATTCCCTATTGGTCATTTGCTGATGTCTTTAATAAAAAGGAGGCAGAGACATTACCCCTTCATAGACCATACGACTGTCCTATCGACCTGTTACCCGGTACTACGCCTCCCCGTGGGCGTATTTACCCATTGTCCGCTGCTGAGACCCGGTCGATGTCCGAATATATTGAGGAGAATTTGGCCAGGGGATTCATCCGGAAATCTACCTCCCCGGCGGGAGCAGGCTTCTTTTTCGTAAAAAAGAAGGACGGCTCTCTCCGTCCCTGTATAGACTATAGAGGCCTTAACCAGATCACGGTGAAGAATAAGTACCCCCTTCCGCTCATTCCAGAATTATCTGATCGTCTGAGGGGGGCTAGAATCTTCACCAAACTGGACCTCCGTGGGTCGTACAACCTGGTCCGTATCCGTCAAGGGGATGAATGGAAGACTGCATTCAACACCCGGGACGGCCACTATGAATATCTGGTAATGCCCTTTGGTCTCTGTAACGCTCCTGCCGTTTTTCAAGAGTTGGTCAATGACATCTTCCGGGACCTTCTCTACTCCTGCGTAGTGGTGTACCTGGACGACATCTTGGTCTTCTCTCCGGATCTCCAGACTCACCGGAGGGACGTTCGTCAGGTCCTGCTCAGGCTCAGGCAGAATCACCTCTTCGCTAAATATGAGAAGTGCCTCTTTGAGCAGACCTCGCTTCCGTTTTTGGGCTACATTATTTCTCAGACCGGCCTACGAATGGATCCAGAGAAACTGTCTGCC
The DNA here is from genome assembly GCF_046119375.1 of Phyllobates terribilis. Classification (NCBI taxonomy): domain Eukaryota; kingdom Metazoa; phylum Chordata; class Amphibia; order Anura; family Dendrobatidae; genus Phyllobates; species Phyllobates terribilis. The sequence goes on along the minus strand of NW_027362761.1, from coordinate 754,684,887 downwards.
ATCGAGAAATGGCCCCGACCGGAGGGGTTGAAGGCCATTCAGCGGTTCCTGGGCTTCGCCAACTACTACCGCCTCTTCATACCGCACTTCTCTTCCCGGACTGCCCCAATTTCCGTGCTCACCCGTAAGGGCATTAATCCCAGAGAGTGGCCGCCCGAAGCAGAGGAGGCCTTTCTTTCCTTAAAACAGGCCTTCTCTTCCGCCCCGGTGCTGCATCGCCCAGATGGCAACAAGCAGTTCTTCCTGGAGGTTGACGCCTCCTCCTCTGGAGCCGGAGCGGTACTTACCCAAAAATCATCTTCCGGGAGAATGGTAACTTGTGGCTTCTTCTCCAAACTCTTCTCCTCTTCTGAGCGCAACTATTCCATAGGAGATCGAGAGTTATTGGCCATCAAGCTGGCATTGGAGGAGTGGCGTTACCTGCTCGAAGGGGCTCTTCACCCGGTAATAATTTACACTGACCACAAGAACTTGGCTTACCTCCAGCATGCCCAGAGACTTAACCCGCGCCAAGCTCGGTGGTCCTTGTTTTTTGCTCGCTTTGATTTTATTCTTCATTTTCGCCCGGCTGACAAAAACATCAAGGCGGACGCCTTGTCCCGATCCTTTCTGGTGTCTGATCTCGAGGAAGAACCGAAACACATCATCGATCCCGCCAGAGTAATGCAGGTGGCTCCCGTGAGTCTAAATCGTCTCCCTCCCGGTAAGACGTTCGTATCAGTACCTGATCGGGAGAAGATCCTACACTGGGGTCACTCGTCTAAACTAGCTGGCCACGCCGGTCAGAAAAAGACCCTCCAGCTTATTACCCGGCACTACTGGTGGCCTACCCTGCACAAGGACGTAATTGACTTTGTTTCTGCCTGTGTGTCCTGCGCCCGCAACAAGGTTCCGAGACATCTGCCAGCCGGTCGCCTCCTTCCGCTCCCAGTACCTGCTGCCCCCTGGCAGCATATAGCAATCGACTTTATAACTGAGCTCCCCGTCTCTGCCGGTTGTACGGTCATTTGGGTGGTCGCTGACCGCTTTTCCAAGATGGCTCATTTCGTTCCCCTGCCAGGCCTCCCGTCTGCACCCGAGCTGGCTAAAGACTTTATCCGCCACATCTTCCGTCTTCATGGCCTGCCCCTCCACATCGTGTCGGATCGTGGAGTACAGTTCACCTCACGCTTCTGGAGAGCCACTTGTAAACTGCTAGACGTCACCCTGGACTTCTCCGCTTACCACCCACAGTCTAATGGTCAAGTGGAGCGGATCAATCAGAACCTGACCAGTTACCTCCGGCACTTCGTTAATGCCCACCATTCAGACTGGGTGGATCTCCTGCCATGGGCCGAATTTTCTTACAACAATCACGAGAGCGAATCTTCCTCCAAATCCCCGTTTTTTGTTGTCTTCGGTCAGCATCCTCGGATCCCATTTCCCGTCTCCACCTCGGTGGACAATCCAGCTGCGGAATCTCTTGTTAACAAATTTTCCTCCATATGGGAGAGTACCCGGTCCGCACTCCTTCTGTCTTCCGAGCGTATGAAAAGACATACTGACAAAAAACGTCTGGATCCTCCTCAATTCCGTCCAGGGGATAAGGTCTGGCTCTCGTCCAAGTATGTCCGGCTCAAGATTCCTTCCTATAAGTTAGGGCCTCGGTTCATCGGTCCTCTGGAGGTCATCAGTCAGATCAACCCGGTGGCCTATAAATTGAAACTTCCGGCCAACTTGCGGATCCCTAACTCCTTCCATGTATCTCTCCTCAAACCTGTGGTACTTAACTCTTTTTGCAAGTCTACAGGTACGCCTCCTGCTCCGGTTTCCGCTGAAAACGAATTTGAGGTAGAGAACATTCTGGCCACCAAAAGGGTAAGAGGGAAGACCTTTTTTCTAGTAGATTGGAAGGGGTTTGGTCCTGAAGAGAGAACGTGGGAGCCCCGGGAGAACATCCATGCCCCTCTCATCCTAGCTAAATTTCTCTCTGGCCTAAAAAAGGGGGGGCCTAAAGGGGGGGGTACTGTAGCGCCGGCGTCCCTGCCCTCTGCTAGGCAGGGACGCTGTTCCCCTCACCCCTCTGCTCCGAGCCCGGCGTCCTCCTCCCGCTCTGCTGGCAGCGCGCGCTCCTTTCCGGCCACTGTGCTTAGGGCGCGCCTAAGGAGTCCCCGGCCAATGGCCGGAGGACTTCACCATATATAAGGCACCTCCTCCAAAATGGAGGTGCCCGAGCAATGTTGTTGCACTGTTCACTACTCTGCTTCAGCCCTCAGGTCCCGTTGCCAGTTACCTGCCAGTTACCTGCCAGAATCCTGCTAGTTTGCTGTCTGTTTCCTGCCTGACATTCCTCCTACCTGCTTGCTAGCCTGAGGTCCGACGGTCTGCCTTCCTACTCCTGTCAGTCTGTCTATGGACCAGCTTGCCCGCTCACCTGGGAGCGCACATCTGCTACCTGCCTGCTAGCCTACCTGGAGGCTCCGCCGTCACGTGCTGTGACCACCTGCCATTCCAGAGACTCCTGCCCGCTCACCTGGGAGCGCACACCTGCTACCTGCCTGCTAGCCTACCTGGAGGCTCCGCCATCACGTGCTGTGACCACCTGCCATTCCAGAGACTCTCGCTTGCTCACCTGGGAGCACACATCTACCATCTGCCTGTTAGCCTACCTGGAGGCTCTGCCATCACAGGTCGTACCTACCCTTTACCCAGAGACTGCCCCGGTCACTTGCCGTGACCTCCTGCCCGTTCATCCAGAGACTGCCCCGGTCACTTGCCGTGACCTCCTGCCCGTTCATCCAGAGACTGCCCCGGTCACTTGCCGTGACCTCCTGCCCGTTCATCCAGAGACTGCCCCGGTCACTTGCCGTGACCTTCTGCCCGTTCATCCAGAGACTGCCCCGGTCACTTGCCGTGACCTCCAGCCTGTTCACTCAGAGACTGTCCCGGTCACCTGCTGTGACTACCTGCCCGTCTTCCCTGGTCGCCACCCGCTCCCTTACAAGGACCGCCCCCTTGTATAGTAGCTCAGAGGTTCCGCCTCCCAGACCCGTTACACATTATACCACATGGATAACTGAGTTTTGTAGTATATTATATGGAGGACTGTGGGATGCATTATACTATATGGGGGACTATGGGGAGTGCATTACACTACTGCTATGGGGACCCCATGAGTTCTATGTACGCCCCTGGTGAGTATAATGGTTTATTTTCTTCTATACATTAAAGAACAGTGGCAGAACGGTGGACATATATACCAGGATGGGGCCCAGGATAAAGGACATATACAGTGAAGGAAGTAATTATTTAATCCCTTGCTGTTTTTGTAAGTTTGCCCACTGACAAAGACATGAACAGTCTATAATTTTAAGGGTAGGTTAATTTTAACATTGAGAGATAGAATATCCCCAAAATAATCAAGAAAATCATATTGTATAAATTAGATAAATTTATTTGCAATTTGCAGTGAGAAATAAGTGTTTGATTCCTCTGGCAAACAACACTTAATACTTGGTGGCAAAACCCTTGTTAGCAAGCACAGCAGTCAGACGTTTTTTGTAGTCGATGATGAAGGTTGTGCACATGTCAGGAGGAATTTTGGTCCACTCCTCTTTGCAAATCATCTCTAAATCATTCAGATTTTGAGGCTGTCACTTGGCAACTCCCTCCATAAGTTTTCTATGGGATTAAGGTCTGGAGACTGGCTAGGCCACTCCATGACCTTAATGTGCTTCTTTTTGATCCACTCCTTTATTGCCTTGGCTGTATGTTTTGGGTCATTGTCTTGCTGGAAAACCCAGCCACGAACAATTTTTAATGTCCTGGAGGAGGGAAGGAGATTGTCACTCCATCCATTCTTCCATTTATGCGGTGAAGTAGTCCTGTACCTTTAGCAGAGAAACACCCCCAAAACATAATGTTTCCACCTCCATGCTTGACAGTGGAGACGGTGTATTTTGGGTCATAGGCAGCATTTATCTTCCTCCAAACACAGCTATTTGAGTTAATGCCAAAGAGCTCAATTTTTGTCTCATCTGACCACAGCACCTTCTCCCAATAACTCACAGAATCATCCAATTGTTCATTGACAAACTTCAGACAGGCCTGCATTTGTGCCTTCTTGAGCAGGGGGACCTTGCGTGCACGGCAGGATTTTAAACCTTTAAGGCATAATGTGTTACCAATGGTTTTCTTGGTGACTGTGGTCCCAGCTGCCTTGAGATCATTAACAAGTTTCCCCCGTGTAGTTTTAGGCTGATCTCTCACCTTCCTCATGATCAAGGATACCCCAAGAGGTGAGATTTTGCATGGTGCCCCAGATCGATGTCGATTGACAGTCATTTTGTATTTCTTCCATTTTCTTACTATTGCACCAACAGTTGTCTCCTTCTCACCCAGCGTCTTACTTATGGTTTTGTAGCCGATTCCAGCTTTGTGCAGGTCTATGATCTTGTCCTTGACATCCTTAGAAAGCTCTTTGGTCTTGCCCATGTTGTAGAGGTTAGAGTCTGACTGATTAATTGAGTCTGTGGACAGGAGTCTTTTATACAGGTGACTATGTAAGGCAGCTGTCTTTAATGCAGTTAACAAGTTGATTAGGAGCGCCTAACTGGTCTGTAGGAGCCAGAACTCATAATGGTTTGTAGGGGATCAAATACTTATTTCTCACTGCAAAATGCAAATAAATTTATCTAATTCATACAATGTGATTTTCTTGTTTTGTTTTTGGATATTCTATCTCTCAATGTTAAAATTAACCTACTCTTAAAATTATAGACTGTTCATGTCTTTGTCAGTGGGCAAACTTACAAAAACAGCAAGGGATCAAATAATTATTTCCTTCACTGTATACCAGAATGGTATATATATAGAATTTATTCAGGATGGGGGGCCCCGGTCCAAATCTTGCACCGGGGCCCATCAGACTCTAGTTACGCCACTGCCCACCACCTCCCCAGCAGATGAGGAAGTGTGGCTCTTACTAGGGCCACCAAACTCCTTTAGTCCAGCAGACCAGTCACTTGCACCCCATTTTCCGACACTGGGCATGCCTGAGGGTCCTAACCATAACGAGGGACTGCACTGCAGGCACAGTAAGCAAAATGTGAGTTGCGCTGTCCCATGCTGCAGTCCATTGGATCAAAGGTTATGGGACAATGGATGGCTATATGACCTGAGGCGTGACTCCTCCAACTGACAATGGAATCAGACTAATCCCTTGGCAGCAGCTTAGATGCCTCCTGGGCCTTTAGACTCCTCCAGATGTGGTGTTCGTTCCCTTTTTTGGGGTGGCCCAGTATGATGACGTTAAAGCCACTTTATTAAAGCCACTTTACTCTCCAAGGAGCTCTCGACCGCCCAGTATCTCTCCACTAGGCTCACCAGGTCATTGGTGTTCTCGGGATTTCTCTGATAACCCAGCACTTAACCGACCTCGGTAGAGAGTGTATGGACTGGTGCACTACTACTCTTTCCACTATCTGCACTGGGGAAGAAGTCTCGGGCTGCAGCCATTTTTGTATCAGGTGCAGAAGATCAAACATTCGGGACTGGGGAGGTTTGTCCCTGTGATAGCCACCCTGACAGCCAGGATTACGCCCAGTCGAGCCAAAATCTCAGTTTTTAGTTTGCCATACTCCTTGGTGTCCTGCAGAGTCAGATCATAATATGCCTTCTGCAGTTCACCAGTATCAGGACTTCAAATATTTTTGATTACATTTTGCTCATTTTTGCCCTCTTTCAAGATGGCGTCTTTTGTCTCATGTGCCCCTTGTCAGTGCTAGAGTATTCTGCCTGTGACCTGTTCCTGGTGGTTTCCTAGTTTCCTGCTTTCCCCTGCAAACCTGTGTGGATCTCCTGTTACCTGCTCTCAGAGATTCTGCTGCATTCACTTGTTACCAGCATTTCTCCTTCTCCTGCTGCTCGTGCTGCTTCCTCTGAGCCTCAGTCCTCACCTGCATTTTGCTAACAAGTAAGCTCGTTTCTGCTCTGACTCACCTTCATTAGATAGTTGCAGAGCACGGGTCTGTGCTGCACTATCAGGGACTTCCTACCCAGGCCTCCCTGGATTATCCAATATATATTGTATGGACTTACTTGCATCTATATATATATTTGTGTATGGACTTGATAAAGACTTACTTGTTTTCTAGCATCCTCTAGTGTGAACTGTGCCTTACAGACTGCTCTGCTGATTGCATTTTCCCCTGAGTGTTTATGGACTTTGAGTTTTCGTCTGCACTTGTTTGAAACACTGTGTGTTTATAATATAAACTTTGACACCTATAAACTGTGTTCTGTAGTATCTTTGTTCCACACAAAGAGACTCCTGGGGTATCCATTATAATTATTACAACCAGTCAAATATGGAGCCCGAACCTCCGCTCACTGCTCCGGAGACAGTTTCTCCCGGTCTGCCACCCTCTCAAACATTGTCAGGAACGCCTCAACGTCAGAGTCATCTTCTGCAACACTCTCCTTACCATTTTCTGAGTATCTGGCAGAGAGAGAACAACACTGGAGGTCATTACACCTACACTCACAGACACTCAATGAGGCAGCTGAACTGCCTTATATAGGGCATACAACCCCCAGAGGTGGAGATATGGGAGCAGCCAGTCCCACCCATCTTTTTGACAGCTCCTAAATCCAGCCTTTCCTACGCCCTATTAATTCTCTCACCACTATACGTGTGGGAGCCTGCTTTTCCGGGCTTACATCACCGAGACTAACCATCTCGATGACACATATCTCCCTTCGAGGACCTGTCTGACGGCCATCTTACACAATCCAAATAAATAATCTAATACAGTTAAATCCTTTATAAAAAATTAAAAAAATAAAAAATTATGGGCACACCAAAATGGTGGCAAGAAAATGTATAGCCCAGCCTACAAAAAAACAAGCTCTTATATGACTTATATGTTGATGGAAAAATTAATAAGCTATTGGTCCTGGAAAGTACTATTCCAAAAAATATTATTTTCTATAAAACAGTCCTATATTGAGCAAAGGTTCTGAACCACAAAAATAACTGTAAATTTGTTTAAAGGGAAATCTGTCAGCAGGTTTCCCTGAAGACAGCGTGAGGTTGTGGTTAAAACACAGATTTCATCAATGACTCTCTTATCAAGCTCCAAGGTTTTGTTTGCTTTCAATGATTGTTTTAGCACCAGTAGCTTATCATTGCTGTGACTAGCTAGGTTGTGTGAGCCTGGTCTGACACTGTATATAGACATTAGATATTCAGAGTCTGGTGTGGGTGGTGTTGGCTTTCTCAGCTCTACTTCATGCTCAGTCTAAAACTCTGATTGTGTCAGAATGGCTGAACCCAGTAATCTAAGTGGTACTGTACACCATTGCATTCAGCTTCTCTTTGATTTCATCAGGCTGCTCTCAGATGAGGTAGTAAAGACCTGCTGACAGATTCCCTTCAAAGAGATTGTGGAGGCTGGACACAAGTCTGTTGTCACACTATGTCACTGCAGACTTCTGAGTCATTACAATGTGCAATGCACACACTGTCAGGATTCCACTTCTGCCAGTGTGAGTGGGCGTTCACATAAGTGCATGTGTGCAATTTGCATACTTGCAGTCTCACAACGCCTAGACATATCTGTCTTCTCTCTATACATATCTATTGAGACAGGCCGAACATGTCTTGTCGACACTTAACTGCACATATGCAATTAGCATACTTACAGTAATATGACAACCTGCTTGCACCGCACACTGTCATGATCAGAAGTCTGCAATCACATTGGGTGACTGCAAACTTTTGTGTCAAGCTTGAGAACTGCTGACTGTTCCAAATTATTACGCACAACAGAGTTCCCAAACATTTTATAGGTTGTAGAGAATGGGATATGGTCATTTGTTGAATTTGCAGCATTAAGAGGTCCCATTTACTGAAATCAAAAGCATCTTAACAGGCCAAGCTACATGTTAATGTAGGACTCCTTTTTTGATATCACCTTCACGATTCTTGCATCCATTGAACTTGTGAGTTTTGTAACATTTCTGCTTGAATTTCTTTGCATCCTCCCAGAGCTGCTGTTTTGATGAGAACTGCCTCCAACCCTCATAGATCTTTTGCTTGAGGACACTCCAAAGGTTCTCAATAGGGTTGAATGGTGACCACACCATGAGATTCTTTTGTTTTCTGCCCATAGCATCCAATAACTCAAGACGATTTTTCTACGGATGGAACAGTTCTTCTTTTTGTTTCAGGCCCAAAACATGACTCTTATACCTCTTTACTGATCTCGCTGCCTTGTTGGGACATGGTGGCCAACCACCAACCATCCACTACTTCATTTATCCGGACGATCCAGAGTTTCATACACTCATCAGTAAGCAAGACTGTTTTAAAATTAGTATTCATGCATGTCTGGGCCCACTGCAATTGTTTCTGCATGTGAGCACTGTTTAGAGGTGGCTGAATCGTAGATTTATGCACAATTGTAAGCCTCTGGAGGATCCTACACCTTAAGGGGCGAGGAACTCTAGAGGTACCAATAACTTTAAATACCTGTTTGCTGCTTTGTACTGGTATTTTAGCTACTGCTCTCTTAATCCGATGAATTTGTCTGGCAGAAACCTTTCTTATTATGCCTTTATCTGCATGAACCCGTCTGTGCTCTGTTTCAGCCACAAATCTCTTCACAGTAAGATGATCATGCTCAAGTTTTCATGAAATATCTAATGTTTTCCTACCTTGTCTAAAACATTGCATTATTTGACACTTTTTGGCAACAGATAGATATTTTTTTCTTTCCCATATTGCTTGAAACCTGTGGCCTGCTTAATAATGTGGAACGTCCTTCTTAAGTAGCTTTCCTGGCCTACTAATTGTCACGGGTGAGGTGTTTGAGATCAATTTCACTGATCCAAAGAGCCCTGAGACACAACACCATCCAAGAGTTTATTTTAAAAACCAAAAAATAAATCTTTATGACACTTAAATCCAATTTGCATAATAATTTAGAATGCAGTGTAATAATGGAGCAAACCACTCTGCTATCTGCGTCAGTCCTATAGACAATGAATGAAGGGTAGCACAGATAGGTCATCAATGTCTAATCAGTGGGGTGCGACACCAGACACCCCCACCAATCAGCTCTGGGTGCCGTCACAGGCCGGAAGTGCTCAGTTACAGAGCTGCCGCGGCTGGGTACTGTTCGCCTGCCCCTATTGATTTGAATAGGGGGCAGATGTGCAGTCCCCAATCGTGGCCACTATGAGTAGACGGAGCAGCTCCATTACTGAACACTTCAGACCGCCGGTGGCACCAAAAACAGCTAATCGGCAGGGGTGCCAGGTGTCGCACCCCCACCGATAAGACATTGATGACCTCTCCTAAGGACAGTTCATCAATGTTAAAGTAATGGACAACATATCAAATATAATAACTTGTATACTTTTACAGGGATTCAGAGCACGGGAGGGGGCAAAACACATCTGAATGTGCCCTTAACTTAGGTATCCATGTTTACATCTAAAATAATAATATAAGAATTTTATTTATATGGCGCCAACATATTCCGCTGCACTTTGGATTAAGTGGGACATGTACAGACAATAACGACATTACTGAGTAACACATAATTCAACAGTTACAGTAGGAGTGAGGGTCCTGCTCACTTACAATCTATTATTATCTATATTGATAAACCCTAATCATAGTGGTTGTCATAGAAAAAAATAAAATCCATAAGGCATCTCCAGTGAAGGGAGAAAAGCTGAGAATTCAAACTTCCTTAGAAGTAGGACTTCACAAGGAACATATGGGGAAGAGGTAAAATTACTTATAGCTAGGGAGAGAGGAACTAATTAAAAGAGGGGAAATACAGAGAGAGCTAACACCTCATCTCCTCTGAAGCAGTAACTCCTTGTAGTGTTCAGGTAATTAAACAGGAAAAATCTTTTCTGGGAACAAAATACCAAAACAAGATCAGTTTACAAAGTGGTAGCTTTTGTTCTCATGTCATCAATAAATCTCCCGCATCACCATATGGTGTCTGTCGTCGGGGTCTCCCGCACCACCTGTTACAGAATTCTTAAATTATCTGGAGGATAACAACTATAATTTAAAATTCACTATGGAGATTCACAAGGAGTCAACTCCGTTTTTGGATGTCGTATTGACTGGTTGTGTGAGTACAGGGAAAATTACCTCTAAACTTTACCGCAAGCCCCTCAGCGGTAATTCTCTCTTGAGAGCTGAAAGTAGTCACCCAAAACATGTTATAAAAAATTTACCAGTGGGTGAGTTCATTAGAGCTAGACGCAATTGCAGTGAACAAGAGGGTTTTGAGGAGGAAACTAAAACCATGTCAGCGAGACTAAAATCTAGGGGATATGAAAAATGGATGATCGATAGGGCTGTATCTATAGCTACATCTAAAGATAGAGAAGGTTTGTTGACACAATCAGAAAAACATAGTTCCAATAAGGCGAAATCGTCATTAACTTTCTCTACGCCATATAGTGATCATTTTTACAACACTAAACAAATTTTTCTCAAGAATTTACCCATATTATATCAGGATGACAAATTGTCTAATATATTGGAAGCAGGTTGTAGGGTGGTTTCAAGGAAAGGTCAGGATCTACGCAGTATGTTGTCACCCAGCGTATTTTTGGATAATAAAGTACAAAGTCCCACCTGGCTGAAATATGTCGGCATGTATAAGTGTGGTGAAAATAGATGCTGTATGTGCAAATATGTCGCTATGGGTTCAAGTTTCTCTGATCTACACACGGGTAGAAAATATGACATAGAGTCTTATATAAATTGTAACACCCCCCATGTTGTCTATATGGCAAAGTGTGTCAGCTGTTCAAAATATTATACAGGCTGTACTATCAGAGCCATTAAAGCGAGAATATCAGAACATATTACAGGAGCGAATCCTGCCTCAAAATCCATCAGGTTATCAGGTCTCTCCAAACATTTCAGGGAGGTACATGCGGGCAATATAAGCACATTAAATATTAGAGGCATAGAGCGAGTACCACGTCCCCATCGTGGCGGTAATTGGGAAAAAATGCTCCATAACAAAGAAAAATTATGGATATTGAAATTAAATGCACGGATACCGCAAGGTATGAATTATAGATCAGATCTAATGTTTTTCTATTAAATTATACATATATGCTTGCATCTATAATATTATATGCATGTTCTGTTTCTGTGCATTTATATGGCAAATCTATTACATATATAAAAGAAAGGGAAAAAAAATAAAAATTTTGTGTTTTGTTTTTTTTTCTTTCCTTTTCTCCTAAGTTTATATCTGAATATTCTATGAGAATTCGTTGCACGCAAATCTTGTCTAAGTAGGAGTTAATGTCCTAATTTGTATACTAATCTATCACACATGTTTAGGGTTGGTCACAGTTTTTATTATAAATGTGTTGTTTTTTAATTCATTTGTATACTGACGAATAAGGGGCTGTGTCCTCGAAACGCGTCCAGTTGTTCCCCTCCTAGGGACATGTTGTGATTTTTAATTTTGGAATAAAAGGATTTATCGCATGTGGCACCGGATTTTACCTTATTTATATATCCCTGCAAGTGTATGCTAGACACTAATCCGTGAGCCTGGGATTCTTGTGAGTATCTGGTGATATGAGCTAATTATCTTTTTTCAGTCCCAGATGTATTAACCCAGTGATTATAAGACGTTTTGTAAATACCTTACTGTCCTTCTTGCCTGTGAGTGGCGCTATCACTGGCATCACGTGGCCCCCGACTGCAGCCGGCTGTGACATCCACTGATCTCCCGCTGTGTATAGATGGCTACCTGCGGCCTCCCGCTGTGTATAGATGGCTACGTACGGCCTCCCGCTGTGTATAGATGGCACCGTGCGGCCTCCAGCTGTGTATAGATGGCGCCGTGCGGCCTCCCGCTGTGTATAGATGGCGCAGTGCGGCCTCCTGCTGTGTATAGATGGCTACGTGCGACCTCCCGCTGTGTATAGATGTCGCCGTGCGGCCTCCCGCTGTGTATAGATGGCGCTGTGCGGCCTCCCGCTGTGTATAGATGGCTACGTGCGACCTCCAGCTGTGTATAGATGACTACGTGCGGCCTCCCGCTGTGTATAGATGGCTACGTGCGGCCTCCCTCTGTGTATAGATGGCTACGTGCGACCTCCAGCTGTGTATAGATGGCTACGTGTGACCTACCGCTGTGTATAGATGGCGCCGTGCGGCCTCCCGCTGTGTATAGATGGCGCCGTGCGGCCTCCTGCTGTGTATAGATGGCGCCGTGCGGCCTCCTGCTGTGTATAGATGGCTACGTGTGCTCAATGTTAAGCCATACAATTAATGTAAGGCTATGTGCCCACGATGCAAAAATGCCCCGGATTTTTCCTGTGCGTTTCTGCATCTGCCTGGCAGAAAAAACGCATGCGGATTGTACATGCGTTTTTCCTGCCAGGGACATGCGGAAGTGAAGCATTCTTCACATTCGTTTCCGCATGCGGGTTGACAAGCGCTTTCCAAGCGGTTTTAGCATCACTTGGAAAGTGCTTGACAACTTAGTCACACTATATAAATCCATGCAAATGGCATGGATTTATATAGTGTGACCGTAAAAGAATGGTAAAAAATAAAAAATAAATATATACTTACCTTCTGATGACCTGCCGGCGTCAGCGGTCGCGTGACTCGTCACATGACTAAATTACGTCACCACAGGTCCTTTAGTCTACCGTGAGCTGCCGGCAAGCCAGGACGCATTTGATAAAGACACCGGGGGCCATCAGAAGGTAAGTATAATATTTATTTTTTATTTTATTCTTTTTTTTTACAGGTTCTATGGTACCCGGGTCCGGAGGAGAGTCTCATCTTCTCCAGACCCGGGTACCATCCGCACATTGAAACGCATGGAATGCGCATGTACAGATGCAGTGATGCGGATTCCATGCGTTCCAATGCAAGTCAATGGCGGCAAAAACGCATCGCTTCCGCGAAATAATTAGTAGTGCTGCTTTTTTTTCCGCAATGATAATCCGCAGTGGAAATTTCGGCAGCATGTGCACAGCACATGCGGATTATCATTGGGGAACATGGCAGACCTTCTACCAAGCGTTTTTTAAGCGTTTCTGCAGCGGAATTGCCGCTGCGGAAACGCTTAAAAAACGCATAGTGGGCACATAGCCTAAAAAAAATTATTATAATTAATATATTAATATTGTGCCAAATTAATTTCACGTGAACTATCACATGATCTATCACAGGGGATCATGTGACATGTGATACATCAGGTGTGTGTGTGCGGGGGGGCCCGCGCCTTCTAAACTGCCCGGGGGCCCTTGCTACTCTTAATCCATCCCTGATTTTAGGGACCACATCAAATTTGAAGTGACTTTGAGGTATTTATGTGACAGAAAATACCCAAAAGTGACACCATTTTAAAAACTGTACCACACAAAGCACTCAAAATCACATTCAAGAAGTATATTAACCCTTTAAGTGCTTCACAGGAATTAAAGCAATGTGGAAGAAAAAATGACAATTTAAATTTTTCACACAAAAATGTTGCGTTAGCGCCAAATTTTGCATTTTCACAAGGGTTACAGGAGAAAATTGCCCATACAATTTGTTGTGCAATTTCTCCTGAGTACATTGGTACCCCTAATGTGGTAGAAAACTACTGTTTGGGCAGACAGCAGGGCATGGAAGGGAAGTAGCACCATTTGACTTTTGGAGAGGAAAAATGTCTGGAATAGATAGCGAAAGCCATGTTATGTTTGCAGAGTTTTGGATGTGCCTAAACACTGGAAACTAATGAGCACTCTGAACCTGCAGGTGCTTCATAGAATTTTTATAATGTTGAAAATGAAAGAATAAATTTTTCCCACAAAAATGTTGCTTTAGCCCAATATTTTACATTTTCAGAATTGTAACAGGAAAAAATGGACCGCACAATTTATTGTGCAATTTCTCTTGAGGATACCAATACCCAATATGTGGGTGAAAACTACTGTGTGTGCATGCAGCAGGGCTCGGAAAGGAGCTCTATTTGAATTTTGGAATGGCATTTGTTTTGAACAGATTGTGGACGCCATGCCAAACCAGAAGAAACCCCCACAAGTGACCCCATGTTAGAAACTATACTTCTAAAGGAATTCATCTAGGAGTGTATTTAGGATTTTTAACCATCTGGCAATTCACAGAATTGTATAACATTAGGCTGAGTAAATTAAAAATCAAACCATTTTTTTCCACTAAAATGTTTCTTTGCTCCCAAGTTTTTAATTTTCAAAAGGGGTAATAGGAGAAAATGAATGGTACAGTCTGTTACGCAATTTCTCCTGAGTACGCCAATACCCCATATGTGGTTGAAAACTATTTAGCTCAGAAGGGAAGGAGCGCCATATTGGGGTGCAGATTTTCCTGGAATGGTTTGATGGTGCATTGTCACATTGGCAGAGTATCTGAAGTGCCAGAATAGTAGAAAAACCCATAAGTGATCCCATTTTACAAACTATACCCCTTAATGAATTAATCTAGGGGTGCAGTAAGCATGTTGCCGCCACATGTGCCTCACAGAATTTAATACCATTGGGTGAAAAAAGAGTAATCACATTTTTTCCATTAAGATGTTGTTTTACCCCAAGTTTTTAGTTTTCTTTTGTGACGATGTTCACTGTAGGGGTTAAATAGCGTGACCGTTTTATAGTTCAGGTCGTTCCAGACACAGTGAGACCAAACGTGTACTTTTTTTGTTTATTTTTATATACAGTACAGACCAAAAGTTTGGACACACCTTCTCATTTAAAGATTTTTCTGTATTTTCATGACTTTGAAAATTGTACATTCACACTGAAGGCATCAAAACTATGAATTAACACATGTGGAATTATATACTTAACAAAAAATTGTGAAACAACTGAAAATATGTCTTATATTCTAGGTTCTTCAAAGTAGCCAACTTTTGCTTTGATGACTGCTTTGCACACTCTTGGCATTCTCTTGATGAGCTTCAAGAGGTAGTCACTGGAAATGGTTTTCACTTCACAGGTGTGCCCTGTCAGGTTTAATAAGTGGGATTTCTTGCCTTATAAATGGGGTTGGGACCATCAGTTGTGTTGAGCAGAAGTCAGGTGGATACACAGCTGATAGTCCTACTGAATAGACTGTTAGAATTTGTATTATGGCAAGAAAAAAGCAGCTAAGTAAAGAAAAACGAGTGCCCATCATTACTTTAAGAAATGAAGGTCAGTCAGTCTGAAAAATTGGGCAAACTTTGACAGTGTCCCCAAGTGCAGTTGCAAAAACCATCAAGCGCTACAAAGAAATTGTCTCACATGAGGACCGCCCCAGGAAAGGAAGACCAAGAGTCACCTCTGCTTCTGAGGATAAGTTTATCCGAGTCACCAGCCTCAGAAATTGCAGGTTAGCAGCAGCTCAGATTAGAGACCAGGTCAATGCCACACAGAGTTCTAGCAGCAGACACATCTCTTCAACAACTGTTAAGAGGAGACTTTGTGCAGCAGGCCTTCATGGTAAAATAGCTGCTAGGAAACCACTGCTAAGGACAGGCAACAAGCAGAAGAGACTTGTTTGGGCTAAAGAACACAAGGAATGGACATTAGACCAGTGGAAATCTGTGCTTTGGTCTGATGAGTCCAAATTTGAGATCTTTGGTTCCAACCACCGTGTCTTTGTGCGACACAGAAAAGGTGAACGGATGGACTCTACATGCCTGGTTCCCACCGTGAAGCATGGAGGAGGAGGTGTGATGGTGCGGGGGTGCTTTGCTGGTGACACTGTTGGGGATTAATTTAAAACTGAAGGCATACTGAACCAGCATGGCTACCTCAGCATCTTGCAGCGGCATGCTATTCCATCCGGTTTGCGTTTAGTTGGACCATCATTTATTTTTCAACAGGACAATGACCCCAAACACACCTCCAGGCTGTGTAAGGGCTATTTGACCAAGAAGGAGAGTGATGGGGTGCTACGCCAGATGACCTGGCCTCCACAGTCACCAGACCTGATCCCAATCGAGATGGTTTGGGGTGAGCTGGACCGCAGATTGAAGGCAAAAGGGCCAACAAGTGCTAAGCATCTCTGGGAACAACTTCAAGATTGTTGGAAGACCATTTCCAGTGACTACCTCTTGAAGCTCATCAAGAGAATGCCAAGAGTGTGCAAAGCAGTCATCAAAGCAAAAGGTGGCTACTTTGAAGAACCTAGAATATAAGACGTATTTTCATTTGTTTCACACTTTTGTGTTAAGTATATAATTCCACATGTGTTAATTCACAGTTTTTATGCCTTCAGTGTGAATGTACAATTTTCATAGTCATGAAAATACAGAAAAATCTTTAAATGAGAAGGTGTGTCCAAACTTTTGGTTTGTACTGTAAATATACTAATTTATTCGCATAATATTTTTACCTTTTTTTCGTTTTTTTTTTTTAATATACATTGACAGGTTGTTTTTTTTTACTTTTTTACTTATTTCCTTTATAGGACTTCAACTTTTATTACTCTGATCACTGGTATAATGCATTGCAATACACATGTATTGCAATGCATTACACCTGTCAGTTTTACACTGACAAAATGCCTTTTAGACCATGCTCCTGGTATGGTCTAACAGGCCATCATAGCTGACAGACCAGAAGGTCATTATTTGACCTCCTGCTCTTATGGCAATTATCAGGCTCCCGTGATCACATCGCATGGGTGCCGATCGTGGGTGCCTTCTAAATGCTGGGATTACTACTGATTTAGGGGGCATTTAAGGGGTTATACAGCCAGGGACAGTGCGGGCACAGCTTCTGGCTGTGACAGTCAGAGCTCAGCTATCACTTAAGCTGAGCTCCTATCTGCGATTGTGCGGGCTCCTGTGCCCTCACGATTGCCATGACATACCAGTACATCCATTTGTGGGAAATACTCACAAAATATGATGGACCGGTACGTCATATGTCAGGTAGGGGTTAACCCATGTGAGCTTTGAATCAATGAATTCTGCTATCTTGACCTGTGGAATGTTGACCCACTTCTATCTCAAAAACTCAAACAGCTTAAAACAGGACACAAGTTTTCATGAACATTCTCTCACATCACAATCATTGATAGCACAGGCATGTTCTTTGGGTTGCATGTCAGTTGACTAAAGAACCATGGAAACTTCCATATGCCTTTCTTTGCTTGGCAATCTTGGGTCTTGTTAGTAATGTGACAAGGAGCTACATCTTTATGTTTCTGTTTTTGTAACTGGAAAAAAGTTCTATATGATGTACTTGTTTTCAATGGGGCATTCTGTTTCCACTTGCATCAGTTATGCAACTAATGCGCATTGAATAAAATACAAGTGTGAATCCAGCCTAGCTAATATACTAAGAAATAGGATGTATCAATTTAAAAAAAAGTTTGGTTATCAGGATTATTTTATTGACAATATACTTTATTAGTTGTAAGGTATAACATTCCTTTCCCCTTGCTGACATCACTAAACATTCCAGATCTTCAGAATCCCTTCACTTCTCTTCTTTCTCATTGTTTTCCCCATTTGCTCATGTTCAACGAAACATTGATTGTACATGTATCAAAACTGCACAGTTTGCAAACTTCAAGGCCTAGTTCTCCCTCTTTCACCCTTGAAAAAGGTTTTCCTACCGAAACGTGCGTCGGGGTGACGGTAGCAGAGCCTGTCTGGTGGCCTTACCCAGGTACATAGCTATTTTAGCTTATTTATGACCAATTGGTTGCATTACTTCCATCTGTATAAGGGTTTTAACCCTTTTGTTTCTGGGTATTTTGATTGTGATGGGATATTATTGCTTTGGGGGTACTATTTGTAAAAGGTATTCATGATGGGTGGTATATATTTATTAATACATGTGACCCTGTCGCTGTCCCCCCCTTATATTTCCACTTGCTATATAGGCTGACCTTTCGGGCGCTGTGTCACAGTTTTTAACATTGTTTTATTCATGTGGATCCAGCACTCTGTGTCTACTCTGTCGTCCGCATTTATCTTTGTAATTTGTGTTTACTACATGTGTTAATAAAGGAATTTTCTTACTTCTTTACAATTTTGAACTTGTGTGGCCATCTTTTTGTTTCTCTGCTTCACAGAGGAACAATCCCCCCTTATCTTTATTGTTACAAGATGATGGCCCGTTCTCTTTATTAGTCCTATATGCAATAACATGGGTCCATTGGGATTAGATTTATCTTTACTGTGTTGTTTGCATCTGAGTTTCTGTCTCTCACTATCTTTATGTTTCTGTTTTTGTAACTGGAAAAAAGTTCTATATGATGTACTTGTTTTCAATGGGGCATTCTGTTTCCACTTGCATCAGTTATGCAACTAATGCGCATTGAATAAAATACAAGTGTGAATCCAGCCTAGCTAATATACTAAGAAATAGGATGTATCAATTTAAAAAAAAGTTTGGTTATCAGGATTATTTTATTGACAATATACTTTATTAGTTGTAAGGTATAACATTCCTTTCCCCTTGCTGACATCACTAAACATTCCAGATCTTCAGAATCCCTTCACTTCTCTTCTTTCTCATTGTTTTCCCCATTTGCTCATGTTCAACGAAACATTGATTGTACATGTATCAAAACTGCACAGTTTGCAAACTTCAAGGCCTAGTTCACCCTCTTTCACAGTATGGTATGTTGGAAAATCCTTATGTATCTGTGCAATAAAAGACTGAATTCCATTAGAACCCATCTAGTGATGAGCGAGCACTAAAATACTTGGGTACTCGTTGTTGAAGTCGAGCAAATTGGAATGCTCGAGTGCTCGGACCGAGTAACAAGTCCAATGTAAGTCTATGGGAAACTCGAGCATTTTTCTGCTGGCTCCCCCTGGCGGTCTGCAGAAGGCCTAAAAATTGCCCAGATCGATGGGAACAGTGCTCGAATGACATGGGAACAGCATGGAGAAGACCCCTGGAAGCATTTCTGACTCCCAGGTCACTTTTACTAACAATAAAACATATAAAAACGAAATCAAAATGGATTTTCCTGGGAAATATGTTAAGGAACATCCTTTCCAGGGTAATGACTTGTTTAGAAGGCAAAATAAATTCAAGGCAAAATAAATAACCACCTTGGGCTATGTTCCCACGTAGCATTTTTGATGCGTTTTTGCACTTTTGCATGGCTTTCAACCAAGACAAATGCATTCAACAGGAAATCTCATTTTAACATTTTACAACCCTATCTGGCCATGTGGTGTGTGACACATCATCAGACACATCCTGTTTCGTTTATTATGGAGGGACTCTGAAAGTCACAAAGCCTATTTTTATAGGGCCATCAGGTGGCCCTTACTATTCTTAAAGGGCCAGCAGTCGGCCCTCGCTATTGTTATAGAGCCATCAGCCGGCTATGCTTTGTTGTTCCCATTATTAATGAGTGGGTCTCATATACTGTTATTGCGTATGCAGTGACTGTAACGACTGCCAAAAATTTAGAGGCACTCCAATGCCCCTTGCAAGAGACATAGAGGTCGGACGGCCTCCTGCAAAAAATGCTCCCATTATTAGGAAGTGTGTCTCCCATACTGTTTGCCTATGCAGTGAAGCAACGTCTGCCAAAAATTTGGAGGAACTCCAATGCCCCTTGCAAGAGACGTAGAGGTTAGTGATGAGCGAGCAAGCTCGCTACTGCTCGGTGCTCGCCCGAGCATCTGGCTGCTCGAGATGCTCGGCGCTCGCCGAGTATTTCCAGGGTTGCTCGGCGGGGGCTCGGGTCCCCTCTCTGCATGTTTGGCGCTCTAAAGCGCCAATGAACATGCAGGGATTGTCTGCAACACACTGTAATGCCGCAGCCATGTTGGTTGTGGCATTACAGTAATTGGCTGGCCGCACAGCGTCATCAGGTCTATATCAGACCTGGCGCCGCCATGCTCATCACAGTCTACTCTGGAATCAGGCAGTGTAGGGAGAGGTGCTGCTGAGCTAGGGAGAGATTTGCTTCTTTCTTAGTTAGTGTAGGTATACCACCATATACACTGCTCAAAAAACTAAAGAGAACACTCAAATAACACATCCTAGATCTGAATGAATGAAATATTTGTAAGGGGGAAGACCGGGGTGTAAGTACTTTCAGAACAAGGGATCCGGAACTGCCGGGGCTGTGCCTCTTGTTGCGGGGGGGAAGACAGACTGTGAGCACAGGAGTCAGGTGACCGGGAAGCTGGGGGTGTGTCCGGGGGAAGAGTCGAGGAGTCAGGTGACTGGGGAGCTGGTGTTGTGTCTAGGAAGAGGGTAAAAAAGGAGTTTTGCGCGAGAAAAGCGGTAGTGGACATTGGGAGTCAAGCCCGACTAGAGGGAGAAGAAACGCAGGGTCCGTGGAGCCGAGCAAGTGGGGTGCAGTGTTATGGACTAGGGGCTCAGCGGGTCAAACCGGAGACGGCCTGCTGCTGCCAGAAAACGGAGCATTGTTTAGGAGGGGAAGCCGGAAGAACACAACACCGGCATCAGCCGGCAACTGCCTTGTGAGGAACAAGAGTCAGCTAAGTGTAAAACTGCCGAATACAACCATGTTGACCCTGCTACATCTAGCCAAACTGTGGATTGTCAGTTCTAGCATGTTACCCGCTACTTTCCTTGTTGTCCCCATATTTCCCCTGTTACTCCCTGCGTGGAGATTGACCCTGTTATAATAAATCCCCCCTGTTCATTAACCCTGTACTGGCGGCTCTGGATTTCTGTGTCACAGCATCTAAAGTACCTGTGTTACATTTTCTCATTGAATACTTTGTTCTGTACAAAGTTGAATGTGCTGACAACAAAATCACACAAAAATCATCAATGGAAATCAAATTTATTAACCAATGGAGGCCTGGATTTGGAGTCACTCCCAAAATTAAAGTGGAAAAACACACTACAGGCTGATCCAACTTTGATGTAATGTCCTTAAAACAAGTCAAAATGAGGCTCAGTATTGTGTGTGACCTCCACGTGCCTGTATGACCTTCCTACAATGCTTGGGCATGCTCCTGATGAGGTTACGGATGGTCTCCTGTGGGATCTTCTCCCAGACCTGGACTAAAGCAACTGCCAACTCCTGGACAGTCTGTGGTGCAACGTGACGTTGGTGGATGGAGCGAGACATGATGTCCCAGATGTGCTCAATCGGATTCAGGTCTGGGGAACGGGAGGGCCAGTCCATAGCTTCAATGCCTTCATCTTGCAGGAACTGCTGACACACTCCAGCCACATGAGGTCTGGCATTGTCCTGCATTAGGAGCAACCCACGGCCAACCGAACCAGCATATGTTCTCACAAGGGGTCTGAGGATTTCATCTCGGTACCTAATGGCAGTCAGGCTACCTCTGGCGAGCACATGAAGAGCTGTGCGGCCCTCCAAAGAAATGCCACCCCACACCATTACTGACCCACTGCTAAACTGGTCACGCTGAAGGATGTTGCAGGCAGCAGTTCGCTTTCCACGGCGTCTCCAATGTCTGTCACGTCTGTCATGTGCTCAGTGTGAACCTGCTTTCTTCTGTGAAGGGCACAGGGCACCAGTTTTGACTTTGCCAATCCTGGTGTTCTGTGGCAAATGCCAAGCGTCCTGCATGGTGTTGGGCTGTGAGCACAACCCCCATCTGTGGACGCTGGGCCCTCATACCACCCTCATGGAGTTGGTTTCTAACCGTTTGTGCAGACACATGCACATTTGTGGCCTGCTGGAAGTCATTTTGCAGGGCTCTGGCAGTGCTCCACCTATTCCTCCTTGCACAAAGGCGGAGGTAGCGGTCCTGCTGCTGGGTTGTTGCCCTCCTACGGTCCCCTCCATGTCTCCTGGTGTACTGGCCTGTCTCCTGGTAGTGCCTCCAGCCTCTGGACACTACGCTGACAGACACAGCAAATCATCTTGCCACAGCTCGCATTGATGTGCCATCCTGGTTGAGCTGCACTACCTGAGCAACGTCTGTGAGTTGTAGAGTCCGTCTCATGCTACTGACTCGCCCCCTGGGCCGTGGGGTACTGGGTGCCGGGCCGTTCGTTGCTAGGGGAGATGTCACAGTGGCGGTGACCCGGTCCATGACCCAGGGCGGTCAATAAAAGGGGAATATTTACAGGGGATTTACAGTTTTATATACAGTTCGTGACTCCACCTGTGGTATGTGGCTAAAGGGAGCCACCGCTGTGGAGCAGGTCCTCTGGAGCCATTGTTAATGCAGCAGAGTTGGTTCAGCTCTCCACAGGTAGAGCTTAGCTCCAGGGCAGTTTAGAGGTGTTATAGATGTTATAGGTGATGCTGGGCGTTGTAGTGCAGGGGTGATGGCGCAGCAACAATAACGGACAGAGGTAGTGGGGTGCAGTCTTCAGGGTTTTTACTCACAGTTGTTGCAATCCAAGTTACAGGTACCGGTGTAACTTCCCTCGTCATGCTGCGCTTACTCAGGGAGGGGTTCAGCCAACCCTCAGGTACCTATGGAGTACTTAGTGGGACCCCCTTCTGTGTGTTCCTTCTGGCCGTCTCCCTGCACCTCACACCTAGTGTCCCAATCCAGTAACCGCGGGCCTTGTCGGGCGACGTCTGATCTGTCCCCTGGGTCCTCTATGGCTACCTTCTTGGTGAGACAGATATGGACTGTTGGCTGCAGGAAATACTGCAGCCTCCGGTTTCTAGCTGAGACATGAAGTACTCTGCTAGTTGAGGGACCGGTCCCCTTTGTGCGACCTGACCCTGTCGCAGAGTGCATCTTCTTACAGTCACCACTGTACTTACAAGAGCTTCAATCAGCAAGATATCTTGAGTAAACAGTATTTACTTCATACTGGTTAAACATGAGATACAATTCAGTGTCACACAGTCCGTGTGCTGCTTACATAACACATTCAGGAAAGAAAGAAAACACACAGGAAGTAAAAAACAACCAACAATTGAGAGCTTTCCTCCCACCATATAGCAAGCATATAACTTTACACACTATCGCCATCTGCTGTCTGGTTAGTATAAAGTCCTCCTTTCACTTATAATAAGTCCTGATCTGTTGCATATGCCAACACCCTTTCTCAACAATAAGGACTTATTCAATCAAACCCAACTTTTTTATTAGTCTCTGTTGTTTATCAGCATTCAACGCCTTTGTGAAGATGTCTGCTGTCATTTCTTCAGTAGGACAATACTCTAACTTCAAGATTCCTTGTTCCTGATGATCTCTCAAGAAATTATATTTCACATCAATATGCTTGGTTCTTGGATTGACTCTTTCCATCTGAGCAAGAACAAGACAGCCTTGATTGTCCTCTTTCAGTTTTGTTGGTTCCAACTGTGGTTGTCCTAATTCTGTCAACAATTGTCTTAACCACAGTACTTCTTGACTCGCATGTGCTGCGGCAACATATTCTGCTTCTGTTGAAGACAGTGTCACAATTGACTGTTTCTTACTTGTCCAACTTATTGGTCCACCTGAGAGAAAAAAAATATGTCCACTGGTAGATCTTCTGTCAGTTGGATCTCCAGCCCAATCTGCATCAACATATCCTGTTAAAATGCAATTATCACTTGTGGGTAATTTCAACTTAACATTGCTAGTTCCTTTCAAATAACGCATTACTCTCTTCACGGCATTCCAATCAGCTTTATTTGGTTTTGATACCTTTCTACTCAGGATTCCTACTGCTGCTGCGATGTCTGGTCTTGTAACGGTCGCTAGATACAGTAGTTTTCCTATTGCTGTTCTGTATTCTTCATTATTTGGTAGAATATTTTTTTCACTGTTCATCTCTTTGAGATAATTAGTTTCCATTGGAGACTTTACTGTTTTTGCATCCTTTAATCCAAACTTTTCTGTTATGTCTTGAATCATGTGATTTTGATTCAGTAGGAAACTTCCGTCTTCTTCTCTTTCTACCTATATTCCTAGGTACTGTTTCACATTTCCCAAGTCTTTGATTTCAAAATGTTGCTTCAGGATTTTTAGAATGTTTTCTTTATCCCTTTCTTGTTTAAAACAAATCAAAATGTCGTCTACATATATGAGTACATAAATCCATCTATTAATCAGCCATTTTGTGTACAAGCATGGATCAGCTTTGCTTCTTTGAAATTTTTAATTTGTAAGTACTTCTGTGATTTTGTCATTCCACGCTTTAGCTGCTTGCTTTAAACCATATATGCTTTTCTGTAGTTTGCAAACTTTGTTTGGATTTCTTTCATCTTTGAATCCTGGAGGTTGTTCCATGGAAATGTCTTCTGTTAAATC
Organism: Phyllobates terribilis; assembly: GCF_046119375.1. Taxonomy (NCBI): domain Eukaryota; kingdom Metazoa; phylum Chordata; class Amphibia; order Anura; family Dendrobatidae; genus Phyllobates; species Phyllobates terribilis. The sequence goes on along the minus strand of NW_027362761.1, from coordinate 754,660,690 downwards.
TCCATTCAGAAAAGCTGTCTTTACGATATTGGCGGGACTGTGGCGTGGGAGTGGAGACGACTGAATGCAGTTCCCTTCAGCAGAGACAGCTAAACACCTATACAGTTTACAGCTTCTCTAAGCAATTTATAGACACTAACCTCTATCAGAGAGCTGCAACTCTTTTCCTAGTCCCTGCGGAGGTTGCAAGTTATAAAGGGATAACTTAGGTGATTTTCCTCCACCACACATAATAACATATATACCCTACAATACATGAGGCTCCTTTGAATATACCTTAAGAGCAGACACCAGAAGATTCTAATTTTACAACTTAGTGAACTGGGATACAGCGGTCTAAGTGCACCATCTAGTGGCTGTTTGGTGCCACTGCTAGGAAATACACAATTATAAAACCCCCTGCTAATTGAGGGCGAGTGCACATCTCCATCAATGTCACCTAAAATAATAAATATGAACGCCTAAAATGTATAAATAGCCCAAGTGGTGGTCCAATATTGCCCGCTTTAAAGAAATATATAATGGTCCGAACACAAAAAGACAGGGCGAAAAGTCTCACGAGAAATACCCCAACGGCTGCGAAACCCACTCCCCAGGGAGAACTGGATACATATCTGACAAGGAAGGGGGAAGCATCCCGGATCCAGGACAAATCAAAACCGCACCATACAAAACTCTCTTCCAACATGGACAACCCAGATGCAAGATTTGATGAGTCTGACTGTGAATCTAATGCAGAGGGTCCAATCTCTCGCTCCTTTATGAAAAAACTACTAGCTGACAGCATGAAGCCATTGACAAAGGAGATAAACGGATTACGAGCAGACATGCAACACATAGGCCACAGGGTGGAGACACTAGAGAACAGCCAAACAGATCTGATAGAGGCCTCTAACATCTTGAAAGATCAAATTGTCACTCATCAGAAACACCTCAACGAAATTTTCCTATCCGTAGAAGACCAGGAGAATAGGAGTAGAAGGAAGAATGTTCGCCTGAGAGGTATCCCAGAATCCTGGGCACCAGAGGTTCTCAACAAAGTCTCTATGGAGATATTTTCCTACATTCTGGGACCTGACAAAGCCAACAGTATCATCATTGAAAGAGTGCATAGAGCACTCAAACCAAAGCCCAAAAATGGGGAACCATCTAGAGATGTTATCTGTGGACTGTTAAATTATCTAGACACTGCAGCTATCTTAAAAGGAGCCAGAGAGAAATCCCCTCTAATCTATAACGACACAAATTTTCAAATCTTTCAAGACATTTCACCGACCACATTAGCAAAAAGGAGACAACTAAAGCCACTGACAGACGCACTAGTGGCCAAAGGATTAAGATTCAGGTGGCTCTTCCCTTTCGGTTTGGGGATCACTATAGAGGGACGACAAATTACCATTCATACCCCTGACGATCTAGAGAAATCCTGGGAACTCCTACAGATAGATCCTATACCAATTTGTTCATGGCTGCCCCTGGACATGGGATTGGACTTTCCGAATCTAATCAAACCTGGGGAATGGTCCACCAAAAAGAAGTTCACCTCTCCAAAATCCAAGAATGCCTCTACCAAAAGAGATTTAACATGAGAAGTTGGTAAACGACATGGAGGGTCTAGACTTGTCACCCACTAGAGATGAAGCTGAAAAAATCTGTTGGATGTATTTTGATTAATACTCTGTTATATGCTGGATTGTAATCTCACTCTGTTCCCCCGCCCTGATCCTCCAAATTCTCCTTCCCGCACCTCTCCCTATTCCCCTCTCTCTTGTTGGTTCTTTTCCCTCTTTCTTTTTTGTCAACACTCTTAAGTAATAAGGTTTATACTGAAAGAGAATGTGAACTTAAAACTCTCTCCCCCTGCTGAATTGGGTTAAATTGTTCCGTAAAAGGTGTGCTCTATTTGTTGTTAAATGGATATTAGAAGCATCACCACTTGGGTGTTCTTATACTATATCTCATCCTTCAAAATTGGGTTCTTAATACTCCCCCCTGCGGAAGATGAGAAAGTTTACCTTTATGTATATAGTTCTACGTTTATTCTAATATTTTTTTACCACAGGTGTATAATGAAAATGGTACTCGCAGATGGTTCCCATGGTTATGGCTAAACAAGATACAGGGGGCTTGATCACCGTGGCATCATATAATGTTAAAGGTATGAACACACCAGCCAAACGCAGCCAGATCCTCTATTCACTACGCAAACACCATGCACAAGTTATATTTTTTCAAGAAACACATTTTAAAAAGGAAAGAACACCAACGCTTCCTTTTCACCTTATCCAAATTGGTTCCACAGCTGCTCAAATTCAGCATCAAAAGGAGTTAGCATTGCCTTTAAAAAGTGACTTCCCTTTACATTAAAAGACCAACTAACAGATGCAGACGGTAGATACATTTTGGTAAAAGGCTTTTTAGCCAACACATTGGTAACGTTTGCAAACCTTTGTGCCCCAAACCAGGGCCAGGTACAATGGTTGTCTTCAACCATAGACACTTTAACTCTATTCACAGAGGGATTATTGGTTGTGAGAGGTGCCTTGAACTTAACGTTGAACCCGATCTTGGACGCATCTAACAGCAAATCCTCGATCCCACAAAAAATGAGGCTGTGCTTACTACGTAAGTTAGATTCTCTACATCTTATAGACCCATGGAGAATTGCTCATCCCACAATGAAAGACTATACATTTTACTCAACACCACATAATACGTACCACAGAATAGACTACTTTTTAATACAACATGCTACTATTAAATTAGTTTCAAACACCTCAATTGGATCAATAACTATCTCGGATCGTGCGCCGATCTTTTTAGAACTAAAAATAACATCCCTTCCTCGCACACTCCCGTCCTGGCGGCTAAATGAATCTTTGTTAGGTAACCCTGATCATTTGTCTCAATTAAACCTCTCCCTAAAAAGATACTTCAGTGAAAACATTACTAATGGACACATCACACCAATGGTGTGGGAAGCTCACAAGGCAGTGCTGAGAGGAGAGTTGATAGCTTTAGGATCTCATGTTAAACGACAGAGAGACAAAGAACTCTCTTCAATTCTACACCAGATCAGCACTTTGGAAAAGATTCATAAGGGCAAAAGGGGCGATTCGGTGCGCTCAGACCTGACCACGCTGCGCTGCAAACTGAAAGATCTGCTTAATATAAACTCTGCCAAAATATTCACACGCTGCAGACATAAAATTTACATGCATGGCAATAAAGGAAGTAAATTTACCTCAAGAATGCTTAAAAAACAAAAGGAGAGTTGCTTCATAAGGCGAGTTTGATCGGAGAAGGGTAGGGCTTTAGTAGAGACGGAAGACATAGCCGAAGCCTTCAGAAGCTATTATGACTCTTTGTACAACTTAAAACCCCCAGACTCAATGACAGATCCTGCTACTGCTAACAACCGAATACAGACCTTCCTCGACAGACTTTCATTACCTGAGATCACCCCCATAGGTCAAACAATTCTTATGAAAAAAATTACGAAACAAGAAATAAAAGAGACGTTAGCGGCAATACCAAACGGAAAGGCACCAGGACCTGATGGTTTCCCAATTATTTATTATAAAAAATTTGCAGATGTTTTTATGCCACAATTAGTGGACTTGTTTAACACTTTTCTACTAGGTTCCATTCCACCACCACAAGCTTTAGAAGCTTTTATCACTGTCATACCCAAGGAGGGGAGAGATGGCACCATTTGTAACAATTACAGACCAATATCTCTGCTTAATACAGACATGAAACTCTGGGCCAAAATACTGGCCAATAGGATCAACTTAGTTCTGGCCGACCTGATACACCCTGACCAAGCTGGATTTGTGAGGGGAAGGGAGGGAAGGACAACTCGGCTAAAGTTTTGCAGGCCATCTCATATACCAAACGTACAAACATGCCTCTTGTCATATTGTCTACAGACGCAGAGAAGGCTTTTGATCGAGTAAGTTGGCAATATATGACATGTGCTTTGCAGAAGTTTGCCTTCCCCCCTCCCCTCATCGAAGCCATATTAGCTTTATATGCACTACCTACGGCCAGTGTTAGGGTGAATGGAATATTGTCAAAACCATTTAGGATCTGTAATGGCACCAGACAGGGCTGCCCTCTCTCTCCGGCCTTGTTTGTAATAGTAATGGAGACACTAATCCAGGCAATCCGTCAAAATAAAGACATCAAAGGGATCAAAATTGGGACACTGGAAATGAAAACCGCAGCTTTTGCGGACGATCTATTGCTGATGGTTTCTAACCCGAAAACAGCTATCCCAGAATTGCTAGACCTCCTAGCCTCATTTGGGGAACTCTCTAATTTTAAAATAAACCTTGACAAGTCTGAGGCGCTTAATATCTCAGTCGCTGAAGCGGACATTCGGAATCTACAATCCTCCACCCCTTTCAAATAGCCTAAAGATAAAATTAAATATTTGGGAATATTTATTACAAACGACCCATATACTCTCTACCAACACAACTTTACCCCTCTCATAGGCAACCTCAAAAATATTTTAAAAACTACCAAAATCCCTTTTAGCTCCCTAAACCAAATTATTTCAAAGTTTGTATGGAACCATAAAAGAGCCCGACTCCCGTTTAAGTCACTGTTACTCCCGAAGAGAGCAGGAGACCTAGGACTCCCTGACTTAATTTCTTACTACGGAGCCATTCATTTGGCCAGGTGGCTGAGATTAACCCAATTAACTACTCAAGGTAATGATAAACACATCGAAATGCAATTACTAAGCACCAAAGCAAACAGACTATTATGGACAAATTGTCTCCCTAAAAAGGAAGAATATGATGATATCCTCTTCACAACCCTGGAGATAAGATGTTCATTGATTCCAAATCAGCCTCCCACAGGTCAATTCCTAGACAAAACACCGATAGGTCTCATACCATACCTGTTTGACATAGACTTCACAGACCCCTACAACTTATGGTCTTCACTACCGAACAAACCGATTTCCCACTTACTGTCTCGGAAAATTCCATGTAAAAACCTATGGCCCTTAGAAGCAAAATTACATCCGTACTCATTTCTCCAAGAGCAACACATATCCTACTACATGAAGAAAGTTAGACAATTAACTACACTGCCGACCCAATGGCTGTGGTTGGAAATATTAACAATGGTGACATCCCCAATCTCCAAAGTCACCTCTAAAATATACAACAACCTCCTCAACACTAAGCAGAATGCCTTCCCACTCTCCTTACATTCGTGGGAAGTAGAATTGGGTATCTCGCTTTCCCAACGTGAGAAAGAAAAAGTATGTCTAGGATCACATGGATTCTCCAGATGCATCTTATTACAAGAGATGTCTTTCAAACTTTTCTCGAGGTGGTATTTTACTCCTGAAAAACTCTTCCATTTGGGACTAACTGAGTCCCCGCTATGTTGGAGATGCGAGAGATCAAGAGGAACTTTGACCCATATTTTTTGGACATGCCAAGACTTAAAAGGCTTTTGGAAAGGGGTTAATGACACATTGAAAGTGCTAGGACTTATAGACCTCGACTTAACGGCTGTAGAAGTACTCCTATCACTCCACAATTACAGACCTAAAAGACATGGGCTTGCACCATTAATGATAGGAGCAGCAAAACACATGATCACTTTAAAATGGAAACAACAACACCCCCCGACGTTGGAGGACTGGCTGGCAAAAATTACAGATATACACAGATTGGAGGAACTCTCCAGTTGGGAGACCTATTCCCATGAACGTTTTCTCAAAACATGGCAGCCATGGACTGAGAAATATGGGATAAAGTGAATGTATGAAACCTTGTCAGATGCCGAGGTGATGGAGTTCTCTCCACTTCTCCTCCAGACGCTGTGTCCCTGATATGAAGATATCCCGATGGGAAGAGATACTCCACTACATGCTCACTACAGGAGCCTGGCCATGACAATCCCCAAGAACTTAAAAAAAAAAAACAACTGGTAGCCAAAATGCTAGACAGATTCAATTACAACAACCTGACTTAATATTTCGAAAGTATTACTTTATCATTGAAAGACACCTGTTTTATTTTATTTTACCTTATTTTACTTAATTTTACTTTACTTCATCTTATTTGACGTTGTCCCTCCTTATTTGATCTGTATCGATATCTATGGTTATTTACTATCTTCCAATTGTTGTTACTAGTATTATTGTATATATGAAACTGACAACGAATCATTTCAAGGAGAATACGTTTGCTAAGAGACCTCACCAACCAGGGTGGGTCTATATATTAACCCCTTAACAACATTTGACGTACTAATACGCGTCTGTGCCCTGGGACTTAAGAGCCAGACCCGTATTAGTACGTCATGGCGATCGCGCGCGCACACAGGCTGTGCGGGCGCGATCGCCGCCGGGTGTCAGCTGATTGTCACAGCTGACACGCGGTACTATGTGCAGGGAGCGGTCACGCACCGCTCCCAGCACATTAACCCCCGCGATGCTGCGATCGAAGTCGATCGCAGCATTGGGGTGGCAAGGGGAGGTGATCGCAGATACTCACCTCCTCTTCCGGCTTCCAGCGCTGTCTGCCGTGGCTTCCAGGATGTTGCCATGATGACCCGATGTCGTCATGACAACATCCGAGTCACCAGACAGCAGGAAGATTTTTTGGACATGCGCAGTGCATCTCCAAACAATCTTCTCCCTGTCCAGCGCTGACAGCCTGCATGGCACAGGGATGGTCCTGCATTCCTGTGCCATGCAGGCGATCAGAGAAAAAAAAGTGAAAGTCCCATAGTGGGACAAAGTAATAAAGTATAAAAACTATCAGAAAGTGAAAAATAAAAATAAAAAAAAAATTGCAAAAATATAAAAAATAAATAAATAAAATAATCCACCAAAAATAAAAATATAATGTACCCATCAATAAATATTATTATAAAAAAAAAAAAAAACCAATAAAAGTACAGATATTTGGTATCGCCGCGTCCGGAACAACCTGACCTATAAAACTGTCCCACTAGTTAACCCCTTCAGTGAATACGGTAAAAAAAAAAAAAAAAAAAAAACGAAGCAAAAAACAATGCTTTATCACCATACCGCCAAACAAAAAATGGAATAACACACAATCAAAAAGACAAATATAAATAAAAATGGTACCACTGAAAACGTCATCTCGTCCCGCAAAAAACAAGCCACCATACAGCTCCATCAGCCGAAAAATAAAAAAGTTATAGCTCTCAGAATAAAGCTATGCTCAAAAATAATTTTTTCTATAAAATTGCTTTTATTATGTAAAAGTGCTAAACATAGAAAAACGATATAAATGTGGTACCGCTGTAAACGTACTGACCCGAAGAATAAAGCTGCCTTATCAATTTTACCACACGCGGAACAGAATAAAAAAAAAAAAAAAAAAACAATTCCTGAATTGTTGGATTTTGTTTATTCTGCCTCCCAAAAATCGGAATAGAAAGCGATCAAAAAATGTCACGTGCCTGAAAATGGCACCAATAACAACGTCAACTCATCCCGCAAAAAGCGAGCGTCACATGACTGTCTGCCAAAATCTGGAAAAATTATAGCTCTCAAAATATGGCGATGCAAAAACTAGATTTTACAAAAAATGCGTCTTTTAGTGTGTGACAGCTGTCAGTCATAAAAACCCCATATGATTCTGGTATCGCTGTAATCACACCGACCCGAAGAATAAAGTCGTCTAATCACTTATACCGCACGAGGAACGGCGTAAAAAATAAACTCTCGGGTTAGGGTTGGGCTAGGGTTAGGGCTGGGTTTGGGGATAGGGTTGTGATGGGGTTGGGATTATTTTCAAAAGTAAGAAAAAAAGATGACGATATGGCGACTAATGTTGAGCGCAAGTGCTAGCTACTTGAGTTTGCATCGAGTGCTCGGGTATGCATTGAGTATCGTGGGTATTTGAGTGACATGCTCGAGTCTCCGCCCCATATGCTTCGCGGGCAAAAAAACTTTGCGGGGATTGCCTGCCATGCACGAGCAATCCCCGCATGTTTTTTTTTGGGTGTCTAATAACCGTGAAACATGCGGAGCAGGGACTCGAGCATGTCACTCGAGCACACGCTGTACATGGTGCATACCTGAGTACCCGATGCAAACTCAAGTAGCGAGCACTTGCGCTCCAGACTAATGACAACTTATTCAATATGATGACCTAATGTTATCAAATTCTGTGTCGTACCTCTGGGTTCAAAATGTTCACTATACACCTTAATAAAATCCTTGAGGGGTATAGTTTCCAAAATGGGGTCACTTGTGGGGGAGCTCCACTGTTTAGGCACATCAGGGGCTCTCCAACCGTGACATGGTGTCCGCTAACAAATTGAATGGAAAATCGGCTCAAATTGTTAGCGGACGCCATGTTGCGTTTGGAGAGCCCCTGCGTGCCTAAACATTGGAGCTCCCCCACAAGTGACCCCATTTTGGAAACTAGACCCCCCAAGGCACCTATCTAGATGCATAATGAGCACTTGGAACCCCCAGGTGCTTCACAAACGCGCCCAAACAGTGTTTTCTTCCCCACATATGGGGTATCTGCGTGCCCAGGGGAAATTGCACAACAAATTTTGGGGTCCATTTTTTCCTGTTACCCCTGTGAAAATAAAAAAAATTGGGTCTAAAGTAACATTTTTGTGAAAAAAGTTAAATGTTCATTTTTTTCTTCCACATTCCAAAAATTCCTGTGAAGCACCTGAAGGGTTAATAAAGTTCTTGAATGTGGTTTTGAGCACCTTGAGGGGTGCAGTTTTTAGAATGGTGTCACTTTTGGGCATTTTCTGTCATAAAGACCTCTCAAAGTGACTTCAAATGTGATGTGGTCCCTAAAAAAATGGTTTTGTAAATTTTGTTGGAAAAACTTTTAACCCTTATAGCTCCCTAACGAAAAAAAAATTTTGGTTCCAAAATTGTGCTGATGTAAAGTAGACATGTGGGAAATGTTATTTATTAACTCTTTTGTGTGACATATCTCTCTGATTTAAGGGCATAAAAATTCAAATTTTGAAAATTGCTAAATTTTCAAAATTTTCGCCAAATTTCCGTTTTTTTCACAAATAAACGCAAGTGATATCGAAGAAATTTTACCATAATCATGAAGTACAATATGTCACGAAAAAACAATCTCAGAATCAGGGGGATCCGTTGAAGCGTTCCAGAGTAATTACCTCATAAAGTGACAGTGGTCAGAATTGTAAAAATTGGCCTGGTCATTAATGTGCAAACCACCCTCGGGGGTTAAGGGGTTAAGAATATTTTCTCTGTTTGTTTTTGGAAAATTTAAATAAAGAATTGAAAAAAAAAGAAAAGCTGTCTTTACATCCAGATGTCTCAGTTCCATCTGTTTCATTGCTGCAACTTTAAGTAAAGTTCTTATTGTAGTGTGTTTGACAACTGGAGCAAAAGTCTCATCATAGTCTTCTCCATATTTTTGAGAATACCCTTTAGCTACAAGTCTTGCTCGGTATCTTTTAGCTGTGCCATCTGTTTGGTATTTTACTTTAAAAATCCATTTACATCCTATGGCTTTTCTTCCTTCTGGCAAATCTGTTAGTGTCCATGTATTTGAATCATGCATGGATTTAATTTCTGTTTCTGTTGCTTCTATCCATTTATTAGCTTCTTCTTCAGGAAGTTTAGATATGTCTTCCCAAGAGGTAGGCTCATAGATTTTTATTATGCTGGTCTTGTATGAGAGACGTGTTGGTGGTTTTCCTTTGTTCTCTCTCATTGAACGTCTTGGTTCTGTGTCTGTTTGTAGTTGTGATTCTTCACTTTCAGTATTTTGTTCTTCATTGATTTCTACTTCTTTCTCATCAGATATTTCTTCAGTTATGTCACTATTGTTTTTCTCATTTTTTGTTTCAACTGAAATCATTATGTCTTCATTTAAATCTTCAATGAATGTCACACTGTTACTCACCGTAACTCCATCTGTTTTGGGATCTAGGATTCTATATCCTTTGCAATTTTCACTATATCCAACGAATATTCCTTCCATGGATCTGTTTTGAAGTTTGGATCGTTTTTCTGTTGGAATGAATATAAAAACTTTACATCCAAAAACTTTTAAATGATTGACACTTGGTTTCATACCTTGCCACAGTTCATATGGAGTTTTCGTCAGTTTTCTGGAAAAAAGTCGGTTCTGTAGATATGTAGCTGTCATTGTTGCTTCACCCCAATATTTCTCTGGTAGTTTGGAATCCGTCAGCATACATCTTATCATTTCTGTTAGAGTTCTGTTTTTCCTTTCTGCTACTCCATTTTGTTCAGGTGTGTATGGAACAGTTTTCTGGTGTTCTATTCCATTTTGTCTTAAGTAGTCTTCTATTCTGTGACCTGTAAATTCACCTCCATTATCACTTCTGATGACAATTGGCTTCCTTTGAAATTTGTTACTTGATCTTGTTATATAGTCTACAAGTTTATCAAAAACTTCACTTTTGTTCTTAATTAAGTATGTGACTGTGTATCTTGAGTAGTCGTCTATAAAAGTCAACATGTATCTATTGCCTCCTGATGTAGTCACTTTCATGGGTCCACATACGTCAGTATGCACCAAATCAAGTGGTCTTTCGCTTTTCATCTCACTTTCTTTTGGAATAGATATCCTTGTGGCTTTGGATTTTATACAACATTCACATCTTACGGTAATTGAGCAATCTGATATCTTTAAATCTTTTGTCAATTCTTTTCTCTGTAGTTCCCTTATACTGTCAGGGTGTCTATGTCCTAGACGTCTATGCCACATGTGAATACAGTTTTTGTGATCATGTGTACATACCTTCATCTGTTCATTTGGTGTGTCAAAATGATATAATTGTTCATCTGCCTTGACTTTGGTGATCACCTAGTTTCCTGTAATAATTGCACACTCATTGTCTTTGAATTTTACTGTAAGTCCTTTTGCTGTTAAACGTTTCACAGATAATAATCTGCCTTCCAATTTTGGAACATACAACACATCCTGTACAAGTATCTTTGAATCTTGTCCGAACTTGTTTGAACAATTTAGCATACCTTGTCCGATACCTTCTGCGGTTATTTTGCTTCAATCTGCAAGATAAATGGCTTCTTTCTTATCTAAATCAAGATCAGTAAAGAAATTCTTGTCATTTGTCATATGACTCGTTGCTCCTGAATCAATAAACCAACCAAGTGATGATTTATTGTCTGTTACTTTAAATGTGCCATTCCAATTATTCCCACATGAATCGGAAATTGTGTTTTTTACTTTCTGTGTATGCTTTTTATGTTGTAATTTTTGTTGTTCTGCTTTCCATATGGTACAGTCTTTCTTTAAATGACCTTTTTTCTTAAATCTGAAGCACTCTCTTGTCTCTTTCTTATAGGGTTTTTTAAATTCTGTAGCTTTAAGAGCGTTTTCACTGTCCTTTTCAGTAGAAGAATCATTTCTTTGTTCTTTTCTTCTCTAATATTCATCTATTAGTCTTGTTTTCACAAAATCTAATGTAATATCAGTTTCTCGTCTCAAGGGCATTTATCAAGGCTGTATACGAATCTCGTAAACTGCACAATAATATAGCTGCTACATGACTATCTTTAATGTCTTCACCAATAGATCTTAGCTGTGATATCACTTCCATCATTGAGAATATGTGCTTCTGCATGTCGTCATTTGCACTCAATCTCATACTGTAAAGCTTTCTTAATAAAAATAACTCGTGATTCAAGCTAGGTCTTTCATACAGTTTTCTTAATTCTTCCCACATTCCTTTAGCGGTTTCTTCATTTCTTATATGTATTAATTGAGCATCATCCACTAATAAGCTAATGGTGGCTCGCGCTTGTCTATTCTTCTTATCCCATATCTGATTATCTTGATCTGGTCTTTCTGTAACAATTACTTCCCATAAATCATCCTTAGATAACAACATCTCTACTTTGAATTTCCATAACTGATAATTTTCACTATTCAGTTTAGCTACTGTGAATTTCAGTTCTGTGTTACTCATCATCTTTATATAGTCTTACTTGTTTAGAGAGTTGTACTGAAGATATTCTCCTGTTTTTCTTGTTGCTGATAGTTCCTGTATGTCCTGCTTGTGTTGAATTCTCTGTAATTATATCCAGCTCCTGGGATCATGAATTCCTTTGTCACTCTGTATCTGGATTTATTTCCTTCTGTTTACAGAGCTTATCTGTGTGCTCCGTTATCTGGGGTTATAAACCAGGATCCTCTTGTAGTGCGGGCTTTAGTGTCTGGGCTCCGGTCTGGGGGTTGCCTGGGCCCATAGCCTGTCGCAGAGTGCATCTTCTTACAGTCACCACTGTACTTACGAGAGCTTCAATCAGCAAGATATCTTGAGTAAACAGTATTTACTTCATACTGGTTAAACATGAGATACAATTCAGTGTCACACAGTCCGTGTGCTGCTTACATAACACATTCAGGAAAAGGAAAAAACACACAGGAAGTAAAAACAACCAACAATTGAGAGCTTTCCTCCCACCATACAGCGAGCATATAACTTTACACACTATCGCCATCTGCTGTCTGGTTAGTATAAAGTCCTCCTTTCACTTATAATAAGTCCTGATCTGTTGCATATGCCAACAGACCCCTCCACCTCCTGGCAGATTCGGGCATACAGGTGGCCTCTAGCACTGCCCGTACCCCTGGGGTCCCTTCCTTGTTCCTGGAGCCTTTCTTCTGGAGCCTTTCTTCTGCTCCTCTCCTTCCTCAGTCTTGGGCCTCACTGGCTAGGCCCTCCTCCTGAGCAGAGCTCCTGCAGAGCCTCTGCTGCTTCCACTACTCCTCTGACTGTCTGCTCTCTACTCCCAAGATGGTTCCCTCTGTTATATCGCTTCCTTTCATGTGTTCCCCTGATCTACGTCCTCCACCTACACCCACTACATGGTTCCACCCTCCAGCTAGGGACCAGGGACTATGCTCTCCCTCAGGAGCAATCTCGCCCTGCCCCCACTGAAATGGAATGTGTTGGATGCAGGTGTAAGGCTGTACTCCTTCCTTACCCGAAAGTGAGATACCACACCTCTGGGTGAGATGCAGTACCTCTGTGGTGTCTGAACCTTCAGGGGCGCTACATACCCCCCTGGTAAAACACAGCACGTCTGCGGGCTGGAACAGAGCAAAAACAGGGTATTTTACAGACATGCAAAATTTTAGATGCATCACATAGAAGACTTTTCAAACAACTTTTTCTTCCCTTTATGGGAGGCACTTCTCTTGAACGTTAAAGGTTACTTATTAGCTTATAAACCATTATAAAACTTTTCAAAGAACACATTTTTCTTAAAACATTTTTCAAGCAGGTAAAACACTTCTCTTATCAAACTTTTCAATCAAATACAGTGAAATTTACTGCCGAATGTCCTTTTCACGGGTAAGGTGTACTTGGAACAACATGAGGGACCCGTCCGAAAACCCTCAACGTAGGCACTGGGCGTGGCTGCAGGGCATAGGTGATCCAGGTGTTGGATCACGTCTTTGGCCACGCCAAACGGGTTTTTGTTCTGAGGTCAGTTTTGTATGTATAAAACCAATAAGGGGCACTTTAAGAAGTGCAAACTATGTACAACGGAAAGTTTTTAGCTGCTCACCGTCCACAAGCTATGTCTCTTTACCCTTACCGGGTACAGTATAGAGTTTTAAAGGCACAAAAAAACAAATAAACTTTTTCAAACTTGCAATGTCTCTGTTTTACCCTTCCGGGTAACTATATACAGTTTCTGTAAATGAGACAGTTTAACAGTGGGGCTCCCTCCAGGGGGGGAACTCCTGGTTCCTTCCACCTGACCCAGCTGGGTCTTCAGCCTCGTACTGCGGGGGCGTGTCTCTCCTTTCCTTCGCCACTCTGTATACCTGGAGGGCATACCACCCGCGCTCTCCCTTGTGGCGGGTAAAGGTGACACGGTCACCGGGGTAAAGGTCTCAGCCGGGGTGCCCCTGTTGGAGGTGGGGCTCTACGTCCCGTCAGTTGACAAAGACGTCCCGATCTGTCTACAGCTCTCTGACGAAGCCCCACCCGGCGTCCAGGTCGAACTTCACCACTATCCCCTCCAGGCGGGGACTGGGTGTGGTAGACCTTGCCTGGCTGGCCCGGGTCTTGGCCGCCATGTTGCGGGCCTCCATCTGCTCCCACCGCACCTGCTGGTTGTGATGCTCCTTCTCCAGCTGCAGGAGCTCCTGCCTAGGGGCCTAGGAGCAAGTCGGCGGAGCAGGCACCCGGGATCGGAGGCTCTGCTAGGGAGCCCAGGAGCAGGTCTCTCAGCGCCCGGGACAGGGAGACTCCTCTTACCTGCTCCCGTGGCCACGCCTGTGCCGTCCTCTGCCTCCTGGCTCTGTTCAGGTTCCTCCAGGGCTGGGGCGCTGCTGGTGGAACGCAGCGCTGGCTGATGCCGGGTTGCATGATTCTCCAGCACCTCCTTCTTTCAGCCGGCGATCGCATCCTGCTGGGCCCTCTCCATCCTCCGGCCTAGCTCCTGGATTTCAGCTTGGAGGAACTCGGTATCCTCCAGGGATAACTCCGCCATTGCCTCCTCCAGGGTGAGAGGCGTTGCTGATCGCTGCAGGCCATGGACGGGAGCTGGCTCCTGACTCTCCTCCATCTTGCCTACCGGGTGCCGTCTGTCTAGACTGCTGGAGACTCCACCCTGTCTCCCAGGTTTCTTCTCTCCTCTCCCCTTTCGGGGGCGGTTCCATGGCAACTTGCTGTTGGCCACACCTAGGGGCGGCCCCCCCAGCTCGATGGACACATCTACATACATGGCCACTGCTACTCGGGGCGAGCTTTGCTTTTGGCGCCATTCTGGAATCCGGCCCACGATGGAATGCGGTTTCTTGTTGTCTTTTGTCTCGCACATAATGGCACCCATTCTTCTGGGGCGGGCGCCACATTCAGTATAGAACACAGTCTCTAGGCGCACAATACCCAGTGATAAGGGGTGGGTTCATATCCTGTTCGTGACGCCAAAGATGACGCGCCCCCTTGGGCCGTGGGGTACTCAGTGCCGGGCCGGTCTTTGCTAGGGGAGATGTCACAGTGGCGGTGACCTGATCCGTGACCCAGGGCGGTCAATAAAAAGGGTATATTTACAGTGGATTTATAGTTTTATATACAGTTCGTGATGCCACCTGTGGTATGCGGCTAAAGGGAGCCGCCGCTGCGGAGCAGGTCCTCTGGAGCCGTTGTTAATGCAGCAGAGTTGGTTCAGCTCTCCACAGGTAGAGCTTAGCTCCAGGGCAGTGTAGAGATGTTATAGATGTTATAGGTGATGCTGGGTGTTGTAGTGCAGGGGTGATGGCGCAGCAACAATAACGGACAGAGGCAGTGGGGTGCAGTCTTCAGGGTTTTTACTCACGGTTTTTGCAATCCAAGTTACAGGTACCAGTGTAACTTCCCTCATCGTGCTGCGCTTACTCAGGGAGGGGTTCAGCCAACCCTCAGGTACCTCTGGAGTACTTAGCGGGACCCCCTTCTGTGTGTTCCTTCTGGCCGTCTCCCTGCACCTCACACCTAGTGTCCCAATCCAGTAACCGTGGGCCTTGTCGGACGACGTCTGTTCCGTCCCCTGGGTCCTCTATGGCTACCTTCTTGGTGAGACAGATATGGACTTTTGGCTGCAGGACTTGAAATACTGCAGCCTCCGGTTTCTAGATGAGACATGAAGTACTCTGGTAGTTGAGGGACCGGTCCCCTTTGTGCGACCTGGTCCCTCCACCTCCTGGCATATTCGGGCATACAGGTGGCCTCCAGCACTGCCCGTACCCCTGGGGTCCCTTCCTTGTTCCTGGAGCCTTTCTTCTGCCCCTCTCCTTCCTCAGTCTTGGGCCTCACTGGCTAGGCCCTCCTCCTGAGCAGAGTTCCTGCAGAGCCTCTGCTCCTTCCACTACTCCTCTGACTGTCTGCTCTCTACTCCCAAGATGGTTTCCTCTTTTATATCGCTTCCTTTCATGTGCTCCCCTGATCTACAATCTCCACCCACACCCACTACATGGTTCCACCCTCCATCTAGGGACCAGGGACTGTGCTCTCCCTCAGGAGCAATCTCGCCCTGCCCCCACTGAAATGGAATGTGTTGGATGCAGGTGTTAGGGTCCCGGGCTGTACTCCTTCCTTACCGGAGAGAGAGATACCACACCTCTGGGTGAGATGCAGTACCTCTGTGGCGACCGAAGTCTCAGGGACACCACACTACCACGAGTGTGAAAGCACAACCAACATTCAAAAGTGACCAAAGCATCAGCCAGAAAGCATTGGTACTGAGATGTGGTCTGTGGTCCCCACCTGCAGAACCACTCCTTTAATGAGGGTGTCTTGATAATTGCCAATAATTTCCATCTATTGTCTATTTCATTTGCACAACAGCATGTGAAATTGATTGTCAATCAGTGTTGCTTCCTAAGTGGACAGTTTGATTTCACAGAAGTTTGATTTACTTGGAGTTATATTCTATTGTTTAAGTGTTCCCTTTATTTTTTTGAGCAGTGTATTACTCACATATCCATCTCAACTAACAGTCCTTCTGAGGACTAATCCAGCTGCATAGATATCAGTGCTAGGCAGGCAGTGTATGTGGCAGACTGCAGTGCATAGAGCAAGAGGGTCCATTCCAGTTCTGTCTGCTGGAGCTTTTACAGATATTTCTAGAAATAGCCCCAGGTATCAGGGGCCAGGAATAATTTTTTAGGGATCTTAATCCTGATTTTGTGCTTAAAAATCCATCCAGAGAACACCGTTTTTCTGCTCCATTTGCTTGTTGGCACTGCAGAATACAGCCAGATCCTTTCCATATTACAGCGCTAAAAATCCATCTATTTAAAACTGTGGTTTGTCCGTCACACGGATCACATATAAGTGCGCTGAAAATTCTGCCATTTCTGGCCTCCATTGAAATTTTGTTGCAGCGTGTCAGCGAAGTTATTGACACGAGGTCGCTGTTAAAAATAGTTACCTACAGGCCAGCTCTTTAAAACTGTGGTTTGTCCGTCACACGGATGATATATAAGTGCACTAAAAATACTGCCATTTCTGGCCTCCATTGAAATTTTGTTAGTGTGTCTGTGAAGTTATTGACACGAGGTCACTATTAAAAGTAGTTACCTACAGGCCAGCTATTTAAAACTATGGTTTTCCGTCACACATATCACATATCACTGCGGTTCAAATCCAGCCATTTGTACTGAATGTGGAAAATATTGTCCTCCATTTAAAATGGGCAAGGCGCGTGGCAAAGGACGGGGAAGTGGACGTGATGGTGATGATGGTGCATGTAGAGGACGAGGTTGAGGCCGTGGGCTAGCTGAAATTGTGCCACAACAAACACCCACATCTTCTCGATCTACCTTCCTGTCCCAATAGGGGACTGCAGAACACCACTATTGAACACAGAGCAGTGTGAAAAGGTTATTGGTTGGATAGCAGATAATGCATCCAGTCACTTAGCCACAACCACCACCACCACCACCCTGTCTTCCACACAGTCAAGTCTCAGAAGCCTTGAGTCTGGACCGTATATTCCTCACCCTTATCCTCCTTCCTCCCACCATGCCGAGTGCCCGGAGACAACTGATCCCACACTTGGACACTCCGAAGAGCTGTTCACTTTTCATTTATAGATTTGGGCCTCACGCCCGGTCGATTTGAAGCGGGGCAAGAGGAGATTGCATGTAGCGATGCCCAAATATTTGAGCAGCTACGGTCACATGAAGGCGACGGTGGGAAACTTTCACAAGAAGGTGCACGATGATACACAATTGCCAAAAAGTCAGGTGGAGGACCAGGGTGCGGAAGTGGAAGACGAGGTGATGGATGATATAGTAACTGACCCAACCTGGCAGGGGGACATACAGAGCGAAGACAGCAGCACACAGGGGGAGGGAGGCGTAAAACCACAACAGGCAGGAAGAAGCAGTGTGGTGGCCGCACACAGAAGGCGGGAAACCGTTCCCCGTAACATCGACATGGCGGAAGTTGCCAGTAAAACTGTTAGGTCTTCCTGAGTCTGGTTGTTTTTTAAAGACTCTGCTGATAACCCCAAAAAGGCCAGCATCAGCAGGGGTAGCAAAACTACTAGCCTGACCACCACCAGCATGATTAGGCACATGGCAGCAAAGCAACCGACTAAGTGGGCTGAGCCCCAGGGTCCAGGAACAGTGTCTGCGGGTGACACCACGGCTTCTTCCGCTGTTGTGCGTGCAAGCCAATCCTCTGTCCATGGCGCATGCAAAGATGCCTTCTGCCCTGCACCTGTCGTTGCACACTCTCAAGTAGCACCATCAGCAAGCACGTTCACGTCCTTGTCTCAGCGCAGTGTTCAGTTGTCCCTACCCCAGTCCTTGGAACGCAAGCACAAATACGCAGCCAATGCCCCACAGGCCACACTACTAAATTCACACATTTGGCGACTGCTTACGCTCAAAATGTTGCCTTTACGCTCGTGGAGACAGAAGCTTTCCGCAATCTGATGGTGGCAGCCTTCCCTCGGTACTCAGTCCCAAGCTGCCACTATTTCTCCCGGTGTGCCATCCCCGCATTACACAAGCATGTCCCACAATATTAGCCGTGCCCTCAACAACGCAGTTACTGGGAAAGTCCAGCTAACCACGGACACGTGGACAAGTGCTTGTGGGCAGGGACGGTACATCTCCCTGATGACACACTGGGTTAACATAGTGGAAGCTGGGACCCAGTCGGACCTTGGGACGGAACACGTCCTCTCGACGCCGAAGTTTGCAGGCCCTGGGTAAACCAGGGTTGCCCCCACATTCTACAGCTCCTGCTCCTCCTCCTCCTCTTCAGCATCCATCTCCGAAATGACCACATCAGTCACAAGCTGGAAGCACTGCAGCACTGCCTCGGCCAAGCAGCAACAGGCTGTGCTGAAGCTAATATGCTTAAGTGACAAACCACACAATGCTGAAGAGTTGTGGACAGCTCTGAAAGAGCAGGCAGATCTGTGGCTGACACCGCTGAACCTACAGCCAGGCAAGGTCGTGTGTGACAACGGCCGGAACCTGGTGGAGGCTCTGAGGTGAGGCGAGCTCACACACGTACCATGCCTGGCCCATGTGCTTAACCTCGTGGTTCAGCGGTTTCTCAAAACCTACCTGGAGCTGCCGGATCTGCTTGTCAAAGTACGCCGCTTGTGTGCCCATTTTAGAAAGTCACCTACAGTTTCCACTGTCCTTGCTGTGTTTCAGCAGCGTTTGCAGCGTCCGGCTCACTGACTGTTGTGTGATGTCTCCACGTGTTGAAACTCTACATTGCAGATGTTGGGAAGGATTTGTGAGCAGAAGAGGGCAGTTGTTGACTACCAGCATCAACAAGGCCATCGGTATTCAGTTCAGACTCCATACATAAGACCTCAGGAGTGGACATGGATGTCAGACATATGTACCATCTTCCAAAACTTTGAGGACTCCACCAAGATGGTGAGCGGCGATGATGCCATAATTAGCGTCAACGTCCCGCTTTCCTGTCTTCTGAAATGCTCTCTGCTCATAATCAAAGAGGATGCATTGCAGGCGGAGCACGATGAGATGGAGCAAGGAACCATACAGGGTGATTACACACAACTCAGCCTCATCTCATCCCAATGTGGATTGGGTGACAATGAGGAAGAGGAGGAGGAGCTAGTTTCATGCGCTATAGACGGTACTACCTGCACAACTGTCATACCATCTGTTCAGCGTGGATGGCCTGAGGACAGGGAGGAGGAGGAGGAGGATGAGAGCATGGTCAGTCGTCCTCTTGGTGAGGACACAGAAGTCTTGCCTATTAGCAGTCTGGCCTGCATGGCTGAGTTTATGTTATGCTGCCTTTCCTGTGACCCTCGCGTTCTCCAAATTTTGGGTGACAGTCATTACTGGTTGGTGACACTTCTAGATCCACGCTGCAAGGAGAACTTTCTATCTCTTATTCCCGAGGCCGATAGGTCTACTAAAATGGGGCAGTACCAGAAGGCCCTTGTTGCGGAATTATTAAAAAAATTCCCATCTGAAAACGCTGGCGGCAGAGGTCACAGTTCATTGGACAACCAAGGAGTACAGGCAAGAGAGACACAACTCTAATCCACCAGAGGCAGGGGAAAACTGTCAAATTTCTGTGACAGTTTTCTCAGGCCCTCCCATCTTACAGGCCCCGAGGCGCAGGGTACTCTCACAAGGAGTGCAAAGTTTGGGAAGATGGTGAGGGAGTACCTTGATGACCGTACCAACATCCTCCATGATTCCTCTGTGCCTTATTGGGTATCCAAGCTGGAGACGTGGAATGAACTGGCTCTCTACGCCTTGGAGGTCCTGGACTGCCCTGCCCTGTCAGCGGGTTTTTAGTGCCACTTGTGGAACTATAACTGATAAGCGCATCCGCCTGTCAACTGAAAATGCTGACAGGCTGACTTATAAATATGAACAAGGGCTGGATTGGGCCAGACTTCTCAACACCACTGAATGATAGCAGCGTAACATAAACTCAAATCCAGTGTCTTTTTTTGGAAGGTCTATTCCCATGCACCTCTTCACACCTACACATGGGTATACGCTTCCTGATTTTGTCTATTTACTCTTGTCCTCCTCCTTCTCCTCATCCTCCATCGCCATATCATTCACCACCATATCTACCATATCACCTCCTATACGTGTCTTGCAAGGGGCATTGGAGTTCCTCCAAATTTTTGGCAGCTTTTGCATTCAATGCATAGGCAAACACTATGGGAGACCCACTTCCTAATAATGGGAACATTTTTTCATGAGGCCCTCTACATCTCTTCCAAGGGACATTGGAGTTCCTCCAAATTTTTGGCAACATTGCTTCACTGCATAGGCAAACACAATGGGAGACCCACTTCCTAATAATGGGAACATTGTTTTTAGGAGGCTCTCCGACTTCTATGTCTCTTCCAAGGGGCATTGGAGTTCCTCCAAACTTTTGGCAGCCGTTGCTTCATTGCATTGGCAAACACTATGGGAGACCCACTTCCTAATAATGGGAACATTGTTTTTAGGAGGCTCTCTGACTTCTATGTCTCTTCCAAAGGGCATTGGAGTGTCTCCAAATTTTTGGCAGCTTTTGCATTCACGGCATAGGTAAACACTATGGGAGACCCACTTACTAATAATGGGAACATTGTTTTTAGGAGGCTCTCCGACTTCTACGTCTCTTGCAGGGGGCATTGGAGTTCCTCCAAATTTTTGGCAGCCGTTGCTTCACTGCATAGGCAAACACTATGAGAGACCCACTTCCTAATAATGGGAGCATTGTTTTTAGGAGGCTCTCCAACCTCTATGTCTCTTCCAAGGGGCATTGGAGTACCTCCCATTATTAGGAAGTGTGTCTCCCATACTGTTTGCCTATGCAGTAAAGCAATGGCTGCCAAAAATTTGGAGGAACTCCAATGTCCCTTGCAAGAGACGTAGATATGTTGATATGGTACATATGGTGGTGAAATAGTGGTGGAGGATGAGGATGCAGAGAAGGAGGAGGACAAGAGCAAATAGACAAAATCAGGAAGCGTATACCCATGTCTGGGTGTGAAGACAGAGGTGCATGAGAATAGAGATAGACCTCCCAAAAAAAAGACACTATTTGAGTTTATGTTACGCTGCTATCATTCGGTGGTGTTGAGAAGTCTGGCCCAATCCAATCCTTGTTCATTTTTATAAGAGTCAGCCTGCCAGTTCATGTCCAGCTTGGATACTCAATAATTATGAGGCACAGAGGAATCACGGAGGATGTTGGTACGCCCACCATCTTCTGAAACTTTTCCTTCCTTGAGAGAGTACCCCGCGCATCACGGCTTGTGCGATGAGAGGTTCTGAGAAAACTGTCACAGAAGTTTCACAGTATTCCTCTGCCTCTGCTTGATTGCATTTGTCTCTCTCGCCTGTACTCCTTGGTTGTCCAACGAACTGTGACCTCTGCCGCCAGAGTTTTCAGAGGGGAATTTTTTTAATAATTCCGCAACAAGGGCCTTCTCGTACTGCACCATTTTATTAGGCCTGTCCTGCAAGGGAATAAGAGACAGAAAGTTTTCCTTGTAGCATGGGTCTAGAAGTGTCACGAACCAATAATGACTGTCACCCAAAATTTGGACAACACGAGGGTCACGGGAAAAAGGCAGCGTAACATAAACTCAGCCATGTGTGCTAGACTGCAAAGAGGTAAGACTTCCATGTCCTCACCAAGAGGACGACTGACCATGCTCTCCTCCTCATCCTCCTCCTCCCTGTCCTCAGGCCATCCACGCTGAACAGACATTATGACAGTTGTGCAGGTAGAACCGTCTATAGCGCAGGAATCTAGCTCCTGTTCTTCCTCCTCTTCCTCATTGTTACCCAATCCACGTTGGGATGAGATGATGCTGGGCTGTGTGGAATCACCCTGTATGGTTCCTTGCTCCATATCATCATGTTCCGCCTGCAATGCATCCACTTTAATTGTGAGCAGAGAGTTTCAGAAAACAGAAGCGAGATGATGATGCTAATTATGGAGTCATCGCTGCTCACCATCTTGATGGAGTCCTCAAAGTTTTGGAGGATGGTACATATGTCTGACATCCATGTCCACTCCTGAGGTCTTATGTGTGGAGGCTGACTGGAATACCGACGGCCTTGTTGATGCTGGTAGTCAACAACTGTCCTCTTCTGCTCACAAATCCTTCCCAACATCTGCAATGTAGAGTTCCAACGTGTGGGGACATCGCAGATCAGTCTGTGAGCTGGAAGCTGCAAGAGTGGTGGAAGCTGTAACTGACGTTCTAAAATGGGCACACAGGCAGCATACAGACAAGTGGATCCGACAGATCTGGGTAGGTTTTGAGAAACCGCTGAACCACGAGGTTAAGCACATGGGCCAGGCATGGTACATGTGTGAGCTCGCCTCGCCTCCGAGCCACCACCAGGTTTTGGCCATTGTCACGCACGACCATGCCTGGCTGTAGGTTCAGCGGTGTCAGCCACGGCTCTGCCTGCAGTTTCAGAGCTGTCCACAACTCTTCAGCGTTGTGCGGTTTGTCTCCTAAGCATATTAACTTCAGCACAGCCTGTTGCTGCTTGGCCGAGGCAGTGCTGCAGTGCTTCCAGCTTGTGACTGATGTGGTCATTTCGGAGATGGAGGCTGAAGAGGAGGAGGAGGAGGTGCAAGAGCTGTAGAATGTGGGGGCAACCCTGATTGAACCAGGGCCAGCAATCCTCGGCGTTGGGAGGACATGTTCCATCCCAAGGTCCGACTGGGTCCCGTCTTCCACTACATTAATCCAGTGTGCCATCAGCGAGATGTACCGTCCCTGCCTACAAGCACTTGTCCATGTGTCCGTGGTTAGGTGGACTTTCCCACCAACTGCGTTGTTGAGCGCACGTCTAATGTTGTGGGACACATGTTTGTGGCGGCTGGGGACTGAGTACCGAGGGACGGCCACCGCCATCAGGTTGCGGAAAGCTTCTGTCTCCACGAGCAGGACTATAATTTGCTAATACTATCCTTCACAGACATCTAGTGTGAATAGCTTGATCGACACACTTCAACGGAATGAAAATGGAAGAAATGTCAGATTTTGGAACACTCTTACAGGTATTATGGCTGACAGAGAACCATGGTTTTAAATAGCAGGCCTGTAATTTACTAATACTATTCTTCACAGACACCTAGTGTGAATAGCTTGACCGACACACTGCAACAGAATGGAAAAGGAGGCCAATATTTTCCACGTTCAGTTTAAATTTCTGGATTTTTATTGCTGAAATATGGAACAGATCTGTCTTTATTCTGCAGTGAGAACAAGCAAATGGAGCAGAAAAATGGTGTACTCTGGATTGCTTTTTAAACAAATAACCAGGATTAAGATAAAAAAAAAATTTCCCTGGCCCCTGATATCTGGGGCTATGTCTACAAATATCTGTAAGAACAGCAGAAGCAGGAACGTTAAATGGACCCTCTTGCGCTATATGCACTGCAGTCTGCCACTTTCACTGCCTGCCTGCCTGATTCCTGCTATCACCACTGAATATATGCATCTGGATTAGTCCTCAGAAGGACTGTTAGTTCAGTCGAATATATATATATAAATATGTTGTGGAATACCTATACTAACAGGACGTTCAATGAACAAGGATTGGATTGTGCTGTATCATGCACTGCAGTCTGCCACATACACTGCCACCTGCAGAACTCCTGCTTTCACCACTGAATATATGCAGCTGGATTAGTCCTCAGAAGGACTGTTAGTTCCGTTGGATATATATATATATATATATATATATATATATATATATATGTTGTGGAATACCTATTCTAACTATGAAGAAGCAAATCTATCCCTGACGCAGCAGCAGCTCTCCCTACTCTGCCTGATTCCGGGGTAGACTCTGACGAGCATGGCGGCGCCCGGTCTTATATACACCTGATGATGCTGTGCGGCCAGCCAATCACTGTAATGCCCACAGCCAACATGGCTACGGCATTACAGTGCATGGCAGGCAATCCCTACATGTTTATTGGCTCTCTAAAGAGCGCCAAACATGCAGAGAGGGGACCCGAGTTCCCGGAAATACTCGTCGAGCTCGTCGAGCACAGTTATGCTCGGGCGAGTACCGAGCAGTGGCGAGCACGTTCACTCATCACTAAACCCATCATGTTGGGGGCTTCTAGAAATGTTAGATTGTACTCTCAAAATAGTTTCATGCTTCCCTCTACTGGAGAGAAATGATACTGCTGCAATTGCACATGGGCTTACCATGTATTCATCTTCTTTAAAGGGAACCTGTCACGTCCTAGTTGCTATGTACAATGCCCCCATAGCGTTGTTAGTGATGCAATGTGCATCACTAACAAGCTGTTTTCATGAAAATTGGTGGTATTATAATGCTTTTCTAACGTTTTATATACTTTGTCCTACCTGCTCGTATTCAGTCATAGGGGTGTGATTCTCAGATTCAGTCATGGATGGGCGCGGAATTCAGTTAGTGCTGGCGCCGCCCATGACATTTGAATACTACTCCTGGCAAGCACTAGGTTTGAGGGGCGCATGCGCATTTGCACACGTCAGGCCACTGGTTCGGCGCGTGCGCACTGAGGCTGTGTGATTACAAGCTTCAGTGCGCGCGCACAGTAATCTGTGACTTCCGGCGCGTGCTCAGTCAACATATCTTGGGTCACCGCTGCAGTGTTACTGTGCATGCGGTGAATGCAAGATACATTGACTGCGCACGCGCCAGGAGCCACAGGTCTCAGCGCATGCGCACTGATGCTGATAATCACACAGCCTCAGTGCGCACGCACCAGGAGCCACAGACCACAGCACGTGCACACTGAAGCTAGTTATCACACAGCCTCAGTGCGCACACCGTGGACCAGCGGCTCAACGCGTGCAAATGCGCATGCGCCCCTCAAACATAGCGCTTGCCAGGAGCAGTATTCATATGTCATGGGTGGCGCCAGCACTGACTGAATGCGGCATCTGCCCATGACTGAATGTGAGAATCCCACCCCTATGACTGAATACGAGCGGGTAAGACAAAGTATATAAAACGTTATAACATCATTATACTACCACCGATTTTCATGAAAACAGCTTGCTAATGATGCACATTGCATCACTAACGCCGCTATGGGGGAAGTGTAGATAGTAGGACGTGACAGGTTCCCTTTAATTCAATAGGAAGCAAAAATTGAGTGTACCTCTGTAATAACACACGCTATGATTTTGCTAGTTGTTTTTACTTAATTATTATACTATAATTCAAGTGAAATTTCAAAAGAATCTTTATTATGGATCAGTGTTATGTGTATCCTTAAAAAAAGGCACCCAAAATAATCTATGGTCCATACATTACTTCTACATTCAGCCGATTTCATGTTTGTTTGTTTTTTTTATTCTGTGTATGAACCATGACATGTTGCATTGCATGTTGTGTTTCCTTGGTTGCCACAATGTGCATAACACATAATGGAAATCAGCTGTCAAAACATTCACATGTTTTTTACACCCTCCTTGTCCCTAGCCACTGCTCTTTCTCCAGATATCATTTTTGTTAGAAGAAAGTTAGAGGAAAGCAGCACATTAGTTGCTGCTGATTGGCTGCATGGCTCACGTGGCATAACAACCAGGGGCGGACACTGACAGCTTGGGGCCAATGTGCAAGAAATGTTTTTGGGCCCCTCCCCCATATATATAGTCATAGCCAAAAGTGTTGACACCCTTGAAATTGTTCCATGAAATGCAAAAAAGCAAACTGGACATAATTTCACACGAAACCAAAAAAAATGGACCGGAGAAAATTGTTGGCACCTTTCCTAAATTGTGGGTAAATAACTTTGTTTCAAGCTTGTTCAAACTCACCTGTGACAAGTAAAAGGTGTGAGCAATATTATTATTATTATTGTTATAGCGCCATTTATTCCATGGCGCTTTACATGTGATAGGGATATACATAACAAAAGCATTTACATAATCTTAACAAAACGAGTCAGCGACTGGTACAGGAGGAGCGAGGACCCTGCCCACGAGGGCTCACATTCTAGAAGGGATGGGTGAGGATACATTAGGTGAGGGTAGAGCTGGTCGTGCAGCGGTGGTTACTGCAGGTTGTAGGCTTGTTGGAAGAGGTAGGTCTTCAGGTTTCTTTTGAAGGTTTCCACGGTCGGCGAGAGTCTGATGTGTTGGGGTAGAGAGTTCCAGAGTAGGGGGGATGCACGGGAGAAATCTTGTATACGATTGTGGGAGGAGGAGATAAGAGGGGAGTAGAGGAGGAGATCTTGTGAGGATCGGAGGTTACGTGCAGGTAGGTACCGGGAGACTAGGTCACAGATGTATGGGGGAGACAGGTTGTGGATAGCTTTGTATGCCATGGTTAGAGTTTTGAACTGAATTCTCTGGGCAATGGGGAGCCAGTGAAGAGATTGACAGAGAGGAGAGGCCGGGGAATAGCGAGGAGACAGGTGGATTAGTCGAGCAGCAGAGTTTAGGATAGATTGGAGAGGCGCAAGAGTGTTGGAAGGGAGGCCACAGAGCAGGAGGTTGCAGTAGTCGAGGCGGGATATGATGAGGGCATGCACTAGTGTTTTTGCAGAGTCTTTGCTGAGGAATGCACGGATCCGGGTGATGTTTTTGAGTTGGAGTCGGCAGGAAGTGGAAAGGGCTTGGATGTGTGGCTTGAAGGAGAGATCAGAGTCCAGGGTTACTCCAAGGCAGTGAGCTTGTGGGACTGGGGAGAGTGAACAGCCATTGACGTTGATGGCTAGGTCAGATGGGGGATGTGAATGAGAGGGTGGAAAGATGATGAACTCTGTTTTATCCATGTTGAGTTTTAGAAATCTGTCAGAGAAGAAGGATGAGATGGCGGTCAGACATTGTGGGATTTTGGTTAGTAGGGAGGAGATATCAGGTCCAGAGAGGTAGATCTGTGTGTCGTCAGCATAGAGGTGATACTGAAAACCGTGAGACTCTATGAGCTGTCCCAGGCCAAAGGTGTAGATGGAGAAGAGCAGGGGTCCTAGAACTGAACCTTGGGGGACGCCCACAGATAGGGGGCGAGATGAGGAGGTGGTGCGTGAGTGGGAGACGCTGAATGTCCTGTCTGTTAAGTATGAGGAGATCCAAGATAAAGCCAAGTCCGTGATGCCAAGAGATGAGAGAATCTGGAGTAAGAGGGAATGGTCCACTGTATCAAAGGCAGATGACAGGTCCAGAAGGAGGAGGATGGAGTAGTGTCGCTTGGATTTGACATTTAGTAGGTCGTTGGTGACTTTGGTCAGGGCAGTTTCAGTAGAGTGATGCGGTCGGAAGCCAGATTGCAGGCGGTCGAAGAGGGAGCAGGAGGAGAGGTGGGAGGACAGTTCAAGGTGGACATGTTGTTCTAGTAGTTTTGAGGCAAAGGGGAGGAGTGATATGGGGCGGTAGCTAGTCAGAGAGGAAGGGTCAAGGGAGGGCTTTTTGAGGATGGGTGTGATTGCGGCATGTTTGAAACATGAGGGGAAGACACCGGTTGTTAGTGACAGATTGAAGAGGTGGGTTAGGGTTGGGATGAAGACTGTGGTAAGGTTAGTGATGAGGTGGGATGGGATTGGGTCAGGTTCGCAGGTGGCAAGGTGTGATTTGGAGAGTAAAGAGGAGACTTGACCTTCTGTAATGGTGGAGAAGTGGGGTTTGGAGGAGGAGGGTTGAGTAGATATGAGGAGGGGTTGTGTGGACTTTAGGCAAAAGTTTTGTCTGATGGTGTCAATCTTCTGTTTGAAGAATGAGGCAAAGTCGTCCGCTGAGATGAGAGAAGAGGGAGGAGGTGCTGGGGGACGAAGGAGAGAGTTGAAAGTGTTAAATAGCTGTTTAGGGTTGTGAGATAGGGAGGATATGAGAGATGAGAAGTAGGTTTGTTTTGCTGTAGTGAGTGCGGCCTTGAAATTAGTGAGGGATTGCTTGAATGCGATGAAGTGCTCGATGGAGTGAGACCTTTTCCATCTCCGCAACCCTGGAGGCCCGGCGCAGTTCTTTAGTAAGTTTAGTGTGCCAGGGTTGCCTGTTGAATGTGCGAGATGTGGTGTGTGTGAGAGGGGCGATCGAGTCTAGAGCTGCAGCTATTGTGGTGTTATATGAAGCAGCAGCAACATCAGCATCGTGTAAGGAATTTATGTCTGTAAGAGGGAGGAGGGATTCAGAGAGTGAGTGTAGGTCAAGCTGTTTGAGATTTCTGCGAGGGTGTGTAAGTTTGTGGAGTGGGGATTGTGCACCTGGAGAGGAGAGGGTAGAGAATGTGAGGAGGTTATGGTCAGAGAGAGGGAGTGGTGAGTTAGAGAGGTTCGATAGGGAACAGAGGCGGGTGAAGATGAGGTCCAGTGTGTGGCCATCTTTGTGGGTGGGTGTGGAAGACCATTGAGTGAGTCCGAAGGAGGAAGTGAGAGATAGGAACTTAGAGACAGACGAGTGGGAAGTGTTAATGGGGATGTTGAAGTCACCCATTATGATAGTGGGGATGTCAGTGGAGAGGAAGTGAAGCAGCCAGGTGGTGAAGTGGTCTAAGAAGGTGGTGGCTTGCCCTGGGGGTCGGTAAACGACGGCCAGTTGGAGGTTGGAGGGGGAATAGATGCGCACACAGTGCACCTCAAAAGAGGGGAGTGTAACGGAGGGTGGCAGTGGGATTTGGGTGAAAGCGCAGTGTTCTGATAGGAGAAAACCTACGCCTCCGCCATGTTTGCCGTTGGGGCGGGGGGTGTGGGAAAGGTGGAATCCGCCATATGAAAGTGCAGCTGGGGAGGCTGTGTCAGAGGGGGTGAGCCAGGTTTCAGTGATGGCGAGGAAGGAAAGTTTGTTTGTAATGAAAATATCGTGGATGAAGGAAAGTTTGTTGCAGACAGAGCGAGCGTTCCATAGAGCTCCTGTTAGAGCAACTAATTGAGTGGGGATTAGTTGGATGCGTATGAGGTTAGAAGGGTTGCGACAGTTTGTGGAAGGTCGTGGATAGGAGGAAGAAGTAACTGTGGGGATATGGCGAGGAGGACCAGGATTTGGAGAGATATCTCCAGCAGTGAGGAGGAGCAGAGAAAGTGTTAGCAGGTGGGAGCAAGAGAGAGCATGGGGTGGCTGTCTGTGTTTGGAGATCCAGGATTGAATGTTGAGGAATAATTCGGAGGAGGAGGTGAGGTGAATGGGGAGGATGGAGGGAGAGATGAAGAGTTTATTACTAGGTGTAGGGATTTGATGGGTTACTAGAAAGTGGAGGATTGTGGAGCAAAAAGTGAGAGCTAACAGAAACATAGTTAATAGAGAGTAAGCGGTTAAAGTGTGGGTTACCTGACTCCTGCCCTGACTAACTGCCTCTGAAATAACTGCCACTTATCTCCAAAGCCACTTTGCACAAGAAGACGCGTGCACCCCTTACAGAGCTTCTAAATATATAGGGCACATTAAACTATCAGGTGAAGGGCATTGTGGGAGCTGCTTATGGCTAAATTAGCAGCTGGTCGTCTCACCAGGAGATGGCTGGGTGATCAAAGACAGAGCTAGGACTCTAGTCTCTGCAGTTTAGCACCTCTAAAAATCAGATAAGATCTATAGTGGGGAAGGGGCAGACATATGTGGGTATTGAATGGAATGGGACAGATAAAGCAGAGAAATTATGCAGAGCATGTACCTGTGAGGTGAATCAGCAGAGCATTAGATTACAGCAGACACAGCAAGCAGAGAAATTATGCAGAGCATGTACCTGTGAGGTGAATCAGCAGAGCATTAGATTACAGCAGACACAGCAAGCAGAGAAATTATGCAGAGCATGTACCTGTGAAGAGAGAAGAAGAGGGATGTTAGTCCATTGACTCTGAAATAACTGCCACTTATCTCCAAAGCCACTTTGCACAAGAAGACGCGTGCACACCCCAATATGAAAATCACACCTGAAATCTTTGAATTGTGTTTCTGTGTGTGCCACACTAAGCATGGAGAACAGAAAGCGGAGAAAAGAACTATCTGAGGACTTGAGAACCAAAATTATTAAACAATATCAACAATCTCAAGGTTAAATGTCTATCTGCAGAGATCTTGATGTTCATTTGTCCACGGTGAGAAACATAATCAAGAAGTTTACAGTCCATGGCATTGTAGCTAATCTCCCTGAACGTGGACGGCAAAGAAAAATTGATGAAAGATTGCAATGCAGGATGGTGGATAAGCAGTCCCAATTAAGTTGCAAAGAAATTCAAGTTGTCCTGCAGGCTCAGGGTCCTATGGCAGGAGACCCAGGAGGACCCCGCTGTTGACACAGAGACATAAAAAAGTTAGACTGCAGTTTGCCAAATTTTACGTGAAAGAGCCAAAATCCTTCTGGGAAGGCGTCTTGTGGACAGATGAGACCAAGATAGAGCTTTTTGGTAAAGCACATCTTTCTACTGCTTACCGAAAACGGAATGAGGCCCACAAAGAAAAGAACACCGTACCTACAGTCAAGTATGGAGGAGCTTCAAAGATGTTTTGGGGTTGTTTTGCTGCCTCTGGGACTGGGTGCCTTTACTGAGTGCAAGGCATCATGAAATCTGAAGATTACTAAAGGATTTTGGGTCATAATGTAGCGCCCAGTGTCAGAAAGCTGGGTTTGCGTCCTAGGTCATGGGTCTTCCAGCAGGGCAATGACCTCAAACATACTTCTAGAAGCACCCAGAAATGGATGGAAACAAAGAGCTGGAGAGTTCTCAATTGACCAGCAATGAGTCTGGATCTAAATCCCATTCAACATCTGTATAGAGATCTTAAAATTGCTGTTGGGAGAAGGCACTCTTCAAAAAAGAGACCTAGAGGTATTTATTCCAAAGGGTGTGAAACCAAATATTAAGTTGAGGGTGCCAACAATTTTGTCCGGACCATTTTGGTGGTTTTGTGTGAAATGATGTCCAATCTTCCTTTTTTACTCAGTTATTTTGTGCTGTTCCAATATAGACAAAGGAAATAAATGTGTATAACAAAACATGTGTAATTGCAATAATTTTCTGGGAGAAATGCTTCATTTCTGGAAAAATTTAAGGGGTACCAACACATGACTGTGTATGTGTGTATATATATATACTGTATATATATTTATTTTACTCACTTACATAGCACCTTTAGTTCCACAGCACTTTACAGACATTATCAGCACTTTCCCCCATTGTGGCTCACAATCTAAATTTCCTATCAGTATGTGTTTGGAGTGTAGGAAGAAACTGGAGAACCCAGAGGAAACCCACACAATCATGGGGAGAACATACAAACTCCTTGCAGATGTTGTCCTTAGTGGGATTTGAACCCAGTGCTGCAAGGCTGTAGTGCTTACCACTGAGCCACCATGCTGCCCCAGTTTTAGATAGGGTAAGGATGTGATGTTAGAGACAGTAGGGAGATAATCACTGGTATTTTGTAATAATGCAGTGGTGATGTCAGGAGAGGTGTACAGTCATGGCCAAAAGTATTGAGAATGAGACAAATAGTAATTTTTCCAAAGTTTACTGCTTCATTTTTTGTAATGGCAATTTGCATATACTCCTGAATGTCAAAGAGTGATCAGCTTAACAGCAATTACTGTACTTGCAAAGTCAATATTTGCCCAGAAAATGAACTTTAACCCCCAAAACACATTTCAACATCATTGCAGTCCTGCCTTAAAAGGAGCAGCTAACATCGTTTTAGTGATTGATCCATTAACACAGGTGTGGGTGTTGATGAGGATAGGGCTGGCGATGAATCAGTCATGATTATGTAAGAATGACATCACTGGACACTTTAAAAGGAGGCTGGTTCTTGGTATCATTGTTTCTCTTCAGTTAACCATGGTTATCTCTAAAGAAACACGTGCAGCCATCATTGCACTGCACAAAAATGGCCTAACAGGGAAGAGTATCGCAGCTACAAAGATTGCACCTCAGTCAACAATCTATCGCATCATCAAGAACTTCAAGGAGAGAGCTTCCATTGTTGTCAAAAAGGCTCCAGGGCGCCCAAGAAAGACCAGCAAGCGCCAGGACCGTATCTTAAAACTGTTTCAGCTGCGGGATCGGACTACCAGCAGTGCTGAGCTTGCTCAGGAATGGCAGCAGGCTGGTGTGAGTGCTTCTGCACGCACTGTGAGGCGGAGATTCTTTGAGCAATGGCTGGTTTCAAGGAGGGCAGCAAAGAAGCCACTTCTCTCCAGAAAAAACATCAGGGACCGACTGATATTCTGCAAAAGGTACAGGGAGTGGACAGCTGAGGACTGGGGCAAAGTCATTTTCTCTGATGAATCCCCTTTTCGATTGTTTGGGACATCTGGAAAACAGCTTATTCGGAGAAGAAGAGGTGAGCGCTACCACCAGTCTTGTCTCATGCCAACTGTAAAGCATCCTGAAACCATTCATGTGTGGGGTTGCTTCTCAGCCAAGGGAATCGGCTCACTCACAGTCTTGCCTAAAAACACAGCCATGAATAAAGAATGGTACCAGAATGTCCTCCAAGAGCAACTTCTCCCAACCGTCCAAGAGCAGTTTGGCGCCCAACAATGCCTTTTCCAGCATGATGGAGCACCTTGCCATAAAGCAAAGGTGATAACTAAATGGCTCATGGAACAAAACATAGAGATTTTGGGTCCATGGCCTGGAAACTCCCCAGATCTTAATCCCATTGAGAACTTGTGGTCAATCATCAAGAGACGGGTGGACAAACAAAAACCAACAAATTCTGGCAAAATGCAAGCATTGATTATGCAAGAATGGACTGCTATCAGTCAGGATTTGGTCCAAAAGTTGATTGAGAGCATGCCAGGGAGAATTACAGAGGTCTTGAAGAAGAAGGGGCAACACTGCAAATATTGACTTGCTGCATTAACTCAATCTAACTGTCAATATAACCTATTGGTCCTCATAATATGATTGCAATTATATTTCTGTATGTGATATAAACATCAGACAAACACTAATAAAAACCAGAGGCCAGCAGATCATGTGAAAATATCATTTTGGTGTCATTCTCAAAACTTTTGGCCATGACTGTATAATTGGGTATCATCAGCATATAGATGGTACTGAAAACCACATTTACTGGTTTGTCGAATAGGGGCAGTATATAGGAAGAAGAGATGTGGACCTAGAACTGAACACAGAGGAAACCCAACAATAAGGGGAAGAGGAGCCTGGAAACAATACAGTGAAGGAGTGGTCAGAGGAGAACCAAGAGAAAGCAGTAAATTGTACCCAGGACCACTGCAAGGCTACACTGTTAACTATTGAGCCACCATGCTGCCACATGAGGATTACAGGTTGAATTTTCATATCACTCTGAACAACTATGAAAATATATTTTAAGCGCTATGAAGAGGCCTAAGGGAAAAGAACAAGAGAAAAACTATTGCATTGCACTCCTACACTGAATTTTGAAAACAAATGGTACAAAAACAAAAAAGCGTTAAAGATACAAAAACAAAAATGCTATGTATGGAATTTTTTGCTGCTACATTTTTTGCATGAAAATACAGTAAAGAAAACACCTAGGAAAACACTATGAATACAGCACCGAAGTATTACACAATATACAACACATGTAAATGGATTTTAAAACTTCAATCATGTACAGTAGCTCAAACAAAGCAACACACATATTTCAGGGGTATACAGTCATGGCCAAAAGTTTTGAGAATGACACCAAAATGATATTTTCACATGATCTGCTGGCCTCTGGTTTTTATTAGTGTTTGTCTGATGTTTATATCACATACAGAAATATAATTGCAATCATATTATGAGGACCAATAGGTTATATTGACAGTTAGATTGAGTTAATGCAGCAAGTCAATATTTGCAGTGTTGCCCCTTCTTCTTCAAGACCTCTGTAATTCTCCCTGGCATGCTCTCAATCAACTTTTGGACCAAATCCTGACTGATAGCAGTCCATTCTTGCATAATCAATGCTTGCATTTTGCCAGAATTTGTTGGTTTTTGTTTGTCCACCCGTCTCTTGATGATTGACCACAAGTTCTCAATGGGATTAAGATCTGGGGAGTTTCCAGGCCATGGACCCAAAATCTCTATGTTTTGTTCCATGAGCCATTTAGTTATCACCTTTGCTTTATGGCAAGGTGCTCCATCATGCTGGAAAAGGCATTGTTGGGCGCCAAACTGCTCTTGGACGGTTGGGAGAAGTTGCTCTTGGAGGACATTCTGGTACCATTCTTTATTCATGGCTGTGTTTTTAGGCAAGACTGTGAGTGAGCCGATTCCCTTGGCTGAGAAGCAACCCCACACATGAATGGTTTCAGGATGCTTTACAGTTGGCATGAGACAAGACTGGTGGTAGCGCTCACCTCTTCTTCTCCGAATAAGCTGTTTTCCAGATGTCCCAAACAATCGAAAAGGGGATTCATCAGAGAAAATGACTTTGCCCCAGTCCTCAGCTGTCCACTCCCTGTACCTTTTGCAGAATATCAGTCGGTCCCTGATGTTTTTTCTGGAGAGAAGTGGCTTCTTTGCTGCCCTCCTTGAAACCAGCCATTGCTCAAAGAATCTCCGCCTCACAGTGCGTGCAGAAGCACTCACACCAGCCTGCTGCCATTCCTGAGCAAGCTCAGCACTGCTGGTAGTCCGATCCCGCAGCTGAAACAGTTTTAAGATACGGTCCTGGCGCTTGCTGGTCTTTCTTGGGCGCCCTGGAGCCTTTTTGACAACAATGGAAGCTCTCTCCTTGAAGTTCTTGATGATGCGATAGATTGTTGACTGAGGTGCAATCTTTGTAGCTGCGATACTCTTCCCTGTTAGGCCATTTTTGTGCAGTGCAATGATGGCTGCACGTGTTTCTTTAGAGATAACCATGGTTAACTGAAGAGAAACAATGATACCAAGAACCAGCCTCCTTTTAAAGTGTCCAGTGATGTCATTCTTACATAATCATGACTGATTCATCGCCAGCCCTATCCTCATCAACACCCACACCTGTGTTAATGGATCAATCACTAAAACGATGTTAGCTGCTCCTTTTAAGGCAGGACTGCAATGATGTTGAAATGTGTTTTGGGGGTTAAAGTTCATTTTCTGGGCAAATATTGACTTTGCAAGTACAGTAATTGCTGTTAAGCTGATCACTCTTTGACATTCAGGAGTATATGCAAATTGCCATTACAAAAAATGAAGCAGTAAACTTTGGAAAAATTACTATTTGTCTCATTCTCAATACTTTTGGCCATGACTGTACTGTGTGCAGAATTATTAGGCGAGTATTTTGCCCATATTATTTTTAGGTTACGATCCCATGATGAGTTTTTGGCGAGTTTTTAACTCTGCAGACTTTCGAAAAAATGCAAGTAAACTATTTTACCTAAAGGGGTTGTCCGGAACTTTTAAAAATATGCCAATGTGTTTTAATGATAAATAGAAGCTTCTTTCTAATTACCTCCTGGTGCTGTTTCTGCCTGTGAGCGGCGCTATCGGTGGCCGCTCACAGGCATCACGTGACCCCCCGCTGACGTCACGTCAAGTGAGGCGTGACTCAGCGCTGGGGTCCCTGCGGTGGCTGCTGGGCTGTGGGCAGGGTTATTACCCGCATCACACCCAGCATCCACTGCATGCTTTCCCAATGAATGGGGACAGGGAGAGCGTGCGGTGGATGCCGGGTGTGACGCGCGGGGTAACCCCGCCCACAACCCAGCAGCCACCGGTGGAACGCGGAAGAGGGACCCTCGGCTGCAGCCTAGACTTGTTGTGAGGTCAGTGGATGTCAGAGCCGGCTGCAGCCGGGGGTCACGTGCTGCCTGTGAGCGGCCACCGATAGCGCGCCTCACAGGCAGAAACAGCACCAGGAGGTAATTAGAAAGAAGCTTCTATTTATCATTAAAGCACATTGGCATATTTTTAAAAGTACTGGACAACCCCTTTAATGGATGCAGAAATGCTGCAGAGAATCTGCAACCCCTTAAGGACCGAGCCACTTTGTAGATTAATGACTGGGCTAATTTTTTCAATTCTGACCAGTGTCACTTTATGAGGTAATAACTCTAGAACGCTTCAACGGATCCCCCTGATTCTGAGATTGTTTTTTGGTGACATATTGTACTTCATGATAGTGGTAAAATTTATTCGATATGACTTGCATTTATTTGTGAAAAAAATGAATATTTGGCGAAAATTTAGAAAATTTAGCAATTTTCAAATTTTGAATTGTTATGTCATGAAATCATAGAGATATGTCATACAAAATAGTTAATGAATAACATTTCCCACATGTCTGTTTTATATCAGCAAAGTTTTTAAAAAAAAAAATTTGGGTTAAAAGTTGACCAGCGATTTCTCCTTTTTCCAACAAAATTTACAAAGCCATTTTTTAGGGACCACATCACATTTAAAGTGACTTTGAGGGGTCTATATGACAGAAACTACCCAAAAGTGACACTATTCCAAAAACTGCACTCCTCAAGGTGCTCAAAATCACATTGAAGAAGTTTATTATTAACCCTTCAGGTGCTTCACAGGAACTGACACAATGAGGAAGAAAAAAATTAACATTTAACTTTTTTTCACAAAAAATGTAATGGACCCCGAAATGTATTGTGCAATTTCTCCTGAGCATGCTGATACCTAATATGTGGCGGAAAACCATTGTTTAGGCACATGGCAGGGCTCAGTAGGGACGGAGCACCATTTGACTTTTTGAGTTCAAAATTTGCTGGAATAATCAACAAACACCATGTCGCATTTAGAGAGCAACTGATGTGCCTAAACAGTGGAAACCCCCCACAAGTGACCCCATTTTGGAAACTAGACCCCTCAATGAACTTAGCTAGATGTGTGGTGAGCACTTTGAACCCCCAGGTGCTTCACAGAAGTTTATAAGGTAAAGCCGTGAAAATAAAAAAATCACAAAAATTTTCTTTTAGCCCCAATTTTTTTATTTTCACAAGGGTAACAGGAAAAAATGCACCCCAAAAGTGGTTGTGTAATTTCTCCTGAGCACGCCGATACCCTATATGAGGATGAAAACTCCTGTTTGAGCGCACAGCAGGTTTCAGAAGGGAAGGAGCGCCATTTGACTTTTTGAATGCAAAATTGGCTTGAATTGAGAACGGACGCCATGTCTCATTTAGAGAACCCCTGATGTGCCTAAACAGTGGAAACCCCCCACAAGTGACCCCATTTTGGAAACTAGACCCCTCAATGAACTTATCTAGATGTGTGGTGAGCACTTTGAACCCTCAGGTGCTTCACAGAAGTTTATAACGTAGAGCTGTGAAAATAAAAAAATCACAAAAAATTTCTTTTAGCCCTAATTTTTTTATTTTTACAGGGGTAACAGGAGAAAATGGACCTCTCATTTTGTTGTGCAATTTCTCCTGAGTACGCCAATACCCTACATGTAATTGAGAACTATTTTTGAGGCACAGTGCAAAGGTCAGAAAGGAAGGAGCACTATATTATAGTTCAGATTTTACTGTTATGGTTCGAGGGTTCCATGACCCACTGGAAGAGCCCCTGAGGTATCAGAACAGCAGAATCCCCCATAAGTGACCCCATTTTACAAACTACACCTGTCAATGAGCTCATCTAGGGGTGCAGTGATCATATTGACACCACAGGTGTGTCACAGAATTTTATACCATTGGGCAGTGAGGAAAAAATAATTACATTTTTACCGCAAAAATTTTGTTTTAGCCCCAGATTTTACATTTTCAAACTGGGATAAAAATGGCACCAAAATGTGTCCCATAATTTCTGCTAAATTTGGCAGTACATCATATGTGGCTGTACAGTACTGCTTGGCCACACGGCGACACTCGGGAGGGACGGAGCGATATCTGCCTCCTGGAGCGCAGATTTTCCTAGAATAGTTTGCAGACTCCATTTACGGAGCTCCTAAGTGCTAGAAAAGCAGAATTTCCCCTCACATGACCCTATTTTGGAAATTATACCCCTGAAAAACATGTGGACACTAAATACGGTTTAGACACACTGTGGGGTTCAGAAGGGAGGGGGGATTTGGAAGTGCAGAATTTGCTGAATTTCTTTTGGGGTGCGAAGAGCCATTTAGTTATTCCAGAGCCTTTGTACTACCAGTAATGTGGAAGCCCCCTATATTTCCATTAACACATGACAGACCTGAATGGGGGCTTTTAATGTGAAGCTTTTATTGGGAACATTTTACATAACATTTTAGATCACATTTATCCAGTGCTCTACATTGAGCACTTACTTTGGGGTTTCCATCTAAATCTCCGAATGATGTGATTCAGATGAAACCCCTGAGGGATACATTCACTATAATGAGATGAGGCAGCAGCTAGCATTGCAGTACATTATATCTGTGTAGAATACTTCTGAGACCATACTACAACCCCTGGCAAAAATTATGGAATCACCGGGCTCGGAGGATGTTCATTCAGTTGTTTAATGTTGTTGAAAAAAAGGAGATCACAGACATGGCACAAAATTAAAGTAATTTCAAATGGCAACTTTAGAGCTTTAAGAAACACTAAAAGAAATCAAGATAAAAAATGTGGTACTCAGTAAGGGTAATTTTTTTCAGACCAAGCAGAGGGAAAAAAATATGGAATCACTCAATTCTGAGGAGAAAATTATGGAATAATGAAAAACAAACACACAAAAGAACACTCCAATACATCACTAGTATTTTGTTGCACCACCTCTAGCTTTAATAACAGCTTGCAGTCTCTGAGGCATGGACTTAATGAGTGACAAACAGTAATCTTCATCAATCTGGCTCCAACTTTCTCTGATTGCTGTTGCCAGATCAGCTTTGCAGGTTGGAGCCTTGTCATGGACCAATTTCTTCAACTTCCACCAAAGATTTTCAATTGGATTGAGATCCGGACTATTTGCAGGCAATGACATTGACCTTATGTGTCTTCTTTCAAGGAATGTTTTCACAGTTTTTGCTCTATGGCAGGATGCATTATCATCTTGAAAAATGATGTCATCATCCCCAAACATCCTTTCAATTGATGGGATAATAAAACTGTCCAAAATATCAATGTAAACTTGGGCATTTATTGAAGATGTAATGACAGCCATCTCCCCAGTGCGTTTACCTGACATGCAGCCCCATATCACCAATGACTGTGGAAATGTGCATGTTCTCTTCATGCAGTCATCTTTATAAATCTCACTGGAACGGCACCAAACAAAAGTTCCAACATCATCACCTTGCCCAATGCAGATTTGCGATTCATCACTGAATATGACTTTCATCCAGTCATCCACAGTCCACGATTGCTTTTCCTTAGCCCATTGTAACCTTGTTTTTTTTTCTGTTTAGGTGCTAATGATGGCTTATGTTTAGCTTTTCTGTATCTAAATCCCATTTCCTTTTGGCGTTTTCTTATAGTTCGGTAGTTCGGTCACAGACATTGACTCCAGTTTCCTCCCATTCGTTCATTTGTTTTGTTGTGCATTTCCTGTTTTGGAGACATATTGCTTTAAGTTTCCGGTCTTGACGCTTTGATGTCTTCCTTGGTCTACCAGTATGTTTGCCTTTAACAACCTTCCCATGTTGTTTGTATTTGGTCCAGATTTTAGACACAGCTGTGAACAACCAACATCTTTTGCAACATTGCGTGATGATTTACCTTCTTTTAAGAGTTTGATAATCCTCTCCTTTGTTTCAATTGACATCTCTCGTGTTGGAGCCATGATTCATGTCAGTCCACTTGGTGCAACAGCTCTCCAAGGTGTGATCATTCCTTTTTAGATGCAGACTAACGAGCAGATCTAATTTGATGCAGGTGTTAGTTTTGGAAATGAAAATTTACAGGGTGATTCCATAATTTTTTCCTCAGAATTGAGTGATTTCATAATTTTTTCCCTCTGCTTGGTCTGAAAAAAATTACACTTACCGAGTACAACATTTTTAATCTTGATTTCTTTTAGTGCTTCTTAAAGCCCTAAAGTTACCATTTGAAATGACTTTAGTTTTGTGCCATGTCTGTGATCTGCTTTTTTTCAACAACATTAAACAACTGAATGAACATCCTCCAAGCCCGGTGATTCCATAATTTTTGCCAGGAGCTGTATGAGCATCACAGGGGCGCCGATCGGAAGGCAGGGGGAGCTCCTGTCCCTCTGCCTGCCTCCTGAACGCTACGATTAATATCAGAATTCAGGGGGTTAACAGCCAGGGGCGGCACTGACACCACTCCTGGCTGTTTAGTGCCGAAGCTCCGGCACTGCTCGGGCAGGAGACGCTGATATTTCTGCTTCTCCTGCGCGATCTTGCAGTGACCACAGCGATCTGGGTGCGGGGACTGCCGGCATGGGTTCCTGCATCTCTTCCCTGCCGATCAGCTGTCTATGACAGCTGTCGGCAATGAATTGTCACTGTGTGTTTACACACAGTGACAGTTCAAAGTCATGACGGGGATAACCCGTCATGGTGCGGAACTAGCATCCTGCCATGATGGGTTATCCCCGTCATTGGGCGTTAAGAGGGTAAACTTGAATGCTTATTACATGAAGCATATCAGGTGATATGTATTTGTGTAATGAGAAGGGAATGAGAAAAGAGATTTATCTGAAAAGTCAAAAATTGTTATAAGTCTTACAGAGGGATGCAGCACTCATGAAATCACTAACATACTGGGTCGTGATCACAAGACCATCAAACGTTTTTCTGCAAATAATCAGCGGGGTTGTAAAAAATGTGTTGAAAAAAACACCAAAGATCTGAGAAGAAGCAACCAGGAGCCCATTATCCAGTGGTGTCATATCTCAGAACTGCAACTTCCCTGGAGTGCCCAGAAGTACAAAGTGTTTATGTCACAGTTCGCTTTGTGGATTCAATCCGATGACCTGTTGCTGCATGGTTGGTTACCCTGTCTGCTGAGCTATTGCCTTTTCTTCCCTGTCCAAATGTTGATGATTCCAATTGTCTTTGTTCCCCCTTCTTGCTTTGCTCCTCTCCAGGTGTTTTCCATTTTCCCATTTTGGTCTGCCCTATCACATTCTGGGTGGCGTTTTATATGTTCACCCTTCATGGCACTTTCTTGCTGGCTATACCTCCAGGTAGACTTGGGTTTAGGAATTCCAGCCCTTCAGCTAAGGGGTTTATCTTGCATGGTAAACACCAATTGAATTCCTGCAGTGAGTCTGTTTGTTTTCCTTCCCACTTCCTCTTTCTTTCACCTTTTATGTTTCTGGGAGGCTATACTTGTTCTGTTTACTTTTGGTTCTCCTTAGCTTTCCTTCTCTTCTTTACATAAACGTGTTTTAATTTTCTCATCTTGGGTTTTATATCTTCCTACACACTTTCCTCTCCTCTTGTTGGCAGTGTGTTGCAGCCTCACCTCTGGTTCCTCAGTAGTCCAAGGTGTTTTTGAGTTTCGCGGCTAAGGTCTTTCTAGTCTGTATAGGGACCAGTTGGGTGTGGCGTCTCCCTGTAATAGGTCTTCCTTTTCTGTTACCCGTGAGTGTGTATAAGGCCACGGCCCCATTATCAATATTTCAGACCAAAATCCAGTCATGTGGTGTAATTAAAATTTCCATTTATTTGAAGGATGATATTTCCATAAAAAATGCACTCACAAATAGAGATGAGCATTGTTCTACTTGAACTGTTCGCCAATCTCAAATTCGAGCTGTTTTGGGCGGTGTTCGAGCCGTTCAGCGAACACGAACGATTTGAGAAAAATTCGGCTGTTCGAGGTTATGTTCGATAACTGTTCGTGCACCAAAATCATAACTGGATTTTTTTTCAGTAATGATGAAAATTAATGTTAATACGCAGTTTGAGTGTACAGCGGGGTGGTGGGAGGGGCAGGGGATGGATCTCTGCAGGAATAATGAAGATCTCCATTTTTTTTTCTCTTTCCCGCATTTACAGTGGGGAGGTGCAATCTGTCAGCCTATCAGCAGCGCACACACGGAGCGAAGTGCTTTTTTTCACACAAGCAAGGGCATGTGTCATTGGCAGTGTATGTCACATGTCCTTGCCCTATAAGACCAAGCCATTTTCCCCGTCGCCACCATTTTCTCACTGCTGCAGCTGCGTGTTAGACGGCACCGCTGTTGCTGTGTGCGCTATACCTTGTTAATTTCAAGCCAATTTTCGCACAAATCTACAGATAGCTTGGGAGTAGGGAATAGTTGTGATTGCAGTCCTTTTAAGGACTAGGTTACAGCATTTCCTACGACTTTTATCAGGCAGGTCTGTGCTCTTAAATAGATAGATTGTGGGAGTAAAGACTAATTGTAATTGCAGTCCTTTTCAGGACTAGGTTACATCAGTTCCTATCAGTTTTTGCCAGGCAGGTCTGTGCCAGTGCTGTGCAAGTTTTTTTCACAGCATTTGGCTGAATCTAGCAAAGCTAATCCTTTTTGGCCTATTGCAGAGTGTGTTAGTCAGTGGAGTAGCCTATCTGTGTTGCAAGATATACCACCTGTGTATAGAATACCAATTTTTTTACTGCACCTAGTGAAGTAAAATCTTTTGGGCATAGCATCATTCTATTAGTCCATCTATACTGACCTCCATCAGGTTGCAAATTGAATATAATTTTTTTCTGCATCTAGCTCTGAAAAAATATTTGGGCTTCTAGCAGTGTGTGGGACTTGTTCTATTAGTCCATCTATACTGACCTCCATCAGGTTGCAAACTGAATATAATTTTTTTCTGCATCTAGCTCTGAAAAAATATTTGGCCTTCTAGCAGTGTGTGGGACTTGTTCTATTAGTCCACCTATACTGACCTCCATCAGGTTGCAAATTCAAAATAATTTTTTGTCTGCATCTAGTTCTGAAAAAATATTTGGCCTTCTAGCAGTGTGTGGGACTTTCTCTATTAGTCCATCTATACCGACCTCCATCAGGCTGCCAATTAAAAATAATTTTTATCTGCATCTACCTCTGAAAAAATATTTGGCCTTCTAGCTGTGTGTGGGACTTGTTCTATTAGTCCATCTATACTGACCTCCATCAGGTTGCAAATTGAATATAATTTTTTTCTGCATCTAGCTCTGAAAAAATATTTGGGCTTCTAGCAGTGTGTGGGACTTGTTCTATTAGTCCATCTATACTGACCTCCATCAGGTTGCAAACTGAATATAATTTTTTTCTGCATCTAGCTCTGAAAAAATATTTGGCCTTCTAGCAGTGTGTGGGACTTGTTCTATTAGTCCACCTATACTGACCTCCATCAGGTTGCAAATTCAAAATAATTTTTTGTCTGCATCTAGCTCTGAAAAAATATTTGGCCTTCTAGCAGTGTGTGGGACTTTCTCTATTAGTCCATCTATACTGACCTCCATCAGGCTGCCAATTAAAAATAATTTTTATCTGCATCTAGCTCTGAAAAAATATTTGGCCTTCTAGCAGTGTGTGGGACTTTCTCTATTAGTCCATCTATACTGACCTCCATCAGGTTGCAAATTAAAAATAATTTTTATCTGCATCTAGCTCTGAAAAAATATTTGGGCTTCTAGCAGTGTGTGGGACTGGGTCTATTAGTTCATCTATACTGACCTCCATCAGGTTGCAAATTAAAAATAATTTTTATCTGCATCTAGCTCTGAAAAAATATTTGGGCTTCTAGCAGTGTGTGGGACTGGGTCTATTAGTTCATCTATACTGACCTCCATCAGGTTGCAAATTAAAAATAATTTTTATCTGCATCTAGCTCTGAAAAAATGTTTGGGCTTCTAGCAGTGTGTGGGACTCATTGTATTAGGCCATCTATACCAAGCTCCACCAGCTTTGAAATTAATAATAATTTTTAGCTGCATCTAGCCCTGAAAATAATTTTTCCCAATAGTGGTAGCAATAGAAATATGGGGCGCGCGCCTGGCTAACAAAAATATACGCTTCATAACACAAAACACCAGCCTAGCGCACTGCATTAATAAGATGGCTTCATCGTCTCTCCCAGTGCTAGGCCTACTACGCAGGCTAGCATTCCTGTGCCTAAAACACAATGTATGGGTCCGCGCTAGCCACTATGCTGAGGGGTCTAAAGCTGCTGCTAACGCTTTATAACAATTCAATTAGCAGATTTTCACAGAGCTCTTCCACAACGCCCACCCATCGGGCAACAGTTGCCCACCCTCCCTATGGGATCTAGTGGCGAATAGTTGATGCCATTAATCAGAGCGTCAGTTGCCCCGTCAAAGTGGCAAGCATACGGTAAGGCATGGGAAGAGTGGACACGACTAGTAGCAGGCAGACGGGTTGACCAATGTGAACAAGCCAGATCACAAGTCACCATAGAATTTCTCCACCAGCTAATGATGAGGGGCATATCAGGGGCGTCAGCGCAGCGGTGTCTGACCGGAGTAGCATTTCACTTCCAACTACTGAATTGGGGAGATGTGACAAAGATTCAT
This sequence comes from Phyllobates terribilis, assembly GCF_046119375.1. Classification (NCBI taxonomy): domain Eukaryota; kingdom Metazoa; phylum Chordata; class Amphibia; order Anura; family Dendrobatidae; genus Phyllobates; species Phyllobates terribilis. The sequence goes on along the minus strand of NW_027362761.1, from coordinate 754,615,910 downwards.
CATCAGACAATCCATAAAAGGGTGGAAAAGGGGTCAGCCAAGTCAGGAATGTAGACGTCCCGTCCCGTGTCACTAAAACTGATTTCTCACATCTTATCCCTAACACCATTAACATGACACTCACAATTTGAAGCAACACTAATGTCTACTGCATTTGTGATCGCCTTCTTCGGGGCGCTATGTATAAGCGAATTAGTCCCTCAATCCAAAATTACCACCAGTGGAGGCTTATTACACCAGGACGTAGTCATAGCCAATAATGCAATACGTCTACGCATACACCAATCGAAAACGGTTCCAGCGGGCAGGGGTACTTGGGTACTTCTACAACCCACAAACGGTACAGTGAGTCGGGTAACAATAGTAAAAACATATCTAACCATCAGATCACAAAGTAATTTCTTCCTATCACACATTGATGGAACGCCATTATCAAGATACCTGTTCCAAGCTATATTTAATAAATGCATAACATCGGCAGGGAACCACCCCAAAGATTACGGGACACACTCATTCCGCATAGGTGCGGCCACGGAAGCAGCAAGAGCAGGACTGTCAGAAACGGAAGTTCAGAGGATAGGGAGATGGCGATCCACGTGTTTGGCGAGATACATAAGACCGGACTTGTTATCCTAACGTGGTTTGTTTCTTTTACAGGTGACGCTAAGCCAACAGTGTGAGTGATAGGCCACTCGTATATATATTGGGCACAAAAAAGGGCGAAAGTCCGCCCAGGCGGGAGGAAATTAGAGTTTCATAACACATATTTCAACTGGAGAGGTATTAGAGGCCTGCTATGGCCACAGGTACTAATGGAGGTAATCAAGGTAGGGAGAGAGGCAAGAGGTCCGGTCATCTTAGTTATACAGGCCGGGGGAAACAACCTAGGTCATCACAAGAGCGCATAACTAATGGCAATAATGAAACTAGACACTGAGCGCTTCAGAGAATTTTTCACAAAATTAGCTATAGTATGGTCAGAGATTGTGCCGATAGCGGTATGGCAAGGTGCGCGAGACATCACGGCCATCGAATGGACAAGGCGGGTAATAAATATTCGGATGGCAAAATTTAGAAGAGACAGAGGCGTTGTAGTGATACGACACCGACAACTGGAAGGAGATAAAGCAGGCCTCATACAGCCCGACGGTGTTCACTTAATAGATATTGGACTGGACATATTCCTGTCAGGACTCCAGGACGGAGTGGAACAAGCGTTAAGAGTGATGGGTGGGGGTCAGAGTCCTGCATACGAGTACGCTGGATCCTCCGTGGCCTGGAAATAGAAAGGACATGTTGGAGAGTTACACTTGTTGGCCAACTTGCCGAAGTGGGGACCCAGGGCATGCTGCAACAAGCTGAATTATTTTAGAAATAAAATGCCTTTCTAATGGAATGAGTATAAAGAGTTAATAAAGCTGTGACCGATCCTCACCCATCCAGTTGTAAGAGTTACATTATTGTATTGTCCATGAAAGGGGGGCGGTAGGGGGGCTGAGCGTCTGGGTTTGGTTGGGGGTCCCCACAGTCTGCCTAGGCTAGATTCATTTAAAAATTCTTATTAGATACACAGGCGGTGCAGCTTGCTTCGCAGCTGGGCTACTACGCCCAAAGTATTGCCTAGGCTAGATGCAGTTAAAAATTCTACGCTGACTAGCAGACACTGAAGATTTGGAGCAGACCTCTGAGTAAACAGCTCTTCAGACTCAACCATCTGAGTTACCCCAAGCCATAGTGTATGTAGTTTCTTACAGTTAAAAGGGGGGGGGGTGCGACCCAACCCACCTGGAATTGACGATGCCAACGTCACGTAAGACACAGCAAGGGGACTCCCAAAATTGTGGCACAGACACCACTTAACCCTAGAACGCATACCTGTGGCCTTGCAGGCCCGCCCAGTTAATTGTTTTCTATTTTCTGCAAGATTACTTTAGTTAGAATTTTGAAACTCTAGGTATTCTTCATATAGTTGTTTGTCATTTGAGTTTGAGTTATTCCATGTTATTTGCACACGGGCCTAAAGGGCCCCAGGTATGTGAAAGTGTAGATTTTTATGGTCATGCGTTCTAGGGTTAAGTGGCATCAATTGCCCCACTGTTGCTTAAAACGGTTGGTGAGGTGATTTTACCAAATCCCCAAGCTTTTAGTCTCCCAAGGATGACACAGGGGTAGAAATGTCCTTGCGAATCCATGATTTGTTCATCTTTATGAACGTGAGTCTGTCTACATTCTCAGTGGACAGCCGCGTGCGCTTATCTGTCAGCACACCACCAGCAGCGCTGAACACACGTTCAGAGAGAACGCTGGCTGCATGGCATGACAAGATCTCCAAGGGGTGAGTGGCGAGCTCCGGCGATTTTTCCAGATTGGAATACCAAAATGAGCAAGGGTCCAGTGACACAGTCATGGCTTCGATGTTCACTTGGAGATTCTCCTGTACCATCCTCTCTAGGCATTGACTATGTGTCAGACTTCTTGTCTCCTGTGGCCTTGCAAAGGATGGTCTAAAAAAGTGGTGAAACGATTCCACAAAATTGCTGTTACCAGCAGATACTGTGTTACTGTTACTGTTTGAGTGATGAAGACTCGACAGTCCCACCGTTGGCAAGTTAGAACTGTGAGATTCACTACGTGCACCACTGGTGTTTTGTGGAAAAGCACATGTAAGATTCTGCAACAGCGTCTGCAGATACTCCTGCATTCGTCAATACCTTTTTATGGCAGGAATTATTTCGGCAAATATACTTTTGTACCGGGGATCTAAGAGTGTGGCAACCCAGTAGTCGGGATTACTTCGAATTCTGACAATCCGGGGCTCATGTTGCAGGTAGTGCAGCAAGAAGGCACTCATGTGTCTTGCGCATCCAGAAGGACCAAGTCCTTGTTGTGTTGGTAGCGAGGTAAGAATCATGCTTCCTTCCTCTGCCCTCTCCCTCCAACCTCGCACAACAGAAATGTGATCAAGGTCTCCCTCATCTGATGAGTCTTCCATGCCCATCGCCAGTTCGTCCTCCACTTCTTCCTCGGCTCCTGCACCTTCCTCAACAGTTTGGCTACTACCATGCGCCCTGGTTAATCCCTCTCCCCCACCCTCCCATGCCTGCCGCCTTGGTGCTGTCAACCGTCTGGACCTTGGAGATGTTATCCCTTCCGCATACGACTCCTCCTCTACTTCCTCCACCTCCTCTTGTCCTACCACCTGACTCTGAATTCTGTTTAATGTGTGCTCCAGCATGTAAATCACCGGAATAGTCATGCTGATAATGGCATCGTCGTCAGCACTAAACATCTTCGTCGCCATTTCAAAACTGTGCAGAAGGGTGTGTGGCGCCCCTGAGGGTTCAGTCGCCACAGAGTTACTGCATCTCACCCAGAGGTGTGGTATCTCACCCTCAGGTAAGGAAGGCGTATGGCTCGGGACCCTAACTCCTGCATCCAACACATACCCGCAGTGGGGGTAGGGCGAGATTGCTCCTAACGGAGAGCACAGTCCCAGGTCCCTAGCTGGTTTGAGGGTCCTATGTAGTGGGTGCTTAGGGGAGCAGCTTAGGGGAGCACATGACAAGGAGAGTATAAATAGGAAGCCATCTTAGAAAGAGCAAGCCAGACAGAGGAGGAAAAGTGACAGGAGCAGAGACTAGGCATGAGCTCTGCTCCGGAGGCGGGCCTAGCCTGGGAGGCCCAGGACTGAAGGAGAGAAGAGAGGAGTGGGAGCTGGAAGGCTCCAGGAACCGAAGGGACCCCACGGCTACGGGCCGTGCAGAAGGCCACCCGTACTCCCGCTGCTACCAGGAGGTAGAGGGTCAGGCCAGATAAGGGGAACCGGTCCCTCAACTAGCGGAGAAACAGCAAGGCTCAACTAGAAACCGGAGGCTGCTGCATTTCATGTACTGCAGGCCAAAGTCCACACCAGTCTCACTAAGAAGGTAGCCACATAGGACCCAGGGGACGGAACACACGTCACCCGCTAAGGCCCGAGGATACCGGATAGAAGTGTCACTGGGTGTGAGGTGCAGGGAGAAGGCCAGAGAAAGGACACACAGAAGGGGGTCCTGCTAAGTACTCCGGAGCTATCTGGGGGTGGACTGAGCCCCTCACTGAGTATGCACAGCACAACGGGGGAGATTGCTCTGGTATCTGTAATCTAGACTACAACAACTGTGAGTAATATCTTGAGACGGCATCACACGGACTCTGTGTTCATTACTGACTCCCTGCACTACAACCACCATCATCCACCCACACTGCCCTGAAGCTACACTCTTCCTGTGGTGAGTAATAATACCGTTGCTGCAAAACCACCAGCTTCAGAGGACTGTTCCGCAGCGGCGGCCCCTTTGGCCGCACTCCACAGGTGGCGTAGTCAGACATTATAAAATCCATATATACAAATTACCCTTGGATTGACCGCCCTGGGTCACGGACTGGGTCACCGCCACAGTGACTACAACCCCCAGCGTCTACCGGCCCGGCTCAGGGTACCCCATGGCCCAGGGGGCGCGTCAACTTCATAGGTCCCTGATCTGAGACCACTCCTGCAGCATGATTTGCCCCACCTCTGGATCTCGTTGGCCCAGGCTATACGTCAGAACGTATTGCACCAGGGCTTGTCGGTGCTGCCACAGTCGCTGCAACATGTGCAGAGTTGAATTCCACCGTGTCGGCACATCGCATTTCAGCCGGTGAACTGACAGGCCCAACGACTTCTGTAGAGATGTAAGTCGTTGAACTGCGGGATGCGAACGGCGGAAGTGAGCACACAGCGACCGTGCCCTCTGCAGAAGGCCATCTAGTCCGGGATAGTGGGCTAAAAATTGCTGGACAACCAGGTTCAACACGTGAGCCATACAAGGCACGTGTGTGACATTGCCCCGGCGAAGTGCCGCACCCAGGTTTGCAGCATTGTCGCACATGGCCTTCCCTGGTTGCAGGTCCAGTGGAGACAACCTTTCATGAAACTGGGTCTCCAGAGCTGACCACAACTCCTCAGCTGTGTGACTCACATTTCCCAGACATTTCAAAGTAAACACTGATGCCGTTGAGCCCTGCTGCCAGCATAGTAAGGAGGTGTGCAGGATTCCTTCTGCGCAGTTAGAAAGCAGGTGGCATTACCAGACAGGCTTTGGGTGCAGGTGGAGGACCGAGAGGAGGTTGAGGAGGCAGAAGCAGTGGAGGAACTTCGAGATAAAGAGGATTGACGCACAACTCGTGGGGACGGTAAGACTTGGACAGCAGCCCCTTGTCCTGCTGTCACCATAGTTACCCAGTGCCCAGTCAGCGACATGTAACGCCCCTGTCCATGCCTACTCGTCCAAGTGTCTGTGGTGAAGTGCACCCTGTCACACACAGAGTTTCTCAAAGAAGCGGTGATGTTGTGTGCGACATGCTAGTGGAGCGCAGGCACACCTTTCTTTGAGAAGTAGTGCCGACTGGGCATCTGGTACTGGGGCACTGTGACGGACATAAGGTCTTGAAAATCCTCTGTGTCCTCCAGGTGGAAAGGCAGCATTTCTGTAGCCAACAGCTTGCAGATGGTGAAATTCAACCTCTTAGCTTTCTCATGGCTAGGAGGAAATGGTCTTTTACTTTTCCACATCTGAGGGACCGAGGGCTGGCTGTTGTGCTTAGACGGTGTTGAGTAGGGTGTCCCCGGCAAACTGCCGGTCTGTGAGGAAGATGCAGGCGGACATGTTAGGTTGCCTTGATCCAAAGGTGGTGCTCTCGATGTCGGAGAGCGCTCAACACTAGCAGGTGTTTCCACTTCCCAATGAACTGACGACCTGCCAATCACACTGGCTGTTGCGGGTAAAGAGGTGGCAGGTCTGCGTCCAAAAACATGTGTGACTGCTGTCCCCCCAGTCACAGAGGATGAAGAGGCTGCGGATGCACGAGATGGGGCAGACGGTGGTTGGCCCAGCCGGCTAGGCCGCATTGTAGCACAGTGAGCTTCCCACTGCAACTTATGCTTCATATCCATGTGACGGTACATGCATGAAGTACTCAAACTATGGATTTTTTGGCCTCTACTTAGCTTTTGCTGACAAATATTACAGATAACACGAGTTGGGTCATCCTTATCGATCTGAATAAATGCCCAGGCTATGCAAGGCTTAGAGCCCATGTGACCTGAAGAGCCACTACGACTTGTGGTCAGAGGCAGAGTTGTGGTTGAGGATGCAGTTGTTGACGTGCTTCCAGTATTCCGTCTCTGTTCAGGAAGGCGCAACCTAACCTCGTCGTCAATAGCATCTGTGATGCCCCGCTGCGCTTGGTATCACAGATCCTAGAAGAGTGCATTGATGGAATCCTGCACAAGAGGCCCCCATAAACATTCACACATCTCCACCTTCCACCTCAGACCAGCAGAGGGAGCCCGTTAGGGATATAAATAGGGAAGGTGGAGCTAGGCAGTTCAGTTCCTCTGAAGAGTTCCTGCAGTAGAGAAGCCTAAGAAAGGTCAGTCTGCAGTGGAGCTCAGTCTAGTCTAGAGAACGCAGTTAATAGTTCAGCAGTGGAGCACGAGGCTCCTGCTTGCTAGATTCAGGGAGCCCAGATAGAGCTTAAGGTGTGCCGGTGCCGTAAGATCAGTGAAGCGCGGCAAGCTGCCGTTAGTGTGTATAGCCTAGTGAGGGCCCGAGTAGGCCGAAGGCGAGTGGCGAGTTAGTACATAAGGGGCAGAGGAGCTTAACCAGCTCACCCTGAAGCATTTACCGGACACAGGATCCGAGCTTACCGGTATCTCTATGACCCAGTAAGGCATAACCGGAATCCCTGGAGAACTACAAGTCCCAGGATCGCTAAGGTGCTGATATGTAACAGAGCCAGGAGACGCTTAGGCCCCGCATACTGGGAGCGTGAACTCCAAGAGAAGGCCCTACCACAAGGTCAGCCAGCGCAGGACAGAGACAAAGTTAGGCCTAGCTCCAGGCAGGTCAGAAACTTACTACGCAGAGGCAAGAAACAGGAGGCCCTATACCCGCTCATTGGGGAGAATCCTGATATGCACCCTTCACCCTACAGTGCTCAGGGATGTGCCTGAATTTCCACCAGTAAAAGGTACTGAAGTGACTACCGTGTCCGTTCCCGTTCTTGCTCTGACCCAGCTGGGTCTCTCCTGTCCTGCATTCCCCCTGCATACGCTGCCCTGAGACCTAGCTCCACCTGTGGGGAGCTATACCATCGAGCTGCCTTATCACCGGCCTCAGTGGACTGCTGCAGCGCTGGTGCTTGTCACCAGATACCACAGGTGGCATCATGAACTCTTATAAAATTAACAATTATCCACCCTTTTAAAGAGAGACCCCAGGGTACGGGCCAGGGAGCCGACCACCGCGACATCCCCAAGGCCAGGCAAATGCCCGGGTACCGAGTCATCCCCATCCCCAGGGCTAGTCACATCCTCCTCCACCTCCTCTGCTGACCTCATCGACTGGCTGACTGTGGGTTGACAGTAAGTGGGATCTCCAACCTCGTCATCATCACCCTGTGTGTTATCACACCCGTCGTCCTCATAGCCAACCTCTTCCTGCCCTGACCGAAAAGTCAAGTTGTCGCTCCAATCAGGTATTTGAGTCTCATCATCGTCGTCATCATTGTCTCCACCAACAGGAGTTACAGTTTGGGAACAAGGGTCTACATTATGCTCAGAACCTTCTTCATCTGGTCCTGGATCCGACTTATAAAGATTCTGGGCATCAGATCAGATCATTTCATCATCTGGATTAACAGAAGCTCTGGAGCAGACCTCCGTTTCCCAGGCTATAGTATGAGTAAACAGCTGTGCAGACTCAACCATCTGTGTTACCCCATACTCAGACGGGCAGCTGGAGACTTGGGAGCTGTGAGGAAGCAAGTGCGATTGGGGTGACACCTCTGAGGACTGGAGTATTTGTGATGTTGAAATTGAGGTGATGGAGAGCCCACTTGAAGGAGCACTTGATATCCGTTGAAGCACCTGCTGTTTTTGTGCCTCATCTAGAATTTGTAGCGATGGGCGTGTCCGTAAGAATGGGATCGTATCACATTGTCCACGAAAAGAAGTCGACATCTTAGTTTGGCTGGAAGATGGTCTTTCTTCTGCAGATGTTACTCCCCCCCCCACCGCGGGGGGCCTCGACCCACCGGCGGACAGGCACCAGTATTGGGATAGGGGGGCTGGCCGTCAGGGTCCACCGCGGCTCTGGCACAAACCCGGCGACACAGAGGTGGCACGGGCAGGAACGGACTGGCCGTGTCGGCTTCTCACTTTTTGGATTTTAGAAGGGCATGACATGCCTATATCTGTGTCTCCCCCTCCTTTTACTCCTCCACCTCTTATCTTTTCGCATGACTATATGTACTTGTCACTTTTCCATGTGTTAGTTGTGTCTTCTGAGCAGTTTGTCAGCTTTTGGACACCTTTGAAGGTGTTTTCTATGTGTTTCTATGTGTTTTTGTTTGCCTGCCATTGGTTTTAACGGTGTTCGAAGGTGTTCGACGAACCGAACCGAACTCGAACACTACGGGGGTGGCTCAACACTACTCACAAAGAGAGGCAATTCACACCATATGGGCAAACATGATTAAGGCTTTTCTAAGCCGAAAAGCGTAGCGTTTTTTTTTACTTTGTTGGCCCATATGGTGTGAATAGGCTCTCTTTGTAAGTGCATTTTTTATGGAAATATCATCCGTCAAATAAATGGAAATTTTAATTACACCACATCGCTGGAGTCTACTCACTCGCTGGATTTTGGTCTGAAGTTGTGTTCAATGCAGCAGCCTGCTGCTATCCGAGCAGAAAAGAGGAAACACCGGGAAGGAGTTTATAGGTAAGCGGACTTAATCATTTTCTTTGTATAGTCATTATTAATATTTGGTCAGTATTTTTTGACAGGAGTGAGAGCCAAAACCAGGTAAGGAACAGTCAGAGAAAAGGTATAATAGATACAAGTCACCAATTCTGCATTTATCACCCACTCCTGGTTTTGGCTCCTGACAAATACTGATAGTGAGGCCATGGCCTTACGTTCATAACATTATAGCCAGCCCTTAATGTGTTCTGGGGCGTCAGCATGGATCCAGTGAATGCCTTGGCCATGTAATTATAAACTATATCCTTGGAGGTTGCGGTCATCAAGCATCAACAACAGCTCGCATGATCAGCTGTTCCAAACGACTCAGGCCAACAGGGCATTACAGCTGAATCCAAGGTAAAGTTGTCTGAATGCTTTGACGGGGACAGAAGTTCTTAGTCTTTTTTGTCTTGTGTAAATTTACTCTGACGAGCAAAATGGTAACAATGTTTTGAACTTTTGATTTTCAGGCTCCATATCTCACCATCCACTACTGCTTTGAAAGTGAGACTACCATCATTTTATAGACAATCATCTTGCTAATTTGACCTGCAACTAATTAGTATATGATTAGTTATGCAGATTCTTGTCATGCCACTGCATTGATAGGCCGGTTTCACGCGTCCGTATATTTCCGGTACCGGAGATATCCGTGTCCTGTGTGTCTGTCACATGTGTGGCAACCATGTGCCTTCCATGTGCCGCATGAGGATCACACGGACCGGCGCCTGGGAATCAGCGCTACAGTTAGCGCTGTTCCCAAGCGCCAGTGCTGAACGCTGCCCTCATCATGGTTCCCTGCCGGTGCTGCGATCAGCACCAGCAGGAACAATGATGAGGGTAGTAGTGTCCCTGTGTAAAAAATAATAATAAAATAATAAAATCCATATACTCACCTGTCTGATGTCCCCCGCTGTAATCCTCTGACCGCTGGTGATGGGGAGAATGAGCTGCTGCAGCGAGCGGCTCCGGAGCAGTGCTTAGTGAGTGACAGGACATCGTTCTGCGCAGCTACGGGGCTTGCTTGCTGGAGCGGCTAATTCTCCCCGGCACCAGCGGTCAGAGGATTACAGCGGGGGGTATCTCCGGACAGGTGAGTACAAGGATTTTATTATTTTATTCCTATTTTTACACAGGAACTCTGCGGGAGCAGACTACAATCCTCAACATTGACCCTTGCTTGTGTTGATCGCAGTGCCGGCAGGGAACCCCTTAGTGACTGAGCCAATTTTGATCTTAATGATCAGGCCAAATTTTGGAAATCTGACCGGTGTTACTTTATGTGGTAATAACTTTAGAACGCTTCAACAGAGCCCACTGATTCTGAGAATGTTTTTTTCGTGATATATTGTACTTCATAATAGTTGTACAGTTTGTTCGATATAGCTTGCGTTTATTTGTGAAAATATCGGAAATTTGGTGAAAATTTTAAACATTTTGCAATTTTCAAACTTCTAATTCTTATGCCCTTAAACCACAGTTATGGCCCACAAAACAGTTAGTAAATAACATTTCCCATGTCTACTTTACATGTGCACCATTTTTGAAACATAATTATTTTTTTTTGTTAAGAAGTTAAAAGGGTTAAAAGTTGATCAGCAATTTCCCATTTTTCCAACAAAATTTACAAAAATATTTTTTAGGGACCACATCACATTTGAAATGACTTTGGGGGGCCTATATAACAGAAAATACCCAAAAGTGACACCATTCTAAAAACTGCACCCGTCAAAGTCCTCAAAACGACATTCAAGAATTTTATGCTTCACAGGAACTAAAGCAATGTGGAAGGGAAAAAAAATCAAAATTTCGCCTTTTTTCACAAAAATTGTACTTCAGCCCCAAATTTTTCATTTTCACAAGGTTAACAGGAGAAAATGAACCACAAAACTTGTTATGCAATTTCTCCTGAGTACGATACCGCATATGTGGGGGAAAACTACTGTTTGGGCACATGGCAGAGCTTGGAAGGGAAGATGCACTGCTTGACTTTTTGAAAGCCCCTGATGTGCCTAAACAGTGGAAACCTCCCCAAGTTTTTGGAAACTTGACAGCTCAAGGAATGTATCTAAATGTGTGGTGAGCACAGTGAATCCCCAGGTGCTTCACAGAAGTTCATAACGTAGAGCCGTGAAAATAAAAAATCACAATTTGTGCAATTCCTACTGAGTGTGCATATACCCCATATGTGGAGGAAAACTATTGTTTGGGCGCATGGCAGGGCTCAGAAAGAAATAAGTGACGTTTTGTAACGTAGACTTTGATGGAATTGTCTGCGGATGTCACGTTTGGAGAGCTCCTGATGTGCCTAAACAGTGGAAACCTCCCACGAGTGACCCCATTTTGAAAACTACACCCCTGAAGGATTATATCCAGGAGTATATTGAGAATTTTTAACCCACAGGTACTACACAAAACTTGATAACATTAGTGAATATGGTCACTGATCATAGCAATCTAGCTTACATTGAATCAGCTAAACGATTAACCTCCAGACAGGCCAGATGGTCCTTGTTTTTCTCTAGGTTTAATTTCTCTATCACATTCAGGCTTCAGGCCAGGGTCCAAGAATGTGAAGGCAGACGCATTATCTCGCAGTCTTGCTTCAGTTTTTTGTCCAGTACCTACATTCTTCCTCAGGGCATAGGGGTTTCCATGGTATTCTCAGCCCATTTTTTGAGTTGTGTGAAATTATGTACAATGTGCCTTTATTTGTCCTGTTTTTTTGTGTTATTCCAATACACACAAAGGAAAAACATGTGTATAACAAAATATGTGTAATTGCAATAATTTTCTGGTAGAAATACTTCATTTTTTGCAACAATTTCAAGGGTGACAAAATTTTCAGACATGACTGAAATTCCTCTTAAATTTCCTTTACGTATGTATCTTTAATCTATTACTCTGGTCTTCCCTTTCCTTAGCTTTTACCTTCCCATCATGTTTGTCAATTATTTGTCATCCCCCTTGGCGTCACTTCCAGTTTTCTCGAGTCACTGCTTATACTAGATGAATAGCCTCCCTGCATCACTTCCAGCTCGCCAGCACTCACCCACACTTAACAGGTAGTTGTCAGATTTAAATGCCCATAATGGAGCGATACACAACAGCACATCTCACCTCAGCGGCAGGCTTGTAATTTGTTACAGTGCTGCATGTTTCCCTTGTCTCCACAGTGATCAGGTAAGCTATCCCATATATTTTGGTATTTCTTTCTACTCTGCACACATGTGGGTATTTAGATTTACTCTGGCAACCTGGTCCACTATGTGTCTTTATTATATACTTTTGAATAGAACCTCTATCAGAGGGTCCTTAATTGATACACTCACGCCTCCATTTTATGATTAACTTGTGATGGAAACTGATATATATACAGTACAGACCAAAAGTTTGGTCACACCTTCTCATTTAAAGATTTTTCTGTATTTTCATGACTTTGAAAATTGTACATTCACACTGAAGGCATCAAAACTATGAATTAACACATGTGGAATTATATACTTAACAAAAAAGTGTGAAACAACTGAAAATATGTCTTATATTCTAGGTTCTTCAAAGTAGCCACCTTTTGCTTTGATGACTGCTTTGCACACTCTTGGCATTCTCTTGATGAGCTTCAAGAGGTAGTCACCGGAAATGGTCTTCCAACATGTCCATAACTTTTCCATTTGTAGAGCTGTATGAGGAGGGCTTGTTTTTTGTGTAATAACTTGTAGCATGCATTGGTACCATTTTGAGATATGTACACTTTTTATTTTTTTATATGAAAATCAACACCAGAATTGACATTTTTGTTCATCCTATTTATTTTTTTTGCATCATTCAATGTGCAAGATAAATAACAGTAGTGTAACATGTCGTTACAGATGCAGGAAAAATCTAAACTACGTTCATTTTTTCCAGAAATGCACCATTTTTTTATTTTTTGGAACACTTGGATTTTGGAGAGGCTGTTTTTATTTTTTAAAAATTGAAAAACATTTTATTAGTCTCTTAAGAAAAACTTGTTCATGTGACCTCATTGCATTAGTAATACACATCACTACCCAAGTAATATGTATTACACAATGCTGTCAGTTTCTCCAGAATGGTCTAAGCTGTAATGTAACTTGGAAGTCTTAGTCAGGTCCTGGTTGACAATCTGCACCCCTGCCATTATTCTGAAGGGGTGCCAATGGAATGAAATAGGGAGTTCTTTCCCAAGCCCCCTATACAAGTTTAAACTGCTAGAATTAAATGCAGTATGTGAATATTTTTTCATGTGAATTTGGGAAAGTTATGAAATGTTCTATAAATGTCTGTTCTATTCCTGATCTAAGGATCTGGGCTTTTAGTTGAGATGAATCTGTGCTGCACTTTATGTACACGCTCAGTAGAGGCAGTGAGATGAATCTGTGCTGCACTTTATGTACATGCTCAGTAGTGAGGCAGTGAGATGAATCTGTGCTGCATTTTATGTACACGCTCAGTAGTGAGGCAGTGAGATGAATCTGTGCTGCACTTTATGTACACGCTCAGTAGTGAGATGAATCTGTGCTGCACTTTATGTACACGCTCAGTACTGAGGCAATGAGATGAATCTGTGCTGCACTTTATGTACACGCTCAGTACTGAGGCAGTGAGATGAATCTGTGCTGCACTTTATGTACACGCTCAGTACTGAGGCAGTGAGATGAATCTGTGCTGCACTTTATGTACACGCTCAGTACTGAGGCAGTGAGATGAATCTGTGCTGCACTTTATGTACATGCTCAGTAGTGAGGCAGTGAGATGAATCTGTGCTGCATTTTATGTACACGCTCAGTAGTGAGGCAGTGAGATGAATCTGTGCTGCACTTTATGTACACGCTCAGTAGTGAGATGAATCTGTGCTGCACTTTATGTACACGCTCAGTAGTGAGATGAATCTGTGCTGCACTTTATGTACATGCTCAGTAGTGAGGCAGTGAGATGAATCTGTGCTGCATTTTATGTACACGCTCAGTACTGAGGCAGTGAGATGAATCTGTGCTGCACTTTATGTACACGCTCAGTACTGAGGCAGTGAGATGAATCTGTGCTGCACTTTATGTACACGCTCAGTAGTGAGGCAGTGAGATGAATCTGTGCTGCACTTTATGTACACGTTCAGTAGTGAGGCAGTGAGATGAATCTGTGCTGCACTTTATGTACATGCTCAGTAGTGAGGCAGTGAGATGAATCTGTGCTGCATTTTATGTACACGCTCAGTAGTGAGGCAGTGAGATGAATCTGTGCTGCACTTTATGTACATGCTCAGTAGTGAGATGAATCTGTGCTGCACTTTATGTACATGCTCAGTAGTGAGGCAGTGAGATGAATCTGTGCTGCATTTTATGTACACGCTCAGTAGTGAAGCAGTGAGATGAATCTGTGCTGCACTTTATGTACACGCTCAGTAGTGAGATGAATCTGTGCTGCACTTTATGTACACGCTCAGTAGTGAGATGAATCTGTGCTGCACTTTATGTACACGCTCAGTACTGAGGCAGTGAGATGAATCTGTGCTGCACTTTATGTACACGCTCAGTACTGAGGCAGTGAGATGAATCTGTGCTGCACTTTATGCACACGCTCAGTAGTGAGGCAGTGAGATGAATCTGTGCTGCACTTTATGTACACGCTCAGTAGTGAGGCAGTGAGATGAATCTGTGCTGCACTTTATGTACACGCTCAGTAGTGAGGCAGTGAGATGAATCTGTGCTGCACTTTATGTACATGCTCAGTAGTGAGATGAATCTGTGCTGCACTTTATGTACACGCTCAGTAGTGAGGCAGTGAGATGAATCTGTGCTGCACTTTATGTACACGCTCAGTAGTGAGGCAGTGAGATGAATCTGTGCTGCACTTTATGTACACGCTCAGTAGTGAGGCAGTGAGATGAATCTGTGCTGCACTTTATGTACATGCTCAGTAGTGAGATGAATCTGTGCTGCACTTTATGTACACGCTCAGTAGTGAGATGAATCTGTGCTGCACTTCATGTACACGCTCAGTACGGAGATGAATCTGTGCTGCACTTTATGTACATGCTCAGTACTGAGGCAGTGAGATGAATCTGTGCTGCACTTTATGTACACGCTCAGTAGTGAGATGAATCTGTGCTGCACTTTATGTACACGCTCAGTAGTGAGGCAGTGAGATGAATCTGTGCTGCACTTTATGTACACGCTCAGTAGTGAGATGAATCTGTGCTGCACTTTATGTACACGCTCAGTAGTGAGATGAATCTGTGCTGCACTTTATGTACACGCTCAGTACTGAGGCAGTGAGATGAATCTGTGCTGCACTTTATGTACACGCTCAGTAGTGAGATGAATCTGTGCTGCACTTTATGTACACGCTCAGTAGTGAGATGAATCTGTGCAGCACTTTATGTACACGCTCAGTAGTGAAGCTCCTCCTACCACTGCTGTGGAGTCAGAGTCGGGAGTCAGAGAAATTGGGGAGTCAGGGAAATTGGGGAGTCAGAGGTTTGGCTTACTGACTCCACAGCCCTGGTAACGTGTCCATGATGGTGTTAGGGGTTAAAGCGATTCAGTGTTAGCACTGAGTAGCAGATCATTGTTCTTATGTACTTTTTCCTCAATTTGAATGACAATAGATTGTTGTGCTTTGTTTAGATTTTGAAGTTCAGTGGAGGGAGCCCAATAATAGATCAGCAATTCTATAAGTTGTCAAAAAATAAATAAATCAGGGAGCGAATGTGTGTTTTCAAAGGTTTCACAAAATGGGCTACCATCCACTAATAATTTCAATGGAACACACATGCATCAGTACAGATAGTGAACTGCTGACTTTACCATCCACAAAGAAGTGGGCTTGATAGTGGCAGTTTACCTTAGCAAACATTATTTTCTTCCCTCCACTGAACTCCAAACTACAGAGTGATCCGAACAAGACTCCATATATGACATGTTTTTGTTTCAGGCTTCATGAAAATTCACAAGAAGTACAACGAACAAACCATTCAAAGCATTTATTTCTCATTACTGTAAAACAATCATATTTCTGTTAAATACTTTGACACTGACAGAAAGTAACTAAAAAAAGAATAAACCATTTGTTTTCAACAACAACAAAGCCTGAAAATGCCTAAAACCGAACTCCATTCAAAACACAAAGATTCAGAACAGGACAGATCCTTAGCAAATTTCTTTGCTTCCCAAATAGATGGAATGGAGAGATCAGTGCACATCACACACTATTGGGCAGGATTTTATGAATTTTCAGCTTTCTGGTAGACTGCTTTCACATGTCCCACAGTCACGATCTGTAGACCAGCCTCAGGTCTCCTGTCCAGAACTCAACAGACTCAGATACATACGAGTTCAAGTCAGGAGACCCAGGGCCAGTCCAGACATTGCAGTCTGTATGTAGACCATTAATGTCGGACGTGTGAAATCAGCCTGTCTTCTTTTAACGGTCTTCATTTGCCCTGAACGATCCAACTTATATACCATGGTAACAATAAATGCCCCCTTTGTTTCCAAAGAGAACAGAACGATAATACTAAGAATAAGGTTTCCATATTTTTTCCAAGGAGTAACCATTATGCCTTGAATGGACAAAACCTAAAAGGATTAAAGGGATTTCTGGAATTTAAAGAAAACTAATTCTTCCGTCCTCTGCTGTTGGTTGTTTATGATAGTGCTACGTACATATCATCACACAAACAGTAAGATTGGCAAAACAACTGCAGTGGGGAAAGGATAATGGTTGGGCGTTATGATGTTTTTTTTTATATTTTAAATATGACAAAAAGGTTGATGGATCAACAGGTACCAATGTCACCCCTTCTCTTCCCTAAACTAGGTCTTGCAAAGACAAGCGGAGTCATTCATTTAGCTAGACAGTCCTTCCTCTTACCAAAAAATCTGCTGTTGAATCAATATGCAAATGAGGCTGAAGTGCTTTAGGAGCGTGGAAGATCTTCCCAAGCCTTTGTCACTGCAGCTCTATTCCTACATGACTGCCAGCTTCTTTACCGTGTGACTTCAAGCATAGAAGCTGTCAGTCAGGCAGAAGGCAGCAATGGGCGGAGAACAGAGACGGAGTGACAGAGGCTTGGGAACATCTTCCACATGCTGAAAGCAGTTCAGCCTCCTTTGCATATTGATTCAGATGTAGTAACAGAGGAACAGACTGTGGAGCTAAAGGTATTGTTGAACTGCTCTCTGTAAAAACTACATGTGCTTATAGTGTGCGGAGTGAAATCCTGCTGACAGATTCCCTTGAAAGGGAATCTGTCATCAGGTTTTCATACACCAAACTAATGTCACTTTAATGCTGATTAAATCCATACCTTTCTTTGAGAAATGTGTGTTTTAGGTTTAGAGAAATCTATTTTTGCTATATGCAATATCCATTGTATGCAAATGAATTGCAAATGCAGCGGATGGGACACTGCATTGCGGCCCTCCTTCCTTCTCTCCCTATTCTTCACCCGCTGCGTGCCAGTGACCGATAGGTCACTCTTCTCAGTGACCTGCTTTCCCCAGCAAGCTCTCATGAACACCATCATTGCCTGGGGTGGTACCTGTGCAGATTGATCGTCCAATTCTCACAATACCATCAGTATTGTACAGCACTTGTGCCGCCCCAGGCAATGATGGCACTGGCAAGAGATTTCACTAAGGGAAGCAGGTCACTGAAAGACAAGTAACCTATCAGTCACTGATGGGAGGCAGACGGCAAGAGAGGAATAGTTAGAGAGGGCAAGAGAGCCTTAAGTGCAGTGTCCCACCCCGCTGCACTAGAAACTAGTTTGCATGAAATTTGAACAATGGATTTCTCTAAAATGCAAACACAGATTTAGATGATATGGAAAGGTAGATAGATCTGGGTAGGTAGATTTGAAAGGTATGGATTTAATCAGAATTAAAGTAGTTTGTCAGCAGGTTTTTATACCCAAAACTGATTCCCTTTAACTTTTTTTTATTTCACTTTTTTTCTCTAAATATCTGATATTGAAAAGGATTTCCATTTGAAATTTAAACATGGCACATGGTAAATAAGATTACTAATTTTGCTAATATATGGCCATTATTAGGTTTTGCGTAAAAAATCCTTTACAATCGATGCAAGTTTAGAAATATTAAGGGCAAAGAATTATACCAACAGTGTTACATTCATCCACTTCCCCAGCTTATGATTTGGTCTAACATTAAACACAAAGCCTAACTTTTAAATTCCACAGAGACAACATGTAAAACACAGTGAACAGTTGTTGTTTTTCTTCCCATTTGCATGAAAGATGCTTCAGAGGAGACTCCTTTTAGTTTCCTTCTAGTTATGGTCTTCTTGGTAAGTTAGCTTCCAGTAAATGCTTTAAAAAAATAAAAATAAAAATTATTGCAGGTTTAACAATAGAGTAGAACAATCAAAACCTAAGATGATATTGTTGTACAGTAATATATATGATTTTAACAGTGAATTTTAGTTTTTAGGTTTGCATTTCTCGTCTTCTTCCAAGAGCCATACTGGTAGGAGGCATTGTTTTTTGCGAGACGAGTAGTAGTTTTGAATGACACCATCCATTTTATCATGCAATGTACTGAAAAACAGGAACGAAATTCCAAGAGCAATGAAATAATGGCAGAAATATGCAACTCCACCATAGCTTTTTGGGTTTTGTTTTTTACAATGTTCATTGTACAGTAAGACTGACCCGGAAACAAGATTCTTCAGGTCAGAACAATTTCTAAACTTGCAGAGATTTTTTTTAAATTTAAGTGGTGAAAAAAATTCAGGCGTTTGTAAAGAAAAAAATTGGCTTTTGTTAATATAGCCAGTAAGATTTTTATTTTTTTGTCTATAGAGCTGTGTGAGGCCTTATGTTTTGCACTGATGTTTTTTTTCTTTTACTGTCTTTATGGCATGGGTTAAATAATGTTATATTTTTTAGAAACTCAAAGTTTATAGGCATAAATATATGCCATAAAAATATAATTTTTTTTTAATTTTTATGGGGAAAAAATATTTTATTTCCCTTATGGCACCTGTACATGTAATTGTTTGATCCACAGTATTGTAGTATATAGTGTAACGGTCCAGGAACAGCCAGAGTGGCTTCAGGTTCACATTTATCATTCTAGAGCCTTTCCACATCAGGATTTTCAATGTAAACACTCTCCTGTTCCTTCTTTTAAGTAATACATCTTTCCTAAAAAAAAGATTAAATATCTATAATATAACGGTAGATGTGTCCGTCTGTCCGAAGCCTCTGTAGACTGCACAAGCGCGATGCACCTGCGCAGTCTGGCTCCAGACAGAAGAACGCATCCAGCCGTTACAGGTAAGAGGAGAGGATGGCACTGGAGATCGCAGTATTCATAGACACTGAATGCATACTGGGACGCCATAAGTACATACCTGACCGGGAGGAGTGTTGCTGCGGCGCCTCTTTTCGGGTCAGAGGCCGGGGCAGAAGTGCGGCGTCAGAATCGGTGCATGCGCCTAGCACGCTATCCGGCGGCATCTTAGTGAAGGCACATTTGCAGTGTGTCTTCAAAAAAATGGTGCCGCACAGCGTGGTATAGGCACACGCGTACTCCGGCAGCACACTCCTCCCCCGGCAATCAGGAGCAAGATGTGGGCGCCGGATGGGGGCAGCACATGCCAGGATGGGGGCGCAGGATGGAGCACATGACAGGAGGGGAACAGGATGGAGCACATGACAGGATGGGGAAGAGCACATGACAGGATGGGGGGGGAGCATGTAACAGGATGGGGGGGGAGCATATAACAGGATGGGGGGAGCATATAACAGGATGGGGGGAGCATATAACAGGATGGGGGAGCATAGAACAGGATGGGGGACCAAGATTGCGGAGCATGGACTAGGATGGAGACCATATACCAAAAAAAATGCTCGCCACCCAGGTGCAGAAAGGGTTCAATAGCTAGTACATATATATTGCTTACTATACAGTGCACTTCTTCTTTTACATCTTCCACCATCCCTTTATGGGAGGAGCTTGTAAAAAGAAAACAATCATTTATTACTAAGATTGCATAAACACAATGAGCTAATGTCATGCACCATTTGATATATCGACATACTGATGCAAAGAACTCCAGCCATGAGGTGGTTTAAAGTAGTATTGTAAAGTTATCTCTTGAGGAGCTCAGAGCTATGCAGTCTCCCAACTAACTGGTTTCTGGCAGGGAGGGCTCTCTGCATTAAGTGACAGTTCTGGTGAGTAGCACAAGTTCTGTTGCAACACATTCAACTATCAGTGGCACACTGATCTCATTATATTTACACATTTAGTTTACAGGACATCTGAACAAGCACATGGCTATGGAAACTGAGATCTGCGGTTAAGAGACCTGCTCTTAAGGCTGCAGGGCTTGTGAATTTAAAATATTTATAACAGCAGCTTGTCAGGAGTTGAGAGGGACAGCTTGTCAGGAGTTAAAAGGGAGAGAGAGGGAGATGAGACGCTCACTGCTGTATAAAAATCAATAAGCTTGAGAGAGGTGACTTATGTTAGGAAATATGTCCTCTCCTGCAATGTACCTACTGTGAACTCTTGGCCAGGGTCTGAGCAGGCAGTAGTGGCCAAGCTCAATGAAAACCATCTAATATACTATTGTAAGGACTCATTCGGATGTAAGTGTTGTATCTATTTTTTGAAAGGATATAATATGCACCCACTGTAATCTACGGTGCTAATCACATGTCCAATCACATGCTTTTCACACACTGTGTGTCCATGCAAAACAGATGGAAACAAGTCAGTTTTTATTCCTGGCAGCACAGATGACAAGGGCTAATATAAGTCTATGGGTCTGTAAAAAAAACATACACCGGATGGCATGCGTGTTTAACATTGCAAAGTATAGGAGAAGCCTTAGAATTGATTTCTTTTTTTTAATCCATCAGTGAAAAACACTGATGACACGATGGTAAAGACGGACACACTGATGCAAAACATTGATGACACCGGTAGCATTTTTTTATGTACGTGTTTAAACACGGATGTCTGAATGAGGCTTAAAGAAGTTGTCCGGTATTTTTTTTAAATTGCCCAATGTATTCAGCATGTGGGCATAATTATATTTGTAAATACCTTGCGTTGCTGATAATGCCTGTGAGCGGCGCTATCGGTGGCCGCTCACAGGCATCACGTGACCCCGCGCTGACGTCCCGTCTATTTAGGCGTGACTCAGCACTGGGGTCCCCGTGGTGTCTGCTGGGTTGTGGGCGGGGTTATTCCCCACGTCACACCCGGCTTTCCCAATGAATGAGGAGAGGGAGAACGCGCGGTGGATGCTGGGTGTGACGTGGGAGGTAACCTTGCCCACAACCCAGCAGCCACCGGTGGAACGCGGAAGAGGGACCCACGGCTGCAGCCTGGACTTGTCGTGACATCAGCGGATGTCAGAGCCGGCTGCAGCCGGGGGTCACGAGATGCCTGTGAGCGGTCAGTAATAGCGCCGCTCACAGGCATTATCTGCAACACAAGGTATTTACAGAGATACTTCTGCCCACATGCTGAATACATTGGGCAACTTAAAAAAAAGTACCGGTCAACCCCATTAAGATAAAATAGAAACTAAAAGCCAATTACAAACATGTTTATTTTCATGTTGTTTAACTGAAGCAATTTAATAACTTGAAAATATCAATTTAAGGGGAATCTGTCAACAGATTTATGCTTCTGAATCAGAGGGATGTATAAAATAGGGACATAGATCCTGATTCTAGCAATGTGTCACGTATTGGGCTCCTTGTTAGTTTTGATATCACTATTTTATCTGGTAGTCTTCTCAAGCTGTTTAACTCTGCCCACACAAATTATTCATAGTTTTCTGTCTACAATATGCATAGGCAGAAATCGGACAATCAGTGGAGGCAGGGCTACCCGGGGCACATGTGTCACCCCAGGCCTGGATGCCACAAACGTTAAAGGTTGTGTCTGAGAGCAGGAGGGAGGTTCCATGGTCAGGGACCATTAGCATGCAGCACCTCCTGTCCCAGGCCAGTAGGGGGAGCAGGCTGCCCCTATAAAAGCTGGCGCTGAGGGCAGGGTTAGAGAGACCAGGACCCACTTCTGAAGCATCCAGAAGGGTTCCCAAAGGAAAGGGACAGGTCAGCAGCAGCTGAGGAGTCCAGGAGGCATAGGAGGAACAGCAAGCCAGGGACAGAGGCGACGAGAGCCAGTCCTGGCTGAGAGAGAACTACACAACTGGACACTGGGGTCCGAGGCTGCCAGGGTTGCAAGCCCGGCAGCAGATAACCAACCCGCAAGGGATTTCAGGTCCCTTGGCCTAAGAAGCCTGAAGGCTCCACCACACAGAGGGACCGGTACAGCACACAGAGGCAACAGGTACCTAAGGCCCGAGTCGCAAGCCATACAGGCGTAGTACACGGCCAGCTCAGGGACATGGGCTATCACACCACAAAAAGGGGGATAGTCAGCAAGGGCAGAGAGAGAACGGTAGGCCTACCCACTCACCCTGACCAGTGGGGCTCGACCGAATGCTCTCAGACACCCAGGCCTATTCCTACCCTGTACTCCTGTTGGGTCATTAGTACTAACTACAATAAAGACCCTGGACTGTTTGAAGCAGACTCTGAACCCTTATTATTGCGGCCTGCACCATCACCCCCAGCATCCTATCACACTGCCCTGAGGCTACACTCTTCCCGTGGGAAGTTATCCTGTCCCTGTGCTGCATACCAACATCAGCCTCAGCGGTCTGCCTTGCAGCGGCGGTCATCCCTGACCGCAATCCACGGGTGGCGTAGTCGGACATTCAAAACCCTACAAATAGACTGCCACAGCATTGGGTCTGACCACCCTGAGCCACGGGATCGGGTTGCCACTACTACCCCCATCATTGCACAGAAGCCCGGTTCCGGGTACCCCACGGCTCAGGGGGCGAGTCAGCTTTGGCGTAGTCGGCAGGATTGTGACCAACCCGCCAAACGGGTATTGCGCGCCTGAAAAAGACTGTACACGTACCTCAAAGGGAAGTTTCCCGCCATTCGGAGCCGTTTCCCGCCATCTTCAGCCGTTTTCCCGCCATCGGACGCCATCTTTGGGACGCCGCGCGGGAAGAAGAGGGGCGTGAACGTCCAAACCGCGCGAGACCTGAAGCCCCGCCCTACGCACAGACGCTGCGCAAGGTCCTGGAAGGAGTGAGAGCAACGCTGACATCACAAGGACGCGACGCAAGGTCCTCGCCCGGAGCAGCACCAGCGGAGCCGCGGCCTACGGAAGAGGTAGGCCACGATTAACTGGGGGGGGGGGGGGGGGGGGGAGATGACGGACACGGAGGGACCTTCTACCACCAGCATGGCTGCAGCAGCGGTGATGCCGTTCTCCATGTCCTACATCCCCGGAGCAGCCTGGCTGCCCCAATACTCAGGGGAATCCCATACATTAACTGACTTTAAGGAAAGACTGCACAGTTTATTTAAAGTTTATCCCCTGACAGAAGAACAGAAAGTGAGCATTCTGACGGGACAGCTCACCGGTGCAGCCCAGCGGGAAGTGAAATCATGGTCAGATGAGGAGAAAAGGACTGTAAAGGACATTCTGACCCGGCTGCGGAGTACCTTTGATACCCGTACCTCAGCAGAAATCAAAATGCGGTTCTATGGCTGTAAGCAGCGGGCCCAAGATAGTATAAGAGACTATGCCTTGAACCTGCAAGAAGCTCTGGGAGCAATCAAGCAAGCTGACCCCGGCAGCGTGCAGGACACTGATAAACTGTTGACTGACCAGTTCATAGAAGGTCTGCTGTCCAGCGCCCACAGAACCCAGCTACGCCTCATGGCCCTACAGAACCCCGATTTGACTTTTGCGCAGTTCAAGGATAGGGCCATCCGGGTGCTCCGAGAACCCGCACCAAGTGGCGCTGTAGCTTTCCGGCGCCCTGCCATCACTTACCACCAGGGGGCGGCGCCCTACCCCGCAGACCTTGTGGGGGCTGATGCTCAGGCTCTAAATCCATCCCAGCCTGCAACATCAGGTCCAAGAGCTAACAAACAGTGTGGCTGCATTGACCAGGACCGTACAGTCGTTACAGGTGGAACCGTCAAGACCAATCAAGCTGGCTTCCAGTCCAGAGGATGTCCCGTGGCGTCGACGGAGGAGGAACCCGTCGTCCAGAGGAAGGCCCACCGACCGCTACACCGAGGATGGACAGCCGATTTGCCGCCGTTGCAGCCAGCCAGGACACATAGCAAGGTACTGTACTTTAAATGGGTCCGACCTGGGGCAGAGGGTCAACCCCCAGGCATAAGGTCATCAGGCCCATCTAATTGGCGCGATAAGTACGTGGGGGGACGCCCGGTCTTACCCGTAGTGCTGGACGGTATCCCCACGAGGACACTGCTGGACACCGGGTCTCAAGTGACTATTATCCCCTACGTACTTTTCAAGCGGTACTGGAGTGATGCCGACATAACCCGCTATCCAGACGATAACTTAAGCATCATCGCCAGCAATGGCCAACCCGTGCCGCAGGTGGGGTTTAGAGAGATGACCATCAAGATTAGTGAGGTGGAATTGCCGGCACAGGGAGTGATCATTGTGGACATTGACCGTCGTGAAAGTCACCCTAAAATAACCTTGGGTACTAATGTGATTGAAAACTGTCTTTCAGAAGTAATTGTGATTTTGCAGCAGGTGGCGGTGAATACGAGCTCCAGCCAACAGAGGGTCCTCCAGAAAGATAAGAGCCCTGATGAGACGGCAACAGGTAGAACTGTCTGGTGGAAAGAAAGGTAGCGTGAGGATGAGCGACCCGTTCCCCATTGCCATGCCTCCCAAAAGTGAAATGATGATCTGATGTCAGACTGCAATCGGGTTAAGAGGGAGAGACTACCAAGCCATGGTAGAACCAGTGTACTCAGACAGCAGGCCCACCATTTTGACAGCCAGGGGGGTGGTTGATGTCCGCCATGGAAGGGTGCCCGTCCGGATCTGAAACATCGGGGAAAGGGAAGTACACTTGCCCCGGTACGCTACACTCGCCAAATTATTTGCCGTCGAACACAGTGCTATCAGGGTCGTGGAACCCTTGCCGCCATCTTCCCCGGTGGAGGATAATGGCTCCCAGAAACACAAGGAGGACTGGTGCCAGAAACTCCATGTGGGTGCCGACTCCACTCCCCTGCACCAAAAACAAGGAGTCTACCGGGTGGTTCAGGAGTACGAGGGAATTTTTAGTAAGCACCCGCTAGACTTCGGCCGAGTAAAGGGAATAGAACACCACATCCCCACGGGGTGTCACCCACCAATAAAAGAGAGACACAGACCTGTACCTCCTGCACATTATCAAAACGCAAAGGGTATGCTGAGAGAAATGAAAGAAGCTGGGGTCATTAGAGATAGCTGTAGCCCCTGGGCAGCAACCTTAGTTTTGGTAAAAAAGAAAGACGGTACCATGAGAATGTGCGTGGACTATAGAAAGGTCAATCGTATCACCCATAAAGACACGTACCCGTTACCTAGGATAGAGGAGTCTTTAGCAGCCCTAAAATCAGCTAACTTCTTCTCTACTTTGGACCTTACTAGCGGCTACTGGCAGGTTCCTGTGGCAGAGGCTGACAAGGAGAAGACCGCCTTCACCACCCCGATGGGATTGAGCGAATTCAACTGTATGCCCTTCGGGCTCTGCAACGCTCCAGGGACCTTCCAGAGGCTGATGGAATGCTGTCTAGGGCACCGAAACTTCGAGACGGTCCTACTCTACCTGGACGATGTTATTGTCTATTCGAAGACCTACGAGGACCATCTAAAGCACCTGGCCGAGGTGTTAAAAGCCCTGGCAGGCTATGGCCTGAAGGTGAAACCCTCAAAGTGTCACCTGTTGAAACCGAAGGTCCAGTACCTAGGACACGTGGTGAGTGCAGAGGGAGTAGCCCCCGACAAAGTTACAGCCATCAAGAGCTGGCCAAGCCCCTCTAACATCAAAGAAGTGAGGCAATTCCTCGGGTTGGTAGGCTACTACTGAAGGTTCATCCCCGGGTTCACAAAGATGGCAGCCCCTATGCAGGACCTCCTGATAGGCCAGTCTAAATCCAGAAGTGACAAGCCACCCTTCAAGTGGGACAAGCCGGAAGAGGAGTCCTTCCGCCAGTTGAAGATGGCCCTCACGGGGGATGAGATCCTGGCCTACCCCGATTATGGCCAGCCTTTTATCCTCCACACAGACGCCAGTAATGTGGGGCTGGGAGCCGTACTGTCGCAGAACCAACAGGGCAGAGAAAGGGTGATTGCGTATGCTAGCCGGAAGCTGAGGCCCACTGAAAGAAACCCGGAAAATTACAGCTCCATCAAGCTAGAATTATTGGCAGTGGTGTGGGCCGTCACAGAACGGTTTAAGCATTACCTGGCCTCCGCAAAGTTCACTGTGTACACGGACAACAACCCGCTGACACACCTGGACAATGCAAGACTAGGTGCCCTAGAACAGCGGTGGATGGCCCGGCTATCAAATTATGACTTCACAATCAAATACCGGACAAGCAGAACCAACGCCAACGCAGGCGCCCTATCAAGAATGCCCCACCTACCTGAAGGAGAAGACGACTCGGAAGAGCTGGAGGAAATAGAGCTCCCTGCATTCCACCGGTATGGGGCCACTCCGTATTCTCACCGGGTAAGAGACAAAGACTTAACCACCGTCATGTTCAACCCCTTACCCCACCAAGGCTGGGCTGAAACGCAAGATAGTGACCCTGCAATGAGCCTGGTGAAAGGCCTGTTAACCGTACCAGCCAGCAGCCACCCTTGAGGCCCATCGTCACCAGGCAGCCTCTTGAGCTGGTAGCTCTGGACCATGTGAAATTGGCTCCAAGCCGGTCGGGCTACGTCTATGCCCTGACAATTGTGGACCATTACTCCCGGTTCCAGGTGGTGGTTCCTGTTAAAGACCTGACAGCCCAAACAGCGGCCAGAGCCTTCCAGCAACACTTCTGCCGTCCACATGGGTATCCGGAACATGTCTTGACAGATCAAGGTCCAGCGTTTGAGGCTGAAGTATTCCAGGAGTTCTGCAACCTCTACGGCTGTAGGAAGATTCGGACAACGCCTTACCACAAGCAAACCAACGGGCTGTGTGAGAAAATGAACAATATCGTCAATGATCTCCTCAAGACGTTGCCCCTGGAAGAACGCAGCCTGTGGCCGGAGAAGCTGCCAGATCTGATTGACTTGTACAACCATATCCCGGTGAATGCTGCAAATTGCACCCCGGCTTACCTGATGCGAGCAAGACCAGGTAAGCTGCAGATAGACCTGGAGATGGGAGTCCTGACACCCGAGGACACCTCCCCAGACGCGGACTGGGATACTGAACGGCGGCTACAGTACAAGAAGGTACAGGAGAGTGTGGAGAGGAGTCTGGCTCAAGCGAGAGAAAAGCAAGAGAGGCTTTTCAACCAACACGCCCCTGCTGGTCCCCTGGAACCTGGTGAGCAGGTCCTGAAGCGGAAGAGAAAGCTTCACAAGCTGGACGACCAGTGGGAGAAAGACCCGTACACAGTACTGCAGTCCGACCACGACAACCCGAAGGTATGTGTGATTACCAAGGCTGGAGGAGAAACCACTAGCACCATCTCCAGAGACCACCTAAAACGGTGCCCCGAGCAACTACAGAGTCCAAGTGAAGATCAAGATGACCTTGAACCCGCAGAGGACAAGGAAGAAATGATCAGCACAGTTCTCGGAGAGTTCCCCCGGACCTGGACTCAGATAAATGGCGCGATAATGGTACCCGTCCTACACTTCCTTCAGCCTACCCAGCAGGAGCCTACAGGAGAGCAGGAAGAACAAGAAGAACAAGCAGCCCCGGAGGCAGAAGAACCCACGCCAGCAGCCCAGGAGAGTCAACCCTCTGCTGACAATTAGCCTGCCATGCCTGCGGTAAGCCAAAGAACCCGCAGACAGCTGCCTGCCCTGCCTGTGAACCCAGCTAGTAGCTGTACCCTAAATGCTAGTGGGGAAAGCCAGGTTAGACCACCACCAGACAGTGGGTTAAGGAGGTCAACCCGGAGCACTAGGGGTCAAATACCAGCTCGCTGGAAGACCTAAATGTATATATTTAATGTGTTATGTTTGTACCCTGGTTATTAATAATGTTTCTCCAGTTTTCCTAGATGCAATGGACTGACAGGTTATGGACAGTGAATAACCGGAACTACCATGTAGATCAGTGGTCCCCAACCTTTTTTGCACCAGAGACCGGCTTGAAGCAAGATCATTTTTCCATGGCCCAGCAAGGAGGGGGTGGGGTGGGCGGGGCTTTGGTCATATGGGGGCGGGGTAATGGAGGGATTTGGAGTTTAGTGCATACTTATCATATAGTGTAGACCAGGTCCCCGCCAGGAGCTATGCCAGGAGCCCCACATAATGTGCTGTGCCAGGAGCCGCATCACTGAGGCCCCATCACGCCCTGCAGCAGGACAGGGCAGCTGTCCTGACAGCTGCTGTTCAGCTGCATTTACTTCATCCCAGGGGCGGACACAGACTGTAGTGGGCCCCTGTGCAAGAAATTTTTGGGGGCCCCCCCCGCCCTTCATAAGGCAACAAAGTTATGTAAACATAACCCCCCCCATGTGCATCTCTCACCCCCCCATGTGCAGCTCACCCCCGTGCATCTCTCATCCCCCTCCGTGCATCTCTCACCCCCCGTGCATCTCTCATCCACCCCCCGTGCATCTCTCATCCCCCCCGTGCATCTCTCATCCCCCCCGTGCATCTCTCATCTCTCCCCTCCCTCCCATGTGCATCTCTCATCTCTCCCCTCCCCCCATGTGGATCTCTCATCTCTCCCCTCCCCCATGTGCATCTCTCATCTCTCCCCTCCCCCCCATGTGGATCTCTCATCTCTCCCCTCCCCCATGTGCATCTCTCATCTCTCCCCTCCCCCCATGTGCATCTCCCATTCCCCCCACTCCTAGTTAATTGTATTTAAAAAAAAATAAAACTTGTTATACTTACCCCCATGCGATCCCTGCAGAATCCTGGCGCTCGTCCAAATCGCTGACACCAGGTTCTCCTGACTTCCGGCCATGTGACGGCGCCGTCACATGACCGGAAGTCAGGGGAATCATGAAGGTGCTGCCGCAGCAGCGCAGCGCTAAGATGTCCCGGACCCGGCGCTTAGCATGCGGCCGGGGGCCCCATGAGGAGAGAGACGCACAAGAGGGGGGCTCCGAGGGGGCTCCTACCGGCCGGGCCCCATACTGGAGTCAGGGCAGTCATGCCCTGATGGCGGCCCTGCTGGAGGCTGGAGGGGCCCCCTCTCCCCGCGGACCGGCTGAAAAACCCCAACGGCCCGGTCCTGGTCCGCGGACCGGCGGTTGGGGACCTCTGATGTAGATAGTTGCACCTGGTGCCCTCTTGTGAAGTTGGCCACAGAAGAAAAACCTGTCCGGCGTGGCCCCCTTGTGGCCCAAAGTAGGTAGCTCAGCCTTGTCGCCACGCCCAAGGCCAGGAACTTGGGGTTTATGGAAACAGGTCCCCACACCGCTCAAAAACTTCACCTTATTTGGTGATATGAACACCCGGTCACAGACCACACTGTGACCTAAAGAACTCAATATGTGGTGTTATTTGTTATTTCCTTCTCTGTTGTGTTTATGGTCATGCATTTATACCCTGTATTTGTGTTTTCTGTTTAGTCCCGGAGTACTAAAATTTTACTAGGGGGGAATGTGTCACCCCAGGCCTGGATGCCTCAAACATTAAAGGCTGTGTCTGAGAGCAGGAGGGAGGTTCCCTGGTCAGGGACCATTAGCATGCAGCACCTCCTGTCCCAGGCCAGTAGGAGGAGCAGGCTGCCCCTATAAAAGCGGGCACTGAGGGCAGGGTTAGAGAGACCAGGACCCACTTCTGAAGCATCCAGAAGGGTTCCCAGAGGAAAGGGACAGGTCAGCAGCAGCTGAGGAGTCCAGGAGGCATAGGAGGAACAGCAAGCCAGGGACAGAGGCGACGAGAGCCAGTCCTGGCTGAGAGAGAACTACACAACCGGACACTGGGGTCCGAGGCTGCCAGGGTTGCAAGCTCGGTAGCAGAAGACCAACCCACAATGGATTTCAGGTCCCTTGGCCTAAGAAGCATGGAGGCTCAGTAACACAGAGGGACCGGTACAGCACAGAGAAGCAACAGGTACCTAAGGCCCGAGTCGCAAGCCATACAGGCGTAGTACACGGCCAGCTCAGGGATGTGGGCTATCACACCACAAAAAGGGGGATAGTCAGCAAGGGCAGAGAGAGAACGGTAGGCCTACCCACTCACCCTGACCAGTGGGGCTCGCCCAAATGCTCTCAGACACTCAGGCCCATTCCTACCCTGTACTCCTGTTGGGTCATTAGTACTAACTACAATAAAGACCCTGGACTGTTTGAAGCAGACTCTGAACCCTTATTGTATCCCTGACCGCAATCCACGGGTGGCGTAGTCGGACATTCAAAACCCTACAAATAGACTGCCACAGCATTTGGTCTGACCACCCTGAGCCACGGGATCGGGTTGCCACTACTACCCCCATCATTGCACAGAAGCCCGGTTCCGGGTACTCCACGGCCCAGGGGGCGAGTCACACACGACCATCGAGAACTACACAGCAGAAGCACTAAAAAAACCTGATCATTATCTCCTAACAGAATAAAGCAAGTGTGAACAGATGCAACTTATAACTGCATAATATACAAACAAAAGAATACAGTCACATTCTGTACACGTTAAAGATGTATGCAAACACTGAATGCATGAACTTTAGCCTGCATTACTGCTATATAAAATATACCTGTAGAACTCAGCTACTTAGCGCATAAATTGGCTAATTCATTTGGGGACACCAGTCACAACAAAGCGTACCCTTCTCTGGTAGGATCCTAAAACCTAATATTTATCAAACATGCCTCTCCCGAGCTAAAAGTTTACACATTTAAAGAGGAGGTAGGATCCAGTACTAAATAAAAACAGCCTCCGGGTGATTCGTTTTCAGTCAAATATGGAGAACTTGCTGTTGCCGCTGGGCACCAATGAATATGTCAATATGTGCGCCAAGCACCTTGTGTCTATAAGTATATTCTATATAGCAGGAATGCAGGTTACATTTCATATATTCAATGTCTGCATACATCTCTGCATATACAGAGTGCTGCTGTATTCTTCTGTTTGTATACATAACAGGAGCACATTACTGAGAAAACTAGCAGCACTGCAGCAATACAGTGTTTTATGAAAACTACAGTAAACAGGCATACAGTGGGTACGGAAAGTATTC
Source organism: Phyllobates terribilis (assembly GCF_046119375.1). NCBI lineage: Eukaryota > Metazoa > Chordata > Amphibia > Anura > Dendrobatidae > Phyllobates > Phyllobates terribilis. The sequence continues at coordinate 754,584,798 of NW_027362761.1, read as the reverse complement.
AGACCCCTTTAAATTTTTCACTCTTTGTTTCATTGCAGCCATTTGGTAAATTCTAAAAAGTTCATTTTTTTTCTCATTAAAGTACACTCTGCATATGACTAGACTGAAAAAAAACAGAAATGTAGAAATTTTTGCAAATTTCTTAAAAAAGAAAAACTGAAATATCACAGTCATATAGTATTCAGACCCTTTGCTCAGACACTCATATTTAAGTCACATGCTGTCCATTTCCTTGTGATCCTCCTTGAGATGGTTCTACACTGGAGTTCAGCTGTGTTTTATTAAACTTGATTTGGAAAGGCACACACCTGTCTATATAAGACCTCACAGCTCACAGTGCATGTCAGACCAAATGAGAATCATGAGCTCAAAGGAACTGCCCAAGGAGCTCAGAGAGAGAATTGTGGCAAGGCACAGATCAGGCCAAGGTTACAAAAGAATTTCTGCATTACTAAAAGGTTTCTAAGAGCACAATGAACTCCATAATCCTTAAATGGAAGACGTTTGGGGCCACCCAAGTCTTCCTAGACCTGGCCGTCCAGCCAAACTGAGCAATCGTGGGAGAAGAGCCTTGGTGAGAGAGGTAAAGAAGAACCCCAAGATTACTGTGGCTGAGCTCCAGAAATGCAGTAGGGAGATGGGAGAAAGTTCCACAAAGTCAACTATCACTGCAGCCCTCCACCAGTCGGGCCTTTATGGCAGGGTGGCCCGACAGAAGCATCAAGTGGTGGCAGCATCATGCTATGGGGTGTTTATCAGCTGCAGGGACAGGACGACTGGTTGCAATTGAAGGAAACATGAATGCGGCCAAGTACAGAGATATCCTGGATGAAAACCTCTTTCAGAGTGCTCTGGACCTCAGACTTCACCGAAGGTTCACCTTCCAACAAAACAATGTCCCTAAGCACACAGCTAAAATAACAAAGGAGTGGCTTCAGAACAATTCTGTGACCATTCTTGACTGGCCCAGCCAGAGCCCTGACCTAAACCCAATTGAGCATCTCTGGAGAGACCTGAAAATGGCTGTCCACCAATGTTCACCATCCAACTTGACGGAACTGGAGAGGATCTGCAAAGAAGAATGGCAGAGGATGCCCAAATCCAGGTGTGAAAAACTTGTTGCATCATTCCCAAGAAGACTCCTGCATGTACTACCTCAAAAGGGTGCTTCTACTTAATACTGAGCAAAGGGACTGAATACTTATGACCATGTGATATTTCAGTTTTTCTTTTTGAATAAATTTGAAAAAATTTCTACATTTCTGTTTTTTTTTCAGTCAAGATGGGGTGCAGAGTGTACTTTAATGAGAAAAAAAATGAACTTTTTAAAATTTACCAAATGACTGCAATAAAACAAAGAGTGAAAAATGTAAAGGGGTCTGAATACTACTTATACCCACTGTATAAGAGACATCTCTGGAAAAAGGGTCTCTGTCCCTTCTTTTTGCTGATCTCAGACGAAGCAGAAAAATCTCATGGTGACAAATTCTCTTTTAAAGACCTGATAAATTGGGTTCAGATTCCACTGACTTTCACAAGTATTAATCCTGTTAAACTATAAATCTGCTCAAGAATTTTAACCCCTTCACAACCTTAGACGTATCAATCCGTGCTGGTTAGGAAGGACTTCCCGACCTATGACGTATGGGTACGTCCTGGTGATTTTGTGGGCACAGGCAATGTGCGAGCGCGGTTGCCGCTCGGTGTTCAGCGAACATGCCAGCTGACACGCGGCTCTCACTGCCAGGAGCAGTGCCCACACGGCTCCTGCCTGCTAACCCCCTAAATGCTGCTATCGATATCGCGAGGGCCCAATAGTTGCCATGAAGACAAACGGGTCACCAGGCTATGGTAAGCTTGTTAGACCATGCTCAGAGCATTCTGTCTCCAAAAAATCGGAACAGAAAGCGATGATATGTGTCTGAAAGTGGTACCAATAAAAACGTCAATTCGTTCATCAAAAAAAAATAAGCTCTCACATGACTATCGGCAGAAATAACAGGATTTTTGGTTACTCACAGTAAAATTTGTTTCTCAGAGCCTTCATTGGGGGACACAGGAAGCCATGGGTGTATGCTACCGCCAGTAGGAGGTTGACACTATGCACAAAAAAAGTTAGCTCCTCCCCAGCAGTGTACACCCCACCGACTGGCTTTAAAAGGATTATCCAATACTTATAAAAATATGCCAATGTGTTTTAATGATAAATAGAAGCTTCTTTCTAATTACCTCCTGGTGCTGTTTCTGCCTGTGAGCGGCGCTATCGGTGGCCGCTCACAGGTAGCACGTAACCCTCCGCTGACGTTACGTCAAGTGAGGAATGACTCAGCGCTGGGGTTTCTGCGGTGGCTGCTGGGTTGTGGGCAGGGTTATTCCCCACATCACACCCAGCATTCACAGCGCGCTTTCCCAATGAATGGGGACAGGGAGAGCAAGCGGTGGATGCCGGGTGTGACGTGGGGGGTAACCCCCGCCCATAATCCAGCAGCTACCGGTGGAACGTGGAAGAGGGACCCTCGGCTGCAGCCTGGACTTGTCGTGACGTCAGAGGATGTCAGAGCCGGCGGCAGCCGAGGGTCACGTGCTGCCTGTGAGCAGCCACCAATAGCGCCGCTCACAGGCAGAAACAGCACCAGGATGTAATTAGAAAGAAGCTTCTATTTATCATTAAAACACATTGGCATATTTTTAAAAGTAGTGGACAACCCCTTTAAGTTAATCAGTTAGTGCACAAGCAGTAGGAGCAGCAACATTAAACAGAGAGAAACACCAAAAATTCAAACTGTACCATAACAATAACAGTTAGTAAAGCTGTCAAAATAGGAGGGTGCTGTGTCCCCCTAATGAAGGCTTCGAGAAACAGATTTTACGGTGAGTAACCAAAAATCCTGTTTTCTCTATCGCTTCATTGGGGGACATAGGAAACCATGGTATGTCCCAAAGCAGTCCATGGGGAGGGAAACAGCAGTAAACAACTCAACCACTGCCGCCTGCAGGATTCTCCTACTTAGGCTGGTGTCTGCCGAAGAGTGTGGATAGAGGACCAGGTTTCCGCCTTGCAAAGCTGTAGGGTGGATGCCCTATGATGAACCGCCCAGGAGGCACCCACCGCTCTGGTAGAGGGGGCCTTAATCCGGGGGGGAGGAATCCTGTTCTTACACAGATACACCTCCCGGATTGCCGCCCGGATCCAGCGAGCAACTGTAGCCTTGGAAGCCAGGAGGCCTCTCCACACTCCCTCAGGTATAACAAAGAGGGAATCCGTCTTCCGGAAGGGAGCGGTCCTAGCCAGGTAAACCCGAACTGCTCTGACAAGGTCCAACCTATTCAGAGATGTTCCAGAGGATGAGACGGAGTTGGACAAAAGGAAGGGAGGACGATGTCCTCATTGAGGTGAAAGGCGAAGACCACCTTGGGGAGTAAAAAAGGCACCGGTCTCAAGACCAGCTGGTCTTGGTGGAGTATCAGAAAAAGGGCGTGACAGGAGAGAGCCGTTAGTTCCGACACGCGCCGCATAGAATTGATTGCCACCAGGAAAACCACCTTCCAAGAAAGAAGGGACAGACACTTCTCGCAGAGGTTCAAAGGCGGAACTCCTAAGAACTTCCAGGACCAGGTTGAGGTCCCAAAGATCGACTGGCGCTCGGTACGGAGGGACCGTGTGAGCCACTCCCTGAAGAAAAGGTTTTACCTGAGAGCGAGAAACCAAGTTTTTCTGGAAAAGGATAGAAAGCGCAGAGACTTGGCCCTTCAAGAAACTGAGGGCAAGCCCCGCGTCAAGCCTGGCTTGAAGATAGGCCAAAATTGAAAGAAGAATCTCATAGGCGTGGTGTGATTACTCTCACACCAACGGAAAAAAGGCCTTCCAGGTCTGGTAGTATACTCGAGACGATGAAGGCTTCTGAGCCCTGATCATCGTCTGAACTAGACGTTCTGAAAAACCCGACGCTCTTAACACCGCGGTTTCAACAGCCACGCTGTCAAATCGAGCAACTGAGAATTCCGGTGTCTGCTGGCTCTATATATTGTATGTTCTGATTTTTTTTTTGCACAAAGTTCAATAAACACATTGTTTAAAAAAAAAAGAATTTGGGTGGAAGATTGGGCCCTGGGAAAGCAGATCTGGTCTGTCTGGAAGCTTCCAAGGAGCATCTGCGAGAAGATTGATGACTTCTGCGTACCAAGACCTCCTGGGCCAATCCGGAGCAATCAGGATGACTGGCACCCCCTCTGCTTTGATCTCCTTCAGCAGCGGGGGAAGGGGTGGGAACATATAAGGAAGTGCGAATTGTGACCAAGGTATTGCCAGCGTGTCAACTCCCACCGCGAGGGGGTTGCAAGACCTGGAGACTAACTGCCTTCCTGTTCAATCGGGACACCATGAGATCCACATCCAGAGTGTCCCATCTTAGACAAATCTGAAGGAAGACATCCTGATGTAGAGACCATTCCCCTGCCTCGAGACCCTCGCGACTGAGAAAATCGGCGGCCCAGTTCTCTACGCCGGGAATATGCACTGCGGAAAAGGATTTTGGAGACCTCAGCTAATGCCAAAGGACTCCGGGTCCCTCCCCGGTGGTTGACGTATGCCACCGCCGTGGCATTGTCTGTCTGGATTTGGATTGGTAAGCCCCTGAGAAGGTTCTGCCAGTGACGGAGGGACAGGGGAATCGCCCTGATCTCTGGGATATTGATCGGCAGAGAGGACTCCTCCTAAGACCAATGTCCCTGGACTGTAAGCCGAGGAGGCTGGCATCCGTCATGACCACCTGCCAGTGTAAGGGGAGAAAGGATAGACCCTGAAGAGTGAGGGGGGAAGACAGCCACCAATTCAGGGACGCCCTGACCCAGTGCGAGATCCGAATTGGACGGTCCAGAGAGAAAACAAATCTGTTCCACTGGGATAGGATGGTCTGTTGAAGCGGTCTGAAATTGCGCAAAGGGAATTGCCTCCGACGCCGCCACCATTCTTCCCAGGACCGCCATAACAGAGCAGAGAGAAGAAGGTCGAGGGACCTGAAGAGAGTAAATCCCACGCTGGAGGGCTGTCCTTTTCTCCTTGGAAAGAAATACCCTGGCTTGAAGGGTGTTGAATGGAAAGCCAAGGAAGACCAGATGCTGGGTAGGAACAAGACAAGAATTCTTCCTGTTGAGTAGCCAGCCGAGCCGATAACGACAATCGAGAGCGATGGAAAGATTTTCCTGGGCGAGGGAGAAGGATGGAGCCTTGACGAGAATGTCGTTGAAATAGGGAATGACCACTAGGCCCCTGACTCGAAGAAGGGTCATTACCGCTGCCATTATCTTTGTGAAGATTCTGGATGCGGTAGAGAGGCCGAACAGCAGGGCGACAAACTGGAAGTGGTCTAAATAAAAATTGCCTGTTCTGCGGGTTCCTTAACAGAATCCTTAATGATAAAGGTCTGGTTGACCACTGCAATAAGACTCTGAACTATGTCCCGCATGTTAGAGGCCAGGTCGGAATTTAAGTCAGAGTCCGGTTCGGTAACCGAATCAGAGTCCAACTCAGCAGGTAAGTCGGGGAATGAGGACCGAGAAGAAGAACCTGCCCGCAGGGAAGGACCGGGAGGAGTGAGGGAGTGAGAGGAAGACCTGGAACTGTCTTCCTCCCTAGATCTCTTACGGGCAATTTTGGTAGGCTGATCCGGGGGTTTCTGTGATCCGCTGGAGGTGGCGGAAGCAGAGGTAGGTAATCTGTCTAGCGCAGATACCAGGGTTTGAGATACCCTGGTAACATCTGCAACAGACTGGGACAGGGAGGTCACCCACCCCGGGACACGGAGAACACTCACCTAGACGCAGTGGGGGCCTCTTGGGTAGCGAGAGTGGGAAGATTGCTGCAGTCCTGACATAGGGAAAAAGTCTGACCTGAAGGGAGCCTGCATTTACATGAAGAACAAAGTGCTTTACCAGAGAGAGTAGTAGAAGCCGAAGGGCGAGAGCGCTCGCCTTTAGACTTAGACATGATAGAAGATACACTAACTGATGTCAGAGGTTAGGGGACAGGTAAAGATTTGCTGAGGAAGTGGCAGTCTGCAGCGTAGAGCTTACCCACAGAAGAAATTACAGGCTGGATCTTGCTGGAGAAAGTCCTGGGAGAGATCAGGGCGACCACAGGTCTCCAGGCGACCACTGAGACCACTGGGGCACAGGGCGACAGCAGGCTACCATCAAATGGTGGTGTCAGGAAGACGCAGGAGGAAGAGGAGGGCCTACCGAAGTAAAAAGAGCATGCAGAGTCCACGCCACTGGGAGGGGGAGTGACTGAGGCCGGGAGGCAAGAAGCCCCAACAATGAGGCTGGACAGAGGGGCGTGACTATAGCGGGCGGGAGAAAGGCCTGCATGATGAGGACCGTGTGGGGGCAGAGCTAACCGCCGCAACTAGGCCGCGGTGAAGCCGGGGCCTAGATTATTCTGATAAGGCCGCCAGCGGAAGTGTTAAGGTGCGGAGGCCCGCAAAATGATGACCAGAAGGAGCCCAGAGCCCAAACCAATGGGTGAAGGGACAGCGCCGCTGCAGGGAAGCTGCTGCAGAGTAACATACAGTCAGGGATAATCCTGCTGAAGGGAAGCACCTATCCAGGGACAGTACTGTTGCAAGGGAACCCTGGCCTAAGGACTGTCCTGCTGCAGGAGAGCAGGACAGGAGGGGGCCCCTGTGGAGAAAAAAAAACAACATACAATAAAACAAAAAACAGTCCTTGAACAGTCCTGCTGCAGGGGAACGGGACAGAAGGGGCCCTTGGGGAGAAAAAGTCACATATCTAATAAAAAACAGTTCTCGAAACTTCTGTCTTCTTCGTCTTCTCCTCGTCGCCTCTGGAGTGGGAACCTGATGGAGAGAAGGAAGTAGTACAACTAGTACCTCTCCATCCCTGAAGATGTAATGGGATCAGAAGACGTCAGGGCCTCTTTGGTGATGGACGTCCTTCCCTCCTGAAACAGTCAGGCTCTGGTGGGCGAGCGGGCAGGAGAGGGGGGCGAGGAACGGCGATTGGATCACCTGTAAACACTTGAAGTGTTAGGGGCTGGGGGTCCTGACCGAGAAGCATTTGACGATACGGGGAGGCAGTACACGCCGTACTCATAGCCTCTACATGGGAAGTACAGTGTGACCGTGGCACAGTGTATCCCTCCAGAGGTAATCTGGGAGAAATTACAAGAATACGCAGAAAACCAATGTAGATCTGGGTCTAGTGAAAGACCCATGTCTACCTCCTACTGACACTTGCCAGTCAGTGGGGTGTACACCGCTGGGGAAGAGCTAACTCTTTTTTTGTGCATAGTGTCAGCCTCCTAGTGACAGCAGCATTCCCCCATGGTTTCCTGTGTCCCCCAATGAAGCGATAGAGAAATAGGAAATTATTGCTCTTATAATATGGCAATGCAAAACTAGTTTTTGCAAAAAAAAAAAACAAAAAAAGTCTTTTAGTGTGTGACAGCAGCCAAACATAAAAAAAGATATATATCTGGTATCGCCGTAATTGCACCGACCCGAAGAATAAAGTCGTCTAATCACTTACACCGCATGAGGAAAGGCGTAAAAAATAAATAAAAACAATTCTTCACTTGCTGTTGATTTTTTCATTCTGCCTCCCAAAGATTTTTTTTACTCACTTATATAGTGCCATTAATTCCACAGGGCTTTACAGACATTATCATCACTGTCCCCATTGGGGCTCACAATCTAGATTCCCTATCAGTATGTCTTTGGAGTGTGGGAGAAAACCGGAGTACCTGGAGGAAACCCACGCAAACATGGGGAGAACATACAAACTACTTGCAGATGTTGTCCTTAGTGGGATGTGAACCCAGGACCCCAGCGCTGCAAGGCTGCAGTGCTAACCACTGAGCCACCACGCTTCCCAGATTGCAGTAAAGCTCGGCGCACACTTATCCTGCGCTTACACCGGGTTTTCCGTGTAAATCTCTGAAATACGCGATTCAGACGGCGTGCTTAAAAGCGCGGTCCTTCACAGTTTTGTGCACTTCTGAAAAGAAGGACACCGCTGAACAAAGGCCAGACAGAGTCCAGAGTAACTCTGCTGCATCATTATAGTGAATAGACAAGTCGGGCATGTCATCTGAATTACGTCATTTGGAGATTTAGATGGAAACCCCGATGTAAGTGATCAGCGTAGAGCGCCTGATAAATGTGAACCAAAATGTTATGTAAAACGCTACCAATAAAAGCTTCAACTCAATTCACAAAAAAAGCAATTCCCCACTCAGGTCAGTCATCGGTTAACGGAAATATAGGGGGCTTTCACATTACTGGTAGCACAAAAGGTCTGGAAAAACTATATGGCTCCTCACCCCCCAAAAGAAATCCAACGAATTCTGCACTCCCAAATCCAAATGTCCCTCTCACTTCTGAGTCCCACAGTGTGCATAAACCACATTTAGTGTCCAAATGTTTGGCATTTCTGTAGTGATGAGAGCCTACCTAATTTATGGGTGCATGTCTCCAGAAGCACGAGCTGAGCACTATGTATGGGGCACTACAATGTATGGGCACTACAATATACTGGGCACTACAATAGCAGTGTTGCAATTTTCACTTAGCAACATCCACTGCTGCTTGTTTCTGGAAAACACTCATGGAGTCAAATCATCACTGTAGATAATTTTCAAAAGGGGTGTAATTTCCAAAATGGGGGTCACTTGAGGGGGGTATTCTGCTCTTCTAGCACTTAGGGGCTCTGTATATGATGTATGCAAACTCTTTTTAGGAAAGTCTGCGCTCCAGGAGGCAAATAGAGCTTTTACTCTCCCGAGTCTCACAGCGTGGATAAGCAGTACTGTACAGCCAGTTATGGGGTATGTCCACGTTTTGCAGAAATTGTGTCACAAATTTTGGTGCCATTGTTACCCATTTCCCCGTGTAAAAATATAAAATCTGGGGCTAGAACAAAATTTTTGTGGTAAAAAATGTAATTATTTTTTTCTTCACTGCCTAATGGTATAAAATTCTATGACACACCTGTGGTGTCAATATGATCACTGCACCCTTAGATGAATTCATTGGGAGGTGTAGTTTGTAAAATGGGGTCACTTATTGGAAGGGTTGCACCTCATTGCTGTTCTGGCACCTCAGGGTCTCTTCCAGTGGGTCATGTCATCCGCAAACCAGTAAAATCTGCACTACAATATGGCGCTCTTTCCCTTCTGAATTTTGCACTGTGCCTCAAAAGTAGTTTCTGATTACATGTAGGGTATTGGTGCACTCAGGAGAAATTGCACAACAAACTGAGGTACATTTTTTCCTATTAGCCCTTATAGAAATTAAACATTTGGGGCTAAAACAACATTTTAGCGATAAAAACGTAATTATTCTTTCTTCATCACCAATCGTAAACATTTCTGTGAGGCACATGTGGTGGCAATATGCTAACCACACCCCTAGAATAATTTAATGAGAGGTGTAATGTCTAAAATGATGTCACTTATAGGGGGGGGGGGGATCTGCTGTTCTGGCACCTCAGGGGCTCTGTCAATGTGACATGACACCCTGAAACCATTCCAGCAAAATTTGAACTTCAATATGACGCTCATTCCATTCTGAGTTTTGCACTGTGTTTCAAATGTAGTTTTCAACTACATATGGGGTATCGGCGTACTCAGGAGAAATTGTACAACAAAATGTATGGTCCATTTTCTCCTGTTACCCTTATGAAAATAAAAAAATAGGGCTTAAAAACATTTTTTTGTGGGAAAAATAACATTTTTTATTTTCACGTCTACATATTCTGTGAAGCACCTGGGGGTTCAAGGTGTTCACCACATATCTATATAAATTCCGTAATGAGCCTACTTTCCAAAATGGGGTCACTTGTGGTGGGTTTCCACTGCTTAGGCAAATCAGGGGCATTCCAAACGCAATATGGCATCCGCTCTCGATTCCAGTCATTTTTTCCCTTCTGAGCCCTGCCGTGCGCCCAAACAGAAGTTTTCCACCACATATGGGGTATTGACGTACTCAGGAGAAATTGCACAACAAAAGTTTGAGGTCTACTTCTCCTGTTACCCTTGTGAAAATAAAAAAAATTTGGGCTAAAGTCAAATTTTTGTAAAAAAAAAATAAAATTATTTTTTCTTTCCACATTGCTTTCATTTCTATGAAACATACGAAAAGTTAAAGGGGTTGCCCATTACATGGACAACCCCTTCTTGATCTAACTGTTTGGCCCCAATAAGATAAAAAACCCTATACTCACCTCCCATGCTGGCCCCATTCCAGCACTCTCGGTCCTGGGGCTCTCGTACAGTTGTCTTGCCACGTGACCCCGGCGCCCAATCAGCACTGGCGTCACTGTCCCTGCATTTATTCAAATCAAACATGAAGAGGAAGTCCGGGCTGCAGCTGATCTCTGAGTTCCTCTTCATGTTTGATTCAACAGGAGGTGGGGACAGCGACACCAGCGCTGTTTGGGCACCAGGGTCACGTGTCACAACAATAGCACGAGAGCCCAAGAGAGAGAGTGCCGATACCACAGGAACGGCGCCAGCATGGGAGGGGAGTATAAGCTTTTTTTTAATTTATCGGTGCCAAGTGTGGGGTATGACAAGGAGTTGTTTATAAATTTTGTTGGAAAAAAAAGAAATTGCTGATCAACTTTTAACCCAACTTCCTAACATCAAAAAAATTATGCTGATGTAAAGTAGACATGTAGGAAATGTTATTTATTAAATATTTTGCGTGACATGACTCTCTGGTTTAAGGGCATAAGAATTAAAAGTTTGAAAATTGGGACATTTTTCGCCAAATTTCAGATATTTTCACAAATAAACGCAAGTCATATCAAACAAATTTTACCACTATTGTGAAGTACAATACGTCACGAAAAAAATCTTAGAATATTTGAGATCTGTTGAAACGTTGCAGTTATAACCACAAAGTGACACTGGTCAGAATTGTAAAATTTGGCCTGGTCATGAAAAACAAGCTGGGGGGTGAAGGTGTTAAATAAACCCTAAGAATAGTGCCCATCCTCCACAAAGAGCTCCAGCATCCTAGCAGTGGGTCTCCCTACCTGTGCTGACTGGGACACCCAGGTCTCTGGGCTTCAGCAAGCCCACTATCAAGAAATTTCCCAACTATGGGTCGTCCTTGATCACCCAGAAACATAGAATCATCAATGCAGTAGGGGGATGGTAGTAAGTGTACCTCTGGGTACGGAAGCAGATCACAAGGCCACTGGCGTCTGCTCATAAGAGAGGTCTGGTGGAGAGAAGTCGTGCTGCTCACTCCATTCCACCTTTCCCAAAATTTGTGTCCATCACTACTGTACCTAATAAACACTGGATATGCAATCTCAAATGTGACTGCAGTTTACAGTACAGATAAGTGCAAAGCCGGCAACACTGCTCTAACGTTATACATATTTGAAGAAAGGAGAGGGTCCTATCGTATCGAGGAGAGACCTCAGCACTGAGGAAGACAGAGGCATCAAACTCTTACTCAAAATGATGTAAATTTCTTGGGTCGTTTCATTGGGACACAGAAAACCATGGGTTTATGTTGCTGCATCCAGGAGGCTACCACTAAGAATTACACTTAGGGCTCATACCCATCACCGCTAAAAAAGAATAGGATGGATGTTGTTCCTAAAAAGTTGGACGAGTGTCATGTGATTTTCATGAGAGTACAATGCGATTTTTCTCACCTAGATTCCGAATGACATGTGAATGCAATCTGTATGCGATGCAATTTTAACAGCTTTTACATAGAGAAATTCTCTGTCATTTAAAGATAGTTTTCAAAGGAAATATTCTTCTAAACATATATAGATTGCTAAATAGATAAAAGATAGAAATAGGTGAGATATATAATCAGTGCTTTGGGTGTGTAGCTTACTGTACATGTATTTTAGTAATAAATAAATTTCAGAAAAAAATGGGATGGGATCCCCCAAAATTTTATTAACCAGCAAAGGGAAAGCGGACCGCTGGGGGCTGATGTTTATTGCCTGGAAAGGTGGTAATGCCCATGGAGGTTACCAGGCTATTAATATCTGCTCACAGCTGTTTACTTGGCCTTTACTGGTTATTAAAATGTGGGACAATCCCCCTCCGTCCCCACTTCAAAAAAAAAAAAAAAAAGATGTGGATTCCCTATTTTAACAACCAGCAAAGGCTAGGCAGACAGCTGTGGGCTGATATTAATAGGCTCGGATGGGGCCATGGATATTGGCCCCCTCCCAAACTAAAAACATCAGCTCTCAGCCGCCCCAGAAAAGGCGCATCCATAAGATACACCAATGCTACCGCTTAGCCTCCACTCTTCCCACTTGCCCTAGTGCGGGGGCAAGTGGTATAATAGGGTTGGGGTTGATATCTGCTTTGTATTGGCAGCTGACATCAAGCCCAGGGGTTAGTAATGGAGATCAGTCTATATGATTCCCCCATTACTAACCTGAGTTAAATTGTAAAAAAAAAAACACTCAGAATAAAGTCTTTTATTTGAAATGATGACACAGACTCCTTTATTGAAATAAAAAAGCAAACTTATACTCACCTGTCTGAAGATCAGATAATCCACTGAAGCCAATGTCACCTGAAAAAAACAAAAATAATAAACCACCATATTGCTCACCTGTCGGACGAGCCTTTATTAGGTGTGCTGTTGTCTTCTACTCTTCTGGGACCCGTGGCCCCCAGCAGTCATGACACTTGGATCAGAGAGGTCATCTCCGCCTCCCACATTAGCAGAGTATCTGCGTGATCCTCCACTAAGGCGGAGAAAAGATTCAGAAGAGTTGTCTAAGTGCTCACATGCATGTTTTTTTTTCCAAATCTCGTCTTTCACAGTCTCACTCCTTCCACTAGTGTTAGTGCTTCAGTTCCTGCACAGGAGCACTTTTCGGTTCATCCCATCCCGGACCTGAACTTTTGAACAAACTGACATGACTATGCGGCTTCAGGATGTTGTTTCTTTGTTCTTTGTAGCCATAGAACCCAGGGAATTTGTATGCTCAGTAGATATCCATAACGCCAATCTCCACATTCCTATTTTTTCAGCTCACCAAAAGTGCCTTTGTTTTGCAAGCCATCAGTCTCTTTTGCAGTTTGTGGTTCTCCCCTTTAGATGGCCATGGCTCCCAGGGTGTTTGCAAAGGTCATGGCTGCAGTCATGCCCTCAGGGGAATCATTGTAGTACCCTACTTGGACAACATTCTTACCAAGGCTCCCTTTTACTTAGAGAATCTCGAGTTTGCATATCACCCAGGACACAATTGCTTCGGTTGGTTTGTCAACTAATCAGTCTTCTTTGATTCCTGTTCAACATCTTGTTTTTCTGGAGATACTGTTTGATACGGTCTAAGTGAAAGTATTCTTAATAGGGGACAAGATGTCTGCTCTTCAAACTGGTTTCTGTTCCCTCAGGCATCCCTCATTTACCCCCGTTTCTGCATGAGAATCCTGGGTAATATGATGGCGTCCATTGAGGTAATTTCCTTTGCTCAGTTCCATAGCAGAACCCTGCCGCTTGCCCTCTTCTTTCATCGGGACAAACCTGTCTCTCTTGAATCACCCTGTCCCCCAAATCTATGCATCAGGCAATCACTGATCTGGTGGCAATACTCCGCATTCATACATTTCGTTTGCTCTCTTCTGATTCAATGGCAGATCGTGACGATAGATTCCAGTCTTCCTTATGGGTAGAGGTCTTCTAGAACAGAGGTCCCCAACCTTTTTTGCACCAGGGACCGGCTTTAAGCAAGACCAGTTTTCCATGGCCCGGTGGGGGTGGGGGCGGGGCTTTGGTCATATGGGGGTGGGGTTATGGAGGGGTGGAGCTGTATGGGGAGGATGCTGGCGGGACCTCGGTGTACAGCGCTGCTAAGTAGCAGCATTGTACATTGAGCGTCAGTGTATACAGCGCTGCTGCTTAGCAGCGCTACACACTGAACACCGGTACCGGGAGCCGCGTCACTGAAGCCAGTCTGCTGCCCCAGCACGCCCCACATAACATGTTCTGCCGGGGGCGTGTCAGTGAGGAGAGCCTGCCGCCCCACCCCGTCAGGAACACACCATGCTGTGCAGGAGGGCCGCGTCACTAAGACCCGCCCCGTGACGTACAACAGGTACCATGCTGTGCTGTGGAGGGCTGCGTCACTAAGACCCGCCCGACGCCCCACCCCGTCCTGCATAATGTTCTCTGCCGGGAGCTGCGAGCTGTCACGGCTATGGCAGAAAACATTATAAATCCACACAGAGCGAGTTCTGACCAGGCGCAGGGCCGCGGAGCTAGCTGTCAGCGGCAGGGCCGGCTCCAGGTTTTTCTGGGCCCCGGGCGAAAGAGTCTCAGTGGGCCCCTTTAACACATACCACGATTCATGATGCAGAGATACGGCGGAGAAATATATATATATAGTACAATGCAAAGATTTCACTTCATGAGTGATATCTATTGTAAATTCTACAATAGCTCAGAAACCGGTGAATCGCTCCACACAGAATACTGGCCCCCATATAACGCTTCATACGGAATACTGGCCCCCATATAAGGCCCCATACGGAATACTTGCCCCCATATAAGGCCCCATACGGAATACTTGCCCCCATATAAGGCCCCATACGGAATACTTGCCCCCATATAAGGCCCCATACGGAATACTTGCCCCCATATAAGGCCCCATACGGAATACTTGCCCCCATATAAGGCCCCATACGGAATACTGGCCCCCATATAAGACCCCATACGGAATACTGGCCCCCATATAAGGCTCCATACAGAATACTGGCCCCCATATAACGCTCCATACAGGATACTGGCCCCCATATAACGCTCCATACAGGATACCGGTCCCCATATAATGCTGCATGCAGGCTGTTACCCCCCACATAATGCCCCATACAGGCTGTCCCCCCCTTATAATGCTCCATGCAGGCTGTTACCCCCCACATAATGCCCCATACAGGCTGCCCCCCCTCTTTATAATGCCCCATGCAGGCTGTCACCCCTCCTCTTTATACTGCCCCATGCAGGCTGTCACCCCTCCTCTTTATACTGCCCCATGCAGGCTGTCACCCCTCCTCTTTATAATGCTCCATGCAGGCTGTCACCCCTCCTCTTTATACTGCCCCATGCAGGCTGTCACCCCTCCTCTTTATACTGCCCCATGCAGGCTGTCACCCCTCCTCTTTATAATGCTCCATGCAGGCTGTCACCCCTCCTCTTTATAATGCCCCATGCAGGCTGTCACCCCTCCTCTTTATACTGCCCCATGCAGGCTGTCACCCCTCCTCTTTATAATGCTCCATGCAGGCTGTCACCCCTCCTCTTTATACTGCCCCATGCAGGCTGTCACCCCTCCTCTTTATACTGCCCCATGCAGGCTGTCACCCCTCCTCTTTATAATGCCCCATGCAGGATGTCCCCCCCTCTCTTTATAATGCCCCGTGCAGGCTGTTCCCCACCTTATAATGCCCCATGCAGGCTGGTCCCCACCTTATAATGCCCCATGCAGGCTGTCACCCCTCCTCATTATAATGCCCCAAGCAGGAATCCCCCCCTCTTTATAATGCCCCATGCAGGCTGGTCCCCACCTTATAATGCCCCATGCAGGCTGTCACCCCTCCTCATTATAATGCCCCAAGCAGGAATCCCCCCCTCTTTATAATGCCCCATGCAGGCTGTTCCCCACCTTATAATGCCCCATGCAGGCTGTCACCCCTCCTCTTTATAATGCCCCAAGCAGGATGCCCCCCCTCCCCTCCATACATTAAAAAAAAAAAATAAATCAAATACTCACCTCCCTTCTCCTCACCTGCTGCCCGCCGCTCGCTGCTCGGCTCCGAACTCCAGCGTTGTCGTTTCTTCCCGCTCAGCGCTCCCTGTGACGGCTCAGGGGAGGGCGCGGTGTAAAGACGTCACCGCACCCTCTGACCTGAGACGTCACAGGGAGCGCAGAGCAGGAAGACAGCTGATCTGCGGAGGCACGGGGAGAGGTAAGTATCCAGCTGCCGGGGCCCTGAGCAAGCGGCGGAGAAGGGCGGGCGCTGACACCGCTCTCCTCCGCCCATAGCCCAGCGGGGTGCGCGACCGCCAGTGGGCCCCTCTGCCTGCTCAGAGCCCCGGCATTTGCCCGGGTGCTGACGCCGGCCCTGGTCAGCGGCGCCGCGGACCGGCTGAAAAACCCCAGCGACCCGGTCCTGGTCCGCGGACCGGCGGTTGGGGACCTCTGTTCTAGAAGTACAATATTCAGGGGCACTGGTTGAATCACGAAACTTTCAACGTCCTTGGCCAGACCAGCTGTCAAGTTTAGCCATCCGGATCCAGTTCAGCAATACCACCGCTGTGGCACCAACCATAAATATGGAACGCAAAATTCTCAAGCTATGGCAGAGATCTCTTGGATTTTGGTTTCAGCAGCACAAAGAATTATTGTAATCTCATTAATCCACATACCCACAGTGGACCACTAAGTCATGAAGGAATATCCACAGGGAAGTGGTCTCTCCACCTAGATGTCTTCCTCCACATTTGTCTCCAGTGGGAGACTTCAGAAGTCTGATACCATTTAGATTGAACCAAATTACTCAAAAGGATCAAGTCGAAGGGGTTCCTGTTATTCTCGTTGCCTTGGACTGGTGCAGAAGATCCTGGTATGCAGAATCAATCTTCCTGTCCTGCAGATGCTACATTAAGACTGCCAGATCGTCCAGACTTACTTTTCTATGGTCCCATCTTACTCACGTACTCATGGACACTCCCTTTAATGGTATGGCTGTTGAATCTTCAGTTTTCTTCGATCATTCTGACTATGATTAGAGTATGGATGTCTTCCTTGTCACATTGCTCTCTTTGTATTTGGAAGGTTTCTTTTTGGTTGGAGAGTATCCAACCTTGTCACCTTTATGCTCTTCTGTCTCCAGGGTCTTCTTGCAGCCGGGTCTTGAGTTAGGACTGTCTCACAGATCCCTCATGAGACAGGATTCTGCACTGTTTACACCTTTTCATAATCATCTGGCTTTAGACTCCTAAACAGCTCTTTCCTTCAAGGTGTGGCTCACATAGTCCCTTCTTTACTGGTCTTTCATGGATAAGCGGGATCTCATCCTGGTCCTTGACACCTTACAGACCTTTCCCTGCTGTTCCTCTCCTGGTAGGTTGCTTTACTGATAGCAATTACTTCCATTAGGTTAAGTGCACACGAAGCGTTTTTGATGCGTTTTCGCGGCAGTTTTCCCGCTGCAAAAACGCTTGTTATAAGGTCTTCCAGGTATAGCAATGCTAATCCGGATGTGCTGTGCACATGATGCGGAAACATCTGCTCCGGATTCGCATTGCGTTAAAAACCGCAGCATGACCATTTCTTGCGCGATCCCACCCGCAAATTCGCAACCATTGACTTGCATTGAATCACAACAAACCCGCAAGTATAATGTCTATACCTGTTGATTTGCTGCGTTTCAATTAAAGCCAATGGCCGCAAATTTGCGGAGGAAAGGTGGTGCGGGTGGTACCCGGGTCGGGAGAGGACTACTGCTCCTCTCATCCGATCGCTACTCCCGCTGTTAACAGAACAGCTGGGACAGGCGTTGAAGAGGGGAATGATTTCTGTAGGGAAAAAGAGACTTCCTGTTTCTTTAAAGACCAGAGAAAAGAGAATAATTAGCTGGGTAGGAAGTCAAAATGAGCAATTGTAAGTACACAGTGCTATATAATATGATGATTGTAATATATTAAGAGGATAAAAACTTTGATGGGAGTGCCTCTTTAAGTTGTGCTTATGAGCACTTGAGAAATCAAACACAACCTTAACATATTGTACCGAGCAAGATTTCTGCTTTATTATTACGCATCAAGTTTAAATACTATCACAAATAAAAAAAAACTTCCCACCAATAGGCATTTAGGGGTATGAACAGAAATGTGAAAAAGACGGATTTTGTTAAGACCTTACCTGTAAAATCCTTTTCAGCGAAGGAAGGAAGGGAGACACCGATCCATTACTAGTGGGTAGGCGGAGCCCCACAGGATAGTTCACCTCAGATTTATAAAAAGTGACGACCGGCCCCTCCAGCTTAGGCTCCTCCTACTCCCATGTCCTTCAGTCCGTACACAAGCTGAGAAAGAGCAGACAACACCAGCGGAACAACACAACCCCTTCCGAAAATTCAGAAATGCAAGAGAACAGGTTATGCATATAACAAAAAAAAACACACGGTCCCAGGCACTGCTCACTGGACCTGACAACTGCGATGAGCTGGCAATGCTGGAACAGAGCCCTAGCGCGCCGACCCCCGCCCAGATGACCGCCATCAGAGAGGAGTCGCGCCGCATCTGGAAAACAATAATGCACTTCTGCCATGGGAGGGTGCTGTGTCTCCCTTCCTTCCTTCGCTGAAAAGGATTTTACAGGTAAGGTCTTACCAAAATCCATCTTTCAGCAGCAGAAGGGAAGGAAGGCAGACACAGATCCATTACTAGTGGGACGTCCCAAAGCAGTCCAGAACTCAAGGGTGGGAAACAGTGGCAGAATCGCCAACACCCCAACAACATAGTCAAGTGCGCAACAAGCGCCAAAACTAGATAAAGAGAAAACCTAAACCACCGCCGCCTACAGGACCCTGCGTCCCAAGGCCGCATCGGTGGAAGCACTCACGTCCACTTTATAAAATTTAGTAAAAGTGTGAAAGGAGCGCCAGGTAGCCGCCCGGCAGAGCTGCGCTGCCGAAGCCCCCTGATGAAAAGCCCACGACGAACCAACAGCTCTCATGGAATGAGCTCGAACCTTAACCGGACAAGGCTCACACTTGAGCCGGTACGCTTCCAGGACAGCCGAACGTATCCACCGAGCTATAGTGTCCTTGGAGGCCCGCTGACCACGCCGACGACCAGCAGGAATCACAAAAAGAGAGTCCGACTTCCGAAACCCTTGCGTGATTGAAAGATAGAACTTCAAAGCCAGCACCAAATTCAACGAGTGCAAGGCTCGCTCCTTTGGACTTTTCGGATTCGGACAGAGGGAGGGCAACACGATGTCCTGATTGACGTGGAAATGCGACACCACTTTAGGCAGAAAATCACCACGGGTACGAAGCACCACACGATCCGGGTGGAACTCCAGAAAAGGGGGCGAGCAAGACAGTGCCGCCAACTCAGAAACCCTTCTCAAGGAGGTGACCGCCACCAGGAAGGCCACCTTCCAAGAAAACAAGTAAAGCGTAGCTGAATCCATAGGCTCAAAAGGCCCATGCTGAAGAGCCTCCAAGACTAGATTGAGCCGCCAAGGAGCCACAAACGCCCTCCGAGGCGGAAACTGACGTGCAATCCCGCGAAAAAACGAGCGCACATCCCTGCGAAAGGCAATAGCCTTCCGAAAAAGCATGGATAGTGCAGATACCTGACCCCGCAAGGTACCAACCGCCAGACCCTTGGCCAAACCACATTGCAGAAAAGCCAAGAAGTTGGGAATGGAAAAAACCCTCGGGTTCCTTGACGATCCAGAACACCATGAATTGAAGGCCTCCCAAGTTCTATGATAAATCCTAGTCGTAGCCGGACCTCTGGCCGCCCGCAAGGTGGCAATGACCTCGGCCGAAAACCCACGACGGGTCAATATCTTGGTCTCAAGAGCCACGCCGTCAAACGAAGCGACTTCAGGTCCGGATGACGAATGGGCCTTTGGGTTAACAGGTCCGGGCGAAGAGGCAGTGGAAAAGGAGGCGCCGCCAGAAGAGACACCAGCGTTGAATACCACGCCCTCCGCGGCCAATCCGACGCCACCAAAATTGCCGGAATTCGTTCGAGTTTGATCCGCCGGATCACCAGAGGAAGTAAGGATACCGGCGGAAACACGTAGATCAGCTTGAACTGGTCCCACGGGGCCACTAGAGCATCTACCGCCACAGCCTCTGGGTCCCTGTACCTGGACATGAACGTCGGAAGCCTGGCGTTCAGCCTGGATGCCATCAATTCCACCTGGGGAGTCCCACAATGGGAGCACAGCAGTCCAAAAACATCCGGATGAAGACTCCATTCTCCTGGATCCACCTGCTCGCGACTGAGGAAGTCCGCCGTGATATTCAGCACTCCTGGGATGTGAATCGCGGAGATGGCTGGAACCCTGGACTCGGCCCATACCAGGATCCGCGAGACCTCCATCATGAGTCTGGAACTCCTCGTCCCGCCCTGATGGTTGATATACGCGACCGCTGTCGCATTGTCCGTCTGAATCCGGACCGGCAGACCGCTCAAGGGGACTGTCCAATGTCGGAGGCAGAAAAAAATCGCTCTCGACTCCAGGATGTTGATCGGCAGAGACGACTCCTCTGACGACCAGACCCACTGAACCCAGAGATCGTTCCAAACCCACCACCAGACAGTCAGGCTGGCATCGGTGGTAATGACCGATCACCGTGGGAGGAGGAAGGATTTCCCCAGGGATAAAGCCTCCGGACGTAACCACCATCCAAGAGACTCTCACACCCTGCGGGAGATACTGACACAGCGATCTAGCGAAGCCGGCGATCGATCCCAACGGGTCAGAATAAGATTTTGGAGACCCCGGGAATGAAATTGTGCAAACGGTACCTCAGTGCGAGAGGTATATACCGTATGGGAATAAAAGGGCCAGAAATAAGAGGAAACCAATATGGTTGAACAAGAACGTAAAAGGGGCGTTAAATAGCAAAAAAGAGGCATTCAAGAGATTAAAACAGGAAAACAGTAAGGAGGCACTAATGTGTTACAAGGAAAAAACGAGAACCTGTAAAAAAACAAATAAAAATAGTGAAGGAGGAAACAGAGAGACGTATTGCTAGGGAAAGTAGATCAAATCCCAAACTGTTCTTTACGTATATAAATAGTAAAAGGATTAAATCGGATAATATTGGACCGATAAAAAGTGAGGAAGGCAAAATCATAGAGAAAGATGAGGATAAAGCTAATCTATTAAATAATTTTTTTTCGACAACTTTCACAAAGGAAATAGAACTAACAGGAGAAATGAGAAGTGACAAGCTTAATCCTCCACTAAGTATGACAAATCTAACCCAAGTTGAGGTACAGAAACGCCTCAGTAACATTAAAATAAACAAATCACCAGGACCTGATGGCATACACCCACGGGTACTAAGGGAACTAAGTAATGTGATAGACAGACCGTTATATCTTATATTTAAGGACTCTGTTGAGACTGGGTCTGTGCCACTTGATTGGCGACAGGCGAATGTAGTGCCAATATTCAAAAGGGAAGCGAAAAGTGACGCCGGAAACTATCGGCCGGTGAGTCTGACGTCCGTTGTGGGCAAAATTTTTGAAAGCTTCATTAAAGAGGCAATTAGGGAGCATCTTGATGCGAATAATCTTTTAATCCCGAACCAACATGGATTCATGAGGAATCGCTCCTGCCAAACAAACCTGATTGACTTCTACGAGGAGGTTAGCTCTCGAGTAGATCAGGGGGAACCAGTGGATGTCGTGTATCTCGACTTCTCAAAAGCGTTCGATAGCGTGCCACATAATAGGTTGGTATACAAAATGAGAATGATGGGGCTGGGGGAAAATGTCTGCAAGTGGGTAGCTAACTGGCTAAAGGATAGAAGGCAGAGGGTGGTTATAAATGGAATATACTCAGATTGGGTAAGCGTCACTAGTGGGGTACCACAGGGGTCTGTACTAGGCCCAATGTTATTTAATATCTTTATTAACGACATAGTCAACGGGATAAATAGTAAAATATAAATATTTGCAGATGACACAAAGTTATGTAAAACAATTAATACAAAAGAGGACAGTGCAGACCTACAGAGGGATTTGGATAAGCTGGGTAGGTGGAGCATTAAATGGCAAATGAGGTTTAACGAGGAGAAATGTAAGGTCATACATATGGGAAGGAAAAATGGAAGTCACCAGTACTCACTGAATGGGAAATCATTGGGGAATTCAGAGATGGAGAAGGACTTGGGCATCTTGATTGATAGCAAACTAAATTGGAGTGCCCAAAGTCAGGCCGCTGCTGTAAGGGCAAACAGGGTAATGGGATGTATCAGAAGAGGTATAGCTGCAAAGGATGAGAACATTGTTCTTCCACTGTACAAAGCACTGGTCAGACCACACTTGGAATACTGTGCTCAGTTATGGGCCCCAATATATAGAAAGGATATAAATGAGCTTGAAAAGGTACAAAGGAGGGCAACAAAATTAATAAAGGGAATGGAGGGACTGCAATACCCAGAGAGGTTGGCAAAACTAGGACTATTCAGCCTGGAAAAGAGAAGGTTGAGGGCGGACATAATAAATGTGTACAAATATGTTAGGGGACAGTATAGAGACCTTGCCCGGGATTTGTTCAAAAGGAGGGATATTACGGTAACAAGAGGGCATTCACTAAGACTGGAAGAGAAAAGGTTTCAGCACCAGCATAGGAAGGGGTTCTTTACGGTAAGAGCAGTGAGAATATGGAATTCACTGAGTGAGGAGACGGTAATGTCAGATTCACTAAACCAGTTCAAGCGGGGACTGGATGCTTTTCTAGATACCAGGCAGATTTCAGCATATACTTAAAGATAAAATAAAATAGTAGGTTGATACAGGGATTTATTCTGACTGCTGGTTTCAGAGTCGGGAGGGAATTTTTCCTCAGGTGAAGATTGGCTAAATCATTTGGGGTTTTTGCCCTCCTCTGGATCAACTTTAGCAATTACAGAACTAACAGGTTGAACTTGATGGACGCAAGTCTTTATTCGGCTTTACAAACTATGTTACTATGTTCCATTGCCACCACCATCAGACCCAGAAGGAACATACACTTCCGATGGGACATCGCCATCGCCGACCTCATATCCTGGACATGGTGACGAAGGTTCGCTTGTTTGTCCGGAGGCAGGGACAACACTGCTCGTACCGTGTCGAAATGCATCCCCAAGAACGACTTCTTCCAATTGACCAGCCACCCGAAGTCCTCCAGGTGCTAAAGGGAGAGATCGCGAGCTGTCACCGCCTCCTCCGCTGTGGGCGACAATTAACAGGTCGTCCGGGTAGGGGAGAATCGTAACTCCTTGCTTTCGAAGGAGCGCCATGAGCGGCGCCAGAATTTTTGTAAAAACCCTGGGCGCCGAGGCCAACCCGAATGGTAGGGCCACAAACTGGTAATGGGCCTGACCTATGGCGAAATGCAGGAAGAGCTGGTGAGCCCTGCAGATTGGGACATGCAAATAGGAGTCGCGGATGTCGATCGACACCAAGAAATCGTACTGCGACAGGGCCGCCACGACAGAGCGAAGAGACTCCATACGGAATTTCCGGGTCCGGACATGAACATTCAATTCTTTGAGGTCCAGAATGGGGCGAAACTTGTCCTCCTTTATGGGGACCACAAAAAGGTTGGAGTAAAACCCCCTTCCCCGGTCCTCCGGCGGAACCGGAACCACCACACCCTGCTGCAGAAGAGAGTCGACCTCCCGCAGCAGTGCGGCAGCCAGCTTGGGCTCGGACGGGATGCGAGACTGACGAAACTTGTCCCGGGGTCGAGAATGAGACTCTATGAAATAGCCTGCCGACATAACCCGCATTACCAAGGCGTCCGATACGTAGGATGCCCAAATCGACCCGAACTGAAGCAGACGACCTCCCACCCGAGAGCCCTCGAGAGGGTTCCTGGCGTCAGTCCGCCTTAGCGGGCTTTTTGTCAACCTCCCTTTTGTCCTGATGGAAATGTTGTTTCCAGGGTGTACGGGATTTCTGGGTGGTCTTCTTTCCGCAAGACGAGGGACGACCCGATCTCCAAGAGGGCTGACTGAACCGTCCTCTGGGCCGAAAGGGCTGATGACCACTACCGGCACTTGACTTGCCAGACGTAGAAGCCGCTGCTTTCCGCTGCAGCAAAGCCGAATCCTTGGCCTTGGCCTTAGCAATCAGCTCCGTGAGGTCCGAACCAAAAAGCTGACCGCCCTTGTATGCCAGACTCAACAAACCTTGTTTGGATACCGCGTCTCCAGTCCACTGTTTAAGCCACAGTGCTCTTCTGACTGTGACGGCCGAGGATTGAGCCCTGGACAGAACCGAAGTAGTATCCAGCACTGCGTCCCTGCCATATAGGGCCGCCTCTTCCAACAGCTGGAAGAGCCTTTCCACCTGAGACAGCGGAGTCCCATCTTGCCACGCCGTCCGCAGCTGATCCAACCACCGCAGAGAAGCCTCACCAGCCCACATGGCCCCCAAGGCCGCTCGGAATCCATGACCCGCGCCCTCGTAGATGGACTTCGCCGCTAACTCCGTCCTTCTGTCCAGCGGGTCCTGTAGACTCGCCTTCCCTTTAACAGGAAGCAAAGAGGATTTGCTCAGCTGAGACAATGGCACGTCCACTTCAGGCGAGGGGACCCAATTAGCGATCGTCTCCGAGGAGCAGGGGTACAGGGCATCAAAAAACCGCATCCCCTGGAAGCGTTTATCCGGACACAGGTGTTCTTTCTCCACCGCCTCGTTAAGTTCATCGTGCGCCAGCAGCGTCGAACGAGCCCGAAGCGACTCCTGATACAGCGGGGCCGACTTGCCAGGGCGCCTCGTCACCTCTTCAGACCGCTGTAACGCTTCCCGCATAGCCCCAATAAAAGCGTCCACGCGGCCCGAAAGCGAAGCGGAGCGACCCTGCCGATCCTCTTCATCAGAATCGGAAATCTCACCATCAGAGTCTGTCGGTGATTCCGAAACCTCCGACGCACTGCGCGGAGGAGACGGCGCCACCACAGGCCTGTGGCGCTTCTTGCCTCGTGACGTCGTTTGGGACTTAGCTGATACTCAATGACCCAGGAGGTCCAACAGACTGTCAATGGAGCAAGTGAGATCTTACACTTTAACATCACTGAGACCCCCGACCAGTGTCGAACCTGACGCCGTCGAAGACCCCGGCGTATCAGATACGCGTGACCGATCCTGAAGCAGACCGGGAGCGAGGTCAGCGCCCCCTGGTCCCTGATCCGACATGCCCCCACACAGTTGCGAGCGTCGCGGATAAGGCGGTAATAACCCCTTACAATGGGTACAGTAACCGAGGAAGTGTGATCCCACTACCACAGCCTGTTCCTCGCAAAAAAATCACCAAGCACTGAAGGGTTAAAGCTCCTCCAGAGGGAGAGAGCTACCCCAGCTGCCTGCAGAGCAAAAGTTAACCTAACAGACTAGGGAGATGGCGCTCTGATCCCACAAGCATGCACTCCAGAACAGGTTAACTGCCTTGATGAGGCCAGACCCCTCAGAAAGGGTTAATGCTGCTGACCACACAATACCCCTTTGCCTTAAAGGAACAGTGGTGTGCGAGCCCCAGAGCCTCCTCAGCAGGGAGATAGCAGCGCCGGATATAGCACACCATGTCTACCTTAACAGGCCAGCAGTAAGGTGGTCTGCGCTGCAATAGTGAGCAAACGGAACCTTCTGCTTTAAAAGGCAGAAGTGACTCACCAGCTGGCTGCGATGACTGCTCTTCTCTGGGGAGGTGTAGAGAGCGGGGAGCAGGGAGCAGGAGGCGCTGCACGTGGTAATGGACGCCGGCCGAAGGACCCGGGAGAAGAAGAAGGGGCTGGGTCAGCACAGCGCGCGCTTTCCAAGCGCTTCCTGTCTGAGGATAAGTGACAGGCAGCAGAGAAGCGCGAAGCCACGCCCCCCCGCCGTTCAAACACTAACCCATATGCAGCGGTGATATCCTGTAACGGACAAAACTGCAGTCACCACATGTACAGTAAGAGCGGCTGCCGCAGCAGCCGATGAAGCACTCAGAACTGATGAGCACTTACCCAGCTGAGCGCCACAGGGACCCCCAGGGATGTGTGGCGCCGTGGCCCTTTGCTCCCCCTCACGGTGGAGCGCGCAGGGATCCCAAGAAGCAGTGTGCGTCTCCGCCAGGGAGCGCCCTGTATCCCCCGGGGCCGGCAGGTTTCTGCGGGGACCTCCTTATGGGGTACGCAGATCTGCCAGGGGAGGGTCAGGGGTCCCAGCAGCGCTGAGACCCCCTGAGACCTCTAGACCACGGGAGGTCCAGGTCTCCGGGAATGTAAAATAAAAAATTCTTCTGAGGAGCTGCAAAGGCAGCGACTATCCTCTGCGACCTCAAATTTAAAACTGGAGGACATGGAGTAGGAGGAGCCTAAGCTGGAGGGGCCGGTCGTCACTTTTTCTAATCTGAGGTGAACTATCCTGTGGGGCTCCGCCTACCCACTAGTAATGGATATGTGTCTCCCTTCCTTCCCTTCTGCTGCTGAAATACTGTAGTTTTCGGACTATAAGACGCACTTTTTTCCTCCAAAATTTTGGAGGAAAGTGGGGGGTGCGTCTTTTAGACCGAATGTATATGGACTATATATGGTGGCTGTGGGTGGTGTGGGGGAGCGACAGTGGCGGTTGAGCGGGCACAGCAGGCAGAAGCCGTCTGCTGCAGCCTACACTGTGCCCGCTACTAAATATTATGAATATTCACTGCTCCCCACGCCCATAGGGGTGGGGAGCACTGAATATTCATTTTCCTTAATAGCGCATACTGTAGCCACAGTGCGGCTCCTGCAGCAGCCGGCGGTCAGTGTGCCCGCTATTAAAGACCATGAATATTCTCTACAACTCACTCCCATGGGTTGCATTAACTTTAATAGTGGGCACACCGACCGCCGGCTCCTGCAGGAGCCGCACTGCGGCTACAGTGTGCGTGCTATTGAAGATCATGAATATTCACTACAACCCATGGGAGTGAGTTGCAGAGAATATTCATGGACTTTAATATCGGGAACGCTGACCACCGGAGCCACGCTGCGGTACAGTGTGAGCGCTATTAGAGATAATGAATGGTCACTGCTCCTCACTCACACAGTCCAGGCGTAGGGAGCAGTGACTCTTCCGGCACAGCATCACACAGTGTGAGGGCGCATGGCATCATCGCCATGCGCGGCTCACACTGAGATCAGTGCTGGCTGCAGAGGAGGACACAGCGCTGGAACACTGGGAAGAAAGGTGAGTAGAACTAGTGTGTGAAGCATGGGATCAGGGGTGTCTAGAATGCCAGGAAGAAGGAAGAGGAGGGCCATACATGCCAGGAAGAAGAAGGATGAGGGGGGCCATACATGCCAGGAAGAAGAAGGATGAGGGGGGCTATACATGCCAGGAAGAAGGATGAGGGGGGCTATACATGCCAGGAAGTAGAAGGATGAGGGGGGCCATACATGCTAGGAAGAAGAAGGATGAGGGGGGGCATACATGCCAGGAAGAAGGATGAGGGGAGCCATACATGCCAGGAAGAAGAAGGATGAGGGGGGCCATACATGCCAGGAAGAAGAAGGATGAGGGAGGCCATACATGTCAGGAAGAAGAAGGATGAGGGGGGGCCATACATGCCAGGAAGAAGAAGGATGAGGGGGGGCCATACATGCCAGGAAGAAGAAGGATGAGGGGGGCCATACATGCCAGGAAGAAGGATAAGGGGGACCATACATGCCAGGAAGAAGGATAAGGGGGACCATACATGCCAGGAAGAAGGATAAGGGGGACCATACATGCCAGGAAGAAGGATGAGGGGGACCATACATGCCAGGAAGAAGGATGAGGGGGACCATACATGCCAGGAAGAAGGATGAGGGGGACCATACACACCAGGAAGGGGGTTAAGGGTAGTCATGCATACCAGGGTGAGGGATGAGAGATGAAGGGTGTCATGTATACCAGGATGAGGGGTGCCATGCATACAATGAAGAGGGATGAGAGATGAGGGGAGCCATGCATACCAGGATGAGGGGTGCCATGCTAACCAGGAAGAGGGATGAGAGATGAGGAGAGCCATGCATACCAGGATGGTGGATTGGGGTGCCATGCATACCAGGATGGTGGATTGGGGTGCCATGCATACCAGGATGGTGGATTGGGGCGCCATGCATACCAGGATGGTGGATTGGGGCGCCATGCATACCAGGATGGTGGATTGGGGCGCCATGCACACCAGGATGGTGGATTGGGGTGCCAAGCACACCAGGATGGGGGCCACGTATAACAGGAAGGAAGGGCCATATATACTAGGATGGAGGATAACAGAATTGGGGGACATTACCCCTATACCAGTGTCAGCAGCAGACCCCCTCCCCCATAACAGTGCATCATGACCACATTTTTTGCTTACAATTTTTTTTCTATTTTCCTCCTCTAAAATCTAGGTGCGTCGTATGGTCTGGTGCGTCTTATAGTCCGAAAAATACGGTACTCTGCCCAGCAGTGTTATCTGATCACCATGAAACTGGAGGTATGAGACTAGATGGAGTATGTTCTCTCACAAAATAAAGGTTTAATTTTAAAGGGGTTACCTTAAAAATCAGCTGAAAAAGAAATCTATAACCTGCTTACTTATATAAAAAAAGGAAATATTGCATATGAACAAGGTATCAAACATATTGCATCAGGGTCAAAAATGTATTGTACTTGTACTGTAAGTAATCATTGCAATTGCATAAAGTAGGAAAGTTTCACATTTTAAAGTACAGCAATTCCTGATGACCCTACTCATATATACTGCACTGACATTGGCTGATTTTCAGGGTAAAATCCACCAGAAAATGCTATGTCTTAGAGCTGAATGTGTGTCTAACAGCCATCTAGTTTACTTTTAAAATATTTCATATTTGATTTGATAAAAAAAGAAAAAAAATCTCAAACATTAGAAAGAACTTACATAATTAATCTGGATTAAGAATTAAGCTGAATTCTTCCAAAGGCAGCGAGTTATCACAAAATGGTTTCGAGGTACCAATTATAGATTCAGTTACTCTCCCAGGTTTCATTGACAGTGAAGATGAAAAAACACTTTTGGCTCTTGCGGATCCTAGTGAACTGAACGAAGAAGAAATGCCTGATGATAAATTAACTTGGCCATTAGTGAATATATAGTCAAGCTTGGGTATAGCCTGGGTTAGTTTTCTATGCAGACTTTCAAAATCCAGATTTGCTCTGACAGTAAATGGGAATATAAAAGAGAAATTTCTCCTGCTCAGACTGTATCTTCTATACACGTGTTTTTTGCGGCTTCCATAGTTTCTCATATCAACGTCCATCAGGCTTTGAGAGGTTATGGGCCTACTTGGGCTTGTGGCCTTATCAATCATATCGCAGTTTGCTTTGGCATTTTCTTTTTCAAACCTCTGCAAAACAGAAAACCCAGAAAAGATCAGTCTATTGGTAGCGGCAAGGAGCACAGCAGTTGTAAGCTTTATTCTACAGAGATTGTAAGCACTGATCTCAAACTGGCCATTTCTCTGGATCTGGTCAGCTTCATTGTCCCTCCAATGCTGGAGAAGCAAAGCTGCCTTTGATTGCAGCAGAAGAGACGACAGTTCGGGCCATCGGCACAACAATGCTGCTGGTCTGAGCTGTCAATGAATAAGTAGTGCACCAACCTCCAGGAAGCTAAAATCCAGGAGGCTGGGGAGCAAGCCCTCCTGAAGATAAGAGGAGAACAAGCCTATAAAAACCGTGAGCCCCTTTAAAGGAGTAAAACTATCCCTTTAAAAAAAGTAAAGAAGTTTCACACAACTATTTCACCTGTTGCACTGAGCCACCAGCAGTTTCCTCTTGAGCAACATCAATGTCTCACGTTTCTGTTGTCAGATTACCCGGGTCAGATTCCCTGTCTTTAACACTATGGGTGCCCTAGCTATCCCTGCTCTCCAGATTACTTCTGATGGTGAAGATGATGGGGCCATGTATCTTGCTGAACTCCTGAATCAGCACTATATCTGGCCCCCTCCTCCACCAGAGAAGTGGGGAGGAATAGTGTATGTACAAGTGCTTCTCACTAAATTAGAATATCATCAAAAAGTTAATTTATTTCAGTACTTCAAAAAAAAAAGTGAAACTCATAATATAGAGTCATTACAAACAGAGTGATCTATTTCAAGTGTTTATTTCTGTTAATGTTGATGATTATGGATTACAGACAATGAAAACACAAAAGTCATTATCTCAGTAAATTAGAATAATTAACACCTGCAAAGGTTTCCTAAGCATTTAAAAGGTCCCTTAGTCTGTTTCAGTAGGCTCCACAATCATGGGGGAAGACTGCTGACTTGACAGGTGTCCAGTAGGCAGTCACTGACACACTCCACAAGGAGGGTAAGCCACAAAAGGTCATTGCTAAAGAAGCTGGTTGTTCACAGAGTGCTGTATCCAAGCATATTAATGGAAAGTTGAATGGAAGGAAAAAGTGTGGTAGAAAAAGGTGCACAAGCAACCAGGATAACCGCAAGCCTTGAAAGGATTGTTAAGAAAAGGCCATTCAAAAACTTGGGGGAGATTCATAAGGAGTGGAACTGCTGCTGGAGTCGCTGCTTCAAGAGCCAACACACACAGAAGTATTCAGAACATGGGCTACAAGTGTCGCAAGGGCCAAGGAGAAAAAGACCTGGACTGTTGCTCAGTAGTCCAAGGTGTTGTTTTCAGATGAAAGTAAATTTTGCATTCAATTTGGAAATCAAGGTCCCAGAGTCTGGAGGAAGAGTGGAGAGGCCACAATCCGAGCTGCTTGACATCTAGTGTGAAGTTTCCACAATCAGTGATGGTTTGGGGAGCCATGTCATCTGCTGGTGTAGGTCCACTGTGTTTTATCAAGACCAAAGTCAGAGCAGCCGTCTAGCAGGAAATTTTAGAGCACTTTATGCTTCTCTCTGCCGTCAAGAATTTTGGAGATGGAAATTTCATTCTCCAGCAGGATTTGGCATCTGTCCACACTGCCAAAAGTACCAATACCTGGTTTAAAAACAACAGTATCACTGTGCTTGATTGGCCAGCAAAGTCGCCTGACCTTAACCCCATAGAAAATCTATGGAGTATTGTCAAGAGGAAGATGAGAGACACCAGACCCAACAATGCAGACGAGCTGAAGGCTGATATCAAAGCAATCTGGGCTTCCATAACACCTCAGCAGTGCCACAGGCTGATCGCCTCCATGCCACGCCGCATTGATGCAGTAATTGATGCAAAAGGATCCCCGACCAAGTATTGAGTGCATTTACTGAACATACATTTCAGTAGGCCAACATTTCAGATTTTAAAAATATTTTTCAAGCTGTTATAACGTATTCTAACTTACTGAGATAATGACTTTTGTGTTTTCATTGGCTGTAAGCCATAATCAGGCTATGTGCCCACGTTGCGGAA
Source organism: Phyllobates terribilis (assembly GCF_046119375.1). Lineage (NCBI taxonomy): Eukaryota > Metazoa > Chordata > Amphibia > Anura > Dendrobatidae > Phyllobates > Phyllobates terribilis. Next base: position 754,553,647 of record NW_027362761.1, on the reverse strand, counting down.
CTGAAGCAGATTTTTTACGCTTCTCCCTGGCGGGAAAATCGTATGCGGATTTTACATGCGGCTTTCCCGCCAGGTAGAAGCGTTTGTGAGGCGTCTTTGCATGCATTTCCGCATGCGGGTTATCAAGCACTTCTCCAAGTGATTTAAGCATCACTTGGAAAAGTGCTTGACAACTTGTTCACACTATATAAATCCATGCAACCGGCATGGATTTATATAGTGTGACCAAGTAATAGTTAAAAAAAAAAAAAGAATCAGAATGGTAAAAAAAAAAAAATAAAGTTTATACTCACCTACTGATGCATTCTCTGCCCCGTCCGGAGTCTTGAGCGGCTCACGCTGTTGTGTGCAGGACCTGCGGTGACGTCATTGAGTCATGTGATGGGTCACATGACTCAATGACGTGGCAGGTCCTTCACACAACAGCGCGACGGCGGGAAAACACCAGGAAGACATCAGAAGATAAGTATAAACTTTATTTTTTCTTTTTTTTACAGGTTCTTTGGTACCCAGAAGAAGAGAGAGAGATGTAATAAAGATAATGCTGATATATAGAAAGAACATCGCCCTCAGTAATTAACGGCCAGAGATATAGCTGTTATTGCAAAATACTGTATCTTTATTAAATAAAATACAACATGTAATATATAACAGTAAAAAACAAATAAGAGTGACTAGGATGAGAGACCCAATAGGGGTTAAGATCGAAAAAAAACCTAAAAGAGAAAGGAAAACCTTAACCCAATTGCAGGTGTAACTCCATAATTAATACCCAGGTGTTATACATAATCAGGCAATGTGGTCAGAGTCCGACTTGTTGGAGAGACACCTAGGCTATGAATCTGAGTTTAATCAAATAATGCAGCAAGCAGATAAAAGTGGCTAAAGTGATCTGCTTATAATAATCAGAATAGCCGCACATTACCTTGTGACATAATGATGACCGGGTAAGAGAAGTCTGCAAAGGGGAATGAATAGGCGTGCTATCTTGGATGTTCAAATTTTGATTGCTAGCTTTTCTTATAGGTTTACAGGTCTTTGGTACCCAGGTCTGATTGAGAGTCTCCTCTCATCCAGACTTGGGTACCATCCGCACAATGATTCCGCTGCGCTTCCGCAAAATTAATGAACATGCTGCGGATTTTTGACCGGAGCATATACGCTGCGGAAAAATCCGCAGCATGGGCATTGACATTGCGGAATGCCATTGGGGACCATGGGGTGCGGATATACATGCGTTTTACAAGTTTTTACGCTGCGGAAATTCCGCAGCATATACGCTTGTAATACGTAACGTGGGCACGCAGCCTCATTAACATAAATAAACACTTGAAATACTGTAGATCACTCTGTTTGCAATGACTATATAATACACTGTCAAAAAAATAAAGGGAACACTCAAATAACACAACCTAGTTCTGAATGAATGAAATATTCTCATTGAATACTTTGTTCTGTACAAAGTTGAATATGCTGACAACAAAATCACACAAAAATCATCATCAATGGAAATCACATTTATTAACCAATGGAGGCCTGGATTTGGAGTCACCCCCAAAATTAAAGGGGAAAAACACACTACAGGCTGATCCAAATTTGATGTAATGTTCTTAAAACAAGTCAACATGAGGCTCAGTATTGTGTGTGGCCTCCACGTGCCTGTATGACCTCCCTACAATGCCTGGGCATGATCCTGATGAGGTTGCGGATGGTCTCCTGTGGGATCTCCTCCCAGACCTGGACTAAAGCATCCGCCAACTCCTGGACAGTCTGTGGTGCAATGGATGGAGCGAGACATGATGTCCCAGATGTGCTCAATCGGATTCAGGTCTGGGGAACGGGCGGGCCAGTCCATAGCTTCAATGCCCTCATCTTGGAGGAACTGCTGACACACTCCAGCCACATGAGGTCTGGCATTGTCCTGCATTAGGAGGAACCCAGGGCCAACCGCACCAGCATATGGTCTCACAAGGGGTCTGAGGATCTCGGTACCTAATGGAAGTCAGGCTACCTCTGGCGAGCACATGGAGGGCTGTGCGGTCCTCCAAAGAAATCCCACCCCACACCACTACTGACCCACTGCCAAACCGGTCATGCTGAAGGATGTTGCAGGCAGGCAGCAGATCGCTCTCCGCGGCGTCTCCAGACTCTGTCACGTCTGTCCCATGTGCTCAGTGTGAACCTGCTTTCATCTGTGAAGAGCACAGTACGCCAGTGGCAACTTTGCCAATCCTGGTGTTCTTTTGGAAATGCCAAGCGTCCCGCACGGGGTTGGGCTGTAAGCACAACCCCCATCTGTGGACGTCGGGCCCTCATACCACCCTCATGGAGTCTGTTTCTAACCGTTTGTGCAGACACATGCACATTTGTGGCCTGCTGGAGGTCATTTTGCAGGGCTCTGGCAGTGCTCCTCCTGTTCCTCCTTGCACAAAGGCGGAGGTAGCGGTTCTGCTGCTGGGTTGTTGCCCTCCTACGGCCCCCTCCACGTCTCCTGGTGTACTGGCCTGTCTCTTGGTAGCTCCTCCAGCCTCTGGAGGCACATCGGGGGCTCTCCAAACGCAACATGGTGTCCGCTAACAATTTGAGCCGATTTTCCATTCAATTTGTTAGCAGACACCTTGTTGCGTTTGGAGAGGCACCTATCTAGATGCATAGTGAGCACTTTGAACCCTCAGGTGCTTCAAAAATTGATTCGTAAACATGAAAAAGTGAAAAAAAAAATACTTTTTCATTTTTACGAATCAATTTGTGAAGCACCTAGGGTTTCCAAGTTTTCACTATGCATCTAGATAGGTGCCTTGGGGGGTCTAGTTTCCAAAATGGGGTCACTTGTGGGGGGTTTCCACTGTTTAGGCACATCACGGGCTCTCCAAACGCAACATGGAGTCCGCTAATTATTCAAGCAAATTTTACAACCAAAAAGTCAAATGGCGCTCCTTCCCTTCCGAGCCCTGCCGTGCGCCCAAACAGTGGTTTTTCCCCACATATGGGGTATCTGCGTGCCCAGGGGAAATTGCACAACAAATTTTGGGGTCCATTTTTTCCTCTTACCCCTGCGAAAATAAAAAATATTGGGTCTAAAGTAACATTTTTGTGAAAAAAGTTAAATGTTCATTTTTTTCTTCCACATTCCAAAAATTCCTGTGAAGCACCTGAAGGGTTAATAAAGTTCTTGAATGTGGTTTTGAGCACCTTGAGGGGTGCAGTTTTTAGAATGGTGTCACTTTTGGGTATTTTCTGTCATAAAGACCTCTCAAAGTGACTTCAAATGTGATGTGGTCCCTAAAAAAATGGTTTTGTAAATTTTGTTGGAAAAATGAGAAATCGCTGGTCAACTTTTAACCCTTATAGCTCCCTAACAAAAAAAAATTTTGGTTCCAAAATTGTGCTGATGCAAAGTAGACATGTGGGAAATGTTATTTATTAACTCTTTTGTGTGACATATCTCTCTGATTTAAGGGCATAAAAATTCAAATTTTGAAAATTGCAAAATTTTCTAAATTTTTGCCAAATTTCCGTTTTTTCACAAATAAACGCAAGTGATATCGAAGAAATTTTACCACAATCATGAAGTACAATATGTCACGAAAAAACAATCTCAGAATCAGGGGGATCCGTTGAAGCGTTCCAGAGTAATTACCTCAAAGTGACAGTGGTCAGAATTGTAAAAATTGGCCTGGTCATTAACGTGCTTGGGTTGTAAAGGGGTTAAGTGTCCCCTTTATTTTTTTGAGCAGTGTATATGAGTTTCACTTTTTTTATTGAAGAACTGAAATAAATTAACTTTTTAGTGATATTCTAATTTAGTGAGAAGCACTTGTATATACATAGACAAGGAAGGACGTACAGCGATAAATGAAAATAACAATCATACAAATATGCACTCACAGATAACAGAGGTACACCGGGGAGAAAAGTTAGGAAAACTAAATAGGAGAGGAAGAGGAATTGCACACAGCCGAAACACCTAGCAACAGTCACAGATAAACACTCCAAAACGCCTCTATCAACAACAGACTCCTCACCAGTCAGTACAAGTCTTAACACTGACAATCCAGATTGCCAGAGGCAAGTATATATAGGAGAGGGGAGTGGCTGATACTGAACAGCTGAGATCATCCAAGCTGAACAGATTAACCCCTGCACTGCTAACAAAAACCTGCACCGTTTAATATGAAGGAGAAGTGCTTCAGATCAGTGCAGGAGTACATAAAATCAGATGCTGCAGTCTCCTGGCACCTCTCTGTCGCGGTAAGTTCGTAACACAAAGTTTATGCATAAACACTGTGTGACAGCTACCTCCTCAAATGGATACCCTCAAATGAAAGCTGAAAGTCTGAACTTCAACTGCATCTGAATTGTTTTGTTTAAAATTCATTGTGGTAATGTCTAGAACCAAAATTAGAAAAATATTGTCTCTGTCCAAATACATATGGACCTAAATGTATGTGAGACCAAGGACGTACAGGGATAGGCAGGGGTAAGTCCTTCCTTGCCAGAGTGGTGCGGATGACTTTGTTTCTGGCGCAAATTTCACATGACTTAACCCCTTCACGACCTATGACGTATAGGTCATATATCCCCGTTTGATGGGGGCTCCGGCGCGGAGAACGCATCTTTTCTGGCAACTAACAGCTGATTTGATGAGCAGCCATGTGCCGTCAACAATCTGACAGCGTCATTTGACATGATCGCGTGGGACGCCCTTCACAAACCCCGTCCATCGGCCCCCGTCACATGATTGCGGGTTGTCGATGAGTTGGCATGACAACCGGGGGTCTGTAGAAGACCACCATGATTTTTGTTAGTCCCAGGGTACACACATTCCTACCATTGGCTAAAACCAGGCAAGGAAGCGTCCAGCATTACCTGGTAACCGGGAGACACAGCATCCCATGTCTCCCGGGCCGCGAAACAAGTGGAAAGAACGGCTTTCCAAGTGCTCGACAGCTCCGTCCCTAGAGCGGACAGACCAGCGGAGCAATCAGGAAACCGGAGGAGAAAGACTGTGTCCACGGCAGGTATTTCTAACATTCAGACTGCATACTTGATTCAATACTTGCTCAGTGTGTTCTTTGTGGATATTTTTTCAAAAGAATTTGGGAAAGTTATGAAATGTCCTTTAATGTCTGTCCTATTCCTGATCTAAGGGTCTAGACTTTTAGCTGAGATGAATCTGTGCTGCAGTTTATGTACATGATAAATAGTGAAGCTCCTCCTCTACAGATAAGGGGAAAAAAACACAGGGAAGGAATGCCTGCACTCATCTCAGAACTGCTGGAGTGAACAGGAAAGCAGGATTAAGGTAAGTACTTCTTAAAGCATATCTAAACTTTCAATAAACTGTGCATAAATCAATAATCCAGGATATGTTGTCTTGTATGCTTGATGTTTTAGTTTGTTTTTCCTCTTAGCTCATGTTTGGAGAAATTAGCTGCTCTGATGACTTATATACACTATACATAGAATATGAGGAGAAAAACTTGTTTTCTAACATCTCAAATTCAGAAATACAGCAACAGGATCGATGAGGACATATATATTTTTATGTATATATGTGTGTGTGTGTGTGTGTGTGTGTGTGTTTTTCTGGAATATGATTCTGCACAAACTTGCTTCCTCCCTCATGCCCTCTTCATATACTGTGAAGAAATATGATGTGAAGCATTTAGTGAGCTGTACCCTGAGACAAGCCTGACATTGAAAGTACAGAGTAAGGCCATGTGCCCACGATGCAGAAATGCTCCGGATTTTTCCTGAGCGTTTCTGCATTTCCCTGGCAGAAAAAATGCATGCAGATTGTACATGCGTTTTTCCTGCCAGGGACAAGCAGATGTGAAGTGTTCTTCACATGCATTTCCGCATGCGAGTTGACAAGTACTTTCCAAGTGATTTTAGAATCACTTGGAAAGTGCTTGACAACTTGGTCACACTATATAAATCCATTCAACCAGCATGGATTTATATAGTGTGACAGTAAAGAATTGTAAAAAATAAATATATACTTACCTTCTGATGGCCAGCGGAGTCCTTGTGTCTGCTTGCCGGCAGCTCGCGGTAGATTTAAGGACCTGCTGACGTCACATATTTATTTTATTATATTTTTTTTACAGGTTCTATTGTACCCGGGTCTGGATGAGAGTCTCCTCTTCTCCAGACCCGGGTACCATCCGCACATTGAAACGCTTGGATTCCGCATGTACAGATGCGGTGATGCGGAATCCAAGAGTTCCAATGCAAGTCAGTGGCGGCGAAAAAGCCGTGTTTACGCAAAATTAATGGTAGTGCTGCGGATTTTTCCGCAATGATAATCCGCAGCGGAAATTTCCGCAGCATGTGCACAGCACATGCGGATTATCATTGGGGAACATGGCAGACCTTCTACCATGCGTTTTTTAAGCGTTTCTGCAGCAGAATTGCCGCTGCGGAAACGCTTAAAAAAGCATAGTGGGCACAAAGCCCAAAGCTATCTAATAACTTATTTTACAAATGTTATACTTATCATCTGTTATAAGTTATGAGTTATGCAAATATTGTTTTATATCTATCCCAAATTATACAGTACATATTTTATTTATTTTTACTCACTTATATAGTGCCATTAATTCCACAGCGCTTTACAGACATTATCGGCACGGTCCCCATTGGGGCTCACAATCTACATTCCCTATCAGTATGTCTTTGGAGTGTGGGAGGAAACCAGATAACCTGGAGAAAACCCACGCAAACACAAGGAGAACATACTAACTCCATGCAGATGTTGTCCTTGGTGGGATTTGAACTCAGGACCCCAGTGTTGCAAGGCTGCAGTGCTAACCAGTAAGCCACCATGCTGCCCCTATTCTTGCAAGAATTACAATATACCTTAGTTTTTTTACAGGACAAAATTATTTTCAGAGAGAATTTACATGATTATAAAATGTCTAAGAAGCATCTTATGAAGTCAGCTGTATATGAGCATTTTAGAGTGACTCAAGATAAAAAACGTGTGTCAGTGTATGAGGAGTGACCCAGACGAAAACAAATCAGTGCATACTCAGGCAGTGATAAAAATGCTCCTTCAAGTGCTTCCAATCTAAAAAGACATGTACAATGCTTCCACCCAAAAGTTTTCAAAGCAGTGACTGAAAAAGATCACAGCAGCACCAAGAACCCAGAGCCCAGCAATTCCCGCCAGGCAAAGAGGGAGGAAAGAGCGTCTCAAACATCAGTTACAAGATATTTTGTAAGTGACAAATTTACTGTAAAAATGACAGCAGATATGTTTAAAAGACAGCTCATACAGCTTGTTGTGAAGGACGGTGTACCATTATTATTTGCACGACCAGTTTTTACAGCTCTTAATGGAGAAATGGCCCTCAAACTTGGTGTTTCTCTGGAAAGAGAAAGTATTAGAAAGTTAGTGATTGAAGAAGCCCTTAACCAAAAAGAAGACTCAAGAGACGCTTTGTGTTTCTTATAATGGATGCCTGCAAACGTCACAGAGCGAAATATTTTGCTATCAACATTCGATTTGTTTGTAACAACAAAAAATTGTTACTAATACGCTGGAAGTAAAGCTGCATGCACACGATGCAGAAATGCTCCGGATTGTACACGCGGTTTCCTGCCAGGGACATGCGGATGTGAAGAGTTCTTCACATGCATTTCCGCATGCGGGTTGTCAAGCGATTTTAGCATCACTTGGAAAGTGCTTGACATCTTGGTCACACTATATAAATCCATGCAGCTGGCATGGATTTATATAGTGTGACCGAAAGAATGTTAAAAAATAAAAAAGAAATCTATACTTACCTTCTGATGGCCCCCGGAGTCTTTATCTGATGCGTCTCTGCTTACTGGTACACTGAAAGGACCTGCCGATGTCAGCGGTCGTGTGACCCGTCACATGACTAAATGACGACATGGCAGGTCCTTGAGTCCACCGGGGGCCATCAGAAGGTAAGTATAATGTTTATTTTATATTTTATTCTTTTTTTTACAGGTTCTATGGTACCCGGGTCCGGAGGAGAGTCTCATCTTCTCCAGACCCGGGTACCATCCACACATTGAAACGCATGTAATCCGCATGTACAGATGCAGTGATGCGGATTACATGCGTTCCAATGCAAGTCAATGGCGGCCAAAACGCAGCGCTTCCGCAAAATAATTGGTAGTGCTGTGTTTTTTTCCGCAATGATAATCCACAGCGGAATTTTCCGCAGCATGTGCACAGCACATGCGGATTATCATTGGGGAACATGGCAGACCTTCTACCAAGCGTTTTTTAAGCATTTCTGCAGCGGAATTGCCGCTGTAAAAACACTTAAAAAACGCATCGTGGGCACACAGCCTTAAAGATACTAAAGCTCATCACAGCAGCCAGTTTCTCTAGGCCTTAGTGGAAAAAGTTCTGCAAATTATGAAATCTAAAAAGAACAGGTTCTTGCTATTATAACTGATAATGCTTCAAACATGATAAGTACAATTAAACTGATGAATGAGAACAATGAAGGTGAACAGCAGCCAGAACATTTCAGATTCAGTATGTTGGAGATGGAAGGCCACAGTCCTGTTCCCATGAGGAGGAACAGATATTACTACAGAAGAACAGTAAAAGGATTCTGTACAATTAGAGGATCTTGTTGAAGCTGCTTCACACATCTCTACTATTCATCACATGCGCTGTGTTGTGCACACGCTGCAGCTGGCAATAAGAGATAGTCTGCAAGAGGGACATGCTGCAATTCTGATTATCAAAGTGATGGAAATTGGCTATTGTTGCCAGAACCCCTAAAATTGACTCCATCTTGAAGAGACGTGCTGGAAAAAGGGCTGTAATGCACACGCCCGGACTGACTGGCGTGTGCGTGGTTAGTGATCCCACTGGACCATGAACCCGTGAGTGCCTGGAGGGGCGTAACTAAGTATCTGCCCGATCCGACCAAGGTCGCACGACGGCATACGAAGCCAGTGCACCAGGGAGGAACCGAGCAGAGGGACCAGGTGCTACTCCAGGTCAGACCCCAGACACGGCTGTTGACCCACACCGGGGAATACAGGAACAGGCAGATTCGGCTGGCACCCTGACTGGTGGGTATAGGCAGGCACGACTGGTATGCAGGCAGGCGGGTATGCAGGCAGGGGGTACAGGCAAGCACGGCTAGAGTGCAGACAGAGAGGCACTAGCAGGTTGGAGCACAGACGGGATAGGACCCAGTACAGACTGTGACTCAGGAACAGAACCGCAGATGCGGTGGACAAACACAGCAGAGTGAGGTCGCCCAGAGCGGTGAGCAAGAAAAGGGCAAGACGAGACCGCCTAGAGCGGTGAGCGAGAGTAGAGCAGGACGAGACTGCCGGAGCGGCGAGCAAAGGGTCAGAGCAGAGCGAAACTGCCGGAGCGGCGAGCAAAGGGTCAGAGCAGAGCGAAACTGCCGGAGCGGCGAGCAAAGGGTCAGAGCAGAGCGAGACTGCCGGAGCGGCGAGCAAAGGGTCAGAGCAGAGCGAGACTGTCGGAGCGGCGAGCAAAGGGTCAGAGCACAGCGAGATTGCCGGAGCAGCGATCAAAGGGGCAGAGCAGAGCGACTGCCGGAGCAGCGAGCAAAGGGTCAGAGTAGAGCGAGACTGCCGGAGCAGCGAGCAAAGGGTCAGAGCAGAGCGAGACTGCCGGAGCAGCGAGCAAAGGGTCAGAGCAGAGCGAGACTGCCGGAGCAGCGAGCAAAGGGTCAGAGCAGAGCGAGACTGCCGGAGCAGCGAGCAAAGGGTCAGAGCAGAGCGAGACTGCCGGAGCAGCGAGCAAAGGGTCAGAGTAGAGCGAGACTGCCGGAGCAGCGAGCAAAGGGTCAGAGCAGAGCGAGACTGCCGGAGCAGTGAGCAAAGCAGAGCGAGACTGCCGGAGCAGTGAGCAAAGCAGAGCGAGACTGCCGGAGCAGTGAGCAAAGCAGAGCGGAAACCGCAGGAGCAGTGAGCAAGGCAGAGCAGAGCGGAAACCGCAGGAGCGGTGAGCGAGGCAGAGCAGGGTGGAAACCACAAGAGCGGTGAGCAAGGCAGAGCAGGCAAGAACCGTCAGAGCGGTGAGCAAGACAGAGCAGAGGGGACAGGGCTCTGTTCACACGGAACAGACAGGAAGGGAAAGGCAGAACCAGATACACACAAGATACTTGCAATGAAGTAGCGAGTGGACTCTAAACTCACAATCGGAAGTACAGCGACAACGAGTAGGAGTTCGGTGCAGGTTCAGACTCTGCAGCAAAAGGGAAGGTACGGACATAAAGAAAAACAGGAGACAGGTTAGGAGACAGTTCAGACAGGAACTGTTACTGAAGCGAGATACAGGAGTGAGTCTGGGTATGCGGCCCCCAGAGGGCGGGACGAACAGGCTAAGAGCGTGTTCACACAGGCCTGGAAATACAGCCTCCAGGAAAGGCAGAAAGACAGCTGGCTAGAGAGCACAGACAGGACTCAGTTCAGACACGGGAACCGATACCGCAAGGCAGGAAACAGACAGGACCTGGCACATCAGTGACTAGAAGCCAACTGAAAGAACAAGATGCTCAGGCATGGATTCCAAGGAGGAGCTGGTTTAAATACCAGGTGACAGACAGCAATAGGCTCAGGACGCATTAGGGGTGTGTCTGCAGCAGCTACAAGAAACAGGAAGTTCAGCGGGCGTCACCCTAAGCAAGCCAGAGCAGAGCAAAGCAAAGCAGACAGCATGGAAAGAAGCCAGAGTGGCAGTCTGGACTGGAAAGCAAGTGCGCGCTCCTGCACAGTGGGAGATGGATCACTATGCAAGGACGCCGCCAGGTATGTTACAGCAACCCCCCCCGCCCCCCTACGCCCCCTCTTCTTCAGGCCTGCCAGAATCTTCCGCAGGGAATTTGAGGGCCAATCCTTCTCTTCAAGGAGATTACTTCTACTGTCCACAGGAAGAGACAAAACTAGTCTCATCTGGGTAGCTAGGATGCTACCTCCTATCCAGCCATCCTCAGCAACAGACGAACCGGGTGGAGTACCAGGAACAGCACACAAGGAAGTCTCTCTCCACTTATTATCAGGTAGCACCCCAGAGGGTTCAAGAGACAACTGGAAGTCCTCCGCCGGGTTGGAGGGGTGCAGAGACTCGGGGGTAACTTCTGCTTTGGGGTACATCTTGTCAAGCTCACAGGATGAAATGGGCGAGGTATCAGGTACAAGGTGTAGAAAAGTCACTGTCTCTTTGTTATCTGGTGGTACCCCGGAGGATTCAGGAAAGAACTGGGGTTCCTCCGCCGGGTTGGAGGGGTGCCGAGGGGAAACCTCTGCTTCGGAGTACACTAGGTCTGACTCACTGGAAGAAGCGGGCGAGGTATCAGGTACCAAGTATAGGAGAGTCTCTGTCCATTCACTATCAGGTAGCACCCCAAAGGGTTCAGGAGACACCTGGAGGTCTTCCGCCGGGTCAGAGGAGTGCAGAGACTCGGGGGTAACCTCTGCTTCTGAGTACACTAGGTCGGACTCACTGGAAGAAGCGGGAGAGGTATCAGGTACCGAGTATAGGAGAGTCTCTGTCCATTCGCTATCAGGTAGAACCCCGAAGGGTTCAGGAGACAACTGGAGGTCCTCCGACTGGTCGGAGGGGTGTAGAGACTCGGGGATAACCTCTGCTTCGGAGTACCCTTGGACAGGCTCACCGGTTAAAGTGGGTGAAGCATCAGATACCGGGTGCAGGAAGTCCTCCTGTGTATATTCTAGGTGGGCAGAAGTCTCTTCGGGCAGGAGAACTGGTGCCCTACCCACGCACATTACCCATCGGGGCTGCTCCGGAATACAGGGAAATGAAGCTTCAGCAGGGACTTCAAGGTTGGGATCAGGAGGTCTTTGGGAGGACAGACCCTGGCGTGACGGATTGCCTCTACGCCTAGCACGTCTGGACTGCCTCTTGAGGTTGGGAGAAGTATTTCGGAGAGCGTAGTCATCCTGTATGGATTCTGGATGGGCAGTAGTCTCTTCGGGCATGAGGACTAGTGCGCTACCCACACACATTACCCATCGGGGATGCTCCGGGATATTGGGAAGTGAAGCTTCAGCAGGAGCCTCCGGGTTAGGGTCATCGAAGACCATTAGAAAGGCCACCAGGAAGGCCTGCAGGTCCAGGACGATAGGATCCTGTACGTCCCATAGGGAAGTGATCCATTTCAAGGCATCACCCGCTAGGTAAGACATCATGAATCCCACCTTAACCCGATCGGTGGGAAAATAAAGATGGTAGAACTTGAAGTGTAGCATGCATTGCTCCACAAATGCACGACTCTGTCTTGGATACCCATAGTACCGTGGTGGATCCGCAGGAACAGGTGCAGAAAGCTCCATCTGGATGGGTGCGTAATTCGCCTGGAACTCAGCTAGTAGCAAAAAAATAAATTTCTTCTAGATGCAGGTATTCGCTGGAAAATGTCTCAGAGAGCGAAGTACGTGGGGCTCAACGGGAACCATGGCCTGAGCATGCTGTAATGCACACGCCCGGACTGACTGGCGTGTGCGTGTTTAGTGATCCCACTGGACCATGAACCGGAGAGTGCCTGGAGGGGCTTAACTAAGTATCTGTCCGATCCGACCAAGGTCGCACGACGGCATACGAAGCCAGTGCACCAGGGAGGAACCGAGCAGAGGGAACAGGTGCTACTCCAGGTCAGACCCCAGACACGGCTGTTGACCCACACCGGGGAATACAGGAACAGGCAGGTTCGGCTGGCACACTGACTGGTGGGTATAGGCAGGCACTACTGGTATGCAGGCAGGCGGGTATCCAAGCAGGGGGTACAGGCAAGCACGGCTAGAGTGCAGACAGAGAGGCACTAACAGGTTGGAGCACAGACGGGATAGGACCCAGTACAGACTGGGTCTGAGGAACAGAACCGCAGATGCGGTGGACAAACACAGCAGAGTGGGGCCGCCCAGAGCGGTGAGCAAGAAAAGGGCAAGACGAGACCGCCTAGAGCGGTGAGCGAGAGAAGAGCAGGACGAGGCCGCCTGGAGCGGTGAGCGAGAGTCAGAGCAGAGCGAGACGGCCGGAGCAGAGAGCAAAGGGCCAGAGCAGAGCGAGACTGCCGGAGCAGAGAGCAAAGGGCCAGAGCAGAGCGAGACTGCCGGAGCAGAGAGCAAAGGGCCAGAGCAGAGCGAGACTGCCGGAGCAGCGAGCAAAGGGCCAGAGCAGAGCGAGACTGCCGGAGCAACGAGCAAAGGGCCAGAGCAGAGCGAGACTGCCGGAGCAGCGAGCAAAGGGCCAGAGCAGAGCGAGACTGCCGGAGCTGCGAGCAAAGGGTCAGAGCAGAGCGAGACTGCCGGAGCAGCGAGCAAAGGGTCAGAGCAGAGTGAGACTGCTGGAGCAGCGAGCAAAGGGTCAGAGCAGAGCGAGACTGCCGGAGCAGCGAGCAAAGCAGAGCGAGACTGCCGGAGCAGTGAACAAAGCAGAGCGAGACTGCCGGAGCAGTGAGCAAAGCAGAGCAGAGCGGAAACCGCAGGAGCGGTGAGCAAGGCAGAGCAGAGCGGAAACCGCAGGAGCGGTGAGCGAGGCAGAGCAGGGCGGAAACCGCAAGAGCGGTGAGCAAGGCAGAGCAGGCAAGAACCGCCGGAGCGGTGAGCAAGACAGAGCAGAGGGGACAGGGCTCTGTTCACACGGAACAGACAGGAAGGGAAAGGCAGAACCAGATACACAAAAGATACTTGCAATGAAGTAGCGAGTAGACTCTAAACTCACAAACGGAAGTACAGCGACAACGAGTAGGAGTTAGGTGCAGGTTCAGACTCTGCAGAAAAAGGGAAGGTACGGACATAAAGAAAAACAGGAGACAGGTTAGGAGACAGTTAAGACAGGAACTGTTACTGCAACAAATACAGGAAAGAGCCAAGGTAAAGCCAAGTGCTGGTTCAGACAATGCAGGAGAAAGGGAAGGTACGGACATAGAGAAAAACAGGAAGCAGGTTAGGAGACAGTTCAGACAGGAACTGTTACTGAAGAGAGATACAGGAGCGAGTCTGGGTATGCGGCCCCCAGAGGGCGGGACGAACAGGCTAAGAGTGTGTTCACACAGGCCTGGAAATACAGCCTCCAGGAAAGGCAGAAAGACAGCTGGCTAGAGAGCACAGACAGGACTCAGTTCAGACACGGGAACAGATACCGCAAGGCAGGAAACAGACAGGACCTGGCACATCAGTGACTAGAAGCCAACTGAAAGAACAAGATGCTCAGGCATGGATTCCAAGGAGGAGCTGGTTTAAATAGCAGGTGACAGATATCAATAGGCTGAGGACGCATTAGGGGTGTGTCTGCAGCAGCTACAAGAAACAGGAAGTTCAGCGGGTGTCGCCCTAAGCAGCCACAGCAGAGCAAAGCAGACAACATGGAAAGAAGCCAAAGTGACAGTCTGGACTGGAAATCAAGTGCGCGCTCTTGAAACAGTGGGAGATGGAACACTATGCAAGGACGCCGCCAGGTATGTTACAAGGGCAAATGTGGAATTACAACATTTTTCACTTGTTCTCAAAGAAGTAGAAGAGTTCAATCGCTCCTCAAAACTGACTGTGCACGAGGCAATTCCTTTATCCCCTGAAATTGTTAGAGATGTTACCCATGTGGTTACTGCTTTGCCACCAACCCAAGTCAGTGTAGAGAGGTTGTTCTCTAGCCTTAAAAATTAGGTCAGATTTGAGGTCATCTATGAAGGAGGATCTGATGGAGGCGATACCATTTCTCAGAACAAATTCATAGACTGCACAAAGGTTATTCAGTACGTTTTTGTTGAAAACGGTTATTTCCACTTGCTGCATAGTGCATAATAAATTGTAAATATGCAAAAGGTTTTTTTGCTCTAAAGTTGTATTCCAATAAATGTATTTTAGGTTCTAAATAAATAGCTGGATTATTGTAACATAATAATGATTAAAAGCCTGATGTTACCATTTTACTACAGTAAATTTATCACTTAAACATGAGCCATGTATGAAGGAGTCGGAGTTGGTGTCACAGAAATTGAGGAGTCTGAGTTGAAGTCGGAGGTTTGGCTTACCGTCTCCACAGCCCTGTCCATCAGGCTTTCAGAGGTTATGGACCTACTTGGGCCCCTGGTCTTTTGCCTCTTTTTGCCGTTTGCGTTGACATCCTCTTTATTCACGTTCTGCAATACAGAAAACCAAGAAAAAGATTTTTTCAGAGTGTGATTGTGCTGGAGAAACAGCCTGCACCACACTTCACAGTCCACTGTGCTTGTAATTAGTCTGTGGCCCTAGGCTGGAATCACACATCTGTGTGATGTGGTCTGAGTACGGCTTGTAATGCACAGACTGTCCTCAGGGTCTCCGGCCCTGAACTCAGCAGCCTCATAGGCATATACATACAGTGGGGGCCAATAGTATTGGCACCCCTGCAATTCTGTCAGATAATACTCCGTTTCTTCCTGAAAATGATTGCAATCACAAATTCTTTGGTATTATTATCTTCATTTAATTTGTCTTCAATGAAAAAACACAAAAAGAATTGACCGAAAGCCAAATTGGATATAATTCCACACCAAACCTAAAAAAGGGGGTGGACAAAAGTATTGGCACTGTTTGAAAAGTCATGTGATGCTTCTCTAATTCATGTAATTAACAGCACCTGTAACTTACCTGTGGCACCTAAAAGGTGTTGGCAATAACTAAATCACACTTGCAGCCAGTTAACATGGATTAACCCCTCAAGCCCCGGAGCATTTTCCGCTTTTGCATTTTCGTTTTTTGCTCCCCTTGTTCCCAGAGCCATAGCATTTTTATTTTTTGGTCAATATGGCCATGTGAGGGCTTATTTTTTGCGGAACGAGTTGTACTTTTCAACGCCATTACTAGTTTTACCATATTCTGTACGGGAAAACGGGAAAAAAATTCCAAGTGCGGTAAAATTGCAAAAAAAGTGCAATACCACAGTTTTTTATTTATTTTTTTTACCACGTTCAATGAATGCTAAAACTGACCTGCCATTCTTATTGTACAGGTCATTACGAGTTCATAGAAACCAAACATGTATAGGTTCTTTTATATTTAAGTGGTGAAAAAAAAATCCAAAATTTGGTAAAAAAATAAAATAAAAATAGTGCCATTTTCTAAGACCCGTAGCGTCTCCATTTTTCGTGATCTGGGGCTGGGTGAGGGCTTAATTTTTGCGCGCCGGGCTTACGTTTTTATTGATAACATTTTGGGGTAGATCCGATGTTTTGATCGCCCGTTATTGCATTTTATTGCAATTTTGCGGCGACCAAAAAACGTAATTCTGCCGTTTAGAATTTTTTTCTCGTTACGCCGTTTACCGATCGGATTAATTATTTTTTTATATTGATAGATAAGGCGATTCTGAACGAGGCGATACCAAATATGTGTATGTAGGGGTTTTTTTTTATATTTTATTTTGAATGGGGCGAAAGAGGGGTGATTTAAACTTTTATATTTTTTTATTTTTTTTTTATATTTTTAAAAACTTTTTTTTTTTTTACTTTTTGCATGCTTCAAAAGTCTCCATAGGAGACTAGAAGCAGGAACTGTCCGATCGCCTCTGCTACATACAGGGGACGAGCAGGTCCCCTTCATGCAGTAGAAATGGTCCTGTGCTATGAGCGCCGACCACTAGGTGGCGCTCATAGCAACAATATCATGACAACCACAGGCGTCTGCTGCAGACCCTGGGTTGTCATGCCCACCCATCGGTGACCCACGATCACGTGACGGGGTCGCCGATGCTTAAGACGCGCTACCCGGAAGCGCGCTTTAAATGCTGCTGTCGGAGATTGACAGCGGCATTTAACATGTTAACAGCCGCGGGTGGATCGCGATTCCACCCGGGGCTGTTGCGGGCACATGTCAGCTGTAAGAATCAGCTGACATGTGCTCCATTCAGTGAGGGCTCAGCGCAGCAGCCCTCACTGAACAGGCAGTACGCAAATGTGCGTACTAATACGTCAACGGTAGTTAAGGGGTTAACGTTGACTCAACCTCTGTCCTGTGTCCTAGTGTGTACCACATTGAGCATGGAGAAAAGAAAGAAGACAAAAGAACTGTCTGAGGACTTGAGAAACCAAATTATGAGGAAGCATGAGCAATCTCAAGGCTACAAGTCCATCTCCAAAGACCTGAATGTTCCTGTGTCTTCCGTGCGCAGTGTCATCAAGAAGTTTAAAGCCCATGGCACTGTGGCTAACCTCCCTAGATGTGGACAGAAAAGAAAAATTGACGAGAGATTTCAACGCAAGATTGTGCGGATGGTGGATAAAGAACCTCGACTAACATCCAAACAAGTTCAAGCTGCCCTGCAGTCCGAGGGTACAACAGTGTCAACCCGTACTATTCGCCGGAGTCTGAATGAAAAGGGACTGTATGGTAGGATACCCAGGAAGACCCCACTTCTTACCCCGAGACATATAAAAGCCAGGCTGGAGTATGCCAAAACTTACCTGAGAGCCTAAAACGTTTTGGAAGAATGTTCTCTGGTCAGATGAGACAAAAGTAGAGCTTTTGGGAGGCATTCAAAGAAAAGAACATGGTCCCTACAGTCAAACATGGCGGAGGTTCCCTGATGTTTTGGGGTTGCTTTTGCTGCCTCTGACACTGGACTGCTTGACCGTGTGCATGGCATTATGAAGTCTGAAGACTACCAACAACTTTTGTAGCATAATGTAGGACCCAGTGTGAGAAAGCTGGGTCTCCCTCAGAGGTCATGGGTCTTCCAGCAGGACAATGACCCAAAACACACTTCCAAAAGCACTATAAAATGGTTTGAGAGAAAGCAATGGAGACTTCTAAGGTGGCCAGCAATGAGTCCAGACCTGAATCCCATAGAACACCTGTGGAGAGATCTCAAAATGGCAGTTTGGAGAAGGCAGCCTTCAAATATCAGGGACCTGGAGCAGTTTGCCAAAGAAGAATGGTCTACAATTCCAGCAGAGCATTGTAAGAAACTCATTGATAGTTACTGGAAGCGGTTGTTCGCAGTTATTTTGGCTAGAGGTTGTGCAACCAAGTATTAGGTTGAGGGTGTCAATACTTTTGTCCGGCCCTTTTTTGGAGTTTTGTGTGAAATGATCAATGATTTGATTTTTGCTTCATTCTCTTCTGTGTACTTTCCTTGCAAGCAAATTAAATGAAGATAATAATTCCATAGAATTTGTGATTGCAATCATTTTCAGGAAGAAACTGAGTATTATTGACAGAATTGCAGGGGTGCCAATACTTTTGGCCACCACTGTATTTATAGGACAGGTCAGAGATTTCTAAAACTGAAGTGCTTTCACTTTTAAGCCCTCTGTATATGCTGTGGAGATCAAAGTAGATGTACTTACTAACCTTGTCAGCAATTTCCAGTAATGACTTTCTCTTCAGTCCTTTTGATGAACCCACATCTTGGACACTCATCTTAGTGTCAGGAGTCTAAAGCAAAGAATAAAAACAGAAACTAAGTAAAATGTCCATTAAGAGACATGCAAATAATGTAGTACAACAATGTGCTTTATATATTTCAAAGGCTTAGTCTGGGTCACTCGTCACTTGTACTGGACTTACCTGTATATATAAATAGGAATAGATTCATTAGGTACATGAAGGGTATGTGCCCACGATGCGTACCAGCCTGCGGCCCGGACGCTGAAGAAGAGCCGCCGGTGGCTTCCGCTCATCTATGCAAATGAGCGGCGCCATTTTGTTCTTCACCTGCGGACTTTCCTCAGAGGTTAGGTCTATGGGAAAAGCCAGCATGCGGACCCGCCGGAGAAATTAACATGCTGCGGTCTGGAAAGACGCGCCGCATGTCCGTTTCCGCGGGTGAGCCGCAGACGCATAGTGGACATGGGATTTCTACAAATCCATCCACTATGCTGTAACATCTTACTCCTGCGGGTTTCACGCTGCACAAGTCTGCAGCGTGAAACCCGCAGTGGCTCCAGATCGTGGGCACACAGCTTATTGCCTCTACATCTGAGCCATATTCAGCCCAACAAAAAGGTAATAGGCCCAGAATGCCACTCCAATCAATATATTAAATAGCACGACAAGGGAGTTTTAAGGCAAAGAACAAGTTAAACTTTATTACACTTTTCAACATTAACAAACACTTAATTTAAAAAGGATGACAAACCAGCAGCCAAATACTTGGTGACACAAATATATATATATATATTAATGTCAGTTGTATAATAGAACTATTAAAGACTGAGGCACCTACAGAAAGAATATAGACCAATTAATATTAAAAGTATGAGCCATAGCATAGTGTATAATATGAAAGTCACTGTGGACATGGATAGCACACAATCAGCCTGTCTCTATGAGCAGTATTTGGGTAGATAATATAACCCTACAGATGAAGAAATATTGCACCCGTACCCATAATGGACCCAGTCACGGCCACCAGATAGTCTTGGGGCAGTGTGGGGCGCTCTCACCATACACGCCATGGGTAAGCTCAGCATTGTGCTTTGACCATTATTGAATTCTCATCTGTATAGGTCCTGTCATGGGTATTGTTTGAGTTTTACTTTACCTTGTATAATATGTGATGTTGGGGTGATACATACCTATTTATTAACATTGCCATTCATTATACCCTACATTTGTTTGTATCTGCTTTTTACATATATAAGCCCAAGTGATAACGTTCCCATAGGTGATACTGTATATGGATAGGTCTACCTCTTCCTCCTATACTAGATCTCACTGATATGTCATCTAACTATTAATGTGTCTTAATAAAAAACAAGGCTTTTATTCTATTTGGTGGTTTATGGTTACTCCATTTTTCCTTTTTTGCTCTTGGTCTATAGGAGTACTCCACCCCCTATTTGTCTTATTATTTCGGGGGAACTTTACATTTCTCATAGTTCCTAGCCACATTAATATATGATATGCTATTTGAATATTTGGTTAAATGTGACATGGTTTCTGCAATCTATTACAGCCGAATTTACATCCCAAACACCAAACAGCGCTTCTTCCCTTCAGGGCCTGGCTGTGCAGCAGACAGCAGTTATTGGCCACATATGGGATATTGCCATGTTTGGGAGAAATTGTGTAATGCATCGTAGTGTCCATTTCCCCCTATTATCACTTGTAAAAGTTAAAAATTTGCAGCTAAAGCAATATTAAGCTAAAAATTGGCTCTGTCTCTAGAGGGTTAAATCTCGGACTTTGACGTTCAGTATATAGATGAGCTTCACAAGAGTACCAAGATGGCAGCGACAGGGGTCTTCTGCACACCCCCTGCTGTCATAGTAACACATTAGCACCCCGCACCGGCTGTGACATCAGCGAAATGCCGCCATCAATAGTATTTAAAAGGTTCATAGCCGCAGCTGTTAAGAGTCAGATGCTGATTATGTAACATAGCTGACATCAGTCACATGTAGAGGGAGCTCAGCTCCTGGGCCTCCTCCACATGTACTCACTCCAGTATAGACGTATAGTTATGCCCACCGGCATGAAGGGGTTAATGCAACGATAAATTTATAACAATCCATGTTTTTACAGAAATGGCAAGGTAGAGTAAATTTAAGTTTTCTACCAGCACTTATAGAGGTATTCTCACTTTAGACATTTATAGCACAGCCACAGACCAGCATGAGAATCGGGGTCCTGTACCCTCCATTCATAGATGCTGCAGCAGCGGACAGGACAAGGCGATGAGGGACTCCATGCCTCCAGATGTATACATGTTCAACTTCTCTGACCCACACCAAAAAGACACGTATGACAGATCCTGTGTAAATACCTATTTAAATGGATTATCTCATTAGTGAGAACGACAGTAAGAATGCCGCCCCCAAAGCAATTAGCTGATCTCCCCTAGTCCTGCTTCCAGGGAAAATCATAGCCATCCAGACATTTCTTCACCAGTGGTAATGCAGTATTATATATTCAGAGAAATGGTGTCGGTATAATCCAAGGACAGCTTGAGTCCACAGAATAGGAGTCACTCCCACAGAGTTTAGGCTTAAAGGGGTTACCCTGGCTTAAAGGGGTCCCGGTTATTCGGGACTTTTTTTTTTCATGTGGCTAAGAACTGATAGGCAGGTAGTTTCTAACATGCCTATTCTGCCCAGCGCCAGCTCAGAAACATCACGGACCGCTCCTGCCGGCGATTCGGCTGCTTCATGACAACAGAGCAGCTCTTTCTCTTCCAGGATGTTCTGTCGACAGGGTGTGACTGCCGGAATTATTCTGATAGAATCACACCCCTATGACTGAATACAAGCAGGTAAGACAAAGGATATATAATGTTATAAAATCATTGTACTACCACCGGTTTTCATGAAAACAGCTTGCTAGTGTTGCACATTGCATCACTAACGCCGCTATGGGGGCAGTGTACATAGTAGGACGTGACAGGTTCCCTTTAAAGAGGAGTCCAAAGTGGAAGACCTCTCCCCCCTTCCTCTGTAATGTCCACATGCTATAATAGGGAATATAGATGAGGCGGTCTTCTAAAGAAAACCCCTTTAACTGGATGCATCACATGCTTGTAATCATTGTACCAAACCCATTGCAGAGAGCTCTATACAGGAAGGAAAATCTAGGCTACCTCCACAATCAGTGCTGTGTCCACAGTTGGGCTCATAAATATTGTCACATGCCTGCTGCAGCCATAATGGTACCAGCCTGGAGATGAGTATATGGAGCTTGTAATCTATGTGGGGAATGATGTAACTGAGAAGGGGCTGTCCAGTGGCAGAGAACCCCTTTAGGCTGGTGTCTGTCCAGTGGCAGAGAACCCCTTTAGGCTGGGTCTGCCCAGTGGCAGAGAACCCCTTTAGGCTGGGTCTGCCCAGTGGCAGAGAACCCCTTTAGGCTGGGTCTGCCCAGTGGCAGAGAACCCCTTTAGGCTGGGTCTGCCCAGTGGCGGAGAACCCCTTTAGGCTGGGTCTGCCCAGTGGCAGAGAACCCCTTTAGGCTGGGTCTGCCCAGTGGCAGAGAACCCCTTTAGGCTGGGTCTGCCCAGTGGCAGAGAACCCCTTTAGGCTGGGTCTGCCCAGTGGCAGAGAACCCCTTTAGGCTGGGTCTGCCCAGTGGCGGAGAACCCCTTTAGGCTGGGTCTGCCCAGTGGCAGAGAACCCCTTTAGGCTGGGTCTGCCCAGTGGCAGAGAACCCCTTTAGGCTGGGTCTGCCCAGTGGCAGAGAACCCCTTTAGGCTGGGTCTGCCCAGTGGCAGAGAACCCCTTTAGGCTGGGTCTGCCCAGTGGCAGAGAACCCCTTTAGGCTGGGTCTGCCCAGTGGCAGAGAACCCCTTTAGGCTGGGTCTGCCCAGTGGCAGAGAACCCCTTTAGGCTGGGTCTGCCCAGTGGCAGAGAACCCCTTTAGGCTGGGTCTGCCCAGTGGCAGAGAACCCCTTTAGGCTGGGTCTGCCCAGTGGCAGAGAACCCCTTTAGGCTGGGTCTGCCCAGTGGCAGAGAACCCCTTTAGGCTGGGTCTGCCCAGTGGCAGAGAACCCCTTTAGGCTGGGTCTGCCCAGTGGCAGAGAACCCCTTTAGGCTGGGTCTGCCCAGTGGCAGAGAACCCCTTTAGGCTGGGTCTGTCCAGTGGCAGAGAACCCCTTTAGGCTGGGTCTGTCCAGTGGCAGAGAACCCCTTTAGGCTGGGTCTGTCCAGTGGCAGAGAACCCCTTTAGGCTGGGTCTGTCCAGTGGCAGAGAACCCCTTTAGGCTGGGTCTGTCCAGTGGCAGAGAACCCCTTTAGGCTGGGTCTGTCCAGTGGCAGAGAACCCCTTTAGGCTGGGTCTGTCCAGTGGCAGAGAACCCCTTTAGGCTGGGTCTGTCCAGTGGCAGAGAACCCCTTTAGGCTGGGTCTGTACACTGGCAGAGAACCCCTTTAGGCTGGGTCTGTACACTGGCAGAGAACCCCTTTAGGCTGGGTCTGTACACTGGCAGAGAACCCCTTTAGGCTGGGTCTGTACACTGGCAGAGAACCCCTTTAGGCTGGGTCTGTCCACTGGCGGAGAACCCCTTTAGGCTGGGTCTGTACACTGGCGGAGAACCCCTTTAGGCCGGGTCTGTCCAGTAGTGGAGAAACCCCTTTCATATCACCAGCATTTATACTGGGCTGGACACTGGCGGCCATTATTCCCCGCTCCTAGTAGTTGCTCTATAAGAAGGCCTTGTAGCGGTATCACCGGCCTCCATTATTACCTTGAGCTCTTCAGACTGGCCGCCCTCTCTCATGGCCTGTATTATATATATAAATCCACTGCGCCAGGAATACAACCTCCGAGCAGCTCGCTCTCGCCAGATGAAGACTCTGAGCATGCGTAGATGACGTCACCAGACTCCGTCTCCTCATTGCTGGCTTGTGTTCAAGGGTGAAACGCAATGATCGCCGGGAGCCTGAGCAGGCGCAGCAGTTACAGACGTGCCGAACTGCAGATGTGTAATGTCAGGGGCGGCAGCAGTTCTTCCCTGAGCGGCCATTTTCCTTATTCAGTCTGTATAAGTGGCTCGTTATGACGCAGGGCAGTGTTGTGACTAAACTCCTTGCTCCTTGAGGACCAGCTACAGGCTTATTAGTAGGACAGGTGGATTCAGTGGCGGGAAAGTGAACGAGTTGTAAAAGATAAGAAAGGTGAACAACAGCTCATAAATCCCTCCTTCCTTCATAAGAAGCCCCTCATATAGCCTGAAGAACATTTCTACTCAGGTCGCCGGCCGTACTGGGGGATACTAGCTGCACCGGGTCAATTAAAGCACACCTGCCACGTTTTTCAGTTTTCACACTTCAGCAGTTTATTGCACTTCATAACTGCTTATCACACAGTCCATCTTAGTGGCTCACCGGCATATTACACACATAACATTCGGGAGCCTTTCCAGCGACAGACACGTCCACTTGGCTCCAGTTACAGCCTTCAGCAAAGTAACTATAACAATGTCCATATAACGTACCGCTTTTACCTTTTGCGGGTTTTTTAGCTGCTTCAGGTTTATTCTGCCACCACTGTGGCTTTATGGCGTCCCAGATGGGGGTCTCCAGCCCTCGTACCATCCAAGGCTACTGGTATGCTTACACAGCCAACATTCAGCCTCTGCCTTTCAGGCTCTTGCCTTCCAAGTCTCTGGCCCTCCAAGGCTACTGGGATCGCTTACACAGCTAAGGATCCAGCCTCCGCCTTTCAGGCTTCAATAGGCCTCACAAGGCCTAACACTCTAGCGGTGTCCCACACAGGAACAGGCCTCATGCCTTACACAACCCCCCTGTGTCAAGACTACCAGGGTTTATATATCCTGTAATACACACCCACAGGACCTGTGCTGATGTCACAGTCATGTGATCAGACATTCTGTGTGCACAGGACCTGTACTATATCACAGTCATGTGACCAGTCACCTGAGGTGGAAGGTACATGGTCAGCCCAAAACACATCTTGGACCATTACAGTAATGCCAAGCAAGCCGCTGCATTACATATCCCCCCCCCCCCGCCTCTGTTCAAACTTGTGGGGTTGAACACATAGTATACACAATTACCTCACAACCCACAGTTCACACCGAGACCATGTACTTGACAATTGCGCTGTTCAGCGCCTGGAACATTAGTCATCAACATTAGCCCATTCCTTAGGGATCTACCATTCGTCATTGTCACTGACCTCGTCAAGTCACATTTCCGGGTCGTAACTTTGTCAGACCCCCCTGCTCCCAGCGGTCAGTTGCAACCTTGTCAGACCTCCCCCGCTCCCAGCGGTCAGTCGTAACCTTGCAGACCTCCCCCGCTCCCAGCGGTCAATACAGCAGTGTGACTCACATGCCCTGGTATCTAAGGTCCGGTTCGACTCCGTATTGTCCCGTCCTCTATTGGGTCGTTTGTATGGGCCACTCAAACCAGAGTTACTGGAGGTTTCACTACCTCTAACCCACTATTCTCAGGACATCTTGAAAGGCCCCTAACTTCAGCTGTAGCTGTTCTGTTACTTAGGGGGCCCTTTTTCTGTCTGGTCTGAATTTCTAGATGGCTGCCACTTTCTGCTGCTCAGGCGATGCTGCCTTTCCATTTGTAGTCTGGCGAGATTCAACTGTTCTACCTCTCGCAGGTAGGTCACTCGGTACTCTATCAGCATGCGCATATATTCCAGGCTTTCTTCCGCTCCTACAGCGGAGAATGACACCATGCAGTCTTCATCTGGTATTCAGTTCTGACGATCACGTGGACTGCTTACTTTCACCACCCCAGACTTCTTTACCATCATCTGCATGGCTCGGCAATTTCGCTCAATGAGCTTTCTCACCAGAACATGAGGCACCCGGATGACCTCTTCCCGCAGACTGTGAGCTTTTCTCATAAGCTCCAGTTGTCTGAACGGCTTGTTCCGTCTTCAACTGGAGAAACCGCTTCGTGCGAATACATCGCCAGTGCATGTCACTTAGAATCGCCACCCTCTTCACTGTGACTTCGGTTGTGGACAGGACCACCAGCTGTTTAGCTCCCGAGGTTGAGTACACCTTACAGGCTCCCACGGCCTTCTTAAACTCTTCATGCACGGACTCACTGGTGCATTCTTCCCTCAACTCCTCGGGTACATCTATGAGGCATTTGTACCGAGACGTTTCTGTCTCACCAGTGGTCCCCAAAAGATCTAGCTCAGGTTTCAGGGGTAACTGACTTTCAGCTTCTTCACCCTGTATGATTCCCCTGAGCTGACTCACAGCTACAAACTCAAGAATTTCCGTCTTGACCACTTCCATTTCATACTTATCTTTGGTTAACACTCTCTTAGCTCTCCTCAGGTCCATCTTCTCATGGTATAAGGGAGTGAGTGCAACTTGTTTTTTCTTTTACTTCTCCAAGGAGGCCTCGTTCACTGAGTGATACTTTGCCAGGCGACTTTTGAGCTTGAAAACTTCTTCCTCTAGCTCAGCTACTCGCCTCTCAGCAGCCCATCTCTGAAGCTCTTCCTGCTTCAGCTGCTCCTTTAACAGTAGAGTTCTCTCAGACCTCTCTGTCTCAAATGCGCCCACTCGGCTCTCAACAGCCAGTCTCTCAAGCTTCTCTTGCTTCAAATGGGCTTGTAGCGACTCCTTGAGTTCCCTGATCTCGGCTCCTACATCCACCGAATCATCCGAGCTCGCATTATTCGAGTCGGTATTTTTCCATACCTCCCATCTCCAGTGGCCAACTCCTGGCCCTGGTCTGTGGCTTCTCCGATAGATTCCTCCATCTTTTTCCGCTTAGCTTCCATCTTGCTGATTCTTTCCTTAAGGCACGGCTCTGCCCTCTGGAGATTATCACAGAACGTCTGCAGCTCCTTCACCCGAGCCTCCAGACCTAGCGTCTTTCTGCGGAGATCACCATTTTCACCACGGGTGTCCTGCAGAGTGGTCTCAGCCACTTGGCGCCTGTGTTCTGCACCCGCCTTATCATCCTCTAGTTTTTCTTTAACCCTGAGGAGATCCTCATAGTCTCTTTTAATTTGTTGCAGTTCCCCACTGCGTTCGCTATATTCCTTCTTGGATTCACACAGTTCCCGGTTGAACTGTTCGCGCAGTCGTTCTAGGTTTTGTTCACGCCCAGAAACTTCATCCTGCAGAGCCTCCTTGAGGGCAGACAGCTCTAACTGTACCAGAGAGAAGCGACCTTTCACCTCGCATAACTCATCTTCACACTCTTCTTTGTCAATCTCCAATTGAAAAACCTCCTCCTTGGTTTTGCGGCGGTCCTCCTCTATTTCGTAGAACGCTTCCTTCCATTGGTTAACCTCCTCGTCGCTTCCCTCCAGGTCTCGCTGCCAGTTCCTCACAACCTGGTATATTTTCTGCTGTTCAGACTCCAGGTTCAGCTGGTCTGAGGACACATTCTCCAGGTTTTTCCTTAGTTGCTGCACGTCACTCTGATACTGCTGTCTGATAGGCTCCAGCTCTTGGTCATGACTGGCCACCTCCTCTTTCAGGGCTGTCAGATCCCGATCCTTCTGTCTCAGTACTGTACCGGAGGTTGCTACTGGCAACGTCACCTCCTCTTCTGCCTCTAAAGGAGGATCCACACTTGTAATAAAGGCACACAGTACTACATTTTCTTTATTTTCACTTTCAGCAAAGACTACAGGAGCAACCTTTTTGTGGCTCTTGCGCCGTCGACGACGAGAGGAGGACTCTCTCCCCTTGTCT
Source organism: Phyllobates terribilis (assembly GCF_046119375.1). NCBI lineage: Eukaryota > Metazoa > Chordata > Amphibia > Anura > Dendrobatidae > Phyllobates > Phyllobates terribilis. The sequence continues at coordinate 754,526,529 of NW_027362761.1, read as the reverse complement.
AGCCCCTCCTAACTGAACTCTCTTTCTACTTTTGTAGTGTCACCGTCAGTTGTGGGGTCTGCGTCACTCCCTATGGTGTCGTGGACCAACAAGTCACCTCCCACCTTGACATCACCCCCTTCTACTGAAGCTACTCCATTATCAACGGTCACAATGTCATTTTTAGGCGGTACCAACCCACCACCAGTAAATTTTTTTGATTTTCTATATTCCACGCTGTTTTGCACAAAAGCCCCTTTTTTAGACTCTGCCCCCTTTTAAACAACCACACCGGTAGGGGAATTTTTACAAGAAAAATAAACAATAGTCTTAGGACTCAGTTCACAACAGCTCTTACCACCTCCCCGGGCACTCTGGGACAACAATGGCGCCCCCGGAGAGTTCACAGAATGGTCCACTGCCACCATTCTATACGGTGCCCACCGCTCCTGCGGTTCCTGCACCATGTCCAGTAGAAGTTTCCCAAATACCTGCTGCGGTTTTAACCGGCACTTTAATCGCTCATTAGCTTCATTTTCTTTTGCTGCTCTGTTCACAGCCATCGCGGTACACTATTCACACACACCGCTCTCCCCAGAAAATTTTCGTGGCCCCACCGAGCCACATCAAACCAGGTTTGAGTGCAACGACAATTTTCGTAACCCCTGCGAGTTACCGCAAGATGCTTTAATCATCGTGACCCCGCCGAGTCATAGCAAGATGCTTTAATCTTCGTGATCCCGCCGAGCCACAGCAAAACCGGGTTTGAGTGCGACGACAATCTTTGCAACCCCACCGAGTTGCAGCCAGATGCTTTAATCTTCGTGACCCTGCCGAGCCACAGCAAGATGCTTGCATCCACACTCGTCGCTCAATGCCGTTACCTCTAGCAACAAGGCTGCCGTAGCCCCTAGCAACCGGGCTGCGGTTGCCCCTAGCAACCGGGCTGCAGCTGCCCCTAGCAACCGGGCTGCAGCTGCCCCTAGCAACTGGGCTGCAGCTGCCCCTAGCAACTGGGCTGCAATTGCCCGCATTCTCGAACCACATGTAAGGCAGCGCTAGTCATCATACTGGGGGATACTCGCTGCACCGGGTCAATTAAAGCACACCTGCCTCGTTTTTCAGTTTTCACACTTCAGCAGTTTATTGCACTTCATAACTGCTTATCACACAGTCCATCTTAGTGGCTCACCGGCATATTACACACATAACATTCAGGAGCCTTTCCAGCGACAGACACGTCCACTTGGCTGCAGTTACAGCTTTCAGCAAAGTAACTAGAACAATGTCCATATAAGGTACCGCTTTTACCTTTTGCGGGTTTTTTAGCTGCTTCAGGTTTATTCTGCCACAACTGTGGCTTTATGGCTTCCCAGATGGGGGTCTCCAGCCCTCGTACCATCCAAGGCTACACAGCCAACATCCAGCCTCTGCCTTTAAGGCTCTTGCGTTCCAAGTCTCTGGCTCTCCAAGGCTACTGGGATCGCTTACACAGCTAAGGATTCAGCCTCCGCCTTTCAGGCTTCACCAGGCTTCAATAGGCCTCACACTCCAGCGGTGTCCCACACAGGAACAGGCCTCATGCCTTACACAACCCCCCTGTGTCAAGACTACAAGGGTTTATATATCCTGTAGTACACACCCACAGGTCCTGTGCTGATGTCACAGTCATGTGATCAGACATTCTGTGTGCATAGGACCTGTACTATGTCACAGTCATGTGACCAGTCACCTGACGGGGAAGGTACGTGGTCAGCCCAAAACACATCTTGGACCATTAAAGTAATGCCAAGCAAGCCTCTGCATTACAATATATATACACTGCTCAAAAAAATTAGTGTTCCCTTTAAAGAACACACACTTTTGTGAAATCTATCTGTCCAGTTATGAAGCAATACTGATTGTGAATCAATTTCTCCTGCTGTTGTGCAAATGGAAGAGACAACTGGCAGATATGATGGGCAATTAGCAAGATACCCCCTATAAAGGAGTGGTTCTGCAGGTTGTGACCACAGACCATTTCTCTGTTCTCATCCTTTTTGGATCTTGTTTTGGTCACTTTTTCATTTTGCCATGCTCTCACCCCTAGAGGTACAGTAGCATGAGGCGGTGTCTACAGTACAACCCACAGAAGTTGCTCAGGTAGTACAGTTCATCCAGGATGGCACATCAGTGCGAGCTGTGGCAAGAAGGCTAGCTGTGTCTGTCAGCACAGTGTCCAGAGCATGGAGCAGATACCAGGAGATGTGGAGGGAGCCGTAGGAGGGCAACAACCCAGCAGCAGGACCGTTACCTCCTCTTTTGTGCAAGGAGGAACAGGAGGAGCACTGCCAGAGCCCTGCAAAATGACGTCCAGAAGGCCACAAATGTGCATTTGTCTGCACAAACGGTTAGAAACCGACTCCATGAGGGTGGTATGAGGGCCCGATGTCCACAGATGGGGGTTGTGCTCACAGCCCAACACCATGCAGAACGCTTGGCATTTGCCACAGAACACCAGGATTGGCAAAGTCGCCACTGGTGCCCTGTGCTCTTCACAGATGAAAGCAGGTTCACACTGAGCACATGTGACAGACGTGATAGAGTCTGGAGACACCGTGGAGAGCGATCTGCTGCCTGCAACATCCGTCAGCATGACTGGTTTGGCAGTGGGTCATTAATGGTGTGGGGTGGCATTTTTTTGGAGGGCCGCACAGCCCTCTATGTGCTCACCAGAGGTAGCCTGACTGCCATTAGGTACCGAGATGAGATCCTCAGACCCCTTGTGAGACCATATGATGTGCGGTTGGCCCTGGTTCCTCCTAATGCAGGACAATGCCAGACCTCATGTGGCTGGAGTGTGTCATCAGTTCCTGCAAGATGAAGGCATTGAAGCTTTGGACTGGTGCACCCGTTCCCCAGACCTGAATGCAATTGAGCACATCTGAGACATTATGTCTCACTCCATCCACTAAAGTCACGTTGCACCACAGACTGTCCAGGAGTTGGCAGATGCTTTAGTCCAGGTCTGGGAGGAGATCCCACAGGAGACCATCCGCAACCTCATCAGGAGCATGCCCAGGCGTTTTAGGGAGGTCATACAGGCACGTGGAGGCCACACACAATACTGAGCCTCTTTTTGACTTGTTTTAAGAACATAACATCAAAGTTGGATCAGCCTGTAGTGTGTTTTCCCACTTTAATTTTGGGTGTGACTCCAAATCCTGGCCTCCATTGGTTAATAAATGTGATTTCCATTGATGGTTTTGTGTGATTTTGTTGTCAGCACATTCAACTTTGTATAGAACAAAGTATTCAATGAGAATATTTCATTCATTCAGATCTAGGAAGTGTTATTTGAGTGCTCCCTGTATTTTTTTGAGCAGTATATATATATATATATATATATATATATATATATATATATATATATATATATATATATATATATATATATATATATATATATATATATATATATAAAGAAATGAAAAAAATTTTTTTTAAAAACAACATAAAACTTGAATCACCCCCACCACACACAGACCTGGTCCTAAAGAAAAATTTGGTATCACCATGTCCATAGAGGTCCAGTCCATGAAAATATAGAACAAATTAACGTGATTGGTAAATGCCGTTAATGGAAATGAGATTGGAAACCCCAGAATTGCATTTTTTTCAGTAAATGCAACAAGAAACAAAGCATCTTATCTTCCCCAAAATGGTGTCAACAAACACAGCAGCTCTCCACACAAAAGACGGATTTTGGTAAGACCTTACCTGTAAAATCCTTTTCAGCGAAGGAAGGAAGGGAGACACAGATCCATTACTAGTGGGTAGGCAAAGCCCCACAGGATAGGTCACCTCAGATTAGAAAAAGTGACGACCGGCCCCTCCAGCTTAGGCTCCTCCTACTCCCATGTCCTTCAGTCCGTTCACAAGCTAAGGAAGAGCAGACAACACCAGCGGAACAACACAACCCCTTCCGAAAATTCAGAAATGCGAGAGAACAGGTTATGCATATAACAAAAAAAAACACACGGTCCCAGGCACTACTCACTGGACCTGACAACTGCGATGAGCTGGCAATGCTGGAACAGAGCCCTAGCGCGCCGACCCCCGCCCAGATGACCGCCATCAGAGAGGAGTCGCGCCGCATCTGGAAAACAATAATGCACTTCTGCCATGGGAGGGTGCTGTGTCTCCCTTCCTTCCTTCGCTGAAAAGGATTTTACAGGTAAGGTCTTACCAAAATCCATCTTTCAGCAGCAGAAGGGAAGGAAGGGAGACACAGATCCATTACTAGTGGAACGTCCCAAAGCAGTCCAGAACTCAAGGGTGAGAAACAGTGGCAGAATCGCCAACACCCCAACAACATAGTCAAGCGCGCAACAAGAGCAAAAACTAGATAAAGAGGAAACCTAAACCACCGCCGCCTGCAGGACCCTGCATCCCAAGGCCGCATCGGCGGAAGCACTCACGTCCACTTTATAAAATTTAGTAAAAGTGTGAACGGAGCGCCAGGTAGCCGCCCGGCAGAGCTGCGCTTCCGAGGGCCCCTGATGAAAAGCCCACGACGAACCAACAGCTCTCGTGGAATGAGCTCGAACCTTAACCGGACAAGGTTCGCCCTTGAGCCGGTACGCTTCCAGGACAGCCGAAAGTATCCACCGAGCTATAGTGTCCTTGGAGGCCCGCTGACCACGCCGACGACCAGCAGGAATCACAAAAAGAGAGTCCGACTTCCGAAACCCTTGCGTGATTGAAAGATAGAACTTCAAAGCCCGCACCAAATTCAACGAGTGCAAGGCTCGCTCCTTTGGACTTTTCGGATTCGGACAGAGGGAGGGCAACACGATGTCCTGATTGACGTGGAAATGCGACACCACTTTAGGCAGAAAATCGCCACGGGTACGAAGCACCACGCGATCCGGGTGGAACTCCAGAAAAGGGGGCGAGCAAGACAGTGCCGCCAACTCAGAAACCCTTCTCAAGGAGGTGACCGCCACCAGGAAGGCCACCTTCCAAGAAAACAAGTAAAGCGTAGCTGAATCCATAGGCTCAAAAGGCCCATGCTGAAGAGCCTCCAAGACTAGATTGAGCCGCCAAGGAGCCACAAACGCCCTCCGAGGCGGAAACTGACGTGCAATCCCGCGAAAAAACGAGCGCACATCCCTGCGCGAGGCAATAGCCTTCCGAAAAAGCACGGATAGTGCAGATACCTGACCCCGCAAGGTACCAACCGCCAGACCCTTGGCCAAACCACATTGCAGAAAAGCCAAGAAGTTGGGAATGGAAAAAACCCTCGGGTTCCTTGACGATCCAGAACACCATGAATAGAAGGCCTCCCAAGTTCTATGATAAATCCTAGTCGTAGCCGGACCTCTGGCCGCCCGCAAGGTGGCAATGACCTCGGCCGAAAACCCACGACGGGTCAATATCTTGGTCTCAAGAGCAACGCCGTCAAACGAAGCGACTTCAGGTCCGGATGACGAATGGGCCCTTGGGTTAACAGGTCCGGGCGAAGAGGCAGTGGAAACGAAGGCGCCGCCAGAAGAGACACCAGCGTTGAATACCACGCCCTCCGCGGCCAATCCGGCGCCACCAAAATTGCCGGAATTCGTTCGAGTTTGATCCGACAGATCACCAGAGGAAGTAAGGATACCGGCGGAAACACGTAGATCAGCTTGAACTGGTCACACGGGGCCACTAGAGTATCTACCGTCACAGCCTCTGGGTCCCTGTACCTGGACATGAACGTCGGAATCCTGGCGTTCAGCCTGGATGCCATCAAGTCCACCTGGGGAGTCCCCCAACGGGAGCACAGCAGTGCAAAAACATCTGGATGAAGACTCCATTCTCCGGGATCCACCTGCTCGCGACTGAGGAAGTCCGCCGTGACATTCAGCACTCCTGGGATGTGAATCGCGGAGATGGCTGGAACCCTGGACTCGGCTCATACCAGGATCCGCGAGACCTCCATCATGAGTCTGGAACTCCTCATCCCGCCCTGATGGTTGATATACGCGACCGCTGTCGCATTGTCCGTCTGAATCCGGACCGGCAGACCGCTCAAGGGGACTGTCCAATGTCGGAGGCAGAGAAAAATCGCTCTCAACTCCAGGATGTTGATCGGCAAAGACTATTCCTCTGACGACCAGACCCCCTGAACCCAGAGATCGTTCCAACCCCCCACCCAGCCAGTCAGGCTGGCATCGGTGGTAATGACCGACCACCGTGGGAGGAGGAAGGATTTCCCCAGGGATAAAGCCTCCGGACGTAACCACCATCCAAGAGACTCTCGCACCCTGCAGGAGATACTGGCACAGCGATCTAGCGAAGCAGGCGATCGATCCCAACGGGTCAGAATAAGATTTTGGAGACCCCGGGAATGAAATTGTGCAAACGGTACCGCTTCCATTGCCGCCACCATCAGACCCAGAAGGCGCATACACTTCCGATGGGACATCGCCATCGCCGACCTCATATCCCGGACATGGTGACGAAGGTTCGCTTGTTTGTCCGGAGGCAGGGACACCACTGCCCGTACCGTGTCGAAATGCATCCCCAAGAACAGAATTGACTGCGACGGCTCCAATGACGACTTCTTCCAATTGACCAGCCACCCGAAGTCCTCCAGGTGCTGAAGGGAGAGATCGCGAGCTGTCACCGCCTCCTCCGCTGTGGGCGGCACAATTAACAGGTTGTCCAGGTAGGGGAGAATCGTAACTCCTTGCTTTCGAAGGAGCGCCATGAGCGGCGCCAGAATTTTTGTAAAAACCCTGGGCGCCGAGGCCAACCCGAATGGTAGGGCCACAAACTGGTAATGGGCCTGACCTATGGCAAAACGCAGGAAGCGCTGGTGAGCCCTGCCGATAGGGACATGCAAATAGGAGTCGCGGATGTCGATCGACACCAAGAAATCGTACTGCGACAGGGCCGCCACGACAGAGCGAAGAGACTCCATACGGAATTTCCGGGTCCGGACATGAACATTCAATTCTTTGAGGTCCAGAATGGGGCGAAACTTGTCCTCCTTTATGGGGACCACAAAAAGGTTGGAGTAAAACCCCCTTCCCCGGTCCTCCGGCGGAACCGGAACCACCACACCCTGCTGCAGAAGAGAGTCGACCTCCCGCAGCAGTGCGACAGCCAGCTTGGGCTCGGACGGGATGCGAGACTGACGAAACCTGTCCTGGGGTCGAAAATGAAACTATGAAATAGCCTGCCGACACAACCCGCGTTACCCAGGCGTCCGATACGTAGGACGCCCAAATCGACCCGAACTGAAGCAGACGACCTCCCACCCGAGAGCCCTCGAGAGGGTTCCTGGCGTCAGTCCGCCTTAGCGGGCTTTTTGTCAACCTCCCTTTTGTCCTGACGGAAATGTTGTTTCCAGGGTGTACGGGATTTCTGGGTGGTCTTCTTTCCAGAAGACGAGGGACGACCCGATCTCCAAGAGGGCTGACCGAACCGTCCCCTGGGCCGAAAGGGCTGACGACCACTACCGGCACTTGACTTGACTTTCCGCTGCGGCAAAGCCGAATCCTTGGCCTTAGCAATCAGCTCCGTGAGGTCCGAAACAAAAAGCTGACCGCCCTTGTATGCCAGACTCAACAAACCTTGTTTGGATACCGCGTCTCCAGTCCACTGTTTAAGCCACAGTGCTCTTCTGACTGTGACGGCCGAGGATTGAGCCCTGGACAGAACCGAAGTAGTATCCAGCACTGCGTCCCTGCCATATCGGGCCGCCTCTTCCAACAGCTGGAAGAGCCTTTCCACCTGAGACAGCGGAGTCCCATCTTGCCACGCCGTCCGCAGCTGATCCAACCACCGCAGAGAAGCCTCACCAGCCCACATGGCCCCCAAGGCCGCTCGGAATCCATGACCCGCGGCCTCGTAGATGGACTTCGCCGCTAACTCCGTCCTTCTGTCCAGCGGGTCCTGTAGACTCGCCTTCCCTTTAACAGGAAGCAAAGAGGATTTGCTCAGCTGAGACAATGGCACGTCCACTTCAGGCGAGGGGACCCAATTAGCGATCGTCTCCGAGGAGCAGGGGTACAAGGCATCAAAAAACCGCATCCCCTGGAAGCGTTTATCCGGACACAGGTGTTCTTTCTCCACCGCCTCGTTAAGTTCATCGTGCGCCAGCAGCGTCGAACGAGCCCGAAGCGACTCCTGATACAGCGGGGCCGACTTGCCAGGGCGCCTCGTCACCTCTTCAGACAGCTGTAACGCTTCCCGCATAGCCCCAATAAAAGCGTCCACGCGGCCCGAAAGCGAAGCGGAGCGACCCTGCCGATCCTCTTCATCAGAATCGGAAATCTCACCATCAGAGTCTGTCGGTGATTCCGAAACCTCCGACGCACTGCGCGGAGGAGATGGCGCCACCACAGGCCTGTGTCGCTTCTTGCCTCGTGACGTCGTTTGGGACTTAGCTGATACCCAATGACCCAGGAGGTCCAACAGACTGTCAATGGAGCAAGTGAGATCTTACACTTTAACATCACTGAGACCCCCGACCAGTGTCGAACCTGACGCCGTCGAAGACCCCGGCGTATCAGATACGTGTGACCGATCCTGAAGCAGACCGGGAGAGAGGTCAGCGCCCCCTGGTCTCTGATCAGACATGCCCCCACACAGTTGCGAGCATCGCGGATAAGGTGGTAATAACCCCTTACAATGGGTACAGTAACCGAGGAAGTGTGATCCCGCTACCACAGCCTGTTCCTCGCAAAAAAATCACCAAGCACTGAAGGGTTAAAGCTCCTCCAGAGGGAGAGAGCTACCCCAGCTGCCTGCAGAGCAAAAGTTAACCTAACAGACTAGGGAGATGCGCGCTCTGATCCCACAAGCATGCACTCCAGAACAGGTTAACTGCCTTGATGAGGCCAGACCCCTCAGAAAGGGTTAATGCTGCTGACCACACAATACCCCTTTGCCTTAAAGGAACAGAGGTGTGCGAGTCCCAGAGCCTCCTCAGCAGGGAGATAGCAGCGCCGGATATAGCACACCCTGTCTACCTTAACAGGCCAGCAGTAAAGTGCTCTGCGCTGCAATAGTGAGCAAACGGAACCTTCTGCTTTAAAAGGCAGAAGTGACTCACCAGCTGGCCGCGATGACTGCTCTTCTCTGGGGAGGTGTAGAGAGCGGGGAGCAGGGAGCAGGAGGCGCTGCACGTGGTAATGGACGCCGGCCGAAGGACCCGGAAGAAGAAGAAGGGGCTGGGTCAGCTCCAGGGCGCGCTTTCCAAGCGCTTCCTGTCTGAGGATAAGTGACAGGCAGCAGAGAAGCGCGAAGCCACGCCCCCCCGCCGTTCAAACACTAACCCGTATGCAGCGGTGATATCCTGTAACGGACAAAACTGCAGTCACCACATGTACAGTAACAGCGGCTGCCGCAGCAGCCGATGAAGCACTCAGAACTGATGAGCACTTACCCAGCTGAGCGCCACAGGGACCCCCAGGGACGTGTGGCGCCGTGGCCCTTTGCTCCCCCTCACGGCAGAGCGCGCAGGGACCCCAAGTAGCGGTGTGCGTCTCCGCCAGGGAGCGCCCTGTATCCCCCGGGGCCGGCAGGCTTCTGCGGGGACCTCCTTTGGGGGTAAGCAGATCCACCAGGGGAGGGTCAGGGGTCCTAGCAGCGCCGAGACCCCCTGAGACCTCTAGACCACGGGGGGTCCAGGTCTCCGGGAATGTAAAATAAAAAATTCTTCTGAGGAGCTGCAAAGGCAGCGACTATCCTCTGCGACCTCAAATTTAAAACTGGAGGACATGGAGTAGGAGGAGCCTAAACTGGAGGGGCCGGTCGTCACTTTTTCTAATCTGAGGTGAACTATCCTGTGGGGCTCCGCCTACTCACTAGTAATGGATCTGTGTCTCCCTTCCTTCCCTTCTCCTGCTGAAAGAACAAGCTCACACATCATCATCCACCGAAAAATGAAAATGTTACAGCTCTTGGAAAACAGCGACACAAGCAAACTATTTTTTTTTACCAATTTCTGAATTTTTTTTACCCTTTCAGGAAAAAAAAAAACTGTACAAGTTTGATATCGCTGTAATTGTACCAACCTAGAAAGCATTTTGATAAGTTATTTTTTACCATTCAATGGATAATGTAAAGAAAAAAACAATTTCGGAATTGCATTCTTTACAATTTCACCGCCGTTTTCAAGTACAATGAATGGTAAATTCAATGGAGACATTCAAAACTTCAACTCATACCACAAAATCAGGGCCGGCTCAAGGTTTTTGTGGGCCCCGGGAGAAAGTCTCAGTGGGCCCCTTTAACACATACACGATTCATGATGCACAGATACCGCAGAGAAATATATATATAGTACAATGCCGAAGATTATACTTCTTACATTACATGAGCGATATCTATTGTAAATTCTACAATAGCTCAGAAACCGGCGAATCCTCGCAGTGCACAGTGCAGACCGGACAGTATAGTCCTCCATACAGTATTATGAGCTGACCCCACATAGTCCTCCGTACAGTAATATGGGCACCACATAGTCCTCCATACAGTATTATGGGCACCACATAGTCCTCCATACAGTATTATGGGCCCCATATATTGCTCCATACAGAATAATGACCCCACATAGTCCTCCGTACAGTAATATGGGCACCACATAGTCCTCCATACAGTATTATGGGCCCCATATATTGCTCCATGCAGAATACTGGGCCCCATATAATGCTCCATGCAGAATACTGGTCCCCATTTAATGCTCCATACAGGATACTGGCCCCCATATAACGCTCCATGCATGATACTGGCCCCCATATAATGCTCCATACAGGATGTCACCTCCCCCACCCCCATATAATGCCCATGCAGGATGTCACTTCCCCCCCATATAATGCCCCATGCAGGACGTCACTCCCCCCCCATATAATGCCCCATGCAGTATGTCACTTCCCCCCCATATAATGCCCCATGCAGGATGCCACCCCCCTATATGATGCCCCATGCGGGATGTCTGTCACTTGTTCCCCCACTCATATACTGCCCCATGGAGGATGTGACTTGTCCCCCCCCCCATATAATGCCCCATGCAGGATGTCACCATCCCCACCCCCGTATAATGCCCATGCAGGATGTCACTTGTCCCCCCCTCTTGTGACCACAACTTCTGGCTGACCTAAAATCAGAGGTAACATTCACCTCGCTGGCCTCTGCTCTGGTCTGGACTCCTCAGCATCGCAGTCTTCCAGATCTCTGCATTATGACTGCTCAGATTAGTGGGCTTTCTGTAGTGACGTTATCGCGCCCTCTGTCCTGAGACGTCACAGAGTCAGAAAACACCAGAGCTGCGGAGGAACAGGGAGAGGGAAGTATTGCAAGTGCCGGGGCCCTGAGCAAGCAGGGGGGGGGGGGGGGGAGCCCACTCCGGGCCAAATTGCATGCCGGTGTCACTGACAGCTAGTGGCTCCCCCGCTTGCTCAGGGCCCCGGAACTTGCCCGGGTGGTAACATAGTAACATAGTTTGTAAAGCCGAATAAAGACTTGCGTCCATAAAGTTCGACCTGTTAGTTCTGTAATTGCTATAGTTGATCCAGAGGAGGGCAAAAACCCCAAATGATTTAGCCAATCTTCACCTGAGGAAAACCAGCAGTCAGAATAAATCCCTGTATCACCCTACTATTTTATTTTATTTTTAAGTATATGCTGAAATCTGCCTGGTATCTAGACATGCATCCAGTCCCCGCTTGAACTGGTGTAGTGAATCTGACATTACCGTCTCCTCACTCAGTGAATTCCATATTCTCACTGCTCTTACCGTAAAGAACCCCTTCCTATGCTGGTGCTGAAACCTTTTCTCTTCCAGTTTTAGTGAATGCCCTCTTGTTACCGTAATATCCCTCCTTTTGAACAAATCCCGGGCAAGATCTCTATACTCTCCCCTAACATATTTGTACACATTTATTATGTCCGCCCTCAACCTTCTCTTTTCCAGGCTGAATAGTCCTAGTTTTGCCAACCTCTCTGGGTATTGCAGTCCCTCCATTCCCTTTATTAATTTTGTTGCCCTCCTTTGTACCTTTTCAAGCTCATTTATATCCTTTCTATATATTGGGGCCCATAACTGAGCACAGTATTCCAAGTGTGGTCTGACCAGTGCTTTGTACAGTGGAAGAACAATGTTCTCATCCTTTGCAGCTATACCTCTTCTGATACATCCCATTACCCTGTTTGCCCTTACAGCAGCGGCCTGACTTTGGGCACTCCAATTTAGTTTGCTATCAATCAAGATGCCCAAGTCCTTCTCCATCTCTGAATTCCCCAATGATTTCCCATTCAGTGAGTACTGGTGACTTCCATTTTTCCTTCCCATATGTATGACCTTACATTTCTCCTCGTTAAACCTCATTTGCCATTTAATGCTCCACCTACCCAGCTTATCCAAATCCCTCTGTAGGTCTGCACTGTCCTCTTTTGTATTAATTGTTTTACATAACTTTGTGTCATCTGCAAATATTTATATTTTACTATTTATCCCGTTGACTATGTCGTTAATAAAGATATTAAATAACATTGGGCCTAGTACAGACCCCTGTGGTACCCCACTAGTGACGCTTACCCAATCTGAGTATATTCCATTTATAACCACCCTCTGCCTTCTATCCTTTAGCCAGTTAGCTACCCACTTGCAGACATTTTCCCCCAGCCCCATCATTCTCATTTTGTATACCAACCTATTATGTGGCACGCTATCGAACGCTTTTGAGAAGTCGAGATACACGACATCCACTGGTTCCCCCTGATCTACTCGAGAGCTAACCTCCTCGTAGAAGTCAATCAGGTTTGTTTGGCAGGAGCGATTCCTCATGAATCCATGTTGGTTCGGGATTAAAAGATTAGGATTAAAAGATTATTCGCATCAAGATGCTCCCTAATTGCCTCTTTAATGAAGCTTTCAAAAATTTTGCCCACAATGGACGTCAGACTCACCGGCCGATAGTTTCCGGCGTCACTTTTCGCTTCCCTTTTGAATATTGGCACTACATTCGCCTGTCGCCAATCAAGTGGCACAGACCCAGTCTCAACAGAGTCCTTAAATATAAGATATAACGGTCTGTCTATCACATTACTTAGTTCCCTTAGTACCCGTGGGTGTATGCCATCAGGTCCTGGTGATTTGTTTATTTTAATGTTACTGAGGCGTTTCTGTACCTCAACTTGGGTTAGATTTGTCATACTTAGTGGAGGATTAAGCTTGTCACTTCTCATTTCTCCTGTTAGTTCTATTTCCTTTGTGAAAGTTGTCGAAAAAAAATTATTTAATAGATTAGCTTTATCCTCATCTTTCTCTATGATTTTGCCTTCCTCACTTTTTATCGGTCCAATATTATCCGATTTAATCCTTTTACTATTTACATATGTAAAGAACAGTTTGGGATTTGATCTACTTTCCCTAGCAATACGTTTCTCTGTTTCCTTCTTCGCTATTTTTATTTGTTTTTTACAGGTTCTCGTTTTTTCCCTTGTAACACATTAGTGCCTCCTTACTGTTTTCCTGTTTTAATCTCTTGAATGCCTCTTTTTTGCTATTTAACGCCCCTTTTACGTTCTTGTTCAACCATATTCGTTTCCTCTTATTTCTGGCCCTTTTATTCCCATACGGTATATACCTCTCGCACTGAGTATTCAGAATTCTTTTGAAGGTTTCCCATTTACTACTCGTATTCCTTTGATTAAGTACTTTGTCCCAGTCAATAAGTTGAAGGTTTTCTATCAGCTGATCAAACTTCGCCCTCCTAAAGTTTAATGTTTTTGTTGTTCCCTTATTGATAACCCTACTGAAGGGAATTTTGAAGTCGATAATATTATGGTCGCTATTACCTAGGTGCCCCCCTATCTGCACCTCAGTTATTCTATCAGGCCTATTAGTTAATATTAAGTCCAACACGGCCTTCCCTCTCGTTGGTTCCTGCACTAGTTGGGAGAGATAATTATCCTTAATATTTGTCAAGAACCTTTTTCCTTTCTGAGATCTACAGGTTTCTGTTTCCCAGTCAATATCCGGGTAGTTGAAATCCCCCATTACAATCACTTGTAATCACTGCCCTGAGAGCAGCACTGATAAAATATGAAGATGACGGCTGTTAAGTACAATAGGGGCAGAGAATTTAGATTAGAAGCACAACCTCAGCCGTGAAATAAAAAACATGTGACGCGCCCCCTGGGCCAGTGTTGTTTGGGGGATACCCGGAGCCGGATCAGATGGGGGTTCTAGTCTCCGAGTGGCGGTGACCCGGTCCGTGCCCAGGGTGTCAAGCTCCGTGTGTGGCAGTCCTACAGATGTTACTGGATGTTCTTTAGTGTCGACTACGCCACCCGTTGATTTGCGGTCACTACGGCCGCCGCTGCAGCAGGGTCCGCTGAGGCTGGTGGTGTGTGTGCAGCTCAGGTAGTATAACCCCCAACGGGAGGGGTATAGCCTCAGGGGGTCAGTTGCAGAGGATGGTGATTGTGGAGGTGCAGTGAGGATGGTAATGAAATTCAGAGTCGGGCTGTGCAGTTCAGGGTTTTTACTTACTGCTTTTGTGTTGGTCACTCCGGCCTTGAGTGACCACCCGAGCCGTGCTGCGTCCACCAGGTCCTGGACTCGGCCAACCCCCAGGTGATTCTGGAGCGTGTTCCTGAGCTCCCTTTCTGACTTGTCCTTCTCTCTGGCCTTCCCCACCAGGGATCCACCTAAGTCCGGCTCCCTCGGGCCTCTTGTTGGTTAAACCCTTGTCTCTGGGTTCCCTGACCCTATTCTTGGTTTGCCTTCCGGGTGGATTTGGTGGGTGGTCGTGGCAGATCCTGCCCACGACCTCCGGTCTCTGGCTAAGGATTAGTGCCCTCCACCAGCTTGGGATCCGGTACCCTTGTGCCAACTCTTCACCCTCTGGTCTAATTTTGGGTTCTTGGAGTTCCCTCTTCTCCCCCTCTGGGTCCTTCTTTTCTCCTCTCTCTCACTCTCTTGGCCTTGGAGCTGGCTGAGCTGCTCTGCTTGTCTGACCAAACCTCTACAAAAGACCCTGTTCTAAGATGGTTCCCACCTTATATACTCCCTCTATTTGTGAGCTCAGGTGACCAGCACCCAATGAGCTCCTAGCATTACCCAGACTGCTCCCCCTATCTGCCCCTACACTACTGGGATGTTCCACCCCCCTCCCACTCCAGCCAGGGACAGACGCTGTCGTACCTGCACATTTCTCTAGTGGGAGTACCATTGGTCTGTCCCCTGGAAATGGGATGTATGTAGTGCATGCAGCCTGCTCAGCTCAGTTCCACACTCCATCCTTACCCGGGAGTGGAATACCACACCTCTGGCTTGAGGTGTAATACCCCTGTAGCAGCCGAATCCTCAGGGTGCTACATTCTCCCCTGGTAAATCACAGCACGTCCTCGGGCTGTAAGATATAAAAAACATCCAAAACATACAATTTTTTTTCATAAACAAACATATAAAACATCACATATATTATCAGCAATAAAACTTTTCATATAAAACTTCTCATAAATAACCTCCTTGTAAACACTCTTGCTCCTCCGGCCACGGTGCAACTTGTGACCGGGAAAAGTGCGACAGTCTCTTCAAGAAAAACAACAGTTTCCTATAAAACCGGTAGGGGGCGCCTTAGGAAGCGCAACTATATACAGGGGGAATATGGCCGCTCTCAGTCCTCGGCCAGGTAATGGGAGTAGGGACACACGGGTTAACAGTTCACTCTTGTCCCAACGGGGACTTATTTAAAGCAGCAACAGTTCACTGTACCCCGATGGGTAACTATTTACAGTCTCTTTACCGTACTTTAACGACGGCGTCCTCCTGCTCCTTCTTTGGATTCAGACCCGTCCGGGTCCTCCTGCTCCTCCTCACACCGCAGCTCCTCCTCCGTCAGGCGATGTACATGGAGGGCGTAGGGTCCTTTGGCACACTTGTGCCGGGTGAAGGGGACCTCGTCCCCTACATACAGGTCACGACCTCTGTGTCCCTCCGGCAGATGGCTTTCTACGTCTCTGCGTGTGACAAAGACGTCGCCGGGGGTATGATGGTCTTTTATGAAGCCCCACCCATGCTGCAGGTTGAATTTAATCACAGTCCCGGTGGTACGGGGACCATGAGCTGCACGGGGGTTCCTCCTGGTCCGGCTCTTCTGCTCCGCGCTCCTTATCTGTGCTTGCTGTTCCCGGACCCGCCTCTCTCTCCGCTCCTTCTCGAAGACCTCGAGCTGCTGGCGGCAGCACTCTGCACGCTCCGCTGCGGCCGCCCAAGTCTCCTGAGTGAACCCCATGAGGTCTCCTCCGGTGGGGTCCCACTCAAACTGTGCCTCCTCTAGCGGGGGCTGGGTCCTCCTGACGGGCTTCGGAGCCGGAATCAGGGGCTCACACAGGGGCCTCGCCCTTTGGAGTTCCAGTTGGTAGTACTCCTGGGGCCATATGAAGGGCTGCCCATCCGGGCACGTATGCTGGGCGAACAGGTCCTCACCCAGGTGCGGTACTTTAGGTGTTATGGGCGCTGTGGTGGTAGCGGCGCCCGGGTTGACCAGGCCTTGCGACCAGGCTTGGGGCACGCTAAAGGAAAAGGGCACCGTAAGAACGGCGGCGCCCGTGGTTACTCGGCCCTGCGACCAGGCTGGTGGCTCCACGGAGGTAGGGGGCGCTGTTGGAATGGCGGCGCCCGGGTGTACTAGGCCTTGCGACCAGGCCGATGGTATTTCCTGCTTTGCCGCGCTCAGGGTCGAAGCGCGTGACGTCACAGGGGTCGCGGCCGCGGTTTCCGGTTGAGGCCTAGTCTGCGGCGGTGACGATGCAGCGACGGGCACGGCAGGGGGAATTTCGGGCTCTGCGACGGGGAGCTGGGGCAGGCACGCGGTTTCCCGGCTCGGGGTAGAGACGTCCCCTTTACCTGCCTCCATTCGTTCAGCTCCCTTCTCGGCGCCGTCTCCGGCCTTGAGTCCTCCTGCACCATCCTCAGAGGCGGTCTGTCTCCTCGTCTCGGGTGGCGTGCTCCGCTGACGGGTTTCGGTCCGCTGGCCCATCTCTCGGCTCCACTCCGCCAACGTCTCTCGCTGCACCCGGGCCATCCTCCGTGCGAGGCCCTCCAGCGCAGTCTGTGCACACTCCCGGTCTCGGGGGAGCTGTGCTAGGATCTCCACTAAGCCTAGTGGGGTTGTTGCTTGCAGCAGGCTCCTGACCACTGGGTCGGTGCTGCCTGTCTCTCCCTCCATCTCCGGGTACGCTTTCTCTGGACTCCTCTTCAGACTTCTTGTCTCCGGGTGCGCTCTCTCCAGACTGCTCCAGGCGACACCCATCTTCGTTCTCTTGTTCTGTCTCCGCCCACATTGAGGGTGGTCCCGGGGCAACTTAGTGATTGTCAGTTCCAGGGGCAGTTCTCTCACGCTGATGGACACTTCCAGCATCACAGTCTCTGTTGGTGGGCGCGGTTTCCGCTTTTGGCGCCATTCTTCGACCTGGCCCACGATGGGAGGTGGCCTCTTGCCACCCTCTGGCACGCCCATAATGGCGTCCGCTCTTCCAAGGCGGGAAATCTTTGGAAATGGCGGGAATCGTCTCCCAGTGGCGGGAAACTCCACGGATGGCGGGAAAAAGCTGCAAATGGCGGACAACCGGCGGGAAACGACCTGTGATGGGGTCCGTTGGCGGGGACCCTCCGGAACCGGCGGGAGACTTCTTTTTGAGGTAACGGTGAATTTTTCTTCAGGCACGCAGTACCCGGTTGTTGCGGGCACGTAATCCTGCCGACTACGCCAAAGTTGACGCGCCCCCTGGGCCAGTGTTGTTTGGGGGATACCCGGAGCCGGATCAGATGGGGGTTCTAGTCTCCGAGTGGCGGTGACCCGGTCCGTGCCCAGGGTGTCAAGCTCCGTGTGTGGCAGTCCTACAGATGTTACTGGATGTTCTTTAGTGTCGACTACGCCACCCGTTGATTTGCGGTCACTACGGCCGCCGCTGCAGCAGGGTCCGCTGAGGCTGGTGGTGTGTGTGCAGCTCAGGTAGTATAACCCCCAACGGGAGGGGTATAGCCTCAGGGGGTCAGTTGCAGAGGATGGTGATTGTGGAGGTGCAGTGAGGATGGTAATGAAACTCAGAGTCGGGCTGTGCAGTTCAGGGTTTTTACTTACTGCTTTTGTGTTGGTCACTCCGGCCTTGAGTGACCACCCGAGCCGTGCTGCGTCCACCAGGTCCTGGACTCGGCCAACCCCCAGGTGATTCTGGAGCGTGTTCCTGAGCTCCCTTTCTGACTTGTCCTTCTCTCTGGCCTTCCCCACCAGGGATCCACCTAAGTCCGGCTCCCTCGGGCCTCTTGTTGGTAAAACCCTTGTCTCTTCTCCCCCTCTGGGTCCTTCTTTTCTCCTCTCTCTCACTCTCTTGGCCTTGGAGCTGGCTGAGCTGCTCTGCTTGTCTGACCAAACCTCTACAAAAGACCCTGTTCTAAGATGGTTCCCACCTTATATACTCCCTCTATGTGTGAGCTCAGGTGACCAGCACCCAATGAGCTCCTAGCATTACCCAGACTGCTCCCCCTATCTGCCCCTACACTACTGGGATGTTCCACCCCCCTCCCACTCCAGCCAGGGACAGACGCTGTCGTACCTGCACATTTCTCTAGTGGGAGTACCATTGGTCTGTCCCCCGGAAATGGGATGTATGTAGTGCATGCAGCCTGCTGAGCTCAGTTCCACACTCCATCCTTACCCGGGAGTGGAATACCACACCTCTGGCTTGAGGTGTAATACCCCTGTAGCAGCCGAATCCTCAGGGTGCTACACATGGTCACAAGCAGCTGGTGAGTGCGTTACCTCGGACTTCCAGTCACAAGGTTAAAACATTCATAAAGTGTGATTTTGATTGATTACAAACAGTAATGCCAGCAACAGAGGAGATGGAGAAATTGATTTCTCTGTCTCCTCCGCAGCTGTGCTGCGATCCTCTCTGTGCAAGAAGATCGGAGCACGGAGCACTGACATTCAGCTCCCGCTCGCAGCAGAGCGGCAGCCGAATGTCATTAGCATATCACATCCGATGCTCTCGCGTCAGATGCCATACACTAGTGGGACCCCGGCCTAAACCTGCAGATATGCAGTCAATCTGCAGGTCAATAGCAGGTTCAATCATTGTATTCTCAGCAATGACTGATTTTTTACAGTCGTTATCACTAGTTGGCGCCTCAGCTAGCAGGCTCGATGACCTCACTTCGTTGCGCCACGCTGTGGGCTGTGGAGCTGCTGAGGAGACACGCCGCAGAGAATGGAGCAGCGGGGGAACGAGGAGAGGTGAGAATTGCATTTATTTTTTTAAAATCAGTTTGTACAGTACATTGTGGTGGCTGTAATACTGGAGGGCTATGGTTTGCATTATATTTATGTACTACATGGGGTGTGCATTATACTATCTAGGACTATGGGGTGTGCATTATACTGTATGGAGGTCTATGGGGAGTGCATTATGCTGTATAGAGGTCTATGGGGAGTGCATTATGCTGTATGGAGGACTATAGGGAATGCATTATACTATATGAAGTACTATGGGATGAAATATACTATATGGAGGATTATGGGGAGTGCATTGTACTTTATGGAAGACTATGGGGGTGCATTATACAATATAGATTACAATGGAGAGAGCACTGTACTTTATGGAGGACTATGGGGGTGCATTATACTATATGGAGGACTATGAGGAGTGCATTATACTATATGGAGGACTATGGGGAGCCGGTCTCTGCGCGGCAATACACTGCATTACAGCTCTGATGTCGGCGGCTGCTGGAGAGAGCCGCGATCGTTACGGGGTCTGTGCCTGCGGGCCACAAGAGGCAGCCGGAGGGGCCGCTTGTTTGAGACCCCTGAGCTAGAGTTTATTTTTTTGTGTGCAGCATGGGATCGGGGGTGTCTAGAATACCAGGAAGAAGGATGAGGGGAACCATACATGCCAGGAAGAAGGATGAGGGGGACCATACATGCCAGGAAGAAGGATGAGGGGAACCATACATGCCAGGAAGAAGGATGAGGGGGACCATACATGCCAGGAAGAAGGATGAGGGGGACCATACATGCCAGGAAGAAGGATGAGGGGGACCATACATGCCAGGAAGAAGGATGAGGGGGACCATACATGCCAGGAAGAAGGATGAGGGGGACCATACATACCAGGAAGAGGGATGAGAGGGACCATACATACCAACCAGGAAGAGGGATGAGGGTAGCCATGCATACCAGGATGAGGGATGAGAGATGAAGGGTGCCATGAATACCAGGTTGAGGGGTGCCATGCAAACCAGGAAGAGGGATGAGAGATGAGGGGTGCCATGCAAACCAGGAAAAAGGATGAGAGATGAGGAGTTCCCATGCATACCAGGATGGTGGATTGGGGTGCCATGCATACTAAAATGGTGGATTGGGGTGCCAAGCATACCAAGATGGTGGATTGGAGTGCCATGCATACCAGGATGGTGGAATGGGGTGCCATACATACCAGGATGGGGGCCACATATAACAGGAAGGAAGGGCCATATATACTAGGATGGAGGATAACAACAGAATTACCCCAATACCAGTGTCAGCAGCAGACCCCCTCCCCCATAACAGTGCATCATGACCACATTTTTTGCTTACATTTTTTTTTCTATTTTCCTCCTCTAAAATCTAGGTGCGTCGTATGGTCTGGTGCGTCTTATAGTCCGAAAAGACGGATTTTGGTAAGACCTTACCTGTAAAATCCTTTTCAGCGAAGGAAGGAAGGGAGACACAGATCCATTACTAGTGGGTAGGCGGAGCCCCACAGGATAGTTCACCTCAGATTTATAAAAAGTGACGACCGGCCCCTCCAGCTTAGGCTCCTCCTACTCCCATGTTCCTCAGTCCGTACACAAGCTAAGGAAGAGCAGACAACACCAGCGGAACAACACAACCCCTTAAGAAAATTCAGAAATGCGAGAGAACAGGTTATGCATATAACAAAAAAAAACACACAGTCCCAGGCACTACTCACTGGACCTGACAACTGCGATGAGCTGGCAATGCTGGAACAGAGCCCTAGCGCGTCGACCCCAGTCCTCATGACCGCCATCAGAGAGGAGTCGCGCCACATCTGGAAAACAATAATACACTTCTGCCCTGGGAGGGTGCTGTGTCTCCCTTCCTTCCTTCGCTGAAAAGGATTTTACAGGTAAGGTCTTACCAAAATCCGTCTTTCAGCAGCAGAAGGGAAGGAAGGGAGACACAGATCCATTACTAGTGGGACGTCCCAAAGCAGTCCAGAACTCAAGGGTGGGAAACAGTGGCAGAATCGCCAACACCCCAACAACTTAGGCAAGCGCGCAACAAGCGCCAAAACAAGATAAAGATATAACCTAAACCACCGCCGCCTGCAGGACCCTGCGTCCCAAGGCCGCATCGGCGGAAGCACTCACGTCCACTTTATAAAATTTAGTAAAAGTGTGGACGGAACGCCATGTAGCCGCCCGGCAGAGCTGCGCTGCCGAGCCCCCCTGACGAACAGCCCACGACGAACCAACCGCTCTCGTGGAATGAGCTCGAACCTTAACCGGACAAGGCTCGCCCTTGAGCTGGTACGCCTCCAGGATAGCCGAACGTATCCACCGAGCTATGGTGTCCTTGGAAGCCCGCGGACCACGCCGACTACGAGCATGAATCACAAAAAGAGAGTCCGACTTCCGAAACCCTTGCGTGATGGTAAGATAGTACTTCAAAGCCCGCACCAAATCCAAAGAGTGCAAGGCTCGCTCCTTTGGATTCCTTGGTCTCGGACAGAGGGAGGGCAACACGATGTCCTGATTGACGTGGAAACGCGACACCACTTTGGGCAGAAAATCGCAACTGGTACGAAGCACCACGCGATCCGAGTGGAACTCCAGAAAAGGGGGAGAGCAAGACAGTGCCACCAACTCAGAAAACCTTCTCAAAGAGGTGACCGCCACCAGGAAGGCCACCTTCCAAGAAAGCAAGTAAAGCGTAGCTGAATCCATAGGCTCAAACGGCCCGTGCTGAAGAGCCTCCAAGACTAGATTGAGCCGCCAAGGAGCCACAAACGCCCTCCGGGGTGGGAACGGTCGTGCAATCCCACGAAAAAACGAACGCACATCCCTGCGAAAGGCAATAGGTTTCCGAAAAAGCACGGATAGTGCAGATACCTGACCCCGCAAGGTACCAACCGCCAGACCCTTGGCCAAACCACATTGCAGAAAAGCCAAGAAGTTTGGAATGGAAAAAACCCTCAGGTTCCTTGACGATCCAGAACACCATGAATAGAAGGCCTTCCAAGTTCTGTGATAAATCCTGGTCGTAGCCGGACCTCTGGCCGCCCGCAAGGTGGTGATGACTTCGGCCGAAAACCCACGACGGGTCAAGATCTCGGTCTCAAGAACCACGTCGTCAAACGAAGCGACTTCAGGTCCGGATGGCGAATGGGCCCTTGGGTTAGCAGGTCCGGGCGAAGAGGCAGTGGAAACGGAGGCGCCGCTAGAAGAGACACCAGCGTTGAATACTTGAATACCACGCCCTCCGCGGCCAATCCGGCGCCACCAAAATCGTCGGAATACGCTCTAGTTTGATCCGCCGGATCACCAGTGGAAGTAAGGATACCGGCGAAAACACGTAGATCCGCTCGAACTGGTCCCACGGGGCCACTAGAGCATCTACCGCTACAGCTTCAGGGTCCCTGCATCTGGACATGAACGTCGGAATCCTGGCGTTCAGCCTGGATGCCATCAAGTCCACTTGGGGAGTCCCCCAACGGGAGCACAGCAGTGCAAAAACTTCCGGATGAGGACCCCATTCCCCGGGATTCACCTGCTCGCGACTGAGGAAGTCCGCCGTGATATTCAGCACTCCTGAGAAGTGAATCGCGGATATGGCTGGAACCCTGGATTCGGCCCAAACCAGGATCCGAGAGACCTCCATCATGAGTTTGGAACTCCTCGTCCCGCCCTGATGGTTGATATATGCGACCGCTGTCGCATTGTCCGTCTGAATCCGGACCGGCAGACCGCTCAAAGGGACCGTTAAATGTCGGAGGCAGAGAAATATCGCTCTCAACTCCAAGATGTTGATCGGCAGAGACGACTCCTCTGACGACCAGACCCCCTGAACCCAGAGATCGTTCCAAACCCCCCCCCAGCCAGTCAGGCTGGCATCGGTGGTAATGACCGACCACCGAGGGAGGAGGAAGGATTTCCCCAGGGATAAAGTCTCCGGACGTAACCACCATCCAAGAGACTCTAGCACCTTGCGGGAGATACCGACACAGCGATCCAGCGAAGCCGGCGATCGGTCCCAACGGGTCAGAATAAGATCTTGAAGACCCCGGGAATGAAATTGTGCAAACGGTACCGCTTCCATTGCCGCCACCATCAGACCCAGAAGGCGCATACACCTCCGAAGAGACATAGTCATCGCCGACCTCATAGCCTGGACATGGCGACGAAGATTCGCTTGTTTGTCCGGAGGCAGGGACACCACTGCCTGTACCGTGTCGAAATGCATCCCCAAGAACAGGATTGACTGCGACGGCTCCAATGACGACTTCTTCCAATTGACCAGCCACCCGAAGCCTCAAGGTGCTAAAGGGAGAGATCGCGAGCTGTCACCGCCTCCTCCGCTGTGGGCGGCACAATTAACAGGTTGTCCAGGTAGGGGAGAATCGTAACTCCTTGCTTTCGAAGGAGCGCCATGAGCGGCGCCAGAATCTTTGTAAAAACCCTGGGCGCCGAGGCCAACCCGAACGGTAGGGCCACAAACTGGTAATGGGCCTGACCTATGGCGAACCGCAGGAAGCACTGGTGAGCCCTGCCGATAGGGACATGCAAATAGGCGTCGCGGATGTAGATCGACACCAAAAAATCGTGCTGCGACAGGGCCGCCACGACGGAGCGAAGAGACTCCATACGGAATTTCCGGGTTCGGACATGCAAATTCAATTCTTTGAGGTCCAGAATGGGGCGAAACTTGTCCTCCTTTATGGGGACCACAAAAAGGTTGGAGTAAAACCCCCTTCCCTGGTCCTCCAGCGGAACCGGAATCACCACACCCTGCTGCAGAAGAGAGTCGACCTCCCGCCGCAGTGCAGCAGCTAGCCTGGGCTCGAACGGGATGCGCGACTGACGAAACCTGTCTGGGGGTCGAGAATGAAACTCTATGAAATAACCTTCCGACATAACCCGCGTCACCCAGGCGTCCGATACGTGTGACGCCCAAATTGACCCGAATTGTAGCAGACGACCTCCCACCCGAGAGGGTTCCTGGCGTCAGTCTGCCTTAGCGGGCTTTTTGTCAACCTCCCGCTTGTCCTGACGGAAATGTTGTTTCCAGGGAGTACGGGATTTCTGGGAGGTCTTTTTTCCGGAAGACGAGGGACAATCCGATCTCCAAGAAAGCTGACCGAACCGACCCCTGGGCCGAAATGACCGACGACCACTACCGGCACTTGACTTGCCGGACGTAGAAACCGTTGCCTTTCGCTGCGGCATTGCCGTATCTTTAGCCTTGGTCTTAGCAATCAGCTCCGTGAGGTCTGAACCAAACAGCTGACCGCCCTTGTACGCCAGACTCAGCAAACCTTGTTTGGATACTGTGTCTCCGGTCCACTGTTTAAGCCACAGTGCTCTCCTGACGGCCGAGGATTGAGCCCTGGACATTACCGAAGTAGTATCCAGCACTGCGTCCCTGCCATATCGGGCTGCCTCTTCCAAGAGCTGGAAGAGCCTATCCACTTCAGACAGCGGAGTTCCATCTTGCCATGCCGTCCGCAGCTGATCCAACCATAGCAGCGAAGCCTCACCAGCCCACATGGCCCCCAAGGCCGCTTGGAATCCGTGACCCGCGGCCTCGTAGATGGACTTTGCCGCTAACTCCGTCCTTCTGTCCAGCGGGTCCTGAAGACTCGCCTTCCCTTTAACAGGAAGCAAAGAGGATTTGCTCAGCTGAGACAATGGCACATCCACTTCAGGAGAGGGGACCCAATTAGTGATAGTTTCCGTGGAACAGGGATACAGGGCATCAAAAAACCGCAACCCTTGGAAACGTTTATCTGGACACAGGTGTTCTTTCTCCACCGCCTTGTTAAGTTCCTCGTGCATCGGCAGCGTCGAGCGAGCCCGACGCGACTCCTGATGCAGCCGGCCCGATTTGCCAGGGCGCCCTGTCACCTCTTCAGACAGTTGTAACGCTTCTCGCATAGCTTCAACAAAAGCGTCCACGCGGCCCGAAAGCGAAGCAGAGCGACCCCGCCGATTCTCTTCATCAGAATCGGAGATCTCACCAGAAGAGTCTGTCGGCGATTCTGAAGCCTCCGACGCACTGCGCGGAGGAGACGGCGCCGCCACAGACCTGTGACGCTTCTTGCTTCTAGACGTCGGTTAGGACTTAGCAGAGACCCAATGACCCAGGAGGTCAGACAGACTGTCAATGGAGCGAGTGAGCGCCTCCACCTTAACATCACTGAGACCCCCAACTAGCGTTGAACCGGACGCCGTTGAAGACCCCGGCGTATCAGATACGCGGGACCGATCCTGAAGCGGACCAGGAGAGAGGTCCGCGCCCCCTGTTCCTCACACAGTTGCGAGCGTCGCGGATAAGGCGGTGTGAATTCCACTACCACAGCCTGTTGTTGCACAAAAAATCACCCGGCACTGAAGGGTTAAAGCTCCTCCTTAGAAGGAGAAAAGCTACCCCAGTGGCCTGCAGACCAAAAGTTAACCTAACAGACTAGAGAGAAGCACCCTCTGATCCCAGAAGGGTGCACCTCCAGAGAGGGTTAACAGCCTGATGGGCCAGACCCCGTTTAGAAGGGGTTAATGCTACTGATCCGCACTACCCTTTTTGTGAGGTGTGCGTCAGAGCCATCTCAGCAGGGAAGTAGCAGCGCCGTATGCAGCACACCCTGTCCGCCTAGGACATAAGGAAAGTGCTCTGCGCTGTAATACCCAAGAAGGAACTTTCTGCCTAAAGGCAGGACAGACTCACCAGCTGGCGTAGAGACTGCTCTTCTCGGTGTGTTGAGAGCAGGGAGCAGGGAGTAGGAGATGCTGCACGAGGATGGACGCTGGCCGGAAGAAGAAGGGACTGGGACATCTCCAGCGCGCGCTTTCCAGGCACTTTCTGTCACGACCTAAGAAGACCGACAGCAGAGAGACGCTAAGCCACGCCCCCCGCCGAGCTACGAACGGAGCGCACGAATCCTCCGTCCCTGCTCCCCTGCCAGCCGAGGATCAAACGCTGCATGCAGAGGAGAAATTCCTGCAAGCCAGAAAAAAACAGCAGTCACCACAAAACATATATACAGTGACAGCGGCAGCCGCTGTAAGCACTCAATAAGAGCATTTACCCAGCTGAGCGCCACAGGGACCCCCAGGGACGTGTGGCGCCGTGGCCCTTGCTCCCCCCCACGGCGGAGCGCGCAGGGACCCCACACGAGCGGTGTGCGTCTCCGCCAGGGACCGCCCTGTATCCCCCGGGGCCAGCAGGGTTCTGCGGGGACCTCCTTAGGGGGTACGCAGATCTGCCAGGGGAGGGTCAGGGGTCCCAGCAGCGCTGAGACCCCCTGAGACCTCTAGACCACGGGGGGTCCAGGTCTCCGGAATAAAAATAAGAAAATCTTCTGAGGAGCTGCGAAGGCAGCGACTATCCTCTGCGACCTCAAATTTCAGACTGAGGAACATGGGAGTAGGAGGAGCCTAAGCTGGAGGGGCCGGTCGTCACTTTTTCTAATCTGAGGTGAACTATCCTGTGGGGCTCCGCCTACCCACTAGTAATGGATCTGTGTCTCCCTTCCTTCCCTTCTGCTGCTGAAAATACGGTACTCCACCCAGCAGTGTTATTTCATCACCATGAAACTGGAGGTGTGAGACTAGATGGAGTATGTTCTCTCACAAAATAAAGGTTTAATTTTAAAGGGGTTACCTTAAAAATCAGCTGAAAAAGAAATCTATAACCTGCTTACTTATATAAAAAAAGGAAATATTGCATATGA
The DNA here is from genome assembly GCF_046119375.1 of Phyllobates terribilis. Lineage (NCBI taxonomy): Eukaryota > Metazoa > Chordata > Amphibia > Anura > Dendrobatidae > Phyllobates > Phyllobates terribilis. The sequence continues at coordinate 754,499,556 of NW_027362761.1, read as the reverse complement.
ACAAGGTATCAAACATATTGCATCAGGGTCAAAAATGTATTGTACTTGTACTGTAAGTAATCATTGCAATTGCATAAAGTAGGAAAGTTTCACATTTTAAAGTACAGCAATTCCTGATGACCCTACTCATATATACTGCACTGACATTGGCTGCTGATTTTCAGGGTAAAATCCACCAGAAAATGCTATGTCTTAGAGCTGAATGTGTGTCTAACAGCTATCTAGCTTACTTTTAAAATATTTCATATTTGATTTGATAAAAAAAGAAAAAAAATCTCAAACATTAGAAAGAACTTACATAATTAATCTGGGTAAAGCTGGATTCTTGCAAAGACAGCGAGTTATCACAAAATGGTTTCGAGGTACCAATTATAGATTCAGTTACTCTCCCAGGTTTCATTGACAGTGAAGATGAAAAAACACTTTTGACTCTTGCGGATCCTAGCGAACTGAACGAAGAAGAAATGCCTGATGATAAATTAACTTGGCCATTAGTGAATATATAGTCAAGCTTGGGTATAGCCTGGGTTAGTTTTCTATGCAGACTTTCAAAATCCATATTTGCTCTGACAGTAAACGGGAATATAAAAGAGAAATTTCTCCTGCTCAGACTGTATCTTCTATACACGTGTTTTTTGCGGCTTCCATAGTTTCTCATATCAACGTCCATCAGGCTTTGAGAGGTTATGGGCCTACTTGGGCTTGTGGCCTTATCAATCATATCGCAGTTTGCTTTGGCATTTTCTTTTTCAAACCTCTGCAAAACAGAAAACCCAGAAAAGATCAGTCTATTGGTAGCGGCAAGGAGCACAGCAGTTGTAAGCTTTATTCTACAGAGATTGTAAGCACTGCTCTCAAACTGGCCATTTCTCTGGATCTGGTCAGCTTCATTGTCCCTCCAATGCTGGAGAAGCAAAGCTGCCTTTGATTGCAGCAGAAGAGACGACAGTTCGGGCCATCGGCACAACAATGCTGCTGGTCTGAGCTGTCAATGAATAAGTAGTGCACCAACCTCCAGGAAGCTAAAATCCAGGAGGCTGGGGAGCAAGCCCTCCTGAAGATAAGAGGAGAACAAGCCTATAAAAACCGTGAGCCCCTTTAAAGGAGTAAAACTATCCCTTTAAAAAAAGTAAAGAAGTTTCACACAACTATTTCACCTGCTGCACTGAGCCACCAGTAGTTTCTTCTTGAGCAACATCAATGTCTCACATTTCTGTTGTCAGATTACCCGGGTCAGATTCCCTGTCTTTAACACTATGGGTGCCCTAGCTATCCCTGCTCCCCAGATTACTTCTGATGGTGAAGATGATGGGGCCATGTATCTTGCTGAACTCCTGAATCAGCACTATATCTGGCCCCCTCATCCACCAGAGAAGTGGGGAGGAATAGTGTATGTACAAGTGCTTCTCACTAAATTAGAATATCATCAAAAAGTTAATTTCAGTTCTTCAATACAAAAAGTGAAACTCATAATAAAGAGTCATTACAAACAGAATGATCTATTTCAAGTGTTTATTTCTGTTAATGTTGATGATTATGGATTACAGACAATGAAAACACAAAAGTCATTATCTCAGTAAATTAGAATAATTAACACCTGCAAAGGTTTCCTAAGCATTTAAAAGGTCCCTTAGTCTGTTTCAGTAGGCTCCACAATCATGGGGGAAGACTGCTGACTTGACAGGTGTCCAGTAGGCAGTCACTGACACACTCCACAAGGAGGGTAAGCCACAAAAGGTCATTGCTAAAAGAAGCTGGCTGTTCACAGAGTGCTGTATCCAAGCATATTAATGGAAAGTTGAGTGGAAGGAAAACGTGTGGTAGAAAAAGGTGCACAAGCAACCAGGATAACCGCAGCCTTGAAAGGATTGTTAAGAAAAGGCCATTCAAAAACTTGGGGGAGATTCATAAGGAGTGGAACTGCTGCTGGAGTCGCTGCTTCAAGAGCCACCACACACAGAAATATTCAGGACATGGGCTACAAGTGTCGCATTCCTTGTGTCAAGCCACTCATGACCAATAGACAACTCCAGAAGCGTCTTACCTGGGCCAAGGAGAAAAAGACCTGGACTGTTTGCTCAGTAGACCAAGGTGTTGTTTTCAGATGAAAGTAAATTTTGCATTTAATTTGGAAATCAAGGTCCCAGAGTTTGTAGGAAGAGTGGAGAGGCACACAATCCGAGCTGCTTGAAATCTAATGTGAAGTTTCCACAATTAGTGACGGTTTGGGGAGCCATGTCATCTGCTGGTGTAGGTCCACTGTGTTTTATCAAGACCAAAGTCAGCGCAGCCATCTACCAGGAAATTTTAGAGCACTTCATGCTTCCCTCTGCCGTCAAGCTTTTTGGAGATTGAAATTTCATTCTCCAGTAGGACTTGGCACCTGTCCACACTGCCAAAAGTACCAATACTTGGTTTAAAAACAACAGTATCACTGTGCTTGACTGGCCAGCAAACTCGCCTGACCTTAACCCCATAGAGAATCTATGGGGTATTGTCAAGAGGAAGATGAGAGACGCCAGACCCAACAATGCAGACGAGCTGAAGGCTGCTATCAAAGCAACCTGGGCTTCCATAACACCTCAGCAGTGCCACAGGCGGATCGCCTCCGTGCCACGCCGCATTGATGCAGTAATTGATGCAAAAGGATCCCCGACCAAGTATTGAGTGCATTTACTGAACATACATTTCAGTAGGACAACATTTCAGATTTTAAAAATATTTTTCAAGCTGTTATAACGTATTCTAACTTACTGAGATAATGACTTGTGTTTTCATTGGCTGTAAGCCATAATCATTAACATAAACCCTTGAAATAGATCACTCTGTTTGCAATGACTATATAATACACTGTCAAAAAAAAAAGGGAACACTCAAATAACACATCCTAGTTCTGAATGAATGAAATATTCTCATTGAATACTTTGTTCTGTACAAAGTAGAATGTGCTGACAACAAAATCACACAAAAATCATCAATGGAAATCACATTTATTAAGCAATGGAGGCCAGGATTTGGAGTCACCCCCAAAATTAGAGTGGAAAAACACACTACAGGCTGATCCAACTTTGATGTAATGTTCTTAAAACAAGTCAACATGAGGCTCAGTATTGTGTGTGGCCTCCACGTGCCTGTATGACCTCCCTACAATGCCTGGGCATGCTGCTGTTGAGGTTGCGGATGGTCTCATGTGGGATCTCCTCCCAGACCTGGACTAAAGCATCCGCCAACTCCTGGACAGTCTGTGGTGCAATGTGACGTTGGTGGACGGAGTGAGACATGATGTCCCAGATGTGCTCAATCGGATTCAGGTCTGGGGAACGGGAGGGCCAGTCCATAGCTTCAATGCATTCATCTTGCAGGAACTGCTGACACACTCCAGCCACATGAGGTCTGGCATTGTCCTGCATTAGGAGGAACCCAGGGCCAACCGCACCAGCATATGGTCTGACAAGGGGTCTGAGGATGTCATCTCGGTACCTAATGGCAGTCAGGCTACCTCTGGCAAGCACATGGAGGGCTGTGCGTCCCTCCAAAGAAATGCCACCCCACACCACTACTGATCCACTGCCAAACCGGTCATGCTGAAGGATGTTGCAGGCAGCAGATCGCTCTCCACGGCGTCTCCAGCCTCTGTCACATGTGCTCAGTGTGAACCTGCTTTCATCTGTGAAGAGCACAGGACGCCAGTGGCAACTTTTCCAATCCTGGTGTTCTGTGGTAAATGCCAAGCGTCCCGTACAGTGTTGGGCTGTGAGCACAACCCCCATCTGTGGACGTCGGGCCCTCATACCACCCTCATGGAGTCGGTTTCTAACCGTTTGTGCAGACACATGCACATTTGTGGCTTGCTGGAGGTCATTTTGCAGGGCTCTGGCAGTGCTCCTCCTGTTCCTCCTTGCATAAAGGCGCCTCCAGCCTCTGGACACTACGTTGATAGACACAGCAAACCTTCTTGCCACAGCTCGCATTGATGTGCCATCCTGGATGAGCTGCACTAACTGAGCAACTTCTGTGGGTTGTAGAGTCCGTCTCATGCTACCAGGAGTGTGAAAGCACAACCAACATTCAAAAGTGACCAAAACATCAGCCAGAAAGCATTGGTACTGAGATGTGTTCTGTGGTCCCCACCTGCAGATCCACTCCTTTATTGAGGGTGTCTTGATAATTGCAAATAATTTCCATCTATTGTCTATTCCATTTGCACAACAGCATGTGAAATTGATTGTCAATCAGTGTTGCTTCCTAAGTGGAGAGTTTGATTTCACAGAAGTTTGATTTACTTGGAGTTATATTCTGTGGTTTAAGTGTCCCCTTTATTTTTTTGAGCAGTGTATATGAGTTTCACTTTTTGTATTGAAGAACTGAAATAAATTAACTTTTTAGTGATATTCTAATTTAGTGAGAAGCACTTGCATATACATAGACAAGGAAGGACGTACAGCGATAAATGAAAATAACAATCATACAAATATGCACTCACAGATAACAGAGGTACACCGGGGAGAAAAGTTAGGAAAACTAAATAGGAGAGGAAGAGGAATTGCACACAGCCGAAACACCTAGCAACAGTCACAGATAAACACTCCAAAACGCCTCTATGAACAACAGACTCCTCCACTCCTCACCCGTCAGTACAAGACTTAACACTGACAATCCAGATTGCCAGAGGAAAGTATACAGTACAGACCAAAAGTTTGGAAACACCTTCTCATTTAAAGATGTTTCTGTATTTTCATGACTTTGAAAATTGTACATTCACACTGAAGGCATCAAAACTATGAATTAACACATGTGGAATTATATACTTAGCAAAAAAGTGTGAAACAACTGAAAATATGTCTTATATTCTAGGTTCTTCAAAGTAGCCACCTTTTGCTTTGATGACTGCTTTGCACACTCTTGGCATTCTCTTGATGAGCTTCAAGAGGTAGTCACCGGAAATGGTCTTCCAACAATCTTGAACGAGTTCCCAGAGATGCTTAGCACTTGTTGGCCCTTTTGCCTTCGCTCTGCGGTCCAGCTCACCCCAAACCATATCAACTGGGTTCAGGTCTGGTGACTGTGGAGGCCAGGTCATCTGGCGTAGCACCCCATCACTCTCCTTCTTGGTCAAATAGCTCTTACACAGCCTGGAGGTGTGTTTGGGGTCATTGTCCTGTTGAAAAATAAATGATGGTCCAACTAAACGCAAACCGGATGGAATAGCATGCCGCTGCAAGATGCTGTGGTAGCCATGCTGGTTCAGTATGCCTTCAATTTTGAATAAACCCCCAACAGTGTCACCAGCAAAGCACCCTCACACCATCACACCTCCTCCTCCATGCTTCACGGTGGGAACCAGGCATGTAGAGTCCATCCGTTCACCTTTTCTGCGTCGCACAAAGACATGGTGGTTGGAACCAAAGATCTCAAATTTGGACTCATCAGACCAAAGCACAGATTTCCACTGGTCTAATGTCCATTCCTTGTGTTTTTTAGCCCAAACAAGTCTCTTCTGCTTGCTGCCTGTCCTTAGCAGTGGTTTCCTAGCAGCTATTTTACCATGAAGGCCTGCTGCACAAAGTCTCCTCTTAACAGTTGTTGAAGAGATGGGTCTGCTGCTAGAAGTCTGTGTGGCATTGACCTGGTCTCTAATCTGAGCTGCTGTTAACTCGGATAAACTTATCCTCAGAAGCAGAGGTGACTCTTGGTCTTCCTTTCTTGGGGCGGTCCTCATGTGAGCCAGTTTCTTTGTAGTGCTAGATGGTTTCTATAACTGCACTTGGGGACACATTCAAAGTTTGCCCAATTTTTCAGAGTGACTGACCTTCATTTCTTAAAGTAATGATGGCCACTCGTTTTTCTTTACTTAGCTGCTTTTTTCTTGCCATAATACAAATTCTAACAGTCTATTTAGTAGGACTATCAGCTGTGTATCAACCAGACTTCTGCACAACACAACTGATGGTCCCAACCCCATTTATAAGGCAAGAAATCCCACTTATTAAACCTGACAGGGCACACCTGTGAAGTGAAAACCATTTCCGGTGACTACCTCTTGAAGCTCATCAAGAGAATGCCAAGAGTGTGCAAAGCAGTCATCAGAGCAAAAGGTGGCTACTTTGAAGAACCTAGAATATAAGACATATTTTCAGTTGTTTCACACTTTTTTGTCAAGTATATAATTCCACATGTGTTAATTCATAGTTTTGATGCCTTCAGTGTGAATGTACAATTTTCAAAGTCATGAAAATACAGAAAAATCTTTAAATGAGAAGGTGTGTCCAAACTTTTGGTCTGTACTGTATATAGGAGAGGGGAGTGGCTGATACTGAACAGCTGAGATCATCCAAGCTGAACAGATTAACCCCTGCACTGCTAACAAAAACCTGCACCGTTTAATATGAAGGAGAAGTGCTTCAGATCAGTGCAGGAGTACATAAAATCAGATGCTGCAGTCTCCTGGCACCTCTCTGTCGCGGTAAGCTCGTAACACAAAGTTTATGCATAAACACTGTGTGACGGCTACCTCCTGCCAGTGCTGTACATGTATGGTGCTGGAAGGCGTAAAATCACACACGGCTTGAGTCTCCATTAATGTTTGTTGATGTACTACATTCATTTCTTTCATTTGTATGCCACTAATGAAAATCTCTGGTACATCTGTAGGACAGGTCAGAGATTTCTAAAACTGAAGTTGTTTCAGTTTTAAGCCCTCTATATACAGTATGCTGTGGAATTCAAAGTAGATGTACTTCCAAACCTTGCTAAGTTCCTTAAGTCTTTCTGTAAATGACTTTCTCTTCGGGGTTGTGAATAAACCCATATCTTGGTCACTCATCTTAGAGCCAGAAATCTAAAGCAAAGAATAAACACAGAACTTTACGGAAAATGTCCATTAAAAAACATGCAAATAATGTAGTATAATAATGTGCTTTATATACTTCACAGTCTTAGTCTGGGTCACTCCTATCACTTGCACTGGACTTGCCTGTATGTATAAATAGCAATAGATTCATTAGGTACATTACTGTCTATGCATTTGTCTATACATCCGAGTCATACTCAGCCCAACAAAAAGGTAATGGATCCAAAATGCCACTGTAATCATATATATTAAATAACAGGACAAGGGAGTTTTAAGGTAAAGAACAAGTTAAACTATTACACTCTGCAACATCAACAATTAATTTAACCCCTTAGTCACCGAGCCAATTTTGACCTTAATGACCAGGCCATATTTTTGAAATCTGACCAGTGTCACTTAATGAGGTAATAACTCTGGAACGCTTCAACGGAAATTTGGCGCAAATTTGGAAAATTTGGGAATTTTCAAACTTTTAATTCTTATACCCTTATAAACCAGAGTTATGTCACACAAAATAAATAAATAACATTTACCACATGTCTACTTTACATTTGCATCATTTTTTAAACATTTTTTTGGTTAGGAAGTTAGAAGGGTTAAAAGTTGACCAGCGATTTCTCCAATTTTTCCTACAAAATTTACAACCCATTATTTTAGAGACATATGAAGTAACTTTAGGGGCCTATATGACAGAAAATACCCAAAAGTGACACCATTCTAAAAACTGCACATCTCAAGGTGCTGAAAACCACATTCAAGAAGTTTATTAACCCTTCAGGTGCTGCACAGGAACTAAAACAATGTGGAAGGAAAAAATGAACATTTTACTTTTCTCACAAAAATTCTACTTTAGCCCAAATTTTTTGTTTTCTCAAGGGTAACAGGAGAAAATGGACCTCAAAATTTGTTGTGCAATTTCTCCTGAGTAAGCAGATACCATATGTGGGGCCAAAACTATTGTTTGGGCGCACGGCACGGCTCAGAAGGGAAGGAGTGACATTTTTGAAAGCAGACTTTGATGGAATGGCCATGTTGCGTTTGGAGAGCCCCTGATGTGCCTAAACAGTGGAATCCTCCCTCACGTGACCCCATTTTGGAAACTACACCCCTCAAGGATTTTATTCAGGGGTATATTGAGCATTTTGAACCCACAGGTACTACACAGAATTTGATAATATTAGGTCATCATATCGAAAATTTTCATTTTTTTCATGAAAATGTTGTTTTAGCCCTAAATTTATAATTTTCACAATGGATAATAGGAGAAAAAGGACCCCATAGTTTATTATGCAATTTCTCCCGAATGCGTTGACACACCATATGTGGTCAAAAACTTCTGTTTGGGCACTTGGCACAACCCTCCACAAGTGACCCCATTTTGGAAACTAGACCCCTCAAGGAATTCATCTATTGGTGTACTGAGAATTCTTAACCTACAGGTGATTCAAGAAACTTTATAACTTTTAGATGAACAAAAAATAATTTTTTTCCATTATAATACTGTTTTAGCACCAAATTTATAATTTACACAAGGGGTAATGTGAGAAATTGGACCCCACAATTTGTTATGTAATTTCTCCTGAATGTGGCAGTACACTACTGAATGTGGTTGTACACTACTGAATGTGGCAGTACCCCATATGTGGCTGTACCCTACTGTTTGAGCACACGGCAGGGATCAGATGGGAAGGAGCCTGGCGACTTGGCTTTTAGAACACAGATTCCATTTGAATAGATTGTGGGCTCGATTGGTTGAGCCCCTGAGGTGCCAGAACAGCACAACCCCCCCCCCCCACCCCAGTTTCTTCCAAACCGGTAATGCCTCATGTGTCATCTGAAATTACTGCTAGGCCACACGTCAGGACTGAGAAGGAGGGAGCGCTATTTGGCTTTCGGAGCACAGATTTTGTTAGAATAGTTTGTGGGCGACATTTGAGGAGCCCCGAAGATGCCAAACAGCAGAAAAAAACCAAAATGGCCCGACTGTAGAAATGACATCTCTCAATGAATTCATCTATGGCTGCATTCATTATTTTGTAACATCCATGCCAGGCTTTATTCTGGAGAACTGCAAATATGCCAGTTTAGTGTCCATACATTATGATCCCATACAGTATAGAGCCCCCATATATTGTAGCGTCCCCATACATTGTGCCCAGCTTGTGCTAATAGAGACATGCACGTCATAAATTGTAAAGTGCTTTCTCCCCACTACATTGATGCCAAACATGAGGCCGTTTACTGGGGTTTAGGCACAGTCGGGCTCAGAAGGAGGGGGGCATTTGGATGCGCAGAATTCACTTAACTTTACTTGAGGGGGCGGGAGCTTTTCCAGAGTTTGTTCTGCCAGTAACGTAGGACCCCCTATATTTCCAGTGACAGACCTGAGTGGGGGCTGGTTTTGTGCGGGATAATTTAGGGTTTTTATTGGTAACATTTTTTGATCATTTTCAGTATAAGGCTGGGATCACATTCTTGTGCACTTACATACAGGTTTACATGTAAATCCCACAAAAATGTGATTCAGACAAATCCCCCAACAGAACCACCCACCATAATGAGGCAGATGGAAACACTTTAGAGTCCGTTTGGCATCTGTTATGGTGGTATCCATCTTTTTAGGCGTGCACAGATCTGTGGTCGCCCACACTTGTGAACTAAAAAGATGCCTAAATTGATGGGACACCGCCAGAACACAGACCAATGCAAAGTGCCTTCATCTGCCTCATAAGTGAGTGGTTCCGTCCGGGGTTTTGTCTGAATCACGGTTTTGGGGAATTTACAAAACTATGGCCGACGGCACTTTTATGCATGCCTAAAAAGACGGATCATAGACCAGATGGCGTCCACAGTGCATTCATCTGCCTCATTACAGGGTATCTTCCGTCGGGGGTTGCGTCTGAATCACGTATTTCAGAGAGTAACACAGAAACCGCTCAGCGCAGAGCGCAGGATGAACGTGAGCCGAGCCTTGTTCCAATTTTTGGGCACAATAAACAGGACAGCAGTACCAGAATAGTTTTTAATTTTAAGCAGTTCACCATGCGGTATAAATGATAAGGCGGATTTATTCTTCGGGTTGGGGCGATTACAGCGATACCAGATGTATATCTTTTTTTAAGGTTTTGCTGTTATTACACAGTAAAAATTTTTTTTTATAAAACAGTATTTTTTTTGCCATATTCTGATATTTTTATTTTTTAGCGAACAGAGCCGTATGAGGGCATATTTTTTGCAGGACGAGTTGCAGAATTTTTTGCTACCATTTTGGGGTACATAATATTTTTTGATCACTTTTTATTCAGATTTTTCAAACACAGAATGAACAAAAACCAGCAATTCAGTTGTTTTATTTTTCTTGCGCCGTCCACAGTGTAAAAAAGTGGTAAGACAGATTTGTCTGTCGGGTCGGTACAATTACAGCGATATCGGATTTATATTGCTTTTTAATGATTTGCTATTTTTATTCTGAGAGCTGTAACGTTTTTATTTTTTTGCCAATTGAGCCATGTTAGAGCTTGTTTTTTGCAGGATGGTTTGGAGTTTTCACTTCCACATTTTTTTTTACATATGACTTTTTGATCGCTATTTATTCACTTTTTCGTGAGTCAGTATGATGAAAAAGCAACATTTTTGCTGTGTTATTTTGGCGATACCAATTACATGTATGTTTTTTTGTGTTTATTTTTGTTTTATCACAAACGTTGCGTTTTGTGTAGCGAAACGGATTTTAGTGATTCGTGTCCACTTTATTCTGTGTTTTTTTTTACATATTTTATTTTACTTTTTTACTTAGACCCACTGCGGGACATCTATCATTTTTATTTTGATCACTGGTCTCATACACTGCAGTACTTGTATACTGCAGTGCATGAGACTGTCAGTGTCTCACTGACACAGCCTGTGAGACCCAGCTTCTGGCTACGTTCATACTATCAGTATTTGGTCTGTATTTTTCCCCAGTGTTTGTAAGGTAAAATCAGGTGAGGAACAATCAGAGAAAAAGGTATAATAGAAAGAAGTGCACCAATTCTGCATTTTTGACCCACTCCTGCTTTTGGCTTACAAATATTGAGGAAAAATAATGATCAAATACTGATAGTGGGGACATAGCCTATTGCTGGATCTCACAAGCCACCGTACCCTACAGATGAAGAAATATTGCACCCGTACCCATAATGGACCCAGTCACGGCCACCAAATAGTCTTGGGGCAGTGTGGGGCGCTCTCACCATACACGCCATGGGTAAGCTCAGCATTGTGCTTTGACCATTACTGATTTCTCATCTGTATAGGTCCTGTCATGGGTATTGTTTGAGACATCAAATGTATTCCTCTTTTTTTTTTACATTTGGTTTTACTTTACCTTGTATAATATGTGATGTTGGGGTGATACATACCTATTTATTAACATTGCCATTCATTATACCCTGCACTTGTTTATTATTTCTTATATACACTTTTTACATCTATGGGCCAAAGCGACAACGCTCCCATGGGTGATACTCTATACGGATAGAGCTACCCTTTTTTTTGTTCCTCCTGTACTAGACCTCACTGATATAGGTCATGTAACTTTTAATGTGTCTTAATAAATAATATGATAGAAAGCCAGAGTAAGTGGATCTCAAGTACGCTGCTGATTCAGGAACGAATCACAGAACAAATTAAAGGTGGTTTATTTGTCAACGCGTTTCAGAGTCAAATCCGACTCTTTCCTCAGGACAACCAAATGAAAGGAGTCGGATTTGACTCTGAAACGCTTGACAAATAAACCACCGTTAATTAATTTGTTCTATAATTCGTTCCTGAATCAGCAGCGCACTAAGTCCACTTACTCTGGCTTTCTACTATATACAAATCTGTGGCCGTTGCAGCGGCTGACAACTAGACTATGATAGTGGTTGTGTCACACACAACCCCTACAGGTGAGCAGCTTTTAACTAAATCTCCAACCTTAATACCCAGATGAGACCCTATTGCGCTTTTTATCTTTTTACAGTTTAACCCCTTCGCGACCTTGGGATTTTCCGTTTTTGCTCCCCTTGTTCCCAGAGCCATAGCGCTTATATTTTTTGGTCAATATGGCCATGTGAGGGCTTATTTTTTGCGGGACGAATTGTACTTTTAAACGCCATTACTAGTTTTACCATATCATGTACTGGAAAACGGGAAAAAAATTCCACGTGCAGTCAAATTGCAAAAAAAGTGCAATACCGCAGATGTTTTTTTTACATTTTTTTTACCACGTTCACTGAATGCTAAAACTGACCTGCCATTATTATTTTCCAGGTCATTACGAGTTCGTAGACACGAAACATGCATAGGTTCTTTTTTATTTAAGCGGTGAAAAAAAAATCCAAAGTTTGCTTAAAAATTTGGCGCCATTTTCCGAGACCCATAGTGTCTCCATTTTTCAGGATCTTTGGCCAGGTGAGGGCTTATTTTTTGCGCGCCGAGCTGACGTTTTTATTAATACCATTTTTGGGTAGATCCGATGTTTTGATCGCCCGTTATTGCATTTTATTGCAATGTTGCGGCGACCAAAAAAACGTAATTCTGGCGTTTAGAATTATTTTCTCATTACACCGTTTACGGATCAGATTAATTATTTTTTTATATTGATAGATCAGGCGATTCTGAACGCGGCGATACCAAATATGTGTATGTGGGGTTTATTTTTTATTATTTTATTTTGAATGGGGCAAAAGGGGAGTGATTTAAACTTTTAGATTTTTTTAATTTTTTTAATATTTTTAAAAACATTTTTTTTTAAACTTTTGGCATGCTTCTATAGTCTCCATAGGAGACTAGAAGCAGCAACTGTCCGATCGCCTCTGCTACATAGAGGTGATGAGCAGATCATCTGTATGTAGCAGAAATGGTCCTGTGCTATGAGCACCGACCACTAGGTGGCGCTCATAGTAATCTTTACATGACAACCACTGGTGTCTGCTGTAGACCCAGGATTGTCATGACCACCCATCGGTGGCCCGCGATCACGTGACTGGGTCACCGATGGGCGGGGCTAAGGCCGCTCTTCTGGCGCGGCGATGTTAAATGCCGATGTCAGAGATTGACAGCGGCATTTAACATGTTAACAGCCACGGGTGGATCGTGATTCCACCCACGGCTGTTGCGGGCACATGTCAGCTGTAATAATCAGCTGACATGTGCCCGGTTCAGTGCGGGCTCAGCGCCGGAGCCCTCACTGAACCGGGGGTGATGGCCTGGGGCGCACTAATACGCCCTGGGCCAGTAAGGGGTTAATATGAAATATGGCTTTTACTCTATTTGGTGGTTTATGGTTACTCCATTTTCCTCTTTTGCTCTTAGTCTATAGGAGTACTCCAACACCCTATTTTTCTTATTATTTTTGGGGACTTTACATTTCTCATAGTTCCTAGCCACACTAATATACATAAATCAAGCGGGCCAAGTCTGGCACAGACCGGTCTGGCTTCTAAAGAGTCGCTTTTAAGGGTCTAAAAATTAAATATGCCAGAAATATAACCCCTCACCACCAATCTTCATCTGACAATCCGTTCTGCTTCACCCACAGATAAGTCATCTGACCCCATCTGCAAACCCCACGCTGCGTATCTGACCGCCTTTTCCAAACTGTATCTATCTGTCTCCCGGTATGTTTCCTGCATCCAATATCTGCTGTGTACCCACTGATCCATGCTCATTTCATTATATCTGTTCTGGGTATGTTTAATCCCATCAGCACGTTTATCACCTCAATCCTTTATCCCAATACACACTGGTCCCTATCTGTCTGTTTCCTGAATACATTTAGCCTCTGTGTCCTAATTACTGCCCTCCCTCCACCCATGCTTTTGTGAGCAGTCTTCCTGTAGCTCCTCCCTTCCTGCACGCACCTGACCCACCTCTCGTGCTGTTCAGAGCTCCATAAATCAAGCGAGCCAGGTCTGGCACAGCCCGATGTGGCTTCCGAGGGTCGCTTTTTAGGTTCTAAAAATTAAATATGCCAGAAGTGACCAGAAGGTAAGAATAACTATTTACTAATTGTACTTAGTTTCTCTTTCTCATTCACACTTAATTTTCATTATGCTTACATATGCCCTTACTGTTTTTGCCCCACTAATCCTCACTCTCCTTCACTGTCCCCAAACCCCAGCACCCTCTAACCAAATCATCATCTCTCCTTCCCTCTTACCTCCCCATGTGACCTCATCTACAGACCTGCTCCTAAACCTCAGATCTATCCTACCAAAACATAACACAAGCCGGACACTCCTGCTCCCACCTGCTCTCCCTCTCTCATCTTCTCCTCACTGCTGGCGACTTATCTCCCAATCCTGGACCCCCAGAGCTTACACCTTCCACCAATTCCCCCACCTATCGTTTCAAACAAACTGCAAACTACCACAACCTCTTCTATGTAAAACCCATGCCCGGAACACCCAGCCATCTGCTCCCTCTCTCTGGAGCACTCTGGAATTCCTGCTCTGTCTGCAACAAGTTCCATTTTGTCCACAACCTCTTTACCTCTCTCAATCTCTCCTTCCTGGGCATCACAGAGACATTGCTGACACCCTCCGACACTGCCTCCCCTTCTGCGCTGTTACGGTGGCTTGAACTTCACCCACACTCCTCATCCAGGTAATGGACATGGTGGAGGAGTGGCACATTTAGCCCTACCCCACCTCTAACCGCCCTTATTCTCCCTTCTTTTGAAGTCCACTCTGTCCGCATCTACTCTCCCTCCAACCTCCAAATGGCTGTCATATACCAACCTCCAGGCCCGATCACAGCCTTTATTGACCAATTCTCCATCTGGCTTCTTTACTTTCTCTCTGCTGACATTCCCCCAATTATCATGGGCGATTTCAACATCCCCACTGACACTCGCCAGTCATTAGCATCCAAACTCCTGTCGCTTACTAATCCTTTAGACTTACTCAGTGGTCCTCCTCAGCCACCCACACAGATGGACACACACTAGACCTCATCTTCTCCCGACTCTGCTCCATATCTAACCTCACAACCTCCCCCCAAACCCTATCTGACCAACATCTACTCAACTTCTCATCCCCGTCATCCTCACCTGTCACCCATGTCCAGCAACTAGCACACCTCCGCAGAAACCTTGCACATGTAGACACTCACACACTCTCCGACTCTTTTCTACCACTGACATCCATATCTTCACTCCACGACAGAGAGCGCCACTGCTTTCTACAATGCCACGCTCGCATCAGATATTGACTCGGTCGACCCTCTTGTGCATGGCAGAGCACGACGAATCAATAGGCAACCCTGGCACAACAAACTCACTAAAAAGCTTCGACAAGTGTCCAGGGTTGCGGAGCGGAATTGGAAGAAAACACATTCTCAAGATGACTTCACTGCATTCAAACAAAAAACACTCACATTCAAATCAGCACTCACCTCTGCTAAACAGGCCTACTTCACAACTCTCATATATCTTCACTAACCCCAAACAGCTATTTAACACTTTTAACTCTCTCCTCCGACCTCCACTGCCCCCTCCGACCTCCATCCTCTCTGCTGAGGAATTTGACACACACTTCAAAAACAAGACTGACCAAACACGGCAAGTCTTTACTGTCCGACCACCACAACCCCTTTGTTTTCCACACCATTGCCCTTCCCCCATAACCTCCCTTCCCAACATCACAGAAAGAGACCTTATTCGTCTCCTTTCCAAATCACACCTCACCACTTGTGCACTCGACCCCATCCCACCTACTCCCCAACCTCACCCCAACACATCTCTTCAACCTATCACTAACTTCTGGTACCTTCCCCGCTGCCTTTAAACATGCCACAATCATGCCCATCCTCAAAAAGCCATCCCTCGACCCAACCACCTTGTACAGCTACAGCCCAATATCGCTGCTCCCATTTGCCTCCAAACTCCTTGAGCAACACGTTCACGCTGAACTTTCCTCTCACTTCTCATATAACTCTCTCTTCGACAACCGACAATCCGGCTTCCGCCCCCTCCATTCCACCAAAACTGCCCTTACCAAAATCGCCAATGACTTACTTACAGCCAAAGCTAACAGAAAATTCTCCGTACTCCTTCTTGACCTGTCCTCTGCTTTCGACACAGTTGACCACTGCCTCCTACTACAGATCCGCTCTTCTTTTGGCGTCAAAAACCTTGCCCTATCTTGGATCTCCTCATACCTTTCTAACTGCACATTTAGCGTCTCCCACTCAGACACTACTTCCTCACCCCGCCCCCTCTCTGTTGGAGTCCCTCAAGGCTCTGTCCTAGGACCACTACTCTTCTCAATCTATACCCTTGGCCTGGGATAGCTCATAAAATCCCATGGCTTCCAGTACCATCTGTAAGCTGATGACACCAATATCTTGCTCTCTGGCCTAGACGTCACCTCTCTGCTGTCCAGAATTCCAGCATGTCTAGCAGCCACATCCTCCTTCTCCTCCCGCTTCCTCAAGCTCAATATAGACAAAACTGAACTCATCATCTTTCCCCCATCTCACACCTTCCCCACATGATCTTTCACAATAAATGACATCACACTATCCCCTGTACCGGCAATCCGCTGCCTATGAGTAACCCTTGACTCTGCCCTGTCCTTCAAACCCCACATGCAAGCTCTCGCCACCTCCTGTCGCCTCCAGCTCAAAAGTATTCCAGAATCATTCCTTTCATCAACCCTCAATCTACTAAACTGCTTGTGCATGCCCTCATCATCTCCCGCCTCGACTATTGCAACATCCTCCTCCATGGCCTACCTGCTAACACTCTCGCACCCCTCCAGTCCATCCTTAACTCTGCTGCGAGACTGGTTCATCTCTCGACTCGCTACTACTTTGTTACCCCGCCTTTGCAAATCCCTTCACTGGCTCCCAATTGCCCAGCATATCCAGTTCAAAATACTACCACTGACCTACAAAGCCATCCATAACCTCTCTCCTACGTACATCTCTGAACTAATCTCCCGATACATTCCCTTAAGTAATCTCCTCCCAAGACCTCCTTCTCTCCTCCACACTTATTCGTTCCTCACCCAATCGCCTCCAAGATTTCTCCTGAATATCCCCCATCCTATGGAATTCTGTGACTCAACACGTCCGATTATCCACCACACTTGGATCCTTCAGACGGAACCTGAAAACCCATCTCATCAAACAAGCTTACAGCCTGCCATGACCTTGCTTGCTGCCACCTCAACAACACCGGAGCTACTGCAACACCCCCCCAACCTTCTGTTTCCTTCCTTGTTCCTGTAGAATGTAAGCCCGCAAGGGCAGGGTCCTCTTCCCTCTATACCAATCTATCATTGTTAGTTTGTTTACTGTGATATCTGTATTTGGTATGTAACCCCTTCTTATGTACAGCACCATGGAATCAATGGCGCTATATAAATAATAATAATAATAATAATAATAAATAATAATAAAAAAAAATATACAGTGGGAAAAATAAGCATTTGACACTGACGATTTTGCAAGTTTTTCCACTTACAAAGAATGAAGAGGTCAGTAATTTTTATCATAGGTACACTTCAATTGTGAGAGACAGAATCTAAAAAAATCCAGAAAATCATATTGCATGATTTTTAAAAAATTTACATTTTATTGCATGAAATAAGTATTTGATCACCTAACAACCAGCAAGAATTCTGGCTCTCACAGACCTGTTAGTTTTCTTTAAGAAGCCCTCCTTCTCTGCTCTCATTACCTGTATTAATTGCACCAGTTCGAACTTGTTACTAGTATAAAAGACACTTGTCACACACTCAATCACACTCCAACCTCTCCACCATGGCTAAGACCAAAGAGCTGTCTAAGGACACCAGGGACAAAATTGTAGACGTGCACAAGGCTCGGATAGGCTACAGGACAATAGGCAAGCAACTTAATGAGAAGGGAAAAACTGTTGGCACAATTATTAGAAAATGGAAGAAACACAAGATGAATGTCAATCTTCCTCTGTCTGGGGCTCCATGCAGAATTTCACCTCGTGGGGTAAGGATGATTCTGAGAGAGGAATCAGCTCAGAACTACACAGGAGGATCTGGTCAATGAGTTGAAGAGAGCTGGGACCACAGTCTCAAACATTACCATTAGTAGCACACTATGCAGTCATGAATTAAAATCCTGCAGGAAATACAAGGTCCCCTTTTCACGCCAACACATGTCCAGGTCCGTTTGAAGTTCTTCATTGACCATCTGGATGATCCAGAGGAGGCATGGGAAAAGGTAATGTGGTCAGATGAGACAAAAAAAAGAACTTTTTGGTCTCAACTCTACTCATCGTGTTTGGAGGAAGAAGGATTAGTACAACCTCAAGAACATCGTCAGAAATGTGAAGCATGGTGGGGGAAACCACATACTTTGGGGATGCTTTTCTGCAAATGGGACAGAACGACTGCGCCGTATTGAAGGGAGAATAGATGGGGTCCTGTATCGCGAGATTTTGGCCAACAACCTCCTTCCCTCAGTAAGAGCACTGAAGATGGATCTTGGCTGGGTCTTCCAGCATGACAATGACCCTAAACACATAGCCAGGGTAAAAAAGGATTGGCTCCGTAAAAAGCATTTCAAGGTCCTGGAGTAGCCTAGACAGTCTTCACACTTGAACCCAATAGAAAATCTTTGGAGAGAGCAGAAACTCAATGTTGCCCAGCAACAGCCCCGAAACATCTGGAGAAGATCTGTATGAAGGAGTGGGCCAAAATCCCTGCTGCAGTGTGTGCAAACTTGGTCAATAACTACAAGAAATGTCTGACCCCTGTAATTGCAAACAAAGGTTGCTTTAATTTTGTTGTGAAAATACCTGAAATTTGATGAAAAATTAGCAATTTTCAGACTTTGAAAACTTATATCCATAAACCAGACAGTCATACCACACACAACAGTTAAAGGTGTTGTCTGATCAAAAATGATAAGTCTGCAGTCACTCTGTGTGACTGCAGAGTTATGAATCTCCCCAGCGCACGCACTGTGCACTGCAGGGATTCAACAGTTTTAGACCCGGGACCGGAAGATATGACTGGTGTGAACAGTCAACAGGGTGTGACTGCCGGCATCATACTGGGAGAGAGCCGGCTCCCTGCAGTTAGGCAGCGGGGAGATGGCTGTCAATAAGCATGACATCAGCAGTAACGCCCTGTCGCCAGAGCAGAGCGGAAGATAAGGAGGTGATTTGGCGACGTGATGATGTCACTCGAAGCCGCAGAATCGCCAGCAGGAGCTGTCTGTGACCACTCTTTGCCGGCAGAGATCGGAGCTGGGCACAATAAGCAGATAGTTAGCAACTACCTGCCTACAACTTCTTAGGCCTATAAGAGAAACATGTAATGTCCATATGCTATAATAGGGAATATACACCGCGTGCAGAATTGTTAGGCAAATGCGTATTTTGATCACTTTGATACTTTTTATACATGTTGTCCTACTCCAAGCTGCATAGGCTTGAGAGCCAACTACCAATTAAGTAAATCTGGTGAAGTGCATCTATGTAATGAGGAGGGGTCTTATCCAATGACATCAACAATCTATATAAGGTGTGCTTAATTATTAGGCAACTTCCTTTCCTTTGGCAAAATGGGTCAGAAGAGAGATTTGACGGGCTCTGAAAAGTCCAAAATTGTGAGATGTCTTGCAGAGGGATGCAGCAGTCTTGAAATTTCCAAACTTTTGAAGCGTGATCACCGAACAATCAAGCGTTTCATGGCAAATAGCCAACAGGGTCGCAAGAAGCGTGTTGGCCAAAAAAGGTGCAAAATAACTGCCCATGAATTGAGAAAAATCGAGCGTGAAGCTGCCAAGATGCCATTCGCCACCAGTTTCACCATATTTCAGAGCAGGAAAGTTACTGGAGTATCAAATAGAACAAGGTGTGCGATACTCTGGGACATGGCCAAGGTAAGGAAGGCTGAAAAACGACCACCTTTGAACAAGAAACATAAAATAAAACGTCAAGAATGGGCCAAGAAATATCTTAAGACTGATTTTTCAAAGGTTTTATGGACTGATGAATGAGAGTGACTCCTGATAGGCCAGATGGATAGTCAGAGGCTGGATCAATAAAGGGCAGAGAGCTTCACTCTGACTCAGACGCCAGCAAGGTGGAGGTGGGGTACTGGTATGGGCTGGTATCATCAAAGATGAACTTGTGGGACCTTTTCGGGTTGAGGAAGGAGTGAAGCTCAACTTCTACACCTACTGCCAGTTTCTGGAAGACAACTTCAAGCAGTGGTACAGGAAGAAGTCGATATCGTTCAAGAAAAACATGATTTTCATGCAGGACAATGCTCCATCACATGCATCCAACTACTCCACAGCGTGGCTGGCCAGTAAAGATCTAAAAGAAGAAAAAATTATGACATGGCCCCCTTGTTCACCTTATCTGAACCCCATAGAGAACCTGTGGTCCATCATAAAATGTGAGATCTACAGGGAGGGAAAACAGTACACCTCACGGAACAGTGTCTGGGAGGCTGTGGTGGCTGCGGCACGCAATGTTGATCGAAAACAGATCAAGCAACTGACAGAATCTATGGATGGAAGGCTATTGAGTGTCATCATAAAGAAAGGTGGCTATAATGATAACTAATTTTTTGGGTTTTTGCTTTTGCATGTTAGAAATGTTTATTTCTAAATTTTGTGCACTGATATTGGTTTACCTGGTGAAAATAAACAAGTGAGATGGGATTATATTTGGTTTTCATTAAGTTGCCTAAAATTCTGCACAGTAATAGTTACCTGCACAAACAGATATCCTCCTAAGATAGCCCAAAAAAAACCACTCCAACTTCCAAAAATATTAAGCTTGGATATTTATGAGTCTTTTGGGTTGATTGAGAACATAGTTGTTGATCAATAATAAAAATAATCCTCTAAAATACAACTTGCCTAATAATTCTGCACACAGTGTAGATGAGGCTGTCTTATAAAGAAAACCCCTTTATCTGGATGCATCACATGCTTGTCATTATTGTACCAAACCCATTGCAGAGAGCTCTATATTGTAAAGCAAAATCTATGCTACCTCCACAATCCGTGCGGTGTCCACAGTTGGGCTCATAAATATTGTCACATGACTGATACAGCCATAATGGTACCGGCCTGGACATGAGTATATGGAGTTTGTATTCTATGTGGCGCAAAACCCCTTTAGGCTGGGTCTGCCCGGTGGCGCAAAACCCCTTTAGGCTGGGTCTGCCCGGTGGCGCAAAACCCCTTTAGGCTGGGTCTGCCCGGTGGCGCAAAACCCCTTTAGGCTGGGTCTGCCCGGTGGCGCAAAACCCCTTTAGGCTGGGTCTGCCCGGTGGCGCAAAACCCCTTTAGACTGGGTCTGCCCGGTGGCGCAAAACCCCTTTAGGCTGGGTCTGCCCGGTGGCGCAAAACCCCTTTAGGTTATGTGCGCACATTCAGGATTTGAAGCAGAAATTTCTGCAGCGTTTCTGCATCTCCTTGGCAGGAAAAATGCTGCGGAAAAAATGTGCGGTTTTGTACATCAATGAATGCTTTTTGGAGCTAAATAAACTTATTTGGTGGGATATTGCTTTAACCCTTGGATTACCGTCAGAACTGGGGTGAGTATATTAGTTAATTTAAATTATTAAAGAATGTGTCTGTTGTATTTCGAATAAAGTGTTTTACTCTGTGTGTGTTTAACTCTTTACTTTAGTTTAATTAGGTTTGGTGATGAAAGGGTCTGATTGACACCTTGTCATCACCAAGCAAAAGAGCTAGGTGTCAGCTAATCCCATTCACCCAATCTTCATTAGCATTCCCATTCATGTAATTTCTGGGGCAGCTGTGAGCAGCTAATTTTAGCCTGGGAAGGTGCCATTAGACAAACATGGTCCCTGGCTATTATTAACATCTCACATCTGTTTCTTTAGCCACTACATCCCCACGATCAGCACTCAGCAGCGCTTTGGATGCAGCATATTTTTGCTGCGTACAAAACACTGTGTTCTAATGCCGCACCTTTGTTTTAGGTACATATGAATTTCCCACATATAATGACACTTTAGTCGGTCAAAATCTGCAGCGGAGACTAGAGTGTCCGCTACAGAAATTAACATGCTGCGGGTGAGTTTGGGTACGTGGCCTTAATCAGGAGCCGCAGCAGGTTTGATACTGCTTGTCAAACCTGCAGCGTATACATGTTATACTATAGTGGATGGGATCTCTAGAAATCCCATATTCACTATGTGAGCATCTGAGGCTGCGAATGACCCGTGGACACTGACATGTGGCCCATCTTTCAGGACCGCAGCATGTCAAATTCTCTTACAGAGTCGCTAGCCTCAGCAACAGAAATTTGACCACTAGAATGTATTGAATGTGGTAAATTCGCAAGGTTCAGTGAACACATGTGGATTTGCCTGAGTTCAATAGAATGTAACGTTTTGGATGCAGCAAAAATATGCGTCGTGCTGCTATGTCCGGATTGTGGAAACAGAGCCCGAAATGTTAAAAAAGAAAAAAAAATGGTGTGGGCTTCCGCGTCATTTTCATAACCAGCAAAGGGAGAGCCGACCGCTGGAGGCTGATATTAGTAGCCGGGGAAGGGGCCATTAGCCAAAAATGGTCCCTGGCCATTAATATCAGCCCACAGCTGTTTGCTTAGCCTTTACTGGCTAGATTACAGGGGGACCCCAGAAAAAAATTGACGTAGGGTCCACCTATAAAATCTAACCAGAAAAGGCTAAACAGAAATTTGCAGGCTGATATTAATAGCCAGGGAAGGGGCCATGGATCCTGCCCCCCTCCACGGCTAATAATATCACCCCTCAGCAGTCACAGAAATGGCTCATCCATAAGATGCGCCAAATCTGGCGCTTAGCCTCCGCTCTTCCCACTGCCCAGTAGCGATGGCGAGTGGGGTAGTGGGGTTGGGGTCATGTCAGTCTTGTATTGGCGGCTGAGGTGAAGCACAGGTTAGTAAGACGCCCCCCATTACTAACCGCGTAGTAAAGTTGTCGCCGCTTTTTCAATAAATACACAGTCAGAATAAAGTATTTTAATTAAATAAAATGACACACGGTTTTCAAATTTTTTTTTTATTGAGCTCACAATCCCCAAAGCCTTCGGCTCCGGAAAAGGAAGTAAAATAAAATACAACCATATCCCCCTCACCTGTCCGCCGTCACGACGTAGCCCATTGGAATGTCCCTCGGCGGTCCAGGTCATTTCTACAGCAGTGACAACAGCAATCACTGATGTCACTGCTGTAGAAGACATCAATGTACACACTGACAGGTGTGTAAAATCACTCCTATCAGTGTACATGCTGCAGCAGGAGTGATGTCACTGGGGTACATCAACTGAAGATCAGCTGATCAGGTCTGGTGACCTCAGCATCAGTACTGGTGGGAACAATCTTGAGAATGTTCCCACGCAGCAAAGGTGCAGTAAAGTGAGGTCACGTGAGCACTCAGCTGATCTTCAGCTGAGAGCTCATGTGACCGCGGGTCCTGGCAGCGTACATCGCACGCTCCCAGCAGTGTACCGCCGCCGCATGACATCGCTGGGGACATCGCGAGGACATCGGGGAGCGCCAGACAGGTGAGAATAGTGTTTTGTTTTTTTTGTCTTTACACTGCACGCACGCCGGCTCGGCTGAGGACACTACCACTCCCCTCAACAGCGCCGCTCTCGCTGTTATCAGCGGGAGCGGCGGTCGGATGATGGGAGTAGTAGTCTTCTGCCGACCCGGGTACCACTAGCAGCGTTTCACCACCCATTGACTATAATTGAAAGGCAGCAAATCCGCAGGTATAATTATTATACCTAAGGATTTGCTGCGGTTCAATTAAAGTCAATGGGCGGGAAATGCTGTGGAAACGCTGCATAGAAAGGACATGCTGCGTTTTTTTTCCGTAATGGCAATCCTAAGCGGAAATTTCCGCATCATGTGCACAGCACATCAGGATTGCTATTGCAATAGCTGGCAGACTGATTAGCAAGCATTTTTGATGCGTGTCCGTGCCAAAAAAAACGCAGCGAAAAAGCATCAAAAACGCTATGTGTGAACTTAACCTTAGGCTGGTCTATCCAGTAGTGGAGAACCCCTTTAGGCTGGGTCTGTCCAGTAGTGGAGAATCCCTTTAATACTTTCAGCATTTACACTGGGCTGGAGATTGACGGTCATTATTCTGGTAGTTCCTCTACAACGTAAGTGTCAAACTCTGGCCCGCAGGGTGGTTATATTTGGCCCGCAACACCAGAACTGCCAACTTTATGTGGGGCCATTATTCTGTATGGAGGACTAGGTGAGGCCCATTATTCTGTATGGAGGACTGTGTGAGGCCTACTATACTGTATACTGGGTAGCAGGCAGGGTGGTTATATTTGGCCCGCAACACCAGAACTGCCACCTTTATGTGGGGCCATTATTCTGTATGGAGGACTATATGAGGCCCATTATTCTGTATGGAGGACTGTGTGAGGCCTATTATACTGTATACTGGGTGGCCCGCGACTTTGTCCAAGTTTTTCATTTTGGCCCTCTAGGTCTTTAAGTGTGGCATCCCTGCTCTGTAAGAAGGACTTTTGCGGTATCGCCGGGAGGGCCAGTAAAGACCATTACCAGCTATTGAGAAGCAACCAGAACCCAACCAGGAAGCACTCGCCATACACCTACGCAATGGAACTGAATAAAAAGCACTGAACTGGATTAGGCGCAGGCCTTAAATAACCAGCTCAAATCTAAAGATAAAAATCAGGTGATGCATTCCTCCCAGTCATGTCCAGGGAGCCACTCCCTGCTCACCTGTACAGTAGGGTGCACACATTCTCACCATAGGCTAACACCAAGCAAGGCGGCGTCCTGCGTTGACTGGCAACCAGGAGACACAGCGTCCCATTCCTACCGGACAGCAAAACAAGTCCGTACCACTTCCACACACCAGGCACTAACGTGTATAGTCACACCACCCAAGTGTGCGATAGCTCTACCCCCAGCGAGGACAGACCGGCGGAGCAGTCTGGAAACCGGAGGAGGACGATTGCGTCCATGGCAGGTCTTCTTAATAGTACCCCCCTGTCTAAGAGAGACCTCCAAAATCTCACCATCCACCTTATTAGGAAACCTCTTATGAAATTCAGTGATAAGGCGAACGGCATGAATTCTGTTTCTCTGTACCCAGGACCTCTCCTCCGGACCGTACACCTTCCAATGGGTTAAATATTGGACACAGTTCTGAATCCTCCGAGAGTCCTCAATACTCCCTACCTCATACTCTTCGGCGTTGTCTACCACAATAGGAGGAGGGTCCTGGGTCATCAACGGAATTACTACCTTCTCAAGCAACCTGTTTTGAAACACATTGGGAATATGCATGGAGGTGGGAAAATCGACCCTAAAGGCCACGTCATTGATTATTTCGGTAATGGGGAAAAGTCCAATAAACCTGGGTGTCAGTTTGTGGGAAGGCACCTTAATCTTAAGGTTCTTAGTTGACACTATCCCCAACCCTGCGCTCCAGCACCTGTTGACGGCATTTATCGGCCTGCTTCTTTATGCTCTCCCATGCTTTCCTACGATGCCACCGAGCCTCCCACCAGACCTTCCTCAGATGGTGGAGTTTATCAGACTGCTGGAAGTGTCCCATATCCCCCCTCAAAGCATGGTGACCTAGGTTGGAAACCTAAAGTACAGAAGAAAGGGGACGTACCAATGGCCTCATGGTGCCTATTGTTTAAAGCTAATTCAGCCAATCACTGGTTGGTTCGCTCAGTCTGCCTGTTAGTCTGAGGGTGGTATGCGGATGAAATTGACAGCTCAGTCCCGAGACGCCTAGAGAAAGCTCTCCAAAACCTGGAAATAAATTCGGAGCCTCGATCGGACACAATATTCATAGGAACACCATGCAGTCGTACCACCTGAGTGAGAAACGGACCTACCATCTCCTGAGCATTGGGCAGCTTGGCAAAGGGAACCAAATGACAATGACCGCTTTTCTAAACAATTACCCAAACAGTGGTCATACCCTTGGAACGTGGGAGATCAGTTATGAAATCCATATATATGTGAGACCAAGGATGTACAGGGATAGGCAGGGGTAAGTCCTTCCCTGCCAGAGCGGTGCGGAGGACTTTGTTTCTGGCGCAAATTTCACATGACTTAACCCCTTCACGACCTATGAAGTATAGGTCATGTATCCCCCTTTGATGGGGGCTCCAGCACTGAGAAAGCATCTTTTCTGGCAAATAACAGCTGATTTGATGAGCAGCCGTGTGCCGTCAACAATCTGACAGCGGCATTTGACATGATCGCATGGGACGACCTTCACAAGCCCCGTCCTTAGGCCCCCCTCACATGATTGCGGGTCGCCAATGAGTTGGCATGACAACCGGGGGTCTGTAGAAGACCACCATGATTTTTGTTAGTCCCAGGGTACACACATTCCTACCATTGGCTAAAACCAGGCAAGGAAGAGTCCTGCATTACCTGGCAATCGGGAGACACAGCATCCCATGTCTCCCGGGCCGCGAAACAAGTGGAAAGAACAGCTTCCCAAGTGCTCGATAGCTCCGTCCCTAGAGCGGACAGACCGGCGGAGCAATCTGGAAACCGGAGGAGGACGACTGTGTCCACGGCAGGTATTTCTAACATTCAGACTGCATACTTGATTCACTACTTGCTCAGTGTGTTCTTTGTGGATATTTTATCATAAGAATTTGGGAAAGTTATGAAATGTCCTTTAATGTCTGTCCTATTCCTGATCTAAGGGTCTAGACTTTTAGCTGAGATGAATCTGTGCTGCAGTTTATGTACATGATAAATAGTGAAGCTCCTCCTCTACAGATAAGGGAAAAAAAAACACAGGGAAGGAATGCCTGCACTCATCTCAGAACTGCTGGAGTGAACAGGAAAGCAGGATTAAGGTAAGTACTTCTTAAAGCATATCTAAACTTTCAATAAACTGTGCATAAATCAATAATTCAGTATATGTTGTCTCTGTATGCTTGATGTTTTAGTTTGTTTTTCCTCTTAGCTCATGTTTGGAGAAATTAGCTGCTCTGATGACTTATATACACTATACATAGAATATGAGGAGAAAAACTGTTTTCTAACATCTCAAATTCAGAAATACAGCAACAGGATCGATGAGCACATATATATTTTTATGTATATATGTGTGTGTGTGTGTTTTTCTGGAATATGATTCTGCACAAACTTGCTTCCTCCCTCATCCCCTCTTCATATACTGTGAAGAAATATGATGTGAAGCATTTAGTGAGCTGTACCCCGAGACAAGCCTGACATTGAAAGTACAGAGTAAGGCCATGTGCCCACGATGCAGAAATGCTCCGGATTTTTCCTGAGCGTTTCTGCATTTCCCTGGCAGAAAAAATGCATGCAGATTGTACATGCGTTTTTCCTGCCAGGGACAAGCAGATGTGAAGCGTTCTTCACATGTATTTCCGCATGCAGGTTGACAAGCACTTTCCAAGCGATTTTAGCATCACTTGGAAAGTGCTTGACAACTTGGTCACACTATATAAATCCATTCAACCAGCATGGATTTATATAGTGTGACAGTAAAGAATTGTAAAAAATAAATATATACTTACCTTCTGATGGCCAGCGAAGTCCTTGTGTCAGCTTGCCGGCAGCTCGCGGTAGATTTAAGGACCTGACCTGTCACATGACTAAATGACGTCAGCGCAGGTCCTTTAGTTTACCGCAAGTTGCTGGCAAGCTGACACAAGGACTCCAGGGGCGATCAGAAGGTAAGTATAATATTTATTTTTTATTTTATTCTTTTTTTTTTTTACAGGTTCTATGGTACCCAGGTCTGGATGAGAGTCTCCTCCTCTCCAGACCCGGGTACCATCCGCACATTGAAACGCTTGGATTACGCATGTACAGATGCAGTGATGAGGAATCCAAGCGTTCCAATGCAAGTAAATGGCGGCGAAAATGTCGATTTACTCTAAATTAATGTTAGTGCTGCAGATTTTTCCGCAATGATAATCCGCAGCGGAAATTTCCGCAGCATGTGCATAGCACATGCGGATTATCATTGGGGAACATGGCAGACCTTCTACCAAGCGTTTTTTAAGCGTTTCTGCAGCAGAATTGCCGCTGCGAAAACGCTTAAAAATGCATAGTGGGCACACAGCCCAAAGCTATCTACAGTGGTGGCCAAAAGTATTGGCACCCCTGCAATTCTGTCAGATAATACTCAGTTTCTTCCTGAAAATGATCGCAATCACAAATTCTTTGGTATTATTATCTTCATTTAATTTGTCTTCAATGAAAAAACACAAAAAGAATTGTCCTAAAGCCAAATTGGATATAATTCCACACCAAACCTAAAAAAGTACTCCATGAGTACTTGTGGCATCTATCCCTCTACTCACAATTCTTTTCGTCCACAGTACTCTGTGCCATACCCGGCCACAGCCTTACTCCTTCCAACATAATATACTTGGTAGGTTCCCTCCTCTCATTTCATCCCAACCTTTCCTTTTGTCGTCCTAGTCCTCTTTCCCATCCTTTCCCCATGTTGTATACTCTGTATCATGTTTACATGACTTTTTGATTATATTGTACTATATATTCTGTATTTATACTCGTCAATGTGACACTTATTTTTGTTTTCTTCACTTTTGTAGTACACCGATGAAGGTCCTTGTGACTGAAACGTCTGCTTGTTGTACTGCAATTTATTATTAAAATTCTTTCAAAAATAATAACTCCTATGTCAATTGAGTGCCAGGTTATTTTACGTTTACGTTGATAAAAAAACGTGTGTCAGTGTATGAGGAGTGACCCAGACGAAAACAAATCAGTGCATACTCAGGCAGTGATAAAAATGCTCCTTCAAGTGCTTCCAATCTAAAAAGACATGTACAATGCTTCCACCCAAAAGTTTTCAAAGCAGTGACTGAAAAAGATCACAGCAGCACCAAGAACCCAGAGCCCAGCAATTCCCGCCAGGCAAAGAGGGAGGAAAGAGCGTCTCAAACATCAGTTCCAAGATATTTTGTAAGTGACAAATTTACTGTAAAAATGACAGCAGATATGTTTAAAAGACAGCTCATACAGCTTGTTGTGAAGGACGGTGTACCATTATTATTTGCACGACCAGTTTTTACAGCTCTTAATGGAGAAATGGCCCTCAAACTTGGTGTTTCTCTGGAAAGAGAAAGTATTAGAAAGTTAGTGATTGAAGAAGCCCTTAACCAAAAAGAAGACTCAAGAGACGCTTTGTGTTTCTTATAATGGATGCCTGCAAACGTCACAGAGCGAACTATTTTGCTATCAACATTCGATTTGTTTGTGACAACAAAAAATTGTTACTAATACGCTGGCAGTAAAGCTGCGTGCCCACGATGCAGAAATGCTCCGGATTTTTCCTGAGCGTTTCTGCATCTCCCTGGCAGAAAAAACGCATGCGGATTGTACATGCGGATTGTACATGCGTTTTCTTGCCAGGCACATGTGGATGTGAAGCGTTCTTCACATGCATTTCTGCATGCGGGTTATCAAGTGCTTTTCCAAGCGATTTTAGCATCACTTGGAAAGTGCTTGACATCTTGGTCACACTATATAAATCCATGCAGCTGGCATGGATTTATATAGTGTGACCAAGAAATAGTTTAAAAAAGAAATCTATACTTACCTTCTGATGGCCCCCGGAGTCTTTATCTGATGCGTCTCTGCTTACTGGTACACTGAAAGAACCTGCCAATGTCAGCGGTCGCGTGACCAGTCACATGACTAAATGACGACATGGCAGGTCCTTGAGTCCACCGGGGGCCATCAGAAGGTAAGTATAATGTTTATTTTATATTTTATTCTTTTTTTTACAGGTTCTATGGTACCCGGGTCCGGAGGAGAGTCTCATCTTCTCCAGACCCGGGTACCATCCACACATTGAAACGCATGTAATCCGCATGTACAGATGCAGTGATGCGGATTACATGCGTTCCAATGCAAGTCAATGGCGGCCAAAACGCAGCGCTTCCGCAAAATAATTGGTAGTGCTGTGTTTTTTTCCGCAATGATAATCCACAGCGGAATTTTCCGCAGCATGTGCACAGCACATGCGGATTATCATTGGGGAACATGGCAGACCTTCTACCAAGCGTTTTTTAAGCATTTCTGCAGCGGAATTGCCGCTGTAAAAACACTTAAAAAACGCATCGTGGGCACACAGCCTTAAAGATACTAAAGCTCATCACAGCAGCCAGTTTCTCTAGGCCTTAGTGGAAAAAGTTCTGCAAGATTATGAAATCTAAAAAGAACAGGTTCTTGCTATTATAACTGATAATGCTTCAAACATGATAAGTACAATTAAACTGATGAAGGAGAATAATGAAGGTGAACAGCAGCCAGAACATTTCAGATTCAGTATGTTGGAGATGGAAGGCCACAGTCCTGTTCCCATGAGGAGGAACAGATATTACTACAGAAGAACAGTAAAAGGATTCTGTACAATTAGAGGATCTTGTTGAAGCTGCTTCACACATCTCTCCTATTCATCACATGCGCTGTGTTGTGCACACGCTGCAGCTGGCAATAAGAGATAGTCTGCAAGAGGGACATGCTGCAATTCTGATTAGCAAAGTGTTGGAAATTGGCTATTGTTGCCAGAACCCCTAAAATTGACTCCATCTTGAAGAGACGTGCTGGAAAAAGGGCAAATGTGGAATTACAACATTTTTCACTTGTTCTCAAAGAAGTAGAAGAGTTCAATCGCTCCTCAAAACTGACTGTGCACGAGGCAATTCCTTTATCCCCTGAAATTGTTAGAGATGTTACCCATCTGGTTCCTGCTTTGCCACCAACCCAAGTCAGTGTAGAGAGGTTGCTCTCTAGCCTTAAAAATTAGGTCAGATTTGAGGTCATCTTTGAAGGAGGATCTGATGGAGGCGATACCATTTCTCAGAAGAAATTCATAGACTGCACAAAGGTTATTCAGTACGTTTTTGTTGAAAACTGTTATTTCCACTTACTGCATAGTGCATAATAAATTGTAAATATGCAAAAGGTTTTTTTGCTCTAAAGTTGTATTCCAATAAATATATTTTAGGTTCTAAATAAATAGCTTGATTATTGTATCATAATAATGATTAAAAGCCTGATGTCACCATTTTACTACAGTAAATTTAGCACTTAAACATGAGCCATGTATGAAGGAGTCGGAGTTGGTGTCACAGAAATTGAGGAGTCTGAGTTGAAGTCGGAGGTTTGGCTTACCGTCTCCACAGCCCTGTCCATCAGGCTTTCAGAGGTTATGGACCTACTTGGGCCCCTGGTCTTTTGCCTCTTTTTGCCGTTTGCGTTGACATCCTCTTTATTCACGTTCTGCAATACAGAAAACCAAGAAAAAGATTTTTTCAGAGTGTGATTGTGCTGGAGAAACAGCCTGCACCACACTTCACAGTCCACTGTGCTTGTAATTAGTCTGTGGCCCTAGGCTGGAATCACACATCTGTGTGATGTGGTCTGAGTACGGCTTGTAATGCACAGACTGTCCTCAGGGTCTCCGGCCCTGAACTCAGCAGCCTCATAGGCATATACATATTTATAGGACAGCTCAGAGATTTCTAAAACTGAAGTGCTTTCACTTTTAAGCCCTCTGTATATGCTGTGGAGATCAAAGTAGATGTACTTACTAACCTTGTCAGCAATTTCCAGTAATGACTTTCTCTTCAGTCCTTTTGATGAACCCACATCTTGGACACTCATCTTAGTGTCAGGAGTCTAAAGCAAAGAATAAAAACAGAAACTAAGTAAAATGTCCATTAAGAGACATGCAAATAATGTAGTACAACAATGTGCTTTATATATTTCAAAGGCTTAGTCTGGGTCACTCGTCACTTGTACTGGACTTACCTGTATATATAAATAGGAATAGATTCATTAGGTACATGAAGGGTATGTGCCCACGATGCGTACCAGCCTGCGGCCCGGACGCTGAAGAAGAGCCGCCGGTGGCTTCCGCTCATCTATGCAAATGAGCGGCGCCATTTTGTTCTTCACCTGCGGACTTTCCTCAGAGGTTAGGTCTATGGGAAAAGCCAGCATGCGGACTCGCCGGAGAAATTAACATGCTGCGGTCTGGAAAGACGCGCCGCATGTCAGTTTCCGCGGGTGAGCCGCAGACGCATAGTGGACATGGGATTTCTACAAATCCATCCACTATGCTGTAACATCTTACTCCTGCGGGTTTCACGCTGCACAAGTCTGCAGCGTGAAACCCGCAGTGGCTCCAGATCGTGGGCACACAGCTTATTGCCTCTACATCTGAGCCATATTCAGCCCAACAAAAAGGTAATAGGCCCAGAATGCCACTCCAATCAATATATTAAATAGCACAAGGGAGTTTTAAGGCAAAGAACAAGTTAAACTTTATTACACTTTTCAACATTAACAAACACTTAATTTAAAAAGGATGACAAACCAGCAGCCAAATACTTGGTGACACAAATATATATATATATTAATGTCAGTTGTATAATAGAACTATTAAAGACTGAGGCACCTACAGAAAGGATATAGACCAATTAATATTAAAAGTATGAGCCATAGCATAGTGTATAATATGAAAGTCACTGTGGACATGGATAGCACACAATCAGCCTGTCTCTATGAGCAGTATTTGGGTAGATAATATAACCCTACAGATGAAGAAATATTGCACCCGTACCCATAATGGACCCAGTCACGGCCACCAGATAGTCTTGGGGCAGTGTGGGGCGCTCTCACCATACACGCCATGGGTAAGCTCAGCATTGTGCTTTGACCATTATTGAATTCTCATCTGTATAGGTCCTGTCATGGGTATTGTTTGAGTTTTACTTTACCTTGTATAATAATATGTGATGTTGGGGTGATACATACCAATTTATTAACATTGCCATTCATTATACCCTACATTTGTTTGTATACACTTTTTACATATATAAGCCCAAGTGATAACGTTCCCATAGGTGATACTGTATATGGATAGGTCTACCTCTTCCTCCTATACTAGATCTCACTGATATGTCATCTAACTATTAATGTGTCTTAATAAAAAACAAGGCTTTTATTCTATTTGGCGGTTTATGGTTACTCCATTTTTCCTTTTTTGCTCTTGGTCTATAGGAGTACTCCACCCCCTATTTGTCTTATTATTTCGGGGGAACTTTACATTTCTCATAGTTCCTAGCCACATTAATATATGATATGCTCAGGGGTGTGGCCTGGCCATGAAGCAGAGCAGACGCACTTAGAGAGAGCTTGTGCTTTCCAGAGCCCTTACAGCAAAGCATTAGCCAGCACAATCAGATCCCAGCCTCTACATGAGAAGAAAATCCGGTCTCAGCTCCCAGGCACCATGGGAGCTCATCTCTGGACCCAATGACCCTGGCATCACTCGGTATTTATCAGTCTCAGGCTGCGCGGGAAAACAGATCACACGTGCAGATATGGCTGCTGCTGAAGCCAGATTATCACGTGGAGGCCGCACTCCGGGGAGACAGACACAGGGAAGGGGGGAGGCAGTTCAAGTGGCATCCGGTGTTAGTGACAGTGGAAATGCAGGTCCCACCCCTCCCCCTCCAAGTCTACTCAGTTAACCCATTCCTCTACCCCAACTGAATCTCTGAGGTGTGCAGGAGCAACAAGCAGCACAGTTCTGGGACCCCTTGCATCTGACTCTGACAATGGAGTGACTGAGAATAGCAGTATGATTACCCAGGATGGCCCTGGGACCCTTATTAGCTTTGCAAACCTCGGGGATCCCTCACTCCTGACTATGAAAGCTGGGGAATTATGGGCCCATTTAAATGCTATCCCCACTAAGACCGATATGGAGGGTTATATCCAGCGATTGGAGGCCGTATGCAAGGGGGAAATTGGCTCCCTCAAAGAGGATGTTTCTAATATAAACTCTGTCGTCACTGCACTTGAAGCTAAAGTGGATGAACTATCTACCCAGCTCCACACCCAGCAGCATATTTTGGATCAGCACTCCCAGAATTTTTATCTAGTTCTGGATATGCGGAGAAGACTCCGAAAACAGAAATCGTAGAAACAACATTAGACTCCGAGGTCTCCCGGAGTCGGTGGCTCCACGGGACCTGAATTCAGCCCTACACCACCTTTTCAACTCATTGCTAAGTAGATCCACGGAGGAACATTTCAAGCTGGACAGAGCTCACCGATCCCTGGGCCCCAAACACCCTGACCCATCTAGACCTAGAGACGTCATTTGCAGGATCCACTTCTTCCAAATTAAAGAAGACATTATGCGTAAAGCTAGAGAGAACGATGCCATAGACTTTAATGGCACAAATATTCAACTTCTAGTGGACCTCTCCCCTATAACTCTGGCTAAAAGAAGGGCTCTCCGACCTCTTTTGGAGGCTCTGCGTGCAATGAACATTACTTACAAATGGGGATACCCCTTTCAGCTTCATGCTTGTGGGGACACTGGCACGGTGACCCTGAGATCGCCATTGGATCTTCTGGATTTTTCATCATCTCTGGGGTTGCCACCAGTCACCCTGGGAGAGTGGCCCCGTTTATCCTCTTTTGGGTTCGGAGGAGCAAGGAGAGGTGGAAGAGTGACAATGGGAACTGAGAGGAAGAGGAGAAGATACCCACGCAGTGACTTCACTGGTCCCTCTGGTGACTGCTGAGCCTTAGGAGTCTGTCCTATCGTAGTCACTCGCTCTCTCCACTGTCTTTTTCCTCATATTGGAGTTTATTAATTTTAACATTAGTAGATTTCTTATGCGGGGCTTTGCAGTTCTTGGGTGGAACCTCACTATGCATTGCATTGGCTTATGTCTAGAAAATAGCCCACAGGGATTTCCACCACCTTTTAGTTGCCTCTGGTTTTATGTAGTGTTAAAGGGAATTTGGATAAGTCAGGGGCACTGGATTTGTTTAGTTGCATAAATTAATTAACAATGTATAATTAATTTGCTGTGTGGGCCTGGCTGATTGCTCGTGTTTTAGGGTACAGTCACCTCCCAAACTAGAATGTGACACTAGATTTCTCTGTTTAATCTTAGTCCATAGGGGTAGCTACCTGTGGTCTAATAAGACGGAATTTCTTTCTCGGTCTGAACCTTTTATTCATATTCTGCCCTTTCTAATCTTCCTACTGATATTTCTTCCATTTCTTCTTTCTTAAGGGCTTACTCTTCTAAATCCAATACCTCTTTCCCTCATACCACCACTCGGTCCCATCACTGATTCTTGTATTAATTCACGATGTCCACTTTGAAACTTTGCTCTCTGAACATTAGAGGGTTTAATACCCCAGAAAAACGCTCACAGGTACTTTACCATATGCATAAGAAACGGGTTCATATATTACTTCTTCAGGAGACACACTTTAGGTCAGATCGGATACCATCACTCAACCATAAATATTATTCACATTGGTTCCATAGCAGTAACCCAGACTCAAAATCTAAAGAGGTCAGTATTGCCCTACACAAGTCGCTACAGGCTCAAGTACTTGCCTCTAAACCTGATACGCAAGTAAGGTATTTGTTCCTAAAGATTAAAATTATCAGAGATGTATTTACCATCACTAACTTTTATCTCCCTAACCAGGATCAGATTAGAACTTGTAAAGCATACTTAGGCGACCTTGCAGCATTCGCCGAGGGTGCGGTAATAGTCAGAGGAAACCTCAATTTCACGCTGGATCGGGTCCTGGACTCATCTACGGGTAGGTCGGCCGTCCCCCCTTCCCAGTTGGAGAGCCTGAGAGCTAAACTAACGGAATCTAGATTGGTCGATGTTTGGAGACTGACCCACCCCTCCACACGTGACTATACTTTTTACTCCACGGTACATGATTCATATAGCAGAATAGATTATTTTTTAATTAGTCACAGACTGCTCTCGTTTCACCCGTTGACACAAATTGACACAATGATTTGGTCAGACCATGCCCCGGATTTACTATCCTTGACATTACCAGAACTCTCATCGAGCGAGTAGACTTGGTCCTTGCACTCGGGGCTTCTTAAAGATCCCACTTGCCAAGAGGCAATCAGGACAGCCATCTCAGATTTCTCCAATAATCATAAAGATGACCCCACAGCTTTGCCATTTCAGTGGAAGGCCGTAAAGGGAGTCATACGGGGAGTACTCATCCAACAAGGGGCACGATTGAAGAAGGATAGGGCTTCTGCCATTACTAATCTGCTGATGCATATTCAGGCTTTAGAGTTGGATCAAAAAAGATCACATAATCCACAGGTCATGATTGGTCTGTTGAAAGCTAGAACCGACTTGAGCTCATTGCAAGATACAGCAACAGCGAGACAGCAAGACCGCTTCTGTAGATATCTATATGAATACTCAGACAAGCCTGGTAGAGCTTTAGCACGATTTTTACATCCTCGAATTCCTACTACATATATACCCATCATTAAATCTAAATCAGGTAAATCTCATTCCCCTCTGGAGATTGCAGACTCATTTAGGGATTATTACAACTCCCTTTACAACCTTAGGCTGCGTTCACACATTGCGTATTTCCCTGCGTTTTTTTACGCTGCGTATTTTCCTGCTTTTTTTTACCTGCGTTTTTTTACGCAGGTAAAAAAAGCACCTCCATTCACACACTGTGTAAAAAAGCGCAGCAAAAAACGCAGTGTGAAATGAAGTGTGACATGTGTAATGTATGTGTCTGTGTGTCCTGTGCGTCTATGTGTCGTGTGTGTGAGTGTCCCCCTAGCAATGTATGTACAGACAGCTTCTGGCTGCAGTATATACACTGCTTTAAAAGAAATAAGCTATGGATACTCACCTATCCGATGGATGGGAGAGGCGTCCGCTCCGGTCCCGCGGCTTCCAGCATCTGCCGTGAAGCGATCAGCTGACTGTCACGTGACCGGCTTGTAAATCAGCTGACCGGAAGCCGGTTACAACCCGGTTAGCTTACAGCTGATCACTTCACCGGCAGATGCTGGAAGCGCGGGACCGGACCGGACGTTTCTCCCATCCATCGGATAGGTGAGTATCCATAGTTTCTCCTGCGTCTCCATAAAAAAGCGCTGGAATTACGCAGTGTGTGAACACCGCTGCGTAATTCCATCGCTTATAATGGGCACAATAGGAGAAAGCGCAGGACGCAGCTGTGTAAAGAACTGACATGTCAATTCTTTACGCAGCTGCACTTTCACGCTGCGTAAAATCACACAGTGTCTGAACGGCAAAGTGAATTTCCCATTCACTTTGCTGGCAGACACAAGGCACATTGCGTATTTTGAAAAAGCGCGCGCAAAAAAGCGCGCGAAAATACGCAATGTGTGAACGCAGCCTTAGGGGACCTTTGGCAGACATGGCCGTGTCCGACTTCCAGGAAAGAGTGGATGTAAATTGCACTCTGATTCCCCCTCTGCCATCTGAGGAAGTGGTGGCCCTTGAGACCCCGTTCTCGGAACAGGAGGTACTGGATACGGTCAAGTCATTGGCAAATGGCAAAAGCCCCAGCCCGGATGGATTCCCGGCTAATTTTTATAAATTATTTGCCCCAAATTTAGTATCATTTATGACGAAGCTCTTTAATTCCATCTCTGAGAATTGCCATTTTGCACCTCAAACCTTAGCTGCCACGATTGTCATTATTCCCAAACCAGGAAAGGACCCCTTGGTATGTGCAAATTATCGGCCTCTCTCTCTAATTAACGTAGATGTAAAAGTATATGCCAAAGCAATTGCAAACAGATTAAGCTCTCTACTTCCTAGCTCTATTCATGGAGATCAGACTGGATTTGTACACGCAGAGAGGCTAGAGATAATACTATAAAAACATTGCTCCTTACCTCCCATATGCGTAAACATAAGATCCCAGCATGTCTATTATCTATTGATGCAGAAAAGGCATTTGATCGCTTGGGGTGGAGCTTTCTGAGGTCTGCCTTGACACAACTTGGGTTGAGTCCAGACATGCTGGGTAGGATTATGGCACTATATCGGGGTCCCACAGCCCGACTTAAAGTTAATGGTATTTTCTCATCCCCTTTTCATATAGCTAATGGCACAAGACAGGGGTGCCCTCTTTCTCCCTTACTCTACATCATTGCAATGGAGCATCTAGCGGTAGCTCTGAGGAATGCATCAGATATCAGAGGCGTCAATGTTGGTCAGAATCATTTCAAATTGTCCATCTATGCAGATGACCTTTTGATTTACATCACTAATCCGACCATTGCCTTCCCAGTGCTGATGAGAGAGTTCCAACGGTTTGGAGAAGTATCTAATTTTAAAGTTAACTATTCCAAGACAGAGGCCCTAAATATATCTCTCCCTGACGATTTAGTTCGGAGACTTCAAACTTCCTTCCCATTTAAATGGGAGGATAAAGCAATAAAGTACCTGGGAGTTTGGATCCCCAGAGATGGGGTAGACCTGATTTCATTGAACTATGTCCCACTTTTACACAAAACGTTTTTGGATCTTAAAAAAATACAGTAGACCTCAGCTTTCATGGTTCGGCCATATAAACGTTATTAAAATGGATATTCTCCCTCATTTCCTTTATCTTTTTCAAACTGCCCCAATAGCAATACCTGATTATTTCTTTAATCGTTTACAATCTGCTATCAATAGTTTTGTTTGAGGCGCTCGTAGACCCCGAACTAGGCTCTCGGTTTTGACTAGATCCAAGACACAGGGGGGCACAGGTCTCCATAATTTCAAACGATACTATCAAGCTATTCTCTTGTCCAGATTGGTTGATTGGAGATAGAATGACTTCCACAAACAGTGGATGACTATAGAAAAACTCCTCTCCCCTGGCTCTCTATATTGGGCACCATGGTGTGGTGCCAATTCTAGGCCCCCGATCTCAGACTTTCCACCACTTACGCAGATAGTGCTGAGATTTTGGGATAGAAATCGGGGGAAACTGAAACTCAGTAATACACCGTGCAGACTGAGCCCCCTCTTCAACAACATTGATTTCCCCCCAGCGGTGGATAGGACTACGTTTTTATGTTGGAGGTCTGATGACCGGGTGAGATTGGGACAGGTGGCGGACAGGCTCTCTGGGCTCTCCGATGTGGGGGAGTTAGGGGACATATGCCATGGCAGGTCACGGTCTTGGCTTGAATTCACCCAGTTGAAGGACTTCCTCTCAGGTATTTCTTTTAACAGATCGACCCGATTTGAGTCCTTGATGCTGTCTACTGAGGGCCCTACCCACACAGTCTCCTTGCTTTATAATTTGATCCTGGAAACAGTATCTATTGACACCCCTAGCTTTATTACAGCATGGGAGAGAGACTTGCAGACTACCCTCTTTGAAGCTGATTGCTTGAAGATCTTTACCCTTACACACAAGATCTCTGTCTCTTGCAGATCACAAAAGAAAAATGATAAAATTTTAACACGTTGGTATAGGTGTCCTGTGCCTCTCCATAAATTCAATCCTGCAATCCCGAATACATGCTGGAGATGCGACAATGAGGAAGGGTCTATGCTTCATATATGATGGTCTTGTAGGCTTCTGCGTCCATTTTGGGGTGCGGTTTTTAATGCCTTTCGCTTGATGACGGGTGTCCACTGTGAACCATCCCCTCAAATTATTATTATTATTAAATATTTATATAGCGCCATTAGGTTCCATGGCGCTTTACAAGTGTAGGGGCAGACAGGACACGAACATGCAACATCAAACGAGGCGCAATGGTACAATAAGGCAGGGGGTCCTGTCCACGAGGGCTCACAGTCTATAGGGGGTGAGTAGGGAGACAGGAGGAAGGGGAGAGGAGAGGGTGAGATGGTGTAGCGGATGGGTCTCAGTGTGGGCTGTAGGCCTGAAGGAAGAGGTGGGTCTTTAGGTTTTTCTTGAAGGTTCCCAGGGTAGGGGAGTGTCGGATGTGATGGGGGAGAGAGTTCCAGAGTATGGCGGATGACCGAGAGAAGTCTTGTAGGCGGTTGTGGGAGGAGGAAATGAGAGGGGAGAAGTTCTTGAGAGGAGCGAAGATCGCGCGGGGGGACATATCTGGAAACCAGGTCGGAGATGTAGGGAGGGGAAAGGTTAAATATGGCCTTGATAGGGTTAGGGTTTTGAACCATGATCTCAGGGCAATAGGGAGCCAGTGAAGAGCTTGGCAGAGGGGGGAGGCGGGGGTGAAACGGGGAGATAGGTGGATGAGTCGGGCAGCAGAATTGAGGATGGTGCGGAGAAGTGCGAGGGAGGAAGCGGGGAGGCCAGTGAGCAGGGGGTTGCAGTAGTCGAGACGGGAGATGATGAGGGCGTGGATTAGCGTTTTTGCCGAGTCCTGGTCAAGGAACGAGCGGATTAGGGCAATGTTCCTCAGTTGGAGTTGGCAGGCGGTGGCGAGGGCTTCGATGTGGGGCTAGAAGGAGAGGGAGGAGTCGAGGATTACCCCGAGGCACTTGGCGTGGGAGTCGGGTTAGAGGGTGCAGTCGTTGATTGTGATGGATAAGTTGTGGAGCTGGGGAGAGCGGTTGGGGGGGGAAGACGATTATCTCGGTCTTGTCCATGGTGAGTGATGAATCGGGCGGAGAAAAAGGATGAGATGGCGGATAGGCATTGGGGAATTTTGGATACTAGGGCGGAAATGTCGGGGCCAGACAGGTAGAGCTGGGTGTAGAGGTGGTATTGGAGGCCGTGGGATACGATGAGTTTCCCCAGGCCGAGGGTGTATGCGGAGCAGAGTAGTGGTCCCAGGACTGAGCCTTGGGGAACTCCAACAGAAAGGGGGTGGGGCGAGGATGAGGTGTGGGAGTGGGTGACGCTGAAAGTCCGGTCCGTTAGGTAGGAGGAGATCCAAATTGCCCTCCTTTCATTGATTCCTGGGTCTATAACAACCATAAAGAAAGGAATTCTGAGATTCTGCTTAGTGGCGGCCAGAACAATTATCCCCCGATACTGGAGAGCGGTGAGGGTTCCATCTGCGGCCGAGTGGGTGTCCGAAATGGATAGATTTGGCCGCATGGAGTCAATGATGGCTCAAGATAGCGACTCTGTGACCGTTCAGGGCCAAATATGGTTCCTTTTGGGAGACATTCAAGGTGAGCTTAAGACTTTCGAGACTGGTTAAGTGAGTCCTCATAACCTCCATATAAGGTAATTGGGACCGAGGATGGTTTAGTCCCCTCCCCCCCCTTTTCCCCACTTCCAATCCCTTTGTCTCTATTTACTTTTCTTTCTCTTTTCCTGACTTTATCTCTTCTTCACTGTCCTTTTCCTACACCATTTAAGAATGTTTAGTTTAAAATTTACTAAGTGGTGTTTGGGCAAGATGAGTCCAATCTGAGATATCTTGGACTACAAGTTTGATTGTTTCTTCATAAAGTTGCATTATACCTGAATGGTAATTCATATGTATACTATTTTTCTTGATTATTTTTCCTGATTGCTGTATCTTATCTTTGACAAAATTTTAATAAATATATTTACAGAAAAAAAAAAAATATTATATTATATTATATATATATATATATATTATGCTATTTGAATATTTGGTTAAATGTGACATGGTTTCTGCAATCTATTACAGCCGAATTTACATCCCAAACACCAAACAGCGCTTCTTCCCTTCAGGGCCTGGCTGTGCAGCAGACAGCAGTTATTGGCCACATATGGGATATTGCCATGTTTGGGAGAAATTGTGTAATGCTTCGTAGTGTCCATTTCACCCTATTATCACTTGTAAAAGTTAAAAATTTGCAGCTAAAGCAATATTAAGCTAAAAATTGGCTCTGTCTCTAGAGGGTTAAATCTCGGA
Source organism: Phyllobates terribilis (assembly GCF_046119375.1). Taxonomy (NCBI): domain Eukaryota; kingdom Metazoa; phylum Chordata; class Amphibia; order Anura; family Dendrobatidae; genus Phyllobates; species Phyllobates terribilis. Next base: position 754,457,981 of record NW_027362761.1, on the reverse strand, counting down.
CTTTGACGTTCAGTATATAGATGAGCTTCCCAAGAGTACCAAGATGGCAGCGACAGGGGTCTTCTGCACACCCCCTGCAGTCATAGTAACACATTAGCACCCCGCACCGGCTGTGACATCAGTGAAATGCCGCCATCAATAGTATTTAAAAGGTTCATAGCCGCAGCTGTTAAGAGTCAGATGCTGATTATGTAACATAGCTGACATCAGTCACATGTAGAGGGAGCTCAGCTCCTGGGCCTCCTCCACATGTACTCACTCCAGTATAGACGTATAGTTATGCCCACCGGCATGAAGGGGTTAATGCAACGATAAATTTATAACAATCCATGTTTTTACAGAAATGGCAAGGTAGAGTAAATTTAAGTTTTCTACCAGCACTTATAGAGGTATTCTCACTTTAGACATTTATAGCACAGCCACAGACCAGCATGAGAATCGGGGTCCTGTACCCTCCATTCATAGATGCTGCAGCAGCGGACAGGACAAGGCGATGAGGGACTCCATGCCTCCAGATGTATACATGTTCAACTTCTCTGACCCACACCAAAAAGACACGTATGACAGATCCTGTGTAAATACCTATTTAAATGGATTATCTCATTAGTGAGAACGACAGTAAGAATGCCACCCCCAAAGCAATTAGCTGATCTCCCCTAGTCCTGCTTCCAGGGAAAATCATAGCCATCCGGACATTTCTTCACCAGTGGTAATGCAATATTATATATTCAGAGAAATGGTGTCGGTATAATCCAAGGACAGCTTGAGTCCACAGAATAGGAGTCACTCCCACAGAGTTTAGGCTTAAAGGGGTTACCGTGGCTTAAAGGGGTCCCGGTTATTCGGGACTTTTTTTTTTCATGTGGCTAAGAACTGATAGGCAGGTAGTTTCTAACATGCCTATTCTGCCCAGCGCCAGCTCAGAAACATCACGGACCGCTCCTGCCGGCGATTCGGCTGCTTCATGACAACAGAGCAGCTCTTTCTCTTCCAGGATGTTCTGTCGACAGGGTGTGACTGCCGGAATTATTCTGATAGAATCACACCCCTATGACTGAATACAAGCAGGTAAGACAAAGGATATATAATGTTATAAAATCATTGTACTACCACCGGTTTTCATGAAAACAGCTTGCTAGTGTTGCACATTGCATCACTAACGCCGCTATGGGGGCAGTGTACATAGTAGGACGTGACAGGTTCCCTTTAAAGAGGAGTCCAAAGTGGAAGACCTCTCCCCCTTCCTCTGTAATGTCCACATGCTATAATAGGGAATATAGATGAGGCTGTCTTCTAAAGAAAACCCCTTTAACTGGATGCATCACATGCTTGTAATCATTGTACCAAACCCATTGCAGAGAGCTCTATACAGGAAGGAAAATCTATGCTACCTCCACAATCAGTGCTGTGTCCACAGTTGGGCTCATAAATATTGTCACATGCCTGCTGCAGCCATAATGGTACCAGCCTGGAGATGAGTATATGGAGCTTGTAATCTATGTGGGGAATGTTGTAACTGAGAAGGGGCTGTCCAGTGGCAGAGAACCCCTTTAGGCTGGTGCCTGTCCAGGGGCAGAGAACCCCTTTAGGCTGGTGCCTGTCCAGGGGCAGAGAACCCCTTTAGGCTGGTGCCTGTCCAGGGGCAGAGAACCCCTTTAGGCTGGTGCCTGTCCAGGGGCAGAGAACCCCTTTAGGCTGGTGCCTGTCCAGGGGCAGAGAACCCCTTTAGGCTGGTGCCTGTCCAGGGGCAGAGAACCCCTTTAGGCTGGTGCCTGTCCAGGGGCAGAGAACCCCTTTAGGCTGGTGCCTGTCCAGGGGCAGAGAACCCCTTTAGGCTGGTGCCTGTCCAGGGGCAGAGAACCCCTTTAGGCTGGTGCCTGTCCAGGGGCAGAGAACCCCTTTAGGCTGGTGCCTGTCCAGGGGCAGAGAACCCCTTTAGGCTGGTGTCTGTCCAGGGGCAGAGAACCCCTTTAGGCTGGTGTCTGTCCAGGGGCAGAGAACCCCTTTAGGCTGGTGTCTGTCCAGGGGCAGAGAACCCCTTTAGGCTGGTGTCTGTCCAGGGGCAGAGAACCCCTTTAGGCTGGTGTCTGTCCAGGGGCAGAGAACCCCTTTAGGCTGGTGTCTGTCCAGGGGCAGAGAACCCCTTTAGGCTGGTGTCTGTCCAGTGGCAGAGAACCCCTTTAGGCTGGTGTCTGTCCAGGGGCAGAGAACCCCTTTAGGCTGGTGTCTGTCCAGGGGCAGAGAACCCCTTTAGGCTGGTGTCTGTCCAGGGGCAGAGAACCCCTTTAGGCTGGTGTCTGTCCAGGGGCAGAGAACCCCTTTAGGCTGGTGTCTGTCCAGTGGCAGAGAACCCCTTTAGGCTGGTGTCTGTCCAGGGGCAGAGAACCCCTTTAGGCTGGTGTCTGTCCAGGGGCAGAGAACCCCTTTAGGCTGGTGTCTGTCCAGTGGCAGAGAACCCCTTTAGGCTGGTGTCTGTCCAGTGGCAGAGAACCCCTTTAGGCTGGTGTCTGTCCAGTGGCAGAGAACCCCTTTAGGCTGGTGTCTGTCCAGTGGCAGAGAACCCCTTTAGGCTGGTGTCTGTCCAGTGGCAGAGAACCCCTTTAGGCTGGTGTCTGTCCAGTGGCAGAGAACCCCTTTAGGCTGGTGTCTGTCCAGTGGCAGAGAACCCCTTTAGGCTGGTGTCTGTCCAGTGGCAGAGAACCCCTTTAGGCTGGTGTCTGTCCAGTGGCAGAGAACCCCTTTAGGCTGGTGTCTGTCCAGTGGCAGAGAACCCCTTTAGGCTGGTGTCTGTCCAGTGGCAGAGAACCCCTTTAGGCTGGTGTCTGTCCAGTGGCAGAGAACCCCTTTAGGCTGGTGTCTGTCCAGTGGCAGAGAACCCCTTTAGGCTGGTGTCTGTCCAGTGGCAGAGAACCCCTTTAGGCTGGTGTCTGTCCAGTGGCAGAGAACCCCTTTAGGCTGGTGTCTGTCCAGTGGCAGAGAACCCCTTTAGGCTGGTGTCTGTCCAGTGGCAGAGAACCCCTTTAGGCTGGTGTCTGTCCAGTGGCAGAGAACCCCTTTAGGCTGGTGTCTGTCCAGTGGCAGAGAACCCCTTTAGGCTGGTGTCTGTCCAGTGGCAGAGAACCCCTTTAGGCTGGTGTCTGTCCACTGGCAGAGAACCCCTTTAGGCTGGGTCTGTCCACTGGCAGAGAACCCCTTTAGGCTGGGTCTGTCCACTGGCAGAGAACCCCTTTAGGCCGGGTCTGTCCAGTAGTGGAGAAACCCCTTTCATATCACCAGCATTTATACTGGGCTGGACACTGGCGGCCATTATTCCCCGCTCCTAGTAGTTGCTCTATAAGAAGGCCTTGTAGCGGTATCACCGGCCTCCATTATTACCTTGAACTCTTCAGACTGGCCGCCCTCTCTCATGGCCTGTATTATATATATAAATCCACTGCGCCAGGAATACAACCTCCGAGCAGCTCGCTCTCGCCAGATGAAGACTGAGCATGCGTAGATGACGTCACCAGACTCCGTCTCCTCATTGCTGGCTTGTGTTCAAGGGTGAAACGCAATGATCGCCGGGAGCCTGAGCAGGCGCAGCAGTTACAGACGTGCCGAACTGCAGATGTGTAATGTCAGGGGCGGCAGCAGTTCTTCCCTGAGCGGCCATTTTCCTTATTCAGTCTGTATAAGTGGCTCGTTATGACGCAGGGCAGTGTTGTGACTAAACTCCTTGCTCCTTGAGGACCAGCTACAGGCTTATTAGTAGGACAGGTGGATTCAGTGGCGGGAAAGTGAACGAGTTGTAAAAGATAAGAAAGGTGAACAACAGCTCATAAATCCCTCCTTCCTTCATAAGAAGCCCCTCATATAGCCTGAAGAACATGTCTACTCAGGGAAGAACCATGCACATCCGTACCGGCGGGGTCTGCTCCAATATTCTGCAATCATTGTGATGGCGGTCTGCCGATAGGTGGCCATGACAGCCGGGGGTCCTGAAAGCACTCGCCGTCCGTGGTGGTACCTCTGGGGCTTCATAGGAAACCAGAACTTTTACTATATATCTATATGGGGAATAAAGAAATGAAAAAAAATGTTTTTAACCCTTACTTACCGGTGACGTATTAGTACGCATATTTGCGTACTGCCCGTTCAGTGAGGGCTGCTGCGCTGAGCCCTCACTGAACGGAGCACATGTCAGCTGATTCTTACAGCTGACATGTGCCCGCAACAGCAGCGAGTGGAATCGCGATCCACCCGCGGCTGTTAACATGTTAAATGCCGCTGTCAATCTCCGACAGCGGCATTTAACGCGCGCTTCCAGGTAGCGCGTCATAAGCCCCGCCCACCGGCGACCCCGTCACGTGATCGTGGGTCACCGATGGGTGGGCATGACAACCCAGGGTCTGCAGCAGACGCCTGTGGTTGTCATGATCTTGTCGCTATGAGCTCCACGCCTCCACCTAGTGGTCGGCGCTCATAGCACAGGACCATTTCTGCTGCATGCAGGGGACCTGCTCGTCCCCTGTATGTAGCAGAGGCGATCGGACAGTTGCTGCTTCTAGTCTCCTATGGAGACTATAGAAGCATGCAGTAAGTGAAAAAAAAAAGTTTTTAAAAATATAAAAAACAATATAAAAGTTTAAATCACCCCCCTTTCGCCCCATTCAAAATAAAATATATAAAAAAAAACCACATACACATATTTGGTATCGCCGCGTTCAGAATCGCCCGATCTATCAATATAAAAAAAGAATTAATCCGATCGGTAAACGGCGTAACGAGAAAAAAATTCTAAACGCCAGAATTACGTTTTTTGGTCGCCGCAAAATTGCAATAAAATGCAATAACGGGCGATCAAAACATCGGATCTACCCCAAATGTTATCAATAAAAACGTCAGCCCGGCGCGCAAAAAATAAGCCATCAACCAGCCCCAGATCATGAAAAATGGAGACGCTACGGGTCTTAGAAAATGGCGCTATTTTTTTATTTTATTTTTTACCAAATTTTGGAATTTTTTTTCACCACTTAAATATAAAAGAACCTATACATGTTTGGTGTCTATGAACTCGTAATGACCTGTAGAATAAGAATGGCAGGTCAGTTTTAGCATTCAGTGAACGTGGTAAAAAAAATAAATAAAAAACAACTGTGGTATTGCACTTTTTTTGCAATTTTACCGCACTTGGAATTTTTTTCCCGTTTTCCCGTACAGGATATGGTAAAGCTAGTAATGGCATTGAAAAGTACAACTCGTCCCGCAAAAAATAAGCCCTCACATGTCCATATTGACCAAAAAATAAAAGCGCTATGGCTCTGGGAACAAGGGGAGCAAAAACGAAAATGCAAAAACGAAAAAAATGCTCCGGGGCTTAAGGGGTTAAAAACAACATAAAACTTGAATCACCCCCACCACACACAGACCTGGTCCTAAAGAAAAATTTGGTATCACCATGTCCATAGAGGTCCAGTCCATGAAAATATAGAACAAATTAACGTGATTGGTAAATGCCGTTAATAGAAATGAGATTGGAAACCCCAGAATTGCATTTTTTTCAGTAAATGCAACAAGAAACAAAGCATCTTATCTTCCCCAAAATGGTGTCAACAAACACAGCAGCTCTCCACACAAAAGAACAATCACACATCACCATCCACCGAAAAATGAGAATATTACAGCTCTTGGAAAACAGCGACACAAGCAAACTATTTTTTTTACCAATTTCTGAATTTTTTTACCCCTTCAGGAAAAAAAACCGTACAAGTTTGATATCGCTGTAATTGTACCAACCTAGAAAGCATTTTGATAAGTTATTTATTACCATTCAATGGATAATGTAAAGAAAAAAACAATATCGGAATTGCATTCTTTACAATTTCACCGCCGTTTTCAAGTACAATGAATGGTAAATTCAATGGAGACCTTCAAAACTTCAATTCATACCTCAAAATCAGGGCCGGCTCAAGGTTTTTGTGGGCCCCGGGAGAAAGAGTCTCAGTGGGCCCCTTTAACACATACACGATTCATGATGCACAGATACCGCAGAGAAATATATATAGTACAATGCCGAAGATTTCACTTCTTACATTACATGAGCGATATCTATTGTAAATTCTACAATAGCTCAGAAACCGGCGAATCCTCGCAGTGCACAGTGCAGACCGGACAATATAGTCCTCCATACAGTATTATGGGCCCCATATATTGCTCCATACAGAATAATGACCCCACATAGTCCTCCGTACAGTATTATGGGCACCACATAGTCCTCCATACAATATTATGGGCCCCATATATTGCTCCATGCAGAATACTGGTCCCCATATAACGCTCCATGCAGAATACTGGTCCCCATATAATGCTCCATACAGGATACTGGTTGCCATATAACGCTCCCTACAGGATACTGGTCCCCATATAATGCTCCATACAGAATACTGGTCCCCATATAACGCTCCATACAGGATACTGGTCCCCATATAACGCTTCATACAGAATAATGGACCCCATATAATGCTCCATGCAGAATACTGGTCCCCATATAATGCTCCATACAGGATACTGGCCCCCATATAACGCTCCATAGAGGATACTGGCCCCACATAATGCCCCATGCAGGATGTCACTTCCCCTCCCCCATATAGAGCCCGATGCAGGATGTCACTCCCCACCCCCCCCATATAATGCCCCATGCAGGATGTCACTTCTCCCCCATATAATGCCCCATGCAGGATGTCACCTCTCCCCCCCCCATATAATGCCCCATGCAGGATGTCACTTCTCCCCCATATAATGCCCCATGCAGGATGTCACTTCCCCCAATATAATGCCCCATGCAGGATGTCACCCCCCCATATAGAGCCCCATGCAGGATGTCACTCCCCCCCCATATAATGCCCCATGCAGGATGTCACCTTTCCCCCCATATAATGCCCCTGCAGGATGTCACTTCTCCATATAATGCCCCATGCAGGATGCCACCCCCCATATGATGCCCCATGCAGGATGTCACTTGTTCCCCCACTCATATACTGCACCATGGAGGATGTCACTTGTTGTCGTCGTCCCCCATATAATGCCCCATGCAGGATGTCACCTTCCCAACCCCCATATAATGCCCATGCAGGATGTCACTTGTCCCCCCTTCTTGTGACCACAACTTCTGGCTGACCTGAAATCAGAGGTAACATTCACCTCGCTGGTCTCTGCTCTGGTCTGGACTCCTCAGCGTCGCAGTCTTCCAGATCTCTGCATTATGACTGCTCAGATCAGTGGGCTTTCTGTAGTGACGTCATCGCGCCCTCTGTCCTGAGACGTCACAGAGTCAGAAAACACCAGAGCTGCAGAGGAACAGGGAGAGGTAAGTATTGCAAGTGTCGGGGCCCTGAGCAAGCGGGGGGGGGAGCCCACTCAGGACCAAATTGCATGCCGGTGTCACTGCCGGCTAGTGGCCCCCCCGCTTGCTCAGGGCCCCGGCACTTGCCCGGGTGGTGACGCCGGCCCTGAGAGCAGCACTGATAAAAGATGAAGATGACGGCTGTTAAGTACAATACGGGCAGAGAATTTAGATTAGAAGCACAACCTCAGCAGTGAAATAAAAAACATGCACTCACCAGCTGCTTGTGACCGTTACCTCGGACTTCCAGTCACAATGTTAAAACATTCATAAAGTGTGATTTTGATTGATTACAAACAGTAATGCCAGCAACAGAGGAGATGGAGAAATTGATTTCTCTGTCTCCTCCGCAGCTGTGCTGCGATCCTCTCTGTGCTAGAAGATCGGAGCACGGAGCACTGACATTCAGCTCCCTCTCTCAGCAGAGCGGCAGCCGAATGTCATTAGCATATCGCATCCGATGCTCTCGCGTCAGATGCCATACACTAGTGGGACCCCGGCCTTATCCTGCAGATATGCAGTCAATCTGCAGGTCATATATGCAGTATATATATTTTTTACAGTCGTTATCACTAGTTGGCGCCTCAGCTAGCAGGCTCGATGACCTCACTTCGTTGCGCCACGCTGTGGGCTGTGTAACATACCTGGCGGCGTCCTTGCATGGTGGTCCATCTCCCACTGTGCAAGAGCGCGCACTTGATCTCCAGTCCAGAATGTCTCTCTGGCTTCCCTCCTTGCTGTCTGTTTGTCTGTTTTGGCTGCATAGGGCGACGCCCGCTGAACTTCCTGTTTCTTGTACCTGCTGCGGACACGCCCCTGTTGCACCTTCAGCCTATTGCTGTCCATCTTTGGGTATTTATACCACCTTCTTCCTCAAGATGGTGCCTGAGCATTGTGTCCTGTCAGTTGGCTTTTTGTCTCTGACATGCCAGGTCCTATCCTGTTTTCCTGCCTGTTTTCCAGTTCTGTGTCTGAACTGTGGTCTGTTCTTGTGAACACGCTTCTTGCCTGTTCTTTCGCCTTCTAGGGGCCGTATTCCTAGATCTGCCTGTCTGTACCTTGCGGTATCTGTTCCCGTCTGAACAGAGTCCTGTTTGTGTCTCTGCCTTGCGGTATCTGTTCCCGTCTGAACAGAGTCCTGTTTGTGTCCCTGCCTTGCGGTATCTGTTCCTGTCTGAACTGAGTCCTGTCTATTTCTCCTGTCTTGCAGTATCAGTTCCCGTGTCTGAACTGAGTCCTGTCTATGTCTCCTGCCTTGCGGTATCAGTTCCCGTGTCTGAACTGAGTCCTGTCTGTGTACTCTTGCCTGCTGCCTTTCCTGGAGGCTGTATTTCCAGGCCTGTCTGAACACGCTCCGAGCCTGTTCCTCCCGCCTTCTAGGGGCCGATTACCTAGATCCGTTCCTGTATCTTGTCTGTCCTGTCTGAACACGCTCCTTACCTATTCGTCCCGCCTCTCTGGGGGCCGTATTCCCAGACCCGCTCCTGTATCCCGCTGCAGTATCGGTCTCTTCCGTACACTCAGTTCCAGTCTGAACTCTCTCCTATCCTTTACCTGTTTTGCCTCTATGTCCGTTCCTTTCCTTTTTCTGCAGAGTCTGTACTCGTACCTAACTCCTGCTTGTTGTCTCTGTACTCCCGTTTGTGAGTTTGTGGTCCACTTGCTACTTCACTGCAAATACCCTGTGGGTATCTGGCTCTGCCTTTCCCTTCCTGTCTGTTCCGTGTGAACAGAGCCCTGTCCGTCCTGCTCTGACTCCTTGCTCACTGCTCCGGCAGCCTTGCTCCGCTCTGACCCTTTTGCTCACTGCTCCCGCAGCCTTGCTCCGCTCTGACCCTTTTGCTCACTGCTCCGGCAGTCCTGTCCTGCCCTGCTTCTGCCCGCTGCTCCGGCAGTCCTGTCCTGCCCTGCTTCTGCCCGCTGCTCCGGCAGTCCTGTCCTGCCCTGCTTCTGCCCGCTGCTCCAGCAGTCCTGTCCTGCCCTGCTTCTGCCCGCTGCTCCGGCAGTCCTGTCCTGCCCTGCTTCTGCCCGCTGCTCCGGCAGTCCTGTCCTGCCCTGCTTCTGCCCGCTGCTCTGGCAGTCCTGTCCTGCCCTGCTTCTGCCCGCTGCTCCGGCAGTCCTGTCCTGCCCTGCTTCTGCCCGCTGCTCCGGCAGTCCTGTCCTGCCCTGCTTCTGCCCGCTGCTCCGGCAGTCCTGTCCTGCCCTGCTTGTGCTCGCTGCTCCTGCAGCCCCGTCCTGCTCTGTTCTTGCCCACCGCTTCGGGCGTTCCCTCTCTGCTGTGGTTGTCTACCGCATCTGCGGTTCTGTGACCCAGTCTGTACTGGGTCTTAACCTTTCTGTGCTCCAGCCCGTCCTTTCGGCCAGTACCTCCCTGCCTGCATACTCGCCTGTATCCACCCATCTGCATACCTGCCGTGTTTGCTTACATCCACCAGTCTGTGCCAGCCTAACCTGCCTGTTCCAGTAATCCCAGTGTGGGTCAACCCCCGTGTCCGGAGTTTGACCTGGAGTAGCACCTGGTCCCTCTGCCCGGTTTCTCCCTGGTGCACTGGCGTCGTATGCCGTCGTGCCACCTTGGTCGGATCGGCCAGATACTTAGTCACGCCCCTCCAGGCACTCTCCGGTCCATGGTCCAGTGGAACCACAACACCCGCACACGCCAGTCAGTCCGGGCGTGTGCATAACAGCATGCTCAGGCCATGGTTCCCGTTGAGCCCCACGGCCTTCGCTCTCTGAGAAGTTTTCCAGTGAATACATGCATTAGAAATAAATAAATAAAATTTATTTATTTATTTTTTTCTCAGCTGAGTTCCAGGCGAATTACGCACCCGTCCAGATGGATCTATCTGCTCTCGTTCCTGCGGATCCGCCACGTTACTATGGGGATCCAAGACAAAGTCGTGCATTTGTGGAGCAATGCATGCTACACTTCAAGTTCTACCCTCTATGTTTTCCCACCGATCGGGTTAAGGTGGCATTCATTATGTCTTACCTGGCGGGTGATGCCTTGGAATGGATCAACCCCCTATATGAAACACAGGATCCGATCCTCCTGGACCTAATGGCCTTCCTGGTGGCCTTTCTAATGGTCTTCGATGATCCTAACCCGGAGGCTCCTGCTGAAGCTTCACCTCCCAATATCCCGGAGCAGCCCCGATGGGTAATGTGTGTGGGTAGCGCAATAGTCCTCCAGCCCAATGAGACTACTGCCCACCCAGAATCCTCACAGGGTGACTACGCTTTCCGGAATACTTCTCCCAACCTCAAGAGGCAGTCCAGACGTGCTAGACGTAGAGGCAAGCCGTCACGCCAGGGTCTGTCCTCCCTGAGACCTCCTGACCCCATCCTTGAAGTCCCTACTGAAGCTTCATCTCCCTGTATCCCGGAGAAGCCCCAACGGGTAATGTGCGTGGGTAGTGCTCCGGTTCTCCTGCCCGAAGAGACTTCTGCCCATCCAGACTCCACACAGGAGAACTTCCTGCACCCGGCATCAGATGCTTCACCCACTTTAACCGGTGTGCATGTCCAAGGATGCTCCAAAGCTGTGGTTACCTCTGAGTCTGTGCACCTCTACTACCTGGCGGAGGACCCCCTGTTGCCTCCTGAATCCTCCGGGATACCACTCGATGACAAATGGAGAGAGACTTCTCTACACTCGGTACTCGATACTCTGTCCGCTTCGTCCTGTGAGCCTGACAATCGGTACCCCAAAGTGGTAGTTACCCCCGAGTCTCTACACCCCTCCGACCAGGCGGAGGACCTCCAGTTGTCTCCAGAACCCTTCGGGGTGCTACCTGGTAGCGAAAGGACAGAGACTCTCCTATACTCTGTACCTGATACCTCGCTCGCTTCGTCCAGTGAGTCCAACCTAGTGTACTCCGAAGCAGAGGTTACTTCCGAGTCTCTACACCCCTCCGACCAGGCGGAGGACCTCCAGTTGTCTCCAGAACCCTTCGGGGTGCTACCTGGTAGCGAAAGGACAGAGACTCTCCTTTACTCTGTACCTGATACCTCGCTCGCTTCGTCCAGTGAGTCCAACCTAGTGTACTCCGAAGCAGAGGTTACTCCCGAGTCTCTACACCCCTCCGACCAGGCGGAGGACCTCCAGTTGTCTCCAGAACCCTTCGGGGTGCCACCTGGTGGTGAATGGACAGAGACTTTCCTATATCCTAGATCTGATACCTCGCTTGCTTCGTCCAGTGAGTCTGACCTTGTGTACTCTGAAGCAGAGGTTACCCTTGAGTCTCTACACCCCTCTGACCAGGCGGAGGACCTCCAGTTGTCTCCAGAACCCTTCGGGGTGCCACCTGGTGGTGAATGGACAGAGGCTTTCCTATACTCGGTACCCGATACCTCGCCTGCTTCCTCCAGTGAGTCCGACCTAGTGTACTCTGAAGCAGATGTTTTCTCTGAGCCTCTGCACTCTTCTGACCCGGCGGAGGACCTCCAGTTGTTTCCTGAATTCTCCGGGGTACCACCAGATAACAAAGAGACAGTGACTTTTCCTCATTATGTACCTGATAACCCGTCTATTTCTTCCTGTGAGCTTGACAAGATGTACCTCGAAGCAGAGATTACCCCCAAGTCTCTGTCCCCCTCCAACCCGGTGAAGGACTTCCAGTTGTCTCCTGTACCCTCTGGGGTGCCACCTGAAAATATGTGGAGAGAGACTTCCTTGTGTGCTGTTCCTGGTACTCCACCCGTTTCGTCTGTTGCTAAGGATGGCTGGATAGGAGGTAGCATCCTAGCTAACCAGATGAGATCAATTTTTCCTGTGGACAGTGGAAGTGATCTCCTTGAAGTGAACGACTGGTCCTCGAATTCCCTGCGGAAGATTCTGGCAGGCCTGAAGAAGAGGGGGCGTAAGGGGGGGGGTAGTGTAACATACCTGGCGGCGTCCTTGCATGGTGGTCCATCTCCCACTGTGCAAGAGCGCGCACTTGATCTCCAGTCCAGAATGTCTCTCTGGCTTCCCTCCTTGCTGTCTGTTTGTCTGTTTTGGCTGCATAGGGCGACGCCCGCTGAACTTCCTGTTTCTTGTACCTGCTGCGGACACGCCCCTGTTGCACCTTCAGCCTATTGCTGTCCATCTTTGGGTATTTATACCACCTTCTTCCTCAAGATGGCGCCTGAGCATTGTGTCCTGTCAGTCGGCTTTTTGTCTCTGACATGCCAGGTCCTATCCTGTTTTCCTGCCTGTTTTCCAGTTCTGTGTCTGAACTGTGGTCTGTTCTTGTGAACACGCTTCTTGCCTGTTCTTTCGCCTTCTAGGGGCCGTATTCCTAGATCTGCCTGTCTGTACCTTGCGGTATCTGTTCCCGTCTGAACAGAGTCCTGTTTGTGTCTCTGCCTTGCGGTATCTGTTCCCGTCTGAACAGAGTCCTGTTTGTGTCCCTGCCTTGCGGTATCTGTTCCTGTCTGAACTGAGTCCTGTCTATTTCTCCTGTCTTGCAGTATCAGTTCCCGTGTCTGAACTGAGTCCTGTCTATGTCTCCTGCCTTGCGGTATCAGTTCCCGTGTCTGAACTGAGTCCTGTCTGTGTACTCTTGCCTGCTGCCTTTCCTGGAGGCTGTATTTCCAGGCCTGTCTGAACACGCTCCGAGCCTGTTCCTCCCGCCTTCTAGGGGCCGATTACCTAGATCCGTTCCTGTATCTTGTCTGTCCTGTCTGAACACGCTCCTTGCCTGTTCGTCCCGCCTCTCTGGGGGCCGTATTCCCAGACCCGCTCCTGTATCCCGCTGCAGTGTCGGTCTCTTCCGTACACTCAGTTCCAGTCTGAACTCTCTCCTATTCTTTACCTGTTTTGCCTCTATGTCCGTTCCTTTCCTTTTTCTGCAGAGTCTGTACTCGTACCTAACTCCTGCTTGTTGTCTCTGTACTCCCGTTTGTGAGTTTGTGGTCCACTTGCTACTTCACTGCAAATACCCTGTGGGTATCTGGCTCTGCCTTTCCCTTCCTGTCTGTTCCGTGTGAACAGAGCCCTGTCCGTCCTGCTCTGACTCCTTGCTCACTGCTCCGGCAGCCTTGCTCCGCTCTGACCCTTTTGCTCACTGCTCCGGCAGCCTTGCTCCGCTCTGACCCTTTTGCTCACTGCTCCGGCAGTCCTGTCCTGCCCTGCTTCTGCCCGCTGCTCCGGCAGTCCTGTCCTGCCCTGCTTCTGCCCGCTGCTCCGGCAGTCCTGTCCTGCCCTGCTTCTGCCCGCTGCTCCGGCAGTCCTGTCCTGCCCTGCTTCTGCCCGCTGCTCCGGCAGTCCTGTCCTGCCCTGCTTCTGCCCGCTGCTCCGGCAGTCCTGTCCTGCCCTGCTTCTGCCCGCTGCTCCGGCAGTCCTGTCCTGCCCTGCTTGTGCTCGCTGCTCCTGCAGCCCCGTCCTGCTCTGTTCTTGCCCACCGCTTCGGGCGTTCCCTCTCTGCTGTGGTTGTCTACCGCATCTGCGGTTCTGTGACCCAGTCTGTACTGGGTCTTAACCTTTCTGTGCTCCAGCCCGTCCTTTCGGCCAGTACCTCCCTGCCTGCATACTCGCCTGTATCCACCCATCTGCATACCTGCCGTGTTTGCTTACATCCACCAGTCTGTGCCAGCCTAACCTGCCTGTTCCAGTAATCCCAGTGTGGGTCAACCCCCGTGTCCGGAGTTTGACCTGGAGAAGCACCTGGTCCCTCTGCCCGGTTTCTCCCTGGTGCACTGGCGTCGTATGCCGTCGTGCCACCTTGGTCGGATCGGCCAGATACTTAGTCACGCCCCTCCAGGCACTCTCCGGTCCATGGTCCAGTGGAACCACAACACCCGCACACGCCAGTCAGTCCGGGCGTGTGCATAACAGGCTGTGGAGCTGCTGAGGAGACACGCTGCAGAGAGTGGAGCAGCGGGGGAACGAGGGGAGGTGAGAATTGTATTTATTTTTTTAAAATCAGTTTGTACAGTACATTGTGGTGGCCATAATACTGGGGGGCTATGGTTTGCATTATATTTATGTACTATATGGGGTGTGCATTATACTCTATCTAGGACTATGGGGTGTGCATTATACTGTATGGAGGTCTATGGGGAGTGCATTATACTGTATGGAGGTCTATGGGTAGTGCATTATACTGTATGGAGGACTATGGGGAATGCATTATACTATATGAAGTACTATGGGATGAAATATACTATATGGAGGATTATAGGGAGTGCATTGTACTTTATGGAAGACTATGGGGGTGCATTATACAATATAGATTACTATGGACAGTGCATTGTACTTTATGGGGGACTATGGGGGACTATGGGGGTGCATTATACTATATGGAGGACTATGAGGAGTGCATTATACTATATGGAGGACTATGGGGAGTGCATTATACTATATGAAGGACTATGGGGAGTGCATTATACTATATGGAGGACTATGGGGTGTGCATTATACTATATGGAGGATGTGAAGACCCGGGGTCTTCCGTGGGCATAACGCTACTCAGACAACACAGGTTGAGGGTTAAATAGTGTAGAAATACTTTATTGAACCACAAAGCGGACAATAAATAAACAGAACAGCCCCAGCAAATACCCAAGATGGTACAACGTTACACAGTCTCACCCTTCCGCTGGCCCGCCTGGGATAGAACAGCCGCTACTTTGGAGACTTCCAAGGCCGACTATTTCAACCAGTGGCCCCCCGCTTCTGGCAGGCCACCACAAAGAGGAGGTAGCGGTAAGCTTAGGAAGCTAGCAGTCTATCGAGGTACAAGACCAGGAGACCCTAGGGTCCAAATCTGGCCTCTCCGAGAGTTTCCATGGGGTCAGGCGAGCGGTGGGTCCCTCCTAGCAACCCAAAAACAACATATCCATGGGGCCAGGTGACTTTTCGTCCTCTCCTGGACTCCCCAAAATGTATCCATGTCTCTCTGATGGTTAATGTAGCAGATCCAAATCATTCCAGTCAGGGCCGGTACCCTTAGGCTAGAATAATATAGAATTCCAATCTGTGTCTTTTTGGTAATACCATGCAATCCATCTGCTGTCCTGGAGGATGTCTCTCATTCTCCTTCCAAAGTCTGTCTGAATCTCTGTCCCAAGACTCCCCCTGTCTCAGAAACACATGTCCCTTCTGCTTCTCTGGGCTCAATTCTAACTGTTACAAAATCATGTCTCCTTTTTAAATACACATCCACAGATCAAGGAGTTTTTGGAGGGCAGCCTCACATGGCTCAGCTCTCATTGTATTTAGATAATCAATTTACTTAATTTGTATCACAGGGGCTCTTGTAAATACACATCATTGTTTCAGAATCAAAGAACAGATACCATTTAGGGTTATACAAATAGTAGTCTGTGTTAATCAACCTAAGAAGAACAGAGATTAAAGAGTCAACATAAAAATAAAGGAATGCTGCTCTTGCCATTGGAAAGTATGTCTGGAATAGTTAAGATTTTACTCTGTATCGTCACAGAGGACTATGGGGTGCATTATTGTATATTGAGGGCTATGGGGGTGCATTATTGTATATAGAGGACTATGGGGAATATATTATACTATATGGAGGACTATGGGGTGTGCATTATACTATATGAAGGACAATGGGGCATATTATACTATTTGGAGAACAATGGGGCACATTATACGATATGGAGGACTATGGGGCACATTATACTATATGGAGGACTATGGGGCACATCATACTACATGGAGAACTATGGGGCACATTATACTATATGGAGGACTATGGGGCTCATCATACTAGATGGAGAACTATGGGGCACATTATAATTTGTGGAGGACTATGGGGCATATTATACTATGTGGAAGACTATGGGGCACATTATACTATATGGAGGACTATGGGATGTGCATTATACAATATGAAAGACTATGGGGTACATTATACTATGTGGACGACTATGGGGTGCATTGTACTATATGGAGGACTATGGGGCACATCATACTACATGGAGAACTATGGGGCACATTATACTATATGGAGGACTATGGGGCTCATCATATTAGATGGAGAACTATGGGGCACATTATAATTTGTGGAGGACTATGGGGCATATTATACTATGTGGAAGACTATGGGGCACATTATACTATATGGAGGACTATGGGGCATATTATACTATTTGGAGAACAATGGGGCACATTATACGATATGGAGGACTATGGGGCACATTATACTATATGGAGGACTATGGGGCACATCATACTAGATGGAGAACTATGGGGCACATTATACTATATGGAGGACTATGGGGCACATCATACTAGATGGAGAACTATGGGGCACATTATAATTTGTGGAGGACTATGGGGCATATTATACTATGTGGAAGACTATGGGGCGCATTATACTATATGGAGGACTATGGGATGTGCATTATACAATATGAAAGACTATGGGGTACATTATACTATGTGGACGACTATGGGGTGCATTGTACTAAACGAGTAAGATGCTGTCAATTCATCGGGTGATTGGATTGTTTATGCTGTAAAAAAAACATGGTTTCAGCAGCACATCGCCTGGTGAAAACTGCAAATGTGCTGCTTATAACATGATACTGTATGGGTAATATCTCAAAAAAAAAACTTTTCAAAAGGCCAAATGTATAAGAGTAAAACACAGTATTTTATTGATAAATATTTAGAAAAAAACATAATAAAGATACATATAAAACTGTGAGACAAAATACACATAAGGCACAAGGTGGGTGTACCCGGATGAGGAAGCAGTAAAAGCATATGCCAGATAGCCCATATGAAAAATATCAATGGAAATCCTATGTATAGCTAATCTAACTGCAGAAAAAAGCATGATTAAAGGGAATCTATCACCCCCCTCAGACTTTTCAGACCGCTAATATGGGCATACAGGTGATAGAAATGTGAATCTATACCTACTGTACCTGTATGGCCCATATTAGTGGTCTGATTGCTGTGAAATTACTTTTTTATGAAATTATTTTTGCTAAGCTTCGCGTTCCCCGGATGCCAAGAAATGCCCACCTACTAGCCCTATTTCCATACTCACCCCACCTCCCCTGCACATCACAGGGCCCTGTGACGTGCAGTTCCCGGCTGGATCCCGCCCCTGCGCTGTTTCCTCTGTAGGGACGGCATTCTTCTCCTTGCTGTCAGTGTAGTGTTGTGCAGCAGGGAACTTGTGCGCAGACTCCGTTGAGTTACTCTTCCTTCACAGCACCGGGGGACGCAAAGCTTAGCAGAAGTAATTTAATAAAGCAATTTCACAGCAATCAGACCGCTAATATGGGCCATACAGGTAAGTATAGATTCACATTTCTATCACCTGTATGCCCATATTAGATGTCTGAAAAGTCTCAGAGGGTGACAGATTCCCTTTAAGGATATTACGTAATGCCATCCATGTACAAAATATAAGACAGAGCACAGGCAATCAATAAAGTCTAAATAGATATACATACAAGTGTATCCTACTTATTGTTTCCGGAGTTCCACCACACCCGACGCGCGTTTCGCATTGAAATGCTTTGTTTGGGGACAGATTGATCTATTAGTGATTGTTCTGTCCTCTTCATTCTTTGTCATCCTGTGTATAGAGGCCGGGAAACCAGCACCGAACTACTTCAATATTGTTGATAACACTCGTTTAACGGCCTGAACTCAGCCCATGTAAATGCAACCAAAATGTTCGTGTCATGGTGCAATATGTTAGCATTTGGGGCCCCACTTTAAACTTTTGCCCAAGGCCCCAATTTGTCTAAAACCAGGTGCTGTACCAATGACATCATACATTAAAGCTCTGTAAATCATGTTAGTGTATATATTACAGGTAAATCCAGTGACTTTCCTTTTCTTCATCTGGCACAGACCACTATGACTGCTTCCAGCTACAACTTGTCTCTGCATAACGTAACAAACAGACATCTGCAATTGATCAATTCTACAGCACCCTCCACATTTTGCCTCCACTTTTACACTGTACCAAATGAAGAAGAAAAATCCTGTAATAATATACCCCATACTGTCCCTTTCTTTAATAATGTACCCTGTCCTGGCTCCTTTCTTTAATAATGACCATCATCCTGTAATAATGACCATCATCCTGTAATAATGGCACCATCTTGTAATAATGTCCCCCATCCTGTACTAATGTCCCTCATTTTTTTAAACTGTAGTCCATCCTGGCCTCTTCCTGTAATATTATCCCTCGACCTGTAATAATGGCCCCTATGCTGTAATAATGTTCCCCATCTTGTCTTCTTTTTTTGTATTAATGTTCCCTGTCCTAGCCCCTTTCTTTAATCATATCCCCTGTCCTGGTCCCTTTCTTTAATAATGTAACCTGTCCTTGCCCCTTTTTTTATAATGCCCCCTATCTTGCTCCCTTTCTTTAATTACGTTCCCTATCTTGGGCCCTTTATTTGATAATATCCCATCTCTTGTCCCCTTTCTTTAATAATGTACCCTGTCTTGGCTTCTTTCGTTAATAATGACCCTCATCCTGTAATAATGTCCCTGTCCTGGCCCCTTGCTGCAATAATATCCCCTGATCTTGCCCCTGTTTTAATAATGGCACCTATTCTGTAATAATGCCCCCCATTCTTTAACAATGTCCTCCATCCTGGCACTTCTTGTAATAATGTCCCACATCCTGTAATATTGTTCTACATCCTGACCCTATCTTGTAATTACGGTATGTCCTCCATTCTGTAACAATGTCCCCAATTCTGCATTAATATCCCCCATTCTGTAATAATGTCTTCCATCTGGCCCTTATCCTGTAATAATATCCTCCATTCTGTAATAATGTCCCCCATCCAGTAATAATGTCCCCCATCCTGTAATATTGTTCCCTTTACTTTAAAAACGTCCTCCATCATGTAATAATGTCCGCAATTCTGTAATAATGTCCTCCATCCTAGCACCCATCCTGTAATAATGTTCCCCATACTGTAATAATGACTCCCATCATAGCCCCCAAGATATAATATTGTCCCCTATCCTATAATAATGTCATCTATTCTGTAATAAGGTCCCCCTTTCTGCAATAATTCCCCCCATATTGTACTGTTCTCTATTCAGGCCCCTAACATTTAATAATGTCCTCTGTTCTTGCCATTTTCTTTAATAATGTTCCTTGTCCTGACACCTTTTTTAATAGTGTACATCATCCTGGCCCCTATCCTCTAATAATGCCACCCATCCTATAATAATATAGTGGCATGTACAAGTTTGGCCACCCCTGGTTAAAATCTCTAAAAGTGACACATTTCCTTTGTATTTTAGGCAAAAAAATTATATATATTGTAATTTCTTACATTTTCAAAATTTCTGAAAAGAAAATTGGCAGATGCAAAAGTTTGGGCACCCTGTATGGTTAGTACCTAGTAGCACCCCCTTTTACAAGTATCACAGCTTGTAAACACTTTTTGTAGTCAGGCAAGAGTCTTTCAATTCTTGTTTGAGGGATTTTCATCCATTCATCCTTGGGAAATTCTTCCAGTTCTGTAAGATTCCTGGGTTGTCTTGCATGCACTGCTATTTTGAGGTCTAGCCACAGATTTTCAATGGTGTTCAGATCAGGGGACTGTGAGGGCCATTGTAAAACCTTCAGCTTGCGCCTTTTGAGGTAGTCCATTGTGGATTTTGATGTGTGGTTAGGATCATTATTCATTTGTAGAAGCCATCCTCTTTTCAACTTCAGCTTTTTTACAGATGGTGTTATGTTTGTTTCAAGAATTTGTTGTAATTTAATTGAATCCATTCTACCCTCAAACCGTTAAATGTTCGCCGTGTCATTGGCTGCAACACAACCCCAAAGCATGAGATATTTACCCCCATGGTTGGTTGCTTAATGGTTAGCGAGATGTTCTTTTCCTGAAATTCTGTGAAACTCTGCCCTTTTTTCTCCACACATACCTATGATCATTGTGGCCAAAGAGTTCTATTTTAACCTCATCGGTCCACAGGACTTGTTTCCAAAATGTATCAGGCTTGTTTAAATGTTCTCTTGCATACTTCTGACGCTGTATTTTGTGGTGAGGACACAGGGGAGGTTTTGTTCTGATGACTCTTCCATGAATGCCATATTTGTGCAGGGGTCTCTGAACAGTAGAACAATGTACCACAACTCCAGAGTCTGCTAAATCTTTCTGAAGGTCTTTTGCAGTCAAGCGGGAGTTCTGATATGCCTCTCTAGCAATCCTACAAGCAGCTCTCTCTGAAATTTTGCTTGGTCTTCCAGACATTATCTTGACCTCCACTGTTACATTTCGAACTGAGGAAAGGACAACTTGAAAACGCTTTGCTATCTTTTTATAGCCTTCTCCTGCTTTGTGGGCCTCCACCATTTTCAGAGAGCAAGGTAGCTGCTTAGAAGAACCCACATCTGCTGTTTTTTGGCACAAGGTTAGAGGAGGCTGGGTTTATATAAAGCTGGCAAATTTGCATCACCTGGCCTTTTCTAACGATGATAGTGAACAAGCCATAACCCTAAAAGGCTAATTAAGGCCTGAAACCTTAGTCAAAGTTATCAGAGCACACAAATTTCCAAGGGTGCCCAAACTTTTGCATCGACCCATTTTCCTTTTTGTAATTTTTAAAATGTAAAAATTGACTATTTTTTGCCTAAAATACAAAGAAGATGTGTCATCTTTAACTATAGCTTTTTTTAGAGATCATTTCATCTTCAACTTGCTTAATTGTTCACAGCAACAGTAATTTTGACCAGGGTGCCCAAAATCTTACATGCCACTGTATCCTCCATCCTGGTTCCTATCCTTTATTAATGCTCCCCATCCTGTAGTAATGTCCCCTAACCTGCAGTAATGTCCTCCATCCTGGCCCCTATCCTGTAAAATGTCCTTCATCCTGACTCCTATCCTGTAATAATGCCCCCCCATTCTGTAATAACGTCCCTTATTCTGTAATAATTTCCCCCATTCTGAATGAATATTCCCTATCCTGGCCTATTTCTTTAATAATGTCCCCCATCCTGGCCTCTTTTATTAATTATAAGTATCAAAGACTGACAGTCACTTCCAAACAGAAAAACAGGTGTGAGCAGGTGCAAGCTAAGAGAGCCACTTACATATGTAACAATTTAAGCTGCACTCTGTAATGCAATAGTATGGAACCATGGAATATATGAAATTGGAATTGCATTGCTTCTCTAGAAAAAAGTTAAAAAGTAAGGTACTTAGCGCATAAATTGGCCAATTCCTTTGTGCCCAACAACCATCGAAAAGGCAACCTTCTTTGCTGGGAACCTAACCTAAAATGATACCTCTACTGGGCTGATAGCTTACAGTTATATGGGTAGGTAGGGTCTAGCTGTGATTAAAACTACTATAGGGTTACAGAGTGCAGCTTTAATTTGTAAGTTACATATGGAAGTGGCTCTCTTAGCTTGCACCTGTTCACACTTGTTTTTCTGATTGAAAGTGACGGTCAGTCTTTGATATTTTCTTTTTTTTTCCCTATTCTTTTAAATGTCCCTAGTCCTGGCAGCCCTCTCCAACATGTTTAAAAAATAAATAAAAAGATTCTTCTCACCTTTCCCCGCTCCCACAACCTCTTCCTCCTCCATAGCCATCACAGTGGTTCAGGGCAGTGAAGTCATGGGCTGCCTGCGATGGGTACTCCAATGTCAACTGCTGGCCTCTGATAAGTCGGCTGAGAGACCCAAAGGAGGTATTCAATGAGAGGGACAAAGACAGTAATATTGAATATACATAATAACCACTTTATTTAGATAATAAATGACAAAAACAAGGACACATTAAAATTAAATAAAAAACAGCTCAGGAGAGGGAGGGTATGCCCAAAATTATTATTATTATTTATTATAATAGCGCCATTTATTCCATGGCACTTTACATGTGATAGGGGTATACATAGCAAAAACATTTACATAGTCTTAACAAAACGAGTCAGCGACTGGTACAGGAGGAGTGAGGACCCTGCCCGCGATGGCTCACAGTCTACAAGGGATGGGTGAGGATACAGTAGGTGGGGGTAGAGGAGGTCATGCAGTAATGTGGTGGAGCGGTGGTTACTGTAGGTTGTAGGCTTGTCGGAAGAGGTAGGTCTTCAGGTTTCTTTTGAAGGCTTCCATGGTAGGCGAGAGTCTGATGTGTTGAGGTAGAGAGTTCCAGAGTAGGGGGGATACACGGGAGAAGTCTTGTATGCGATTGTGGGAAGAGGAGATAAGAGGGGAGTAGAGAAGGAGATCTTGTGAGGATCGGAGGTTGCGTGCAGGTAAGTACTGGGAGACTAGGTCACAGATGTATGGAGGAGACAGGTTGTGGATGGCTTTGTATGCCATGGTTAGGGTTTTGAACTGGAGTCTCTGGGCAATGGGGAGCCAGTGAAGGGATTGACAGAGGGGGGAGGCTGGGGAATAGCGGGGGGACAGGTGGATTAGTCGACCAGCAGTGTTTAGGATAGATTGGAGGGGCGCAAGAGTGTTGGAAGGGAGGCCACAGAGCAGGAGGTTGCAGTAGTCGAGGCGGGAGATGATGAGGGCATGCACTAGTGCTTTTGCAGAGTCTTTGCTGAGGAATGCACAGATCCGGGAGATATTTTTGAGTTGGAGTCTGCAGGAAGTGGAAAGGGCTTGGATATGTGGTTTGAAGGAAAGATCAGAGTCCAGGGTTACCCCAAGGCAGCGAGCTTGTGGGACTGGGGAGAGTGAACAGCCATTGACGTTGATGGATAGGTCAGATGGGGGATATGAATTAGAGGGTGGAAAGATGATGAACTCTGTTTTATCCATGTTGAGTTTTAGAAATCTGGCAGAGAAGAAAGATGAGATGGCGGACAGACATTGTGGGATTTTGGTTAGTAGGGAGGAGATATTGAGTCCAGAGAGGTAGATCTGTGTGTCATCAGCATAGAGGTGATACTGAAAGCCATGAGACTCTATGAGCTGTCCCAGACCGAAGGTGTAGATGGAGAAGAGCAGGGGTCCTAGAACTGAACCTTGGGGGACACCAACAGATAGGGGGTGAGATGAGGAGGTGGTGCGTGAGTGGGAGACGCTGAATGTCCTGTCTGTTAAGTATGAGGAGATCCAAGATAGGGCTAAGTCTGTGATGCCAAGGGATGAGAGAATCTGTAGTAAGAGGCAATGGTCCATTGTGTCGAAGGCAGATGACAGGTCCAGAAGGAGGAGGATGGAGTAGTGTCACTTGGATTTGGCGTTTAGTAGGTCGTTGGTGACTTTGGTCAGGGCAGTTTCAGTCGAGTGGTGCGGTCGGAAGCCAGAATGCAGGCGGTCGAAGAGGGAACAGGAGGAGAGGTGGGAGGACAGTTCAAGGTGGACATGTTCTAGTAGTTTTGAAGCAAAGGGAAGAAGTGATATGGTGCGGTAGCTAGTCAGAGAGGATGGGTCAAGGGAGGGCTTTTTGAGGATGGGTGTGATTGCGGCATGTTTGAAACATGAGGGGAAGACACCGGTTGTTAGTGACCGGTTGAAGAGGTGGGTTAGGGTTGGGATGAAGACTGTGGTAAGGTTAGGGATGAGGTGGGATGGGATTGGGTCAAGTTTGCAGGTGGTGAGGTGTGATTTGGAGAGTAAGGAGGAGACTTGACCTTCTGTAATGGTGGAAAAGTGGGGTTTGGAGGAGGAAGGTTGAGTAGATATGAGAAGGGGTTGTGCGGATTTTAGGAAAAAGCTTTGTCTGATGGTGTCAATCTTCTGCTTGAAGAATGAGGCAAAGTCTTCGGCTGAGATGAGAGAAGAGGGAGGAGGTGCTGGGGGACGAAGGAGAGAATTGAAAGTGTTAAATAGCTGTTTAGGTTTGTGAGACAGGGAGGATATGAGAGATGAGAAGTACGTTTGTTTTACTGTAGTGAGTGCGGACTTGAAAGTAGTGAGGGATTGTTTGAATGCGATGAAGTGCTCAATGGAGTGAGACCTTTTCCATCTTCGCTCCGCAACCCTGGAGGCCCTTTGCAGTTCTTTAGTAAGTTTGGTGTGCCTGTTGGTTGTGCGAGACTTGGTGTGTGTGAGAGGGGCGATCGAGTCGAGAGCTGCAGCTATTGTGGTGTTATATGAAGCGGCAGCAACATCTGCATTGTGTAAGGAATTTATGTCTGTGAGAGGGAGGAGGGATTCAGAGAGTGAGTGTAGGTCAAGGTGTTTGAGGTTTCTGCGAGCGTGTGTAAGTTTGTGGAGTGGGGATTGTGCACCTGGAGAGGAGAGGGTAGAGAATGTGAGGAGGTTATGGTCAGAGAGAGGGAGGGGTGAGTTAGAGAGGTTAGATAGGGAACAGAGGCGAGTGAAGATGAGGTCCAGTGTGTGGCCATCTTTATGAGTATCTGCCGAAGACCATTGAGCAAGGCCGAAGGAGGAGGTGAGGGATAGGAGTTTAGAGACAGACGAGTGGGAAGTGTCAATGGGGATGTTGAAGTCACCCATTATGATAGTGGGGATGTCAGTGGAAAGGAAGTGAAGCAGCCAGGTGGTGAAGTGGTCTAGGAAAGTGGTGGCTAGCCCTGGGGGTCGGTAAATGACAGCCAGTTGGAGGTCAGAGGGGGAATAGATACGCACACAGTGCACCTCAAAAGAGGGGAGTGTAACGGAGGGTGGCAGTGATATTTGGGTGAAAGCGCAGGTATCTGACAGGAGAAAACCTACGCCTCCGCAATGTTTGCCGTTGGGGCGGGGTGTGTGGGAAAGGTGGAATCCGCCATATGAAAGTGCAGCTGGGGAGGCTGTGTCAGAGGGGGTGAGCTAGGTTTCGGTGATGGCGAGGAAGGAAAGTTTGTTAGTAATGAAAAGGTCGTGGATGTAGGAAAGTTTGTTGCAGACAGAGCGAGCGTTCCATAGAGCTCCTGTTAGTGCAACTGAGGAAGTGGGTATTAGTTGGATGGGTATGAGGTTAGAAGGGTTGCGACAGTTTGTGGAAGGTCGTGGATAGGAGGTAGAAGTAACTGTGGGGATTTGGTGAGGAGGACCAGGATTTGGAGAGATATCTCCAGCAGCGAGGAGGAGCAGAGAAAGTGTTAGGAGGTGGGAGCAGGAGAGAGCATGAGGTGGCTGTCTGTGTTTGGAGATCCAGGATTGAATGTTTAGGAATAATTCGGAGGAGGAGGTGAGATGAATGGGGAGGATGGAGGGAGAGATAAAGAGTTCATTACTAGGTGTAGGGATTTGAGGGGTTAATAGAAAGTGGAGGACTATAGAGGGAAAAGTGAGAGCTAACAGAAACATAGTTAAAAGAGAGTAAGTGGTCAAAGTGTTGGTTACCTGACTCCTGCCCTGACTAACTGCCTCTGAAATAACTGCCACTTATCTCCGAAGCCACTTTTCACAAAAAGACGCGTGCACAACCCAGCACGCGTGCACCCCTTAAAGAGCTTCTAAATATATAGGGCACACTAAACCATCAGGTGAGGGGCATTGTGGGAGCTGCTTTTGGCTAAATTAGCAGCTGGTCATCACACCAGTAGATGGCTGGGTGATCAAAGACAGAGTCAGGACTCTGTAAGCTCTGCAGTTTAGCACCTCTAAACATCAGATAAAATCAACAGTGGGGAAAGGACAGACATATGTGAGTATTGAGTGGAATGGGACAGATAGAGCAGAAATATCAAGCAGAGAATTCTACCAGTGAGTTGAATCAGGAGAGTAGAGCATTAGATGGCGGCATATACAGCAAGCAGAGAAATTGTGCAGGGAATAGCATGTACCAGTGAGTTGAATCAGAAGAGTAGAGCATTAGATGGCACATCAACATCAAATCAAATCACATACAAATCAAGCCTTTCCAATTACATATGCATCCAAAAATAGGATAAATGCACCAACAGTTGAGTATACACATTTGCATCACACATTTAAAATAATTATGATAATTGTGCAATGACAATATATTCAGTGATTACTAAAGTGCATATCAGTGATTTAATGCAGAAAAGCATACAGTCAAGCATGAAGACACAAATTGCTGGGAAGCAAAAATTGCCGTCCAAAATAGCACACCTAAGTGCTGTAAAGTGCAATTCACCTTCTCATTTAAAGATTTTTCTGTATTTTCATGACTATGAAAATTGTACATTCACACTGAAGGCATCAAAACTATGAATTAACACATGTGGAATTATATACTTAATAAAAAAGTGTGAAACAACTGAAAATATGTCCTATATTCCGGGTTCTTCAAAGTTGCCACCTTTTGCTTTGATGACTGCTTTGCACACTCTTGGCATTCTCTTGATGAGCTTCAAGAGGTAGTCACCCGAAATGGTCTTCCAACAATCTTGAAGGAGTTCCCAGAGATGCTTAGCACTTGTTGGCCCTTTTGCCTTCACTCTGCGGTCCAGCTCACCCCAAACCATCTCAATTGAGTTCAGGTCTGGTGACTGACTGTGGAGGCCAGGTCATCTTGGGTAAAGTTTATTCCTTTTTCAGTTAATGGTAGTATTTCACATTTTTTGGCATTTATTTTAAACCCAGAGTAAGCACCGAAATTTTTAAGCAAATCCATTACTAGAGGTAAATGCAGAATGGGATCAGACATAAACAGAATGATATCGTCTGCAAAAAATTACGCCTGAATTGTTTTTTTAGTAAATTGGATGCCTGAAAAAGTTTTTGGGTCCGACAGAATACGAACTAAGGGTTCTAGTGCTATGTTAAAAAGTAGGGGGGACAACTGACAACCCTGTCTTGTTCCCTTCTCAAGGGGGAAGGGAGTGGATAGAAAACCCGGTGTATATACCTGAGCCTTTGGATACATATATAAATTGCTTATATTGTTAAAGAAGGGGCCTGTCAATGACATCTTAGTTAAGACCTTGTACAACCAATCCCAATTAATGTTGTCAAAGGCCTTTTCGGCGTCTAAGGAGACAATCGCCGTGGAACCTTTTAAATTAGGTGTAGAATGGATTTTATCCAGCGCCGACAGTACCTTCCTAATATTTAGCATGGCAGAGCGACCCTGCTTGTACAGGGGACATAAGGTGAGGTAAAATAGAGGCCAGTCTGTCAGCCATTATTTTGGACATTATCTTAATGTCGATATTTATGAGGGAAATTGGTCTGTATGAGCTGGGGGATAATGGATCTTTGTCTGGTTTTAGTAACAATTTAACATAAGCCATATTTGCGGAAGGGAAAATGGGATCACCTTGAGTTATTTTGTTAAAGATCGATACTAATAATGGGGAAACCTTTTCCCTTAAAGATTTAAAGAAATCAGAGGTGTAGCCATCTGGGCCAGGGGCTTTATTTGGTTTCAAATCTGTAATTGTATTAGTAATCTCTTCCAATGAAATAGGTTTATTTAATATAGATTTTTGTTCCTCTGAAAATAAAGGTAATTTGACCCTATCTAAGAGTGTATCGGAGAGGGGCATGATTTGTTTTGGATTTTTATATAAGTCCTTATAAAATGAGCCTAGGATCTCATTAATTGATTTAGGATTCGTGTGGATTTCCTCGTTGGTATTTCTTAGTTGGAAAATTCCCTCTGACTTTTTCCGACATCTTGCCAGATTAGCCATCATCCTCCCTGATTAGTTGCCAAATCTATAAAAAATATGCTTGTGTTTGGGATAGGTGGAATTTTTCTCTCATATCTGCGTATTGATTGAATTCAGACTGTTTTTAGGACCAAAGTGTTTTATTTAAAGGGGAAGAGTCAAGAAGAAATGTAGTGTAGGCTTGTTTCAGTTCAGAGGATAGTTCATTATATCTTCTCATAACTTTTTTTTGTGAGAGAACGTATACGCCAAAATTTTCCCCCTAAGTACCGCCTCGGCCTATTCCCATAGTAGTGTGGGATCATTTTGGTGTGCCGAGTTGCCCGAAAAGAATTCCTGCCACCATAATTTGAGAGAGGAAATAAATGAATCATCTTTGCAGAAATAATCTGGGAATCTCTATAAAAAATCAGGGCCCCGAGGGAATTTCTTTGATAGTTCCAAATTTACTAGAGCATGGTCTGAAATAACAATATTATCAATGTGCATGGTAATCAATTTAGCTAACAGGGAGGGGGAGATAAATATATAGTCAATTTGAGACAAAGAGTCGTTGGCGTGTGAAAAATGTGTGAATTCTCTATTACTAGGGTTCATGAATCTCCACGAGTCTATTAGTTGGTAGGTGGACATAAGAGGTGCTAGTGTGGCACCCCAGGGGTCTGGTTTCCACAGTAATAGCAATATTATGTCTGAGAGCAGGTGGGAGGTCTCTTGGTCAGGAATCCTATGCATGCCACACCTCCTGCCCAGTCCTGGGAGGGGAAGAACTTCCCCTATATAAAACTGGGGCTGAGGCAGGGTTAGTGAGTTAAGAAGGAGAGTTAAGAAGAGGAGAAGCAGCTATAGGAAAGAGAGATCAGGAGCTCTGGGGAAGTCGTGCTAAAAGGAATCAGGGGCTGGCAGCTGTAGAGCTCGCCCTGATTGAAGAGTTACCACCGGACCCGGAGTCCGAGACTGTGGGGACTAATCCTTACCCAGCAGCAGAAACCGACCGGCAGGGGATTTCAGGTCCTCTGGCCAAGAAACCCGAAGGCACGGTCACACGCGTGGGACCAGCACCGCCGTCGTGGAGCGGAAGCCACTAGAAGGCCCCGAGTCACCGGCCATACGGGTGAGCACCACACGGTACACTCAGGGACGTGGGCTACTTTTACCCGCCTCTAGCAAGGTAGCCAGAAGAGTACAATTAGTTGGGGAGGCCTACAACTCCGCCTGGCCAGGGGAAATCCCATCTGCTCAAAGACTGACCAGGCCCCGATCGCTAGCCAGTACTCCGGGAGGGTCTATCTTTATCACCAGTAAAGACCCTGAACTACACCGCATCGTCTCTGAGTGGTTCCTGCTACCCCCATCATCCACGTCGGCTGCCCTGAGGCCATACCCCTCCCGTTGGGGGTTATACCATCCACGCTGCACAATCCTTCCACCGGCCTCAGCGGTCTGCCCTGCAGCGGCAGCTCCATAGCTGCATTCAACGGGTGGCGTAGTCGTCCAACATCTACTGCTAATACTCAGCCACACAGTTTGACTCCCTGGGCACGGACCGGGTCACCGCCACGAGACTACTACCCCCAACAGGCCCGGCTCCGGGTAGTCCCCGCGTGCGCAACGCTACACCAAGTAGGCCCAGGGGCGCGTCAACTTTTGGCGTAGTCGGCAGGATTTCGTGCCCGCAACCACCGGGTACTGCGTGCCTGAAAAAGACTGTTCAAACTTACCAGTGGTGAAGATTCCCGCCATCCGGCGCCATCTTCTGCCTTCTTCCCGCCATCCGCGAAGTTTTCCCGCCATCCAGCGCCATCTTCTGCCTTCTTCCCGCCACCCGTGGAGTTTTCCCGCCGTTGGACGCCACCTTGAAGACGCCGCGCGGGAAGAAGAGGGGCGTGGACTCCGAAAGCGCGCGAGAACTGAAGCCCCGCCTCACGTCCGGACGTTGCGTAAGGTCCTGGAAGGAGCCCAGCAGACGCCGACGTCACAGGAGCGTGACGGAAGGTCCTCAACCCTGACGATCCACTGCGGAGCCGCGGCCTACGGAAGAGGATCATCGCAAGGTAGGCCACGGTCCACTAGGGGGGGAGAAAGATGTCGGATACGGAGGAGAGCTTCACTGCCTCAACCCCCGCCAGCGCCACCGCTGCTGCAGTCATGCCTTTCACCATGCCCTATATCCCGGGAGCAGCCTGGTTACCCCAGTACTCAGGGGAGTCACATACCCTGAATGACTTTAAAGAAAAGCTGGATAGCCTCTTCCAGGTGTACCCCCTCACAGAAGAGGGAGGTAAAGTCCTGGCCACCTGGGAGGAGGACTGTCGCAGGGATATTAACCCGGCTTAAGGACACCTTTGATACCCACACCTCAGCCGAGATTAAGCTTAGATTCTACGGGTGCAAACAGCGAGCACATGAGAATATAAGGGACTATGCACTAAACCTACAAGAGGCCTTGAGAGCCATTAAGCAGACCGACCCTGACAGCGTGGGAAACGAGGACAGGCTGTTGACCGAGCAATTTATAGAGGGACTATATTGCAATGTCCACCGAACCCAGTTGCGGGCCATAGCCTTACAGGATCCTCATCTGGACTTTGCACAGTTCAAGGACAGAGCCATCCGGGTGCTCCGAGAACCGACACCGGGTGGCGTTGTGACCCACAGGCGCCCTACTACCGCTTACCACCAGGAGGCGGCGCCCTTGTCGGCAGGGCCTGTGGGGGCTGATGCGCAGGCTTTGAACAATGACCCGGCTCCAGACCTGCACCATCAGGTCCAAGAGCTAGCTAAAAGCGTTGCTGCGCTAACCCGAACTGTGCAGTCTTTACAGGTTTCCACTCCAGGGAAGATCCAGCTGGCATCCGGACCGGAGGACATCCCGTGGCGTCGACCAAGGAGGACCCCACCGGCCAGAGGAAGACCCAGCGACCGGTACAACGAGGACGGACAACCTATCTGCCGCCGCTGCAATCAACCCGGACATATGGCAAGGTACTGTCCTTTAAACTGGCACAACCTGGGGTAGAGGGCCAACCCCCAGGAAAAAGATCACCAGGCCCATCGAACTGGCGCGACAAATATGTGGGAGGACGTCCAGTCTTGCCTGTGGTACTGGATGGCATCCCTATGAGTGCCCTACTGGACACCGGGTCACAGGTCACCACCATCCCGTACGTGCTCTTCAAGCAGTACTGGAATGACTCGGATATAACCCGCTATCCAGACGACGACTTGAGTATCATCGCCAGTAATGGTCAGCCCGTGCCACAGATCGGATTTAAAGAAATGACCATTAAAATCGGTAGAGTCGAACTGGCAGCACAGGGACTGATCATTGTAGACATTGACAAGCGCGAGAGTCACCCAAAGATAACTCTAGGAACTAATGTGATTGAAAATTGTCTTGCAGAGGTGATTTTCATTTTACAGCAGGTTGCCAAGAACGCCAGCTCCGGCCAGCAGCGAGTGCTCCAGAAAGAGATCCGGGCACTGATGCGACGGCAACAGGTGGAACTCTCCGGTGGTGAGATTGGTAGCGTAAGAATGTGTGACCCTTTCCCTATTGCCATGCCCCCGAAAAGTGAAATGATGATTTGGTGCCGGGCAGCTATTGGTCTGAGAGGTAGAGATTACCAGGCCATGGTAGAACCAGTCTACTCAGACAGTAGGCCCACCATTTTGACAGCACGGGGGGTAGTTGATGTACGCCACGGGAGGGTGCCCGTTCGTATAATAAATATCGGGAAAAGGGAAGTATACCTGCCCCGGTATGCTACGCTAGCCAAATTATATACTATCAATCAAAATTCTATACAGTCTGTGGAACCCTTGCCTCCATCTCACCCGGAGGAAGGTAACGGCTCTACGAAAATAATGGAGGATTGGTGTCAGCAACTACATTTGGGTACTGACTCCACTCCCTTCCACCAGAAACAGGGAGTCTACCGGGTGGTTCGAGAGTACGAGAGAGTGTTTAGTAAACACCCGTTAGACTTCGGGCGAGTCAAGGGGGTAGAACACCACATCCCCACGGGAGACCATCCTCCCATAAAAGAGAGGTATCGACCCGTACCCCCTGCACACTACCAACACGCCAAGGGGATGCTTAGAGACATGAAGGAGGCTGGGGTAATCAGGGATAGCTGTAGCCCCTGGGCAGCTCCACTAGTCTTGGTCAAAAAGAAAGACAACACCATGAGAATGTGTGTAGATTACCGGAAAATTAACCGTATCACACACAAAGATGCATACCCCTTACCAAGAATAGAGGAGTCTTTGGCTGCTTTAAAATCTGCTAACTTCTTCTCCACCTTGGATCTCACTAGCGGGTACTGGCAGGTTCCTGTAGCAGAGGCGGACCGGGAGAAGACCACATTCACCACCCCGATGGGACTTAGCGAGTTTACCTGCATGCCGTTCGGACTCTGCAACGCACCAGGAACCTTCCAGCGATTGATGGAATGCTGTCTGGGACACCGAAACTTTGAGACGGTCCTGTTATACCTGGACGATGTCATCGTCTATTCCAAGACCTACGAGGACCACCTGAAACACCTGGCAGAAGTGTTCGAAGCTCTGGCAAGTTACGGCCTAAAGGTGAAACCCTCCAAGTGTCACCTCCTGAAGCCAAAGGTGCAGTACCTGGGACACGTGGTGAGTGCTGACGGAGTGGCTCCCGACCCTGATAAGATCATCGCAATTAAGGAATGGCCAAGCCCCTCCAGCGTAAAGGAAGTGAGGCAGTTCCTCGGGTTGGTAGGCTACTACCGAAGGTTCATTCCCGGTTTCACCAAAAAGGCAGCTCCTATGCAGGACCTCCTGATAGGCCAGTCCAGGAAGGCCAAGAACCAGAAGCCACCCTTCAGATGGGAGAAGCTGGAAGAAGAGTCCTTCCGCCAGCTGAAGATGGCCCTCACGGGGGATGAAATCCTGGCGTACCCTGATTATAGCCAGCCCTTTATCCTCTACACCGACGCCAGTAACATCGGGCTAGGAGCCGTACTGTCCCAGATCCAGCAGGGGAAGGAACGGGTAATTGCTTACGCCAGCCGAAAACTGCGACCCACCGAAAGAAACCCTGAGAATTACAGCTCATTTAAGCTAGAGTTCCTAGCAGTGGTGTGGGCAGTCACCGAACGCTTTAAGCACTACCTCGCTGCTTCCCGGTTCACCGTGTACACGGATAACAACCCGTTGACACACCTGGACACTGCAAGACTCGGTGCCCTAGAGCAGAGATGGATGGCCCGCTTGTCCAACTATGAGTTTACAATCAAATACCGGGCAGGACGCTCCAATACCAACGCGGACGCCCTGTCCAGGATGCCGAACCTACCGGACGTAGGGGAAGATTCAGAGGAACTGGAAGAAGTTGAACTCCCCGCGTTCCACCGTCATGGGACTATCCAGTATTCCCACCGTGTACGGAGTAAGCAATCCGCTACGTTCAACCCATTACCTCATTACAACTGGGCGGAGACGCAAGACAGTGACCCTGCCGTCCGACTGGTAAAGGAGATGCTGACTCGGCCAGATGCACGCCTTGACCCAGACGCTCCGGAGGAAGCCAAGCAACTGTGGGCTGAGAAGAGTCGACTGTTCCTTTACAAGGGGAAGTTGTGCCGCAGAATGGTTAACTCCCAGACGCATGAACTAATCTGGCAAGTAGTGGTGCCAAGAAGAGACGCAGCTATGGTGATGGAGGCATACCACGACGGAGCTGGGCACTTCGGATGGAAGAAGCTGGAGTTCCTGCTGCGCGGGCGGTTCCATTGGGTAGGCATGAGAGGAACCATCGAGAGGTGGTGCAGAGACTGTGGCCCATGCAACCTAAGAAGGAGGGACCGTGCCAGCCAGAAGACTCCCCTGCAGTCCATCATTACCAGACAGCCGTTGGAACTGGTAGCCTTGGATCATGTAAAACTGACCCCAAGCAGAAGTGGCTACGTCTACGCGTTAACCATCGTGGATCACTACTCCCGGTTCTTGGTTGTCGTCCCCGTCAAGGACTTAACGGCTCAAACAGCAGCTAGAGCCTTCCAGCAGCACTTCTGCCGTCCGCACGGATACCCGGAGCAGGTGCTGACGGACCAGGGGCCTGCCTTTGAAGCGGAAGTCTTCCAGGAGTTCTGCACCCTGTATGGCTGCCGGAAGATAAGAACCACACCCTATCACCCGCAAACTAATGGACTTTGTGAGAAAATGAACCAGGTGGTGATAGATCTTCTGAAAACATTGCCCCTGGAAGAACGTAGTCTGTGGCCTGAAAAGCTGCCCGACCTGGTGGACCTATACAACCACATCCCTGTAGGTTCCACCAACTGTACCCCGGCTTACCTAATGAGGGCAAGACCTGGTAAGCTTCCTGTTGATCTGGAGATGGGAGTCCTGACACCCGAGGACACTTCACCAGAAGCAGACTGGGACACAGAGAGGCAGCAGCAGTACCGGAAAGTACAAGAGAGCGTGGAGCGAAGTCTCTATCAAGCTAGGGAAAGACAAGAGAAAACTTACAACCAGTATGCTCCCGCTGTTCCCCTGGTGCCCGGAGAGCAGGTCTTGAAGAGGAAAAGACGGCTCCACAAGTTGGACGACCAGTGGGAGAAGGACCCGTACACCGTACTGCCCTCAAGCCACGACAACCCAAAGATCTGTACAATCAGTAAAGACGGAGGGGAAACCACAGCCATTGTATCCCGGGATCACCTGAAGAAGTGTCCCGAACAGCTACGGAACCCTGAAGAGGAACAAGAAGACCCTCGACCCGTAGAGGAAAGGGAAGATATGATTAGTACTGTGCTCGGAGACTTCCCTCGGTCTTGGACTCAAGTCAATGGTGCTGTTGTGGTACCCGTCCTCACGTTCCTCCAACCAGCATCCCAAGTGCCTACGGAGACACAGGTAGAGCTGGAAGAACAGCCGGTCCAGGAGGCAGAAGACCCCACGCAAGCAGACCAGGAGAATCAACCCTCTGCTTATAGTGAGTCTGCCATACCCCTAGTGAGCCAAAGAGTCCGTAGACGGCTGCCCAGTTTACCCTTGACAGCTCCTATACCCTGTAGCTCAGGACCAGTCAGCCAGCTCCGTAGGTCCACTAGGGTCACTAGAGGCCAGTTGCCCATACGGTGGAGGATCTAAATGTTCAAGCTGTTTTATTAATGTTTACCTGTTTATTGTTGCTTGTGTATAATTTTGTGTTTCTAGTTATTTGTAGGAGTCTTTGGTGGATTTACCGGGAATTCTTTGTGCATATAGTTGGAGCGTAACGCAGGACGGACTAAAAGACTGATAAGGACTCGGGGCAGGACAGACCCCTACCTGGTTACGTCTCCCTGTTTTGGTGAAATGGACACCTTTGTTTTCTTCAAAGACTGCACCCGGTTGCGGACATGCCGTAACCATCCTAATGTGTTTTTTTCTTTATTGTACTGTTTGTGTTTTTACTTGTTATGTTTACAAAAGTATGTTTAGTCCCGGAGTACTAAATTTCACTAGGGGGGAATGTGGCACCCCAGGGGTCTGGTTTCCACAGTAATAGCAATATTATGTCTGAGAGCAGGTGGGAGGTCTCTTGGTCAGGAATCCTATGCATGCCACACCTCCTGCCCAGTCCTGGGAGGGGAAGAACTTCCCCTATATAAAACTGGGGCTGAGGCAGGGTTAGTGAGTTAAGAAGGAGAGTTAAGAAGAGGAGAAGCAGCTATAGGAAAGAGAGATCAGGAGCTCTGGGGAAGTCGTGCTAAAAGGAATCAGGGGCTGGCAGCTGTAGAGCTCGCCCTGATTGAAGAGTTACCACCGGACCCGGAGTCCGAGGCTGTGGGGACTAATCCTTACCCAGCAGCAGAAACCGACCGGCAGGGGATTTCAGGTCCTCTGGCCAAGAAACCCGAAGGCACGGTCACACCCCTCCCGTTGGGGGTTATACCATCCACGCTGCACAATCCTTCCACCGGCCTCAGCGGTCTGCCCTGCAGCGGCAGCTCAATAGCTGCATTCAACGGGTGGCGTAGTCGTCCAACATCTACTGCTAATACTCAGCCACACAGTTTGACTCCCTGGGCACGGACCGGGTCACCGCCACGAGATTACTACCCCCAACAGGCCCGGCTCCGGGTAGTCCCCGCGTGTGCAACGCTACACCAAGTAGGCCCAGGGGCGCGTCACTAGCGCTTTGTCATGCGAGGTTGTTAATTGCCAGCAGTATTTTTCCTATCCTCTTGGACTGAAACCACCGAATTAAAATCTCCACCTACTATTTTATTAGGATTGGAGTCGAGCAAAAGTCTTGTTTCCAATTGTTTAAAGAAAGATTTGTTTCCTATATTAGGGGCATATACATTATAGATAGAGAAGGTTCCACAAGATGTGGTTAATGTTAATTGTACCAATCTTCCCTCTCCATCTTGTTGTTGACTTATGATCTGGTGTGTAAATTATTTATTGATAAGGATTAAGACCCCAGCTTTTCGATCCACAGACGATGAGCCATAAACGCCACCCACACATATTTTTTTCATCCGGGGGAAGTCTGCATCCGAGAGATGTGTCTCCTGTAGGAGGGCTATGTCGGATTTTAAACGTTTTAAATGTCTAAGGACTTTCATGCATTTTTGGGGAGATCTCAAACCTTTAACATTCCATGACACGATAAACATACTCAGGGACTGTAAGAATAAACATGACTGGTAAAATACTTACAAGACAATGATGACATGTAACTAGATTATATAATAAGGAGCAATGCTTGAACATATATAACAAACTTAAGTAACAATTAACCAATTTTTTAGAAAGCAACTGTCCTAGCAAGAGCGTAGACACTTTGTATCTGTTCGCTAGGGAAACCTTTCCCCTGGGCTCACTTCTGCTCGACCATGTGTGTAAAACTACAAATTACAAGTTAACCCCCTTTTTCTATGTTGTTTTTCATCAAAATTTTTCTTCCATTTTGATCCCTTATTGAATCCATTCTCCCCTCCCACCTCAACCATGGAATATAATAACGTTAGTCAAAATAGTAAAAGTCCAAGTGGGGAGAAGGACGGAAGCAACTGCCTCCATACTACCTTTCCTCCGGCACCTCCAGGTGTACAAAAGGAGAAGCTCATTGAATCAACGATTGTTGCAACTCTGGCCTCCTTTGTCTCCTCGCCTTGTAGATCTCTTAGTGGACCGCGAGCAAGAAGGAGTTTCATCCTGGTGGATTCGTTCCGGGCTGGCCCTCGGGCACAGAAGACTGTTGAGAAATGTTTCCGCTTTAACAGGGGAAATAAATTCCCGGAAAGAGACATCTGTGTCCTTCAAGCGTAGAATAGCTGGGTAGCTGAGTTGAAAGCAAATTTTTTCCTTGTGAAGTCTGGTGCATATGGAGCTGAAGGTCTTCCTTTTCCTTGTTACTTCGATGGAGTAGTCTTCAAAAAGCAAGATTTTATGGCCTTGAATGATCAATGGGTGGTTTAATTGTATGCTTGAATAATGTCTGCTTTATCATTGAAGTCCAGAAATTTCATGATGACCTGTCTTAGCCTGGTTGTACCCTAGGTCCCAGAGGTAGCGGGTGGAGGACCAATTCTGTGAACCCTTTCCACCTTTTTACCTTCGGGTAGTTTTAGGGCTCTTGGGACTTCATTTTCACATAGAGGTTTCAAGGTGTTTTGAATATACAATTCTGGTAGACCCACCAAACGTAGATTGCTTCTACGAGAGCGATTTTCCAGGTCATCTATACGGTCTCTCAAAATTATGTTTTCACGGACGATAGCAGATATTTTGGTATAGTCCTCTTTTGAATCATCCTCGATGTTCGATATTCGTGATTCTGGTCCTCTTTTGAATCATCCTCGATGTTCGATATTCGTGATTCTAATTCGGTTAGTTGTTCGGCTTGTTCATCCTATCTGGCTTGTAGATCCAGCAGGGCAGTGTTTAGTGTGGATTGTATTATGTTTTTGATTTCGGGTAATAGCTTAGCTGTGACCTCAGCCGCTAGTTCTGAAGGGTCCATTTGTGTCTCCCCTTTCCTTGAAGTAGAATTGAGGGGTTGACGCAATTCCTCTCCACCTTCAGATTGGGCGGGATGTTCCTCTTGGTCAAAAGTAGGAGCCATTTTAGGAAGATTGGAGATGTCATAGTGGCTGGAAAAGGTAGATTGTTTTTGCCCGCTACGGAGGAGTTAGCGGTCCATATAGGCCAATGATATTGCTTAGAGATAGCCTTCAGCTAGGTGAAAGTTTTGGAGATCACTGAGCTGCAAGAATCAAGAATCAGGAGACTGGAATAGATGTACGGGGGGGGGGGGGGGTGAGCATGAATGGTTGATCAGAGTTCACATGGTTGGCGCCTGAACCGGAAGACTCACAGATTCATAGTTCGTAGATTGTAGCTACTGCATGGTAAGAAGTGGAGAAATCACCAGAGCAAATTATCTACTGACCAGTAATAGATTGTGTATGCGGGGCCAGGGCTGGTTATTAAATGGCCATAGAGAATTTGATGATATCACAAGGATAGTGAATGAACAATAACTGTAATAAATTTGGGATGTAATGTCCTTGTGGTCCACAAGAGGGCGCTTGAAGTAAATGATGAAAAGTAGCTGTATTACTACAAATGTCCACTGGATGGAGTTTAAGTGTAAAATTAGGAATTGCTTTTCAATTATAGATAATTCACTGTTTTCTTATATGTTGCTCCTTTTATTCCTTGTTAATAATAATAAAAAAGTTCACGCTGGGGACTTCAAATGTCAAAAGAGATTTTTGTCACTTGCTATGTTTCAGCAGAATGACAGGTGACTTTCTATGGGATTAGAGATCTGTGGCTCTCAATGGGTGTTAGATAGACAGAGGAAGAGAGATGTGTTTATCCTTTTTGATTAGATTTAGTCCAGATGCAGTCTATTTGAAGCTCCTGCCTCAGTGTCTCTATATGAGAGGCGCAGGGTTAGCAAGATGGCGGCTGTTCTTGTGGCGGGAAAACTTCTGGTGGCAGGGACAGGGTGGCTGAGGCGGCTCCAGCAGGACTCCCCACGCCACGGTCACTTAGAGAGCTGGCACCTTAAGCTTAGGTTTTGGCATTTAGATTGCATTCTGAATATGCCCAAAGATACAGATTTTTTTGAATCTATGTCATTATTATATGTATGACCAATGTCACTTGTAAATTAGTATATTATATATGTGTATACAGTATAATATAAGTGTAGTTCATGCAAACAATTTTCCTTCCCAACTTTTGTATGTGTCTCTCCATTATAAAGGTTGTTGCCCTGTGTTTTTAATTGTTTTTTAAAAACTGTTCAAATAAAATGTATACCTTTTAATATTCAGCTAGTATCTCTTCCTTATCCAGACGGTAAACATATATAAATCTGGATTTTAGTTGTATATTCCTTTTGAAGTGTCCAGCAATGGATTAGCATAGGACATTTGTGTGACTAAAGTCAAAAGTTTACATACATTTCATTAGTATTTTGTCCCATTCCTCCTGACAAAACTGGTGTAACTGATCCAGGTTTGTAGGTCGCCTTGATTGCACCTGCCTTCTTTTCTCATGATGCCATCTATTTTGTGAAGTGCACCAGTCCCTCCTGCAGCAAAACAACCCCACAACATGATGCTGCCACCCCGGTGTCTCACAGTTGGGATGGTGTTCTTAGGTTTCCAAGCTTCTCCCTTTTTCCTCCAGTTGTAACGATGGTCATTATGCCCAAAAAGTTAAATTTTAGTTTCATCAGACCACAGGATATGTCTCCAAAAATTAAGGTCTTTGTTCCTGTGTGCATTCACAAACATTAATCTGGCTTTTTATGTTTCTTTTGAAGTAATGGCTTCTTCCTGGCAAAGTGGCCTTTCAGCTCATGTTGATACAGTACTCGTTTCACTGTGGTTATTACAATCTTACCAGCTTCTGCCATTATCTTCACAAGGCCTTTTGCGTTTGTCCTTGGGTTAATATGCACATGTCGGACCAAAGCACGTTCATCTCTGGGACACAGAACCTGTCTCCTTCCTGAGCAGTATGATGGCTGGACATTCCCATCTTGTTTCTACTTGCATATAATTGTACAGATGAACGAGGTACCTTCAGGTATCTCGAAATTGTACCCAAGGATGAGCCAGACTTGTGCAAGTCCACAATTCTCTTCCTGATATCTTGGCTGATTTCTTTAGACTTTCCCATAATGCTACACAAAGAAGCAGGATGTTTCAGGTGTGCATTAAAATACATCCACAGGTGTATCTCTAATTAGCTGAGATGTTTCCAAAAAACCTATCAGAAGCTTCCAAACACATGACATCATCATATGGGCAGTCCAGAATTGTTTAAAGGCATAGTAATCTTAGTGTATGTAAACTTTTGACTTTGCAGTAAGTAATAAAGATGCCTTAAAACATTCTCTCTTTCTCATTATTCTGGCATTTGGCAAATATTAAAAATTATGATAATCCTAATTGACCTAAAACGGGAAAGGTTTATTCTGATTTCATAATACACCTAGAAAAATTGATTTCATGTCAGATATTGATAAAAACATATATATGTGTCTTTTTATATAGCATATGTAAACTTTTGGTTTGAACTGTATACAATATATGTAACCTTTGTTATTTTCAGGGCTGCAGTGATCATCGTGACAAGAGGAGTCGTAGCTGGGGAATCTCGGCGTGAAGATCTGACCAAATGGAGAAGAAACAGCAGAAAACTACTCTACTCAGACGAGACTTCGCCGGTAAGTACTTGGATGTAAGACTGTGTGCCCACGATGCGTTTTTTAAGCGTTTCCGCAGCGGCAAAAACGCTGCAGAAACACTTTAAAAGCGCATGGTAGAAGGCCTGCCATGTTCCCCAATGATAATCCTCATGTGCTGTGCACATGCTGCAGAAATTTCCGCTGTGGGTTATCATTGCGGAAAAAAACGCAGCACTACCAATTATTTAGCGGAAGCGCTGCGTTTTCGACGCCATTGACTTTCATTGGAACGCTTGGATTTCGTATCACTGCATCTGTACATGCGGAATCCAAGCGTTTCAATGTGCGGATGATACCCAGGTGTGGAGGACAGGAGACTCTTCTCTGGACTCGGGTACCATAGAACGTGTAAAAAAAACAATAAAATATAAAATAAATGTTATATTTACCTTCTGATGGCCCCCGGTCTCCTTGTCTTCGCTTGCCGGCAGCTCGTGGTGGACTGAAGGACCTGCGCTGACGTCATTTAGTCATGTGACGGCAGGTCCTTCAGTGTAGTGTACCGCGAGCTGCTGGCAAGCCAGGACAGAGTGAAGCAAGACTGCGGGGGCCATCAGAAGGTAAGTATAGATTTATTTTTTTATTTTTTTTACATTCTTTGGGGTCACACTATATAAATCCATGCCGTTTGCATGGATTTATATAGTGTGACCAAGTTGTCAAGCACTTTCCAAGTGATGCTAAAATCGCTTGGAAAGTGGTTGACAACCCGCATGCGGAAATGCAAGTGAAGAACTCTTCACATCCGCTTGTCCCTGGCTGGATAAACTCATGTACAATCCACATGTACAGTCCGCATGTACAATCCGCATGCGTTTTTCTGCCAGAGAGATGCGGAAATGCTCAAAAAAAATCCAGAACATTTGTGCATCGTGGGCACATAGCCTAAATGTTATTCTGGAGTGATAATAATATTTGTAAAATCCCTTAGGCCACATTCTCACATTTGTGTGAAATGTCTGGGTGTTGCCAGATTATTTTTATCGGATGGCACACAGACTCGTAGAGTTTTCTAGATAGATTCACACATAAGTTGTGGTAAAGCGACTTGCTTGGCTCTCCAGAGGCAGACACAGGACACAGGGTTTGGGTTAACTTCCTGCTGGTTTATTCTGTGGCATAAACTCCAGCAGTGTCCCATAAAAATAAACAGACCCTCTTGGGGTTATCGGGAAAAACAAAAAGATAAGGTATGAC
This sequence comes from Phyllobates terribilis, assembly GCF_046119375.1. Taxonomy (NCBI): domain Eukaryota; kingdom Metazoa; phylum Chordata; class Amphibia; order Anura; family Dendrobatidae; genus Phyllobates; species Phyllobates terribilis. The sequence goes on along the minus strand of NW_027362761.1, from coordinate 754,416,206 downwards.
AGAGTCCAATAGTAAGCAAGGCTCTGCCCGCTGCAGGTAACATAGCTAAGTCTAACACCGGCCCTTATTACGTACCATCTTCTATAGTTATATATGGTGCTGTCACTTATATACAGTACAGACCAAAAGTTTGGACACACTTTCTCATTTAAAGATTTTTCTGTATTTTCATGACTTTGAAAATTGTACATTCACACTGAAGGCATCAAAACTATGAATTAACACATGTGGAATTATATACTTAACAAAAAAGTGTGAAACAACTGAAAATATGTCTTATATTCTAGGTTCGTCAAAGAAGTCACCTTTTGCTTTGATGACTGCTTTGCACACTCTTGGCATTCTCTTGATGAGCTTCAAGAGGTAGTCACTGGAAATGGTCTTCCAACAATCTTGAAGGAGTTCCTAGAGATGCTTAGCACTTGTTGGCCCTTTTGCCTTCACTCTGGTGTACAGCTCACCCCAAACCATCTCGATTGGGTTCAGGTCTGGTGACTGTGGAGGCCAGGTCATCTGGCGAAGCACCCCATCACTCTCCTTCTTGGTCAAATAGCCCTTACACAGCCTGGAGGTGTGTTTGGGGTCATTGTCCTGTTGAAAAATAAATGATGGTCCAACTAAACGCAAACCGGATGGAATAGCATGCCGCTGCAAGATGCTGTGGTAGCCATGCTGGTTCAGTATGCCTTCAGTTTTGAATAAATCCCCAACAGTGTCACCAGCAAAGCCCCCCCACACCATCACACCTCCTCCTCCATGCTTCACGGTGGGAACCAGGCATGTAGAGTAGATCCGTTTACCTTTTCTGCGTCGCACAAAGAAACGGTGGTTGGAACCAAAGATCTCAAATTTGGACTCATCTGAGCAAAGCACAGATTTCCACTGGTCTAATTTCCATTCCTTGTGTTCTTTAGCCCAAACAAGTCTCTTCTGCTTGTTTCCTGTCCTTAGCAGTGGTTTCCAATCAGCTATTTTACCATGAATTCCTCCTGCACAAAGTCTCCTCTTAACAGTTGTTGAAGAGATGTGTCTGCTGCTAGAACTCTGTGTGGCATTGACCTGGTCTCTAATCTGAGCTGCTGTTAACCTGCGATTTCTGAGGCTGATGACTTGGATAAACTTATCCACAGAAGCAGAGGTGACTCTTGGTCTTTCTTTCCTCATGTGAACCAGTTTCTTCGTAGCGTTTGATAGTTTTTGCAACTGCACTTCGGGACACTTTCAAAGTTTTCCCAATTTTTCGCACTGATTGACCTTCATTTTTTAAAGTAATGATGTCCACTCATTTTTCTTTACTTAGCTGCTTTTTTCTTGCCATAATACAAATTCTAACAGTCTATTCAGTAGGACTATCAGCTGTGTATCCACCAGACTTCAGCACAACACAACTGATGGTCCCAACCCCATTTATAAAGCAAGAAATCCCACTTATTAAACCTGACAGGGCACACCTGTGAAGTGAAAACCATTTCCGGTGACTACCTCTTGAAGCTCATCAAGAGAATGCCAAGAGTGTGCAAAGCAGTCATCAAAGCAAAAGGTGGCTACTTTGAAGAACCTAGAATATAAGACATATTTTCAGTTGTTTCACACTTTTTTGCTAAGTATATAATTCCACATGTGTTAATTTATAGTTTTGATGCCTTCAGTGTGAATGTACAATTTTCAAAGTCATGAAAATGCAGAAAAATCTCTAAATGAGAAGGTGTGTCCAAACTTTTGGTCTGTACTGTATAGCTTCCTCTGCTGTTATGTACAGTGCTTCCCCTTACATAGTTGTACTACTAGTATAGCCATCTTATTGAAGAGAAGGATACAGAAATCTTTAATTAATTGACACTGGCAAAAGAGTAATGTGCAAGAAAACAAAGTGCATAGTGCATAAGATCAAAGTTTGAAATGGATGTGCAAATATGTAAAAAATACAATTAAAAATATAAATATGAAAGTGGACAATTATAAGACATAAGATTAATCTGAAAAATGTTCCTAATGAAAAGAAAGTGAAGATGAGGGTGAAAAAAATATCACGAAGTGAAAAAATGATAAAATGAGTGAATATGGCCTCATGGTGATTCCTATACAGGAAAAAACAGTACTTGTTAGATCCATGGTCTGTGTCAGTGTGCCATCTGTGTGACATCTGCATGTCCGTGTGCTATCTGTATCCGTGTGTCCGTGTGCTGTCAGTGTGACACTTATGGAATAAGATGTAGAATAGAAATGAAAGAGTATTTGATATTAAAGATGTTCAAAGTTACAGATAGCAATGAGAAACTAGATAGATATATAGAAGATAGATATATACAACCCCTGGCAAAAATTATGGAATCACCAGGCTCGGAGGATGTTCATTCCGTTGTTTAATCTTGTTGAAAAAAAGCAGATCACAGACATGGCACAAAACTAAAGTCATTTCAAATGGCAACTTTAGGCCTTTAAGAAACACTAAAAGAAATCAAGATAAAAAATGTGATACTCAGTAAGAGTAATTTTTTTCAGACCAAGCAGAGGGAAAAAATTACTTCTTAAAGTAATGATGGCCACTCGTTTTCTTTACTTAGCATCTTTTTTCTTTCCATAATACAAATTCTAACAGTCTATTCAGTAGGACTATCAGCTGTGTATCCACCAGACTTCTGCACAACACAACTGATGGTCCCAACCCCATTTATAAGGCAAGAAATCCCACTTATTAAACCTGACGGGGCACACCTGTGAAGTGAAAACCATTTCCAGTGACTACATCTTGAAGCTCATCAAGAGAATGCCAAGAGTGTGCAAAGCAGTCATCAAAGCAAAAGGCGGCTACTTTGAAGAACCTAGAATATAAGACCTATTTTCAGTTGTTTCACACTTTTTTGTTAAGTATATAATTCCACATGTGTTAATTCATAGTTTTGATGCCTTCAGTGTGAATGTACAATTTTCATAGTCATGAAAATACAGAAAAATCTTTAAATGAGAAGGTGTGTCCAAACGTTTGGTCTGTACTGTATATACAGTTTTTTCTTCAACTCTACCCTCAAGCGTTTGATGGAGTTGAGGTCTGTTGAGGTCTAAGGACTGTGGAGGCCAATCCAGCACCTCTACTTCATTGTCATTGAACCATTTCTTCGCCAATCACGACGTATACATTGTGGTCACAAGAAAGTTTATTTATAAATGTGGTGTATCTTTTTGGAACTTTGAAAAAAGAAATACAGATATTTTGAGGGAAATCAGCTAATTATGGAGTGCTGTTCCATCTCTTTCTATATGTTCTGAAGTCTACTGAGCAAGTCATCAAATCTATTGGAATATGCACCTTGGCTCTACCTATACTTTATAACAGGAGTGGGAAATTAGTTTTCCTAAGAGTCCAAATGAGGGACCGTGACTGTTGTGGAGGGCTGAACCAACAGGCTGATCTTAATTCTGATTATTGTTTTATATTAATATGTATGACTTAATATTGAGCTACTGCTCGTACATGTTATGATACCGCTTATTGTAACAAGTACTTTTACCAGTAGCAGCTAATCAAAACAATATATTTTCTTGCTTTTATAAAGTTTATAAACTATACTGCTTCTGTTATTCAGCCCTTATACCTTGATCAACAGTTCCCCTCACACTGTAGATGCACACTACCCAGTAAAATGCCCTAACAGCTCCCTATACACAGTAAAATGGTCCACACAGACCCCTTCACCGAGTATGGTGGACCACACAAACCTCCAAACACAGCATGATGGACCCCACAGACTCCCCACACACAGTGTAGTGGATTCTACGGATCTCCACACACAGTATAATTGACCCCACAGACCCCACACACATTATGGTGGACCCCACAGCACTTCACACAGTATAATGGACCTTAACCCCTTCATCCCCAAGCCAGTTTTCACCTTCATGACCAGGTCAAATTTTACAATTTTAACCAGTATCACTTTATGTGGTAATAACTCTGGAACGCTTCAACGGATCTCACTGATTCTGAGAATGTTTTTTTCTTGACATATTGTACTTCATGGTAGTGGTAAAATCTGTTCAATATGACTTGCGTTCATTTATGAAAAAAATGAAAATTTGGCGAAAATTTGGCAATTTTCAAACTTTTTATTTTTATGCCCTTAAACCAGAGAGTTACCTCACACAAAATAGTTGATAAATAACATTTCCCACATGTTTACTTTACTTCAGCACAATGTTTGAAACATATTTTTTTTGTTAGGTAGTTAGAAGGTTTAAAAGTTGACTAGCAAATTCTCATTTTTCCGGCAAAACGTATAAAACTATGTTTTATGGACCACATCAAATTTGAAGTGACTATGGGGGGCCTACACGATAGAAAATACACAAAAGTAATACCATTCTAAAAACTGTACCACTTAAGGTCCTCAAAACCACATTCAAGAAGTTTATTAACCCTTCAGATGCTTCACAGGAATTAATACAATGTGGAAGGAAAATATTGGACATTTAACGTTTTTTCACAAAAATGTTAATTTAGCTCCAAATTTTTTATTTTTACAAGGGTAACAGGTGAACATGGACCCCAAAGTTTGTTGTGCAATTTCTCCTGAGTACGCTAATACCCCATATGTGGGGGAAAATGACTGTTTGGGCGCATGGCAGGGCTCGGAAGGGAAGGAATACTGTTTGACTTTTTGAACGCAAAAATAGCTGGAATTGAGAGCGGACACCATGTCGCGTTTGGAGAGCCCCTGATGTGCTTAAACAGTGGAAACACCTACAAGTAACTCAATTTTGGAAATTAGACCCCTCAAGGAATGTAACTAGATTTGTGGTGAGCGCCTTGAATCCCCAAGTGCTTCACAGAAGCTTATAACATAGAGCCATGAACATAAAAAAAATCAAATTTTTCCCACAAAAATGTTCTTTTAGCCCAAAATTTTTCATTTTCACAAAGGTAATAAGAGAAAATGCACCATAAAATTTGTTGTGCAATTTCTCCTGAGTACGCCGATACCCAATATGTGGAAGAAAACTACTGTTGGGGCGCACGGAAGGGGAGGAGCGGCATTTGACTTTTTGAACGGAAATTCACTAGAGTTGTTAACTGACACCATGTCGGGTTTGTAGAGTCCCTGATGTGCCTAAACAGTGGAAACCCCCCACAAGTATCCATATGTCCTTCCTAACCTGGACATATGGATATGTCTAAGGTCATGAAGGGGTTAAAGTCCCCACACATTATAATGTCTCCACATAGCTTCCCACATAGTATAATATCCACACACAGTATGATGCCCCCCCCACACTGTATGATGGTCCCCACAGCTCCCTACACATGGTATGATCTCACCACAATTCCACTCACAGTATGAAGGCCCCTTAGTTTCCTCCCAATACTGACTCACAATAAAAAAAAAAAAATAGAACCGCTCGCCTATTCCCACAAAGCGCCACTACAGTCTGTGCATTGTACAGACTGACACTTTATGCAGCAAGCATGTTCTAGTGATGGCATCACATCTGCTATGCTGATACCCAGACACACTGGCTGAATGGTGGAACATATTTTTCAGCCGATCATTTTCTTCACAGTTATCCTGTGCATGCGAATACTGGTAAAATTGAGTTGTTGAGCAGGGGCAGCTGCTAGATGTGGTATGCCACGATTTCTAGGCTTTTGGATAGACCGGTCCACAGGATGGACAGGAACAGCCAAGGGCCAGATATAATAACTCCTCTAAAGGAGTTGAGCTGCCTGGACTTGTGTATACCATTCTGCGGATAGCTAAAAACTTGTTTTCACTACACAACCCTTTGAAGTTGAATATTTGTAGCAGTAGGGGAAGGTCATAAACATTGCTACATTACTACATTTAACCTCTACGCTGTTGATAATATTAATTTTAGTGTTGCAGTTTTGCATTACAGTCAGTACCAGAGAGGTTAATAGGTAACTGGCACACTGAATCCTTTAATTCTGTTCTCGTAAATGCAGTAAGAAAAGGTATCCTAATTTCTAGCCCTACAATGGTTTTTGTTACTGGAAGATTTAGATTAGGTCCCTCCAGGAACAGACTCTCAAACCTTCCTCTGTCTTTTTCAGAAAGCAGTCCCTTTAGACAGATGTCAGCCATGTGCTTATGGACAAAGCCCAATTGTAATCTTATGCCTCTCTTCTAAAATCCCTCTACTCTGTCCTCGCTATAGTACTGAGCGGATGCTATAACCATTAACAAATAGAGATCTTTCTTTTACTGTAGCTTTAAATCTTTAACCCTTCTGTATATTATAATCATTCATTAACATTGATAACCTGACAAAAGTTGTGTGTTCACTTACCTAGACTTGTAAAATGGTTAATTTATTTTAACTTTTGTTGCAGTTTATTGGGCTTTGTGGAGCCAGAACTTTGAAAAAACCGGGCAATTTCCAAATGGATTCTGCTTTATTGGAGTAATAGTTAGACTAGTTCCTGTCACTTCACTGTGTTTTCACTTCATAATGGAATATGCCTTCCCACTGGCTATCCCGGGATATTGTCACAGGGATTCCCCTCTCACTCAGCTCACTGTGGGGCTAAGTTCAAATGAGCATAATAAAAAATTGTCCAAGTTTCATCCTCTAAAAAGGGCAATTTTTAGCTCAAATGCCATCTCTATGCAATCTGTTTGGTATCCGTATAGCATTCATTTTTACGAGGGGCGTTCATTGAAGATTTCCCCTGACCCACTTCTATTTATCACAGGATGCTGAAACTTCACATGTGTAATGATATAAGTCTCTATAGGTTACGTGCCAATTTGCAACTCAGAACTGATAAAGGTCTTGATTTTACAGGTGCTGAAGTGGTGTGAGGTTTGATAATGAACCTAGTGGAATACAGAGCAGTCATCAAGTTCCTTTACTTCACAGGCCGCACACCAAAAGTGACATTCGTTGAGATGAAACAGGTTTATGGTGATGATTCCCCATCATTTGATGTAGTCAAGAACTGGCATCGTCAATTGAAATGTGGTCGGACTTTGGTGCAAACAGCTCCAATCCCAGGGCAACCCCACTCTGCTATTGATGAACACACCATCCAGAAAGTGGAGGTCGCCATTTTGGAAAATCGATGCTTAACCAGTCACCACCTAGCCCAAAATGTCAAGATTAGTGTGGGGTCCATGGAAAAAATCATCCAAGACCATCTTCACATGCATAAGGTATCCGCTCGCTGGGTTGCCCGGCTGCTCACACCTTTTCAGAAGCAGGAACGAGTCGAATGCTCTCAGGCTCTATTGACGATGTGCCATGGAAACCAGGAGGACTTTTTCAACGGACTGATCACACAGGATGAAAGCTGGGTCCATCACTATGATCCTGAGACTAAAGTCCAGTTGATGCAATGGAAGCATCATGGCTCACTGCCTCCAAGAAGGCACGTGCCCAACCCTCAGCAGGCAAGGTCATGCTCACAGTATTTTGGGACCAGCACGGAGTACTATTGATGTTTTTCCTAGCAAAGGATACCATGATCACTGGGGCATACCATGCTTCACTGCCTCGGAAATTACAGGAGGCCATCAAAACCAAGAGACGTGGCATACTCAACAAAGGTGTCCGCCTTCTTCAAGACCCTGCACCAGTTCACAACTCACATGTTGCCCAAATGGAAACATGCTCCTGTGGCTTTGAAATTCTACTACATCCCCCTTATTCACCCAACCTCGCACCATCGGACTTCCACCTTTTTCCAAAAATGAAGTTATTTTTTTAAGGGCAAGCATTTTCCAGATGATGAGACTGATTTCCGAAGTCACAACGTGGCTTTTGGAGCAACCTGTCGATTTCTACAAGCGAGGTGTTTACAGTTGCTTAAAGAGATGGGAGAAGTGTGTGTCCCTAGGTGGCACCTATGTAGAGAAGGACTAATAACTGTGCCAAGTTTCATTGTTCTCGGTTCACAGGAAGTGGGTCAGGGGAAATCTTTAATGAACGCCCCTCGTATTCATCAGCAGTAGTAAAAGTATAGAAGACCAAATACTATGTTAAAGACTTATCCCTAAAATTGGATGGTATACGGTTCATCGTTTTGGGATCTTCTGATTTTTTTGCGCACCCATAGAATTGAATAGGTAAGTCTTATCCAGCACATGTAAAAAACTAGTCCGTGAAAAAAAAAGGTAATCTGAGCCGCCTGATTGAATATTATTGGTTCTAGTGTTGTACCTTTGATGTTAGCTTTTTCACTTACAGCACTTGGACCAAAAAAACACACATGTGAACTTGGCCTGGCATTGAGCAGGGTGGGTGCTCTGGATCAGCTCAGTTAACTCCTTAGATGCCGGTGGATAGAAGCCTACAAGTTTGACATGGGCATAGGCTACCTCTAACCCGCAATCAGCATCCTGTGATGTGAATTCAAGGAAAGCGAAGATTTACTATGGCAGCCAGAAGCATTTGGCTATGCTAGAGACATTTACATTGACATCTTGTAAGTGTTAAAAAAAATATATATACAGTACAGACCAAAAGTTTGGACACACCTTCTCATTTAAAGATTTTTCTGTATTTTCATGACTATGAAAATTGTACATTCACACTGAAGGCATCAAAACTATGAATTAACACATGTGGAATTATATACTTAACAAAAAAGTGTGAAACAACTGAAAATAGGTCTTATATTCTAGGTTCTTCAAAGTAGCCACCTTTTGCTTTGATGACTGCTTTGCACACTCTTGGCATTCTCTTGATGAGCTTCAAGAGGTAGCCACCGGAAATGGTCTTCCAAGAGTGTGCAAAGCAGTCATCAAAGCAAAAGGTGGCTACTTTGAAGAACCTAGAATATAAGACATATTTTCATTTGTTTCACACTTTTTGGTTAAGTATATAATTCCACATGAGTTAATTCATAGTTTTGATACCTTAAGTGTGAATGTACAATTTTCATAGTCATGAAAATACAGAAAAATCTTTAAATGAGAAGGTGTGTCCAAACTTTTGGTCTGTACTGTATATCTATAATATAACCGGAGATGCGTCCCTCTGTCTGAAGCCTTTATAGACTGCGCAAGCGAGACATGCCTGCGCAGTCTGGCTCCAGACAGAAGAACGCATGGAGCCGTTACAGGTAAGAGGAGTGTGTCTGGCGCCGGAGATCGCGGTATGCGTAGACACTAAATGCATACCGCGATCTCCAGTGCCATAGTTACATACTTTCCTGACCGGGAGGAGCGTTGCCACAGCGCTTCTCTTCTCGCTGGAGACCGGGGCAGGAGACCGGGGCAGGAGTAAGGCATCGGCATCGGCGCATGCGCATAGCGATATCCGGCTCCATTTTACTGAAGACATATTTGCAGTGTGTCTTCAGAAAAATGCCGCCGGACAGCACGGTATGGGCACGCGCGTACTCCGGCGCCGCACTCCTCCCCCGGCCTCTGGCAGAACGGGACACAGCGCTGGAGCACAAGGAAGAAAGGTGAGTATGTGTTTATTTTTTTGTATGTGTGCAGCGTGATAGGGATGAGGGGTGCCATGCATACCAGGATTGTGGGGTGAGGGGACCATGCATACTAGGATTGGGGGGTGAGGGACCCATGCATACCAGGATTGGGGGGTGAGAGGTGCCATACATACCAGGATAGGGATGAGGGGGTACCATGCATACCAGGATTGGGGGGTGAGGGGGCCATGCATACCAGGATTGAGGGGTGAGGGGTGCCATACATATCAGGATTTGGGGGTGAGGGGCCCATGCATACGAGAATTGGTGGTAAGGGGTGGCATACATACCAGGATAGGGATGAGGGGGTACCATGCATACCAGGATTGGGGGGTGAGGGGACCATGCATACCAGGATTGGGGGTGAGGGGGCCATGCATACCAGGATTGGTGATGAGGGGGCCATGCATACTAAGATTGGGGGATAAGGGGGCCATGCATACCAGGATTGGGGGATGAGGGGGCCATGCATACCAGGATTGGGGTGGTGAGGAGACCATGCATACCAGGATTGGGGGTGAGGGGTGCCATGCATACCAGGATTGGGGGGTGAGGGGTGCCATGCATACCAGCATTGGGAATGAGGGGTACCATACATACCAGGATTGAGGGGTGCCATGCATACCAGGATTGGGGGGTGAGGGGACCATGCATACCAGGATAGGGATGAGGGGTACCATTCATACCAGGATTGGGATGAGAGGGCACCATGCATACCAGGATTGGGAGGTGAGGGGACCATGCATACCAGGATAGGGATGAGAGGGCACCATGCATACCAGGATTGGGGGGTGAGGGGACCATGCATACCAGGATTGGGGATGAGGAAGACATGCATACCAGGATGAGGGATTGGGTGCCATGCATACCAGGATTGGGGGATGAGGAAGCCATGCATACAAGGATGAGGGATTGGGTACCATACATACCAGTATTGGGGGATGAGGGGTGCCAAACATACCAGGATTGGGATGAGGGGTGCCATGTATACCAAATTTGGGATGAGGGGGCCATGCATACCAGGATGAGAGATGGGGTGCCATGCATAACAGGATTGGGATGAGGGGTGCCATGTATACCAGATTTGGATTGAGGGGTGCCATGCATACCAGGATTGGGTATGAGGGGTGCCATGCATACTAGGATTGGGGGTGAGGGGTGCCATGCATACCAGGATTGGGGGTGAGGAGTGCCATGCATACCAGGACTGGGGGTGAGGGGTGCCATGCATATCTGGATTGGGGGTGAGGGGTGCCATACATACCAGGATTGGGGGTGAGGAGTGCCATGCATACCAGGACTGGGGGTGAGGGGTGCCATGCATATCTAGATTGGGGGTGAGGGGTGCCATGCATACCAGGATTGGGGGTGAGGGGTGCCATGCATACCAGGATTAAGGATGAGGGGTGCCATACATACCAGGATGGGGATGAGGGGTGCCATACATACCAGGATGGGGATGAGGGGTGCCATGCATACCAGGATAGGGATGAAGGGTGTCATGCATACCAGGATAGGGATGAGGAGTGCCATGCATACTAGAATAGGATGGGGGCAGCACATAACCAGGGGAGGAGTCCTGAGGAGATAATTTGCATATTCCCACTGCATTTTGGGGTAAGTGAAGAGTCTCCGCGAGCTCAAAGAACACTGGATTTTGGCTGTTGGAGCTGAAAAGAGGACATCGGTAAACCAGGGGAGGAGTCCTGAGGAGATAATTTGCATATTCCCACTGCATTTTGGGGTAAGTGAAGAGTCTCCGCGAGCTCAAAGAACACTGGATTTTGGCTGTTGGAGCTGAAAAGAGGACATCGGTAAACCGCGCGCCTACCGGCGTGCGCATTTTGAAGCTTTTTTTTAAGCTTTTTTCACTGTTTTCAGAACATTAACAATAAGAACATGGAAGAGTCCAGGAGCCATTTGGTGAGCTGCATATCCTGCTACATGTTCACAGACTTGCCAGTGGAAAAGCCAAACTTCACATGCCAGAAATGCAAGCTTGTGTCCCTGTTGGAGGAAAAGTTGCGAAATCTAGAAGAGAGGTTAACTACCTTGAAAATCATTAAGGAAGGTGAAGAGTTCTTAGACAGAGCAGAATTATCTCTTCATGATTCAGAAAGAGAAGAAATTCGAACTGCACCTGATGAAACAGAGGAATGGAAGCATGTGACCCACAGAAGCAGGAGGATCGAGAGGCAGTCAGCACCCATACTGCTCAGGAACCAGTACCAGGTTCTCACGCAGGAGAACCATGAAGAAATACAGCAAAATAAGACTTTGCCAGCAATGAATAACCTTGTAAGCCCTCAGAATCCTCCTGGATGGAGAAAGAAGAATGTTGTGAAGAAAAAACAGAGAGTGGTGGTCATGGGTGATTCCCTGTTAAGAGGAACAGAGGCCACTATCTGCAGACCAGACATAACCTCAAGAGAAATGTGCTGTCTTCCAGGAGCAAAAATTAAAGATGTGTCTGACAGGATATCAAGACTCTTCAGACCTACAGATCACTACCCATTCCTGCTAATACATGTGGGGACAAATGACACCGCAAGAAAGGACCTGGAAACCATCTGCAGTGACTTTGAAGACTTAGGCAAGAAAGTGAAAGAATTGGGAGCGCAGGTGGTCTTCTCATCCATCCTCCCAGTGGATGGCCATGGAACAATGAGGTGGAATAAGATTCTACAGGTGAACAACTGGCTACGTCGATGGTGCCGTCAACAAGGATTTGGATTTCTGGATCACGGAATGAATTACCTATACGATGGACTACTTGCTAGAGATGGGGTGCACCTTACGAAGACTGGAAAACATGTATTTGGAAGTCGCCTTGCTACACTCATCAGAAGAGCTTTAAACTAGAACAATGTGGGAAGGGAAGCAAAAGGCCAGAAAAAGCCATACAGCTGACAAATACTATTGAGATCTCTGCTACTGGAAGTGGAAAAGAAGAACAAAGACAAAACAATTTAAATAATAAAAATATGGGAGGAAGAGAAACCAATCACAAACTAAAATGTTTTTATACAAATGCACAAAGCATGGGCAACAAACAAGGAGAATTGGAACTACTAATGCAGGAAAAGGAATATGATGTCATTGGAATCACTGAAACTTGGTGGGACGATACACATGATTGGAATAAAAGGCTAAAAGGATACAACTTATTTGCAAGAAACAGACTTGATAAACGAGGAGGAGGTGTTGCATTGTATGTTAGAAAAGCGTATATCTGCACAGAGATTGAAGCTTCAGAGACTGGGAGTTCTGTGGAAACTGTTTGGGTAAGAATACAAGGAGAGAACAACGGAAAGGACACCATTGTAGGCATTTACTACAGGCCACCTGGGCAAGCTGAAGATATGGATGAACTCTTTATGTATCAAATGACCAAGTTCTCCAAAAAATATGACGTAGTGGTCATGGGAGATTTCAACTATCCAGACATTTGTTGGGAATCTCTCTCAAGTAAAACTAACAGGTCAAGCAAATTCATATCCTCTCTTGCTGACAACTTTATCTTCCAAAAGGTAGGGGAGAAAACAAGGGGATCTGCTACTTTGGATCTAATCCTTATAAACAGGGAGGAAATGGTTGAGGAGGTAAAGGTGGCTGGGACCCTAGGAGGCAGCGATCATGCTATTATAGAATTTTGGATAACTAGAGGAGGAAGACATGTGAAGACTCAAACTTCAAGGTTAGATTTTAGAAAGGCAGATTTTAAGAGACTCAGAAAGAGAATAGGAGGGATCCAATGGCTGGATGTCCTTAAGGACAAAAATGTCCAGGAAGGATGGGAAATTTTTAAAAATGAGATTCTCAAAGCACAATCGTTAACAATCCCGAAAAGTAGGAAGAATGGGAAGCATTTAAGGAAACCAGGATGGATGAACACAGAACTTAAACACATGCTAAAAAGAAAGAAAGAAATGTTTATTAAATGGAAAGAGGGAGGCATATCTAAAGAAGATTATAATGCAGTCTGCAGATCCTGTAGGGCACGTATCAGGTTAGCTAAAGCTGACAATGAATTAAGGCTTGCAAGAGATGTCAAAAGCAATAAAAAAGGATTTTGGGGGTATGTCAAAAGTAAAAGAAAAGTCAAAGATGCTATAGGATTTTTACAGGATGAAAATGGAGAAATGGTAAGAGAGGATGTTGAGAAGGCCGAACTTTTTAATTCCTATTTTGCATCTGTTTTCTCTCAGAAAGAAAATGTAACATCAACTGATCTTCACTGTCCTTTTAAAGGAATAGAGGAATCCAAGTTATCTGTAAACAGAAAGATTGTGAGGGAATATTTAGCTAACATGAATGAGTTCAAGTTTCCAGGTCCAGATGAATTACACCCCAGAGTACTGAAGGAGATCATAGAAGAAATTTTAGAACCACTCTCCATAATCTTTGAAAATTCTTGGAGAACAGGAGAAGTCCCAGAAGACTGGAGAAGAGCAAATGTTGTTCCTATCTTCAAAAAGGGGAAGAAGGTGGACCCAGGGAACTATAGGCCGGTGAGTCTGACTTCTATACCAGGAAAGATCTTTGAACAAATTATTAAACAACATGTATGTAAGTACATGGATAAGAATGAAGTGATTAACCAGAGTCAGCATGGGTTTGTAACTAACAAGTCATGTCAGACTAACTTAATTTCCTTCTATGACAGAATCACTGACTGGGTGGATCAGGGAAATGCTGTAGATATAGTATATCTTGACTTCAGCAAAGCATTTGACAAAGTATCTCACACCATCCTTATTGAAAAAATGACCAAGTATGCAATGGACCAGGCAACTGTTAGGTGGATTCATAACTGGCTTAGTGATCGGACTCAAAGGGTGGTTGTAAATGGCTTCACATCCAGCTGGATGAATGTCTCAAGTGGGGTACCACAGGGCTCCGTCCTGGGACCTGTATTGTTCAACATCTTTATCAATGATTTAGATGAAGGAATTGAGGGTAAACTGATTAAATTTGCTGATGACACAAAGCTAGGAGGGATAGCTAATACTAGAGAAGAGAGAGAGAGGATTCAAAAAGACCTAAATAAACTGGAGCAGTGGGCAGCAACCAACAGAATGGTTTTTAACAGGGAAAAATGCAAAGTACTACATCTGGGCAATAAAAATGAAAAAAGCATATACAGAATGGGAGGAATAGAGCTAAGCAACAGTACATGTGAAAAAGACTTAGGTATACTAATAGATCATAGACTGAACATGAGTCAACAGTGTGATGCAGCAGCAAAAAAGGCAAATACAATTCTGGGATGTATTAACAGAAGCATACAGTCTAGATCACGTGAAGTCATTATCGGTCTTTACTCCTCTTTGGTCAGACCTCATCTGGAATACTGTGTACAGTTTTGGGCACCACATTTTAAAAAAGACATAGACAAACTGGAGCAAGTTCAGAGAAGAGCGACCAGAATGGTGACTGGTCTGCAAACCATGTCCTATGAGGAACGGTTGCAGGATTTGGGAATGTTTAGCTTGCAAAAAAGAAGACTGAGAGGAGACTTAATAGCTGTCTACAAATATGTCAAGGGCTGTCACATTGTAGAAGGATCATCTTTATTCTCATTTGCACAAGGAAAGACTAGAAGCAATGGGATGAAACTAAATGGGAGGAGACACAGATTAGATATTAGAAAAAACTTTTTGACAGTTAGGGTGATTAATGAGTGGAACAGGCTGCCACGAGAGGTGGTGAGTTCCCCTTCAATGGACGTCTTCAAACAGAGGCTGGACAGACATCTGTCTGAGATGATCTAGTGAATCCTGCTTTGAGCAGGGGGTTGGACCAGATGACCCAGGAGGTCCCTTCCAACTTTACCATTCTATGATTCTATGATTCTAACAGGATGGGGGAACAGGATTGGGGAGCACAAATACCAGGATGGGGGCAGCACAAATAGCAAGATGGGGGCAGCACAAATAGCAGGATGGGGGCAGCACAAATACCAGGATGTGGCAGCACAAATACCAGGATGGGGGCAGCACAAATACCGGGATGGGGGCAGCACATACCAGCATGGGAGACCATTAGTGTTGAGCATTACGATACTGAAATATCGGGTATCGACTGATATTCGCGGTATCGGAGTTCCGATACTGAGTTACGATACTTTTAGAATATCGAATACCGGAATCAGAAGTTCCCATAATGCCTGCGCTCTGCAGTGTCTCTGAAGGATGACAAGCTGGATGGCAGCGCTCAGCTTACTGTACTTGTCATTTACTGTTAAAGGATTTATTTAAAAAAATAATACTGTTTTCATGCACCGTCTCTTTAACCCCTTTAAAGCCCATGACGTACTAATACGCGTCTGTGCCCTGGGCTTTAAGAGCCTGACCCGTATTAGTACGTCATCGCGATCACGCGCGCACACAGGCTGTGCGGGCGCGATCGCCGCCGGGTGTCAGCTGACACCCGGTACTATGTGCAGGGAGCGGTCCCGCACCTTTATTTTAACACTAAATGACAAGTACAGTAATCAACACTGTCACTGTACTTATTATATATGTGACTGACATGTTTCTCTATGTGTGATGCTCTATTCTTTCTATTCTAAATTGTCGGGTACTGATGCTGAATTGCAGGCCGGCTTTTTTAAAGAGACGGTACATGAAAACACTATTATTTTTTTTAATAAATCCTTTAACACTAAATGACAAGTACAGTAAGCAACACTGTCACTGTACTTCTTATATATGTGACTGACATGTTTCTATCTAATCTATGTGTGATGCTTTATTCTTTCTGTTATAAATTGTCGGGTACCGGTGTATGCCGCAGCTGAATTGCCGGCTTTTCATGTAATACATTCTACATTATTCTTAGTTGTTTTCCTTCATGTAGAATTAACCTACAAGGAAAGAGAGGATTTATTTTCATTCCGATATTTGTGTCCCATTGACTTGCATTGGTTTCCGGTATCGGAATCGGCAATATCCGATATTTTTTGGGTATCTGTCCGATCCAATCCGATCTGATATTTCCCGATATAGGAAGGTATCGCTCAACACTAGAGACCATATACCAATAAAAATGGTCACCAAGGGAACACTTAAACAACATAATGTAACTCCAAGTCAATAACACTTCTGTGAAATCAACCTGTTCAGTTATGAAGCAACACTAATTATGAATCAATTTCTCCTGCTGTTGTGCAAATGGGTCAGTAATGGTGTGGGGTGGCATTTCTTTGGAGGGCCGCACAGCCCTCCATGTGCTCGCCAGAGGTAGCCTAACTGCCATTAGTTACCGAGATGAGATCCTCAGACCCCTTGTGAGACCATATGCTGGTGCAGTTGGCCCTGGGTTCCTCCTAATGCAGGACAATGCCAGACCTCATGTGGCTGGAGTGTGTCAGCAGTTCCTGCAACATGAAGTCATTGAAGCTATGGACTGGACCGTCCGTTCCCCAGACCTGAATCCGATTGAGCACATCTGGGAGATCATGTCTCGCTTCATCCACTAACATCACGTTGCACCACAGACTGTCCAGGAGTTGGCGGCCACACACATTACTGAGCCTCATTTTGACTTGTTTTAAGGACATTACATCAAAGTTGGATCAGCCTGTAGTGTGTTTTTCCACTTGAATTTTGGGGGTGACTCCAAAATCCAGGCCTCCATTGGTTAATAAATGTGATTTCCATTGATGATTTTTGTGTGATTTTGTTGTCAGCACATTCAACTTTGTACAGAACAAAGTATTCAATGAGAATATTTCATTCATTCAGAGCTAGGAGGTGTTATTGGAGTGTTCCCTTTATTTTTTTGAGCAGTGTATTTATATAGGGTATATAGAAAAGCTTATCCCCTCACTCATTTAAAATAAACTACTATTAGTTATTCTAATATATGGCACCATTTTAATTGTAACAATTGTAGGAGTTCAGCTCTTTGGTGGTCCCCAGGTCCACATAGGCAGAAAGCTTCTTAGTGCAAACAGGAAAGTTTATTGGACTTCATAGACTTTCAGTATTAGGGAAAACAAACGGCCTTTCCTTCAGCGTAACAGCGAACCAAAAACAACAGAAAATAAACAGTCCATTTGCCCGTGTTCGCCTGCTCAGGTAGGTGTCTAATTCTGAGTCTTCCCTTCCTTGTTAACCACAACCCCTCCCATCCCCCTACCGCTGCATAAGATTAGGTCCATAGACTCATGTTCTGGTGATGTCATTTACTTCAGGATACAGCCTGGTTATTTACCGTTCCCTGTTGTCCCTTACCGTTTTGTTTTGCTGTTTTGTAACTGTACCATGCCTAGTTTTTTACTTTTATACTGGCTGTCTTTGTATTATTCCTGTATATTTGTTTACCCACTTGTATATTTGTACAGAACATTAATTTATGTATATCTTTATTTTAGCGATGTTTGAAAAAGACCCTGGCTGGGTTGAAACGTAACATACCGCTATACCATTCGCTATTTGTCAAAACAGTGGTGAATTAATTTTGTAATAAAAATAAGCATAATTTGAAAGATATTTGTGAGTGTGATTATCTACATTGACTCTTTGGATTCTCCAGTCCAGCCGGCACCCGTGCAATAACGCTGAGTGCGCATCTTTTTTAGTGCATAACTCTGAGTCTCTGGCAGGGACAGAACAAGCTGGAGGTCAACTCAGACATTCAATGAGGCAGCTGGACTGGCTTTTATAGGCCGTGCCACACCCAGAGGTGCAGATATGGGAGCAGCCAGTGTCACCCATCTTTAACTGCTCCTAAACCGGCCCTTTCTACATCCTATTAACTCTTTGTAAGGGGGGTGAGAAGAAAACGCCAAGTCAAGAAGAGTTAAATTGTATAGTAATGATTATTAATATTTTTATTGTTATGTGTTTTATGTAAATCTGCATTATATCCTTATGGCCGGTTTGTGTCTTGGTTTTACTGGAGGCTTTACCTCAAGGGCGTCCCTGGAGATTGGGGAGGGCTGTCCATAGGGGAACCAGTGGAAGGCATAGGGATATTAGTTTGCAGCACTCAAGGTAGGATATAGTTAAGACCTTGGGAATAGCCCATATGTTGGGAGGGGTTAAATCAGATAAAAAGGGGAAGCACTTCCTAGTCGGGGGGTCTAGTAGAGGAAGTCTGAGAGTGACAGGTGTGAAAGGTTCAACGTCAGCGAATGCAATAGCGGTGAAGGGTTCTGTCAGTTACAAATCTCCAAAACGGCATGAGGACACATCCAAGGTATGCGCAGATCTTGGGGCGGTCTTGGGCCTAAGGCACAGAAGAGGCATCTGATTCCAAGTCTCTGTCTCCCCTGTGAGGAAGAGACTGGTCGGGTCACAGCGAGAAGGAAACATGGTGGGCCTCAGAGAAGCTGTTATGCCGGATAGGAAATCACTGGTACCAAGAAAAGCTGTTGAGGTGGGGGTAGGTCAGGAAGAATAGAGGCAAGGACTGATAGTGCACCGAACAAAGGGAACAACAACCGGGGGAAAATCTGTCTTTTTCTGTGTGCTGCAACTGCATGTATCTGAATTGCACAGTAAAGCTGAACCTGTTAAACCGCATCCACTTCATCTCTTTCGAGATTACCTCTAGGCAATCTTCTGGGATCCCATATGGCTTCAAGTTCATACGAACATGAGTCGCCGTGAGGACCTCATGTTCTATGACCGGAGTAACACCTGGTAATTCTGAAAACAGGTCTCTGTTCCAGTGCAACAACTATCAGTACTGCTGCTTTTAGGCGTGTAATAAAGCCTCTGCAACCTTGACGTCTTGCATGTTGGCTTCGGACTTAGTCAACAAACAAGGAGCTTCCACAGGTTCCCTATCTTGTCAAGGCTTGATCAGATTGATGTGGTAAACCTGGTAGGGCTTCCTTCTCCCTGGTTGGCGGATTTTATAATTGACCTCACCAACTTTTTCCATCACTTCATAGGAGCCCTGCCACTTGGCCAGGAACTTGCTCTCCACTCTGGGCACCAACACAAGTACCCAATCCCCAGGGTTGAACTGTCTCACCCTTCACTGTTTCCCTTGTGCTTTGAGGAGGTGCTCTTTGACAATTGGCATCATATTGGCGATCCTCTCTTGCATCTGGGCCACATATTCAATTACACTCCTGTAGGGTGTAGACTCCACTTCTCAGGTCTCCTTTTCTACATATAGGAGTCCATGAGGTTGTCAGCCATACAATAGCTCAAATGGGGAAAAAACAGTAGTGGCTTGTGGGACAGTCCCAGTCTCGGCCATACTTCTCTACGACCTTTTTCAACATTACCTTCAAGGTTTTATTGAACCTTTCCACCTGACTATCTGTCGGTGGATGGTACACCGAGGTCCGGCGCTGTTCAATTTGTAGAGCTTTGCACAACTCTCTCATGATTTTTGACATGAATGGAGTCCCTTGATATGTTAGGATCTCCTTAGGCATAAGAGAAGATGTGGTCCAACTCCCAAGCTATACACCTAGTGGAGGAGTTTAGTAATGGCACCGCCTCCAGGTACCATATAGCATAGTCAAGGACCACCAAAATATATTGATGTCTCCTGGCAGACTTTACAATGGTTCCCACTAAATCCATAGCTATGAAATCGAAAGGGACCTCGATGATGGGAAACTGAACTTGGGGACTATGTAAGTGGAAAACCAGGGAGGTTAGCTGGCGGATAGGACAGGACCTTCAGTAGCTCAGGATTTATCTGTGACAACTGGGCCAGTAGAATCTCTGGATCTGCTCCTGGGTTTTCTCTATCCCCAGATGACCACATAATGTATGGGCCATGTCCAACACCTTGCGTTTGTAGGACCCTGACACCAGTAACTAGTCTATTACTTCACCCCTTTGGTTGGTGACTTGATATAACAAATCCCCATTCATGACAAACTATGGCTACTGGGTGTCAGCCCCTGGCTCCTGAGGAACACCAGTCTGGTTCAAATCGATAAGTCTACAGTCACTCTGTATGACCGCAGACTTATGAATCCCCCTAGCGCACACACTGTACACTGCGGGGATTCGCTGGTTTGTGACCTGGGACTGTAGGGTATGTATGAGTGACTGCAGACTTATCGATTTGGACTGGTCAACCCCTTTAAGTACTGTCATATGTTCAAGCACCCCTTTCAGAGTTATGTCCCTGAGTTGGACGCTTCCAAAGTTTTCCCCGGATACCTCCAGCTCTGGAATGTTGGCAGCAGCGGATGCTGCTTCATCCTCATCACCAACGAGTACACAAAATGGAAACCTGTTGGTCACGACCTGTGATGAGGTATTTTTAGGGGCAATCTGGCTGTCGCTCACTCGAGAAACCAGCAACCACTTTCCCCCACAAGTCCCAGAACAAAGTAAAGTCCTGTATTATTATCACTGTATGTAATACGTCCACAGTTCGTATTTATGACGACTAGGGCACTAGGGTAGTTCTTAGTGTCTGGATAGATACAACTGACGCCCACCACCAGTGGCGTAATGACAGCGGTCGCCGCTGTGACCAGGCCCAGCGGGTCAGCGGCCTGGCGAGTGAGGGGCAAAGCCCGCTGACAGCAGCAAAAGCTTCAACTGGATGTGCGTCCTTGGCCAGCAGCTGACGTTGATGTGCACATAACGAGGCACATGGCAGTAACGTCACACGCTCCTGTCACACACCAGAGTCAGCTGTTGGCTTCAGAAGAGGATGCGCGTGACTCGGGAGTGAAGAAACAGTGAGTATTTATTTTTTTAAATACGGGGTGCATTATACAAATATTATTATTATTATTTATTATTATAGCGCCATTTATTCCATGGCACTTTACATGTGAAGAAGGGGTATACATACAAGAACAATTACAATAATCTTGAACACAATGTGACGTCGACTGGTACAGGAGGAGCGAGGACCCTGACCGCAAGGGCTCACAGTCTACAAGGGATGGGTGAGCATACAGTAGGTGAGGGTAGAGCTGGTCGTGCAGCATTATTTGTGGAGTGGTGGTTACTGCAGGTTGTAGGCTTGTCGGAAGAGGTGGGTCTTCAGGCTCTTTTTGAAGGTTTCCACGGTCGACGAGAGTCTGATGTGTTGGGGTAGAGAGTTCCAGAGTAGAGGGGAAGCACGGGAGAAATCTTGTATGCGATTGTGGGAGGAGGAGATTAGAGGGGAGTAGAGAAGGAGATCTTGTGAGGATCGGAGGTTGCGTGCGGGTATGTTGCGGGAGACTAGGTCAGAGATATATGGAGGAGACAGGTTGTGAATGGCTTTGTATGTCATGGTTACGGTTTTGAACTGGAGTCTCCGGGCAATGGGGAGCCAGTGAAGAGATTGACAGAGAGGAGAGGCCGGGGAATAGCGGGGGGACAGGTGGATTAGTCGAGCAGCAGAGTTTAGGATGGATTGGAGGGGTGCGAGAGTGTTGGAAGGGAGGCCACAGAGCAGGAGTCAAGGTGGGAGATGATGAGGGCGTGCACTAGTGTTTTTGCAGATTCATGGTTGAGGAATGTGCGGATCCGGGAGATATTTTTGAGTTGGAGTAGGCAGGAAGTGGAAAGGGCTTGGATATGTGGTTTGAAGGAGAGTTCAGAGTCCAGGGTTACCCCAAGGCAGCGAGCTTGATGGACTGGGGAGAGTGGTCAGGTATTGACTATGATGGATAGGTCAGTTGGGGGGTTGAATGAGATGGCGGAAAGATGATGAATTCTGTTTTGTCCATGTTAAGTTTTAGAAATCTAGCAGAGAAGAAGGATGAAATAGCAGACAGACATTGTGGGATTTTGGTTAGTAAGGAGGTGATATCAGGTCCAGAGAGGTAGATCTGTGTGTCGTCAGCATAGAGGTGATAATGAAAGCCATGAGACTCTATGAGCTGTCCCAGGCCTAAGGTGTAGATGGAGAAGAGCAGGGGTCCTAGAACTGAACCTTGGGGGACACCGACAGGGGGTGAGATGAGATATGTATGACAATGGGGTGCATTATACTTTACAGGATGACTATGGGGGCGCATTATATTACTATGGATGACAATGGTGCGCATTATACTACTATGGATGACAATTTGGTGCATTATACTTTATGGGTGACAATGGGGGTGCATTATACTTTATAGGATGACTCTGGGGTGCATTATACTTCTGTGGATGATTATGGGGTGCATTATACTTTATACGATGACTGGGGTGCATTATACTTCTATGGATGACTATGTGGTGCATTAAACTTTATAAAATGACTATGGGGGTGCATTATACTACTATGGATGATTTTGGGGGTGTATTATACTTTATAGGATGACTATGGGGGTGCATTATACTTTATGGATGACGATGGGGTGCATTATACTTTATGGTTGACTATGGGCTTTGCATTATACTTTATGGAGGACTATGGGCTGTGCATTATACCACATGGATACCATACCATGGATACCATATGAGTTTTTTAGTATATTATATGGAGGACTATGGGATGCATTATACTATATGGGGGACTATGGGGAGTGCATTATACTTCTGCTATGGGAACCCCATGAGTTCTATGTACGCCCCTGGTGAGTATAATGGTTTATTTTCTTCTATACATTAAAGAACAGTGGCAGAACGGTGGAAATATATACCAGGATGGGGCCCAGGATAACTACATATAGGCCCCTACATATACAGTGAAGGAAGTAATTATTTAATCCCTTGCTGTTTTTGTAAGTCTGACCACTGACAAAGACATGAACAGTCTATAATTTTAAGGGTAGGTTAATCTTAACATTGAGAGATAGAATATCCCCAAAAAAATCAAGAAAATCATATTGTATAAATTAGATAAATTTATTTGCAATTTGCAGGGTGAAATAAGTATTTGATTCCTCTGGAAAACAACACTTAATACTTGGTGGCAAAACCCTTGTTGGCAAGCACAGCAGTCAGACGTTTTTTGTAGTTGATGATGAGGGTTGCGCACATGTCAGGAGGAATTTTGGTCCACTCCTCTTTGCAGATCATCTCTAAATCATTCAGATTTTGAGGCTGTCGCTTGGCAACTCGGAGCTTCAACTCCCTCCATAAGTTTTCTATGGGATTAAGGTTTGGAGGCTGGCTAGGCCACTCCATGACCTTAATGTGCTTCTTTTTGATCCACTCCTTTATTGCCTTGGCTGTATGTTTTGGGTCATTGTCTTTCTGGAAAACCCAGCCACGACCAATTTTTAATGTCCTGGAGGAGGGAAGGAGGTAGTCACTCAGGATTTTACGGTACATGGCTCCATCCATTCTTCCACTTATGCGGTGAAGTAGTCCTGTACCTTTAGCAGAGAAACACCCCCAAAACATAATGTTTCCACCTCCATGCTTGACAGTGGGGATGGTGTTCTTTGGGTCATAGGCAGCATTTATCTTCCTCCAAACACAGCTAGTTGAGTTAATGCCAAAGAGCTCAATTTTTGTCTCATCTGACCACAGAACCTTCTCCCAATAACTCACAGAATCATCCAGTTGTTCATTGACAAACTTCAGACAGGCCTGCACATGTGCCTTCTTGAGCAGGGGGACCTTGCGGGCACTGCAGAATTTTAAACCTTTAAGGCATAATGTGTTACCAATGGTTTTCTTGGTGACTGTGGTCCCAGCTGCCTTGAGATCATTAACACGTTTCCCCCGTGCAGTTTTAGGCTGATCTTTCACCTTCCTCATGATCAAGGATAATCCACGAGGTGAGATTTTGCATGGTGCCCAAGATCGATGTCGAATGACAGTCATTTTGTATTTCTTCCATTTTCTTACTATTGCACCAACAGTTGTCTCCTTCTCACCCAGCGTCTTACTTATGGTTTTGTATCCGATTCCAGCTTTGTGCAGGTCTATGATCTTGTCCCTGACATCCTTAGAAAGCTCTTTGGTCTTGCCCATGTTGTAGAGGTTAGAGTCTGACTGATTAATTGAGTCTGTGGACAGGAGTCTTCTTTACAGGTGACTATGTAAGACAGCTGTCTTTAATGCAGTTAACAAGTTGATTAGGAGCGCCTAACTGGTCTGTAGGAGCCAGAACTCATAATGGTTTGTAGGGGATCAAATACTTATTTCTCACTGCAAAATGCAAATAAATTTATCTAATTCATACAATGTGATTTTCTTGTTTTGTTTGGATATTCTATCTCTCAATGTTAAAATTAACCTACTCTTAAAATTATAGACTGTTCATGTCTTTGTCAGTTTTGCAAAACTTACAAAAACAGCAAGGGATCAAATAATTATTTCCTTCACTGTATACCAGAATGGTATATATATATATATATATATATATATATATATATATATACATATATATATATATATATATATATACAGTAGAGACCAAAAGTTTGGACACACCTTCTCATTTAAAGATTTTTCTGTGTTTTCATGACTTTGAAAATTGTACATTCACACTGAAGGCATCAAAACTATGAATTAACACATGTGGAATTCTATACGTAACAAAAAAGTGTGAAACAACTGAAAATATGTCTTTATATTCTAGGTTCTTCAAAGTAGCAACCTTTTGCTTTGATGACTGCTTTGCACACTCTTGGCATTCTCTTGATGAGCTTCAAGAGGTAGTCACCGGAAATGGTTTTCACTTCACAGGTGTGCCCTGTCAGGTTTAATAAGTGGGATTTCTTGCCTTATAAATGAGGTTGGGACCATCAGTTGTGTTGTGCAGAAGTCTGGTGGATACACAGCTGATAGTCCTACTGAATAGACTGTTAGAATTTGTATTATGGCAAGAAAAAGCAGCTAAGTAAAGAAAAACGAGTGGTAGTCATTACTTTAAGAAATGAAGGTCAGTCAGTCCAAAAAATTGGGCAAACTTTGAAAGTGTCCCCAAGTGCAGTTGCAAAAACCATTAAGAGCTACAAAGAAACTGTTTCACATGAGGACCGCCCCAGGAAAGGAAGACCAAGAGTCACCTCTGCTTCTGAGGATAAGTTTATCCGAGTCACCAGCCTCAGAAATCGCAGGTTAACAGCAGCTCAGATTAGAGACCAGGTCAATGCCACACAGAGTTCTAGCAGCAGACACATCTCTACAACAACTGTTAAGAGGAGACTTTGTGCAGCAGGCCTTAATGGTAAAATAGCTGCTAGGAAACCACTGCTAAGGACGGGCAACAAGCAGAAGAGACTTGTTTGGGCTAAAGAACACAAGGAATGGACATTAGACCAGTGGAAATCTGTGCTTTGGTCTGATGAGTCCAAATTTGAGATCTTTGGTTCCAACCACCGTGTCTTTGTGCGACGCAGAAAAGGTGAACGGATGGACTCTACATGAACCAGCATGGCTACCACAGCATCTTGCAGCGGCATGCTATTCTATCCGGTTTGCGTTTAGTTGGACCATCATTTATTTTTCAACAGGACAATGACCCCAAACACACCTCCAGGCTGTGTAAGGGCTATTTGACCAAGAAGGAGAGTGATGGGGTGCTACGCCAGATGACCTGGCCTCCACAGTCACCAGACCTGAACCCAATCGAGATGGTTTGGGGTGAGCTGGACCGCAGAGTGAAGGCAAAAGGGCCAACAAATGCTAAGCATCTCTGGGAACTCCTTCAAGATTGTTGGAAGACCATTTCCAGTGACTACCTCTTGAAGTTCATCAAATCTTTAAATGAGAAGGTGTGTCCAAAGCTTTGGTCTATACTGTACATATATAATTCATTCAGGATGGGGGGGCCCCGGTCCAAATCTTGCACCGGGGCCCATCAGACTCTAGTTATGCCACTGCTCACCACCTCCCCAGCAGATGAGGAAGTGTGGCTCTTACTAGGGCCACCAAACTCCTTTAGTCCAGCAGACCAGTCACTTGCACCCCATTTTCCGACACTGGGCATGCCTGAAGGTCCTAACCATGACGAGGGACTGCACTGCAGGCAGAGTAAGCAAAATGTGAGTTGCGCTGTCCCATGCTGCAGTCCATTGGATCGAAGGTTATGGGACAATGGATGGCTATATGACCTGAGGCGTGACACCTCCAACAGACAATGGAATCAGACTAACCCCTTGGCAGCGGCTTAGATGCCTCCTGGGCCTTTAGACTCCTCCAGATGTGGTTTCCGTACCCTTTTTTTGGGTGGCCCAGTATGATGACGTTAAGGCCACTTTACTCTCCAGGGGCGCTCCGACCGCCCAGTATCTCTCCACCAGGCTCACCAGGTCATTGGTGTTTTGGGGATTTATCTGATAACCCAGCACTTAACCGACCTCGGTAGAGAGTGTATGGACTGGTGCACCACTACTCTTTCAACCATCTGCACTGGGGAAGAAGTCTCGGGCTGCAGCCATTTTTTGTACCAGGTGCAGAAGATCAAACATTCGGGACTGGGGAGGTTTGTCCCTGTGATAGCCACCCTGACAGCCAGGATTACGCCCAGTTGAGACAAAATCTCAGTTTTCAGTTTGTCATACTTCTTGGCGTCCTGCAGAGTCAGATCATAATATGCCTTCTGCAGTTCAGTAGTGTCAGGACTTCAAATATTTTTGATTATATTTTGGCCATTTATGCCCTCTTTCAAGATGGCGTCTTTTGTCTCATGTGCCCCTTGTCTTCCTGCTTTATAACTCCACCCCAGCCTCTAGTCAGTGCTAGAGTATTCTGCCTGTGACCTGTTCCTGGTGGTTTCCTAGTTTCCTGCTTTCCCCTGCAAACCTGTGTGGATCTCCTGTTACCTAATGCATTCACTTGTTACCAGCATTCCTCCTTCTCCTGATGCTCGTGCTGCTTCCTCTGAGCCTCAGTCCTCACCTGCATTTTGCTAACAAGTAAGCTGGTTTCTGCTCTGACTCACCTTCATTAGATAGTTGCAGAGCACGGGTCTGTGCTGCACTATCAGGGACTTCTTACCCAGGCCTCCCTGGATTATCCAATATATATTGTATGGACTTACTTGCATCTACTGTATATATATATATTTGTGTATGGACTTAATAAAGACTTACTTGTTTTCTAGCATCCTCTAGTGTGAACTGTGCCTTACAGACTGCTCTGCTGATTGCATTTTCCCATGAGCGTTTATGGACTTTGACTTTTGAGTTTTCATCTGCACTTGTTTGAAACACCGTGTGTTTATAATACAAACTTTGACACCTATAAACTGTGTTCTGTAGTATCTTTGTTCCACGCAAAGAGACTCCTGGGGTATCCATTATAATTATTACAACCAGTCAAATATGAAGCCCGAACCTCCGCTCACTGCTCCGGAGACAATTTCTCTCGGTCCGCCACCTTCTCAAACAATGTCAGGAACGCATCAACGTCATCCCTTAGAGTCATCTTCTGCAACACTCTCCTTACCATCTTCTGAGTATCTGGCAGAGAGAGAACAACATTGGAGGTCATTATGTGGCACCCCAGGGGTCTGGTTGCCACAGTGATAGAAATATTACGTCTGGGAGCAAATGGGAGGTTCCCTGGTCAGGAGCCCTTTTACATGCAACACCTCCTGTCCTGTCCAGATAGGGGAGGAACCTGCCCTATATAAACTGGATCTGGTGCGGGGTTAGAGAGAAAGAGAGAGACAGGGAAAGCAACAGCTAGGAGCTCTGTAGGAGCAGGAGCTGAGTGCCAGGGACTGGAGCGGATATTGCTCGTCCTGGATGAAGACACTACTACCAGATAACGGGGTCCGAGGCTGCGGGGAACCTCTAAGTCCAGCAGCAGAAACCAGCCGGCAGGGGATTCTAGGTCCTCTGGCCATAGAAGCCCGGAGGCTCAGTCACGAGCGAGGGACCAGCACCGCCATCGAGGAGTGGAGGCTAACAGAAGGCCCCAAGTCACCAGCCATACGGGTGAGCACCACACGGTATACTCAGGGGCGTGGGCTACTTCCACTCGCTTACAGCAAGGTAGCCAGGAAGAGTGCAGATAGACGGGGAGGCCTACAACTCCACCTGGCCAGGGGAACTCCTGTTTGATCACGGACTGACCAGGCCCCTTTATGCTAGCCAGTACTCCCGGGAGGGTCTGCCTTAATATCATCAGTAAAGACCCTGAACTGCACTGCAAAGACTCTGAGTCGTTCCTGCTTCACCCGTGCACCATCACTCCCATCATCTACATTCCCTGCCCTGAGGCTATACTCTTCCCGTGGGAAGTTATCCCATCCTTTGCTGCACATACCACACCAGCCTCAGCGGTCTGCCTCGCAGTGGCGGTACACCCTGACCGCAATCCACGGGTGGCGTAGTCGGACACTAACCCATAAAAACCCTATAAAAGACTGCCACTGTTTGACCACCCTGAGCCACGGGACTGGGTCACCGCCACGGAGACTACAACCCCCAGAGAACCGGCTCCGGGTAACCCACACACGTGCACACACGGCCCAGGGGGCGCATCAACTTTGGCATAGTCGGCAGGATTTCGTGCCCGCAACCACCGGGTACTGTGTGCCTTCAAAAGACTGTCATACCTGCCGTGGTGAAGGTCTCTGCCATCCGGAGCCGTTCCCCGCCATCCGGAGCCATTTTCCGCCATCTTCAGTCGGTTCCTGCCATCTTCAGCCGTTTTCCCGCCATCCGCAGTCGTTTTGCCACCATCGGACGCCATCTTCGGGATGCCGCGCGGGAAGAAGAGGGGCGTGAACGGCGAAAGCGCGCGAGAGCTGAAGCCCCGCCCTACGCACCGACGCTGCGCAAGGTCCTGGAAGGAGCGGGAGCGACGCTGACGTCACCAGAGCGCGACGCAAGGTCCTCCACCCTGACGATTGTGTGCGGAGCCGCGGCCTTCGGAGAAGAAGCAACAGAAGGTAGGCCACACTTAACTAGGGGGGAGGAAGATGACGGATACGGAGGGACCCTCTACCACTAGCGCGGCCGCTGCCGCAGTAATGCCGTTCACCATGCCTTACATCCCCGGAGCGGCTTGGCTGCCCCAATACTCAGGGGAGTCGCATACCCTAAGCGACTTTAAAGAGAGACTGTACAGCCTGTTTAAAGTATACCCCCTGACGGAGGGACAAAAAGTGAGCATATTGGTAGGCCAGCTAACCGGCGCAGCCCAACGTGAAGTAAAGTCCTGGTCAGTCAGGGACAAGGAGACCGTGAAGGAGATCTTAGCCCGTCTGAGGGACACTTTTGATACCCGCACCTCAGCAGAGATCAAAATGAAATTTTATGGGTGCAAGCAGCGGGCCCAAGACAGTATAAGAGACTATGCTTTGAATTTGCAAGAGGCCCTGGGAGCCATTAAACAGGCAGACCCTGACAGTGTGCGGAATGCAGATGAACTGTTGACTGAGCAATTCATTGAGGGTCTGCTGTCCAACGCCCACCGAACCCAGTTACGGGCAATGGCTTTGCAGAACCCTGGGTTAGACTTTGCAAAGTTCAAAGACAGGGCCATCCGGGTGCTCCGAGAACCGGCACCGAGTAGTGCTGTAACCCACCGGCGCCCTGCTATTACCTATCACCAGGAGAGGGTCGCCCTTGTCTGCAGAGCCTGTGGGAGCTGATGCGCAGGCTTTGGATAAAGACCCGGCTGCAGACTTGCACCATCAGGTCCAAGAACTGATCAAAAGCGTTGCCGCATTAACCAGGACTGTGCAGTCGTTACAGGTATCCTCTCCAGGAAAGATCCAGCTGGCATCCGGACCAGAGGACATCCCGTGGCGCCGACAGAGGAGGATCCCGCCGTCCAGAGGAAGACCCAGCGACCGCTACAACGAGGACGGACAGCCCATCTGCCGCCGCTGCAATCAACCTGGACATATGGCAAGGTACTGTCATTTAAATGGACACAACCTGGGGTAGAGGGCCAACCCCCAGGCATAAGATCATCAGGCCCATCGAACTGGCGTGATAGATACGTAGGGGGACGTCCGGTTTTGCCTGTGGTACTGGATGGCATTCCTATGAGTGCCCTATTGGACACTGGGTCACAGGTGACTACCATCCCGTACGTGCTCTTTAAGCGGTACTGGAATGACTCGGACATAACCCGCTACCCAGATGACGACCTGAGTATCATCGCCAGCAATGGTCAGCCCGTGCCGCAGGTGGGGTTCAAAGAGGTGACCATTAAGATCGGTAAAGTTGAACTGGCGGCACAAGGACTGATTATTGTGGACATTGACCGTCATGAGAGTCACCCTAAAATAACCTTGGGGACTAACGTAATTGAAAATTGTCTTGCAGAGGTAATACTCATTTTACAGCAGGTTGCCAAGAACGCCAGTTCCAGCCAGCAGCGCATTCTCCAAAAAGAGATCCGGGCACTGATGAAACGACAACAAGTGGAACTATCTTGTGGTGAGATAGGTAGCGTGAGAATGTGTGACCCGTTCCCTATTGCCATGCCCCCGAAGAGTGAGATGATGGTCTGGTGCCGGGCAGCTATTGGTCTAAGAGGTAGAGACTACCAAGCAATGGTAGAACCCGTCTACTCAGACAGTAGGCCCACCATTTTGACAGCACGGGGGGTGGTCGATGTACGCCATGGGAGGGTGCCCATCCGCATCATAAATATTGGGGAGAGAGAGGTATACCTGCCCCGGTATGCCACGCTAGCCAAATTGTTCACCATAAACCAAAATTCTGTAAGGGCCGTGGAACCC
This sequence comes from Phyllobates terribilis, assembly GCF_046119375.1. Lineage (NCBI taxonomy): Eukaryota > Metazoa > Chordata > Amphibia > Anura > Dendrobatidae > Phyllobates > Phyllobates terribilis. The sequence goes on along the minus strand of NW_027362761.1, from coordinate 754,385,233 downwards.
TTGCCTCCATCTCAACCAGAAGAAGGTAACGGCTCTAAGAAACAAATGGAGGACTGGTGTCAGCAACTGCATGTGGGTACTGACTCCACTCCCTCACACCAAAAACAGGGAGTCTACCGGGTGGTTCAGGAGTACGAAAGAGTCTTTAGTAAACACCCACTAGACTTCAGGCGAGTAAAGGGGGTAGAACATCATATCCCCACAGGAGACCATCCACCCATAAAGGAAAGATACCGACCTGTAACCCCTGCACACTATCAGCATGCAAAGGGGATGTTGCGGGACATGAAGGAGGCTGGAGTAATCAGGGACAGCTGTAGCCCCTGGGCAGCTCCACTAGTTCTAGTGAAAAAGAAGGACAACACAATGAGAATGTGTGTAGACTACAGAAAGGTCAACCCTATCACACACAAAGATGCGTACCCGTTACCTAGAATAGAAGAATCTTTAGCTGCATTAAAATCAGCTAACTTCTTCTCCACTTTGGATCTTACTAGCGGGTACTGGAAGGTTCCTGTAGCAGAGGTAGACAAGGAGAAGACTGCATTCACCACCCCGATGGGTCTCAGCAAATTCAACTATATGCCATTCGGTCTCTGCAACGCACCAGGAACCTTTCAGCGGTTGATGGAATGCTGTCTGGGACACCGGAATTTCGAGACGGTCCTGTTATACCTGGACGATGTCATTGTCTATTTCAAAACCTACGAGGACCATCTGAAACACCTGGCAGAAGTGTTTGACGCCCTGGCAAGCTACGGCCTAAAGGTGAAACCCTCCAAGTGTCACCTCCTGAAACCAAAGGTGCAGTACCTGGGACACGTGGTGAGTGCTGACGGAGTGGCTCCCGACCCCGATAAGATCACTGTGATTAAAGACTGGCCAAGACCCTCCAGCATAAAGGAAGTGCGGCAGTTCCTCGGTTTGGTAGGCTACTACCGAAGATTCATTCCCGGTTTCACCAAAATGGCAGCCCCTATGCAGGACCTCCTGATAGGTCAATCCAGGAAGGCCAAAAACCAGAAGCCGCCCTTCAGGTGGGAAAAGCTGGAAGAGGAGTCCTTCCGCCAGCTGAAGATGGCCCTCACGGGGGATGAAATCCTGGCATACCCTGACTACGGCCAGCCCTTTATCCTCCACACGGACGCGAGCAACATCGGGCTAGGAGCCGTACTGTCCCAGATCCAGCAGGGGAAAGAACGGGTAATCGCTTACGCCAGCCGAAAACTACGGCCCACAGAGAGGAACCCTGAGAATTATAACTCATTCAAGCTAGAGTTCCTGGCAGTGGTGTGGGCAGTGACCGAGCGTTTCAAGCATTACCTTGCCTCTTCCAAGTTCACCGTGTACACGGATAACAACCCGTTGACACACTTGGACACTTCAAAACTTGGTGCCCTGGAGCAGAGATGGATGGCCCACCTATCCAACTATGAATTCACCATCAAATACCGGGCGGGACGCTCAAATGCCAACGCGGATGCCCTGTCCAGAATGCCAAACCTACCGGACGTAGGGGAAGATCCAGAAGAACTGGAAGAAGTCGAACTCCCTGCGTTCCACCGTCATGGGATTACCCTGTATTCCCACCATGTGAGGGACAGGCGCTCTGCTACGTTCAATCCCTTACCCCACTACAGCTGGGCGGAGACGCAAGACAGTGATCCCGCAGTCCGTCTGGTGAAGGAAATGCTTGACCCAGACGCTCCGGAGGAGACCAAGAAACTGTGGAAGGAGAAAAGTAAACTGTTTCTTTACAAGGAGAAGCTGTGTCGGAGAATGGTCAACTCGAGAACACATGAGCTGACCTGGCAGGTAGTGGTCCCAAGATGAGACGCGGCTATGGTTCTGGAGGCATACCACAACGGAGCAGGACACTTCGGATGGAAGAAGCTAGAGTTCTTGTTGCGTGGATGGTTCTACTGGGTAGGCATGAGAGGAGCCATGGAGAGGTGGTGCAGAGACTATGGCCCGTGCAGCCTAAGAAGAAGAGACCGTGCCAGCCAGAAGACTCCCCTGCAGCCCATCGTCACCAGGCAGCCACTGGAACTGGTAGCCCTGGACCATGTGAAACTGGCTCCAAGCAAATCGGGGTACTGTTAGAACTCTCCTGTTAGTTTTTTTTAGTTTGCTGGTCACATGATCATTTTTGCCTATTTAATCCGGCTCCGTCCTCCTGGTCTTGCTGGACTTCATTGTATTTTCTACTCTTGAGCTAGCTTGGTGCTCTGTTGCCGTTCTCTGTTAGTTTTGCTAGGTCTTCTGACCTCTATGCTTTTTGTTGTGTGTTTGTCTTTGACTGCTACTATTTCTGCTAGGAGGTGTCCAAACTTATCCCAGTCCCTAGTTCTTGTAGGGATCCCTCCCTCACATCTATAGGTCTTCGTTCAGACTAGCCGAGGACTTTAGCGGGTCTGATCGCAGGATCAGGTTCCCCGTTACATCGTAGGGATCTAGTTTAGTTCTATTGTAGGGACAGTTCTCCTGTCTTTCCTTAGTCCCTGTAGCAGATCATAACAGTAAGTCCAGCCCTAAAAGAAAAAAAAAAATTTTCTCTAAGGAAAGACCTCCAGTTTTCCATCATGGTCTCGGTTCAAGATTTGGCTCCACGCTTGCAGGGACTCTCTCTGGAGGTGGCCAAGCTCCAACAACACGTGAGTAGCTGTTCTGGAGCACATTTTGTGGAACCAAAGGTACGTCTGCCTGATTTATTTTTTGGCGAACAACAAGATTTTTTTTCTTTTAAAAATGCTTGTTTATTGTATTTTCGTTTGAGACCCGGATCCTCTGGTGATGAATCACAGCGCATAGGGTTCATAATGTCACTTTTGCGCAAAGATCCTCAGGGATGGGCCTTCTCTCTCCAACCTAGTGATCCGTGCTTTAGATCAGTGGATAGTTTTTTTTCTGCTTTGGGTTTGTTGTACGATGATCCTGATCGTGTCTCATCTGCTGAGTCTGAATTGAGACGTTTGAGGCAGGGATCAGGTAATGTGGAAAAATATTGTTCTCACTTCCGTCGGTGGTCTGCCCAGGTGGGGTGGAACGATTCAGCTTTGAAAAGCTTGTTTCTTGCAGGGCTAGGTGAAAGGGTTAAGGATTTACTGATTGCTTATCCCACACCTGGAAACTTGCAGGAGGCAATGCAATTAGCTATACGGGTGGACAGGAGACTGCGTGCAAGGGTTAATGAGAGCAAATCCTCTGCTATGTCAGCTCCGAGTCTTGAGAGGGTCTGTGCTGACAATGGAGAGCCGATGGAGATTGGGGCGATGGCACCCCGCTCTCAGGAAAAAGATCGCAGGCTTTCTGAAGGCTTGTGCTTCTATTGCGGAAATTCTGGTCATTTTATTAAGAACTGTGTGCTTCGTTTGAAGAAAGAAAAAAAAATGGTCAGTTATGTCCGTATTGCCTGTTTAAATTCTAAGGGAGTATTCCTATCTGCCACTACTGCTGCTCAGGATGAATTAATTGAATTTCGGGTATTTGTGGAATGTGGTTCTACTCTGAATGTGATTGATGGGTGATTCTTGGAAAAACTTAGATTAGAACCTAAAACTTTGTCATCCCCTATTGCTGTGGTTTCTGTTGATGGCTCTCCCTTGAAGAGTGTTACTCATAAGGTCTGTGAATTTCCCCTCACTATTAATGGTATTCACCAAGAAAATTTGGATTTGGTGGTATTGGATAATTTGCCTTCTCCAGTAATATTGGGGTTACCCTGGTTAAAATTGCACAATCCTGTACTGGATTGGTCTACCAATGAAATTAAGTACTGGAGCCCTAAGTGTTATGACAAGTGTTGTAACGGACGTATTGCTGCTGTGGATAAAGGGGAATTGCCTGTACCTATTCAGGATTTTTGGAGAGTTTTTTCTGAGGAGGAGTCACAAATTTTGCCTCCCCATAGAGACTATGATTGTACCATTGAATTTGTCCCTGGAGCGACTCTTCCTAAAAGTCGTTTATTTAATCTTACTATTCCTGAGAGAAAGGCTTTGGAGGAATACATACAGACAAGCTTGGCCGCCGGTCACATTAGGCCTTCCAAGTCTCCTGTGGCTGTTGGATTTTTTTTTGTAAAAAAAAAAAGATGGCGGTTCACGTCCTTGTCTGGACTTTCGTGAGATTAATAAAATTACTGTACACAATCCTTACCCACTGCCATTGATTCCTGATTTATTTAACCAGTTAGTGGGGGACAAGTGGTTCTCTAAAATTGATCTCCGGGGGGCATACAATTTGTTGCGCATGAAGGAGGGTGATGAATGGAAGACTGCTTTTAACACTCCTGTGGGTCATTTTGAGAATCTGGTTATGCCTTTTGGTCTTACCAATGCTCCAGCATTTTTTCAGAATCTTATTAATGACATCCTTAGACCTTTAATCGGCAAAAATGTGGTTGTGTATTTGGATGACATTCTGATTTATTCGCCTGATCTGGAGTCTCATTGGCGGAGCGCACGTGAGGTATTACAGTTATTAATGGACAATTCGCTTTTTGCTAAGCTGGAGAAATGTGAGTTCGCTGTACAGAGAATTAGCTTTTGGGCTACATTATCTCCAGTGAAGGTTTTGAGATGGACCCGGTTAAAGTTCAAGCTGTGCAGGAATGGCCTAGGTCTATTGGTTTGAAATCGATACAGAGGTTTTTGGGTTTCGCCAATTATTACAGAAAACTCATAAAAAATGTTTCTATTATTGTCAAACCGCTGACCGATCTCACCAGGAAAGGTGCTAATGCTGTTCAGTGGACTTCTGAGGCCATTGAAGCTTTTGTGTTTCTAAAGGAGAGGTTCACCTCTGCTCCCATCCTTATGCAGCCTGATGTGACTAAGCCGTTTTTGGTTGAGGTTGATGCTTCTTCTGTGGGGGTCGGTGCGGTGTTGTCTCAGGAAAACAAGGATGGAGTACATCCCTGTGCCTTTTTTTCAAAAAATTTTCTGAGACTGAACTTAATTACGATATTGGTAATCGGGAATTGCTGGCGATTAAACTCGCATTTGAACACTGGCGTCACCTCTTGGAAGGTGCTGAATTTCCCATTCAGGTTTTCACTGATCATAAAAATCTGATCTATCTTGATGCTGCCAAGCGCTTGAATGCCCGTCAGGCTAGGTGGGCACTTTTTTTCTCGCGGTTTAATTTTTCCGTTACTTACATCCCGGGTACCAAGAATGTTAAAGCGGATGCTTTGTCTCGCAGCTTTTCTCCCATGGTCGGTGTTGAGGAGGAAGAGGAGAGCATTTTACAAGAAGGTGTTGTGATTGCTGCTTTGGACTCCGTTTTGGAGGATGAGATTCTTAAAGCTCAGGAGAATGCCCCATCTAACACTCCCCATGGGAGGTTGTTTGTGCCTAGGACCTTTAGGAGAGATTTGTTTGTTGAGTGTCATGAGTCTCGGTTGGCAGGTCATCCAGGAATTTCTGAGACCAAGAGACTTGTGGGTCGCAGTTTTTGGTGGCCTGGATGGCAGAAGGAAGTCATTAAGTGGGTGCGCCAATGTACTGTGTGTGCTAGATCCAAGTCTTCGCATGCTCCTGCTGCGGGGTTGCTTTGCCCTCTGGAGGTTCCTAGTGCACCTTGGACACATCTGGCTATGGACTTTATTACTGACCTTCCCCCCTCTGAAGGTTTCACGGTCATCTGGGTGGTCGTGGACCGTTTTAGCAAGATGTGTCACTTGGTTCCCTTCATCAAACTGCCTTGCGCTAAGACACTCGCTAAGGCCTTTGTCAAGGAAATTGTCAGACTACATGGTGTTCCTACTGACATTGTTTCTAATAGGGGACCTCAGTTCGTGGCTCGTTTTTGGCGTGCCTTTTGTGACAGGTTGGGAGTTCATTTGTCGTTTTCATCTGGATATCATCCTGAGTCTAATGGCCAGACAGAAAGGAAGAACCAGGATGTTGAGCAGTTCTTGCGTTGTTTTGTGGCAGACAATCAAGAGGGGTGGTCTGAGTTTCTGCCACTTGCTGAATTTGCTCTTAACAACCATACATCCTCTTCTGCTGGGTGTTCGCCTTTTTTTTGTTGTTCTGGGAGACATCCGTCTTTTGGGTCATTCTCCAAATTGGTTTCGGCTGTGCCTGAGGAGGAGAGTTTTTCCGGTGATTTGGAGAGAGTTTGGACGGATGTGCGTGGTAATCTTCAGGAGGCTAACAAAAAATCTAAGAGGTACTTTGATAGGAAACGGCAAGAGGTTTTGTTTGCTGTTGGTGACATGGTTTGGTTGTCCTCTAAGAATCTGCGATTGAGGATTCCTTCTAAAAAATTGGGTCCCAAGTTCGTAGGGCTCTTTAAGGTGCTTCAGATAGTTAACCAATCTGCTGTTAGGTTGGAGGTTCCTACGTCCTGGAAGATTAACCCGGTGTTTCATGTTTCTCTGTTGAAAAAAGCTGATGTGTCTGATGGTGACGCCTCTGCCACTGTTCCTCCGGTGGTGGAGGACGGGGAATATGAAATTTCCCGCATCCTAAATTCTAGACGGTATAGAGGGAGTTTGCAGTATCTCGTCGCTTGGAAGGGTTTCAGACCTGAGGATAACTCATGGGTGAGGGCGGATTATGTTTCTGCTTCCAGACTTGTCAGAGCGTTTCACAGGAGGTTTCCTGGTAAGCCTGGGCCTAGGGGATCCGGAGGATCCTCTTAGAAGAGGGGGTACTGTTAGAACTCTCCTGTTAGGTTTTTTTTAGTTTGCTGGTCACATGACCATTTTTGCCTATTTAATCCGGCTCCGTCCTCCTGGTCTTGCTGGACTTCATTGTATTTTCTACTCTTGAGCTAGCTTGGTGCTCTGTTGCCGTTCTCTGTTAGTTTTGCTAGGTCTTCTGACCTCTATGCTTTTTGTTGTGTGTTTGTCTTTGACTGCTACTATTTCTGCTAGGAGGTGTCCAAACTTATCCCAGTCCCTAGTTCTTGTAGGGATCCCTCCCTCACATCTATAGGTCTTCGTTCAGACTAGCCGAGGACTTTAGCGGTTCTGATCGCAGGATCAGGTTCCCCGTTACATCGTAGGGATCTAGTTTAGTTCTATTGTAGGGACAGTTCTCCTGTCTTTCCTTAGTCCCTGTAGCAGATCATAACAGGTACGTCTACGCCCTCACCATCGTAGATCACTACTCCCGGTTCCTGGTGGTGGTCCCTGTCAAAGACTTAACGGCTCAAACAGCAGCCAGAGCCTTCCAGCTGCACTTCTGCCGTCCACACGGGTATCCGAAGCAAGTGTTGACGGACCAAGGACCAGCCTTCGAAGCGGAGGTCTTCCAAGAGTTCTGCAATCTGTATGGCTGCAGGAAGATAAGAACAATGCCCTATCACCCTCAGACCAATGGACTATGTGAGAAAATGAACCAGGTGGTGATAGACTTGCTAAAAACGTTGCCCCTGGAAGAACGCAGTCTGTGGCCTGAAAAACTGCCTGATCTGGTGGACTTGTATAATCACATCCCTGTAGGTTCTACCAACTGTACCCCGGCTTACCTAATGAGAGCAAGACCTGGTAAGCTGCCTATTGACCTGGATATGGGAGTCCTGACACCTGAGGACACCTCGCCAGAGGCAGACTGGGATACAGAACGGCAGCAGCAGTATCGGAAAGTACAGGAGAGCGTCGAGCGAAGTCTGTCTCAAGCAAGAGAAAGGCAAGAGAAGGCTTATAACCAGTATGCTCCCGCTGTTCCCATGGTACCTGGAGAGCAGGTCCTGAAGAGAAAGAGGCGGCTCCACAAGTTGGACGACCAGTGGGAGAAGGACCCATACACAGTACTGCCTTCAAGTCATGATAATCCAAAAGTCTGTGTAATCAGTAAGGATGGAGGAGAGACCACAGCCATTGTCTCCAGAGAGCACCTGAAAAAGTGTCCCAAGCAGCTGCAAAGCCCTGACGAAGATCAAGAGAACCCTCAACCCGCAGAGGAAAGGGAAGAAATGATCAGTACCATGCTCGGAGACTTTCCCCGGTCCTGGACTCAAATCAACAACGCAGTCGTGGTACCCATCCTCACCTTTCTCCAGCCAGCCCCTCAAGGGCCTACAGAAGAACAGGGAGTGTTGGAAGAGCAGCCGGCCCAGGAGGCAGAAGAATCCATACCAGCAGCCCAGGAGAATCAACCCTCTGCTAGTAGTGAGCCTGCCGTGCCCCTAGTGAGCCAAAGAGTACGCAGAAAGCTGCCCGACCTACCCGCAACACCTCCTACACCCTGTAGTGCAGAACCAGATAGTGGGTTACGTAGGTCCACCAGGAGCACTAGAGGACAAATGCCCGCTCGCTGGAGAATCTAAATGTAATGTGAATTTGCCTGTAAATTGTCAATGTTGAAAATAGTTTATGTTTTTGTTGCCTGTTAATTGATTAAGTTTCTCTAGTTACCCTGCAGGTTTATTTGGACTGACAGGTTATGGACGCTGAGTAACCGGAACTAAATTGTAAAAAGTTGCACCTTGTGCCTCTTGTGGAGACGGCCACGGAAGAAAAACCTGTCTGGCGTGGCCCCGTGTGGTCCAAAGTAGTTAGCTTCGCCTTGCAGCCACGCCCAGGGCCAACGTTTGGGGTTTGCTTTGGACAGGTTCCCTAATCTGTTCCAAGACTTCACCTTGTTGGGTGACATGGACACCCGGTAACGGACGCACCGCGACCTCTAAAGACTAAAACTTCTTGTACATATGTTGTTGTATTATTGTTTATACCCTTGTATTTGTGTATGTTTCAAAAATGTGTTTAGTCCCGGAGTACTAAATTTCACTAGGGGGGGATGTGGCACCCCAGGGGTCTGGTTGCCACAGTGATAGAAATATTACGTCTTGGAGCAAATGGGAGGTTCCCTGGTCAGGAGCCCTTTTACATGCAACACCTCCTGTCCCAGACCAGATAGGGGAGGAACCTGCCCTATATAAACTGGATCTGGGGCGGGGTTAGAGAGAAAGAGAGAGACAGGGAAAGCAACAGCTAGGAGCTCTGTAGGAGCAGGAGCTGAGTGCCAGGGACTGGAGCGGATATTGCTCGTCCTGGCTGAAGACACTACTACCGGACAACGGGGTCCGAGGCTGCGGGGAACCTCTAAGTCCAGCAGCAGAAACCAGCCGGCAGGGGATTCTAGGTCCTCTGGCCATAGAAGCCCGGAGGCTCAGTCACGAGCAAGGGACCAGCACCGCCATCGAGGAGCGGAGGCTAACAGAAGGCCCCAAGTCACCAGCCATACGGGTGAGCACCACACGGTATACTCAGGGACGTGGGCTACTTCCACTCGCTTACAGCAAGGTAGCCAGGAAGAGTGTTGATAGACGGGGAGGCCTACAACTCCACCTTGTCAGGGGAACTCCTGTTTGATCACGGACTGACCAGGCCCCTTTATGCTAGCCAGTACTCCCGGGAGGGTCTGCCTTAATATCATCAGTAAAGACCCTGAACTGCACTGCAAAGACTCTGAGTCGTTCCTGCTTCACCCGTGCACCATCACTCCCATCATCTACATTCCCTGCCCTGAGGCTATACTCTTCCCTTGGGGACTTATCCCATCCTTTGCTGCGCATACCACACCAGCCTCAGCGGTCTGCCTCGCAGTGGCGGTACACCCTAACCGCAATCCACGGGTGGCATAGTCGGACACTAACCCATAAAAACCCTATAAAAGACTGCCACTGTTTGACCACCCTGAGCCACGGGACAGGGTCACGGCCACGGAGACTACAACCCCCAGAGACCCGGCTCCGGGTAACCCACACACGTGCACACACGGCCCAGGGGGCGCGTCAACTTCACCTACACTCACAGACACTCAATGAGGCAGCTGAACTGCCTTATATAGGGCGTACAACCCCCAGAGGTGGGGATATGGGAGCAGCCAGTCCCACCCATCTTTTTGACTGCTCCTAAATCCAGCCTTTCCTACGCCCTATTAATTTTCTCACCACTATACGTGCGGGAGCCTGCTTTTCCGGGCTTACATCACCGAGGCTAAGCACCTCGATGACACATATCTCCCCTCAAGGACCTGTCTAGCAGCCATCTTACACAATCCATATAAATAATCTAACACAGTTAAATCCTTTATAAAAAATAAATAAATAAGTAAAAAATTATGGGCACCTCAAAATGGTGTCAAGAAAATGTATAACCCAGCCTGCAAAAAAACAAGCCCTTATATGACTTATATGTTGATGGAAAAATTAATAAGCTATTGGCCCTGGAAAGTACCATCCCAAAAATATTATTTTCTATAAAACAGTCCTATATTTGGCAAAGGTTCTGAAGCACAAAAAGAACTGTAAATTTGTTTAAAGGGAAATCTGTCAGCAGGTTTCCCTGAAGACAGCGTGAGGTTGGGGTTAAAACACAGATTTCATCAATGACTCTCTTATCAAGCTCCAAGGTTTTGTTTGCTTACAATGATTGTTTTAGCACCAGTAGCTTATCATTGCTGTGACTAGCTAGGTTGTGTGAGCCTGGTCTGACACTGTATATAGACATTAGATATTCAGAGTCTGGTGTGGGTGGTGTTAGCTTTCTCAGCTCTACTTCATGCTTAATCTAAAACTCTGATTGTGTCAGAATGGCTGAACCCAGTAATCTAAGTGGTACTGTACACCATTGCATTCAGCTTCTCTTTGATTTCATCAGGCTTCTCTCAGATGAGGTAGTAAAGACCTGCTGACAGATTCCCTTCAAAGAGATTGTGGAGGCTGGACACAAAAGTCTGTTGTCACACTATGTGACTGCAGACTTCTGAGTCATCACAATGTGCAATGCACACACTGTCAGGATTCCACTTCTGCCAGTGTGAGTGGGCGTTCACATAAGTGCATGTGTGCAATTTGCATACTTGCAGTTTCACAACGACTAGACATATCTGTCTTCTCTCTATACATATCTATTGAGACAGGCCGAACATGTCTTGTCGACACTTAACTGCACATATGCAATTAGCATACTTACAGTAATATGACAACTTGCTTGCACCGCACACTGTCATGATTCAGAAGTCTGCAATCACATTGGGTGACTGCAAATGTGGCACCCCAGGGGTCTGGTTTCCACAGTAATAGCAATATTATGTCTGAGAGCAGGTGGGAGGTCTCTTGGTCAGGAATCCTATGCATGCCACACCTCCTGCCCAGTCCTGGGAGGGGAAGAACTTCCCCTATATAAAACTGGGGCTGAGGCAGGGTTAGTTAGTTAAGAAGGAGAGTTTAGAAGAGGAGCAGCTATAGGAAAGAAAGATCAGGAGCTCAGTGGGAGCAGTGCTACAAGGAATCAGGGGCTGGCAGCTGTAGAGCTCGCCCTGATTGAAGAGTTACCACCGGACCCGGAGTCCGAGGCTGTGGGGACTAATCCTTACCCAGCAGCAGAAACCGACCGGCAGGGGATTTCAGGTCCTCTGGCCAAGAAACCCGAAGGCACGGTCACACGCGTGGGACCAGCACCGCCGTCGTGGAGCGGAAGCCACTAGAAGGCCCCGAGTCACCGGCCATACGGGTGAGCACCACACGGTACACTCAGGGACGTGGGCTACTTTTACCCGCCTCTAGCAAGGTAGCCAGAAGAGTACAATTAGTTGGGGAGGCCTACAACTCCGCCTGGCCAGGGGAAATCCCATCTGCTCAAGGACTGACCAGGACCCGACCGCTAGCCAGTAGTCCGGGAGGGTCTATTTTTGTCACCAGTAAAGACCCTGAACTACACCGCATCGTCTCTGAGTGGTTCCTGCTACCCCCCATCATCCACGTCGGCTGCCCTGAGGCCATACCCCTCCCGTTGGGGGTTATACCATCCACGCTGCACAATCCTTCCACCGGCCTCAGCGGTCTGCCCTGCAGCGGCAGCTCCATAGCTGCATTCAACGGGTGGCGTAGTCGTCCAACATCTACTGCTAATACTCAGCCACACAGTTTGACTCCCTGGGCACGGACCGGGTCACCGCCACGAGACTACTACCCCCAACAGGCCCGGCTCCGGGTAGTCCCCGCGTGCGCAACGCTACACCAAGTAGGCCCAGGGGCGCATCAACTTTTGGCGTAGTCGGCAGGATTTCGTGCCCGCAACCACCGGGTACTGCGTGCCTGAAAAAGACTGTTCAAACTTACCAGTGGTGGAGGTTTCCCGCCATCCGGCGCCATCTTCTGCCTTCTTCCCGCCATCCGTGGAGTTTTCCCGCCGTTGGACGCCGTCTTGAGGACGCCGCGCGGGAAGAAGAGGGGCGTGGACTCCGAAAGCGCGCGAGAACTGAAGCCCCGCCTCACATCCGGACGTTGCGTAAGGTCCTGGAAGGAGCCCAGCAGACGCCGACGTCACAGGAGCGCGACGGAAGGTCCTCAACCCTGACGATCCACTGCGGAGCCGCGGCCTACGGAAGAGGATCATCGCAAGGTAGGCCACGGTCCACTAGGGGGGGAGAAAGATGTCGGATACGGAGGAGAGCTTCACTGCCTCAACCCCCGCCAGCGCCACCGCTGCTGCAGTCATGCCTTTCACCATGCCCTATATCCCGGGAGCAGCCTGGTTACCCCAGTACTCAGGGGAGTCACATACCCTGAATGACTTTAAAGAAAAGCTGGATAGCCTCTTCCAGGTGTACCCCCTCACAGAAGAGCAAAAAGTGAGCATCCTGGTGGCCCAACTAACCGGGGCAGCCCAAAGGGAGGTAAAGTCCTGGCCACCTGGGAGGAGGACTGTCGCAGGGATACTAACCTGGCTGAGGGACACCTTTGATACCCGCACCTCAGCCGAGATTAAGCTTAGATTCTATGGGTGCAAGCAGCGAGCGCATGAGAGTATAAGGGACTATGCACTAAACCTACAAGAGGCCCTGAGAGCCATTAAGCAGACCGACCCTGACAGCGTGGGAAACGAGGACAGGCTGTTGACCGAGCAATTTATAGAGGGACTATATTGCAATGCCCACCGAACCCAGTTGCGGGCCATAGCCTTACAGGATCCTCATCTGGACTTTGCACAGTTCAAGGACAGAGCCATCCGGGTGCTCCGAGAACCGACACCGGGTGGCGTTGTGACCCACAGGCGCCCAGCTATCACTTACCACCAGGAGGCGGCGCCCTTGTCGGCAGGGCCTGTGGGGGCTGATGCGCAGGCTTTGAACAATGACCCGGCTCCGGACCTGCACCATCAGGTCCAAGAGCTAGCTAAAAGCGTTGCTGCGCTAACCCGAACTGTGCAGTCTTTACAGGTTTCCACTCCAGGGAAGATCCAGCTGGCATCCAGACCGGAGGACATCCCGTGGCGTCGACCAAGGAGGACCCCACCGGCCAGAGGAAGACCCAGCGACCGGTACAACGAGGACGGACAACCCATCTGCCGCCGCTGCAATCAACCCGGACATATGGCAAGGTACTGTCCTTTAAACTGGCACAACCTGGGGTAGAGGGCCAACCCCCAGGAAAAAGATCACCAGGCCCATCGAACTGGCGCGACAAATATGTGGGAGGACGTCCAGTCTTGCCTGTGGTACTGGATGGCATCCCTATGAGTGCCCTACTGGACAACGGGTCACAGGTCACCACCATCCCGTACGTGCTCTTTAAGCAGTACTGGAATGACTCGGATATAACCCGCTATCCAGACGACGACTTGAGTATCATCGCCAGTAATGGTCAGCCCGTGCCACAGATCGGATTTAAAGAAATGACCATTAAAATCGGTAGAGTCGAACTGGCAGCACAGGGACTGATCATTGTAGACATTGACAAGCGCGAGAGTCACCCAAAGATAACTCTAGGAACTAATGTGATTGAAAATTGTCTTGCAGAGGTGATTTTCATTTTACAGCAGGTTGCCAAGAACGCCAGCTCCGGCCAGCAGCGAGTGCTCCAGAAAGAGATCCGGGCACTGATGCGACGGCAACAGGTGGAACTCTCCGGTGGTGAGATTGGTAGCGTAAGAATGTGTGACCCTTTCCCTATTGCCATGCCCCCGAAAAGTGAAATGATGATTTGGTGCCGGGCAGCTATTGGTCTGAGAGGTAGAGATTACCAGGCCATGGTAGAACCAGTCTACTCAGACAGTAGGCCCACCATTTTGACAGCACGGGGGGTAGTTAATGTACGCCACGGGAGGGTGCCCGTTCGTATAATAAATATCGGGAAAAGGGAAGTATACCTGCCCCGGTATGCTACGCTAGCCAAATTATATACTATCAACCAAAATTCTATACAGTCTGTGGAACCCTTGCCTCCATCTCACCCGGAGGAAGGTAACGGCTCTACGAAAATAATGGAGGATTGGTGTCAGCAACTACATTTGGGTACTGATTCCACTCCCTCCCACCAGAAACAGGGAGTCTACCGGGTGGTTCGAGAGTACGAGAGAGTGTTTAGTAAACACCCGTTAGACTTCGGGCGAGTCAAGGGGGTAGAACACCACATCCCCACGGGAGACCATCCTCCCATAAAAGAGAGGTATCGACCCGTACCCCCTGCACACTACCAACACGCCAAGGGGATGCTTAGAGACATGAAGGAGGCTGGGGTAATCAGGGATAGCTGTAGCCCCTGGGCAGCTCCATTAGTCTTGGTCAAAAAGAAAGACAACACCATGAGAATGTGTGTAGATTACCGGAAAATTAACCGTATCACACACAAAGATGCGTACCCCTTACCAAGAATAGAGGAGTCTTTGGCTGGTTTAAAATCTGCTAACTTCTTCTCCACCTTGGATCTCACTAGCGGGTACTGGCAGGTTCTGTGAGGTTCTGAGACTTTCTATCATGGTTTTTTCATGTTGTGCTTAGATCTTGTTTTTTCCCTGCAGCCATCTTGCTTTCTGTTTTGTGCATCCATTTTGCCCTCAGTTGTAATGGAGTCTTCAGCCTCTATGTCTCCACCCTGTTTTTCTGCCATTTGCACTTAAGCAGCCTCAGCTGTTAGTTCAGTGCTTCTGAATCCTGTCTGCAGCCAGTCTGTAACATTGCTTCCTGAAGCCTCTGGACTAAGCTCTTCAAGTCAGCTTCACTCTCTGAGGAATCCTCATAGTTTACCTGCCTGTCTGAAGTTCCCATTTATGGATCTGAGTCTTCTTACCTGCTGGATCACTGGACTACTGCTTTACTCAAAGGACTTCTCAGCACCCGTAAGAGAGACTTTGCTTATTGCTTAAAGACTGTCTTTTGTTGTTGTGCCTTTTGCAACTCCGGGGAATCCGGGGTTAATCCAGTTACACCAGGAGGTGTTCCCTTTTGCTCAGAGACTTGTATATTACTGTGCATCTGCTTGTATGACGTAATACGAGAATATTACTTTATCAAGACCTGTGTTTCTTGTACTTCCTTGCACTCATGCCAAGACTCCATATACACTGAATTCTAACACTTTACAAGATTCAGAAGCCACAAGATGGAGTCAGCTGGGTCTGGGAGTATTGATGCCCGCATTAAGAAATTGTATGAGGTGACTAACTCAATCCTCACTGATTTGCAGACTTTAAAGGCGAACTTTGCAGGTCTGCAGGATCGTAGCGATCACAGCCTACAGGTGCTTGGTCAAAATTTTCGAGATTTCTGCACCCGGACTGAAGCTTTGGAGGAGTTAGTTCGTGCACCAGTTCCTACCCCGGTATCGGGCCTCCCCAAGTTACCACCTTTTCGCTTTGGCGGAGAACGAGAAAAATTCAGGGGATTCCTCAATCAATGCAAACTGTTTTTTGCCACCCAGGCATCACAATACCCTACTGACCGATCTAAGGTACTAACAATAATCATGCTTCTCACTGACAGGGCCCTAGCATGGGCGAACCCTTTGATTGAGACTAATGATGCATGTCTGGACGATCTAAATACTTTCATATTGGCCCTGGGGCAAATGTTTGATGATCCCAATCGCAGTGCTACAGCAGAAGCTGCCATGCTAACCTTGCGTCAAGGTAAACGCTCAGTAGCAGAATATGCGCTGGATTTTAGGAGATGGGCCCTCGACACTACTTGGAATAGCTCCGCCAAGAAATCCATTTTCCGGAAGGGGTTGTCTTCTGAAGTTAAAGATGAGCTCGCCCGTGCTGACCCTCCCACTGCTTTGGGAGATTTCATCAATTTCTGCATCCGGATCGATGCCCGGCTTACGGAACGTAGACAGGAGAGATGGTCGGCAATTAATCGTGTTAACAGATACCTTCCTCCCTCTCCAACTAGAGACTTTGTTCCTCGGACTCCTCGAGAAGCTGAACCTGAACCCATGCAAGTGGACTCTCTACAGAAACGGGTCAGTGACGCACGTAAGGAGCATCGGTTGAAGGAGAATCTATGTTTCTACTGCGGTAAGTCTGGGCACTTCATTATAAACTGTCCCAGCCATTCCCGTAAGGCTACTGCTGCAGTTATACACTGTGAATGCTGTGAAAAGGGGTCTGTGATGGCGGCTCGGGAACTCTTGTCTGACCCGGCTGCACCTATAGATATTGACTATTCAGACTTAAACTCTGTCACATCTGAGCCTGATTCACATATCAATGCTGCAATTTTTCCGGTTTCCTCTGCTGTGTCTCGTCCGAACTGCAACAAAAACAGTTCTCATTGTCTTCTTTCTATTAAACTCTGGATTAATGCTGTTTGGGTGTCCACTTCAGCTATGATTGATTCTGGAGCTAGCGGCAATTTTATGGACATTTCCTTTGCCCAAAGACACGGAATACGTTCTGTGAAGAGGACAACCCCTGTACAGATGGAGACAGTGGATGGCTCTCTGTTAAGTTCAGGACCCGTGGATCAGGAGACGGTACCCGTCAAGGTTTTCATGGGGAAAGGTCATCTAGAGAGACTGTCATTTATGCTCATCACTTCTCCACATTTCCCCATTATTTTAGGATTACCTTGGTTGCAGATTCAGAACCCTACAATAAATTGGGAAACCAAGGAGCTGCATTTCCCGGAGAAGAAGACAATTCCCGGGGTTATGATTTGCTCCACTCCGGTAATTTCCACACCATCAGTCTTCAAGCTGCCGCCCATGTATAGTGAGTATGCTGACATCTGTGATAAGAAGAATGCTGACCAGCTTCCTCCCCACCGTCCCTATGACTGCCCAATTGAACTATTACCAGGTGCAGCAATACCCTTTGGTAATATTTACCCTCTGGCAGGCCCAGAACTAAAGGCGTTGAAAGACTATATCGATGAAAATCTAGCTAAAGGCTTTATACGTCCCTCTTCTTCCCCTGCAGGTGCACCCATCTTTTTTGTAAAGAAAAAGGACGGATCTCTTAGACCCTGTATAGATTATCGGGAGCTTAATAAGGTCACCATCAGAAATCGCTACCCACTACCCTTGATCCCCGAATTGTTGGAGAGGGTACGACAGGCTAAGATTTTTACTAAATTAGATCTTCGTGGGGCCTACAATCTGGTCCGCATTAGGCCAGGTGATGAGTGGAAGACAGCTTTCAGGTCACGTTACGGACAGTTTGAATATCAAGTCATGCCGTTCGGCTTATGCAATGCGCCAGCAACATTTCAACATTTAGCCAATGACCTCTTCAGGGATCTTTTGGATACATTTGTGGTGATTTATTTGGACGATATTTTAATTTTCTCTAATTCCATAGATGAACATCATGAACATGTGAGGACCGTCTTGGGACGTCTAAGAATGCACCGCCTCTATATCAAGCCTGAGAAATGCGAGTTTCATGTAACTAAGATCCAGTTTTTGGGGTACGTAATTTCTTCACAAGGAATAACCATGGATGTGAGGAAGACTCAGGCT
Source organism: Phyllobates terribilis (assembly GCF_046119375.1). Taxonomy (NCBI): domain Eukaryota; kingdom Metazoa; phylum Chordata; class Amphibia; order Anura; family Dendrobatidae; genus Phyllobates; species Phyllobates terribilis. Next base: position 754,367,530 of record NW_027362761.1, on the reverse strand, counting down.
ATTCAGGACTGGCCAGTGCCCAGGAATGTGAAAGAGGTTCAGCGCTTCATCAGGTTTGCAAATTTTTACAGGCGTTTTATCAGGAACTTTTCTGAAATAGTGTCACCCATCACACAGCTGACCCGTAAGAAGTCTACCTTTGCCTGGACCTCTCAAGCCCAAGAAGCGTTCTCCCGTCTTAAGACCAGATTCACGACGGCACCCATCTTGGTGCACCCAGATCCTGAACTCGCTTTCATAATAGAGGTGGATGCTTCGGACTGTGCCATTGGAGCTATACTCTCCCAAAGGATAGGTGAGAACAGTATTTTACATCCTTGTGCTTTCTTTTCTCAGCGATTGTCGTCAGCAGAAAAGAACTATGACGTAGGGAACAGAGAACTGCTGGCCATTATTGCCGCCTTCAAGGAATGGAGACATCATCTTCAAGGAGCATCTCAGCAGATAGTTGTACTGACGGACCACCGCAATCTGGAATTCATTAGGTCGGCCAAGTGCCTGACCCCTCGTCAGGCCCGCTGGAGTCTTTTTCTAAATCAATTTAATTTCGTAATTTCCTATAGGCCTGGTTCCCGCAATGGAAAGGCCGATGCATTATCTAGGATCCACTCAATTGAGACCACTCCAATCATGACACCTAAGACCATTCTTCCTGATTCCAAGGTCCTGGGGGTGATCCATAATCAAGATTTATTAAACGACATTAAGGAAGCTTATCAACTGGATTCCTTGTTAGAACAACCTTCTAACGAGGTAAGTCTGACTTATAAGAATGGTGTGTGGATGCAGGGACAACGCTTGTATATACCTGAGACTGTCAGATTGAGAGTACTGCATTTAGTTCATGACTCTAAGATGGCGGGTCACAGAGGAAGTCTAAAGACTCAGGAGTTTCTATCCCGTTTCTTTTGGTGGCCCACCTACAGGAAGGATGTCCTAAATTATGTTGCTTCTTGTGAAGTCTGCGCCAGATTCAAGACATCACGTTCCTCACCTACAGGTCTTTTGCAGCCCTTGCCCATCCCATCCCGCCCTTGGGGCTCAATTTCTATGGATTTCATTGTGGAGTTGCCAAACTCTCAGGGGAAAAACTCCATTTTGGTGGTGGTGGATCGTTTGACAAAGGCAGCTCACTTTATTGCTTGTACCGGTTTACCTTCTGCCAAACAGACATCAGACTTAATCGTTCAAAATGTGTTTCGCCTACATGGAGTACCAGATGAAGTCATTTCTGATCGGGGGGTGCAATTCACTTCAAAATTTTGGCAGAGTTTCTGCGCTGCTTTAGACATTAAAGTTAATCTCTCTTCTGCATTTCACCCCCAGACAAATGGACAAACTGAACGCACCAATCAGACCCTGGAGCAATATCTCCGCTGCTTTATTTGCCATCTGCAGGATGATTGGGTGGATCTTCTCCCATTGGCTGAGTTTTCATATAATAACTCACAGAGCGCTTCCACAAAGCAATCTCCATTTTTTGCCAATTTAGGCTATCATCCTAACATTCTTCCTCGGTTTCCCATAGATACGCCTCTACCAGCTGTGGCCGACAGAATTTCTTCCCTACAACAAAATCTGGAGGTGTTAAAGGAGAATCTGGAATCAGCTCGGGAAAGGTATAAAAAAGCAGCCGATAAATTTCGAAAGCCAGCACCAGACTTCAAGGTAGGAGATTTAGTCTGGTTGTCAACCAAGAATTTGAACTTAAGAATTCCATCATCTAAACTTGGACAAAAGTACGTGGGTCCTTATAAGATTAACAAGATTATAAGTGCAGTGGCTTATCGTCTTCAACTTCCTAAATCTATGAGAATTCACCCAGTGTTTCACGTGTCTTTACTTAAGGCAGCAGTTCCTAATATATTTCTTGGACGGTCTCCTTCCCCTCCTGATCCAGTGTTGATCGATGGACAGGAAGAATTTGTGGTGGAAAAGATTCTGGACTCTAGGCTGCACAGAAATCGTCTCCAATACTTGATCAAATGGCAGGGCTACTCAGTGGAAGATAACTCTTGGGAACCAGTTGACAACATCAATGCCCCCCGTTTACTCCGCCAGTTCCATCAGAGGTACCCAGACAAACCTGGTTCGGAGCCGTCCGGAGGCCGTCCTCAAGGGGGGAGTAATGTGAGGTTCTGAGACTTTCTATCATGGTTTTTTCATGTTGTGCTTAGATCTTGTTTTTTCCCTGCAGCCATCTTGCTTTCTGTTTTGTGCATCCATTTTGCCCTCAGTTGTAATGGAGTCTTCAGCCTCTATGTCTCCACCCTGTTTTTCTGCCATTTGCACTTAAGCAGCCTCAGCTGTTAGTTCAGTGCTTCTGAATCCTGTCTGCAGCCAGTCTGTAACATTGCTTCCTGAAGCCTCTGGACTAAGCTCTTCAAGTCAGCTTCACTCTCTGAGGAATCCTCATAGTTTACCTGCCTGTCTGAAGTTCCCATTTATGGATCTGAGTCTTCTTACCTGCTGGATCACTGGACTACTGCTTTACTCAAAGGACTTCTCAGCACCCGTAAGAGAGACTTTGCTTATTGCTTAAAGACTGTCTTTTGTTGTTGTGCCTTTTGCAACTCCGGGGAATCCGGGGTTAATCCAGTTACACCAGGAGGTGTTCCCTTTTGCTCAGAGACTTGTATATTACTGTGCATCTGCTTGTATGACGTAATACGAGAATATTACTTTATCAAGACCTGTGTTTCTTGTACTTCCTTGCACTCATGCCAAGACTCCATATACACTGAATTCTAACACTTTACAGGTTCCTGTAGCAGAGGCGGACAGGGAGAAGACCGCATTCACCACCCCGATGGGACTTAGCGAGTTTACCTGCATGCCGTTCGGACTCTGCAACGCACCAGGAACCTTCCAGCGATTGATGGAATGCTGTCTGGGACACCGAAACTTTGAGACGGTCCTGTTATACCTGGACGATGTCATCGTCTATTCCAAGACCTACGAGGACCACCTGAAACACCTGGCGGAAGTGTTCGAAGCTCTGGCAAGTTATGGCCTAAAGGTGAAACCCTCCAAGTGTCACCTCCTGAAGCCAAAGGTGCAGTACCTGGGACACGTGGTGAGTGCTGACGGAGTGGCTCCCGACCCTGATAAGATCACCGCAATTAAGGAATGGCCAAGCCCCTCCAGCGTAAAGGAAGTGAGGCAGTTCCTCGGGTTGGTAGGCTACTACCGAAGGTTCATTCCCGGTTTCACCAAAAAGGCAGCTCCTATGCAGGACCTCCTGATAGGCCAGTCCAGGAAGGCCAAGAACCAGAAGCCACCCTTCAGATGGGAGAAGCTGGAAGAAGAGTCCTTCCTCCAGCTGAAGATGGCCCTCACGGGGGATGAAATCCTGGCGTACCCTGATTATAGCCAGCCCTTTATCCTCTACACCGACGCCAGTAACATCGGGCTAGGAGCCGTACTGTCCCAGATCCAGCAGGGGAAGGAACGGGTAATTGCTTACGCCAGCCGAAAACTGCGACCCACCGAAAGAAACCCTGAGAATTACAGCTCATTTAAGCTAGAGTTCCTGGCAGTGGTGTGGGCAGTCACCGAACGCTTTAAGCACTACCTCGCTGCTTCCCGGTTCACCGTGTACACGGATAACAACCCGTTGACACACCTGGACACTGCAAGACTCGGTGCCCTAGAGCAGAGATGGATGGCCCGCTTGTCCAACTATGAGTTTACAATCAAATACCGGGCAGGACGCTCCAATACCAACGCGGACGCCCTGTCCAGGATGCCGAACCTACCGGACGTAGGGGAAGATTCAGAGGAACTGGAAGAAGTTGAACTCCCCGCGTTCCACCGTCATGGGACTATCCAGTATTCCCACCGTGTAAGGAGTAAGCAATCCGCTACGTTCAACCCATTACCTCATTACAACTGGGCGGAGACGCAAGATAGTGACCCTGCCGTCCGACTGGTAAAGGAGATGCTGACTCGGCCAGATGCACGCCTTGACCCAGACGCTCCGGAGGAAGCCAAGCAACTGTGGGCTGAGAAGAGTCGACTGTTCCTTTACAAGGGGAAGTTGTGCCGCAGAATGGTTAACTCCCGGACGCATGAACTAATCTGGCAAGTAGTGGTGCCAAGAAGAGACGCAGCTATGGTGATGGAGGCATACCACGACGGAGCTGGGCACTTCGGATGGAAGAAGCTGGAGTTCCTGCTGCGCGGGCGGTTCCATTGGGTAGGCATGAGAGGAACCATCGAGAGGTGGTGCAGAGACTGTGGCCCATGCAACCTAAGAAGGAGGGACCGTGCCAGCCAGAAGACTCCCCTGCAGTCCATCATCACCAGACAGCCGTTGGAACTGGTAGCCTTGGATCATGTAAAACTGACCCCAAGCAGAAGTGGCTACGTCTACGCGTTAACCATCGTGGATCACTACTCCCGGTTCTTGGTTGTCGTCCCCGTCAAGGACTTAACGGCTCAAACAGCAGCTAGAGCCTTCCAGCAGCACTTCTGCCGTCCGCACGGATACCCGGAGCAGGTGCTGACGGACCAGGGGCCTGCCTTTGAAGCGGAAGTCTTCCAGGAGTTCTGCACCCTGTATGGCTGCCGGAAGATAAGAACAACACCCTATCACCCGCAAACTAATGGACTTTGTGAGAAAATGAACCAGGTGGTGATAGATCTTCTGAAAACATTGCCCCTGGAAGAACGTAGTCTGTGGCCTGAAAAGCTGCCCGACCTGGTGGACCTATACAACCACATCCCTGTAGGTTCCACCAACTGTACCCCGGCTTACCTAATGAGGGCAAGACCTGGTAAGCTTCCTGTTGATCTGGAGATGGGAGTCCTGACACCCGAGGACACTTCACCAGAAGCAGACTGGGACACAGAGAGGCAGCAGCAGTACCGGAAAGTACAGGAGAGCGTGGAGCGAAGTCTCTGTCAAGCTAGGGAAAGACAAGAGAAAACTTACAACCAGTATGCTCCCGCTGTTCCCCTGGTGCCCGGAGAGCAGGTCTTGAAGAGGAAAAGACGGCTCCACAAGTTGGACGACCAGTGGGAGAAGGACCCGTACACCGTACTGCCCTCAAGCCACGACAACCCAAAGATCTGTACAATCAGTAAAGACGGAGGGGAAACCACAGCCATTGTATCCCGGGATCACCTGAAGAAGTGTCCCGAACAGCTACGGAACCCTGAAGAGGAACAAGAAGACCCTCGACCCGTAGAGGAAAGGGAAGATATGATTAGTACTGTGCTCGGAGACTTCCCTCGGTCTTGGACTCAAGTCAATGGTGCTGTTGTGGTAGCCGTCCTCAACGTTCCTCCAACCAGCATCCCAAGTGCCTACGGAGACACAGGTAGAGCTGGAAGAACAGCCGGTCCAGGAGGCAGAAGACCCCACACAAGCAGACCAGGAAAATCAACCCTCTGCTTATAGTGAGCCTGCCATACCCCTAGTGAGCCAAAGAGTCCGTAGACGGCTGCCCAGTTTACCCTTGACAGCTCCTATACCCTGTAGCTCAGGACCAGTCAGCCAGCTCCGTAGGTCCACTAGGGTCACTAGAGGCCAGTTGCCCATACGGTGGAGGATCTAAATGTTCAAGCTATTTTATTAATGTTTACCTGTTTATTGTTGCTTGTGTATAATTTTGTGTTTCTAGTTATTTGTAGGAGTCTTTGGTGGATTTACCGGGAATCCTTTGTACATATAGTTGGAGCGTAACCCAGGATGGACTAAAAGACTGATAAGGACTCGGGGCAGGACAGACCCCTACCTGGTTACGTCTCCCTGTTTTGGTGAAATGGACACCTTTGTTTTCTTTAAAGACTGCACCCGGTTGCGGACATGCCGTAACCATCCTAATGTGTTTTTCTTTATTGTACTGTTTCTGTTTTTACTTGTTATGTTTTACAAAAGTATGTTTAGTCCCGGAGTACTAAATTTCACTAGGGGGGAATGTGGCACCCCAGGGGTCTGGTTTCCACAGTAATAGCAATATTATGTCTGAGAGCAGGTGGGAGGTCTCTTGGTCAGGAATCCTATGCATGCCACACCTCCTGCCCAGTCCTGGGAGGGGAAGAACTTCCCCTATATAAAACTGGGGCTGAGGCAGGGTTAGTTAGTTAAGAAGGAGAGTTTAGAAGAGGAGCAGCTATAGGAAAGAAAGATCAGGAGCTCAGTGGGAGCAGTGCTACAAGGAATCAGGGGCTGGCAGCTGTAGAGCTCGCCCTGATTGAAGAGTTACCACCGGACCCGGAGTCCAAGGCTGTGGGGACTAATCCTTACCCAGCAGCAGAAACCGACCGGCAGGGGATTTCAGGTCCTCTGGCCAAGAAACCCGAAGGCACGGTCACACGCGTGGGACCAGCACCGCCGTCGTGGAGCGGAAGCCACTAGAAGGCCCCGAGTCACCGGCCATACGGGTGAGCACCACACGGTACACTCAGGGACGTGGGCTACTTTTACCCGCCTCTAGCAAGGTAGCCAGAAGAGTACAATTAGTTGGGGAGGCCTACAACTCCGCCTGGCCAGGGGAAATCCCATCTGCTCAAGGACTGACCAGGCCCCGACCGCTAGCCAGTACTCCGGGAGGGTCTATTTTTGTCACCAGTAAAGACCCTGAACTACACCGCATCGTCTCTGATTGTTTCCTGCTACCCCCCATCATCCACGTCGGCTGCCCTGAGGCCATACCCCTCCCGTTGGGGGTTATACCATCCACGCTGCACAATCCTTCCACCGGCCTCAGCGGTCTGCCCTGCAGCGGAAGCTCCATAGCTGCATTCAACGGGTGGCGTAGTCGTCCAACATCTACTGCTAATACTCAGCCACACAGTTTGACTCCCTGGGCACGGACCGGGTCACCGCCACGAGACTACTACCCCCAACAGGCCCGGCTCCGGGTAGTCCCCGCGTGCGCAACGCTACACCAAGTAGGCCCAGGGGCGCGTCACAAACTTTTGTGTCAAGCTTGAGAACTGCTGACTGTTCCAAATTATTACGCACAACAGAGTTCCCAAACATTTTATAGGTTGTAGAGAATGGGAAATGGTCATTTGTTGAATTTGCAGCATTAAGAGGTCACATTTACTGAAATCAAAAGCTTTTTCAATCAAAAACATCTTAACAGGCCAAGCTACATGTTAATGTAGGACCCCTTTTTTGATATCACCTTCACAATTCTTGCATTCATTGAACTTGTGAGTTTTGTAACATTTCTGCTTGAATTTCTTTGCATCCTCCCAGAGCTGCTGTTTTGATGAGAGCTGCCTCCAACCCTCATAGATCTTTTGCATGAGGACACTCCAAAGGTTCTCAATAGGGTTGAATGGTGACCACACCATGAGATTCTTTTGTTTTCTGCCCATAGCATCCAATAACTCAAGACGATTTTGCTGCGGATGGAACAGTTCTTTTTGTATCAGGCCCAAAACATGACTCTTCTACCTCTTTACTGATCTCGCAGCCTTGTTGGGACATGGTGGCCAACCACCAACCATCCACTACTTCATCTATCCGGACCATCCAGGGTTTCACACACTCATCAGTAAACAAGACTGTTTTAAAATTAGTATTCATGCATGTCTGGGCCCACTGCAATCGTTTCTGCATGTGAGCACTGTTTAGAGGTGGCTGAATCGTAGATTTATGCACAATTGTGTTACGCTCGCGCCCGGACTGACTGGCGTGAGCGTGATTAGTGATCCCACTGTACCATGAACCGAGGAGTGCCTGGAGGGGCATAACTAAGTATCTACCCCATCCGACCAAGGTCGCACGGCGGCTAACGACTCCGTGAACCAAGGAGGAACCGAGCAGAGGGACCAGGTGCTACTCCAGGTCAGACCCCGGTCACAGCTGTTGACCCACACCGGGGATTACAGGAACAGGCAGGTTAGGCTGGCACACAGACAGGTGGGTATTGGCAGGCACGGCTGGAGTGCAGACAGGAGGATACTGACAAGCACGGCTGGTATGCAGACAGAGGGGTACTGGCAAGCACGGCTGGAGTGCAGACAGGGAGGCACTAGCAGGTTGGAACGCAGGCTGGATAGGGTCCAGTACAGACTGGGATTCAGGAACAGAACTGCAGATGCGGTAGACAAGCAGAGCAGAGCGGAACCGCTGGAGCGGTGGGCAAGGCAGAGCAGAGAGATACCGCCGGAGCGGTGAGCAAGGCAGAGCAGAGAGGAACCGCCGGAGCGGTGAGCAAGGCAGAGCAGAGAGGAACCGCCGGAGCGGTGAGCAAGGCAGAGCAGAGAGGAACCGCCGGAGCGGTGAGCAAGGCAGAGCAGAGAGGAACCGCCGGAGCGGTGAGCAAGGCAGAGCAGAGAGGAACCGCCGGAGCGGTGAGCAAGGTAGACAAGGAAGGAACCGCCGGAGTGGTGAGCAAGGCAGAGCAGGAAGGAACCACCGGAGCGGTGAGCAAGGCACAGTAGAGTGGAACCTCCGCAGCGGTGAGCAAGGCAGAGCAGGAAGGAACCGCCGGAGCGGTGAGCAAGGCAGAGCAGAGCGAAAGCCCCGGAGCGGTGAACAAGGCAGAGCAGAAAGGAACAGCCGGAGCGTTGAGCAAGGCAGAGCGGGAAGGAACCGCAGGAGCGTTGAGCAAGGCAGAGCGGGAAGGAACCACCGGAGCGGAGGGCAAGTCAGAGCAGAGCAAAACCGCCGGAGCGGTGAACAAGGCAGAGCAGAGAGGAACCGCCAGAGCGGTGAGCAAGGCAGAGCAGGAAGGAACCGCCGTAACGGTGAGCAAGGCAGAGCAGAGAGGAACCACTGGAACGGTGAGCAAGGCAGAGCAGAGAGGACAGGGCTCTGTTCACACTGAACAGACTGGAAGGGACAAGCAGAACCAGATACACACAAGGTGCTTGCAGTGAAGTAGCGAGTGGACTCTAAACTCACAACAGAAGTACAGAGACTACGAGTAAGAGTTAGGTGCAGGTTCAGAGACTGCAGGAAAAGGGAAGGTACGGACACAGAGACAAACAGGCTAGGAGAGTGTTCAGACAGGAACTGACACTGCAACAAGATACAGGAGCGAGTCTGGGTATACGGCCCCCAGAGAGGCGGACAAACAGGCTAGGAGAGTGTTCAGACAGGAACTGACACTGCAACAAGATACAGGAGCGAGTCTGGGTATACGGCCCCCAGAGAGGTGGACAAACAGGCTAAGAGATAGTTCAGACAGGCCAGGGAATACAGCCCTCAGGTTGGCGGACAGGCAAGAAACAGAACGGGACCTGGCACATCAGAGGCAAGGAGCCCTCTGAAGGTAAGAGTTGCTCAGGCACCTCCTACTGGGTGGAGGGGGTTTAAATATCCAGTGACTCACAGCAATAGGCTGGAGACGCATTAGGGGTGCGCTCACAGCAGCTATAAGAATCAGGAAGTAACCGGGCCGCCACCCTAAACAGTTAGTCAAGGGACATGCACACAGCATGCACTGGACCAGGAATAGCAGACTGGACAGACAGGTAAGATTGCGGTCTTGCATAGTGGGAGGTGGTGCACTATGCAAGCACGCCGCCAGGGATGTTACAAATTGTAAGCCTCTGGAAGATCCTACACCTTAAGGGGCGTGGAACTCTAGAGATACCAATAACTTTAAATACCCGTTTGCTGCTTTGTACTGGTATTTTAGCAACTGCTCTCTTAATCTGATGAATTTGTCTGGCAGAAACCTTTCTCATTATGCCTTTATCTACATGAACCCGTCTGTGCTCTGTTTCGGCCACAAATCTCTCCACAGTAAGATGATCATGCTCAAGTTTTCATGAAATATCTAATGTTTTCCTACCTTGTCCAAGACATTGCATTATTTGACACTTTTTGGCAGCAGATAGATCTTTTTTTCTTTCCTATATTGCTTGAAACCTGTGGCCTGCTTAATAATGTGGAACGTCCTTCTTAAGTAGCTTTCCTGGCCTACTAATTGTCACCGGTGAGGTGTTTGAGATCAATTTCACTGATCCAAAGAGCCCTGAGACACAACACCATCCAAGAGTTTATTTTAAAAGCCAAAAAATAAATCTTTATGACACTTAAATCCAATTTGCATAATAATTTAGAATGCAGTGTAATAATGGAGGAAACCACTCTGCTATCTGCGTCAGTCCTATAGACAATGAATGAAGGGTAGCACAGATAGGTCATCAATGTCTAATCAGTGGGGTGCGACACCAGACACCCCCACCAACCAGCTATGGGTGCCGTCACCGGCAGGAAGGGCTCAGTTACGTAGCTGCCGCGGCTGGGTACTGTACGTCTGCCCCTATTGATTTGAATAGGGGGCAGATGTGCAGTCCCCAATCGTGGCCACTATCAGTAGACGGAGCAGCTCCATTACTGAACACTTCAGGCCGCCGGTGGCACCAAAAACAGCTAATCGGTGGGGGTGGCAGGTGTCGCACCCCCACCGATAAGACATTGACATTGATGACCTCTCCTAAGGACAGTTCATCAATGTTAAAGTAATGGACAACATATCAAATATAATAACTTATATACTTTTACAGGGATTCAGAGCATGGGAGGGGGCAAAACACATCTGAATGTGCCCTTAACTTAGCTATCCATGTTTACATCTATAATAATAATATAATAATTTTATTTATAAGGCGACAACATATTCTGCTGCACTTTGGAATTAAGTGGGACATGTACAGACAATAACGACATTACTGAGTAACACATAATTCAACAGTTACAGTAGGAGTGAGGGTCCTGCTCACTTACAATCTATTAGATCTATATTGATAAACCCTAATCATAGTGGTTGTCATAGAAAAAAATAAAATCCATAAGGCATCTCCAGAGAAGGGTGAAAAGCTGAGAATTCAAACTTCCTTAGAAGTAGGCCTTCACAAGGAACATATGGGGAAGAGGTAAAATTACTTATAGCTAGGGAGAGAGGAACTAATTAAAAGAGGGGAAATACAGAGAGAGCTAACACCTCATCTCCTCTGAAGCAGTAACTCCTTGCAGTGTTCAGGTAATTAAACAGGAAAAATCTTTTCTGGGAACAAGATACCAAAACAAGATCAGTTTACACAGTGGTAGCTTTTGTTCTCATCAAAGCATCTTTTGTAGACACTGTCTCCAGGGTCCAGATAGGAATATTGCGGTTTGTAGTGATCCGATATTGATGAGATATAGATTTTCGGCTTTGTAGCGAAGGGACCAACGTGACTCATTCACTCACATCACTGTGGGGCCACTAGAAACCCTCCAACTTAATATCAGTCCAATAGATTATGCGGACCAGGTCATATTTGGCCTCTATGTAAAGGTAAAATATGACGTCAATAACGCCTGGGACCTTCAGAGGCAAAGATATCTTGTATGCTGGGGATCTCATAAAATCCTGAATGGCTTAGAACATCCCACAAGCAGCCCCCACATGAGGTCACCAAGGGGAGGTGTGAGGGAGTAACTTAGAGCTAATAAAAAGAAGAAACTGGGTTTGGGTCTTTGTCATTCTGGGAAGACATAGTTCGCTGTGTGGGTGCCCATTTTCCAAATCAGAAGTGCTTCCCTTTGCTAAGATCTGAGCCATTTCTGTGACCAGGTTTAGTGAGTTTCTTTCGTTATCCCTTTTTATTTTATGTGATTGTATATATTGTATTGTTTTGTTCCCATTCTGTATCATCTGTATATTTTTATAAACACTGTGTATCTTTCTGGATTAAATGTAAATTGAATAGCTCTGTTCCTCTTGCTCTGTAAACCACCCCCCTGAAGCCATACGCTACCTGTAACGGGTGTCCAAATGATTGGGGATGGCAGCTAGTTATTCTTTTTGGTATTGCAGAGCTGGCAGTGACCGTACTAGGGGTATATAAATATATTTAATGTGTTAGAATCGGAGGAGTATATACTATACGTTCACTGTTAGTTCTACAATTACCAGCCTAGTAGTAGAAGCAGCCGTGGTTTCGTCCATCACTTGTCAAAAAATTGCATAATTGTCCAGATGATTGGAGGCAGCGGAGTTGCGTTCCCATGACAACCGGTGGCAGCGGTGGGATCTGTGGGATCTCTCTGGTGTCATCTGTGACAAAGTGGTAACAGTGGTGGGTTCAGCGTGACTCTCCCGGCTGTGTATCCTTGACAGTGGTTAAAAAGGAACCCAGCAGATGACCATGCTGCTACTGCAAAAAAAAATCACTGTGCAAGGAGCAAGACTGAATTACCAATCCTTCAGAATGTATTAGGAGATTACAGTACAGTTACAAATAGTAACTGACATGTGATATTCTTTCTGATGGAGTTGTTCACTTTTCCTGTCTTTTCCATCTGGCCCAGACCACTAAGATTACTTATTCTAGTCACAACTATTTTCAGAGTACAACACAGATACTTTTGACTTTTTACATTTTTGGCACAATCCCCATCTATTCTAAACCTCCACAAAATCTCTATACTTTTTAATTCCCTAATGCAGAGCCTGTTGCTGCCATATTTTACCCTATTACTGGACCTTTTGTGTGGCATGGTAACAGTAGTCCTCTCACTGCTCAACATACAGTAAATGGTGAAAATGACCCCTAAAAGATATTTAAAGGGTTGGCCACTACTTTTTTATATGGATGGTCTATCCTTAGGATAGACCATCAATATCTGATCAGTGAGGGTGCTATCAACTGTTATTGGCACTGGTTGCTGAAAGTTCCCAGATGCTGCCAAAACACAGCAAAAGAATAGGTGATAGATCTGTAGTATGTAGCCGTGGCCCCTATAGTTTTGTTAGAGCTACTGTGTTTCAGCAGCATCCAAGAACTTCCAGCCAATGCCGCAAACAGCTGATCGGCGAGGGTGCCAGGTGTCGCACCCCCATTCACAAATTTAAGTCCTATCATAATGAGAGGCTGTGATGACACAGCGTTTATTCTTACTTCTGCCAGACTTATTGAGCCATTCTTCATATCAGCCTGTGCGTTGACTCTTGTTGCATGTTGATTTGCTGTATGTTAATTTGTTGAAGGCCTGCTGATTACCTATTGTCTCAGCCCCTACAATTTATTCTTCTAACTAACCTTGTAGGACAAAGACGTGGGTTAATTGAACATTCAATATGTGGCGCCCCTGAGGGTTCAGTCGCCACAGGGGTAATGCACCTCAGACCGAGGTGTGGTATCTCCTCTCCGAGGTAAGGAAGGAGCACCTCTCAGGGCTCAGCCATCCATCCAACACTACACCTCTCCCACCTGAGGGGGGGCTTATATGCACCAGGGTGCTGCCCCAGCCGGGATAGAGGAGATGGAGGGAACCAAAGATAGGGGGGAACCATGTAGTGGGTGAGGGTGGAGGACGCACCTTTAGGTTACACTCATCCAATTCATATTTAACCAGCGGCCATCTTAAGTTCAGGGTCTTTCGGTTGTGGGTCTTCGGCTGGAAGGCAGTGCAGGGCCTCATCTGGCTGAAGGCTTACGGTCCTCGGTCTCAGGCCTCGAGACGAGGAGCGGGGTGGAGTGATCGGCGGTGGAGTATTGGCACCTCCACCCCGGCCAGGGTCCCAGAAGCAAGAAGGCCAAGGCGGGGAGCAGTGGAGAAAGCTCCGTAGGCGGGGAGCAGAGGAGAAAGCTCCGTAGGCGGGGAGCAGAGGAGAAAATCTCCGTAAGAGGGGTACCGGCCCCCTATATCTGACTCTGCTACTTCACGTCCTAGTCAGAAAAGCCCGGAGGCTCAGTGGATCCCACTGGGTAACGCACGGAGCGGAGTCGCCACCCGACCCTTGTTCTGTGCATAGTCCAGAGGGAGACCCGGCCTTAGTACACGTACCACATACGGACAGGAGAGGATCTAATGGAAAGTCTAGGAACACTCTGGTGCAGGGGGTCCTGATTGTCGCACCCGAACTACCCGGAGTGTGCTGAACCCCTTCCTGGTGGCCGCAGCGCACCGTGAGGAGCAAGGAGAAGCCTTGCAGCTGACACCTAACAACGTGAGTAAAGCTTGGAAGACTGCATCCATTGCCTCCGGTCCCTTATTTCAGCGCGACACCACACCGCACCACCCACTACAACCCCCCTCATCCGTCTTCTCTGCCCTGAGGCCCTGCTCCGCCTGTGGGGAGTAGTACCATCTTCTGCTGCCACTACATCCCGCCTCAGAGGACTGCCGCAGCCCTCGTGGCGAATCACCAGACTCCACAGGTGGCGTAGTCATTGAATCCACTCGATTACCACCAACCCTGAAAGCCCATTAAATCTTTTATGTGACGGCCCTGGGCATGGAACGGGTCCAGGCCACGGCTGCAACCACCCAACATCTGACCCGGCTCCGAGTACCCCCATCTCTCAGGGTAGGGCTGTGAGCGTCACAACTATTTGTTAATATGTTGAATGCCTGCTGATTACCCATTGTACCAGCCCTGGAGTTGATTATTCTTACTTGAAGGATAAAATATGCAGAGTAATTGAAAACTCGAACAATGAGGGATAATCTTCTCCCACCTTTCCCCAATCCTGTGGAAAAATGCCCTGTGGAATATAAAAGAGGGATCTGCCTCTGTATCCAGAGAGACTCTACAGGACAGCATCCATAGAACCATAGCACCAACTGGAGGAATACAGATCTGCTCCATTGACCATCACTGAATCCTCAAAGACATTTGGAGAACGCAAGTTGGGACAATCAGGTCACCTGGCCACATACGTCAATGTACTCAGATGTTCTAATTCCCGGCAAGCCAGTAGAAGGGTGAGACTCTGTCATTTTCACCATCTTGTGTATTTGCTGGGACTGTACTATATGTTATTGACTGTTGGTGATACAATTAAGTATCACCCCATTGTGTTACCCTCAAACTGTGTTGTCTGATTAATATTCTGCCCACGGGGAAGAAGTGCGGGCATTAAGTGGGATGAGCCTTGGTCCATGCGATCTTTCTAAAGACAGACAGGCCAGCGGACGAGAGCACCCACTGGCCCTCGTATCTCCACAGAGGCCATCAATAAGAAATTAGTGACCTACTGTAACATCTGTGTAAATTCCTGTCCCCTTTGTTTCTGCTTCAGCTGTTAGGCGTTTTGTCACCACGTAGCGTGAGACATTCTGAGACATTGTGCCTGATCCAAATTAGGTTACAGAGACCAAGTACATACAAGGGAGAGCCACGCTAACACACTTAAAGGGGTTGTTCACTACTGTCACATTGATGCCCTATCCTTAGGATAGGACATCATTGTATGATCGTTCGGGGTCCCGCACCCCGCGCACCCGGCACCCCCGCCAATCAGCTGTTATCGGTGCGGGCGGCGGCCGCCGGCAGGAAGTGCTTACCTGCAGTGCTTGGCCGTCAAGTTGCAGTGGCCGGTGCTTGTTACTGCACATCCACCTCCTATTCAATTCAATGGGAGGTGGATGTGTAGTACCCAACAGCGGCCACTACAAATGGATGTCCAAGGGCATCAATGTGAAAGTAGTGGACAACTTTTTAAATATTAAAGCAAATCTCTGTTTATCTGTATTTTCTGCAGTAGGTCAGAACCAAGGAGATTCACAGGGACAGTGTGATGAGGAGTAGGGTTGACTGATTGGGTTGGAAGGAAACTGTAACTGGGCATGTCAGTGGGGTGCGTTTGGTTTTTACTTACACCCCTACACAGGGGAGGGACTGCATGGAGAGGCAGCTAGCATCTAAATCTTTCCTGCGCAATATTGATTTGACTGCACTGGTGTCAATGAGGAAAGACAGGGGATCACCGCCCGCAATTGAAATGGTGCGGAAACCAAAATTACTGAGAGATATTACACGTGTAGGTGTAATGCCCCAAAGCTGTTGTGTATGTACCTTTGTTGAGGGGAGGGCAACAATGACCCTTCACGGTTGACCAAGTGAGTGTCAAATTTCTATGTTACAAGGTTGATTGCGCAATCCAACAGAAAACCAGACGGAGACAGAGCTCTGTATGGGAGGATTCGGAGAATCTCTAACCCCGTTTATTCTACTTATCATTATATATTGTTTTGAGTATATCAATAACCAATCACCTACAGCCAAGCTACAAGCTTAAGCCAATGTTAGTACAATTATTACGGAAACACACATATGGTCATATTATCATAAGCTCGGCGTGTGATGGAAAGTTACACAAAGTTACACATCCCGCTGTAAACTAGTTAGAATAGGAGCAGAGTGTAGCCTTCAAAATGTTCTGTGAAAAGAATGTATGATATGCAAGGAGTACAATAACATGATTTTAGAAACAAGCAACAGAAGTGGAGCAACTATGGCATGAATATCAATATGTCCTTTACATTTCGCCCCTAAAAATTATGTTATTGTCAACAATAGAGGTGCTTTCCCAGGGTCATGTAGAGCCTGAGGGACATTGGTCTTCACTCAATTAGTGCCCATGTTACCAATTGAGGCCGTTGCGGCATGTCCATCCCCCCTTGTTTGTTGATATAATTGTAGAGCTCTGATCTTCAGACGTGAAGATGGTCGGGGCGAGCGGGTAAAGGTCATCATTCCCTTGCCGTCTAGGCCTTCAATGCAGGTTACATCTGGGAGGTCCGTGTATAGTAGCACTGGATGTTGGTTGACAGCGTCCTCCTTGCTCTCTGATGACTGGCAGGTTTTCCTCATGCAAATTGCGATACAATAAAAGACTAGTTTTAGTAAGACATATATTAACAAAATGCAAACAGCAATATGCAACACTCCTTGTAATATTCCAACAATCCATCCACCAATCCCTTTAAACCAATTAGCTTGATTCAAAAAGGAGAATGTATCAGACCACCAACTGTCTTTGGTCAATTCGTTGTGTTTGTTATATTCTTCCCTGAGTTTCCTAATGTGTTCCATTTTAGTCTTTAACCGTATGGTAGAGTCGGGGTCAATATAGTGACAACAGGCTGGACCTATAACCTGACACATCCCTCCTTGAGATGCTGTCAAATAGTCCAGCACTAAAGTATGTTGATTGGTCACTATAATAAGCTGATTCTGCACTGCAACAGTAGTATTAATTACTTCCAATATACTCCAAATTTGGTCATCTAAGTAGTCCATGACTTCCACTAATTTGTCCCACATTTGTGTTACCATAGGGTAGAGGAAAACAGTACTAACTATCTTATTGGGTATACCCATTTGTACCAAATGAGGTCTTCCTGATGGGCGTGGGGTATTGTCCTTGGCACGTTTATAGATGGTATGAAGAGGGATGGCTCTCGTACTTTACTATGGGGAATAAGATAAGTGGCTGGAGTTAGCCGGGCCAACGTACAAGTCCCCCTACTCCGACTGGGAGCCATTTATACGCATTATTCCCACAGACCCAATATGTGGCTGATGGCAGATCCCATAAAGCGGAGTGCTGTAATACTAATTTATGTATCAAATCGATAAGAACAGTGATATTTGACAACATACACCATGAAGGCATTTGTCCCAGGGGGCTACAATATCCAACATCCGGATTGCCACATGTTGGATCACTAGGCTTATATTCAGAAGATTCATTACAAGGGACGTTACCAGATATTTCATAACATGTGTCATTGCTGCCTTTTATAAACAGATTTGCATGTACGCATGAGTGATTATGAATGTATCTTTCCAATAATGACAGTTTAAAAGCATCTGCCGTACTAGAGGTAGCATTAAAACTGATTTGTAGACCCTCAGTTGGTATGAAGCCTAAATTGGTCAAGGAAGACTTGTTCCTGGGTACCCATGTGTTTCCTTTAAGGGCAAGATATTGTAGATGTTTACTGGTGGCAGTCAGATTTCCTTGCCACCAGGGGAGATACACTCACCCAACTACTGGTATACCTATAGTGGTGTTCCATAATTTACTAAACTTAGTAGCGTTATCAGCAAGGATGTCGCTACAATTGGGCCAGTTTAGTATTTATTCTAGAGTGACTGGGACCGCCAGAAATGGCATACTAGCGGCTGAAACTGGAGAGTGAGTACATATCCAACAGTCACCAATCTGGTTGGTCTCTAATTGACCTAATTCTTGTACCAAAATCTGGTGGTGAGTAATGAACTTATTACTAAAAGGGTCAGTACTCTGTTGTAGGCTATTCCAGATATTGACTGATTTAACCATACATATTATCATAAAACATCGCAGGATGGTTGGCGTTTGCAGTGTGAAGCATGGATCCATGTTGACTTCCCTTCAAGTTTTACTGCTGTTGGGGTTGTCAGGAGCACTTGGTATGGTCCGTCATACAATGGTTCTATTCTGTGTTTCCGAACATGCCTCTTCACATACACATAATCTCCTGGCTTGAGGGTATGACAACCTTCTGCATCAGCTGGATCTGGAATAGAAGATAATACTAACACATGGGTGTTAGTGCTTTGGCAAGCTGAATCACATACTGTACAACATAATCCGTCTCTTCTGATAATTGTTGTGGGGTAAATTGAGCTATAGCTGGTTGTGACCCAAATAGTATCTCATAGGGTGACAATTTATGTTTCCCTATGGGGGTGGTACGTATGTGATATAGTGCAATGGGAAGGAGCTCAGGCCACTGGGCCGTAGTCTACTGCATCATTTTGGTTAATTGCCCTTTCAGTGTGCCATTCAATCTCTCCACCTTGCCACTTGACTGTGTATGGTAAGGAGTATGTAATGCCACTGTTGATCCGATCATGGTAAGTATTTCTTGATATACACATGAGAAAAAGGCTGGTCCATGATCACTCTCGATAACTTCTGGGACTCCATACCGGCAAACAACTTCAGAGACCAGCTTCTTGGCGGTGGTCTTGGCAGTCATGTTTGGGACGGCAAATGCTTATGGCCAGCTGGAAAACATATCCACTACCACTAAGCAATATTCATATCGTCCTGCTTTAGGGAGAGTGATATGATCAACCTGTAATCATTGGAACGGATACTCTGGTTTAGCAAGGTGTTTTGTTGGTACATTCTGTAATCTACCTGGGTTGCAGGTTTGGCATATTGTGCAACCTTTGTTCTGTGCGCTCAACACAGTGGAAATTCCTGAGGCCCAATAAAGTTTCTGTACCAGTAGCAAAGCTTGGTTTTTCCCTCGATGCACCGGTCCATGGGCCCAGGCTGCAACGGCAGGATATAGGAGTCGAGGCAAACAATATAGTTGTTCCTTTTTCCATAGCCCATCTATCAATTTAGCACATGCTTCCTTCCATGACTGGCATTCCTCTTTAGAGACTTTCTGCTGTGTGGAGCGTAGTTTTGTGATTGGAGGGACCGGTTGATGATTTTCTGCAGGTTGATCCTGAGTTGGCACGGAATTTAGCTGTTTGGTCTGCTGTCGCGTAACAGCCATGTACATGGATGTCTGGAGAAGAGCTGCTTGTTTAGCATGGAGATCAGCAAGTGCATTACCTCTTGCTTCTGGGGCATCTTGTCGGGTATGAGCTTTTACCTTTACAACAGCCAACTGTCTTGGTAGTTGTACCGCTTCCATCAATTGTCTGACGCTTTCAGCATTTTTTACAGGAGAACCTGCAGTCGTGACAAAGCCTCTCTTTGCCCAGATCTCCCCAAAGTCATGTGCAATCCCGAAGGCGTATCTTGAGTCGGTAAATATATTCACACGTTTTCCTTTGGCCTGTTGACAAGCAGCAATCAGAGCTTTGAGCTCTGCTTCCTGTGCTGACATACTGGGAGGTAAAGCTGCAGCCTCTACCAATGTATCTTCAGTTGTGACTGCATATCCAGTATGAAACCTGCCAGAGGTATCAGCATATCTAGATCCATCCGTATATAACGTGAGTTCTGGGTCGTCCAAGGCTACTTCCCCCACTAAAACAAGTGGAGTAAACTCCGCAATAATTTGTTCCAGACGATTATGTGGTGGAGCCTATTTCCCCTCGCCTTCAGGTGCTGGCGGCAGGGTGGCCGGGTTGATGGTGGTGCACCAGTGTAATTTCACATTTTCTGGTAAAATCAACGAACACTGCAGCCGCAGGTGTCTCTGTGTGGACAGATGTTTAGGTTGCTGTAAAGCTAAAACAGCCGCAATATCGTGTGGAGCATAAATGTGAGTCTCATGTCCAAGGGTGATATCCGCCGTTTTTTCAAGTAATTGTTGTGTGGCATGAATCGCTTGTAGACAGCTGGGGGAGGCCCTGGCTACCGGGTCCAGGCACGCTGAATAATAACCGACCGGACGCTGCTTTGTACAGTGTCTTTGCGTGAGTACCCCGGCTGCATGCCCTCCTGTCTCTGAGACATACAAATGGAAAGGTTGAGCATAATCCGGGTTTCAAAGTGCAGGGGCTGTCATTATCCTTGATTTTAGTTGCTCAAAGGCTTGTTGCAGCAGTACTTGGTGGTCCTTGTTGTTTACATCAGCCAGAGTGTCCTCTTTTAGTGCAACATATAGGGGTTGCATCAGACGTGAGGTGTCTGGGATCCATTGTCTGCAATATGTATATAGTCCGAGGAACCGTTACAGCTCTATGGGATCCTTTGGGAATGGTAGTAGATAGATGGCCGTTTTTCTTTCTTCTGTGAGATGCCTGGCACCCTGAGTAAGGCAGTGACCTAAGACAACCACTTGACCAAGGCAAAACTGAAGTTTCGAGGCTGAGACTCGACAATTCAGTTTTGCTAGATGCTTGAGGAGGCTAACACTGGTCCTGATGGACATTTGCTCCGTGGGGCGCACAAAAGAAGATCATCAACGTATTGTAATAGCACTACCTCAGGGTTGTCCAGCTGCCACGGCAGCAGACAGCTGGACATGATTTTTGTAAACTGATTGGGGCTATTCTGTGCTCCCTGCGGCATCACCGTCCAAGTCAATTGCCTACCCTGATATGTAAATGCAAACAGGAACTGACAGTCTTTATGTAGTGGAATACTGAAAAAGGCATTTGCCAAATCGATTACTGTAAACCAGGCTACGGTAGATGGTATTTGTGAGAGAAGCGTATGTGGGTTAGGCACCACAGAAGTTTCCAAGACTGTCGTTGCATTTACTGCCCTTAAATCCTGCACCAATCGATAAGCGGGCGGCTGCCCCGGTTGGGATTTCTTCCTTACGGGGAACAACGTCATATTGCACGGGGAGATGCAGGGAATTAGTGCCCCTTTCTCTAACAAGGTCTGAATTTTCTGATGTAGACCTTGTTCTTGTGCATGTTTGAGCGGGTACTAGCGAACCTTGGGAAAGGGCGCTCCGGGCTTGAGATACACCTGTATTGGTTCTACCGGCAATCTCCCAATGTCATCTGGGCCTTGTGACCACAGATGAGAAGGAATTTCCCCTATGTATGGGGCTAACCTGGGATTGTTTGGGAGATTTTCATTCGTATCTGATACGTTAACCATAACCGTGGGTAGTGCTCGTAAGATGCAGACCTCCTCTACGTGTGTATCAGAATTTGGATCCTTTATAGTAAGGATCATCTGACCATTGTCCTGGTATTGAATTCAGGATCGGAATTTAGACAAGAGGTCTGCCCCTAAAAGATTCACCGGGCAGGTCGGGGATATGACAAATTGTGCCATTACTTCCGGGAATGGGCCAATTGGAATAGGTTTGGTGAGAGTATGTTTGTTAGGTCTGCCATCCACGCTGATCAATATTAGATTGTTGTTAGAAAATTGGACCGGGAGACCCTGGGGCAGTTCAGAGGATTTTAGAATGGAGTTGGCCGCCCCAGTATCTACCATGAACTTCACCGGATTTCCTCCTACTGGGAGAACGACAGATGAACAGAGCCCGGGGGTGGATACGGGCATCACGATGGCAGACTCTGGTTGGCCTTCATTTCAGTATGGACGGTCTTGGGGGACATTTTCTCGTGAGTCTCGTGGGCCGGGCGTCCTATTTCTGGATATGGGGGCTTGTGCGGTACACTGGCTAGCAGGGGTGTGACAGTCCCTTTGGAAGTGTCCTGTCCGGCCACATCTCCAACATTGAAGACGGGAATTCACTACTGGTCTTTTCCCGGGAGACATTACTTGTTGATTAGGCACCACCATGGGATAATAGTGGGGCTGTAAGGGAGGATTCTGTGTTATGGGTACTGCGGGTGTCGCAACTGCCACTGCAGCGGGTTTGGATTTAGGCTTAACTGCAGAAGCGGTCGGTGCGACATTTTTCTGGAAGCTTTTTGCTACCTTTAGGGCATCTCCTGGAGTGGCTGACTCAACAACTGGTCTTACAGCCAATATCACGTCCTTGATTTCAGTACGTAAACCCTGGATAAAGGCGGACACTAACAGCTGGCAATGAGTTTTAGTATATAAGGAGAACCCAAGGTCCTTATAGACCTGCATAAGGCGCCCATAAAACTTTTCAGCCGACTCCCCCTTCTCTTGAATGACGTCTGTGAGGGTAGTGGATTGATCAGCCAACTTATCCTGAGCCCATATTTTAAGGGCTTGACAAAAGGCAACCCCACTCTCGTACGTATTGGCGTCTAATGCTCTGTTATATGGGATAGCAGCCTCTACCATCGGATAATATCCTTCACTGGCTTTTACACGGAACAGATGTAGAAGATCTTGCCTTGTTGTAGAATATATCTCTCTATTTGCAGCCATGCCCCTGTAAAAAGCCATGGGGGAGTGTTCGGGATCCGGGAGACGGTTACACAGAGTATCCGTCTGTGCTGGGGAAAACGAGGTATATTTGGGTGGGCCGGTATTCTGGTCCGATTCTTCCATCTCTGGGAGAGGAGGTGGATGTGGGGGCGGAGGGAAATCAGCATGAGTACTGATAGTTGGGAGATCTTGGAGGTAGGGGAACACTGGGGGAGACCAGATATTGGGTTTGATTAGTTGAGCGGCATAATCGACGAGATCCCTGTCGATAGCCAAGAGTCTTATCTCTCTTACTTTAGTTGGATTCATGGCGATGTATTGCTTTATAGTCCCAACTATTATTTTTGCCGCGTCCCGTTTCGGATATCCAAAGATACCAGTGGAAATAAATGGCAGGGCTAGAGTTGGGGCCTCATGAAGCTGTGATGCTTATGCTATAATATTCTGAATTGTTTCTGTAAGCAGGTGTTGTGACCTGGGTACATCCAGGGGGTCATATCTTGGTCCCACCGCATGTATAACATACTGACATGATTGCTGTCCCGCACTCGTAGCCATCACCTCTCCTTCCCTTAACGGACCGTGGTCACGGATGTGATTGTTGGATGCGGTTTGTATTATAGGTCCCCCAATATGACTTATTTCTGCAGCTAGCCCCCCCCCCCCATTCTGTAGTTTTGCATTTGCTGCGTTTACAATGATCCCAACTTGCTGTTGCGGTATACTCCCTATACCTATTCTCAATATAGTGGAATATTCCGAGGGACCATTCAGTAAAACAGACGCCACTTCCTGGTACTCGTGTCCGTGTTTTATTTCCCCAGTTTGGGAGAGGGTGAATAGGGTAGAGTTCGGAGGACCTTGGGTCTCTCTGAATGGAGTATGAATCATGGTGGGAGCAGGTGGGGGCAACGGTTTATAATACCCGCCGATGTAGCAGAGATGTAGCAGAGCCAGCAGCTACCTCATTATGTTTGCACAATGTTCATATTTCCTTTTTCAGATAATGTACAGGCTTGTTTAGTACCTAGAAATGGTTTAAATATGCATAAAGTGATGTACTTATTATGTTCTGCTATCAGGAGATTAAGAGTTAATGAATTAGCCCTGCTTTTCATATATGGCAATATGGCAATATATGGCACTCAGAGAGATGGAGACATTTTGTGTGCACAAGTGTGTGGTCCTTGCCTGGAAGCTGAAGGAGCAAGTGTGGAGCTCCTGTATGAAAAGACACAGCCTTAAAGGAGCTGTCCATTACTTTTTAAGAGTCCCCGGATGTATTAACCCAGTGATTATAAGACATTTTGTAAATACCTTAGTGTGTCCTTCTTGCCTGTGAGCGGCGCTATCACTGGCCGCTCATAGGCATCACGTGGCCTCCGACTGAAGCCGGCTCTGACATCCACTGATGTCACGTCAAGTTCCGGCTGCAGCCGGGGGTGACTCACTTCTGCGTTCCATGGTGGATGCTGGGCTGTGGGCGGGGTTACCCTGCCCACAACCCAGCATCCACCGCGGGGACCGCATCACTGATGTCACGCCTCACTTGACGTGACATCAGCACGGGGTCACGTGATGCCTGTGAGCGGCCAGCTATAGCGCAGCTCACAAGCAAGAAGGACTCAGCAAGGTATTTACAAAATGTCTTATAATCACTGGGTTAATACATTGGGGGACTCGTAAAAAGTAATGGACAATTTCTTTAACTGCAGGCAGTTGTTTGCTAAGGACTGTGCACATAAGCAGAAGATAGTACTCAGGAATCGCTGCACCATTTATGTATATGCATTATCATACTGTGTTACGGGTCCGGGAGGTGGAACCTCTGTGCTACGGTGCAAGGAGGGACCCTGTGGGGCGTAACTAAGTATCAACTCGGACCGACCCTCGTCGTACGGCGGCTAACGACTCCGTGACCAGGGAGGGACCGAGCAGAGGGACCAGGTGCTACTCAGGGGATGATCTTGTAAGGGAGCAGGTGACTCCCACGGTACAGATGGCAGGGACTGACCGGAATAGCAGGTAGGCACAGCAGGCAGGCTGGCGAGCAGAAGCCTCCAGGTAGTCTCTAGGTGGGATGGCAGGTGGTCACGGCAAGTGACGGCAGGAGTCTCTAGGTGGGCTAGCAGGTGGTCACGGCAAGTGACGGCAGGAGCCTCCGGGTAGGCACGGCAGGTAACAAGCGGGTAACAGGCAGGTCACAGGCAAGTGCTCCCAGGTGAGCGGGCTGGCAGGCACGGCAGGTAACAGGCAGGCAACAGGCAAGTGCTCCCAGGTGAGCGGGCTGGCAGGCACGGCAGGTAACAGGCAGGCAACAGGCAAGTGCTCCCAGGTGAGCGGGCTGGCAGGCACGGCAGGTAACAGGCAGGTAACAGGCTGGCGGGCAGGACTGGTAGTCAGGCTAGCAGCGGGACCTGAGGGCTGAAGCAGAGGTCAGAAACACTGTGCAACAACTTTTGCTTGGGCACCTCCATTTTGGAGGAGGTGCCTTATATATGGGAGGACCCTCGGTTATTGGCCGGGGACTCCTTAGGACGGCGCGCGCGGCCCCTTTAAGAAGGAGGGAGTGCGCGCGCCCTAAGCACAGTGCCCGGGGAGCTGCGCGTGCCGGCAGCAGGAAGAGGAGAGCTGGAGAACGCAGAGCGGGGAGCGCGGGGAGCGAGGAGGTGAGTGGGACGGCGTCTCTGACTGGCAGGGGGTAGAGACGCCGATGCTACAATACCCCCCCCCCTTTACGCCCCCTCTTTTTTAGGCCAGAAAGGAATTTTTCAAGGAGAAGCGGGGTATGAATGTTCTCCCTGGGTTCCCAAGTTCTCTCCTCTGGGCCAAACCCCTTCCAATCCACCAGAAAAAAGGTTTTTCCTCTTACCCTCTTAGTGGCCAGAATGTTCTCTACCTCAAAAACGTCCTCAGCGGAAACCGGAGCAGGGGGAGTATCTGGATTGTTGGAAAATGAGTTAAACACAACTGGTTTGAGGAGAGATACATGGAAGGAGTTGGGAATCCGTAAGGTGGCCGGGAGTTTTAACTTGTAGGCCACTGGGTTGATTTGTTTGAGAACTTCAAATGGACCGATGAACCGAGGACCCAACTTATAGGAGCGTATTTTGAGTCGGACATGTTTGGAAGAGAGCCAGACTTTATCTCCCGGGCGGAATTGAGGCGGATCCAGACGTCTCTTGTCAGCATGTTTCTTCATCCGCTCGAAGGACTGAAGAAGTGCGGACGCAAATGGTGGAGAATTCGCTGAAAAGAGCCTCCGCGGCAGGGTTGTCCACCGAGGCGGAGATGGGAAACGGAATCCGAGGAAGTTGACCGTAGACCACGAAGAACGGGGATTTAGAAGTAGATTCGCTCTCATGGTTGTTGTAGGAGAATTCGGCCCATGGTAGGAGCTCCACCCAATCGGTATGGTGAGCGTTAACAAAGTGCCGGAGGTAGCTGGTAAGGATTTGGTTGATACGCTCCACTTGGCCATTGGACTGTGGATGGTAAGCTGAGGAGAAATCCAGGGTGACATCCAGTAGCTTACAGGTAGCTCTCCAGAAACGTGAGGTGAACTGAACCCCTCGATCCGACACAATGTGGAGGGGGTAGGCCATGGAGACGGAAGATATGATGGAAGAAATCCTTGGCCAGCTCCGATGTAGATGGGAGACCAGGCAGAGGGATGAAATGGGCCATCTTAGAGAAGCGATCGGCGACCACCCAAATGACTGAACAACCGGCAGAAACAGGGAGATCAGTAATAAAGTCCATGGCAATGTGCTGCCACGGGGCAGCAGGTACGGGAAGAGGCAGGAGGCGACCGGCTGGAAGATGTCTGGGAACTTTGTTGCGGGCACAGGACGAACAGGCCGAGACGAAGTTTACCACATCCTTGCGCAGGGTAGGCCACTAGTAATGCCGGGTAATGAGTAGGAAGGTCTTCTTTTGGCCAGCATGACCGGCTAGTTTAGATGAATGACCCCAGTGAAGAACCTTCTCACGATCTGGTACCGCTACAAATGTCTTACCGGGTGGAAGACGAGTCAGATCCAAGGGGGCCACATTCATCACTTTGGAGGGGTCGATGATGTGCATATGCTCCTCCTCTTGATCGGAGGACAGGAAGGATCGGGACAAGGCGTCGACTTTGACATTCTTGTCCGCCGGGCAGAAATGTAGGACGAAGTCGAAGCGGGCGAAGAACAAAGACCACTGGGCCTGACGCGGATTGAGTCTTTGGGCATTCTGGAGATATGCCAGGTTTTTGTGATCCGTATAGATGATCACCAGGTGTAGAGCCCCTTCAAGCAGGTAACGCCACTCCTCCAGCGCCAATTTAACGGCTAACAGTTCTCGGTCTCCTATGGAGTAGTTACGCTCAGACGAGGAGAAGAGTTTGGAGAAGAAGCCGCAGATTACCATTCTCCCGGATGAAGACTTTTGGGTGAGCACCGCTCCGGCTCCGGAGGAGGAAGCATCAACCTCCAGGTAGAACTGTTTGTTGCAGTCGGGACGGTGCAGCACTGGGGCAGAGGAGAAGGCTTGCTTTAAGGAAAGGAAGGCCTCCTCAGCTTCGGGCGACCATTCCTTGGGATTTGCTCCCTTATGGGTGAGCGCAGATATGGGAGCAGTCCGGGAAGAAAACTGCGGGATGAAGAGACGATAGTAGTTGGCGAAGCCCAGGAATCGCTGAATCGCCTTCTACCCCTCCGGACGGGGCCACTGTAGGACAGCAGAGAGCTTCTCGGGATCCATTCGTAGGCCAGTCTGGGAGATAACATAGCCCAGGAATGGAAGAGAGGTCTGCTCGAAGAGGCACTTCTCGAATTTTGCATAGAGGTGATTCTGCCTGAGCCTAAGCAGGACCTGACGAACATCCCTCTGGTGTGTGGGAAGATCCGGAGAGAAGACCAAGATATCGTCCAGGTACACCACCACGCAAGAGTAAAGAAGATCATGGAAGATGTCGTTGACCAATTCTTGAAAGACGGCGGGAGCATTGCAGAGACCGAAGGGCATCACACGGTATTCATAGTGACCGTCCCGGGTGTTGAATGCCGTCTTCCACTCGTCTCCTTGACGGATTCGGACCAGGTTATACGCCCCACGTAGATCTAGCTTGGTAAAGATCCTAGCTCCCTTAAGACGGTCAAACAACTCGGAGATGAGCGGCAGGGGGTATTTGTTTTTTACCGTGATTTGGTTGAGTCCTCTATAGTCAATACAGGGGCGTAATGAACCATCTTTCTTCTTGACGAAGAAGAATCCGGCTCCAGCCGGGGAGGTAGATTTCCGGATGAATCCCCTGGCCAGATTCTACTTGATGTACTCCGACATGGCCCGGGTTTCGGCCGACGACAACGGGTAAATAAGCCCACGGGGTGGAGTGGCGCCGGGTACCAGGTCGATCGTGCAATCATATGGCCTATGAGGTGGCAGTGTCTCTGCTTCCTTTTTACCGAAGACATCTGCATAGGACCAGTAAGGTGCCGGTAGACCAGGTAAATTAGCCGGGGTAGGTGGAGGACGAGCCGGGCAAACCGGAACCAGGCAGGTCCTATGGCAATCCTGCCCCCACCGGAGTACTTCACCGGATTGCCAGTTCAGCACGGGTTCATGGGTCTGGAGCCAGGGTAGACCTAGCAATAGGGAGTAAGAGAGTCCGGACAGCACATGGAAGGAGATCTTCTCAGAGTGCAGCATTCCCACCTGCAGGGTTATGGGTTCAGTGACGAGCAGGATGGTCACCGGAAGGAGTCTTCCATCCACGGAGGCGACTGACAATGGTTCAGCCAGAGGTTTGGTGGGAATCCCAGGGACTGGGAAATGAGGTTTCCAGCAGCACCAGAATCCAGGTGAGCAATTTCAAAGTAACGGTTCTCTCCCCAGGAGATAGTCAGGGACGGAGAGGGCTTACTTTTGCCTAGGACGACCTCTCCGAGCGGTCCTAGACACTGGAGTTTCCCGGGCAGGAACGGATGAGGTGCTCCTTACTGCCACAATAGAAACAGCTCCACTCGGCTCGGTGTGACTCTTGGCGAGATTTGACCATCTTGGTCTGGTCGATCTGCATAGGTTCGAGCGAGTGCGCCCGGGGAGTGACTGGTTGAGAGGCAGGTCTCTGGAAAGTAGGAGCAAGGCAAGGAAACTTTCTCTCCCAGGTAGTCTCTTTGGTACGTTCTTGGAAACGGATGTCAATCCGGGGAGCTAGTGACACCAGGTCATCCAGGGTGGTAGGAATGTCCCGACCGGCTAACTCGTCCTTAATCCGACCGGAAAGACCCTCCCAGAAGACGGACACCAGAGCCTCGTTGTCCCAGGCAAGCTCAGAAGCGAGGGTATGGAACCGTATGGCATATTGGCCCACGGTGAGACTCTCTTGGCGGAGACGTAGCAAATAGGAGGCTGAAGAGGATTTTCGTCCTGGTTCATCGAAGACTTTCTGGAAAGCAGCGAGGAAAGACGATAGGTCGGACACCAGGGGATCCCCCCTCTCCCACAGGGGATTTAGCCATGCCAGTGCTTCCCCAGTGAGATGGGACATGATGAATGCCACCTTGGCCCGGTCGGAGATGAACTGATGTGCCAAGAGTTCAAAGTGCAGGGTGCACTGGTTTATGAAACCTCGAGCTAAGGCGGGGTTGCCAGCAAAACGTGGAGGTGCTGAGAGCTGGGGTCCATAGCCAGACGCCATAATAGGACTAGGTTGTGGTGCCGCGGAAGCAGGCGCTGCTTGACCAGAGACGGACACAGACGGATCGGACAATGCGCCTAGGCGAGAGTTAACAGACCGCAGGAAGGACAGGACCGACTCCTGTTGAGCCCTCTGACGTAAGACCTCCTGGTACAGGTCGAAGATTGCGGGGGTCTGGGGGCCACCGGGTTCCATGGCCCGAGCAAACTGTTACGGGTCCGGGAGGTGGAACCTCTGTGCTACCGTGCAAGGAGGGACCCAGAGGGGCGTAACTAAGTATCAACTCGGACCGACCCTGGTCGTACGGCGGCTAACGACTCCGTGACCAGGGAGGGACCGAGCAGAGGGACCAGGTGCTACTCTGGGGACGACCTTGTATGGGAGCAGGTGACTCCCACGGTACAGATGGCAGGGACTGACCGGAATAGCAGGTAGGCACAGCAGGCAGGCTGGCGAGCAGAATCCTCCAGGTAGGCTATCAGGTAGACACGGCAAGTGACGGCAGGAGTCTCTAGGTGGGATGGCAGGTGGTCACGGCAAGTAACGGCAGGTAACAAGCGGGTAACAGGCAGGTCACAGGCAAGGGCTCCCAGGTGAGTGGGCTGGCAGGCACGGCAGGTAACAGGCAGGCAACAGGCAAGTGCTCCCAGGTGAGCGGGCTGGTAGGCACGGCAGGTAACAGGCAGGCAACAGGCAAGTGCTCCCAGGTGAGCGGGCAGGACTGGTAGTCAGGCTAGCAGCGGGACCTGAGGGCTGAAGCAGAGGTCAGAAACACTGTGCAACAACTTTTGCTCGGGCACCTCCATTTTGGAGGAGGTGCCTTATATATGGGAGGACCCTCGGCTATTGGCCGGAGACTCCTTAGGACGCTGGAGAACGCAGAGCGGGGAGCGCGGGGAGCGAGGAGGTGAGTGGGACGGCGTCTCTGACTGGCAGGGAGCAGAGACGCCGTTGCTACATACTGGAAAGTAAATGTGATTGCAGAAATTGAAATTGAAACTCTGCTGAATCGTCGTCTGTCTCGATTTACCTGTGTTTGTATGCAACAAGTAAAGCTTATCAATAGCCTATTCGCCTCTCTGTTTTCTGGATAATCGGCTGCACAACATACCATCACACCAAGAAACAGAAGTTAATACAGTGTACCCTTGTGTCACAAACTACATTTTCTTTTACTTTTATTCCTGCCTTAGTGAAGTGGTAATACCCGCACACCACACGGTGTGTGATCTATGGTAGAGTAGTGCATCACCGGCATTACACAGGCACTGACTCTAGTTTGCCATTTTCCTAAGGGGATCCTGACTCCCTCTCTGGAGGAGTGGGAGGAGGATATTTTTCATGTTCGCCTCTGGATCTCGAAGGGAGTCTGCAATTTCTCTTTAGGTGTCCGCAATGTCTTGCCTTGTTATTCAGGGCATTGGTTGCTTCCATGCCCTTGGCTACTTGGAGTATCATGGCCAGGAACATGTTTCAGTACTCCAGGCGGGATACTATTAGGGCTTCTCTAATCATTGGCTTGAAACTTTCAACAAAGGCACAGGACAGTAAACAGGTGTGGACTTCGGACATGTTCTCCTATCCTAAGTCTTGCCATATTTGCCAGAGTCGGGTATAGTATTTTTCTACTGACTTTGTAGCATCCTGTTGGATATCATGAAGGGTGGCTGACTGGGAGGTTTGACAAAAAAGAAAAAAATCAGCATAAAAAAAATTCAAAAGCACTGGTACATAATCATATATAATTACCTCCCACACAGTATATTGCAAACCGTTTTGTTTTTGTTTTTTGTACATGAACTTGACTGGGAGACTAGCCTGGCCTCCCCCATTCGGGGAGTTTTCGCAAATACTGCTTTCCCAAATCTAGTAAAGTATCATCCATGGGTGGGGCCCCTATTGCCACCGCCACAAGGGAGTAGACGGTATCCCCTGCCTTTGCTGACACCAGGTCCTCTAAATTCCCCCAACCACAGGAGAAGGCCTTTCTGATTTTCTCTACCTCTCTAACAAATGGCATGGGAAACATTTTGCGGTTGGGCATTCTACTCATCATGGCCAGCATTTCACTAGGATTCCAGGGGCGCCACAAACCCCCTTGGGGCTTTACAGTATCGAGTCCCCTAAACTGGCATGTGAGGTCTGGTGGTAGCATTCTGGGTGAGTGCTACGGGTGAGCAACAGGGGTTGAGGTGAGCTGCCCACCTTGACCGAGTAATTGTCCTAGCGAGTCGTGGATGGCAGCGAAAGACTGACGTATAACCACTGCTTCCATTTGGGCTGTGTCAGGAGAAGAGCTGAAAGGCAAGGCAGGACCTGAAGGGGCGTTAGTCCCATCCAGGGCAGGCATGATGTTCATTGGGGGTATGGTCGAGACTTGAAACAAGTGAGAAGATTATACTAAAGGGCCCGCCCACTGGAAGCTGAAGGAGCAGGACGTGTTTGTGAGAGCTCCCGCAGGACATCGGATTATAGGAAAATGCCCCCCTACCAGAGGAATTTACCAACTAAGGGTGAGTGCACTAAAGCGGGTCTCCCCTGCCACTTCTAAGAAGGCACTGACCGGAGGTGGCGAGGGGGTTGGTGTGGTGCACGCCACAGCCCCTGCAAGGCCCTACAACGCTGATCGACAGGGATTCCCACCTTGCAGTAGCGTGGCGCAGGAAAAAAAACCAATGCCGGCCTTAGGCTCTGTCTCTACCTGCCAGGAATAGAGGGGAGACCTGCTAAAGGCCGGGGCACGGTCTCTGTCCCTCCTTCTTCTGGAGATATCACTGTTTAAGCGCTGGGAGTGAGGCAGAATATATGAAACGTATGGGGCTGCCAGTATGTTTTAAATCTAGCACCTGCAGGATGCCAAAACCCTGAGATGACTCCTTAATTAAGATCTGATCAATATATCCGGCACTTGAACAATTAGGTGGTCTGTTATTTATGTACATACTGGGGCACCTGGAGAACCTTCCTCCATTACATGTTCCTGACCATACTCCAGTCTTCACTTTCATTATCCCAATGGACTCGGCCTGGGACTCTGCTGCCATCTAGTGTCCGGACCCGGTATTGCAACTAAAATTCATAACTAGACAATAGGCTGTTCACTTTGGTAATTTTCCTTTCTTTAAGCATGGGATAAGTACAGTTGCAAAATATGAGACTGTGAGTCTTCCGGTTTCAGGCGCCGACCATGTGAATCCTTATCAACCACTTATGTTCTCCCCCCATCCATTTCATTCAGCCACCTGACTCTCGATTTCTGCATCCTCATGGTCTTTGAAGCTGACACCAAGCTAAAGGCGACCTTCAAATAATAATACTTGCTTATATGGACAGCTACCTCCTTCGTAGTGGGCAAAAACAGCCTGTTTCTTCCGGACTTATTGATGTCTCCGACCTCCCCAAGATGTCTCCCATTCTTGACCAGGATGAACAGTTGTCCCAAACAGAGGCTGCAGAGGTGTGAGGCAATCCCCTCAAACTACCCCGCACCTCTATTCCAAGGAAAGGGGAAACACAAATTGACCCTTCGGACTTTGCAGCTGAGGTCATGGCTAAATTACTACCTGAAATTAAAAGCATAATCCACTCTTAATACTGCCCTGGAGAACCTACAAGATAGGCAGGATGAGCAGGCTGAACAGCTGACTGAATTAGTATCGATCATCGAGGATGATTCAAAGGATGACCATGTCAAAGTGATAGCTATTAGTGATGAGCGAACGTGCTCGCCACTGCTCGGTACTCACCCGAGCATCACGGTGTTCGACAAGCTCGGCGAGTATTTCCAGGTTGCTCGAGTGGGAACTCGGGTTCCCTCCCTGCATGTTTGGCACTCTTTAGAGAGCCAGTGAACATGCAGGGATTGCCTGCCATGCACTGTAATGCCGTAGCCATGTTGGTTGTGGCATTACAGTGATTGGCTGGCCGCACAGCGTCATCAGGTCTATATCAGACCTGGCGCCGCTATGCTCGTCACAGTCTACCCCGGAAACAGGCAGATTAGGGAGAGCTGCTGCTGAGTCAGGGAGAGATTTGCTTGTTTATAGTGGCACGGTGGCGCAGTGGTAAACACTACAGCTTTGCAGCGCTGGGGTCCTGGGTTCAAATCCCACCAAGAACAACATCTGCAAGGAGTTTGTATGTTCTCCCCGTGTTTGCGTGGGTTTCCTCCCACACTCCAAAGACATACTGATAGGGAATCTAGATTGTGAGCCCCAATGGGGACAGTGATGATAATGTATGTAAAGCGCTGCAGAATATGTTAGCGCTATATAAAAATAAAGATTATTTATTATTAGTATAGGTATTCCACCACATACAGTACAGACCAAAAGTTTGGACACACCTTCTCATTTAAAGATTTTTCTGTATTTTCATGACTTTGAAAATTGTACATTCATACTGAAGGCATCAAAACTATGAATTAACACATGTGCAATTATATACTTTACAAAAAAGTGTGAAACAACTGAAAATATGTCTTATATTCTAGGTTCTTCAAAGTAGCCACCTTTTGCTTTGATGACTGCTTTGCACACTCTTGCCATTCTCTTGATGAGCTTCAAGAGGTAGTCACCGGAAATGGTTTTCACTTCACAGGTGTGCCCTGTCAGGTTTAATAAGTGGGATTTCTTGCCTTATAAATGGGGTTGGGACCATCAGTTGTGTTGTGCAGAAGTCAGGTGGATACACAGCTGATAGTCCTACTGAATAGACTGTTAGAATTTGTATCATGGCAAGAAAAAAGCAGCTAAGTAAAGAAAAACGAGTGGCCATCATTACTTTAAGAAATGAAGGTCAGTCAGTCCGAAAAATTGGGCAAACTTTGAAAGTGTCCCCAAGTGCAGTTGCAAAAACCATCAAGCGCTACAAAGAAACTGGCTCACATGAGGACCGCCCCAGGAAAGGAAGACCAAGAGTCACCTCTGTTTCTGAGGATAAGTTTATCCGAGTCACCAGCCTCAGAAATCGCAGGTTAACAGCAGCTGAGATTAGAGACCAGGTCAATGCCACACAGAGTTCTAGCAGCAGACACATCTCTACAACAACTGTTAAGAGGAGACTTTGTGCAGCAGGCCTTCATGGTAAAATAGCTGCTAGGAAACCACTGCTAAGGATAGGCAACAAGCAGAAGAGACTTGTTTGGGCTAAAGAACACAAGGAATGGACATTAGACCAGTGGAAATCTGTGCTTTGGTCTGATGAGTCCAAATTTGAGATCTTTGGTTCCAACCACCGTGTCTTTGTACGACGCAGAAAAGGTGAACGGATGAACTCTACATGCCTGGTTCCCACCGTGAAGCATGGAGGAGGAGGTGTGATGGTGTGGGGGTGCTTTGCTGGTGATGTAAGGGGGAAGACCGGGGTGTAAGTGCTTTCAGAGCAAGGGATCCGGAACTGCCGGGGCCGTACCTCTTGTTGCAGTGGGAAGACAGACTGCAAGCAGAGGAGTCGTGGGAAAGCAGAGCTGAGTCCTGCGGAGCAGAGCAGTGTGAGAGGGTCCAGGCTCCTGGCTACAGGACTTGGAGCAAGGGATCCGAGTGCAGTGGACCGGTGGAGTCAAGCTGACTGTAGGGAGGAGAAGATACGCAGGATCCGTGGAGCTGAGCACGTGAGGTGCCGTGTAAAACCGGAGACCGCCCGCTGCCGCCAGAATACAGAGCATTGTTTGGGCGGGGAAGCCTGAAGACAGCATCACCAGCACCAGCTGGCAACTGCCTTGTAGAGGATACAAGTCAGCTAAGTGAAAAGACTGTAGTTTGTTACCGGTTTGACTCTGCTACATCTAGTAAAACTGTAAATTGTCAGTTACAGACTAATATCTGCTATTTCCCCATATTTTCCCCTGTTACTCCCTGCGTGGAGATTCATCTTGTTATCATAAACTTTCCCTGTTTATTAACCCTGTATTGGCTGCTCTGTGCTTCTGTGTCATTGCATCTAAAGTACCTGTGTTACATTTGGCATAGTCGGCAGGATGCAGTCGTTAGACACAGACACTGCAGAGCAGTCCATCCTGGGAGCCCCTAAATCTAGCTTGTCGCTGGGGGCCATGCCCAGCAATCTCCCAAAGTTCACCGGGGACAATATGATGCTGTGGGACTGGATTGAGAGAGTTAGGAGTATGTTACGTATGCACCCGATGACCCCAGCTATGCAAGCCGAAATAGCCTTACTGGCCCTGGACGGCGAGGCCCGACAGTCCGAGATGTACTGCCCTCCCCATGACCGGGATACTGTAGAAAAAGTGGTGCGGATACTGGAGGAAATGCATGGGGATCCCACCAATGTAGGAGAGCTGAGGATACGGCTGTTTCACCAAGTGCAGCAGGAGGGGGACACTGTGACGCAGTATGTTAATGCCTTACAGAGGGTGCATGCCTATATCACTAGAAAAGACGACATGGGGAATTTGGGAATGGGCCCCCCTGACGTGATCTTAAGGGACCAGTTTGTGGCAGGCCTCAGGGATGTGCAGCTGAAGCAGGCCTTGCGGGAGCGCCTGAGCGCCAACCCCCATATGACTTTTCTAGAAGTGGGGGCGGAGGCACGTGTGAGAGAGCCGGAGATGGGGGTGACAGCCCTGGCAGGGATGGTCCAGAGTAATGAAGTACCCACCCCGCCTGCAGCTGAACCGGAATGGGCTCGAGAGATGCGGAAGGAGATACAGGAGATGCGGGATGAATGGTCCAGCCTCAAGAAGACCCCTGCCCCGACACCAGAGATACTCAGATCGATTGCCCCAGTTATGGAAAGAATTGAATTCAGGACCCCCCTGCAGGAGAGTTCCATAGAGGAGGGAGGCAGCCCTACACAGACAGAGACATGACCTGCTGGAAGTGTGGAGGTGCAGGACATTACGCCAGAGGCTGTGCTAGCCGAGGGCGGCCCCTGTCGCGACAGCCGTTAAACTAGTGGGCTCCGTGTTCGGGGGACATAGCACGGAGCCTGAGGAAGGGGAAAGAAAAAAAGGAAGTCCCAAGGACCTAGTTTCCAGCAGCCCGACTGTCTGGGCCGAAATAAGCGGTCGGGCTGTTCACTGCCTGGTTGACACGGGATCCCAGGTGACTACGATGACAGAAGCCTACTTTCAACAGCGATTTCCAGAGATAGCGCGGTCTGAATGGGGACCAGTAATTAGACTCACGGCAGCTAATCAATTACCCATCCCGGTCGCATGGGTAGTGTGGATGAAGATCCGAGTATGTGGAAAAGATGTGGGAAAAAAAGGAGTCGTCCTGGTCACAGGGGGAACCGGAAGTGGACCCCCGGTGACCCTCGGAATGAATGTGCTGAAAGACATCGGGCAAATTCTGCTTAGTGAGCCGAAGGAGAACTCCCGCGAACTCCTCAAAGAAGGGTCTTTCAACAACTAATCCGAGCTGCCCTGGCTAAGGAGACGTCTAGTGAAGGGAAGATCCTTGGGAAAATAATAGTGCCAGCAGCTGCGGCGCTCACCTTACCTCCCGGACAAACTGTACTCACATTACCCGCACAGGCCTGCACACCTCTTGAGTGGGTCGAAGTTCAGACAGAACCAACATCGATGGACAAAGTACCCCCTGGACTCTTGGTGGCTCGGACACTGGCCACGGTCCAGGGTGGCAATGTTATAGTGCGGTGTGTTAATCTGGGCGAAGATGATCTCACACTCCCTCCCAGGGTGGAAATAGCCCAGATTCTGGGAATGCCAGAGAAGTTGGTGCGACCTGATGTGGTACAGCTGTCCGCTGTACGAGGAGACCCCTGGACTCTGGCGGTCACCGTGCCGCCGGAACTCCACCGGGCTAGTGCGAAGGGGGGACGAAGAATCCTAGAACGAATGTGGGCTGAATTGACGGGACTTACACCTCGACAGGTGCAGCAAATTGAGGATGTGCTGGAACGGTACCAGGAAGTCTTTGCTCGCCATGAGGATGATTTTGGTTGCACCAAAGCCATTACCCACGAGATTCCTACTGGGAGCGCTGCCCCAGTGCGGGAGAGATACCGGCAGATACCTCCCCAGATGTATAAAGAGGTTAAGGAGATGCTAGCCCATATGTTACAGAATGGTGTGATACGAGAGAGTCAGAGTCCGTGGGCAGCCCCGATTGTCCTGGTCTGGAAGAAAGATGGGACCCTGCGGTTCTGTGTGGACTATAGACGACTGAATGCCTGTACAGTACGGGACTCTTACCCACTACCCCGAATTGAAGAGTCCCTGTCGGCCTTAGGGAAGGCAAGATATTTCTCCTCCTTGGATCTGGCCAGTGGGTACTGGCAGGTGCCCGTGACCGAACATGACCGTGCGAAGACGGCGTTCATATTACCCATGGGACTGTTCGAGTTCAATCGGATGCCTTTCGGCCTGACTAACACCCCCGGGACTTTCCAGCGTCTGATGGAGAGGTGCCTGGGCGATTTGAACTTTGAGGCGACACTGATTTACCTTGACGACATAATTGTCTATGCCGCCACCTTCGAGGAGCACCTCCAGCGACTGGAACAAGTACTGAGTCGCCTACAAAGTCATGGCCTAAAGGTGAAGCCCCAGAAGTGCCACCTGTTCCGCAAACAGATCGAATATCTCGGTCATACTGTGTCCGGTGAAGGAGTCAGGCCCACCCAGGAAAAGGTGGCTGCCGTACAGGAGTGGCCTACCCTGAAGACAGTGAAGGACGTTCAGGCCTTCCTGGGACTTGCCAGGTACTACCGAAGATTCTTGAAGAACTTCACCCCCATGGCCAGGTACCGGTATAAGATCGCCTACCGGCCTAAGGCAAAGAATACTCACGCCGACGTCCTCTCCAGAATGACATATGAACGGCCTGATCATGACCGCGATGAAGATTTGGAGGCGGATGAGAACCCTAGCTTCCGAAGTTTCGTGGGACCGCTGGCAGCGGTGCGGGGACAGATCGGAGAGACGTTGGAAGAACAAGTGCTAGGACGGCCAAGAGATGACTGGATCCGACTTCAACAGACTGACAGAGAAGTTGCTCAATTACGTCAATGGGTGGCTTTGCGGCAAGTCCCCAGTCGAGAAGAGAGGAGTACCCTGTCCTCGGGAGCACTGAAAATGCTGGGACAATGGGAGAAACTGTGTTTGCGAGACGGGCTGCTGTACCGACGGGTGCAGCTACTGCGAGAGTTCGGGACCACCTGGCAAGTGGTGATCCCAGAGAAGTTGGTCGGAGTAGTGGCTAAGGAAGCTCATGAACGAGGGGCTCACTTCGGACCAGAGAAGATGTTTCAGTGGTTGCAGAGGCTGGTGTATCATCCCCGACTGCGAGCAACAATAGAAGACACTTGTCGAAGATGTCGGAGCTGTGAGCTGGTAAAGCCCCCGGAGCAGCGGGTCCCCATACAAACTATTGTGACTTCTGCCCCCTTGGAGGTGCTGATGATCCCCATACTATTTGACTGTTGGACCGGCGCATCTCGGGTATGAACATTGCCTGGTAATGACAGACCACTTCACCAAGTTTGCGGTAGTGACCCTGACCAGAGACCAGACCGCTGAGTCAGCTGTGCAGGCCATCTGCCGAGACTTCATTCGGGTGTACGGTTGCCCAAAGAGGATTCATTCTGATCAAGGCGCCTGCTTCCAAGGCCAGGTGATGGAAGCGCTGCACCAGTTGTACAAGATTGAGAAGTCACGGACTACTCCTTACCACCCTCAAGGAAATGGGGCCTGTGAACTCTTTAATCGGACACTGATCCAAATGCTCCGCACGTTGGAGGAAGATCGGAAGGTACGATGGCCTGAGTTTGTAGCCGAGCTGGTGTGGGTCTACAACAACCGAGTGAATAGTACGACGGGGTTCACTCCTTATACCTTGCTGTTCGGACGAAAGGGGCGAGAGATCACCAAGTTAGAGCTGGACCCTGAGGAGGACTACCCACGGACGGGGGTGTCTTCCTGGGTCCGAGAACATCGGCATCGACTGCAGACCCTCCGACGGTTGGTACAACAAAAGTTTCAGGAGCTCAAACATCATGAGACATTGCCTCTTCGAGGGACAGCTCTGAGGCCCGGGGAGCGGGTGTTGGTTCAGGACAGGCGGCCCCGGGGCAAATTGAGTAGGCGGTGGGAATGGACCCCGCACCGAGTGAAGCGCAGAATTGGCGCTGAAGGACCTGTGTATGAAGTTCAACCCGAGGGGGCTGAAGAAGCCCCTACCAGAGTGGTTCATCGTAGTATGCTGCGACCCTGTCTGTCTAAGATGACGAGGATGGAGAAGAATCACCTGATTCTAGAGAGGGTCCTGTCACAGTTGCCCCAAGCCACGATGTGGACGAAGAAAAGTTGTTGATTCTACCTCCGAGCCCCAGCACTCGATTACCTGCAGTCGCCAGTGCAGGCGGCGAGGGAACAACATCGGTTGAAGCCACCGGGCAGGTGGAGATTGGAAATCCGAGTGACCCTGCACCCCCCATCGGTCAAACTGAGTTACGCCAGTCAGAACGGACAACAGCAGGAGTGCCTCCTCACCGTTACGAACAAGATCAATTCATATGGTACCGTATCGTCCAGGAAGTCCAAGAATGTGAATGTTTGATGAAGGAACTCTCGCCCGTGGAATGGCGAGTTAAAGGAGAGTGGGAATGTAAGGGGGAAGACCGGGGTGTAAGTGCTTTCAGAGCAAGGGATCCCGAACTGCCGGGGCCGTACCTCTTGTTGCAGGGGGAAGACAGATTGCAAGCAGAGGAGTCATGTGACAGGGAAGCAGGGGGTGTGTTGAGAGAGAGAGATGGGAGGTCAGGTGACAGAAGGACTCCTGGTGTGACGAGAGAGAGGGAGAGACGAGGACGTTTGCGCGGGAAAGCGGAGCTGAGTCCTGCGGAGCAGAGCAGTGTGAGAGGGTCCAGGCTCCTGGCTACAGGACTTAGAGCAAGGGATCCGAATGCAGTGGACCGGTGGAGTCAAGCTGACTGTAGGGAGAAGAGACGCAGGGTCCATGGAGCTGAGCACGTGAGGTGCCGTGTTATGGACTAGGGGCTCAGCGGGTAAAACCGGAGACCGCCCGCTGCTAAAAAAAAAACCCATAGCATGATGCTGCCACCACCATGTTTCACTGTTGGGATTGTATTGGGCAGGTGATGAGCAGTGCCTGGTTTTCTCCACACATACCGCTTAGAATTATCACCAAAAAGTTCTATCTTCGTCTCATCAGACCAGAGAATCTTATTTCTCAT
Organism: Phyllobates terribilis; assembly: GCF_046119375.1. Lineage (NCBI taxonomy): Eukaryota > Metazoa > Chordata > Amphibia > Anura > Dendrobatidae > Phyllobates > Phyllobates terribilis. Next base: position 754,327,176 of record NW_027362761.1, on the reverse strand, counting down.
AGTCTGGGAGTCCTTCGTGTGTTTTTGAGCAAACTCTGTGCGGGCTTTCATATGTCTTGCACTGAGGAGAGGCCACTCTGCCATAAAGGCCCGACTGGTGGAGGGCTACAGTGATAGTTGACTTTTTGGAACTTTCTCCCATAGCTCAGCCATAGTGATCTTGGGGTTCTTCTTTACCTCTCTCACCAAGGCTCTTCTCCCACGATTGCTCAGTTTGGCTGGACGGCCAGGTCTAGGAAGACTTCTGGTGGTCCCAAACTTCTTCCATTTAATGATTATGGAGGCCACTGTGCTCTTAGGAACCTTGAGTAGTGCAGAAATTCTGTGTCTTGCCACAATTCTGTCTCTGAGCTCCTTGGGCAGTTCCTTTGAGCTCATGATTCTCATTTGGTCTGACATGCACTGTGAGCTGTGAGGTCTTATATAGACAGGTGTATGCCTTTCCAAATCAGGTCCTATCAGTTTATTTAAACACAGCTGGACTCCAATGAAGGAGTAGAACCATCTTAAGGAGGATCACAAGGAAATGGACCGCATGTTACTTAAATATGAGTGTCTGAGCAAAGGGTCTAAATACTTATGACCATGTGATATTTCAGTTTTTCTTTTTTAATAAATTTGCAAAAATGTCTACATTTCTAGAGGGGGGGTTTCAGTCAAGATGGGGTGCAGAGTGTACTTTAATGAGAAAAAATGAACTTTTTAGAATTTACTAAATGGCTGCAATGAAACAAAGAGTGAAAAATTTAAAGGGGCCTGAATACTTTCCGTACCCACTGTATATATATATATATATATATATATATATCTATCTGAACTAACAGTCCTTCTGAGGACTAATCCAGCTCCATATAATCAGTGCTAGGCAGGAGTTAGGCATGCAGTGTATGTGGTAGACAGCAGTGCATAAAGCGCAAGAGGGTCCATTGAACGTCCTGTCTGCTGCTGCTGTAATAATTACAGATGTTTGTAGACATAGCCCTAGATATTAGGGGCCAGGGAACATTTTTTTTTATCTTAATCCTGGTTATTTGCTTAAAAAGAAATCCAGAGTACCCAATTTTTCTGCTCCATTTGCTTGTTAACACTGCAGAATACAGCAAGATTTGTTCCATACTTCAGCGATAAAAATCCAAAAATTTGAACTGAACGTGGAAAATATTGGCCTCCTTTTTCATTCTGTTGCAGTGTGTCGGTCAAGCTATTCACACTAGGTCTCTGTGTAGAATAATATTAGTAACTTACAACCCTGCTATTTAAAGCCGTGGTTCTCTGTCAGACATATCACCTATAACAGTGTTCCAAAATCAGCCATTTCTGCCTTCCATTTCTTTGCAATGTGTCGGTCAAGCTATTCACACTAGGTTTCTGTGTAGAATAATATTAGTAAATTACAGGCCTGCTATTTAAAACCGTCGTTCTGTCAGACATATCACCTATAACAGTGGAAGGAGAAGTGAGGTGAGTATTTGATTTTTTTTTATATATGTATGGAGGCATGCAAGGTGAATGTTACCTCTGACTTCAGGTCAGCCAGAAGTTGTGGTCACAAGAGGGGGGGACAATGACATCCTGCATGGGCATTATATGGGGGTGGGGACAAGTGACATCCTCCATGGGGCAGTATATGGGTGGGGGAACAAGTAACATCCTGCATGGGGCATCACATGGGGGGGTGGCATCCTGCATGGGGCATTATATGGGGGGGTGACATACTGCATGGGGCAGTATATGGGGGATGACATCCTGCATGGGGCATTATATGGGGGGTTGACATACTGCATGGGGCATTATATGGGGGGGTGACGTACTGCATGGGGCATTATAATAGGGGGGACAAGTGACATACTACATGGGGAATTATAATAGGGGGGGAACAAGTGACATCCTGCATGGGGCATTATATGGGGGGAGTGACATCCTGCATGGGCCATTATATGGGGGGGAGGTGAAATCCTGCATGGGGCATTATATGGGGGGGGAACAAGTGACATACTGCATGGGGAATTATAATAGGAGGGGAACAAGTGACATCCTGCATGGGGCATTATATGGGGGGGGAAGTGACATCCTGCATGGGGCATTATATGGGGGGAGGTGACATCGTGCATGGGGCATTATATGGGGGGAACAAGTGACATCCTGCATGAAGCATTTTATGTTGGGGAACAAGTGACATCCTGCAAGAGGCATTATAATAGTGGGGGGACAAGTGACATACTGCATGGGGCATTATATGGGGGGGAAGTGACATTCTGCATGGGGCATTATATGGGGGGAGGTGACATCCTGCATGGGGCATTATATGGGGGGAACAAGTGACATACTGTATGGGGAATTATAATAGGGGGGGAACAAGTGACATCCTGCATGGGACATTATATGGGGGGTAAGTGACATCCTGCATGGGGCATTATATGGGGGGGAACAAGTGACATCTTGCATGGGGCATTAAATGGGGGGGTGACATCCTGCATGGGGCATTATATGGTGGGAGAGGTGACATCCTGCATGGGGCATTATATGGTGGGGGGAACTGACATCCTGCATGGGGCTCCATATGGGGGGGAGTGAAATCCTGCATGGGGTATTATATGGGGGGGTAACATCCTGCATGGGGCATTATATGGAGGGGAGGTGACATCCTGCATGGGGTATTATATGGGGGGGAACAAGTGACATCCTGCATGGGGCATTATATGGGGGGGTGACATCCTGCATGGGGCATTATATGGGGGGAACAAGTGACATACTGTATGGGGAATTATAATAGGGGGGGAACAAGTGACATCCTGCAAGAGGCATTATAATAGTGGGGGGACAAGTGACATACTGCATGGGGCATTATATGGGGGGGAAGTGACATTCTGCATGGGGCATTATATGGGGGGAGGTGACATCCTGCATGGGGCATTATATGGGGGGAACAAGTGACATACTGTATGGGGAATTATAATAGGGGGGGAACAAGTGACATCCTGCATGGGACATTATATGGGGGGTAAGTGACATCCTGCATGGGGCATTATATGGGGGGGAACAAGTGACATCTTGCATGGGGCATTATATGGGGGGGTGACATCCTGCATGGGGCATTATATGGTGGGAGAGGTGACATCCTGCATGGGGCATTATATGGTGGGGGGAACTGACATCCTGCATGGGGCTCCATATGGGGGGGAGTGAAATCCTGCATGGGGTATTATATGGGGGGTAACATCCTGCATGGGGCATTATATGGAGGGGAGGTGACATCCTGCATGGGGTATTATATGGGGGGGAACAAGTGACATCCTGCATGGGGCATTATATGGGGGGGTGACATCCTGCATGGGGCATTATATGGGGGGGTGACATCCTGCATGGGGCATTATATGGGGAGGAAGTGACATCCTGCATGGGGCATTATATGGGGGAAGGTGAAATCCTGCATGGGGCATTATATTGGGGGGAACAAGTGACATCCTGCATGGGGCATTATAATAGGAGGGGAGTGACATACTGCATGGGGAATTATAATAGGGGGGGGGACAAGTGACATCTTGCATGGAGCATTATATGGGGGGGAAGTGACATCCTGCATGGGGCATTTTATGGGGGGGAGGTGACATCCTGCATGGGGTATTATATGGGGGGGAACAAGTGACATCCTGCATGGGGCATTATATGGGGGGGTGACATCCTGCATGGGGCATTATATGGGGGGGGACAAGTGACTTCCTGCATGGGGCATTATATGGGGGGGAAGTGACATTCTGCATGGGGCATTATATGGGGGGGTGACATCCTGCATGGGGCATTATATGGGGGGGAACAAGTGACATCTTGCATGGGGCATTATATGGGGGGGTGACATCCTGCATGGGGCATTATATGGTGGGAGAGGTGACATCCTGCATGGGGCATTATATGGTGGGGGGAACTGACATCCTGCATGGGGCTCCATATGGGGGGGAGTGAAATCCTGCATGGGGTATTATATGGGGGGGTAACATCCTGCATGGGGCATTATATGGAGGGGAGGTGACATCCTGCATGGGGTATTATATGGGGGGGAACAAGTGACATCCTGCATGGGGCATTATATGGGGGGGTGACATCCTGCATGGGGCATTATATGGGGGGGTGACATCCTGCATGGGGCATTATATGGGGAGGAAGTGACATCCTGCATGGGGCATTATATGGGGGAAGGTGAAATCCTGCATGGGGCATTATATTGGGGGGAACAAGTGACATCCTGCATGGGGCATTATAATAGGAGGGGAGTGACATACTGCATGGGGAATTATAATAGGGGGGGGGACAAGTGACATCTTGCATGGAGCATTATATGGGGGGGAAGTGACATCCTGCATGGGGCATTTTATGGGGGGGAGGTGACATCCTGCATGGGGTATTATATGGGGGGGAACAAGTGACATCCTGCATGGGGCATTATATGGGGGGGTGACATCCTGCATGGGGCATTATATGGGGGGGGACAAGTGACTTCCTGCATGGGGCATTATATGGGGGGGAAGTGACATTCTGCATGGGGCATTATATGGGGGGGTGACATCCTGCATGGGGCATTATATGGGGGGGGACAAGTGACATACTGCATGGGGCATTATATGGGGGGGAAGTGACATTCTGCATGGGGCATTATATGGGGGGGAGGTGACATACTGCATGGGGCATTACATGGGGGGAACAAGTGACATCCAGCATGGGGCATTATATGGGGGGCTGACATCCTGCATGGGGCATTATATGGGGGGAGAGGTGACATCCTGCATGGGGCATTATATGGTGGGGGGGAACTGACATCCTGCATGGGGCTCCATATGGGGGGGAGTGAAATCCTGCATGGGGTATTATATGGGGGGGTAACATCCTGCATGGGGCATTATATGGGGGGGAGGTGACATCCTGCATGGGGTATTATATGGGGGGGAACAAGTGACATCCTGCATGGGGCATTATATGGGGGGGTGACATCCTGCATGGGGCATTATATGGGGGGGTGACATCCTGCATGGGGCATTATATGGGGAGGAAGTGACATCCTGCATGGGGCATTATATGGGGGAAGGTGAAATCCTGCATGGGGCATTATATTGGGGGGAACAAGTGACATCCTGCATGGGGCATTATAATAGGGGGGAGTGACATACTGCATGGGGAATTATAATAGGGGGGGGACAAGTGACATCCTGCATGGAGCATTATATGGGGGGAAGTGACATCCTGCATGAGGTATTATATGGGGGGGAACAAGTGACATCCTGCATGGGGCATTATATGGGGGGGTGACATCTTGCATGGGGCATTATATGGGGGGGGACAAGTGGCTTCCTGCATGGGGCATTATACGGAGGGGAGAGGTGACATCCTGCATGGAGCATTATATGGGGGGAGAGGTGACATCCTGCATGGGGCATTATATGGGGGGGAGAGGTGACATCCTGCATGGGACATTATAAGGGGGGTGACATCCTGCATGGGGCATTATGTGGGGGCCAGTATTCTGTATGGAGCGTTATAAGGGGGCCAGTATTCTGTATGGAGCATTATAAGGGGACCAGTATCCTCTATGGAGAATTATATGGGGGCCAGTATCCTGTATGGAGCATTATATGGGGACCAGCATCCTGTATGGAGCATTATATGGGGACCAGTATCCTGTATGGAGTGTTATATGGGGACCAGTATCCTGTATGGAGCGTTATATGGGGACCAGTATCCTGTATGGAGTTTTATATGGGGACCAGTATCCTGTATGGAGCATTTTATGGGGACCTGTATTCTGCATGAAGCAATATATGGGGCCCATAATACTGTATGGAGGACTATACTGTCCGATCTGCACTGTGGGTTGAGAGAATTCACCGGTTTCTGAGCTATTGTAGAATTTACAATAGATATCGCTCATGTAATATAAGAAGTGAAATCTTCAGCATTGTACTATATATATTTCTCTGCGGCATCTGTGCATCATGAATCATGGTATGTGTTAAAGGGCCCCACTGAGACTCTTTCGACCAAGACCCACAAAAACCCGTAGCCGGCCCTGATTACAGACCTGCTATTTAAAACCGTGGTTCTCTGTCAGACATATCACCTATAACAGTGTTCCAAAATCAACCATTTCTGCCTTCCGTTTCATTGCAGTGTGTTAGTCAAGCTATTCACGCTAGGTCTCTGTGTAGAATAATATTAGTAAATTACAGACCTGCTATTTAAAACCGTGCTTCTCTGTCAGACATATCACCTATAACAGTGTTCCAAAATCAGCTATTTCTTCCATTTTCATTTTGTTGCAGTGTGTCAGTCAAGCTATTCACACTAGGTCTCTGTGTAGAATAATATTAGTAAACTACAGGCCTGCTATTTAAAATCGTGGTTCTCTGTCAGACATATCACCTATAACTGTGTTCCAAAATCAGCCATTTCTTGTGAACGTGGAAAAAATTCTCCTCATCTTGTCGCTCGAACTTCCTGTCCCAATTACTAGGGGATTGCAGTACACCTTTATTGAAGCCAGAGCAGTGTCAAAAGGTTGTTGGTTGGATAGCAGATAATGTTTCCAGTCACTTTGCCACCACCACCACCCTGTAGTTCACATGGTTAAGTCTCAATAGTCGTGAGTCTGGACCGCATATTCCTCACCCTGATCCTCCTTCCTCCCACCATGCCGAGTGCCCGGAGACAACTGATCCCACACTTGGAAACTCAGAAGAGCTGTTCACTTTTTCATTTGTAGATTCAGGCCTCTCGCCCGGCCAGCTTCAAGCAAGAGGAGAACGCGTGTAGTGATGGCCAAATATTGGAGCAGCCACAGTCACATGAAGGCAATGGTGGGAAAGTGCAATTACTGTCGCAAGAGGTGGATGATGATGATGAGACACAATTGCCAGAAAGTCAGGAGGGGGACCAGGGTGCGGAAGTGGAAGACGAGGTGGTGGATGATATAGTAACTGACCCAACCTGGCAGGGGGACATACAGAGTGAGGACAGCAGCACACATGGGGAGGGAGGCGTATCACCACAACAGGCAGAAAGAAGCAGTGTGGTGGTCGCAGACACAAGGCGGGAAAGCGTTCCTCGTAACGCCAACACGATGTAAGTTGCCAGTCCAATTGTTAGGTCTTCCGTGTCTGGTTGTTTTTTAAAGACTTTGCAGATAACCACCTACCAGGCCAGCATCAGCAGGGGTAGCAAAACTAGCAGCCTGACCACCACCAGCATGATCAGGCACATGTCAGCAAAGCACCCGACTAAGTGGGCCGAACCCCAGGGTCCAGAAACAGTGTCTGCGGGTGACACCACTGCTTGTTCTGCTGTTGTGCATGCACACCAATCCCCTGTCCATGGCGCATGCCAAGATGCCTCCCACCCTGCACGTGTCGTTGCACACTCTCAACTAGCACCATCACCAAGCACGTCCTTGTCCCACTCCAGCGTTCAGTTGTCCCTACCCAGTCCTTGGAACGCAAGCACAAATACGCAGCCAAAGCCCCACACATTTCACGCTCGAAATGTTGCCTTTGAGGCTCGTGGAGACGGAAGCTTTCCGCAACCTGATGGCTGCGGCTGTCTCTCGGTACTCGGTCCCCAGCCGCCACTATTTCTCCCGGTGTGCAGTCTCCGCATTACACGAGCACGTGTCCCTCAGCATAAGCCATGCCCTCAACAATACAGTTACTGTGAAAGTCCACCTAACCACAGACACGTGGACAAGTGCTTGTGGGCAGGGACGGTACATCTCGCTGACTGCACACTAGGTTAATATAGTGGAAGCCGGGACCCAGTCAGACCTTGGGACAGAACACGTGCTCCCTATACCGAGGATTGTGGTCCCTGGGTCAATCAGAGTTGCCTCCACATTTTACAGCTCCTGCACCACCTGCTCCTCTTCAGCCTTCATCTCCAAAATGACCACATCAGTCGCAAGCTGGAAGCACTGCCTCGGTCAAGCAGCAACAGGCTATGCTGAAGCTAATATGCTTAGGTGACAAACCGCACAATGCTGAAGAGTTGTAGACAGCTCTTAAAGAGCAGTCAGATTTGTGGCTGACAACGCTGACCCTACAGCCAGGCATGGTCGTGTGTGACAATGACCAGAACCTGGTAGCGGCTCTGAGAAGAGGCGAGCTCACACACATACCATGCCTGGCCTATGTGCTTAACCTCGTGGTTCAGCGGTTTCTCAAATCCTACCCGGATCAACCTGTCAAAGTACAGCGCCTGTGTGCCCATTTTAGAAAGTCAGCTACAGCTTCCGCCGCCATTGCCTTGCTTCAGCAGCGTTTGCAGCTTCCAGCTCACCGACTGATCTGTGATGTCCCCACATGTCGGAACTCTATATTGCAGATGTTGGGAAGGATTTGTGAGCAGAAGAGGGCAGTTCTTGAGTACCAACATCAACAAGGCTGTCGGTATTAAGTTCAGACTCCACACATAAGGCCTCAGGAGTGGACATGGATGTCAGACATATGTACCATCCTCCAAGACTTTGAGGACTCCACCAAGATTTTGAGCAGCGATGACGCCATAATTAGCGTCACCATCCGGCTTCTCTGTCTTCTGAAGCGCTCTCTGATCACAATTAAAGAGGATGCATTGCAGGCAGAGCATGACGAGATGGAGCAAGGTACCATACAGGGTGATTCCACACAGCTCAGCCTGATCTCATCCCATTGTGGATTGGGTGACAATGAGGAAGAGGATGAACAGAAGCTAGTTTCCTGCACTATAGATGGTACTAATTACGCAACTGTCATACCGTCTGTTCAGCGTTGATGGCCTGAGGACAGGGAGGAGGAGGATGAGGAGGAGAGCAAGGTCAGTCGTCCTCTTGGTGAGGAGTCTTGCCTGTTAGCAGTCTGGCACACATGGCCAAGTTTGTTAGCTGCCTTTCCTGTGACCCTCGCTTTGTCCAAATTTTGGGTGACAGTCATTACTGGTTGGTGACACTTCTAGACCCACGCTACAAGGAGAACTTTTTGTCTTTTATTCCCTTGCAGGACAGGCCTAATAAAATGGTGCAGTACGAGAAGGGCCTTGTTGCGGAATTATTTAAAAAATTCTCATCTGAAAACACTGGCGGCAGAGGTCACAGTTCGTTGGACAACCAAGGAGTACAGGCAAGACAGACACAAATGCAATCTAGCAGAGGCAGGGGAACACTGTCAAAGTTCTGGGACTGTTTTCTCAGTCCCTCCCATCGCAGAGGCCCTGAGGAGCGGGGTACTCTCACAAGGAGGGAAAAGTTTCGGAAGATGCTGAGGGAGTACCTTGCTGACCGTACCAACATCCTCCATGATTCCTCTGTGCCTTATAATTATTGGATATCCAAGCTGGACACTTGGCATGAACTGACTCTCTACGCCTTGGAGGTCCTGGCCTGCCCTGCCGCTAGCGTTTTGTCAGAGCGGGTTTTTAGTGCCGCCGGGGGAATTATAACCGATAGGCGCATTCGCCTGTCAACTGAAAATGCTGACAAGCTGACTAATATAAAAATAAACAAGGGCTGGATTGGGCCAGGCTTCTCAACACCACCGAATGATAGCAGCGTAACATAAACTCAAATACAGTGTTTTTTTGGGGAGGTCTAACTCTATTCCCATGCACCTCTGTCTTCACACCCAGACATGGGTATACGCTTCCTCAGTTTGTCTATTTGCTCTTGTCCTCCTCATCCTCCACATCCTCCTCCATATCACCACCATATCTACCATATCAACATATCTACGTCTCTTGCAAGGGACATTGGAATTCCTCCAAATTTTTGGCAGCCGTTGCATTTACTGCATAGGCAAACAATATGGGAGACCCACTTCCTAATAATGGGAACATTGTTTTCAGAAGGCCCTCCAAGCTCTACGTCTCTTGCAAGGGACATTGAAGTTCCTCCAAATTTTTGGCAGCCGTTGCATTCACTGCATAGGCAGACAGTATGGGAAACCCACTTTCTAATAATGGGAACAATGTTTTTAGGAGGCCCTACGACTTCTACTTCTCTTGCAAGGGACATTGGAGTTCCTCCAAATTTTTGGCAGCCGTTGCTTCACTGCATAGGCAAACAGTATGGGAGACCCACTTCCTAATAATGGGAACATTGTTTTCAGGAGGCCCTCCGACCTCTACATCTCTTGCAAGGGGCATTGGAGTGCCTCCAAATTTGTGGCAGCCATTGCATTCACTGCATAGGCAAACAGTATGGGAGTTCCACTCCTTTTTAATGGGAACATGTCGTACTCGTTACTGTAGCCCAGCTCTATGTGTCTTTAAATTGTTAGTAGGGTTTTTCCTAAACTTTGGCAGCCGTTGGACTCACTGCATACACTATAACTGCATATCAGACCCTCTCCTTTCTAATGGGAACATCTCGTTACTGTGGTCCAGGTCTATGTGTCTTTAAATTGTTATTGGGGATTGTTATTAGGGTATTTCCAAAATTTTGACAGCCATTGCGGTCACAACATGGGCATTACCACTATAGGAGACCCATTCCTTTACAATTGGAGCATTTTTTTTACTGAAACCCTCCTCTATTTCTCTTCAGAGGGGTATTGGGGTGCGTCCAAATTTTTGGCAGGCCTTGCAGTCACTGTATACGCAATAACAGTATAGGAGACCCAATCTTTAATAATGGGAACAACAAAGCATAGCCAACTGTTGCTCCTTTGAAGAATCGTAAGGCTGTAAAAATAGTGTTTGTGACTTTCACAATCCCTCCTTCATAAATGAAACAGGATGTGCGTGATGATGTTTCACACACCACATGGCCACATGAGGTTGTAAAATGTTAAAATTTTAAAATCCCAGTGAATGAATTTGTCATGGTTGAAAGCTATGCAAAAGTGCAAAAACGCATCAAAAACGCTATGTGTGAACATAGCCCAAGGTGTGGAGCAGCATTTTTGTTTTTGGTTATTTATTTTGTCTTATATACAAGTCATTACCCTGGAAAGGATGTTCCTTAACATATTTTCCAGGAAAATCCATTTTGGTTTTGTTTTTGTATGTTTTATTGTGAGTCCGTAAAAGTGGCGTTATACATCCGACAACATTGTTGACAGCAGTGACCTGGGAGTCAGAAATGCTTCCAGGGGTCTTCCCCATGCTGTTCCCATGTCATTTGAGCACTGTTCCCATCGATTTGGGCAATTTTTAGGCCCTCTGCAGACCGCTGGGGGTAGCCACCAGAAAAATGCTCAAGTTTCCCATAGACTTACATGAGCACTCGAGCATTCCAATTTGCTTGACCCGAGCAACGAGTACCCGAGCATTTTAGTGCTCACTCATCACTAACAGCTATCGCTCGTGAAAACATGATTTTGAGAGATCGTATTGATGACGTGGAGAATTGCTCCCGTAGAAGCAATCTACGTTTAGTGGGGTTACCGGAGTCGTATGTACAAAATGCCCTGAAGCCACTATATGAAAATGATGTTCCAAGGGCTCTAAAACTAACTGAGGGCAAAAAGGTGGAAAGAGTTCACATGGTTGGCCCCCCACCATCTACCTCTGTGAACCGGGATGCATCCATACCGCGACAGGTCATCATGAAATTTCTGGATTTTAACGATAAAGCGGACATTATCCGGGCATACAAACAGCTGAACCACCCGTTGATCATTCAAGGCCATAAAATCTTGCTTTTATTCCAACGAGGTAACCAGAAAACACAAGACCTTCAGGTCTATTTGCACCAAGCTCCATAAGGAAAAAATCCGCTTTCAAATCCGCTTCCCGGCTACTCTACGATTGAAAGATCCAGATGGTTCCAGATGGTTCCTTTCGGGAATTTGTATCACCTGGCAAGGCTTAGGTTTTTGGCAACATTCTTCTGTGCCCACGGGTCAGTTCTGATCAGGCTCCCCAAGCTGACAACAAGTCTCACTGTTCACAGATTCCAGAGGGATCTGTGAGTCGGGCAGACAAAGGAGAACAGAGACCTAACAAATATATGACAAAAAACGGTAAACAGTAATCAATTTTCTCTCCTTACAGGGGTGCTGGTGTAGAGTGTCGTTTAAAAGCCGTTGCTTCTGCCCTTCTCTTTCTCTGGATTCTTATTATCTTTACTGATGTAGTTATACTGCTCATGGGAGGGATAGAGGGGAGGGGGAGGGCAGAGGCAGGGAAAGGGTGGGAAGGAAAAGGAAAAATAACATAAAAAGGGGGTTAAATCGAAGTTTTATTCCCATGGTTGGGCAGAAGTGAAGCCCAGGGGAAAGATTTTCCTAGCAAGTTGGAACATAATGTCCCAGCTCCTGCTAGGACAATTATATTCTAATGTTTTGTTTGATATTTGTTGTTTAGGTTTGTTACACCATGTTAAGAATTATTTCTTGTTTTACTGTCTAGCTACATGCCATCATTGCCCTATAACTATCTTACCAGTTTTGATCAACTGTATTGATCCTGGATATTTTTATTGTGTCATGGAACGTTAAGGGTTTAAGATCTCCCTAAAAACGCATGAAAATCCTCAGGCATTTAAAGCGCTTAAAACCTGACATAGCCCTCCTACAGGAGACACACCTTCCGGAGGCAGACTTCCCCAGGATGAAAAAATTGTGGGTGGGTGGCGTCTATGGTTCCTCTTCGGTGGACAGAAAAGCTGGGGTCTTAATCCTTATCAATAAACACTTCACACACCAGATCATCAGCCAACAAATGGATAGTGAGGGTAGACTGGCCCACTTAACAGTGTCCACGCCTGGTGGGGTCTTTCCTATTTATAATATCTATGCCCCTAATGTAGGGAACAAATCCTTTTTTAAACAGTTGGAGACTAGACTTCTGCTTGACCCCAATTCTAATAAAATAGTAGGAGGTGACTTTAATTTGGTGTTATCGGTCCACGAAGACAGGAAAAATATCACAGGTACCCTCCAACCTACAACTACACATGACAAGGCGCTTTCGCCTCTTTTGTCCACCTGTCAGCTATTTGATTCATGGAGGTTCCACAAACCTAGTAATAGAGAATATACCCACTTCTCACACGCCAATGACTCCTGGTCCCGGATTGATTATATACTAGTCTCCCCCTCCCTGTTAGCCAAACTAATTACTGTACACATCAATAACATTGCTATTTCAAATCGCGCACCAGTAGCTATGGAATTATCGAAGGTTTTCCCTCGGGGTTCAGACTTCTTATGGAGATTCCCTGATTACTTCTGCAAAGATGACTCTTTCATTTTGTCTCTCAAACTATGGTGGCAAGAATTCATGTCAGACAACTCGGCACACCAAGATGATCCTATGTTATTATGGGAGTCGGCTAAGACTGTTTTTCGGGGGAAAATGTTGGCGTATACATTTACCCACAAAAGAAAAGTTCTTAAAAAATATAGTGAACTCTCTATTAAATTAAAACAAGCCTATATCAAATTCCTACTCGACCCGTCCCTCATAAATAAAGACCATTGGTCACAAAAACAAGCTGAGTTTAACCAATATGTAGATTTGAGGGAAAAACTTTACCTATCTAAATCAGCAGCTTACTTTTATAGATTTGGAAACAAATCGGGGCGAATGATGGCTTATTTGGCTAGAAGGGTGAGAAAACCACAAGGAATTTTCCAATTAAAAAATACTAGCGGGGAAATTCACACCAACCCTAAAACAATAAATTTGATTTTAGGTTCCTTTTATATAGACCTATACAAAAATCCAAAGCAAACATCTCCCTCTCCAACTACACTTTTAGACAGGGTCAAGTTGCCCTCCTTCTCAGAGGAACAAAAATTTATATTGAATAAACCCATCTCTTAGGAAGAGGTCACTAATACAATCAATAAACTGAAACCAAATAAAGCCCCTGGCCCAGGTGGCTACACAAACAAATTCTTCAAGTTTTTAAAGATTGAAATCTCCCCACTGTTGGAATCTATTTTTAACAAAATATCTCACGGTGATCCGCAAACATGGCTTACATTAAATTGTTATTAAAACCGGACAGAGACCCTTTATCCCCCAGCTCTTATAGGCCAATCTCTCTCATTAATTCTGACATTAAAATCATATCCAAAATAATGTCCGACAGACTGGCTTCCACTTTACCTCACCTCATATCTCCCATCCAAGCAGGTTTCATTAAAGATCGCTCGGACACTTTGAATATCAGAAAAGTACTCTTGGTACTGGATAAAATCAATTCCTCATCTAACTTAAAGGACTCCCCAGCGATCATTTCACTAGACGCTTAGAAGGCCTTTTGATAACATTAATTGGGAATGGTTATACAAGGTCTTAGCAAAAATGTCATTAACAGTCTCCAAGGGCTCAGGTATACACTCTGTTTTTTTTGTCTACTCCCTTCTCCCTCGAGAAGGAAACGAGGCAGGGTTGTCCGTTGTCCCGCCTCCTTTTCAACTTAGCTTGGACCCCTTAGTCCACATATTATTGGATCCAAACACTTTCTCAGGTATCCAGTTTACCAAGAGATCTATTCAGGCGGCCTTTTTTGCAGATGACGTCATACTATTTATGTCTGATCCCACTCGACGTTTGCCTATAGTGCTTGATCTGCTTAAAAATTTTGGTTCTTACTCCGGCTTTAAAATAAATGTTAAAAAATGCGAAATACTCCCACTAATCGAGAAGGGAATAAAACTCTACCCAAATGGGTCTTTAGGTGATATAACCTTAGCATCCTCATATATTACTTATCTGGGAATTAAAATAGGTTGCTCGCCTTCATCTCTATACGCCTTAAATTATCCCCCTCTTATAAAAAAAATTATTAGTCAGCTAAAGGCATGGCAGGATTTGCCCTTATCTTTTATGGGAAGGGCAGACTTGGTAAAAATGATCAGTTCAGCTAGGCTTATGTATCAACTACAAACCTTACCACTACTCCTGAAACACTCCGATGTCACTATACTCAATAGGTCCTTCAGTCATTTTATCTGGAGGGGAAAACATCCTAGAATTAGTCTGAACAAACTCATGGCTTCTAAAGCCAACGAGGCATTAATTTTCCAAGTATCAGAAATTGCAACCTTGCCTGCCTCTCTCGCTACATCATAGACTGGCTCCATAAGAGACATACATATTCTGATCACACGTTGGAATCTGACTATGCATTCCCCTTTAACGTAACAGCTCTTCTTCATTCCCGGTTTAGTTCGTTACCCCTAGCAGTCAAAAGTTTGATGATGTTTAGGGATACTATTTCTACTTGGAAGGCAGTTAGGAAAAAATATGGCCTTGCATTCAGAATCTCAAAACACCTTCCGCTATGGCATAATCCAGTATTCCCCCAGGGTAGTGAAAATAAACGTTTTTTTTAAATGGCAACAAGCAGGTGTCGACAGCGTATCTCATCTTCTCCACCCAACTGAGCAGAGGTGGCTGTCATGTATAGAATGTCTGGAAAGATATAACCTACCTTGCCAACACTATTTTCAATATGAACAAATGAAGCTCTCCATTATGGCCAACTTAAGGAACGTTACCTTTGAGGTTTCCCAGAACGAGTTAGATGTCATTTTGTTATCTCGAATGGGTACCCCCTCAATATCTGCTCTTTACTCTGTAATGAAGTCTAATCTATTGGGGGTGCACCCCGACATTTTTTTTAAATATTGGAAGCAACAGTTGGATGATGTGGAGATTCCCTGTAAGATTAGGACAGGTTGGAGCTTATTTAGGAAACACATTATAAATGAAGCATGGATAGAAACTCAGTATAAAATTATGCATGGAGCTATTTACGCTTTTAACATACCTAAAAAAGATCCGCTATCAAATAGACTAACTGCATGTCCTAAATGACACCATTCCTGCTCTGACCTCTTACAAGGCCTTTGGTCCTGCCCTGCGTCAGTTTCATTTTGGGGACAGGTATCAGATATGATTAATGCCATTTGGGGCTCAGGGTATACCCTTTTGACTTATTTAGCCTTGTTGCACTTCTGGAGTAATGCAGACAATCCTAGCAAGAAGATAGGAGGCCCTCCCAAATTGCTACATACCTGGCTTATACTGGCGAAAAAATTGCTTCTTAAATATTGGCTAGATCCCAATAACCCCCCCCCCCATTGCAGAATTGACAGCACAAATGAAGCATTTTATGGAAGTGGAGCAACAAGATGCCCTTTGTAATAAAGAGACGCAAGCAGGCAAATTTCTTCTGAAGTGGTAACAGTGTATTCTTAATTGTTGCTCACTAAGTGAAAAAAAGAAAATGGTGGAACTCCACTTCTACAGCTTGGTATACATTAGAAAATCTCAAAAATAACCTGGGACTACTTTGCTTAAATTAAAAAGGGGGAGGAGGGAGAGAAGGAGTAGGGAAGTGGAATTACTATGTTAGGGTTTCTATTCTGATTATAGAATAACTGTCTTTTCATGATGGCTTTTATAAGTTATAATGTCATCTAGATCTTTTGTCCGGTTAGCTGATGACTGTTTAGAGGTTTTAATTTTTAATTTTGTTTTGTATGTCATACTAGGTAAATCCGCAAAAGATGTTATTATTTGCCCAGTCTGAGTACGGGTACTTGATTATCTTCTTCAGTCGGGTTTGTTTATATGTTTATGAAAAATTCCAATGAAAATGATGTATTAAAAAAAGAAAAAAAGATTATAATAAAAATTCCAACCAAAGCAGTAAGAAACGAATCATTGAAAAAGGAAACAGATGACTAAGATGATGGCGAGAACCATAATAGAGTTTTTTGCTCTTGTGTTGTCTTCCTGATTTCACCCATTTTCTGACCTCGGTTTGAACTTTGACTTTTCTCTGACATACATGACAGATTAAGTTGCACTCTGTAGCGCTATAGCATGAAAACATGAAATATATGAAATATGAATTGCATTAGTGCTCTAAAAAATAAGAAAAACTGAGAATACTTAGCGCATAAATTGGCCAATTCATGTATACCAAGCAGCCGCAGTAAGGCGATTCTCATTGCGGGGAACCTATTTAATGTGAATCCATTCATATTTCATGTTTTCATGCTATAGTGCTACTGTAAGGATCTGAACCATATACCTGTTCTGACTGGTCTTGCCCTTATCTAAGATGGAGTTGACAGCTTCACGGGGGCCATCTTGTTTCCTGTCTGACATTTCCTGCTTCCTGTTTGCTGTATATATAAAGGGACTCCGTCCACTATACCTTTGCTTGTGTATCTCATGCTTCACCTGTTGCCAAGCTTGGAGGACTTGTATTACTTGCCTCTTCTCATCATCGGGGTTCCCCGTCTGCTACTTATCTGCCGTTCGTCTGAAGATTCGACTCGTTCAGATCTGCCCTGCATCTATCTCCATTCCGGCTTGTTCTCCGCAAGGAGCCCAGTCTGGGCTCCGGATCTTTTACACTTTGCTTTTCTGGACCTCGAATACTTATCAGTTTGTACAGACATCA
The DNA here is from genome assembly GCF_046119375.1 of Phyllobates terribilis. Taxonomy (NCBI): domain Eukaryota; kingdom Metazoa; phylum Chordata; class Amphibia; order Anura; family Dendrobatidae; genus Phyllobates; species Phyllobates terribilis. Next base: position 754,309,793 of record NW_027362761.1, on the reverse strand, counting down.
GATCTAGAGACTGTATTTGCTTATCATTTATTACTAAATCCTGATTGCTACAATATACCTATTAAGACTTGATATACCGTGTTTGTTTTCACTCTGACCCATGCCATCGGTCTCCATAGCATCAAGGAGTATTTACTTGGCAGGATACACAAGCCATTAAAAGAATGGAGTTCGCTGGGTCAGATTCTGTGGAGGTGCTTTTGAGAAAAATATGCACATACGTCACAGGACTTCATGGGGAGCTTCAGGCTACTAAAACAAAAGTGGTGGCATTAGAGTTGCAACTATAATGCTAATGTGTCCGATACATCCATTCAGGCGTTATCTACTCACCTCTCAAACCTAGAGACTGTAGCCCCGGTCCCGGTTCCAGTGTCTGTTCCAGCTCCGGTTCTGGCTTTCCCTAAGCTCCCGCCATTCAGGTTTGGTGGTGAACGAGAAAAATTCCGAGGGTTCCTAAATCAGTGTCAGCTGTTTTTACAGGCCATGCGGCTCAGTTTCTAACAGAACGAGACAAGGTGTTAACTATGATAATGCTGTTCACCAACAAGGCTCTTGCCTGGGCAAACCCTCTGATTGAAACCAGTGATGCATGTTTAAATTCTCTAAAAGACTTTATTGTTGCAATGGGTCAGATGTTCGATGATCCCAATCGAAATGTCACGACAGAACCCGCATGACTGGCACTCCAGGAGGGAAAGCGTCCTGTCGTGGAATACGCAATGGAATTTCGGAGGTGGGTGCTGGATACTACATGGTGCGACTCGGCAAGATACGCAGTGTTTAGAAGGGGTTTATCCACCGCAATTAAGGACGAACTGGCTCGAGGAGAGTCACCTGTTGCCCTGGGTGACTTCATAAATCATTGTATCCGGATAGATATTCGTCTCGCAGAATGTCGGCAAGAGAGATGGGCAGATTCTAACCGTAACAACTTGTTATCCCTTCCTTCTCCCTCCAGGGAAGCTCAAAATAAGTCCTTTCTCCAGGCAGAGTCGGAACCTATGCAGGTTGATGCAATTCGGAGAACTCCCCCAGACGCACGCAAGGAACATCGTTTCAGAGAAAATCTATGTTTCTACTGCGTAAAATCGGGTCACTACATCTCGAATTGTCCCAATAAGAATCGCAGGACTACGGCTGTGGTAATCGAATGCGACTTTTCAGGCGTATCTTCAGTAAGTTCTCACCCAATTTCTCCCAGGAATAAAGTAACCGACTTGAATCACGACTTCTCTGACTGTACTTCAGAAGCATCCTCACCTGTGAATGCAGCCATTTTTTCAGTAAGCTCCACTACTTCGGCCTCGGATGGGTCAAAGATGGATTCACACGGTTATATCCTCATCAAGATATGGATTCAATCCTGCTGGGTTACTAGTTCCGCTATGGTTGACTCTGGAGCCAGCGGCAATTTCATGGACATTACACGGTATACGTTCACAGAAGAGAATCTCACCGGTATTAATAGAAACCGTGGATGGGTCCCCGTTAGCATCCGGGCCGGTAGATCTTGAAACAACATCATTGAAGGTCCGTATGGGGGCGGATCATTCAGAAAGACTGTCATTTTTGTTCATTTCTTCTCCTCACTTTCCCATAATCTTAGGGTTACCATGGCTACAACTGCAAAACCCTACTATCAACTGGGAGACAAAGGAATTACTGTTTCCAGGAAGACAGATAACACTAGCTTTAATCAGGTCAGCACGCACAGTTGATTTAAATCTACCAGTAGCATACCAAGATTTCGTAGATGTATGTAGCAAGAAGAACGCTGACAAGCTACCACCACATCAGCCGTACGACTGTCCCGTGGAACTGCTACCTGGCGCCGCGATTCCATTCGGTAACATTTATCCTTTGGCTGGACCAGAATTCAAAGCCCTCAAGGAATATATCGATGAGAACTTAGCCAAAGGATTTATACGCCCATCTTCCTCCCCAGCAGGTGCCCCAATCTTCTTCATGAAAAGAAGAACGGTTCACTCCGACCATGTATTGATTACCGAGAGCTCAACAAAATTACGATTAGAAACTCTTATCCGCTTCCACTAATTCCCGAATTACTTGAGAGGGTACGACACGCTAAGATTTTCACAAAGTTAGACCTCCGTGTAGGATACAATCTAGTACGGATTCGCCTTGGTGACGAATGGAAGACAGCCTTTCGGTCACGCTATGGACATTTTGAGTATCTTGTTATGCCTTTCGGGCTTCATAACGCACCGGCTACGTTTTAACACTTGGCGAACGATATTTTCAGAGACATACTCGATATTTTTGTTGTGGTTTATTTGGATGACATTTTAATTTATTCCAGCAACATCGAGGATCATCGAGGATCATCAGCAGCATGTGAGAACGGTCTTGGATCGTTTACGGCAAAATCAGTTGTACATCAAGTTGGAGAAATGCGAGTTCCACAAGATGGAAATCCAATTTTTAGGGTATGTTATCTCTCCCCAGGGTCTCAGCATGGATGCAAGCAAGACTCAAGCCATTCAGAAGTGGCCAATTCCAAAGACAGTGAAGGAGGTGCACCGATTTATTGGATTCACCAATTTTTACAGACGGTTCATTAAATTTTTTTCGGAGATCGTTGCACCCATTACTCAACTGACTCGGAAGAAGACGCCATTTGTCTGGTCGCCACAAGCGCAGACAGCATTTTCCAGGTTGAAGTCTAAATTTACGTCAGCTCCTATTCTCATACACCCGAATCCGGATCGGGCCTTCATAGTGGAAGTGGACGCCTCAGACTGTGCTATAGGGGCCATACTCTCACAAAGAAGAGGTGAGAAAGAGCTTTTACATCCTTGTGCTTTTCTTTCGCATAAATTATCACCTGCGGAAATGAATTACGACGTTGGAAACAAAGAGCTGTTGGCCATTATAACTGCTTTCAAAGAATGGAGACACCTGCTTCAGGGGGCGTCCCAACAGATTGTCATACTTACAGATCACTGTAATCTTGAATTCATGAGGTCGGCAAGGTGTATAAAACTCAGACAGGCCCGGTGGAATCTTTTTCTCAATCAGTTTAATTTTATTATTTCCTATAGGCCAGGCTCTCTCAATGAGAAAGCCGATGCATTGTCTAGAATTCACTCGGTTGACCTAACTCCGGCTTCACCTCTGAGAACTATACTCTCGGAAAGTAACTTTATAGGCGTGTTACACAATCAAGATCTACTAACGAATATTAAGGAGGCATATGCTGCAGATCCGTTACTGATTCAACCATCCTGTCAGGTAACTCTAACCTTGAAACATAGACTTTGGTTCCAGGGACAGCGCCTGTATATTCCGGAAACGGTTAGATTAAGTGTGCTAAAATTAATGCATGACTCTAAGATTGCTGGCCATAGAGGTGTCCAGAAGACTCAGGAATTCATGTCTCGCTTCTTTTGGTGGCCAACCTATCGCAAAGACGTTCAGCATTACGTTTCATCATGTGAGGTATGTGCAAGATCAAAAGTTCCCCGCTCCTCACCTACTGGACTGTTACAACCCCTTTCTATTCCATCTCGTCCCTGGGGGTCTATTTCAATGGATTTTATCGTAGAGTTGCCTGCGTGAAAAGGAATGAACACTATTCTAGTACTAGTCGACCGGTTAACCAAGGCTGCTCATTTCATTCCCTGTACCGGTTTACCAACAGCCAAACAGACAGCAGATCTTATCGTACAAAATGTTTTTCGGCTACATGGAGTTCCTGATGAAGTGGTATCGGATCGAAGGGTCCAATTTACCTTAAGATTTTGGCGAAGCTTTTGTGCTGCTCTGGACATCAAGGTAAATTTGTCATCTGCTTTCCATCAGCAGTCTAACGGCCAAACTGAACGGACGAATCAGACCTTGGAACAGTACCTGCGTTGTTACGTATGCCACTTACAAGATGATTGGGTGGACTTACTCCCGTTGGATGAATTCACGTATAACAATTCACAGAGTGCGTCCACCAAACAGTCTCCGTTCTTTGCTAACAAGGGGTACCATTCCAGCATTCTCCCTCGATTCCCGATAGACATGTCCTAACCCGCAGTAGCCGCCCGGATTACGCTTCTTCAACAGAATTTGGAGGTTTTGAAACAAACGCTGGCTACAGCTCAAGAGAGATACAAGAGGGCGGCAGACAGGTTCCGTAAGCCAGCACCGACATACAAAATAGTAGACCTGGTTGGCTTTCAACAAAGAACTTAAAACTAGTTCCAACGTCTAAACTGGAACGGAAGCATGATGGGCCATACAAAATCAGCAGCATAGTAATTCTGTAGCCTGCCGACTCAAGTTGCCAAAATCTCTGAAAATACACCCTGTTTTTCATGTCTTCATGTTTAAACTGGTAGTACCAAATCCCTTTCCTGGACGTACACCTGTTCCACCTGATCCGGTTCTTATTGATGGGCAAGAAGAATTTGTCGTGGAGGGGATCACGAATTCTCGGATCCATAGGAGATGGCTTCAGTATTTGGTAAAATGGCAAGTGTACCCATGGGAAGAGAATTCCTGGGAACCTCAGGAGAATATTCACGCTACTTGCCTGATCAAACAATTCCACAGCTGATACCCCAATAAACCGGCTCTGAGGTCATCCGGAGGACATCTTTTAAGGGGGGGGTAATGTGAGGATCTGAACCATATACAGTACCTGTTCTGTCTGGTCTTGCCCTTATCTAAGATGGAGTTGACAGCTTCACGGGGGCCATCTTGTTTCCTGTCTGACATTTCCTGCTTCCTGTTTGCTGTATATATAAAGGGACTCCGTCCACTATACCATTCCTTGTGTATCTCGTGCTTCACCTGTTGCCAAGCTTGGAGGACTTGTATTACTTGCCTCTTCTCATCATCGAGGTTCCCCGTCTGCTACTTATCTGCCGTTCTGCTGAAATTTGACTTGTTCAGATCTGCCCTGCATCTATCTCCATTGCGGCTTGTTCTCCGGATCTTTTGGACTTTGCATTTCTGGACCTCAAATACTTATCGGTTTGTACAGACATCGTATCTGTTTCTAGAGACTGTATTTGCTTATCATTTATTACTAAATCCTGATTGCTACAATATACTTATTAAGACTTGATATACCGTGTTTGTTTTCACTCTGACCCATGCCATCGGTCTCCATAGCATCAAGGAGTATTTACTTGACAGCTACAGAGTGCAACTTTATGTGTTGGTTATATATGGAGATGGCTTCTTTTAATTTGCACCTGTACACACCTGTTTGTTGTAGCCTGTATTTCAGGCCTCCCATTTTCTTCCTTCACCCCCCAGTGGGCAGGCCTTTTCCTTTCATCTCACCTTCTTTAGGTGTGCACCTCACATAGCGGGCCAGCTATTCTTCATAAGGCACTCCCTTCTTGGGGCTGAACCCCCAGAGGGTGGGACAAATCCTTGCTCTCTTCTAAGCCCTCTACACCCACGATGGGCAGTTTCTCCTTTCTGTACTGTGACACCAACTCCCATCTTGCCATCCAATGCAGTTGCCATCTTTCCATGCAATTCAAACGCGATTTTTCCTTCTTCCAGTCTTCCCTGCATCCATTTTCTTCTTTTTCTGCAAGACTCGATCGTGCCGACTACGCCAAATGTAATAAGCATCTGCGCCCTTCCACATTATAGGACAATGGGGATACTGGCTGGGTGTGTGTCCTGTTACCTTAGTGATACACCACTGCAGGCCGTATGCTGCGCTTGACTTGACAGGCCAGGACCCTATAAGGTAGAGATGAATGAGGGACACTAGAGTCCAAAAATAAACTTTTCTTTACAGAACAAACTAATGAGAAATATGTACATCAGATAGAACAGAACACTTAGAGAATACTTATGCAAAATCCAGAGGCAGAAATTTTACGATTACACGTGGTAGTACATTTCTTCCATTACATGTTAGATAAGTAAAGCAAACCATTATGGTAATTTCCATCTTTCTCTTTGAGAACCGCAAGGGTCGAGGTGTGTCGCTATGGCCCCTCACAGCTCGTCTCAACTTCCAATTGATTCTTGAGGATCTCACTGGCTGAGTTGCATTGGTATTTCTCTTCACTACTATTCTCAAAGTCCATTCAATGTGGGCCACACACTCTTTGCTGCTCTACTGCATCCTCAATTTTCCATTGGAGAACTCATGTTCCAGCCTGGCCACCTTCTCCTTTATGACCCTCACGCCTGGCTACACTCTACCTTATTATCTAGTATAGATAACGGTTCCTTTAGACGCACTTGCCTGAGAAAAGGAATCCTTCATCCCCTCAGTCCTTGCTTTAGGCCTCCTTGCCTGAGATAAGGAACTGTCATGGGTTTACCATGACAGAGTGGGGCCAGAAGACCGCAGTGTCTGCACTCATTAGAAGCACTTCACCATCATATTAAACTGTGCAGGTTTCTTCTAGTAGTACAGGGGTTAATTTGTTTAGTTGAGTGCTCCTGGAGTTTTCCTGCTTTGGTGGTCTCAGCTGTTCAGTGTTGGCCACTCCCCTCTGCTATATATACTCAGGGATTGTCAGCGTTAGTTCATACTGCCTGGTTCTAGAGTAGGAGGTGATGCTTGTTGGAGGTGGCATTTGGAGAGTTGTTCAGAAAACTATTTCTTGTTGTTTATCTGTGTGCACATCCTCATCCTTTCCTATCTGGTTTCTCCTTCCTCAACTACCCGGTATTCCACTGTTGTTTGTGAGCACATTGGTATCTTAATTTAACCCTGTCTGTCTTACCTTGTTTGTCTGGTTGGTGTATTCTTATACACTTCTACGCCCCACTTCCCTGGGTGGGGTAAATGCAGAAAAGGGTTGACATAGGAGCACAACAAGGCTCGTGGCCACGGTATCATCGCCATCATAAGTTATCCAGTGAACAGGGATAGACTAGGGCGCCCCCTTAGCTGGACGGATAGGATAGGAGCCCCTAGCCCTGTGATATCCTGCAAAAGTGCTGTGATATTAACCTTATTCCTCTTAGTCCTTCCTTTAGGCTCCCTTGCCTGAGATACGCTGACAAGCAAAGGGTAACAATTAGAGATGGGCGAACCTGACCTGAAATGTTCGTACCGAGCAATTACTGTTCCACTTTCTGTGGAAGTCCGTCCCAGTAAGGAGTCTGAGAGGTGAGGTTGAGAGTGGGAGAATGAATTTTCAATGGAGTTCGGGTTCTGGTACCCGAATCAAACTTTTACATAAAGTTAGGGTCGGGTATAGAACCCGAACTTCCAGCGGTCCGCCCATCCCTAGTAACAATGTTTTGAACTTTTGACTTTCAGGCTCCATTTCTTACCATCCACTACTGCTTTGAACGTGAGACTTTCATAATTTTATAGACAATCATCTTGGCTATCTCACACATAAATTTGACTTGCAACTATTTAGCATATAATTAGTTGAGATTCTTGTCATGTCACTGCATTGTTACTGGTGGTGTAACAATCTTTTTCTTCCTGTATACTACTAAATACAACCTGTTCTCACATTCTCTAATAGCTCAGTGTGTTGATAGATTGATTCCCAAACAAAAGGTCACTGGTGCAAATCGAAGAGCAGATAGCACAAACCAGATAAAAACAACATTTAAAACAGTACACTGCGTTATATAGCCATAAGATCTTCAAGCGGGAGTGTGGGCAACTTCTCCACTCTTTTACAGTTGCATCCCTAATATCAGCTAAACAGGCATAATTACTAGGGTGTACTACCTCAATGCTAAGCACTTTTACTCTATCTTTTCTATTAATTGTTTTACAGTTACATACCTTTGCATTCTGATCTTGCCCACCTCCTCCCACCCCATATAACAGGGCCCCATCCACAGCCCACTCAGTGAGCTCTAAACTTCTTTCCAGGTTTACAATGCTCCTGAGCAGACATGGGTGGATCAATTTGCGGCACTACAGTCCATCAGCCAGGTCAGGAGCCTCTGGCCACTTCATGGGAGGCACACAGATCTTTTACCATTCATGATCCTTGCCCTTTCTTTTGATTAGCAGAACTGGAGTGACATCATCATTGCAGTGTGATGCACAAATGACGTGGCACTAGTCCAGCTAATCAAAAGCCATACCAGGGATCCTAAAAGGTAAGAGAGGGGGACATTATGCTAAATTGAGGCCAAAGAGTGAGAACATTATACTAAATGAAGACCAAAGAGGGTGGCATTATACGAAATGGTCGACAAAGAGGGACATTATATTTAATTGTGTCAAAAGAGGGGGACATTATACTCTTATGGTGTTCAAAGAGGGGGACATTATACTAAATAGAGACAAAAGAGGGGGACATTTTTCTAAATAGAGGCAAAATAGGGGGACATTATACTAAATAGGGGCCAACGATGGTTATATTATACTGTATGGGGCCCACAAAAGGGGACATTATACTATACGGGGGCCAGAGAGGAGACATTATAGTGTATGGGGGCCATAGACATGTACGTTATTACTATTTTCGGGGTCAGAATAGAGGACATTATATTAAATAAGGGGACTTTATTAATGTATCAGGCCACAATGTGGGACATTTACAAAGCCCCCATTGTGGCCCCGTACATTAACAATGCCCCTTTATGGCCTCATACGTTATTAATTTATGGGGCCAAAAGTTAACATAACGCACAGCAATGTAAAAATGATATTGCTGTGCACATGCTCAGCCTTTCGTAACTTATTTTAGCTGCTTAAGCGTTTGGAAACCATGAAGCGATTAAAAGAAGTAATACAGTTATATGAAAAAGTTTGGGCACCCCTATTAATCTTAAGCTTAATGTTTTATAAAAATTGGTGTTTTTGCAACAGCTATTTCAGTTTGATATATGTAATAACTGTTGGACACAGTAATGAGGTTTATTGTACTAACAGAAAATGTGCAATCTGCATTCAAACAAAATTTGACAGGTGCATAAGTATGGGCACCCTTATCATTTTCTTGTTTTAAATACTCCTACCTACTTTTTACTGACTTACTAAAGCACTTTTTTTGGTTTTGTAACCTCATTGAGCTTTGAACTTCATAGCCAGGTGTATGCAATCATGAGAAAAGCTACTTAAAGTGGCTACTTGCAAGTTGTTCTCCTGTTTGAATCTCCTCTGAAGAGTGGCATCATGGGCTCCTCAAAACAATTGTCAAATGATCTGAAAACAAAGATTATTCAACACAGTTGTTCAGGGGAAGGATACAAAAAGCTGTCTCAGAGATTTAACCTGTCAGTTTCCACTGTGAGGAACATAGTAAGGAAATGGAAGAACACATGGACAGTTCTTGTTAAGGCCAGAAGTGGCAGGCCAAGAAAAACATCAGAAAGGCAGAGAAGAAGAATGGTGAGATCAGTCAAGGACAATCCTCAGACCACCTCCAGAGAGCTGCAGCATCAATTTGCTGCAGATGGTGTCACTGTGCATCGGTCAACTATACAACGCACTTTGCACAAGGAGAAGCTGTATGGGAGAGAGATGCGAATGAAGCCGTTTCTGCAAGCACGCCACAAACAGAGTCGGCTGAGGTATGCAAAAGCACATTTGGAGAAGCCAATTTCTTTTTGGAAGAAGGTCCTGTGGACTGATGAAACCAAGATTGAGTTGTTTGGTCATACAAAAAGGCGTTATGCATGGCGGCAAAAAAACACAGCATTCCAAGAAAAACACTTTCTACCCACAGTAAAATTTGGTGGAGGTTCCATCATGCTTTGGGGCTGTGTGGCCAATGCCGGCACCGGGAATCATGTTAAAGTTGAGGGACGTATGGATTCCACTCAGTATCAGCAGATCCTTGACAATAATTTTCAAGAATCAGTGACAAAGTTGAAGTTACGCAGGGGATGGATCTTTCAGCAAGACAATGATCCAAAACACCGCTCCAAATCTACTCAAGCATTCATGCAGAGGAACAATTACAATGTTCTGGAATGGCCATCCCAGTCCCCAGACCTGAATATCATTGAACATCTGTGGGATCATTTGAAGAGGGCTGTCCATGCTCGGCGACCATCAAACTTAACTGAACTGGAATTGTTTTGTAAAGAGGAATGGTCAAAAATACATTCATCCAGGATCCAGGAAATCATTAAAAGCTACAGGAAGCGACTAGAGGCTGTTATTTTTGCAAAAGGAGGATCTACTAAATATTAATGTCACTTTTCTGGTGAGGTGCCCATACTTATGCACCTGTCAAATTTTGTTTGAATGCAGATTGCACATTTTCTGTTAGTACAATAAACCTCATTTCAAGGCAGAAACATTACTGTGTCCAACAGTTATTACATATATCAAACTGAAATAGCTGTTGCAAAAACACCAATTTTTATAAAGCATTAAGCTTAAGATTAATAGGGGTGTCCAAACTTTTTCATATAACTGTATGTTCATTCACAGAAAAAGGTCGCCAGCAGAGCCACTTCAAGAAAAAGACCTCAGGCTTTTCTCTCAAATAGGTTTGCCTAGGAAAACCTCAGCAGGTCTGCCAGCGTCTAAAGGCTATATACACATGGAGTCTTTTTGCTGAGTTTTGGGATCCTGAAACTGGCTATGTGCCATCCAGAATCCACCAGGAAATGTGCTAAAGAATCGCAAACAAATAGACAAAATGCACATAAATGTAAAAACAACATTGCTGTGCATATGCTCAGTACATTGTTACTTGGAGCATATAAAAGAAGTAACATGTTCATTCCTCGGACGCACGGCAATGTCATTATATTGCTGTGCATTATGTACAGTTTTAGCGGTGGGTTTGCACCGCTTTTTCAGAAATGTAACATAGTCATAAATGATAAAGTTTCCTGAAGCAGTTTCTGCTGGACAAACGCATGTTTTTTGACAGCTTCAAAAGACTCAGTGTGAACATAACCCATCTCACCAATCAAAACTTGTGTTATTTTAACTCATTGTTTTGGAGAGTATTTCCTCCGAAGATTCAGCAAAAAAAAACCTCACCCTCAGTCAGTAGCAAGACTTGTTTGCATAATTCTCCTGTACATCCCAGTACTATGCAGCCATTTTGTTATTTTATTTGGTGTTAAAGGGAACCTGTCATGTCAGATAATGTTATTAACCCACATATACTGTATAGGTTAATCTGCAGGTTAAAGATATTAGGAAGGTGCTCAGTCGCTGTACTGAAAGTTCAGCACCCAGGAGAAAATGAATTTTACTCCTCCTGGGAACCGTTGGCTGTAGTCATACAGGCATGCTGGCGATTTCAGCCACTCCTCACAGCACTGAGAGCGGCTCCTACAAGAATGTCCTGGCACTTTGACTGACAGCTCGCTTAGCACTGATGCACATGAATTAAACAAGAGGACATTGCCATGCCCCGTCATGCATATTTTGGCGGAGATAGCCGAAACTTGCGTGAAAATTTCAAAAATGCAAAGTATTTACTCCAGAAATCTGGCTTAAAACACTTTGATGAATCGGGGTCTTGGTGTTGTCAGGGCTGTGGAGTCGAAGTCGTGAAGTCGGAGTCGGAGCCCATTTTGGTGGAGTCTGAGTCAGTATAAAATGGACCGACTCCGACTCCTAAAATATATAATAAATTGGGTACAGTAATTCAGTGCAGTTTGTGGGGAATATTTTTTCATGTGAATTTGGGAAAGTTATGAAATGTCCTATAAATGTCTGTCCTATTCCTGATCTAAGGGTCTAGACTTTTAGCTGAGATGAATCTGTGCTACAGTAAATTTATCACTTACACATGAGCCATGTATGAGGGAGTCTGAGTCGTGGAGTCGGAGTTGGAGTCATGGAAATTGAGGAGTCTGAGTCGGATGTTTGGCTTACCGACTCCACAGCCCTGGGTGTTGTGCTTCGCCAATAGTTTTTGTGATGATCTTATTAACAAAGGAACTTTGGAACTTGACAGCTATCGAGTCAACAAAGCACAACGCACGTTAGCAATTTGTGGCCCTACTATGTAAAGTAACAAAAAAAAAAAAACACAGTTAATTGCATAATATAATTTTATTATCTTTCAAAAAAATATATAATATAAGATTGAACCTTTGTGTTTTCAGCCTAATAAGTGAAACATCTTTGAGGAGAAACATAGGATGTTAAAATATATAAGTAACTGATCACAAATGTTGTAAAATAATCTGTAGCTCTTGGAAGAGTCTAGAATCACATTAAGGCCATGTTCACACATTCAGTATTTGATCAGTATTTTACCTCAGTATTTTGTAATCCAAAACCAGGAGAGGAACAATCAGAGGAAAAGTATAATAGAAACATGTCACCCACTTCGGTATTTATCACCCACTTCTGGTTTTGGCTCCCACTCCTGAGATAAAATACTGACCAAATAATGAATGTGTAAACATGGCCTTAGGCTAGGGCTACATGGTGGTTTGGCTGGCGGTGGAGATACCACAAAAATAGCGAGTTTTCGGAGCAGGAACATAACATTATTAAGGAGTTTTGAGATTTGGAGGATGATTTGAAAAGTTTTCCCTATTTTCTCCTCAGTTTTTGCTCCAAAAACTCCTAGCAAAACTCTGTGTACAATGCCTACAAAAAAATTATTCAAAAACTCTTGGAAAACTCTTTAAATTCATTTTATATGGGAAATACACTTTGCTGTTCGGAGGAGTTTTTGGAACTCTTTTTTTCCTGAACAAAATTTGAAAAACCCCTATATGTCACTTCTTTGACGGTATGTGTACATGACGTTTTTTCGGCCTGGAATCCGCCTGAAAAAGTGCTGCAAAAGCACCGCAAAACATAAATATAATTCACAGCAATGTGAATACTTGAAAAGTACAGAGCAAAGATGGAACATGTGCACAAAAATATAATTTGATATTGCTGGCATTTTGATCATTTTTTGGGCCGCTTTTGCAATATTTTTTTTTCCAGCGGATTCCGTATGAAATCCACCTGAAAAAAAAGCCAGGTGCACCTACAGTACAGACCAAAAGTTTGGACACGCCTTCTCAATTAAAATTTTTTCTGTTTGTACATTCACACTGAAGGCATCAAAACTATGAATTAACACATGTGGAATTATATACTTAACAAAAAACTGTGAAACAATTGAAAATATGTCTTATATTCTAGGTTCTTCAAAGTAGCCACCTTTTGCTTTGATGACTGCTTTGCACACTCTTGGCATTATCTTGATGAGCTTCAAGAGGTAGTCACCGGAAATGGTTTTCACTTCACAGGTGTGCCCTGTCAGGTTTAATAAGTGGGATTTCTTGCCTTATAAATGGGGTTGGGACCATCAGTTGTGTTGTTCAGAAGTCTGGTGGATACACAGCTGATAGTCCTACTGAATAGACTGTTAGAATTTGTATTATGGCAAGAAAAAAGCAGCTAAGTAAAGAAAAACGAGAGGCCATTATTACTTTAAGAAATGAAGGTCAGTCAGTGTGAAAAATTGGGAAAACTTTGAAAGTGTCCCCAAGTGCAGTTGCAAAAACCATCAAGCGCTACAAAGAAACAGGCTCACATGAGGACCGCCCCAGGAAAGGAAGACCAAGAGTCACCTCTGCGTCTGAGGAGAAGTTTATCCGAGTCACCAGCCTCAGAAATTGCAGTTTAACAGCATCTCAGATTAGAGACCAGGTCAATGCCACACAGAGTTGTAGCAGCAGACACATCTCTACAACAACTGTTAAGAGGAGACTTTGTGCAGCAGGCCTTCATGGTAAAATAGCTGCTAGGAAACCACTGCTAAGGACAGGCAACAAGCAGAAGAGACTTGTTTGGGCTAAAGAACACAAGGAATGGACATTAGACCAGTGGAAATCTGTGCTTTGGTCTGATGAGTCCAAATTTGAGATCTTTGGTTCCAACCACCGTGTCTTTGTGCGACGCAGAAAAGGTGAACGGATGGACTCTACATGCCTGGTTCCCACCGTGAAGCATGGAGGAGGAGGTGTGATGGTGTGGGGGTGCTTTGCTGGTGACACTGTTGGGGATTTATTCAAAATTGAAGGCATACTGAACCAGCATGGCTACCACAGCATCTTGCAGCGGCATGCTATTCCATCCGGTTTGCGTTTTGTTGGACCATCATTTATTTTTCAACAGGACAATGACCCCAAACACACCTCCAGGCTGTGTAAGGGCTATTTGACCAAGAGGGAGAGTGATGGGGTGCTATGCCAGATGACCTGGCCTCCACAGTCACCAGACCTGAACCCAATCGAGATGGTTTGGTGCGAGCTGGACCGCAGAGTGAAGGCAAAAGGGCCAACAAGTGCTAAGCATCTCTGGGAACTCGTTCAAGATTGTTGGAAGACCATTTCCGGTGACTACTTCTTGAAGCTCATCAAGAGAATGCCAAGAGTGTGCAAAGCAGTCATCAAAGCAAAACGTGGCTACTTTGAAGAACATAGAATATAAGACATATTTTTAGTTGTTTCACACTTTTTTGTTAAGTATATAATTCCACATGTGTTAATTCATAGTTTTGATGCCTTCAGTGTGAATGTACAATTTTCATAGTCAGGAAAATACAGAAATATCTTTAAATGAGAAGGTGTGTCCAAACTTTTGGTCTGTACTGTAGCTAAAAGTGTAGAAATTCTTGAAGCAGCTTCCACTTTAAAAACATATGGTTTTAGAATTTTCAAAAAAAATTATGTGAACATAGCCTTAGGTTGTGTTCACACAGAGTACTTTTGCTGAGTTTTGGGAACCGAAATTCTCCAAAATCCTTCTCAAAAACTGAAAACTCCAAAAAAAGTCAATGTGATCACACTTTTAGGGTATGTACACATGGTGTCTTTTTTTAAGTGAGTCCACTTTGAAACCCACCTGAAATGCGCTTAAAAAATAAAATACTACAAATAATGAAGATACGCATTGCAATGTCAAAAGCTCTTGCAGTTTATATGTCCAGTCTTTTTGAGCTTCTTTTGGGTATGTGCACACAATCAGTATTTGCTTGCAGAAATATTTGCAGCGTTTCTGCAAGGTTCTGCACCTGTTGGCAGCAAAAACGCTGCAGAAATTCAGCACATTTTTATGCTTTTTTTTGTATGTACATGCGTTTTTGATGCATTTTTGCCTGCACATTTGCCATACATTTTTTCCAATGTATTGTATAGGAAAAACGCTGGCAAATCCGCACAGAAAATTGACATGCTGCTTATTTAAACGCACATGAAATACTGTCAGCAAATTCCTGATCAAGTGCACAGATCTTCCAAATTCTCATAGGAAATGCTGGGATAAGGATTACAATGCGTTTTTAGTATATTTCGGCGCGGAAAAAATACACAAAAAAACGCACCATGTGCACATAGCCTTGAAGTGCTACAGGCTTTGAAAGCCGTGAAGCGGCTATAGGAAGTGACCTGATTATTTAACAAGCAGCTTTCATTTGGAAGCCATTCATTATTTAATCGATATAGTTAATAAAAATCCACAGGCAGTATAAGTTGATGCAAAAATGACCGAAAAACGCCAAAGAACACGCTTCAGAAAAAAACACTGCTGGCATTTCCTGAATCGACCTCTGCTTCAAAAGCTCAGTAGGTATGCCGACATCTAAAAGATGCTAAATCCTCCTCAAAAACTCTCAACTCCTCAAAATTTGGATTTCTGCTCCACAAATTTAGGGTTGAATGGATTCTCTGCTATATCAAATTTTCAGCAATAGAAATGAGCAAAATCAAAGGGGTTTGGATGCCAGACAGCACCCTTCATTCTAGATATTAGTGGTAATATGAGATCACAGATTTTACTAATGTGATCTTCTTGCATGTGATCTAATCTGATCTACTCGCAAATAATTTTGACTGTTCCCCCATTAAGGCCTAACATCACAACGGCTCATGCTTACACAGCCTCTTATGGGCAATGGACAGGGGAGCGTTACATCTGTTACCTTACAAATATCAAGGTATGGATCAAACAAAACAATATTGGGAATATCATGAGTTATACAAGCTCTTCTCTGTCCAAGTAAATAAATACGGCCATTTGTGGAACAGCATCCCATAAAGAACTTGCGGTTGAGGCATTCTTCTTCTATTATTGACCACATTTCAGTGCGAAAGTCAAAGCGGAGAGCTTTCCCACCAATGGTGTATAGAATTCCATTAAGTACAGTAGCGCACAGGTCATACCTTAAAAAATAGTAAAATAATTTAAAATCATGCTTATTACAAGTACTGTATAGTCTAATATTTTCATGACAGAATATGGCATATTATAGACACAGGTTGTCAATACAACATTGGTCACCTTCAGCAAATCAATAAGAACCCCAAACACCTCTAGATTGTATTAGTATTGCAGTTCTGCACAGATAGAGGAAATTTTACTGTTTACTTAGGTGCCCACACAAAACACTTTCAACTGGAGTTATTCCCTTGTAGAGGCTGCAACTGCTGCCATTTCAACTAGCTATGTTCACTATAGGTGAGGGGGGCTTCACCATGCATCAAGTAAGTTCTTAAAAGCTTAAACTTTTTATGCCTTGGCTCTTTTAAATTTGAGCAAAAAGCTGACTACACCTTTAAAGGGAATCTCTCAGAGGTATCAACTCTCTTAAGCCGTCTATATGGTCACGCAGGTCATAGTCCAATGTCTTATTCCAGAGAAATCCACGTTTTTCTTATATGTAAATGAGCTATTCAGGACAATGGGCCAGACAGTAATCCGCATGAGAATCTGCCTTCAGAGATTTTTTTTTTTTATAATAAGGGGAGTTACAAGTGTGAAACATGTAATGACTACTCTCCTGATCTCACTGCAGAAATCTATGTGACTATACCTAACACATCTGCAGGTTCCTCTCAGCTTCCATCTCACAGTCAGGCATGGTTGTAATACAGCAGAGCTGTGAGAGCTGCAGCTCTTAAAATGCTTGTTATGAGACAAAGTTCAGTTCTGCTGTTCTGTGTTAGTTACATGTCTCAGGCTGGTCACGCCTCCTTTCATTTAAAATCTCTGGAGGCCGATTCACATGCAGATCACCCTTACACCCTATCTTTACACCCTAACCAGTTTTGTAATTTGCTTTATTATACAATGCCCTACAGCTTTATCTATCTAGCTAATGCCTAAATGTGTTTTTTTACTGTACTTCTTGTGACGTTTGATTTGAGAGGAGTCTCAAACATGACACAGGAGGCTGGGGCTGCACTCACTTCCCGCAGCGTCCATCGCCCCTCCTGGAACAGGACATTACCAGAAGAGCGCTGCAGTTACTCACTAGTTTCTTGCATTGCTGCCCCCTCTGAAGACGTCCTTGAACCTGGTTGATGGACGTTGGGGGAGAAGTGAATGCAGCACCTGCACTCTGCTTCTATCTTCTCCGTATGTGTGTGTGCTCATGGGACATTAAGACATGTTCAGATGCAGATTAATATTTTGTTTAATAGTCACGGGCATCAGGAGTTCCTATTAAAAAAAAATTAGATACAGTACAGACCAAAAGTTTGGACACACCTTCTCATTTAAAGATTTTTCTGTATTTTCATGACTATGAAATTTGTGCATTCACACTGAAGGCATCAAAATTCTGAATTAACACATGTGGAATTATATACTTAACAAAAAAGTGTGAAACAACTGAAAATATGTCTTGTATTCTAGGTTCTTCAAAGTAGCTACCTTTTGCTTTGATGACTGCTTTGCACACTCTTGGCATTCTCTTGATGAGCTTCAAGAGGTAGTCATCGGAAATGGTCTTCCAACAATCTTGAAGGAGTTCCCAGAGATGCTTAGCACTTGTTGGCCCTTTTGCCTTCACTCTGCGGTCCAGCTCACCCCAAACCATCTTGATTGGGTTCAGGTCTGGTGACTGTGGAGGCCAGGTCATCTGGCATAGCACCCCATCACTCTCCTTCTTGGTCAAATAGCCCTTACACAGCCTGGAGGTGTATTTGGGGTCATTGTCCTGTTGAAAAATAAATGATGGTCCAACTAAACGCTAACCGGATGGAATAGCATGCCGCTGCAAGATGCTGTGGGAGCCATGCTGGTTCAGTATGCCTTCAATTTTGAATAAATCCCCAACAGTGTCACCAGCAAAGCACCCCCACACCATCACACTTACTCCTCCATGCTTCACTGTGGGAACCAGGCATGTAGAGTCCATCTGTTCACCTTTTCTGTGTCGCACAAAGACACGGTGGTTGAAACCAAAGATCTCAAATTTGGACTCATCATACTAAAGCACAGATTTCCACTGGTCTAATGTCCATGCCTTGTCTTCTTTAGCACCAAACAAGTCTCTTCTGCTTGTTGCCTGTCCTTAGCAGTGGTTTCCTAGCAGCTATTTTACCATGAAGGCCTGCTGCACAAAGTCTCCTCTTAACAGTTGTTGAAGAGATGTGTCTGCTGCTAGAACTCTGCGTGGCATTGAGCTGGTCTCTAATCTGAGCTGCTGTTAACCTGCGATTTCTGAGGCTGGTGACTCGGATAAACTTATCCTCAGAAGCAGAGGTGACTCTTGGTCTTCCTTTCCTGGGGCGGTCCTCATGTGAGCCAGTTTCTTTGTAGCGCTTGATGGTTGTTACAACTGCACTTGGGGACACTTTCAAAGTTTTCCCAATTTTTCACACTGACTGACCTTCATTTCTTAAAGTAATGATGGCCACTCGTTTTTCTTTACTTAGAATTCGTATTATGGCAAGAAAAAAACAGCTAACAGTCTATTCAGTAGGACTATCCAGCTGTGTATCCACTAGACTTCTGCACAACACAACTGATGGTCCCAACCCCATTTATAAGGCAAGAAATCCCACTTATTAAACCTGACAGGGCACACCTGTGAAGTGAAAACCATTTCCGGTGACTACCTCTTGAAGCTCATCAAGAGAATGCCAAGAGTGTGCGAAGCAGTCATCAAAGCAAAAGGTGGCTACTTTGAAGAACCTAGAATATAAGACATATTTTCAGTTGTTTCACACTTTTTTGTTAACTATATAATTCCACATGTGTTAATTCATAGTTTTGATGCCTTCAGTGTGAATGTACAATTTTCATAGTCATGAAAATACAGAAAAATATTTAAATGAGGTGTGTCCAAACTTTTGGTCTGTACTGTACATACAGGTGCTTTTTCACAAAATTAGAATATCATCAAAAAGTTAATTTATTTCAGTTCTTCAATACAAAAAGTGAAACTCATATATTACATAGTCATTACAAACAGAGTGCTCTATTTCAAGTGTTCATTTCTGCTAATGTTGATGATTATGGCTTACAGCCAATGAAAACACAAAAGTCATAATCTCAGTAAATTAGAACAATTAACAAAAAACACCTGCAAAGGCTTCCTAAGCATTTAAAAAGGTCCCTTAGTCTGTTTCAGTAGGCTCAACAATCATGGGGAAAGACTGCTGACTTGACAGGTGTCCAGTAGGCAGTCACTGACACACTCCATAAGGAGGGTAAGCCACAAGAGGTCATTGCTAAGAAGCTGGTTGTTCACAGAGTGCTGTATCCAAGCATATTAATGGAGAGTTGAGTGGAAGGAAAAAGTGTGGTAGGAAAAGGTGCACAAGGAACCGAGATAACCGCAGCCTTGAAAGGATTGTTAAGAAAAGGCCATTCAAAAATTTTGGGAAGATTCACAAGGAGTGGACTGCTGCTGGAGTCATTGCTTCAAGAGCCACCACACACAAACGTATCCAGGACATGGGCTACAAGTGTCACATTCCTTATGTCAAGCCACTCATGATCAATAGACAATGCCAGAAGCGTCTTACCTGGGCCAAGGAGAAAAAGACCTGGACTGTTGCTCAGTGCTCCAAGGTGTTGTTTTCAGATGAAAGTAAATTTTGCATTTCATTTGGAAATCAAGATCCCAGAGTCTGGAGGAAGAGTGGAGAGACCACAATCCAAGCTGCTTGAGGTCTAGTGTGAGGTTTCCACAATCAGTGATGGTTTGGGGAGCCATGTCATCTGCTGGTATAGGTCCACTGTGTTTTATCAAGACGAAAGTCAGCGCAGCCGTCTACCAGGAAATTTTAGAGCACTTCATGCTTCCCTCTGCCGACAAGCTTTTCGGAGATGGAAATTTCATTCTCCCACAAGACTTGGCACCTGTCCACACTGCCAAAAGTACCAATACCTGGTTTAAAAACAACAGTATCACTGTGCTTGATTGGTCAGCAAACTCGCCTGACCTTAACCCCATAGAGAATCTATGGAGTATTGTCAAGAGGAAGATGAGAGACACCAGACCCAACAATGCAGACAAGCTGAAAGCTGCTATCAAAGCAACCTGGGCTTCCATAACACCTCAGCAGTGCCACAGGCTGATCGCTGCCACGCCATGCCGCATTGATGCAGTAATTGATGCAAAAGGATCCCCGACCAAGTATTGAGAGCATTTACTGAACATACATTTCAGTAGGCCAACACTTCGGATTTTAAATTTTTTTTTTTCAAGCTGTTGTTATAAAGTATTCTAATTTACTGAGATAATGACTTTTGTGTTTTCATTGGCTGTAAGCCATAATCATCAACATTAACAGAAATAAACACTTAAAATAGATCACTGTTTGTAATGACTCTATATAATATATGAGTTTCACTTTTTGTATTGAAGAACTGAAATAAATTAACTTTTTGATGGCATTCTAATTTTGTGAGAAGCACCTGAACATTTTGCAGATTGTGTTTTATTAATTTTGCAGTATACCTTTTCAAACTGTTTCCAAGGCAGTGTTACGGTAGGTTCAGGCAGTGCCGCTGGCAGTAGACTACTCCCACAGCGATGGCCATTGGCCTGTCGTGGGTCTTCAGATCTTTGCCTGTGCTGCTACTGCACTGCCTCCATACTGGTCTGGCTATACCATGTGGGAGGTAAAAGAAGCAGTAATCACCTGAGCAGAAGACAGCATTAACACAGCAGGTTACCACCACGTTTCAGTATCTGGACGCTCCTTTCACAATACAAAACCTGGAGGCGTCCTGCAAAATTTATATATATGTTTCTGAAATTGATGCCTGAGACTATAAATTAAAATTCATAAATCGGTACCTCAACATCAAAGAGTACTGTGGATTTGCACAATGTTTAGAAATGTATTCAGATATTTTTAGCATATTTAATAATTGGCACCATGTTTTTTAAGAAAGCGAAAAGGTCCTCCAGCGACGAAGCAGGGTAGGTATAAAACTTCACATTTATTAGTACATATTAAAGTCAGGAATGATCAGGGTAATCTCATGTAGCACACTAAACCAACACGTTTCAGCATGGAGCCTTACTCCTGGTTGTATGAGTAAAGCTCCACCCTGAAACGCGTTGGTTTATTGTGCTATATGAGGTTACCCTGATCATTTAATTAATTTGTACTAATAAATGTGATGCTTTATACCTACCCTGCTTCATCGCTGGAGAATCCTTTTCATTTTTATGCAGCTTCTGCATCTCTGACCTAGGCGACTCTGTGCAATGTCTCCACTGTGAATTCCAATTCAGCAAGACCTGGTGAGCTGACTCTCCTTCCCCCCTCCTTGGCATGTTTTTATAAGACTCATTCAGATGTCCGTATTTTTTCATGTACGCAAAAAAATGGTAAATGTGTCATTCAGTGTTTTGGTCCAAGTTTCATCGGCATTTGGTTAGTGTGTCATTAGTGCTTTGGATCAGTATGTCATCAGTGTTTGGTAAATGTGTCACTTTTTACCATCAGTATTTTTGATAGATAAATAAATTACAAAGCTCCTATTCTTTGCAATGTTAAACGCAGACAACACACAGACTGCACACTAATGCCATCCGTATGCTGTCAGTGATTTTCATGGACCCCGATACCTGTATTAGTACTTTTTATCGGTGATGCTGATGAAAAATGGACATGTCTCCATGATTTTTGCATGGACACAGGGTCCGCAAAAAAATATGGACATGTGAACAGCCCCCTAGACTATAATAGGTATGCGTTCTTCTGTGTAATTCACGGATAGAACAGGTACGTGAAGCATGGACGAATGAGGCCTAAATGTTTTTTATGTCCTTTACATTTTGCCATCAAGTTCCCTTCATATCTTATAAGAGTTTTCAACAGTATTTTAAAAAAAAAAAGGTGTTTAGGACGCTTTACTATGCAAGTATAGTTTAGCATTCTCATTTTGTGATGCTTGCCATTTGAGAAATATCAGTATATTAAGAACGGAGTGCAATTTCCAACTCACACTTTCTTCTATCTCCATACAAGTAGTTTTGCACTGATTTTGGTTCTGTAACTAAATAGTAAGTATTCTTCTGTTCCTGTAAACTTGGGTCTGTTATGATATCTACAGTAGTAGGCTTGGATCTATTATGGTATCTTGACGTACGATTGGTTCTGTTATCAGATCTACCCTCCTCAACATTGAAATTGCCTCACCAAGAAGGAAACTTGAATATTATGAATATTACAGGATCAATAGATATGTTAATGATATTCAAATGATAAAAGAAAACTAGAAGCAAAATTTTCAAACCATCTGGATTTGTTAAGTATTGAGTATGAGCACCACATGTAGTTATACATGCCTTGGCAGCTATCAATAAGGTTATTAATGGTTGTGTGAAGAATGTTCTGTTCTGAATATACTTAGGCAAGCAAATCATCAGGATTTGCTGCTGGCATCTTTTTTTTTGCAGTGGCCGGGCAATGATGTCCTGGGTGTGCCAGATGAGAGACAAGTCTGAAGATGTCGCAGGCCATAGTAGCATATTTTTGGCACACAGACTACTAACAGTAACATGAGCAACATAAGGACTGGCTTTGTCATTTTGAAAAACAGCTCCTACGACACATTGGAGAAAAAGCCCTGCTGCTGGTTCCATGATCAAATCAATGTAGTGCCGAGCTGTCAGTCTACCTGGAATGAAGACTACACTATATTATGCTACCTCACACCATAATCCAGCAGAAGGACTGGTGTGACATTCCCTCGTGAAGGGCTCTTCAAAGCGTTGCCCACTTGGTCTCCAGACGAATCTTTAACTATCATTGCGTTCAAGACAAAAGTGGGGCACGTAGCAGAAGAGGATAGACCTCCATTCTAACCTTTATTTCCATATTTCTCTGCACCATGATAGCCTTTGAGAGCAGTGGCGTGAAGTCAATGGAAAACCAGTAGCTGGACATCTGGTTTATAGCTCGATGTCGTGCAAAGACATTCTGATAATTGATATAGATACTGTTTGATGCTTTAGGCTTGGTATGTGACATTCATTTTTACTTGCAGAACAGAATGAGTCACAAATGAATTTGACAACTGTCCATGCAGAGGTTCGGTTTTGTGCACCTTTTGCTGTCATTTCAGTTTCTTTTTGTTCTATAAACCATTGGAATAGAGCTGACATGTTAGCCTATGCACATTGTGATTTGTCTGAGTGATAAACCAAAGTCTTGCAGTCTCTAGAATTCTGTCCCTCTCAATTTGCGACTAGTGGCAATAATTGACATGAAGGCATCGCGCAATCATCCCACAAGACTTGAATTTTTTATGTTTCAGTCTGGCATTTATGCCCCTCCCACGTGATACAGACTGGAACTTGGTATCTGAAAATTTGATCAAAGGCAGATCTTAGCAATCTTCTACTTTTTCCTTGATTTATATAAACTTAAGGCTTGTTTTTCTTGGTTTTGCAATTTCAATGTTGTGTGTGTAATAGTGGGGAAGGGCGTAGCCTTCCCTTGAAATTGAGAGAGTAAAAGGAAGAGTTCCTGAAGACAGACCTCCCCAACTGTGGTAGGCCAAGCTAAGGGGGTTAGCTTTAGTGGTCCAGTTGGTAGAGCAGAGGGGGAGCTTAGTGCCCTTATCAAGCCTAGAGAAATATAGAGCTTGTTCCTGGTATAGTTCCTTCTGGGCTGTAGTACCTGAAAACAGCCACAAGATGCCAATGTTCGGGGTGCAGATGTCAGGTTGAGTCTGCTAGCCGAGCTATAGACAGTGATGGGTTAAGGTTCTGTGATGACAGCTCACTGAGGGTGGGCATATTAGGAAAGTCTCTGTTGTAATTTCCTGAATCAGGAAGTGATTGGGCAGTACAAGAAGGGATTGCGACCTGATGAGACAGCCTTACTATAGTGGCTGCTAGGGTAAACGGGAGCTCCGAACCCTCAGACAGTGAGATCCCAGTGAGCAGTTCTCCCCACGCAAGAGCACGAGTCCTGTTCGCTCGCCGTAGAAACTCACCAAAGCGTAGTGAGGACACGGGGCACTTCTGGTCTGCAGGCAGCAGAGGAAGCTAAACAGTACTCCAAGCCAAGACGTGGGGGAGAGATATCGGATCCGTTCACTGTTAATACAGAGGAGTCTCTAGGGCCAGGAATTATAGCCACAGAGATGCTCCGCTTAAAGAGGGAACCAGGGCTGAAACAGTTAACGGCGCCTGTGAGGGAGATGATTGCCTGTCGGGCCTTATCCATTATATCTGACTGTAAATACTGTAAATATTCCTCTTCCCCAAGTAAAGTCCAAGTTCTGGTTAAGAACCTTGTGTCCTCTGAAATCATTGCTGCCCTGGTCCCAGAAGAAAATTGCCTGGAGACAGCCGCGATCGGATGGCGTGAAGTAAGTGAAGAGCACTACATACACAGCCACACTACAGAGAGAGGACACGTATTGTCTGTAGGGTGCCATAGCGAGAGGGGGCTACAGCTCGCCCACGACTACCTCGCTGGGGCACCTTACATTTGGCGTAGTCGGCAGGATGCGAGCTCCTCGCATGAAGAAAGCGGGGAAGAGCCGACACAGAACACTGAGGAGAAAGTGTTGGAAGGCATGCGGCCCAAGATGGCGGCTCGAAGCATGGATTCCAAGATGGTGACGACGGCGGTAAAGGCTGGAAGAAGAACCGCCCATCGTGGGAGTGGACGGTGCTGGAGAGCGCGAAAAGATGCCCAGCCCCTACGAGTTCCGGCCCGAAGGAGGATGGGCCCAGCGGTAAAGATGCGTCCCAGGATGGGACGTCCCGGGAAGAAGAGGGCGCGGCGTAAGGTGAAGCCCGGCCCCGTGAGTACCAGCGCGCACAGAGAGGGGGCGCGGCTGAAGGCGGAGCGGCCGAGAGTGACAAGTGACGCGGCGGTCGCGTCAGAGGTCCGGCCCAGGAAGAGGCGGAGCTGGACGCGCAGGACGCGCGTCACCGGTAAGCGACCGGCGCCATTTTCTGTCCGACACGTCAGGAGAAGGAGATCCGGCAGCGGATGTCTTGCAAGAATGGCAGCCCCAGGACCTCGCAGCGTGCAAGAGACCGGCGGAGAGTCGGAACCCCTGCAGATCGTTACCCCGGGGGCCGCGGCTGGAAGCCGTTCGCCGGCGGGCGCTGCCCGCGAACCGTTGCCTCTACCCCCAGTGGCTGTCCAGTGGTCTACTAGGCCCGAACCGGAGCTGGGCCTGCTTGTCCATGAGCTCCGGGTGTGGAGTTGGAGCCGGATGCCGGGAAGCCCGTCCCCCTCGGTCGAGGGTGGAGAACATCCCAGTGGGGCCGGAGCAACAGCTGCAACGGAGACTGACGGAGGTGAGCAGCCTATATCCCAGCGGCCGGTCTCGCCTGTCATGGCAGTTTCCACGGCGACAGGGGGTGGCGCGGAGGCGAGGCCTCCTAAGAAGAGGGCCCCACGGGAGAACTTTTGGTCACTGGCCTTGGAGGCCCTGCATTCCCCCTCAGCGGGGCGGTGCACCAAGCCCGGAAGTCCGCAGTGGGCTACCCGCGACCCTCCGTTGACCCCACGCGAGCAGCGGCGATGGACCGACACCTTCCTAAGAGGCTGGCTGGAGGGGTCCAACACAGCGCGGAGGGAGTCAGTGGAGAGCTCCCAGACCCGGGGGCGGGTCATAGAGTTCCGTATCCGCGAGGGATACGGGTTCCTCGAGGAAGAGTGGACCGGGCATGAGGTGTTTGTCAGCCGGGAAGCCGTCAAGCGCGAATACCTGCCCGATCGCCTCCACAACCTGCATGAAGGGGAGATTGTCCTCTTCGTGAAATGCGAGTGTGCAAAGGGGTGGTACGCGGCTGCGGTCACCCGCCCATATAAATGGGAGGACGTCCTGGAAAAGGACAGGCAGGTCTTCCGGCGAAGAGCTGAGAGGGAGGCTCAGCAACGTCGGGCTAGGGAAGCCCCTGGAGGATTCGTGTCCCCTCCCAAGGCCAGCATCCCACAGGAAGAGGAGCCCGGGCGCCAGCAACAGGGGGCTGGCGTCGAAGAAGAGAAGGATTCCCCGGGCTGTAGTAGGGCTGACTCTCCCAGTGAGGCCATGGGCACAACAACTAAACACCCAGGAGGGGCCGAGGCAACTAATAGTGGAGTCGCCGGAAAGACTCAGGCTGGAGTTAGTCAGGAGGTCCACAGCTTCACTGTGACCAGCTACGGCCCCACGCAAGTCGGCTGTGGCAGCGCGACCTCCTCGGATGAGGACCCCGGGCGTAGCCGATACCCTGACCAGCCCTGGAGGTGGAAGAAGCCACCCTCCTCTGCAGCGTGGGCCGCCATCATGAAAGAAAGGAAGGAGGCCCGGAAGAAATAAGGTGGTGAGCTAAAAGGTCCATTGGCCTCCTACCTTCTTTTTTTTTAGGACCCAGCAGTGGTGGTCCTTTCTATAGTTGGGACTGTTACCCAGTGGGGGCGAAGTGCCCCATGTTGACTTCAGTTGAAACAAAAAAAAATAAAAATGGAGGACTGTTCCCCTACCTCCTAGGCCAGGAAGGCCTTAAGCAGCACCCAAAAGTTGCGTGCCCGGGAGAGCTGCTCTTTTTGTTTTTATTTTTGTTTTCTTTTTGTTGCGCTTGTTGCGCCTTTTTCTGCTGGAATTTAAATTGCTGAGGCACACCTTGAGGATGGATATCCTCCAAATCTAAGAGACTTGCGGCCTAGCGGGAAGAACCGGTGACCCCCGCTAGGGCCAAGAAGAAAAGAGACTCACAGGGTGTTACCTGTGACGGTGTGCCTCAGAATGTAGCCCCAGGAGGGGATTAAGGGCTATTGAAGAGTTGACCTGATTTAAAAATGTGGACATGGACACTTCGTTTCCAGGGTCCTTACCAAGAAGGACCGGTGCCTCTGAAAAAAAAGTTGATAGTGGACTGTCCTGAATTGCTGTTCCAGGGCCCTTAACCGAGAAGGGCCGGTCTTCCATTCAAGAAGATGACCTCAGGACCGGTCGCTTACTAAGAATGTTTTAGTAAAATTTAGTAATGTAATTTTATAACTGTTGATTGATGTTTATTGCCTAGTGTGGTCAGGGACGACCAACATTAAAGTGTCGGGGAATGTAATAGTGGGGAAGGGCGTAGCCTTCCCTTGAGATTGATAGAGTAAAAGGAAGAGTTCCTGAAGACAGACCTCCCCAACTGTGGTAGGCCAAGCTAAGGGGGTTAGCTTTAGTGGTCCAGTTGGTAGAGCAGAGGGGGAACTTAGTGCCCTTATCAAGCCTAGAGAAATATAGAACTTGTTCCTGGTATAGTTCCTTCTGGGCTGTAGTACCTGAAAACAGCCACAAGATGCCACTGTTCGGGGTGCAGATGTCAGGTTGAGTCTGCTAGCCCAGCTATAGACAGTGATGGGTTAAGGTTCTGTGATGACAGCTCACTGAGGGTGGGCATATTAGGAAAGTCTCTGTTGTAATTTCCTGAATCAGGAAGTGATTGGGCAGTACAAGAAGGGATTGCGACCTGATGAGACAGCCTTACTATAGTGGCTGCTAGGGTAGACGGGAGCTCCGAACCCTCAGACAGTGAGATCCCAGTGAGCAGTTCTCCCCACGCAAGAGCACGAGTCCTGTTCGCTCGCCGTAGAAACTCACCAAAGCGTAGTGAGGACACGGGGCACTTCTGGTCTGCAGGCAGCAGAGGAAGCTAAACAGTACTCCAAGCCAAGACGTGGGGGAGAGATATCGGATCCGTTCACTGTTAATACAGAGGAGTCTCTAGGGCCAGGAATTATAGCCACAGAGATGCTCCGCTTAAAGAGGGAACCAGGGCTGAAACAGTTAACGGCGCCTGTGAGGGAGATGATTGCCTGTCGGGCCTTATCCATTATATCGGACTGTAAATACTGTAAATATTCCTCTTCCCCAAATAAAGTCCAAGTTCTGGTTAAGAACCTTGTGTCCTCTGAAATCATTGCTGCCCTGGTCCCAGAAGAAAATTGCCTGGAGACAGCCGCGATCGGATGGCGTGAAGTAAGTGAAGAGCACTACATACACAGCCACACTACAGAGAGAGGACACGTATTGTCTGTAGGGTGCCATAGCGAGAGGGGGCTACAGCTCGCCCACGACTACCTCGCTGGGGCACCTTACATGTGTATGTACAGTCATGGCCAAAAGTTTTGAGACTGATACAAATTTAGTCCATTTCTCTAATGTTGAGCTACTACATATTAGCCGGGTATGCCCCCAAAACTCTTAATAAAACAGAAAATACAAGTGCTTCAATACATATATATATTTCGAAAGTTCAGTATGGTGATCACTCACCATAGTTTATGAAATGAGGAAAAAATGTCTTATGTCCAGCTACTTCCGTTCAGTTTCAAAAGTCTCCATGTTTAAACAGTCTCAGAGGAACACCATGAGAGAAAATAACTTTACCCAGTCCTCAGCAGTCCAATCCCTGTACTTTCTGTACAATCAGTCTGTCCTTGATGTTTTTCTTGGAGATAACTGGCTTTTTTGCTGCCCTTCTTGACATTAGGCAAGCCTCCAAAAGCCTTCACTTTACTGGGCTGCCAGAAGTCTAAAACTGTCTGAAGAGGGCTTCATTAGAAAAAAATAACTTTACACCAGTCCTTTGCAGTCCAATCTCTTCTTCCTGTAGAATGTCAGTCTCTCTGTAATGGGTTTACTTGGTAAAGAAGTACCTTCCCGCTACCATTCCTGAGCTTCGCTGGTGTTAAACTGATCCAGTAGCTTGATCCTCTTTGCGAGATCCTTTTGGAACTTGCTGGACTTTCTTGGGTGCCCTGAAGCTTTCTTCACAGCAATTGAACCTCTTTCTTTGAATTTCTTGATACTCCAATAAATGGTTCACTTAGGCGCAATTTTACAAGCAGCAATGTCTATGCCTGTAAAGTGCTTTTGATGCAGAGCAATGATGACTGCATGTGTTTCCTTGGGGGTAACCATGGCTAAGAAAAGAAGACAATGATTTCAACACTAGCCCCCTTTTAAAGCAACAAGTCTGCCCTAATAATTAATCAGAATGACAATAAAATCATCTGCCTTGTCGTCATTAACACTTTCTCCAGAGCTAACGAGAAGATCGCTGAAATTATGTAAACAGGACATTTTGTGGCAGGGTTGAAATTCAGTGGAAATTGGATTTTTGGGATTTAAGCAGTTATCTGATCTTCTTCAAAAAAGTCTGCTTTCACTCTATGTGACTGCAAACTCTTGAATCCTTACAGCATGCACACCACATGCTGTTAGGATTCCCCAGAACTGCCAGCAAGGATGGGCGGTTGCATGATTGCCAGTATGCGTTTTGCATTTTTCTGGCAACATTTTGACTTGATGTGCTTGGACTTGCTCAAAACAACTGAAATGAGGGAGGCTGAGAACGTCTGGGTGGAATGTAACTGGAAATATGCAAATCGCAGAAGTTATCTAAGAATGAGATAAAATGAGGTCTCTGGTATAATTCAAACTGCAGCATGTTCTAGTCACATGTCAGTATGAACTCCCGAGACACGTGCCTCAATGACTAGAGCTGTATCACACATTCCCTGTGAGAAGATAACCCCCTTTGTGCTCAGGGAGGAAGAGATATATTTCTTGTCATATCGCAGCCCGGCCACCGACTGAGGTACGTGTGATACTGTTCTTGTCAGTTGAGACAAAGGTCTCGGGAGCTGTATGTCTTCAGACTGTAGCCCATACTGACATGTCTGGCTGCTGTATGAATTGTATCTCATTCTTGGATAACCTTTTTAACCCCTTTACCCCCAAAGGTGGTTTGCACATTAATGACCAGGTCAATTTTTACAATTCTGACCACTGTCACTTTATGAGGTAATTACTCTGGAACGCTTCAACGGATCCCGCGGATTCTGAGACTGTTTTTTCGTGACATATTGTACTTCATGATAGTGGTAAAATTTCTTCGATATCACTTACGTTTATTTGTGAAAAAAAAAAACGGAAATTTGGTGACAATTTTGAAAATGTCGCAATTTTCAAACTTTGAATTTTCAAAAATTTACAACCATTTTTTTAGGGACCACATCACATTTGAATTGACTTTGAGGGGCCTTTATGACAGAAAATATCCAAAAATGACACCATTCTAAAAACTGCACCCCTCAATGTGCTCAAAACCACATTCAAGAAGTTTATTAACCCTTCAGGTGCTTCACAGGAATTTTTGGAATGTGGAAGAAAAAAATGAACATTTAACTTTTTTCACAAAAATTTTACTTTAGACCCCATTTTTTTATTTTTGCAAGGGTATCAGGAAAAAATGGACCACAAAATTTGTTGTGCAATTCCTCCTGAGCACGCTGATACCCCATATGTGGGGGAAAACCACTGCTTGGGCACATGTCAGTGTTCAGAAGGGAAGGAGCACCATTTGACTTTTTGAGTGTAAAATTTGCTTAAATAATTAGCGGACGCCATGTTGCGTTTGGGGAGCCCATGATGTGCCTAAGCAGTGGAAACCCCCCACAAGTGACACCATTTTGGTCACTAGACCCCTCAGGGAACTTATCTAGGTGTGTGGTGAGCACCTTGAACCCCCAGGTACTTCACAGAAGTTTATAACATTGAGCCGTAAAAATAAAATTTTCACATTTTTCCCACAAAAATGTTTTTCAGCCTTCAATTTTGCATTTTCATAAGGGTAACAGGAGAAATTGCACCATGCAGTTTGTTGTGCAATTTCTCCTGAGTAAGCAGATACCCCATATGTGGGGAAAAACCACTGTTTGGGCGCACGACAGGGTTCGGAAGGGAAGGAGCGCCATTTGACTTTGACAGTGGAAACCCCCCACAAGTGACTCCATCTTGGAAACTACACCCCTCAAGGATTTTATCAAGGGGTATAGTGAACATTTTGAACCCAGAGGTACGACACAAAATTTGATAACATTAGGTCATCATATTGAATAAGTTGTCATTAGTCTTGAGTGCAAGTGCTCACTACTTGAGTTTGCATCGGGTATGCACCAAGTATCGCGGGTTCTCAAGTGACATGCTCGAGTCCCCATCTGCATGTTGTTAGACACCCAAAACAAGACATGCAGGGATCGCTCGTGCATGGCAGGCAATCCCTGTAAGGTTTTTTTTGGCTGTATAACAGCTGCAAAACATATGGGGCGAAGACTCAAGCATGTTAATCGAGCACCTGCGATACTCAGTGCATACCCGAGCACCCGATGCAAACTCAAGTAGCGAACACTTGCGCTCAACACTAATAACCATATCGTCAACATTTTTTTTTCTTTACTTCTGAAAAAATCCCAACCCTAACCCTAGCCCTAACCCTAGCCCAACCCTAACTCTAGACCTAACCCTAACACAACCCTAACCCTAGCACAACCCTAACCCTAGAGTTTATTTCTTACGCCGTTCCTTGTGCAGTATAAGTGATTAGATGACTTTATTCTTCGGGTTAGTGTGATTACAGCGATACCAGATTGATATCGGGTTTTTATGATTGACAGCTGTCACACACTAAAAAAAACTTTTTTTTTTTGCAAAGACTACTTTTTGCATAGCCATATCTTGAGAGCTATAATTTTTCCATATTTCGGCCGACAGAGCCATGTAATGGCTTGTTTTTTGCGGGAAAAGGTGACATTTTTTGATCGCTTTCTATTCCGATTTTTGGGAGGCAGCATAAACAAAAATTCAGGAATTTTTTTTTTGTTTTTTTTCATGCCGTTCCGCGTGTGGTAAAATTGATAAGGCAGCTTTATTCTTCGGGTCAGTACGTTTACAACGGTACCACATTTATATCTTTTTTTGTTATGTTTTGGCGCCTTTACACAGTAAAAACTATTTTATAGAAAAAATAATTGTTTTTGCATCGCTTTATTCTGAGAGCTTGTTTTTTGCGGGACAAGATGACGTTTTCAGCGGTACCATTTTTATTTACATTCGTCTTTTTGATTGCGTTTTATTCCATTTATTTGGCGGTATGATGATAAAGCATCGTTTTTTGCTTCGCTTATTTTATTTTTTTTTTACCATGTTCACTAAAGGGGTTAACTAGTGGGTCAGGTCATTCCGGGTACGCGGTGATACCAAATATGTGTACTTTTATTGGTTTACTTTTTTTTCATAAGAATATTTATTTATGGGTACAGTATATTTTTATTTTTTGGGGATTATTTTTTTCATTTTTTTTAAATATTTTTACAATTTGTTTTTATTTATTTTTTTCACTTTCTGACACTTTTGGAACTGTTATACCTTGTCCCACTATGGGACTTTCACTTTTTACATTCTGATCGGCTGTACAGCATAGGAATGCAGCAGCATCCCTGTGCTATACATCCTGTCAGTGCTGCACAGGGAGAAGTTACTTTGGTCGCGCACTGCGTATGACCAAAGTAACTTCTTGCCTCCTGGTGACCAGGATGTTCTCATGACGACATCGGGTCACCATGACAACATCAAGGACCCGGCACAGACACCGCAGGACACCGGAGAGGAGGTCAGTATCGGCGCTTACCTCCCCCCTCGTTCCTGCAATGCTGCAATCGACTTTGATTGCAGCATTTCGGGGGTTAATGTGCAGAGAGTGGTGTGGCACCGCTCCTTGCACATTAACCTTGCACATTGTGCCGGGTGTCAGCTGTGACAATGTGACAAGCCTGTGTGCGGTTGAAATCGCCAGGGCATACTAATACAGTGGGGGAAATAAGTATTTGATCCCTTGTTTTTGTAAGTTTGCCCACTGACAAAGACATGAGCAGTCTATAATTTTAAGGGTAGGTTAATTTTAACATTGAGAGATAGAATATCCCCAAAAAAATCAAGAAAATCACATTGTAGAAATGAGAATTTTTTTTTTTTGCATTTTGCAGTGAGAAATAAGTATTTGATCCCTCTGGCAAACAACACTTAATACTTGGTGGCAAAACCCTTGTTGGCAAGCACAGCAGTCAGACGATTTTTGTAGTTGATGATGAGGGTTGCGTACATGTGAGGAGGAATTTTGGTCCACTCCTCTTTGCAGATCATCTCTAAATCATTCGATTTTGAGACTGTCATTGGCAACTCGGAGCTTCAATTCCCTCGAATTTTCTATGGGATTAAGGTCTGGAGACTGGCTAGGCCACTCCATGACTTTACTGTGCTTCTTTTTGAGCCGCTCCTTTGTTGCCTTTGCTGTGTGTTTTGGGTCATTGTCTTGCTGGAAGACCCAGCCACGACCCATCTTCAATGTTCTTACTGAGAGAAGGAAGGAGGTTGTTGGCCAAAATCTCGCGATACATGACCCCATCCATCTTTCCTTCAGTACGGTGCAGTCGTTATGTCCCCTTTGCAGAAAAGCACCGCCAAAGTATAACGTTTCCCCCACCATGCTTCACAGTTGGGACGATGTTCTTAGTGTTGTACTCATCCTTCTTCTTCCTCCAAACACGGCGAGTTGAGTTAATGCCAAAGAGCTCAATTTTTGTCTCATCTGACCACAGCACCTTCTCCCAATAACTCACAAAATCATCCAGGTGTTCATTGGCAAACTTCAGAAGGGCCTGTCATGTGCCTTCTTGAGCAGGGGGACCTTGCGGGTACTGCAGGATTTTAAACCTTTAAGGCGTAATGTGTTACCAATGGTTTTCTTGGTGACTGTGGTCCCAGCTGCCTTGAGATCATTAACAAGTTCCCCCTGTGTAGTTTTAGGCTGATGCATTGCAATGCATTGTCTGCATTTCAGACTGCTGAAAGTGAAAGTACCATAAAGGGACTAAGTAAAAAAAGAAAAAAAAATTGTGAAAAAAATTACAAAATAATAAGAAAAAAATATATATATTGTACCCATAAATTTGTTTTTTATATGTTAAATTACACATTTAGTATTGCTGTGTCCGGAACGACCCGCCACATAAAACTGTCACATTAGTTAACCTTTTCGGTGAACACTGTAAAAAAGAAATAAAAAAAATTAAAAAAAAAAAAAAAAGGAGGGAGGCAAAAAATATGATCAGAAAAAGATGAATGTAAATAAAAATTATCACTAAAAACATCATCTTGTCCCACAAAAAACAAGCTGCCATACAGCTCCATCAGTGGAAAAATAAAAAAGCTGTAGCTCTAAGAATATAGCGATGCAAAAAAAATTATTTTTTCAATAAAATATTTTTTATTGTGTATAAAACATAAAAATGACTATAAATGTGGTATCACTGTAATCATACTAACACGAACAATAAAGCTGTCATCAATTTTACCACACGCGGCATAAAAAACCCCAAAAAAATCAATTCCTGAATTGCTGGTTTCTGTTCATTTTGCCTCCCAAAAATTGGAATAGAAAGCGATCCAAAAATGTTATGTGACCGAAAACGGTACCAATAAAAACATCAACTCGTCCCACAAAAAACAAGCCCTCACTTGACTCGTTCGGCCAAAATATGGAAAAATTATAGCTCTCAAAATATGGTGGTGCTGCAATAAAAAGGTTTTTTTAACGTGTGTCAACAGCCAAACAGAAAAACCCGATATAAATGTGGTATTGCTGGAATCTCACCGACCCGAAGAATAACGTTGCCTAAGCATTTTTACCGCACAAGGAACGGCGTAAAAAAACAAAACCAATTCTTTACCTGCTGTCGATTTTTTTCATTCTGCCTTCCAAAGATCGCAGTAAGGCTTAGCTCACATTTATCCTGCGCTCTACACTGAGCACTTACACCAAGTTTTCTGTGTAAATCTCTGAAATACTTTATTCAGACGGAATCCCCGGCAGAAGATTCCCTATAATGTGCAGATGGAGGCACTGTGGACGCTGTCTGGTCTATGATCCAGCGGTGTCTGTCTTTTTAGGAGTGCATAAAAGTGCGGTCCGCCATAGTTTTGTGCACCTCTGAAAAGGACACCGCTGAACAGAGGCCAGACAGAGTCCAGAGTAACCCTGCTGCCTCATTATAGCGGATCCCTCGGGGTTTTATCTGAATCACGTCATTCGGCGAAACCCCAAAGTAAGTGCTCAGCATATAGAGCCTGATTTATTTGATCCAAAATGCTATGTAAAATGTTCCCAGCAAAAGTTTCAAATCAATCAACAAAAAAAGCAAGTCCCCTGGGCACTACAATATACTGGGCACTACAACAGTAGTTTGCAATTTTCACTCAGCAACATCCACTGCTGCTTGTTTCTGGAAAACATCCATGAAGACAAAATCGTCACTACACCTGTAGATAAATTCCCAAAGGGGTATAATTTCCAAAATGGGGTCACTTGAGGGGGGATTTTGCTCTTCTAGCACTTAGGGGAGAATGGCATTTGTCCTAATAAGTATAGATTTGTACACACCACTTTGCAGTGGATGTGGATGTAGGAATTCTGGAACTTGTTGTAAGAACTGAAGTAGTGGAATAGTTGCAATTTTTTTCACTAAAGGAGACACGGTATATTGCAATTAAAACGCAATTAGATGCTGCACTCTTTGTATACAGGGGAGTTGTATACATTTCTTAGCAGTTTCCCTCTGTATAGGAAAGCACAGTTTGCAGTGCTTGCTTATATAGCTAAATAAACGGTATGCAGGTGCAGACAGGTCAGATGGAGAATGAAAGAGCACACTTTCAGCCTGCTTCTAGTGCAGGGGTGGGCAATTCATTTTCCCAAGGGGCCACATGAGAGACCATGACTGTTGTGGAGGGCTGAACCAATAGGCTGAAATCAATTCTGCTCAATATTAATATTAATATATTCACTATAATTATTATATTATTAATAAGTATATTAACATTAATTGTATCTCTTAATATTGAGCATAATTAAGTATGCTGACATCCCCCTATATACCGTTTGAACCCAAATACAGCCCCTTCTAAATATTGTATGAGCCCCGCACAGCCCTTTATATACCGTAATAGCCCCCACACAGCCTCCCAATATACAGCATGAGCCTCACACAGCCTCCCCATATACAGCATGAGCCCCACATAGTCTCCCCATATACAGCATGAACTCCACAGAGCCTCCCCATATACAGCATGAACTCCACAGAGCCTCCCCATATACAGCTTGAGCCCCACACAGCCTCCCTATATACAGTATGAACCCCACAGAGCCTCCCCATATACAGCATGAGCCCCACACAGCCTCCCTATATACAGTATGAACCCCACAGAGCCTCCCCATATACAGCATGAGCCCACACAGCCTCTCCATATACAGCATGAACCCCACAGAGCCTCTCCATATACAGCATGAACCCCCACACAGTCTCCCCATATACTGCATGAACCCCACAAAGTCTCCCCATATACAGCATGAGCCCCACACAGCCTCCCCATATACAGTATGAGCCCCATATAGCCTCCCCATATACAGCATGAGACCACCATACAGCCTACCCATATACAGCATGAGACCCCCATACAACCTCCCCATATACAACATGAGACCCCCATAGCCTCCCCATGTCCAGCATATGACCCCCATAGCCTCCCCATGTCCAGCATGAGACGCTCATAGCCTCCCCATGTCCAGCATGAGACCCTCATAGCCTCCCAATGTCCATCATGAGTTCCCCATAGCCTCCCCATGTCCAGCATGAGACCCTCATAGCCTCCCAATGTCGATCATGAGATCCCCATAGCCTCCCCATGTCCAGCCAAACATCCCATACACATGAAAAAAAGAACACCACATACTCACCTCCGTCCCATTCCCCCTGCGCTCTACTTCTGCTCCAGTCTCCGATGCGCTGACTCTCCGCAGTACGCAGCTGGTGCGATGAGATGACGTCATCGCGTCAGCTGTTTCACACGCTGATTGGTGGTGGAAACGGCGGAGGCCCCACCTCCACCAATGCAGTCAGAACGGATGGAGATAGGGAGCGGAGACAGCGAGAGGGCGGGCGTGGGAGGGCACAGTGCAGCTCGTGGACCACTGTTTTCCAGCCCCTTGGCTGTCTCGGTCCACGGGCCGGACTGGAACAGCCAGAGGGCCGAATGCGGCCCGCGGGCTGCACTTTGCCCAAGTCTGGTCTAGTGAATGGGGCCTATAATAGGGGAATCTCAAACCACTGAATACAATTTTCTTAGCTTATGAAAAAATAAGTAATTATATTATTTATACATATATATTTATACAAGCAATTATAAATATTAATTATAATTAATACTGTTTTATACTGTACCTGGGCATAGGAGAGTAAGTGATTACATCCCACACATCAGTTTCTGTATTTAGCCTCTGAATCCCACTGTAGACGTCCCCATTCTCATCACGGCCACATATAACGTACAGTTTGCAATCAATACTGACTGCTGCTGCTCTTTCAACAGGTCTAATGAGAGGGTTCTGGCTCTCCCATGTCATCTCTGATAGATCTAATTTCTCTACATCGGCAACGACACCCTCATCTGTGCTTCCACCAATAACATAGAGGTACAGTCCTATTCCCACAGCACAATGGCAGTTTCTAGAAATCTTCATAGGTGGCCCATCTCTCCAACTGTTATCGAAAGAATCATAAATGAGGACCCAGTCTATGCTGTACCATACAAAATCTCCACGGAAATATCCACCAGTCACAATCACCAGGTTTCCTGCAATTTAAAAAAAATGAAAAATTATTATTTTTTCATTTATCTACGATTGTATTCAGTTATTGCATTGATAGATTGTATTCTTTAATATGACTACCCTTATGGGAATAAAACCTAAACCCCTTCCTGACAAAGCCCCATTTTTAAAATCTGACCTTGCACTTTATGTGGTAACTCTGTAATGCTTCTCCCAATTACAGTGATTCAGAAACAGGTTCTTCATGACACTTTGTACTTTATGATAGTATTAAATTTAAGGTAAATTTAGTTAATATTTGCGTTTATGAAAGTATTGGAAAATGGTGAAAATTTTGAAAAATTTGTAGATGGTCATACCACACAAAATAGTTAATAAATATTTCCCATATGTAAAAATTACTACACTACACTATATGTCAGAAAATTCCTACAAGTGATACCCTTTTAAAAACTGCACCTCTCAAAGTATTCAAAACTGCACTCTGGAAGTTTGTTAATCCTTTATGAGCTTCACAGGAATTAATGCATTATGGAATGAAAAAAGGAAAAATTACATTCTTTCAACTAAAATGTTGCTTTAGCCTCATATTTTTCAGCTTCAAAAGATTTGATATGAGAAAATGCACCCAAAAATTTATTACGGAATTTTTACTTAACACACAGGTACCCCATATGTGGCCAGAATTTACTGTTTGGGAATATGGCATTGCATGAAAGATGCACTATTGGAACTCAATTTTTGCCGGAATAAATTGTGGATGCCATGTCACATTTACAGTGCCACCAAGATGCCAAAACAAAAACACTTGTGACCCCATTTTGGAAACTACACCGTTCAAGAAATCCATCTAGGGGTATAGTGACCTTTTTGGACCCACAGGTGCTTCACAACAATTTATAACATTGGGAAGTGAAAATCAAAACTTACATTTTTACCATGAAAATGTTTACTAGAAGTATAGCATTGTTGAGGTGTTCTATGTCAGATTAACAGAGCCACCTACAGTAGATGCCAGAATAGCAGAAACTCCTATCCCCCACCTCGAACGTGACCATATTTTACAAACTACACCCATCAAGAAATTCCTTTATGTGCATAATCCTGAGGTTTTAAAGGGTGCAAAAAATTGTTGTGTTAACATGGTAAATCAGAAATGTAATAATTCTTGGACGAGTA
This sequence comes from Phyllobates terribilis, assembly GCF_046119375.1. Lineage (NCBI taxonomy): Eukaryota > Metazoa > Chordata > Amphibia > Anura > Dendrobatidae > Phyllobates > Phyllobates terribilis. The sequence continues at coordinate 754,271,007 of NW_027362761.1, read as the reverse complement.
GTACAGTTTGAAGCAATCCTCAATGCAAAGGCCAGGCTTCCCAGGGCAGATGTCCCAACTGTAAATTGTGTCCTTTCATATTCCCCTTTTGGAACATATTCTGCCCCCTTTCTGTGTTCTACCCTTCTTGACAGTTTGGGGGACCTCACCGGGGAAATGTTGGCCTGGTACAATATGGGCACCGTCACTCCCGCAGGTGGCGAACGTGGTTTGTGGATCCACTGTGACACAAGGCCGAGCTTACCTAGGAAGGGTCATAGCTAAGAGGCTACCTGATGTTCACTGGAGCTCCTGATGGTGGAGTCAGGCTTGAACTACAGGTAGCTGTCAGATACCACTCTTAGGCAGTCTCCGGTACTGCAGCTGCTGACTCCAAGGGTCAGGTTCGCTGACATGGACTCAGACTCTGATCAGACTACTCCTCAGACAGGACAGATACTGACACAGAGTCACAGACAGGATTGGATTCAGAGACTGGATTTAGCAGTCCGGATATACGGAGTACACATTCAGACACTAGCCACGTACGGACCAGGGGACAAGGTTCAGGCACTGGCCAAACACGGACCAGGGTACAAGGTTCAGGCCTGGCCGAACAAGGACTGGGGGAGCATGTTCAGGCACTGGCTGCACAAGGACCGGGGGAGCAAGTTCAGGCATTGCCCACACAAGGACCAGGGGTTCAGGTTCAGGACCTAGCCACACAAGGACCAGGGGACCTAACAATTCACTAGTTCCACTCTAACTAATAAATACGCATTTTTTAGGCACCTCCCTATTGGGAAGGGTGCCTTTTATACAAGATGCCTTCCAGCTATTGGCTGGGGGCATCATAGCAGTTGTGTGCTACCCCTTTAAGAACAGGGTAGCGCATGAACAATGTGTTATGAAAATGTGGCATGCACAGGAAGCAGGAGACGTTACAGTACTCCCTCCTTACACCGCTTTTGCTCAAGCCCGCAAGGACTCTCTGCCGAGAAATTGGAACCCGACTCATCTTCACGGGTTCCCACATAATTTCTTCAGGACCACATTCTATCCAGTCCACTAGAAGAAAGATTACATCTCTCACCATCTTCTCAACAAGGAAGCTTCTTTCCATCAAACCATCGTCAGTGTAGGACGAAGTGGGCGTAGTACCAGGAACTTTGCATTGTGAAGTCTCTGTCTTACTGAAGAGACCAGCTACCACTGTGGATGATCCAAAGACCACCTGGAGTTCCTCTGCCTGGTTAGGGGATCACAGAGACTTGGAAGATGCCACCGCCTTGATGTTCTCTTCAAACGACCACCTTTAAACTGAAGATACCTCCTCTTGGTCCATCTAGAGCCTGGTCTCCAAGATGACACATCCTCAAGGCGGGGAGGTTCCTGGGAGGAGATCATTGGAACAATCGTCGGGACTGTGTGGGGACATCGCCTCTGCTTCCGTTCCTTCTGAGACTCCAGCAGACAGCGAGTCTACGACTAGCAGACCTGGCGGAGAAGATAGCGACACTGATGGCTGAACTGGACTTTTAGGGACCAGACACTTCTTGTGACTCCACTGTCCCCAACTAAGCACTTCTCAGGATCTCCAGACTAGAACGTGCACTCGAGTTCTGAGCTCCGGACAACCTAAGGAAAATGGATGGAATAAACCAGACAGCACATGGAAGGCAAATTTCTCCATATGCAATGCTCCTGTCTGGAGCTCTAGTCATTCAGAAATGACTTGACTGTTCTTGGGTTGGGCTCGTCCTTCACCTGACAACACCATCACCGGATTCTGTAGCAGTCAGATGGGAATCTGACAATGACGGCTTGTAGCAAGAACTTTCCCACCAAGACTGAAGTCTCCACTTAACATGTATACAGTCACAGTCATCGGTGGGGAGGGAATACTCTTGCCAAGGATAGCCTCTCCTACTGGCCCAAGGCTTTGGAGTTTTTCAGACTTCACAGGACATAGACAGCTGGGATATTCTACACAACCGCAGAAATAACGCAATCCCTTCTCACTACAGAGTTCCAGCTGCTGCTATGCCAGCTAACTACTGTCGATCTTCATGGATTCCATACGGGTAGCTGCCTCTACAGGCTGGAGAACAGGTGGACTCTGGGAGGACAGAGCCAGACGTGATCTCCTCACACGCATCATCTCTCTTGTCTGCTCCTGGAAGCTGGAAAGGGAAATTATCACAGAAGATTCTAGATTCTGCTCATCGAAGACCTTTCAGAAAGCCACCAGGAAGGCCTGCAGGTCTGAGGTGACAGGATCCCCTCTCTCCCATAGGGGGTTAAGCCATGCTAGGGCATCTCCTGCTATGTAGGACATAATGAATCCCACCTTAACCCAATCGGAAGAAAATTGATGTCCTCAATATTCATAGTGCTGCATGCACTGCTCTAGGAACCCACGGCACTACTACAGATCCCCTTCTTACAGTGACGGATCAGACAGGACGGGTTCCCTTCCAGGAGCGTAAATTGCAGTTCGAGTAGACAAGGCCGCAGGGACTGCAACTTTGGCTGCTGCAGAAAAAGTCAGGGCTTCCAATCGGGCGTCCAGCATTTGTAAATGGAACAATTTTTTTTTCGGTTGCTCACGCTGGCAAAACAACCGATGGTATAGCTCCGAGTGAATTAAGGCAATGGGGATCAGTGGGGTCCATGACCTAAGCAAACTGTCACACCTGCAGGTGGTGCACGTGGTTCGTTGACCCACTGTGCCACAGGGCCGGGCTTACATAGGATGGGTCGTAGCTAAGCGGCTACTTGATGTTCACTAGAGCTCCTGATGGTGGAGTCAGGCTTGAGCTACAGGTAGCCGCCAGGTACCACTCCTAGTAAGTCCCCAGTACTGCAGCTGCTGACCCCAAGGATCAGGTTCGTTCACACGAACTCAGGCTCTGGTCAGACTAATCCTCAGGCAAGACGAATACTGACATGGAGTCACAGACAGGACTGGATTCTGAGACTGTATTTAGCAGTCCGGATATATGGAGTACACATTCTGACACTGGCCGCACATGGACCAGGGGACGAGGTTCAGGCACTGGCCACACATGGACCAGGGGACAAGGTTTAGGCACTGGCCACACCGAAACCAGGGGATGAGGTTTAGGCACTGGCCGCACAAGGACGGGGGAGCACATTCAGGAACTGACGCACAATGACCAGGGGTTCAGGGCCTAGCCACACAAGGACCAGGGGACCTAACAACTTACTAGTTCCATTCAAACTAACTAATGAATACATGTTGCTTAGGCACCTCCCTATTGGGGAAGGTGCCTTTAATACCAGATGCCTCCCAGCTGCTGGTTAGGGGTATCTTAGCAGGAGCACGTGCTGTCCTTTTAAGAACAGGGAAGTGCGGCGTGCACAGAGAAACAGGAAGCAGGAGACGCTGGGGAACATGCCACGCAGCCAGGGCGATCAGTATGTCGGCATCACTGCATGGAGGAGGAAAGGGAACAATGCAGGGGCACCAGCATTAATGTTACAGGCACCTTTAGTTGCAGAAGTAAGGGAAGCCTCCGCTTCCTGATTTCTAAACATTATGGCCTTGATAATTACCTCCTGATGCTGAAGAAAGGTCCCCGTATCGCCTGCACATCAATACAGCACAAAAGCATTGTACAATGCCATTTGTACAATGTGCACGTCCAGCTTTTTGTACCATACTTTTGTTTCATGAATGGAACTGTATGGTTTCATCATCCCTCTTTTCCTTATACTTGTCAACTAACATGTTCTCACTTCAAAGTGCCCTCCTCTCGCCCTTTCCAAGTCTTTGTCTAGTTAGATACCTAGGGAGGCCTCTCTGTTTTTTGCACACAGTACCGCATGCTGCGGTAGATCTGGCAGAGAGGGATGCTGGTGTAGACGCTATCAACGTAGAGGGGGTAACCCTGATTCAGCAGTGGGTGCACCAATTCCAGCACAATTTTACAGGTGGGTATTTTGAGGATTTAATCCAGGTAGTCCTTCCTCTCACTGACCTTACATCTGTGGGTGTAGTGAGACAGAGATAATAATGAAAAGCTTAATACAAAAAATTGAAACTAAATGCAAATCTTTCCAAGATCTTTGTAAAATTTTAACCCAGTATTCAAGGTGCAGTAAAAGAAATCTAAACTTTGTCCTAAATACTAATAGTTGCACTTGACTCTATTATTTTCACTTCTATCTTCTTTTGGCACTTACCACTAGGAGTTATACACCGCTTGTCACAGCATTTAAATGCTGAACTATCATTAACAAATAATTCTTTGGGAATTAGAAAATATCCTTTTGTTAAAGGGAATCTGTCACGCCCCTGGGCGATATCAGACCTCTACTATGGTCATACAGGTGATAGAAAAGTAAATCTATACTTACCCGTATGGCCCATAAGCAGAGGTCTGAATGCAGAGAAATCTTCTTTTATAAAGTTTCTTCTCCAGAGGCTTGGCGTCCTATCTGCTAATTATGCATCTAAATCCCCGCCTCTGGGCTAAATTATCATCCCCCCCCCCTCCCCGACACGTCACAGGGCCCTGTGACTGCCCTGTGACATGCCCTGCTGTCTCCCCTGACGCGCATGCGCACAGCGGCGCTCCCAATACAAGGGCTGCGGCGCTCCCAATACAAGGGCTGCGGCGCTCCCAATACAAGGGCTGCGGCACAGTGCGGGCCGGGGAGAAACAAAGCGCACTCCATGGGAGCGGCGTTTTGCGCATGCGCAGTAGGAGAGACAGCAGGGCACGTTACAGGGCAGTCACAGGGCCCTGTGACGTGCTGGGGAGGGGGGAAGATGATAATTTAGCCCAGAGGTTGGGATTTAGATGCATAATAAGCAGATAGGAGGGGTTTGCTTGGCGTTCCCCGGACGCCAAGCCTCTGGAGAAGAAACTTTATAAAAGAAGATTTCTCTGGAATCAGACCTCTGCTATTGGCCATATGGGTAAGTATAAATTTTCTTTTATATCACCTATATGGCCATAATAGTGGTCTGATATCGCACAGGGGGGTGACAGATTCCCTTTAACACTCACTCTACAAAACATGATTGTCAAGCGGTACACCCCATCTCAAAAATATCTCAAACTGTTTCTTTAGTGGGAAAAATACAGTTGAAACCAGAAATTTACATACACTATATAAAAAGACACATATGAATGTTTTTCTTAATATCTGACATGAAATCAATGAACTTTTCCCATTTTAGGTCAATTAGGATTACCATAATTTTTAATATTTGCCAAATGCCAGAATAATGAGAGAGAATGTTTTAAGGCATTTTTATTACTTACTGCAAAGTCAAAAGTTTACATACATTTCATTAGTAGTTGGTACCATTGCCCTTAAACTGAATGACTTGGGTAAAATGTTTGGGATATCCTTCCACAAGCTTCACACAATAGTTGGTCAGAATTTGGGCCCACTCCTCCTGACAAAAGTCGTGTAACTGATCCAGGTTTGTAGGTCTTCTTGCTCGCACCTGCCTTTTCAGCTTTGCCCATAAATTTTCAATAGGATTGAGATCAGGGCTTTGTGATGGCCACTCCATAACATTGACTTTGTTATCCTTAAGCCACTTTGTTACCATGTTGGCAGTATGCTTCGGGTCATTGTCCATTTGGAAGGCCCATTTCGGTCCAAGCTTTAACTTCCTGGCTGATGTCTTGAGATGTTGCTTTTCTCATGATGCCATCTATTTTGAGAAATGCACCAGTCCCTCCTGCAGCAAAACAACCCCAAATTCCTCCAAATGCAACGATGGTCATTATGCCCAAAAAGTTAAATTTTTGTTTCATCAGACCACAGGACATGTCTCCAAAAATTAAGGTCTTTGTTCCTGTGTGCATTTGCAAACATTAATCTGGCTTTTTTATGTTTCTTTTGGACTAATGGCTTTTTCCTGGCAGAGTGGCCTTTCAGCCCATGTTGATACAGTACTCGTTTCACTGTGGATATTGACACAATCTTACCAGCTTCCGCCATCATCTTCACAAGGTCTTTTGCTTTTGTCCTTGGGTTGATATGCACATGTCGGACCAAAGTACGTTCACCTCTGGGACACAGAACCCATCTCCTTCCTGAGCGGTACGATGGCTGGACATTCCCATCATGTTTGTACTTGCGTATAATTGTTTGTACAGATGAACGAGGCACCCTCAGGTATCTTGAAATTGTACCCAAGGATGAGCCAGACTTGTGCAAGTCCACAATTCTCTTCCTGATATCTTGGCTGATTTCTGTAGACTTTCCCATGATGCTACACAAAGAAGAAGTGTGTTTCAGATGTGCATTAAATTGTATATCCACAGGTGTGTCTGTAATTAACTCAGAAGTTGCCAAAAAACCTCAGAGGCTTCCAAACACATGACATCAAAAATATGGACAGTCCAGAATTGTTTAATGGCATAGTAATCTTAGTGTATGTAAACTTTTGACTTTGCAGTAAGTAATAAAAATGCCTTAAAACATTCTCTTTCTCTCATTATTCTGGCATTTGGCAAATATTAAAAATGATAGTAATCCTAATTAACCTAAAACAGGAAAGGTTAATTCTGATTTCATGTCAGATATTGAGATAAACATTCATGTGTCTTTTTATATAATATATGTAAACTTCTGGTTTCAACCTTAAGTATTTGATACACTGCTGATTTTGCAAGTTTTCACACCTATAAAGAGTGGAGGGGTCTGTAATTTTTCTCGTATGTACACTTCAACTGTGAGAGACAGAATCTAAAAATATAAACCAGAAAATCACAAGGTATGATTTTTAAATAATTAAATGGCATTTTATTGCATGAAATAAGTATTTGATCACCTACCAATTTGCAAGAATTCTGTCTCTCACAGACCTGTTAGTTTTTCTTTAAGAAGCCCTCCTATTCTGCACTCATTACCTGCATTAATTTCATCTGTTTGGACTCATTAACTGTATAAAGGACACTTGTTCACAAATAATAAATCACACTCCAACCTCTCCACCATGGCCAAAATCAAAGAGCTGTCTAAGGACACCAGGGACAAAATTGTAGACCTGCACAAGGCTGGGATGGGCTACAGGGCAATAGGCAAGCAGGTTGGTGAGAATACAACAACTGTTGGCACAATTATTAAAAAATGGAAGGAACACAAGATGACTGTCAATCTTCTGCTGTTTGGGGCTCCATGCAAGATCTCGCCTTGTGGGGTAAGGATGATTCTGATAAAGGTCAGGAATCAGCCCAGAACTACATGGGAGGACCTGGTCAATGACCTGAAGAGAGCTGGGATCACAGTCTCAAACATTACCATTAGTGACACACTACACCGTCATGGATTAAAATCCTGCAGGGCACGCAAGGTCCCTCTACTCACGCCAGCACATGTCCAGGCCCATTTGAAGTTCACCAATGACCATCTGGATGATCCAGAATAGGCATGGGAGAAGGTCATGTGGTCAGATGAGACGAAAATAGAACTTTTTGGTATCAACTCCACTCGCTGTGTTTGGAGAAAGAAGAAGGATGAGTACAAGCCCAAGAACATCATCCCAACCGTGAAGCATGGTGGGGGAAACATCATACTTTGGGGGTGCCTTTCTGCAAAGGGGACAGGACGACTACATCATTTTGAAGGGAGGATGGATTGGGTCATGTATCGCAAGATTTTGGCCAACAACCTCCTTCCCTCAGTAAGAGCATTGAAGATGGGTCGTGGCTGGATTTTTCAGCATGACAATGACCCAAAACACAAAGCCAGGGCAACTAAGGAGTGACCCTGTAAGAAGCAGTTCAAGGTCGTGGAGTGGCCTAGCCAGTCTCCAGATCTGAACCCAATAGAAAATCTTTGGAGGGAACCGAAACCCAATGTTGCCCAGCGACAGCCCCGAAACCTGAACGATCTGGAAAAGATCTGTACGGAGAAGTGGGCCAAAATCCCTGTTGCCGTGTGTGCAAATTTGGTCAAGAAATACAGGAAATATCTGACCTCTGTAATTGCAAACAAAGGTTTCTGAACCAAATATTAAGTTCTGGTTTATATAGTATCAACTACTTATTTCATGCAATAAAATGCAAATGAATTATGTAAAAATCATACAATGTGATTTTTTTGGATTTTTTTCAAGATTCCGTGTCTCACAGTTGAAATGTACCAGCGATAAAAATTACAGACCTTTCCATTTTTTGCAGGTGGGAAAACTTGCAAAATCGGCAGTGTATCAAATGCTTATTTTCCCCACTGTACTTACACTGTAAAAGCGACTTCTGGCTCCCACATAGAGCTCTCTCTGATCTGGTGAGTCAGAATAGGCAAAATAGCCATCACATGACCCGCAAGAGGACCGAAGCGGCTCTGAAAACCAATCAAGATGGCGATCTGTGAGTATATTACCGCAATTACAGTACCCTACATACACATGTAGCACCCTGAGGATTCGGCTGCTACAGGGGTGTTGCACCTCAACCCAGAGGTGTGATATTCCACTCCCGGGTAAGGATGGAGTGTGGAACTGAGCTCAGTAGGCTGCATGCACTACACACATCCCATTTCCGAGGAACAGACCGATGGTACTCCCACTAGAGAAATGTGCAGGTACGACAGTGTCTGTTCCTGGCTGGAGTGGGAGGGGGGTGGAACATCCCAGTAGTGTAGGGGCAGATAGGGGGAGCAGTCTGGGTAATGCTAGGAGCTCATTGGGTGCTGGTCACCTGAGCTCACACATAGAGGGAGTATATAAGGTGGGCACCATCTTAGGACAGGGTCTTTTGCAGAGTGAGGTCAGTCTGTGAGACGTCAGTCCTTTGCAGAGTGAGGTCAGTCTGTCAGAGCAGAGGAGAAGAGCAGCTCCAAGGCCAAGAGAGAGAGAGAGGAGAAAGAAAGACCCAGAGGGGGAGAGAGAAGGAACTCCAAGAGCCCAAATTAGACCAGAGGGTGAAGAGTTGGCAACAGGGTACCGGATCCCAAGCTGGCAGAGGCTACAGCACACCTTAGCCAGGAACCGGAGGTCGTGGGCAGGACCGATCTGCCACGATCACCCACTAAATCCACCCGGAAGGCAGACCAGGAATAGGGTCAGGGAACCCAGAGACAAGGGTTTACCACCAAGAGGCCCGAGGGAGCCGGACATAGGTGGATCCCTGGTGGGGAAGGCCAGAGAAGAGGACAGGACAGAAAGGGAGCTCAGGACCACGCTCCAGAATCACCTGGGGGTTGGCTGAGTCCAGGACCTGGTGGACGCAGCACGGCTCGGGTGGTCACTTAAGGCCGGAGTGACCAGAACAACTGCAGTAAGTAAACAAACCCTGAACTGCACAGCCCGACTCTGAGTCTCATTTCCATCCTCGCTGCACCACCACAACCCCCATCCTCTGCAACTGACCCCCTGAGGCTATACCCCTCCCGTTGGGGGTTATACTACCTGAGCTGCACATACATCACCAGCCTCAGCGGACCCTGCTGCAGCGGCGGTCGTATTGACCGCAATTCAACGGGTGGCGTAGTCGACACAAAAGAACATCTAGTAACATCATAAGGACTGCCACACACTGAGCTTGACACCCTGGGCACGGACCGGGTCACAGCCACTCGGAGACTACAACCCCCATCTGATCCGGCTCCGGGTATCCCCAACAACACTGGCCCAGGGGGCGCGTCACACACACAGGTTTAGGCAATAAAAGTTTGGAGGGAGTGCTTCTATAAGTTCTTCCACTCACTTAGTAACAGAAAACTACAACTCACTGTAACAAAGATGGCATGATTTTTCCATGCACATCACTGATTATTCAAACTATAGAAATGATTTCAAGAAATATTTGGTTACCAATTGCAGACAATCAGATAGAAAATGTATAATCAAATAATAACAAAATAAAGCAAAAAATACATTAACCCCTTTACCACCTTGGGTTTTTCCTTTTTCGAGTTTTCGTTTTTTGCTCTCTTTCTTCCTAGAGCCATTTACTTTTTTATTTTTTGGTCAATATGGCCATGTGAGGGCTTCTTTTTTGCAGGGCGAGTTGTACTTTTGAACGACAACTCAGAAACGGGAAAAAAATTCCAAGTGCGGTGAAATTGCAAAAAAGTGCAATTCCACAATTTTTTTTTTTTTTTTTTTTACCGTGTTCACTAAATGCTAAAACTGACCTGCCATTATGATTCTCCAGGTCATTACGAGTTTGTAGATACTTTTTTATTTAAGTGGTGAAAAAAAAATCCAAATTTTGCAAAAAAAATAACAAAATGGCGCCATTTTCTGAGACCTGTAGCGTTTTAATTTTTCATGGTCTAGAGCTGGGTGAAGGCTTATTTTTTGCGAGCTGAGGTTTTTATTTATACTATTTTGGGATAGATACGATGTTTTCATTGCCTATTATTGCATTTTATTGCAATGTTGTGGCTACCAAAAAAACTTAATTTTGGTATGTGATTTTTTTTCTCGTTACGACGTTTACTGGTCAGATTAATTCTTTTTATATATTGATTGGGCGATTCTGAAAGCGGCGATACCAAATATGTGTATTTTTGATTTATTTTATTTTGTTTAATTGTTTTATTTTGAATGGGGCAAAAGGGAGGAGATTTTAACTTTTTGTATTTTTAAAAAAAAATGTTAAACTTTTTTTTTACTGAAGCCCTGCTATGCTCATCTACTATGAGCACCGGCCACGGGGCAGCGCTCATAGCAGATCGGCAATGACCACCACAGGGGTCTCCTAAAGACCCCAGGTTGTGATGCAAACCCATTGGCGCCCCTCGATCATGTGACAGGGGCGCTGATGGGTGGAGCTAGTGACGCATTTCTGTCGCGGACATATTAAATGCCGCAATCAGAGTTTGACAGCAGCATTTGACATGTTAACAGCCACGGGTGGATCGCCATTCCACCCGCAGATGTTAGGGGCACATGTCAGCTGATGAAATCAACTGTCATGTGCCGGAAAAGATACAGGCTCCGGCAAAATAAAACGATAAAAAAAAAAAAAATCAAAAATACATGTTTGGTATCACCGTGTTCAGAAACGCCCAATCTATCAATTTATAAAAAGTGTTCATCCGATCGACGATAGGCGACCTATGAAGTACCTATACATCATCTACTTGGAGCAGTTTTGATAGAATCCCTGTTTGCTCTGCTGTAGATGTAGCAGTGCTCAGAATGCTGAGCTGTGTATAACCTCGCTTCCTATGTACATAGGCAGCTTGCTGACAGTGTACTGTATACTATCAGTGTCTGGACTGCCTTGCATGTGAGATCTAGTCAGGCAGTGATACTTTCCTGCTGATAAAACACTAATTGTATTTCAATACTAATTGTATTGAAACTCCAACTAGCTGCTGAGCAAGTGACACATCCCTGGAATCAGGGTCTCTGCCCATATATTATTCTAGAGTTAATAGCAAAAACCTGGTTACAGATTCCCTTTAAAGTATGTCTATGCTGGCTGACCATGACCATATAAAAACTAAATAAAAATGTTAGGGTATTTCAGAAATAGCAATATAATATAATTATTATTTTTTTTTAAATTCAACAAGTACAACCTTTCCACTGTGTATAGTTGGGCCAGATATTGAAAGTGCATGTATGAGACTCCAGAACAGGTTGTAGTCTCTAAGTACAGTATAACAGACTTACAGCTGGCATGGTTATTTTCTAGGTACAGATTTTTTTTCTGCAAATTAAGAAAAAATGTAAATTTATGAACCAAATAAAAATTATAACCAGTGATGATCATGAATATATACATTACATATCAGTGCCAGCATTATACCATAAGATGACTCTGTCACAATGACATAAAACTGATACTACACAATATAAATTATGATTACATTTTGATAGAGTTACCTACTGTGGCCACTGCATACTGAGTGAGGTTTTTACGATGTAAAGGGGAGCATGCTCTCCATGTATTGGATCTAGGCTGGTAGATATACAGTTCTTGCTCTTCTTTCTCATGTTTTCCACCAAGAACGTATAAGGTGTCATAAGTTCTACTGGTTGACATCATTTCACCCATGGTGCGCCATGTAATAGGTGGGTTACTATTCAAAGTTTCTAAAAGCCTGAAATAAGTATCTTGGCCTTTTGCTCTTTGAATTCGCTTGACGAGAACGTCAAGGAAGGTGAGGCTAAGAAATGCCGGTCTCACCAGCGCAACTAACTCTTCGAAATTCTTCTCTCTTATAGTGTCCATCATGACCCATTTCATTACAGCATCAAACACGAGATCTTCACTGGATACATATAAATCATCACTTTGTAGTAACACTTCTAGAGTTTCCTTATCCAGCTGACTGAATTCATCTTCATAGTCATTCATAAGCTCAGATAAGTGTGTGACAGCGACACTGACTGCGGATTCATAAAGTTCTGTACATCCATATTGCTGAGAGTAGGACATCATACCCAAGCAGTTGGACACTTTTAATTCATGGACAAGAAATGCAATGCAGAACTGCTTGGCTTTCCGCAAGTCCAGAAAATCTGCCGTTTCCAAGAGGTCCGTGACATTTCCTCGGTTGAGTTCCATAATCCCATTTTTTACAAAGTTCATTAAAGTCTGAAAACATTCCTTGTTTACCCCATTAAGATTTATTTTATGTAACGCACTCTCTTTAAATCCTCCATAAAACATTATTTGGAAATAGCTACTTTCTGCTGCTAATACAGATTTTTCCACATGGAAGAGTTTCCGATCAACTTCAAGAATGACTTCATTCACGTCGTCCATTTTTAGCTGATGCTCATGACATTCTATCCAACTGGATAACTAGTTAGCATAATTATAAGATTAAAAATTAAGGAAATCTGCACACTACTCACTGCTCAACCCACAGCCATATATTCGCTTGTTGAGAAAGTTTTCTGTGCTGTGTCCTACTTTTCCGGTGGGGAAAGAAGATTTCCAAAACACTGTGACTCGTAAATTCTGAAGACGCATGTAGTCTGTGGCTAAGTTTGAACCTTGACAACTCGGCTGTTCCAAAAATAGCTTGCTATTCTGCAACTTCTGCTCCTGTCTTTCAATTTCTAAAAGAATCATTTGAAGGGAGAGGCCTCCTCAGTTTAGGACTATAATTATAATCAATATAATGAATAAATTAAACTGCCCTTTCATTTATCAATATCTTTACCTAGCAAGAAACCAAACTATTCCTTCATGTATATAATCTACAGGGTGGGCCATTTATGTGGATACACCTAAATTAAATGGGAATGGTTGGAGATATCAACTTCCTGTTTGTGGCACATTAGTATATGGGAGGGGGAAAACTTTTCCAGATGGGTGGTGACCATGGCGGCCATTTTGAAGTCGGACATTTTGGATCCAACTTTATTTTTTTCAATGGGAAGAGGGTCATGTGACACATCAAACTTATTGAGAATTTCATAAGAAAAACAATGGTGTGCCTGGTTTTAACGTAACTTTATTCGTTCATGAGTTTTTTACAAGTTTATGACCACTTATAAAATGTCTTCAGAGTGCTGACCATTGTGTTGGATTGTCAATGCAACCCTCTTCTCCCACTCTTGACACACTGATAGCAACACCACAGAAGAAATGCTAGCACAGGCTTCCAGTATCCGTTGTTTCAGATGCTGCACATCTCGTATCTTCACAGCATAGGAAATTGTCTTCAGATGACCTCAAAGATAAAAGTCTAAGGGGGTCAGATCGGGAGAACTGGGTGGCCATTCAACTGGCCCACGACGACCAATCCACTTTTCAGGAAACTGTTCATGTAGGAATGCTCGGACCTGACACCCATAATGTGGTGGTGCACCATCTTGTTGGAAAAACTCAGGGAGCGTGCCATCTTCAGTGCATAAAGAGGGCAACACATCATCATGTAGCAATTTCAGATATCCAATGGCATCTTTGTACCCCATATACCACACCATACCATCAAGTTACGAGATGTGCAGCATCTGAAACATGTACCAAAAGTAGCCAAAACGACTGTTTTACAAACCCATTCATATCAGAAAGCACTCATGCTAGCTGGTATGAATTTGGACTAAAGGGGTTTTCCCATGAACAAAAGTTCATTTTAATCAATACAATCAATACATCTTGGAATAATAATAAATTCCACAATTGGATGTGTTTAAATAAAATGTTCCGGTTCTGAGATAATCTTATAAATGTGCCCCTGCTGTGTACTGTGTAATGGCTGTGTCTCACCTGGCAGGAACATGGTCTAATCATACCACATCTCCTGGACAGAGAAAGAAGCAAGAGCGTATACAGACATTACAGCATGGGATCACAGTAGATTCTTTTAGTGAGATAAAGCATTTCCCATGCATGTTTTTAAACGCTTTAATTTAAAGAAAGAATTATTTGCGATCCCGTGCTGTAATGTCAGTATACTCCCCGCCCCCATGATCAGACCATGCCCTGCACTGTCAAACCCAGCCTTTACACAGTACACAGCAGGACGGCGCGCGTGGCCCCTTTGAGAAGCAAGGAGCGTGCGCAACCCGGGCATGCACATCGTGGGAGACAGGAGGAGGAGCGGTGGACGCAGGACTGGAACCGCAGCGGTAAGGGGATCTGGCAGAGATGCCGGCGCTACAGTAACCCCCTTTACGCCCCCTCTTTTTCAAGCCAGCAAGAAATTTTTCCAGGAGAAGAGGAGCGTGAATGTTCTCCCTGGGCTCCCTTGACCTCTCCTCAGGACCACACCCCTTCCAATCCACATGAAAAAAAACGTTTTTCCTCTTACCCTCTTAGTAGCCAGAATGTTCTCTACCTCAAAAACGTCCTCAGCGCAGACTGGAGCTGGAGTGGTGCCAGGATCATCAGAGAAGGGATTGAGGAAAACAGGCTTGAGGAGAGACACATGAAAAAAGTTGGGAATCCTTAAGGAGACAGGGAGTTTCAGATTGTATGCCACTGCATTAATCTGCCTCAAAATCTCGAAAGGACCGATGTACTGCGGACCCTACTAGTATGAGGGTATTTTGAGATGAACATACTTGGATGATAACCAGACCTTGTCCCCTGGACGGAATACCGGCGGATCCAGACATCTCTTATCTGCATGTCTCTTCATCCACTCAGAGGACTGTAGCAATGAAGACTGTGTCCTCCCAGCTCACAGAAAAGTTTTTAACAAGAGACTCTGCCGCAGGATTATCAACAGAAGTGGAATAATTGTGCTCCGAGGGAGAGAAGAGCTTCGAAAAGAAGCCGCAGGTCACCATTCGACTGGACGGGGATTTCTGGGTGAGGACTGCTCCGGCCTACCTCCAGGAAGAACTGCTTGTTACAGTCAGGACGATGCAGTACAGGAGCTGAAGAGAAGGCTTGTTTCAAGGACACAAAAGCACTTTCCGCCTCGAGAGTCCATTCCTTGAGATTAACCCCTTTGCGGGTCAGGGCAGAGATGGGAGCAGTCCGGGAAGAGAAGTGAGGAATGAATAAGCGGTAATAATTTGCAAATCCTAGGAACCGCTGAATAGCTGTAATGCACACGCCTGGGCTGAGCGGCGTGTGCGTGTGATTCCATTGGACCGTGCCGGAGAGTGAATGCCTGGAGGGGCGTAACTACAGTCATGGCCAAAAGTTTTGAGAATGACACCAAAATTATATTTTCACATGATCTGCTGGCCTCTGGTTTTTATTAGTGTTTGTCTGATGTTTATATCACATACAGAAATATAATTGCAATCATATTATGAGTACCAATAGGTTATATTGACAGTTAGAATGAGTTAATGCAGCAAGTCAATATTTGCAGTGTTGCCCCTTCTTCTTCAAGACCTCTGTAATTCTCCCTGGCATGCTCTCAATCAACTTTTGGACCAAATCCTGACTGATAGCAGTCCATTCTTGCATAATCGATGCTTGTATTTTGCCAGAATTTGTTGGTTTTTGTTTGTCCACCCGTCTCTTGATGATTGACCACAAGTTCTCAATGGGATTAAGATCTGGGGAGTTTCCAGGCCATGGACCCAAAATCTCTATGTTTTGTTCCATGAGCCATTTAGTTATCACCTTTGCTTTATGGCAAGGTGCTCCATCATGCTGGAAAAGGCATTGTTGGGCGCCAAACTGCTCTTGGACAGTTGGGAGAAGTTGCTCTTGGAGGACATTCTGGTACCATTCTTTATTCATGGCTGTGTTTTTAGGCAAGACTGTGAGTGAGCCGATTCCCTTGGCTGAGAAGCAACCCCACACATGAATGGTTTCAGGATGCTTTACAGTTGGCATGAGACAAGACTGGTGGTAGCGCTCACCTCTTCTTCTCTGAATAAGCTGTTTTCCAGATGTCCCAAACAATCGAAAAGGGGATTCATCAGAGAAAATGACTTTGCCCTAGTCCTCAGCAGTCCACTCCCTGTACCTTTTGCAGAATATCAGTCGGTCCCTGATGTTTTTTCTGGAGAGAAGTGGCTTCTTTGCTGCCCTCCTTGAAACCAGCCCTTGCTCAAAGAGTCTCCGCCTCACAGTGTGTGCAGAAGCACTCACACCAGCCTTCTGCCATTCCTGAGCAAGCTCGGCATTGCTGGTAGTCCGATCCCGCAGCTGAAACAGTTTTAAGATACGGTCCTGGCGCTTGCTGGTCTTTCTTGGGCACCCTGGAGCCTTTTTGACAACAATGGAAGCTCTCTCCTTGAAGTTCTTGATGATGCGATAGATTGTTGACTGAGGTGCAATCTTTGTAGCTGCGATACTCTTCCCTGTTAGGCCATTTTTGTGCAGTGCAATGATGGCTGCACGTGTTTCTTTAGAAATAACCATGGTTAACTGAAGAGAAACAATGATACTGTTATGCACACGCCCGGGCTGAGCGGCGTGTGCGTGTGATTGTAGTGATTCCACTGGACCATGAACCGGAGAGTGCCTGGAGGGGCGTGACTAAGTATCTGGCCGATCCGACCAAGATGGCACGACGGCATACGACGCCAGTGCACCAGGGAGAAACCGGGCAGAGGGACCAGGTGCTACTCCAGGTCAAACTCCGGACACGGGGGTTGACCCACACAGGGATTACTGGATCAGGCTGGTTAGGCTGGCGCACAGACTGGAGGGTATAGGCAGGCACGACTGGTATGCAGGCAGGCGGGTAAAGGCAAGCGCAGCTAGAGTGCAGACAGGGAGGCACTAGCAGGTAGGAACACAGGCGGGATAGGACCCAGTACACACTGGGACTCAGGAACAATACAGGTAGAGGGGTACAGGCAAGCACAGCTAGAGTGCAGACAGGGAGGCACTAGCAGGTAGGAACACAGGCGGGATAGGACCCAGTACACACTGGGACTCAGGAACAGGCAGGTTAGGCTGGCACAGACTGGTGGATATAAGCAAACACGGCAGGTATGCAGATGGGTGGATACAGGCGAGTATGCAGGCAGGGAGGTACTGGCCGAAAGGACGGGCTGGAGCACAGAAAGGTTAAGACCCAGTACAGACTGGGTCACAGAACCGCAGATGCGGTAGACAACCACAGCAGAGAGGGAACGCCCGAAGCGGTGGGCAGAAGCAGGGCAGGCTAGAACCGCCGGAGCGGTAAGCAAAGGAGTCAGAGCAGGCTAGAACCACCGGAGCGGTGAGCAAAGGAGTCAGAGCAGGCTAGGCTGAGTAGGGGGGACAGGGCTCTGTTCACACGGAACAGACAGGAAGGGAAAGGCAGAGCCAGACACCCACAGGGTACTAGCAGAGAAGTAGCGAGTGGACCACAAACTCACAAACGGGAGTACAGAGACAACAAGCAGGAGTTAGGTACGAGTTCAGACTCTGCAGAAAAAGGAAGGGAACGGACATAGAGGCAAAACAGGTAAAGGATAGGAGAGAGTTCAGACTGGAACTGAGTGTACGGAGGAGACCGACACTGCAGCGGAATACAGGAGCGGGTCTGGGAATACGGCCCCCAGAGAGGCAGGACGAACAGGCAAGGTGCGTGTTCAGACAGGACAGACAAGATACAGGAGCAGGTCTAGGTAATCGGCCCCTAGAAGGCAGGAGGAACAGGCTAGGAGCGTGTTCAGACAGGTCAGACAAGATACAGGAACGGGTCTAGGTAATCGGCCCCTAGAAGGCAGGAGGAACAGGCTAGGAGCGTGTTCAGACAGGCCTGGAAATACAGCCTCCAGGATAGGCAGACAAGAGAACACAGAACGGGACCTGGCACCTTCAGAGAGCAAGCACACACTGAATGAAACACTATGCTCAGGCAGGGATAGATGGGAGCAGCTGAGCTATATACCAGGTGACAGACAGCAATAGGCTGAGGACGCACAAGGGGTGTGACCCACAGCAGGTACAAAAAGCAGGAAGTGATCGGGCGCCACCCTTAAGCAGCAGAAACAGACACAAACAGACAGCATGGAGGGAAGCCAGAGAGACATTCTGGACAGGAGATCAAGTGCGCGCTCTTGCACAGTGGGAGATAGAATCATAGAATCATAGAATCATAGAATGGTAGAGTTGGAAGGGACCTCCTGGGTCATCTGGTCCAACCCCCTGCTCAAAGCAGGATTCACTAAATCATCTCAGACAGATGTCTGTCCAGCCTCTGTTTGAAGACGTCCATTGAAGGGGAACTCACCACCTCTCGTGGCAGCCTGTTCCACTCATTAATCACCCTAACTGTCAAAAAGTTTTTTCTAATATCTAATCTGTGTCTCCTCCCATTTAGTTTCATCCCATTGCTTCTAGTCTTTCCTTGTGCAAATGAGAATAAAGATGATCCTTCTACAATGTGACAGCCCTTGACATATTTGTAGACAGCTATTAAGTCTCCTCTCAGTCTTCTTTTTTGCAAGCTAAACATTCCCAAATCCTGCAACCGTTCCTCATAGGACATGGTTTGCAGACCAGTCACCATTCTGGTCGCTCTTCTCTGAACTTGCTCCAGTTTGTCTATGTCTTTTTTAAAATGTGGTGCCCAAAACTGTACACAGTATTCCAGATGAGGTCTGACCAAAGAGGAGTAAAGACCAATAATGACTTCACGTGATCTAGACTGTATGCTTCTGTTAATACATCCCAGAATTGTATTTGCCTTTTTTGCTGCTGCATCACACTGTTGACTCATGTTCAGTCTATGATCTATTAGTATACCTAAGTCTTTTTCACATGTACTGTTGCTTAGCTCTATTCCTCCCATTCTGTATATGCTTTTTTCATTTTTATTGCCCAGATGTAGTACTTTGCATTTTTCCCTGTTAAAAACCATTCTGTTGGTTGCTGCCCACTGCTCCAGTTTATTTAGGTCTTTTTGAATCCTCTCTCTCTCTTCTCTAGTATTAGCTATCCCTCCTAGCTTTGTGTCATCAGCAAATTTAATCAGTTTACCCTCAATTCCTTCATCTAAATCATTGATAAAGATGTTGAACAATACAGGTCCCAGGACGGAGCCCTGTGGTACCCCACTTGAGACATTCATCCAGCTGGATGTGAAGCCATTTACAATCACCCTTTGAGTCCGATCACTAAGCCAGTTATGAATCCACCTAACAGTTGCCTGGTCCATTGCATACTTGGTCATTTTTTCAATAAGGATGGTGTGAGATACTTTGTCAAATGCTTTGCTGAAGTCAAGATATACTATATCTACAGCATTTCCCTGATCCACCCAGTCAGTGATTCTGTCATAGAAGGAAATTAAGTTAGTCTGACATGACTTGTTAGTTATAAACCCATGCTGACTCTGGTTAATCACTTCATTCTTATCCAGGTACTTACATACATGTTGTTTAATAATTTGTTCAAAGATCTTTCCTGGTATAGAAGTCAGACTCACCGGCCTATAGTTCCCTGGGTCCACCTTCTTCCCCTTTTTGAAGATAGGAACAACATTTGCTCTTCTCCAGTCTTCTGGGACTTCTCCTGTTCTCCAAGAATTTTCAAAGATTATGGAGAGTGGTTCTAAAATTTCTTCTACGATCTCCTTCAGTACTCTGGGGTGTAATTCATCTGGACCTGGAGACTTGAACTCATTTATGTTAGCTAAATATTCCCTCACAATCTTTCTGTTTACAGATAACTTGGATTCTTCTATTCCTTTAAAAGGACAGTGAAGATCAGTTGATGTTACATTTTCTTTCTGAGAGAAAACAGATGCAAAATAGGAATTAAAAAGTTTGGCCTTCTCAACATCCTCTCTTACCATTTCTCCATTTTCATCCTGTAAAAATCCTATAGCATCTTTGACTTTTCTTTTACTTTTGACATACCCCCAAAATCCTTTTTTATTGCTTTTGACATCTCTTGCAAGCCTTAATTCATTGTCAGCTTTAGCTAACCTGATACATGCCCTGCAGGATCTGCAGACTGCATTATAATCTTCTTTAGATATGCCTCCCTCTTTCCATTTAATAAACATTTCTTTCTTTCTTTTTAGCATGTGTTTAAGTTCTGTGTTCATCCATCCTGGTTTCCTTAAATGCTTCCCATTCTTCCTACTTTTCGGGATTGTTAACGATTGTGCTTTGAGAATCTCATTTTTAAAAATTTCCCATCCTTCCTGGACATTTTTGTCCTTAAGGACATCCAGCCATTGGATCCCTCCTATTCTCTTTCTGAGTCTCTTAAAATCTGCCTTTCTAAAATCTAACCTTGAAGTTTGAGTCTTCACATGTCTTCCTCCTCTAGTTATCCAAAATTCTATAATAGCATGATCGCTGCCTCCTAGGGTCCCAGCCACTTTTACCTCCTCAACCATTTCCTCCTTGTTTATAAGGATTAGATCCAAAGTAGCAGATCCCCTTGTTTTCTCCCCTACCTTTTGGAAGATAAAGTTGTCAGCAAGAGAGGATAAGAATTTGCTTGACCTGTTAGTTATACTTGAGAGAGATTCCCAACAAATGTCTGGATAGTTGAAATCTCCCATGACCACTACGTCATATTTTTTTGAGAACCTGGTCATTTGATACATAAAGAGTTCATCCATATCTTCAGCTTGCCCAGGTGGCCTGTAGTAAATGCCTACAATGGTGTCCTTTCCGTTGTGCTCTCCTTGTATTCTTACCCAAACAGTTTCCACAGAACTCCCAGTCTCTGAAGCTTCAATCTCTGTGCAGATATACGCTTTTCTAACATACAATGCGACACCTCCTCCTCGTTTATCAAGTCTGTTTCTTGCAAATAAGTTGTATCCTTTTAGCCTTTTATTCCAATCATGTGTATCGTCCCACCAAGTTTCAGTGATTCCAATGACATCATATTTCTTTTCCTGCGTTAGTAGTTCTAATTCTCCTTGTTTGTTGCCCATGCTTTGTGCATTTGTATAAAAACATTTTAGTTTGTGATTGGTTTCTCTTCCTCCCATATTTTTATTATTTAAATTGTTTTGTCTTTGTTCTTCCTTTCCACTTCCAGTAGCAGAGATCTCAATAGTATTTGTCAGCTGTATGGCTTTTTCTGGCCTTTTACTTCCCTTCCCACATTGTTCTAGTTTAAAGCTCTCCTGATGAGTGCAGCAAGGCAATTTCCAAATACATGTTTTCCAGTCTTCGTAAGGTGCACCCCATCTCTAGCAAGTAGTCCATCGTATAGGTAATTCATTCCGTGATCCAGAAATCCAAATCCTTGTTGACGGCACCATCGACGTAGCCAGTTGTTTACCTGTAGAATCTTATTCCACCTCATTGTTCCATGGCCATCCACTGGGAGGATGGATGAGAAGACCACCTGCGCTCCCAATTCTTTCACTTTCTTGCCCAAGTCTTCAAAGTCACTGCAGATGGTTTCCAGGTCCTTTCTTGCGGTGTCATTTGTCCCCACATGTATTAGCAGGAATGGGTAGATGGACCACTATGCAAGGACGCCGCCAGGTATGTTACAGTACCCCCCCCCCTTACGCCCCCTCTTCTTCAGGCCTGCCAGAATCTTCCGCAGGGAATTCGAGGGCCAATTCTTCACTTCGAAGAGATCACTTCCCCTGTCCACCGGAAAAACTGGTCTCCTCTGGGTAGCTAGGATGCTACCTCCCATCCAGCCACCCTTAGCAACAGACGAAACGGGTGGAGTACCAGGAACAGCACACAAGGAAGTCTCTCTCCACAAATTTTCAGGTGGCACCCCAGAGGGTACAGGAGACAACTGGAAGTCCTCCACCGGGTTGGAGGGGGACAGAGACTTGGGGGTAATCTCTGCTTCGAGGTACATCTTGTCAAGCTCACAGGAAGAAATAGACGGGTTATCAGGTACATAATGAGGAAAAGTCACTGTCTCTTTGTTTTCTGGTGGTACCCCGGAGGATTCAGGAAACAACTGGAGGTCGTCCGCCGGGTCAGAAGAGTGCAGAGGCTCAGAGAAAACATCTGCTTCAGAGTACACTAGGTCGGACTCACTGGACGAAGCAGGCGAGGTATCGGGTACCGAGTATAGGAAAGTCTCTGTCCATTCTCCACCAGGTGGCACCCCGAAGGGTTCTGGAGACAACTGGCGATCCTCCGCCTGGTCAGAGGGGTGTAGAGACTCACGGGTAACCTCTGCTTCAGAGTACACTAGGTTGGACTCACTGGACGAAGCAAGCGAGGTATCAGATCCAGGATATAGGAAAGTCTCTGTCCATTTACCACCAGGTGGCACCCCGAAGGGTTCTGGAGACAACTGGAGGTCCTCCGCCTGGTCAGAGGAGTGTAGAGACTCGGGAGTAACCACTGCTTCAGAGTACACTAGGTTGGACTCACTGGACGAAGCGAGCGAGGTATCAGGTACAGAGTATAGGAAAGTCTCTGTCCTTTCGCTACCAGGTAGCACCCCGAAGGGTTCAGGAGACAACTGGAGGTCCTCCGCCTGGTCGGAGGGGTGTAGAGACTCGGGAGTAACCTCTGCTTCGGAGTACACTAGGTTGGACTCACTGGACGAAGCGAGCGAGGTATCAGGTACAGAGTATAGGAGAGTCTCTGTCCTTTCGCTACCAGGTAGCACCCCGAAGGGTTCAGGAGACAACTGGAGGTCCTCCGCCTGGTCGGAGGGGTGTAGAGACTCGGGGGTAACTACCACTTTGGGGTACCCATTGTCAGGCTCACAGGACGAAGCGGACAAAGTATCGAGTACCGGGTGTAGAGAATTCTTTCTCCATTTGTCATCGAGTGGTATCCCGGAGGATTCAGGAGGCAACAGGGGGTCCTCCGCCAGGTAGTAGAGGTGCACAGACTCTGAGGTAACCACAGCTTTGGAGCATCCTTGGACATGCACACCGGTTAAAGTGGGTGAAGCATCTGATGCCGGGTGCAGGAAGTTCTCCTGTGTGGAGTCTGGATGGGCAGAAGTCTCTTCGGGCAGGAGAACTGGTGCACTACCCACGCACATTACCCGTTGGGGCTTCTCCGGGATACAGGGAGATAAAGCTTCAGTAGGGACTTCAAGGTTGGGGTCAGGAGGTCTCAGGGAGGACAGACCCTGGCGTGACGGCTTGCCTCTACGTCTAGCACGTCTGGACTGCCTCTTGAGGTTGGGAGAAGTATTCCGGAAAGCGTAGTCACCCTGTGAGGATTCTGGGTGGGCAGTAGTCTCATTGGGCTGGAGGACTATTGCGCTACCCACACACATTACCCATTGGGGCTGCTCAGGGATATTGGGAAGTGAAGCTTCAGCAGGAGCCTCCGGGTTAGGATCATCGAAGACCATTAGAAAGGCCACCAGGAAGGCCATTAGGTCCAGGAGGATCGGATCCTGTGTTTCATATAGGGGGTTGATCCATTCCAAGGCATCACCCGCCAGGTAAGACATAATGAATGCCACCTTAACCCGATCGGTGGGAAAACATAGAGGGTAGAACTTGAAGTGTAGCATGCATTGCTCCACAAATGCACGACTTTGTCTAGGATCCCCATAATAACGTAGCGGATCCGCGGGAACGAGAGCAGATAGATCCATCTGGACGGGTGCGTAATTCGCCTGGAACTCAGCTAAAGGAAAAAAAAAAATTTATTTATTTATTTTAATGCATGTATTCGCTGGAAAACTTCTCAGAGAGCGAAGGCCGTGGGGCTCAACGGGAACCAGGGCCTGAGCATGCTGTTATGCACACGCCCGGGCTGAGCGGCGTGTGCGTGTGATTGTAGTGATTCCACTGGACCATGAACCGGAGAGTGCCTGGAGGGGCGTGACTAAGTATCTGGCCGATCCGACCAAGATGGCACGACGGCATACGACGCCAGTGCACCAGGGAGAAACCGGGCAGAGGGACCAGGTGCTACTCCAGGTCAAACTCCGGACACGGGGGTTGACCCACACAGGGATTACTGGATCAGGCTGGTTAGGCTGGCGCACAGACTGGAGGGTATAGGCAGGCACGACTGGTATGCAGGCAGGCGGGTAAAGGCAAGCGCAGCTAGAGTGCAGACAGGGAGGCACTAGCAGGTAGGAACACAGGCGGGATAGGACCCAGTACACACTGGGACTCAGGAACAATACAGGTAGAGGGGTACAGGCAAGCACAGCTAGAGTGCAGACAGGGAGGCACTAGCAGGTAGGAACACAGGCGGGATAGGACCCAGTACACACTGGGACTCAGGAACAGGCAGGTTAGGCTGGCACAGACTGGTGGATATAAGCAAACACGGCAGGTATGCAGATGGGTGGATACAGGCGAGTATGCAGGCAGGGAGGTACTGGCCGAAAGGACGGGCTGGAGCACAGAAAGGTTAAGACCCAGTACAGACTGGGTCACAGAACCGCAGATGCGGTAGACAACCACAGCAGAGAGGGAACGCCCGAAGCGGTGGGCAGAAGCAGGGCAGGCTAGAACCGCCGGAGCGGTAAGCAAAGGAGTCAGAGCAGACTAGAACCGCCGGAGCGGTGAGCAAAGGAGTCAGAGCAGGCTAGAACCACCGGAGCGGTGAGCAAAGGAGTCAGAGCAGGCTAGGCTGAGTAGGGGGGACAGGGCTCTGTTCACACGGAACAGACAGGAAGGGAAAGGCAGAGCCAGACACCCACAGGGTACTAGCAGAGAAGTAGCGAGTGGACCACAAACTCACAAACGGGAGTACAGAGACAACAAGCAGGAGTTAGGTACGAGTTCAGACTCTGCAGAAAAAGGAAGGGAACGGACATAGAGGCAAAACAGGTAAAGGATAGGAGAGAGTTCAGACTGGAACTGAGTGTACGGAGGAGACCGACACTGCAGCGGAATACAGGAGCGGGTCTGGGAATACGGCCCCCAGAGAGGCAGGACGAACAGGCAAGGTGCGTGTTCAGACAGGACAGACAAGATACAGGAGCAGGTCTAGGTAATCGGCCCCTAGAAGGCAGGAGGAACAGGCTAGGAGCGTGTTCAGACAGGTCAGACAAGATACAGGAACGGGTCTAGGTAATCGGCCCCTAGAAGGCAGGAGGAACAGGCTAGGAGCGTGTTCAGACAGGCCTGGAAATACAGCCTCCAGGATAGGCAGACAAGAGAACACAGAACGGGACCTGGCACCTTCAGAGAGCAAGCACACACTGAATGAAACACTATGCTCAGGCAGGGATAGATGGGAGCAGCTGAGCTATTTACCAGGTGACAGACAGCAATAGGCTGAGGACGCACAAGGGGTGTGACCCACAGCAGGTACAAAAAGCAGGAAGTGATCGGGCGCCACCCTTAAGCAGCAGAAACAGACACAAACAGACAGCATGGAGGGAAGCCAGAGAGACATTCTGGACAGGAGATCAAGTGCGCGCTCTTGCACAGTGGGAGATGGACCACTATGCAAGGACGCCGCCAGGTATGTTACAGATACCAAGAACCAGCCTCCTTTTAAAGTGTCCAGTGATGTCATTCTTACTTAATCATGACTGATTGATCGCCAGCCCTGTCCTCATCAACACCCACACCTGTGTTAATGGATCAATCACTAAAACGATGTTAGCTGCTCCTTTTAAGGCAGGACTGCAATGATGTTGAAATGTGTTTTGGGGGTTAAAGTTCATTTTCTGGGCCAATATTGACTTTGCAAGTACAGTAATTGCTGTTAAGCTGATCACTCTTTGACATTCAGGAGTATATGCAAATTGCCATTACAAAAAATGAAGCAGTAAACTTTGGAAAAATTACTATTTGTCTCATTCTCAATACTTTTGGCCATGACTGTAGGTATTCACCCGATCCGACCAGGGTCGCACGACGGCATACGACGCCAGTGCACCAAGGAGGAACCGAGCAGAGGGACCAGGTGCTACTCCAGGACAGACCCCGGACACGGCTGTTGACCCACACAGGGGAATACAGGAACAGACAGGTTAGACTGGCACCCAGACTGGTGGGTATAGGCAGGCACGACTGGTATGCAGGCAGGTGGGTATGCAGGCAGGGGGGTACAGGCAAGCACGGCTAGAGTGCAGACAGGAAGGCACTAGCAGGTAGGAACACAGGCGGGATAGGACCCAGTACACACTGGGACTCAGGAACAGAACCACAGATGTGGCGGACAAACACAGCAGAGTAAAGCCGCCCAGAGTGGTGAGCGAGAGCAGGGCAAGAGGAGACTGCCAAGAGCGGTGAGCGAGAGTAGAGCAGGACGAGGCCGCCTGGAGCGGTGAGCGAGAGTAGAGCAGGACGAGGCCGCCTGGAGCGGTGAGCAAGAGTAGAGCAGGACGAGGCCGCCTGGAGCAGTGAGCAAAGGGTCAGAGCTGAGCGAGACTGCCGGAGCAGTGAGCAAGGAGTCAGAGCAGAGCGAGACTGCCGGAGCAGTGAGCAAAGGAGTCAGAGCAGAGCGAGACTGCCGGAGCAGTGAGCAAAGGAGTCAGAGCAGAGCGAGACTGCCGGAGCAGTGAGCAAAGGAGTCAGAGCAGAGCGAGACTGCCGGAGCAGTGAGCAAAGGAGTCAGAGCAGAGCGAGACTGCCGGAGCAGTGAGCAAAGGAGTCAGCAGAGCGAGACTGCCGGAGCAGTGAGCAAAGGAGTCAGAGCAGAGCGAGACTGCCGGAGCAGTGAGCAAAGGGTCAGAGCAGAGCGAGACTGCCGGAGCAGTGAGCAAAGGGTCAGAGCAGAGCGAGACTGCCGGAGCAGTGAGCAAAGGGTCAGAGCAGAGCGAGACTGCCGGAGCAGTGAGCAAAGGGTCAGAGCAGAGCGAGACTGCCGGAGCAGTGAGCAAAGGGTCAGAGCGGAGCGAGACTGCCGGAGCAGTGAGCAAAGGGTCAGAGCGGAGCGAGACTGCCGGAGCAGTGAGCAAAGGGTCAGAGCGGAGTGAGACTGCCGGAGCAGTGAGCAAAGGGTCAGAGCAGACCAGAACCGCCGGAGCGGTGAGCAAAGGCAGAGCAGGCTAGAACCGCCGGAGCGGTGAGCAAGGCAGAGCAGGCTAGAACCGCCGGAACAGTGAGCAAGGCAGAGCAGGCTAGAACCGCCGGAGCGGTGAGCAAGGCAGAGCAGGCTACAACCGCCGGAGCGGTGAGCAAGGCAGAGCAGGGGGGACAGGGCTCTGTACACACGGAACAGGCAGGAAGGGAAAGGCAGAACCAGATACCCACAGGGTACTTGCAGTGAAGTAGCGAGTGGACCACAAACTCACAAACGGAAGTACAGTGACAACGAGCAGGAGTTAGGTACGAGTTCAGACTCTGCAGAAAAAGGAAAGGTACGGACATAGAGAAACACAGAAAACAGGCTAGAAGAGTATACAGACAAGAACAGACACAGTAGCAAGATACAGGAGCGGGTCTAGGTATGCAGCCCCTAGAAGGCGGGAGGAACAGGCTAGGAGAGTGTTCAGACAGGACAGACAAGATACAGGAGCGGGTCTAGGTATGCGGCCCCTAGAAGGCGGAACGAACAGGCAAGGAGCGTGTTCAGACAGGCCTGGAAATACAGCCTCCAGGAAAGGCAGGCAAGCAAACACAGAAAGGGACCTGGCACATTCAGAGTGAAAGAGCACACTGAATGAAACACAATGCTCAGGCAGGGATTCATTGGAGCAGCTGGGTTAAATACCAGGTGACAGACAGCAATAGGCTGAGGACGCACAAGGGGTGTGCCCGCAGCAGGTAAAAGAACCAGGAAGTGATCGGGCCCCGCCCTTAAGCAGCAGACACAGAGGCAAGCAGACAGCATAGAGGGAAGCCAGGCTAGCAGACTGGACTGGAGACCAAGTGCGCGCTCTTGCACAGTGGGAGATGGACCACTATGCAAGGACGCCGCCAGGTATGTTACAGTACCCCCCCCCTTACGCCCCCTCTTCTTCAGGCCTGCCAGAATGTTCCGCAGGGAATTCAAGGGCCAATTCTTCACTTCAAGGAGATCACTTCCACTGTCCACAGGAAAAACTGGTCTCATCTGAGTAGCTAGGATGCTACCTCCTATCCAGCCATCCTCAGCAACAGACGAAACGGGTGGAGTACCAGGAACAGCACACAAGGAAGTCTCTCTCCACTTATTATCAGGTAGCACCCCAGAGGGTTCAGGAGACAACTGGAAGTCCTCCGCCGGATTGGAGGGGTGCAGAGACTCGGGGGTAACCTCTGCTTCGGGGTACATCTTGTCAAGCTCACAGGATGAAATGGGCGAGGTATCAGGTACAAGGTGTAGAAAAGTCACTGTCTCTTTGTTATCAGGTGGTACCCCGGAGGATTCAGGAAACAACTGGGGGTCCTCCGCCGGGTCGGAAGAGTGCAGAGACTCGGGGGTAACCTCTGCTTCGGAGTACACTAGGTCGGACTTGCTGGAAGAAGCGGGCGAGGTATCCGGTACCGAGTATAGGAGAGTCTCTGTCCATTTGCTATCAGGTAGCACCCTGAAGGGTTCAGGAGACAACTGGAGGTCCTCCGCCTGGTCGGAGGGGTGTAGAGACTCGGGGATAACCTCTGCTTCAGAGTACACTAGGTCGGACTAACTGGACGAAGCGGCCGAGGTATCAGGTACAGAGTATAGGGAAGACTCTGTCCATTCACTACCAGGTAGCACCCCGAAGGGTTCTGGAGACAACTGGAGGTCCTCCGCCTGGTCGGAGGGGTGTAGAGACTCGGGATTAACTACCGCTTTGAGGTACCCATTGTCAAGCTCACAGGACGGAGCGGACGAAGTATCGGGTACCGGGTGTAGGGAAGTCTCTCTCCATTTGTCATCAGGTGGTATCCCGGAGGATTCTAGGTGGGCAGAAGTCTCTTCGGGCAGGAGAACTGGTGCGCTACCCATGCGTATTACCCGTCGGGGCTGCTCCGGGATACAGGGAAATGAAGCTTCAGCAGGGACTTCAAGGTTGGGATCAGGAGGTCTTTGGGAGGACAGACCCTGGCGTGACGGCTTGCCTCTACGCCTAGCACGTCTGGACTGCCTCTTAAGGTTGGGAGAAGTATTCCGGAGAGCGTAGTCATCCTGTGTGGATTCTGGGTGGGCAGGAGTTTCTTCGGGCAGGAGGACTAGTGCGCTACCCACACACATTACCCATCGGGGCTGCTCCAGGATATTGGGAAGTGAAGCTTCAGCAGGGGCTTCCGGGTTAGGGTCATCGAAGACCATTAGAAAGGCCACCAGGAAGGCCATAATGTCCAGGACGATAGGATCCTGTGCGTCCCATAGGGGGGTGATCCATTTCAAGGCATCACCCGCTAGGTAAAACATCATGAATCCCACCTTAGCCCGATCGGTGGGAAAACAAAGAGGGTAGAATTTGAAGTGTAGCATGCATTGCTCCACAAATGCACGACTCTGTCTTGGATCCCCATAGTACCGTGGCGGATCCGCAGGAACGAGTGCAGAAAGATCCATCTGGACGGGTGAGTAATTCGCCTGGAACTCAACTAAAGAAAAAAAAAATATATATTTTTTTTTATTTATTTTTAATGCACGTATTCGCTGGAAAACGTCTCAGAGAGCGAAGGCCGTGGGGCTCAACGGGAACCATGGCCTGAGCATGCTGTAATGCACACGCCTGGGCTGAGCGGCGTGTGCGTGTGATTCCACTGGACCGTGCCGGAGAGTGAATACCTGGAGGGGCGTAACTAGGTATTCACCCGATCCGACCAGGGTCGCAAGACGGCATACGACGCCAGTGCACCAAGGAGGAACCGAGCAGAGGGACCAGGTGCTACTCCAGGACAGACCCCGGACACGGCTGTTGACCCACACAGGGGAATACAGGAACAGACAGGTTAGACTGGCACACAGACTGGTGGGTATAGGCAGGCACGACTGGTATGCAGGCAGGCGGGTATGCAGGCAGGGGGGTACAGGCAAGCACAGCTAGAGTGCAGACAGGGAGGCACTAGCAGGTAGGAACACAGGCGGGATAGGACCCAGTACACACTGGGACTCAGGAACAGAACCACAGATGTGGCGGACAAACAGCAGAGTAAGGCCGCCCAGAGTGGTGAGCGAGAGCAGGGCAAGACGAGACCGCCAAGAGCGGTGAGCGAGAGTAGAGCAGGACGAGGCCGTCTGGAGCGGTGAGCGAGAGTAGAGCAGGACGAGGCCGCCTGGAGCGGTGAGCAAAGGGTCAGAGCTGAGCGAGACTGCCGGAGCAGTGAGCAAGGAGTCAGAGCAGAGCGAGACTGCCGGAGCAGTGAGCAAAGGAGTCAGAGCAGAGCAAGACTGCCGGAGCAGTGAGCAAAGGAGTCAGAGCAGAGCGAGACTGCCGGAGCAGTGAGCAAAGGGTCAGAGCAGAGCGAGACTGCCAGAGCAGTGAGCAAAGGGTCAGAGCAGAGCGAGACTGCCGCAGCAGTGAGCAAAGGGTCAGAGCAGAGCGAGACTGCCGGAGCAGTGAGCAAAGGGTCAGAGCGGAGCGAGACTGCCGGAGCAGTGAGCAAAGGGTCAGAGCGGAGCGAGACTGCCGGAGCAGTGAGCAAAGG